>NC_086446.1:513467181-516425619 GCF_028390025.1 Pseudophryne corroboree
GCTGATAGTGACCACCAGTTTTATTTATAATCCGTTCTCTGCCTGAAAAAAGCGATACACAGCACACAGTGACTCAGTCACATACCATATCTGTGTGCACTGCTCAGGCTCAGGCCAGTGTGCTGCATCATCTATTATCTATATATAATATTATATATATCTGTCTGACTGCTCAGCTCACACAGCTTATAATTGTGGGGGAGACTGGGGAGCACTACTGCAGTGCCAGTTATAGGTTATAGCAGGAGCCAGGAGTACATAATATATTATATAGTGAGTGACCACCAGACACACAGTGCAGTTTATTTAATATATCCGTTCTCTGCCTGAAAAAAGCGATACACACAGTGACTCAGTCAGTCACATACCATATCTGTGTGCACTGCTCAGGCTCAGGCCAGTGTGCTGCATCATCTATATATATTATATATCTGTCTGACTGCTCAGCTCACACAGCTTATAATTGTGGGGGAGACTGGGGAGCACTACTGCAGTGCCAGTTATAGGTTATAGCAGGAGCCAGGAGTACATAATATTATATTAAAATTAAACAGTGCACACTTTTGCTGCAGGAGTGCCACTGCCAGTGTGACTAGTGACCAGTGACCTGACCACCAGTATATATAATATTAGTAGTATACTATCTCTTTATCAACCAGTCTATATTAGCAGCAGACACAGTACAGTGCGGTAGTTCACGGCTGTGGCTACCTCTGTGTCGGCACTCGGCAGCCCGTCCATAATTGTATATACCACCTAACCGTGGTTTTTTTTTCTTTCTTTATACATACATACTAGTTACGAGTATACTATCTCTTTATCAACCAGTCTATATTAGCAGCAGACACAGTACAGTGCGGTAGTTCACGGCTGTGGCTACCTCTGTGTCGGCACTCGGCAGCCCGTCCATAATTGTATATACCACCTAACCGTGGTTTTTTTTTCTTTCTTTATACATACATACTAGTTACGAGTATACTATCTCTTTATCAACCAGTCTATATATTAGCAGCAGACACAGTACAGTGCGGTAGTTCACGGCTGTGGCTACCTCTGTGTCGGCACTCGGCAGCCCGTCCATAATTGTATATACCACCTAACCGTGGTTTTTTTTTCTTTCTTTATACATACATACTAGTTACGAGTATACTATCTCTTTATCAACCAGTCTATATATTAGCAGCAGACACAGTACAGTGCGGTAGTTCACGGCTGTGGCTACCTCTGTGTCGGCACTCGGCAGCCCGTCCATAATTGTATATACCACCTAACCGTGGTTTTTTTTTCTTTCTTTATACATACATACTAGTTACGAGTATACTATCTCTTTATCAACCAGTCTATATATTAGCAGCAGACACAGTACAGTGCGGTAGTTCACGGCTGTGGCTACCTCTGTGTCGGCACTCGGCAGCCCGTCCATAATTGTATATACCACCTAACCGTGGTTTTTTTTTCTTTCTTTATACATACATACTAGTTACGAGTATACTATCTCTTTATCAACCAGTCTATATATTAGCAGCAGACACAGTACAGTGCGGTAGTTCACGGCTGTGGCTACCTCTGTGTCGGCACTCGGCAGCCCGTCCATAATTGTATATACCACCTAACCGTGGTTTTTTTTTCTTTCTTTATACATACATACTAGTTACGAGTATACTATCTCTTTATCAACCAGTCTATATATTAGCAGCAGACACAGTACAGTGCGGTAGTTCACGGCTGTGGCTACCTCTGTGTCGGCACTCGGCAGCCCGTCCATAATTGTATACTAGTATCCAATCCATCCATCTCCATTGTTTACCTGAGGTGCCTTTTAGTTGTGCCTATTAAAATATGGAGAACAAAAATGTTGAGGTTCCAAAATTAGGGAAAGATCAAGATCCACTTCCACCTCGTGCTGAAGCTGCTGCCACTAGTCATGGCCGAGACGATGAAATGCCAGCAACGTCGTCTGCCAAGGCCGATGCCCAATGTCATAGTACAGAGCATGTCAAATCCAAAACACCAAATATCAGTAAAAAAAGGACTCCAAAACCTAAAATAAAATTGTCGGAGGAGAAGCGTAAACTTGCCAATATGCCATTTACCACACGGAGTGGCAAGGAACGGCTGAGGCCCTGGCCTATGTTCATGGCTAGTGGTTCAGCTTCACATGAGGATGGAAGCACTCAGCCTCTCGCTAGAAAAATGAAAAGACTCAAGCTGGCAAAAGCAGCACAGCAAAGAACTGTGCATTCTTCGAAATCCCAAATCCACAAGGAGAGTCCAATTGTGTCGGTTGCGATGCCTGACCTTCCCAACACTGGACGTGAAGAGCATGCGCCTTCCACCATTTGCACGCCCCCTGCAAGTGCTGGAAGGAGCACCCGCAGTCCAGTTCCTGATAGTCAGATTGAAGATGTCAGTGTTGAAGTACACCAGGATGAGGAGGATATGGGTGTTGCTGGCGCTGGGGAGGAAATTGACCAGGAGGATTCTGATGGTGAGGTGGTTTGTTTAAGTCAGGCACCCGGGGAGACACCTGTTGTCCGTTGGAGGAATATGGCCGTTGACATGCCAGGTGAAAATACCAAAAAAATCAGCTCTTCGGTGTGGAGGTATTTCACCAGAAATGCGGACAACAGGTGTCAAGCCATGTGTTCCCTTTGTCAAGCTGTAATAAGTAGGGGTAAGGACGTTAACCACCTCGGAACATCCTCCCTTATACGTCACCTGCAGCGCATTCATAATAAGTCAGTGACAAGTTCAAAAACTTTGGGTGACAGCGGAAGCAGTCCACTGACCAGTAAATCCCTTCCTCTTGTAACCAAGCTCACGCAAACCACCCCACCAACTCCCTCAGTGTCAATTTCCTCCTTCCCCAGGAATGCCAATAGTCCTGCAGGCCATGTCACTGGCAATTCTGACGAGTCCTCTCCTGCCTGGGATTCCTCCGATGCATCCTTGCGTGTAACGCCTACTGCTGCTGGCGCTGCTGTTGTTGCCGCTGGGAGTCGATGGTCATCCCAGAGGGGAAGTCGTAAGCCCACTTGTACTACTTCCAGTAAGCAATTGACTGTTCAACAGTCCTTTGCGAGGAAGATGAAATATCACAGCAGTCATCCTACTGCAAAGCGGATAACTGAGTCCTTGACAACTATGTTGGTGTTAGACGTGCGTCCGGTATCCGCCGTTAGTTCACAGGGAACTAGACAATTTATTGAGGCAGTGTGCCCCCGTTACCAAATACCATCTAGGTTCCACTTCTCTAGGCAGGCGATACCGAGAATGTACACGGACGTCAGAAAAAGACTCACCAGTGTCCTAAAAAATGCAGTTGTACCCAATGTCCACTTAACCACGGACATGTGGACAAGTGGAGCAGGGCAGGGTCAGGACTATATGACTGTGACAGCCCACTGGGTAGATGTATGGACTCCCGCCGCAAGAACAGCAGCGGCGGCACCAGTAGCAGCATCTCGCAAACGCCAACTCTTTCCTAGGCAGGCTACGCTTTGTATCACCGCTTTCCAGAATACGCACACAGCTGAAAACCTCTTACGGCAACTGAGGAAGATCATCGCGGAATGGCTTACCCCAATTGGACTCTCCTGTGGATTTGTGGCATCGGACAACGCCAGCAATATTGTGTGTGCATTAAATATGGGCAAATTCCAGCACGTCCCATGTTTTGCACATACCTTGAATTTGGTGGTGCAGAATTTTTTAAAAAACGACAGGGGCGTGCAAGAGATGCTGTCGGTGGCCAGAAAAATTGCGGGACACTTTCGGCGTACAGGCACCACGTACAGAAGACTGGAGCACCACCAAAAACTACTGAACCTGCCCTGCCATCATCTGAAGCAAGAAGTGGTAACGAGGTGGAATTCAACCCTCTATATGCTTCAGAGGTTGGAGGAGCAGCAAAAGGCCATTCAAGCCTATACAATTGAGCACGATATAGTAGGTGGAATGCACCTGTCTCAAGCGCAGTGGAGAATGATTTCAACGTTGTGCAAGGTTCTGATGCCCTTTGAACTTGCCACACGTGAAGTCAGTTCAGACACTGCCAGCCTGAGTCAGGTCATTCCCCTCATCAGGCTTTTGCAGAAGAAGCTGGAGGCATTGAAGAAGGAGCTAAAAGGGAGCGATTCCGCTAGGCATGTGGGACTTGTGGATGCAGCCCTTAATTCGCTTAACAAGGATTCACGGGTGGTCAATCTGTTGAAATCAGAGCACTACATTTTGGCCACCGTGCTCGATCCTAGATTTAAAGCCTACCTTGGATCTCTCTTTCCGGCAGACACAGGTCTGCTGGGGTTGAAAGACCTGCTGGTGACAAAATTGTCAAGTCAAGCGGAACGCGACCTGTCAACATCTCCTCCTTCACATTCTCCCGCAACTGGGGGTGCGAGGAAAAGGCTCAGAATTCCGAGCCCACCCGCTGGCGGTGATGCAGGGCAGTCTGGAGCGACTGCTGATGCTGACATCTGGTCCGGACTGAAGGACCTGACAACGATTACGGACATGTCGTCTACTGTCACTGCATATGATTCTCTCAACATTGATAGAATGGTGGAGGATTATATGAGTGACCGCATCCAAGTAGGCACGTCACACAGTCCGTACTTATACTGGCAGGAAAAAGAGGCAATTTGGAGGCCCTTGCACAAACTGGCTTTATTCTACCTAAGTTGCCCTCCCACAAGTGTGTACTCCGAAAGAGTGTTTAGTGCCGCCGCTCACCTTGTCAGCAATCGGCGTACGAGGTTACATCCAGAAAATGTGGAGAAGATGATGTTCATTAAAATGAATTATAATCAATTCCTCCGCGGAGACATTGACCAGCAGCAATTGCCTCCACAAAGTACACAGGGAGCTGAGATGGTGGATTCCAGTGGGGACGAATTGATAATCTGTGAGGAGGGGGATGTACACGGTGATATATCGGAGGGTGAAGATGAGGTGGACATCTTGCCTCTGTAGAGCCAGTTTGTGCAAGGAGAGATTAATTGCTTCTTTTTTGGGGGGGGTCCAAACCAACCCGTCATATCAGTCACAGTCGTGTGGCAGACCCTGTCACTGAAATGATGGGTTGGTTAAAGTGTGCATGTCCTGTTTTGTTTATACAACATAAGGGTGGGTGGGAGGGCCCAAGGACAATTCCATCTTGCACCTCTTTTTTCTTTTCTTTTTCTTTGCATCATGTGCTGATTGGGGAGGGTTTTTTGGAAGGGACATCCTGCGTGACACTGCAGTGCCACTCCTAGATGGGCCCGGTGTTTGTGTCGGCCACTAGGGTCGCTAATCTTACTCACACAGTCAGCTACCTCATTGCGCCTCTTTTTTTCTTTGCGTCATGTGCTGTTTGGGGAGGGTTTTTTGGAAGGGACATCCTGCGTGACACTGCAGTGCCACTCCTAGATGGGCCCGGTGTTTGTGTCGGCCACTAGGGTCGCTAATCTTACTCACACAGCTACCTCATTGCGCCTCTTTTTTTCTTTGCGTCATGTGCTGTTTGGGGAGGGTTTTTTGGAAGGGACATCCTGCGTGACACTGCAGTGCCACTCCTAGATGGGCCCGGTGTTTGTGTCGGCCACTAGGGTCGCTTATCTTACTCACACAGCGACCTCGGTGCAAATTTTAGGACTAAAAATAATATTGTGAGGTGTGAGGTATTCAGAATAGACTGAAAATGAGTGGAAATTATGGTTTTTGAGGTTAATAATACTTTGGGATCAAAATGACCCCCAAATTCTATGATTTAAGCTGTTTTTTAGTGTTTTTTTAAAAAAAAACACCCGAATCCAAAACACACCCGAATCCGACAAAAAAAATTCGGTGAGGTTTTGCCAAAACGCGTTCGAACCCAAAACACGGCCGCGGAACCGAACCCAAAACCAAAACACAAAACCCGAAAAATTTCAGGAGCTCATCTCTAACGCCGATTGCTGACAAGGTGAGCGGCGGCACTAAACACTCTTTCGGAGTACACACTTGTGGGAGGGCAACTTAGGTAGAATAAAGCCAGTTTGTGCAAGGGCCTCCAAATTGCCTCTTTTTCCTGCCAGTATAAGTACGGACTGTGTGACGTGCCTACTTGGATGCGGTCACTCATATAATCCTCCACCATTCTTTCAATGGTGAGAGAATCATATGCAGTGACAGTAGACGACATGTCCGTAATCGTTGTCAGGTCCTTCAGTCCGGACCAGATGTCAGCATCAGCAGTCGCTCCAGACTGCCCTGCATCACCGCCAGCGGGTGGGCTCGGAATTCTGAGCCTTTTCCTCGCACCCCCAGTTGCGGGAGAATATGAAGGAGGAGATGTTGACAGGTCGCGTTCCGCTTGACTTGACAATTTTCTCACCAGCAGGTCTTTCAACCCCAGCAGACTTGTGTCTGCCGGAAAGAGAGATCCAAGGTAGGCTTTAAATCTAGGATCGAGCACGGTGGCCAAAATGTAGTGCTCTGATTTCAACAGATTGACCACCCGTGAATCCTTGTTAAGCGAATTAAGGGCTCCATCCACAAGTCCCACATGCCTAGCGGAATCGCTCCGTGTTAGCTCCTCCTTCAATGTCTCCAGCTTCTTCTGCAAAAGCCTGATGAGGGGAATGACCTGACTCAGGCTGGCAGTGTCTGAACTGACTTCACGTGTGGCAAGTTCAAAGGGCATCAGAACCTTGCACAACGTTGAAATCATTCTCCACTGTGCTTGAGACAGGTGCATTCCACCTCCTATATCGTGCTCAATTGTATAGGCTTGAATGGCCTTTTGCTGCTCCTCCAACCTCTGAAGCATATAGAGGGTTGAATTCCACCTCGTTACCACTTCTTGCTTCAGATGATGGCAGGGCAGGTTCAGTAGTTTTTGGTGGTGCTCCAGTCTTCTGTACGTGGTGCCTGTACGCCGAAAGTGTCCCGCAATTCTTCTGGCCACCGACAGCATCTCTTGCACGCCCCTGTCGTTTTTTAAAAAATTCTGCACCACCAAATTCAAGGTATGTGCAAAACATGGGACGTGCTGGAATTTGCCCATATTTAATGCACACACAATATTGCTGGCGTTGTCCGATGCCACAAATCCACAGGAGAGTCCAATTGGGGTAAGCCATTCCGCGATGATCTTCCTCAGTTGCCGTAAGAGGTTTTCAGCTGTGTGCGTATTCTGGAAAGCGGTGATACAAAGCGTAGCCTGCCTAGGAAAGAGTTGGCGTTTGCGAGATGCTGCTACTGGTGCCGCCGCTGCTGTTCTTGCGGCGGGAGTCCATACATCTACCCAGTGGGCTGTCACAGTCATATAGTCCTGACCCTGCCCTGCTCCACTTGTCCACATGTCCGTGGTTAAGTGGACATTGGGTACAGCTGCATTTTTTAGGACACTGGTGAGTCTTTTTCTGAGGTCTGTGTACATTTTCGGTATCGCCTGCCTAGAGAAGTGGAACCTAGATGGTATTTGGTAACGGGGGCACACTACCTCAAGAAATTGTGTAGTTCCCTGTGAACTAACGGCGGATACCGGACGCACGTCTAACACCAACATAGTTGTCAAGGCCTCAGTTATCCGCTTTGCAGCAGGATGACTGCTGTGATATTTCATCTTCCTCGCAAAGGACTGTTGGACAGTCAATTGCTTACTGGAAGTAGTACAAGTGGTCTTCCGACTTCCCCTCTGGGATGACCATCGACTCCCAGCAGCAACAACAGCAGCGCCAGCAGCAGTAGGCGTTACACGCAAGGATGCATCGGAGGAATCCCAGGCAGGAGAGGAATCGTCAGAATTGCCAGTGACATGGCCTGCAGGACTATTGGCATTCCTGGGGAAGGAGGAAATTGACACTGAGGGAGTTGGTGGGGTGGTTTGCGTGAGCTTGGTTACAAGAGGAAGGGATTTACTGGTCAGTGGACTGCTTCCGCTGTCACCCAAAGTTTTTGAACTTGTCACTGACTTATTATGAATGCGCTGCAGGTGACGTATAAGGGAGGATGTTCCGAGGTGGTTAACGTCCTTACCCCTACTTATTACAGCTTGACAAAGGCAACACACGGCTTGACACCTGTTGTCCGCTTTTCTGTTGAAATACCTCCACACTGAAGAGCTGATTTTTTTGGTATTTTCACCAGGCATGTCAACGGCCATATTCCTCCCACGGACAACAGGTGTCTCCCCGGGTGCCTGACTTAAACAAACCACCTCACCATCAGAATCCTCCTGGTCAATTTCCTCCCCAGCGCCAGCAACACCCATATCCTCCTCATCCTGGTGTACTTCAACACTGACATCTTCAATCTGACTATCAGGAACTGGACTGCGGGTGCTCCTTCCAGCACTTGCAGGGGGCGTGCAAATGGTGGAAGGCGCATGCTCTTCACGTCCAGTGTTGGGAAGGTCAGGCATCGCAACCGACACAATTGGACTCTCCTTGTGGATTTGGGATTTCGAAGAACGCACAGTTCTTTGTGGTGCTTTTGCCAGCTTGAGTCTTTTCAGTTTTCTAGCGAGAGGCTGAGTGCTTCCATCCTCATGTGAAGCTGAACCACTAGCCATGAACATAGGCCAGGGCCTCAGCCGTTCCTTGCCACTCCGTGTGGTAAATGGCATATTGGCAAGTTTACGCTTCTCCTCCGACAATTTTATTTTAGGTTTTGGAGTCCTTTTTTTACTGATATTTGGTGTTTTGGATTTGACATGCTCTGTACTATGACATTGGGCATCGGCCTTGGCAGACGACGTTGCTGGCATTTCATCGTCTCGGCCATGACTAGTGGCAGCAGCTTCAGCACGAGGTGGAAGTGGATCTTGATCTTTCCCTAATTTTGGAACCTCAACATTTTTGTTCTCCATATTTTAATAGGCACAACTAAAAGGCACCTCAGGTAAACAATGGAGATGGATGGATACTAGTATACTTATGGATGGACTGCCGAGTGCCGACACAGAGGTAGCTACAGCCGTGGACTACCGTACTGTGTCTGCTGCTAATATAGACTGGATGATAATGAGATGAAATCAATATATATATATGTATGTATATATAATATCACTAGTACTGCAGCCGGACAGGTAGATAATATATTTATTAGGTAATGATGACTGATGACGGACCTGCTGGACACTGTCAGCTCAGCAGCACCGCAGACTGCTACAGTAAGCTACTATACTATAGTAGTATGTACAAAGACGAAAGAAAAAAAAAAAAACACGGGTAGGTGGTATACAATTATGGATGGACTGCCGAGTGCCGACACAGAGGTAGCTACAGCCGTGGACTACCGTACTGTGTCTGCTGCTAATATAGACTGGATGATAATGAGATGAAATCAATATATATATATGTATGTATATATAATATCACTAGTACTGCAGCCGGACAGGTAGATAATATATTTATTAGGTAATGATGACTGATGATGGACCTGCTGGACACTGTCAGCTCAGCAGCACCGCAGACTGCTACAGTAAGCTACTATACTATAGTAGTATGTACAAAGAAGAAAGAAAAAAAAAACACGGGTAGGTGGTATACAATTATGGATGGACTGCCGAGTGCCGACACAGAGGTAGCTACAGCCGTGGACTAACGTACTGTGTCTGCTGCTAATATAGACTGGATGATTGATAATGAGATGAAATCAATATATATATGTATGTATATATAATATCACTAGTACTGCAGCCGGACAGGTAGATAATATATTTATTAGGTAATGATGACTGATGACGGACCTGCTGGACACTGTCAGCTCAGCAGCACCGCAGACTGCTACAGTAAGCTACTATACTATAGTAGTATGTACAAAGAAGAAAGAAAAAAAAAAACCACGGGTAGGTGGTATACAATTATGGATGGACTGCCGAGTGCCGACACAGAGGTAGCTACAGCCGTGGACTAACGTACTGTGTCTGCTGCTAATATAGACTGGATGATTGATAATGAGATGAAATCAATATATATATGTATGTATATATAATATCACTAGTACTGCAGCCGGACAGGTAGATAATATATTTATTAGGTAATGATGACTGATGACGGACCTGCTGGACACTGTCAGCTCAGCAGCACCGCAGACTGCTACAGTAAGCTACTATACTATAGTAGTATGTACAAAGAAGAAAGAAAAAAAAAAACCACGGGTAGGTGGTATACAATTATGGATGGACTGCCGAGTGCCGACACAGAGGTAGCTACAGCCGTGGACTAACGTACTGTGTCTGCTGCTAATATAGAGTCTAGACTGGATGATAAATTATTGATAATGAGATGAATCAATATAATATCACTAGTACTGCAGCCGGACAGGTACTATATATATTTATTATGTAATGACTGATGACGGACCTGCTGGACACTGTCAGGTCAGCACAGCACCGCAGACTGCTACAGTAAGCTACTATAGTAGTATGTATAAAGAAGAATGAAAAAAAAAAAAACCACGGGTAGGTGGTATACAATATTATATATATATATATATATTATATACAATTATATATATATATATATATATATATATATATATATTAAACTGGTGGTGATTGATTATTAAACTGGTGGTCACTTCAGGTCACGTTGCAACTTGCAACTAGTACTCCGAGGCCTAAGCAGACAATCACAAAATATATTATTATACTGGTGGTCAGTGTGGTCACAACAATGGCAGTGTGGCACTGACTCTGGCAGCAAAAGTGTGCACTGTACGTTATATGTACTCCTGAGTCCTGCTCTCAGACTCTAACTGCTCTCCACTGTCAGTGTCTCCCCCACAAGTCAGATAATACACTTACAGTCACACTATCTAATCTATAAATATCACTTCAGCAAGTAGTATAGTAGTATACAGTATAGTAGTACTCCTCCTAATAATGCTCCCCAAAATACTGTGTCTCTCTCTTCTCTAAACGGAGAGGACGCCAGCCACGTCCTCTCCCTATGACTCTCAATGCACGTGTGAAAATGGCGGCGACGCGCGGCTCCTTATATAGAATCCGAGTCTTGCGATAGAATCCGAGCCTCGCGAGAATCCGACAGCGTGATGATGACGTTCGGGCGCGCTCGGGTTAGCCGAGCAAGGCGGGAAGATCCGAGCCTGCTCGGACCCGTGTAAAAAAACCTGAAGTTCGGGCGGGTTCGGATTCAGAGGAACCGAACCCGCTCATCTCTAGAAAATAGCTGACTGGCTAACTGTAGCCCAATGTGAGATTGACTCGTTGGCATTTTCCCCCCTACAGAAACCGCCCATGCTTGGCCCAACCCAACTTTGCCATATGGCTTTTGTGGCGTTTTGTAAGGTCTGTTCTCAAAGGTTAACCTCACATCTTTAACACGTTCATTTTTCCTCTAGAATTAATTATTGTCATCTGAAACACCCTGTAAAGATCCCACAATATACACAAATTCCAGATTTGTATCATCCTTAAAATCTAATGATTGAATACTCTACTGACTAATTTGATTGAGCTAGACAAAGTAGGTTTTGGCCCATGGGACAAGCTTGAGATAATAACAAACTGAAACGTCCTTCTATAATTTTAGAAATAGATGCAGAGTGTTTGATTGTAAATCCTTGCCTATTCTATTTGTACATTCAAAAAACATAATATTTATGGGGAGTTCTAACAAGCTACAGTATTTAATCTTTGCATTTCAGTCCCTTGACAAACGGTCTAAGCTCTGAATCAGTCAAGTTGGGCATTGGCACTAGACATAAATGCCCTATGTATTCAGCACTTTGAAGCTAAGTCAATTAAGATGTAAAGCTAATTTATTTGCTGATGATATATACTTCTAATCCATTCTAATTCTCAGTTTTACTTTTTAACATTTTTTTGTAGAATTTAGTTGTGGTTAAAAAATGTAAATAAAATATTTGGGGGGCTAGGTGCTTGGACCGCACAACCTAATTCTAAACATGCTACCATGCTGAGACTTAGTTGTAGTTCTATACAGAGAAAAACAGAAAATGCAGGTGCACCCTCTAAATACTAATCACTGCTAATCAGAATAATTATAGTAAACTCTGCAATATAACACAGAGTAAATTTGAGGTGCTTAGCCTCATTATGGCCAAAAATATGGGTCCATAAACTGTGACCAGGTGACCTCATCTGGTGGGTCCCTAACACTAAGGTTTAAGTCCAGGGCAAGGGACCCCCAGGCCAAGGTACCACACTGCATTTACAGTGCAAAAAAACCAAGTCACCTGCCCATTATGTCCATCACTGAATCAGGCCCATTGTTATTTACTTATACTTTTTTTTTAAATATAAAAGACAACTCAGTCATCATCAAAGCCTATTTTGATACAGACACATTTTTTGCAGATGTAAATATATGCCTTTGTTCAGGAAGCAAAATTACAGCCTTCTTTTTAAATAGAGCTCTAACTTCTAAGGACATAGAAATTATTCTGATTGTGCATCATTATCCACACTCATGAACAAGGCGAAAGAAATATCCATGCTTATGCTGCATTAAGATGCTGAATATATTCCATGCTTCTCTGTTCCATTGGTCACATCTCGTAGGAGATTGTAAGATCCTTTATGCATTCAGGTGCTTGTTTAAATATAGATTTGCCATTTGTAATTCAATTATAATCTATGAAATCAATTAGCCACTGCATATATTAAATCTGCATGGTGGAAAGATTATATTAGATAGACCATAAGTTCAAAAAAACTCAGTACTCAGGACCCCCCTAACAGTTCTTGTGTTTTTAGGTATTCTCATCTAGGGAGATAAAATTGTGAGAGTACCAACCAATCAGCTCTTGTTATTTTTCAAACACAGCCTGTTACATGTATGGCAGAAACAGATTGGCTGGTACTTTATCACTCACAATTTTCTCTCTCTCTGTGCTTTGATAAATACCCACCTTATTCACAAATGAAATAATTAGGTCCACCTGTGGATCTTTTAAAATGTGTCACTGAGTAATGAATACCCCTGTGCTCCTGCTGGGTGACCTGGAAAATGTGAGCTGTTGGGGGTCCTGAGGACAGGATTTGAGAACCACTGAGATAGACAGACAGACAGATAGATGTACAGTATACTGGGGTAGTAGTCTGATTTTCCTACTTACAAAAAAAAGGGTTAAATAATTCTGGTTACAGGTAAATGAAAGGGTGCTGCTCAGGGGCATTTCTAGAGAGGAGGAGGCCCATGTGCAGGCTACATCTGGGCCCCCTCCTCTCTACCCGGCAGTGCTGAATTTCTGGGCGATGCCCCAGAATCTACAGCACATGCGCAGATTGCTGCGAAGATGGCACCACGGCCATTTTCCCAGTGATTTTACTACAGTGCATGCACGAAACACTGGGAAAAAAGGAGCTGTGCCATTTTCCCAGTGATTTCTGCAGTGCTGCTGCTGCGCCGTGAGACTCCCAACGGTAAGTATTAAAAATAATGGGTGCAGGGTGTGCGGTGTGGGCCCCCTGCGCCCATTATAAATACGCCAGTGGTGCTGCTGCAGGTGTAGTATTGATGTAATTTTTAGGAATCATACGTAAATATCTCTAAAATATCAGTTGCATTAAAAAAACAAACCTATATTTATTTTGAATGTTACATTACCACGGCATTGCATGATGTATAACAAAAGACTATCCAAATGAGACAGATTGTACAAAAAATATAAACTTTATAAATGAAACTTCAAGACTTTGAGCACACAAATCTTAGTAAATGAAACAATCAGTAGATCACTGAAATAAAAAAGGAATGGTCAATAAAACACTGAACCGTACAACATGCAAACATAAAAATAATCAATAAATAAAAATGCAAACCAGCAAAACTAAACTCTTTAACTGATCAAAAAAAAAAGAAACAAAAAAAAGTAAACAACAAAAAAAGACGAAGGTCAGAGATTTTCTGCTTTCAATCTAATAGGGTAAAGCAAGGCAGGGGTTGTCTGGTGGGGCAGTGTAACCCTCTTAAAGTGGGTACACACTATACAATGTGTACCCAACCTGATATCGGCAGCGACGGGACCTGGCAGATGAGCCGGCAACGATAAGTGTGTATGCACTTGCCAATGCCGGTTTCCCTGTCGGGTCCTGTCAGCGGAAGAGCAACGGAGGCAGCTATTCTGCATTCGGCAGCATGATCCTCGCTAAACAACATCCTCCATCGGCCCTGTATGTAGGGCCGATGGAGGATGTTGTTCATGACCCGCGGGAGGGTGCTTTGTCAGCGACATAGTAGGTACACTCTAGACAATGTGCCCAATATGTCAGTCAAATTCCATGCTATTTAATCCTTAGCAAATTGTCAATAAGCAAAATCACAGCTTATTCACACAAAAAAAGCAAATTGACCAAAGTCGACCTTTAATAAATTTACCCCCAGGTGTTAAGGGCCCGGGACACTTTAAGATTATCTGTCCAATCTTTCTGGTTGGAACAAAAATCTGGTATTGTATGGGAGCAAATGACAATTGACCGTTGAGTGGAAATGAATGTTATTGAGGTTAATAATACCGTAGGATCAAAATTACCCCCAAAATCTGTGATTTTAGCTGTTTTTATGTTTTTTTTTTTTTAAATCATCCAGATCCAAAACCAAAATCAAAACACGAAAGGGTGGTTTTGGCAAAACCAATCCAGATCCAAAACACGAGCATGGAACCAAAACCAAAACACAAAACTCGAAAAGTGCCCGCCTTACATCTCTAATGTTATCCATTTTTCAATTTGCAGATCACTGCATGGAGTCACAGGGCTTAAATATGCATGTGAATTGAGTGCACTAGGCTAAAGTACACCAAACAGTACAAACAATAGAAGACTATCTGACAGTGAGTCACACAATACTCAATGTAGTGCTGCTTGTGAACAGCCACTTTAGATGGACACAGCACAGCCAATTTACAACACAGCACACAGCAGCATGCCCCCTATACACTTACTATATACATAGCACACCCATTTGTAAGTCTGGAGTCTGACACAACACAGCCAATACCACAGAGTAGCGCAGCATACAGAAGTGTGCCCCCTATACACTGACTACAGATGTGTCCATTTACATTTAGCCACTCTGCACATTAAACAGCCCTTCTAGCACTGTCTTTACGTGTGACTTTTTCCATTACAATGTGTCTTATTCGCAAAACGATGTTTTGAACTATATTCTGTGTGCGATCGCAGCTGTGTCTGCATACAAAATGGTACATTACATAGCATTTCATATGCAGATATAGCCCAGATGCACAGAGAATATAGGCATGCCACATATAATTTTAATCAGCATAGTCTGCTTATGCATCCTATTCATATATTGATGCGAATAAGATGCATGTTCAGCAAAAAAGACGCCTGATGCTAACAGAGTTACACGAGATCTGACAGCTCACTCATGCCAGGCATCTGCCGCTACGTGGCGCATTGAGGCAAGATGTATGAGGACACATCTGTATATACAGAGCACAGCCACTTGTAAGTCGGGAGTCTGGACAGTGGACGCAGCAGAACCAATACAGTAGAGTACAGCGCAGCATGGCTGGGTGTGAAATGGTAACGTCCCCGCAGTGGCGCCTTACATAGAATCTGAAACCGACGAGAATCTGACGCCGGGAGTAAGACGTTTTGCCTTGAAGTAGAAACCAAGTCTGGCGGGAAAACCCGAGCCACAGGTTGGGAACACTCGGAACCCAGAAGTTCGGAGCAGCTTGGACTCCAAGGAATCCAAACTGCTCATCTCTAGTTTAAACCAATTATTATTATTTTAAAACTCTGTTTTTTTTATTATGCTGTGACTACAGGCACGGCGCTGTGACTTCTAAAAAAAAAAGGCTATTATACTAAAATAACTAGTGTTTTTATTAAAAATGTTTAATGCCAGTGGCATGCCCAGTGCTAATGCTTAACTCCTCCATTGTGTGTGAGTGTGTGTTTTTCTCTGAAGAGTGCATTTGCATGTTCCATTTCGTATTATAATAATATAATAATATATAATAAATATATAATATATAAAATAATAGATTTATTTATTTATTTCAAATATTTTTTATTGCTTTCATAGAAAAGAGAACAAATGTTTGCAGATGACAGTATATGGATCAACATAATTGGGTGCAAAGTATCAGCGAACAGGGCCAGGTAATGATATCAGAGGAGAAATTATTGAAAATACTATTAAAGACCCAGTGAGATATATAACAACCTCCAAATCCATACACATGCAATCAGAGCCGTCGGAACCCGCTCAGCGAAGGGATGCAGTGAAGGTAGGCGCCAGGCAGGAGAGGCGCTCTAACTGCTCTGCATCCCTTCACTGTGCGCTGTTGTTGCCTGCTGCCACTGCGCCTATCACTGTTCAAGCAGTGTCAGCTGGCAGCCTGGATCGTGGATCTTCTAGTCCCCGCCGCTGATGTCACCTCTTCCCATCCTGTGTCAGCGCTGTGACGCTGGCAGCAGGAGGCGTGGGGATGGGACCAACAAAGGACGGCTTCGGGAGCAGAGAGTTGCAGTTACTGCTGACTGCAGTACTGCCAGGAGCCACTAGATGCCCCCATCTCCATGGACGGAGCCATCTCATCACCTGACAGGACTCAGGAACAATAGAGAGACTGCCCGAGACCAGTACAGAGGAACTAAAGTGAGTTTTCTTTTTATGTGTGATTGTCTGTCTCTCTATCTATGTGTCTATCTATGTGTCTGTCTGTCTGTCTATCTATCTATCTATCTATCTATCTATCTATCTATCTATCTATCTATCTATCTGTCTATCTATGTGTCTATCTATGTGTCTATCTATGTGTCTATCTATGTGTCTATGTGTCTGTCTATTATCTATCTATTTATCTATGTGTCTGCCTATTACCTACCTATCTATCTATCTATCTAATATCTATGGGGGAGTGTATTTTAGCATAGCAGGGCTGCGAATGCTTGTGCAGCCCTGCTATGCTAAAAAAGTTTAAAGCAAAACAAGACCAGCCCTGCAGCTACTCACCAGTGCGACGGATCCAGCGATGATGTTCCCGGCTGTGACGTCCGACATCCGCCCTCCAAACACCTGGATCAGCCTGCGTTGGACTCACCACGCCTGGAAACCGGTGAGTATCTGCCCCGGAACGCCTCCTGCCTGTCCGTCTTCCTGCGATCGCCGATGCGATCACATTTTATCGCTGGCGGCGTCACTTCCTGGCAACAGCCGTCGCTTCCCGGCGACGGCCGTCACCAGGCAATGACGCGCGTGTGCAATGCGTCTTGCACGCATGCGCAATTCCGACACGTTCGCACCGCAGCGAAGAACCGTTGCGTGTGAACGGGTCAGAATGACCCCCAATGTGCGGTGTAATATGAACAAGATTGTGCGACTTTGTGGAGTAATTTGAATTGGTACTATTGTGTGGCCACACCCCACCTGCTTCTTGCGGCGTGCGACTTTGGTGCGCACTGGCTCTTTATTAAGTATGGGAGGGAGGGCACAAATTTATAGTTTGCAGGGAGGCGCCGAACACCCTTGCACCGGCCCTGCATGCAATAGTAACAAATGTAACTGAAAGAGAAGTCACAGGAAGAGAATGAGTGGGGAAGATGGAGATAGGGAAGGCGGGAAGGGGGGGGGGATACATTGGAATAACTTGAATATCAGCATGTCACACAGAGGTCTACATAAATACAAGGCTAGTTACCAATATTGAGTATACAACAGTAGGTATATCCTAGTGATGAGCGGGTTCGGTTCCTCGGAAACTGAACCCCCCCGAACTTCACCCATTTTACACGGGTTCGAGGCATACTCGGATTCTCCCGTATGGCTCGGTTAACCCGAGCGCACTCGAACGTCATCATCCCGCTGTTGGATTCTCGCGAGATTCGGATTCTATATAAGTAGCCGCTCGTCGCCGCCATTTTCACTTGTGCATTGGAAATGTTAGGGAGAGGACGTGGCTGGCGTCCTCTCCGTTTATTAATGTTGCTGCATATATTTGAGCTTATTGCTTAATTGTGGGGACTGGGGAGCAGCTGTATTATATAGGAGGAGTACAGTGCAGAGTTTTGCTGACAGTGACCACCAGTATACGTTGTCTGCCTGAAAAACACTCCATATCTGTGCTCGGTGTGCTGCATATATCTGTGCTCACACTGCTTTATTGTGGGGACTGGGGACCACCAGTCTATTATATAGGAGTACAGTGCAGAGTTTTGCTGACCAGTGACCACCATTATACGTTGTCTGCCTGAAAAACACTTCATATCTGTGCTCAGTGTGCTGCATATATCTGTGCTCACACTGCTTAATTATGGGGACTGGGGAGCAGCTGTATTATATAGGAGGAGTACAGTGCAGAGTTTTGCTGACAGTGACCACCAGTATACGTTGTCTGCCTGAAAAACGCTCCATATCTGTGCTCTGTGTGTTGCATATATCTGTGCTCACACTGCTTAATTGTGGGGACTGGGGACCAGCAGTATTATATAGGAGGAGTACAGTGCAGAGTTTTGCTGACCAGTGACCACCAGTATTATACGTTCTCTGCCTGAAAAACGCTCCATATCTGTGCTCAGTGTGCTGCATATATCTGTGCTCACACTGCTTTATTGTGGGGACTGGGGACCAGCAGTATTATATAGGAGGAGTACAGTGCAGAGTTTTGCTGACCAGTGACCACCAGTATTATACGTTCTCTGCCTGAAAAATGCTCCATATCTGTGCTCAGTGTGCTGCATATATCTGTGCTCACACTGCTTTATTGTGGGGACTGGGGACCAGCAGTATTATATAGGAGGAGTACAGTGCAGAGTTTTGCTGACCAGTGACCACCAGTATTATACGTTGTCTGCCTGAAAAACGCTCCATAACTGTGCTCAGTGTGCTGCATATATCTGTGCTCACACTGCTTTATTGTGGGGACTGGGGACCAGCAGTATTATATAGGAGGAGTACAGTGCAGAGTTTTGCTGACCAGTGACCACCAGTATTATACGTTCTCTGCCTGAAAAACGCTCCATATCTGTGCTCAGTGTGCTGCATATATCTGTGCTCACACTGCTTTATTGTGGGGACTGGGGACCAGCAGTATTATATAGGAGGAGTACAGTGCAGAGTTTTGCTGACCAGTGACCACCAGTATTATCCGTTCTCTGCCTGAAAAACGCTCCATATCTGTGCTCAGTGTGCTGCATATATCTGTGCTCACACTGCTTTATTGTGGGGACTGGGGACCAGCAGTATTATATAGGAGGAGTACAGTGCAGAGTTTTGCTGACAGTGACCACCAGTATATATAGCAGTACGGTACAGAAGGCCACTGCTCTACCTACCTCTGTGTCGTCAAGTATACTATCCATCTAGATTCTATACCTGTGGTGCATTTTAGTTTTGCAGTTTGCTGACAGTGACCACCAGTATATATAGCAGTACGGTACGGAAGGCCACTGCTCTACCTACCTCTGTGTCATCAAGTATACTATCCATCTAGATTCTATACCTGTGGTGCATTTTAGTTTTGCAGTTTGCTGACAGTGACCACCAGTATATATAGCAGTACAGTACGGAAGGCCACTGCTCTACCTACCTGTGTGTCGTCAAGTATACTATCCATCTAGATTCTATACCTGTGGTGCATTTTAGTTTTGCAGTTTACTGACAGTGACCACCAGTATATATAGCAGTACAGTACGGAAGGCCACTGCTCTACCTACCTCTGTGTCGTCAAGTATACTATCCATCTAGATTCTATACCTGTGGTGCATTTTAGTTTTGCAGTTTGCTGACAGTGACCACCAGTATATATAGCAGTACGGTACTGAAGGCCACTGCTCTACCTACCTCTGTGTCGTCAAGTATACTATCCATCCATACCTGTGGTGCATTTCAGTTGTGCGCAGTATATATAGTAGTAGGCCATTGCTATTGATACTGGCATATAATTCCACACATTAAAAAATGGAGAACAAAAATGTGGAGGTTAAAATAGGGAAAGATCAAGATCCACTTCCACCTCGTGCTGAAGCTGCTGCCACTAGTCATGGCCGAGACGATGAAATGCCATCAACGTCGTCTGCCAAGGCCGATGCCCAATGTCATAGTAGAGAGCATGTAAAATCCAAAAAACAAAAGTTCAGTAAAATGACCCAAAAATCAAAATTGAAAGCGTCTGATGAGAAGCGTAAACTTGCCAATATGCCATTTACGGCACGGAGTGGCAAGGAAAGGGTGAGGCCCTGGCCTATGTTCATGGCTAGTGGTTCAGATTCACATGAGGATGGAAGCACTCATCCTCTCGCTAGAAAACTGCAGTGCCACTCCTAGATGGGCCAGGTGTTTGTGTCGGCCACTTGTGTCGCTTAGCTTAGTCACACAGCTACCTCATTGCGCCTCTTTTTTTCTTTGCATCATGTGCTGTTTGGGGACTATTTTTTTGAAGTGCCATCCTGTCTGACACTCCAGTGCCACTCCTAGATGGGCCAGGTGTTTGTGTCGGCCACTTGTGTCGCTTAGCTTAGTCACACAGCGACCTTGGTGCGCCTCTTTTTTTCTTTGCATCATGTGCTGTTTGGGGACAATTTTTTTTAAGTGCCATTCTGCCTGACACTGCAGTGCCACTCCTAGATGGGCCAGGTGTTTGTGTCGGCCACTTGTGTCGCTTAGCTTAGTCACACAGCTACCTCATTGCGCCTCTTTTTTTCTTTGCATCATGTGCTGTTTGGGGACTATTTTTTTAAAGTGCCATCCTGTCTGACACTGCAGTGCCACTCCTAGATGGGCCAGGTGTTTGTGTCGGCCACTTGTGTTGCTTAGCTTAGTCACACAGCGACCTTGGTGCGCCTCTTTTTTTCTTTGCATCATGTGCTGTTTGGGGACTATTTTTTTGAAGTGCCATCCTGCCTGACACTACAGTGCCACTCCTAGATGGGCCAGGTGTTTGTGTCGGCCACTTGTGTCGCTTAGCTTGGTCACACAGCGACCTTGGTGCGCTTCTTTTTTTCTTTGCATCATGTGCTGTTTGGGGACAATTTTTTTGAAGTGCCATCCTGCCTGACACTGCAGTGCCACTCCTAGATGGGCCAGGTGTTTGTGTCGGCCACTTGTGTCGCTTAGCTTAGCCATCCAGCGACCTCGTGCAAATTTTAGGACTAAAAATAATATTGTGAGGTGTGAGGTGTTCAGAATAGACTGAAAATTAGTGTAAATTATGGTTATTGAGGTTAATTATACTATGGGATCAAAATGACCCCCAAATTCTATTATTTAAGCTGTTTTTGAGGGTTTTTTGTAAAAAAACACCCAAATCCAAAACACACCCGAATCCGACAAAAAAATTTCAGGGAGGTTTTGCCAAAACGCGTCCGAATCAAAAACACGGCCGCGGAACCGAATCCAAAACCAAAAACACAAAACCCGAAAAATGTCCGGTGCACATCACTAGTATATCCACGTAGTGGTAAACCATACATGAAAGGAGGGTGGGAACTTCACTCCATAAGGCCTGTGAAAGTAATCATAAGGCGAAGCGACTGAGTGGTGCTCTACAAGCCAGACAACACTTTCCTATGCAAATACCAATCTGTAGATTAAAATTGGGCAAAGATCCGAACCTGAGAAGTGTGTGGTAGGGTATTAATATAGGGGTTCCATTTTTTATAAAATTTTACCACACCACCTTCCAAGTCAGCCAAAGTGGAATAACGGTCTATAAACAAAATCTTGAGGAGCATGTTATGCACTGCTGATAAGGTTGGAGCATGTTTAGATATCCATTTCTGGAGTATGACCTTTTTTGCAATTGTAACCAGTAAAGTCAGGAACGGGTATACAGTAGGTGCGAATGAGTCATGCCTAAGTTCCAAATTGTGAAGTCTGCTAGTAGTAAAGCCTGTGGATGTAATGAAACTCTGATTCCAAAACTAGCATTAATATACTGTAATATTTTGTTCCAGAACCGTTTTATGCTGCCGCAGTCCCAAAAATTATGGTAAAACGTTGCAGAGGAATGGAAGCATTTCAAGCAGCGTCCAGTTTCCTCAGCTACAAAATGCTGCCTCTGTGCTTGTGAAATATATACTCTGTACACAGTTTTAACATGCACCTCTTGTAAAGAAGATGCTTTCAATATCTGTAATGTTTTGTCATAATGACGAAACATAGTCTCTGAATTTGTAAGGCACGGAATAAATCTGTTCCATGACTGCACAACCCGGGTCTGGTGCTTATTACACGGTACAGTAATCAAATCGTTATATAAATATCTCGTTTTATATGGACGAGAGCAAGACAAACTTAATAAAGGAAAGAGAGGATCAGTCAAAGAAAGATCATTCATTACTGGTGGTAAAGAGGCTATGTAGTGTTTAATTTGGAAATACGCATAGAAATGTGAGGAGTGTGTCAAAGTCGAAAAATATTGTAATGCATACACCATGTACTAACCCCATGCACATGCCCGCTGCGCGTGCACTTAATCCGCCGTGCGTGCACATATCCGCAATTTGCGTAGGATCGCTCCTGCGATCCTGCGCGTGGTATGGGTATTTACGGCGGAGTTTGTGAGCGCATAGAGGGTTATTAGAACATTACATATTTAACCCAAATAGTGTACATTTTAGATATAGCTCCCTTGCACCACATCAGCGAGTATCAACAGTTTAAACAGTTCCAGGACTAAGGGATTCGCCTTTGCATGATAGGAAGGGTCAGACTAAGGTTAGAAGGTGATGTCTAGTATACAGCTGTAGGGTATTTTAAGGGTAACATTCCGGTGTTGGTTAGAGAAAGATCGCATGTTCCTGCGTATAGTTATGTGCAAAAGTAGAATATAGATATTAACTGTAGTTACTGTATATTATGTATGCGGCGGGAATCCAGAGGATACCACCCCCAAGAGCAGTTGAGAAAGACATTGCCCACCTTTTCAAATCAACCTATGACCTCTCCTGTAATGTAAGGACACATCTCTGTGTCCAATGGACAATGAGATTACAGTGACCATTGTATTGCGTATGTAAGTTGTGTATAAAAAGCCCGTTGTTACCTGGCCGGTCAGAAGACTCTGAACGCTTTCTACCTGATAAGCGGAGGACTGGTCCAGGTTGCGCTTGCGAACATTCTCACGTATGTACATTGACTGTAACCATTATTCTGTTGTAGATTTATCTTGTTAGCCTGTAGTGTATAATTTGTACTGTTTTACCTTTTGAAATAATCCACTGTGGCCTTAGAACCCTGTGGTTCAACTACATATCGGTGTTGTGTCCTCATTTCCCTGCTAGGGTTTAAAGCGTATTTAACTGTATAAGGTTTATAAGTATTGATAAGGTGTACGCACTGCGGGTACTTTATACCGTCAGCGCTACTTAAGGTTTAAGGTATAACATCATTACAGTGCTTTGTGGCACATGGTTTAGAGTGTAAGAATAACATTGCATTGTACTACGAATAAGGTTTAAAGGTTATCAATTGTGTGTGCGCGCGCTGTGCGTACTCTGTACACTCAGCGCAGCGTGTGTACGCCAAGTACGTACCACGTTTGGGACTCTGTACGCAAATAGCGTACAAAGTGCGTAGCGCGTGTATTCAGTCTAGCGGCCATAGCGGCTCCACGGTATGTGTATCTAGAGGTATAGCTTTATGGTTTAAGATAATATAGACATTATCAAGTGTAAACCAAACTTTTCTTTCTAGGAGAGAAAGGGGAGTAATGTGCCACCCGGATCAAAAACATCCGCAATTTTCTTGATGCCTTTTAATTTTAGACGGTGAAAGACTGCATCGTCAAGGCCAGGTGTGAAAAGTGGGTTACCCCATAGAGGTAGGAGGTGGGTGTATAAAGGATTCCTAGATAACCTCCTATTAACTGCCCACCAGTATTGATATATATCTTTAAAAAGCAGGTATGTGCGTATATTAGCCGGGATTTTAGATTTGGGTGTATGCAAGAGAGCACCAAGAGAAAAAGGGGCAAACAGTGCACAATCCAATTCATATACAATGAAGGTGCTACGTTCATGTAACCAATCCAGTACATATCTAAATAGGACCGATTGGGAGAAATGTAAAACGTCAGGGAATCCAATACCGCCCTTGCCATGGTATAATTTCAAAAATCTGCTAGAGATCCGAGTCTTACCACCCTTCCAAAGGAATCTACAGAACTTAGTTTCGACTGTTTTAATATCTGATTTTGATAATCGCAAGGGGAGTATTTGTATCAAGTATGATAGTTAGGGAAAGAGTACAGATTTAATCAAAGCATTTCTACCCAGCACTGATAATGGTAGAGAGGACCAATTATCAAGTTTAATTGAGATGGACTTTATGATTGGGGTATAATTCAAACTATAAATGTCCTGTAAATTCGTTGGGATCAGCACCCCCAAATTTTTTATGACTTTTGTAGCTATTTTGATGTTTCGGTAAGGGCCTTGGGTGTCTAGATAAGTAGGCGGTCCGTTCAGCGGGAGCAATTCGGACTTGTGTATATTTATAGTATACCCGGAAAATGATCCAAAATCATTGATTAGATCGAAAGCTGCTGATAAAGTAAAGTCTGGGCATGACATAAGCAACAACATGTCATCGGCAAACAGTGAGAGACGGAGGTCAATCCCGCCCACCTCTGTTCCATGATATAAGGGGGATTGTCTGATTGATATTGCTAGTGGTTCCAAGGCCAATGCGAATAAGAGTGGGGAGAGAGGGCATCCTTGACGAGTGCCTCTTTTAATAGGAAAGGGTGGTGATAAAAAACCATTACATAGAATTCTCGAGTCAGGGTTAGTAATGTATATAGAATTTGTAGATAATCAATAAAGCGAGAAGGGAGACCAAATCTGGACATTGTGTTAAATAAGTGATCCCAGTGCACCATATCAAATGCTTTTTCTGCATCTAGAAATAATATTGCCGCTGGAACATTAGACTTGGTGCACTGGGATGTTGTGATAGCTGTCAAAACCTTCCTAATATTCACCACTGAGGAACGGCCCATAATAAAGACCGTTTGATCACAATGAATGATGGATGGCAAAACCAATTTAAGTCGTTCTGCAAGAATTTTAGTTAACATTTTGTAATCTAAATTAAGCAAGGATATAGGGGGTAATTCCAAGTTGATCGCAGCAGGAAATTTTTTAGCAGTTGGGCAAAACCATGGGGGTCATTCCGAGTTGTTCGCTCGCAAGCTGCTTTTAGCAGCTTTGCACACGCTAATCCGCCGCCTACTGGGAGTGAATCTTAGCATATTAAAATTGCGAACGAAAGATTAGCAGAATTGCGAATAGACACTTCTTAGCAGTTTCTGAGTAGCTCCAGACTTACTCGGCATCTGCGATCAGTTCAGTGCTTGTCGTTCCTGGTTTGACGTCACAAACACACCCAGCGTTCGCCCAGACACTCCTCCGTTTCTCCAGCCACTCCCGCGTTTTTCCCAGAAACGGTAGCGTTTTTTCACACACACCCATAAAACGGCCTGTTTCCGCCCAGAAACACCCACTTCCTGTCAATCACATTACGATCACCAGAACGAAGAAAAAACCTCGTAATGCCGTGAGTAAAATACCTAACTGCATAGCAAATTTACTTGGCGCAGTCGCACTGCGGACATTGCGCATGCGCATTAGCGACTATTCGCTCCGTTGTGACAAAAAAATTACGAGCGAACAACTCGGAATGACCCCCCATGTGCACTGCAGGGGAGGCAGATATAACATGTGCAGAGAGAGATAGATTTGGGTGTGGTGAGTTAAATCTGCAATCTAAATTGCAGTGTAAAAGTAAAGCAGCCAGTATTTACCCTGCACAGAAATAAAATAACCCACCCAAATCTAACTCTGTCTGCAAATGTTATATCTGCCCCCCCTGCAGTGCACATGGTTTTGCCCAACTGCTAAAATATTTCCTGCTGCGATCAACTTGGAATTACCCCCATAGGGCGATAAGTTCCAGGATCAGATAAATCTCTGCCAGGTTTGGGTAAAATACTTAACATAGCAGAGTTAAAGTAAAGAGGCAACTCCCCAGTGGCGAGGATGGCGTTAAAAACTCTAGTCAGTAAAGGTGTCAATTTAGGGGCCAGTAGTTTGTACAATTATGAGGTAAGCCCATCCGGACCAGGGGCTTTATCATTTTTTAGTTGAGCTATGGTCTTGGAGACCTCCGTCTCTGTAATATCAGCCGTTAATGTTGCACCAAGGTCAGCACTCAGTTGAGGAATAGGCAAGCCCTCCCAGAAATCGTGAGAGCTAGGAGGGGGAGCGGGGGGCTCCGAATACAGTACAGTGTAGTAGGAGTGCATAATCTGTGCACCATCAGAAGTCTTGAGGGGGTGGATTAGCATCGAGGGTCATTGACCTTGTAATAAATGTGAGAGCAATTTGCCTGATTTGTTACCAAATCGATGAAATCTAACATCCTTCTTAAATGAATATTGAGACTCCATTTTGATGAGCAGGCCATCAAAAACCTGTTTGGCTGCACAATATAATGTTTTATCGTTAGGGGTTGGGTCAGATTTATAAGACTGAAATGAGTCTGTCAATGCTGTCTGCGCTTGTACATAATCAGATTGTAAAGTTTTGTATGATTGGGAAGTGTGAGAAATAATTTCACCCTGAAGGACAGCTTTAGAAACTTGCCAAAAAAGTTGTGTGTGTGGGGGGGGGGGGGGGAGTCAGAAAAAGCAGTGGAGTTGGTGTCACAATACGACAGCCAAGCTGATTCTAGTCTATCCATAAAAGTGAGAGAATGAGATAAGGAAGAAGGAAACCTCCAAGAGCGAAAGGGGCTTCTATCAGTGTGTAGTTTTAAGTCCAGCCACACCACTGCATGATCTGAGAGCACGATAGGTTCTATCATGACTCTAATAACATTGGGCAATAATCTATCAGAAATTAAAATATAGTCTATCCGAGATAGTGTTCCATGTGCTGTGGAGAGGCATGTATAGAATTTTTTTATGGGGTTCAGAGTTCTCCAAATATCAAGCAGTTGCAATGTTTGTGTAAACCAAGGAATACCACGTTTGGGGAGGCAGCTACCTCCAACACGTGTGATTTGCTTATCTAATTGGAGGGAGGTGACAATATTGAAATCACCACCCACAATGAGTGGTATATCATTAAGTGGTGTAAGGATATGTAATATTTTACGCAAGAAGAGGGGTATCCTGGTGTTTGGGGCATATACATTACATAGTATGTATGGATGACAGTCCAATAATACTTTACAAAGTATGAATCTACCTTCTGGGTCTGCAGTTATAGACATGAGTTCAATGGGAACGGTGTTTTTAACCAGTATTGCCACACCTTGGGCTTTGCAGTTAAATGGCGATGATGCAAGGACCTTCCATTTCAAAGCATTAAGCTTTAGCATTTCAGAAGCCACTAGGTGTGTTTCCTGTAAAAATACAATATCAATCTTCAATTTGTTCAAGTATAACAGTATTTTTTTCCTTTTCTGTGGGGAATTAATCCCACCTATGTTCCAAGAACCTAGTTTAACAGCGGTCATTGAGCAGTTTATGTGTGGTAATTAGTTAGTAGGAACCTAAATATTTCACAAAACTTTGATATTGACATGTTGATAATATGACATATGGGGTAAAAGAGGGAAGGAAAGAGGTGGAGGGAGAGAGTGAAAAAAGAAAAAAGGGGGTACAGTTAGAATCATCTGTACCACTCACAGAATATTGCAGAGAAGACCAGAAGAACCCTCTGAATAGCAGCAAGGGTCCTGGAGATTGCAACACAAACAACATGTAACAAAAAGAGAACATAGAGAAGTCAGTGTGACTTCTGAAGTACATCAGAACAAAATTAAAGTCCATATTGAGGACAGAGCAGGGCCTCGCCGGTCCCGCCAACAACTATGTGAGAAAAATATAGACCAAGAAAAACAATCAAGGAGAGGTATTAATGAATCCTAACCGAGTGGATTTTAAACCAGTGGAGGGTGGAGACTTCATCATAATAACAATGTAAGAACCCTGAGAATGAAGCACAGCTATTCACATATAATAAAAGCAAAGTATCTGAGGGACCCAAGGTATAATATACATATTGAAAAATTAAAAATGAATGCAAAGTCACAGCATGGTATACAGTAGTACGCAACCATTTGATTGTCCAAATATTTCACCAGAGGAACTAGCTGTAAATAAAATAATAAACGTCATATTAGATATCCTCATGGTCATCAGAGGAGCGAGTATCACCATTTTCTTCTCTCAAGAAAGCCTCGGCATCAGCAACAGTGAGGAAGTCAGTGAAGGAAGTTCCAGTATAGATTCGCAGGTGTGCAGGATATAACAGTGAGAATTTTCTGTTATGCTGTATTAGCTGAGAGCAAAGGTAGGAAAAAGCTTTTCATGCCTTAGAAAGTTCAGCTGAGTAATCCTGAAATATTAGGATCTTGTGTGAGTCCCAGGTAATATTGCGTACTTTATGAGAGGCCCTCCAAATCTCCTATTTATGTAGAAAGTTAAGGCACTTGAAAAACATCACCCTAGGCCTTGCACCATTATGTGTTTTCTGCGTCCCCAATCTGTGTGCCCTCTCGATCATCATATCACTACAAGCATCAGATACATTGAGGACCTCCGGCAAGGTGACCCGCAAAAAGGTATACAATGCAGGGCCTTTGAGGGATTCTGGGAGACCAATAATCCGAAGATTCGATCTATGCGATCGGTTTTCAAGGTCATCTAATTTATTTCAAATCTGGTGGTGCGATTTAGTGACATGCTGAACTTCCTGCTTAAGTACAGATACATTGTGAAACAGTTCACCTGCACGCTGATCCGTTTGCAGTATTCTATGAGAGAGCTGTGCTATTTGTTTGCTTATATCAGCCGTCTGGGCTTGCAAAAGGGGACCCACAGCAATACGTATTGCTCCCATCATATCATTATATGTGACAGGTGCTGCTAGTGTAAATAATACTTGGTCGTCTGGGAGTGTGGCTGGGGCAACACTGACCTGAGGTGGGGAGGCTGATGCTGCATCCGCCAAGTGCTGCAGGGCTGAAGCGGGCGAGGGGGGGGGGGGGGGGGGGCACGAGCAGAGCTCCGGTGTCCAGTGCCATTTTAGTTTCCGTGCGGTGCTTCTCCTTCTTTTGATTGCAGTTGCTGGGCATTACAGGTGCCAAGTAGCGCACCATACAGCGGACCAGGCACTCGGTGAGGACGGGGAGAAAGTTGCAGGGGTGGCTGGAGGCTAAAAGCCTTGTAAAAGGGTGAGTTGCCGGAGAGCAGCACGGAGGTCTCTACTCATGCTGCCAGTCTCATTGCAGCCAGAATTGGAAGTCCCAGATTTATTTAATTATAAGTAGAGATGAGCGGGTTCGGTTCTACGAGAACCGAACCCCCCCGAACTTCACGTGGTTTACACGGGTCCGAGGCAGCCTCGGTTCTTCCCGCCTTACTCGGAAAACCCGAACGGGGGGAAATGTCGTCATCATCCCACTGTCGGATTCTCGCGAGATTCGGATTCCATATGAAGAGCCGCGCGTCGCCGCCATTTTCACTCGTGCATTGTCGAGAGAGTGAGAGGACGTGGCTACGTTCTCTGAGTGGAAAGCTCAATATCAGCTCAGTATCAGTGCTCAGTGTGCTGCATTGTGGAGACCAGTATACTACAGTACAATAGTCCAGTGCTGCATCTCGCTGCTCAGTGTCAGTTCTAGTATCCTCATCAGTGCTCCGGATCAGTGCTCATTGTCTTGCTGCTGCATTATGGTGACCAGTATACTACAGTACAATAGTCCAGTGCTGTTCTCGCTGCCCAGTGTCAGTTCTAGTATCCTCATCAGTGCTCAGAATCAGTGCTCATTGTCTTGCTGCTGCATTGTGGTGACCAGTATACTACAGTACAATAGTCCACTGCTGTTCTCGCTACCCAGTGTCAGTTCTAGTATCCTCATCAGTGCTCAGGATCAGTGCTCATTGTCTTGCTGCTGTATTGTGGTGACCAGTATACTACAGTACAATAGTCCAGTGCTGTTCTCGCTGCCCTGTGTCAGTTCTAGTATCCTCATCAGTGCTTATTGTCTTGCTGCTGCATTGTGGTGACCAGTATACTACAGTACAATAGTCCAGTGCTGTTCTCGCTACCCAGTGTCAGTTCTAGTATCCTCATCAGTGCTCAGCATCACTACTCATTGTCTTGCTGCTGCATTGTGGTGACCAGTATACTACAGTACAATAGTCCAGTGCTGTTCTCGCTGCCCAGTGTCAATTCTAGTATCCTCATCAGTGCTCAGTATCACTACTCATTGTCTTGCTGCTGCATTGTGGTGACCAGTATACTACAGTACAATAGTCCAGTGCGGTTCTCGCTGCCCAGTGTCAGTTCTAGTATCCTCATCAGTGCTCAGTATCACTGCTCATTGTCTTGCTGCTGTATTGTGGTGACCAGTATACTACAGTACAATAGTCCAGTGCGGTTCTCGCTGCCCAGTGTCAGTTCTAGTATCCTCATCAGTGCTCAGTATCACTACTTATTGTCTTGCTGCTGCATTGTGGTGACCAGTATACTACAGTACAATAGTCCAGTGCTGTTCTCGCTGCCCAGTGTCAGTTCTAGTATCCTCATCAGTGCTCATTGTCTTGCTGCTGCATTGTGGTGACCAGTATACTACAGTACAATAGTCCAGTGCGGTTCTCGCTGCCCAGTGTCAGTTCTAGTATCCTCATCAGTGCTCAGTATCACTACTCATTGTCTTGCTGCTGCATTGTGGTGACCAGTATACTACAGTACAATAGTCCAGTGCTGTTCTCGCTGCCCAGTGTCAGTTCTAGTATCCTCATCAGTGCTCATTGTCTTGCTGCTGCATTGTGGTGACCAGTATACTACAGTACAATAGTCCAGTGCGGTTCTCGCTGCCCAGTGTCAGTTCTAGTATCCTCATCAGTGCTCAGTATCACTACTCATTGTCTTGCTGCTGCATTGTGTGGTGCTCAGTATACTACAGTACATTACTAATAGTCCAGTGTCTTGTGCTGCATCTTGCTGCTGTAGGGTGCTGTGGTAGTGTCCTGTCACTGTGCATAGGTCATCATCATTCCAGTCACAGTGGTATCTGGGGGTGACAATTCCAGAGGGCTTTTGTGCTGCTCACTAATAGTAGTACAGTGTCTTGTGCTGCATCGTGCTGCTCAGTGTCAGTTCTCCGTAGTATCATCAGTGCTCAGTATAATCAGTGCTCAGTAAAATCAATGATCAGTATAATCAGTGCTCAGTATAATCAGTGCTCAGTATAATCAGTGCTCTGTAAAATCAGTGATCAATATAATCAGTGCTCAGTATAATCAGTGATCAGTATAATCAGTGCTCAGTATAATCAGTGATCAGTATAATCAGTGCACTGTTAGACGTATGCCCGTTATCCACCATTAGTGCAGTGGGATTTAGACAATTGATGAAGTTATTGTATCCCCGGTACCAAATCCCATCTAGATTATACTTCACTAGGCAGGCGATAGCGAGATTTTGCCAATTAATTCCAGTGATTTGGACGTAGCATTACAGTGATTTTACCAATTAATATCAGTGATTTATAATTATTATTAAAGTGATCTTGCCAAACAATTCCAATAATTTGGACATATAATTCCAGTTGAAATTGTTTGTGACGCTTGGCTTAGTCATACAGCTACCTCATTGCACCTCTTCGACATCTTTGCATGAGGTGCTGTTTGGGGCCTAGTTTTTGAAAAGTGCCATCCTGTGTGACACTGCCATATGTGCTGAAAATAAGATTTTACTCACCGGTAAATCTATTTCTCGTAGACCGTAGTGGATGCTGGGAACTCTGTAAGGACCATGGGGAATAGCGGCTCCGCAGGAGACTGGGCACAACTAAAGAAAGCTTTAGGACTACCTGGTGTGCACTGGCTCCTCCCTCTATGACCCTCCTCCAGACCTCAGTTAGGATACTGTGCCCGGAAGAGCTGACACAATAAGGAAAGGATTTTGAATCCCGGGTAAGACTCATACCAGCCACACCAATCACACCGTATAACTCGTGATACTATACCCAGTTAACAGTATGAAATATAACTGAGCCTCTCAACAGATGGCTCAACAATAACCCTTTAGTTAAACAATAACTATATACAAGTATTGCAGACAATCCGCACTTGGGACGGGCGCCCAGCATCCACTACGGACTACGAGAAATAGATTTACCGGTGAGTAAAATCTTATTTTCTCTGACGTCCTAGTGGATGCTGGGAACTCCGTAAGGACCATGGGGATTATACCAAAGCTCCCAAACGGGCGGGAGAGTGCGGATGACTCTGCAGCACCGAATGAGCAAACTCTAGGTCCTCCTCAGCCAGGGTATCAAACTTGTAGAATTTAGCAAATGTGTTTGACCCCGACCAAGTAGCTGCTCGGCAAAGTTGTAAAGCCGAGACCCCTCGGGCAGCCGCCCAAGAAGAGCCCACCTTCCTCGTGGAATGGGCTTTTACAGATGTAGGATGCGGCAGTCCAGCAGCAGAATGTGCAAGTTGAATCATGCTACAGATCCAGCGAGCAATAGTCTGCTTTGAAGCAGGCGCACCCAACTTGTTGGGCGCATGCAGGATAAATAGCGAGTCAGTCTTTCTGACTTCAGCTATCCTGGAAACATAGATTTTTAGGGCCCGGACTACATCCAGCAACTTGGAGTCCTCCAAGTCACGAGTAGCCGCAGGCACCACAATAGGCTGGTTCAAATGAATTGCTGAAACCACCTTTGGGAGAAATTGGGGACGAGTCCTCAATGCCGCCCTATCCATATGGAAAATTAGATAAGGGCTTTTACAAGACAAAGCCGCCAATTCTGACACACGCCTGGCCGAAGCCAAGGCCAACAGCATGACCACTTTCCACGTGAGATATTTTAGTTCCACGGTTTTAAGTGGTTCAAACCAATGCGACTTTAGGAAATCCAACACCACGTTGAGATCCCAAGGTGCCACTGGGGGCACAAAAGGGGGCTGAATATGCAGCACTCCCTTAACAAATGTCTGAACTTCAGGTAGTGAAGCCAGTTCTTTTTGGAAGAAAATCGATAGAGCCGAAATCTGGATCTTAATGGAACCCAATTTTAGGCCCATAGTCACCCCTACTGTAGGAAGTGCAGAAATCGACCTAGCTGAATTCCTCCGTTGGGGCCTTCCTGGCCTCACACCACGCAACATATTTCCGCCATATGCGGTGATAATGGTTTGCGGTCACTTCTTTCCTAGCTTTAATTAGCGTAGGGATAACTTCCTCCGGAATGCCCTTTTCCTTCAGGATCCGGTGTTCAACCGCCATGCCGTCAAACGCAGCCGCGGTAAGTCTTGGAACAGACAGGGCCCCTGCTGCAGTAGGTCCTGTCTGAAAGGCAGAGGCCATGGGTCCTCTGAGATCATTTCTTGAAGTTCTGGGTACCAAGATCTTCTTGGCCAATCCGGAACCACGAGTATAGTTCTTACTCCTCTCCTTCTTATTATTCTCAGTACCTTGGGTATGAGAGGCAGAGGAAGGAACACATACACCGACTGGTACACCCACGGTGTTACCAGAGCGTCCACAGCTATCGCCTGAGGGTCCCTTGACCTGGCGCAATAACATTTTAGCTTTTTGTTGAGGCGGGACGCCATCATGTCCACCTGTGGCCCTTCCCAATGGTGTACAATCATTTGGAAGACTTCTGGATGAAGTCCCCACTCTCCCGGGTGGAGGTCGTGTCTGCTGAGAAAGTCTGCTTCCCAGTTGTCCACTCCGGGAATGAACACTGCTGACAGTGCTAACACATGATTTTCCGCCCATCGGAGAATCCTTGTGCCATTGCCATCCTGCTTCTTGTGCCGCCCTGACGGTTTACATGGGCGACCGCCGTGATGTTGTCTGACTAGATCAGCACCGGCTGGTTTTGAATCAGGGGTCTTGCCTGACTTAGGGCATTGCAAATGGCCCTTAGTTCCAGAATATTTATGTGTAGGGAAGTCTCCTGACTTGACCATTGTCCTTGGAAGTTTCTTCCCTGTGTGACTGCCCCCCAACCTCGAAGGCTGGCATCCGAGGTCACCAGGACCCAGTCCTGTATGCCGAATCTGCGGCCCTCTGGAAGATGAGCACTCTGCAGCCATCACAACAGCGACACCCTGGCCCTTGGAGACAGGGTTATCAGCCGATGCATCTGAAGATGCGATCCGGACCACCTGTCCAACAGATCCCACTGAAAGATCCTTGCATGGAACCCTCCGAATGGAATTGCTTCGTAAGAAGCCAGCATCTTTCCCAGGACTCGCGTGCAATGGTGCACCGACACCTGTTTTGGTTTTAGGAGGTCTCTGACTAGAGATGACAACTCCTTGGCCTTCTCCTCCGGGAGAAACACTTTTTTCTGTTCTGTGTCGAGAACCATCCCCAGGAACAGTAGACCCCCAGCTAGTGCTACTCCGATCAACAACTGTTCCCTGGACCTCGCCTTTATAAGGAGATCGTCCAAGTACGGTATATATATAACTCCCTTCCTTCGAAGGAGTATCATCATCTCTGCCATTACCTTGGTAAATACCCTCGGTGCCGTGGACAGACCAAACGGCAACGTCTGGAATAGGTAATGACAGTCCTGTACCACAAATCTGAGGTACTCCTGGTGAGGGGGGTAAATGGGGACATGCAGGTAAGCATCCCTGATGTCCAGTGATACCATGTAATCCCCTTCGTCCAGGCTTGCAATAACCGCCCTGAGCGATTCCATTTTGAACTTGAACCTTCGTATATAAGTGTTCAAGGATTTCAATTTTAAAATGGGTCTCACCGAACCGTCTGGTTTCGGTACCACAAACATTGTGGAATAGTAACCCCGTCCCTGTTGAAGAAGGGGTACCTTGACTAACACCAGCTGCGAATACAGCTTGTGAATTGCCTCCAGCACTGCCTTCCTGTCTGAGGGAGCCGTCGACAAGGCAGATTTGAGGAAACTGCGAGGGGTAGACATCTCGAATTCCAGCTTGTACCCCTGAGATACTACCTGTAGAATCCAGGGATCCACCCGTGAGCGAGCCAACTGGTCGCTGAAATTCTTGAGACGGGCCCCCACCGTACCTGGCTCCGCCTGTGGAGCCCCAGCGTCCTGGACTTAGAGGAAGCGGGGGAGGACTTTTGTTCCTGGGAACTGGCTCTATGCTGCAGCTTTTTCCCTCTACCTCTGCCTCTGGGCAGAAAGGACGCGCCTTTAACCCGCTTGCCTTTCTGGGGCCGAAAGGACTGTACCGGATAATACGGTGCTTTCTTTGGCTGTGAGGGAACATGGGGCAAACTGTTGATTTCCCAGCTGTAGCTGTGGAAACGAGGTCCGAGAGACCATCCCCAAACAACTCCTCACCCTTGTAAGGCAAAACTTCCATGTGCCTTTTAGAATCAGCATCACCTGTCCACTGCCGAGTTCCTGGCAGAAATGGACATTGCGTTTATTTTAGATGCCAGTCGGCAATTATCCCTCTGTGCATCTCTCATGTATAAGACTGCGTCTTTAATATGCTCTATGGTTAGCAATATAGTGTCCCTGTCTTAAGGTACAGAGAATCCGACCACGCAGCTGCAGCACTGCACATTCATGCTGAAGCAATAGCTGGTCTCAGTATAATTCCTGAGTGTGTATATACAGACTTCAGGATAGCCTCCTGAATTCTATCTGCAGGCTCCTCTAGGGCGGCCGTGTCCTGAGACGGTAGTGCCACCTTCTTTGACAGACGTGTGAGCGCTTTTTCCACCCTAGGGGATGTCTCCCAACGTGACCTATCCTCTGGCGGGAAAGGGTACGCCATTAGTAACCTTTTAGAAATTACCAGTTTCTTATCGGGGGAAACTCACGCTTCTTCACACATTTAGTTCATCAGATGGGGGAAAAACCACTGGAAGCTTTTTTCTCCCCAAACATAATACCCTTTTTTGTGGTACCTGGGGTAATATCAGAAATGTGCAACACATTTTTTATTGCCGTAATCATGTAACGGGTGGCTCTATTGGAATCTACAGTAGTCTCATCGTCGTCGACACTGGAGTCAGTATCCGTGTCGACATCTGTGTCTGCCATCTGAGGTAGTGGGCGTTTTAGGGCCCCTGATGGCTTTTGAGACGCCTGGGCAGGCACGGGCTGAGAAGCCGGCTGTCCCACATCTGCTATGTCGTCAAACCTTTTATGTAAGGAGTTGACACAGTCACGTAATTCCTTCCACATGTCCATCCACTCAGGTGTCGACCCCGCAGGGGGTGACATCACATTTATCGGCATCTGCTCCGCCTTCACATAAGCCTCCTCATCAAACATGTCGACACAGCCGTACCGACACACCGCACACACACAGGGAATGCTCTGACTGAGGACAGGACCCCACAAAGTCCTTTGGGGAGACAGAGAGAGAGTATGCCAGCACACACCAGAGCGCTATATAATGCAGGGATTCACACTACCCACAGTGATTTTTCCCTTATAGCCGCTATAATACACATATTTGCGCCTAAATTTAGTGCCCCCCCTCTCTTTTTAACCCTTTGAGCCTGAAAACTACAGGGGAGAGCCTGGGGAGCTGTCTTCCAGCTGCACTGTGAAGAGAAAATGGCGCCAGTGTGCTGAGGGAGATATCCCCGCCCCTTTTTCGGCGGACTTCTCCCGCTCTTATAATCATAATGTGGCAGGGGTATTTTACACATATATAGCTTATTAGGCTATATTATGTGTGATTTGCCACTCTTAAGGTACTCTAATTGCTGCCCAGGGCGCCCCCCCCCCAGCGCCCTGCACCCATCAGTGACCGGAGTATGTGGTGTGCACAGGGAGCAATGGCGCACAGCTGCAGTGCTGTGCGCTACCTTAATGAAGACCGGAGTCTTCTGCCGCCGATTTCCTAGACGTTCTTCTTGCTTCTGGCTCTGCAAGGGGGACGGCGGCGCGGCTCCGGGACCGGACGACCGAGGCTGGGCCTGTGTTCGATCCCTCTGGAGCTAATGGTGTCCAGTAGCCTAAGAAGCCCAAGCTAGCTGCAAGCAGGTAGGTCCGCTTCTCTTCCCTAAGTCCCTCGTAGCAGTGAGTCTGTTGCCAGCAGATCTCACTGAAAATAAAAAACCTAAAATATACTTTCTTTTCTAGGAGCTCAGGAGAGCCCCTAGTGTGCATCCAGCTCGGCCGGGCACAAAATTCTAACTGAGGTCTGGAGGAGGGTCATAGAGGGAGGAGCCAGTGCACACCAGGTAGTCCTAAAGCTTTCTTTAGTTGTGCCCAGTCTCCTGCGGAGCCGCTATTCCCCATGGTCCTTACGGAGTTCCCAGCATCCACTAGGACGTCAGAGAAACTGGAGGGAAGTAGGTTCAGAGGCATTTGAGGAAACATACATTTGCAGAAAGGGTAGTGCAAGTGGAATAGCATCCTATCAGAGCTGTTAGAGTCTTGGGTCAGACATAAGGATATTCATATATAGCTAAGGTTTGAGGTTGCCATAAGGTTAAAAAAGGATCAGACTAGGGGGCTAATTCAGTAAGGATCGAAAAAGCGATCCTTACTGCATTTGGGCTTTAATACTAAAGATCTTGGAAAAGGTTGATCTAGAGTTGTTACTTTGATCATCTAGGAATGCATAAAGTTTGTCAGCTTTGTTTGGTTGGGCTTTTGGGTAGACTCTGATTATACAGATTTTGGAGAAAAATCTACCAAAAATCTTGAAGATCTGCTGAGCAATGTGAAGTGATCTTTGTTGTGACTGTAGTAGTGTTTCTTTGCTCTGCACTGTGCTACTTGCCATTCTTGATGCCACCATGACTGTGTAGTGAAGTCAATGGGGGAGTGCCAGGGTGTAGAGCTGTTTTGAGATCTGTGCTGTGATATTCTATACAGTTAGCACTAACCTTACAGTCCTTGACAAAGTGATGGGTTGAACAGAAGCACTTGTATCAGATGCCATTTTTTCTTAGGAGGTTTTGCAGTTCTCCAAGAGCCTCTCTCTGAAGGTTCTGCATTCCAGGAGAGGATGTAGTTATGTAACCGACGGCCACAATAACTCCCCTTGCATCCCAAACTCTCACAATACTGACAGTCAGCATGCCGACTAGAAGGGACTATTCCCATTTGTGGGTGTCCATGACACCCATAGAGTGGGAATAGAACTTGTGGCGACCGCAGCTCGCCACTGAAACCACAGCGTGGCGATCGCAGCGAGCCCGCAAGGGGCTTCGTTGCACTTGCCTCCACTCCCGCTGGCATTCTGTGACTGGGTTCTCGGCGTCAGGATGCTGACTGCAGACTCCTGGCCACCAGTAATGTGGCCCCAACCCTTTGAGGAGAGAATGTGGTTTTCGATACAGAGAATACTGCATACTAGGATCTTTGTCTCTGGTCTCTTGGCTGTTATAGTTTGCAGACCTGTGGAGAATATACATTAGTCTTGTGAACTATGACTGACAAAAAGTAGGGTTTGTTCCTGGTCGTATAGGTCCTACACACTGGCCGATCGGCCGCCGAGCTGCCCGACGGCGGGCGACCCGGCGGCAGGGGGGCAGTGAAGTTTCTTCACTCCCTCCGTCACCCGGCTGCATTGAAGTGCAGGCAAATATGGACGAGATCGTCCATATTGGCCTGCATGTACAGCCGACGGGGGACCAGCGATGAACGAGCGCGGGGCCACGCATCGTTCATCGCTGGAGTCTCCACACTGCGCGATATGAACGTTATCTCGTTCATTAATGAACGAGATCGTTCATATCGTGCAGTCATGTCGGCCAGTGTGTAGGGCCCTTTAGTATACTGGTGAACAAAGTCTAATGGCTCCTTGCTCTGCTGTTTGTGGTAGCTTTTGCACTATAGGAATAATGCCTTTGGCCATATTAAGGAAAGCAAGCCCTGATAAGTCTCCTTCAGACTTAAGTCTCTTAGGGGCCAATTTATTAACATTATTTAAAAAAAAAGTAAAAAAATGGATGGTGTTTTCACACCCTATTCACATTTTTTTAGTATCACTCAAATGTATTAAAGGGCATTTGGAGCAGTTTTCTTGAAAAACTGCTCCAAACCATTTAATTGTAATATTAAGGAAAGCAAGCCCTGATAAGTCTCCTTCAGACTTAAGTCTCTTAGGGGCCGATATATTAACATTATTTAAAAAAAAAAAAGTTAAAAAATGGATGGTGTTTTCACACCCTATTCACATTTTTTTTAGTATCACTCAAATGTATTAAAGGGCATTTGGAGCAGTTTTCTTGAAAAACTGCTCCAAACCATTTAATTGTAATTTTTTTCAGTAACAAGCATCGCATTTCTCATAATTATAATGGGAAATGCGATATGGACGAACTTACTTAAAAAAAAAAGTGAAAAAACACAGAAATGTGCCCTGTGATAATAACGTGAGCTCCAGCTGGGGTAATCACAGGGCAGAACTGTGATAAGCAGCCTTTTGCACAGCTCCAGTGATCAGCTCTGTGTATCCGATGGACTCACAAGCTGATCACCTATAAAAAAATAATGACATACTTACCAGTCCCAGGAGCTGGGGATCGGCCCCTTAGTTTTCTAAGTCTATGAAACTTTTATTAGGTAGTCTAGGGAAATCATCAATTCTTTGGAACAGTGTACTTTCTATCATTTCTGGTGAGCAATAGTACTCATCAAGTCTATCCCAAATCATTTTAATGCCAGGCTTTGGATGGTTTATGTGTATTCAACTGACTCATTTCCAGGCCTTAAAATTAAGTGGTCTATCGCCTCACCATTTGAAAGGTCTAAGGGGCCCTACACACTCGGCGATGCGCCGCCGAGGTGCCCGACGGCCGATACGGCCGACGAGCAACCCGGCGGCGGGGGGGGCAGTGACGGGGGGAGTGAAGTTTCTTCACTCCCCCCGTCACCCGGCTGCATTGAAGTGCAGGCAAATATGGACGAGATCGTCCATATTGGCCTGCATGCACAGCCGACGGGAGACCAGCGATGAACGAGCGCGGGGCCGCGCATCGTTCATCGCTGGAGTCTCCACACTGAAAGATATGAACGAGTTCTCGTTCATTTATGAACGAGATCGTTCATATCTTTCAGAATATCGGCATGTGTGTAGGGCCTATAAGCCTCTGATTGCATTTTGGAAGGATAATAATAACCAGGTTCTGAAACTCTCAGCATGATCATTGGTGGTCATTCCGAGTTGTTCGCTCGCTAGCTGCTTTTAGCAGCATTGCAAACGCTAGGCCGCCGCCCTCTGGGAGCGTATCTTAGCTTATAAGAATAGCGAACGAAAGGTTAGCAGAACTGCTACTAAATAATTCCTTGCAGTTTTTGAGTAGCTCCAGACCTACTCCTAGATTGCGATCAGCTCGGTCTGTTTAGTTCCTGGTTTGACGTCACAAACACGCCCTGCGTTTGGCCAGCCACTCCCCCGTTTCTCCAGCCACTCCTGCGTTTTTATCTGGCACGCCTGCGTTTTTTAGCATACTCCCTGAAAACGCCACGTTGCTGCCCAGAAACACCCACTTCCTGTCAATCACACTACGATCACTGGAGCGTTGTAAAAACATCGCTCAAGCTTGTATAAATCTACTAAGTTTTGTGTTAAATAACTAAGCGCATGCACGCTGCGTACCATGCGCATGCGCATTTTCTACCTAATCGCTCTTTTGCGAAAAACGGCTACGAGCGAACAACTCGGAATGACCACCATTGTAAGTATTGGAAGGTATTGGGGAAAGTATTGGAAGGTATTCTAAGAGATAGTATTCAGAAGTTCCTTGAAGTCAATAAGGTCATTAAAAGGAATCAACATGGGTTTATGCATACCTCCCAACTTTAGCCGCTTGTAAAGAGGGACACACGCGCGGCGAAGCCGCGCGCGCTCCCGAAAAGGGGGCGTGGTCTATGGGAAAGGGGCGTGGCCTCACGGAGGACCGCGATCGCGAGCCACGCCCCCGATTTCGTCATTGAGGGAGCATGCCCAGCGCTCCGTGAGCTGCTGGCATGCCCTCTCTCCCTCTGTCTGCACTGAATAGACGCTGTGCGCATGCGCACAGCGTCTATTCATCGCTGCTCTGCTAAGCAGAGCAGCGCGTGCAGGAGCCTCCCAACTGCCCCCCCCCCACCGCGGGACACTGCGGCCCGCGGGTGGGACAGCGGGACAGTCCCCAAAAAATGGGACTGTCCCGCGAAAATCGGGACAGTTGGGAGGTATGGTTTATGAAGGACAGATCCTGTCAAACCAACTTACTTGGCTTTTATGAAACAGTAAGCGCAAACTTAGATCAGGGTAAAGAGGTGGATGTAATCTTTTTAGATTTTGACAAAGCGTTCAATACTGTACCACACATGAGACTTATCTACAAGCTACAAGAATCAGGGCTAGGAAGCACAATATGCACTTGGGTCAAAAACTGGTTAGATAATAGGGAGCAGCGCATTGTGGTTAATGGATCTTTTTCAACTTGGACTGAAGTGCTAAGTGGTGTGCCGCAAGGCTCAGTATTAGGACCGCTATTGTTCAATATTTTCATTAACGACCTAACAGAAGGTCTAGAGAGCATGGTGTCAATTTTTGCAGATGATACCAAATTGTGTAAAGTTATAAATGCGGAGGGGGATGCTGAGTCGCTTCAGAATGACTTAGTTAAATTAGAAGCTTGGGCAGCAAAATGGAGAATGCGCTTCAATACAGACAAGTGTAAGGTAATGCACTGTGGTAACAAGAACAAAAATAACACCTACCTACTAAATGGGGTAAAATTAGGGGATTCTGTACTGGAAAAGGACTTAGGTGTCCTCATAGATAGCAAACTAAGCAGTAGTACCCAAAGTAGGACTGCAGCAAAGAAGGCTAATAAGATAAATGCATGCATAAAACGGGGAATTGATGCAAGGGACGAGAGTATTATACTCCCGTTATATAAATCACTTGTGAGGCCACACCTTGAATACTGTGTACAATTCTGGGCACCTTACTACAAAAAGGATATCCTGGAACTAGAAAAGGTTCAAAGGCGGGCGACCAAACTAATTAAGGGTATGGAGACGCTGGAATACGAGGAAAGGCTTGCAAGACTAGGCATGTTTACACTGGAAAAGAGGAGATTAAGAGGGGACATGATCAACATTTACAAATATATAAGGGGACAATATACAGATCTTGCGCAGGACCTGTTTTTGGTTAGATCAACACAGAGAACTTATGGACACTCGCTCAGGTTAGAGGAGAGGAGATTCCGCACAATACGGCGTAAAGGCTTTTTTATGGTAAGGACAATACGTGTTCGGAATTCCCTGCCTGAGGGAGTTGTAATGGCCAACTCAGTCAACACCTTTAAGAATGGGTTAGATAAATTCCTAATGGATAAGGATATCCAGGGTTATGGGGCATAGTCACGCACTATGGTTATTATAAAAATGAGGGGTTAATCGGAACGGCAGTCAGCAACTTCAGTCAAAATTTTATACAAAATAATCGTGCATAGGAGACCACAAATAGGTTGAACCCGATGGACAATTGTCTTTTTTCAACCTTAGATACTATGTTACTATGTTATCATTGTACTTTAAAAGTCTTTTTGGTACTGGCTCTCATTGTGCAAGAAGCTTAGCAGAGTCTAGCAGTGATGGACTGGGGCATGAAGGGCCCACCAGGGGAATGCAGTGGTGGGAGCCTATGCTTAGAGGTTTGGCTAACCCATACCTCCCAAATTTGTTGGGAGTTGGGACACAGATGCGCAGCAAAGCCGCATTGCTGAAATTAGGGGATGTGACCTCGTAGGAAGTGCCCATTTTCATTGCTGTGGGTGCATGCCCAGCGCTCTGTGAACTTCTGCCCATGCCCCCAGTCCCTCTTTTCTAGTGAATAGATGCTGTGCGCACAGCAGTTATTCACCACTGCTCTGCTAAACTCAGCTTGTCGCTGACTTGTTGTGGTGCTGCACAGCGTGTTTGTTTTGTTTCTTGGATGAAGTCTGATTGTGTACCTTGCTCTTGTGTGGATGGTTGCTGCTGGTTTTGCAGTCTGGATGTACATATTCTTATGTACTCTGAACCATGTATATTGCTATTTTTTTTATTAGGGTGTTCTGTAATCTCTAGGAACTCTGCTTCAGCTATGACAGCTATTTTTCCTTGTCAGCAGCAAGTTTATCCATAGTTTTGTTGTGATTTCTCTTCTCCTGAATGTGATTTATCTGCTTCTTTCTATGCTTCTTTTTTCTAAACGTGATTTATCTGCTTCTTTCTATGCTTCTTTCTTCTAAACGTGATTTATCTGCTGCTTTGTCTGCTTCTAGACATGATTGCTCTGCTTCTAAATGCAATTTTTTCTGCTTCATTCCCTGCTTCTAGACGTGATTTCTCCACTTCTAAATGCAATTTACAGTATCTGCTTCTTTCTCCGCTTCTAGGCGTGATTTTTTGCTTCTAAATGTGATTTATCTGCTTCATTCTCTGCTTCTAGACAGGCCCATCTTTTTGTATGGGCTCAATGGGCAGTTGCCCAAGGGCTCCTAACTGACATTTTTCAAAACCAGCCTCAGGCATGGCAGTTAGGAGCTGATCGGCTGGAACATTATCTCCATCCACTTTATCTCCATCCAAGGCTTAGTAAATAGACCCCCTAGGCCGATAGCTGAGGGTCCCCTTATTTCAGGGGTACCAGACTTTTAAAAATCGGCTTTGGGGAACTGGAGATATCCGACTTCAAAACGGTGGTCCCCATCTGAGCTTTTGATTGCTATTCCCAGCCAGATATCTCGGGTTCTGTCTGAAGGGGGGTACACACGGAGCGATCCATGCTTAAATTCTAAGCAATCTCCGTGTGTAGGGTCCCGCGCATCGCTATCACCGGCTCTAGATTTGGCATGCATGCCAAATCTAGTGAGATCGCTAATTTCAGCGCTGGGTGAAATAAGCGCCCCTGCCCATCTTCCCCCCTTGCTCAGCACACATCGTGCTGTGTGCTGAGTGGTAGGAGAGATGTGTGCTAAGCGGTCTGTGCTAGATCACTCAGCACACATCTCTCCCCATGTCTACGGGGCTTTACAGTTTCTCTGAGGATATACCTGTACTCCAAAAGCTGGGACTCTCCCCTTTTGGTGGACACTGTCAGCTTGTCTCTACTGTGTCTGGAACCAGAGATATCAGCCTTCCAACAGCTGGACCCTGCTCCAGCTCCACACTCCTGGTATGCGGTTTTATATTTTCATTGGTGGATTGCTCCCGCTCCTGAACTCTGATCCCCAAGTCACCAGTTCCTCTTGAAAGGTGGGACTCTCTAATTTTTATTATCCCATTAAAAGCTAATCAATCTATTTCCAGGAACGGGAGATATACAGTATGTAGTCAAGCAAGCTGCCCTCCCACCGGAAAATGATCAATATTAAGCCCACTCCACAATCCACCACTCCCCTGTGTATTAAACACCCCCTACCACCCTGGAAGTCATGTACTGGGACCCCTTTATTCAGCCCAATGCCCTTTTCTACAGTTTAGTGTTGTCCCTCCTGCCCATCTGTGCAGTAAGGGAGTAATTAGCAGAAATTACTGCTCCAGGTCTTACATGCTGAGCGAAAGATAGAACATCCCCTACCGCCCGCAGGACATCAAAGCTCTCTTTCCACACACGGCACTGGCTCCACCCCCTGACCTCTTATCAGCCACTGCGGCCTTCCAGGAGGTCAGCCGGCGGCGCATGCGCAGAAGGACCCGCCATCTGACTTCAAGACCGCAGAGGGGGACTGCCGGATGAAGATACAGTCGCTGGTGCCCGGGACACCGCATTGCTCCGCCGGAAGGGTGAGTATACATGAATTGCTACTTATAACGGCTATATATCGCATCGAACCGATTATAACCTACAACATATTACACTGAAAGCAGTCACCTTACTGATCCAGCTACAGTATTTGCTCCTCTATAGAAAGCATGAAAATTATACAGCAACTACATAAAGTTACTGGTCATTTTCAGAGAAATAACTTTATATTGTTAGAATTCTCAAGCTTCCTATACAGGAGCAAATAGCTCCATCAGTAAGGTGATTGCTCCAGTGTAATAGGTTGTGGGTTCTAATCCTGGGTATGATACTTTTAAAATTTGTATCTATAATAAAGAGGGTGTGACTTGTAAGGAGAAGGGACTAGTGGGGGAGGGGAGTCGGCCTCGGAAGAGATAGCTAGAGGAGGCTGTCAATTGACTTAATTGAATGGTGTCACAGAAGGGGAGGAGAGGTGCCACCCTACAAAGCAGGAGCCCGGCGGCAACCAACTCCGTTGCCTCCCATAGTTACGCCTCTGCTGCAGAGTACAGGTACTTACTTATGCCTTAATTTTTTGGAAAGCTATGTTGCTCTGCTGTGCATACTTTCTCGGTGCAGAAGAAATGACACACATTTGATTAGATCATTACCTCTGTAACTGAGGGGGACATTCTATTAGGTACATGGTTTCCTGTGGCTTCAAGGAAAAATCCACCCTCTGGGGCTTAGCGTGCGGGGTGCCCACAGCTTATTGAATTTGGCAGCATGTTCATTTAGCTGAGTGGTAAACCACGCACCTAACTGAAGCTCCCCATAAGTGTGGATTTGGAAATATCAGGCCATGTGCAAGGAATTATGGCTCTGCAAACAAACTTCTGGTGTCAGCAGTCAAGTAGCACCATGATACCTTTGCCTCCCTGTGCAGCAAGATATGCAACTTTGACAGAAAGAAAAATCAGCAGCACCTAGGGTGGCAAGGGAACCAGACCTTGTCGCTGTTTCCACCGTGGAACTTCTACCGCTAAGTGCACTGAGTACAGTACAAGCACTGTTAGGGTCTGCAGGGCCCAGCAAAGTGTGAAGCCTGGTGTCAGTGCCGTAACTAGGCATTTTAGCGCTGTGTGCAAGAAACGACAGTGGCGCCCCCCCACCATGTAAGATAGGGGCAGTGCGCGCTGTAGGCGCGTGAAAAAATTATAGGGGCGTGGCTTCACGGGGAAGGGGCGTGACCACAAAATAATAGCAATTCATACTACGGTGCACAGTAGTCTACATTATTCAAATGACGCTGCACAGTAGCGCCACTACACCAGGTAGAGCCCCTTTTATACATTACAGCAGACAGCGTCCCCCTTTTTACACATTACGGCAGCCAGTCCCCCTTTTTACACATTGCGGCAGCCAGGCCCCCTCTTTACACATTGCGGCAGCCATGCCTCCTTTTTACACATTGCGGCTGCCAGGACCCCATTTTACACATTGCGGCAGCCAGGACCCCTTTTTACACATTGCGGCAGCCAGTCCCCCTTTTTACACATTGCGGCAGCCAGGACCCCTTTTTACACATTGCGGCAGCCAGTCCCCCTTTTTACACATTGCGGCAGCCAGTCCCCCTTTTTACACATTGCGGCAGCCAGGATCCCTTTTTACACATTGCGGCAGCCAGACCCCCTTTTTATACATTGCGGCAGCCAGGACCCCTTTTTACACATTGCGGCAGCCAGGACCCCATTTTACACATTGCGGCAGCCAGGACCCCCCCTTTTTACACATTGCGGCAGCCAGACCCCCTTTTTATACATTGCGGCAGCCAGGACCCCATTTTACACATTGCGGCAGCCAGGACCCCTTTTTACACATTGCGGCAGCCAGACCCCCTTTTTACACATTGCGGCAGCCAGGATCCCTTTTTACACATTGCGGCAGCCAGACCCCCTTTTTATACATTGCGGCAGCCAGGACCCCTTTTTACACATTACGGCAGCCAGTCCCCCTTTTTACACATTGCGGCAGCCAGGACCCCATTTTACACATTGCGGCAGCCAGGACCCCCCCCTTTTTACACTTTGCGGCAGCCAGACTCCCTTTTTATACATTGCGGCAGCCAGGACCCCATTTTACACATTGCGGCAGCCAGGACCCCCCCTTTTTACACATTGCAGCAGCCAGACCCCCTTTTTATACATTGCGGCAGCCAGGACCCCTTTTTACACATTGCAGCAGACGGTGTCCCCCTGAGAGAGAGAGAGAGAGAGAGAAAGAGAGAGAGAAAGAAAGAGAGAGAGGGATATACTTACCTTCTCCCCGCTGACAGGCTCCTCGTGCTGGCATCTCCCTCTCGGTGCAGGCAGTGAGATGAGAAGGAGGAGGAGGGAGGGGGAGCAGGGAGCCGCAGCAGCGCTATTTGATTGGTAGTAAGCGCCGCTGCAGCATCCCCCTCTCCTTCTGTATTGGCTGCCCGGCGCTGCTATGGATGCTGGGATGAAGGAACCGCATCCCAGCATCCATAGCAGCGCCGGGCAGCCAATACAGAAGGAGAGGGGGATGCTGCAGCGGCGCTTACTACCAATCAAATAGCGCTGCTGCGGCTCCCTGCTCCCCCTCCCTCCTCCTCCTTGAACCCGGCGCTGGTCTTTTCTCCCTCCAGCTGCGCACGGCGCACACAGAGGCGGCATGTAATGAGTCAATTTGACTCATTACATGCCGCTGGCCGTTGCGCCCTCAGGGCAACTGCGCTGTGTGCCAAGCCCACTTGGCACACACGTAGTTACGGCCCTGCCTGGTGTGATTACCTTATGCAGCCATCATTGTAAGCAAGGATTTAATGACACAATTTGCTTTTAGATCTATGAGCTAAATACCTCCCAATTATGGAGTTAGGAGCCTGGACCCCTCTGCACAGAAAATAGGTCTGGACTGGTTGTATGGCCTTGCATCACCCTCCCCTTTTTCCTTTTTTGTAGATGTGGAAGTGCACCTGGCACTCCCTGATTTGCTAGGCTGCCCCCAGGCTCTCAGCACTAGTTAGTCATCTGCTGTTCTGATAATTGGCCCTTTGTCCAAAGAGCAAGTTTAGGAGGCATAATTTGCAGCATTGGCGGATAGTGCTGAAGGACACGTTTCGCACTATCAAGCACCAATCAGTATGAAGTATTGATACAGATTATGTCCTTGCGCAGTGGGGGCAAGGCCTAAAAATGTAACTGACTTCACTAGAAATACATGTAGGCTCTGAAAGGGATGCATGCTCTCTCGGGACTCTGGGACCATTGGGAAGTCACCTCTATATATAAGCAGAGTCACCAGTAGTTTGGTCAAGAATCCATTTCTAAACAAAATAAAGTACATAATTCTTCAGCGAGAAACATTATTTCCAAGTGAATAACACTGAACGCAGTTTAAAGAGGTGGGTGTTCCACTAAAAAAAAACACAAATACAACATCCAGGTATCTATAGATCTGTGTCAATGCAGCAAATGTTAAAGTGCATTAACAGTCCTGTAACACGGCGGCAGTGTGCCCTGTGCAGCCACTGCCCACTCCAATGTGTGTTTAAAGCTGGTTAGCAGGGACCAGTTCCAGTCACCCTGCTAGCCAGATGCAAGGGCCGGGGGCCAGCGATGGCAACGCCCCCTACAACACTCTCTCCTGTGAGACAGCACCGGCCACACCAGCCCTGTTCATTAGTGTACTATAAGAAAAAGACTGAACAAATATGATATTCATAACTCATGAAGTAATACATTTCTCAGTATGGAAAACACTGCAGTGTGGATGGTGTTTGCAAAATTGCAAATTTACCAAATTCTAAGCCAGTGGTTCTCAAACTCGGTCCTCAGGACCCTACACAGTGCATGTTTTGCAGGTAACCCAGCAGGTGCACAGGTGTATTAATTACTCACTGACACATTTTAAAAGGTCCACAGGTGGAGCTAATTATTTCACTTGTGATTCTGTGAGGAGACCTGCAAAACATGCACTGTGTGGGGTCCTGAGGACCGAGTTTGAGAACCTGTGTTCTAAGCTGTCTGAAATGGTATATGCTGTATGGGTGAGACAACAGTGCAGCTATTTGGTCTAAATGCAAAACACCATGGGGGTAATTCTGAGTTGATCGCAGCAGGAACTTTGTTAGCAAAACCATGTGCACTGCAGGGGGGACAGATATAAAATGTGCAGAGAGAGTTAGATTTGGGTGGGGTGTGTTCAATCTGCAATCTAAATTGCAGTGTAAAAATAAAGCAGCCAGTATTTACTCTGCACAGAAACAAAATAACCCACCCAAATCTAACTCTCTCTGCAAATGTTATATCTGCCTCCCCTGCAGTGCACATGGTTTTGCCCAACTGCTAACAAAATTCCTGCTGCGATCAACTCAGAATTACCCCCCATGTTTGGTGAAAACAAAAAACAGCATGTAACTGTTAGAAAACTCATGATAACTTTTAGCTGTAACTACTATAGTTTTTAACACTGACCCTACTAAAGTATAAAAATTACCTGTGGCAATTGGGTAGTGTCCAACATGTACATCTACAGTAATAAATAGGCGTAAAAAGGTCCTTACTCGAAAACAAAAATATATCTATATTGCTGGAAAGCACAGAAGAAATTAGCAAGATACTGTAAAACAATGTATTTGGCAAAAGATGGAGAAGTGCATGTGCAAAGAATATATTACAGCTGCCTGAAGGTGGAATTCCCATTTATAGATAATGCACCCTGTGGCATAACTATAGTGGCTGCAAAGAGTGGCGTTACTATGGAGCCCAGAGTTTTTCAGCATACCCTCCAACATTTGACACAGAAAAATCGGTCCAAATTTGAAAAAGGGGCGTGGCCACGGGTAAAGGGTGTGTGGCCACTTCTCTTTTCCTATACTTTCAATGGAAGTTTGGAGAGCCAAAAATCGGTACAGACCATAAAAAAAGGTACCGTACCTGCCATAAAGCATACCTCCCAACATGACCCTCTCCATGAGGGACACAATGCTCTGCTTCTGGACTTCTCGTAATTTAAGATTGCCATCACCTGTGTTGAACAGGATAATGGATAAGAAAGGTGTTTCAGCACAGGTGATGGCAATGATAAATTAAGAGGGAAGTCCAGGAGCAGAGCATTGTGTCCCTCCTGGAGAGGGTCATGTTGGGAGGTATGATAAAGGTACAGTTGGAGGGTATGTTTCAGTGTATCACACTTACGTTTTGTTTCTCCTCTCTGGGAGAAGCTCGACGAGGATACTCTGTGACCCACTTCGGGGAGTGCAGCTGGGCTGTTGTGTCACTAGGCCCTCATCCTAATCACTGCAAAATTTCATGATTTTGCGTATTTAACCATGCCCCCTCCATTTGGAGCCGCAAATTCTGGGCATAATCTACTCGACCTACCTTCAGTAGAAAACAGGTGTGATTCAGGACATCTGGACACTCTTCCTTGGGTGTGGGAGACTACCTGAAAAATTGTGCCTCTCCAGCATCTTGCAGGAGAGTAGGCAAGTATGCAGTGTATTGCATACACTAGATTGTGGCTGGTAGTTTCTAAACTGTCATGCAGCAGATTCAGCAGGAAGAGCACAAGGAGAAGAAGTAGGTGGCTGAGGTTGAGAGTGCAGTAAACAAGGGCACTGTGGCATAATGTGAACTGGAGACACTACAATGTGGCACAAGGACACTATTATAGGACATACAATTTACTAGGGTACTACTATAGAGCATAAAATGAACAACTGCTGCAGAGAAAGGCGTTTCTAAAAATTGGTGGCCCCTTCAAAATGTTGCTATAAAGGCTCACAAAGTTCAAGTTCTATCCCTGCAGAGGTGTCACAAGGGGGAGGGGTGGCTGCACACAGGTGTCACCCTTACAGGTGGTGACACCAAATTACAAATTCCTACGTAGCACCTGGGAGCCTGGTGCTGCAGTGTGATATTATCCTGCAGCACCCGGTTCCTGTCACTGAGAATGAGCCGGCAGTGCAGAGAGAGTCTCTGGGGGCAACCAAGCATTTCCCGTGATGCTGGGTATGTTCCCAGAGTGATGTAACTGGAGTAGCTTTTTGTGAAGCCACATCTCATAGCAACGTTAATGGGGGACTTCTGCAAGACAAAACTCCCTTTTCAGACACACACACACAGGCTTTGGCAGGGGCGCTATTGGATGTGTATGTGTATATGTATATATATATATATATATATATATATATAAAACAGTCAGCGGCACTCCTTAATGTGCAACGAACACAGATTGTTAAACGCCGGTGCCCTCCATTGGTGACCATGCAATCACCCATATGTAACAAGTTTTCTGTAGGTGGCACTCACGGCTCCAAGAAAAAGAAGACAGGACACTGTCTGGCTCGTCCTGTCTTCTTTTTCTTGGAGCCGTGAGTGCCGCCTACAGAAAACTTGTTTTATATATATATATATATATATATATATATATATATATATATATACACACACACACACACACATATATATATATATATATATATATATATATACACATGCACATAGATATATATCTTATATATATCTTCAATCCAGCACTCAAGTTGCTCTTGTGTAAGGCTTAACCTGCCAGGTGCCCTCCGCAGCTACACTGGATTTGCTGTAACAAATGTTGGTGCACAAAGATGGCGGCACTGCAGTCTATCAATAAATTCACAAAGTCCTGTATGTGCAAGTTAACGTTTCTGCTCTTTGATGAGATTTTTTCAAGATATTCTATATGTTGCTCATTATATACTCATTAAAGAGCTGAAACATTCACTTTATCTGTGTGTATCCCATTTATACGGAACCCCCCCTCCCCCATACAAATCCTGCATTTGCCCCTGGGGTCAGCATGCTGACCGTCGGGATCCCCACTGCCGGTCATCCAGCCCAACCCGTTGCTAGGGTTTGAGTAAGAAACAATACTGCCAGATAAAAATGTCGGAATTGGGGAGGAAAGTTGTTGCAGAGTAGTGGAAAGTTGTGGAGAATTAATAGAGTTTAGAACTCAGTAGTTATGAGGAGGATTGGTAGAGTACAAAAGTAGAAAGGGATAAGTGATGGAGAAGTGCTTGCAGGTGATAATATGACCTAAGGGAGGTAAATGAAAGAAAACAGAACCTGAACGTAATCTAATGCAAACAAGATCTAGGCAGAGGCCATCTCGCTGCGTAATACAGTCAGTCCTTTGGGAGAGCACTAGCGAGAAGGTTAAAGAGAGTGACTTGGAGGCACATAAAGAATATAAATAATTAGTGGGGATGTTGCCATCACTTAATGATGATGAGGATTGTGTGGATGCCAAAAGATAGTAAAATGAGGGAGCCAGCAGGCTAATGTTGAAGACCTTTTATGGAGGTCCAGGAGAACAATAGATCATAATAACCCTTTGAGATAATAGTCTTCAAATATGACAAAAGGAGTAATCTGACATTTGGCAGAACTGTGAATATGCCTTGTGTGATTGAAAGCTGTGGTCCAACTGCAGCTCTTTACCCATACCTCCAGGCCTTGAATCAGATAAAGTGCAAAATATTGTGTGAATAGTCTGCAGGTAAGGCAGAGTCTGATTGTGTGAACCAAGTTTCTATTGTTATGTTGAGGTTGTTTGAGAGGAAGAGGTCATGGATGGAGGTTAGTTTGTTACAAATGGAGTGTGCATTCAATATTTGACATTTAAAATATATACAGCTAAATTATTTTGAAAGCTGGAAAACAGGTGATTAAAAAAAAAATGGCTGAATTTGTGTTTAATTCTGATCCAGATACAGGGCCTAATTCAACAAGGAACGCAAAACTGCTGAATTGCACAATTTGCAAAAATATGCATAGTGCGCATACGTATGGAACACAACAGTAATGCGCAAAGTAAAATCTAAGACACAAATTACAACTTCTGAGACGTTGCAAAATCTGCGTATACACTACGAAAACTAGGCATGTAGAGGGCATACTAAAGGGCTGAACTCGCAAAAACTATGAGCAGGGGCATGTTGTGGGTGTATGCGGATTTTCAGTAGGCAGTGCATACGCATTTATTGCAACTGAATGCACATTTATGGTGTGCACTTTCTGAGTAACTGCAGGTCTACCTTAAAATCTGCACAAGCTGTCCTCAGTTGGTGAATGTTCGATGTATACTGCAATCATTGCTTCATTACACCCAGCTGAAGCATCTCACACTGCTGACCACAATTCACTTTATTCAGCGACATTGAAACTTAACAACATGTAAGGGAGCTTTAAACTAATTATTACATGTATTACTACAAAATATGTTTGTAACCTAATAATATTTATAGTTAATAACATAATCCAGGTTTGTCAAGAACACACTTGTTTTCATTGTTTTCCTCCAAACATGTACAATAACATTTTCAAACAAGTTGTTTTTATTTGTTTGGTTAATGGCTTTTTGTTTAAAAGCTGAGTTTTTTTTAATGTTTTACTGTTTTATCTTCAAAAATCATACTCGCATACAGGTACATGTGTAAGGTGTTTTTTTTATTTGACAAACAAACATGTGTTCAATAACATCAATACAATATTTGTGATTTTGTGGGCATTTTAATTATGCACCACTGCTGCTTTTTTTTTTTTTTTAAACATTTTCAGATTAATCAATAACATAAGGAATGATAATAATTACAAAGAAACATTAAGGACTCATGTATGTAAACTTTAAAAAACAACAACTTTTTTCCCCCTTTTTTTCTCCTGCGTTTGTGGGTTCTCCAGCTGAAGTTGCTCGTCTTGTTGTTCGACGCATCCTGTAAATAGGCATGGTTGCCTCAATGTTATGTGTAGATGATGGACTTGCCATGGTGGTCTGACATCCTTGCTGCCCTGGGCAGCAATAAACCTCACATTTTGGCACAAATACAGTTGGATTAGACTGCGGAGGCAGTAAATCTATGATCCCCCGCCATTTTATTGAAAAATCACTGGGACCGAAGCCCGCCGTCGGGTGGGCGGGGCTTGATCCTCAGCACTAACCAGCGCCATTTTGTCCACAGAAGCTGCATGAGAAAGAAAACGCTGGCTCCCTGGTCTCTCCCCTGCTGAACTCACAGGCTGGAAAAAAGAGGAGGGGGGCACATTAGCGACGCAGTGAGTGGGAATTGGCATATTATATATAAAGCGCTATCTGGACATATTTTTTCCAGTGTTTTTAAGCGCTGGTGTGTGCTGGCATACTCTTTCTCTGTCTCTCCTTAGGACCTGGTTGGGGTTTTGTCCCCTTATAGGTTAATCCCTGTGTGTGTGGGGTGTCGTTACGTGTGTGTCGACATGTCTGAGGCGGAAGGCTTCTCCAAGGAGGAGGTGGAGCAAATGAGTGGTGTGTCCCCGTCGGTTGTGCCGACTACAGATTGGATGGACATGTGGCATATGTTGAGTGCAAGTGTGGCATCTTTACATAAAAGGCTTGATAAGGCTGATTTAGGGGGGACATCAGGGGCTCAATCCTCAGATTGGACCGACTCACAGGGCCCGTCGGGGTCTCAAAAGCGTCCCTTAACACAAGACACTACTACCGACACGGATTCTGATTCCAGTGTCGACTATGACGAAGTAAAATTGCAAAAATAAGTGTATGGTTCTTGTATAGTACAGGAGCCAAAAAAGAAAAAAAGAAAGACTATGTGTCTCTTCTGGGGCACACTTTTATTGAAAATTATGTGGTCTTGTAATATTTAAAATTTAACTTTTAATAGTAACCCTCTTAAAAAAATAGCTATGAGGCAAAGGACAAAATAATAGTAATAATGATAGCAACAATTGTCATAAAGTTTGTCTATCCAAATGGAAATTAAATTTAGTGATACAAATTAGACATGATAGCTCTTTGGGCGAAATTATGTACGTGTCTCTAATGTTAGAGAAAATAAATATATTGCCTTCTTCCGAATTTGTGACAAAATGAACTATACCTATAATGAAAATAGAAATATAGTGGAAGGAAAGGGTATTATTCAATCTGATAAACCGGGCTCCACACTGATAATTAATGATATATAGAATTCCAAAATTTGAATAGAAAATAATACTTTGGTTCCAGGTCCTATGTCCTGGATTTGGACCTGGAACCAAAGTATTATTTTCTATTCAAATTTTGGAATTCTATATATCATTAATTATCAGTGTGGAGCCCGGTTTATCAGATTGAATAATACCCCTTCCTTCCGCTATATTTCTATTTTCATTATAGGTATAGTTCATTTTGTCACAAATTCGGAAGAAGGCAATATATTTATTTTCTCTAACATTAGAGACACATACATAATTTCGCCCAAAGAGCTATCATGTCTAATTTGTATCACTAAATTTAATTTCCATTTGGATAGACAAACTTTATGACAATTGTTGCTATCATTATTACTATTATTTTGTCCTTTGCCTCATAGCTATTTTTTTAAGAGGGTTACTATTAAAAGTTAAATTTTAAATATTACAAGACCACATAATTTTCAATAAAAGTGTGCCCCAGAAGAGACACATAGTCTTTCTTTTTTTCTTTTTTGGCTCCTGTACTATACAAGAACCATACACTTTTTTTTGACTAGTTTACTGAACTATTTCTGGGAGCACCGCCAACCCAGTGCCAAACACTAATTATTTGTTCACTATATGGCCATATGTTGGTTTATTTTAGAGCTATAGCTTTAACTTATATCATTTAAAGTACCAAGCATTTAGACCGAGTGATCCTGTGTAGACTCCACCAACCCCCTTCTGAAGTAAAATTGCACCCTAGGGTGACTAAAACCATTCAGTGTATGATTGTGGCAATAAGGGATGTGTTGCATATTGTGGATGAACCCTCGGTCCCCGACACAAGGGTACACATGTTTAAGGAAAAGAAACAGATTATTAACTTTCCCACATCTCATGAATTAAATGAATTCTTTGGAAAAGCTTGGGAGACTCCGGATAAGAGACCGCAATCCCCAAAAGAATTTATATGGCATACCCTTTCCCTAAGCAGGACAGGGAGATTTGGGAATCACCCCCCACTGTGGACAAGGCCCTGGCGCGCTTGTCCAAGAAAGTGGCGCTACCGTCTCCTGACACAGCAGCCCTTAAGGACCCTGCAGATCGCAGGCAAGAAACTACCTTAAAGTGTATTTATTCTCATACGGGTGCTGTGCTAAGACCGACAATTGCGTCGGCATGGGTGTGTAGCGCAATTGCAGCTTGGACAGATGAGCTGACAGATCAATTTGATAATATGGATAAGGATACTATATTCCTAACTCTAGCCCATATTAAAGACGCAGTCTTATTTATGAGGGATGCTCAAAAGGACATTGGATTGCTAGCTTCTAGGGCCAATGCCATGTCTGTCTCAGCGAGAAGATCCTTATGGACTCGCCAGTGGACGGGTGATGCGGATTCCAAGAAACATATGGAAGTACTACCCTATAAGGGTGATGTATTGTTTGGGGATGGGCTGACGGACCTGGTTTCCACAGCTACAGCAGGTAAATCAAATTTTTTTACCATATATTCCCCAACAGCAAAAGAAAGTAACACCCTATCAGATGCAGTCCTTTCGGTCGCACAAGTCCAAAAGAGGTCGGGGTTCCTCTTTCCTCGCCAGAGGTAAGGGCGGAGGCAAGAGAGCACCTGCTTCGGCAGGTGCCCAGGAACAAAAGTCCTCCCCGGCTGCTCCAGAACCCACAGCATGACGCTGGGGCTCCCCTGAGGGAGTCCGCATCGGTGGGGGCACGTCTTCGACTTTTCAGTCAGGCCTGGGTCAGTTCGGACCTGAATCCCTGGGTGTTGGAAATAGTTTCCCAGGGTTACAAATTGGAATTCGAGGAGATGCCCCCGAGCCGATTTTTCAAATTGGCCCTACCAGCTTCCACATCGGAAAGGGATGTAGTGTTAGCTGCAATTCAAATGCTGTGTATACAGCAAGTGATAATCAAGGTTCCCCTGCACCAGCAGGGAAGAGGTTACTACTCAACCCTATTTGTGGTCCCGAAACCGGACGGTTCGGTCAGACCTATTTTGAATCTGAAATCCCTAAACCTGTACATAAGAACCAACAAAAACCAAAGTGTCTGGCGCTAGATTATTTTGTACTTATTCTCTTAATTAAGAGAAAGGAGAGGACAACCTATAATCGGCTGCCTTCCCAATGTGGACCTGGAAATCCACCCAACATGCAATATGCAACCAAGAAAATATAGATGAAGGCGCACAGATATATAGAAAAAAACGACTGCTGTTTTGATACAAATTATAAATTTATTACTAATTATATTAAAATTTGAAATCTTAAAATACACACAATAGCAGGGCCGAAACTAGGATTTCTGTCACCCGGGGCAAGGTAGTCATTTGACACCCCCCCCCCCCCCCCGCAAAAAATAAATAAAATTATTTTACAATAAATAAATAAAAATAATAAAATAAAAAATAAATAAATAAATAAATGAATAAAAATATTATATATATATATATACAACTGCTCGGCTCCGGCACTCCTGCTGTACACTGCTTGCTCAGGTGCCCTCCCTGTGGGGCATGCCCACATATGTATACAGGTTGTTTTAAAGGCGGCACTCAAAGACTTGCACAAATAGTGAAAAAAACATCCACGTGTGGATGTTGCTTTAATGCGTGTTACGTTTCGGGGACGTATCCCCCTCGTCTGAGGAAGGGGATACGTCCCCGAAACGTAACACGCATTAAAGCAACATCCACACGTGGATGTTTTTTTCACTATTTGTGCAAGTCTTTGAGTGCCGCCTTTAAAACAACCTGTATATATATATATATATATATATCTCTTTCAGAACTTTTTAACCTGAAAAACTGCCTTTTCTAACATAAATTTCATATCCAGGAAAAAGTGTCCCCATTTTACACATTGCGGCAGGAAAAAGTGTCCCCATTTTACACATTGCGGCAGGAAAAAGTGTCCCCATTTTACACATTGCGGCAGGAAAAAGTGTCCCCATTTTACACATTGCGGCAGGCACGTGTCCCCATTTTACACAGTAAGCTGGCAAGTGTCCCCATTTTACACAGTACGCTGGCAAGTGTCCCCATTTTACACATTGCGGCAGGCACAGGTCCCCATTTTACACAGTACGCAGGCACAGGTCCCCATTTTACACAGTACGCTGGCACAGGTCCCCATTTTACACATTACGCTGGCACAGGTCCCCATTTTACACAGTACGCAGGCACAGGTCCCCATTTTACACAGTACGCTGGCACAGGTCCCCATTTTACACAGTACGCTGGCACAGGTCCCCATTTTACACAGTACGCTGGCACAGGTCCCCATTTTACACAGTACGCTGGCACAGGTCCCCATTTTACACAGTACGCTGGCACAGGTCCCCATTTTACACAGTACGCTGGCACAGGTCCCCATTTTACACAGTACGCTGGCACAGGTCCCCATTTTACACATTACGCTGGCACAGGTCCCCATTTTACACAGTACGCAGGCACAGGTCCCCATTTTACACAGTACGCTGGCACAGGTCCCCATTTTACACAGTACGCAGGCACAGGTCCCCATTTTACACAGTACGCAGGCACAGGTCCCCATTTTACACATTACGCTGGCACAGGTCCCCATTTTACACAGTACGCAGGCACAGGTCCCCATTTTACACAGTACGCTGGCACAGGTCCCCATTTTACACAGTACGCAGGCACAGGTCCTTATTTTACACAGTACGCAGGCACAGGTCCCCATTTTACACAGTACGCTGGCACAGGTCCCCATTTTACACAGTACGCTGGCACAGGTCCCCATTTTACACAGTACGCTGGCACAGGTCCCCATTTTACACAGTACGCTGGCACAGGTCCCCATTTTACACAGTACGCAGGCACAGGTCCCCATTTTACACAGTACGCTGGCAAGTGTCCCCATTTTACACAGTACGCTGGCACAGGTCCCCATTTTACACAGTACGCTGGCACAGGTCCCCATTTTACACAGTACGCTGGCACAGGTCCCCATTTTACACATTACGCTGGCACAGGTCCCCATTTTACACAGTACGCAGGCACAGGTCCCCATTTTACACAGTACGCTGGCACAGGTCCCCATTTTACACAGTACGCTGGCACAGGTCCCCATTTTACACAGTACGCTGGCACAGGTCCCCATTTTACACAGTACGCTGGCACAGGTCCCCATTTTACACAGTACGCTGGCACAGGTCCCCATTTTACACAGTACGCTGGCACAGGTCCCCATTTTACACAGTACGCTGGCACAGGTCCCCATTTTACACAGTACGCAGGCACAGGTCCCCATTTTACACAGTACGCAGGCACAGGTCCCCATTTTAAACATTACGGCAGGTGGTGGGGGGAGGGAGAGAGAGAGAGAGAGAGGAAGGGAGAGGGGCTGACTTACATTTGAAGCGGTTCTCGCCGCTCTTCAGCCGCCTCTCCCTCCTCGTCTGCGCGGCTCCGGGCTCCCCCTTCAGTTCTCCCTCCTCCGGCGGGGTTTCGTTGAATGACGCGTTTGCGCCGTGACGTCACGACGCAATCGCGTCATTCCGCGAAACCCCGCCCCCCGAGCTGGGCACTCGGGAGAAGGGGGTTTAAAAGTGCCGCGGCGGTGTTTGGGGGTCTCGGCGCCCCCTCCAATCCGGCGCCCAGGTCGCCTGCCCCCCTAGCCCCCCCCTAGTTTCGGCCCTGACAATAGTAAAAGATTTTGGTACATTTACCACAAGACCAACAGACAATAAGACTGTTAATTCCGCACAATGTTAGTAATTCCACACAGACTGATGGTTCAATTAATACATTACTCCTTCGGGGGTTCACTTAACCACATGCACCTAATCTAAAAAAATGATGGTTGTACTCTTCCAGCAAATAGAATCAAATTCCATGCATATATAGATTTAGATGATTTTTTAGTCCCAAGCAAAAGCTGTTAGTTGTGCAGAAAAAGATGGGAAGCTTATTTACATGCACCTTAGATAATTAGAGAATTAATGAACAAGTTCTCCTTCAGCTGATATTTTAGTCCAAAGCAGAAAGCTGTTAGTTGTGCAGAAGTTAAATTATAAAACAAAAGGCTTGATTGCATGCACCTTATGTAGATGGAATAGTTCTCCTTCAAAAGAATAGCTTTAACTTCATATGCACATGAGATCATAACGTGAATTCACATGCCAGCTGAATATAGGTTTATGTTGAATTAATGACTGAGTTCAGAGCATGCATGCACTATTCAAAGAAAGGTGTGGCTGGTTTAAGAAATTGTAACCAATACTTCACCCATATGTGAGTCTCAGAAGCGCTCCTGTGTTTAAAAGACCCGTGTATCCTCCTAGTTTTTCCTCCTGCTTGGTTCCCAGTAGCCGGGGTCCCGATGTCTGATGCAGGGGATGGAGGGCTTGTAGCTAACCACGAGGTCGTGTGTAACCACGGCAGCTGTGGAATGGTGGAAACGCCGGTGTGTGACGCGTGCTGCGACTTCCGGTTTCGGGCTTCCGGCTTCCGGATTCTTGCGTTCCACCTGCGGTTCACTTGAGAATAAGTCAACTGACGCGTTTCTCCGCCCACAAAGATGACGGTTTCCTCTGATGAAACCGTCATCTTTATGGGCGGAGAAACGCGTCAGGTGACTTATTCTCAAGTGAACCGCAGGTGGAACACAAGAATCCGGAAGCCGGAAGCCCAAAACCGGAAGTCGCAGCACGCGACACACACCGGCGTTTCCACCATTCCACAGCTGCCGTGGTTACACACGACCTCGTGGTTAGCTACAAGCCCTCCATCCCCTGCATCAGACATCGGGACCCCGGCTACTGGGAACCAAGCAGGAGGAAAAACTAGGAGGATACACGGGTCTTTTAAACACAGGAGCGCTTCTGAGACTCACATATGGGTGAAGTATTGGTTACAATTTCTTAAACCAGCCACACCTTTCTTTGAATAGTGCATGCATGCTCTGAACTCAGTCATTAATGCAACATAAACCTATATTCAGCTGGCATGTGAATTCACGTTATGATCTCATGTGCATATGAAGTTAAAGCTATTCTTTTGAAGGAGAACTATTCCATCTACATAAGGTGCATGCAATCAAGCCTTTTGTTTTATAATTTAACTTCTGCACAACTAACAGCTTTCTGCTTTGGACTAAAATATCAGCTGAAGGAGAACTTGTTCATTAATTCTCTAATTATCTAAGGTGCATGTAAATAAGCTTCCCATCTTTTTCTGCACAACTAACAGCTTTTGCTTGGGACTAAAAAAATCATCTAAATCTATATGTGCATGGAATTTGATCCTATTTGCTGGAAGAGTACAACCATCATTTTTTTAGATTAGGTGCATGTGGTTAAGTGAACCCCCGAAGGAGTAATGTACTAATTGAACCATCAGTCTGTGTGGAATTACTAACATTGTGCGGAATTAACAGTCTTATTGTCTGTTGGTCTTGTGGTAAATGTACCAAAATCTTTTACTATTGTGTGTATTTTAAGATTTCATATTTTAATATAATTAGTAATAAATTTATAATTTGTATCAAAACAGCAGTCGGTTTTTTCTATATATCTGTGCGCCTTCATCTATATTTCCCTGTACATAAGAAGATTCAAATTCAAAATGGAATCTCTCAGAGCGATAATAGCCAACATGGAGGAGGGGGAGTTTATGGTGTCTCTGGACATAAAGGACGCGTACCTTCATGTCCCCATATATGCCCCCCATCAGGAATACCTGAGATTCGCTGTACAGGATTGTCATTACCAATTTCAGACGTTGCCGTTTGGACTCTCCACGGCCCCGAGGATTTTCACCAAGATAATGGCGGAAATGATGGTGATCCTGCGCAAGCATGGAGTCACAATTATCCCATACTTGGACGATCTCCTGATAAAAGCGAGATCAAGGGAGAAATTGCTGAACAGTGTGGCGCTCTCGTTGAGAGTGCTCCAGCAACACGGTTGGATTCTAAATCAACCGAAGTCACAGTTGATTCCGACAACTCGACTACCGTTCCTAGGTATGATACTGGATACGGAACAAATGAAGGTCTTCCTCCCAATAGAGAAAGCCCAAGACATACAGAACATGGTCAGAGACCTGCTAAAACCGAAAACGGTGTCAGTTCACCAATGCACTCGAGTTCTGGGGGAAATGGTGGCGGCCTACGAGGCCATTCCCTTCGGAAGGTTCCATGCAAGGACTTTTCAATGGGACCTTCTGGACAAGTGGTCCGGGTCCCATCTGCACTTACATCGTAAAATAACTCTGTCCCCAGGGACCAGAGTGTCCCTCCTGTGGTGGTTGCAAAGTGCTCACCTCCTGGAGGATCGCAGGTTCGGAATTCAGGATTGGATCCTGGTTACCACGGACGCGAGCCTCCGAGGATGGGGAGCGGTCACACAGGGAAAAAATTTTCAGGGTCTTTGGTCAGACCAGGAGTCCTGTCTACACATCAATGTGTTGGAACTCAGGGCCATTTACAACGGCCTTCGACAAGCGGAGAGTTTTCTTCGAAACCTACCAGTTCTGATTCAATCAGACAATGTCACAGCAGTGGCTCATGTGAACCGCCAAGGCGGGACAAAAAGCAGAGTCGCGATGGCGGAAGCAACAAGGATCCTTCGCTGGGCGGAAAATCACGTAAGCGCTCTGTCAGCTGTCTTCATTCCGGGAGTGGACAACTGGGAAGCAGACTTCCTCAGCAGACACGATCTCCATCCAGGAGAGTGGGGACTTCATCAAGAAGTCTTTGCAGATGTAACACGTCTTTGGGGAACTCCTCAAATAGACATGATGGCGTCACGCCTCAACAAAAAACTTCAGAGGTACTGCGCCAGGTCTCGGGACCCTCAGGCAATAGCAGTGGACGCTCTGGTAACACCGTGGGTGTTCAAATCGGTCTACGTGTTTCCTCCTCTTCCTGTCATCACAAAAGTGTTGAGGATCATAAGACGAAGAAGAGTACGAACGATACTCGTTGTCCCAGACTGGCCTCGAAGGGCCTGGTACTCGGATCTACAAGAGATGCTTACAGGAGATCCCTGGCCTCTTCCTCTGAGGGAAGACCTGTTGCAGCAGGGGCCCTGTATATTTCAAGACTTACCGCGGTTACGTTTGACGGCATGGCGGTTGAACGACGAATCCTAGCGAAAAAGGGGATTCCGGAAGAGGTCATCCCTACTTTAATAAAGGCTAGGAAGGAGGTGACGATAAAACATTTATCACCGTATCTGGCGAAAGTATGTGTCTTGGTGTGAGACCAAGAATGCACCTACGGAAGATTTTCATCTGGGTCGTCTTCTCCACTTCCTACAGACAGGAGTGGATATGGGCCTGAAATTAGGCTCTGTTAAGGTACAGATTTCGGCCCTCTCGATTTTCTTTCAGAAGGAATTGGCTTCTCTTCCAGAAGTCCAGACGTTTGTAAAGGGAGTGCTGCACATCCAGCCACCTTTTGTGCCTCCAGTGGCACCATGGGACCTGAACGTGGTGTTGCAGTTCCTAAAATCACACTGGTATGAACCGCTTAACAAGGTTGAGTTGAAATTTCTTACCTGGAAGGTGGTCATGTTGTTGGCCTTAGCATCAGCAAGGCGAGTGTCAGAATTGGCGGCTTTGTCACACAAGAGCCCCTACTTGATTTTTCATGTGGATCGAGCTGAATTGAGGACACCTCCTCAATTTTTGCCTAAAGTGGTTTCTTCGTTCCATATGAATCAACCTATTGTGGTGCCTGTGGCTACCAGTGACCTGGAGGATTCCAGATCCCTGGACGTAGTCAGGGCCTTAAAAATTTATGTAGCCAGGCGGCTAGAATTAGGAAAACAGAGGCTTTGTTTGTCCTGTATGCGGCCAATAAGATTGGCGCTCCTGCTTCGAAGCAGACTATTGCTCGCTGAATCTGTAATACGATTCAGCAGGCTCACTCTACGGCTGGATTGCCGGTACCAAATTCGGTTAAGGCCCATTCCACTAGGAAGGTGGGCTCTTCTTGGGCGGCTGCCCGAGGCGTCTCGGCATTACAACTTTGCCGAGCGGCGACTTGGTCGGGGTCAAACACTTTTGCTAAATTCTACAAGTTTGATACCCTGGCTGATGAGGACCTAGCGTTTGCTCAGTCGGTGCTGCAGAGTCATACGCACTCTCCCGCCCGATTGGATGCTTTGGTATAAACCCCATGGTCCTTACGGAGTCCCCAGCATCCTCTAGGACGTAAGAGAAAATAAGATTTTAAACCTACCGGTAAATCTATTTCTCCTAGTCCGTAGAGGATGCTGGGCGCCCGTCCCAGTGCGGAAACTCTGCAAGACTTGTATATAGTTGTTGCTTACATAAGGGTTATGTTACAGTTGACATCGGTCTTGGACCGTTACTGTCGTTTGTTCATACTGTTAACTGGTTATGTATGTTCCAGGTTACATGGTATGATTGATGTGGGCTGGTATGAATCTTGCCCTTGGATTGCTAAATCCTGCCTTGTATTGTCCATCTCCTCTGGGCACAGTTCTCTAACTGAGGTCTGGAGGAGGGGCATAGAGGGAGGAGCCAGTGCACACACATAGTCAAAGTTCTTTTTAGGTGCCCTATCTCTTGCGGAGCCCATCTATACCCCATGGTCCTTACGGAGTCCCCAGCATCCTCTACGGACTAGGAGAAATAAATTTACCGGTAGGTTTAAAATCTTATTTTTTGGTCCATGGTGATCCTTTTCCATAGCTTCAGATATTAGCAAGTGCAATTCCTGTTTGCTAAAATGAGGCTGCCATTTTTTTAGCCTGGCCCTGACTAGGCCCTGCAACAGGCTCCTCCACAGTTGTCTGCTCCTGAGGCTGGGTAGTTCCAGCAACTGCCTCCTCCATACTTGGTTCTGCAGGAATATGAAAGTGAATGCACAGACATCAATACCTATATGTACCACAAATATGTAATTACAATATTGTACGTTGCTCTACAAAATGTTTTGCATTCCCACAAAAGTCACACTGATATTTACCTTGCTGCTGCTGATGTGGCTGTAGTTGGTGCTGCTGCTGTGGCTATAGTTGGTGCTGCTGCGGCTGTTGTGGGCACTGCTGAGGCTGTGGCTGTTGTGGGCGCTGCTGAGGCTCATTTCTTTCTGCAGGAATATGAAAGTGAATGCACAGACATCAATAACTATATGTCCCACAACCATGACATTACAATATTGTATGTTGCCATTTAATTTGTTTTGCATTCCCACAAAAGACACACTGATATTTACCTTGTTGATGCTGCTGTTGTGGGCGCTGCTGCTGTTTTGGGCATTGCTGCTGCTGTCGCAGTTGGTGGCGGCGTTGCTCTCTTTCTGCAGGAATATGATAGTGAATGCACAGACATCAATACCTATATGTCCCTCATAATTGGATTGTGAATACATTAAAACACAAGTTACACTGATATTACCTTGCTGTAGCTACGGCTGTTGTTGTTGCAGATGTTTAGCTATGGGCCTCATAACTGTGCCTAGGAAAGTATGCATATTTTTGTATATCCACAAATTAGTTTCAGCTACTCGCGCAAACGGCGATTATACACACACCGCTAGCTAATTACCACACTGCCTATAAATTGCTTCAATGTTTGGCTTGTCTTCTTGGTTGGAGTAGTTTATGGTTTGTTGCATTAACAAAAATCTGTTTACCGCTAGTGAAGGAGCCATTATTTTTCAGGTAAATGTCTGTTCTATGTGTTTTATATGTGTGCTCCTTGTGGTATCATTTGCTTTGTTGTTGTGTTTATTGTGCATATATAATGGAACACACAGAAAAGTATTATAAAAGTGTTTTTGTAATTTTTTACAAATTTCTCTCCATCAGCTTTACTACTGTGTTTTTCGGCTGAATAAACAAATTATTTCTCTGTTTGCTGCTGGTGAAGGAGCCATTTCTGTTGTTCTTCTCGGGTAATATGTTGTGTTATGCTGGCATAGGTGTATCTTTTGTGTTGCTTGTTGTAGATTTCAGTTGGATTGTACAGTTTTTAATATTTTTGTCACTAATGTTTTTTTATTTTTGTGTTAATTCAGGGTTCCTTCATTATGGCAAATTTCACACCAGTAAGGTTTTTTGTGTGAACAATCAGATAAGTGGTTTTTTTTTTTTTTTTATAAACATATTTGATAATATATATTTTTGTCTTTCCTTTGATTCAGTTTTCGTATAGTGTGTTGTTCAACATCATGGATGCTGTATCCTCCCATCCTCCTCCTCAGACCCGAAGGCGTGCAAGGGTTAAGATCTTTCAAACACATGTCACCGCTCAGGAACAAACACCACTTTTCTGCCACCTCTCTGATGTTGTCTGAATTGATTTCAACAGCACTTATGTGAGAATATGCTGTGTAACGCATGCGCCGTAGGGTAATTACGTGAACAACTCCATTGAATGTGGATTAATGGCAAAACTAGAGAGTGGCGGGCACAGGTGCAACAATATGCACTGGGACCCCCCACAAACACAATTATATAAATAGAAGCATAGCATTCCCACTAAGTTGTTTCAGCAGGGTGCTGCACCCTACCCTATTTAATGCACTAAAATGCTACCTGCCCTTATGGAGGTGCACCGCTGATAACACATTGATCTCAGCAGGTCGAGCTGGTGTGTATATACAGTATTTCCCCCATACAGAGTAGTGCCCCTTATTCACATTACACCACACAATGGTGCCCACAATCACATTATGCCACACAGTAGAACCCACAATTCTCGTTACATCACACAGTGGTGTCCACAATTCACATTATGCCACACAGTGGTGCCTACAATCAGTGGCGGATCTTGCCATGGGTGCTGCACCAGGGCAAGATCCGCCACTGTGCCCCCCGCTGTGCCCCCCCCCCCGCTTTGAAGGGAACCAGATGCGTAGCGTCTAGTTTCCCTTCATTGAGAGGACCTTAGTTGTGCGGTGCGCGATGATGTCATCGCGCACCGCACAGCAAAGGTCCTCTCTATGAAGGGAAGCTAGACGCTACGGTCTAGTTTCCCTTCATGTAGAGGACCTTTGCTGTGCAGTGCGCAATGACGTCATCGCGCACCGCACAGCATAGTGGCACAGACACTAGGGGTCATAATTGACCTCTAGTGTCTATGCTGTTCTATGGGAGAGACATAATAACGTCTCTCCCATAGATCGAGGAGAGGAGAAGAGCAGCGCCGCCGGCGGAGGAGGTCTGCAGCGGTCTGGATCAGGAACGGAGATGGTAAGTATACTTTTTTTTATTTTATTTTTTCTTTCAGCGTCGCTACAGGGGGCATAAATGGGGGCGTAACTGACCACGCCCCCATTTGAAGCCACGCCCCTATACTTTGCCCGGGGCGCCACAAGGCCAAGAACCGGCCCTGCCCACAATCACATTACGCCACACAGTAGAACCCACAGTTCTCGTTGCACCACACAGTAGAACCCACAGTTCTCGTTACATCACACAGATTTGGAATGCCAGATGATGAGGTGTTTCAGGCTTCCACCACACATCATTTTAGATACTCTTTTGATAATAATAATAATAATAATAATAATAAAGAGTGATCTAAAAAAACAAAGAAACATTCGTACATCAATACCACCCCTGACACAATTTTTAGGTGTGGTTACATTTTTGTGCTTCAGGATCTTTCCAAAGAACTGTTGCTGTGGTGGCTGGGATTTCCCAGCCATCATTCAGTCGGATCCTGAAGTGCATCAATGATGCTTTCCCGGTCCGCATCAGCCAATTTATTTCTATGCCTTTAATTTTATTATTATTATTATTTATTACCAGTTATTTATATAGCGCACACATATTCTGCAGCGCTGTACAGAGAATACTTGGCCATTCACATCAGTCCCTGCCCCAGTAGAGCTTACAATCTATATTCCCTACCACATGTACACACATACACATTCACACTAGGGTTAATTTTGGAGGGAGCCAATTATCCTACCAGTATATTTTTGGATTGTGGGAGGAAACCGGAGTACTCGGAGGAAACCCACGGGGAGAAAATACAAACTACACACAAGTTAGAGCCATGGTGGGAATCAAACCCATGACCTCAGTGCTGTGAGGCAGTAATGCTAACCATTACACCATCCGTAGTGCCCCAGATGAGGCGTACCTACGTGTAGTGAAGCAGAATTATCAAGAATTCCCACATGTTATAGGGGTAGGGGTGGTGGATGGGTCACATATTCCATTAGTGCTGCCATCTAAGAATGAAAGAATTTATAGAAACTGAAAACACGTTCATTCTTTAAATATAATGGCTGTATGTGATTCATTTCTCCAGAATCTATCCCTGAACGCTCAGTCTCCAGGATGCGCACATGATTCTCATGTGATAAAGCAGTCAGGGATTTGGCAAAGATTATCGGTGATGCAAGGTGGTGATGCGTGGTTGTTGGGTAACTGACATTAGAGATGTGCACCGGACATTTTTCGGGTTCTGTGTTTTGGTTTTGGATTCGGTTCCGCGGCCATGTATTGGATTCGGACGCGTTTTGGCAAAACCTCCCTGAAATTTTTTTGGCGGATTTGGGTGTGTTTTGGATTCGGATGTTTTAAGAGAAAAAAAATAACTCAAAAACAGCTTAAATCATAGAATTTGGGGGTCATTTTGATCCCATAGTATTATTAACCTCAATAACCATAATTTCCAGGCTATTCCGAACACCTCACAATATTATTTTTAGTCGTAAAATTTGCACCGAGGTCGCTGGATGGCTAAGCTAAGCGACCCAAGTGGCCGGCACAAACACCTGGCCCATCTAGGAGTGGCACTGCAGTGTCAGACAGGATGGCACTTAAAAAAATAGTCCCCAAACAGCACATGATGCAAAGAAAAAAAGAGGTGCACCAGGGTCGCTGGATGGCTAAGCTAAGCGACTCAAGTGGCCGGCACAAACAACTGGTCCATCTAGGAGTGGCACTGCAGTGTCAGACAGGATGGCACTTAAAAAAATAGTCCCCAAACAGCACATGATGCAAAGAAAAAAAGAGGTGCACCGAGGTCGCTGGATGGCTAAGCTAAGCGACCCAAGTGGCTGGCACAAACACCTGGCCCATCTAGGAGTGGCACTGCAGTGTCAGACAGGATGGCACTTAAAAAAAATAGTCCCCAAACAGCACATGATGCAGAGATAAATAAAAAAATAAAAAAGAGGTGCACGATTGAATTGTCCTTGGGCCCTCCCACCCACCCTTATGTTGTATAAACAGGACATGCACACTTTAACAAACCCATCATTTCAGTGACATGGCCTGCAGGACTATTGGCGTTCCTGTCTACGGAGGAAATTGACACTGAGGGAGTTGGTGGTGTGGTTTGCAGGAGCTTGCGTACAAGAGGAAGGAATTTAGGGGCAGATGTATTAACTTGGAGAAGGCATAAGGAAGTGATAAACCAGTGATATGTGCAAGGTGATAAAGGCACCAGCCAATCAGCTCCAATATGTAAATTAACAGTTAGGATCTGATTGGCTGGTCCCTTTATCACCTTGCACATATCACTGGTTTATCACTTCCTTATGCCTTCTCCAGGTTAATACATCTGCCCCTTAGTTGTCAGTGGACTGCTTCCGCAAGTTTTTGAACTTGTCAATGACTTCTGATGAATGCGCTCCAGGTGACGTATAAGGGAGGATGTTCCTAGGTGGTTAATGTCCTTACCCCTACTTATTACAGCTTGACAAAGGCAACACACGGCTTGACACCTGTTGTCCGCATTTCTGTTAAAATAATTCCACACCGAAGAGGTGATTTTTTTTTTGCAATTTGACCAGGCATGTCAATGGCCATATTCGTCCCACGGACAACAGGCGTCTCCCCAGGTGCCTGACTTAAACAAACCACCTCACCATCAGAATCCTCCTTGTCAATTTCCTCCTCTGCGCCAGCAACACCCATATCCTCATCCTGGTGTACTTCAACAGTGACATCTTCAATTTGACTATCAGGAACTGGACTGCGGGTGCTCCTTCCAGCACTTGCAGGGGGCGTGCAAATGGTGGAAGGCGCCACCTCTTCCCATCCAGTGTTGGGAAGGTCAGGCATCGCAACCGACACAATTGGACTCTCCTTGGGGATTTGTGATTTAGAAGAACGTACAGTGCTTTGCTGTGCTTTTGCCAGCTTAAGTCTTTTAAGTTTTCTAGTGGGAGGATGAGTGCTTCCATCCTCATGTAAAGCTGAACCACTAGCCATGAACATAGGACAGGGCCTTATCCGTTCCTTGCCACTCCGTGTCGTAAATGGCATATTGGCAAGTTTACGCTTCTCATCAGACGCTTTTAATTTTGATTTTTGGATCATTTTACGGAACTTTTGTTTTTAGGATTTTACATGCTCTCTACTATGACATTGGGCATCGGCCTTGGCAGACAACGTTGATGGCATTTCATCGTCTCGGCCATGACTAGTGGCAGCAGCTTCAGCACGAGGTGGAAGTGGATCTTGATCTTTCCCTATTTTACCCTCCACATTTTTGTTCTCCATTTTTTAATGTGTGGAATTATATGCCAGTAATATATCAATAGCAATGGACTACTGTACCGTACTGCTATATATATATAGATATACTGCAAAACTCTGCACTGTCCTCCTACTATATACTACTATATACTGCGCACAACTACAATGCAGCACAGATATGGATAGTATACTTGACGATACACAGGTAGAGCAATGGACTACTGTACCGTACTGCTATATATATACTGGTGGTCAGCAAAATTCTGCACTGTCCTTCTATATACTGCGCACAACTACAATGCAGCACAGATATGGATAGTATACTTGACAACACACAGGTAGAGCAATGGACTACTGTACCGTACTGCTATATATATATATATATATATATATATACTGGTGGTCAGCAAAATTCTGCATTGTCCTCCTACTATATACTGCGCACAACTACAATGCAGCACAGATATGGATAGTATACTTGACAACACACAGGTAGAGCAATGGACTACTGTACCGTACTGTTATATATACTGGTGGTCAGCTAAATTCTGCACTGTCCTCCTACTATATACTGCGCACAACTACAATGCAGTACAGATATGGATAGTATACTTGATGACACACAGGTAGAGCAATGGACTACTGTACCGTACTGCTATATATATACTGGTGGTCAGCAAAATTCTGCACTGTCCTCCTACTATATACTGCGCACAACTACAATGCAGCACAGATATGGATAGTATACTTGACGACACACAGGTAGAGCAATGGCCTACTGTTCCGTACTGCTATATATATATATATATACATACTGGTGGTCAGCAAAATTCTGCACTGTCCTCCTACTATATACTGCGCACAACTACAATTCAGCACAGATATGGATAGTATACTTGACGACACAGAGTTAGAGCAATGGACTACTGTACTGTACTGCTATTTATATACCAGTGGTCAGCAAAATTCTGCATTGTCCTCCTACTATATACTGTGCACAACTACAATGCAGCACAGATATGGATAGTATACTTGACGACACACAGGTAGAGCAATGGACTACTGTACCGTACTGCTATATATATACTGGTGGTCAGCAAAATTCTGCACTGTCCTACTATATACTGCGCACAACTACAATGCAGCACAGATATGGATAGTATACTTGACGACACACAGGTAGAGCAATGGACTACTGTACCGTACTGCTATATATATATATATATACTGGTGGTCAGCAAAATTCTGCATTGTCCTCCTACTATATACTGCGCACAACTACAATGCAGCACAGATATGGATAGTATACTTGACAACACACAGGTAGAGCAATGGACTACTGTACCATACTGTTATATATACTGGTGGTCAGCTAAATTCTGCACTGTCCTCCTACTATATACTGCGCACAACTACAATGCAGCACAGATATGGATAGTATACTTGACGACACACAGGTAGAGCAATGGACTACTGTACCGTACTGCTATATATATACTGGTGGTCAGCAAAATTCTGCACTGTCCTCCTATATACTGCGCACAACTACAATGCAGCACAGATATGGATAGTATACTTGACGACACACAGGTAGAGCAATGGCCTACTGTACCGTACTGCTATATATATATATACTGGTGGTCAGCAAAATTCTGCACTGTCCTCCTACTATTTACTGCGCACAACTACAATGCAGCACAGATATGGATAGTATACTTGACGACACAGAGGTAGAGCAATGGACTACTGTACCGTACTGCTATATCTATATATATATATATATATATATATATATATATATATATATACTGGTGGTCAGCAAAATTCTGCACTGTCCTCCTACTATATACTGCGCACAACTACAATGCAGCACAGATATGGATAGTATACTTGACAACACACAGGTAGAGCAGTGGACTACTGTACCGTACTGCTATATATATATATATATATATATATATATATATATATATATATATATATATACTGGTGGTCAGCAAACTTCTGCACTGTCCTCCTACTACATACTGCGCACAACTACAATGCAGCACAGATATGGATAGTATACTTGACGACACACAGGTAGAGCAATGGACTACTGTACCGTACTGCTATATATATATATATATATATATATATACTGGTGGTCAGCAAAATTCTGCACTGTCATCCTACTATATACTGTGCACAACTACAATGCAGCACAGATATGGATAGTATACTTGATGACACAGAGGTAGAGCAATGGACTACTGTACCGTACTGCTATATATATACTGGTGGTCAGCAAAATTCTGCACTGTCCTCCTACTATATACTGCGCACAACTACAATGCAGCACAGATATGGATGGATAGTATACTTGACGACACAGAGGTAGAGCAATGGACTACTGTACCGTACTGCTATATATATACTGGTGGTCAGCAAAATTCTGCACTGTCCTCCTACTATATACTGCGCACAACTACAATGCAGCACAGATATGGAGCGTTTTCAGGCAGAGAACGAAGATATTTGCAGCACACTGAGCACAGATATTTGCAGCACACTGAGCACAGATATTTGCACCACACTGAACACAGAAACTGAGAGAACGCAGCCACGTCCTCTCGCTATCATCTCCAATACACGAGTGAAAATGGCGGCGACGCGCGGCTCTTTATATGCAATACGAATTTCGCGAGAATACGACAGCGGGATGATGACGTTCGGGCGCGCTCGTGTTTTACCGAGCAAGGCAGGAAGATCCGAGGCTGCCTCAGAACCGTGTAAAATAGGTGAAGTTTGGGGGGGTTCGGATCTCGAGGAACCGAACCCACTCATCTCTAGTAAGTGTTGAATGTTTTGTTTAAATTATTGTCTGAAATAATAGGATTTTAATAATTACCGGTAAATCCTTTTCTCTTAGTCCGTAGAGGATGCTGGGGTCACTTCAAGAACCATGGGGTATAGATGGGATCCGCAGGAGACATGGGCACTTTAAGACTTTCAAAGGGGTGTGAACTGGCTCCTCCCTCTATGCCCCTCCTCCAGACTCCAGTTATAGGGACTGTGCCCATGGAGACGGACATTTAGAGGAAAAGGATTTATTGTTAAACTAAAGTGAGATACAGACCAGCTCACACCTCAAGCACGCCGTACAACATGGCATTCAACACAACGCAAGTCAACGGCATGAACAACATCAGCAACAGGCTGACTATAAACGTAACCACAACTAACAAATACAGATACAGTACACACTGGGACGGGTGCCCAGCATCCTTTACAGACTAAGAGAAAAGGATTTACCGGTAGGTATTAAAATCCTATTTTCTCATACGTCCTAGAGGATGCTGGTGTCACTTCAAGAACCATGGGGTTTATACCAAAGCTCTAGAACGGGCGGGAGAGTGCGGATGACTCTGCCGCACCGATTGACCAAACATGAGGTCCTCATCAGCCAGGGTATCAAACTTGTAGAACTTCACAAAGGTGTTTGAACCCGACCAAACAGCCGCTCTGCAAAGTTGTAATGCCGAGACCCCCCCGGGCAGCCGCCCAGGATGAGCCCACCTTTCTGGTAGAATGGGCCTTCACCGATTTCGGTAACGGCAATCCAGCCGTAGAATGAGCCCGCTGAATCGTATGACAGATCCAGCGCGCAATAGTCTGCTTGGAAGCAGGAGCCCCAATTTTGTTGTGAGCATACAGGACAAACATTGCCTCCGTTTTTCCTAAACTGAGCCGTTCTGGCCACATAAATTTTCAAAGCTCTGACTATGTCAAGAAACTTCGATTCCAGCAAGGCGTCAGAAGCCACTGGCACCACAATAGGTTGGTTTAAGTGGAACGACGAAACCACTTTCGGCAGAAACTGCTGACGAGTCCTCAACTCTGCTCTATCTTCATGAAAGATCAAATAAGGGCTCTTGTGAGACAAGGCCGCCAATTCAGATACCCGCCTGGCGGATGCCAAGGCCAACAGCATGACCACTTTCCAAGTGAGGAATCTCAACTCCACCTTTTGTAAAGGTTCAAACCAATGAGATTGAAGGAATTGCAACACCACGTTAAGATCCCATGGTGACACAGGGGGCACAAAGGGAGGTTGGATGTGCAACACGCCTTTCACAAAGGTCTGAACTTCTGAAAGGGAAGCCAATTGTTTTTGGAAGAAAATCGATAAGGCTGAAATTTGTACTTTAATGGAGCCCAACTTTAGGCCCGCATCCACACCGGCTTGCAGAAAATGGAGAAAACGTACTAACTGAAATTCTTCTCTAGGAACCTTCTTGGATTCACACCAAGACACGTATTTTCTCTAGAGATGAGCGCCGGAAATTTTTCGGGTTTTGGTTTTGGGTTCGGTTCCGCGGCCGTGTTTTGGGTTCGACCGCGTTTTGGCAAAACCTAACCGATTTTTTTTTGTCGGATTCGGGTGTGTTTTGGATTCGGGTGTTTTTTTCCAAAAAACCTAAAAACAGCTTAAATCATAGAATTTGGGGGTCATTTTGATCCCAAAGTATTATTAACCTCAAAAACCATCATTTCCACTCATTTTCAGTCTATTCTGAATACCTCACACCTCACAATATTATTTTTAGTCCTAAAATTTGCACCGAGGTCGCTGGATGACTAAGCTAAGCGACCCTAGTGGCCGACACAAACACCTGGCCCATCTAGGAGTGGCACTGCAGTGTCACGCAGGATGTCCCTTCCAAAAAACCCTCCCCAAACAGCACATGACGCAAAGAAAAAAAGAGGCGCAATGAGGTAGCTGTGTGAGTAAGATAAGCGACCCTAGTGGCCGACACAAACACCGGGCCCATCTAGGAGTGTCACTGCAGTGTCACGCAGGATGTCCCTTCCAAAAAACCCTCCCCAAACAGCACATGACGCAAAGAAAAAAAGAGGCGCAATGAGGTAGCTGTGTGAGTAAGATAAGCGACCCTAGTGGCCGACACAAACACCGGGCCCATCTAGGAGTGTCACTGCAGTGTCACGCAGGATGTCCCTTCCAAAAAACCCTCCCCAAACAGCACATGACGCAAAGAAAAAAAGAGGCGCAATGAGGTAGCTGTGTGAGTAAGATAAGCGACCCTAGTGGCCGACACAAACACCGGGCCCATCTAGGAGTGGCACTGCAGTGTCACGCAGGATGTCCCTTCCAAAAAACCCTCCCCAAACAGCACATGACGCAAAGAAAAAAAGAGGCGCAATGAGGTAGCTGTGTGAGTAAGATAAGCGACCCTAGTGGCCGACACAAACACCGGGCCCATCTAGGAGTGTCACTGCAGTGTCACGCAGGATGTCCCTTCCAAAAAACCCTCCCCAAACAGCACATGACGCAAAGAAAAAAAGAGGCGCAATGAGGTAGCTGTGTGAGTAAGATAAGCGACCCTAGTGGCCGACACAAACACCGGGCCCATCTAGGAGTGTCACTGCAGTGTCACGCAGGATGTCCCTTCCAAAAAACCCTCCCCAAACAGCACATGACGCAAAGAAAAAAAGAGGCGCAATGAGGTAGCTGTGTGAGTAAGATAAGCGACCCTAGTGGCCGACACAAACACCGGCCCATCTAGGAGTGTCACTGCAGTGTCACGCAGGATGTCCCTTCCAAAAAACCCTCCCCAAACAGCACATGACGCAAAGAAAAAAAGAGGCGCAATGAGGTAGCTGTGTGAGTAAGATAAGCGACCCTAGTGGCCGACACAAACACCGGGCCCATCTAGGAGTGGCACTGCAGTGTCACGCAGGATGTCCCTTCCAAAAAACCCTCCCCAAACAGCACATGACGCAAAGAAAAAAAGAGGCGCAATGAGGTAGCTGTGTGAGTAAGATAAGCGACCCTAGTGGCCGACACAAACACCGGGCCCATCTAGGAGTGTCACTGCAGTGTCACGCAGGATGTCCCTTCCAAAAAACCCTCCCCAAACAGCACATGACGCAAAGAAAAATTAAAGAAAAAAGAGGTGCAAGATGGAATTGTCCTTGGGCCCTCCCACCCACCCTTATGTTGTATAAACAGGACATGCACACTTTAACCAACCCATCATTTCAGTGACAGGGTCTGCCACACGACTGTGACTGATATGACGGGTTGGTTTGGACCCCCACCAAAAAAGAAGCAATTAATCTCTCCTTGCACAAACTGGCTCTACAGAGGCAAGATGTCCACCTCATCATCATCCTCCGATATATCACCGTGTACATCCCCCTCCTCACAGATTATCAATTCGTCCCCACTGGAATCCACCATCTCAGCTCCCTGTGTACTTTGTGGAGGCAATTGCTACTGGTCAATGTCTCCGCGGAGGAATTGATTATAATTCATTTTAATGAACATCATCTTCTCCACATTTTCTGGATGTAACCTCGTACGCCGATTGCTGACAAGGTGAGCGGCGGCACTAAACACTCTTTCGGAGTACACACTTGTGGGAGGGCAACTTAGGTAGAATAAAGCCAGTTTCTGCAAGGGCCTCCAAATTGCCTCTTTTTCCTGCCAGTATAAGTACGGACTGTGTGACGTGCCTACTTGGATGCGGTCACTCATATAATCCTCCACCATTCTTTCAATGTTGAGAGAATCATATGCAGTGACAGTAGACGACATGTCCGTAATCGTTGTCAGGTCCTTCAGTCCGGACCAGATGTCAGCATCAGCAGTCGCTCCAGACTGCCCTGCATCACCGCCAGCGGGTGGGCTCGGAATTCTGAGCCTTTTCCTCACACCCCCAGTTGCGGGAGAATGTGAAGGAGGAGATGTTGACAGGTCGCGTTCCGCTTGACTTGACAATTTTGTCACCAGCAGGTCTTTCAACCCCAGCAGACTGTGGTTGAAAGATTGTGTCTGCCGGAAAGAGAGATCCAAGGTAGGCTTTAAATCTAGGATCGAGCACGGTGGCCAAAATGTAGTGCTCTGATTTCAACAGATTGACCACCCGTGAATCCTTGTTAAGCGAATTAAGGGCTCCATCCACAAGTCCCACATGCCTAGCGGAATCGCTCCGTGTTAGCTCCTCCTTCAATGTCTCCAGCTTCTTCTGCAAAAGCCTGATGAGGGGAATGACCTGACTCAGGCTGGCAGTGTCTGAACTGACTTCACGTGTGGCAAGTTCAAAGGGCATCAGAACCTTGCACAACGTTGAAATCATTCTCCACTGCGCTTGAGACAGGTGCATTCCACCTCCTATATCGTGCTCAATTGTATAGGCTTGAATGGCCTTTTGCTGCTCCTCCAACCTCTGAAGCATATAGAGGGTTGAATTCCACCTCGTTCCCACTTCTTGCTTCAGATGATGGCAGGGCAGGTTCAGTAGTTTTTGGTGGTGCTCCAGTCTTCTGTACGTGGTGCCTGTACGCCGAAAGTGTCCCGCAATTCTTCTGGCCACCGACAGCATCTCTTGCACGTCCCTGTCGTTTTTTTAAAAATTCTGCACCACCAAATTCAAGGTATGTGCAAAACATGGGACGTGCTGGAATTTGCCCATATTTAATGCACACACAATATTGCTGGCGTTGTCCGATGCCACAAATCCACAGGAGAGTCCAATTGGGGTAAGCCATTCCGCGATGATCTTCCTCAGTTGCCGTAAGAGGTTTTCAGCTGTGTGCGTATTCTGGAAAGCGGTGATACAAAGCGTAGCCTGCCTAGGAAAGAGTTGGCGTTTGCGAGATGCTGCTACTGGTGCCGCCGCTGCTGTTCTTGCGGCGGGAGTCCATACATCTACCCAGTGGGCTGTCACAGTCATATAGTCCTGACCCTGCCCTGCTCCACTTGTCCACATGTCCGTAGTTAAGTGGACATTGGGTACAACTGCATTTTTTAGGACACTGGTGAGTCTTTTTCTGACGTCCGTGTACATTCTCGGTATCGCCTGCCTAGAGAAGTGGAACCTAGATGGTATTTGGTAACGGGGGCACACTGCCTCAATAAATTGTGTAGTTCCCTGTGAACTAACGGCGGATACCGGACGCACGTCTAACACCAACATAGTTGTCAAGGCCTCAGTTATCCGCTTTGCAGCAGGATGACTGCTGTGATATTTCATCTTCCTCGCAAAGGACTGTTGAACAGTCAATTGCTTACTGGAAGTAGTACAAGTGGGCTTACGACTTCCCCTCTGGGATGACCATCGACTCCCAGCAGCAACAACAGCAGCGCCAGCAGCAGTAGGCGTTACACGCAAGGATGCATCGGAGGAATCCCAGGCAGGAGAGGACTCGTCAGAATTGCCAGTGACATGGCCTGCAGGACTATTGGCATTCCTGGGGAAGGAGGAAATTGACACTGAGGGAGTTGGTGGGGTGGTTTGCGTGAGCTTGGTTACAAGAGGAAGGGATTTACTGGTCAGTGGACTGCTTCCGCTGTCGCCCAAAGTTTTTGAACTTGTCACTGACTTATTATGAATGCGCTGCAGGTGACGTATAAGGGAGGATGTTCCGAGGTGGTTAACGTCCTTACCCCTACTTATTACAGCTTGACAAAGGCAACACACGGCTTGACACCTGTTGTCCGCTTTTCTGTTGAAATACCTCCACACTGAAGAGCTGATTTTTTTGGTATTTTCACCAGGCATGTCAACGGCCATATTCCTCCCACGGACAACAGGTGTCTCCCCGGGTGCCTGACTTAAACAAACCACCTCACCATCAGAATCCTCCTTGTCAATTTCCTCCCCAGCGCCAGCAACACCCATATCCTCCTCATCCTGGTGTACTTCAACACTGACATCTTCAATCTGACTATCAGGAACTGGACTGCGGGTGCTCCTTCCAGCACTTGCAGGGGGCGTGCAAATGGTGGAAGGCGCATGCTCTTCACGTCCAGTGTTGGGAAGGTCAGGCATCGCAACCGACACAATTGGACTCTCCTTGTGGATTTGGGATTTCGAAGAACGCACAGTTCTTTGCGGTGCTTTTGCCAGCTTGAGTCTTTTCAGTTTTCTAGCGAGAGGCTGAGTGCTTCCATCCTCATGTGAAGCTGAACCACTAGCCATGAACATAGGCCAGGGCCTCAGCCGTTCCTTGCCACTCCGTGTGGTAAATGGCATATTGGCAAGTTTACGCTTCTCCGACGACAATTTTATTTTAGGTTTTGGAGTCTTTTTTTACTGATATTTGGTGTTTTGGATTTGACATGCTCTGTACTATGACATTGGGCATCGGCCTTGGCAGACGACGTTGCTGGCATTTCATCGTCTCGGCCATGACTAGTGGCAGCAGCTTCAGCACGAGGTGGAAGTGGATCTTGATCTTTCCCTAATTTTGGAACCTCAACATTTTTGTTCTCCATATTTTAATAGGCACAACTAAAAGGCACCTCAGGTAAACAATGGAGATGGATGGATACTAGTATACAATTATGGATGGACTGCCGAGTGCCGACACAGAGGTAGCTACAGCCGTGGACTACCGTACTGTACTGTGTCTGCTGCTAATATAGACTGGTTGATAATGAGATGTAGTATGTATAAAGAAGAAAGAAAAAAAAAACCACGGGTAGGTGGTATACAATTATGGATGGACTGCCGAGTGCCGACACAGAGGTAGCTACAGCCGTGGACTACCGTACTGTACTGTGTCTGCTGCTAATATAGACTGGATGATAATGAGATGTAGTATGTATAAAGAAAAAAGAAAAAAAAAACCACGGGTAGGTGGTATACAATTATGGATGGACTGCCGAGTGCCGACACAGAGGTAGCTACAGCCGTGGACTACCGTACTGTACTGTGTCTGCTGCTAATATAGACTGGTTGATAATGAGATGTAGTATGTATAAAGAAGAAAGAAAAAAAAAACCACGGGTAGGTGGTATACAATTATGGATGGACTGCCGAGTGCCGACACAGAGATAGCTACAGCCGTGGACTACCGTACTGTACTGTGTCTGCTGCTAATATAGACTGGATGATAATGAGATGTAGTATGTATAAAGAAGAAAGAAAGAAAAAAACCACGGGTAGGTGGTATACAATTATGGATGGACTGCCGAGTGCCGACACAGAGGTAGCTACAGCCGTGGACTACCGTACTGTACTGTGTCTGCTGCTAATATAGACTGGATGATAATGAGATGTAGTATGTATAAAGAAGAAAGAAAAAAAAAACCACGGGTAGGTGGTATACAATTATGGATGGACTGCCGAGTGCCGACACAGAGGTAGCTACAGCCGTGGACTACCGTACTGTACTGTGTCTGCTGCTAATATAGACTGGTTGATAATGAGATGTAGTATGTATAAAGAAGAAAGAAAAAAAAAACCACGGGTAGGTGGTATAAAATTATGGATGGACTGCCGAGTGCCGACACAGAGGTAGCTACAGCCGTGGACTACCGTACTGTACTGTGTCTGCTGCTAATATAGACTGGATGATAATGAGATGTAGTATGTATAAAGAAGAAAGAAAAAAAAACCACGGGTAGGTGGTATACAATTATGGATGGACTGCCGAGTGCCGACACAGAGGTAGCTACAGCCGTGGACTACCGTACTGTACTGTGTCTGCTGCTAATATAGACTGGATGATAATGAGATGTAGTATGTATGTATAAAGAAGAAAGAAAAAAAAAACCACGGGTAGGTGGTATACAATTATGGATGGACTGCCGAGTGCCGACACAGAGGTAGCTACAGCCGTGGACTACCGTACTGTACTGTGTCTGCTGCTAATATAGACTGGATGATAATGAGATGTAGTATGTATGTATAAAGAAGAAAGAAAAAAAAAACCACGGGTAGGTGGTATACAATTATGGATGGACTGCCGAGTGCCGACACAGAGGTAGCTACAGCCGTGAGCTACCGTACTGTGTCTGCTGCTAATATAGACTGGTTGATAATGAGATGTAGTATGTATAAAGAAGAAAGAAAAAAAAAACCACGGGTAGGTGGTATACAATTATGGATGGACTGCCGAGTGCCGACACAGAGGTAGCTACAGCCGTGGACTACCGTACTGTACTGTGTCTGCTGCTAATATAGACTGGTTGATAATGAGATGTAGTATGTATAAAGAAGAAAGAAAAAAAAAACCACGGGTAGGTGGTATACAATTATGGATGGACTGCCGAGTGCCGACACAGAGGTAGCTACAGCCGTGAACTACCGTACTGTGTCTGCTGCTATTATAGACTGAATGATAAATAATGATATAAAAAATATATATATATCACTACTGCAGCCGGACAGGTATATATTATATAATGACGGACCTGCTGGACACTGTCTGTCAGCAGAATGAGTTTTTTAATTTTTATAGAATAAAAAAACACCACACAAGTCACACGACGAGTGTACTTTTTCAGGCAGACATTCAATCACAATATATATACTATACTGGTGGTCAGTGTGGTCAGGTCACTGGTCACAGTGTTCAGTGGTCAGTCACACTGGCAGTGGCACTCTGGCAGCAAAAGTGTGCACTGTTTAATATGTACTCCTGGCTCCTGCTATAACCTATAACTGCTCCCCAGTCTCCCCCACAATTAAGCTGTGTGAGCACAGTCAGATATTATACATAGATGATGCAGCACACTGGGCTGAGCACAGATATGGTATGTGAGTGTGACTGAGTCACTGTGTATCGTTTTTTTCAGGCAGAGAACAAGAACAGAACGGATTATTAAATAATAATAAATTATAAAACTGCACTGGTGGTCAGGTCACTGGTCATCAGTCACTAGTATAACTCCTCCTAAGCTCCAGTAAGTAAATGAAGTGTCTCACTCTCCTATCTATTTTAATTTCTAAACGGAGAGGACGCCAGCCACGTCCTCTCCCTATCAATCTCAATGCACGTGTGAAAATGGCCGCGACGCGCGGCTCCTTATATAGAATCCGAGTCTCGCGATAGAATCCGAGCCTCGCGAGAATCCGACAGCGTGATGATGACGTTCGGGCGCGCTCGGGTTAACCGAGCAAGGCGGGAAGATCCGAGTCGCTCGGACCCGTGTAAAAAAACATGAAGTTCGGGCGGGTTCGGATTCAGAGAAACCGAACCCGCTCATCTCTAATTTTCTCCAAATACGGTGGTAATGTTTAGGCGAAGTCGCAGTAAGTCTTGGAACACGCACGGCCCCTGCTGTAACAGATCCTCCTTCAGAGGAAGAGGCCAGGGATCTCCTATGAGTAATTCCTGAAGATCTGGATACCAAGCCCTCCTTGGCCAGTGTAGAACAATGAGGATCGCTTGAACCTTTGTTCTTCTTATGATCTTTATCACTTTTGGAATGAGTGTAAGCGGAGGAAACACGTACACCGACTGAAACACTCGCGGTGTCACTAGGGCGTCCACTGCTATTGCTTGAGGGTCCTCTCGACCTGGAACAATATCTCTGAAGTTTCTTGTTGAGGCGAGACGCCATCATGTCTATTTGAGGAATTCCCCAAAGACTTGTCACTTCTGCAAAGACCTTTTGATGAAGACCCTACTCTCCTGGATGGAGATCGTGTCTGCCGAGGAAGTCTGCTTCTCAGTTGTCCACTCCTGGAATGAAGATCGCTGACAGAGCGCTTGTATGCCTTTCCGCCCAACGGAGCACCTTTGTGGGCTTTGCTATTGCCGCTCTGCTTTTTGTTTCGCCCTGGCGGTTTATGTACGCTACTGCTGTTATGTTGTCCAACTGAATCAAGACGGGCCGATTGCGAAGAAGATGTTCCGCTTGCAGAAGGCCGTTGTAAATGGCCCTTAGTTCCAGAACGTTTATGTGTAGACAAATTTCCTGGCTTGTCCATCTTCCCTGGAAGCTTTCCCCCTGAGTGACTGCTCCCCAGCCTCAGAGACTCGCATCCATGGTCACTAAGATCCAGTCCTGGATCCCGAACCTACGTCCCACTAGGAGGTGAGAGCTGTGCAGCCACCACAGGATTCTGGTCCTGGAAGTCAGGAATATACTTTGGTGCATGTGCAGATGGGACCTAGACCACTTGTCCAACATGTCCCACTGAAACACTCTGGCATGGAATCTGCCATACTGAATGGCCTCGTAGGCCGCCACCATCTTCCCCAGCAACCGAGTGCATTGATGGATCGATACTTTTGCTGGTTTCAGAATTTGTTTGACCAGGTTCTGAATTTCCAGCGCCTTTTCTACTGGAAGCAAAAGTCTCTGTAATTCTGTGTCTAGAATCATTCCCAAAAACGACAGCCGTCTTGTCGGAACCAACTGTGATTTTGGCAAGTTTAGGAGTCAACCATGTTGCTGCAGAATTGTCAGGGAGAGCGTAATGTTCTGCAGTAATTGGTCCTTGGACCTCGCCTTTATCAGAAGATCGTCCAAGTACGGGTTAATTGTGACCCCTTGCTTGCGCAGGAGAACCATCATTTCGGCCATTACTTTGGTGAAAATCCTCGGAGCCGTGGACAGACCAAATGGCAACGTCTGAAATTGGTAATGACAATCCTGAACTGCAAACCTCAGGTAAGCCTGATGTGGAGGATAAATGGGAACATGTAAGTAGGCATCCTTTATGTCTACCGACACCATAAAATCTCCCTCCTCCAGACTGGAGATCACTGCCCGGAGAGATTCCATCTTGAATTTGAATTTCCTTAGGTAGAAATTTAGGGATTTGAGGTTCAGAATTGGTCTGACTGAGCCGTCTGGCTTCGGGACTACGAACAGGCTCGAGTAAAAGCCTTCTCCCTGTTGCGACGGGGGAACCCTGACAATGACTTGATTGTGACACAATTTTTGTATTGCGGCGCATACCACCTCCCTGTCCGGAAGAGAAGCTGGTAAGGCCGATTTGAAAAATCGGTGAGGGGGAACGTCTTGAAACTCCATGGGTCCAGGGCCGACCGAGACCAGAACTGACTGAAGAGCTTGAGACGTGCCCCCACCAGTGCGGACTCCCGCAGGGGAGCCCCAGTGTCATGCGGTGGATTTGGCAGAAGCCGGGGAGGACTTCTGTTCCTGGGAACCGGCCACGGCCGGTGATCGTTTACCTTTTCCCTTTCGTCTAGTAGCAAGGAAGGAAGACCCTCTGCCTTTTCTGTATTTATTTGGCCGAAAGGACTGCATCTGATAGTGGTGTTTCTTTTGTGGTGCAGGCACATAAGGTAAAAATTATGACTTACCCGCGGTAGCCGTAGATACCAAATCAGCGAGGCCATCACCAAACAATACACCACCTTTATACGGTAGAGACTCCATAGCTTTCTTAGAGTCAGCATCAGCATTCTATTGATGAATCCACAATGCTGTCCTAGCTGAGACTGCCATGGCATTGGCCCTTGATCCCAAGAGGCAAATATCCCTCGCAGCTTCCTTTATGTAGACTGCAGCATCCTTGATATAACCTAGTGTCAAAAGAACGCTATCCCTATCCAGGGTATCTATTTCAGATGACCAGTTATCTGCCCATTTTTCGATAGTGCTACTCACCCACGCAGATGCTGGTCTGAGTAGCGTACCCGTGGTGACATAAATGGATTTCAATGTATTTTCCTGCCTACGATCCGCAGGATCCTTTAAGGCTGCCGTGTCAGGGGACGGAAGAGCCACCTTTTTGGACAGCCGAGATAGAGCTTTGTCCACAATGAGGGGTGACTCCCATTTTTCCCTATCCCCAGAGGAAAACTGATACGCCACTGGATTCCTTTTGGGAATCTGAAACCTTTTGTCAGGAATTTCCCAAACCTTTTCACAAATCGTGTTCAGTTCATGAGAGGGAGGATACGTTACCTCAGGTTTCTTTACTTTATACATACAGACCCTAGTATCAGGAACAGCAGGGTCCTCCACGATATGTAATACGGCTTTTATTGCCACAATCATGTACTGAATGCTCTTTGCCAGTTTTGGATATAATCTGGCATCACTATAGTAGACACTTGAGTCTGTGTCCGTGTCGGTATCAGTGTCAGCCAGCTGGGCAAATGAACGTTTTTGTGACCCCGAGGGGGTCTGGACTTGAAACAACACATCCTCTACGGATTTCTTCCATGCCTGGTTCTGAGACTCAGATTTATCCAATCTCTTATTTATCAGAGCCACATTAGCATTCGAAGCACTCAACACATTCACCCAGTCAGGTGTCGGCGGTGCCGACAGGGTCACTCCCGTAGCCGTTTGTGTCCCTAACATAGTCTCCTCCTGGGAAGAGCACTCCGCCTCAGACATGCCAACACACGTGCACCCAACACACGCAGACACACTGGAGTATTGCCAGCTCACACCCCAGCGCCCAATCCCGGTCTGAAAACACCACAGAAAATGTCCCAGACCTGCAGCGCTTTTATAAGTTACATATAATGCACCAAAATAACTGTGCCCCCCTTCATTTTGCACCCTGTTACTTGTACAGCAGTGTGAGGAAGGACCAGCGTCTCTGCAGCCTTGTGTAGAGAAAATGGCGCCGGGCTGTGTGCTGTGAGGGCTAAGCTCTGCCCCCGTAATGGCGCGCTTCAGACCCGCTATTTAAAAAAAAAATGTATACTGGCGGGGGGCCGGGCAGTGCCCTGGCACTTAGTCCGCTCTTGCCAGGTAGTTATTGAGGCTAGAAATGCTGCTTAGGGCTCCCCCCCCCCCCCACGCGCCCTGCACCCTGTTGTGCCGCTGTGTAGTGGGAGCATGGCGTGCAGCGTGTGATCGCTGTGCGGTACCTCAAAGCCGTCACTGAAGTCTTCTGATCTTCTTCTACTGACCTGTCTTCTGACTTCTGGCTCTGCAAGCGGGGTGACGGCGGGCTCTGGGAACGAGCATCTAGGCGTACCTAGCAGACCCTCAGGAGCTAATGGTGTCCTGTAGCCAAAGAAGCAGAGCCTTTAAACTCACAGAATTAGGTCTGACTTCTCTCCCCTAAGTCCCATGAAGCAGGGAGACTGTTGCCAGCAGTTCTCCCTGAACATAACAAAACCTAACAAAGTATTTTCAGAGAAACTCAGTAGAGCGCCTCAGAGTGCATCCAGTCTGCCTGGGCACAGATTCTAAACTGGAGTCTGGAGGAGGGGCATAGAGGGAGGAGCCAGTTCACAATCCTTTGAAAGTCTTAAAGTGCCCATGTCTCCTGCGGATCCCGTCTATACCCCATGGTTCTTGAAGTGACCCCAGCATCCTCTAGGACTATGAGAAATGTTAATTATACATTTATGAGATTAGAACTCCCATTTTATTTCCTCATAGTACAGGAGATAGTGGCTATTCCTGCATGCCTTGGCTCCTGACTCCTTATTCCAACTAGTGATGAGCGGGTTCGGATCCTCGGAATCCGACCCGCCCGAACTTCACCTTTTTTTTACACGGGTCCGAGCGACTCGGATCCTCCCGCCTTGCTCGGTTAACCTGAGCACGCCCGAACGTCATCATCCCGCTGTCGGATTCTCGCGAGACTCGGATTCTATATAAGGAGCCGCGCGACGCTGCCATTTTCACACGTGCATTGAGATTGATAGGGAGAGGACGTGGCTGGCGTCCTCTCCGAGTCCGTTGTATTATATTAGAACTTAGTTAGTTATAATTGTGGGGAGGATTGGGGACGGGGAGCAGCTGTTAGGGAGTACAGTGCAGGGTTTTGAGTTTAATCCGTTGTTTCTCTGCCTGGAAAAAAAACGCTCCACCATATCTGTGCTCACTCAGTGTGCTGCACTGCTGCATGATATATCTGTGCTGAGTGCACTGCTCACACTGCCTAATTGTGGGGACTGGGGAGCAGTTATAGCAGGAGTACAGTGCACAGTTTTGCTGACAGTGACCACCAGTCCAGTATACGTTTGTCTGCCTGAAAAACACTGTGGTGTTTTTTTTTTTCTTTCTTCATGCTAGTTTGTTTAGCAGTCTGCTGACACTGCAGTGTCCACCAGGTCCGTTATACAGTATATTATATATATAATTAAGCACTAAGCAGCAGTACGGTAGGCCACGGCTGTACCTACCTCTGTGTCGACTCGTCACTCGTCGTCCATAAGTATAAGTAATACTATCCATCCATCTACATTGTATACCTGTGGTGTTTTTTTTTTCTTTCTTCATACTAGTTTAGCAGTCTGCTGCTGACACTGTCCACCAGGTCCGTTATACAGTATATTATATTTATATATAAGCACTAAGCAGCAGTACGGTAGGCCACGGCTGTACCTACCTCTGTGTCGTCACTCGTCGTCCATAAGTATAAGTAATACTATACTATCCATCCATCCATCTACATTGTATACCTGTGGTGTTTTTCTTTTTTCTTTCTTCATACTAGTTTAGCAGTCTGCTGCTGACACTGTCCACCAGGTCCGTTATACAGTATATTATATTTATATATAAGCACTAAGCAGCAGTACGGTAGGCCACGGCTGTACCTACCTCTGTGTCGTCACTCGTCGTCCATAAGTATAAGTAATACTATACTATCCATCCATCTACATTGTATACCTGTGGTGTTTTTTTTTTTCTTTCTTCATACTAGTTTAGCATTCTGCTGCTGACACTGTCCACCAGGTCCGTTATACAGTATATTATATTTATATATAAGCACTAAGCAGCAGTACGGTAGGCCACGGCTGTACCTACCTCTGTGTCGTCACTCGTCGTCCATAAGTATAAGTAATACTATACTATCCATCCATCTACATTGTATACCTGTGGTGTTTTTTTTTTCTTTCTTCATACTAGTTTAGCAGTCTGCTGCTGACACTGTCCACCAGGTCCGTTATACAGTATATTATATTTATATATAAGCACTAAGCAGCAGTACGGTAGGCCACGGCTGTACCTACCTCTGTGTCGTCACTCGTTGTCCATAAGTATAAGTAATACTATACTATCCATCCATCTACATTGTATACCTGTGGTGTTTTTTTTTTCTTTCTTCATACTAGTTTAGCAGTCTGCTGCTGACACTGTCCACCAGGTCCGTTATACAGTATATTATATTTATATATAAGCACTAAGCAGCAGTACGGTAGGCCACGGCTGTACCTACCTCTGTGTCGTCACTCGTCGTCCATAAGTATAAGTAATACTATACTATCCATCCATCTACATTGTATACCTGTGGTGTTTTTTTTTTTCTTTCTTCATACTAGTTTAGCAGTCTGCTGCTGACACTGTCCACCAGGTCCGTTATACAGTATATTATATTTATATATAAGCACTAAGCAGCAGTACGGTAGGCCACGGCTGTACCTACCTCTGTGTCGTCACTCGTCGTCCATAAGTATAAGTAATACTATACTATCCATCCATCTACATTGTATACCTGTGGTGTTTTTTCTTTTTCTTTCTTCATACTAGTTTAGCAGTCTGCTGCTGACACTGTCCACCAGGTCCGTTATACAGTATATTATATTTATATATAAGCACTAAGCAGCAGTACGGTAGGCCACGGCTGTACCTACCTCTGTGTCGTCACTCGTCGTCCATAAGTATAAGTAATACTATACTATCCATCCATCTACATTGTATACCTGTGGTGTTTTTTTTTTTCTTTCTTCATACTAGTTTAGCATTCTGCTGCTGACACTGTCCACCAGGTCCGTTATACAGTATATTATATTTATATATAAGCACTAAGCAGCAGTACGGTAGGCCACGGCTGTACCTACCTCTGTGTCGTCACTCGTCGTCCATAAGTATAAGTAATACTATACTATCCATCCATCTACATTGTATACCTGTGGTGTTTTTTTTTTCTTTCTTCATACTAGTTTAGCAGTCTGCTGCTGACACTGTCCACCAGGTCCGTTATACAGTATATTATATTTATATATAAGCACTAAGCAGCAGTACGGTAGGCCACGGCTGTACCTACCTCTGTGTCGTCACTCGTTGTCCATAAGTATAAGTAATACTATACTATCCATCCATCTACATTGTATACCTGTGGTGTTTTTTTTTTCTTTCTTCATACTAGTTTAGCAGTCTGCTGCTGACACTGTCCACCAGGTCCGTTATACAGTATATTATATTTATATATAAGCACTAAGCAGCAGTACGGTAGGCCACGGCTGTACCTACCTCTGTGTCGTCACTCGTCGTCCATAAGTATAAGTAATACTATACTATCCATCCATCTACATTGTATACCTGTGGTGTTTTTTTTTTTCTTTCTTCATACTAGTTTAGCAGTCTGCTGCTGACACTGTCCACCAGGTCCGTTATACAGTATATTATATTTATATATAAGCACTAAGCAGCAGTACGGTAGGCCACGGCTGTACCTACCTCTGTGTCGTCACTCGTCGTCCATAAGTATAAGTAATACTATACTATCCATCCATCTACATTGTATACCTGTGGTGTTTTTTTTTTTCTTTCTTCATACTAGTTTAGCAGTCTGCTGCTGACACTGTCCACCAGGTCCGTTATACAGTATATTATATTTATATATAAGCACTAAGCAGCAGTACGGTAGGCCACGGCTGTACCTACCTCTGTGTCGTCACTCGTCGTCCATAAGTATAAGTAATACTATACTATCCATCCATCTACATTGTATACCTGTGGTGTTTTTTTTTTCTTTCTTCATACTAGTTTAGCAGTCTGCTGCTGACACTGTCCACCAGGTCCGTTATACATGTATATTATATTTATATATAAGCACTAAGCAGCAGTACGGTAGGCCACGGCTGTACCTACCTCTGTGTCGTCACTCGTCGTCCATAAGTATAAATAAAACTATACTATCCATCCATCTACATTGTATACCTATGGTGGCTTTTAGTTGTGCGCAAAATATGGAGAACAAAAATGTGGAGGTTAAAAAAATAGGGAAAGATCAAGATCCACTTCCACCTCGTGCTGAAGCTGCTGCCACTAGTCATGGCTGAGACGATGAAATGCCATCAACATCATCTGCCAAGGCCGATGCCCAATGTCATAGTACAGAGCATGTAAAATCCAAAACACAAAAGATCAGTAAAAAAATGACCCAAAAATCAAAATGAAAAGCGTCTGAGGAGAAGCGTAAACTTGCCAATATGCCATTTACGACACGGAGTGGCAAGGAACGGCTGAGGCCCTGGCCTATGTTCATGGCTAGTGGTTCAGCTTCACATGAGGATGGAAGCACTCATCCTCTCGCTAGAAAAAAGAAAAGACTTGCGGCAAAAGCACAGCAAAGAACTGTGCGTTCTTCGAAATCCCAAATCCCAAAGGAGAGTCCAATTGTGTCGGTTGCGATGCCTGACCTTCCCAACACAAGAGCTTGCGCCTTCCACCATTTGCACGCCCCCTGCAAGTGTTGAAAGGAGCACCCGCAGTCCAGTTCCTGATAGTGAAATTGAAGATGTCAGTGTTGAAGTACACCAGGATGAGGATATGGGTGTTGCTGGCGCTGGGGAGGAAATTGACAAGGAGGATTCTGATGGTGAGGTGGTTTGTTTAAGTCAGGCACCCGGGGAGACACCTGTTGTCCGTGGGAGGAATATGGCCATTGACATGCCTGGTGAAAATACCAAAAAAAATCAGCTCTTCAGTGTGGAAGTATTTCAACAGAAATGCGGACACAGGTGTCAAACCGTGTGTTGCCTTTGTCAAGCTGTAATAAGTAGGGGTAAGGACATTAACCACCTCGGAACATCCTCCCTTATACGTCACCTGCAGCGCATTCATAATAAGTCAGTGACAAGTTCAAAAACTTTGGGCGACAGCGGAAGCAGTCCACTGACCAGTAAATCCCTTCCTCTTGTAACCAAGCTCGCGCAAACCACACCACCAACTCCCTCAGTGTCAATTTCCTCCTTACAAAGGAAAGCCAATAGTCCTGCAGGCCATGTCACTGGCAAGTCTGACGAGTCCTCTCCTGCCTGGGATTCCTCCGATGCATCCTTGAGTGTAACGCCTACTGCTGCTGGCGCTGCTGTTGTTGCTGCTGGGAGTCGATCGTCATCCCAGAGGGGAAGTCGGAAGACCACTTGTACTACTTCCAGTAAGCAATTGACTGTCCAACAGTCCTTTGCGAGGAAGATGAAATATCACAGCAGTCATCCTGTTGCAAAGCGGATAACTGAGGCCTTGACAACTATGTTGGTGTTAGACGTGCGTCCGGTATCCGCCGTTAGTTCACAGGGAACTAGACAATTTCTTGAGGTAGTGTGCCCCCGTTACCAAATACCATCTAGGTTCCACTTCTCTAGGCAGGCGATACCGAGAATGTACACGGACGTCAGAAAAAGACTCACCAGTGTCCTAAAAAATGCAGTTGTACCCAATGTCCACTTAACCACAGACATGTGGAGCAGGGCAGACTCAGGACTACATGACTGTGACAGCCCACTGGGTAGATGTATTGCCTCCCGCTGCAAGAACAGCAGCGGCGGCACCAGTAGCAGCATCTCGCAAACGCCAACTCGTTCCTAGGCAGGCTATGCTTTCTATCACCGCTTTCCAGAATAGGCACACAGCTGAAAACCTCTTACGGCAACTGAGGAAGATCATCGCAGAATGGCTTACCCCAATTGGACTCTCCTGGGGATTTGTGACATCGGACAATGCCAGCAATATTGTGAGTGCATTACATCTGGGCAAATTCCAGCACGTCCCATGTTTTGCACATACCTTGAATTTGGTGGTGCAGAATTATTTAAAAAATGTCAGGGGCGTGCAAGAGATGCTGTCAGTGGCCAGAAGAATTGCGGGCCACTTTCGGCGTACAGGCACCGCGTACAGAAGACTGGAGCACCACCAAAAACACCTGAACCTGCCCTGCCATCATCTGAAGCAAGAGGTGGTAACGAGGTGGAATTCAACCCTCTATATGCTTCAGAGGATGGAGGAGCAGCAAAAGGCCATTCAAGCCTATACATCTGGCCATGATATAGGCAAAGGAGGTGGAATGCACCTGTCTCAAGCGCAGTGGAGAATGATTTCAACGTTGTGCAAGGTTCTGCAACCTTTTGAACTTGCCACACGTGAAGTCAGTTCAGACACTGCCAGCCTGAGTCAGGTCATTCCCCTCATCAGGCTTTTGCAGAAGAAGCTGGAGGCATTGAAGGAGGAGCTAAAACAGAGCGATTCCGCTAGGCATGTGGGACTTGTGGATGGAGCCCTTCATTCGCTTAACCAGGATTCACGTGTGGTCAATCTGTTGAAATCAGAGCACTACATTTTGGCCACCGTGCTCGATCCTAGATTTAAATTCAATATTTTTTATTGAGAATTTTCAGTTTTGTTTTAACAATTCACACATACAACACACAAACAATTTCCACACCCAACATGTGTGGAGGTAGCAGTACATGTATGCAGTCTATAATAAATTCAGTAAACAATGGTATTCATAGAACATGTAGTCGTATAGCAATGGTGTCTTAGCTCCACACGTCCTAAACATAACAGAGCCCTTAATCCCATAATCAGAGCAGAGTTATCACATTATGTTACAAACATCATAACAAGACAGGACCGGCCGCGGGGACTCCCCCCCTCGCACAACATCCCTTATTGACTCACGGGGAAGAACACGGGTTTAGCTATATCTCTCTTTGTAATATTTAGAGTCCATCCATCTACCCCATATTGTGGTCCATTTCCTCTCCACCTTCCTAGCCAGAAACACAAATTTTTCATGCGCAATTGTTTCATTGACCAGGGATATCCACGCCCCAGATGTCGGGGTCTCACTGGCCAGCCATAGCCGGGCAATACAGACCCTAGCTAAAGCGCATAGGTTAATAACATATCGCCTACTAGGTGGGTCTAAGGCTTCCTCGTCCACAATCAACAGTGTACAAAGTGCAGGGGTACATACGAAGGAGGGAATTCCTGTGTCACATAAAATCCGTATAACCGCCGTCCAAAACACAGACACACCAGGACACGACCATAGTAAATGCCAAAAGTCTGCATCCATGACCCGGCATCTAGGGCATTGCGAGTTGTGGGCACCCCCGATATGTGCTAATCTCACCGGGGTCATATACACCCTGTGTAGAATGTATAGTTGTATTTGCTGATATCTAACGGAGGAAGTGGAGATCCGATGGGCCCCTATGGCAGTATTCCATGCATCATCCGATAGCATACCCACATCCGATTCCCACCTACCCCGAAGAGCCATGAGAGGGTCACTGTGGTGCATTTGCAGGATACGACCATATATCCCAGAGACCAAATGACCCGAATCCAGCGTTTGCAACATTGTTTTAACCGGGGAGTCAGCTAGGACTGGAGGGCCATTCGGAAACTGGGCTGCCAGTGCATGTCTCAACCGTAGGAATTGAAAAAAGAACCTTGAGGGAATGTTATATGCGTGTTGAAGTTGTTGGAAAGAGTTAAGAATCCCATCACTATATATATGGCCCAGAGATGATACTCCCCATCTTCCCCATACTTCTCGGACCTGAAGATGACACAGTTCCGAAAGCCCATATATGTTATCTAGAGGGGTGTCAGGATCGACGCCGTGGCCCTGCATCACCGAGTGCACCGCTTTCCACACCAGGATGGCTTGCTTAATAAGCGGTATTGTGGACATTTTAACACTGCCACATAGAAGTAGCTGTAATGGGGAGCCCCCCGGGTAGTCGTGATGCAGCATCAGTGAATGCAAAGCCAAGGGATCGAGATCATTGACCCACTCCCAGACATGTATCAGTTGCGCCGCGTAGTAGTAGAAACGGAAATTGGGGAGAGCCAGACCCCCCATTTCACGCGTTCTGGTCATGGTGTCTAGTTTTAAGCGTGCTCGTTTACTAGCCCACACCAGGGAGGACAGCAACCCGTCTATTTGTTTAAAAATCTTCTGTGGGATATAAACGGGTGATTGCTGCAGGACATAGAGAAGCTTGGGCAGGAAGACCATTTTAACCATATTAACCCGCCCCGTGACTGTTAAGGGTAACTTACCCCACGTCTGCACCCGGCCGCGGAGATACCCTATTTGAGGAGCAATGTTAAGAGAAGAGAATTTTTGAGAGTTATTAGACACCCAGATACCCAAATATTTGAAAGAGTCCACCCACTCTAGTGGAAGAACCACCAACGGGGAGGCAGGGACTTCGCCCTTAAGTGGAATAATAGAGGATTTCTCCCAATTTATCAGTAATCCAGAGTATCGCCCGAACCCATCAATAATTTCCAAGATCCTAGGCATAGACTCAGCATAGCGATCCACAAACATCAGGATGTCATCAGCGTATAAGGCCACTCTGTCCTCCCGATCACCCACTTTAAGTCCATAAATACCCGCATCTGTTCTCAGAAGACATGCAAGGGGTTCAACGGCCATAGCAAACAGGGTAGGGGACAAGGGGCATCCCTGTCGCGTGCCTCTAGATAAGGGAAAGGAGTGAGATACGAAACCATTGACCGCCACCCTTGCCGAGGGAGAGGAGTACATCAGTTGAACATATTTAATAAATTTCGGGCCGATGCCAAATCTACGCATAACTTCCCATAAATATTCCCACTCCACAGAATCAAAAGCCTTAGCGGCATCCAGTGAAACGACAATGGAGGAGGAAGGGTCCACCCGGGGAATCTGTAGGTGGGTAAACAGGCGTCTGAGATTAATGGAGGTTGATTTATTTGGCATAAATCCCGTCTGATCTGGGTGTATAATGTGGGAAATAACTGTATTTAGTCTAGTAGCCAATATCTTAGCCAGAATTTTTATGTCAGTGGGTAGGAGGGATATAGGACGGTAGGACTCCACTTTCTTAGGGTCCTTGTCAGGTTTAGGGAGAACCACAATCACTGCCTCCGCCATAGACGGGGGGAGAGAATCCTGTGTAAACATCTGGTCATATAACTCAAGTAGGCGGGGGACATAAAAATCCAAATTATGCTTATAGACTTCGGATGGTATTCCATCCAAGCCCGGGGCTTTACCACTAGGAGAGGCCTCAATCGCTACTCTAACTTCGTCAGGGGAAATAGGCGCCTCCAAAAGATCACAGGCCTCCCCGGACAGGGTGGGGAAGCAGACACCGTCCAAGTATTCATGTAATTGTGTTAAGGTACAATCTAATTTAGATTCATATAAGTGACTATAGAAGGATACAAATGCGGCCGTGATCTGCGGAGTCTGGGTCAGGTGGACCCCTTCAGTGCTCACAATTTCTATCACCACACCACTAGGTCTGTCTCCCCGAGCCAGCGAGGCCAGGTATGTCCCCGGCCTGTCCCCCGTAGCGTAAAAGGTATGGGATGAGAAAAGGAGTCTATGCTGAGTCTTTTCCATTAGGTAGTCTCTCCATTCCCTCTGAGCCGACAACCAGGCTGACTTGGAACTAATCAAGGAATCCTGCAAGTATTGTAGTTCTGCAGCGACACTCCGGGCCTCCAACTCAGCCTCCCTTTTCCTATAAAAGGATTTTAACTCAGACACCCGTTTAATCAAACTCCCCCGTAGAAAAGCCTTAAATGTGTCCCATAAGTTAGAGATAGACTGGTCAGTACTATTTAGCTCGAAAAACTCCCGCCATGCGGCTACCATTTCAGATCCATCTCCCATGTGAACGAGCCAGAACGGGTTAAATTTCCACACAGCTTGGCCTCTATCACAATTAAAGTCTAAATTAAAGGTCAAGGGGGAGTGGTCTGATATACCTCTAGTCTCATATCTAATATTGCCGACGCGGGGAATCATGTCACTCGAGAGGAGGGCCAAATCAATCCTGGAGAACGAAGAATGGGAGTGTGAAAAACACGAATATTGTTTAAGATAAGGGTGTCTCAGTCTCCACGGATCGACCAGGCCCAACCCCGTCACCACATCTGCAAACCCAGACCTCCCAGGCCCCGCAGCAGATGGAGACATGGAGAGCCTGTCCATTGCCCCGTCTAGCACATTATTGAAGTCCCCCAAGCAAATAACAGACACCCCGGGGGATAAGGCCATGAACCCAGCAGCCCTCTTAAGTACATCGGGGGAGTATGGAGGGGGCACATAAACTGCCAGCAGGAGGACAGGAACATAAAACAATCTACATTTCAAGAACACAAATCTCCCCCAAGGATCCGTTTGTATAGATTCCATTACAAAAGGGATGGTCCGCTTAATAAGTACTGAAACCCCGCGTGAGGCGGACGTGTGCATAGAGTGGTATGCCCAACCCACCCAGGGCCTCTTCAGTGAGAGAATCTTACTACCCACCAAGTGTGTTTCCATAAGACAGACAATATCAGCGGCATAGTGTTTGAGCTGTCGGAGCACAAGGGACCTCTTAACTTTATCATTGAGCCCTCTCACATTCCACGATAACACCTTAATCCCCGTCATAGCACATCAAAGGTATAATCAGTACATCGCCCCGCAGCCGGTCAGCCCCACCACCTACAAATTCCGTAACCAGACACCATTGCTTATATTGCACAGTTGTAAACCATGTACTTTCACAACATACATTTCCGCTCAAAAAATAGACATAACCCAACCCCCTCCCCTTTCCCCCACCCTGTATACCACCCCCAACATGCAGCATACCTGGATCCCAAAACTGAGTGTACATACCTAAAAACTAACTAAACCACACTGTATTGCACCATTGGCAGGTGCATACACTCCTTAATTGGGGCCAAGAATGTAATGACTCTCGGGAATAGAGAACAACTAGAAAACAGCAAAATTAGAAAGTTGCTCCCAGCCACTAATCATTCCCCCCTCGAAAAAAAAAACAAATGAGGGGGGTTAGAAAGATCCGCCCCCTAGGTCCGTCTAATACCCAAGATAAAAACCACCGTCGGATATCAGAAAACCACCTATGGCAAGGCAAACATTCAGCAATCCCCCCTCTCCCCCCATCCTCCCACATTGAGACCGATAATATAACAGGAAGAAAAGAGATCAAAAGAACCCCAGGATATAATCATATACAAGAACATGCCAAGTATATCATAGTTGACTTAAAGAGTATACATATGTCCTGTCTGAGCTGCGGTAACAATGTAAGGGAAGCATCGACAGCACTCAGACAGGCCCGCATCCTATCACCTTGCAATATCTTACACATGTATGCAGGACAGATAAAATAATTAGCCCTAAGGAAAACAGAAGAAAACAGTTTCCAATATCAGCCGGATAGTTACTAATCCGCAAGGGCGCGCCTCGCCGGGAATCGTCTGTCCAGCCACACCATGGCCTCCCGAGGGGTCGCGAAAAACTTTGTTTCCCCATCCGCCACTACCCGCAGTCTGGACGGGAATAACATGGCATACGGCAGGTCAAGTTCTCGTAGCCTCCTCTTGACGGGTATAAACTGAGCCCTGTCTTTTTGTACATCCACCGCAAAGTCCGGGAAGACCGATATTGGCGATCCGTTCCATTTCAAAGGGCCCTTAGTGCGAGCCAGCCTCAGAACGGTGTCCCGATCCCGGTAGTGGAGGAACTTAGCAATAAAGGTACGGGGTGGTGTCCCCGGCGGTAGCGGGCGCATTGGGACTCTATGGGCCCGTTCAACAGAAAAGTAAGGTGAGAATTCTTCAGATCCGAAAAAATCACGGAGCCATTTTACAAGAAATTCCTCGGGAGTGGAGCCCTCTTCTTTTTCAGGCAGGCCAACAAAGCGGACATTATTGCGCCGCAGACGCCCCTCCACATCCGTGAGCTTTTTGCGTACATCATTCATCTGGGACTCCAGCGCATCAGTGCGACGACCCAGCGGACCGACGGTATCTTCAATATTGGAAATACGGGTCTCTGCTTCTCCCACTCTCTCTCTCACCCGCTGTAGATCTTGATGAATAATGGAGAGGTCGGACTGCACCTGCCCGATTTTATCAGCCAGACGCACTTCACTGGCATTTACCGCATCCAGAACTCTCTGCAGTGCGGCATCTGGAGGGTCAGAGGAGACGGAGCTATTAGCGGGGGATGGGGGCGATGCCTCGGATCTTGTAGTCTCCCCTCTCCGCTGCTGAGGGCCCTGGTCACGAACAAACTTATCCATCGCCCCCGCCGCTGCGCCGGCCCGGCGGTCTTTCACCATTTTGGACAGCACGGTATTGGTTCTCCTGGTCTGCAGGATGTATCAAAGCAAATATAGGCAAAGAAAAAAAAAAGGGGGGGGGGGGTTGCCCACCCCAGCCGGCAAACGGGCGTCAGGCAAAATATAGATATGTAGAAATAGTCAGCAGGGCCACACTCACTAGATGTACTGCAAAGTGACCAGCCGCTTCAGCAGGGGCACAGGGATTATCACTCCCTATCAGAGCTGCAGGATATATAAGAATGACTTGAGGATATGAATGGAGGGAGGGAGAGGGTCATATGCAGCCCAGCATCCACCAGTGTCCCCAGCACCTGGCTCCCTTTATAGCAGACTGATCCAGACAGTGGCCGCCAAGGCAGTTACCCCGGATAATACCAGGATATCCCACTCACTTCTGACCTTCCCCCACAGGTGTATACGTGTCTCCCCTCCAGCCACAGTGTCCCGGCAGGCTGGCGCAGGCGGCGGCGGGTAGCGGGGCCGCACTTCCGGTTTCGCGGGCAGTGCTTCTACGCGGCAGAGGGGACAGCCCAGGGAACCCCAGACCGCGGCTTCCCCCGGACCACGCTGAGACCCCGCAGGGCGGCAGACAGGAGCACGGCACACTCCCTCCTTGGTGCCTCAGTCGGCCGCAGCGAGCGGCAAGCGGGACAGGAGCAGAGCCGAACTTCCGGTCCCCGCACGAGGCAGCAGCACCCGAGGCAGATCAGGGCCCGCCGGCTCCCAAGGCTCCCGGACCTCCAATCACAGCGGCAGCAGGTACAAGTTCACTCCTGGGGGAGGCAGGGGACACTCATCAGTCGGTGGCAGTAAAGTTGGACCCAGAGGGAGGTGCAGGATATGATTATAGGATGTAGCGGCTGGAGAGCTGCACAAGATGAGTGCTACTCCATGCCCGTCCTGGCCACGCCCCCGATCCTAGATTTAAAACCTACCTTGGATCTCTCTTTACGGCAGACACAAGTCTGCAGAGGTTCAAAGACCTGCTGGTGACAAAATTGTCAAGTCAAGCGGAACGCGACCCGTCAACATCTCCTCCTTCACATTCTCCCGCAACTGGGGGTGCGAGGAAAAGGCTACGAGTTCCGAGCCCACCCGCTGGCGGTGATGCAGGGCAGTCTGGAGCGACTGCTGATGCTGACATCTGGTCCGGACTGAAGGACCTGCCAACGATTACTGACAAGTCGTCTACTGTCACTGCATATGATTCTCTCACCATTGAAAGAATGGTGGAGGATTATATGAGTGACCGCATCCAAGTAGGCACGTCAGACAGTCCGTACGTATACTGGCAGGAAAAAGAGGCAATTTGGAGGCCCTTGCACAAACTGGCTTTATTCTTCCTAAGTTGCCCTCCCTCCAGTGTGTACTCCGAAAGAGTGTTTAGTGCCGCCGCTCACCTTGTCAGCAATCGGCGTACGAGGTTACTTCCAGAAAATGTGGAGAAGATGATGTTCATTAAAATGAATTATAATCAATTCCTCCATGGAGACATTCACCAGCAGCAATTGCCTCCAGAAAGTACACGAGGACCTGAGATGGTGGATTCCAGTTCGGACGAATTAATAATCTGTGAGGAGGGGGATGTACACAGTGAAAGGGGTGATGAATCGGACGATGATGATGAGGTGGACATCTTGCCTCCGTAGAGCCAGTTTGTGCAAGGAGAGATTGATTGCTTCTTTTTTGGTGGGGGCCCAAACCAACCAGTCATTTCAGTCACAGTCGTGTGGCAGACCCCGTCGCTGAAATGATGGGTTCGTTAAAGTGTGCATGTCCTGTTTTTACAACATAAGGGTGGGTGGGAGGGCCCAAGGACAATTCCATCTTGCACCTCTTTTTTCTTTCATTTTTCTTTGCGTCATGTGCTGTTTGTGGAGTATTTTTTTGAAGGGCCATCCTGCATGACACTGCAGTGCCACTCCTAGATGGGCCAGGTGTTTGTGTCGGCCACTAGGGTCGCTTAGCTTAGTCACACAGCTACCTCATTGCGCCTCTTTTTTTCTTTGCGTCATGTGCTGTTTGGGGAGTATTTTTTTGAAGGGCCATCCTGCGTGACACTGCAGTGCCACTCCTAGATGGGCCAGGTGTTTGTGTCGGCCACTAGGGTCGCTTAGGTTAGCCATCCAGCGACCTCGGTGCAAATTTTAGGACTAAAAATAATATTGTGAGGTGTTCAGTGTTCAGAATAGACTGAAAATTAGTGGAAATTATGGTTATTGAGGTTAATAATACTATGGGATCAAAATGACCCCCAAATTCTATGATTTAAGCTGTTTTTTAGGGTCTTTTGAAAAAAACACCCGAATCCAAAACACACCCGAATCCGACAAAAAAAATTCGGTGAGGTTTTGCCAAAACGCGTCAGAACCCAAAACACAGCCACGGAACCGAACCCAAAACCAAAACACAAAACCCGAAAAATTTCAGGTGCACATCACTAATTCCAACCCCACACCAGGACCACAATCAAATTACAACTCACAGCCACCAGGCAGGTTGTAGAGCTGTGTTTTGGCCTATATAAAAGGCCAATTCCGCTGACACCAAACTGGGGGCACACGCTTGTATTTGCTGGAAATGGTCTCAAAAAATTGTGGTCCTGTGTTGTGTGTTGCATAACGTCGCAATAAGGAGTAGGGTGCCATTTCCAGAAGAAGACCTGTTGCCAGAGGATGATGATGATGGGCCAGTGACATCACATGTAAGAGGGAGGACCTCCTGTGACAAAGTTGTGAACAAATATTTACATGCATTTTTAGCTACTAATATAAACATTCAATGTGGTTGGACAAACTCAAATTCAAAGGGGGATATCCAATTAGGACCGATAGGTGTTTTTCTCCCGAGTTCAGGCTGTCATGTGGTACATTTTTCGGGTGCTATGTTTTCGACGTATCCTTTTAGCCACTTTCTGCCACATTTTTACCTCATTTTTTTGGAGCTTGTTTTGCTTTCTCCCGAAAAACTTTCACAATGGTAAAGTATACCGTTATCGCAAAAATAGAATCTAATTACATGTGAGTGATAAGTTTTTGGTCGATTTAGCCCGTTTTTCCCACATTATGATTTCACCTACTCAAACCTGGCGAAATGTAGTGGGAATGTTTTAATTTTGTTTCTACTCTTATGTCATTACAAAAGGTAGGTTTTTTTTATGGCAGTACCTGTTGTTTTTTTTTTTTTTTTTTTAAATCCACTCAAGTTTGTATTTTTTATGATATTTTAAAATGAATATTAAACTCTAAAATCCCATAATGCTTTGAGATCCTGCTGACAGGATGACACCTTCCTGACAGTCAGGATATTGTCACTCCTTCATGGGACTGGGAGAAAGCACACAGCATTTTACAGTCTGCTGGTTCTTGTTTTTTTGTGTGTCTTTTTTAACAATTTGCTTTTTTTTTTTTGTGGTACCTGCTTTTTATATAGCTGTCTACAAGCATGGAGCCTTTCACTGATGACATTTGGATGCTAATGATCCACGCTAGTGTGGCTACACAGCAGGTCATGGCAGATGAAGAAAGTGATGAGGTAAATGTTCCATGTGGTGATTCTGTTCGTGTTTGCATTCCACGTCCACGCCAGTATCGTACTAGGCGTGTGCTGGAGGGTCTCCCCGAGACGGAGGTGATACGATTGTATCGCCTATTCCCTCAGGCGATCTATTCGCTGTACGAACTGTTGGAGCTGGACCTGGAACCTCGGGTGCCAACTAATCATGCTGTAAGTAGGATGAGCAAACTACTGTTTCCTCTTCATTTTTTGGCGTCAGGCACTTTTCAGCCAACATTGTCCCAAACAGTCGGTGTTGCGCAATCGTCTCTTTCGCGGATTATATATAATTCCATGAACATCCGCACTAGTCTGCAAATCAGAGGTCAACCAGATGGTGCTCAACTCCAAGGAATAGTGGATTCCAATGTATAGTCAATTGTGAAAGAGGGCACTCACCAATTTTTTTAAAAGGTCAAAGGTTATTTATTACAGCAAAGTACTGTAGACAGCAGGACACCAAAGGAAGCATGCTTCCTTTGGTGTCCTGCTGTCTACAGTACTTTGCTGATGTCTTGACAAAGATCACTGGGATGTGATCGAAACGTTGACTTCATGATGAGGTAATAAATAACCTTTGACCTTTTTAAAAAAATTGGTGAGTGCCCCCTTTCACAATTGACTATATATATATATATATATATATATATAGAGAGAGAGAGATATGTTGGGCGCAATTGTCTGTAACCATGTGGCACTCGCACCACTCAGGGATTCGGAGGAATGTTTTCGAAATCGAAACCACTTTCATTTGATGAACGTTCAGATGGTTTGTGATGCCAAGATGATGATCACCAATCTCCTTGTGGGTTTTCCTGGGTCGGCCCATGACTCCTTTATTCTAAGTCAGTCATCGCTGGCTCGTGATTTTGAATCCGGCAAGATCCCAGATGGCTGGCTGTTGGGTAAGTGTTTCCCCCCCCCCCCCATTTTCTGAAAATGTTTAAAAAATACTTACTAACTTTTTGTCCATTATTTTTTCTAGGTGATGGTGGTTATCCAAACAAATTTTGGCTACTGACCCCATTATCCAATCCGGAAGGCAATGCTGAGAATTAATTTGGTGGTGCAGAATTTTTGGAAAAAGGACAGGGGTGTGTAGGAGATGCTGTCGGTGGCCCGAAAAATTGCGGCCACTTTCGGCATTCTGCCACTACGTGCCGAAAACTGGAGCACCAGCAAACACTCCTGAACCTGCCCTTCCATCAACTGAAGTAAGAGGTGGTAACGAGGTGGAATTCAACACTCTATATGCTTCAGAGGATGGAGGAGCAGCAAAAGGCAATTCAAGCCTATACATCCACCTACAATATAGGCAAAGGAGGGTTAATGCACCTGACTCAAACGTAGTGGAGAATGATTTCCTTCTTGTGCAAGGTTCTCCAACCCTTCGAACTTGTCACATGTGAAGTCAGTTCAGACACTGCCAGCTTGAGTCAGGTCATTCCCCTCATCAGGCTTTTGCAGAAGCAGCTGGAGAAATTGAAGGAGGAGCTAAGACGGAGTGATTACGCAAAGTATGTGGGACTTGTGGATGGAGCCCTTCATTCGCTTTGCCAGGATTCAAGGGTGGTCAATCTGTTGAAATCAGAGCACTACATTTTGGCCACCATGCTCGATCCTAGGTTTAAAGCCTACGTTGTATCTCTCTTTCCAGCAGACACAAGTGTGCAGAGGTGCACAGACCTGCTGGTTAGTAAATTGTCAACTCAAGCCGAACAATTTCTCCCGCCACTAGGGCTGCAAGGAATAGGATAAGATTTCCTAGCCCACCCACTGGCGGTGATGCAGGGCAGTCAGGAGTGAAAACTGACATCTGTTCCGGACTGAAGGACCTGCCAATGATTACTGACATGTCTACTGTCACTGCATATGATTCTGTCACCATTGAAAGAATGGTGGAGGATTATATGAGTGACAGCATCCAAGTAGGCATGTCAGACAGTCCGTATGTATACTGGCAGGAAAAAGAGGCAATTTAGATGCCCTTGCACAAACTCGCTTTATTTGACCTAAGTTGCCCCCCCTCCAGTGTGTACTCTGAAAGAGTGTTTAGTGCAGCTGGTAACCTTGTCAGCGATCAGCGTAAGAGGTTACTTCTACTAAATGTGGAGAAGATGATGTTCATCAAAATGAATTATAAATTCCTCCGGGAAGACCTTTACCAGCAATTGCCTCCAAAAAGTACAGAGGGACCTGTGATGGTGGATTCCAGTGGGGACGAATTAATACTCTGTGAGGAGCAGGATGTACACAGTGAAAGGGGTGAGGAATTGGAGGATGAGGATGAGGTCGACATCTTGCCTCTGTAGAGCCAGTTTGTGCAAGGAGAGATTGATTGCTTCCTTTTTTGGTGGGGGCCCAAACAAACCAGTCATTTCAGCCACAGTCGTGTGGCAGACCCTGTTGCTGAAATGATTGGTTTGTTAAAGTGTGCATGTCCTGTTTATACAACATAAGGGTGGGCGGGAGTGCCCAAGTACAATTCCATCTTGCACCGCTTTGTCTCCTTTGCATCATTTGCTGTTTGGGGACTAGTTTTTTTAAGTGCCATCCTGTCTGTAACTGCAGTGCCACTCCTAGATGGGCCAGGTGTTTGTGCCGCTTAGCTTGGCCATCCTGCTACCTCATTGCACCTCTTTTTCTTCTTTGCATGATGTGCTGTTTGGGGCCTATTTTTTAAATCTGCCATCCTGTCTGCCAATGCAGTGCCACTCCTAGATGGGCCAGGTGTTTGTGCCGCACATTTGTGTCGCTTAGCTTAGTCATACAGCTACCTCATTGCACCTCTTTTTCTTCTTCGCATCATGTGCTGTTTGGGGCCTATTTTATAAATCTGGCATCCTGCCTGCCACTGCAGTGCCACTCCTAGATGGGCCAGGTGTTTGTGCCGCACATTTGTGTCGCTTAGCTTGGCCATCCAGCTACCTAATTGGACCTCTTTTTCTTCTTTGCATCATGTGCTGTTTGGGGACTAGTTTTTGAATAGTGCCATCTTGTCTGCAACTGCAGTGCCACTCCTAGATGGGCCAGGTGTTTGTGCCGCTTACTTGTGTCGCTTAGCTTCGTCATACAGCCACCTCGGTGCAACTTTTAGGCCTAAAAACAATATTGTGGGGTGTGAGGTGTTCAGAATAGACTGGAAATGAGTGGAAATTAATGTTATTGAGGTTAATAATACCGTAGGAGCAAAATGACCCCCAAATTCAGTGATTTTTAGCTGTTTTAATGTTTTTTTAAAAAAATCATCCAGATCCAAAACCAAAACACGAAAGGGTGGTTTTGGCAAAACCAAGCCAAAACCAAGACACGAAAGTGGAATTAGAACCAAAACACAAAACACGAAAAGTGCCAACAGCGCATCTCTAGTTTCATATTGGTATCTAGGTAGCATAAGCGTGCCTAATCTGTCTTTAGTTACTATCATGCCTATTTTATGTTGGGTCTTATGATAAGGCTACTTACTGTTTGTGGATGTTTCTAGTGTATGGGATTGTTAGTTATTTCATTACAGTATATTTGCATATACACTCTGTAAGGTCCTTTGAACCCTTTATGTCACCCTATATATCACTTGTAAGAACAAAATGAATACTGTATGAAGAGATAAGCCAGTGTATTAAATCACAATATTAAAGTCAGATTTTTTTTCTTATAGTAACAAATAATGCCCCGATTGAAACAATCAGGTGTAGAATTTAGAAAGCTGAGGCTAAGGATTCCCAAAACATCCATACATGTCTCACAAAGTCAGACAGCCGTGATGGTGCAGGAACCTCTGCTGCTGAGTTGCTACTGCAAGAGATTTCTGATTTAGGAGATGTTCAAGAAGAACTTGATACAACCATTGTAACTGCTAACAAGGGTCACTGATAGCACAACCATTAGTGAATAAACTGAAATGCCTGCACTTAATTTTAATGATCCACCTTCATGGGCTTATATAACGGATAAAGTGAAGTGTGATTTAGTAAAACATGGACTAGAGCAACAGAAAGATACAAATTTCACCCTCTCGACCACTGGTGATGGAAGGAGATTTCGTTTTGATTGGTTCTGTAATACTTTACCTAATGGTAAAATGGTAGAGCAATCATGGCTAATGTATTCTGAGCTGCAGAGAGTTGTCTTTTGTATCCTTTATGGAAATAGATCCCCATTCAGTCCAAGCATTGCAAACCCTCAGAAAGGCTTTTCAGATTGGGGGCATTTAAATCCCAGAATACTGTAGAAATCCCTGAAAACTCGCCTGATCATCATCAGAATGTTTTAAATTGGAGAGTTTTAAGATAAATTTGAAGATAGGTCATGGAGTTGACAGTGGGGATCATTCAGACCCGATCACACACTGCCTTTTTTCGCAGCTGTGCGATCGGGTCAGAACAGCGCATGTGTATGAACCGCAATGCACAGGCGCGTCGGCCGCCGGAGACTGGGATCTCCGGGCAGCGACAGAACTAATGAAGAAATCAATCGCACCGGCGATCGCAAGTAGATTGATAGGCAGAAGGTGTTCGTGGGTAGCAACTCACCGTTTCCAGGGCGTGTCCGGAAAAACGCAGGCGTGCCCATCCGTTCGTGAGGAGGATTCCTGACGTCAGCACCAGCCCGGATTGTCGCAGTGGCTGAGTAAGTCCTGGGCTGTGCAGAAACTGCACAAACTTTTGTTTGTGCAGCTCACTGCACAGCCGATCGCACCCCTGCACAGCAATTACCCCCTCCCCTGTAGGAGGCGATTACCTGGTCGCAGCAGTGCTAAAAACGCCTGAGTGCGATCTGGTCTGAGACCCAATGAACTTCAAACTGCTGTCACGTCCGAAAAATAGAAGTGGTGAGCAGTTTTAAAAATAATTCTTTATGCAATTATCTTCTGTGCCATAAACAATATAGACAACCCAACCCTGGAAAAATCCTTATCTTCCTCAATGCCATTAACCAATACAATACTCATCCAGCAGGTCATATAAAGAAACATAAGAGAGGCAGAGTTAACTTTTCACCAGACATCCACAATGAATAATAAAGGCAAAATATTATTCTATAATCTTTGATTACACTCCAGCCACGGCACACAAGGAACAACTACTGCATGTAAAGGGAATACATACAATATACTGGCTGTTGGGATGCTGGCTGTCAGTATCCCGACAGCGACATCCTGGCAGCCGGCATTCCAGCAGTAAGCACAGCGTGTCGCCTCGCAGGCTCGCTGTGCTTGCCATGCATTGGGCCCGGTGGCGTGGACCCACCACCCGAGCGGGGATACGGGGCTGCGGTCGGGATTCCAACCGCCGGCATTTAGTCCCCTGTTGGGATTCCAGTGTCGGAGTCCTGAATGCCAGGATCCTGACAATCGGTATATTAACTGCATACCATGTACAGTAATCAGGTATGTTAGGATTTAACATGGACAATGTAGCATGGAAGAGAGCTTCATAGACTTCATGAAACTACTGAATAAACAGTTGGTCTTGCTGCTGAAATAGAACAGAAGCTTTGCAAGAATGGTTTAGATACAAGCAGAGGCGGATTGGCCATAGGGTTTACCGGGAAGACTCCCGGTGGGCCGACGCCCCCCTGTGGGGCCTGTTTTGTTTGAGGACATGTGGTCCTTTTTATAGACATAATGAATAAGATGCTAAATAATTTTCATATATGAAAATTACTTTGCCACTTAGCCTGTGATTGCAGATGATCTAGTGTATGCTCTATCTGCCTGCTTGGCTGACATATAAGATTGAGTGAATAGTGATTGGGATACGGTTGGTGTAATAAGCAAGAAAATATCTTTCTAAAGAATTATATAGTTTCCTAAATTCTGACGGTGTATCATATAATGTGCTCATAATATTTAATTTTATTTATTTTTAACTTCCCTCTTGATGTTGGACATGCCCACTCTATGCAAAGTCTTGGGGTGAGGGTGCTGCTGCTGCCATGGCCCATGGCTAGACCTTACACCTCTGGTGTTGCCCATGTGTGGCCACTAGTACAAATTTTTCCAGGGCCGCTTTTTGTTCCCAATCCGCCCCTGTATACAAGTAATATTCGTGGGCAGGCTTATGACAATGGAACAAATATGGCAGGAAAATATAATGGTGTGCAGGCATGACTGGACCAAGTGAACAATTTGTTCCATGTTCTAGACATTTGCTCAATCTAGCCTGAGTTCATGCGGGGTTCTTGAGGCACTGCACTAAGTAAGTGATACCACAGGCTGGATGTAATGCAGCGCGAGACGGCCGGAGCTCTGAGACTGGTTTTGCCTTGTAAATGATTGCCGCTTTAAAAAAAACTGCATTATATCCGGCCCATAATGTCTACAAACACATTTCTGCTGAGAGCCTGATAAACCATATTGATTGCCTTTTTATTATGTTGTGTCAATTTTTTTTCTACTTTTTTTATTAAGGCATTGCATGACATACAATAAAAGTAGTTTGTGTTAAACATTATAATTGTACAGTCTCATTATTATAAGCAAATAAGATACAGAATTGACAGATGCACAATTAACAATACCGAAGATCTGTTGGCTCATGTTGAACACCCGAACATAAAATGTCACACATGAATCATTACCAAACATTAGAAAGCAAGATTCGGTGCCAGAATGGTAGATATTTCAAGATCAGTAACGCAATCGAATATATGTCGAATTACTTTAAGTTGTACAAACTGTATCCTTGAGTAACAATAAAAAAAAAAAAAGAAAAGAAAAGCATAGGAAACAAATCCCAAAGTAAATTAAAATTCTCTCTCTCAACCCACAAAGTCCTCCCCCTCACACACACCCCAGAGCACCCCTGCCTGGTTAAACAGTATAATCAAACATAAGTAAAATTGGTCTCTATAGGATGATCATTATCTATTAGGCGTAACAAATACCAAGACGTATTTTGTAAACGAAAATGGATTTGCCGTCTCATATCCATAGAAAATGTAGCAATATAGCTCTCCCATATTATACATTTTTTTTCGACTTTAGATTCTTTGTCCACGTTTACTTCGATCCAATCCATCCTAATGAGATAAAAAAAAGTTTACATTTTACAGTGAGAATGTCGTCGGAGATGTAGATATCCAATACTAGATGTAGATATCCAATACTACTATTCCTGCAGTATTGTCTTACAGGCTGCCTTACTAATTGCTATACCCCTTTCGCACCGCAGCTATAACCCGGTAAATTGACGGTTTTTAAGCCTTCCAAAATGGGTCTAACTGCGGTCTGAAAGCGCCACATTAAATCTACCGGTTACAGAATACCGGTATTTTAAAACGGGTAAAAAGCAGGGTCCTACACATGTGAAAGGCTCAGAAACATTATTTCCTAGCCACAGAAGGTGACAGGCTGTCTCCATGCATCACGTCACCAGGAAGAAGCAGGAAATAAACTGGAGGAAACACATGAGAATGAAAAAGCATTTTATGCTGTTTTATTATACAGAAGAGAGTTTAAAATGGCAAATTGGAGTAATGAGGTTAGGGAGCTGCCTAACCCCCTCCTTTATTGTGTAAAAACGTCATATGTGTGGGCCAGAAAAGTCCATTTAAATTGACAACCACTGATTTCCATGGGTGAAACGGGTTCAGTGTGAAAGGTACCAAAAACGGTAATGAAACTGTAATAACGAGTTTTATGGTAAGAACTTACCTTTGTTAAAACTCTTTCTGCGAGGTACACTGGGCTCCACAAGGAAAGACATAGGGGTGTAGAGTAGGATCTTGATCCGAAGCACCAACAGGCTCAAAAGCTTTGACCTTCTTCCCAAGATGCATAGCGTCGCCTCCTATATCACCCCGCCTCCGTGCACAGGAGCTCAATTTTGTTAACCAGCCCAATGCAGTAGCAAGTAAAAGACGACCACTGCAGGTTGCCACAAACACCACACTCTCCCGACAGGAGAAAGTGTCAGTGGCTATAGCCACACCAACCCAAAGAAGCTAATTGCGTCAGGGTGGGCGCCTTGTGGAGCCCAGTGTACCTCGCAGAAAGAGTTTTAACAAAGGTAAGTTCTTACCATAAAACTCGTTTTCTGCTGCGGGGTACACTGGGCTCCACAAGGAAAGACATAGGAGATGTCCTAAAGCAGTTCCTTATGGGAGGGGACGCACTGTAGCGGGCACAAGAACCCGGCGTCCAAAGGAAGCATCCTGGGAAGCAGCAGTATCGAAGGCATAGAACCTTATGAACGTGTTCACAGAGGACCACGTAGCCGCCTTGCACAATTGTTCAAGGGTCGCATCACGGCGGGCCGCCCAAGAAGGTCCAACAGACCGAGTAGAATGGGCCGTAATGTGAGCAGGAGCTGACAGACCAGCCCTCACATAAGCATGTGTAATCACCATTCTAATCCATCTGGCCAAAGTCAGCTTGTGAGCAGGCCAGCCCCGTTTGTGAAACCCAAACAGAATAAAAAGAGAATCAGATTTCCTAACAGAAGCAGTTCTCTTTCACATAGATATGGAGAGCCCATACCACATCCAAAGACCGCTCTTTGGGAGACAGATCAGGAGAGACAAAGGCCGGTACCACAATCTCCTGATTTAAGGTGGAACGAAGAAACCACCTTAGGCAAATAACCGGGATGAGTCCTAAGAACCGCCCAGTCACGGTGAAATATCAGATATGGGGAACTACAAGACAAGGCACCCAAATCCGACACTCTTCTAGCTGAAGCAATAGCCATCAGAAACACCACCTTAAGGGAAAGCCACTTAAGATCAGCTGAACCAAGAGGTTCAAACGGAGACTCTTGTAACGCCTCCAAAACCACCGACAAGTCACAAGGAGCCACAGGCGGGACATAGGGAGGTTGGATACGCAACACACCCTGAGTGAAGGTATGCCCATCAGGTAAGGTCGCAATCTTTCTCTGAAACCACACCGACAAGGCAGATATTTGAACCTTGAGGGAGGCCAGATGCAGGCCTAAGTCCAGGCCCTGCTGAAGAAAGGCCAACAACTTGGCTATACTAAACTTGGAATCATCATAATTGTTAGATGCGCACCAAACAAAGTAATAATGCCAGACCCTATGGTAAATCCGAGCAGAAGCCGGTTTCCGTGCCCGCAACATAGTTTGAATGACCGCTTCAGAAAACCCTTTAGCCCTCAAGACGGAAGCTTCAAGAGCCACGCCGTCAAAGACAGCCGTCTAGGTCCTGGTAGACACAGGGGCCCTGAACAAGGAGGTCTGGGCGTTGTGGAAGTAGAATTGGACGCTCTGACGATAGGCCCTGCAGGTCTGAGAACCAGTGCCGTCTGGGCCACGCTAGAGCTATGAGAAGCAGAATTCCTCTTTCTTGCTTGAACTTTCGAATTACCCTGGGCAGAAGTGACACCAGAGGGAACACGTACGGCAGCCAAAACCTCCACGGCACCACCAGCGCATCCACGAATGCTGCTTGAGGATCCCTTGTCCTTGCTCCAAAGACCGGAACTTTGTGATTGTGTCGAGACGCCATCAGATCTACATCTGGAAGGCCCCACTTTTCCACTAGGAGTTGAAACACTTCTGGATGGAGGCCCCACTTGCCGGCATGTACGTCCTGACGACTGAGAGAGTTCGCTTCCCAATTCAGGACTCCCTGAATGAATATGGCGGTAGATGGCGTTCCGCCCATTGCAGAATCCGTGAGACTTCCTTCATCACCAAACAGCTTCGAGTGCCACCTTGATGATTTATGTAAGCCACTGTGGTGGCGTTGTCCCACTGTACTTGAACATGACGGTTCTGATTTAAATGCTGGGCCAGGTTCAACGCATTGAAGACCGCCCGCAATTCCAGAATGTTGATCGAGAGGAGAGATTCCTCCTTGGTCCACCCTGAAGGGAGTGTTGCTCCAGCACCGCGCTCCAACCTCTTAGACTGGCATCTGTCATCAACAGGACAGAGTCGGATATCCAGAAGGGATGGCCCCTGCACAATCATTGGTCCTGGAGCCACCAGTGCAGCGACAGACGGACCTCCGGAGTCAATGAGATAATGAGAGACCTGATCCGGTGAGGCAGGCCATCCCACTTGGCTAGAATCAGCCTCTGGAGAGGGCGAGAATGGAATTGAGCATACCCAACCATGTCAAATGCTGACACCATGAGGCCCAGCACCTGCATCGCCGAATGTATCGACACTTGCGGACAAGAAAGGAAGCAACGAATCCTGTCCTGAAGCTTCAGGACTTTCTCCTGGGACAAGAACAACTGCTGGTTGTGAGTGTCCAATAGCGCTCCCAGGTGCACCATGCTCTGAGCAGGGACCAGGGAGGATTTCTTCCAGTTGATGAGCCACCCGTGGGCTTGTAGAAACCGGACAGTCATATTCAGATGACGTAGGAGAAGTTCTGGGGAATTTGCCAGGATTAACAAGTCATCCAGATATGGCAGTATCCTGACCCCTTGACGGCGGAGTACCACCGTCATCACCGCCATGACTTTGGTGAAGACTCGCGGAGCCGTAGTTAAACCAAAAGGTAACGCCCGAAACTGGTAATGGAGGTTGCCAATCGCAAACCTCAGGTATTGCTGATGTGACACTGCTATAGGAATATGCAGGTAAGCATTCTGTATGTCCAGGGAGACCATATAATCCCCAGGTTTCAAGGCCAGAACTATAGAGCGAAGGGTTTCCAACTTTCCATACAGAACTTGGAAACTTTCACAAACCAGTTCAATGCCTTGAGATTGAGAATGGGCCGAGTGGACCCATTCGGTTTCGGGATTAGAAACAGCGGAGAATAGTACCCCCGGCCCCTCTGAGCAAGAGGCACCTGTACTACGACTCCTGTATCCAGAAGGGACTGTACCACTGAATGTAGAGTGTTTGCCTTTGTCTGGTCCAACGGGACGTCTGTCAGTCAAAATCGATGAGGGGGATGGTTTTTGAAGGCTATGGCGTAACCTCGAGTGACGACTTCCCGTACCCAGGCATCTGAAGTGGTCTTCAACCATTCCTGGGTATACCCTAGAAGCCAGCCACCCACCCAGGGATCCCCCAGGGGGAGGCCCGCCCCATCATGCGGCAGGCTTATCCGTCTTGGAAGCTGGCTGACGGGCAGCCCAGGCTCTTTTGGGCTTCGGCTTACCAGGTTTGGAAGTGCGGGCCTGCTTGTTGTACACCTGACCTTTTGCTTTCCCTGAAGGATGAAAGGGACGAAAGGAAGTACCTTTAGCCTTCGACACAGAAGGAGCGGTACTTGGCAGACAGGCAGTTTTGGCAGTAGCCAAGTCAGCCACTATCTTATTTTTCCTCTAAAAAAGCTTTTTCTAGAGCTGCTGTGAGCAGCTCTTCCTGTTACATGCTTGCACTGCAAGCAACAACTACAAAAATGAGCTCCTGTGCACGGAGGCGGGGTGATATAGGAGGCGGCACTATGCATCTTGGGAAGAAGATCAAAGCTTTTGAGCCTGTTGGTGCTTCGGATCAAGATCCTACTCTACACCCCTATGTCTTTCCTTGTGGAGCCCAGTGTACCCCGCAGCAGAAATACCGGTTACAACATGCGATGTGAAAAGGGTTTAACTGCTCAGACCCGTTTTAAGACCCATTTTAAGAAACGTTTTAAAAGCAGGGTTTGCGATGTGAAAGCAGCATAACTAACTCTCATTGAGGACGGGACCATACCAAAAATTGCCCATTGTGCTGTGTGAAGGGAACATAATTTAGCAGCGATGATTCAGCATATTGCTTGTGGTGTTACATTTTTTATTAATATTGACTTTGTTAACCTAGTAAAAGAAGGGATTATCAGTTGACCAAGCTGCAACATTGCTAGGTGGACTTCTGAATTAACTACAGCATGTACATGCAGTAGGGGTTGATACAATAGTGAAAGAAGCAGACATCATTGCTCAGTCAATTGATCTTCCTCAGTAATTTCCTATGAAGAGGCACAGTAAGAGAAGACTTGAAGATGATGAAGCTCCTGATAAAAGTTTGAACATGACCACTAAGCAGATTTTCTGAAGACTTTTCTTTAAAGCAATTTATACCTTGATTGCACAGCTGAAGTGGCGTAATGAAATGCTGACAGAAATCTGTACTGATATAGGGGTTTATTCAATAAGAGTCTGGTCCATTCCGACATGCAGTTGTCTGAATGGACCCGACAACCCCTATTCAAAAGAGAGGCCAAATCCGACTGTCGGATTTGGCCACTCCCGGTGTCCTGTCCTGCTGCTGTCAGCAGCGAGGGGAGCTGTCAGCGGTGCCGGGGGAAGGGAGCTTTCTGTGGCACCAGGCGCCGAGAGGAGGTGATGTCTGCGGCGCCTGGGGGGAAGGAGAGATGTCTGCGGCACCGGGGGTGGAGAGCAGCGGAGGAGATGGAGTGGACGGGGGAGGAGACGGGGAGCAGCGGCTGCAGCAGCATAACAACAGGAGGCTCACGGCAGCGTCCACCCGCTCCAGCAAGCATGACCCTGCTCTCCCCGCTGCTCCCCCGTCTCCTGCTCTCAACTCACTCATCTCAATCCGACTTTTTTTAAAGTCGATTGACATTGTCGGAAACGGGGCTAAAACCTGTGGGGTTTGGCACCGCTTCCAACAATGCACGCTGATCAGCGGTCGAAGCCGCCGATCAGCGTGTATTGCGACAAGTCGGGTTTCCCGACTTGTATGAAAAAAAATGGGGCCATAATGAATACGTTGGAAGCTGCCATCTTTCCAACAAGATGGCAGCTTCCGACAGTTATTGAATATACCCCTTTGAGTTCCTTACTGGTCCTGCCCTCTCAAACATGCCACTAAATAACATGAAGAAATGTGCTGCTTACTTGGCAATAAAATACTCTAATGATATGAATGCATCACACATTGTTACAGAGATAGAGTTTCAGATTTCAAGCAGTTTCCATCCTCCCAGACTGTAGCAAAGCAAAACCAAAGTAAATTTTGAACCTTATACATATCTGGAACCTAATATCTACATAATCTTCCTGAGTATTCCTGTTACAGTAGCATCCTAAAAACAGAGCTTTAAAAGCTAAAATTAGTGAAGAACTACTTGAGGTCTTCAATAAGTCAACATCTTTCAAATATGTCAATTCTTTCCACTGAATATAAAAATGCAAGTTCTATTAACTTTAGTAGTGTGATAGATGAGTTTGCAGGTATGAAGGCTCGGGCGGCACCTCTATAAAGCCACCATTGCTAACTAAACTTTATACTTTAGTGTGCGTGCTATTGATATAAGATAACCGCATATTTTTGTATTTATTTTACCATCACATTATTAGCAATTTACTGGTCTTATTTTCAATTCTCTTAATATATTTTGCTATTAAAAGCATTGCCCTTAAAATTATTTCTGCTTATACACATTGGAAGCCTGTGGCTTTTGCAAGTAAATAAACCCCTGAGCTACTAACTGTAAAACATGGAGGAGTAAGTCTATAGCTTTTTTGCTGCATACCAAGCCAGCAGGATCCATTCAGCATACCCATGGTCAGTGTATTGTTCTGATTGATGTTTCGATGCACCAATGTATTATAACAGTTAAATGTCTTTGCATGTCAAATGGTGGAAAACTTAATTGAGCTGCTGGTATTTCATTATAGCCACAGATCTAGCAGAGACACACTGGCTACCCAGGTGTGAAATTCTTCCTGACCTGAGCTAGTTTGATTACCAAAGAACCAGAGCCATGGCCAGAAGGGTGTGACCTACTCTTCCTGAGATAAGGTTGTAAACCCTAACCCAAAGCATCAAACAAACAATTAAAAGATAAGGCCATCCGCCCTGTTAGTATGGTTAAGAGACCTCACAGTATAAACTGAGACTCAATACATTCTGGCTTTGGAAGGGTTAAACAGTAATCCCAAGAGGAGTGGGTGCTGGATGTGAATTGGAGGAAGTTTAAATATTGGAGACACTGCCATTCATTCACTATTGTGAAGGGGTCCAGATGATCATAATGAAACATACCTACCAGAGGAGACTTTACCTCAGTCTGCCTAGGTGATATGAACGTTGCACCTTTTTTCATATTTTTATTTCTTGAGATAGTAATTACTTGTGTGACTATTTTAAATTTATTATATTCTTGTAACTTTCTTTTTTTCTGTAACAATAAGCTTTGAAGTTTTTACTTAAATTAAATTCTCTTCATTTTAGATCTGGTTGTCTGTGTTTTGATACCCAAAACCTCAAGAGGCTCATGGTACCTAATTTTTTGCATATTAATAATTTTGTGTGTGGGTGAGAGCAGAAACTCACCATGGGTGTGGTCCCTCAAAGTTGCTTGGCCTGGCTGGTGCAGTGACTGTTTTTTTTTACTGGTGGCAGTTACAGTGTGGATTTACCACACACGCTGAGATAATCAGTAAGGTGTCATGGGCAGCATTCTCAGATTGGAAGAATCGTTGTGTTGGAATCATGACAGTCGGGATGCCAGCAGTTGGAATCCCAATGCTGGAATCCTGAAATTGGTCAGAAGACCAGTATCCTGATGAGGAAGGTTTAGGTTTAGGCATGAAGAAGGGGAGGGGTTAGAGATGGGCAATAAGGTGGGTTAGGCTGCGGGGAGGGAGTGTTAGGTTTAGGCACCACTGGGGAGGGCTAGGGTAAGTCTGTGTGTGTGTGTGTGGAGGGGTGTTAAGTCAGGCCGTGGGAAGGGATTGTTAGGGGGTTAGGGTTAGAACACTTGCCTAACAGGTGTTAGGATGCCATTGTCGGTATTCTGAATGCTGTCATCCCAAGTGTTGGGATCCCAATACCATCCCCCAAGCCGGCAACAGGCACAGATTGACTGCAGCCAAAAGGGCTACCACAGCATTTTGCAGCACCGTGCAATATCCCCTGGTATACATCTAGTTTATTAAGGGATCAACCTACAGCAAGATAATGACCCAAAGTATATCTACAGGCTATGTCAGACCTACCTAGGAAGATATGGTAGGCTTTAAACAGTGCTGTAACAGGTATTTGCTGAGCCATGTGTCTGCCACCCTCTGGCCATGCCCCTTGACCAATGTCGACACTAAGGAGGCAGGGCCATTGGCAATAATAAGTATAGCAGGGCCTAGAGTGTACTCAGAATGCTCTGGGGGGCTGCACAGACCGCAGCATGCCTGCCTGAAGAGTTTAAAGGATTCATTTAAAGGTGGCACTGCAGCAGAGATTTTTCAGGGGATGCCTTGAGAAAGTCATACATGCGATTAAACGTGTTGGAGGAAACTGGCACACACACTGACTGATTAGCCATTTCACTGGCTGCACACTGTCAGCACTGTATCAGGAAGAGAGACGGAAAAGCAAGGAGGGCGCGTCTGATAGCTGACCAATGCTGGCAGTCCAGGATCTCTCTGCATACTGTGCCTCAGCATCTGACGAGTCTACAGGGAACTCTGAGAATAGCACACTGTCTAGACCATGGGTCTTCATCCTGTGGCCCTCCAGCTGCTGTGAAACTACACATCCCAGCATGCCCTGCCACAGTTTTGCTATTAAGGTATGCTAAAACTGAGGCAGGGCATGCTGGGATGTGTAGTTCCACAGCAGCTGGAGGGTCGCAGGTTGAAGACCCATGGTCTAGACACATGCAGAGTGCAATAGGGAAAGGTAGGGATCGTTGCAGCACCGACCGCATTCCCACACAGTGACTGTGAGCAGGGCTGTAACTAGGTGTGTGCAGCAGAGTGTGCTACGCACATAGCGCTGCAGGGTAGGGGGCGCTGATGGCAGCACTTGTTAATTATGAATTATCTAATTACTTTCACTTACATCGTCCTCCCCTTTATGAAGCCCAGCATCTCCTGACTGTCACTGTCTCCTACCCCCACTCCTTTTGTCGCTAATACCTATACAGCATTCATGGACTTGACTTGATAACTCTTTATTGTTCGGTCACACTGTCCTTTATCTGCCCTTGCATAGAAAACTAGAGAATTCCAAGCTGTAGCGTTTTAACTATTTGAAGCTTACCTTGTACTTTGTGAAGGGGTGATCAGCGTTATGGCTGGGCAGATCTGTGTATGTGTGTCTGCAAGGGTTTGTATGTGTGGCTGCATATTGCATGGATCTGCTTAATTATGGTGATAGTTTTTTTTACCGGGTACAGGCAGCTTCATATAGTTATAAATCTCAGTTTTTATGTGGGATCAAGTGGTTCGGTGGATGGGGTGTTGGGCTGGGATGCAGCAGGTTGTGGGTTTGAGTCCTGGGTGTGGCAGTATATTGAAATGTGTTATTTAATGAGGGGTATTGTGGCTGAATGATGCCAAGCTCTTGGATTGAGTGCATGAATGTCATATAAATAGGATTTGTGTCCAAATCCATTCTTTTGCAATGTTCTATAAATGTGTGTGTATATGTCATGCCCCTTCCCCGTGAGGCATGCGCCTTATGGCCCTACTGGAAAAATGGGGATGGGGGGGGCGGTATTGTGGCTGAATGATGCCAAGCTCTTGGATTGAGTGCATGAATGTCATATAAATAGGATTTGTGTCCAAATCCATTCTTTTGCAATGTTCTATAAATGTGTGTGTATATGTCATGCCCCTTCCCCGTGAGGCATGCGCCTTATGGCCCTACTGGAAAAATGGGGATGGGGGGGGCGTGTTAATTGTCCTTCTGGCACAGGACACCAAAAGGTCTAGTTACAGCTCAGACTGTGAGGCTCCTGCCAGTTCTTAAAGGAGCTGTATACATTTATATTTGTTTATCTGTGTTATTTGATTTATTATGCTGTCTTAGCGCACATCTGTCAGGTTTCAATTTCACTACACACCAACCATCTACATATAAAAGTGCTATAGCTATATATATATATGAGTGCAGGGCCGGCCCAAGCCTACATTTTTTGGTAAGCGAATATAGATTTTGGCACCCCCAACCCCCCCCCCCCCCCCCGCCCAGATGGTTTATGAAAAATATTATACACACAAAAGCTTAAAGTGCATTAAGCGAAATATGGGTGAAATCAACTGCCTACCATAAAGTTAAAACTTAAAGGGCAAAACCGTTAAGTAAGTGTATTCTAATTAATCTAACTTTTAAAAATGGGGGTCCTACCTGTCCTTTTCTGGGTCCCATTGGAATGAAGGTTTTTATTAATCTTATTAATTATTCAAATATAAAGACAGAGACTTGATTGGACACTACAAAGTGTTGAAAGGGGGGTGGGGGGTGACAGTGCTGCTGGGCAGTGTAGCATACAGGACACTGCATCAGAGCTGTAACTAGACATTTCGGTGCCCTTTTGCAGAACGTAAATTGGTGCTCCCCCTCCCATATCTGCACCCAAAATTTAGGGGCGTGGCTTCATGGGGAACGAGCATGGCCACATAATAGTACCAATTCACATTACACCACACAGATAGAGCACATTACACACATTGCACCAGGTAGAGCACGTTACACACATTGCACCAGGTAGAGCACGTTATACACATTGCGCCAGGCAGATCACGTTACACACATTGCGCCAGGCAGAGCACGTTACACACATTGCGACAGGTAGAGCACGTTATACACATTGCACCAGGCAGAGCACGTTACACACATTGCGCCAGGCAGAGCACATTATACACATTGCGACAGGTAGAGCACGTTACACACATTGCACCAGGTAGAGCACGTTATACACATTGCGACAGGTAGAGCACGTTACACACATTGCGCCAGGCAGAGCATGTTACACACATTGCGCCAGGCAGAGCACGTTACACACATTGCGCCAGGCAGAGCACGTTACACACATTGCACCAGGCAGAGCACGTTATACACATTGCATCAGGTAGAGCACGTTACACACATGGCACAAGGCAGAGCACGTTACACACATTGCACCAGGTAGAGCACGTAACACACATTGCGACAGGTAGAGCACGTAACACACATTGCACCAGGCAGAGCACGTTATACACATTGCCACAGGTAGAGCACGGTGCCCTCCAAGGTGATTTCCCACCAGATACATAGCACAAGAACGGGCGGCACTCACGGGACTGTCAATGGCGGAAATCAATGGGCACAATACAGGAGTGACTCCCGTGTCCATTGATTTCCGCCATTGACAGTCCCGTGAGTACTACCCGATCTTGTGCTGTGTATATATATATATATATATATATATACATACACACATATATATATATATATATATATATACATACACACACACACACACACATATATATATATACACATATATATACATACATATTTATATACAGTGTATATTTACATACAGTATATGCACACACACACACACACACACACACACACACACACACACACACACACATACATATATATATATATATATATATATATACACACACAGTACCCAGAGCAATAATAAAACAGCCAGGCTTACTTTTGTTGTAATACAGGAGACAGGAGAGTGAGAACTCACTCTTCTCTGTCTCCTCCAAGGCGCGTACATGCTGCTCCACATGCTGCCTGCCACTGCCAGGGGACATTTCTTTACCCTGCAGCCTGCGCGCTCAGCCAATTACCGAGCCGCAGGCTGCTGTTTTACAGGCTATTGGACAGCTGAGCCGTCGCTCAGCTGTCCTGTACTGTTAGGCTGCCATGGCGGTCGGCGCTGCGGGTGTAAGGTTGCCGGGGCAACCAAGGGAAGCCGGAAGCGCAGCTCAGTGCCGCAGATCGGTAAGAGCTCCGATCTGTGGCGCTGTCACAGCGCAGCTCCCTCTCCTCCTCACCCTGGTCGCCTCAGCATCCGGGGGCACATCTACTAAACTCCGTCCGCGAGCCCACACACCGCATAGGAGCTGGCGGTATACAGCAGGCAGCATGGTAGCGTCTAGTTTCTCTGGGAGCGTGGTCTACGCTGCCGGCGCCCTCCACAGTGTGGCGCCTTACTCTTACGCGTAACCAGCGTAACGGTCGGGCCGGCCCTGTATGTGTGTATAGCAGATGTAATGTATGTGTCTTACATATGTCAGAGAGATATGCGGCACTCACGGCTGGATGAAAAGAATACAACTGGGACCCCAGGTCTGTATCAACGTTTCAATTCTTACAAACTGACATCAGGATACAACAAAAAGCAAAAGAAACTCACCTTATATCCCCACCACTGTGCATGCGCAGGCTGCCTCCTCCCACTTCCCGGCCATGGCGCCTGCTGATGACATCATCACAAAGGACACGATGCATGTCAGAGTCCCATCATCATGGAAACCCGTTGTGCAACATAACAAATGCTAAAGGGAAAAACACACACTGACAGTCTAGCAACTATACTATGAACAGTGACTGAAAAGAAACAATGTTTATAATATCACTGATACTGTACATGAAAGCATGGGAAAATAAGTACAGCAACAGGTCCCGTACTGATAGGATCAAATTAAAGGTTATGGGCTGTACACAATCGTCTTACGTGGTATATCAAATCATTTACCCATACGGGCTATCATACATGGGCAAGACCACCAGAAAATTTAAAGAACACATGACTGCCCATCGCTCAGCGATAAGATCAGCTCTAGCCAATAAAAATAATGAGCAACCATTGGCACAACATTTTGTCGAAGCGAGACACAACTTAACAAGCGTTAAATATTGCATGATAGACCACATTGCCCACACATTATATGGTGGTGATTGTGGTTCTGCATTAATGAGATGTGAAGCAAGTTGGATCCAATGTCTGGACACTGTGGGGGTCATTCCGACCTGATCGCACGCTGACGTTTTTTGCACGAGATGAACTAGACAAGGGTGAAAGCAAAGCTACCTACAAGTGCAACATATTTGTGGTAAAGTAACCATATTATCCCTTTTACCTGGGACGCTCATGGATTATACAGGTTCTGTGGCTGATTAAAACCAGTTGAAATGTAGGCTTGAAGTCAGCCAGCCACAGGGGGTAATTCAGACTTAATCGTAGCAGAAAATTTGTTAGCAGTTGGCCAAAACCATGGCCCTCATTCCGAGTTGATCGGTCGCAAGGCGAATTTAGCAGAGTTACACACGCTAAGCCGCCGCCTACTGGGAGTGAATCTTAGCTTCTTAAAATTGCGAACGATGTATTCGCAATATTGCGATTACTAACTACTTAGCAGTTTCAGAGTAGCTCCAGACTTACTCTGCCTGTGCGATCATTTCAGTGCTTGTCGTTCCTGGTTGACGTCACAAACACACCCAGCGTTCGCCCAGGCACTCCCACCGTTTCTCCGGCCACTCCTGCGTTTTTTCCGGAAACGGTAGCGTTTTCAGCCACACGCCCCTGAAACGCTGTGTTTCCGCCCAGTAACACCCATTTCCTGTCAATCACATTACGATCGCCGGAGCGAAGAAAAAGCCGTGAGTAAAAATACTTTCATCATAGTAAAGTTACTTGGCGCAGTCGCAGTGCGAACATTGCGCATGCGTACTAAGCGGATTTTCACTGCGATGCGATGAAAAATACCGAGCGAACAACTCGGAATGAGGGCCCATGTGCACTGTAGGGGGCAGATATAACATGTGCAGAGAGAGTTAAATTTGGGTGGGGTGTGTTCAATCTGAAATCTAAATTGCAGTGTAAAAATAAAGCAGCCAGTATTTACCCTGCACAGAAACAAAACAACCCACCCAAATCTAACTCTCTGCACATGTTATATCTGTCCCCCCTGCAGTGCACATGGGCCCTCATTCCGAGTTGTTCGCTCGCTAGTAGATTTTAGCAGCATTACACACGCTAGGCCGCCGCCCTCTGGGAGTGTATCTTAGCTTAGCAGAATTGCGAACGAAAGATTAGCAGAATTGCGAATAGAAAATTCTTAGCAGTTTCTGAGTAGCTCGAGACTTACTCCTACACGGCGATCAGCTCAGCCCATTTCGTTCCTGGTTTGACGTCACAAACACACCCTGCGTTCGGCCAGCCTCTCCCCCGTTTCTCCAGACACTCCTGCGTTTTATCCTGGCACGCCTGCGTTTTTCCGAACACTCCCAGAAAACGGCCAGTTTCTGCCCAGAAACACCCACTTCCTGTCAATCACACTCCGATCACTTCAACGATGAAAATTCTTTGTTCGTCCGTGAGTAAATCTACTAAGTTTTGTGCTAAAATACTTAGCGCATGCGCACTGCGTACCATGCGCATGCGCATTTTTGCCTTAATCGCTCCGTTGCGAAAATCAGCAACGAGCGAACAACTCAGAATGACCCCCCATGGTTTTGCCCAACTTCTAACTAATTTGCTGCTACGATCAAGTCTCAATTACCCCCATTGAATTTGTGTAATCCATGAGCATCCCAGGTAAAAGGGATAATATGACCACTCTATTTGTGGGAACTTCTGCAACAGTGTTGGGAAGAAGGTCTAGAAGAAGATTTGATTTCCATTGTAGAATACCACAAGGGTGTTCAGCCATTATACTTGTGGTGTAAATGTGTGCATGTATACAGTATATAATATCAAAAAGAAAAATAGCAAAAATTAAGAACAAGTAATCTAGAAGTGACAAAAGTATCTGATTGTCAGTATTGTATTCTTTGTCAAATCCAACTACCTTTTGACAAATGATCATTATCTCCTGTAAGCGTATTTCTTTATACACTTAAAAAAACATGCTCCCATGACCTTTCTGCCACAAGTTGCTGGATACTGTGCGTCATACAACAGACATGACATTAATTAATTTGTGTCCTGTTATAGAAGGACTCCCAACGTGAAAAGCCGCTGTGTAGCACAACTAACAATCTCACACATACATTATTCTCCTATTCCCTACTGTAGCATCCAGTGATGTGCGGTGGGGTGAGGCAGAGCCTTTCCTGTCATACTAACGTTTACGCCAGAGTTTACTGTATAAAGTAAATTAAAAATATGATGAAAAATATGAATATCTTATAAATCTCTTCTTTGTATTATTCAAATGATTTTTATAGTCAAAACTCTGGAGTAAAAAGCCTATGACAGGTGAGGCAGTGCGTCCTCTGCCTATCTTTTCCACACATCTCTGATCCAAACTCACCAAATTTCCAGCAGTATATACTACAGCACGTTTGTATAATGCCCACATGAAACCTTTGGCTCATATATTGTGTGTAAATATGGCTCTGGTACCAGCCAGTGCCTCCTGAACCGTTTACCTCACCGCTAGGGTTACCACCTCATCCCTTTAATTCTGGACACATATTAATTACATGGGTTCTGTGGCTGGCTGACTTCAAGACTCCATTTCACCTGGTTTTAATTAGCCACACAACCTGTGTAATCCATGAGCGTCTCAGGTAAAAGGGATAATATGGTCACTCTAATAAAAGGAAAGGTGCATATGTCTTTTCTAACCACCATCAATAAATGCTTTGTGATTCTTGCCTTGGCATTAATTTACCTTTCCACAGTTGATTCTATACTTGGGTTTTCAGAATAAAATGTTTTGTTTCTGTGATTGAATGAAAGGCATAAAATGTGTAGTAATAATAATATGAGAGAACATCGACCCTGTGGCGGGGGGTTGAAGGGTGGGAGTGAAGTTTCTTCACTCCCCCCGTCACCCAGCCCCATAGCCTTGCATGCTAATATGGATGATATTGTCCATATTGGCTTGCAGGCATAAAAGAGCCGGCACCAACGATGAACGTCTGCGGGGCCGCGCATCGTTCATCGTTAGTGCATACACACTGAAAGATATGAACGATATCTCGTTCATATCTTTCAGTGTAATCGCCCAGTGTGTAGGGCCCTTAAGATGTAGATAATCAGCTGTATAAAATGAAGGGGTCCCAGTGTCTATGCCTGGATAGGGGATACCTGGATATGAGAGCCCCAACATCTGTGGATTTCTTAGTATTTTCTGTAATATAGGGCTTAATTCAGACTTGATCGCTGTGCTGCAAATTACACTGTCCTGCGATCAGATAGTCGCCGCCCAGGGAGAGTGAAAATTTGCCTCGTGCAAGTGTGCGATTGCATGTGTACGCTTTGCAACAATTCCCCTCAGTCAGTGGACAGCTGCAAAACCGTTTGCATCACATTCACCATGGAATGTTTTCCCCATTCTGTGCAGTGCGTGCAGTCTGTGCATAGCTTTATACTTACTCCTCCAGTGCGAAGAAATCAGGTTGATACGGGCCAGAGCTGACGTCACACACCCACCCTTAAAATGTTTGGGAACGCCTGTGTTTTTACAGACACTCACAGAAAATAGCCAGTTACCACCCACAAATGGCCTCTTTCTGTCAATCACCTTGCAAACACCCATGTGATCGAAATTTTAAAAACATTGCGGTGTATACGCATGCGCAGTAGTTCAATAATCCAGCAATCAGGTCTGAATCTGGCCCCTAGTATGTGATTGTCTGGTGACCAGAAAATAACTACAGTGGGGATCCTCAATGCCCTCCAACTGGAATACATTCTAAATTCCAGTGATCAGGATACCGGTAGTGACGTGAAGATCTTGACATTGTAGGGGGTAAGTATTTCTAGCCCTCCATTCTCTACCCTAACACCTTTGGCTAACCCCCCCATCCCTGGGGCTGTCTGCTACAGCTAACCCTCAAGGGGTGGAGGCTATGGCTAACCACCCCCCAGTGCCTAACCCAAACCCCCCTAGTGCCTAACCCTAACTCTCTCCCCCGGTACTCTAACCGTGAACCCCGATCTTCGGCATCACGGCTGTCGGTGATCTTGTGACGGTATCCTGAGTGGTGTCGACACGGGGCTACAGTGCCTAAAAACGGGGCTGAAGTGCCTAAAAATACTTATTAAAATGTGCCATCAAACTAATACTAAAACAATTACAGGCTGCAGCATCCCCCCCCCCCATCCCCACCCCCTTCACTTGGTCTGATCCCTGCTGAAATGCAGTAATTACTATGCATGCTTCTGCCTGTCCCTGCTGAAGCCACCGCCGAAGAGCTGCCAGGCTCACCAGCTGTCAAAGGCTCCACACAGGAGTGGCCCGCAGCCCCACCCCCCCATACAGATTTGATACCCTGGCTGTGTATACGGAAGAGTGCGGGTGGTGATGGGCATGGCGGTGCCACTCCAATATGTAAATTAACAGTTAGGATCTGATTGGCTGGTGTGTTTATCACCTTGCATTTATCACTGGTTTATCACTTCCTTATGCCTTCTCCAGGTTAATACATCTGCCCTGATTTTTCTATCGGTATCCAGTCAACATGTTGACATTCAGAACGTTGTCAGTCAAAATGTCAACACCAGAATGTCGACATATTTGTCTCTGTTCAGGATGTCGAACGGCCGCAAATAGACTTAGGGCTAGGCTGCGGTTGGAGTTACGCTTATTTGGGTTTTGATGCGGTTTGGGTTTAGGTATATTAGAGTTAGGCTAGGCTGCAGATAAGGTTTGGGCATATTAGGGTTAGGGCAGGCTGCAGTTAGGGTTTAGGCATATTAGGGTTAGGGCAGGCTGCAGATAAGGTTTAGGCATATTAGGGTTAGGGCAGGCTGCGGTTAGGGTTTAGGCATATTAGGGTTAGGGCAGGATGCAGATAAGGTTTAGGCATATTAGGGTTAGGGCAGGCTGCGGTTAGGGTTTAGGCATATTAGGATTAGGGCTAGGCTGTGATTAGGCTTTAGGCATATTAGGATTAGGGCTAGGCTGTGATTAGGCTTTAGGCATATTAGGGCTAGGTTTAGTTTTATCCTAAACAATTACTGCTGACATTCACAATCATCACATTTTGACAATCTCAGCATTATGCCAGTGTCAACATTGTCTATGTCAAAATGCCGGGACCCCTCGTCACTTCTGTCAGTTGGGGACCCAGGAGTCAATCAGGGAGCACCACATCATAGCACTCTCCTGATTGGCTGTGCGCTCCTGGCCTGTCAATTAGGAGGAGCGCTTAGGCTATAATGGAGGTTTGCGATCCTCCATTATAGTCAATGGTGGGAACTTTGCGGTCTGTGGTAGAATACGAGGTTAATTAAGGTTTACCGCAAACCACAAACTGACAGAAGTCACGAAGGGTCCCGGCAATCACTGACAAATCCCAAGGAGCCACAGGTGGGACATAAGGAGATTGAATCCGTAAAACACCCTGAGTGAATGTATGAGTCGCAATTTTTCTCTGAAATCACACCGACAAGGCAGAAATATAAACCTGGAGGGAGGCCAGCCGAAGGCCCAAGTCCAGGCCCTGTTGTAGGAAGGCCAACATTTTGGCCGTACTAAACTTGTAAATGTCATGATTGTTAGATGCGCACCAAGCAAAGTAAGAATTCCAGACCCTATGGTAAATCCAAGCAGAAGACGGCTTACAGGCCTGCAACATAGTTTGAATGACCGCCTCAGAAAATCCTTTGGCCCGCAGTACGGAAGCTTCAAGAGCCACGCCATCAAAGCCAGTCGGACCAAATCCTGGTAAACACAAGAGCCCTGAACGAGGAGGTCTGGTCATTGCAGAAGCAGAAGAGGACGCTCTAGTGAGAGACCCGGTAGGTCTGAGAACCAATGCCGTCTGGGCCACGCTGGAGCTATTAGAAGAAGGATTCCTCCTTCTTGCTTGAACTTCCTCACTACTCTGGGCAGGAGTGACACCGGAGGGAACACGTACAGCAGCCGAAAGTTCCATGGAATTGCCAGTGCGTCCACAAACGCCACTTGAGGATCCCTTGTTCTTGCTCCGAAGACCGGAACCTTGTGATTGTGTCGAGACATCATCAGGTCTACATCTGGTAGGCCCCACTTGTCCACTAGGAGTTGAAATACTTCTGGATGATGGCGTTCCACCCATTGAAGAATCTTTGACACTTCCAACATTGCCATGCGGTTTTGAGTGTCGCCTTGATGATTTATGTACGCCACTGCCCGCAATTCCAGAATGTTTATCGGGAGGAGAGACTCCTCCCTGGTCCACCGACCCTGAAGAGAGTGTTGCTCCAACACCGCGCCTCAACCCCTCAGACTGGCAAACGTCATCAGAAGGACCCAGTTGGAGATCCAGAAGGGACAATCCCTGCTCAATCGTTGGTCCTGCACCTACCAGGTCAGTGATAGATGGACCTCCGGAGACAAGGAGATAATTTGAGACCTGATCCGGTGAGACAGGCCATCCCACTTGGCAAGAATCAGTTTCTGCAGAGGTTGGGAATGAAATTGAGCGTACTCCACCATGTCGAAAGCCGACACCATGAGGCCTAGTACTTGCATCGCCGAGTGTATCGACACACGTGGACAAGAGAGGAAGCAACATATCTTGTCCTGAAGCTTCAGGACTTTCTCCTGTGACAAAAACAACCTCTGGTTGTGTGTGTTCAACAACGCTCCCAGATGTACCATGCTCTGGGCAGGGTCCAGGGATGATTTCTTCCAGTTGATGAGCCACCCGTGGTCTTGCAGAAACTGGACCGTCAGATCTAAATGACGGAGGAGAACTTCTGGGGAATTGGCCAGGATGAGCAGGTCATCCAGATATGGCAGGGTCCTGATACCCCGACGGCGGAGTGAAGCCATCATAACTGCCATGACCTTGGTGAAAATTCATGGAGTCGTGGTCAGACCAAACGGTAAGGCCTGGAATTGGTAATGGAGATTGCCAATAGCAAACCGCAGGTATTGCTGATGTAACATGGCAATAGGGATATGCAGGTAAGCATCCTGTATATCCAGGGATACCATAAAGTCTCCTGGTTCCAAAGTCTCCATACGAAACTTGGAGACCCTCACAAACTTGTACAAAGATTTGAGGTTGAGAATGGGCCGTGAAGAACCATTCGGTTTGGGGACTAGGAACAGCGTTGAATAGTACCCCCAGCCAGAGGCACCGGCTCTACCACTCCGGTGTCCAGGAGGGATTGTACCACTAAACGGAGAGTTGTTGCCTTCACCTGATCTGAAGGTATGCCCATCAGGCAACAGCGAGGAGGGGGATGTGTCTTGAAGGATATAGTGTATCCGTGGGTGACGACTTCCCGTACCCAAGTGTCTGAAGTGGTCTTCAACCATACCTGGGTGAACTGTAGAAGTCAGCCTCCCACCCTGGGATGCCCCAGGGGGAGGCCCGCCCCGTCATGCCACAGGCTTGGCAGATTTGGAAGCAGGCTGATGGGCAGCCCAGGCACATTAGGCTTGGGCTTGGTGGTTTTGGAAGTGCAAGACTGTTTCGGGTACGCCTGACCCTTTGCTTTACCCTGAGGGTAAAAGGAATGAAAGGAAGTACCCTTAGCCTTCGGGGCCAAAGGAGTAGTACTAGGTAGACATGCAGTCTTAGCAAATGCAAGTCAGCGACAATCTTGTTGAGATCCTCACCAAAGACGATGTTTCCTTTAAATGGGAGCACCTCCGGGGTTTTCTTAGAGTCCAAGTCCACTGACCAGAACCGTAACCAGAGAATACGGCGAGCCAAAATGGATGTCGTAGCAGCCTTGGCCGCCAGAACACTGGCATCTGAAGCTGCTGCTTTAATGTAATGAGATGCCGTGACAATATAAGAGAGACATTTTCTGGCATGTTCAGGAAAATCAGACGGAAACTCAGCCTCCATTTCCTGAGCCCACGCCTCAATAGCTTCTGCGGCCCAAGTAGCCGCAATGGTGGAACTATGCCCCTGCAAGGGTATGGATAGCTTTTAAGCAGCCCGCCACACACTTATTCGTCGGCTCCTTGAGAGAAGTGACGGTAGTGACAGGCAGAGCAGATGACACCACCAGCTGAGCGATTTGCGACTCCACCGGCGGTGGCGTTTCCCAATTTTTACTCAATTCTGCCGTAAGGGGATAGCAGGCTAGCATCTTCTTGTGCGGGGTGAATTTCTTTCCTGGGTTCTCCCAGGGTACCTGATGTATGTCAACCAAGTGGTCAAAATGAGGTAAAACCAATTTAGTAACCTTCTGATGTTTGAACCTGTCCGGTTTCTTAGATGTAGTAGCAGACTCAGGATCATCATCAATCTGAAGAATGAGCCTGATAGCCTCTAAGAGATCGGGAACATCCACCTGTGAAACAGATTCCCCATCAGAAACGTCATGATCAGAGTCTGTGGGGTCACTATATACACGCTCACTTCATCGGAAGAGGTATCCAGAACATGCATGGATTGAGAGGAAGTAAAAGCCTGCTTAGAGGACTTCTTAGGTTTAGTCTTAGGCGGGTGAGGGTCAGGAATACGTTTATCCGAAGAGTAATTCAAGTGCTGTAAATGAGTGGACAGAGCATCCATCCATGGCGGATTAACCGTAGGGACCATATATGGCTGATAAGGCACAGGAGGAACCATAGGGGGCGCAAGTCTAGTTACCAGCGTAGTCAGTAAATTAGAAAAGGCAGACCAAGGCGGGCCCTGATGTGCCCCCGCTGTTACAAACTGACTGGGGGGTATAGAACCCCCAAAACCTGAACAGCACCGTTATCTTCAAATGCATCTGGGACATTATAACCGCACGCAGCGGAATCAGTCCCAGACCCATCGCCCCCTGTAGCTGACATAATATGAAAGTGTAAACCACGGGCAACACAGTACAATGTTAGGAGATAGAATACCTAACACAACCCCCCTGTGCAGTGTGACAGCACAAACAGAGGATTTCTGAGGTAAAATGTGACTGAAAAACACAGAGAGAAATAAAAATACGTATATCCTGTGAAATTCCTATGTTATCTAATAACCCTGACGCACGGAGCCCCCTCAGGTTGCAGAATATAGGGATAGCAGTAGGAGTGAGATACACGGAGTAGAGATCACCCAGCAGCTATATGCACACACACACACAGTCACATGTACAATGCAGGAATTATGACAAACAATAAAACTGCACTGGACTAGCAATACTATTACTGAGTAAGGCTATGTATATAAACAAATATATCAATGCACAGTAAAACTGTATGGCTATCACAGGGTACTTGTACTAAATAACCCTTAAGTATGCACTTGTTCTTAACTAACACTGTCTAAACGACATGTAGAATACTTAAGTGTCCTATAAATGCACAGCACTGATGATGCAGGCGGCTTTACAGAGGAGGCTTCACCCAGCAGTCCCTGAATCAGCGCAGCTGTGTGTAATGGCGCCCAAACGCTGACAGGGAGTGAGGGAGACAGAGAGATGCAGCTCCAGGGTGGGAACATTGACTCTAAATGGCGCCCAGGGGCTGGGGGAGGGGCTACAGGCCAGAGCCTTATCCCCTTGCTGGACTTCACCACCAGGTGCTGCTGGCCTTAATAAAATGCATTATAGCCTAATCCGACTTGTGCCCTTTCCATGGTGGTCTAGTGGGGTGCCTGTACAGCCACAGTGTCCACGCCAGCGCACGCGGCCTGCCTCCTAACGGCCGCACCGGATTGCGATTTCCAGTGGGTTCCATCTGGAGACCCTCTTACCTCCTCCCTGAGTGCAGCCACGCGATCCGAGAGAACTTCGGTTGGTATGTGTGCCCTGGGTTAAGAACCGGAGCCTCTGCTGTAAGTACCCGGCAACCAGGGATGTGGGAGTATACAGCCGCTGGGGGAGGTGATGGAGCTGCAGCAAGAGATATCAGAATGATATCTAGCACTAGAGTGCCTCTGCTGCAGTCCTTGACGTCTTATATCTTCTTTAAAATAGCTCTTCTTAGGGCTGCTGGAGCAGCCCTTCCTGTTAGCTGCCTGCACTGCAGGCACCAACTTACAAACTGAGCTCCTGTGTATGGAGGCGGGGTTATAGTGGAGGCGGCACTGAGCATCTTGGGAATAGTCAAAGCTTTTAGCCTGTTGTTGCCTTGGATCAAGATCCTACTCTACACCCCAATGTTATTCCCTGTGGAACACAGTGTACCCCGCTGCAGAAATTCTTTTTTTTTTACACATTATGGCTATCAGCCCGCCATCCACAGCCCACGAATGGAGGGGACAGCCTCGGGCTTCATCCCTGGCCCTTGGGTGCCTGGAGGGAGGGACCCCTTTATTTTAGGGGTTCCCACTCCCCCAGGGAACCCCGGCTGCAGGGACATATATAAAAGTGTCCCCCTGCTGCGGCATCACCTTCCTGGCTAGTGGAGCCTGGTCAGTGGTACAAGTAGAAATATTTTCTTAGTGGTACTGAGTGCTGGAAAATGGGTGTGGTCATGCGTAGTGAGGGGGCGTGGCCACATGACACTAGTGAGAGTGGCTACATGACACTAGCAGGGTGGCCACACGACATAGCCCCTTTTCTTTGCACTCTGGAAGCAAGGCTCCAGAGTGCTCCAGAAATATATAGTACTGACTCCAGTATAATAAAAATATATAGTGATACCCCAGTATAATAGAAATATTTAGTAATGCCCCCAGTATAATAGAAATATTTAGTAATGTCCCCAGTATAATAGAAATATATAGTAATGCCCCAATTTAATAACAATATGTAGTAATGCCTCCATTATAAAAGAAAAATATACTGTAGTAGTGCCCCCGGAATAACAGAAATATATAGTAGTGTCCACATTACAACAGAAATATACCGTAATGCGCCATAATAATAGACATACAGTATATAGTAGTGTCCACATTACAGTAGAAATATATAGTAATGCCCCCATAATAATAGACATATATAGTAGTATCCACATTACAAAAGAAATATATAGTAATGCCTCATAATAATAATAAACATATATAGTAGTGTCCACATTACAATAGAAATATATAGTAATGCCCCCATAATAATAGAAATATATAGTAGTGTCCACATTATATTAGAAATTAATTACCCCACACAGTGAAGCCAGAGACATGCCCAGCAACCCAGCCTGTGAAGAACAAAAGCCGCTCAGTGCTTACGCATCACATGAGTTGAGTGAAGGGAAACAGCTGCTCTGCTGCACCCAGCAAGGCTCCTCTCTTCGTGCCAGCCATGGGCGTCAGAGGAGGAAGCGTAATGTGACATCATGACATCACCGTAGCGCTCCCAGTAACCCTGACAAAGTGGGAGGCACCGTCATGCTGCCAAGCACCATGGTCTTGTTGCTTTGTGGAGTATTATAATTGTGGTAATGGCGGTCACGGTTGCAAAGTGTGCAGCAGGTGGTACTACATACCCGCTGCCAAATTCTTAAGGGTACTCCGTACCCGAGCGTACTCACATACTTGCACCACTGAGCCTGGTGCTGGTTTTAAAAATATGGGGGACCCTACTTCTTTTGTCTCCTGTATTTTTGGAACCATGACAAGTCCAAGAGCCTGGTACTGGTTGTTTAAATACGGGAACCCCAGTCAATTTTTTTCCTGTATTTTTGCAACCAGGAACGGCTCAAAGAGAGGGCTGGTTATGCTTTTGGGGGGAACCTGCACATCGTTTTTTTTTAAGTTTTAACTATTTCATTACTTTTTCAGACAGAAGCATGCACGGATCACACTGATCTGTGCATGCTTCTGGCTACAGTAAAAGCACAAAGTAATGAAAACATGCCTTAAAAAATGCATGTTTTTATTACTAAAAAGGGCATGTTTCTTTTACTAAAAAATCGCTAAACATCACATGCGATTTTAACCCTAAAAACCACAACCCTTTTAAATTTGCGTTTTTTAGTTAAAAATCGCAAGTTACAAACATGCGATTTAATGCGATTTTTTTTTGGACACACAAAAAAATCGCATCCTATTACATCTAGTCCTTGGTGCTTTTTAACATGAAATAAAGGGACGAAGGAACTTGTTCTAATTCAGAGTCTGGAAGAAAACACACTCCCTGGTCACTGTGTTTTGGGTGTTTTCTTTTTACTAATTTTATCAGCAGCTGAACACTGATGATATCTGCATTTATGATACCCTGCTGGAACAGGGCATTACTGTAGGAGGTATAATGAGATACATTTATCCTATTTTTGCAATTATGAATGTAACAAAAGTGTATATTTATATATGTATAAAATGTGTATGAAATGTTTTGTTCATTTATTTTATTATTAATGTGCTACTCTCCTGGGAAAAAGTGACTGTTGAGCACTGGCGGGTCTGCAGCATGAGCTCGACTGCAGACAGTGCTGAGCCCTATGGTCAGGGAATTGGCAGAAGCCAGCGCGATCAGAATACTACAAAAGGGTCGTGCCAGGGAGCTGTAGCAGTTGGCAGCAGCATCCGGATGCAATGGAGCCTCAGATGTGTGACCTACAGATGTGTCACTTACATCAAGCCATGCGTGATGTGACCCGGTTGCACCGAGCGCCTTTATGTGCAACTTTTTCCATTAAAATGTGTCTTATTTACCAAACAATGTGAATAGGATACACAAGCAGATAAAAATGATATATGGCATGACTATATTATGTGTGCGACCGTGGCTGTATCTGTATGCAAAATGTTTTCCTAGAAAACACTGTAACATACCATTTTGTATGCAGATACAGTCACAGAAGCACAGAGAATATAGGCATGCCATAATTCATTTTAATCAGCAGAGTTTGATTGTTCGTTGTATTCACATACCGAATAAGACATTTTCGGCAAAAAAATACTCGCAAAGCTAATGGAGTTGCACAGTACCAGTCCATTTCTAAAATTACAAGGTATCGAGGGGCTGCTGCAGTGTGACTTGAGCAGATAGGGCTGGAGTCTGACAGCGCTGCCAGGAGGATGTCCAGAGGCAAGTAATAGGTGACTTACATCCGGAGAAAGAGAGAGAAACTGGAAGCTGAACCGTGTTTGACGATCCTCCAATGCCAGTCAGCTATCTATAGAAGGGGAAGTCTCCAGCTACATAACCATCACCATGGGCAGAATTGAGGTGTCTGTCAGCCAAGGAGGTGGTGCTCTTAGAGCTTGTCAGTGAGGGATCCTTCCTGCATTAACAACTTGCCTGGCATGATCACATCATATGTGACCACATCAGCAAGTGCCTTATCTGATCTGGTTGCACAGGATGTGGGGAAGGTTAATTATAAAGCGTACCAGCCTGGGAAAAGAAAGCCGGATCAGATCTACTATGTCAATCTTATAAAACCTTGGAAGGATAGAGCAGCTATGTCAAGCGTCAACATTCCTTCAGTAAACCCAGTGCCTTTAGTTCCCAAAGTAACTCATAAGAATAGAGTCTTGTTTTCAAACATACTGGGTAAAGCAACAATCATTAAACATGACATAATCACTGACCCAGGGGTTAATGTTGACCTAAAGACCTATAGAATACCAGAAGCCTTACAGGAATCGGTGTCTAAAGAAATAAAAAAAATGTTGGGGGTAATTGAAGAGTCACATAGTGAGTGGTCAAATTCCATTGTGTTTATTCCAAAGTCAGACAGGAGTTTGCGCTTCTGCAGTGATTTCCATAAGTTGAATAATGTGTCGAAGTTCGATGCCTACTCAATGCCACTGGTGGATGAACTTATTGAAAGATTAAGAACAGCAAGGTACTTGACTATGCTAGACTTAACCAAAGGGTTCCTGGGGTGTGGATGAGAGAGAGAAGGGAGGGATCCATCCACAAGGCCCATTTCGGGTCTTTAGGCCTTCAGCCAGACTAATCAGTGGCCAGGTTAATTTAGCCAGGCTAATTAGTGGCTGCACCTGTAAGAGGCTGATAAAAGCTGTGTCAGGGCTTGGCTCAGGGTCTCACTACCTGGGTAAACAATGTGATTTACTGACTGCAAGTACTGTGCATATGCCTGTGTTTATGGTAGTGGCATTAGGTCCTACTGCCCTGAGAGAAGGAATCTATTATGTTTAGTTAGTGCTCAGATGGGCTAGGATTTTTATGTTTTGTTTTATGTACTGTGCAATTAAACTAGCCACAGCTAGATTGCACAATAACCCTGGATTGGGGTGCTGTTTTCCTGGCTGCTCTGTGTTTGGAGGTGCCCATCTACCCCAGGGAAGGGCACCCGCACCCCTACCCTTATCTCCTCATAATAGATAGATAGATAGATAGATAGATAATAAATACACTAGATAGATAGATGATAAAACATTCCCCTCAATCGGTACATTTATTTGTAATATAATGAGTAAGAGAGAACTCTGCTCATGTTGTTTACTTTGCAGAAATTCACTAGAAAGGAACAGAATTAATGGTAAAAGCTCTGCAGAAGGAGATTTATTCAGCAGCAAAGTCAACTCAACTTTAATGTCAAATATCTGAGTAAGATATTTAGCAAAAAGACCTGCTGTACATTGGCCCACTGCTCAGTCTTAATAGCTAGAAGCTGATTTCTAACTTTTCTCTGACAACTGATAGCAACAGTTACAGCTGTACAGTATAATCCAGAAACTTCCTTGGACAATTCTAATGTTGCTGTGATGTAAATGACTAAAGCTTATATCAGTTAATTTCATTGTCCACTGGACATTACCCCATAATTATTACAGGGAAGTGTTAAATTAACATTGAGCACCACAGAGTTCATTAATAGTTTGATATTACAGACATTTAAATTAGACTATGGTTTCTTATACTGCGGTCTAAGATACATTTATTGGTAATGGTAAACTGTATAATGCAAGTTATTTAATGCAAAGTGCAGCAATTCATTTAGTGGTAAAAGTATGTTGTTAAATTGTACATTGAATGAAGTTACCTGTTTCTTTTTGGAAAAGGTTACTAGCTGAGGAGCCTGCTGATAGTTTCTGTAAAATAAAATCGGAATCATTTACAAGCCATTGTATTTTCACCTGTAATTAAGATGCATTAAAATTATATTTAGGTGCTAAGTGTATAAGTCGTGGGGAAGGAACCTTCTACATATCCACGGTAGCCTCTGTGTAGCCTACCCGTAAAGTCATTAGGGTCACCACTCGTGTACGGTATAGTGGGCCTAATTCAGACCTGATCACTAGGCTGCGTTTTCTCACAGCCTGCAATCAGGTCCAAATTTTGCATGCGTATGCACCGCAGTGCGCAGGCGCGTCAGACGACTGCACCGGGCATCGGTGCATAGCAACGGGATGGTGCAAAAAAAGCGATCGCATGGACGATCGCAAGGAGATTGACAGGAAGAGGGCGTTTGTGGGTGGCAACTGATAATTTTCAAGGAGTGTCTTGAAAAACGCAGGCATGTCCAAGCGTTTGAAGGGAGGGTGTCTGACGTCAAATCCGGTCCCCGACAGGCTGAAGTGATCGCAGCGACAAAGTAAATCCTGGGCTGCGCAGAGACTGCACAAAATCAGTTTGTACAGCTCTGCTACACATGCGTTCGCACACTTGCACAGCAAAAATACACTCACCCTGCAGGCGGCGACTATCTTATCGCAGGACTGCAAAAATCGCTTCCTAGCGATCAGCTCTGAATTCCCCCCAGTTATCACAGTTGAGGACAGTGGTTGCACAGGTGGAGAAAATACTGTGGGTTCTATCAGTAAAGCAGAAGTTGATGTTAATTGTAATACCAAGGTATCAAACTTGGGAGACTGAGGAAATTGTGATGCTGTCAATAGAGAGGAAGGTAAAAGGTGAGGTTGTAAATAAAGGTTGAGGGAAGCTCTGTTTCTTTGCATGTTGGACTTTAGGAACAGTTCAGACATCTAGATGATGTGTCACACAAGGTGAAGAGAAGCAGAACAATCAGGATGTTATCAGTGTAGAGATAGTACTTGAGGTTGAATGACTAACTAGTTTATCGGAATAAGGGGTCTACCAGTTAAGGGGGGTACACATGGGGAGATTTCTCCTGGAGATGTGTGCTGAGCGATCTAGCACAGAACGCTCAGCACACATCTCTCCCCCCGTTCAGCACTAGGAGGTCATTCCAAGATAATCGCACGTAGCAACTTTTTGCTGCCCGTGCGATCAATTAGACGCCGCCTATGGGGGAGTGTATTTCTGCTAAGCAGGGCTGCGAACGCTTGTGCAGCCCTGCTATGCAAAAAAAGTTTCCTGTAAAAGAAGACGAGGGTAAGAATTACTTACTTTGTGCGATCATTCCAGCGATGCAGGTTCCGCAATTGACGTCAGACATCCGCCCTCCAAACACCTGGACACGCCTGCGTTGGATTCACCACTCCCTAAAAACGGTGAGTTGCTGCCCGGAATCCGCCTTCCTCCTGTCAATCTTCTTGCGATCGCCGCTGTGACCACTTTCTTCGCTCGTAGCGTCACTGCCTGGCGATGGCCGTCGCCGGACAACGACATGCATCCGCAATGCGGCCGCATCTTATGCGCAGTTCCGACCCAATCGCACAGCTGCAAGGAAGTGCAGCATGCGATCGGGTCGGAATGTCCCCCTTATCGCGATATGTACTGTGCGAGTGTGTGTGTGTGTGTGTGGGGGGGGGGGGGGGGGGGGCGCGGGGATGCATGCATGCCAAATCTAGAGCCAGCGAGCGCCCTGCGCCTCCAAGCGGCCCCCTAGTGCGGCTGTTTTGGGAAGGACCCTGAGGGCACAGTGCGCACCTCTCCTGTGTGTCCCTCCTGGGTCTCTGGCGGGAGGGCGTGTCTGTTAAATGAAGTGCCCGTTCGTGAGCTCTGATTGGCTCACAGGACACACAGGAGAGGCACGCACTGTGCCCTCCGTGTCCTTCCCAAAACAGCAGTGGGGGAGCCCGGGGGGGGGGGGCACTGGGGGGCATGTTTGGTACTGGGGGTTTGTACCTGGCACTGGAGGGGCATGTCTGGCACTTGGGGTTTGTACCTAGCACTGGGGGGGGGGGCATGTTTGGCACTGGCGGTTTGTACATGGCACTGGGGGGGCATGTTTGGCACTGGGGGTTTGTACCTGGCACTGGGGGGGCATGTTTGGCACTGGGGGTATATGTGTACCTGGCACTGGGGGGGCATGTTTGGCACTGGGAGGTATATCTGTACCTTGCACTGGGGTGGCATGTTTGGCACTGGGGGGGGGGGGCATGTTTGGCACTGGGGGTATATGTGTACCTGGCACTGGGAGGGAGGCATATTTGGCACTGGGGGTATATGTGTACCAGGCATTGGGGGGGTACTGGGGGTATGTGTGTAGCTGACACTGGGGGGGCATATGGGGCACTGGGGGAATATGTGTATCTGGCACTGTGGGGGGAATATCTGGCACTAGGGAGCACAGGCCTAGCAACAAGCATTACCCCCTGGTTACAAGCACAACACCTAGCTTATGAAATCCCTGGCAACAAGCATTACCCCCTAGCAACGAGCATGACACCCAGTGAATGAAACCCCTGGCAACGAATATTACCCCCTGGCAACAAGCTTGAAACCCAGCACATGATACCTCTGGCAACAAGCATAACACCTACCGCATGAAACCCCTGGAAACGAGCATGGCACCCTGAGCATGAAAACCCCTGGCACCGTGCATGGAACCAAGAGCATGAAACCCATGGCAATGAGCAGGTAATTTCAAAGTAATTAGAAGCCTTACTGTAGGACTTAATGTGTAATGGGCATTGCAGTGTGTGGCATAATGTATCACGGACATTGCGGTGTGTGTCATAATGTGTCACAGGCATTACGGTGTGTGGTATACTATATCACGGGCATTGTGGTATGTGATATAATGTCTCAGGAGCATTGCAGTGTGTGGCATAATGTATAACGGCATTGCGGTGTGTGGCATAGGGTATAACGGGCATTGCGGTATGTGTCACAGGCATTACGGTGTGTGGTGTACTATATCACGGGCATTGTGGTATGTGGTATAATGTCTCAGGGGCATTGCAGTGTGTGGCATAATGTATACTGGGCATTACTATAACGAGGAAAAATGACAAATAATGTAAGAGGCATGAATCAGGATTTTTTTTTCTTGTGGTGGCTAACGTCTGGGCATGCAGGTTGCAAAACTGGGGTATAAAGTAGTCTTTTCCTGCAATGCCACGCCCCTTTATGCAAAGCCACTTCAGCAAGGCCACACCCCATTTTTGTGGGGGGGGGGGCACCACAGAATGTTTTGGCTTGGGGGAGAAAAAATTCTAGTTACGCCACTGCAGTAGCTAGAGATTGGATTTGTGACATGGTAGTGTGTTTGAAGGAGGATGATGCTATATTAGTGGAATGACACAGGTTTAAAAGGTGGGTTATAAAACCAAGCATGGAATGTAGTTGATGGAGTAGATAATTTGTGAAGGTTTAAAGGCAAGGGAACCATTTGTAGGGTGAGAGAATGAAATGAGATTAGAGATTACATTCTTGGTTATGTGGGTTTAAGAGTCTGAAAGTGAATTGAGGAGTGTAGTAGGTGAATCGAGCAGCAAGCTGAATATGGTAAAGAGTAGTGATGAGCGGGTTCGGTTTCTCGGAAACCAAACCCCCCCGAACTTCACCCTTTTTACACGGGTCCGAGCCATACTCGGATTCTCCCGTATGGCTCGGGTAACCCGAGCGCGCCCGAACGTCATCATCCCGCTGTCGGATTCTCGCGAGATTCGGATTCTATATAAGCAGCCGCGCGTCGCCGCTATTTTCACTCGTGCATTGCAAATGTTAGGGAGAGGACGTGGCTGGCGTCCTCTCCGTTATTGTTGAATTTGATTGTGCATTATTGCTTAATTCATTGTGGGGAGGACTGGGGAGCAGCTGTATAATATAGGAGGAGTACAGTGCAGAGTTTTGCTGATCAGTGAACACCAGTTATCCGTACTCTGCCTGAAAAAAACGCTCCATATCTGTGCTCAGTGTGCTGCATATATATCTGTGCTCACACTGCTTAATTGTGGGGACTGGGGAGCAGCTGTATTATATAGCAGGAGTACAGTGCAGAGTTTTGCTGACAGTGACCACCAGTATACGTTGTCTGCCTGAAAAACACTCCATATCTGTGCTCAGTGTGCTGCTTTATTTTAATGTGGGGACTGGGGACCACCAGTATAATTAATATTATATAGGAGGAGTACAGTGCAGAGTTTTGCTGACAGTGACCACCATTATATGTTGTCTGCCTGAAAAACACTCCATATCTGTGCTCAGTGTGCTGCTTTATTGTGGGGACTGGGGAGTCGGGACCACCAGTATAATATTATATAGGAGGAGTACAGTGCAGAGTTTTGCTGACACAGTGACCACCAGTATACTATATATAGCAGTACGGTACGGAAGGCCACTGCTGTACCTACCTCTGTGTCGTCATTAAGTATACTATCCATCTACATTCTATACCTGTGGTGCATTTTAGTTTTGCAGTTTGCTGACACAGTGACCACCAGTATACTATATATAGCAGTACGGTACGGAAGGCCACTGCTGTACCTACCTCTGTGTCGTCATTAAGTATACTATCCATCTACATTTTATACCTGTTGTGCATTTTAGTTGTGCGCAGTATATATAGTAGTAGGCCATTGCTATTGATACTGGCATATAATTCCACACATTAAAATATGGAGAACAAAAATGTGGAGGTTAAAATAGGGAAAGATCAAGATCCACTTCCACCTCGAGCTGAAGCTGCTGCCACTAGTCATGGCCGAGACGATGAAATGCCATCAGCGTCGTCTGCCAAGGCCGATGCCCAATGTCATAGTAGAGAGCATGTAAAATCCAAAAAACAAAAGTTCAGTAAAATGACCCAAAAATCAAAATTAAAAGCGTCTGAGGAGAAGCGTAAACTTGCCAATATGCCATTTACGACACGGAGTGGCAAGGAACGGCTGAGGCCCTGGCCTATGTTCATGGCTAGTGGTTCAGCTTCACATGAGGATGGAAGCACTCATCCTCTCGCTAGAAAAATGAAAAGACTTAAGCTGGCAAAAGCACAGCAAAGAACTGTGCATTCTTCTAAATCACAAATACCCAAGGAGAGTCCAATTGTGTCGGTTGCGATGCCTGACCTTCCCAACACTGGATGGGAAGAGCTTGCGCCTTCCACCATTTGCACGCCCCCTGCAAGTGCTGGAAGGAGCACCCGCAGTCCAGTTCCTGATAGTCAAATTGAAGATGTCACTGTTGAAGTACACCAGGATGAGGATATGGGTGTTGCTGGCGCTGGGGAGGAAATTGACAAGGAGGATTCTGATGGTGAGGTGGTTTGTTTAAGTCAGGCACCCGGGGAGACACCTGTTGTCCATGTGACGAATATGGCCATTGACATGCCTGGTCAAAATACAAAAAAAATCAGCTCTTCGCTGTGGAATTATTTCAACACAAATGCGGACAACAGGTGTCAAGCCGTGTGTTGCCTTTGTCAAGCTGTAATAAGTAGGGGTAAGGACGTTAACCACCTCGGAACATCCTCCCTTATACGTCACCTGCAGCGCATTCATCATAAGTCAGTGACAAGTTCAAAAACTTTGGGTGACAGCGGAAGCAGTCCACTGACTACTAAATCCCTTCCTCTTGTAACAAAGCTTCTGCAAACCACACCACCAACTCCCTCAGTGTCAATTTCCTCCTTACCCAGGAAAGCCAATAGTCCTGCAGGCCATGTCACTGGCAAGTCTGACGAGTCCTCTCCTGCCTGGGATTCCTCCGATGCATCCTTGAGTGTAACGCCTACTGCTGCTGGCGCTGCTGTTGTAGCTGCTGGGAGTCGATCGTCATCCCAGAGGGGAAGTCGGAAGACCACTTGTACTACTTCCAGTAAGCAATTGACTGTCCAACAGTCCTTTGCGAGGAAGATGAAATATCACAGCAGTCATCCTGCTGCAAAGCAGATAACTCAGGCCTTGGCAGCCTGGGCGGTGAGAAACGTGGTTCCGGTATCCACCGTTAATTCAGAGACAACTAGAGACTTGATAGAGGTACTGTGTCCCCGGTACCAAATACCATCTAGGTTCCATTTCTCTAGGCAGGCGATACCGAAAATGTACACAGACCTCAGAAAAAGACTCACCAGTGTCCTAAAAAATGCAGTTGTACCCAATGTCCACTTAACCACGGACATGTGGACAAGTGGAGCAGGGCAGACTCAGGACTATATGACTGTGACAGCCCACTGGGTAGATGTATTGCCTCCCGCAGCAAGAACAGCAGCGGCGGCACCAGTAGCAGCATCTTGCAAACGCCAACTCGTTCCTAGGCAGGCTACGCTTTGTATCACCGCTTTCCAGAAGAGGCACACAGCTGACAACCTCTTACGGAAACTGAGGAAGATCATCGCAGAATGGCTTACCCCTATTGGACTCTCCTGGGGATTTGTGACATCGGACAATGCCAGCAATATTGTGCGTGCATTACATCTGGGCAAATTCCAGCGCGTCCCATGTTTTGCACATACATTGAATTTGGTGGTGCAGAATTATTTAAAAAACGACAGAGGCGTGCAAGAGATGCTGTCGGTGGCCCGAAGAATTGCGGGCCACTTTCGGCATTCAGCCACCGCATACAGAAGACTGGAGCACCACCAAACAATCCTGAACCTGCCCTGCCATCATCTGAAGCAAGAGGTGGTAACGAGGTGGAATTCAACCCTCTATATGCTTCAGAGGATGGAGGAGCAGCAAAAGGCCATTCAAGCCCATACGTCTGGCCACGATATAGGCAAAGGAGGGGGAATGCACCTGACTCAAGCGCAGTGGAGAATGATTTCAACGTTGTGCAAGGTTCTGCAACCCTTTGAACTTGCCACACGTGAAGTCAGTTCAGACACTGCCAGCCTGAGTCAGGTCATTCCCATCATCAGGCTTTTGCAGAAGAAGCAGGAGACATTGAAGTAGGAGCTAAAACAGAGCGATTCCGCTAGGCATGTGGGACTTGTGGATGGAGCCCTTAATTCGCTTAACCAGGATTCACGGGTGGTCAATCTGTTGAAATCAGAGCGCTACATTTTGGCCACCGTGCTCGATCCTAGATTTAAAACCTACGTTGGATCTCTCTTTCCGGCAGACACAAGTCTGCAGGGGTTCAAAGACCTGCTGGTGAGAAAATTGTCAAGTCAAGCGGAACGCGACCCGTCAACATCTCCTCCTTCACATTCTCCCGCAACTGGGGGTGCGAGGAAAAGGCTACGAATTCCGAGCCCACCCGCTGGCGGTGATGCAGGGCAGTCTGGAGCGAGTGCTGACATCTGGTCCGGACTGAAGGACCTGCCAACGATTACTGACATGTCGTCTACTGTCACTTCATATGATTCTCTCACCATTGAAAGAATGGTGGAGGATTATATGAGTGACCGCATCCAAGTAGGCACCTCAGACAGTCCGTACGTATACTGGCAGGAAAAAGAGGCAATTTGGAGGCCCTTGCACAAACTGGCTTTATTCTACCTAAGTTGCCCTCCCTCCAGTGTGTACTCCGAAAGAGTGTTTAGTGCAGCCGCTCACCTTGTCAGCAATCGGCGTACGAGGTTACTTCCAGAAAATGTGGAGAAGATGATGTTCATCAAAATGAATTATAATCAATTCCTCCGTGGAGACATTCACCAGCAGCAATTGCCTCCACAAAGTACACAGGGACCTGAGATGGTGGATTCCAGTGGGGACGAATTAATAATCTGTGAGGAGGGGGATGTACACAGTGAAAGGGGTGAGGAATCGGAGGATGATGATGAGGTGGACATCTTGCCTCTGTAAAGCCAGTTTGTGCAAGGAGAGATTGATTGCTTCTTTTTTTGGTGGGGGCCCAAACCAACCAGTCATTTCAGTCACAGTCGTGTGGCAGACCCTGTCGCTGAAATGATGGGTTCGTTAAAGTGTGCATGTCCTGTTTATACAACATAAGGGTGGGTGGGAGGGCCCAAGGACAATTCCATCTTGCACCTCTTTTTTCTTTCATTTTTCTTTGCATCATGTGCTGTTTGGGGACAATTTTTTTGAAGTGCCATCCTGCCTGACACTGCAGTGCCACTCCTAGATGGGCCAGGTGTTTGTGTCGGCCACTTGTGTCGCTTAGCTTAGCCATCCAGCGACCTCGGTGCAAATTTTAGGACTAAAAATAGTATTGTGAGGTGTTCAGAATAGACTGGAAATGAGTGGAAATTATGGTTATTGAGGTTAATAATACTATGGGATCAAAATGACCCCCAAATTCTATGATTTAAGCTGTTTTTTAGGGTTTTTTGAAAAAAACACCCGAATCCAAAACACACCCGAATACGACAAAAAATTTTCGGTGAGGTTTTGCCAAAACGCGTCCGAATCCAAAACACGGCCGCAGAACCGAATCCAAAACCAAAACACAAAACCCGAAAAATGTCCGGTGCACATCACTAGTAAAGAGGTGTTGGGATAAGAAGACTAATGGCTGTTAGTAAATTTTCTTGCCAGGGGAAAATGTAATGTTGTAAGGCAAGAAGGTGAAAGGATGAATATATTGTTTGGAAGTCAGCAAAGGAGTGAAGTATCCTCATGTGATGCTCAGAGCTGCAGGTAGTGGTCCTGTTGGGAAGCGGTTATCATACCGCTAGTAGGGATCCCGGACATCACAATGCCAATGCCGGAATCCGGACTACCGCCGGAATCCTGCCGCCACAGGCTTTTCTCCCTCTATGGGTGTCCACAACACTTATGGAGGGAAAATAAATCCTGTTTGCAGCTTGGCGAGCGTAGCAAGCTTGCAAGGGGCTTGCTAGCGCGCGCCCTGCTGCCGGCATACCCGTGGATGGGATCCCGCTGTCGGTATACTGACGCCCAGTATCCCGGCCAACGGTTTAACATACTGATCCCTGTTTGGTGTGCCAAGATTGAGACTGTTTGGTGGATGCAGGCAGGAGCGGATAGGGATCAAAAACCAGCCCAGTAAATTTATGGAAACAGCCCTAATGGGGGTGGGATTTGTTGAAGGGTTGTGGTCTGTCATGAGGGTGGATTCACTCCTCAGAGGTCCTGATTTTGATGCATTTGCATCCTTCTTTGCATTTTTTGCTGCATTTGTGTCTGTAAAGCTAGGCCTTTATTCCATCACTAACAATATATATCACACATTACACAGGGCCGAAAATAAGATTTTAAACCTACCGGTATATCTTTTTCTCCTAGTCCGTAGCGGATGCTGGGGACTCCGTAAGGACCATGGGGTATAGATGGGCTCCGCAGGAGACATGGGCACTATAAAGAACTTTAGAATGGGTGTGCTCTGGCTCCTCCCTCTATGCCCCTCCTCCAGACCTCAGTTAGAGAACTGTGCCCAGAGGAGACGGACAGTACGAGGAAAATAAGATTTTAAACCTACCGGTAAATCTATTTCTCCTAGTCCGTAGAGGATGCTGGGGACTCCGTAAGGACTATGGGGTATAGACGGGCTCCGCAGGAGATAGGGCACCTAAAAGAACTTTGACTATGGGTGTGCACTGGCTCCTCCCTCTATGCCCCTCCTCCAGACCTCAGTTAGAGAACTGTGCCCAGAGGAGATGGACACTACAAGGCAGGATTTAGAAATCCAAGGGCAAGATTCATACCAGCCCACACCAATCATACCATGTAACCTGGATCATACATAACCAGTTAACCGTATGAACAAAAAACAGCAACGGTCCAAGACCGATTCCAACTGTAACATAACCCTTATGTAATCAACAACTATATACAAGTCTTGCAGAGTTTCCGCACTGGGACGGGCGCCCAGCATCCTCTACGGACTAGGAGAAATAGATTTACCGGTAGGTTTAAAATCTTATTTTCTCTTACGTCCTAGAGGATGCTGGGGAGTCCGTAAGGACCATGGGGTTTATACCAAAGCATCCAATCGGGCGGGAGAGTGCGTATGACTCTGCAGCACCGACTGAGCAAACGCTAGGTCCTCATCAGCTAGGTCCTCATCAAACTTGTAGAATTTAGCAAAAGTGTTTGACCCCGACCAAGTCGCCGCTCGGCAAAGTTGTAATGCCGAGACGCCTCGGGCAGCCGCCCAAGAAGAGCCCACCTTCCTAGTGGAATGGGCCTTAATCGAATTTGGCACGGGCAATCCAGCCGTAGAGTAAGCCTGCTGAATCGTATTACAGATCCAGCGAGCAATAGTCTGCTTCGAAGCAGGTGCGCCAATCTTATTGGCCGCATACAGGACAAACAGGGCCTCTGTTTTCCTAATCCTAGCCGTCCTGGCTACATAAATCTTTAAGGCCCTGACTACGTCCAGGGATCTGGAATCCTCCAGGTCACTTGTAGCCACAGGCACCACAATAGGTTGATTCACATGGAATGAAGAAACCACCTTAGGCAAAAATTGCGGACGTGTCCTCAATTCAGCTCGATCCACATGAAAAATCAAGTAGGGGCTTCTGCCGATGCCAAGGCCAACAACATGACCACCTTCCAAGTAAGAAATTTCAACTCAACCTTGTTAAGCGGTTCAAACCAGTGTGATTTTAGGAACTGCAACACCACGTTGAGGTCCCATGGTGCCACTGGAGGCACAAAAGGGGGCTGGATGTGCAGCACTCCCTTTACAAACGTCTGGACTTCTGGAAGAGAAGCCAATTCCTTCTGAAAGAAAATCGAGAGGGCCGAGATCTGAACCTTAACAGAGCCTAATTTCAGGCCCATATCCACTCCTGTCTCTAGGAAGTGGAGAAAACGACCCAGATGAAAATCTTCCGTAGGTGCATTCTTGGTCTCACACCAAGACACATACTTTCGCCAGATACGGTGATAATGCTTAACCGTCACCTCCTTCCTAGCCTTTATTAAAGTAGGGATGACCTCTTCCGGAATCCCCTTTTTTGCTAGGATTCGGCGTTCAACCGCCATGCCGTCAAACGTAACCGCGGTAAGTCTTGAAATACACAGGGCCCCTGTTGCAACAGGTCTTCCCTCAGCGGAAGAGGCCAGGGATCTCCCGTGAGCATCTCTTGTAGATCTGAGTACCAGGCCCTTCGAGGCCAGTCTGGGACAACGAGTATCGTCTGTACTCTTCTTCGTCTTATGATCCTCAACACTTTTGTGATGAGAGGAAGAGAAGGAAACACGTAGACCAACTTGAACACCCACGGTGTTATCAGAGCGTCTACTGCTACTGCCTGAGGGTCCCGAGACCTGGCACAATACCTCCGAAGTTTTTTGTTGAGGCGTGACGCCATCATGTCTATTTGAGGAGTTCCCCAAGGACGTATTATGTCTGCAAAGACTTCTTGATGAAGTCCCCACTCTCCTGGATGGAGATCGTGTCTGCTGAGGAAGTCTGCTTCCCAGTTGTCCTCTCCCGGAATGAAGACAGCCGACAGAGCGCTCACGTGATTTTCCGCCCAGCGAAGAATCCTGGTGGCTTCCGCCATCGCGACTCTGCTTCTTGTCCCGCCTTGGCGGTTCACATGAGCCACTGCTGTGACATTGTCTGACTGAATCAGAACCGGTAGGTTTCGAAGAAGAATCTCCGCTTGTCAAAGGCCGTTGTATATGGCCCTGAGTTCCAACACATTGATGTGTAGACATGACTCCTGGTCTGACCAAAGTCCCTGAAAATTTCTTCCTTGTGTGACTGCTCCCCATCCTCGGAGGCTCGCGTCCGTGGTAACCAGGATCCAATCCTGAATTCCGAATCTGCGACCCTCCAGTAGGTGAGCACTTTGCAACCACCACAGGAGAGACACCCTGGCCCCTGGGGACAGAGTTATTTTTCGATGTAAGTGTAGATGGGACCCGGACCACTTGTCCAGAAGGTCCCATTGAAAAGTCCTTGCATGGAACCTTCCGAATGGAATGGCCTCGTAGGCCGCCACCATCTTTCCCAGAACTCGAGTGCACTGGTGAACAGACACCCTTTTCAGTTTCAGCAGGTCTCTGACCATGTTCTGGATGTCCTGGGCTTTCTCCATTGGAAGGAAGACCTTCATTTGTTCCGTATCCAGTATCATACCTAGGAATGGTAATCGAGTTGTCGGAATCAACTGTGACTTTGGTAGATTTAGAATCCAACCGTGTTGCTGGAGCACTCTCAGAGAGAGCGCCACACTGCTCAGCAATTTCTCCCTTGATCTCGCTTTTATCAGGAGATCGTCCAAGTATGGGATAATTGTGACTCCATGCTTGCGCAGGACCACCATCATTTCCGCCATTATCTTGGTGAAAATCCTCGGTGCCGTGGAAAGTCCAAACGGCAACGTCTGAAATTGGTAATGATAATCCTGTACAGCGAATCTCAGGAATTCTTGATGGGGGGGATATATGGGGACATGAAGGTACGCATCCTTTATGTCCAGAGACACCATAAACTCCCCCTCCACCATATTGGCTATTATCGCTCTGAGTGATTCCATTTTGAATTTTAATCTTTTTATGTACAGGTTTAGGGATTTCAGATTCAAGATAGGTCTGACCGAACCGTCCGGTTTCAGGACCACAAAGAGGGTTGAGTAGTAACCTCTTCCCTGCTGGTTCATGGGAACCCTGATTATCACTTGCTGTATACACAGCGTTTGAATGGCAGCTAACACTACATCCCGTTCCGACGTGGAAACTGGTAGGGCCGACTTGAAAAATCGGCGCAGGGGCACCTCTTCGAATTCCAGTTTGTAACCCTGGGAAACTATTTCTAACACCCAGGGATTCAGGTCTGAGCTGACCCAGACCTGGCTGAAAAGTCGAAGACGTGCGCCCACCGTTGCGGACTCCCCCAGGGGAGTCCCGGCGTCATGCTGTGGGTTTTGGAGTAGCCGGGGAGGACTTTTGTTCCTGGGTGCCTGCCGAAGCAGGTGTTCTTTTGCCTCTGCCCTTACCTCTGGCAAGGAAGGAGGATCCCCGACCTCTTCTGGACCTGTGCGACCGAAAGGACTGCATCTGATAGGGTGGTATTTTCTTTTGCTGTTGGGGAATATATGGTAAAAAATTTGATTTACCTGCTGTAGCTGTGGAAACCAGGTCCGTCAGCCCATCCCCAAACAATACATCACCCTTATAGGGTAGTACTTCCATATGCTTTTTGGAATCCGCATCACCCGTCCATTGGCGAGTCCATAAGGATCGTCTCGCTGAGATCGACATGGCATTGGCCCTAGAAGCCAGCAATCCAATGTCTCTTTGAGCATCCCTCATAAATAAGACTGCGTCTTTTATATGGGCTATAGTTAAGAATATAGTATCCTTATCCATATTATCAAAATTATCTGTCAGCACATCTGCCCAAGCTGCAACTGAGCTACACACCCATGCCGACTCAATCGTCGGTCGTAGTACAGCACCCGGCACCCGTATGAGAATAAATACACTTTAAGGTAGTTTCTTGCCTGCGATCTGCAGGGTCCTTAAGGGCAGCTGTGTCAGGAGACGGTAGCGCCACCTTCTTGGACAAGCGCATCAGGGCCTTGTCCACAGTGGGAGGTGATTCCCAAATCTCCCTGTCCTGTTTAGGGAAGGGGTATGCCATATAAATTCTTTTGGGGATCTGCGGCCTCTTCTCCGGAGTCTCCCAAGCTTTTATAAAGAATTAATTTAATTCATGAGATGTGGGAAAATTAATAATCTGTTTCTTTTTCTTAAACATGTGTACCCTTGTGTCGAGGACCGAGGGTTCATCCTCAATATGCAAGACATCCCTAATTGCCACAATCATACACTGAATGGTTTTAGTCACCCTAGGGTGCAATTTTACTTCGTCATAGTCGACACTGGAATCAGAGTCCGTGTCGGTAGTAGTGTCTTGTGTTAAGGGACGTTTTTGAGACCCTGACGGACCCTGTGAATCGGTCCAATCCGAGGATTGACCCCCTGATGTTCCCCTTAATTCAGCCTTATCAAGCCTCTCATGTAAAGATGTCACACTTGCAATTTAACCTATGCCACATGCTCATCCAATTCTGAGTCGGCACCAGCGACGGGGACACACCACTCATTTGCTCCAACTCCTCCTTGGAGAAGCCTTCCGCTTCAGACATGTCGACACACACTTACCGACACCCCACACACACAGGGAGTTACCTATAAGGGGACAAAACCCCAACCAGGTCCTTAGGGGAGACAGAGAGAGAGAATGCCAGCACACACCCAGCGCCTAAACACTGGAATATATGACCAGATAGCGCTTTTATATATTTATAATGTTAATCTCCACTCACTGCGTCGCCATGTGTCCCCCTCCTCTTTTTTCCAGCCTGTGAAGCTCAGCAGGGGAGAGAACAGGGAGCCAGCGTTTTCTCATGCAGCCTCTGTGGAGAAAATGGTGCTGGTTAGTGCCGAGGTTGCCAACAGGACTCCCTGAAAATAAAAAACCTAACAAAATTCTTTAAAACAGCAAACTCTTGAGAGCTCACTGCTTTGTACCCTTTCTCCTCTGGGCACAGAATCTAACTGAGGTCTGGAGGAGGAGCATAGAGGGAGGAGCCAGTGCACACCCATAGTCAAAGTTCTTTTAGGTGCCCTATCTCCTGCGGAGCCCGTCTATACCCCATGGTCCTTACGGAGTCCCCAGCATCCTCTAGGACGTAAGAGAAAGGATTTTGTTAATCCAAGGGCAAGATTCACACCAGCCCACACCATCCACACCGTTTAACATGGAATACACTCAACCAGTTAACAGTATGCAACAAAACAGTATCAGGCAAAGACTGATTACAACTGTAACATAACCCTTATGTAAGCAATAACTATATACAAGCCTTGCAGAAAGTAGTCCGCACTGGGACGGGCGCCCAGCATCCTCTACGGACTAGGAGAAAAAGATTTACCGGTAGGTTTAAAATCTTATTTTCTCTTACATCCTAGAGGATGCTGGGGACTCCGTAAGGACCATTTGGTTTATACCAAAGCTCCAGACCGGGCGGGAGAGTGCGGATGACTCTGCAGCACCGACTGAGCAAACGCAAGGTCCTCATCAGCCAGGGTATCAAACTTATAGAACTTTGCAAAAGTGTTTGGACCCGACCAGGTAGCTGCTCGGCAAAGCTGTAAAGCCGAGATGCCTCGGGCAGCCGCCCAAGAAGAGCCCACCTTCCTAGTGGAATGGGCCTTTACCGAATTTGGTAACGGCAATCCTGCCGTAGAATGAGCCTGCTGAATTGTGTTACAGATCCAGCGAGCAATAGTCTGCTTCGAAGCAGGAGCGCCAACTTTGTTGGCCGCATACAGAACAAACAGTGCCTCTGTTTTCCTAACCCGAGCCGTCCTGGCTACATAGATTTTTAAGGCCCTGACTACATCCAGGGACTTGGAGTCCTCCAAGTCATCCATAGCCACAGGAACCACAATAGGTTGGTTCATATGAAACGATGAAACCACCTTGGGCAAAAATTGAGGACGTGTCCTCAACTCCGCTCTATCCATATGGAAAATCAGATAGGGGCTCTTGTGAGACAAGGCCGCCAATTCGGACACCCGCCTCGCAGATGCCAAGGCCAACAACATGACCACCTTCCAAGTGAGAAACTTTAATTCAACTGTCTGAAGCGGTTTAAAACAGTGAGAGTTTAGCAACCATAATACCACGTTAAGGTCCCATGGTGCCACTGGGGATACAAAAGGAGGCTGGATGTGCAGCACTACCTTTACAAAAGTCTTGACTTCTGGGAGAGAAGCCAATTCCCTCTGAAAGAATATAGATAAGGCCGAAATCTGTACCTTAATGGAGCCTAACTTCAGGCCCATATCCACTCCTGTCTGTAGAAAGTGGAGAAAACGGCCCAGATGGAAATCCTCCGTAGGAGCATGTTTGGCTTCACACCAAGAACATATTTCCTCCAGATACGGTGATAATGTTTCGCCGTCACCTCCTTCCTAGCCTTTATCAGTGTAGGGATGACTTCTTCCGGAATACCTTCCCCAGCTAGGATTCGGTGTTCAACTGCCATGCCGTCAAACGTAACCGAGGTAAGTCTTGGAACACGCAGGGCCCCTGCTGTAACAGGTCCTCCCTGAGAGGAAGAGGCCACGGATCTTCTGTGAGCATTTCCTGAAGATCTGAGTACCAGGCCCTTCGAGGCCAATCTGGAACAATGAGTATTGTCCGCACTCTTTTTCATCTTATGATTCTCAATATTTTTGAGATGAGAGGAAGAGGAGGGAACACATAGACCGACTGAAACACCCATGGTGTCACCAGGGCGTCCACCGCTACTGCCTGAGGGTCCCTTGACCTGGCACAATACTTCCGAAGCTTCTTGTTGAGGCGTGACGCCATCATGTCTATTTGAGGAATTCCCCAAAGACTTGTTTTCTCTGCAAAAACTTCTTGATGAAGTCCCCACTCTCCTGGATGGAGATCGTGCCTGCTGAGGAAGTCTGCTTTCCAGTTGTCCACTCCTGGAATGAAGACTGCTGACAGAGCGCTTACGTGATTTTCCGCCCAGCGAAGAATCCTGGCGGCTTCCGCCATTGCCACTCTGCTCCTTGTCCCGCCTTGGCAGTTTACATGAGCCACTGCTGTGATGTTGTCTGATTGAACCAGAACCGGTAGGTCGCGAAGAAGATTCTCCGCTTGTCGTAGGCCATTGTATATGGCCCTCAATTCCAGTACGTTGATGTGCAGACAAGCCTCCTGGCTTGACCATAGTCCCTGAAAATTTCTTCCTTGTGTGACTGCTCCCCATCCTCGGAGGCTCGCGTCCGTGGTCATCAGAACCCAGTCTTGAATGCCGAACCTGCGACCCTCTAGAAGGTGAGCACTCTGCAGCCACCACAGGAGAGACACCCTGGCCCTGGGGGACAGGCTTATCTTCTGATATATTTGTAGATGGGACCTGGACCACTTGTCCAGAAGGTCCCACTGAAATGTCCTCGCATGAAACCTGCCAAAAGGAATGGCCTCGTAGGCTGCCACCATTTTCCCCAGAACTCGAGTGCATTGATGAACAGACACTCTTTTTGGTTTTAGCAGGTCTCTGACCATGTTCTGGAGGTCCTGGGCTTTTTCCATTGGGAGAAAAACCCTCTTCCGTTCCGTGTCCAGAATCATGCCTAGGAATGATAGTCGAGTCATTGGAATCAACTGTGACTTTGGCAGATTTAGAATCCAACCGTGCTGTCGTAGCACTTTCAGGGAGAGCGATACGATCTTCAGCAATTATTCTCTCGATCTCGCTTTTATCAGGAGATCATCCAAGTACGGGATAATTGTGACTCCCTGCCTGCGCAGGAGCACCATCATCTCCGCCAACACCTTGGTGAAAATTCTTGGGGCCGTGGAAAGCCCAAACGGCAACGTCTGAAACTGGTAATGATAGTCCTGCACAGCGAATCTCAGGTACTCCTGATGAGGAGGATATATGGGGACATGAAGGTACGCATCCTTTATGTCTAGTGACACCATAAAATCCCCCCCTTCCAGACTGGAGATCACTGCCCGGAGCGATTCCATCTTGAATTTGAACTTTTTCAAGTACAGGTTTAAGGATTTTAGATTTAAAATGGGTCTGACCGAGCCATCCGGCTTCGGGATCACGAACAGGGTCGAATAGTACCCTTTTCCCTGTTGGGCTAGGGGAACCTTGATAAGCACCTGCTGTTGACACAGCTTTTGAATCACAGCTAACACTACTGCCCTCTCTGGGGGAGAAGCTAGCAAGGCCGACTAGAAAAATCGGCGAGGGGGCACCTCTTCGAATTCCAGTTTGTAGCCTTGGGATACAATTTCCATCGCCCAAGGATCCACGTCTGACCGAACCCATACCTGGCTGAAGAGTCGAAGACGTGCCCCCACCGGCGCGGACTCCCTCAGTGGAGCCCCAGCGTCATGCCGTGGATTTAGTAGAAGCAGGGGAGAATTTCTGTTCCTGGGAACTAGCCAAAGCAGGCGTTCTTTTCCCTCTACCCTTACCTCTGGCGAGGAAGGATGAGCCCCGACCTCTTCTGAACTTATGCGACCGAAAGAACTGCATCTGATATTGCGGAGTTTTCTTTTGCTGCGGGGGAACAAAAGGCAAAAAGGTAGATTTACCCGCGGTAGCTGTTGAAACCAGGTCCGCAAGACCTTCCCCGAATAAAACTTCACCCTTGTAAGGTAAAACCTCCATATGCTTCTTTGAGTCGGCATCACCCGTCCATTGGCGGGTCCACAGGGCACGCCTAGCAGAAATCGCCATGGCGTTGGCTCTCGAACCTAGCAGCCCAACGTCTCTTTGAGCGTCTCTCATATAGAAGACTGCGTCTTTAATATGACCTAAAGTCAATAAAATGGTTTCCCTATCTAGGGTATCAAAGTCAGCTGACAAGGTATCTGTCCTAGCTGCCACTGCGCTACATACCCATGCCGATGCTATTGCCGGTCTGAGTAAAGCACCCGTATGCGTATAAATACATTTTAAGGTAGTTTCCTGTCTGCGATCAGCAGGATCCTTGAGGGCTGCCGTGTCAGGAGACGGTAGCGCCACCTTCTTGGACAAGCGCATTAAAGCCTTGTCTACCCTGGGCGGGGATTCCCACAGTACCCTGTCCTGTGCAGGGAAAGGATACGCCATAAGAATCCTCTTGGGAATCTGCAGTTTTTTGTCTGGAGTTTCCCAAGCATTTCAAATAACTCGTTCAGCTCATGAGATGGGGGAAAGGTTACCTCAGGTTTCTTTTCCTTATACATGCGCACCCTCGTGTCAGGGACAGAGGGGTCATCTGTGATATGCAAAACATCTTTTATTGCAATGATCATATAATGAATACTTTTGGCCACTCTTGGGTGTAACCTTGCATCATCGTAGTCGACACTGGAGTCAGAATCCTTGTCGGTATCAGTGTCTGCTATTTGGGATAAAGAACGTTTTTGAGACCCTGAAGGTCCCTGTGCCACAGTCAAAGCCATGGATTGATTCCCTGCTTTTTCCCTGGATTCTACTTTGTCCAGCCTTTTATGTAATAAGTAGGGATGTGCACTTGACATTTTTCGGGTTTTGTGTTTTGGTTTTGGGTTCGGTTCCGCGGCCGTGTTTTGGGTTCGACCGCGTTTTGGCAAAACCTCACCGAATTTTTTTTGTCGGATTCGGGTGTGTTTTGGATTCGGGTGTTTTTTTCAAAAAACACTAAAAAACAGCTTAAATCATAGAATTTGGGGGTCATTTTGATCCCAAAGTATTATTAACCTCAAAAACCATAATTTCCACTCATTTTCAGTCTATTCTGAATACCTCACACCTCACAATATTATTTTTAGTCCTAAAATTTGCACCGAGGTCGCTGGATGACTAAGCTAAGCGACCCTAGTGGCCGACACAAACACCTGGCCCATCTAGGAGTGTCACTGCAGTGTCACGCAGGATGGCCCTTCCAAAAAACACTCCCCAAACAGCACATGACGCAAAGAAGAAAAAAAGAGGCGCAATGAGGTAGCTGTGTGAGTAAGATAAGCGACCCTAGTGGCCGACACAAACACCTGGCCCATCTAGGAGTGGCACTGCAGTGTCACGCAGGATGGCCCTTCCAAAAAACACTCCCCAAACAGCACATGACGCAAAGAAGAAAAAAAGAGGCGCAATGAGGTAGCTGTGTGAGTAAGATAAGCGACCCTAGTGGCCGACACAAACACCTGGCCCATCTAGGAGTGGCACTGCAGTGTCACGCAGGATGGCCCTTCCAAAAAACACTCCCCAAACAGCACATGACGCAAAGAAGAAAAAAAGAGGCGCAATGAGGTAGCTGTGTGAGTAAGATAAGCGACCCTAGTGGCCGACACAAACACCTGGCCCATCTAGGAGTAGCACTGCAGTGTCACGCAGGATGGCCCTTCCAAAAAACACTCCCCAAACAGCACATGACGCAAATACAAATGAAAGAAAAAAGAGGTGCAAGATGGAATTGTCCTTGGGCCCTCCCACCCACCCTTATGTTGTATAAACAGGACATGCACACTTTAACCAACCTATCATTTCAGTGACAGGGTCTGCCACACGACTGTGACTGAAATGACGGGTTGGTTTGGACCCCCACCGAAAAAGAAGCAATTAATCTCTCCTTGCACAAACTGGCTCTACAGAGGCAAGATGTCCACCTCATCATCATCCTCCGATATATCACCGTGTACATCCCGCTCCTCACAGATTATCAATTCGTCCCCACTGGAATCCACCATCTCAGCTCCCTGTGTACTTTGTGGAGGCAATTGCTGCTGGTCAATGTCTCCACGGAGGAATTGATTATAATTCATTTTAATGAACATCATCTTCTCCACATTTTCTGGAAGTAACCTCGTACGCAGATTGCTGACAAGGTGAGCGGCGGCACTAAACACTCTTTCGGAGTACACACTTGTGGGAGGGCAACTTAGGTAGAATAAAGCCAGTTTGTGCAAGGGCCTCCAAATTGCCTCTTTTTCCTGCCAGTATAAGTACGGACTGTCTGACGTGCCTACTTGGATGCGGTCACTCATATAATCCTCCACCATTCTTTCAATGGTGAGAGAATCATATGCAGTGACAGTAGACGACATGTCCGTAATCGTTGTCAGGTCCTTCAGTCCGGACCAGATGTCAGCATCAGCAGTCGCTCCAGACTGCCCTGCATCACCGCCAGCGGGTGGGCTCGGAATTCTGAGCCTTTTCCTCGCACCCCCAGTTGCGGGAGAATGTGAAGGAGGAGATGTTGACAGGTCGCGTTCCGCTTGACTTGACAATTTTGTCACCAGCAGGTCTTTGAACCCCAGCAGACTTGTGTCTGCCGGAAAGAGAGATCCAAGGAAGTTTTTAAATCTAGGATCGAGCACGGTGGCCAAAATGTAGTGCTCTGATTTCAACAGATTGACCACCCGTGAATCCTTGTTAAGCGAATTAAGGGCTCCATCCACAAGTCCCACATGCCTAGCGGAATCGCTCCCTTTTAGCTCCTCCTTCAATGCCTCCAGCTTCTTCTGCAAAAGCCTGATGAGGGGAATGACCTGACTCAGGCTGGCAGTGTCTGAACTGACTTCACGTGTGGCAAGTTCAAAAGGTTGCAGAACCTTGCACAACGTTGAAATCATTCTCCACTGCGCTTGAGACAGGTACATTCCACCTCCTATATCGTGCTCAATTGTATAGGCTTGAATGGCCTTTTGCTGCTCCTCCAACCTCTGAAGCATATAGAGGGTTGAATTCCACCTCGTTACCACTTCTTGCTTCAGATGATGGCAGGGCAGGTTCAGGCGTTTTTGGTGGTGCTCCAGTCTTCTGTACGTGGTGCCTGTACGCCGAAAGTGTCCCGCAATTCTTCTGGCCACCGACAGCATCTCTTGCATGCCCCTGTCGTTTTTAAAAAAATTCTGCACCACCAAATTCAAGGTATGTGCAAAACATGGGACGTGCTGGAATTTGCCCATATTTAATGCACACACAATATTGCTGGCGTTGTCCGATGCCACAAATCCACAGGAGAGTCCAATTGGGGTAAGCCATTCCGCGATGATCTTCCTCAGTTGCCGTAAGAGGTTTTCAGCTGTGTGCGTATTCTGGAAACCAGTGATACAAAGCGTAGCCTGCCTAGGAAAGAGTTGGCGTTTGCGAGATGCTGCTACTGGTGCCGCCGCTGCTGTTCTTGCGGTGGGAGTCCATACATCTACCCAGTGGGCTGTCACAGTCATATAGTCCTGACCCTGCCCTGCTCCACTTGTCCACATGTCCGTGGTTAAGTGGACATTGGGTACAACTGCATTTTTTAGGACACTGGTGAGTCTTTTTCTGACGTCCGTGTACATTCTCGGTATCGCCCGCCTAGAGAAGTGGAACCTAGATGGTATTTGGTAACGGGGGCACACTGCCTCAAGAAATTGTCTAGTTCCCTGTGAACTAACGGCGGATACCGGACGCACGTCTAACACCAACATAGTTGTCAAGGCCTCAGTTATCCGCTTTGCAACAGGATGACTGCTGTGATATTTCATCTTCCTCGCAAAGGACTGTTGGACAGTCAATTGCTTGGTGGAAGTAGTAAAAGTGGGCTTACGACTTCCCCTCTGGGATGACCATCGACTCCCAGCAGCAACAACAGCAGCGCCAGCAGCAGTAGGCGTTACACGCAAGGATGCATCGGAGGAATCCCAGGCAGGAGAGGACTCGTCAGAATTGCCAGTGACATGGCATGCAGGACTATTGGCATTCCTGGGGAAGGAGGAAATTGACACTGAGGGAGTTGGTGGGGTGGTTTGCGTGAGCTTGGTTACAAGAGGAAGGGATTTACTGGTCAGTGGACTGCTTCCGCTGTCGCCCAAAGTTTTTGAACTTGTCACTGACTTATTATGAATGCGCTGCAGGTGACGTATAAGGGAGGATGTTCCGAGGTGGTTAACGTCCTTACCCCTACTTATTACAGCTTGACAAAGGCAACATACGGCTTGACAAATGTTGTCCGCATTTCTGGTCAAATACTTCCACACCGAAGAGCTGATTTTTTTGGTATTTTCACCAGGCATGTCAACGGCCCTATTCCTCCCACGGACAACAGGTGTCTCCCCGGGTGCCTGACTTAAACAAACCACCTCACCATCAGAATGCTCCTTGTCAATTTCCTCCCCAGCGCCAGCAACACCCATATCCTCCTCATCCTGGTGTACTTCAACACTGACATCTTCAATCTGACTATCAGGAACTGGACTGCGGGTGCTCCTTCCAGCACTTGCAGGGGGCGTGCAAATGGTGGAAGGCGCATGCTCTTCACGTCCAGTGTTGGGAAGGTCAGGCATCGCAACCGACACAATTGGACTCTCCTTGTGGATTTGGGATTTCGAAGAACGCACAGTTCTTTGCGGTGCTTTTGCCAGCTTGAGTCTTTTCAGTTTTCTAGCGAGAGGCTGAGTGCTTCCATCCTCATGTGAAGCTGAACCACTAGCCATGAACATAGGCCAGGGCCTCAGCCGTTCCTTGCCACTCCGTGTGGTAAATGGCATATTGGCAAGTTTACGCTTCTCCTCCGACAATTTTATTTTAGATTTTGGAGTCCTTTTTTTACTGATATTTGGTGTTTTGGATTTTACATGCTCTGTACTATGACATTGGCCATCGGCCTTGGCAGACGACGTTGCTGGCATTTCATCGTCTCGGCCATGACTAGTGGCAGCAGCTTCAGCACGAGGTGGAAGTGGATCTTGATCTTTCCCTAATTTTGGAACCTCAACATTTTTGTTCTCCATATTTTAATAGGCACAACTAAAAGGCACCTCAGGTAAACAATGGAGATGGATGGATACTAGTATACTTATGGATGGACGAGCGACTGCCGACACAGAGGTAGCTACAGCCGTGGACTACCGTACTGTGTCTGCTGCTAATATAGACTGGATGATAAGGAGATGAAATTAATATATATATATATATATATAATATCACTAGTACTGCAGCCGGACAGGTATATATATTTATTATGTAATGACTGATGACGGACCTGCTGGACACTGTCAGCTCAGCAGCACCGCAGACTGCTACAGTAAGCTACTATAGTAGTATGTATAAAGAAGAAAGAAAAAAAAAAACCACGGGTAGGTGGTATACAATTATGGATGGACGAGCGACTTTCGACACAGAGGTAGCTACAGCCGTGGACTACCGTACTGTGTCTGCTGCTAATATAGACTGGATGATAATGAGATGAAATCAATATATATATATATATAATATCACTAGTACTGCAGCCGGACAGGTATATATATTTATTATGTAATGACTGATGACGGACCTGCTGGACACTGTCAGCTCAGCAGCACCGCAGACTGCTACAGTAAGCTACTATAGTAGTATGTATAAAGAAGAAAGAAAAAAAAAAACCACGGGTAGGTGGTATACAATTATGGATGGACGAGCGACTGCCGACACAGAGGTAGCTACAGCCGTGGACTACCGTACTGTGTCTGCTGCTAATATAGACTGGATGATAATGAGATGAAATCAATATATATTATATCACACTAGTACTGCAGCCGGAGAGGTATATATATTTATTATGTAATGACTGATGACGGACCTGCTGGACACTGTCAGCTCAGCAGCACCGCAGACTGCTACAGTAAGCTACTATAGTAGTATGTATAAAGAAGAAAGAAAAAAAAAACCACGGGTAGGTGGTATACAATTATGGATGGACGAGCGACTGCCGACACAGAGGTAGCTACAGCCGTGGACTACCGTACTGTGTCTTCTGCTAATATAGACTGGATGATAATGAGATGAAATCAATATATATATATATAATATCACTAGTACTGCAGCCGGACAGGTATATATATTTATTATGTAATGACTGATGACGGACCTGCTGGACACTGTCAGCTCAGCAGCACCGCAGACTGCTACAGTAAGCTACTATAGTAGTATGTATAAAGAAGAAAGAAAAGAAAAAAACCACGGGTAGGTGGTATACAATTATGGATGGACGAGCGACTGCCGACACAGAGGTAGCTACAGCCGTGGACTACCGTACTGTGTCTGCTGCTAATATAGACTGGATGATAATGAGATGAAATCAATATATATTATATCACACTAGTACTGCAGCCGGACAGGTAGATATATTTATTATGTAATGACTGATGACGGACCTGCTGGACACTGTCAGCTCAGCAGCACCGCAGACTGCTACAGTAAGCTACTATAGTAGTATGTATAAAGAAGAAAGAAAAAAAAAAAAAACACGGGTAGGTGGTATACAATTATGGATGGACGAGCGACTGCCGACACAGAGGTAGCTACAGCCGTGGACTACCGTACTGTGTCTGCTGCTAATATAGACTGGATGATAAGGAGATGAAATCAATATATATATGTATATATAATATCACTAGTACTGCAGCCGGACAGGTATATATATTTATTATGTAATGACTGATGACGGACCTGCTGGACACAGTCAGCTCAGCAGCACCGCAGACTGCTACAGTAAGCTACTATAGTAGTATGTATAAAGAAGAAAGAAAAAAAAAAAACACGGGTAGGTGGTATACAATTATGGATGGACGAGCGACTGCCGACACAGAGGTAGCTACAGCCGTGGACTACCGTACTGTGTCTGCTGCTAATATAGACTGGATGATAATGAGATGAAATCAATATATATATATATAATATCACTAGTACTGCAGCCGGACAGGTATATATATTTATTATGTAATGACTGATGACGGACCTGCTGGACACAGTCAGCTCAGCAGCACCGCAGACTGCTACAGTAAGCTACTATAGTAGTATGTATAAAGAAGAAAGAAAAAAAAAAACCACGGGTAGGTGGTATACAATATTATATATATATTATATACAATTATATATATATATATATATATATATTAAACTGGTGGTGACTGGTGGTCAGGTCACTGGTCACACTATCAGCAACTTGCAAGTAGTACTCCTAAGCAGACAATCACAATATATATTATACTGGTGGTCAGTGTGGTCACAATGGCAGTGTGGCACTCTGGCAGCAAAAGTGTGCACTGTACGTTATATGTACTCCTGAGTCCTGCTCTCAGACTCTAACTGCTCCCCACTGTCAGTGTCTCCCCCACAAGTCAGATAATATACAGTCACACTATCTATCACTTCAGCAAGTAACTAGTACTCCTCTTAATGCTCCCCAAAATTACTACTGTGTCTCTCTCTACTGTCTCACTCTCTTCTCTATAAACGGAGAGGACGCCAGCCACGTCCTCTCCCTATCAATCTCAATGCACGTGTGAAAATGGCGGCGACGCGCGGCTCCTTATATAGAATCCGAGTCTCGCGATAGAATCCGAGCCTCGCGAGAATCCGACAGCGGGATGATGACGTTCGGGCGCGCTCGGGTTAACCGAGCAAGGCGGGAAGATCCGAGTCGCTCGGCCCCGTGTAAAAAAACATGAAGTTCGGGCGGGTTCGGATTCCGAGGAACCGAACCCGCTCATCCCTAGTAATAAGGTCACATTTGCATTTAAAACATTCCACATGTACAACCAATCAGGAGTCGGCGTTGCCAACGGAGACATCACAATCATCTGCTCCACCTCCTCCTTAGATGAGCCTTCCGCTTCAGACATGTCGACACACTCGTACACACACACACAGGGATATATTTATATGGAGACAGTTCCCCACTAAGGCCCTTTGGAGAGACAGAGAGAGAGTATGCCAGCACACACCCAGCGCCAACTGACACTGGAAACAAATTCCCAGATAATATAGCGCTTTTTTTATATATAATTATCTGTGTAATACACTCACTGCGCCTTACAAGTGCCCCCCCCCCCCCCTCTTTTCAGCCCTGTGTCACCGTGTTCAGCAGGGGAGAATCCGGGGAGCCAGCTTCTCTGCAGTACACTGTGGAGAAAATGGCGCTGGTTAGTGTTGTGGGACCAAGCTCCGCCCCCTCCAGCTGTGGGCTTCGGTCCCGCTCAATTTTGTACAACTGGCGGGGTTTTTTTATAACTACTGCCTCCGCAGCCTATATATACTTATATGCCAGTCCTAGAGGTTTATATTGCTGCCCAGGGCGCCCCCCCTCAGCGCCCTGCACCCATCAGTGCCTGCTTGTGTGTGTTGTGTATGGGAGCAATGGCGCGCAGCGTTACCGCTGCACGCTTACCTCAGGGAAGATCAGAAGTCTTCTGCCACCTTTGAAGTCTTCTTTCTTCTTATACTCACCCGGCTTCTATCTTCCGGCTCTGTGAGAAGGACGGCGGCGCGGCTCTGGGACGAACGGCGAAGGGAGACCTGCGTTCCGACTCCCTCTGGAGCTAATGGTGTCCAGTAGCCTAAGAAGCAGAGCCTATCACTTAAGTAGGTCTGCTTCTCTCTCCTAAATCCCACGATGCAGGGAGCCTGTTGCCAGCAGTGCTCCCTGAAAATAAAAACCTAACAAAATTCTTTTTTCAGAGAAACTCAGGAGAGCTCCCTGTAATGCACCCAGTCTCCTCTGGGCACAGGAATCAGCTGAGGTCTGGAGGAGAGGCATAGAGGGAGGAGCCAGTGCACACCCATTCTAAAGTTCTTTATAGTGCCCATGTCTCCTGCGGAGCCCGTCTATACCCCATGGTCCTTACGGAGTCCCCAGCATCCTCTAGGACGTAAGAGAAACTAGGATTTTCGTCACCCGGAATATTCCCCTATGTGCCTCAAATGCCCTACAGTATGCGTCACATGCCCTGCAGGGTGTTCAACTACATGCTCCACTGTGTGTCCCCATACATTGCACTATATCATAACACTTGGTCACTGCACTACATTCCCCTATCCACTGCACTACATCACTATACTACATCCCCTACACGCTGAACTACATCACTACACTACATGCCCCTATGCACTGCACTACATACCCTATATGCTACACTACATCACTACACTACATGTCCTTATATGCTTCACCACATCAGTGCACTACATGCCCCTATATACTGTACTATGTTACTAAACTACATACCCTATATGGTACACTACATCACTACACTACATCCCCCTATAAGCTACACCAAATCCCCCCATCTGGAAGGCAAAGCGGAGCTTGATACTGCTAACTGAGAGCACAGTGCGCTTCTATAGCTTGCACAGTGCACCGCACGCTAGTCACAGCACTGCGTGGCAAAAAAGAGAGTTTAAGACAGTAGCCGGCATAGGAGAGATCCCAGGTACTGGAGCTCACCCGCACAGCGTTGGAGCCAGCTGTGGGTAGACAGGTGGGTCAGAGACAATGCCAAGGGTGCTGTCTGCTGCCTCACTGCTGGTAAAAAAAATAAAACAAAAAAAAATCCCTGTTCCTCTGTAACTCCTTGGCGCCCCCTCAAATCCTGCACCCGGGGCACATGCCCCCTTAGCCCCCCCTAGTTACGGCCCTGCATTATGACACATTATCCCCCCCTCTGTATGTGAGTTCCTTGCCTGCTGCCTCTGCCCCCTTGTAGTTGATATCAGAATAAATATCCTGCACCAAATAGTCTGATATTTGTAAGTAAACTGAAAACCATATAAATCACATAAAGCGGGGAGATACAGTGGAAGCAGGGTAATATACACAGTGTGCACTGTAGCGGGAAGGGCATGCCATGGTTGTAAACCTTTTTACTAGCTGTAATATCTTCAGCGTATGCATGGGGCACTCTTCTCTCTCTCAGGAGAAACATGAGGTGACATAATCTTTGCCGGGACTGGAGAAGGCAGGGCGGGCCTATTAATTTTATTGCGCCATCCACCCACCATCGTCTATTGTTATGGATGCCGGTGGGTGGTGCAGGCAGGGCCGGTGCAAAGTTTCTCAGCACCCTAGGTAAATCTTCAATGCACTCCCCCGCCCCCCCCTCCCCCTCCCCCAAATGCCTCAGGTGAAATATATACCTGTACTTGTGAGCGCCACTTGCACAGAAATATCTTAAAAACATTTCAAATGCTTTAATATTGCATCTTTCATCGAAAGGATGTGCAACATTAAAGCATCCGAAGTGTTGATAAGCTATTTCTGCGTATGTGCATACAGTACTTCTTTAAAACACGTGGAGTGCCACCCATAAACACAGGAGAATATATCTATATCTATCTATCTATCTATCTACACGAATCAATATGCCCGGCACTCCACTCTCTGATACTGACGACTTGCTGCGGTGCCCTCCCAATGAGAGATACTTGATCCCCGATGTGCAGGTATGGGTTTGCAGGCGGCACTCAAGCAGACTTTGTAGCTGTATTAATTCAAGTCAATTTATTTGCCAATAAATTGACTTGAATTAATACAGCTACAAAGTCTGCTTGAGTGCCGCCTGCAAACCCATACCTATCTATCTATCTATCTATCTATCTATCTATCTATCTATCTATCTATCTATCTAACTCATACTTACCTACTTTCAATTTCTCCTCTCTGGGAGAAGCCCAAAGAGGAGACGATGCAGGAGACTTCGGGGGGCCGGGCCAGGCTGTGACATCATCAAGTCCCACCCCCCCAAATTGGAAGAATGCTGCAATTCGCAGGTCCATGGCAATGGGGTGGGGCTAAAATGATGCGATTTGCGTCATTTGAACCCCTCCCCACCCACAGACCCGCAAATACGGGAGAGTATGTCTCCATCCTGCCCGCATCACTTGGGTGCGAGCAGGATGTGGGAGACCGGCCTCTACCCCAAAAAATGGGAGTCTCCCGCGGCTTCCGGGAGAGTAGGCAAGTATGATATGCATAGTAATTTTGACCCATCCTCCTACACCTTTACACCAGTTCCCCAGTCCCCCCAAGCCCCAGATGGCACAGACTAAACAGATTTTATATATATATATATATATATATATATATATATATATATATATGTCCATATGTAAATTAAATGTTAAGAAATTCCCCAGGTGTTTTAACTGATATGCTTGGGTGTGGTTCCTGTCTCTTTAAAAGAGTGGGGCAGGGCCTAAACACATGACATAAGCACAGAGGCAGAACTCTGGGAGGCAACGGAGTCAGCTGCCGCCGGGCTCCTGCTTTGAAGGGGGCACCTCTCCTCCTGTTCGGTGTGTTCAGCTACATTAATCAATTAAGTTAATTGACAGCAGCCGGTATCTCTTCCGTACCCGACTTCCCCAGTAGTCACTGCACCTTACAAATCACACCCTCTTTATTATAGATATACTGGAAGCAGACACCTTACTGATGAAGCTATTTGCTCCTATAAAGGAAACATGAGAAATCTAACTATATGAAGTTATTTCTCTGACAATTACAAGTAACTTCATATAGTTATAATTCTCATACTTCCTATGCAAGAGTAGATATCTCCACCAGTAAGGTGCATGCTACCAGTGTAAAAGGTTGTGGGTTCTAATCCTGGATATGACACTTGCAAATTAATTGTCAGCTGAAATAATCAGTATTGTGAGTGACTGAGCAGATCTATGTGGTGTGTGGTTGGACCCCTACATAGATCTGCCTAGTTGCAACGGTTTTGTAGTAGCTTCATATAGTTAGAATTAGAGATGAGCGGGTTCGGTTTTACTCGGTGTTACTCGGATCTCAAAACGGCATCTTATTGGCTCACGGATGATATATGGGGGGGGGGGACACCAATATTTTTCTTGCATCCGGGCAACTGGGATAAACTTACGCCACTGTATAAGCATGCTGTGTATTTAAAATCCAAAAGATGCCTGTGAGCATTGCTCAGATTTGTGTAAGTCAGTGTAGGGTCTGACCAAATGGGAATGGCCGTGAAGGGGCTGGTCAGCTTAACAAACTATTGCAATATTTTGGAACTAACATTCCCTGAATTCAGATGAATTACAGTTTGAAGTGTTAATATTAGGTGAGTGCTGAATTTGTATGATTTTTTTATTTAAATAGTGTGGTCACAATACCACTGGCACCGCGGATGTATGAGTGCTGTGGGTTCTTGCCTATTGTTTATATAAAACTTTTGTGGTCGCACTCTTTCTTGCACCCCTATTGTCCATATGTAAATTAAATGTTAAGAAATTCCCCAGGTGTTTTAACTGATATGCTTGGGTGTGGTTCCTGTCTCTTTAAAAGAGTGGGACAGGGCCTAAACACATGATATAAGCATGCTGTGTATTTAAAATTCAAAAGATGTCGGTGAGCATTGCTCAGATTTGTGTAAGTCAGTGTAGGGACTGACCAAATGGGAATGGCCGTGAAGCAGAGGCGGATTTAGACCTCATGGGGCCCTAAGCGAAATACCGATTTGGGGCCCCCCTACCTCAAACAATCCATAGCACTATATTTTTGTTCTGACTTATGCCCCCTTACATTACAGATGGAGTTCCATCTGTGCCTGTGCCTATCACCGCGTCAGGGGCGCGCATGTGTCCGTGACACGCACGCGCCCCATTCACTAGAATAAGAGTGTGTGCACTAAAGGCGGGCTAAGCGGCGACCAATCAGAGAGTGCCCCATAGAGGTACTGTGTGCGCGCGCCGACCAAAAAAATGGGTGTGGCCAATTAAAATGGGACGTGATACACAGACATATGCCCCCAATAGTGCAGTGCCAGATCCACAGTGCCAGGTATACAAATGCCCCCCACAGTGCCAGATCCACAAATGCCCCCACAGTGCCAGGTATACAAATGCCCCCACAGTGCCAGGTATACAAATGCCCCCACAGTGCCAGATCCACAAATACCCCCACAGTGCCAGGTATACAAATGCCCCCACAGTGCCAAATCCACAAATGCCCCCACAGTGCCAGGTATACAAATGCCCCCACAGTGCCAGATCCACAATTGCACCCACAGTGTCAGATCCACAATTGCCCCCACAGTGTCAGGTAATACCTGACACTGTGGGGGCAATTGTGGATTTGACACTGTGGGGGCAATTGTATACCTGACAGGTATACAAATGCCCACACAGTGCCAGGTAAACAATTGCCCCCACAGTGCCTGGTATATAAATGCCCTACAGTGCCAGCCAATTGCCCCCACAGTACAATTGCCCCCACAGCAGCCAGTGGTGCAGCTGCTTACCGCTGCTGCTCCTCCGGGCTCCGGCTGTGAGGGATGGGTGAGGTGACGGTGTCAGGAGAGGAGAGCGTGCCAGCCGCAGCGCGGCTATGTCTGGACTCTGTCGGCGTGTAGTGGACTTCAAACCAGCCGCCGGTTCGTGAGCCAATCAGAGCTCGCGGACCGGCAGCGGCGGCTCCTGATTGGCTGCCGGTCCGCGAGCTCTGATTGGCTCACGAACCGGCGGCTGGCCTGGTTTGAAGTCCGCTACACGCCGCCAGAGTCCATACATAGCCGCGCTGCGGCTGGCACGCTCTCCTCTGTCTCCTAACAGCTGAGACACGCTGCCGCCGGACTGAGCGGCAGCATGTCTCAGTGACACAAGCGGGGGGCCCGCTACGGGCCCCTCGGGACCCGCAGGGCCCTAGGCAACCGCTTAGGTTGCCTAGCGGCAAATCCGCCTCTGTCGTGAAGGGGTTGGTCAGCTTAACAAACTATTGCAATATTTTGGAACTAACATTCCCTGAATTCAGATGAATTACAGTTTGAAGTGTTAATATTAGGTGAGTGATGAATTTGTATGATTTTTTTATTTAAATAGTGTGGTCACAATACCACTGGCACCGCGGATGTATGAGTGCTGTGGGTTCTTGCCTATTGTTTATATAAAAATGTTGTGGTCGCACTCTTTCTTGCACCCCTATTGTCCATATGTAAATTAAATGTTAAGAAATTCCCCAGGTGTTTTAACTATATGCTTGGGTGTGGTTCCTGTCTCTTTAAAAGAGTGGGACAGGGCCTAAACACATGATATAAGCATACTGTGTATTTAAAATCCAAAAGATGCCTGTGAGCATTGCTCAGATTTGTGTAAGTCAGTGTAGGGAGTGACCAAATGGGAATGGCCGTGAAGGGGCTGGTCAGCTTAACAAACTATTGCAATATTCTGGAACTAACATTCCCTGAATTCAGATAAATTACAGTTTGAAGTGTTAATATTAGGTGAGTGCTGAATTTGTATGATTTTTACACACACACATATTTATTTATATATATATATATATATATATATATATATTGGTATCTACATAGCTGGCGGCACTCAGAGTCTTGTACAAAGTGGAAAAAAAAACCGTGCAGGGTGGTGTCTGTGTTTATTAAGTGTGATGTTTCGGGGACCGTATCTACTTCCCCTGTCTTGAGGAAGCGGCACGGTCCTCAAATGTCACGTTTAATAAACACACCACCCTGCACAGGGTTTTTTTTTCACTTTGTACAAGACTCTGAGTGCCGCCAGCTATTTGGATACCATATACATGTGAGCACTTACCCTTCAGGAGGGCGCCGGAGCAAGCTACCCGTCGTGGGTTATGGAGTGACGGGGAGACACATGTTGCTATATATATATATATATATATATATACATACACAGTGGCGTGCGCGCTCCAGAAAAGGGGGTGTGGTCACCCAAAAGGGGGCGTGATCACCCAAAAGGGGACGTGTCCAGTGTAGTTGACCCCCTTATACTATCTACTACTGGTGCCCCTTTCACCTTATAGCACACAGTACGAGCTGAAATTCACATTGTAGCACACTGAATGAGCCGAAATTCACATTGTAGCACACTGAATGAGCCGAAATTCACATTGTAGCACACTGAATGAGCCAAAATTCACATTGTAGCACACGGTACGAGCCGAAATTCACATTGTAGCACACTGAATGAGCCAAATTTCACATTATAGCACAATGAATGAGCCGAAATTCACATTGTAGCACACTGAATGAACCGAAATTCACATTGTAGCACACTGAATGAGCTGAAATTGTGACAGCAGGGACAGCCAGAGTGACGACAGGGAGAGAGAGAGTGACGACAGGGACAGCCAGAGTGACGATAGGGACAGCCAGAGTGACGATAGGGACAGCCAGAGTGACGACAGGGAGAGAGTGACGACAGGGAGAGAGTGACGACAGGGAGAGAGTGAGTGACAACAGTGACAACAGGGAGAGAGAGAGAGAGAGCGACAGTAGGGACAGGGACGGTAATGACAGGGAGAGAGGTGACAGCAGGGGAACATTACCTCATTTGTTGCGGGTGAGCGGCGGACGGCTGTTGGCGGCTGGCGGCGGTGAGCTGTGGGCGGCGGTGAGCGGCAGGCAGCTGGCGGTGGTGAGCGGCAGGGACAGGGAGCAACATGTGTAGCAGGATGGCCACTTCCCTTGCCTCCTGCTGCACTTTCATTTCCTAATTTCCGGGTCAGTGGAAGAAGTGGCGGTATACCGCCCCACTTCGACCACTGTATGTGTGTGTGTGTATATATATATATATATATATATATATTATATATAAAAAGATATATCTATAGATAAACTGTGTTTTATACATGGATATACTGTGTTTTTATATATCTATCTCTGGCAGGTTATTGTGGGCACCTACAGACAGCTAACACCTCTCAGGCATTAGAGAGGCGCAGCTGCTACAGTACCTATTGCCTTTTACATGAATTAAAGCCAGCTGAGGTGCAAGGAACTGACCTGGCTGATGCTGCGGCTCTGTATGAGGGAGGACAGCCGGCGAATGTTGCCCTTGAAGACCCGTGCACAGCGTAGAGGCTGCGCAGCTTGCATTCCCTGTTACCGCCACCTGTCAGGGCTGGCTGGGAGGCGGACTAGAACTAGATGATTGTGAAATGCCTTTGCCGTCCCGGGTGAAGGTGCTGCCCCCGGTCGTGGCCACCTCCTTGGACTCCAGCTGCTCCCCGCACGGCTTGTGATCCTGGCAAAGAGGGCGGATCTTGCCTCCAGTCGTCAGGTCAGGGAAGGGGGGGAAGAGAGCAAGCGATGCAGGAGGGGAGGCGGGGGGAGGCCCCGCACATACGGCTCCAGCCCTAGCCTGGCAGATCCGACATGTGTGAGTATGGAGCGGGCGCCTCGCGGGTAGTGCAGCGCACACAGCCTTCATTTGTTTGCTTTCACTCAACACCGCCCTTCAAGAACCTGCGCCCATAGGCAGCTGCCTAAAGCTGCCTAGTGGTGGCGCCGGCCCTGGGTGCAGGTAGAGGGAAGCATGCCCAGAATCCAGCCTCCTCTCCTGCAGCATCCATAAGCACAGTGGAGCAACCTAACTGTGGGCGGGCAGAGGCAGAACGCAGGGTTCCAGCTCAATTTAAACCCTGCCAACGGGCAGCAAAAGGACCTCTGCCTGCAGGCCGCAAAAGGATGCACTAGAGGCCGCATGCGGTTCGTGAGTTTAAAATGCCTATGGTAGAGGCTAAGACAGTAGAGCGATTTAAACATGCAGTACTTGGGATAGCTATAAGGATATCCTTACAATAAACAAAGGATTAAATAGGATTAGAGGTTATTATAAAGTTAAAAAGGGCAGACTAGATCGGCCAAGTGATTCCTATCTGCCATCTATGCTTCTATGTTCACAAGCCCCAGCGTCCATGTGACAGTTACTTCCGGCTTGGACCTCCGATGATGCAGTGTCCCTGTGAGTATTTCTCCTTCCATGCCTAATCCCTAACCCCCGCCTCCCCCCCCCCCCTTCTCCCCAGTGCCTAACCCTAACCCTCCTGCCCACAGCCATTTTCCCTGTTTTTTTGGGCAATGGGACCTGAAAGTTAATTCCTTTCTTATTAGTAGTACCTTTTATATGCATCCTCCAAAAAGGCTCCAGGATAGCCTTTTTCTTCATAAGGCTTCCAATACAGACTTACAGTAGCTTCAGCCTGAAATGTTTTGTACAATGTACAGTTTTTCTTGATATGTTAGAGTTGGCCTCCCTATTGGTACACCAGCTTATTAAGTGACTGCTCCAATAATATAAATAATAATCGCATACTGTCTGTTTAAAAAAATAAAAATAAAGTATTCTATAGAGGATACCTATCTCCCCACCGTTGTAATTTAATTGGCATGAGCACTACATCAGTTTGCCATAAATGTGCTTGCCCTCAAGCAACCTTATACCATTGTTTGTGGGAATGTCCCATGATTCAGCGTTTCTGGGTGGCGATAAGACAATTTGCAATTGAACACCTGGTGAATTTTCTATTATTGACCCCAGAATGGGCAATCCTTGGATTTCTGCCTAACACTTCAAAAATTTCAGTTGGTTGCAAGAAATTATTGCTGTTTGTCTCTTCGGTAGCCAGAAAATGCATATTACAGCAATGGATCTCTCCCATCCCCCCATCCCTCATTATGTTTAAAGAAAAATTATTTCAAATGTTTAAACTTGAATGGACTGAAACCACACTACACAAAGACTCCCAACTGGAGAACTTCTTTGCAGTATGGGAAAGTTACATAGACACTTTACCCATTGAAATTAGACAGCAAATACATAAATGTTTTCGCATGACCATCTGGTATAAGACTAGATTATTCATGCAGGACCCACCGATCACTTTGAGTTGAGGGATGATGGATGGCTCGGATGCGCATGGCTTTACCCCCCCCCCCTCCCTTTATTCTTCTTCTTTACGTTTACCCTCTCTCTCTACTTTCCTTCTTTCTTTGCTTTTTCCATTTCTATTTAATTAGACTTTAAGTTGCAATCATCTATTGTATGTCGTTAAGTCACAACAAAAACCATCAGGAGACTGTACTAGTTCAACATGACTTGTTTTTTATTGATCTCTGATGTCAATGATATACTTTTACAATATAAAAATCGCTATGTATACCTATATTGTTATATCAAGTGGCGGAAAATTTAAGAAAATGTGTACAATGGATGATAGTATTCCCTTCTGTTATCAATTGTTGTACAATTTGCAATAAAAACATTTTTGGAAAAATATATATATATATATGTCAGATAGAGCGATATCCAAAACGTGAATGTGTGTATTGTGGTGCTTGTGAGCCACAAAAATGATTTGAATTATTTAAAGTAACTGAACAAAGTACTGAGTCCTGCTCAAATCCCCATCCCATATGAAAAATAAATTATCTATAGATCTAGCATAAAGCACAAGGCCTGGCCTGCCAACCTACACATGCTCCTCCTTGAAGGCCTCCATGTATACACTCAGGATTCTGGCAGGGCAGGGTACACAGGATTCAAACTGGACTGGGTATCACACGTAAATATAATAGCACCAACTGCACGGTTCAAGATACCACCATAGGACAGGGACCGGACACAGGTACTATCAGGAACAAGAAGCTATAACCGGCATCGGGTGAAGGGCAAGATGGGTAAAAAAGGGAGCAAGCCCCAATCAGGATGGCTGGAAAATAACAAGCCTCCTGAACACTGATTAACTGCAGCTGGAAAACCAGACACAAGGTAATGGCCTAATTATCTGACATGTGAAACTGCACAGACCACACATACAGGAGGCAGACTGCAGTTACACAGAACACAGACAGGAATGAGCCACAATGGTGGCTCATGACAGGAAGGTGATAAAGTACCAGCCAATCAGCTCCTAACTGCCATGTCACAGACTGGGTTTGAAAAAGGACAGTTAGGAGCTGACTAGCTGGTGCTTTATAACCTTCCACTTTATCACTTCACCAGGCTTAATAAATCTGCCCCTATATTCCCAATTGATGGGTGACATATGAATGCAGTGACTTCACTTCACCTGTCACAAAAATATGTAGGTTTCCATTTTAAATCCTTTAATTATATTTAGAAAGTGGGTACCATCATGGACGTAAGAACAAAGTTTTGATCACCCCTTTGTGGAGCATATACTATGCTGCATATTTTTACTCTTCACAACGTACATAACCAAGCATATACAGGTATGAGTGATGCAGAATCCAACACAACTCCGCCACATCTCTACTTACAAGTGAGCAGGATAAGTGGGCTGTAACACAATGTTTTTATGTAGACAATGTTGAGTGAGTCCGTGTCAATGGAACTGCATCCATTCATTGTTGTAAATGCACCTGTTTTCACATGTATTTTTTCAATTAGGGCTGATACACTAATGATGATGATAATGATGATGAGTATCACACTGAAAACAGGTAGGGTGGTCCAGGTGAAGAGATGAGTAAAACTCTGCATACAGGTGTATATACGGATTTAGTTCTGTGCACATAATGCTAGGGCAATTACTGACACAATTGTTCAACTTTATATTAGCCCTGTATATTTTGGCTGAAGCCCCACTATATATGCTTAGAGTAGGGGTGCTCAACATGTGGCCCTCCAGCTGTTATGGTACTACATATCCCAGTATTCCATGCCACAGTATTAGCATTCCCTAATAGCAGCTGGAAAGCTGCATCTTGAGCAACCCTGCCTTTGATAATAATATGAATATAGTCCTGCCCATAAAATGACATCCCTATTTACTGTAGGTGATGGTCATTATATTGTAATATTTGATTAAAATATAGCAGTTTAACTCCAGCTGCTTATAAAGAAAAGCAAGAGACAATCCTCAAACAATCTTTGTATTATTCCAAAGTTGAGGGTCATTCCACCGTCACTTATGGAGAATTTGTACAAGTTTTAACATATACATTTTTTAACCTTTTTTTTCTAGGTACAGTACTGTAGAAATGTATTTTGTTCTCTGTTATACTCAATACAATATCACAAAATGTAGTTGTCACGTACAGGACAAGCCAAGTCCACCACCGTTTAGTAAAGGAAATTCCCTTCAACCCCAAATTTAAGAGCCTGTGTGATTGTTTTTTTTAATTAATACCTGAAAAAGAGCTATAATGTAACTTGTCAACCTATACTGAAAACTCAAAAGATACACAGCTACAGATGTTTTTTACAGTGTCATGTATGGGACATTTTTACTAATTTTCATGGACTGGCAGTTGACTACATATGTGCTTTTTACAGATTAATCACCTTAGTACAATTTAACTATATGTAAAAGTAACAGGTTCACTTTGCTGCCAGCCTTACATATAATGATTATGGAAAATTCCCATAATTCTCTCTGCTATAAGCACATTGAGTTTATCGTATTTCTCCTCAGGTGTGTGACCCTGCAGGTGGCTCTGCCTCATCTAGAGATAAAAGGGTTTTCCATTCCGAGTTTCTGATTGAAAAGGAATCCACTGAATGCATTAGCGGTATTAGTACATCTGCATTTCACATGGAGCCAATGCTATCTTTATAGTGGATGATATTGACTTCAACATCAAAGCTGTCCATATTGTAGGTTTACAGATCACACTATTATCATATATCATAGGCAGCCATAGCAAAGTCCTAAACCATTATTCATTTATATATTTATTTCCTTAATAACAGTTGTTTTATTCTTAATATAGCATTTTTCTATTACCCATCACTATTACAGAGCCCGTAATGATCTTTGAATCTAAGGTACCACAAAAAAAGGATTGATTAATTTGTCTTTTTGTGTTCACAAATTTAATGTTCAGCATAAAATTTGAGCATAAAAATAATATTTTAAACCTACCGGAAAATCTATTTCTCCTAGTCCGTAGAGGATGCTGGGGACTCCGTAAGGACCATGGGGTATAGACGGGCTCCGCAGGAGATAGGGTACCTAAAAAGAACTTTGACTATGGGTGTGCACTGGCTCCTCCCTCTATGCCCCTCCTCCTGACCTCAGTTAGAGAACTGTGCCCAGAGGAAATGGACAATACAAGGCAGGATTTAGCAATTCAAGGGCAAGATTCATACCAGCCCACACCAATCATACCATGTAACCTGGAACATACATAACCAGTTAACAGTATGAACAAAAACAACAGTAACGGTCCAAGACCGATGTCAACTGTAACATAACCCTTATGTAAGCAACAACTATATACAAGTCTAGCAGAGTTTCCGCACTGGGACGGGCGCCCAGCATCCTCTACAGACTAGGAGAAATAGATTTACCGGTAGGTTTAAAATCTTATTTTCTCTTACGTCCTAGAGGATGCTGGGGACTCCGTAAGGACCATGGGGTTTATACCAAAGCATCCAATCGGGCGGGAGAGTGCGGACGACTCTGCAGCACCGACTGAGCAAACGCTAGGTCCTCATCAGCCAGAGTATCAAACTTGTAGAATTTAGCAAAAGTGTTTGACCCCGACCAAGTCGCCGCTCGGCAAAGTTGTAAAGCCGAGACGCCTCGGGCAGCCGCCCAAGAAGAGCCCACCTTCCTAGTGGAATGGGCCTTAACCGAATTTGGTACCGCCAATCCAGCCGTAGAGTGAGCCTGCTGAATCGTATTACAGATCCAGCGAGCAATAGTTTGCTTCGAAGCAGGAGCGCCAATCTTATTGGCCGCATACAGGACAAACAGAGCCTCTGTTTTCCTAATTCTAGCCGTCCTGGCTACATAAATTTTTAAGGCCCTGACTACGTCCAGGGATCTGGAATCCTCCAGGTCACCGGTAGCCACCGGCACCACAATAGCTTGATTCATATGGAACGACGAAACCACTTTAGGCAAAAATTGCGGACGTGTCCTCAATTCAGCTCGATCCACATGAAAAATCAAGTAGGGGCTCTTGTGTGATAGAGCCGCCAATTCTGATACTCGCCTTGCTGATGCTAAGGCCAACAACATGACCACCTTCCAGGTAAGAAATTTCAACTCAACCTTGTTAAGCGGTTCAAACCAGTGTGATTTTAGGAACTGCAACACCACGTTCAGGTCCCATGGTGCCACTGGAGGCACAAAAGGGGGCTGGATGTGCAGCACTCCCTTTACAAACGTCTGGACTTCTGGAAGAGAAGCCAATTCCTTCTGAAAGAAAATCGAGAGGGCCGAAATCTGTACCTTAACCGAGCCTAATTTCAGGCCCATATCCACTCCTGTCTGTAGGAAGTGGAGAAGACGACCCAGATGAAAGTCTTCCGTAGGTGCATTCTTGGTCTCACACCAAGACACATACTTTCGCCAGATACGGTGATAATGTTTTATCGTCACCTCCGTCCTAGCCTTTATTAAAGTAGGGATGACCTCTTCCGGAATCCCCTTTTTTGCTAGGATTCGGCGTTCAACCACCATGCCGTCAAACGTAACCGCGGTAAGTCTTGAAATACACAGGGCCCCTGCTGCAACAGGTCTTCCCTCAGAGGAAGAGGCCAGGGGTCTCCTGTGAGCATCTCTTGTAGATCTGAGTACCAGGCCCTTCGAGGCCAGTCTGGGACAACGAGTATCGTCTGTACTCTTCTTTGTCTTATGATCCTCGACACTTTCGTGATGAGAGGAAGAGGAGGAAACACGTAGACCGATTCGAACACCCACGGTGTTACCAGTGCGTCTACTGCTACTGCCTGAGAGTCCCGAGACCTGGCGCAATACCTCCGAAGTTTTTTGTTGAGGCGTGACGCCATCATGTCTATTTGAGGAGTTCCCCAAAGACGTGTTACGTCTGCAAAGACTTATTGATGAAGTCCCCACTCTCCTGGATGGAGATCGTGTCTGCTGAGGAAGTCTGCTTCCCAGTTGTCCACTCCCGGAATGAAGACAGCTGACAGAGTGCTTACATGATTTTCCGCCCAGCGAAGGATCCTTGTGCCTTCCGCCATCGCGACTCTGCTTCTTGTCCCGCCTTGGCGGTTCACATGAGCCACTGCTGTGACATTGTCTGATTTAATCAGAACCGGAAGGTTTCGAAGAAAACTCTCCGCTTGTCGAAGGCCATTGTAAATGGCCCTGAGTTCCAACACATTGATGTGTAGACAGGACTCCTGGTCTGACCAAAGATCCTGAAAAGTCTTTCCCTGTGTGACCGCTCCCCATCCTCGGAGGCTCGCGTCCGTGGTAACCAGGATCCAGTCCTGAATTCCGAACCGGCGACCCTCCAGCAGGTGAGCACTTTGCAACCACCACAGGAGGGACACTCTGGTTCCTGGGGACAGAGTTATTTTCCGATGTAAGTGCAGATGGGACCCGGACCACTTGTCCAGAAGGTCCCATTAAAAAGTCCTTGCATGGAACCTTCCGAAGGGAATGGCCTCGTAGGCCGCCACCATTTTCCCCAGAACTCGAGTGCATTGGTGAACTGACACCCTTTTCGGTTTTAGCAGGTCTCTGACCATGTTCTGGATATCTTGGGCTTTCTCTATTGGGAGGAAGACATTCATTTGTTCCGTATCCAGTATCATACCTAGGAACGGTAGTCGAGTTGTCGGAATCAACTGTGACTTCGGTAGATTTAGAATCAAACCGTGTTGCTGGAGCACTCTCAGAGAGAGCGCCACACTGCTCAGCAATTTCTCCCTTGATCTCGCTTTTATCAGGAGATCGTCCAAGTATGGGATAATTGTGACTCCATGCTTGCGCGGGACCACCATCATTTCCGCCATTATCTTGGTGAAAATCCTCGGGGCCGTGGAAAGTCCAAACGGCAACGTCTGAAATTGGTAATGACTATCCTGTACAGCGAATCTCAGGTATTCATGATGGGGGGCATATATGGGGACATGAAGGTACACATCCTTTATGTCCAGAGACACCATAAACTCCCCCTCCTCCATGTTGGCTATTATTGCTCTGAGAGATTCCATTTTGAATTTGAATCTTTTTATGTACAGGTTTAGGGATTTCAGATTCAAAATCGGTCTGACCGTACCGTCCGGTTTCGGGACTACAAGTAGGGTTGAATAGTAACCTCTTCCCTGCTGGTGCAGGGGAACCTTGATTATCCCTTGCTGTATACACAGCATTTGAATTGCAGCTAACACTACATCCCTTTCCGATGTGGAAGCTGGTAGGGACGATTTGAAAAATCGGCTCGGGGTCACATCCTCGAATTCAAATTTGTAACCCTGGGAAACTATTTCCAACACCCAGGGATTCAGGTCCGAACTGACCCAGGCCTGACTGAAAAGTCGAAGACGTGCCCCCACCGGTGCGGACTCCCTCAGGGGAGTCCCCGCGTCATGCTGTGGTTTTTGGAGCAGCCGGGGAGGACTTTTGTTCCTGGGCACCTGCCGAAGCAGGTGCTCTCTTGCCTCTGCCCTTACCTCTGGCGAGGAAAGAGGATCCCGACCTCTTCTGGACTTGTGCGACCGAAAGGACTGCATCTGATAGGGTGTTGCTTTCTTTTGCTGTTGGGGAATATATGGTAAAAAATTTGATTTACCTGCTGTAGCTGTGGAAACCAGGTCCGTCAGCCCATCCCCAAACAATACATCACCCTTATAGGGTAGTACTTCCATATGTTTTTTGGAATCCGCATCACCCGTCCATTGGCGAGTCCATAAGGATCTTCTCGCTGAGATAGACATGCCATTGGCCCTAGAAGCTAGCAATCCAATGTCCCTTTGAGCATCCCTCATAAATAAGACTGTATCTTTTATATGGGCTAGAGTTAGGAATATAGTATCCTTATCCATAGTATCAAATCGATCTGTCAGCTCATCTGTCCAAGCTGCAATTGCGCTACACACCCATGCCGACACAATCGTCGGTCTTAAAACAGCACCCGTATGAGAATAAATACCCTTTACGGTAGTTTCTTGCCTGCGATCTGCAGGGTCCTTAAGGGCCGCTGTGTCAGGAGACGGTAGCGCCACTTTCTTGGACAAGCGCGTCAGGGCCTTGTCCACAGTGGGGGGTGATTCCCAAATCTCCCTGTCCTGCTTAGGGAAAGGGTATGCCATAAAAATTCTTTTGGGGATCTGCGGTCTCTTATCCGGAGTCTCCCAAGCTTTTCCAAAGAACTCATTTAATTCATGAGATGTGGGAAAATTAATAATCTGTTTCTTTTCCTTAAACATGTGTACCCTTGTGTCGGGGACCGAGGGTTCATCCACAATATGCAACACATCCCTTATTGCCACAATCATACACTGAATGGTTTTAGTCACCCTAGGGTGCAATTTTACTTCGTCATAGTCGACACTGGATTTAGAATCTGTGTCAGTAGTAGTGTCTTGTGTTAAGGGACGCTTTTGAGACCCCGACGGGCCCTGTGAGTCGGTCCAATCTGAGGATTGACCGCCTGATGTCCCCCCTAAACCAGCCTTATCAAGCCTTTTATGTAAAGATGCCACACTTGCATGCAACGTATGCCACATGTCCATCCAATCTGGAGTCGGCACAACCGACGGGGACACACCCCTCATCTGCTCCACCTCCTCCTTGGAGAAGCCTTCCGCCTCAGACATGTCGACACACACGTACCGACACCCCACACACACAGGGATTAACCTATAAGGGGACAAAACCCCAACCAGGTCCTAAGGAGAGACAGAGAAAGAGTATGCCAGCACACACCAGCGCTTAACAACACTGGAAGAAAATATATATATCCAGATAGCGCTTTTTTTTATATATATTATGTCAATTCCCACTCACTGCGTCGCCAAAGTGCCCCCCTCCTCTTTTTTCCAGCCTGTGTTCAGCAGGGGAGAGACCAGGGAGCCATCGTTTTCTTTCTCATGCAGCTTCTGTGGAGAAAATGGCGCTGGTTAGTGCTGAGGATCAAGCCCCGCCCACCCGACGGCGGGCTTCGGTCCCAGTGATTTTTCAATAAAATGGCGGGGGATCAGCGATTTACTGCCTCCGCAGTCTAATCCCACTGTATTTGTGCCAAAATGTGAGGTTTATTGCTGCCCAGGGCGCTCCCCCCTGCGCCCTGCACCCTTCAGTGCTGCTTTGTGTGTGTGTGACTGGGAGCAATGGCGCGCAGCTTACCGCTGCTCGCCTTACCTCATGAAGATCTGATGTCTTCTGCCGCTTAAGATGTCTTCTGTCTTCTCTATCCGCTTCTACCTTCGGCATCTGTGAGGAGGACGGCGGCGCGGCTCCGGGACGAACCCCAGGTGAGACATGTGTTCCGACTCCCTCTGGAGCTAATGGTGTCCAGTAGCCTTAGAAGCAGTGCCCAACTTGACAAGCCAGCTCTGCTTCTCTCTCCTCGGTCCCATGATGCAGGGAGCCTGTTGCCAACAGGACTCCCTGAAAATAAAAAACCTAACAAAATTATTTTTCCACAGAAAACTCTGGAGAGCTCTCTGCAGTGCACCCATTCTCCTCTGGGCACAAGATCTAACTGAGGTCTGGAGGAGGGGCATAGAGGGAGGAGCCAGTGCACACCCATAGTCAAAGTTCTTTTTAGGTGCCCTATCTCCTGCGGAGCCCGTCTATACCCCATGGTCCTTACGGAGTCCCCAGCATCCTCTAGGACGTAAGAGAAATATGAATTTCCTACACAGTTGTACCACAGCTGGGGGTTTAGTGCTGCTTGTGGGCTTCGCCACTTTCACGAAGACACCATTTCCCTTATACTTGCAGAGCTTCTCCATGCTCCTGAGTCCCTTAAGCATTACATCATATCCATGGTCCTGCTTAATTGAGTCGCATACAGCCACATCTGGGGATATTAGGACCCCATACAAAGCCAGTTTAATTAACAAAAAAAAATGTATACTCTGCAAGGTTCGTAAGTTGTTCTTCATTGCAGACTTAGTAATTGTCACAACTTTTGCTAGAATGATATGAATGTTGGCCATACTAGTAGGATTTGCAAATACCTGGAGCAGAGGTGCACTCTATATGCAGGTCGCAGCTATCTGATGGGTTCTTAGTGTAGAGCGCGGGTGGACTCTGGAGGAACCAAAGGTAAACAGTATATTGAGTGCCGTGAGGTGTACTGAAGAGTGGTTGTCAGAAATGGGCCTGAACCAGGCGGCCAATGCGGTACCTGGGGATGAGCAGAATCAGGTGAGAAGAATAACCAAAGTCAGAACCAGGAAGTAACTAGGAGCAGTACCTAGGGAGCAGGCAAGGAAAATTGTCAGACAGACTACTCTGTGAGTTCAACAGGAACAGATGCTGGAGATTAGGTATAGCCTAATACTCTGCACTGAATAGTATCCAGAAACTTTTCTAAATAGGGAATAGGTTTGAATTTGGCACCAAACATGATGTATGTTTGCGTATCCAAAGCCTACTGCCAATGAAGATAGCCAGAGCCCAACGCACAGCAGCCTGGGGAGAGGAGATACAGAGCAGCGCCAGATTCGCTGCCAGCATGAGAAGAGCAGAAGACTGAGGCAGTTCACAAACAGCAGAAGAACAGCACCTGCCTGCTTCATAGTCTCGGTGTGTTTCATACGGGATCCCGGTGCTTTGGATGCCGGCGGTCACAAGACGACAGCAGCATCCTGATGCTCAAAATCCCAACACCTGGGGGGTAAGTCTGCTAACCTCTCCCCACCCCCAACCCTCCCTTCCCACAGCCTAATCTTAACCCTCCCTTCTTGCAGCTTAATCCTAACCTCCCTCCCCACAGCCTAACCCTCCCCCGGTGACCTAACCCTAACTCTCCCTGGCATACTTAATTTCGGGGGGGTTGACTGTTGGGATTCTGGCATTAGGATTCTGATGGGTGTAGGAATTCCGGCGTCGAACTACTAACCACTGGTATTCTAGCCATCAGGACGCCAACTGCATACCTCCACTACCACCCAGGTACCAACACTACTGGCCCTGGTAAAAGGGAGTAGCTCTCCGACACATTGCAACAGTAATGAACAGCCTGAACAGGATGATGAAAGAGGAAAGCTCCTGTAAGATCTTGATAAGGGGTTTCTGTCATTACATCTTGCAAAGATTCGATGTAGACACATAATGGGTCCCCCCATCCCAGCAGCCTGTTAATGTGCTTAGTTTAGTCAATCATTATCCATGCAGAATTACTTGGGTACCAGTGTGACACATTCACACTTAACCTCATTTGCAGATCTCATCCACCTCCTTTTTGTCCATATAGAGTGTCTTTGGGCTCATCTGTTCAGTAGGCAGAGCCTTCCCCTGTATAATTCTGATAAGCTCAAACAAAAGTTTGCTCATGCTAGATGGTAATTTTTTATTTTCTATTCCTACACCATCTTCCCCGTTGCCTACTCCCTACCTTTACTTCTAGTTGGACAGCCTCTACCCCAATATTGCACTTAATTTTGATGTCCAATCTAGGTGTGGATATGTGGGATTGCCAAGTGATACCTACACTGCCAAATCTCTGCAAAAGAAAGCCAGACCTTCGAGTGATTATGGGCCAGATTCAGAGACCAATGGTTTGTGTACGTCTCCAATGTTTTAGATTTGTGTATGTGCAGATCGCTGTTTGTGAAAGTTGCAGTGCCGTGCCCCCTAAGTCGCAACATGATTGACATGCTGTATCCATATGGGGGAGGGAGAGAGCTGAGTTGGGCAGCGTTCCAGAAAATGGGGCATAGGCACCATTTTCTGGGCATGCCAAGGACAGTGGTTACATTCTCAGATGCAGCTTTACTGGCCCCAGCATGCGTAAAATCACCGCCCATCCTGAGTAACTTTAGGGTTGCTCAGATGACCAGTGTTCATGTGTCATCTGATGATGCGTCTTAGGATGCATCAGCAAATCACAGAAGCTGGCAGCAGTTATATATTTACACAATGCCTACAGCAGCATTAGCATATTTTAGCACAGGTGCTGCGTACAGAGTCGCAGCAGTTGTGCTACTGCGTCATCTCTGAATCAGGTCCTATATTCCATGCATGTAGTAATGACAGTGCCATATACTGTGACCTTGTCCATTTTACTGAGATATTGGGTGGGTATATGGTTGTGTGCTGTGCCGTTTCTTGAGGTGGGCGAGCTGTGTACCCTATCCTGCTCCTCCTCCTCCCTCTTTCATAGCACTCACTGGAGGGGTGGGCGGAGTTTCATAGAATGATGCAGAATGAGCAGAGTAGTACTAGGGAAGAGGGAGGAGGGGGAGCGGGAAATCTGTGCTGGCCAGCGAGTATACTTACACCCTCTTTGCAACAAGCATTCCCCTTGGTAATGAGCATTCCCCTTGGCAATGAGCATAGATCCCAGAGCATGAAACCCCTGGCAACAAGCATGACACCCAGCGCATGAAACCCCTAGCAATAAGCGTGACTTCCAGCGTATGAAACTCCTGGCAACAAGGAGGTAATTTAATTAATTTTTTTCCAGTGGTGGCCGAAGTCTGTTGTTGCAGGGTCAAAAACTGGGGTGTAAGGTAGTCTTTTCCTGCGAGGCCACGCCTATTTTAATGAGGTCACACCCATTTTAGTGAGGTCACGCGCCCTCAATTATGTCTGGGGGGGCCACATTTTTTAATGTCTATGGGAGAAGCACATTTTTTTAATGCTCATACTAGAAGCCAAATTGTCTAGAAACAGCCCTAGTTGTGTGGTCAGAGATGATTCAAGGCTCGCTGTGGAAACAGGACACTATTGGAAACAAAATTGTGCCTTAAAGAGACATATAACAGTGTGTACTGCTCCCCTTAATACAATATTCAGTAATGGGGATTTTTACCTTCAGAAATTGGGGAACAAAACACCTGGGTTGTATGTGCCAGATGGCTTGCATTTATGTGTATCCTTGGGATTTTATTTCTACAGGGGAATACACTGAAAGAAGTATAGCTGCAATATGGCAAGAGGTGGTAACCACAGGAAACCCTAAGGTGGTTAAGACAATCGTCACAACTGCCGAAGGTACAGCTGGGTACACAAAGTGTGGGAATTTTGTAGCATGCATACAGAGGTTTTGGCAATGGTTGGACAGCATCAGAGGCGGAATTACCGCCAGTGCAACCAGTGCGTTGCACTGGGGCCTGCCTCTGTCCAGGGGACCAAAGCATGTAAGGAGTCAAACTGACTCATTACATGCCGCTGTGTGCTGCGGGCAACTGCTGTCCGCAGCACACAGCCGCCCGCAGGACACAGGAGTCGGAGAGGAGCACAGCGGTCACGGGCGTAAGGAGAAGGAGGGAGGTGGAGGAGGGAGCTGCAGCAGCGCTTTGTTGCTGGTTGAGGCGCTGCTGCTGCTGTCCCTCTGCTTCACTATAGGCTGTCTTCTGAGAACAGCCTATAGTGAAGCAGAGGGATAGCAGCAGCAGCACCTCCACCAATAACACAGCGCTGCTGCGGCTCCCTCCTCCACCTCCCTCCTCCTCCTTCTCTCCTGCCCGGGATCTCTGCCAGAAGCTGCACCGAGGAGCCTGAGCCAGCGGAGAGGGTAAGTATAATTCTTTCTTTCTTTCTTTTTCTTTCTTTCTTTCTTTCTTTCTTTCTTTCTTTCTTTCTTTCTTTCTTTCTTTCTTTCTTTCTTTCTTTCTTTCTTTCTTTCTTTCTTTCTTTCTTTCTTCTGTCTGCCGCAATGTATAAAAAGAGGGAATTTGCCTGCCGCAATGTGTAAAAAGGAGGAATCTGTCTGCCGCAATGTGTAAAAAGGGGGAATCTTTGCCGCAATGTGTAAAAAGGGGGACTGTCTGCCGCAATGTGTAAAAAGGGGGAATCTGCCTGACGTGATGTGTAAAAAGGGGGAATCTGTCTGCCGTGATGTGTAAAAAGGGCACGCTATCTACCGTTATGTGTAAAAAGGGGACGCTGTCTGCCGTTATGTGTAAAAAGTGCACGCTGTCTGCCGCTATGTGTAAAAAGGGCACGCTATCTACCATTATGTGTAAAAAGGGGACGCTGTCTGCCGTTATGTGTAAAAAGTGCACGCTGTCTGCCGCTATGTGTAAAAAGGGCACGCTATCTGCCGCTGTGTGTAAAAAAGGCACGCTATCTACCGTTATGTGTAAAAAGGGGACGCTGTCTGACGTTATGTGTAAAAAGTGCACGCTGTCTGCCGCTATGTGTAAAAAGGGCACGCTATCTGCTGCTATGTGTAAAAAGGGCACGCTACCTACCGTTATGTGTAAAAAGGGGATGCTGTCTGCCGTTATGTGTAAAAAGGGGACGCTGTCTGCCGTTATGTGTAAAAAGGGGACGCTGTCTGCCGTTATGTGTAGAAAGGGGACGCTGTCTGCCATTATGTGTAAAAAGTGCACGCTGTCTTCCGCTATGTGTAAAAAGGGGACGCTGTCTGCCGTTATGTGTAAAAAGGGGACGCTGTCTGCCGTTATGTGTAAAAAGGGGACGCTGTCTACCGTTATGTGTAAAAAGGGGACGCTGTCTGCCGTTATGTGTAAAAAGGGGACGCTGTCTGCCGTTATGTGTAAAAAGTGCACGCTGTCTGCCGCTATGTGTAAAAAGGGCACGCTATCTGCCGTTATGTGTAAAAAGTGGACGCTGTCTGCCGTTATGTGTAAAAAGGGGACGCTGTCTGCCGCTATGTGTAAAAAGTGCACGCTGTCTGCCGCTATGTGTAAAAAGGGCACGCTATCTGCCGCTATGTGTAAAAAGGGCACGCTATCTACCGTTATGTGTAAAAAGGGGACGCTGTCTGCTGTTATGTGTAAAAAGGGGACGCTGTCTACCGTTATGTGTAAAAAGTGCACGCTGTCTGCCGCTATGTGTAAAAAGGGCACGCTATCTGCCGCTATGTGTAAAAATAAGAATTTACTTACCGATAATTCTATTTCTCGTAGTCCGTAGTGGATGCTGGGGACTCCGTAAGGACCATGGGGAACAGCGGCTCCGCAGGAGACTGGGCACAAAAGTAAAGCTTTAGAACTACCTGGTGTGCACTGGCTCCTCCCCCTATGACCCTCCTCCAAGCCTCAGTTAGGATACTGTGCCCGGACGAGCGTACACAATAAGGAAGGATTTTGAATCCCGGGTAAGACTCATACCAGCCACACCAATCACACCGTACAACTCGTGATCTAAACCCAGTTAACAGCATGATAACAGAGGAGCCTCTAGAAAAGATGGCTCACTACAGCAATAACCCGAATTTTTGGTAACAATAACTATGTACCAGTATTGCAGACAATCCGCACTTGGGATGGGCGCCCAGCATCCACTACGGACTACGAGAAATAGAATTATCGGTAAGTAAATTCTTATTTTCTCTGACGTCCTAAGTGGATGCTGGGGACTCCGTAAGGACCATGGGGATTATACCAAAGCTCCCAAACGGGCGGGAGAGTGCGGATGACTCTGCAGCACCAAATGAGAGAACTCCAGGTCCTCCTCAGCCAGGGTATCAATTTTGTAGAATTTTACAAACGTATTTGCTCCTGACCAAGTAGCTGCTCGGCAAAGTTGTAAAGCCGAGACCCCTCGGGCAGCCGCCCAAGATGAGCCCATCTTCCTTGTGGAGTGGGCATGTACAGATTTTTGGCTGTGGCAGGCCTGCCACAGAATGTGCAAGCTGAATTGTACTACAAATCCAACGAGCAATAGTCTGCTTAGAAGCAGGAGCACCCAGCTTGTTGGGTGCATACAGGATAAACAGCGAGTCAGATTTTCTGACTCCAGCCGTCCTGGAAACATATATTTTCAGGGCCCTGACAACGTCTAGCAACTTGGAGTCCTCCAAGTCCCTAGTAGCCGCAGGCACCACAATAGGTTGGTTCAGGTGAAACGCTGAAACCACCTTAGGGAGAAACTGAGGACGAGTCCTCAATTCCGCCCTATCCGAATGGAAAATCAGATAAGGGCTTTTACAGGATAAAGCCGCCAATTCTGACACGCGCCTGGCCCAGGCCAGGGCCAACAGCATGACCACTTTCCATGTGAGATATTTTAACTCCACAGATTTAAGTGGTTCAAACCAATGTGACTTTTTGGAACCCAAAAACTACATTGAGATCCCAAGGTGCCACTGGAGGCACAAAAGGAGGCTGTATATGCAGTGCCCCTTTTACAACGTCTGAACTTCAGGGACTGAAGCTAGTTCTTTTTGGAAGAAAATTGACAGGGCCGAAATTTGAACCTTAATGGACCCCAATTTCAGGCCCATAGACACTCCTGTTTGCAGGAAATGTAGGAATCGACCCAGTTGAATTTCCTCCGTCGGGCCTTACTGGCCTCGCACCACACAACATATTTTCGCCAAATGCGGTGATAATGTTTTGCGGTTACATCCTTCCTGGCTTTGATCAGGATAGGGATGACTTCATCCGGAATGCCTTTTTTCCTTCAGGATCCGGCGTTCAACCGCCATGCCGTCAAACGCAGTCGCGGTAAGTCTTGGAACAGACAGGGTCCTTGCTGGAGCAGGTCCCTTCTTAGAGGTAGAGGCCACGGATCCTCCGTGAGCATCTCTTGAAGTTCCGGTTACCAAGTCCTTCTTGGCCAATCCGGAGCCACGAATATAGTGCTTACTCCTCTCCATCTTATCAATCTCAGTACCTTGGGTATGAGAGGCAGATGAGGGAACACATACACTGACTGGTACACCCACGGTGTTACCAGAGCGTCTACAGCTATTGCCTGAGGGTCCCTTGACCTGGCGCAATACCTGTCGAGTTTTTCCCAACGGTTTATAATCATGTGGAAGACTTCTGGGTGAAGTCCCCACTCTCCCGGGTGGAGGTCGTGTCTGCTGAGGAAGTCTGCTTCCCAGTTGTCCACTCCCGGAATTGCTGACAGTGCTATCACATGATTTTCCGCCCAGCGAAGAATCCTTGCAGCTTCTGCCATTGCCCTCCTGCTTCTTGTGCCACCCTGTCTGTTTACGTGGGTGACTGCCGTGATGTTGTCCGACTGGATCAACACCGGCTGACCTTGAAGCAGAGGTCTTGCTAAGCTTAGAGCATTGTAAATGGCCCTTAGCTTCAGGATATTTATGTGAAGTTATGTCTCCAGGCTTGACCATAAGCCCTGGAAATTCCTTCCCTGTGTGACTGCTCCCCAGCCTCGCAGGCTGGCATCCGTGGTCACCAGGACCCAGTCCTGAATGCCGAATCTGCGGCCCTCTAGAAGATGAGCACTCTGCAACCACCACAGGAGGGACACCCTTGTTCTTGGTGACAGGGTTATCCGCTGATGCATCTGAAGATGCTACCCGGACCATTTGTCCAGCAGGTCCCACTGGAAAGTTCTTGCGTGGAATCTGCCGAATGGGATTGCTTCGTAGGAAGCCACCATTTTACCCAGAACCCTTGTGCATTGATGCACTGAGACTTGGCTCGGTTTTAGGAGGTTCCTGACTAGCTCGGATAACTCCCTGGCTTTCTCCTCCGGGAGAAACACCTTTTTCTGGACTGTGTCCAGGATCATCCCTAGGAACAGAAGACGAGTCGTCGGAACCAGCTGCGATTTTGGAATATTGAGAATCCAATCGTGCTGCCGCAACACTACCTGAGATAGTGCTACACCGACCTCCAACTGTTCCCTGGATCTTACCCTTATCAGGGAATCGTCCAAGTAAGGGATAACTAAAATTCCCTTCCTTCGGAGGAATATCATTATTTCGGCCATTCCTTGGTAAAGACCTGGGGTGCCGTGGACCATCCATACGGCAGCGTCTGAACTGATAGTGACAGTTCTGTACCATAAACCTGAGGTACCCTTGGTGAGAAGGGTAAATTTGGACATGAAGGTAAGCATCCTTGATGTCCCGAGACATCATGTAGTCCCCTTCTTCCTGGTTCGCAATCACTGCTCTGAGTGACTCAATCTTGAATTTGAACCTCTGTATGTAAGTGTTAAAAGATTTTAGATTTAGAATCGGTCTCACCGAGCCGTCCGGCTTCGGTACCACAACAGTGTGGAATAATACCCCGTTCCCTGTTGCAGGAGGGGTACCTTGATTATCACCTGCTGGGAATACAGCTTGTGAATGGCTTCCAAAACTGTCTCCCTGTCAGAAGGAGACATCGGTAAAGCCGACTTTAGGAAACGGCGAGGGGGAGACGTCTCAAATTCCAATTTGTACCCCTGAGATATCACCTGAAGGATCCAGGGGTCTGCTTGCGAGTGAGCCCACTGCGCGCTGAAATTCATTGAGACGGGCCCCCCACCGTGCCTGATTCTGCTTGTAAAGCCCCAGCGTCATACTGAGGGCTTGGCAGAGGCGGGAGAGGGTTTCTGTTCCTGGGAACTGGCTGATTTCTGCAGCCTTTTTTCCTCTCCCTCTGTCACGGGGCAGAAATGAGGAACCTTTTGCCCGCTTGTCCACGAAAAGACTGCGCCTGATAATACGGCGTCTTCTCATGTTGAGAGGCGACCTGGGGTACAAACGTGGATTTCCCAGCTGTTGCCGTGGCCACCAGGTCTGAAAGACCGACCCCAAATAACTCCTCCCCTTAATAAGGCAATACTTCCAAATGCCGTTTGAAATCCGCATCACCTGACCACTGTCGTGTCCATAACCCTCTACTGGTAGAAATGGACAACGCACTTAGACTTGATGCCAGTCGGCAAATATTCCGCTGTGCATCACGCATATATAGAAATGCATCTTTTAAATGCTCTATAGGCAAAAATATACTGTCCCTATCTAGGGTATCAATATTTTCAGTCAGGGAATCCGACCACGCCAACCCAGCACTGCACATCCAGGCTGAGGCGATTGCTGGTCGCAGTATAACACCAGTATGTGTGTAAATACATTTTAGGATACCCTCCTGCTTTCTATCAGCAGGATCCTTAAGGGCGGCCATCTCAGGAGAGGGTAGAGCCCTTACCAGCGTGTGAGCGCTTTATCCACCCTAGGGGGTGTTTCCCAACGCACCCTAACCTCTGGCGGGAAAGGATATAATGCCAATAACATTTTAGAAATTATCAGTTGTTATCGGGGGAAACCCACGCATCATCACACCCTCATTTAATTTCTCAGATTCAGGAAAACTACAGGTAGTTTTTCCTCACCGAGCATAATACCCCTTTTTGGTGGTACTCGTATTATCAGAAATGTGTAAAACATTTTTCATTGCCTCAATCATGTAACGTGTGGCCCTACTGGAAGTCACATTTGTCTCTTCACCGTCGACACTGGAGTCAGTATCCGTGTCGGCGTCTATATCTGCCATCTGAGGTAACGGGCGCTTTAGAGCCCCTGACGGCCTATGAGACGTCTGGACAGGCACAAGCTGAGTAGCCGGCTGTCTCATGTCAACCACTGTCTTTTATACAGAGCTGACACTGTCACGTAATTCCTTCCAACAGTTCATCCACTCAGGTGTCGACCCCCTAGGGGGTGACATCACTATTACAGGCAATCTGCTCCGTCTCCACATAATTTTTCTCCTCATACATGTCGACACAAACGTACCGACATACAGCACACACACAGGGAATGCTCTGATAGAGGACAGGACCCCACTAGCCCTTTGGGGAGACAGAGGGAGAGTTTGCCAGCACACACCAGAGCGCTATATATATACAGGGATAACCTTATATAAGTGTTTTTCCCCTTATAGCTGCTGTTTTATTTAATACTGCGCGTAATTAGTGCCCCCCCTCTCTTTTTTTAACCCTTTCTGTAGTGTAGTGACTGCAGGGGAGAGCCAGGGAGCTTCCCTCCAACGGAGCTGTGAGGGAAAATGGCGCCAGTGTGCTGAGGAGATAGGCTCCGCCCCCTTATCGGCGGCCTTATCTCCCGTTTTTCTATGTATTCTGGCAGGGGTTAAATGCATCCATATAGCCCAGGAGCTATATGTGATGCATTTTTTTGCCATCCAAGGTGTTTTTATTGCGTCTCAGGGCGCCCCCCCCCAGCGCCCTGCACCCTCAGTGACCGGAGTGTGAAGTGTGCTGAGAGCAATGGCGCACAGCTGCAGTGCTGTGCGCTACCTTGTTGAAGACAGGACGTCTTCTGCCGCCGATTTTCCGGAGCTCTTCTGTCTTCTGGCTCTGTAAGGGGGCCGGCGGCGCGGCTCTGGGACCCATCCATGGCTGGGCCTGTGATCGTCCCTCTGGAGCTAATGTCCAGTAGCCTAACAAGCCCAATCCACTCTGCACGCAGGTGAGTTCGCTTCTTCTCCCCTTAGTCCCTCGATGCAGTGAGCCTGTTGCCAGCAGGTCTCACTGAAAATAAAAAACCTAAAACTAAACTTTTCACTAAGCAGCTCAGGAGAGCCACCTAGTGTGCACCCTTCTCGTTCGGGCACAAAAATCTAACTGAGGCTTGGAGGAGGGTCATAAGGGGAGGAGCCAGTGCACACCAGGTAGTTCTAAAGCTTTACTTTTGTGCCCAGTCTCCTGCGGAGCCGCTGTTCCCCATGGTCCTTACGGAGTCCCCAGCATCCACTTAGGACGTTAGAGAAAAGGGCACGCTATCTACCGTTATGTGTAAAAAGGGGATGCTGTCTGCCGTTATGTGTAAAAAGGGGACGCTGTCTGCCGTTATGTGTAAAAAGTGCACGCTGTCTGCCGCTATGTGTAAAAAGGGCACGCTATCTGCCGCTATGTGTAAAAAAGGCACGCTATCTACCGTTATGTGTAAAAAGGGGATGCTGTCTGCCGTTATGTGTAAAAAGGGGACGCTGTCTGCCATTATGTGTAAAAAGGGGACGCTGTCTGCCGTTATGTGTAAAAAGTGCACGCTGTCTGCCGCTATATGTAAAAAGGGCACTCTATCTGCCGCTATGTGTAAAAAGGGCACGCTATCTGCCGTTATGTGTAAAAAGGGGATGCTGTCTGCCGTTATGTGTAAAAAGGGGATGCTGTCTGCCGCTATGTGTAAAACGGGGGACGCTGTCTGCCGTAATGTGTAAAAAGGGGACGCTGTCTGCTGTAGTGTGTAAAAATAAGAATTTACTCACCGGTAATTCTATTTCTCGTAGTCCGTAGTGGATGCTGGGGACTCTGTCAGGACCATGGGGAATAGCGGCTCCGCAGGAGACAGGGCACAAAATTTAAAAGTTTGACCACTAGGTGGTGTGTACTGGCTCCTCCCCCTATGACCCTCCTCCAAGCCTCAGTTAGGATACTGTGCCCGGACGAGCGTACACAATAAGGAAGGATTTTGAATCCCGGGTAAGACTCATACCAGCCACACCAATCACACCGTACAACTTGTGATCTGAACCCAGTTAACAGTATGATAACGTAGGAGCCTCTGAAAAGATGGCTCACAACAATAAACAACCCGATTTTTTATTTATTTTTGTAACAATAACTATGTACAAGTATTGCAGACAATCCGCACTTGGGATGGGCGCCCAGCATCCACTACGGACTACGAGAAATAGAATTACCGGTGAGTAAATTCTTATTTTCTCTGACGTCCTAGTGGATGCTGGGGACTCCGTCAGGACCATGGGGATTATACCAAAGCTCCCAAACGGGCGGGAGAGTGCGGATGACTCTGCAGCACCGAATGAGAGAACTCCAGGTCCTCCTTAGCCAGGGTATCAAATTTGTAGAGTTTTACAAACGTGTTCTCCCCTGACCACGTAGCTGCTCGGCAGAGTTGTAATGCCGAGACCCCTCGGGCAGCCGCCCAAGATGAGCCCACCTTCCTTGTGGAGTGGGCATTGACAGTGAAATATATATTTTCAATGCTCTGACAACGTCCAGCAACTTGGAATCCTCCAAATCGCTAGTAGCCGCAGGCACCACAATAGGCTGGTTCAGGTGAAACGCTGATACCACCTTAGGCAGAAAATGAGGACGCGTCCTCAATTCTGCCCTGTCCGAATGGAAAATCAGATATGGGCTTTTATACGATAAAGCCGCCAATTCCGACACTCTCCTGGCTGAAGCCAGGGCCAGTAGCATGGTTACTTTCCATGTAAGATATTTCAAATCTACCGATTTGAGTGGCTCAAACCAATGGGATTTGAGAAAATCCAAAACTACATTGAGATCCCACGGTGCCACTGGGGGCACCACCGGGGGCTGTATATGTAGTACTCCTTTTACAAAAGTCTGGACTTCAGGAACTGAAGCCAATTCTTTCTGGAAGAAAATCGACAGGGCCGAAATTTTAACCTTAATGGACCCTAATTTGAGGCCCATAGATAATCCTGTTTGCAGGAAATGTAGGAATCGACCCAGTTGAAATTCCTCTGTAGGGGCCTTCCTGGCCTCACACCACGCAACATATTTACGCCAAATACGGTGATAATGTTGCACAGTTACATCCTTCCTGGCTTTGATCAGGGTAGGGATGACTTCATCCGGAATGCCTTTTTCCTTCAGGATCCGGCGTTCAACTGCCATGCCGTCAAACGCAGCCGCGGTAAGTCTTGGAACAGACATGGTCCCTGCTGGAGCAGGTCCTTTCTTAGAGGTAGAGGCCACGGGTCTTCCGTGAGCATCTCTTGAAGTTCCGGGTACCAAGTCCTTCTTGGCCAATCCGGAGCCACGAGTATAATCCTTACTCCTCTCCTTCTTATGATTCTCAGTACCTTGGGTATGAGAGGCAGAGGAGGGAACACATACACTGACTGGTACACCCACAGTGTTACCAGAGCGTCCACAGCTATTGCCTGAGGGTCCCTTGACCTGGCGCAATATCTGTCCAGTTTTTTGTTGAGGCGGGACGCCATCATGTCCACCTTTGGTTTTTCCCAACGGTTCACAATCATGTGGAAGACTTCTGGGTGAAGTCCCCACTCCCCCGGGTGAAGATCGTGTCTGCTGAGGAAGTCTGCTTCCCAGTTGTCCACTCCCGGAATGAACACTGCTGACAGTGCTATCACATGATTTTCCGCCCAGCGAAGAATCCTTGCAGCTTCTGCCATTGCCCTCCTGCTTCTTGTGCCGCCCTGTCTGTTTACGTGGGCGACTGCCGTGATGTTGTCCGACTGGATCAACACCGGCTGACCCTGAAGCAGAGGTTTTGCCAGGCTTAGAGCATTGTAGATTGCTCTTAGTTCCAGTATATTTATGTGAAGAGACGTTTCCAGGCTTGACCACACGCCCTGGAAGTTTCTTCCTTGTGTGACCGCTCCCCAGCCTCTCAGGCTGGCATCCGTGGTCACTAGGACCCAGTTCTGTATGCCGAATCTGCGGCCCTCTAACAGATGAGCACTCTGCAACCACCATAGCAGAGAGACCCTTGTCCTTGTCGACAATTTTATCCGCTGATGCATCTGCAGATGCGATCCGGACCATTTGTCTAGCAGATCCCACTGAAAAATTCGTGCATGGAATCTGCCGAATGGAATCGCTTCGTAAGAAGCCACCATTTTTCCCAGGACTCTTGTGCATTGATGCACAGACACTGTCCCTGGTTTTAGGAGGTTCCTGACGAGTTCGGATAACTCCCTGGCTTTCTCCTCCGGAAGAAATACCTTTTTCTGAACAGTGTCCTGAATCATCCCTAGGAACAGCAGACGTGTCGTCGGGATCAGTTGGGATTTTGGAAAATTCAGAATCCACCCGTGCTGTTGGAGCACTACTTGAGTTAGTGTTACTCCGACCTCCAGCTGTTCTCTGGATCTTGCCCTTATCAGGAGATCGTCCAAGTAAGGGATAATTAATACGCCTTCTCTTCGAAGAAGGATCATCATTTCGGCCATTACCTTGGTAAAGACCCTGGGTGCCGTGGACAATCCAAACGGCAGCGTCTGAAACTGATAATGACAGTTTTGTACCACGAACCTGAGGTACCCTTGGTGTGAAGGGCAAATTGGGACATGAAGGTAAGCATCCTTGATGTCCAAGGACACCATAAAATCCCCTTCTTCCAGATTCGCTATCACTGCTCTGAGTGACTCCATCTTGAACTTGAATTTTTGTATGTACAGGTTCAGAGATTTCAGATTTAGAATTAGAGATGAGCGCCTGAAATTTTTCGGGTTTTGTGTTTTGGTTTTGGGTTCGGTTCCGCGGCCGTGTTTTGGGTTCGAACGCGTTTTGGCAAAACCTCACCGAATTATTTTTGTCGGATTCGGGTGTGTTTTGGATTCGGGTGTTTTTTTCCAAAAACACTAAAAAACAGCTTAAATCATAGAATTTGGGGGTCATTTTGATCCCAAAGTATTATTAACCTCAAAAACCATAATTTACACTCATTTTCAGTCTATTCTGAATACCTCACACCTCACAATATTATTTTTAGTCCTAAAATTTGCACCGAGGTCGCTGTGTGAGTAAGATAAGCGACCCTAGTGGCCGACACAAACACCGGGCCCATCTAGGAGTGGCACTGCAGTGTCACGCAGGATGTCCCTTCCAAAAAACCCTCCCCAAACAGCACATGACGCAAAGAAAAAAAGAGGCGCAATGAGGTAGCTGTGTGAGTAAGATTAGCGACCCTAGTGGCCGACACAAACACCGGGCCCATCTAGGAGTGGCACTGCAGTGTCACGCAGGATGTCCCTTCCAAAAAACCCTCCCCAAACAGCACATGACGCAAAGAAAAAAAGAGGCGCAATGAGGTAGCTGTGTGAGTAAGATTAGCGACCCTAGTGGCCGACACAAACACCGGGCCCATCTAGGAGTGGAAACTGCAGTGTCACGCAGGATGTCCCTTCCAAAAAACCCTCCCCAAACAGCACATGACGCAAAGAAAAAAAGAGGCGCAATGAGGTAGCTGACTGTGTGAGTAAGATTAGCGACCCTAGTGGCCGACACAAACACCGGGCCCATTTAGGAGTGGCACTGCAGTGTCACGCAGGATGTCCCTTCCAAAAAACCCTCCCCAATCAGCACATGATGCAAAGAAAAAGGTTAGGTGGTATACAATTATGGACGGGCTGCCGAGTGCCGACACAGAGGTAGCCACAGCCGTGAACTACCGCACTGTACTGTGTCTGCTGCTAATATATAGACTGGTTGATAAAGAGATAGTATACTCGTAACTAGTATGTATGTATAAAGAAAGAAAAAAAAACCACGGTTAGGTGGTATATACAATTATGGACGGGCTGCCGAGTGCCAACACAGAGGTAGCCACAGCCGTGAACTACCGCACTGTACTGTGTCTGCTGCTAATATAGACTGGTTGATAAAGAGATAGTATACTCGTAACTAGTATGTATGTATAAAGAATGAAAAAAAAACCACGGTTAGGTGGTATATACAATTATGGACGGGCTGCCGAGTGCCGACACAGAGGTAGCCACAGCCGTGAACTACCGCACTGTACTGTGTCTGCTGCTAATATAGACTGGTTGATAAAGAGATAGTATACTCGTAACTAGTATGTATGTATAAAGAAAGAAAAAAAAACCACGGTTAGGTGGTATATACAATTATGGACGGGCTGCCGAGTGCCGACACAGAGGTAGCCACAGCCGTGAACTACCGCACTGTACTGTGTCTGCTGCTAATATAGACTGGTTGATAAAGAGATAGTATACTACTAATATTATATACTGGTGGTCAGGTCACTGGTCACTAGTCACACTGGCAGTGGCACTCCTGCAGCAAAAGTGTGCACTGTTTAATTTTAATATAATATTATGTACTCCTGGCTCCTGCTATAACCTATAACTGGCACTGCAGTAGTGCTCCCCAGTCTCCCCCACAATTATAAGCTGTGTGAGCTGAGCAGTCAGACAGATATATAATATATATAGATGATGCAGCACACTGGCCTGAGCCTGAGCAGTGCACACAGATATGGTATGTGACTGACTGAGTCACTGTGTGTATCGCTTTTTTCAGGCAGAGAACGGATATATTAAATAAACTGCACTGTGTGTCTGGTGGTCACTCACTATATAATATATTATGTACTCCTGGCTCCTGCTATAACCTATAACTGGCACTGCAGTAGTGCTCCCCAGTCTCCCCCACAATTATAAGCTGTGTGAGCTGAGCAGTCAGACAGATATATATAATATTATATATAGATAATAGATGATGCAGCACACTGGCCTGAGCCTGAGCAGTGCACACAGATATGGTATGTGACTGAGTCACTGTGTGCTGTGTATCGCTTTTTTCAGGCAGAGAACGGATTATATTATGTACTCCTGGCTCCTGCTATAACCTATAACTGGCACTGCAGTAGTGCTCCCCAGTCTCCCCCACAATTATAAGCTGTGTGAGCTGAGCAGTCAGACAGGTCAGATATATATAATATTATATATAGATAATAGATGATGCAGCACACTGGCCTGAGCCTGAGCAGTGCACACAGATATGGTATGTGACTGAGTCACTGTGTGCTGTGTATCGCTTTTTTCAGGCAGAGAACGGATTATAAATAAAAGTGGTGGTCACTGGTCACTATCAGCAAAACTCTGCACTGTACACTACTGAGTACTCCTAATGCTCCCCAAAATTAGTAAATCAAGTGTCTCTCTAATCTATTCTAATTCTAAACGGAGAGGACGCCAGCCACGTCCTCTCCCTATCAATCTCAATGCACGTGTGAAAATGGCGGCGACGCGCGGCTCCTTATATAGAATCCGAGTCTCGCGATAGAATCCGAGCCTCGCGAGAATCCGACAGCGTCATGATGACGTTCGGGCGCGCTCGGGTTAACCGAGCAAGGCGGGAAGATCCGAGTCGCTCGGACCCGTGAAAAAAAACATGAAGTTCTGGCGGGTTCGGATTCAGAGAAACCGAACCCGCTCATCTCTATTTAGAATAGGTCTTACCGAGCCGTCCGGCTTCGGTACCACAAATAGCGTGGAGTAATACCCCTTTCCCTGTTGTAGAAGGGGTACCTTGATTATCACCTGCTGAGAATACAGCTTGTGAATGGCTTCCAATACCGTCGCCCTGTCTGAGGGAGACGTTGGCATTGCAGATTTTAGGAACTGGCGAGGGGGAGACTTCTCGAATTCCAACCTGTAACCCTGAGATACTACCTGCAGGATCCAGGGGTCCACCTGCGAGTGAGCCCACTGTGCGCTGAAATTCTTGAGGCGACCCCCCACCGCCCCCGAGTCCGCTTGTAAGGTCCCAGCGTCATGCTGAGGCCTTTGCAGAAGCCGGGGAGGACTTCTGCTCCTGGGAAGGGGCTGCTTGCTGCAGTCTCTTACCCTTTCCTTTGCCTCGGGGCAAATATGAATGTCCTTTTGCTCGCTTGTTCTTATAGGAACGAAAGGACTGCGGTTGAAAAGACTGCATCTTTTTCTGCTGGGAGGGGACTTGAGGTAAAAAGGTGGACTTCCCGGCTGTTGCCGTGGCTACCAAATCCGATAGACCGACCCCAAATAATTCCTCCCCTTTATACGGCAATACTTCCATATGCCGTTTGGAATCCGCATCGCCTGACCACTGTCGTGTCCATAGACTTCTTCTGGCAGATATGGACATCGCACTTACTCTTGATGCCAGAGTGCAGATATCCCTCTGTGCATCTCGCATATAAAGGAATGCATCCTTTAATTGCTCTATAGTCAATAAAATACTGTCCCTATCCAGGGTATCAATATTTTCAGTCAGGGAATCCGACCAAGCCACTCCAGCACTGCACATCCAGGCTGAGGCGATTGCTGGTCGCAGTATAACACCAGTATGTGTGTATATACTTTTTAGAGTATTTTCCAGCCTCCTATCAGCTGGATCCTTGAGGGCGGCCGTATCAGGAGACGGTAACGCCACTTGTTTGGATAAACGTGTGAGCGCCTTGTCCACCCTAGGGGGTGTTTCCCAGCGCGCCCTAACCTCTGGCGGGAAAGGGTATAACGCCAATAACTTCTTTGAAATTAGCAGTTTTTTATCAGGGGTAACCCACGCTTCATCACACACGTCATTCAATTTCTCTGATTCAGGAAAAACTACAGGTAGTTTTTTCAGACCCCACATAATACCCCTTTTTGTGGTACTTGCAGTATCAGAGATATGCAAAGCCTCCTTCATTGCCGTGATCATATAACGTGTGGCCCTACTGGAAAATACGTTCGTTTCTTCACCGTCGACACTAGATTCGGTGTCCGTGTCTGGGTCTGTGTCGACCGACTGAGGCAAAGGGCGTTTTACAGCCCCTGACGGTGTTTGAGACGCCTGTACAGGTACTAACTGGTTTGCCGGTCGTCTCATGTCGTCAACCGACTTTTGCAGCGTGCTGACATTATCACGTAATTCCATAAACAAAGCCATCCATTCCGGTGTCGACTCCCTAGGGGGTGACATCACCATTACCGGCAATTGCTCCGCCTCCACACCAACATCGTCCTCATACATGTCGACACACACGTACCGACACACAGCAGACACACAGGGAATGCTCTGATAGAAGACAGGACCCCACTAGCCCTTTGGGGAGACAGAGGGAGAGTTTGCCAGCACACACCAAAGCGCTATAATTATATAGGAACAACCTTATATAAGTGTTGTTTCCTTATAGCTGCTTAAATATATATAATATCGCCAAAAAATGCCCCCCCTCTCTGTTTTTTACCCTGTTTCTGTAGTGCAGTGCAGGGGAGAGCCTGGGAGCCTTCCTAGCAGCGGAGCTGTGTAGGAAAATGGCGCTGTGTGCTGAGGAGATAGGCCCCGCCCCCTATTCCGGCGGGTTCTTCTCCCGGTTTTTCTGAGACCTGGCAGGGGTGAAATACATCCATATAGCCTCATGGACTATATGTGATGTATTCTTTTTAGCCAGAAAGGTATTAACATTGCTGCCCAGGGCGCCCCCCCCAGCGCCCTGCACCCTCAGTGACCACCGGTGTGAAGTGTGCCTGAGCGCAATGGCGCACAGCTGCAGTGCTGTGCGCTACCTCATGAAGACTGAAAAGCCTTCAGCCGCCGGTTTCTGGACCTCTTCTTACTTCGGCATCTGCAAGGGGGTCGGCGGCGCGGCTCCGGTGACCCATCCAGGCTGTACCTGTGATCGTCCCTCTGGAGCTAGTGTCCAGTAGCCTAAGAAGCAAATCCATCCTGCACGCAGGTGAGTTCACTTCTTCTCCCCTAGGTCCCTCGTTGCAGTGAGCCTGTTGCCAGCAGGACTCACTGAAAATAATAAAACTATCAAAACTTTTACTCTAAGCAGCTCTTTATGAGAGCCACCTAGGTTGCACCCTGCTCGGACGGGCACAAAAACCTAACTGAGGCTTGGAGGAGGGTCATAGGGGGAGGAGCCAGTACACACCACCTAGTGGTCAAACTTTTAAATTTTGTGCCCTGTCTCCTGCGGAGCCGCTATTCCCCATGGTCCTGACGGAGTCCCCAGCATCCACTAGGACGTCAGAGAAAAGAGGAATCTGTCTGCCGTAAGGTGTAAAAGGGTCTCTACCTGGTGTGGTGGTGCTACTGTGCGGCGTAATTTGAATAATGGAGACTACTGTGCACCGTTTTATGAATTGGTATTATTTTGTGGTCACACCCCTTCCCCACGAAGCCACGCCACTATGTATTTTTGCGCGCGCCTATGGCACGCACTGCCCCTGTTTTGCATGCAGGGGTGGGGCTCCTGATGACGTTTCTTGCACACAGTGCTAAAATGTCTAGTTACGGCACTGTTGCTAGGTATCCATTTCTCTTGCCCTGAGCAGGTCCCCCTCACCAGATCCTCTCCAGGGGTGAGGGGGTGGACTTGGATGGGGGAGGGGAGGAGGGGGGGGGGGGGCAAAGCATTTTGTTGCACCTGGGCCCACCGCTCGCTAGTTCCGCCACTGGACAGCATGTAACAAGATACATGTGCTAGCACTGTTGGAACAGTACATAGCAAGCCTAATTCAGATGTGGTTGGAGTTGCTATCACTGCTGCTTCTTTGGAAACAGCAGTGATAGCGCTGTATGGTGATGCAGCAGAAGGCGTCTATTACAAGAAGACAGCTCCTGCTGCAGTAGTGATCCGACTTGCGTCCTAGGATGCACTATCGTATCACAAAACTCAACCACAGAGATCCTTGGCTTCTTCCCTCCCCCTAAATGACGGAGACATGTTTAAATAAATCATAGACAGGTTCTGGACTGTGGGAGTCATTCAGACCCGATCGCTGCTGTGTGTTTTCGCACAGTAGCGATTGGGTCTGAACTCCACTTGCACCGGCGCCGCAATGCGCAGGCACGAGGCCCCGCCAGCGATGGGAACCGTCGGAATGCGATGGGATGGACGACGAAAGCGATCGCACTGGCGATCGCAGGAAACTTGACAGGAGGAGGCCGTTTGTGTGAGTCAACTGACTGTTTCCAGGGAGTGTCAATGAAAACGCAGATGTGTCCAAGCGTTGGAAGGGAGGGTTCCTGACGTCAGCTCTGGGCCGGATCATCGCAGTGGAAGAGTAAGCCCTGAGCTGTGCAGAGACTGCACAAACGTTTGTGCATCTCTCTGCACAAGCAATCGCACCCCTGCACAGCGACTACCCCCTCTCCCTGTACTACCTGATCGCAGGGATGCAAAAAATGCACCCTAGCGATCAGGTCTGAATTAGGCCCAGTGTCCTGTGTCACAGTACCCTTTCACACACGTGCAGATCGGGTCCTGTGCATGCACAAAGCACAGATAATCGATACTTTGTGGCAGAGTGCACCTCTGTATATCTCTGAATCAGGCCCAGCATGCAATGAGAATTATGGATGTGTTGCCAAAGGGGGAACAGCGCATAGCATGCAATGAGGGGCATGGATGTGTTGGCACAGCACGTAGTGTGCAGTGAGGGGCACTGCGGTACCAACTTGTAGTGTTCAATGATGGATATAGATGTGTTGGCACTATGGTACCAGCTTGTAGCATTCAATGATGGATATAGATGTGTTGGCACTATGGTACCAGCTTGTAGCATTCAATGATGGATATAGATGTGTTGGCACTATGGTACCAACTTGTAGCATTCAATGATGGATATAGATGTGTTGGCACTATGGTACCAGCTTGTAGCATTCAATGATGGATATAGATGTGTTGGCACTATGGTACCAACTTGTAGCATTCAATGATGGATATAAATGTGTTGGCACTGTGGTACCAGCTTGTAGCATTCAATGATGGATATAAATGTGTTGGCACTGTGGTACCAGCTTGTAGCATTCAATGATGGATATAGATGTGTTGGCACTATGGTACCAGCTTGTAGCATTCAATGATGGATATAAATGTGTTGGCACTGTGGTACCAGCTTGTAGCATTCAATGATGGACATAGATGTGTTGGCACTGTGTTACCAGCTTGTAGCATTCAATGATGGACATAGATGTGTTGGCACTGTGTTACCAGCTTGTAGCGTTCAATGATGGACATATATGTGTTGACATTGTGGTACCAACTTGCAGCGTTCAATGATGGACATGTATGTGACACCTACCAAGGTAAGTATCTCAGAATTATATATAGCTAAGTCCCCACTGAAGGCCACAGTACAATGCAAATTAGGTTATAGTACACAGACATTAAAAAGATACAACTTTTCTTGGAAGATTTGTTTTATTTCATCGGAGAACTTTAGTGAAACATCCTCTGCTGCAAAGAACTTTAAATGATTCAAGAGCAATTTAAATTAGCAAACCAGAATGAATCATATAGTACAAGCAGACGTATGTGCTCTGAACAATCTTATTGACATTTATAACACTTACAATTGGGGCCCCATGTAACCACTGGAAGTTATTTATGTAGATACAGTCTCAAGTGCACTCGGCCTGCCGGTTAAAGTATTGAGAATGGTTATTAAGCCTGTGGGGAACAAGTGAAAGTTTATAATATGGGTGGTCATTCCGAGTTGTTCGTTCGTTGCCGATTTTCGCTATGCTGCGATTTGTTGCTAACTGCGCATTTAACACAAAAGTTAGTAGATTTGCTGGTGTTCGAGCGACGCTTTTCAGTCGCACTGCTGATCGGTGAATGATTGACAGGAAGTGGGTGTTTCTGGGTGGTAACTGAGCGTTTTCCGGGAGTGTGCTAAAAAACGCAGGCGTGTCAGGGAAAAATGCAGGAGTGTCTGGAGAAAAGGGGGAGTGGCTGGCCGAACGCAGGGCGTGTTTGTGACGTCAAACCAGGAACTAAACGGACTGAGCTGATCGCAATCTAGGAATAGGTCTGGAGCTACTCAGAAACTGCAAGAAAATATTTACTAGCAATTCTGCTAATCTTTCGTTCGCTATTCTGCTAAGCTAAGATACACTCCCAGAGGGCGGCGGCCTAGCGTGTGCAATGCTGCTAAAAGCAGCTAGCGAGCGAACAACTCGGAATGAGGGCCATGGAGTACTGCTGATCCTGTTTGGATTGTTGCAATATTTGTCCTCTCTGTGAGTGATAAACAGCACAGTTTAGCAATCTTTCCTGGTCTCAGTAACAACTATACTTTTGGTGTCCTTGTATCTTTCCGACAGACCCAGTCTGGTGTAAGAGCTTAGGGTGTCTGCTAGTAACTGCCAGAGGAGAATTATACTGTTGGCTTTAAGTCTCTGTCTCTCTCATATAAGCTATCTACCACATACGCGTAACTGTGTCACTTTCTGTGGAATAGTCCTCTGTAATTGATCCACTTGATTCAGCTATGCCCCTTTATTACTGTTCTATGAGCGGTAGCTGTCAGTTATGGGTACTATGCTGCATTTCCCTGGACGAACTATATCAGGTCACAGGCTGCTAACTCAGACTGCAGTCAATTTGTACTTAGGCATCTCACAGTGTTAAGCTGTTCCTGTCTGCAGTATCCAATTGCTAATACCAGCAGTAGTCTCTGTAATATTTAACTATATCACGCCATGTACTTGGGGAGCAAGGGGTTAATTGATGCTGCAGCTTTGGTGTGTGCTGTAATGCAGAGGTGTGCGATGTCACATACTATAGACCTCCACAGTGACTTACTTAGCCGTCCTGTTGGGATAGTAGCTCAAGAAAGCACTGCTGCCTCACTATCCCCCTGTGGAGGCTGCTGGATACCTGCTTATTGTGGAGTGGAGAGCCTGCTTCTCTGTGGGCTGCTCACTGCACGCCTCTAAGGGAAGAGCTGCGTCCTCACTCCCCTCTCCATCATCTCCCCTAAGATGGCTGCTCCAAATCCTGTCCACTTTCAACTGTCACACTGTACCCCTGACACCGGTCATGTGATGTGCACCTGTCCTCCTGAGCAGCTGCAGAGGCTGCTGGGAATTGTTGTCTATCTAAATTCTGCAGCGCGATGAACAGCATCAGAACAATCCACATAGTGGGTATTACATACTCTCCCACTGAAATATTGCATGTCCTCAGGCAATATCAAGTACAGTTTGGCTGCGAGCGAAATTATGTATATAACAATTGTGCATACCCAAAAATATATACATTCAGAAGTTACAATTTTTCTCACATGTGAGAAAACTTAGCAATACACATTGAACAATTATAAACAACAGAAATAGTTGTACTGCATTATTCTGTATGCTGAATAGACGGAGCACCTATACCTCTCTTTCCCATCTTACTAAAAACCTTTTGCATAAATGAATCTATCTCTTTGTAACCAAGATATTGTTCCTCAAAAACAAAAGATTCAAACTTTGGCATAACAGAATCCAATCAGTTCTGTTCAGGGGGCCCTTTGCTCTCTGTCATAGCTGAATGAAGCTTTCCTTCAGTGTCTTGCTTTCCATTAGTGGCAAGCACATCTGGTTGATTGAAGTGAGTTATTCTGGAATGGGTGCCTTTCACGCCGGGTTCACTCTTATGTGGTGGTTCCTGAAGATGTTGCAGTCCGACTATTCTCTGCAGAATCTTTTGAATTGATCCTCTTTGTTTCTCTACTTGTTGACTAGTGACACTTTCCCTTAACGCACTTTGCACTTGGATATTTGGACAAGAATAGCATGGTGGGTAGCAACACCTTTGGTAAGGCTGCTGATGAAGGATGCTTTCTTCCTCTGCCACACTTTCAACTTCTTCTGATGTTTCTCTATCATCACTGTGTAGGTGGTCTTGCTGATAATTACTTGGGGGGCCTCTGCAATGTGAAAAGCTCCAATAATGGTTATGATATGCTTCATCTTTGTTGCCTTGGACTGGAGCACCACCAAGACTGGTTACATTTTCTGCATCTGCACCCTTTTCTCCTTTGACTAAACTGAATTCTACAGTCTCTCCATTTCTCAGACTTCGAAAACAGTTTCTTGGGTTGTTCGGTTGGATGCCGGTGTAGTGTTCAAAGATATTCCTTTTGTTGTCATCTCGATTTATGAACCCATATCCACGTCTTTCATGGAACCATACGACTTTGCCCAAAACTTTCCCTGCACTGGCTGGTGTAACATCACCTGCAGATGGCATGCCGATAGCTTTTATATGGTTCTGCACTACTGGGTTGAGACTCACACCTCCAGGTTGTTCTTCTTCCAAGAGTAGACCTATACTTTCCATTCTTCCTGAGAGCTGATTCTCGGCTTCAGGACTACCGAGTAAATTTTCTTGTTGGCAACACTCGCGTTTAACATGATCCCTTTCCTGGCAACGCCTACAGATTGGCTGACCCTGTTCATCGAACTTATTAGTAACTTGTCTATAATTTCCTGTTCCTTCCCACTGGTTGTCATAACAGGGCCTCTTTCCGGATCTCCTGTCTTTCTCTTCTCTGTCTTTCTTTCAAGCTCTTAATTTCTTTATACATATCTGTCATGCCCTGAATAAGTTCTGCAATTTGTTCTATTAGAGCAACTAAAAAATCTGCTCTAGCCAATGACTGAATATGTTGAGTCACTAATTCCAAATAGGCGGTGGTCTGGACTTGTTTAGAACTGGTTCCCAAAATCTTGATTGCGGTTTCCTTAAAATCTAGGAAACTGGTAGATGGATATTGCAGCCGTAACATTTTAAGATGAGTTTTCACCTGTTCTCCATAGGCCCCCTCGATAACTTGACTAATTAGTGTTTCATCTTCTTTCATTATTTCTCCTGCTTTGACAGCCTTAATGTCTTGCAGAGCTTCCTGTAAACCAAGAGCGAATTCTCACAGAGTTTCATTAGATTGCTGCTTTCTTGCATAAAAATGCAACATCAACTCTGATAATGTTTGGGAATCAAAGATTTTCGCTAATCTTTCCAATATGTCTGTTGCAGTTCTCTTTTTACCCTGCGGACACAAATTTACTTCACGCCAAGCAGTCCCTTTCAGTTGTCCAATTAATATTTCCACTTTTTTTTTTCAATCTTGAAATTTTTATTTTGAATAATAATTACACAAGTCAATATAAAGCAGTATGACAGAGATACAAAAAGCAAATATGCAGTTGAAAGACTTGTATAAATATAAGTATATGAATTTTTCTCCTAAGAGGTAATAAGAGAAAAACTTGGAACATGGTAACGTCATATTTAGAGACCAGAGATTTAAGTAGCAAGACGTTAGTAAGAGACAGGAAGATATATGATCGGAGAAAGAGGCAAGCTCTAATGGAGATCAGGGGTATATCTAGGCGTCTGATCGCCCCTGGCAAAGTCAGGGGCTGGTGTCCCCCCCCCCCCCACACACACACATACACATATTTGAAATAAGAGAGGCGTGTCAAAAAAAGAATGTGGCCCTGTGGGGCTGGGGCATGGCCATATAATAGTGCTTCCAATTAAAATTATGACACACAGTATCACATTACACCACACAGTAGTGTTCATTACTCACATTACACCACACAGTAGTGTCTCTTATTCACATTACGCCACACAGTTGTACCCCTATATAAAACACAGTCTATACAGGGCATATGGGGAATGCATATAGAAAATGGAAATGTGGACCAGTGCTAATAAATATATTTCTAATTTTATATGGGGAATGCAGTAAAACCACATTTGCCATTAGTATATCTGATACTGCCCATAGGCACACACATATACACTTACATACATAGTCAGGCACAAAACACATACATATAACATACAGTACAGTCACACATGCAGTATATACAAATACAGTTACATACATACATAGTTACACACTTATTCACATACATAGCCACACACTAATACACAAATAAATACAGTAGATACTTATACACACAAACATACAGTACATACATACATACATACATAGTCACACACATACATAAATTCAGTCACAGACACGCATACAAACAGACTATATAGTGTCTCCCCCACCCCCCACATTACAGACTGGGTACGCTGACTGCATGTACTTTAGTAGCTCGTTGTCTTCTCTCCCTCTCCTCCATGCTGCTGGTCTGCCTGGCAGTGAGTGCCGTGTAGCCCCACCCACGTGCTTCCACTCCGTCCACTGCCCTCCCCATAATCCAGCTCTGACTATACTTGGTGACTGTCTGTCTAGCCGCACAGCTCCGCACTAGTGATCAATCAGACTCAAAGTAAATTACAGCTCCCGGCAACAAGGGCTGCTGGGAGCTGTAGTTTATGTTGAGTCTGATTACAAGCGAGGTGCGGTGCACTGCTGCCAGATACTAGCGCCGGCACTAACAGACAGTCACCAAGTCTGACAGTACTACTTGGTTCTACCCCCTGGTTATGGATGGCATTGCCGGACGGCGCCCCCTCCTTGCCTGGCGCCCCTGGCGAGTGCCATCCTGGCCAATAGGTAGATACGCCCCTGATGGAGATAGCGAGTATTTAGCGAGACGGATGGGTAAAGCAGGTAGGGAGGGAGGAACAGAAAAGAGGGTTTGAGAGACGTAGAAGAAGGAAGAAAGGAAAGGGAGAAGTTCTCCGTAGAGTCGGGGGCTTGGAAAGTAAAAGGGAAATGAGGGAGGAAGATGGAAGAAAAAAAAAAAAAGGGATAATAAAGTGGGACCCAGAATTAGTGTAATCCTGGGAGGGGGTGGTCATGATGTCTGTACCAGGGAAGCCAAGTAGAGTACTGTATTGTGTTGAAGGCTAGTAATATGCTCCATGGTTGCGACGAACCAAATTCTATTCGTTAGTGCCTGATGGGTGGGAGCTTCGGGGGTTCTTCCAATTGCGCGCTCTTTGGTATTTAGCCGCGCAGGAGATAAAGAGGATCAGTTTTTCCGAGTCTTTAGAGATGTAATCGGGTAGGCTGCAGAGGAGGAGGTTAGCGGGTGAAAGAGGCACTGGCAAATCAATTAGCTGAGAGAGGAGTGTGCGGACCATCTTCCAAAACTGAGCGACCACTGGGCAGGTCCACCAGATGGGATAAAACGTGCCTATTTGACCACAGTTCCTCCAGCATAGGTTGGAGTTTTCGGGATAGATCCTATGCAGTCAATGCAGCACCAAATACCATCTTGTGTATATTTTGCACGAGTTTTCGCGGATAGCCATGCTAATACAGCATTTCGAGATCGCGTTACGAATTTTGCTCCATCCCTCTTCCCCAAGGTGACTTCCGAGATCTGCTTCCCATGCTAGCTCGTGCGTTTCAAGGGGGGGGGGGCGATTCAGGGTTAAGGATGCATTTATAAAGGGGGGAGATAGTCCCCCTATCAGTAGGGTTGTAAATGCAGAGTCTCTCGAGAGGTGAGGGGACCAGTAACGGGAACGGTAAGTGTAAAGAAGAGAGAAAGTGACGGATTTGGAGATATTGATAAAACAGGGAGTTGTGTAGACCATGTGTGTTTTGCAGATCGGAGAATGATTTAATGGCGTGTGTCCCCGTGAAGTGATGAATTCTAGTAACACCAGCAGAGATCCAGGGGCGGACCATTCCTTGAGAGAGCCCCGGGGGAAATGCTGGGTTATTCCAAATGGGGGTCAGAGGGGAGGGGTTGGTAGATAATTTAAACTTTTCAAGGTCTGCCAATGCTTAAGAGTCAATTCTATAGTGGGCGAGGGGCAGTGAATTTGAGAGCCTTGTTTTCCAAAAAGCCAAGGTAAGTATGAAATCGATGGGACTCCCAGTAAATCACTCTCCAGGTCGACCCACCGTTTAGTGTGTTTTGGGGCATGCCAGGCAACCATTTGGCTCAAACTAGTTGCGTCGTAATAGCGCCGGAGGATAGGAAGGCCCAGACCGCCGTTCCAAGAATGTTTAGCTAAGATATCCCGCCGGATTCTAGGCTTTCTGTGGTTCCAAATGAATTTACACAAAGAGGATTGGAGGATATTAAGAGTCTGATGTGGGATCGAAACTGGGAGCGTCTGAAACAAGTACAGGAGTTTGGTAAGGGCGTTCATTTTTATTGCATTGATTCTTCCTATCCAGGAGAGAAAATAAGATTCCCATTGATGGATATCTTTAAGGATAGATGCGATGAGCGGTGAGTAATTAGCTCTGTAAAGAGAACTACAAGATTTAGTAATGGATACACCTAAATATTTAAGTGAGTGTCTGCGCCAGGAGAAGTCAAAATTCTGTTGTAGTTGAGATTTGGTTAGTTTGGGGATATGTAGGGAGAGGGCTTCAGATTTTGCCTGGTTAATCTTATATCCCGAGAGGTTACCATATATGGACAGTTCTCGGAAGAGATTCGGTAGGGAAATAGTCAGATTTGTCAAAGTTAAAAGGATGTCGTCGGCGAAAAGAGAGATAGTGTATTGAGCGTGATTAATATAGACCCCTGATATATCAGGATTGGCCTGGATGCGATTTGCGAGGGGTTCAATGACAAGTGCGAATATAAGGGGAGATAGTGGACATTCCAGTCGGGTGCCATTAGATATTTTGAAGGGGTCTGATAATATGCCGTTAGTATGTACCGAGGCCAAGGGGTTTTGATATAAGGCCTGTATGGCCTGGAGAAATTTACCCTGAAAGCCAAAACGTTGCAGAGTCTGCTGCATGAAAGGCCATGAGACCCTGTCGAAGGTCTTCTCCACGTCCAGGGCCAGTGCCAAGGCTGGGATCTTGTGAAGATTAATGTGGTGGATGACATCAACGACGCGTCTAGTGTTGTCAAGTGCCTGTCTGGTCGGAACGAATCCCACCTGATCAGGGTGTATGAGCGAGGGAAGAATAGGGTCAAGTCTATTAGCTAATACTTTGGCGAAGATTTTCAAATCGGAGTTCAGAAGTGATATAGGCCGGTAGTTGGAAAGAAGCTGGGGGTCTTTATCGGGCTTTGGAAGTACGGAAATGATAGCCTTAGTAGTGTGGGGATGGAAGGGAGATCCGTCCAGGATAAGATTAAATACTCTTGTGAGGTGGGGGAGTAGGGCGGGTTGAAAGGTTTATAATAGGACATTGGAAAGCCGTCTGGGCCTGGGGCTTTGGATGGCTTCTGGCATTTGATAACGAGGTCTATTTCTTCAGGCGTTATATAGGATTATCTAAGTTAAAAGAAGTGTCTTAGTCAATACAGGGCAGGTCGGAGGACGTTAAGTAGTCAGAAGTCGTGGGGTGAGTCAAATTCGGAGAAGAAGAGGCGTCAGGTAGATTATAAAGCCGCTCGTAATAAGTCCGGAAAAGGGAGTTAATAGATGCTGGGTTGTATTGGAGGGAGCCATTGTCGTCTTTAATAGCCGGGATAGCAGTGTGCGCCTTACGGGCTCTCAGTCTGCTGGTCAATAGCGTATCGGCTTTGTTGCTTTTTTCATAGAATTTTTGTTTCAGCTAGCGGAGAGAATGTTCAGTTTTTTTGGCCAGTAAAGCGTTCAGTGCTGCCCTGGCAGACGTGAGTTGTGTGTAGAGAGAGCGCGAGGGCCGTCGTTTGTATAAGGTTTCTAGGCTGTGAACCTCTACCGCTAGGGATGATATTTTTTGCTTATGTTCCATGTTCCTATGCGATGCATAGCTAATAATGTGACCTCTGATGACAGCTTTGTGAGCTTCCCAGATCAATGGGGTGCAAGAGGAGTCAGTGATATTTAAGGAGAAATAGTCAGCAATAGCTAAATAGATTTTTTCTTGGAACTTAGGGATTTTCAAAAGCGTCTCGTTCAGTCTCCAATTGGGGCGGGATGTCAGAGAGTCGAGAATGTCAAAGGTGGCCGTGATGATAGAATGGTCCGACCAAGGGTTAGTAATGATTGACGAGTCTGTTACGTGCTTAGAGACCAGAGTGCCACAGAAAAAAAGATTGATTCGGGAATATGATTGATGTGGTATCAAGAAAAAGGTGTAGTCCCTAGCAGTTGGGTTGAAGAGGCCAGATTCATGGACGTGTTTGTTTAAGGATCTCGAGGAGGAATCGCGCAGTGAATGGGACTGACTAGAGGATTATCTAAGTCGGCGTCCGGGACTGTGTTGAAGTCTCCCCCTAGTATCAGATAACCTTTTCGGACTTTAGTCAAGTCTGTAAAAAAAGAATTGAAAAAGGAGGATTGCCCTGAATTGGGGGCGTAGACAGTGGCGATCATGCATTCCAATTGCCCCAGTGTGCCTGTTAGGATGACATAGCGACCGTTGGTGTCTGTGTGAGTCAAGTGTAGTGTAAAGGGTACTTTGGAGTGAATCAAGATGGCCACTACGTTGTGTTTCGATTGGCTCGAGGAATAAAAAGTCGTTGGGTAGCGTTTGGTGGACAGGGATAGGTGTGACCGGGATTTAAAGTGGGTTTCCTGAATAAACACTATTCCCGCTTTAAGGGTCTGGAGAGAGCGAAACAGGGACAAACGTTTATGAGGGGTGTTGAGACCCTTGGCGTTTAAAGATGCCACAATCAGGGGCATCTCGAGAATCACCTAGAAGAAAAAAATAAAATAAAAAAAAAGAAATAAAAAAGGGGGGGGGGGGGGGGTAGGTCCCCGACTCAACGGGGGAAAGAGAAAGAGAGGGAAGATAAGGAGAAAATAGGTACAGAGAGAAGGTATCAGGGAGGGGGGTCTGTGTGGGGGTTCCTTACGACCAGCGAAAAGGAACAGGATCCAAGGATCTGGAGTGGAGGAGTGTCGGGTAACGACCTTACTCCCTCCACAGGGGGGAAAGGGTGGAGAGGCAGGTTCAGAGGCTAGAAAGCTACAGTGTGAACTAGTGTGGTAAGTGAAGACAGTGAGGGAACACCTCCCTCCAGTGGTGGTCTATGTGGAATTTGCAGTAGAGGCCATAAGGCGCAAGAACCAGTGTATGAAAGACGTGGTAGAGAAGTAGAGTGCAGAGTCCAACATTGGTCGCATTAAAGCAAAATTACAGTAGTATAAACATCAGAGCTACTAGAAATCTTACCTATATATCCTAGTATCTATATGCGGGTATAAACTCTGCAGTAGCAACAATTATGTGGCAGTGGATACCATGTGAGCAGTGCTAATAAGACAGATGTAGCCGCAGAACTCTGATTAGCGGGGCTTGAAGAGTAGGCGGAGAGAAAAAAAGGGTAAGCAATAAACAGCAAACATTCAGTAACAACCAGGATAATAAACTGAAACAGATCAAGCAATCAACGTAGAAACTAGAGCAGTATAACGAGTAGAATGTTCAAATAACCGCAAGCACCAAAGTGTTTAGGTCGGTCGAGAGGTGGGGATTGGCCCAGGTGGGGGGTCAGAGTCCTCCAGATGTGACAGGAAGTCTCCCCCTTCTCTCGGGTCTTTGATGACGATCGTTTTGCTGTTGTAGTCGACCAGAAGTTTGAAGGGGAACCCCCAGCGGTATCGAATCCCGCGTGCGCGGAGTGCGGAGGTTAAGTCCCTGAGTTCTCTCCTTTTAAGTATAGTAGAGGGGGCCAAATCCTGAAAGAACTGTAACTTGGAGTCCTCGAACATTATGTGCGGTTTGCCCTGAGTCGGGAGGAGAACCAGTTCTTTATCCTTGAAACTGAGGAAGCGCATGATAACGTCCCTGGGGGGATCGCCGTCACGAGGCCTAGGTCGAAGAGCCCTGTCAGCCCTTTCCAGGGTTAGCTCTCGAGGGTCCATACTTGGAACTACGGTGGAGAATACCCTTTGTAGATATGCTTCAAGGGCCGCAGGGAGAATAGACTCAGGGATATTGCGAATTAGGATGTTATTTCTTTCGCGATTTTCCAAATCTTCATTTTTGGTGCGCAGCTGCGATATATCCTGGATAAGGTGATCGATATCCCTGACAGTTTCTATATGGTCCTTTTGGAGAATATCTTGTCTGGATTCCAATTTAGAGGTTCTGGAGGACAGAGATGAGATGTCTGATCTGATTGAGGTGACCGCTCTGTCCAATTTGGATTCCAGCGATTCTTTGAAGTCCATTATGAGCGATTTCAAGGCCAAAATATCCTCTTTGGTCGATAGAACAGGTGACGGTGATGGATCTTCCCTGTCTGATGAGGATAGGCTAGGAGAAGAGGGCCTGAGGGCAAGGAGGATTTGTCGCTCTTGTCATTTTTAGTGAAATGTTGGGAGATGTCCGTTCCCACACGCTTTCTTGTATTCGGGTTGGACTTAGACATAGTTGAACCTCGGCTACTGGGTTGGAGTGTGGAAGGGTTAAACAAAGCAATGGAGCAGATGATAGAGGCGGAGCTACCAAACAGCCAGAAAAAGAACCACCGGAGGGCTGAGTTATGGTGTAATCAGCGGGGCATGAGGACTTTTAGATGGCATAGATGAACGTGGGGTGCCTCGGTAGTGCCACGTGCAAAACCACACCCCACCAGAGAGCTGATGTGGGTGAACCTCTGTCTGCTGTGGAAGTCTGGGCTTGAGTGATGAGAGGGCCCGATATCAAAGGCCACGCGGGCTCCACCCGGAGTCAGCGATGGAGGTCAGGGTTATGGGGAGACACGTGGAAGGCTGGGGGCTCAGGGAATGAGGATCAAGGATGGGGGACTAACGTGCGACGGGAGCCTGGCAGAGGTTTATTGTTTGCTCCAAGATGGTGGGCAGCGTATGCAGGGGGACCCAGGTGTTGCTGTCCTGTCCCACATTCCACTCTATTGGGTATCACCCGTAAGGGGGTGAGAGTCGTGTAGGCTGTACCTAGACGCGGCACCCAGGAGATCCTCAGCAGCGCGTCTCTCATATGCCCACTGCGCTGGACACTGTGGGCTGGATATTATAGCCTGGGGGGCACTAGGAGTGTAAGCAAACCCCCAATGTGTGCCTGAGTAGCTTACCTCCCAGCACCAGATTCAGGCCTCAAACTCCGCCGGATTCCGTGCCGGGGCACTGCAGCAGATGGCAGCAGAAACCCCTTGAATCCTCCCGAGAGCTCAGCCGCTGCCCTCCGCCAGCACAGCACGGCGCCAGGAAACAGCACAGTGCGAGAGGGCGGAAGTCCTTCCGGCCCCGCGATCTGAGAGGGCTGTGGCAGCCACAGGGAGCTGGAGCGGGAGGGAGAGCAGCCTTCTTGATGATGTGCGCCTGGAGCGGGAGGGGACAGCAGCCTCCTTGGCGGTGAGTGCAGCGGTGGGACGATCCAAGTGCCACCAGAGCACGGAGGGGGGACAGGATGGCCGGCGTGATCTAGTGGCTGTATGCGGGAACTCTAGGTCCTGGTCCGTGTGGGGGAAGTAGGCCGCAACCCGCAGAGAGGCCTAGAGCCTCTCCCGGATCCGCGGACACTGCTCTCCAGCTGGTATAAAGGAGGGGGAATCGGGTGGAAGGGTTTATAGTGTGGCTTGGGGGAGAAAAAGCAGTGTTGGAGGAGTATTCAACAGGAGTCCCAAAGCAGCACGTCCATCCTTAATTTTTCCACTTTTTGTTGTTCATTTAGTGGGTATAGCCTAAACAGAGCCTGAAGCTTTTCCTTAAATTCTTTGAATTCAGTTGCCCCTGCAATATGCATATCTCCTGAATAGGTAGGGAGCCACGGTGTACCAAAATAGTAATGCATTGTAATTGGATAGGAAGTGTACATAATGTGGACCTTATTGGGTACTTCCCCTTGAGACACATTGATCTAGCTAATGTGTATAGCTTAACCTGGAATTCAGTAAGTATCCTGTTAGTGACGCCAAATATGACACCCACCAAGGTAAGTATCACGGAATAATATATAGCCAAGTCTCCACTGTAGGCCACAGTACAATGCAAATTAGGTTATAGTACACAGACATTAAAGATACAACTTTTCGTGAAAGATTTGTTTTATTTCACTGGAAAACTTTAGTGAAAAATCCTCCGCTGCAAAGAACTTTAAACGATTCAAGAGCAATTTAAATTAGCAAACCAGAATGAATCATATAGTACAAGCAGACGTATGTGCTCTGAACAATCTTATTGACATTTATAACACTTACAATTGGGGCCCCATGTAACTACTGGAAGTTATTTATGTAGATACAGTCTCGAGTGCACTCGGCCTGCCGGTTAAAGTATTGAGAATGGTTATTAAGCCTGTGGGGAACAAGTGAAAGTTTATAATATGGAGTACTGCTGATCCTGTTTGGATTGTTGCAATATTTGTCCTCTCTGTGAGCCATAAACAGCACAGTTTAGCAATCTTTCCTGTCTTTCCGACAAACCCAGTCTAGTGTAAGAGCTTAAGGTGTCTGTTATAGTCAACGTACTCGGAACCCGAGAGACAGGGTGGTAGTAGATGAGCTCCGAGTACTGAAATGTGATGCTGCAGTTCAGGCTGAGATTCACAGCAACCCCTAACAGAAAACTCTGACACCGTTGCCTCTCCCTAGTGGTCAGTCAACGCTTGTGAGAATATGGTTTCTTGGGCCCACAGCAGCCGCGTTTGAGTGGGTGGATTAGGTCTGCACAAACTCCGATGCCCCCCGGTCTTAGTTGGTGACAAGGCGTTAACCAAGACAGAGATAGAACAAGGGGAAAACTAACTAAGACAGACACAAAAGAGATAGGGGAACCACTGCAAAAAACAATAAACTAATTTATGTGCGGCGAGGCCGCCAAGAAAACCCGTAACCAAAATAACACTGCCTGAATACCGAATACGCATCCGTCGTAGTTCGGCAAGACAACAGTGGCGGAACCTCCGCAGAAAACACAAAAGCAAAAGATAAGGATAATACGGCTAAAGCCGTAAGGTGTGGCAGAGCCGCTACTCACGATACTGGAAAAGGTGCACGTAGAAGGAACAGGACCTTAAGGATGAAGATTCAGGAATACAGGACTCAGAAGGCTGGATCAGATTCTCAGGACTAGGCTCCGGACACCAGGACACAGGACACAGGAGTGAACTGGCTGTACAGGAACACTCCAGGGGCAGGACACCGCTCCACAGGAAGCTATCACCGGCGAAGCTGCCTGATCCTGGCTCCCATAAAAAGGTCCTATTGACCTATCACAGGAGAGCTAGCATTCCAGCCCCCCCAGACCTAATTGCCCAGCTGTTGACAGGCGTGCAGCGTGCGGCATACAGGCTGCTTAGTAACAGCCGGGATGGGAGTGCAGGGCAGCCGCTGAGCATCCCCGGTTGCTAGGCAAACAGCCGGAAATGGACGCTCAGCGGAGGATTTGATACGCCTGCCCCGTTGCCTAGCAACGGCTGGGAGCCGACGCATCCCACAACACCCGCCGCTGCTGACAGTACCCCCCTTGAGGAGGGGTTAAGGAACCCCTAAACCCGGGGAAATTCCTGAAAAAAGGCTTATTTAGCTTAGGGGCATGCAAATCCTCGGACCCAAGATCGTTCCTCTGGGCCATACCCCTTCCAATGGACCAGAAAACAGAACTGACCACGGGAAAACTTGGAATCTAAAACTTTCTCTACCACAAACTCCTGTTGGGCCTGAACATCCACAGGAGGTCTACCCCGGACAATTTTCTGAGGAAACTTCCTGGAAAGAACACATGGCTTGAGCACAGAACAATGAAATGTGTTGGAAATTTTAAGTGACTTCGGCAACTGCAGCCGAAAAGCAACCAGATTGACCTTTTTTATAATAAGAAACGTCCCGATAAATCTAGGTCCCAATTTAGCCGAAGGTTGTCGGAGTTTGATGCTACGGTTTGACAACCACACCTTGTCGCCGACCTTAAAAGTGCATGGACGTCGGAACCTATCCGAAAAAAAATTCTCCTGGAAGGCAGCTTTCTTAAGAGCAAGTTGTACCTTCTTCCAAATAGCTCTGAGGCGGGAAGTTAAGGCCAAGGAAGAAGATGGACCGTTAGAAGTAAAGGAACTGGCTCTAGGATGAAAGCCCAGGACCGAAAAGAACGGAGACACCTTGGTGAATGAATGACAGGCATTATTGTAAGCAAACTCTGCCAGGGGAAGATAATCTGACCAATCGTTCTGAAGCTTGGCAGTATAAAGACGCAGATATTGCTTCAGCGATTGATTCACACGCTTCGTCTGCCCGTTGGACTGTGGATGGTATCCCGACGTTAAGCTGAGTTTCATGTTTTTAACGAAGCACAGAAGAGCTTCCAGAATAGGGCAATAAACTGCGGTCCCCGGTCTGAGACAGTATCCACAGGTAATCCATGGAGCCTGAAAACATGGCAGAGGAACAAGACTGCCAAAACCTGAGCGAACGGCAATCGGGGTAAAGCAATGAAATGGGCCATCTTGCTAAAACGATCTATGACCACCCAGATCACTTGAAAACCAGAAGAGAGTAGAAGATCCACCACAAAATCCATAGAAATGTGTGACCATGGCCTGACTGGAATAGCTAGAGGCATGAGCTGCCCAATGGGCAGAGACCGGGACACCTTGGGCCTAGCACAATCTTGACAGGAAAGAACAAACTCCCTAACATCCTTGGAAAGATTAGGCCACCACACCTAGTGAGAGAGTAACTCCAATGTTTTAGCAATACCAGGATGGCCAGCAACCTTGTTATCGTGAAACTCGGCAAGGACACTGCCTCTCAAGAACTCTGGAACAAAGAGACGACCAACAGGAGCCTGCTGCTGAACCTGAACTAACTGAGTGTGTAAATCCTGTGTGAGGCCGGTCCGGATAGAGGAAGCTGGGATAATAGGAGTAGCAGGATAATGGTTATCGTGAGCAGGAAGAAAACAGCGTGACAGGGCATCCGCCTTGGTGTTCTTAGAACCGGGCCTGTAGGTGATGATGAACTTGAATCGAGTAAAAAACAGCGCCCAGCGAGCCTGCCGGGAATTAAGCCAGTTAGCAGACTCAATGTACTGTAAATTCTTGTGGTCCGTAAATACGACAGTATGCTTTGCTATCATGAGCCAGTGCCTCCACTCCTCAAAAGCCCACTTGACTGCTAGCAATTCTCTACTACCAACATCATAGTTGGTCTCTGCAGAGGAGAATTTTTTTGACATGAAAGCACAAGGATGTAACACCAACGACTCGGGGTCTTCTTGAGACAGAATAGCTCACACCCCCACCTCAGAAGCATCTACCTCAACGATAAAAGGAAGATCAGGATTGGGGTGTCTGAGGACAGGAGCCGAGACAAAGGCCTGTTTCAGAGCCTGGAAGGCATGCTTGGCTTGAGGCGACCACTTAGAAGGATCAGCGCCCTTTTTAGTCAATGCCACAACCAACTCAGAAAAAGCATGAATAAAACATCTATAATAATTGGCAAATCCCAAAAACCTCTGAATAGCCTTCAGGTTAGTGAGTTGAGCCCAATTCAAGACTGCCTGGAGTTTCTTAGTTTCCATAAAAAACCCCTTCGGAGAAATAATATATCCTAGGAAGGACACCTCAGTAAAGTGGAAATCACATTTCTCCAATTTGGCATACAAATGATTCTCTCGCAGTTTTTGAAGCACGTGCCCCACATGGAGGAAATGCTGTTCCGGAGACTCTGAATATATTAAGATGTCATCCAAATAAAAAACCACGAATCTCCCCAGGAAGTCGCGGAGGACATCATTTGTAAGATCCTGGAATACTGCAGGAGCGTTAGACAGACCGAACGGCATCACAAGATATTCATAATGTCCGGACTGTGTACTAAACGCCATCTTCCACTCATCCCCAGATATTATTCGGGTGAGGTTATACCTTATACGCCCCTCTCAGATCTATTTTAGAAAAATTGACTGCGGTGCGGAGTTGATCGAACAACACAGAAATGAAAGGTAAGGGGTAAGTGTTTTTGACAGAAATCTTATTCAGGGCCCGGTAATCTATGCACGGCCTATGAAATCCGTCTTTTTTTTCACCAAAAAAGAACCCCGCACTCAAAGGGGATTTCGAGGGCCTGATAAACCCCTTTTTTAGACTTTCTTACACATAGTCATCCATGGCCTTAGTCTCTGTACCAGACAGTGCATAGAGTCTCCCTTTTGGCAAAGTAGCACCAGGAACGAGGTCAATGGTGCAGTCATAAGAACGGTGGGGTGGCAGGACGTCCGCATTACCCTTGGAAAAAACATCCGCTTAGTCCTGGTAAACTGATGGAATAAGTTCTGAAACAATGACCACGACCCGTACAGGACGAGAAATACACCTCTTATAGCAATTGGAACCCCACAGTGAAATTTCCCTAGATTGCCAATCAATGGTTGGATTATGGATGGCAAGCCAGGGGTGACCTAAGACTAGGGGCACGGTCGGACAATGGGTGAGAAGGAACTCAATTCTCTCGTAATGTAACACACCCACAGTCAACTGCAATGGTGGGGTCTGATGGGTAATGACCCTGTTACAGAGAGGGCCACCATCCAGACCGCACATGGTAATAGGTCTACTGAGCTGGAGCTGCGGAACTCCTAGAGCTTGAGCCCAAGTGGTATCCATAAATTTCCCAGCAGCTCCGCTGTCAAATGCTGAAACAAAAGAACTCTGACTCCCTGAGGATATTTCTGCAGGAACTAACAAGGAATTATGTGAGGAGACTAACTGAAGACCAAAGTGAACCCCCTCTACCTTCACTTAGTCAGGGTGTTTCCTTGCTTATTTGGGCAGCTGCGCGCAACATGTCCCTTGCCGTTACAGTATAAGCAGAGCCCTAAATTCAACCTTCTGGTTCTCTCTTCTGAGGACAGTCGGGCCAGACCCACTTGCATGGGTTCTTCGACGTTCTCAGGGAGTGCATACACACATGGATTAGGCCTCAAATTAGCCCCTCTTTCAGTCTTCCGCTCTCAGAGACGGTGATCAATCTTAATAGCAAGCTCCATGAGCTTATCCAAAGTCTCCAAGGCTGGGTACTGAATGAGACTATCCTTGATCACTTCTGACAAGCCGAGGCGAAACTGACTGCGCAGAGCAGGATCATTCCAGCCACAGTCCTTTGTCCAACGGCGAAACTCAGTACAATATGCATCAGCAGGATTTTTACCCTGTTTTACGCACATAAATGACTCTCTGCAGATGCTTCCCTATCCGGATTATAATACAATAGACCTAACGATTTCAAAAAGGCATCCACCGTGAGTAACGCTGCATCATCGGGTTTTAGCCCAAAGGCCCAAGTTTGTGGGTCCCCCTGAAGTAAAGACATAACTATGCCCACCCGCTGAAATTCTGAACCTGAGGACCAGGGCCTTAAGCAAAAATAGAGTTTACAACTCTCTCGAAAATTAAAAAAATATTTTTGGTTACCCGAAAAGCGGTCGGGGAGATTCATCTTGGGTTCTGGGGCTACACTCGGGGAAGTTCGCAAAAGATCGTCCTGAGACCTCACCCGAAGGGTAAAGTCCTGCACCATCTGAGTCAGATTCTGAATCTGACTGGCCAATACCTGGCTAGGATTCTGTCCTTGTACTGACGGATTCATGAGGACAGAATTTCAAGACCATCCTGATTGTTTCTTTTTTTCTGGCTGGTGATAATGTTATGTTCAATGTACTCGGAACCCGAGAGACAGGGTGGTAGTAGATGAGCTCCGAGTACTGAAACGTGATGCTGCAGTTCAGGCTGAGATTCGCAGCAACCCCTAACAGAAAACCCTGGCTCCGTTGTCTCTCCCTAGTGGTCGGTCAATGCCTGCAAGACTCTGGTTTCCTGGGCCCACGGCAGCCGCGTTTGAACGGGCGGATTAGGTCTGCCCGAACTCCGATGCCCCCCAGACTTAGTTGGTGACAAGGCGTTAACCGAGACAGAGAGAGAACAAGGGGAAAACTAACTAAAACAGACACAAAAGAGATAGGGGAACCACTGCAAAAAACAATAAACTAATTTATGTGCGGCGCGGCCGCCAAGAAAACCCGTAACCAAAATAACGCTGCCCGAATACCGAATAAGCATCCGTTGTAGTTCGGCAAGACAACAGTGGCGGAACCTCCGCAGAAAACACAAAAGCAAAAGATAAGGATAATACGGCCAAAGCCGTAAGGTGCGGCAGAGCCGTTACTCACGACACCGGAGAAGGTGCACTTAGAAGGAACAGGACCCTAAGGCTGAAGATTCAGGAATACAGTACTCAGAAGGCTGGATCAGATTCCCAGGACCAGGCTCCGGACACCAGGACACAGGAACGAACTGGCTGTACAGGAACACTCCAGGGGCAGGACACAGCTCCACAGGAAGCTATCACCAGCGAGGCTGCCTGATCCTGGCTACCATAAAAAGGTTCTATTGACCTATCACAGGAGAGCCAGCAGACCAGCCCCCCCAGACCTAATTGCCCAGCTGTTGACAGGCACGCAGCGCGCGGCGTCCAGGCTGCTTAGTAACAGCCGGGACGGGAGAGCAGGGCGGCCGCCGGGCGTCCCCGGTTGCTAGGCAACCAGCCCGAAGATGGACGCTCAGCGGCGGAAGTGATGCACCGGCCCCATTGCCTAGCAACGGACGGGAGCTGGCACATCCCACAACACCTGCCGCTACTGACAGTGTCTGCTAGTAACTGCCATAGGAGAATTATACTGTTGGCTTTAAGTCTCTGTCTCTCTCATATAAGCTATCTACCACATACGCGTAACTGTGTCACTATCTGAGTGAATAGTTCTCTCCACTTGATCCGGCTATGCCCCTTTATTCAGGGGCGTAGCCAGAACTTTGTGGGCCCCATAGCAACGTTTTGAAAGGGCCCCCCGTCCCCATGCTTCTAGAGAGACACTTCTGCGCAGCAGTTGTTCATTTTATGCCCTATAATAGTGTCCTAGTTCATTTTCGGAACTATAGTAGAGCCTTATATAATGTTATTCCCCATAGTAGTGCCCTAGTTTCTTTTTTGAATCGTAGTAGTGATTAAGTTCACCCTATGTCACATTTCAGAGCTGCCAGTACACATTATGCCGCACAGTACCCCCAATTCACATTATTATATATAGTGCTCCCCATTCATATTGGCCTCATTACAGAGCCCCGGTTCATATTATATAACAATAAAATGCCCTCCAGTTCATTTTATGCCACACAACAATGAGCAGCTCCAGGGGCATACCTAGATGTATTGCAGGCTCCAAGGTAAATGTTTGAAAGGACCCCCATGTACCATCCAATGGCGAAAAATTTAGACAACACATGTAACTTTGACAGGGAAGGTGGGCCCCTCACAAATCTGGGCCCCATAGCAGCTGCACTGCCTGCACCTATGGTAGCAACGCCCTTGCCTTTATTACTGTTCTATGGGGGTGATTCCGAGTTGTTCGCACGCTAGCTGCTTTTAGCAGCATTGCACACGCTAAGCCACCGCCCTCTGGGAGTGTATCTTAGCTTAGCAGAATTGCGAACGAAAGATTCGCAGAATAGCGAAAAGAAATTTCTTAGCAGTTTCTGAGTAGCTCCAGACCTACTCACAAATAGCGATCAGCTCAGGTCGTTTCGTTCCTGGTTTGACGTTACACACATGCCCAGCCACTCCCCCGTTTCTCCAGACACTCCCGCGTTTTTCCCTGGCACGCCTGCGTTTTTCCGCACACTCCCAGAAAACGGCCAGTTTCCGCCCAGAAACACCAACTTCCTGTCAATCACACTATGATCACTTCAACGATGAAAAATCTTCGTTCGGGCGTGAAGTAAATCTGCTAAGTTTTGTGGTAAAATACTAACCGCATGCGCACTGCGAACCATGCGCATTTTTGCCTTAATCGCTCCGTTGCGAAAACCGGCAATGAGCGAATAACTCGGAATGACCCCCTATGAGCGGTAGCTGTCAGTTATGGGTACTATGCTGCATTTCCCTGGACGAACTATCTCAGGTCACAGGCTGCTAACTCAGACTGCAGTCAATTAGTACTTAGGCATCTCACAGTGTTAAGCTGTTCCTGTCTGCAGCATCCAATTGCTAATACCAGCAGTAGTCTCTGTAATATTTAACTATATCACACCATGTACTTGGAGAGTAAGGGATATATTGATGCTGCAGCTTTGGTGTGTGCTGTAATGCCGAGGTGTGCGATGTCACATACTATAGACCTCCACAGTGACTTACTTAGCCGTCCTGTTGGGATAGTTGCTCAAAAAAGCACTGCTGCCTCACTATCCTCATGGAGGCTGCTGGATACCTGCTTATTGCAGAGTGAAGAGCCTGATTCTCTGTGGGCTGCTCACTGCACGCCTCTAAAGGCCCGTACACACTGGTCAATATATCAGCCGTTCTCTTGAACGGCCGATATATCGCGGGTCCGTCGGCCAGTGTGTACGGCCGATATGTCTGTGAACTCCGTCGTTCACAGACGTATCGCGTCGGCCCCGCAGCACAGCCGACGACCAATACATCTACCGATATATTGGCGCGTCGCTGTGTGTGTACAGCGGTCGGCCGACCGTTCGTACACATGCTGCGGCGGCCGGCGGTGATTGACAGCTGAACTGAGCTGAACTGTACCCACCTTAAGGGAGGAGCTGCGTCCCCACTCCCCTCTCCATCATCTCCCCTAAGGTGGCTGCTCCAAATCCTGTCCACTTTCTACTGTCACACTGTACCCCTGACACCGGTCATGTGATGTGCACCTGTCCTCCTGAGCAGCTGCAGAGGCTGCTGGGAATTGTTGTCTGTCTAAATGCTGCAGCGCGATGAACAGCATCCGCACAACCCACATAGTGGGTATTACATAGATGTTTTGGCACTGTGGGAACAGCGCATAGCAATGCAATGAGGGGCACGTATATGTTGGCACTGTGGGAACAGCTAGTTGTTTGAAATGAGAGGCATGGATTTGTTGGCACTGTGGGAACAGCGTATAGCGTGCAAAGATGGACATACTGTAGATGTGTTAGCACTGTGGGAACAGTGTGTAGCGTGCAATGATGGACACAGATGTGTAGCAATAACCCTGGAGCTCAAAACTGATAGCAAGTGTATCAAAGTACACATACTGTACACACACATATTCTAAAAACAAACAGGTGGCACTGGCACAACTAAAAAAATGGAGCAGAGTTATATTGCTGGCAAAATATCAAAGACAGAAAAGACAGCAGCTGCTGCAGAACATCACTCTAAGCTAGAATCAATTAACCTGACAGACAGCTGTGATTGACTGCTAGAAGAAAAAAACAACCTAAAATAAAGAGTTGAAGATAACAATATATTCCTTGCTGAGTGTATACAGGAGAAGCTATTAGAGAAAGTACAATGTTACAGCCTTACAGATAATTAATGGTTTCCCTAGTGATATACAAATGTTAACAAAATACATCAAGGGCAAACAGAATTGGATTCTTGTCTCTGCATTATTTGCTTGTTACTCACAGTATGGAGATAGAGAACACAGTATGCTTTTTTATTGAACTGTATTGATAGTACCCAGCAGCAAAGTTTTATTGAAACACAAAGTTCCATCTCTCGACAGAGGTATCAATGAATGTTATTGTTTGTCAGCTATCAAACTCAGCAGAGACGGAACTGCAGCATAAGCAGAGCTGACTAGTGGCAACATGTATTTCCTGCGATTTACTAGAAACTGCTACATCTTTTTATACTAATCTATGATATCTAGCTATCTATCACTATATATATGTATATACTGTACATGCAGTATATATATATATATATATATATACACTGTGTGTGTATATATATATATATATATATATATATATATACACACACACACACATATATATGACACTCGGGGTAAGTATTACATGAAGTCTTCCAGTCAAATGTCTATTTCTGTAGAACACTTCAGCATAACTTTTCACTCTACTGTCAACTTTAAAGTGAGTTATAGATCAATGGTACTAATTTCATACTACATGTATAATTCAATTACATATCTTATTCAAATATGGAATGCAAACTACTAGAGAAATACAATTTTACAACAATAGTGTACCAACATACCAAGTAGAGTTACTGTTACCTTAAAACTACATTAGAGTTGGGCCCCATCAGGGGCAAAGCAATGTACTGGGGCCCCTACCCATCCTCCAGCGGTAGGGGTGGTGGCGGTGGGGGTTTGCTATCAGTGGCAACTTTGATGTCCCGCGGGCGGTAGGTGGTGTTCTATCTTCTGGTCAGCACGTAGGACCTGGAGCAGTAATTTCTGCTAATTACTCCTTTACTCATAGATGGTGGATGATGGGGCAGGAGGGAGAACACTAAACTGTAGAAGGGGGCATTGGGCTGAATAAATGGGCCCCATCACATGACTTCCAGGGTGGTAGGGGGTGTTTAATATGCAGAGGAGGGGTGGATAGGGGAGTGGGCTTAATATTCATAATTTTTACGCTGGGAGGGCAGCTTGCTTGACTGCAAATATCTCCAGTTCCTGAAATTATGTTTCTTAGCTTTCAATGTGATAAAAAACTACAGATCCCCACCTTTCAGGTGGTACTGGGGACTTGGAGATCATAGTTCAGGAGCCAGAGCAATCCACCGACAAAAATATAAAACTGCATATCAGGCGTTTTGAGCTGGAGCAGGGACCAGCTGCTGGAAGGCTGATATATTTGGTTCTGGGCACAATAGAGACAGGCTGCTAGTGTCCTCCCAAATGGTCAGACAGAACCCAAGATATCTGGCTGGGAATAGCAATTAACAGGCCCGGATGGGTACCACTGTTTTGAAATTGGATATTTCAAAATGTTTCAAACTAAGGGGTTGTAAGATGGTGTCCAAGAAAACTGAAACTGGTTGTTATATTGAATTTCTTACTAAAATTGTAGGTCTGTCGGGGGGGGATACATGGTTTTTGTGTATTTTAGTTACTGTAAAGAAAACAGGTACAATCGGAAACTCTTGTTTGAGAGACTTGCACAGTTTTGACATCAATAATCTTTCATTCTTGGGACGGTATTCAATTCTTTTCATCTCCTTCCACACCCATTCTGTTTCTGCTGACGGGTGTGGTATTGGGATGCGGATACAATACTGACGCCGGGCTCCCGAACACCCTGAATATCACACCGGGCCAACTATTCCCACGCAAAGACACCCATAGAGTGGGAATAGAACCTGTGACGAGCACACAGGTGCACTCACACGCCCCCCCCCCCCCCGCTGCCATCTATCAGCCGGTATCCCAGCGTCGATATTGCGACCAGCAGTCTCCTGACTGGCAGTCACACATACCCAACCCATGGTTTCATCATTTCAGCTCTCTACCCCCCAGGGTGAGGAGCCCTAACCCTTTCCGCAGCTAAACCTGATTACTATGGGCGTGATATGCGCGATAACGGGGATCTCTTTAGAAAGGAGATTGGGTGTGATATATCATTTGAATACCGCCCTTGGCTTCATCTAGCACAGTGTCTTATTCTTTCTTATAAGTAGCCGATGGATCCTTGGATAAGGCTTCATAAGTGTCCCCACTGGATATTTGTTCACAAATTTCTCTTTTATAGTCCATGAGGTTGAGTATAACTATACTGCCCCCTTTTCGGCAGGACGGATTACTATGTCTCTGTAGGAATCAAGTCGTTTCAAAGCAATCCATTCTGAATGAATGAGAAAGGTTGTAATTTTTTTGTAGTATTAGCTGAGGAGTATTTCCTCACTGACTCATCCAGTAGTCGTATAAATGATTTAATTGATGGATTGCATGACTACGAATCGAAAGAAGAAGAATATCTGGCATTAAGAAATTTTTGATGTGGTGGAGGGGAGTAAGGAGGGGTTGGATTCAGGTGTTGTATTGAAAAATAATTTTGGAGTCTCAATTTGCAGGCAAACTGGTATAGGTTGATCTGCCATGTGAGTTCATTAAACAAATTTGTGAGAACAAATGAAAGAACCTTTTCCAACACCCTAAGCTCACAATCAGAAAGGGTCCTATTGGACAAATTTCTTTCTTGCCGATGTTTCTCTGGTTCTTCATACATTGCCCACCCCTGCGGGTGGGCATCCTCTTTTTGCTTTTTCTTTCAGTGTGTCGGGTGAGATCCCTAAAGAGACCCTGGTGGCGACTAGCAAACCATCTGAGTCTCTTGGGGCAAACTTGCTGTCGCTGTCTGAGATGACTAAATCATTACTGATTGCAACATCTAGACAATTTAGTCATGTAGACTAAACATTCCTTATGCACCAGTTGCACTTCATTCACTTTTCACTACACCTTGGATCCCCTACACTGTTCGCAACAGGAAGCAGGGTCCCCATTTGCTGTGACCTTCATGTCTGTTACATTATATCAACACAGACATGGTTGTAGTAATAAACATAGGCCCTCATTCCGAGTTGATCGCTCAGTTTTTCGTTCGCACAACATATTTGCAAAGTTGCGTTAGTGTAGTAAATTTGCGAACATCCGCCCCCAACGTATTTTTGCTCTTTCGTACGCAGTATTACACAAAGTGGGCGTACGCCAAATGACATCGCAGCAATGCGAAAACATCGCAGCAATGCGAAACCATCGCATTAACACATACTTCATCGTAAAAATACTAAGTTGTAGTAGATTTACACATTTATCATTAAAAGTGCTCACTTTTGCGGGCAAACGCACCACAATGGGTTTTTTTTACTATTAAGTGGAATAACACCTTCCAATTAAAAGTCCACAAGCCCTCCTCAATTTCAAATCCAATTAGTGAAATGAATTGTAATGTTCATGATCAATTAAGTCTTTTTAAAATACCTGAAGAACACTTTGTATCCATAATTGTACCTAAATTTTTTTTGAATTTTAATATAAATATAGATGTTTGCAATGTGCTTGGTCTAATGTTTTTATTTTTATTTTTTAAGTAGAGTTTTAGTATGTGAATGAAGGTGTTTGCATGTTTATTTAGACAATAACAACATATGTATTTTTAACATTTTAAACAAACTTACGTTAGATGTATGAAATGTTTAAGGTAATAAATGTCTGTTCGTCATTCTGCTGTTCCTTTATTGCATTAATAAATAATAAACACCCGCTTAACTTGAAAAAAAAATTTAATTTTTTTTTTATTTTTTATTTTTTATAATATAAACATATTTTTTTTTTTTTTAAAACAAAAATTAAAACAACGTTTGCATTTGGTCAACAAGACCCAGCAAGGCCTGGAGATGTATCCTCATGTTGCCAATAATGGCCGCAAAAGATGTGGGATCTCCAACGGCAACATCTGAAATTAAGAGATAACATAAACATTAATAACTTACTCACATTACTTATTATACAAGCAAGGCACAAAGCACACTTTAATGCAGGCATGTCCAAACTGCATCCCTCAAGCTGGTGTGAAACTACATATACCAGCATGCCTTGACTCAGTTTTGGGGCCAGGGAAAGCCAAAGCTGTGTCAGGGCATGCTGGGATGTGTAGTTTCTCAACAGTTGGAGGTCCGCAGTTTGGACAGGCATGCTTAATGGCAAAGTTACTACATCATGGCTGTTTTATGGTACAATCATTAGCAGAAAAACACACAAGCCTGCTCAGGGTTTTTTATTAAATTTTTACCGTTTACGAGACCATGGGGTACATTTACTACTATGTGAGTTATATTTAAGATGGAGCGTTGCCCATAGCAAACAAGCAAAAATAAGAATATTATCTTGTAGAAGTGGTTCCCCAATTGTAAAGTATAATCTTATTGGTTGCTATGGGCGACATCCCATGTTAAAGATAACTACCATCTTCGTCAATGTTACACCATGTTGGCATTCATTTACATCTGGAGTGTATTTTTGTTTTTTTTTATGGGTTTGGTCCTGCATCATCACACTGCATATCAACATCTTCAGAAGGACAACAGATCCTAGCATGCCCACACTCCCTGAAAGCTGACCTTACTAAATAAGGTCAAACAGGTTTGACTTTAGCCAATAATCATTTTGTGAGTGTAACTTTCACACCACAAATCAGTGTGTCATTAGGCTGCATAACAAAGTGAAGCATGTGATTTGTAAGTGCAAATATTAAGACTACACAGGCACAAGTGTAAAAGACCAACAACATACTAAACTCCACTCAGGTCTAACTGTTTCCCTGAAAACCTAACACATATAAACCCTGTTGTCCTGGCAACCCTGTCGACCTAATGAGTGTCGACCTAGAGTGGACACACAAAACATTGCACACATAAACACTGTACATATAATGACACTCACAAAAATGTAAATACAACATGTAGACCATGAAGAATAACACAAATATTTGTCCTTGGTACAAGAATTCCAACAGTACAACACTGCATGTTTTGGCATTGTAAGTGTAAGTAGGTAATCATTTTTGGAGAACATGTTAAAACACTTACTTTCCTCTGCAACATGATGGTTGCCAGTTAATTCATCAGGGGCTTCTTCTGCCCACTCACTGGGTGGGGAATGCGGCTGGATGGGGGAAGGCGGCTGGATGGGGGAAGGAGGAGGGATTAGGGAAGGAGGAGGGATTGGGGAAGGAGGAGGGATGGGGGAAGGAGGCTGGATGGGGGAAGGAGGCTGGATTGGGGATGTAATTTCAGAGGGTGGGTCTGATTGAGAGGGCGAGGGGGGCGGAGAGAAAGTTAAGCCAATAGAGGGTGAGGGGGGCTGAGAAGGTGAGTTTGAAGTTGAAGGAGAAGGGGTATGGGAAGGAGGAGAAGGGGTCACAGAAAGAGATAGAGAGGTGGTGTGAGAAGGGGAGTGGAAAGTGGAGTGGGCCTGGGAAGCTGAGGGGGACTGGGAAGCTGAGGGGGACTGGGAAGCTGAGGGGGACTGGGTAGCTGAGGGGGACTGGGAAGCTGAGGGGGACTGGGTAGCTGAGGGGGACTGGGAAGCTGAGGAGGACTGCGAAGGGGAGGGGGAGTGAGAAGGGGAGGGGGACTGGGAAGGGGGCTGAGAGGTCTGCCGTTGTTCTCGTCCTATAATGATATTTTTGGCAAAATTTATTTTGCATGTTAAATTACATACTAAACAATTTGAAAAATCACTGTTCTGTTCCATGTAAAAGACTGTGGTTTGTTTTTCTTAAAAATACACATTTTAAAAACCTCATCATGTTGCCCACAGCAAACAAAATGAGTCAAAACTTTTACTTTGAAGCTCATTCCTTAATCTATTCCATTGAGTCATATTGATTGGTCTAGGCAACATCACCAGATAACTATTCAAGGCACCTTATTATATAGACAGCACTGATCAAGTATTTGGGTACAGTTTCCTGCCTGGTTATTAATTCTGGAAAACATGCACTTGTTTGGTGACACTTTGCTACAGTCAGTACTGTTTGCCCTAACCACACACACTGTCCTATGTTATAAAAATGGACAATCAGCGTTGCAATTAGCCTACCACTTAGTGTAAATTTCTTAAATTTTTGCTAATAATCTTATGTAATGTAACTTACTGCGTGCATGCATAGCCCGTATTTGCTGGCGGATCTCCGCCAACAGCTCTGGCGTCCTCCTGCGGAGATCACTCCATCTCCTCTCTAGTTGGATGATTGTCCGCCTGCTGCGGCGGACCTCCGCGTAGGCCTCGCGCTTAACCCGATTTGGGATGAAGCGCCCAACGCGGCCTACGCGGCGGTCCATCACCGCAACCAGGACGCGGAGCTCCCGCCTGGTGAAAGGTGCAGCACGCATCATGGCAATGGCGTTTTCCTTATTTGGGCATATATTTATAGTGTCTGTTAGCATGTGATTGGTCAAAAATCTATGTTGTCATTTCTAATAACTTTATTGATCTTTGCAATGCTGTGAAGAGCAGAGTGTTATTTCGCACGAGCGGAAATACGCATTCGCATTAGCAAAATTTTTACCAAAAAAAAAAAACAAACAAACACAGACACAGAGACACACAGTTTTGAAAAAATTCCAACAAATATCTGTGTACTCACCACAGTTTGTGTGATCATTCAGCTGGACAGTCACAAAGTGGGCAACATTCAATTTAATTTGTTTGTGTGTTTGTTTAAATAATCAGGATTTTAGGATATAAAACAAATAAGGACACTATTTAGCATCATCACATTTTTTAAATTTCAAATCTAAAATTGAAAGCTTAACGTGTTAACGGATTTTTAGTATAAAAAATATTACACATTCCAACACACCAAAAGCATTACACAATGACCTTACAATATCAAACAAAATGTCAACATTACAAATAATACATAAGCATACTGTGATTTTAATTTGGATAAAAAAGATAATATAAAAACACTATACCTGAAATATTCAGCAACAATGCTTGCCCTGACTTGGCTCCCCCTCCGTGTAACACTCCCCCCACCGAAGTGTTGAACAACCCCTGGCTCCTCATCAGGCAATTCCTCTGTCTGAGGAAGCTCTACGCTACTCCTTACCGCGATATTGTGTAGTATTGCGCACAGAACCACTAGTTTACTTGCCATCTACGGCGAATACATGATGTCGCCACCAGTGCGGTGGAGCACACGAAACCGCCCTTTAAGGACCCCAATTGTGCGCTCCACCAGCTGCCTTGTGGCAGTAAGCGCGGAGTTAAATGCCGTCTGTGGTCCTGGCCTGGGATTACGGTAAGGAGTCATGAGCCAGGGGGTGCAAGGATATCCACGGTCTCCTGTTTGAGGAAAAACCAAAATTAGAAATAGTAAATTTTGAAAAATATAAAAATTTTTGAAAGAAATATGTGCAACAACTCACCCAATAACCACATGTCTGCTCGTTGACTTGATCTTAATCTGTGCCATATCCCTGATTGTCTAATGACATACGCATCATGGGAACTTCCAGTAAACTTTGCGTTCAGGGAAAGGATCTGGAGGGATGGCCCACAAACAACCATTACATTCAGAGAATGAAACAGTTTCCTGTTTCTATAAATTTCTTCATTATGTTTTGGTGGCTGAATAGCTACATGTGTGCCATCCACAACCCCAATAACATGTGGGAAGCGACTACCACCTTCCGCAAATTGCCGCTTCACCACATCTAGGGCACCAACATCCAAAGGCATAGCAATAAATTGCTTCACACGCTTGAGGAAAGCCTGGCAGACACGCCGCAGGACTTTACTGAACTGGCCCTGCGACATGCCAACCAGGTCTCCAACCACATGCTGGTAAGACCCTGTTGCCAAAAAATGTAACACAGCAAGGAATTGTGTCAATGGTGGTATTGCTGTAGGATACCGAATTTCAGACTCCAGATCACTCTCTATTATGGAGAGAGTGTCTAGGATTAGATGTGGTGGCAGCCTGTATCTACGTACAACCACATCATCTGGCATCCCAAAAAGTAGGACACGGGGTCGGAAAATTGGTGGCCTAGCACGCCTCCGTTGCCTTGGTTGATGAGGAGCCGGTTGTGGTTGTGGGGCTGGCGGTTGGGGTGGGAGTGCTGGCGTGGGTTGGGGAGGTAGGGCTTCTGCTGCGATAAATATAGACATCACACACTTTTATAAAAAAAAAAAATGTTGAATAAGACAAAAACAAAGTCCAAAAAATATGCAAACAAAAAATTTGTAAAAAAAGGGGGTGTCAACTTACTGCAGGAGCGTAAGACATTTTTTTCTGGGTTCAATTCAGGACCAAAAAGAATATTATCACAAAAAAGAAAAACAACATTATTTTTATAATGAAAGCTACATATGTTAAATTGTAATTGTTAAAAGTACTATTATTTAAAAAAACAGAACATCAAACACATCACAAACACCAACTACAAAATTATGAATAATTGGTTAAAAACATTTAAATAAAACAAACAAAAAGTTAGCCCTTTAGTAGCTAGTCCAGCCAAGAACAACACTACTTTGCTGATCAATCCAGGTAAAAAACATAACATTTATTATCAAGATGGAAAACAAACATAATCAAAACACTTTGAACAAACACAAACAGGAACCAACACAGGCCCAGGGAACTTACCTGATCCAAAATAAAGAAAGGAACTATTTGTGTTATATAGCACACAAAATAAACAAAATAGACTAGGGTTACGTCACCCAAAACAATTCTCCTACAAGAGAGCAAATATGACAGTCAAAAACAACATACAGACCAATAAAACAAACAGGCACCAACACAGGCCAAGGGAACTTACCTGATCCAAAATAAAGAAAGGAACTATTTGTGTTATATAGCACACAAAATAAACAAAATAGACTAGGGTTACGTCACCCAAAACAATTCTCCTACAAGAGAACAAAAATGTCAGTAAAAGCAATGAAGCACAGGTTTATTTGCAAAAATGGACTAGCAAAATATATATGTGTAAAAAAGAATAACAAACAATCAACATAAAATAAACACTTTTAAATCAAAAAATGAACAAGACGAATTCCAGAATACTCACAAACGAAAATTCGCAGAAAAAATGCTACACTGACTATATTCTAAACGCAAACGAAAGGACAAATGTATGCTTGACAATTACTCACTCTGAAAATTCCTATAGCACCTTCACGCACAAGCCAACAAACTCAAGTGAAAGAAACTCCAAACTACCTACACTCACAGCGTGCAAAGTAGGCCCTTAAATAAGCAGTGCAATCATTAACCAGATTAACAGTGTACACCTGTGTGAATTAACGCTACGCACGTAGGTATATAAGCACACACCTCGGCGTACACACGTCATCACAAACATGGCTTCTCGTGAGCAAATCGCAGCAGAGATGGACCGCATTGCAGAGCAGCAGATGGCATTGCAGAAAAAACGCCTAGATTGCCAAAGGCGTATGTTGGAATACGCCTCTGCGGATGTTGAAGAGGCAGGACCTAGTACTCTGCAAATGTCTGCTTCTGAACCACAACAATTGAGTGGGGATACCCTGCCACACACACATAGTGACCAAACTGAGGGAGAATTGGCATTAGCCACACAAACACAACAGACAGAAGCTGCTAGTGAGGAGGAAGATGGTGATGACCAACAAGAAGAAACCTCACAGGCTACCTCCAGACGGAAGAAAAGACAGCCTGCATTCACTAAGAGGGAGTTGCGTGTCTTGGTCACGCAGGCCATGTCCAAAATCCATAGAGGCCCAAAAAACATGGGGGCTGCTTCAAAAGATCGCATCTGGAGAGACATCACAAAATCTGTGAATGAAGTTGGCTCTGTCGTCAGAACATCGCAGGAAGTGAGACGAAGGTAAGTGCATCTTGACAGTCCTTTTTCTGTGCTAAGTTGACTAAAAAATGTAGTTACATGTGATGTTATGTCTAGCAAACACAAGCAGAACATGTGTGCTATATATTTACTTAGACCAATAATAATACTCAACTTTGTCCCTCTTTCACAATACATATGTAGGTGGGCCGACTTCAAATCCCGCCTGAAGGCAAAGAGGGCTGCGGAGTGGAATGCCTCAAGGGCTACAGGGGGTGGACCACCTGTCGCTGTGGAGTTTACTGACTTGGAGGAGATGGCGATGGCCTGTGTCAGTTATGAGGAGGGCCAAGGGGTGTCTCATATGGACACGGACCTGCCTGAGATTCTGACGGGACATGACTTGGAAGGTAAGTTTACACATTTATTTGTCTGTAATTTGAACTGTATTTATAATAATAAACTAATTTTGTATCCAACTTTTTCCCCACACATTCTTCTATTTGCTTGCCACAAAACACAGCACAGGGGGGTGATCAGTTTGAGTCACAGGACGGTTATGTGGTTGAGGCTGAGGTGGAGGGACCTAGTGGGTCTGGCAGTGTGGGCCAACAAATCCCACCTCTGCAGGTTCCTACTGCCCCCCCCACCCAACCCTCTGCTATCCCGGAGATCCTGCTTGAAATCGCTAGGTATGGTGAGAGCCTAAATAGGTTTCAAGACGGGGTCATCCGGGAGGTAAGCCAGATAGCTGTCCCGCTCACTGAGCACCGAACCTGTGTTGAGCAAGGTGTTGCTCAACTCTGCCAAGGTCTGGCAGAGATCAGGCAGGGCCAAGAACAACTTGCCTCCTCATTCCAAAGCCTTGCAAATAACATCTTGCAAGGGCTCCAGGCCATCGCTGTCTCCCTTGCCCACAGTGGCAGAGAGCCAACCACATCGGCTCCCTCCCCTGCCCCTGCCCAGGAAGAACAGCCCACTGGGCAGGCCCAACGAAGGTCGCTCCGCAGACCTTCCAAAGAAGAACAGGCTCAGGCGGGGAGAAAAAGAAGAAAATGATGTCTCTCCAGATGGGCAGCACCCATGTTTTTGATGTTGCCTCTATGTTATTTTGGAGTTGGCTTGTGTGGCCAGAATGGATAACTCCCTCTTAGTGAAATGTATTCTTTCTGTTTGGAGGTATTGTAGCCTGTGAGTTTATTTGTATAAACACCAGAGCCATCTTCCTCTTACTAGTGTGCTATGTATTGTTGTGTTTGTGTGGTGGATCCTAATTCTTTCTCATTTGGTATAAAATTTGTGTGTGGCAGGGTGTGTAATATGTTTTATTTATGCTTAAAAAATATACTTTTGACAGAAGCAGAATTTTGCAGAGTACTGAGTTCTGCTATATAATTATTGTCAGTGCCATCTGCTTGCTGCTTGGTCCATCTCTGCCTGTGAGACTCACGTGGAGACATGTTGTTTAAATGTTGTGAAATATTATTACAGTAATAAAAAATATATATTAAAAATTTGTCCAGTTTCTTCAAGGTAATGCATTAGGTAAATCTTAGTTCCAGAAAGATTAGGTCAGCATATAGACACTTGTAGACCAATCTGCAATTTCTCCTTAAAAATATAAAAATCCAAAAAAAACAGGTATGCTTTGCACCACACTTTAATGTCCATATTAAGTAAACAGACACGACACTTTTTAGAAATATCTATGGTCAACAGGACATCATTTAAAACATTGACAGATATTATAAACAAATATTATTGTGACTTTTAAGACTAAATAATAGTGTATGCTGCATTATGTGAGTGTTGGTTTATTTTACAAAAATGTTGCAGATTTCAAAAACTTTCACAAATAATTTCACTGGTTTGTATTTGGTAGTCTAACACACATTAAAACATGTTTAAAAAATGCTTACACACCAACTTAAACCAAAATAACACCCTTATTTGACAGTGTGTGAGATTTATATGTGAGTAGAATAAACATGTAATGTGTGTTCAGACAATTGCTGGTTGGTAACTTTCATCTGCTCATTAATTAACAAGTAATTGGACATCAGATGAATGTGCTCTCCAATTAACTGCTAATTACTGCATACACACTTGTACCAGTACTTCGCAAATGTAGAGTAACTGCAGACCTACTCGGCTGCTGCGTGAATGTTGCTACGGTTTCCTATGTTAGTTTTAACAGCGACAATGTTTATTTGCGAAAAACACGCCCATTGCGAGTTGCATACTCCCACACTGTACGCCCACTTTCACGCCCATGTCGGAGCATTGCGAAGTCTCGCCTCCGCCACGCCCACGCCACTCCTCGTTTTCGTTTGCCAGTTACGGCTTTTTTTTTTCAGAGTAATTTTGCACAGTTGTCGTACGTATGTACTCGCGCATGCGTAAACACGCATTTGCGCATGCGCAGATACTTACATTTCGTACATTTGCGTTGCGATGACTCTTAGCGATCAACTCGGAATGAGGGCCATAGTTCTTAAATGAAGCAAAGAAAGGGCTAAAAAGAATACATTGTTAAAGCACTTTTCATACTGTATATAATCTTTTTTATTAGGAACATAGGACCAAATGATTCATTACATGCAAAGAGCTAACAGGGTATATATTTTTACATCGTATATGATGACCTTAGTGGAAAAAGCCTTCCATCTAAGTTGTCACCTCTACAGAACTATAAATAACCCAACCCTATATATGACTACTGTTATTTGCACTTAATATATATATATATATATATAAATAGTAAATATATATACGATGAGCGGGTTCGGATCCTCGGAATCCGAACCCCCCCGAACTTCACCCTTTTTACACGGGTCCGAGGCAGATTCGAACCTTCCCGCCTTGCTCGGTTAACCCGAGCGTGCCCGGACGTCATCATCCCGCGGTCGGATTCTCACGAGATTCGTATTCTATATAAGGAGCCGCGCGTCTCCGCCATTTTTCACTCGGGCATTGGAAATGATAGTGAGAGGACGTGGCTGGCGTCCTCTCAGTTTTATTCAGGTGGCTGCAAATATCTGTGCTCATTGCTTTATTGTGGGGACTGGGGGCCAGCAGTATTATATAGGAGGAGTACAGTGCAGAGTTTTGCTGACCAGTGACCACCAGTATATGTTGTCTGCCTGAAAAACGCTCCATATCTGTGCTCAGTGTGCTGCACATATCTGTGCTCACACTGCTTTATTGTGGGGACTGGGGGCCAGCAGTATTATATAGGAGGAGTACAGTGCAGAGTTTTGCTGACCAGTGACCACCAGTATTATACGTTCTCTGCCTGAAAAACGCTCCATATCTGTGCTCAGTGTGCTGCATATATCTGTGCTCACACTGCTTTATTGTGGGGACTGGGGACCAGCAGTATTATATAGGAGAAGTACAGTGCAGAGTTTTGCTGACCAGTGACCACCAGTATTATACGTTCTCTGCCTGAAAAACGCTCCATATCTGTGCTCAGTGTGCTGCATATATCTGTGCTCACACTGCTTTATTGTGGGGACTGGGGACCAGCAGTATTATATAGGAGGAGTACAGTGCAGAGTTTTGCTGACCAGTGACCACCAGTATTATATGTTCTCTGCCTGAAAAACGCTCCATATCTGTGCTCAGTGTGCTGTATATATCTGTGCTCATACTGCTTTATTGTGGGGACTGGGGACCACCAGTATTATATAGGAGGAGTCAGAGCCGGATTAAGAGGGGGGTCCCGGGGATAAGTACCCCGGGCCCCCTTTTTTCAAAGGGCTCCCCATCGCCGCCGCAGATCGGAACAGAGATCCGATCTGCGGTATTGCCCTGCGCTTCCGGGAGCCGGCGCCACATGCAGCGGCAGGTCAGCTCAGCGATAGCCGTCCCTGGCGCCTCTGGCTCCCGGCTCCCGGCGGCGGCTCCACTGCCCGTGATAGAAGGACAGCTGAGCGACGGCTCAGCTGTCCAATAGTGTGAGGAACAGCAGCCTGCGGCTCAGTCATTGGCTGGGCGCGCAGCCTGCAGGGAAGGAGGAGAGAGGAGTCGGACAGCCGCCCATGGACTCCGTGGAGGCAGCCGCAAGCACAGCACCCATTCTCAGCCAGCTCAGGGGACTCCTTGGCTACCCGTACCTGTGCAAAAGCACATAAAAAAACGTAAGGCTGCATTACAATATGTTCTGGGTTTATATATATATATATATATATATATATATATACCACTTCACAAATCACGGCACTGGAGACAAGTTTCTAATGCAATAAAAAAGCTTGTAATATAGGTAGACGCACGTTTCAGAGCTTCCGCTCCGTCCTCAGTACCATACAAGATAAACACAACTCGACAATACACACATTTAAATACCTGTGTAGGTCCCGCCGAGCACCGCCGCCGTCCCCCTGGCTCCCGTTCACCGCCGCTGCTCTCACTTCCGCTTCCGCTCCCGACGTCATGTTGCCAGGCAACGCTCGGCTTGCGCGTCACCAGCCCCACAGTCTGCAGAGCGGGACGTCACTGATATTGCAGCTCCCGAACTGGTTCCCCCGGGGTCTGCAGCACACGCCTGACAGGGAAATATAACAAAAGGCACTGAGGACGGAGCGGAAGCTCTGAAACGTGCGTCTACCTATATTACAAGCTTTTTTATTGCATTTGAAACTTGTCTCCAGTGCCGTGATTTGTGAAGTGGTGTATGTTGATTTACACTGGCACGGGGACCCATTGCTGATTGAATACCAGAGTGCCGGCTGCTATGGACAATATATATATATATATATATATGTGTGTGTATATATAATATATATATATATATACACACACACACACATACACACGCACGTGCGCGCGTGTGTATGTATGTATATATATATATATGTGTATGTATTATAGACATATTTATCATAGGCGTGCGCACGGGGGGGGGGGGGACTGGTGCACACAGGCACCCCCTAATGTCCAGCACCCCCCTCACACACGCCTGTATCTGACTCATTACTGAGCATGCAGTTCTATTCCTGACTGTGACTACACTGTACGCCCGCACACGCTCTACGCCCGGCAGCACTGACAGCCCGCTCTCTACGGCCGTCCGCCCGCACAGACTTCCTGCGCGCAGAGACATCCCGCTACCTACGGCCGCTCGCTACGCCCACCCACACCCGCTCTCTACACCCGCGTCCATCATCCACCCGACCCTTCCCTCCCTACACTCACCCTCTATGCTCGGTCAGCAGGCCCGGCGACAGACATGCCGCTGCAGGGGCGGTAGAGGGTACATTTGTCAGCAGCACCTGCTACCGGAACCCACATGATTTTAATTTTAAATCTTAGGGCCCCCCTGTCTTAAGTACCCCAGGCCCCCCGAAGCCTTAATCCAACTCTGGGAAGAGTACAGTGCAGAGTTTTGCTGACCAGTGACCACCAGTATTATACGTTCTCTGCCTGAAAAACGCTCCATATCTGTGCTCAGTGTGCTGCATATATCTGTGCTCACACTGCTTTATTGTGGGGACTGGGGACCACCAGTATTATATAGGAGGAGTACAGTGCAGAGTTTTGCTGACCAGTGACCACCAGTATTATACGTTCTCTGCCTGAAAAACGCTCCATATCTGTGCTCAGTGTGCTGCATATATCTGTGCTCACACTGCTTTATTGTAGGGACTGGGGACCACCAGTATTATATCGGAGGAGTACAGTGCAGAGTTTTGCTGACCAGCGACCACCAGTATTATACGTTCTCTGCCTGAAAAACGCTCCATATCTGTGCTCAGTGTGCTGCATATGTCTGTGCTCACACTGCTTTATTGTGGGGACTGGGGACCAGCAGTATTATATAGGAGGAGTACAGTGCAGAGTTTTGCTGATCAGTGACCACCAGTATTATACGTTCTCTGCCTGAAAAACGCTCCATATCTGTGCTGCATTGTAGTATATAGTAGGAGTACAGTGCATAATTTTGCTGACCACCAGTATATAATATATAGCAGTATGGTACAGAAAGGCCACTGCTCTACCTACCTCTGTGTCGTCAAGTATACTATCCATCCATACCTGTGGTGCATTTCAGTTTTGCACAGTTTGGTGACCACCAGTATATAGTATATAGCAGTACAGTACAGTAGGCCACTGCTCTACCTACCTCTGTGTCGTCAAGTATACTATCCATCCATACCTGTGGTGCATTTCAGTTGTGCACAGTATATATAGTAGTAGGCCATTGCTATTGATACTGGCATATAATTCCACACATTAAAAAATGGAGAACAAAAATGTGGAGGGTAAAATAGGGAAAGATCAAGATCCACTTCCACCTCGTGCTGAAGCTGCTGCCACTAGTCATGGCCGAGACGATGAAATGCAATCAACCTCGTCTGCCAAGGCCGATGCCCAATGTCATAGTAGAGAGCATGTAAAATCCAAAAAAACAAAAGTTCAGTAAAATGACCCAAAAATCAAAATTAAAAGCATCTGAGGAGAAGCGTAAACTTGCCAATATGCCATTTACGACACGGAGTGGCAAGGAACGGCTGAGGCCCTGGCCTATGTTCATGGCTAGTGGTTCAGATTCACATGAGGATGGAAGCACTCATCCCCTCGCTAGAAAACTGCAGTGCCACTCCTAGATGGGCAAGGTGTTTGTGTCGGCCACTTGGGTCGCTTAGCTTAGTCACACAGCTACCTCATTGCGCCTCTTTCTCTGACGTCCTAGTGGATGCTGGGAACTCCGTAAGGACCATGGGGAATAGACGGGCTCCGCAGGAGACTGGGCACTCTAAAAGAAAGATTAGGTACTATCTGGTGTGCACTGGCTCCTCCCACTATGACCCTCCTCCAGACCTCAGTTAGATTTCTGTGCCTGGCCGAGCTGGATGCACACTAGGGGCTCTCCTGAGCTCCTAGAAAGAAAGTTTATTTTAGGTTTTTTATTTTACAGTGAGACCTGCTGGCAACAGGCTCACTGCATCGAGGGACTAAGGGGAGAAGAAGCGAACCTACCTGCTTGCAGCTAGCTTGGGCTTCTTAGGCTACTGGACACCATTAGCTCCAGAGGGATCGACCGCATGGAACTGGCCTTGGTGTTCGTTCCCGGAGCCGCGCCGCCGTCCCCCTTACAGAGCCAGAAGCAAGAAGAGGTCCGGAAAATCGGCGGCAGAAGACTTCGGTCTTCACCAAGGTAGCGCACATCACTGCAGCTGTGCGCCATTGCTCCTCATGCACACTTCACACTCCGGTCACTGAGGGTGCAGGGCGCTGGGGGGGGCGCCCTGAGGGCAATATATGACACCTTGGCTGGCAAATCTACATCATATATAGTCCTAGAGGCTATATAGATGTAAAATTACCCCTGCCAGTATTCCAGAAAAGCGGGAGAAAGTCAGTTGAAAAAGGGGCGGGGCTTCCCCCTCAGCACACTGGCGCCATTTTCTCTTCACAGTGCAGCTGGAAGACAGCTCCCCAGGCTCTCCCCTGTAGTTTTCAGGCTCAAAGGGTTAAAAAGAGAGGGGGGGCACAAAATTTAGGCGCAATATTGTATATACAAGCAGCTATTGGGAAAAATTCACTCAATATAGTGTTAATCCCAAAATTATATAGCGCTCTGGTGTGTGCTGGCATACTCTCTCTCTGTCTCCCCAAAGGGCTGTGTGGGGTCCTGTCCTCAGTCAGATCATTCCCTGTGTGTGTGTGCGGTGTGTCGGTACGGCTGTGTCGACACGTTTGATGAGGAGGCTTATGTGATGGCAGAGCAGATGCCGATAAATGTGATGTCGCCCCCTGTGGGGCCGACACCAGAGTGGATGGATAGGGGGAAGGTATAAACCGACAGTGTCAACTCCTTACATAAAAGGCTGGATGACGTAACAGCTATGGGACAGCCGGCTTCTCAGCCCGCGCCTGCCCAGGCGTCTCAAAGGCCATCAGGGGCTCAAAAACGGCCGCTCCCTCAGATGGCAGACACAGATGTCGACACGGAGTCTGACTCCAGTGTCGACGAGGTTAAGACATATACACAATCCACTAGGAACATCCGTTACATGATCCCGGCAATAAAAAATGTGTTACACATTTCTGACATTAACCCAAGTACCACTAAAAAAGGGTTTTATGTTTGGGGAGAAAAAGCAGGCAGTGTTTTGTTCCCCCATCAAATGAGTGAATGAAGTGTGAAAAAGCGTGGGTTCCCCCGATAAGAAACTGGTAATTTCTAAAAAGTTACTGATGGCGTACCCTTTCCCGCCAGAGGATAAGTTACGCTGGGAGATATCCCCTAGGGTGGATAAGGCGCTCACACGTTTGTCAAAAAAGGTGGCACTGCCGTCTTAGGATACGGCCACTTTGAAGGTACCTGCTGATAAAAAGCAGGAGGCTATCCTGAAGTCTGTATTTACACACTCAGGTACTAGACTGAGACCTGCAGATAGTGCTGCTGCAGCGTGGTCTGTAACCCTGTCAAACAGGGATACTATTTTGCGAACATTAGGCGTCGTCTTATATATGAGGGATGCACAGAGGGATATTTTGCCGGCTGGCATCCAGAATTAATGCAATGTCTATTCTGTCAGTTGGGTATTAGAGACCCGACACTGGACAGGTGATGCTGACTTTAAAAGGCACATAGAGCCTTATAAGGGTGAGGAATTGTTTGGGGATGGTCTCTGGGACCTCGTATCCACAGCAACAGCTGGGAAGAAAAATTTTTACCTCAGGTTTCCTCACAGCCTAAGAAAGCACTGTATTATCAGGTACAGTCCTTTCGGCTTCAGAAAAGCAAGCGGGTCAAAGGCGCTTCCTTTCTGCACAGAGACGAGGGAAGAGGGAAAAAAGCTGCACCAGTCAGCCAGTTCCCAGAATCAAAATTCTTCCCCCGCTTCCTCTGAGTCCACCGCATGACGCGGGGGCTCCACAGGCGTAGCCAGGTACAGTGGGGGGCCGCCTCAAAAATTTCAGCGATCAGTGGGCTCGCTCACAGGTGGATCCCTGGATCCTTCAAGTAGTATCTCAGGGGTACAAGCTGGAATTCGAGGCGTCTCCCCCCCGCCGTTTCCTCAAATCTGCCTTGCCGACAACTCCCTCAGGCAGGGAGGCTGTGCTAGAGGCAATTCACAAGCTGTATTCCCAGCAGGTGATAGTCAAGGTGCCCCTACTTCAACAAGGACGGGGTTACTATTCCACACTGTTTGTGGTACCGAAACCGGACGGTTCGGTGAGACCCATTTTAAATTTGAAATCCTTGAACACATACATAAAAAAATTCAAGTTCATGATGGAATCGCTCAGGGCGGTTATTGCAAGCCTGGAGGAGGGGGATTACATGGTATCCCTGGACATCAAGGATGCTTACCTACATGTCCCCATTTACCATCCTCACCAGGAGTACCTCAGATTTGTGGTACAGGATTGCCATTACCAATTCCAAACACTGCCGTTTGGACTGTCCACGGCACCGAGGGTCTTTACCAAGGTAATGGCAGAAATGATGATACTCCTTCGAAAAAAGGGAGATTTAATTATCCCGTACTTGGACGATCTCCTTATAAAGGCGAGGTCCAAGGAGCAGTTGTTGGTCGGAGTAGCACTATCTCGGGAAGTGCTACAACAGCACGGATGGATTCTATACATTCCAAAGTCACAGCTGGTTCCTACCACACGCCTACTGTTCCTGGGGATGGTTCTGGACACAGAACAGAAAAAAGTGTTTCTCCCGCAGGAGAAAGCCAAGGAGCTGTCATCTCTAGTCATCTCTAGTCAGAGACCTCCTGAAACCAAAACAGGCATCGGTGCATCACTGCACACGAGTCCTGGGAAAAATGGTAGCTTCTTACGAAGCAAAATTCCATTCGGCAGGTTCCATGCAAGAACCTTTCAGTGGGACCTCTTGGACAAGTGGTCGGGATCGCATCTTCAGATGCATCGGCTGATAACCCTGTCTCCAAGGACCAGGGTATCTCTACTGTGGTGGCTGCAGAGTGCTCATCTTCAAGAGGGCCGCAGATTCGGCATACAGGACTGGGTCCTGGTAACCACGGATGCCAGCCTTCGAGGCTGGGGGGCAGTCACACAGGGAAGAAATTTCCAAGGACTTTGGTCAAGTCAGGAGTCGTCCCTACACATAAATATTCTGGAACTGAGGGCCATTTACAATGCCCTAAGTCTGGCAAGGCCTCTGCTTCAAAACCAACCGGTACTGATCCAATCAGACAACATCACGGCAGTCGCCCATGTAAACCGACAGGGTGGCACAAGAAGCAGGATGGCGATGGCAGAAGCCACAAGGATTCTCCGATGGGCGGAAAATCACGTCTTAGCACTGTCAGCAGTGTTCATTCCGGGAGTGGACAACTGGGAAGAAGACTTCCTCAGCAGACACGACCTACACCCGGGAGAGTGGGGACTTCATCCAGAAGTCTTCCAACTGTTGGTAAACCGTTGGGAAAGGCCACAGGTGGACATGATGGCGTCCCGCCTAAACAAAAAACTAGATATTGCGCCAGGTCAAGGGACCCTCAGGCAATAGCTGTGGACGCTCTAGTGACACCGTGGGTGTACCAGTCGGTTTATGCATTCCCTCCTCTGCCTCTCATACCAAAGGTACTGAGAATAATAAGAAAACGAGGAGTAAGAACGATACTCGTGGTTCCGGATGGGCCAAGAAGAGCTTGGTACCCAGAACTTCAAGAAATGATATCAGAGGACCCATGGCCTCTACCTCTCAGACAGGATCTGCTACAGCAGGGGCCCTGTCTGTTCCAAGACTTACCGTGGCTGCGTTTGACGGCATGGCGGTTGAATTCCGGATCCTAAAGGAAAAGGGCATTCCGGAAGAAGTCATTCCTACGCTGATAAAAGCCAGGAAAGAAGTAACCGCAAACCATTATCACCGTATTTGGCGAAAATATGTTGCGTGGTGTGAGGCCAGGAAGGCCCCAACAGAGGAATTTCAGCTGGGTCGTTTTCTGCACTTCCTACAGTCAGGGGTGACTATGGGCCTAAAATTGGGTTCCATTAAGGTCCAGATTTCGGCTCTGTCGATTTTCTTCCAGAAAGAACTGGCTTCGCTGCCTGGAGTTCAGACATTTGTAAAGGGAGTGCTACATATTCAGCCCCCTTTTGTGCCTCCTGTGGCACCTTGGGATCTCAACGTGGTGTTGAGTTTCTTAAAATCACATTGGTTTGAGCCACTTAAAACTGTGGATTTGAAATATCTCACGTGGAAAGTGGTCATGTTATTGGCCTTGGCTTCGGCCAGGCGTGTGTCAGAATTGGCGGCTTTGTCATGTAAAAGCCCTTATCTGATTTTCCATATGGATAGGGCAGAATTGAGGACTCGTCCCCAGTTTCTCCCTAAGGTGGTATCAGCTTTTCACTTGAACCAACCTATTGTAGTGCCTGCGGCTACTAGGGACTTGGAAGATTCCAAGTTACTGGACGTAGTCAGGGCCTTAAAAATTTATATTTCCAGGACGGCTGGAGTCAGGAAAACTGACTCGCTTTTTATCCTGTAGGCACCCAACAAAATAGGTGCTCCTGCTTCTAAGCAGACTATTGCTCGCTGAATTTGTAGCACAATTCAGCTGGAGCATTCTGCGGCTGGATTGCCGCATCCTAAATCAGTAAAAGCCCATTCCACGAGGAAAGTGGGCTCATCTTGGGCGGCTGCCCGAGGGGTCTCGGCTTTACAATTTTACCGAGCTGCAACTTGGTCAGGGGCAAACACGTTTGCTAAATTCTACAAAATTGATACCCTGGCTGAGGAGGACCTTGAGTTCTCTCATTCGGTGCTGCAGAGTCATCCGCACTCTCCCGCCCGTTTGGGAGCTTTGGTATAATCCCTATGGTCCTTACGGAGTTCCCAGCATCCACTAGGACGTCAGAGAAAATAAGATTTTACTCACCGGTAAATCTATTTCTCGTAGTCCGTAGTGGATGCTGGGCGCCCATCCCAAGTGCGGATTGTCTGCAATACTTGTATGTAGTTATTGCCTAACTAAGGGTTATTGTTGAGCCATCTGTTGAGAGGCTCAGTTATATTTCATACTGTTAACTGGGTATAGTATCACGAGTTATACGGTGTGATTGGTGTGGCTGGTATGAGTCTTACCCGGGATTCAAAATCCTTCCTTATTGTGTCAGCTCTTCCGGGCACAGTATCCTAACTGAGGTCTGGAGGAGGGTCATAGTGGGAGGAGCCAGTGCACACCAGATAGTACCTAATCTTTCTTTTAGAGTGCCCAGTCTCCTGCGGAGCCCGTCTATTCCCCATGGTCCTTACGGAGTTCCCAGCATCCACTACGGACTACGAGAAATAGATTTACCGGTGAGTAAAATCTTATTTTTTTTCTTTGCATCATGTGGCGTTTGGGGACTATTTTTTTGAAGTGCCATCCTGCCTGACACTGCAGTGCCACTCCTAGATGGGCCAGGTGTTTGTGTCGGCCACTTGTGTCGCTTAGCTTAGTCACACAGCTACCTCATTGCGCCTCTTTTTTCTTTGCATCGTGTGCTGTTTGGGGACTATTTTTTTGAAGTGCCATCCTGCCTGACACTGCAGTGCCACTCCTAGATGGGCTAGGTGTTTGTGTCGGCCACTTGTGTCGCTTAGCTTAGTCACACAGCTACCTCATTGCACCTCTTTTTTTCTTTGCATCATGTGCTGTTTGGGGACAATTGTTTTGAAGTGCCATCCTGTCTGACACTGCAGTGCCACTCCTAGATGGGCCAGGTGTTTGTGTCGGCCACTTGGGTCGCTTATCTTAGTCACACAGCTACCTCGGTGCAAATTTTAGGACTAAAAATAATATTGTGAGGTGTGAGGTGTTCAGAATAGACTGAAAATTAGTGTAAATTATGGTTATTGAGGTTAATAATACTATGGGATCAAAATGACCCCCAAATTCTATGATTTAAGCTGTTTTTGAGGTTTTTTTGTAAAAAAACACCCGAATCCAAAACACACCCGAATCCGACAAAAAATTTTCAGGGAGGTTTTGCCAAAACGCGTCCGAATCCAAAACACGGCCGTGGAACCGAATCCAAATCCAAAACACAAAACCCGAAAAGTTTCCGGTGCACATCACTAATATATATATATATATATATATATATATATATAATTTTTTTCTTCTTTCTCTTCCCTGAGAGATTGAGTTTCTCTATTAACATGTACAATGAGGGCACAGTGAACCCTGAGTCTACTTTTCTCATCCTCTTTGGAAGCTGGGAATTGCTTACTGTTTGGGATCCCAGCAATGTTCTTTATTTCTCAAATGGGGTTGTGATATATAACCCACCTTAGGCACCTGGATAAGTGTGGATTGTCTATAGAATAGTAGTTTCATTATCCTCCAAGACATTCTGAACTATCAGAGATGCTTCTCAATTAAATCAGCTACATAGTATCCTTCTAGGCAGGGTTGTATTTAGGGGTGAGAGTACCCCTAAGCACAACATTAACATCCACCCACCTTTGCCTAACTTTATTATTTTCATTGATTGGTTATAAGCTCTCATTTGAAGATAGCCAATTTAATTGAATAATTAAAAAGCAACTATGAAATCTGCATGTATACATATTTACTAAATATGACAGCTTACAGGGGTAGTATGTGCATGTCCTACCCATTTACACTCCAATCGAGATGGCATATGGTACCGTGTAGTGGAAATATTTTGCAGTTACTGGTAAATTTCAGGCTGACAGTACCAACACATGCATCCAAGTGCTGCTTCTAAACAAGTGCCACCCCTAGGCATGTGCCTCACATGCCTAATGGGAAATTTGCCACTGTTTCCAGGTCATTGTTTTTAGGTTTTTATTACATCCCAGTGACCTATATATGTCCAGGGGGAAGGACATACATGGACACATAGACATAGACACCTCTCTCTCTCTCCCTTGCATAATGTGTATCAGGGGCTCTAACTGGCATAATGTGGGCTATACCTGGCATGTGTATCAGGGACTCTACCTGGCATAATGTGTATCAGCGGCTCTACCATGGTGTAATGTGTATAAGGGGTGCTACTGTGCCATATAATGTGAATAACGGACACTACTGTGCCATGTAATGTGAATTGGTACTATTCTGTGGCCAAGTCCCTTCCCCATAAAGCCAAGCCCCTATATTTATGGCACGCACTGTCCCTATTTTAAACATGGTGGGAGAGGGGGCACCAATTCTTTTTTCTGGCACGGGGTACCAAAATATCTAGTTACAGTACTGGGGACAAATATATAAATGTGTGCATGTATGAGTGTGTCTTAATTTTGGATCCTAAGAAAAAAAGGAGAATAATGTGGGGGTCTTGTATAGGGTATGTATTGTAAGTAGAGGCATATGGTTGATAGTAACTAGGGACGACCATCTACAGTATGTGACAATGCCTAATAATGCAACTTCTTCCTAGACTCTCTAAGGGGCAGATATACTAAGTCTTGGAGAGTGATAAAGTGGAGAGAGATAAAGTACCAACCAATCAGCTCCTGTTATTTTTCAAACACAAGAGCGGGATGTACTAACCTCCCCCGCCGCGTTATCTGGCTTTTCTCTGTGCTCCTTGTCTTATCTCCGCCGTTACTAGTCTCCTCTCCGCTGCCTGGCACTACTCGTTGCTCCCCCATGCTCCCCGTCTTTTTTCTCTTCATCACCGCCGCACCCACTGAGTCATGCGCTCTCTGTAGCAATTGGTCAGCGCTGCGCTCCCCCTGTCAGGGGCGCGCAAGCAGGGTCCAGGACCCGGCATCCCACAAGCCAGTGTGCGCCTGCTAGGAAGATGACACAAGTGCGCACGCGCAACTGACAGGGGGAACGCATGGCTGACCAAGCGCTAAGGAGAGCGCAGGACTCAGTGGCCGTGGCGGTGATGAGAAAAAAGACGGGGAGTATGGGGGAGCGACGGGTAGCGCAGGACAGTGGAGACTGGAGACCAGTAACCGCGGAGATAAGACAAGGTGGGTCATTCCGAGTTGATCGCTCGCTAAAAGTTTTTAGCAGCCGTGCAAACGCATTGTCGCCGCCCACTGGGAGTGTATTTTCGCTTTGCAGAAGTGCACACGCTTGTGCAGCAGAGCGCCTGCAAAATCTTTTTGTGCAAAACAAGACCAGCCCTGTAGTTACTCTTCTTTTTCTGCCACGCCTGCGTTTTTCTAAGCACTCCCTGAAAACGGTCAGTTGAGATACAGAAACGCCCACTTCATGTCAATCTTCCTGCGTTCGGCCATGCGACTGGAATGTTTGTTACACTCTGTGCAAACCCATGATGCTCATTGTACCCATATGACATGCCTGCGCATTGTAGTGCATATATATGCACCATGCACAGAAATGCAAATTTTTAGCCTGATCACTGCGCTGCGAACAACGGCAGCTAGCGATCAACTCGGAATGACCCCAAGGGAGTGCAGAGAAAAGCCAGATAATGCAGTGGGAGATGTTAGTACATCCGCCCACAGTCTGTAACATGGCAGTTAGAAGGTTTGCCCGGTACTTTATATCGCTATCACTTTCCAAGGATTAGTACATTTCCCCCAGTCTCGCCACAGCTATGTGAATAATTAGCAGAATTATAATTGTTCTGCTTTCATAAGAGAGAAAAATGTGCTTGTCTCACAATCACAACAATATTGGCGTGCCAACCTCTGCCAATATCTGTAAAAATGGGCACAAAGATTTCAGGGAAGAGAGGAATTCGCTAAAGTGTAGGAATTCATAATACAGGTTGAGTATCCCATATCCAAATATTCCGAAATACTGACTTTTTTGAGTGAGAGTGAGATAGTGAAACCTTTGTTTTTTGATGGATCAATGTACACAAACTTTGTTTAATACACAAAGTTATTAAAAATATTGTATTAAATGACCTTTAGGCTGTGTGTATAAGGTGTATATGAAACATAAATGAATTGTGTGAATGTACACACACTTTGTTTAATGCACAAAGTTATAAAAAATATTGTCTAAAATGACCTTCAGGCTGTGTGTATAAGGTGTATATGTGACATAAATGCATTCTGTGCTTATATTTAGGTCCCATCACCATGATATCTCATTATGGTATGCAATTATTCCAAAATAAGGAAAAATCCGATATCCAAAATACCTCTGGTCCCAAGCATTTTGGATAAGGGATACTCAACCTATAGTAACAGCAGCGAGTTTCGTTCTAATGCCAGCACCTCAGTCCTTAATTGCCATCCCTTTTCATGAGAGCAGTAATACTTGCAAAATCAATACTTCCAACAAACAAGGCTTTAGTTGACATTGATCTTATTCATGGTATTCGCATAGACATTCATGTTATAGATACAGAACTCCTGTGTGATTTTTAATATCCTTATATTTTAGTAGGGGGAAAATCTATGTCAGCTGGAAGAGGGCCATAATTATAGTAGGTTGTTTGAAAGGAATACTGTCCATGGAATTGATTTGTTAGCCAAAGGCTGACCTTACTAACATACATATGTAAGAATTTTATCATAACAGGGGTTCATTTCTTTGCAATAGTAGTGTTTTGAGTAATTACTGCGTTGCCAGTAGTGGCAAACGCTCAACCCTGGAGTACAGTATGTGCTGAGCGAAACATGCCAGATACACTCGGTAAACGGGCATACAGTACACTCACTCTGCATCAACCCCAAAGTGATCATACTTAGTTATATGAGCGTTAATCAGAATTACTGCGGTTCTTCTGTACAGTACACAGTGAGCATCACCATGACAGGTCTTTTCTTTTCAAAGCAAGCAATGACATGAGCAGATCATCTATTTGTAACGGTACATGACAGCCTGCAGTGTACAAGCTAATTGCTCCTTTTACCAACACACATACACAGCCATAGTGCTACAGTAATTGATGGGCAAAGTGATAGATACAGTACACAGTGAAAAACACTCATTGATCTACACACAGAGATTTACAGGTAAATACATTATGTATTATAAGAGCCACATGTGCATCCAGCTTATTGTGTCTTTTGAATACAAAGAGTAGACATACATTAGCAAACAGAGGCAAAAGTAAATTAAACACCTGGCTTATTTCTCTATAATTGACACACCAAGGACTTTAATGAGATCTTTAGGATTATGGAAGGATCATAACAAGTCTTTCCTCCTTAATTAGGCTCAGATCAATGCTTGTTTGTGTAGAGTATAAATTGTGCCTTATGCAGTTGTGTGAAGCCTTCAACTTTGGCTCAGAAGTCCCCACTGGCCATGATCATGATTTCCACCCACCACCATCAATCCTTGCTCTGTGACATACTGTATAAACCCACACCTATACATCACACACACATCATTCTGTTTAACACAAGTGAGCCAATTACCATGCAAATGGTCGAATGTTACCGACTTCCCATTGCAGAACAGTTCAATAAGGAAGGAAGACCTAGAAGAATCCAATAAAGAGATCTTTAACACCAGATAGAGTTTATGATTTTAGGCTAAAATTTGTTTATGTGGAGATTTAATGTTTCAGGCAAAGTGCCTAGTATAACTGAGGCAGAAAAAGTCACTTACAAAATGAAAAACTACTGAGCAGATGTGGTGCCAGGTGCATACACTTGTGTAAGAATCATTTTAATGGGAGAAGTGCAGACATTTGGGGGCCTAGATGGCAGCATCTGTTGTGGGTGAAAATGTTTGCAGTGGCCCATGAGAGGAGATAAGTGATCAGTGTAGTTTCTTGCCAGGTCTTGATTAGTGATGAGCGGGTTCGGTTTCTCGGAAACCGAACCCCCCCGAACTTCACCCTTTTTACACGGGTCCGAGGCAGGTTCGAACCTTCCCGCCTTGCTCGGCTAACCCGAGCACGCCCGAACGTCATCATCCCGCTGTCGGATTCTCGCAAGATTCGGATTCTATATAAGCAGCCGCGCGTCGCCGCCATTTTCACTCGTGCATTGCAAATGTTAGGGAGAGGACGTGGCTGGCGTCCTCTCCGTTATTGTTGAATTTGATTGTGCATTATTGCTTAATTCATTGTGGGGAGGACTGGGGAGCAGCTGTATAATATAGGAGGAGTACAGTGCAGAGTTTTGCTGATCAGTGACCACCAGTTATCCGTTCTCTGCCTGAAAAAAACGCTCCATATCTGTGCTCAGTGTGCTGCATATATATCTGTGCTCACACTGCTTAATTGTGGGGACTGGGGAGCAGCTGTATTATATAGCAGGAGTACAGTGCAGAGTTTTGCTGACAGTGACCACCAGTATACGTTGTCTGCCTGAAAAACACTCCATATCTGTGCTCAGTGTGCTGCTTTATTGTGGGGACTGGGGACCACCAGTGTAATTAATATTATATAGGAGGAGTACAGTGCAGAGTATTGCTGACAGTGACCACCATTATACGTTGTCTGCCTGAAAAACACTCCATATCTGTGCTCAGTGTGCTGCTTTATTGTGGGGACTGGGGAGTCGGGACCACCAGTATAATATTATATAGGAGGAGTACAGTGCAGAGTTTTGCTGACACAGTGACCACCAGTATACTATATATAGCAGTACGGTACGGAAGGCCACTGCTGTACCTACCTCTGTGTCGTCATTAAGTATACTATCCATCTACATTCTATACCTGTGGTGCATTTTAGTTTTGCAGTTTGCTGCCACAGTGACCACCAGTATACTATATATAGCAGTACGGTATGGAAGGCCACTGCTGTACCTACCTCTGTGTCGTCATTAAGTATACTATCCATCTACATTCTATACCTGTGGTGCATTTTAGTTTTGCAGTTTGCTGACACAGTGACCACCAGTATACTATATATAGCAGTACGGTACGGAAGGCCACTGCTGTACCTACCTCTGTGTCGTCATTAAGTATACTATCCATCTACATTCTATACCTGTGGTGCATTTTAGTTTTGCAGTTTGCTGACACAGTGACCACCAGTATACTATATATAGCAGTACGGTATGGAAGGCCACTGCTGTACCTACCTCTGTGTCGTCATTAAGTATACTATCCATCTACATTCTATACCTGTGGTGCATTTTAGTTTTGCAGTTTGCTGACACAGTGACCACCAGTATACTATATATAGCAGTACGGTACGGAAGACCACTGCTGTACCTACCTCTGTGTCGTCATTAAGTATACTATCCATCTACATTCTATACCTGTGGTGCATTTTAGTTGTGCGCAGTATATATAGTAGTAGGCCAATGCTATTGATACTGGCATATCGTTCCACACATTAAAATATGGAGAACAAAAATGTGGAGGTTACAATAGGGAAAGATCAAGATCCACTAACACCTCGTGCTGAAGCTGCTGCCACTAGTCATGGCCGAGACGATGAAATGCCATCAACGTCGTCTGCCAAGGCCGATGCCCAATGTCATAGTAGAGAGCATGTAAAATCCAAAAAACAAAAGTTCAGTAAAATGACCCAAAAATCAAAATTAAAAGCGTCTGAGGAGAAGCGTAAACTTGCCAATATGCCATTTACGACACGGAGTGGCAAGGAACGGCTGAGGCCCTGGCCTATGTTCATGGCTAGTGGTTCAGCTTCACATGAGGATGGAAGCACTCATCCTCTCGCTAGAAAAATGAAAAGACTTAAGCTGGCAAAAGCACAGCAAAGAACTGTGCGTTCTTCTAAATCACAAATACCCAAGGAGAGTCCAATTGTGTCGGTTGTGATGCCTGACCTTCCCAACACTGGACGATAAGAGCTTGCGCCTTCCACCATTTGCACGCCCCCTGCAAGTGCCGGAAGGAGCACCCGCAGTCCAGTTCCTGATAGTCAAATTGAAGATGTCACTGTTGAAGTACCCCAGGATGAGGATATGGGTGTTGCTGGCGCTGGGGAGGAAATTGACAAGGAGGATTCTGATGGTGAGGTGGTTTGTTTAAGTCAGGCACCCGGGGAGACACCTGTTGTCCGTGGGACGAATATGGCCATTGACATGCCTGGTCAAAATACAAAAAAAAATCAGCTCTTCGGTGTGGAATTATTTCAACACAAATGCGGACAACAGGTGTCAAGCCGTGTGTTGCCTTTGTCAAGCTGTAATAAGTAGGGGTAAGGACGTTAACCACCTCGGAACATCCTCCCTTATACGTCACCTGCAGCGCATACATCATAATTCAGTGACAAGTTCAAAAACTTTGGGTGACAGCGGAAGCAGTCCACTGACCACTAAATCCCTTCCTCTTGTAACCAAGCTCCTGCAAACCACACCACCAACTCCCTCAGTGTCAATTTCCTCCTTACCCAGGAAAGCCAATAGTCCTGCAGGCCATGTCACTGGCAAGTCTGACGAGTCCTCTCCTGCCTGGGATTCCTCCGATGCATCCTTGAGTGTAACGCCTACTGCTGCTGGCGCTGCTGTTGTTGCTGCTGGGAGTCGATCGTCATCCCAGAGGGCAAGTCGGAAGACCACTTGTACTACTTCCAGTAAGCAATTGACTGTCCAACAGTCCTTTGCGAGGAAGATGAAATATCACAGCAGTCATCCTGCTGCAAAGGAGATAACTCAGGCCTTGGCAGCCTGGGCGGTGAGAAACGTGGTTCCGGTATCCACCGTTAATTCAGAGGCAACTAGAGACTTGATTGAGGTATTGTGTCCCCGGTACCAAATACCATCTAGGTTCCATTTCTCTAGGCAGGCGATACCGAAAATGTACACAGACCTCAGAAAAAGAGTCACCAGTGTCCTAAAAAATGCAGTTGTGCCCAATGTCCACTTAACCACGGACATGTGGACAAGTGGAGCAGGGCAGACTCAGGACTATATGACTGTGACAGCCCACTGGGTAGATGTATTGCCTCCCGCAGCAAGAACAGCAGCAGCAGCACCAGTAGCAGCATCTCGTAAACGCCAACTCATTCCTAGGCAGGCTACGCTTTGCATCACCGCTTTCCATAAGAGGCACACAGCTGACAACCTCTTACAAAAACTGAGGAAGATCATCGCAGAATGGCTTACCCCAATTGGACTCTCCTGGGGATTTGTGACATCGGACAACGCCAGCAATATTGTGCGTGCATTACATCTGGGCAAATTCCAGCACGTCCCATGTTTTGCACATACATTGAATTTGGTGGTGCAGAATTATTAAAAAAACGACAGGGGCGTGCAAGAGATGCTGTCGGTGGCCCGAAGAATCGCGGGCCACTTTCGGCATACAGCCACCGCGTACAGAAGACTGGAGCACCACCAAACAATCCTGAACCTGCCCTGCCATCATCTGAAGCAAGAGGTGGTAACGAGGTGGAATTCAACCTTCTATATGCTTCAGAGGATGGAGGAGCAGCAAAAGGCCATTCAAGCCTATACATCTGGCCACGATATAGGCAAAGGAGGGGGAATGCACCTGACTCAAGCGCAGTGGAGAATTATTTCAACGTTGTGCAAGGTTCTGCAACCCTTTGAACTTGCCACATGTGAAGTCAGTTCAGACACTGCCAGCCTGAGTCAGGTCATTCCCCTCATCAGGCTTTTGCAGAAGAAGCTGGAGACATTGAAGGAGGAGCTAAAACAGAGCGATTCCGCTAGGCATGTGGGACTTGTGGATGGAGCCCTTAATTCGCTTAACCAGGATTCACGGGTGGTCAATCTGTTGAAATCAGAGCGCTACATTTTGGCCACCGTGCTCGATCCTAGATTTAAAACCTACGTTGTATCTCTCTTTCCGGCAGACACAAGTCTGCAGAGGTTCAAAGACCTGCTGGTGAGAAAATTGTCAAGTCAAGCGGAACGTGACGCGTCAACATCTCCTCCTTCACATTCTCCCGCAACTGGGGGTGCGAGTAAAAGGCTAAGAATTCCGAGCCCACCCGCTGGCGGTGATGCTGGGCAGTCTGGAGCGAGTGCTGACATCTGGTCCGGACTGAAGGACCTGCCAACGATTACTGACATGTCGTCTACTGTCACTGCATATGATTCTCTCACCATTGAAAGAATGGTGGAGGATTATATGAGTGGCCGCATCCAAGTAGGCACGTCACACAGTCTGTACGTATACTGGCAGGAAAAAGAGGCAATTTGGAGGGGTGTGGTTCATTAAATCGACAGTGTCTAGGTCGACAATATTTAATTCGACTACTATAGGTCGACAGTCACTAGGTCGACTTGGATGGAAGGTCGACAGGGTTTCTAGGTCGACATGTGCTAGGTCGACAGGTCTAAAGGTCGACATGAGGTTTTTGGTTTTTTTGGTGTCGTTTTCTTCGTAAAGTGACCGGGATCCCAAATTAGTGCACCGCGTCCCCTCGCATGGCTCGCTTCGCTCGCCATGCTTCAGGCATGGTGCCTTCGCTTCGCTCGGTACACTTTACCGTTCCAATTGTAGTCCACGTGGATCGTTAAGTATGAAAAAAAAAAAATGTGAAAAATTCATGTCGACCTTTAGACCTGTCGACCTAGAAACCCTGGTGACCTTCCATCCATGTCGACCTAGTGACTGTCGACCTATAGTGGTCGACCTAAACATTGTCGACCTAGACACTGTTGATCTTCAGACCGGATCCCAATTTGGAGGCCCTTGCACAAACTGGCTTTATTCTACCTAAGTTGCCCTCCCTCCAGTGTGTACTCCGAAAGAGTGTTTAGTGCAGCCGCTCACCTTGTCAGCAATCGGCGTACAAGGTTACTTCCAGAAAATGTGGAGAAGATGATGTTCATCAAAATGAATTATAATCAATTCCTGCGTGGAGACATTCACCAGCAATTGCCTCCTGAAAGTACACAGGGACCTGAGATGGTGGATTCCAGTGGGGACGAATTAATAATCTGTGAGGAGGGGGATGTACACAGTGAAAGGGGTGAGGAATTGGAGGATGATGATGATGAGGAGGACATCTTGCCTCTGTAGAGCCAGTTTGTGCAAGGAGAGATTGATTGCTTCTTTTTTGGTGGGGGCCCAAACCAACCAGTCATTTCAGTCACAGTCGTGTGACAGACCCTGTCGCTGAAATGATGGGTTCGTTAAAGTGTGCATGTCCTGTTTATACACCATAAGGGTGGGTGGGAGGGCCCAAGGACAATTCCATCTTGCACCTCTTTTTTCTTTAATTTTTCTTTGCATCATGTGCTGTTTGGGGACTATTTTTTGAAGTGCCATCCTGTCTGACACTGCAGTGCCACTCCAAGATGGGCCAGGTGTTTGTGTCGACCACTTGTGTCGCTTAGCTTAGTTACACAGCGACCTTGGTGCGCCTCTTTTTTTCTTTGCATCATGTGCTGTTTGGGGACTATTTTTTTGAAGTGCCATCCTGTCTGACACTGCAGTGCCACTCCTAGATGGGACAGGTGTTTGTATCGGCCACTTGTGTCGCTTAGCTTAGTCACACAGCGACCTCGGTGCAAGTTTTAGGACTAAAAAGAATATTGTGAGGTGTGAGGTGTTCAGAATAGACTGGAAATGAGTGGAAATTTTGGTTATTGAGGTTAATAATACTATGGGATCAAAATGACCCCCAAATTCTATGATTTAAGCTGTTTTTTAGGGTTTTTTGAAAAACCCAAACACCCAAAACACACCCGAATCCGACAAAAATTTTTCGCTGAGGTTTTGCCAAAACGCGTCCGAATCCAAAACACGGCCACGGAACCGAATCCAAAACCAAAACACAAAACCCGAAAAATGTCCGGTGCACATCACTAGTCTTGATTAGGTCCACTGAATTGCAGACACTAGATTTCATTTTGTGAAATTACACACAGTATGGCTGCAGACGTATTGTGAGTGACAGTCTGCATTTGTTTGGGGCATGGTGGTACACATGTCAGCCCCAAACTCTGGGCGTGCTGAAGACAATGGATGAGTCCTTGGATTCAGGTTCCCTGGTCCCGGCTGAGTGTTACTCAGATGTCTGATGTCCACTCAGGTGATTCAATGCTGCATCTTGGGATGCAGCAGTGAATCATAGAAGACGGCTGGAGGTGCAGCAGTGGATCACAGAAGCCAGATGGAGGAGCCTATACAAGACGCTTCCTCTGGCATTTCCATAATTTCACACACCCGCTGCCTACAAAGACGCAACTGCTGTGTGAATAGCGTCCTCCTCTGAATCCCCTCTACAGTTTGCACATATTTAGATGCCATTAGCCTATATAAAAATAAGTTTCAAACAAATAAATGTGACGCATATAATAAAGACAGTCCTGTACTAATGTCTGCTCATTAAGATGATTCATTTAGGACATAAGTGAAGACAGAGCAATATTGAAGAACAAAATGATGTTTTACGGTTTCCAACATGTTCATTTTGTGGAGTATCCACCATAAACATTTTTTGGGTACAGACTGATTAAATGTGGTGTTTATAAAGATCACAAAATGAGCATACACCTTGAAATGTCCTAGGTGGGTAATGGCACTTGCGCACATTAAAACTCAGTGCATAGCGCTACTTTTTGGGGGGTATCCAATTACGGGTGAAGAACCATCGGGTGTGAAAAACTTTTTCCCAATGTTTCACAAGTATTTTTTTTTTTACAGGCTATTCAATTTGGTCACCTGTAAAAAAACAAAACAAAACATTATTTTCCAAAAATACACAGGGTCAGTGAAACCTGGGTGTTTTCGGCAGAAACAGTCCCTTTTCAGATGAAAAAACGAGAAGCGGCTTTACCAGCTAATTAGATAATCCCCGGCAAGAGAATAAACCGTGGTAATTAACCGCGGTTAATTCGATACCCTCCCCTTTGTATGTTATAGCTGAACATTTATGCTGTCTTCTGATAATATTAGAACGACTCATCCCTTGAAGCTCATGAAAATGTCTTATCCTGTATCATGGTTTCTATGTATGGGCATTTTCCTATGCACAACCCACATTCAGCATGGAGTGCAGGGATATGTGCAATATATATGCATTTACTACCACCATGAACTATTAAATACTGTCATATTATATCAGTAGTTGCATGCATATTATATTTAAAACATTTTTTTTCATAATTAAAAAATAAATAAAAAATTCTTAGTGAATGCTACATCAAATGTAATATAAAGTGCTTGACTAACAATCGCCCCTCCTTGCCCCTCATGCCCCTCATGCCCTGCAGAGATGTTGCTAATTGCTTTTTTCAGTGCTTAGAGAATATTAAATCAAAAGTGAGCAGAACATCTTGGCTTGACAGCATCCCTTTATCTTTCCACTTAAGTTTATGTGCCTGCACAGAAGTGGGAGCAGGCGCTCTCTGTAGAATTTCGTCCCCAAACACACCTGAAGAGGAGCTATTTTTTAATTTTTTTGAGAAAATCAAAATGTTGAATAGCACATTTTTCATGAAAAAATTGCTGCTTTAAAGGCATACACAGTACATGTAGCTTCAAAACTGTTGAACGTATCAACCTAAGATTTGGGGTTTTTCTTAACATTCATGGCAGCATTTAGTATACCAAATTTCATCACAATCTGAAATGGTCAGTCAGAAACTTGTGTTGCGTTGGTGTGGAATAATCCATGGGCATAATGTTAAGAGGCACTACTACTGTGGGCAGTCTATATACAGTATAAGCGGCACTACTACTGTGGGCATTTTGTGTATAAGTGGCACTTCTGTGGGCATTATGTGTATAAGCAGCGCTACTGTGGTAATTATGTGTAAGGGACACTACAACTGTGGGCATTTTGTGTAAGGGGCACTACTACTGTAGCAATTGTGTATAAGGGGCACTACTGTGGACATTGTATATAAGGGGCACTAATGTGGCATAACGTATATAAAAGGTACCATTGAGTAGTGTAACGTAAATAAAGGGCACTACTGAGTGACGTAACCATAATAAGGGGCATTATTATGTGGTGTAATATGAATCAAAGGCACCACATGCGGTATAATGTGAACACGATTGTGCTACTGTGTGGTGTAATTTGAATTGGGGGTACTATTGTATGACCACGCTGCTTCTATGTGAGATCAATGTCCCTTTAAAAAGTATAGGAAGTAGGGCACTAAATGATAATTTGCAGTGGGGTGCCGAAAATACTAGCAATGGCCCACGGTCCACTTAATGTGATGGAGCTGGGTAGGAGGCATGTGAATGAGTTTCACCACCCGTTCACGATCACTTTAAGCCCTGCGTCTACTATCATATCTTTTGCAGACCTTAGTACCAAATTTAGTTTAGCTCCCTCAGTTTTGTTTTACTATTTTCATCTTAAAAACTGGGTGGATACTTTGAGTACTGGTTCCGCTGTATTTCAGTCTCCCCCAGATCATGTCTTGGGTAGACTGGCTGGACTATATTTCAATGGTGCCATATCTTTTTGGTACAGCTTACTGTCACCCCCAAACTCAACAGTCAAGTCCTCAGCTCAACTTAACTGGGAGACTGATCTTCAGCATACCTTCACCCTTAACCAGTGGGAATCTATCCACCTTCCCTCTTTTGTCTTCTCTAAATGCACCTATCACACCAAAATGCATACTAAACTACTACATATATTGTATTTAACGCCCTCTAAATTATTAAGATATGGCCTGAAACCTCCACACCTTGCTTGTGCCTCTGTTACTCTGATGGTACCATTTTTCATGTCTTTTGGGACTGCCCCGCCATACGCCCTTTCTCTTATACACAGGGCCATTTCCATGGCCGGGCCAGGCGTGCAATCACACAGGGCCACAGCCAATGGCCATTGTTTGCAGACTGAGCAGTATTTTATGCGGTCTGGCAGTCCATATAGAATAGTGTGAAAACGTCCCTCCCAAAATGGCCGTTTTCAGAAGGACATTTAATAGATGGAGTCCAGAGGAAGGAGGCAGACAACTGCTGGGAAGGCGGCAACGATGGTGTTGGCAGCGATTGGAGCAAGCTAATAGCAGCATAAAACAACCCATGACAACGAGCATTATTACTAAGTTGGGCATGGTGCAAGGGGCATTATTACTAAAAGGGTCATAACAAGTGGCATTACTGTGTGGGGCATAATTTGATGCAAGGGGCATTTCTGTGTGGGTATTAATATGGTGCAATGGGCATTACTGTGTGGGGTATAATATGGTGGAAGGGGCATTACTGTGTGGGGTATAATATGGTGGAAAGGGCATTACTGTGTAGGCATAATTTGGTGCTAGAAGCATTACTGTGTGGAGCATAATATGGTGATAGGGGCATTAATATAGTGTAAGGTAGTATTTTCCTGCAAGACCACACCCATTACAGCAAGGGCGATCCTATTAGTAGCTAGACCACACCCCTTTTCCTGCTTATGTGGCTGCACATTTTTTTGTGTTCGCACGGGAAGCCAAATTGGCTAGAAACAGCTTTGCTTATACATGGGGCCAGATGTAATAGTGCCCCAGTTCGGCAATCATGTACCATGCATATATGATTGCCCCTTTAAAAAACTGTCCGAGTTCAAACCAAGCCTGTGACATGGCAGGTAGGAGCTGATTGGCTGGTGCTTTATCTCCGTCCACTTTACAGCCATCCAAGGCTTAGTAAATAGACCCCTAAAAGATGAATGATGATTCGACAGTAGCATAGTAGGGTAGCATACCTCCCGACATCTTTAGAAAGCAGCCCGGAACACTCTCGCAAGGCAAAGCCGTGCCTGACCAAAAAGGAGAATGGCTTATGGAAAAGGGTGTTGGCTTCACGGGAGTGCAATGATCGCGAGCCATGCCCCTGTATCACGTCACTGTGGGGGAATGCCCAGCGCTCTATGAGCTGCTGGCATGCCCCCAGTCCCTCTGTCTCTTGTGAATAGATGCTGTACGCATGCACCCAGCATCTTTTCACCGCTGTTCTGCTAAGCACTGCAACCCTCGGGTGGGAATGCAGGACAGTCCCAAAAAAAGGGGACTGTCCCACGAAAATCGGAACAGTTGGGAGGTATGGGGTAGGAATGGTGGTGTCACAGCTATTGGGCAAAGCACTCTACCAAGCACTAAGCCCTTGATATAAGACAATGGCACATAGCCACAGTTCATTACAGGATGTATGAACTCTCATTGGATCTTCTTATAATCACATGAAGTCATATAAGAAAATAGGTGACTTCTTCTGTTGCTGCATACTGTATGTCCTCTTGATCCATTTGCCTGCAAGCTCAGTCACTGGTTCACCCAGAATGAGCATAAGGAATTTTTACAAACTTCCCCCTTGTGTCTGCTTTCCCACATTACTCATGTTATTGGGATCTCTACCAATGTGCTGTAATGGGTTGGTTATCTCTGTTGGTATAATGTAATCCAAATCTATATAACATGGCTGTCAGGAATCTGCATACTGCACGCCAGCTGTTGTTGAAACTCTAAAACATTCTAGCTTTACCTCATGTAATTCTGTCCACAGTCCAATCTTGCATCATGTGATTCTTTCCACCAATCCTAGTGCGCCTCAGGGGATAAAAGGGCATCAGCCATTCCAATTTGGGACAGAACAACGTTGCTTATTTAACCATGTCCTAGACTTCTGGCAGACAAGTGGATTCTCCAGACTCTCCTGCATTTCCTGTGTCTCCATCACCTTCAGAGAACTACATGAACAGCTGTAAACATTATTTCTATCTCTGTTGCTTGTGGAACTACTGAACCCTGCCAGCTATCAACTTCCTAGTGTGTCTCCTGAATCAAGCCTGCTGCTAAGCTGCCTTCCAGGATTCAGACCGTTGCTAGTATACTTAGATAAATCCAGTCCAAATCCTGCTGTATCAAGTAGAATCCAGTATTAGCCCAGTCATCTGAAAGATATACAGTGTAGCTGGTGCGGCTCCGCAGGGAACAATATCCAAAGTATAGTGACAATGATAAGTATTCTGTTATAACTTATATTTATTAAGAACCACATTGGTGTAAAATGATGGGAATCTTTGCTGCTACATTGCAAGTGGCCCATTACTGGTGTAATGTGAATGGATACACAGCTAATATAATATGATTTGGTCCCCGGGGAGTGTAATGTGATGGGCACCTTTACTGCCATTATATGTAGGTCATCACAGCAGCTGGAATAATATATAGTGTGTGTTTTTTTCCTGTGGGGGGCCAGTGTTCATTTTTCCTGTTGGGGGTCAATGTGTTTGATTTATTCCTGGGGAGGCCAATGTGTACTTGCCAGGGGCCATGGTTTTTTTTCCTATCAGGGGCAACTTTTTTTTCTCCAGTTGTGGCCAATGTGTTTTATAATTATTTTTTTTATTAGAGAGATGAGATACATTACAGAAATTGTTAGCAACAACTTACAACAGGAGTCATACAGGATTAGAGGATTTCCAAGAAATACAGTAATTAAGGAACCAATACCTGACATAGAAAGATTCCTGTAAATATATGCAACTATGAGTTATTAAACAGTCTCATCATATTTTTTTTATATATTAAGAAACATTGTATAAACTGAGAGATAAGTGGAGGAGAGAAAGAGGAAAGAAGGAGGATATAGATAGACGCGGCCAATGTGTTTTATTGTTTTCTGTAATTTAACGCAGTCTTGTCCACTCCCTACCTACCACAAAAAGTAAATCATGTAGTGTATTTAAAAAAAAAAAAAAGAAGGGACAGAGGGCCAAAACATTATCTTGCCTAGGGCTACATGAGTTCTAAATCCAGTGCTGCAACCCAGTAATGAGTGAGGAGTAACAGCTCAAGTAGCAACCACAGAAAGCATCCTTGGGAAGTCCTCCATTTTAGTCTCACAATGGTGAGTACGGTCTCCAATCTCTGTTTGGAGCTTGCAGATCAATGCCTAAATCTCAGGCAAAAGTCAGCCTGAAGAGCATTTGATGGAGGGTCCACACTGTAAGGTGTGCATCAGTGTCTGGCTGTATCCAAATCTCTCTGAGATGACACTCCCACAGACAGAGGGCTATTAGTCAACACTACCTGTTTGCCCTCTCCTTCAAGGATGAGGTTTCTCCTTCGGCAGGTGGAACTAATGGAGAGAAGCAAACTGTAGGAGGTAAAGATGCCACTTTAGCCTTTTTGGAGGCATAATGGTAGTGCCACAAGATTTATAGCAATACTCTGAACAAAGAACTTGAAGTCAGGAGTATTTCTGATTGCAAAAAAACAACAACAACCATGAAGTTAGCATATCGCTATATGGGCATACAATAATGACTAATACAGGCAGATCATGTTCCTACAAGTTCATCCGTGGACCAAGGATGAGGGAAAAGTAGGCCACAGTAACATTGAGAGAAAGCAAGGAAAGCTGTGATATAACAGGCAAATGACAACAGGAATTTGGAGGTTGGGAGCAGCAAGCGAGATGAACAATGTTTCCCTTAATTAGGTGATGAATGGAGCCAAATGAAATAGTCCCAACGGAACGAGTCAATGGAAGATAGATCAACAAGCACCGCTTTAGCTTTAGAGGCGGAAGGGGAGATAACAGTGCCCCCCAACTTAAATGTACATCAAGGTACATCCACAGGTAGGTAGAGAAGGCTGTAAACATGGGTACACAGGGTGGTACAGCAGGCAGTTCCAGCAAAATGGAAAAAGAGCAAAGACAGTATCCCAAAAAAAGTGTAGGCGATGGATGTGAGTAGCTGGAACAAGAGATAGCTTTGTAAATGCTTGTATATATTATAATGGTGACGGGGCTTGTAATGTTGAGTGTCTGGCACCCAAAGAGAAAAGCATTGCCTACCCCTGATGTATGATGAGCTTTGTGTTCATTATGGGAGGTCTGAAATTCTCCCAACAAACTAATTTATCAAACACTCTAGCTCATACATCACTCTCTCTGTGGACAGACAGAAACACTCTGCTCAATGACCCATAACGTTAATGCTTTTTCTTACAAAGAAATAGGATCAATTGTCATCCAACCAAATATAACATCTAAGGGCCATTTGATAAGATCTTGAAAAATTCACCCACACTGTATGTTTTCATGCAGAGATATTTGTGCTCTTTCTTTAGAAAGGTTGCAATTAAAAGAAGCAACCAAATCAGAAATCACTTCCAGACAATTTCCCAAAGGTGGGGAGGAGGTGAGGGGTAGTAGATAAACCATTGATCCATAAAATAAATTAGATTTCTAAGCAACTCGCTGACCTTGAACCCTGTGGGATTGGTGAACCGTAGCCCATTTCTTTATGGTCAGTTTATGGAATATGCAACTGCACCGTACAAAAACACCAAAGAATAATCAGCAGTGATTAATATTATACCATGTGCATGTTTCTACTAAATGAATAAAACATGAACATATCTATCTTACTGCCGAGCTGTTAACAAAGAAAAAAGATTGATTGTGTGACCCTGAGACTGCATGGTCAAATAAGTCACAAAAGGACAGTCTTGTAATCATTAGGAAATTACGACTAACGCAATTAAGAAATTATTCATAATTATCGCCATTCAACTGAAATTAATTATGGACAAAACATACTTGATATTGAATTATGCTGTTCCAGCAAACAATGAATTCACCCAGAGAACCAGTGCAAACATATTTTTTTAATATAGAGCGGAGAGGTAAATACTGGTATGCTGTGAAGACACTGTGAGGACCCGTGGTTCAGTAGGGGATATCTGTGGAAACTTCTGCAGAATATGAATGTTTGCTATATATAAGCGCTGGGGTGTAAATATAATGTGTGCAGGGGGTGCCGTTGCTTTGAGCCTAGAAATTTGAAGGATCACCTACCCTGCACCCAGTCACATTGGCACCACTGACTAACGACATGGTAAGAAGAATAGGTGAAACTCTAATGAATAATGAAAGGGACAGTCTACAAACTGCTCACCACAATACTAGTGATTTTCACTACAGTGGTAAGTAATTTCTAGTGTGTCCCTTTCAACAAGCCTGTCTCTTTGCAGTGCATCCCATGCAGCAGACTGGGCATGCAGAGCACCAGGAGAAGAAGAAAAGCCTGTGATTGAGGAGTGTAGTAAGCAGGAGCCCGTCACTGTGAACTAGGGACACTGTGGCATTATATGAACTGGGTACACTGTGGTACAATGTGAACTGGGTGGCAATGTGTGGCATAATGTGAACTGGGGGCACTACAATTTGACATAATGTGAACTACGGCACTATTAGTGGGCATAACATTTACTATGGCACAACTATTTGGTATATAATTAACTAGGGTACTAATATGGGGAATACAGTAAACAAATGCTGCAAAGAGAAATGTCTGTCTGAAAAAATTGGTGGCCCCTTTAAATATTGCTTTGGGGCCCACAAAATTCTAGTTATTCCCCTGTATTAGCTCCTAGTCTTCAGTTTAGAGGAGAAACCTCAGTGGAGCTGTGGTAAAAAAGTAACTGAAGGGTTGCCAAAGTGACACATATCTTACACAGGATTTCTAATACAAACAAAATTATGTCAGCAAGAAAGCCTTATTTACTTGTACATGCCCATCTATCACTTTTAGTGGTATTTTCCATGCCAGTTCATATTGAGCCTCATTTATGAAGTTCATGCACCACTATAAGCGGAGACACCCGGTGCAAAGCCATGTCACTCTAATATGTGACATTTTGGGGATGTAACAGCTTGTCACGCCCTCAGAACATCGGGAGCTGCTGTGTAGGGGTGTAGTATGGGTGACCGGCGGTCTCCTGACCGCCGGTCACCTTACCGACGCCGGGATCCCGGCGGGGAGGGGCGAGTGCAGCAAGCCCCTTGCGGGCTCGGTGGCGACCTGCGGTCGCCACGGGTTCTATTCCCACTCTATGGGTGTCATGGACACCCACGAGTGGAAATAGTCCCTGTTGGTCGGCATGCCGACCATCGGGATAGTGAGCCGTCGGGCTCACGGAGGAGGTCATGTGACTGTCGGTCAGCCGACCGGCGGTCACATGACTACCACCCGCTGTGTAGCCTTCAGCCTCTGGCTGCACATGCGCGTGTCATCCATCACCACTGCAGCAATGCTCGGTGACACCATCCGAGGATGTGACACCAAAATAGCAGAGCACCTCCGCTATTTTGGTGTCACCCAGTCCGGCCCTCACTCGTCGCACCCCAATGCACCATTATTTTGGAGAGGTATAAAAATGTAATAAAGTGCATTGTGAAAATGTTACAGCAAAGTCCAACCTCCTACCCGTTACAGCCACTTCTTTTATTAAATAAAACATTTCTGTTTCTTTCCCAACATTTTGCTTGGTTTAGCATCATTTATGTGGAGAACAAGTCTATATTACATGTGTCAGATTGTGGCGTGAGTGTGAAGCTTTTTATTAAATCGCTCAGCATGTGCCAAGAATTGCACTTCTCCGTCAAAGTGCATCATAGAAGTAAATACCATTAAAGGCATTGGACAAGATCCAAATCATCTCTTATTTGTTTTGTCCATCTCATTGACAAAACACATTTCTACTGAGTGCAGAACATATAGCAATGCACATCCAAAGTTTTTTGAATATTACCTATTTAAATTCATGAGGGGGAAGGGGGGGGGGCAACAATATGATAGACTCCTCACTGTTTTCTATTGCTGTATATTGATTGAATGGCAGGCTTTGCCCGCATACATTTCATATCACATTACATTCTGTTGATTTGGAAGATACAGACTGATATTCACATTGCATTCAATAGAACAATGTTACATATGTCTGAAAAGAAGAGGGTTAATTCCTTATCCATTTCACTCTACTCCTGATACTATAACACTGTGCCTGCCTCATTTAGTCCCTCACTCTCCATTAACCCTCACACAATGCAAGTCAGCGAGCAGCAGCTGCTACTTATCAGAAACACATCTGCTGTGCTGAGATAGAGAGCCCCAGAGTGCCCATCACAGTCTGTAGTTACACTGTACCCACTCCAGATATGTCACCTAGAGGTTATTTACTAACACGTCGCTAGCAAACCTCAAAGAGAGGGAAGTGCAAACTACTTCTTCAAAAACTTTGAATTTTTCTATCTACTGAATCCAATTAGAGATTTGCTTTGGTGAAGTAGATAATAAATTGGTGAAAGCTGAACCTGACAATCCTTCAGTATTTAACTTATAATACCCCGTTTCCACTGCCGCCATAACCTGGGTTATTGCTGGGTCTATCTGGGTCATGGGACCTTGAAAAATAACCCAGATCAAGTAACCGAGGAATCCAACCCTAGTAGCTGCCAGGGTAAGGGTGCAGTGTAATCAGTGTGACCTGGGTTATCCGACCCAGGCTATGCTTAAAAGGTACTGATTGGCTGTGTATGCAGAGGTCTGCCTCAAGGGAGTGTCTGTGAGTGACATGCAGGGCAGACAGGTTCAGTGTAATACCCCTTTCACACTGCGCAAATAACCCGGTATAGACACGGGTCAGCATGCGGTGTGAAAGCGCCATAGCTGAAATCCCGGGATCCCAGCAATTCAACCTGGGAATAAAGCAGTGTTATTCCCGGGTTGAATACTGGGTCAATGGCAGCATAAACGGGCTCCCGGGTCAATGCGACCTGGCAGTGACGTGCGGTGGGGTGAGGCAGGTGAGGCAGAGCCTTTCCTGTCATACTTACGTTTGTGCCAGAGTTTTGACTGTGTAAAGTATATGATAAATACAAAGAATATGTTAGAAATATCTCCTTTGCATTATTCTAATAATTTTTATAGCCAAAACCGTGGAGTAAAAAGTCTATGGCAGGTGAGGCAGTGCTACACACTGATAGATATATCTGCCGATCAATTGATCGGCAGATATATCTATGGACGAATCGGGCAGTGTGTTGAACATACACGCTGCCCGATCTGTCGGGGACTGACGTCATGAACTGGGCGGGCATATACACACACCCGCCCAGTTCAGCTGTCAATCACCGCCGGCTGACGCAGCATGTGTAAGGGGCGGTCGGCCGACCGCCCGTACAGACACAGCGGCGCGCCAATATATCGGTAGATATATTGGCCGTCGGCTGTGCTGCAGGGCCAACGCGATATGTCTGTGAATGACGGAGATGACATGTCGCCCGTACGCACTGGTCGACGGACCCGCAATATATCGGCCACTGTGTACCCACCTTTACCCACCAGGTTTGTCAGTTAATGATGCCATACAAGTTGAGGTTTCCTCTGTGGTATATCAGTCTGTTGACAAAGCTCTGCATGTTGTTCGATCTTACGGCACTGATGGCTAAGATAGATGTTGAATCAGCTTTTTGTCTACTTTGCACCCTGACTCATTTAGTTTCATGGGTTTTCGCCTGGACGATGTAATTTACATAGACAAATGTTTGCTTACAGTATGGAATTTTCTTTAATACCTGCGCTGTGTCTTCTGCCTTCCTTGGGATAAAGTAGACAAATTGCGCGTTGCCATAGTAGAATGCACAACTGCGCATAAGATTACACTGCGGCAGGCACAATCACTGTTTGACCTGTTGAACTTTGCCTGTAAGGTTAAACCGGTGGCAGAGTTTTTTTGTAGAAGCTGTAAAGAGCCATGGCTGAGGTCTCTAAGCCGAGACATTTGATCCATTTGTCATCCGAGATCAAGTGGGATCTGTCTGTGTGGATCTTGTTTCTCAAGGACTTTAATGGTGTCCAGTTGTGGATGTCTCCAGTCAATGATAATTTCCAGCTCCAGTTGCTTACGGATGCAGCAGGTGCAACGGTTTTTGGTTGTTACCTCGATGGTGCCTAGTGTGTGTCTGAATGGCCTGAGGAATGGGCGGTTAAGAATTTCGGGCGGTAGATAGTGCAATCGCAGCATAGTGCTCAGGTGTGACAACCTTGGCATCATGCACGCAATCATCTTTGCTGGTTATGTGTTTGGTAGCACAGCTGGTTCTGACATGTTTGCATTGCAACATCATGTTTAAAGTACGACATGTGCTAGGGGTCAGAGAATGAGATAGCGGATGCATTGTCGTAATTTCGGTGGGTTAGATTTCGATCATTGGCTCCTGGCTGACAAATGTTGGTATGCTTTGCCCCTCTTATGTTTGGCAGGTGATCGAGCCGGCATGGAGGGTTTAGCAGAACAATCTCTAGCTACCACCACACTACGAGCTTATCCTCAGGCATGGAACAAGTGGGAAGAGTATTCCTGTGGCTGCAGACAGGCAGGTAAGAGTTGGCATCGTTCGATGATTTCTTGTATTTGGAGTCTTAATGTAGCTGGCAGGTCCAGGGCAGCTGTTGTGCGATCCTTGGCGGGTATTTCGTTTTATTGTAAGTTGAGGGGCTTTCCTGACCTTACTAAAAGTGTTCTGATTATGAAGGATATAAAGCGATGGGCACGGGTCTCCCAGCCAGTAGCTGACCACAATAGACCTGTGGACATGCATCTGCTCCCAGCTGTCCTAGAGCCAGTAAAAGAAGTGACGGTTTATATGTATGAAGTGGTGCTGTTTCAAGTAGCATTTTCTGTGGAATTTTATGGGACCTTAAAGATTTCGGAACTGGTGGTTCCTTTCAAATGAATGGAGGCTACTATGTTCTATTTGGATGTCCTCATGGGCAAGAGGTTGGTACTATAGGATTTGGAGTTTGAAGACCAACCAAACTGGTAGGGGCAGGTAGATTTTCATTGGGGTCAGCGATAGCACTAACAAGACAATTGTTGAAAGGATGCAAACAATATGGATGACGTTTGGACAAGATGCAGTCTCTATTGCTACTTATCTGGAAAAAAAACACCAAAGGCTGTAAAAGACCAAAAGAGGCGTGGTCCAAGATAAACCAGTGTCAGTCACCTATGTGTAGGATGTAAGCTTATGCACAGATACCAAAAAGAAAAGAAAAATGGATCCAAGGTTAATTCCGTGCTATATGTTGGGATATTGCAGTGAAAGTAAAGGCTACAGATAGCAGGACATTAAAAACAGAAGCTCATTAAAGCCAGAGATGTAATGTTTCACAAAACCAAGTCAAATTCTGATATGTCAACCACCATACCAGGGCATTAGCTCATCATGTTGGATATGTCTTTGATTGGAAAAGTGGATGGGAGTGAACCTGCAGAAATAATTTGTTCTAAGGTCACCCAAGTCAATAATACAAGTTCCTAAAGATAGAACAAAAGAAAAACACCAAAAAGGTACTGTAGACAGTTTGCTAACCTCACATTTTGTGAACCCCAAACATATACAAAGCAATATGGAGCAGTGATTGGGAGAAATGGAAGTATGCAATTGACAAATTATTTGACACTTTGTAAATGGAGGTATTTATTCCCAATCTCTTTTCCAGACAAGTCCGAAACTTTCCAAGATTTAGACAATGAGACAGGACATAATTTCACTTGGCTACATTTATTGTACAGATGTGTCCTCTTATGTTATTGCTGCGGGAGGCAGCTTACCTTGGCGAGTGTGTGCCCGCGTCTCGCAGCCAGCAGCATTCCGTAGTCCTGCTTGTATTCGAGGGAGCGTGCGCCACTGAGTTCACCTACGGTAAGCTACGGGTCCTCTCCCTGTTTAGGGCAGCGGGAGCATCGCTCCCCCACTGCCTGCGGCCGCACAGACTCTGGCTCCTTCCTGTGTAGCGGGATCGTGCGTGTGCACTCCCTTGCTACAGTACGTTATGCCAAGAAATGCAGGCAATGATTTAAAAGGACACAGCTGTATGTATCCCATGCACCCAGCGTGATGAAAATGGTGGGTACGGCATTTACTGTGAGGACACGCCTGTTGCCTTCTGTCTTATTGTGATCCTCCTCCTATCATTTTGTCTAGATCCACCCCCGTATACCTCTGTTGATGCTGTATGCCAAATCAAACTACTGTATGTTCCTGATTAAGTACACCCATGTGAACTAAGTTACATCTATTCCCACTTGCACACAGGTTATATCAATACATGTAACATAGTAACATAGGGGTTAATTCAGACCTGATCGCTGCTGTGCGGTTTCGACGGCTGTCTTAGCCCTGCGATCGCCTCTGCCTGATTGACAGGCAGAGGCAGTCGCTAGGCAGGAAGGGGCTGGCCGGCGCTTTTGGCCACCGTTTAGGGGGCGCGGTCCTGGCAACGCAGGCGTGCCCGGACCGTTGGGGGGGTGGGCTGCGGCGGCTGGGTGACATCACACACAGCCGCTGTGACTCAGGCAGCGATGAGTAGCTCCCTGCCAGGGCGCAGGAGCTGTGCTGGTAGGGAGCTATTCTTCCAGTACAAAAGCGGCGATGCTTTGGAATTTGTGCGGGAAGGGGGAGGGGGGTTGGGCCTGACATGCGGGGTGGACTAGACATGTGCTGGGCATACCCCCACATGTCTGAAGACTGATCGTAGATGTGCTAAATTTAGCACATCTGTAATGAGGTCTGAATTAGGCCCATAGTTTCTGAAGTTGAAAAAAGACAATTTGTCCATCGAGTTCAACCTGTTAATGACAGGAAGTGGGAGTTTCTGGGTGGCAACTGGGCGGGTATCTGACGTCATTACCGTGTCATTCGTCGCAGCAATCATCGCACAGAATAAGTAACTACAGGGCTGGTCTTGTTCTGCACAAAATGTGTTTGTTGCCGCGCGGCTGCACAGGCGTTCGCACTCCTGCAAAGCGAAAATACACTCCCCCGTGGGCGGCGACTATGCGGTTGCATGGCTGCTAAAAGTAGCTAGCGAGCGATCAACTCGGAATGAGGGCCATTGTTTGAGCTTCCGATAGAACCTCACACTTGATTGAATCTACCTCTATACTGTACATCAGAAGTTTTCTATCACCAGTGCTAATGTTTTAGCTAATACTTAAGTTATCTAACCTCTAATTTTCTGTGAGGCTATACATGAATAAATTAGGTTCCTGCCGTGTATTTCTTCTATTTAAATAGATTGCACAAAAGGTTTTTTTTATATTTAACTACAGCAATTCATTTAATAGCTAAAACTGAACATGATAGTATAAAAAAGGGGAAAGTCCAAGGGACAAAAGTGGGCGCTGATTAATGAAATTTTTCTTATATAATAAGACAATAATAATTTTCAAATTGTATATATATATAGTATATATATATAAACATATATATATATCTTTATGTTACAAAAAACGTATCACCCTTCTGGCTGCCCACAATGGTGGACCTGGGTATCCACCGTACTTAATCAAAAACAAGAAGGAAATTTTGTGAAAAAACTGAACATGATAGACTTGCTTGTAATTGAAATGACTTTTCAGCAAATGCTTATGGGTATAGCAGTCTGTTGCTGATAAGCCAGTGTTCCCATAATATCATGGGATCCGGTCTGAAGATCGACAGTGTCTAGGTCGACAATGTTTAGGTCGACCACTATAGGTCGACAGTCACTAGGTCGACATGGGAGCCATGCGAGGGGACGCGGTGCACTAATTTGGGATCCCGGTCACTCTACGAAGAAAACGACACCAAAAAAATAAATAAATCCTCATGTCGACCTTTAGACCTGTCGACCTAGCACATGTCGACCTAGAAACCCTGTCGACCTTCCATCCATGTCGACCTAGTGACTGTCGACCTATAGTGGTCGACCTAGACATTGTCGACCTAGACACTGTCGATTTGATGAACCACACCCGTACTACAGGTACCAGCGGGCCCATTTTTCCGCCGCATGCTGGTACTTGTGGTTCTCCAAGTACCAGCATGCGGGGGAGGCTTGCTGGGACTTGTAGTACTGCTACTAAAAACAATATCTTTTATTTTACAACAAAGGCTATCAGCCCTCCCATCCGCAGCCCATTGGATGGGGGGGGACAGCCTCGGGCTTCATTCCTGGCCCTTGGGTGGCTGGGGGGGGGGACCCCTTGATTGAAGGGGTCCCCACTCCCCCAGGGTACCCCGGCCAGGGGTGACTAGTTGGATTTTTGATGCCACGGCCGCAGGGCGCTGTATAAAAGTGACCCCCGGCTGTGGCATTATCTGTCCAGCTAGTGGAGCCCGGTGCTGGTTTTAAAAATACGGGGGACCCCTACTCTTTTTGTCCCCCGTATTTTTGGGACCAGGACCAGGCGCAGAGCCCGATGCTGGTTGCTTAAATATGGGGGAACCCCTGTCATTTTTTTTCACATATTTCTGCAACCAGGATCGGCTCAAAGAGCCCGAGGCTGGTTATGCTTAGGAGGGGGGACCCCACGCAATTTTTTTAGCAAAAATAAGCACTTTCACACCCCTTCCCACTGATATACATGCACGGATCTCATGGATCCCTGCATGCATCTCAAATCACGGATAAAAAAAGCAGGTCTGTTTTTTTTTAGGACTTTTTTACGAGTTGTAATTTTTCACGGCAGTGTTTTGTGTTTTTTTGCTTTGCACTTCTTAGTAAATGACCGAGATTCATACTTAAACAGCCGCGTTTTGACCGATGGTGTATTCATTCGTAATTTTTTACCTGAACTAGCAAAAAATTACGAATGCCCTCATCACTGCCGTGATTAGTGTTTAGTAAATGACCGAGATTTACCGAGATGACACTTTGATGAAAAAACGGCATCTCGGTCAAAATCGGGAGCTTAGTAAATATACCCCTCTGAGTCTTAGGCATCTTGAGAGGCAGAAGAAGATGCCTCACTGACAGGTGCAAAACCACCACTCAGAAATACAGGCGAAGGCCTGAGCCTTTCCTTACCACTGCGTGTGGTGAATAGCATGTTGGCAATTTTTTTTCTCTTGAGTTTTACAATAAACTGGTGAACATTTTTTTTTATAGTTTATAATCAATTTTAAAAATGTGTATGTATTTTTTTAATACTATAATGGTATAGTAATGGCCAATGGTCTTAGAGGTCCTTTATTATTATATTGGACTACTGAGATGGCAATGTTGTTATTACAGATTTTCCCATTCACCTACTGTACTCTGGTATTTGGTAAAATGTAATTTATTGGTCATCTCCCCTCCTTTCCCTTAAAGGCTTCAGTCCTGCATTGACCACACTGGAACCGACATCTACCATGTGAGTCTCCCTGGCTTAATGGAAATTAGCCAGAAGCTGACTGGGCCTGTTTAACAATGTTAGGGGGCCAAGCTGCATGCATTTCATCTATTTTGTGTTATTAGGTAAGTTCGATCTAAATACTTGACCCAAGAAGAAAATCTTTGTGCCAAGCTTTTTGGATGGAATAATGCTTCATTGTGGTAGGATTGCCCCTATCTGTACACTTGATTTCATATTCATCATCATTATAATTTGCACCAGTGAAATCTATGTGCATATAGGCATTGGCGAATTTAGCGGGTCAGACATTATCTGCCGCCCCCACCATGTCACTGTCCCCTTCATATTGGGGCCTCCCAACTGCCGAGCAGCACCAAACCCCCCCCCCATACACCTTTACCACAGTATACTGACCATTGCCCCCTCCTCCCTCACCAGTACCAAACCCCCCCCATACACCTTTACCACAGTATACTGACCATTGCCCCCTCCTCCCTCACCAGTACCAAACCCCCCCATACACCTTTACCACAGTATACTGACCATTGCCCCCTCCTCCATCATCAGTACCAAACCCCCCCATACACCTTTACCACAGTATACTGACCATTGCCCCCTCCTCCCTCACCAGTACCAAACCTCCCCATACACCTTTACCACAGTATACTGACCATTGCCCCCTCCTCCCTCACCAGTACCAAACCCCCCCATGCACCTTTACCACAGTATACTGACCATTGCCCCCTCCTCCCTCACCAGTACCAAACCCCCCCCCATACACCTTTACCACAGTATACTGACCATTGCCCCCTCCTCCCTCACCAGTACCAAACCCCCCCATACACCTTTACCACAGTATACTGACCATTGCCCCCTCCTCCCTCACCAGTACCAAACCCCCCCCCCCATACACCTTTACCACAGTATACTGACCATTGCCCCCTCCTCCCTCACCAGTACCAAAAACCCCCATACACCTTTACCACAGTATACTGACCATTGCCCCCTCCTCCCTCACCAGTACCAAACCCCCCCATACACCTTTACCACAGTATACTGACCATTGCCCCCTCCTCCCTCACCAGTACCAAACCCCCCCCCCCATACACCTTTACCACAGTATACTGACCATTGCCCCCTCCTCCCTCATCAGTACCAAAAATAAAAAAAAGCTGTAACGATAGGGCTCTCACGCAAGTGAGCATGTTGTGCTGCCCCCTCCCCCCAGCAAGTGTCACCCCTACGCACGTGCCTTACATGCCTAGTGGAAAATCCACCACTGCATGGAGGCAGAATCAGGAGTATGCACAATTCTGCATAACTCACAGTACTGTCTACACGCCCTAAACATGCTCTTGCTTCTCCTTTCAAAAGCACCATTACCACCAGGTTACTCCCCTTCAGACAATAAAGGAGAAGGAACTGTAATGCATGCTACTTGGCATCATCTATACTTACATATATTAACCGGAGCATGCACAGTGCCAAAATATGCTAGATACATCTACAAAACTGGCTCACATTCAGGGGCATACAGATAGAGCCACACTAATTGTGGCTCCGTCTGTGACTAGGTGCTGGGAACGAATGGGAGGCGTGTGTGTCTACAACACTTCACTTCCAATGGGAGCGCCTGTGTATGCTCGGCGATGGGCCGAGGCTCAGGCGCGCCTAGGCACGCTGCTCTCCCGCGCCTGCGATGTGGCCATGCTCAATGAGCGTGGCTTCATCTGTATTCATCGTGACAAAATTGTGCAATGAGAAGTTTTCAATTCTCATTGTATTCTCTCACAATTATTTCATGATTCTTCATGCCACCATGAGAAAATGATCACGTGAGAAAAACTGGGCTTTTTGAGAAGTTTTTCAGAATGTGATAACTTTCCCCTCTGAAGCCACAGCCCCCCACTGCAGCCTCTCACCCCCGCCAGCACCTTCTTCACCCCTCGCCGGTACCTTAATGTGTCTCCGTCCGCGGCCACCCTCCCCTCCGCAGGCACTGTACTATATGTGCAGTACCTAAAACCCCCCTGCATCGTATTAACAGGGCTGCCCAACTACAGAGTCTCTGCAGTGGAGCCCCCACCCCCTACGGCTCCTAATTGCTGGGTAGCCTAGCTGCACCATAATCCCGACAACTGTGGCCCCCATCCCTCGGTATCCTATTGCAGGGGCTGCCCGGCTGTAGAATCTCTGGAGCAGCGGCCAACCACTGACGGCTCCTAATTGCTTGGCAGCCCCGCAGCACAAAGGAAACAACCCCCGCTGGTTATTATAGGTGAGTGTGGACCTGCTGGTGGAGTAGGGCTGGGGGGATGCGAGGAACCCAGCAGCTGCCTGAAGATAGACTAAATAAAGCCTGAAACGTTGCAAAGCTTAATGGCTGTGATATTATTTATTGGTGAGCCCGCTGAGTGCCACACTTGGACTGTATACATTGATTGACAAGTGAGCACCGCGGCGAGATAAATAAAGGATATGTATCAGACTTTGGAGAGAGATAAAGTTCAGATAGATAAAGTACCAACTAATCAGCTTCTGACATTTTTCAAATACAGCCTGTAAAATGGCAGTTAGCTGCTGATCGGTTGGTACTTTGGAGGTCATTCCGAGTCGTTCGCTCTGAAAATTTCTTCGCATCGCAGCGTTTTTCCGCTTAGTGCGCATGCGCAATATCCGCACTGCGACTGCGCCAAGTAAATTTGCTATGAAGTTTGGATTTTTACTCACGGCTTTTTCTTCGCTCAGGCGATCGTAGTGTGATTGACAGGAAATGGGTGTTACTGGGCGGAAACAGGCCGTTTTATGGGCGTGTGGGAAAAAACGCTGCCGTTTCCGGGAAAAACGCGGGAGTGGCTGGAGAAACGGAGGAGTGTCTGGGCGAACGCTGGGTGTGTTTGTGACGTCAAACCAGGAACGACAAGCACTGAACTGATCGCAGATGCCGAGTAAGTCTGAAGCTACTCAGAAACTGCTACGAGATGTCTTATCGCAATGTTGCGAATCTTTCGTTCGCAATTTTAAGAAGCTAAGATTCACTCCCAGTAGGCGGCGGCTTAGCGTGTGCAATACTGCTAAAATCGCCTTGCGAGCGAACAACTCGGAATGACCTCCTTTCTCTCTCTCCACTTTATCTCTGTCCAGTGTTTGATACATCTCCTCCAAAGTACCAACCAATCAGATTAGTTCCAAGAAAGCAGCATCTATGATTTATACAACCGCACCTGAATCAGGCCCCACTTACCGTACTGCAACGCTTATTAAATAGCACCTTTTCATACTGCAGTAGCTTCCATTAGTGCTTTCCAGCCTTGTCATTACAAAACCAGAGTTGATTATTTTTGTTGCCTTGAGATACGATGCAAAGCTGCTGTTAAAAGTGTCTGATGAGTAACTATTGTCATAAAGTGTAACCTATTTTCCAGCTTCAGTAACTGTTGCATGATGTGGGTACAGGTTCATAGTTAAAGTGGACTGTAAAAATGTTCAGGGCTTTATCGTTTCCAGCGTTGAGATATTACATAGAACAAATGAACTGAAACAGTTGATCCCTTGGCATGGGCTATCTCACAATTCAAAAACAATTTTCATTCCAGGAGCATTCCTGCCGAGGAGGGCCTGTTTTTCTGCTTTTTCTTGGTTTCAGCTTGTAGAAGCTCTGGGTATTAGTAAAGGTCATAATATCATATTTCTATCTCTGCAGTAGGCTTGTATCTCACTGCTCACTTACATAAGTCTTCAAATAAACTCAGCTGTGATCCTTGCCTGCTCTGCCCTGTGAGATTAGTTCAATTGCAGATTTAGGGGTATATTTATTTACTAAGGTCCCGATTTTGACCGAGATGCCGTTTTTTCATCAAAGTGTCATCTCGGTAATTTACTAAACTCAAATCACGGCAGTGATGAGGGCATTCGTAATTTTTGGGTAGTCCATGAAAATAATTACGAATGAATACACCATCGGTCAAAACGCGGCTGTTTAACTATGAATCTCGGTCATTTACTAAGAAGTGCAAAGCAAAAAAAAATAAAACACTGCCGTGAAAAATTACAACTCGTAAAAAAGTGCTAAAAAAAACCAGACCTGCTTTTTTAATCCGTGATTGTATAGGCATGCAGGGATCCATGAGATCCGTGCATGTATATCAGTGGGAAGGGGTGGGAAAGTGGTTATTTTCTTTAAAAAAATTGCGTGGGGTCCCCCCTCCTAAGCATAACCAGCCTCGGGCTCTTTGAGCCGATCCTGGTTGCAAAAATATGGGGGGAAAAATGACAGGGGTTCCCCCATATTTAAGCAACCAGCATCGGGCTCTGCGCCTGGTCCTGGTTCCAAAAATACGGGGGACAAAAAGAGTAGGGGTCCCCCGTATTTTTAAAACCAGCACCGGGCTCCACTAGCTGGACAGATAATGCCACAGCCGGGGGTCACTTTTATATAGTGCCCTGCGGCCGTGGCATCAAAAATCCAACTAGTCACCCCTGGCCGGGGTACCTTGGGGGAGTGGGGACCCCTTCAATCAAGGGGTCCCCCCCCCAGCCACCCAAGGGCCAGGGGTGAAGCCCGAGGCTGTCCCCCCCATCCAATGGGCTGCGGATGGGGGGGCTGATAGCCTTTTGTGATAATGAAAAGATATTGTTTTTAGTAGCAGTACTACAAGGCCCAGCAAGCCTCCCCCGCATGCTGGTACTTGGAGAACCACAAGTACCAGCATGCGGCGGAAAAACGGGCCCGCTGGTACCTGTAGTACTACTACTAAAAAAATACCCAAAAAAAGACAAGACACACACACCTTGAAAGTAAAGATTTATTACATACATGCACACAAACATACATACATACTTACCTTATGTTCACACGCAGGTCGGTCCTCTTCTCCAGTAGAATCCAAGGGGTACCTGTTGAATAAATTCTACTCACCAGATCCAGGGTCCCAGGCTCCTCGGGGCAACCATTTGTAATCCAGGTACTTGATTAAAATAAAAAAACGGACACCCGAGCCACGAACTGAAAGGGGCCCCATGTTTTCACTAGAGATGAGCGCCTGAAATTTTTCGGGTTTTGTGTTTTGGTTTTGGGTTCGGTTCCGCGGCCGTGTTTTGGGTTCGAACGCGTTTTGGCAAAACCTCACCGAATTATTTTTGTCGGATTCGGGTGTGTTTTGGATTCGGGTGTTTTTTTCAAAAAACCCTAAAAAACAGCTTAAATCATAGAATTTGGGGGTAATTTTGATCCCAAAGTATTATTAACCTCAAAAAACATAATTTACACTCATTTTCAGCCTATTCTGAACACATCACACCTCACAATATTATTTTTAGTCCTAAAATTTGCACCGAGGTCGCTGTGTGAGTAAGATAAGCGACCCTAGTGGCCGACACAAACACCGGGCCCATCTAGGAGTGGCACTGCAGTGTCACGCAGGATGTCCCTTCCAAAAAACCCTCCCCAAACAGCACATGACGCAAAGAAAAAAAGAGGCGCAATGAGGTAGCTGTGTGAGTAAGATTAGCGACCCTAGTGGCCGACACAAACACCGGGCCCATCTAGGAGTGGCACTGCAGTGTCACGCAGGATGGCCCTTCCAAAAAACCCTCCCCAAACAGCACATGACGCAAAGAAAAAAAGAGGCGCAATGAGGTAGCTGACTGTGTGAGTAAGATTAGCGACCCTAGTGGCCGACACAAACACCGGGCACATCTAGGAGTGGCACTGCAGTGTCACGCAGGATGTCCCTTCCAAAAAACCCTCCCCAAACAGCACATGACGCAAAGAAAAAAAGAGGCGCAATGAGGTAGCTGTGTGAGTAAGATTAGCGACCCTAGTGGCCGACACAAACACCGGGCCCATCTAGGAGTGGCACTGCAGTGTCACGCAGGATGTCCCTTCCAAAAAACCCTCCCCAATCAGCACATGATGCAAAGAAAAAGAAAAGAAAAAAGAGGTGCAAGATGGAATTATCCTTGGGCCCTCCCACCCACCCTTATGTTGTATAAACAAAACAGGACATGCACACTTTAACCAACCCATCATTTCAGTGACAGGGTCTGCCACACGACTGTGACTGATATGACGGGTTGGTTTGGACCCCCCCCAAAAAAGAAGCAATTAATCTCTCCTTGCACAAACTGGCTCTACAGAGGCAAGATGTCCACCTCATCTTCACCCTCCGATATATCACCGTGTACATCCCCCTCCTCACAGATTATCAATTCGTCCCCACTGGAATCCACCATCTCAGCTCCCTGTGTACTTTGTGGAGGCAATTGCTGCTGGTCAATGTCTCCGCGGAGGAATTGATTATAATTCATTTTAATGAACATCATCTTCTCCACATTTTCTGGATGTAACCTCGTACGCCGATTGCTGACAAGGTGAGCGGCGGCACTAAACACTCTTTCGGAGTACACACTTGTGGGAGGGCAACTTAGGTAGAATAAAGCCAGTTTGTGCAAGGGCCTCCAAATTGCCTCTTTTTCCTGCCAGTATAAGTACGGACTGTGTGACGTGCCTACTTGGATGCGGTCACTCATATAATCCTCCACCATTCTATCAATGTTGAGAGAATCATATGCAGTGACAGTAGACGACATGTCCGTAATCGTTGTCAGGTCCTTCAGTCCGGACCAGATGTCAGCATCAGCAGTCGCTCCAGACTGCCCTGCATCACCGCCAGCGGGTGGGCTCGGAATTCTGAGCCTTTTCCTCGCACCCCCAGTTGCGGGAGAATGTGAAGGAGGAGATGTTGACAGGTCGCGTTCCGCTTGACTTGACAATTTTGTCACCAGCAGGTCTTTCAACCCCAGCAGACCTGTGTCTGCCGGAAAGAGAGATCCAAGGTAGGCTTTAAATCTAGGATCGAGCACGGTGGCCAAAATGTAGTGCTCTGATTTCAACAGATTGACCACCCGTGAATCCTTGTTAAGCGAATTAAGGGCTGCATCCACAAGTCCCACATGCCTAGCGGAATCGCTCCGTGTTAGCTCCTTCTTCAATGCCTCCAGCTTCTTCTGCAAAAGCCTGATGAGGGGAATGACCTGACTCAGGCTGGCAGTGTCTGAACTGACTTCACGTGTGGCAAGTTCAAAGGGCATCAGAACCTTGCACAACGTTGAAATCATTCTCCACTGCACTTGAGACAGGTGCATTCCATCTCCTATATCGTGCTCAATTGTATAGGCTTGAATGGCCTTTTGCTGCTCCTCCAACCTCTGAAGCATATAGAGGGTTGAATTCCACCTCGTTACCACTTCTTGCTTCAGATGATGGCAGGGCAGGTTCAGTAGTTTTTGGTGGTGCTCCAGTCTTCTGTACGTGGTGCCTGTACGCCGAAAGTGTCCCGCAATTTTTCTGGCCACCGACAGCATCTCTTGCACGCCCCTGTCGTTTTTTAAAAAATTCTGCACCACCAAATTCAAGGTATGTGCAAAACATGGGACGTGCTGGAATTTGCCCATATTTAATGCACACACAATATTGCTGGCGTTGTCCGATGCCACAAATCCACAGGAGAGTCCAATTGGGGTAAGCCATTCCGCGATGATCTTCCTCAGTTGCCGTAAGAGGTTTTCAGCTGTGTGCGTATTCTGGAAAGCGGTGATACAAAGCGTAGCCTGCCTAGGAAAGAGTTGGCGTTTGCGAGATGCTGCTACTGGTGCCGCCGCTGCTGTTCTTGCGGCGGGAGTCCATACATCTACCCAGTGGGCTGTCACAGTCATATAGTCCTGACCCTGCCCTGCTCCACTTGTCCACATGTCCGTGGTTAAGTGGACATTGGGTACAACAGCATTTTTTAGGACACTGGTGAGTCTTTTTCTGACGTCCGTGTACATTCTCGGTATCGCCTGCCTAGAGAAGTGGAACCTAGATGGTATTTGGTAACGGGGGCACACTGCCTCAATAAATTGTCTAGTTCCCTGTGAACTAACGGCGGATACCGGACGCACGTCTAACACCAACATAGTTGTCAAGGACTCAGTTATCCGCTTTGCAGTAGGATGACTGCTGTGATATTTCATCTTCCTCGCAAAGGACTGTTGAACAGTCAATTGCTTACTGGAAGTAGTACAAGTGGGCTTACGACTTCCCCTCTGGGATGACCATCGACTCCCAGCGGCAACAACAGCAGCGCCAGCAGCAGTAGGCGTTACACGCAAGGATGCATCGGAGGAATCCCAGGCAGGAAAGGACTCGTCAGACTTGCCAGTGACATGGCCTGCAGGACTATTGGCATTCCTGGGGAAGGAGGAAATTGACACTGAGGGAGTTGGTGGGGTGGTTTGCGTGAGCTTGGTTACAAGAGGAAGGGATTTACTGGTCAGTGGACTGCTTCCGCTGTCACCCAAAGTTTTTGAACTTGTCACTGACTTATTATGAATGCGCTGCAGGTGACGTATAAGGGAGGATGTTCCGAGGTGGTTAACGTCCTTACCCCTACTTATTACAGCTTGACAAAGGGAACACACGGCTTGACACCTGTTGTCCGCATTTCTGGTGAAATACCTCCACACCGAAGAGCTGATTTTTTTGGTATTTTCACCTGGCATGTCAACGGCCATATTCCTCCCACGGACAACAGGTGTCTCCCCGGGTGCCTGACTTAAACAAACCACCTCACCATCAGAATCCTCCTGGTCAATTTCCTCCCCAGCGCCAGCAACACCCATATCCTCCTCATCCTGGTGTACTTCAACACTGACATCTTCAATCTGACTATCAGGAACTGGACTGCGGGTGCTCCTTCCAGCACTTGCAGGGGGCATGCAAATAGTGGAAGGCGCATGCTCTTCACGTCCAGTGTTGGGAAGGTCAGGCATCGCAAACGACACAATTGGACTCTCCTTGTGGATTTGGGATTTCAAAGAACGCACAGTTCTTTGCGGTGCTTTTGCCAGCTTGAGTCTTTTCAGTTTTCTAGCGAGAGGCTGAGTGCTTCCATCCTCATGTGAAGCTGAACCACTAGCCATGAACATAGGCCAGGGCCTCAGCCGTTCCTTGCCACTCCGTGTGGTAAATGGCATATTGGCAAGTTTACGCTTCTCCTCCGACAATTTTATTTTAGGTTTTGGAGTCCTTTTTTTTCTGATATTTGGTGTTTTGGATTTGACATGCTCTGTACTATGACATTGGGCATCGGCCTTGGCAGACGACGTTGCTGGCATTTCATCGTCTCGGCCATGACTAGTGGCAGCAGCTTCAGCACGAGGTGGAAGTGGATCTTGATCTTTCCCTAATTTTGGAACCTCAACTTTTTTGTTCTCCATATTTTATAGGCAGAACTAAAAGGCACCTCAGGTAAACAATGGAGATGGATGGATTGGATAGTTTACTAGTATACAATTATGGACGGACTGCCACGGTTAGGTGGTATAAAAAAACCACGGTTAGGTGGTATATATTATAATAATAATACAATTATGGATGGACGGACTGCCTGCCGACTGCCGACACAGAGGTAGCCACAGCCGTGAACTACCGCACTGTACACTGGTTGATAAAGAGATAGTAGTATACTCGTAACAACTAGTATGACACTATGACGACGGTATAAAGAATGGAAAAAAAACCACGGTTAGGTGGTATATATTATAATAATAATACAATTATGGATGGACGGACTGCCTGCCGACTGCCGACACAGAGGTAGCCACAGCCGTGAACTACCGCACTGTACACTGGTTGATAAAGAGATAGTAGTATACTCGTAACAACTAGTATGACACTATGACGACGGTATAAAGAATGGAAAAAAAACCACGGTTAGGTGGTATATATTATAATAATAATACAATTATGGATGGACGGACTGCCTGCCGACTGCCGACACAGAGGTAGCCACAGCCGTGAACTACCGCACTGTACACTGGTTGATAAAGAGATAGTAGTATACTCGTAACAACTAGTATGACACTATGACGACGGTATAAAGAATGGAAAAAAAACCACGGTTAGGTGGTATATATTATAATAATAATACAATTATGGATGGACGGACTGCCTGCCGACTGCCGACACAGAGGTAGCCACAGCCGTGAACTACCGCACTGTACACTGGTTGATAAAGAGATAGTAGTATACTCGTAACAACTAGTATGACACTATGACGACGGTATAAAGAATGGAAAAAAAACCACGGTTAGGTGGTATATATTATAATAATAATACAATTATGGATGGACGGACTGCCTGCCGACTGCCGACACAGAGGTAGCCACAGCCGTGAACTACCGCACTGTACACTGGTTGATAAAGAGATAGTAGTATACTCGTAACAACTAGTATGACACTATGACGACGGTATAAAGAATGGAAAAAAAACCACGGTTAGGTGGTATATATTATAATAATAATACAATTATGGATGGACGGACTGCCTGCCGACTGCCGACACAGAGGTAGCCACAGCCGTGAACTACCGCACTGTACACTGGTTGATAAAGAGATAGTAGTATACTCGTAACAACTAGTATGACACTATGACGACGGTATAAAGAATGAAAAAAAAACCACGGTTAGGTGGTATATATTATAATAATAATACAATTATGGATGGACGGACTGCCTGCCGACACAGAGGTAGCCACAGCCGTGAACTACCGCACTGTACACTGGTTGATAAAGAGATAGTAGTATACTCGTAACAACTAGTATGACACTATGACGACGGTATAAAGAATGGAAAAAAAACCACGGTTAGGTGGTATATATTATAATAATAATACAATTATGGATGGACGGACTGCCTGCCGACTGCCGACACAGAGGTAGCCACAGCCGTGAACTACCGCACTGTACACTGGTTGATAAAGAGATAGTAGTATACTCGTAACAACTAGTATGACACTATGACGACGGTATAAAGAATGGAAAAAAAACCACGGTTAGGTGGTATATATTATAATAATAATACAATTATGGATGGACGGACTGCCTGCCGACTGCCGACACAGAGGTAGCCACAGCCGTGAACTACCGCACTGTACACTGGTTGATAAAGAGATAGTAGTATACTCGTAACAACTAGTATGACACTATGACGACGGTATAAAGAATGGAAAAAAAACCACGGTTAGGTGGTATATATTATAATAATAATACAATTATGGATGGACGGACTGCCTGCCGACTGCCGACACAGAGGTAGCCACAGCCGTGAACTACCGCACTGTACACTGGTTGATAAAGAGATAGTAGTATACTCGTAACAACTAGTATGACACTATGACGGTATAAAGAAAGAAAAAAAAATACCACGGTTAGGTGGTATATATTGTAATACAATTATGGATGGACGGACTGCCTGCCGAGTTCCGACTGCCGACACAGAGGTAGCCACAGCCGTGAACTACCGCACTGTACTGTGTCTGCTGCTAATATAGACTGGTTGATAAAGAGATAGTATACAATACATACAACAATGAATATACTACTATACTGGTGGTCAGGCACTGGTCACCACTAGTCACACTGGCAGTGGCACTCCTGCAGCAAAAGTGTGCACTGTTTAATTTTAAATTAATATAATATTATGTACTCCTGGGGGCTCCTGCTATAACAACCTGCAGTGCTCCCCAGTCTCCCCCACAATTATTATAAGCTTTGCCTTTTATACATTGATGTGCAGCACACTGGGCTGAGCTGAGTGCACACAGACTGAGTCACACTGTGTGACTGGCTGCTGCTGTGTATCGTTTTTTTTCAGGCAGAGAACGGATATAGCAGAGAACGGATATATATTAAAATAAATAAAAGTTAACTAACAACAACTGCACTGGTCACTGTGGTAAACTCTGTCTGACTCTGCACAATCTCTCTCTCTCTTCTAATCTAATTTCTAATGGAGAGGACGCCAGCCACGTCCTCTCCCTATCAATCTCAATGCACGTGTGAAAATGGCGGCGACGCGCGGCTCCTTATATAGAATCCGAGTCTCGCGAGAATCCGACAGCGTCATGATGACGTTCGGGCGCGCTCGGGTTAACCGAGCAAGGCGGGAGGATCCGAGTCTGCTCGGACCCGTGAAAAAAAACATGAAGTTCGTGCGGGTTCGGTTTCAGAGAAACCGAACCCGCTCATCTCTAGTTTTCACATGGGACTCCATTCCCCGAATGCCAGAAACCCACTCTGACTTCTGTCTAAGTGGGTTTCTTCAGCCAATCAGGGAGTGCCACGTTGTAGCACTCTCCTGATCGGCTGTGTGCTCCTGTACTGAGTGACAGGAGGCACACGGCAGTGTTACAATGTAGCGCCTATGCGCTCCATTGTAACCAATGGTGGGAACTTTCTGCCCTGCGGTTGACCTAAAGTGACGTCACCGCTGAGCAGAAAGTTCCCACCATTGGTTACAATGGAGCGCATAGGCGCTACATTGTAACACTGCCGTATGCCGCCTGTCACTCAGTACAGGAGCACACAGCCGATCAGGAGAGTGCTACAACGTGGCGCTCCCTGATTGGCTGAAGAAACCCACTTAGACAGAAGTCAGAGTGGGTTTCTGGCATTCGGGGAAAGGAGTCCCATGTGAAAACATGGGGCCCCTTTCAGTTCGTGGCTCGGGTGTCCGTTTTTTTATTTTAATCAAGTACCTGGATTACAAATGGTTGCCCCGAGGAGCCTGGGACCCTGGATCTGGTGAGTAGAATTTATTCAACAGGTACCCCTTGGATTCTACTGGAGAAGAGGACCGACCTGCGTGTGAACATAAGGTAAGTATGTATGTATGTTTGTGTGCATGTATGTAATAAATCTTTACTTTCAAGGTGTGTGTGTCTTGTCTTTTTTTGGGTATTTTTTTAGTAGTAGTACTACAGGTACCAGCGGGCCCGTTTTTCCGCCGCATGCTGGTACTTGTGGTTCTCCAAGTACCAGCATGCGGGGGAGGCTTGCTGGGCCTTGTAGTACTGCTACTAAAAACAATATATTTTCATTATCACAAAAGGCTATCAGCCCCCCCATCCGCAGCCCATTGGATGGGGGGGGACAGCCTCGGGCTTCACCCCTGGCCCTTGGGTGGCTGGGGGGGGGTCCCCTTGATTGAAGGGGTCCCCACTCCCCCAAGGTACCCCGGCCAGGGGTGACTAGTTGGATTTTTGATGCCACGGCCGCAGGGCACTATATAAAAGTGACCCCCGGCTGTGGCATTATCTGTCCAGCTAGTGGAGCCCGGTGCTGGTTTTAAAAATACGGGGGACCCCTACTCTTTTTGTCCCCCGTATTTTTGGAACCAGGACCAGGCGCAGAGCCCGATGCTGGTTGCTTAAATATGGGGGAACCCCTGTCATTTTTCCCCCCATATTTTTGCAACCAGGATCGGCTCAAAGAGCCCGAGGCTGGTTATGCTTAGGAGGGGGGACCCCACGCATTTTTTTATTTTATTTTACATTGTTTAATTAAAAAAAAAAAAAAATGAACCCCAGCACGGATCACACAGATCCGGCCGAGATTCATTTTTAAAAAGTCGGCAGTGTTTTGCTAATCACTGCCGTGAAAAAAAGAAAAAAAACACGAATGACATCGACATCGGAACAAAAGAAAAACCCGAATACGACAGCTTAGTAAATCCGTCGTAACAAATTCAAAAAGTTGCAGTTTTACACTTTCGATGTCATTCGTGATTATTCTCCCACCAAATCGGTAGAATTACGAATGCTAGTAAATATACCCCTTAGTTTCTGCTACTGACCCTTTTGCAATTGTAAATTGAGAAGCATTTGGTGCAGTTACTGTATCTCTACTGTGTCCCTTGTACCTCTGATGTGTGGCCTGTCGTGAAGTAATTACTTTTTAAGCATTGATACCAATTAATGTGTGAGGATGGCAGTTACTGCTTTGTAGAGGACTCTTGAGTCTTTCTGGTCAATTGCAAGCACTCTCTTAAGACATCTTGGCATGGCTGCTCTGGATAGATGCCGATAGCTATTAGCAAAGATTAGCTTGTAAAATGTCATTTTCAGTGTTTACACTTGCATATACTATTACATCCTGGCTGGAGCTGTGGAATGGCGCATGAGAAATACTTAAAGCAATGGTTCTCAAACTTTTTTGAATCACGGCGCCCTAGAATATCAGAATTTTTTTTCACGGCACCCCTTGGCCAAAAGTTTCTTGTTGAGAAATTTACAAAGAAATATTAAATGAAGTAAACTGTGTTTATATGTTTGTGTGGTCAGGGAAAAAAATGCTTCTATTTTCCACATATTTTATGATTGACAGCCACCAGCACTGGTTTTGCTTTTACATTGTCCATAAATAATTTTAATTGGTCCTGGACCACCAATCCAGAAGTGTCCTGCGGCACCCCAGGTTGCCACGGCACACAGTTTGAGAAACACTGACTTAAAAAATAAGTTCACTTTTGGACTGCCGCTCTTCCCTGAACGCACATGTAATGTTTTAATTGGATGATCCCTCCTTTAGGAACCCTCATAAGCTGAAGCCCAATGACATCACCAGCTGTTTATGCTGTACCAACATCTATACATCTTACATAGAACTTATTGTGCTGCATACAAAAACAAGTGAATAGGCATAGTTTTAATTTTAGTAAAGGTGCTAATTTATTTGTACCCCTCAATATAGATGCAATTATTGACTAGCCTTAAGTTAAAACCATTGCTAGGAACAAACGGTCTCTGACCATTTCAGACTGGATGAATTTAATTAAGATGGTTTATAAAAATGTCCGCTCCTCCACAGTGACAAGAACTGGTTGCTGCAGGCACAGGGTGACATTACCCTGCAGCAACCAGCTCCTGTCACTGAGAAAGAGCCACCATTGCAGGCACAAATCTTTGGGGGCAGCAGAGCATCTCCAGGGATGCTGGGCATGCCCCTGGAGTGAGGTAACTTGGGGGCTTTCCACTAGGACACACCTGTTCTGTGACAGCAGCGGGGGGCTCCCACAAGGCCTTGCCACTTTATCCTAGGTCACGACCCTTTTCCGCCTGCTGGCATCAAAGGAGTGTAAGGAGTACTATTGGATGCACCAGCTGTCACCGTTGCACGTTCGGGACAATTATAACTTTTGAGCAGTGCTTAAACATGGAAAAGGTAGAAAAAAGTCATACAGTATATGTGGAATCACCTCTATTGGTCAGGTCTATCATAACAGTTGCAAGAAATCTTTTGAGCAATTGAGGGAGCAGGTTGTAGTCCCTAGGCATACACTTTCAAAACAATTTGAGGGAGTCAGCCAAATCTGGTTAAAGTAGTTTTTCATAGGCTGGGTTCTCAAGAGGTAATTTAAACACCACTTGGATACAGGGCCGGTTCTACACCTTGTGGCGCCCAGTGCGAAGGTTTCAACTGGCGCCCCCCCCCCCCCCGGCAAAACAGTTAGTGCGCGCCAGTGGCGTGCAGCAAAAAAATAGGGGCGTGGCTTCATAGGGGAGGGGCATGGCCACAGTTATGCCCCCGGTAACTGTGCCCCCAGATTTGCCTCAAGTAGTTGTGCCCCCCTGTTGAATTGCCCCCAGTAGATTTGCCCCCTGTAGCTGTTCCCCCAGTAGCTGTAGCTATGCCCCAGTAGTTGTGCCCCCTATAGCTATGCCCCCAGTAGATTTGACCCAGTAGTTGTGCCCCGTCGCTGTGCCCCCTGTTGCTTTGCCCCAGTAGTTGTGCCCCCTGTTGCTTTGCCCCCAGTAGTTGTGCCCTCTGTTGGTGTGCCCCCTGTTGCTTTGCCCCCAGTAGTTGTGCCCCCTGTCGCTGTGCCCCTTAGTAGCCGTTTACAAAGACACACAAAAATAAAAAAACAATACTTACCACTGCCCCGCTCCTGCTTCCCGACCGACGTCTCTCCCATAGCAGCGCCACACAGACACTAGAGGTCAATAATGACCTCTAGTGTCTGTCACTGGAGCCGGCTGCAGCGGACGCCCACACAGCCCACAGCATCTGCTGCAGCCGGGGAGCAGGGTGCGGGTAGACGGCGGTGCTTGCGGGGTGACTGCAAAATTCACCCCGTGCAAGCATGCGATTGCATGTGTACGCTGTGCAACAATTCCCCTCCGTCAGCGGACAGCTGCAAAACCATTCACAACACACTCACCATCGAATGTTTTTCCCATTCAGTGCAGTGTGTGCAGTCTGTGCATAGCTTAATACTTACTCCTCCAGTGCGAAGAAATCAGGCTGATCGGGTCCGGAGCTGACATCACACACCTGCCCTGAAAACGATTGGGAACGCCTGCGTTTTTCCTGACACTCCCAGAAAACAGGCAGTTACCAGCCCCAAACGTCCGCTTCCTGTCAATCACCTTGCGAATGCCCGTGCAATCGCAATTTTCACACCATCCTGTCGCTGTTTGGCGACGGGCATGCGCATTGCAGTGCATATGCATGTGCAGTAGTACGAAAACGCACAGCAGCGATCAGGTCTGAATCGGCCACAAAGTACACTTTTTAATGGAGCATACAGGCTCAACTGTCTCGAAAATCAATGGCTAAGTATTGCTGCCTGTACTACCTGTGTAATACCTCACCCATCATAGAGCATTGCAGTGACAGCCATACTATACAGAAAGCATCTAAGTGACCGCCATATACTGCAGAGATAATATTACGATGACCACCATATATTGCAGATAACATCACAGTGGCTGCCACATAATAGAGAACATTGCAGTGACCTCCATATAATGCAGATAATATTATGACTACAACGATATATTGCAGAGAGCATAACAATAACTGCAATATCATGCAGAGAGCATTGAAGTGATCAACATATAATACAGAGAACATCTAATTATCCATCTGATAATTAAGAGAACATAAGTGAAGACTATATAATACAAAGACCAGATCAGTGATTGCTATATAACACAGAGTGACGCAGTAACAGCCATGTAATGCAGAGTATTGTAGTGACCACCATATAATTCAGAGAGCATCACAGGGATACTATATAATGCATAGACTGTCAGTGACTGCCATAAAATGCAGAAAGCAAGGCAGAGAACCCCATATAATGCACAGACCATCAGTGACTGCCATATAATGCAATGTTGAAGTGTCTGCCAAATAAAGCAGAGTATCTCAGTGACTGCCATATACTGCACAAAGCATCATAGTGACCACCATATAAAGCAGAGTACAGTGCAGTGACTGCCATATAATGCATCTCAGTGACCACCATGTAATGCAGAGACCATCAGTGACTGCCATATAATGCAGAGAACATTGCAGCGACCACCATTAACTGCACAAAGCATCACAGTGACCAAAATATAAAGCTGAGTACATGGCAGGGACTTCCATATAATGCATAGAGAATCTCAGTGACCACTGTATAATGCAGAGTCCATCTGCATTATACAGTGTCATATAATGCAGAGAGTATCACAGTGACCACCATATAATCCAGAGAGCATAACAGTGATACCATATAATTCAGAGGCATCAGTAACTGCCATGTAATGTAGAGAGAATTGCAGAGAACTCCATATAATGCGGAGACCATCAGTGACTGCCATATACTTTAGAGAGTGTTGCAGTACCCACCATATAATGCAGAGAGTACCACAGTGATACTACAGATGTAGCCATGCTCATTGTGGCTCTGAAGCGGCCTCATGGGCACTCTCAGCATGCCCAGTCGCACCCACACCTGGCCGTGCTGGGCTGTGGCTTTTGCCACTCAATACAATGTTAATGGGCATAGGCGCGACTAAGATGCATGTGCACAACTAGATATGTATGCATTGTGGCAAACAATACATGGCCTGGCTACATTTGTATATAATGCATAGACCATCAGGGACTTCCATAAAATGCAGAGTGCATTGCAGAGAACCCCATATAATGTAGAGAGCATCAGTGTCGCAGTGTCTGCCATATAATGCAGAGAGCATAGCAGTGACTTCCATATAATACAGAGTGCATCACAGTAACCGGCATATAATACACAGAGCATCAAAGTGACCACAATATAATGCAGAGAACATCAGTGCTTTCCATATCATACAGAGAGTATCAGAGTGGTCACCATATAATTAAGAGAGCATCACAGTGATACCACATAATGCAGAGATCATCAGTGACAGTCATATAATTCAAAGAGCATTGCAGTAGCCACCATATAATGCAGAGTGTCACAGTGACCCCTTATTATTTAGAGAGCATCACACTGTTGACATATAATGCAGAGACCATCAGTGATTGTCAAATAATGTAGAGAGCATCACAGTGACCATCAAATAATGAAATTACATTACAGTGATACTGTATAATGCAGAAAACTTTGCAGTGACTACCATATAATGCAGACAACATCACAGTGACCATCATGCAAAGCAGAGAGCATCAAAGTGTCTGCCATATAATGTAGAGAGCATTGCAGTGACTGCCATATAATGCAGAGAGCATCACAGTGACTGCCATCTAATGGAGAGAGTAGTGAAGCCCTGTCTATGCTGCCCACCATTCTCTCACCAAATCATAGCTGCTGAACTGCACAGTCCATCCCAGCTGCCTGCCCTGTTGAGGTTGGACTGTCTACATGCAGAGTGACACTACAATAGGTGGAGCCAAAGAGTCACAAGTGATACAGCCAAGCGGGACAGACGGACAGTGTGTAAAAGCAAGTGAACCTGGCAAAGGCTGGCGAGCAGCATGTGGACCTGTGTGGACTGCAACAGAGGCCACAGATGTCATTATAACTTGTGGGCCCAGCCCTGGTACTCAAGAGGACCAAGAAAATGAAACCAGGCAGAATCAGAGATAAAACAAGGGACTCCCTCCCTGTCTTGGTGTTTGATGAGGAGTGCGCTACAGAGCAGTCCCCAACAACATAGCTCTCTGGGTAATATTCATTCCCTAACCAAAATGGACACCAGTAGTGTAATTGTGCAGTGGCAGGGCCATCTTACTATTGTGTATAGAGACATGGTGGAGCATGGATGTCCTGCTCATAGCTCCTGACCTGTGACTTCACTTTGCTATAACTGCCATTTCCAGAACCCTGCATTACTACCTTAGGAGAAGACAGTCACTGGCTGGTGAACTGCCTACACCTCTGTTCCACTGCAGGCTCTGTTCCATTGCTGATCCAACCATTTTAACAGGTAGCATGGCTGTGCATTCACTTGTGCCACAATAAATCACAGAGCCTGGTTAAGTTACTGAACTGGTCATTGTCTACACAATAACCGCTGGTGTGTACAGTAATCTGCTCACCCACAAGACTGCACGCACATTCCCAACATTAGGCAGAGTGTCACCGGCCCACACAGTCCTTTCCAATTCCTCCCCAAGCTGTGTTGACTGCTTACATTTACATGGTAAGATTATTTAGTGAAAACACCTAGCAGCATATTAAACAACTTAAGTACAAAAACCCCATATATGATACAATAAAATGCACTGTCATACCAACAGATGACCCTGTTGGTTCTTAGAGCAAATTGTGAGGCCAGCAGAGGGCGCCTTAGAGTACTTCATTAGACAAGAGGGGGGCACTTTTAAAATGTTGCTATGGGTCCCGCATAGTGACGTCCCTGTCTGCAATCACAGGCCAGGCTATGTGCCCTGTTGACAGTTGTGTCATTCAGATAAAAGTTCTTGCAATATCATTGTTCTGTATGTAACTGAGCACATCAGTATTATATTCTGTAGAGAAAATGAGAAGAGCTGATGAATGAAGAGTAGTAGAGCGAGGCTTACATCCTGTGTTGACATTCTACTCCGTAATTATTTCAATGATCCCTTCACTTTGATAATAATGAATGTTTTATAAAGTCTCATATTCTAAACTCCCTGAAGCCTGTGATTTATGGCACCAAGTCACCTGTCGAATGCAGAGAGTTCTACGTTTGCATATCAGGTGTCACAGATTCATACAGGATACAGATCATTAAATAGTTTTGTGACTTTCCTCTCAAGCTACTTATGTAAAGGTGTGTATACTATACATGCATTCGATCCTCACTCAATCCCCGGCTGATCGAGTTAAATGTTCCCAGGACCGTTTATCGGCTGATGCTCCGGAATCGGCACAACGTACACACATATACAATAGATTTCCCATTCTCACAATATCTGGAGAGTGGGCCAATGATTGTATAACTGTGTACTCACTTTGTGGGATTAGGGCAATAAATGAATGTTCTAAGAGTTTCATGATCTGCTCTTGAGATTGTGCTGGTTGGATGGGCTCACTGATTGGAATTGAATGCATAGAAGTTCACAGATAGACACAGACTGGTAGCGCCATACCACAGCTATCACGCTACTTACCTGATAAGACCTAAACTTATCCAACTGGCTGATTTTGCCCATGTGAAATGTGACACCCAGGGAGTACAGATGTGTACACCTTTCCTCCCTACAGTGCGAGACGCCCGTTGTGACTGTACCACTGCGAGGATGTAATGTTACGTATCAGCTTTTCTTTAGATTTTGCATCTTATTCGCATAGCAGATGCAGCAAAACACAGCCCACAGTGTATTAGAGATGATGAGCTGCAACTTTAACTGCACAGCAATTAGTTGTAAATGAGTACAAAGCCAAAGATGAAGCACAGCGGAATGTGATGTAAGAAGAAGCCGCAGCTGCTGCATCACAGCACTTCATGTACAGATTCAGACTCAGTTGCATACAGGTGAATAAATGGCGCACATCAAATCTAGTTGAGTAGTTTTGTTGGAGCCAGCTATTTTAGATGAACATTTTGAGCAAATAACTTACTCGTTGCAGCTGTGGACGAGGAAGATAGATGGGATCTTTTTTTGTGGAGGTGAGAGGGCTTTCAATTTGGCTTATTATATCCCAGAATTCCCAGTTATGCTTCTGTTTGCGGCTACACACTTTGGGCCTAAATAAGACCTGATCGTAGCAGCAAATTTGTTAGCAGATGGCCAAAACCATGTGCACTGCAGGTGGGGAAGATATAACATGTGCAGAGAGAGTTAGATTTGGGTTGGGTGTGTTAAAACTAGAGATGAGCGGGTTCGGTTCCTCGGAATCCGAACCCGCCCGAACTTCAGGTTTTTTTACACGGGGCCGAGCGACTCGGATCTTCCCGCCTTGCTCGGTTAACCCGAGCGCGCCCGAACGTCATCATCCCGCTGTCGGATTCTCGCGAGGCTCGTATTCTATCGCGAGACTCGGATTCTATATAAGGAGCCGCGCGTCGCCGCCATTTTCACACGTGCATTGAGATTGATAGGGAGAGGACGTGGCTGGCGTCCTCTCCATTTAGACTAGAGTACTAGAGAGAGACACAAATTTTGGGGAGCATATTATTAGGAGGAGTACTACTTGCTGCTGATAGTGTGACCAGTGACCACCAGTTTAATTAATCCGTTCTCTGCCTGAAAAAAAACGATACACAGTGTGACACAGTCACATACCATATCTGTGCTCAGCCCAGTGTGCTGCATCATATGTAATACTGTATATCATTATCTGACTGTGCTGAGTGCTCACTGCTCACACAGCTTAATTGTGGGGGAGACTGGGGAGCAGTTATAGCAGGAGTACATATTTTAAGTACAGTGCACACTTTTGCTGCCAGAGTGCCACTGCCAGTGTGACTGACCAGTGACCACTGACCACCAGTATTGTGATTGTCTGCTGACCACCAGTATATTGTGATTGTCTGCCTGAAAAAGTTAAACACTCGTCGTGTGGTGTTTTTATAAACGCATTCTGCAGACAGTGTCCAGCAGGTCCATCATTACATAATATATACCTGTCCGGCTGCAGTACTAGTGTGATATATATATATATTTTAATTTTATCTCATTATCATCCTGTCTATATTAGCAGCAGACACAGTACGGTAGTCCACGGCTGTAGCTACCTCTGTGTCGGCAGTCGCTCGTCCATCCATAATTGTATACCACCTACCCGTGGTTTTTTTTTTTTCTATCTTCTTGATACTAGTAGCTTACTTTAGGAGTCTGCAGTGCTGAGTCTGACAGACAGTGTCCAGCAGGTCCGTCATTACATAATATATACCTGTCCGGCTGCAGTACTAGTGTGATATATATATATATATTTTAATTTTATCTCATTATCATCCAGTCTATATTAGCAGCAGACACAGTACGGTAGTCCACGGCTGTAGCTACCTCTGTGTCGGCAGTCGCTCGTCCATCCATAATTGTATACCACCTACCTGTGGTTTTTTTTTTTCTATCTTCTTGATACTAGTAGCTTACTTTAGGAGTCTGCAGTGCTGAGTCTGACAGACAGTGTCCAGCAGGTCCGTCATTACATAATATATACCTGTCCGGCTGCAGTACTAGTGTGATATATATATATATATTTTAATTTTATCTCATTATCATCCAGTCTATATTAGCAGCAGACACAGTACGGTAGTCCACGGCTGTAGCTACCTCTGTGTCGGCAGTCGCTCGTCCATCCATAATTGTATACCACCTACCTGTGGTTTTTTTTTCTATCTTCTTGATACTAGTAGCTTACTTTAGGAGTCTGCAGTGCTGACAGACAGTGTCCAGCAGGTCCATCATTACATAATATATACCTGTCCGGCTGCAGTACTAGTGTGATATATATATATATTTTAATTTTATCTCATTATCATCCAGTCTATATTAGCAGCAGACATAGTACGGTAGTCCACGGCTGTAGCTACCTCTGTGTCGGCAGTCGCTCGTCATCCATAAGTATACTAGTATCCATCCATCTCCATTGTTTACCTGAGGTGCCTTTTAGTTGTGCCTATTAAAATATGGAGAACAAAAATGTTGAGGCTGTTGAGGCTGCCACTAGTCATGGCCGAGACGATGAAATGCCATCAACGTCGTCTGCCAAGGCCGATGCCCAATGTCATAGTACAGAGCATGTAAAATCCAAAACACCAAATATCAGTAAAAAAAGGACTCAAAAATCTAAAATAAAATTGTCGGAGGAGAAGCGTAAACTTGCCAATATGCCATTTACCACACGGAGTGGCAAGGAACGGCTGAGGCCCTGGCCTATGTTCATGGCTAGTGGTTCAGCTTCACATGAGGATGGAAGCACTCAGCCTCTCGCTAGAAAAATGAAAAGACTCAAGCTGGCAAAAGCACAGCAAAGAACAGTGCGTTCTTCGAAATCCCAAATCCACAAGGAGAGTCCAATTGTGTCGGTTGCGATGCCTGACCTTCCCAACACTGGACGTGAAGAGCATGCGCCTTCCACCATTTGCACGCCCCCTGCAAGTGCTGGAAGAAGCACCCGCAGTCCAGTTCCTGATAGTCAGATTGAAGATGTCAGTGTTGAAGTACACCAGGATGAGGAGGATATGGGTGTTGCTGGCGCTGGGGAGGAAATTGACAAGGAGGATTCTGATGGTGAGGTGGTTTGTTTAAGTCAGGCACCCGGGGAGACACCTGTTGTCCGTGGGAGGAATATGGCCATTGACATGCCTGGTGAAAATACCAAAAAAATCAGCTCTTCGGTGTGGAAGTATTTCACCAGAAATGCGGACAACATTTGTCAAGCCGTGTGTTGCCTTTGTCAAGCTGTAATAAGTAGGGGTAAGGACGTTAACCACCTCGGAACATCCTCCCTTATACGTCACCTGCAGCGCATTCATAATAAGTCAGTGACAAGTTCAAAAACTTTGGGCGACAGCGGAAGCAGTCCACTGACCAGTAAATCCCTTCCTCTTGTAACCAAGCTCATGCAAACCACCCCACCAACTCCCTCAGTGTCAATTTCCTCCTTCCCCAGGAATGCCAATAGTCCTGCAGGCCATGTCACTGGCAATTCTGACGAGTCCTCTCCTGCCTGGGATTCCTCCGATGCATCCTTGCGTGTAACGCCTACTGCTGCTGGCGCTGCTGTTGTTGCTGCTGGGAGTCGATGGTCATCCCAGAGGGGAAGTCATAAGCCCACTTTTACTACTTCCACCAAGCAATTGACTGTCCAACAGTCCTTTGCGAGGAAGATGAAATATCACAGCAGTCATCCTGTTGCAAAGCGGATAACTGAGGCCTTGACAACTATGTTGGTGTTAGACGTGTGTCCGGTATCCGCCGTTAGTTCACAGGGAACTAGACAATTTCTTGAGGTAGTGTGCCCACGTTACCAAATACCATCTAGGTTCCACTTCTCTAGGCAGGCGATACCGAGAATGTACACGGACGTCAGAAAAAGACTCACCAGTGTCCTAAAAAATGCAGTTGTACCCAATGTCCACTTAACCACGGACATGTGGACAAATGGAGCAGGGCAGGGTCAGGACTATATGACTGTGACAGCCCACTGGGTAGATGTATGGACTCCCGCCGAAAGAACAGCAGCGGCGGCACCAGTAGCAGCATCTCGCAAACGCCAACTCTTTCTTAGGCAGGCTACGCTTTGTATCACCGGTTTCCAGAATACGCACACAGCTGAAAACCTCTTACGGCAACTGAGGAAGATCATCGCGGAATGGCTTACCCCAATTGGACTCTCCTGTGGATTTGTGGCATCGGACAACGCCAGCAATATTGTGTGTGCATTAAATATGGGCAAATTCCAGCACGTCCCATGTTTTGCACATACCTTGAATTTGGTGGTGCAGAATTATTTAAAAAACGAGAGGGGCGTGCAAGAGATGCTGTCGGTGGCCAGAAGAATTGCGGGACACTTTCGGCGTACAGGCACCACGTACAGAAGACTGGAGCACCACCAAAAACGCCTGAACCTGCCCTGCCATCATCTGAAGCAAGAAGTGGTAACGAGGTGGAATTCAACCCTATATATGCTTCAGAGGTTGGAGGAGCAGCAAAAGGCCATTCAAGCCTATACAATTGAGCACGATATAGGAGGTGGAATGCACCTGTCTCAAGCGCAGTGGAGAATGATTTCAACGTTGTGCAAGGTTCTGCAACCTTTTGAACTTGCCACACGTGAAGTCAGTTCAGACACTGCCAGCCTGAGTCAGGTCATTCCCCTCATCAGGCTTTTGCAGAAGAAGCTGGAGACATTGAAGGAGGAGCTAACACAGAGCGATTCCGCTAGGCATGTGGGACTTGTGGATGGAGCCCTTAATTCGCTTAACAAGGATTCACGGGTGGTCAATCTGTTGAAATCAGAGCACTACATTTTGGCCACCGTGCTCGATCCTAGATTTAAAACCTACCTTGGATCTCTCTTTCCGGCACACACAAGTCTGCTGGGGTTCAAAGACCTGCTGGTGAGAAAATTGTCAAGTCAAGCGGAACGCGACCTGTCAACATCTCCTCCTTCACATTCTCCCGCAACTGGGGGTGCGAGGAAAAGGCTCAGAATTCCGAGCCCACCCGCTGGCGGTGATGCAGGGCAGTCTGGAGCGACTGCTGATGCTGACATCTGGTCCGGACTGAAGGACCTGACAACGATTACGGACATGTCGTCTACTGTCACTGCATATGATTCTCTCCCCATTGAAAGAATGGTGGAGGATTATATGAGTGACCACATCCAAGTAGGCACGTCAGACAGTCCGTACTTATACTGGCAGGAAAAAGAGGCAATTTGGAGGCCCTTGCACAAACTGGCTTTATTCTACCTAAGTTGCCCTCCCACAAGTGTGTACTCCGAAAGAGTGTTTAGTGCCGCCGCTCACCTTGTCAGCAATCGGCGTACGAGGTTACTTCCAGAAAATGTGGAGAAGATGATGTTCATTAAAATGAATTATAATCAATTCCTCCGTGGAGACATTGACCAGCAGCAATTGCCTCCACAAAGTACACAGGGAGCTGAGATGGTGGATTCCAGTGGGGACGAATTGATAATCTGTGAGGAGGGGGATGTACACGGTGATATATCGGAGGATGATGATGAGGTGGACATCTTGCCTCTGTAGAGCCAGTTTGTGCAAGGAGAGATTAATTGCTTCTTTTTTGGTGGGGGTCCAAACCAACCCGTCATTTCAGTCACAGTCGTGTGGCAGACCCTGTCACTGAAATGATGGGTTGGTTAAAGTGTGCATGTCCTGTTTATACAACATAAGGGTGGGAGGGCCCAAGGACAATTCCATCTTGCACCTCTTTTTTCTTTCATTTTTCTTTGCGTCATGTGCTGTTTGGGGAGTATTTTTTTGAAGGGCCATCCTGCGTGACACTGCAGTGCCACTCCTAGATGGGCCAGGTGTTTGTGTCGGCCACTAGGGTCGCTTATCTTACTCACACATCTACCTCATTGCGCCTCTTTTTTTCTTTGCGTCATGTGCTGTTTGGGGAGTGTTTTTTGGAAGGGCCATCCTGCGTGACACTGCAGTGCCACTCCTAGATGGGCCAGGTGTTTGTGTCGGCCACTAGGGTCGCTTAGCTTACTCACACAGCTACCTCATTGCGCCTCTTTTTTTCTTTGCGTCATGTGCTGTTTGGGGAGTGTTTTTTGGAAGGGCCATCCTGCGTGACACTGCAGTGCCACTCCTAGATGGGCCAGGTGTTTGTGTCGGCCACTAGGGTCGCTTATCTTACTCACACAGCTACCTCATTGCGCCTCTTTTTTTCTTTGCGTCATGTGCTGTTTGGGGAGTGTTTTTTGGAAGGGCCATCCTGCGTGACACTACAGTGCCACTCCTAGATGGGCCAGGTGTTTGTGTCGGCCACTAGGGTCGCTTATCTTACTCACACAGCTACCTCATTGCGCCTCTTTTTTTCTTTGCGTCATGTGCTGTTTGGGGAGTGTTTTTTGGAAGGGCCATCCTGCGTGACACTGCAGTGCCACTCCTAGGTGGGCCAGGTGTTTGTGTCGGCCACTAGGGTCGCTTAGCTTACTCACACAGCTACCTCATTGCGCCTCTTTTTTTTTTGCGTCATGTGCTGTTTGGGGAGTGTTTTTTGGAAGGGCCATCCTGTGTGACACTGCAGTGCCACTCCTAGATGGGCCAGGTGTTTGTGTCGGCCACTAGGGTCGCTTATCTTACTCACACAGCTACCTCATTGCGCCTCTTTTTTTCTTTGCGTCATGTGCTGTTTGGGGAGTGTTTTTTGGAAGGGCCATCCTGCGTGACACTGCAGTGCCACTCCTAGATGGGCCAGGTGTTTGTGTCGGCCACTAGGGTCGCTTAGCTTACTCACACAGCTACCTCATTGCGCCTCTTTTTTTCTTTGCGTCATGTGCTGTTTGGGGAGTGTTTTTTGGAAGGGCCATCCTGCGTGACACTGCAGTGCCACTCCTAGATGGGCCAGGTGTTTGTGTCGGCCACTAGGGTCGCTTAGCTTAGTCATCCAGCGACCTCAGTGCAAATTTTAGGACTTTAAATAATATTGTGAGGTGTGAGGTGTTCAGAATAGACTGAAAATTAGTGGAAATTATGGTTTTTGAGGTTAATAATACTTTGGGATCAAAATGACCCCCAAATTCTATGATTTAAGCTGTTTTTTAGTGTTTTTTGAAAAAAACACCCGAATCCAAAACACACCCGAATCCGACAAAAAAAATTCGGTGAGGTTTTGCCAAAACGCGGTCGAACCCAAAACACGGCCGCGGAACCGAACCCAAAACCAAAACACAAAACCCGAAAAATTTCAAGTGCACATCTCTAGTTAAAACTGAAATCTAAATTGCAGTGTAAAAATAAAGCAGCCAGTATTTACCAGTGCACAGAAACAATATAACCCACCCAAATCTAACTCTCTCTGCACATGTTGTATCTGCTCCCCCTGCAGTGAACATGGGGGGTCATTCAGAGTTGATCGCGGCAGCAAATTTGTAAGCAGTTGGGCAAAACCATGGTGGTCATTCCGAGTTGTTCGCTCGTTATTTTTTTGTCGCAACGGAGCGATTAGTCGCTAATGCGCATGCACAATGTCCGCAGTGCGACTGCGCCAAGTAAATTTGCTATGCAGTTAGGATTTTTACTCACGGCATTACAAGGTTTTTTCTTCGTTCTGGTGATCGTAATGTGATTGACAGGAAGTGGGTGTTTCTGGGCGGAAACTGGCCGTTTTATGGGAGTGTGTGAAAAAACGCTACCGTTTCTGGGAAAAACGCAGGAGTGGCCGGAGAAACGGAGGAGTGTCTGGGCGAACGCTGGGTGTGTTTGTGACGTCAAACCAGGAACGAAACTGACTGAACTGATCGCAGTTGCTGAGTAAGTGTGGAGCTACTCAGAAACTGCGAAGAAGTGTCTATTCGCAATTTTGCTAATCTTTCGTTCGCAATTTTGATAAGCTAAGATTCACTCCCAGTAGGCGGCGGCTTAGCGTGTGCAAAGCTGCTAAAAGCAGCTTGCGAGCGAACAACTCGGAATGAGGGCCCATGTGCACTGCAGGTGTGGCAGATATAACATTTGCAGAGAGAGTTAGATTTGGGTGGGTTATTTTGTTTCTGTGCAGGGTAAATACTGGCTGCTTTATTTTTACTCTGCAATTAAGATTTGAGTTGGAACACACCCCACCCAAATCCAGATGTGTGCTGAGCGTACGGGGGGGACGCTCATTTCACCCAGCAGGTGATACGAGCAACTTGCTAGATTGAGCTTGCATGCAGGCTAATCTACCACCAGCGATAGCGATGCGCGGGGCTGCACTTCGCTTTCGCTTCGGGGGTACACACAGAGAAATCACTGCTTAAAATCTAAGCAATCCAGTCAGAGTGCTTAGATTTTAAGCAGCGATCGCTCCGTGAATATCCCCCTTAACTCTCTCTGCACATGTTATATCTGCCCCCCCTGCAGTGCACATGGGTTTGCCCAACTGCTAACAAATTTGCTGCTGCGATCAACTCTGAATTACCCCCTTTGTTCTGCCCATCTGCTAACAAATTTGATGCTACGATCAGGTCTGAATTACCCCCTAGGCCCTTTATTACAACAGTGTTTTCTTTTGCAAACGCGCGTTGCTTACTTTAACATTGTCATACTGGAGATTATAGGACAGACAGAGGATTGTGCAGACTTTGGGACATGATAAGACATTTCTGTGATTGGCTGCTGAGTGAAGAACTACATATACCATCAGGTCCAGTCTGCTATCACAGATAGGAGAGAATATAAAAGCACATGGAGCGTCTAATTTTCCCTTTGTCTGGAACCTCTTTTCCCTTTGGTTAAGGAAAGCCTTTGAGCGAGCTCAGCAGGGAATAGGTCATGCCAGTCACAGATGTCTGTATTAAACAATACAATAACCAGATTTGGAGGGTACAGACATTCCTGGAGCCCAGCTGGTAACTTAACTGCAGGATTGAGTGTAGAATCTGGACAGCATCCATCTTTTACTCTTTGTACTGAATTTATTATATTTATTTCTCCCTATATTTCATAATGATTATATTCATTTTTTGTAAAAATTATATTTTAAAGTTAGTCCTCCCTTTGTACTCTAATTGCACCTAGAAAATTATTTTAACAATAAAGGATGGTTTTTGCAAATAGTGATTCCTTTATTTAAGCTAATTATTTGCAGCGGTTGAACAGAAATGTGGCCTAATTCAGACATGATTGCAGCAGCAAAATTGTTCTCTAATAGGCAAAACCATGGGCCTAATTCAGACCTGGTCGCACGCAGGCTATTTTTTGCACTGCTGCGACCAGGTAATCGCCGCCTACAGGGGAGGGGTAAGCGCTTTGCAGGGGTGTGATCGGCTGTGCAGTGAGCTGCACAAATAAAAGTTTGTGCAGTTTCTGCACAGCCCAGGACTTGCTCAGCCGATGCGACGATTCGGACAGGTGGTGACGTCAGGAATCCTCCTCCGGAACGGCTGGGCACGCCTGCATTTTTCCGGACACTCCCAGAAAATGGTGAGTTGCTGCCCACAAACGCCTTCTGCCTGTCAATCTTCTTGCGATCGCCGGTGCGATCGCTTTCTTTGTTAGATTCGTCGCTGCCCGGCGACGGCCGTCGCCGGTGGCCGACGCGCCTGCCTATTGCAGGCCACACGTATACGCTGTTCAGACCCGATCGCACGGCTTTGAAAAAATGCAGCATGCGATCGGGTATGAATGACCCCCCATGTGCACTGCAGGTGTGGCAGATATAACGTGCAGAGAGAGTTAGATTTGGGTGGGTTATATTGTTTCTGTGCAGGGCTGGCTGCTTTATTTTTACACTGCAATTTAGATTTCAGTTTAAACACATCCCACCCAAATCTCACTTTTTTTGCACGTTATATTTGCCCACCCTGCAGTGCACATGGTTTTGCTCATTAGAGAACAATTTTGCTGCTGCGATCAGGTCTGAATTAGGCTCATCATTAGAAGTTGAGAAATAAATTGACCAGTGGTGGCAGAATTATGGATTTAGAGGTGGACGCTGCTATGGAGCAGCCAGTGGGCTGTCTATTGAGATGCCCATTGGCTGCTGCTCTAATCCTCTCTAATCCGCTGTGTTACACACAAATACCATTGGTTAGACATTGGCCACACCACTGGACTTCAGAGAAACCCTATGGTTGCTCAGAATGTCCAATGGAATCTGGCTACCGGGGTCAATGGAACATTATTATGCAGTACCTTACACCGACATGCCCCCAACATGGAATGTTTTTAACTTTTGATTTATTAATGAAAAGATATTCATTCTTAGGTTTGATTCAAACAAACACTTTATAATACATCAGGTATAATCTTCCTTCTAGTTTACAAATCTGCAGTATCTGTAAATACACAAATGTTTATATATACAGTAGGTTCTAGGTTATTTAGAGATTATTTTATTAACTATATTTGACGCCTGATAAAATGGAGCTTCCCACACTGTCTAATTTGTGGTTCTCTAGTGCTGGCCCTTTTACATTGTTATACCCCCAGCTCCAGTATTCTTATAGATACTGTGCTCACTTTCCCGCATTGCTGAGGCAGCCTACATACAACTTTATGCTAATGCAAGAATCCACCTCTGTATACCTAGTATCCGATCGTCTGCATGTGGAAAGCCGCGCTGCCCACAGTTTTTCTCCCCATAGCCATAACCATCATAAGTATTATTATCTATGGGGGTCATTCCGAGTTGATCGCTCGCTGCCGATTTTCGCAGCACAGTGATCAGTTGAAAAAATGGAAAAACTGCGCATGCACCGCAATGCGCACGTACGTCGTATGGGTGCAAACAGCATCATAGCTGTGCAATGCTTCTAGCGAAGAATCCATTCGCACAACCAATCACAAGGAGATTGACAGGAAGAGGGCATTTATGGGTGTCAACCGACCGTTTTCTGGGAGTGGTAGGGAAAACGCAGGCATGTCCAGGCGTTTGGAGGGCGGGTGTCTGACGTCAATTCCGGGACCGGACAGGTTGAAGTAATCGCAAGGGCTGAGTAAATTCAGAGCTACTGAGAAACTGCTAAAAACTTTTTCGTCCTGCTCGGCTGCACATGCGATCATGTGGCATACTGGAATGTTAGCAGATATTGGAAAGTTCCAAAAGCCATTGAATTCTTATCAGTGAGTGGGGGTGTTTATGGCCCCAAAACTAGAAAAAACAGTTCTCACAGAGCCTGCCACATGTAGGGGGTTACGACTAGTGATGAGCGGGTTCGGTTCCTCGGAATCCGAACCCCCCCGAACTTCACCCATTTTACACGGTTCCGAGGCAGACTCGGATCCTCCCGCCTTGCTCGGTTAAACTGAGCGTGCCTGAACATCATCATCCCGCTGTCGGATTCTCGCGAGATTCGTATTCTATATAAGGACCCGCGCGTCGCCGCCATTTTCACTCGTGCATTGGAGATGATAGGGAGAGGACGTGCAGTGTTCTGTGTTCAGTGTGCTGCAAATATCTGTGCTCAGTGTGCTGCAAATATCTGTGCTCAGTGTGCTGAAAATATCTACGTTCTCTGCCTGAAAAACGCTCCATATCTGTGCTGCATTGTAGTATATAGTAGGAGGACAGTGCAGAATTTTGATGACCAGTGACCACCAGTATTATATAGCAGTACGGTACAGTAGTCCACTGCTCTACCTACCTCTGTGTCGTCAAGTATACTATCCATCCATACCTGTGTTGCATTTTAGTTGTGCGCAGTATATATAGTAGGAGGACAGTGCAGAATTTTGCTGACCACCAGTATATAATATATATAGCAGTACGGTACAGTAGTCCACTGCTCTACCTACCTCTGTGTCATCAAGTATACTATCCATCCATACCTGTGTTGCATTTTAGTTGTGCGCAGTATATATAGTAGGAGGACAGTGCAGAATTTTGCTGACCACCAGTATATAATATATAGCAGTACGGTACAGTAGTCCACTGCTCTACCTACCTCTGTGTCATCAAGTATACTATCCATCCATACCTGTGGTGCATTTTAGTTGTGCGCAGTATATATAGTAGGAGGACAGTGCAGAATTTTGCTGACCACCAGTATATAATATATAGCAGTACGGTACAGTAGTCCACTGCTCTACCTACCTCTGTGTCGTCAAGTATACTATCCATCCATAACTGTGGTGCATTTTAGTTGTGCGCAGTATATATAGTAGGAGGACAGTGCAGAATTTTGCTGACCACCAGTATATAATATATAGCAGTACGGTACAGTAGGCCACTGCTCTACATACCTCTGTGTCGTCAAGTATACTATCCATCCATACCTGTGGTGCATTTTAGTTATTCACAGTATATATAGTAGGACAGTGCAGAATTTTGCTGACCAGTGACCACCAGTTTTATATAGCAGTACGGTACAGTAGTCCACTGCTATCCCTACCTCTGTGTCGTCAAGTATACTATCCATCCATACCTGTGTTGCATTTTAGTTGTGCGCAGTATATATAGTAGGAGGACAGTGCAGAATTTTTCTGACCACCAGTATATAATATATAGCAGTACGGTACAGTAGTCCACTGCTCTACCTACCTCTGTGTCGTCAAGTATACTATCCATCCATACCTGTGTTGCATTTTAGTTGTGCGCAGTATATATAGTAGGAGGACAGTGCAGAATTTTTCTGACCACCAGTATATAATATATAGCAGTACGGTACAGCAGTCCACTGATCTACCTACCTCTGTGTCGTCAAGTATACTATCCATCCATACCTGTGGTGCATTTTAGTTGTGCGCAGTATATATAGTAGGAGGACAGTGCAGAATTTTGCTGACCACCAGTATATAATATATAGCAGTACGGTACAGTAGTCCACTGCTCTACCTACCTCTGTGTCGTCAAGTATACTATCCATCCATACCTGTGGTGCATATTAGTTGTGCGCAGTATATATAGCAGGAGGACAGTGCAGAATTTTGCTGACCACCAGTATATAATATATAGCAGTGCGGTACAGTAGGCCACTGCTCTACCTACCTCTGTGTCATCAAGTATACTATCCATCCATACCTGTGGTGCATTTCAGTTACTCACAGTATATATAGTAGGAGGACAGTGTAGAAATTTGCTGACCACCAGTATATAATATATAGCAGTACGGTACAGTAGTCCACTGCTCTACCTACCTCTGTGTCATCAAGTATACTATCCATCCATACCTGTGGTGCATTTTAGTTGTGCGCAGTATATATAGTAGGAGGACAGTGCAGAATTTTGCTGACCACCAGTATATAATATATAGCAGTACGGTACAGTAGTCCACTGCTCTACCTACCTCTGTGTCATCAGCTATACTATCCATCCATACCTGTGGTGCATTTTAGTTGTGCGCAGTATATATAGTAGGAGGACAGTGCAGAATTTTGCTGACCACCAGTATATAATATATAGCAGTACGGTACAGTAGTCCACTGCTCTACCTACCTCTGTGTTGTCAAGTATACTATCCATCCATACCTGTGGTGCATTTTAGTTGTGCGCAATATATATAGTAGGAGGACAGTGCAGAATTTTGCTGACCACCAGTATATAATATATAGCAGTACGATACAGTAGTCCACTGCTCTACCTACCTCTGTGTCATCAAGTATACTATCCATCCATACCTGTGGTGCATATTAGTTGTGCGCAGTATATATAGCAGGAGGACAGTGCAGAATTTTGCTGACCACCAGTATATAATATATAGCAGTGCAGTACAGTAGGCTACTGCTCTACCTACCTCTGTGTCATCAAGTATACTATCCATCCATACCTGTGGTGCATTTCAGTTATTCACAGTATATATAGTAGGAGGACAGTGTAGAAATTTGCTGACCACCAGTATATAATATATAGCAGTACGGTACACTAGTCCACTGCTCTACCTACCTCTGTGTCATCAAGTATACTATCCATCCATACCTGTGGTGCATTTTAGTTGTGTGCAGTATATATAGTAGGAGGACAGTGCAGAATTTTGCTGACCACCAGTATATAATATATAGCAGTACGGTACAGTAGTCCACTGCTCTACCTACCTCTGTGTCATCAGGTATACTATCCATCCATACCTGAGGTGCATTTTAGATGTGCACAGTATATATAGTAGGAGGACAGTGCATAATTTTGCTGACCACCAGTATATAATATATAGCAGTACGGTACAGTAGTCCACTGCTCTACCTACCTCTGTGTTGTCAAGTATACTATCCATCCATACCTGTGGTGCATTTTAGTTGTGCGCAGTATATATAGTAGGAGGACAGTGCAGAATTTTGCTGACCACCAGTATATAATATATAGCAGTACGATACAGTAGTCCACTGCTCTACCTACCTCTGTGTCGTCAAGTATACTATCCATCCATACCTGTGGTGCATTTTAGTTGTGCGCAGTATATATAGTAGGAGGAAAGTGCAGAATTTTGCTGACCACCAGTATATAATATATAGCAGTACGGTACAGTAGTCCACTGATCTACCTACCTCTGTGTCATCAGGTATACTATCCATCCATACCTGTGGTGCATTTTAGTTGTGCGCAGTATATATAGTAGGAGGACAGTGCAGAATTTTGCTGACCACCAGTATATAATATATAGCAGTACGGTACAGTAGGCCACTGCTCTACCTACCTCTGTGTCATCAAGTATACTATCCATCCATACCTGTGGTGCATATTAGTTGTGCGCAGTATATATAGTTGGAGGACAGTGCAGAATTTTGCTGACCACCAGTATATAATATATATAGCAGTACGGTACAGTAGTCCACTGCTCTACCTACCTCTGTGTCGTCAAGTATACTATCCATCCATATCTGTGGTGCATTTTAGTTGTGCACAGTATATATAGTAGGAGGACAGTGCAGAATTTTGCTGACCACCAGTATATAATATGTAGCAGTACGGTACAGTAGTCCATTGCTCTACCTACTTCTGTGTCGTCAAGTATACTATCCATCCATACCTGTGGTGCATTTTAGTTATTCACAGTATATATAGTAGGACAGTGCAGAATTTTGCTGACCAGTGACCACCAGTATTATATAGCAGTACGGTACAGTAGTCCACTGCTATCCCTACCTCTGTGTCGTCAAGTATACTATCCATCCATACCTGTGTTGCATTTTAGTTGTGCGCAGTATATATAGTAGGAGGACAGTGCAGAATTTTGCTGACCACCAGTATATAATATATAGCAGTACGGTACAGCAGTCCACTGCTCTACCTACCTCTGTGTCGTCAAGTATACTATCCATCCATACCTGTGGTGCATATTAGTTGTGCGCAGTATATATAGCAGGAGGACAGTGCAGAATTTTGCTGACCACCAGTATATAATATATAGCAGTGCGGTACAGTAGACCACTGCTCTACCTACCTCTGTGTCATCAAGTATACTATCCATCCATACCTGTGGTGCATTTCAGTTATTCACAGTATATATAGTAGGAGGACAGTGTAGAAATTTGCTGACCACCAGTATATAATATATAGCAGTACGGTACAGTAGTCTACTGCTCTACCTACCTCTGTGTCATCAAGTATACTATCCATCCATACCTGTGGTGCATTTTAGTAGTGCGCAGTATATATAGTAGGATGACAGTGCAGAATTTTGCTGACCACCAGTATATAATATATAGCAGTACGGTACAGTAGTCCACTGCTCTACCTACCTCTGTGTCATCAGGTATACTATCCATCCATACCTGTGGTGCATTTTAGTTGTGCGCAGTATATATAGTAGGAGGACAGTGCAGAATTTTGCTGACCACCAGTATATAATATATAGCAGTACGGTACAGTAGTCCACTGCTCTACCTACCTCTGTGTTGTCAAGTATACTATCCATCCATACCTGTGGTGCATTTTAGTTGTGCGCAGTATATATAGTAGGAGGACAGTGCAGAATTTTGCTGACCACCAGTATATAATATATAGCAGTACGATACAGTAGTCCACTGCTCTACCTACCTCTGTGTCGTCAAGTATACTATCCATCCATACCTGTGGTGCATTTTAGTTGTGCGCAGTATATATAGTAGGAGGACAGTGCAGAATTTTGCTGACCACCAGTATATAATATATAGCAGTACGGTACAGTAGTCCACTGCTCTACCTACCTCTGTGTCGTCAAGTATACTATCCATCCATACCTGTGGTGCATATTAGTTGTGCGCAGTATATATAGCAGGAGGACAGTGCAGAATTTTGCTGACCACCAGTATATAATATGTAGCAGTACGGTACAGTAGTCCATTGCTCTACCTACTTCTGTGTCGTCAAGTATACTATCCATCCATACCTGTGGTGCATTTTAGTTATTCACAGTATATATAGTAGGACAGTGCAGAATTTTGCTGACCAGTGACCACCAGTATTATATAGCAGTACGGTACAGTAGTCCACTGCTATCCCTACCTCTGTGTCGTCAAGTATACTATCCATCCATACCTGTGTTGCATTTTAGTTGTGCGCAGTATATATAGTAGGAGGACAGTGCAGAATTTTTCTGACCACCAGTATATAATATATAGCAGTACGGTACAGTAGTCCACTGCTCTACCTACCTCTGTGTCGTCAAGTATACTATCCATCCATACCTGTGTTGCATTTTAGTTGTGCGCAGTATATATAGTAGGAGGACAGTGCAGAATTTTGCTGACCACCAGTATATAATATATAGCAGTACGGTACAGCAGTCCACTGCTCTACCTACCTCTGTGTCGTCAAGTATACTATCCATCCATACCTGTGGTGCATATTAGTTGTGCGCAGTATATATAGCAGGAGGACAGTGCAGAATTTTGCTGACCACCAGTATATAATATATAGCAGTGCGGTACAGTAGGCCACTGCTCTACCTACCTCTGTGTCATCAAGTATACTATCCATCCATACCTGTGGTGCATTTCAGTTATTCACAGTATATATAGTAGGAGGACAGTGTAGAAATTTGCTGACCACCAGTATATAATATATAGCAGTACGGTACAGTAGTCTACTGCTCTACCTACCTCTGTGTCACCAAGTATACTATCCATCCATACCTGTGGTGCATTTTAGTTGTGCGCAGTATATATAGTAGGAGGACAGTGCAGAATTTTGCTGACCACCAGTATATAATATATAGCAGTATGGTACAGTAGTCCACTGCTCTACCTACCTCTGTGTCATCAGGTATACTATCCATCCATACCTGTGGTGCATTTTAGTTGTGCGCAGTATATATAGTAGGAGGACAGTGCAGAATTTTGCTGACCACCAGTATATAATATATAGCAGTACGGTACAGTAGTCCACTGCTCTACCTACCTCTGTGTTGTCAAGTATACTATCCATCCATACCTGTGGTGCATTTTAGTTGTGCGCAGTATATATAGTAGGAGGACAGTGCAGAATTTTGCTGACCACCAGTATATAATATATAGCAGTACGATACAGTAGTCCACTGCTCTACCTACCTCTGTGTCGTCAAGTATACTATCCATCCATACCTGTGGTGCATTTTAGTTGTGCGCAGTATATATAGTAGGAGGACAGTGCAGAATTTTGCTGACCACCAGTATATAATATATAGCAGTACGGTACAGTAGTCCACTGCTCTACCTACCTCTGTGTCGTCAAGTATACTATCCATACATACCTGTGGTGCATATTAGTTGTGCGCAGTATATATAGCGAAAGGACAGTGCATAATTTTGCTGACCACCAGTATATAATATATAGCAGTGCGGTACAGTAGGCTACTGCTCTACCTACCTTTGTGTCATCAAGTATACTATCCATCCATACCTGTGGTGCATTTCAGTTATTCACAGTATATATAGTAGGAGGACAGTGTAGAAATTTGCTGACCACCAGTATATAATATATAGCAGTACGTTACACTAGTCCACTGCTCTACCTACCTCTGTGTCATCAAGTATACTATCCATCCATACCTGTGGTGCATTTTAGTTGTGCGCAGTATATATAGTAGGAGGACAGCGCAGAATTTTGCTGACCACCAGTATATAATATATAGCAGTACGGTACAGTAGTCCACTGCTCTACCTACCTCTGTGTCATCAGGTATACTATCCATCCATACCTGTGGTGCATTTTAGTTGTGCGCAGTATATATAGTAGGAGGACAGTGCAGAATTTTGCTGACCACCAGTATATAATATATAGCAGTACGGTACAGTAGTCCACTGCTCTACCTACCTCTGTGTTGTCAAGTATACTATCCATCCATACCTGTGGTGCATTTTAGTTGTGCGCAGTATATATAGTAGGAGGACAGTGCAGAATTTTGCTGACCACCAGTATATAATATATAGCAGTACGATACAGTAGTCCACTGCTCTACCTACCTTTGTGTCGTCAAGTATACTATCCATCCATACCTGTGGTGCATTTTAGTTGTGCGCAGTATATATAGTAGGAGGACAGTGCAGAATTTTGCTGACCACCAGTATATAATATATAGCAGTACGGTACAGTAGTCCACTGCTCTACCTACCTCTGTGTCATCAGGTATACTATCCATCCATACCTGTGGTGCATTTTAGTTGTGCGCAGTATATATAGTAGGAGGACAGTGCAGAATTTTGCTGACCACCAGTATATAATATATAGCAGTACGGTACAGTAGGCCACTGCTCTACCTACCTCTGTGTCATCAAGTATACTATCCATCCATAGAAAAAAAAAGAGAAAATAGGGAGGGTCTACAAGTTTGGCGCACAGCAGCCCGTCCACTGACAAAATACCTATGTAAAAATCACCGATTTTACCAAAACAATATATAGAAGAAGCAAGTGTTGGTATTTATCTGTGTCCAGGGCGCGTAAAAAAAGAAAAAGGTAATGAAACTTAACACATCCCTTGTCAAATGGGTATACGATGTCTTCTCCAGGTTATGCAGGCCTATGAGTCCTTTCGTTCAGGTGAATCTTCTCGTTATAAATGGCTCCCAGTTCATGTCAAAATGGAGAGAAATAAGAGAGAAAAGAAATGTGTAGCACCGTTTACAACAGCTAGAATCGAGAATTCCACACAATGAAAGTTTTTAAGGGCGTACCCCACTCACACAGAAACAAGTAAGTGGGTTCCCGTAAAGGTATCTTTATTGCTAGTTTTTCTCTCCAATCCCCTCAGGTTAGGTTCACGTAATTAAGCGTGCCTGAATCTCACACCACATGGGGTACTGTAAACACGTAGGGGTAGCGTCTGAGGCAATTTCAATGCGTACCCTCACTTACACAGAGCAAAGCCAGAACATTCATATAACGGTTTCTTTATATCAACAAAAATCCTCAGGTGCGTACCCCAACTCATGATTAAGGTCCATTCGAGACCGAAACGCGTCGGACGACTGTACTGTGAGTAGTTTTTCTGGAAAAAGAGAATAATCACGCCGATTATTATCTCAAATTTTGCCTTTGGAATTTTTATTGTACTTTTAAATTTTTAATTTTTTATTTTTTCATGATTAAGGTCCATTCGAGACCGAAACGCGTCGGACGACTGTACTGTGAGTAGTTTTTCTGGAAAAAGGGAATAATCACGCCGATTATTATCTCAAATTTTGCCTTTGGAATTTTTATTGTACTTTTAAATTTTTAATTTTTAATTTTTTCTGTCACCATGTGTGGTGATTTTTTTGTATGAATTTGGACTATGTCTGGAATAAAAAACCTGTTTTAGAAAGAAGGATTTTTTTCATGACTCTGGTCTGGCATTTGGGAGAAAGAGTTCCTTTTCCTCTTGTGGATCCACCAAAGGGATACCAGTGAATCTATTTAAAGAAACCTTTATAGGAGTCATTCATCGTTTACTGAGTGAGTTGGGGTACGCACCTGAGGATTTTTGTTGATATAAAGAAACCGTTATATGAATGTTCTGGCTTTGCTCTGTGTAAGTGAGGGTATGCATTGAAATTGCCTCAGACGCTACCCCTACGTGTTTACAGTACCCCATGTGGTGTGAGATTCAGGCACGCTTAATTACGTGAACCTAACCTGAGGGGATTGGAGAAAAAAACTAGCAATAAAGATACCTTTACGGGAACCCACTTACTTGTTTCTGTGTGAGTGGGGTACGCCCTTAAAAACTTTCATTGTGTGGAATTCTCGATTCTAGCTGTTGTAAACGGTGCTACACATTTCTTTTCTCTCTTATTTCTCTCCATTTTGACATGAACTGGGAGCCATTTATAACGAGAAGATTCACCTGAACGAAAGGACTCATAGGCCTGCATAACCTGGAGAAGACATCGTATACCCATTTGACAAGGGATGTGTTAAGTTTCATTACCTTTTTCTTTTTTTACGCGCCCTGGACACAGATAAATACCAACACATACTATCCATCCATACCTGTGGTGCATTTTAGTTGTGCGCAGTATATATAGTAGGAGGACAGTGCAGAATTTTGCTGACCACCAGTATATAATATATAGCAGTGCGGTACAGTAGTCCACTGCTCTACCTACCTCTGTGTCGTCAAGTATACTATCCATCCATACCTGTGGTGCATTTTAGTTGTGCACAGTATATATAGTAGGAGGACAGTGCAGAATTTTGCTGACCACCAGTATATAATATGTAGCAGTACGGTACAGCAGTCCATTGCTCTACCTACCTCTGTGTCGTCAAGTATACTATACATCCATACCTGTGGTGCATTTTAGTTGTGCGCAGTATATATAGTAGGAGGACAGTGCAGAATTTTGCTGACCACCAGTATATAATATGTAGCAGTACGGTACAGTAGTCCACTGCTCTACCTACCTCTGTGTCGTCAAGTATACTATCCATCCATACCTGTGGTGCATTTTAGTTGTGCGCAGTATATATAGTAGGAGGACAGTGCAGGATTTTGCTGACCACCAGTATATAATATATAGCAGTACGGTACAGTAGGCCACTTCTCTACCTACCTCTGTGTCGTCAAGTATACTATCCATCCATACCTGTGGTGCATTTTAGTTGTGCGCAGTATATATAGTAGGAGGACAGTGCAGAATTTGCTGACCACCAGTATATAATATATAGCAGTACGGTACAGTAAGCCACTGCTCTACCTACCTCTGTGTCGCCAAGTATACTATCCATCCATACCTGTGGTGCATTTTAGTTGTGCGCAGTATATATAGTAGGAGAACAGTGCAGAATTTTGCTGACCACGAGTCAGGGACGTGCAGTCAGGGGAGGCAGGGGAGGCTGTGCCTCCCCTGTCATAATTATTAAAATAATACTAAGATACTTATGACATGTTCAGTGCCATAAGTATCTTCTTTAGTCTTTATATTATTTTAATCATTTCTATAAAGTCTACAAAGTTTTAAATATGTTTTGGAGGCACCGCTGTTGGTGCCTCCTGCTATGAGTGTGAAAGGGCTGGAAGCGGGGGGCAGGGCCAAACAACGGGCAGTAAAAGCCCATTAAAAAAAGCCTAGTAAGCGGCACCTACTGGAAGTGCCTTTATTACAGGGGCGTGCTTTCAGCCCATATGAAACCACGCCCCTGTCACCTAGGTTGATCTGAGTGGACAGTGGGCAGGGTCCGACTGGCTACCCGTCCCCCAAACCACCTCCCTTTCTGGGGCCGGCTACCGCGAGCGTGCGCCATCCCCTCCCGTTCCCTTCTCCCCTGCAGGAGTTTGTAGCTGCGGCATTTCCTCTTTGCCGCGAGCTTACAGCAATGGTGCCGATAGTGTCAATCCACACACAGAAGTATACAGCAGCAGCTGTACTGCTCCTATTTCTGCTTCAGATGCAGGCCTGCAGCGGAGGTCCTGGCCGCCAACCGCACTAAGGGGAATGTCTACATTGGCCGGCACCAGTAGTGAGGCGGACACTGTTGGAGGCACTGAAGAGCTGAGGTGCGCCCCTCCCCGCAACCCACTGGACCGGGCAGGGAAAAGATGTGTGTGAGCTGCCTGAGAAGCAGGACCCATCACTGTCCCAGTGTACATCCTGTGTGAGCCTGCTGTAAAGAGGTGAGATTTAACTTATGCTCAATGGGTCCCTTCCACTCCCATCCTGCCCACTTCACACCACTACTCCCATCCTGCCCACTTCACACCACTACTCCCATCCTGCCCACTTCACACCACTACTCCCATCCTGCCCACTTCACACCACTACTCCCATCCTACCCACGTCACACCACTACTCCCATCCTGTCCACGTCACACCACTACTCCCATCCTGCCCACTTCATACCACTACTCCCATCCTGCCCACGTCACACCACTACTCCCATCCTGCCCACTTCACACCACTACTCCCATCCTACCCACGTCACACCACTACTCCCATCCTGCCCACTTCACACCACTACTCCCATCCTGCCCACTTCATACCACTACTCCCATCCTGCCCACTTCACACCACTACTCCCATCCTACCCACTCCACACCAGTACTCTCATCCTGCCCACTCCACACCACTACTCCCATCCTGCCCACGTCACACCACTACTCCCATCCTGCCCACGTCACACCACTACTCCCATCCTGCCCACTTCACACCACTACTCCCATCCTGCCCACTTCACACCACTACTCCCATCCTACCCACTCCACACCACTACTCCCATCCTGCCCACTCCACACCACTACTCCCATCCTTCCCACGTCACACCACTACACCCATCCTGCCCACGTCACACCACTACTCCCATCCTGCCCACTCCACACCACTACTCCCATCCTGCCCACGTCACACCACTACTCCCATCCTGCCCACGTCACACCACTACTCCCATCCTGCCCACTCCACACCACTACTCCCATCCTGCCCACTTCACACCACTACTCCCATCCTGCCCACTCCACACCACTACTCCCATCCTGCCCACGTCACACCACTACTCCCATCCTGCCCACATCACACCACTACTCCCATCCTGCCCACGTCACACCACTATTCCCATCCTGCCCACGTCACACCACTACTCCCATCCTGCCCACTTCACACCACTACTCCCATCCTGCCCACTTCACACCACTACTCACATCCTGCCCACTCCACACCACTACTCCCATCCTGCCCACTTCACACCACTACTCCCATCCTGCCAGTGGCGTAACTAGAAATTTTTCTCCCTCAAGCCAAAAAATTCTTCGGCGCCCCCCCCCCTTCATGCTCCATAATTGGGAGCAAGAAAGGGATAAATATGCGCGCGCGCAAAAAAAGGGGCGTGGTTTTATTGGAGTGGGCGTGGTTTCGCATAAAGGGACGTGGTATTGCAGGAAAAGACTACCTTATACCCCAGTTTTGCAACCTGCACGCCCATACGTTGGCCACCACAGGAAAGAAAAATAATCCTGATTCATGCCCCTTACATTATTTGTCATTTTTCCTCCTTATAGTAATGCCCAGTATACATTATGCCACATACTGCAATGGCCCTTAGACATTATGCCGCACACAATAATGCACGACACAATATGCACCCACTGTAATGCCCCCGACACATTATGCCACACACCGTAATGTCTGTGACACATTATGCCACACACCGTAATGCCTGTGACACATTATGACAGGAATCGCAATGCCCGTTATACATTATGCTACACACTGCAATGCCCCTGATACATTATAGCACATACAATGTCTGTGACACATTATGACACACACTGCAATGACCTTGAGACATTATACCACAATGCCCGTGATATAGTATACCACACACCGTAATGCCTGTGACACATACCGCAATGCCCTGCCCGTTATGCCCTATGCCACACATCGCAATGCCCGTTATGTATTATGCCACACTGCAATGACCCTGAGACATTATACCACATACCACAATGCCCGTGATATAGTATACCACACACCGTAATGCCTGACACATTATGACACACACCGCAATGTCCGTGATACATTATGCCACACACTGCAATGACCCTGAGACATTATACCACATATCACAATGCCCGCGATATAGTATACCATACACCGTAATGCCTGTGACACATTATGACACACACCGCAATGTCCGTGATACATTATGCCACACACCATAATGCCCATTACACATTAAGTCCTACAGTAAGGCTTCTAATTACTTTTCAATTACCTGCTCGTTGTCAGGGGTTTCATGCACTGGGTGTCATGCTCGTTGCCAGGGGTTTCATGCTCTTGGTTCCATGCACGGTGCCAGGGGTTTTCATGTTCAGGGTGTCATGCTCGTTGCCAGGGGTTTCATGCACTGGGTGTCATGCTCGTTGCCAGGTGTTTCATGCACTGGGTGTCATGCTCGTTGCCAGGTGTTTCATGCACTGGGTGTCATGCTCGTTGCTAGGAGGTAGTCCTTGTTGCTAGGGCTGTGTCCCCAGTGCCAGATATTCCCCCACGGTGCCAGGTACTTACATGCCCCAGTGCCAAATATAGTCATCGTCCCCATGTGCCAGGTACACATATACCCCCCCAGTGCCACATATGCCCCCAGTGCCAGATATTCCCCCCCAGTGCCACATATGCCCCCAGTGCCAGATATGCCCCCAGTGCCATATATTCTCCCCCAGTGCCAAATATGCCCCCAGTGCCAAATATGCCCCAGTGCCAGATATTTCCCCCCAGTGCCAGATATTCCCCCCGTGCCATATATGCCCCCAGTGCCAGATATTCCCCCCCAGTGCCAGATATTCCCCCCGTGCCATATATGCCCCCAGTGCCAGATATCCCCCCCAGTGCCAGATATGCCCCCAGTGCCAGATATTCCCCCCCAGTGCCATATATGCCCCCAGTGCCAGATATTTCCCCCCAGTGCCAGATATTCCCCCCGTGCCATATATGCCCCCAGTGCCAGATATTCCCCCCCAGTGCCAGATATTCCCCCCGTGCCATATATGCCCCCAGTGCCAGATATCCCCCCCAGTGCCAGATATGCCCCCAGTGCCAGATATTCCCCCCCAGTGCCATATATGCCCCCAGTGCCAGATATTCCCCCCCAGTGCCATATATGCCCCAGTGCCAGATATCCCCCCCCCAGTGCCAGATATCCCCCCCCCAGTGCCAGATATTCCCCCCAGTGCCAGATATTCCCCCCAGTGCCATATATGCCCCAGTGTCAGATACCCCCCCAGTGCCATATATGCCCCCAGTGCCAGATATTCCCCCCCAGTGCCAGATATCCCCCCCCCAGTGCCAGATATGCCCCCAGTGCCATATATGCCCCCAGTACCATATATGCCCCAGTGCCAGATATCCCCCCCCCCAGTGCCAGATATTCCCCCCAGTGCCAGATATTCCCCCCAGTGCCATATATGCCCCCAGTGCCAGATATTCCCCCCCAGTGCCATATATGCCCCAGTGCCAGATATCCCCCCCCCAGTGCCAGATATTCCCCCCAGTGCCAGAAATGCCCCAGTGCCAGATATTCCTCCCTCCCCCCCCCCGTGCCATATATGCCCCCAGTGCCAGATATTTACCCCCCCCCCTTCCCCCCGCCGTCGCTTTTTGGAGGGACACAGAGGGCACAGCTCGTCTCTCCTGTGTCCCTCCTGCTGCATCATCTCCGGCGGCCGCGGGTCTAATAGGGGGAAGTGCCGGTTCGTGAGCCAATTAGAGCTCACGGACGGCACTTCCCCCTATTAGACCCGCGGCCGCCGGAGATGATGCAGCAGGAGGGACACAGGGAGGCGCGCTGTGTGCCCTCCGTGTCCCTCCAACAAGCGGCGGAGGGAAGGAGACTGCAGACTGACATGCGGACGCTCGTCCGCATGTCAGTCTGCTGTAAATCAGTGGCGCCCCCGCAGCCCCTCGCCCCCAAGCCACCGCGAGGACTGCGGGGGCAGTAGTTACGCCACTGCATCCTGCCCACTTCACACCACTACTCCCATCCTGCCCACTTCACACCACTACTCCCATCCTGCCCACTTCACACCACTACTCCCATCCTGCCCACTTCACACCACTACTCCCATCCTGCCCACTTCACACCACTACTCCCATCCTACCCACGTCACACCACTACTCCCATCCTGCCCACGTCACACCACTACTCCCATCCTGCCACCTTTTTATTACTCCCTGCCTGCTCCTTCTCCACCCCCCTCTAAACAGGATGCAGTTAAGCCCCTGAGGGATGGGATCCCGGCGTTTGATATATTGACAACAGAATCCCGAAGGATGACAAAAGCCCGGCATCTAAATACCGACGCTGCTCGGGATACCGGTGTCAGAATACCAACAGTCGGATTTCCGAACGTCCTACCAGCGGGACGTACCGGGGAGGGAGGGTTAGGTATAGGCACGTAGAAGGGGAGGTTAGGGCTAGGCACCAAGCGGGAAGGGTTAGGTTTAGGCACCCACAAGGGAGGGTTAGGGTACTTTACAGGGGGCTGTCGGCAATCATACTAAACCCCTCTGCAATACTATTACTCACTGCCTGCCCCCCTTTTCTAAACTACTGTTACTCCCATCCTGTCCCCACTACTATTCCCAGCCTGCCCTCTGCTCTCCACCACTACTACTCCCAGTCTGTCCCCCCGCTCCTCACTACTTCAACTCTCAGCTTGCCCCCTGCTCTCCACTATGACTACTCCCATCCTACCTCCTGCTCTTTCTCCCATCTCCCCATGGCCCTCATTCCGAGTTGATCGCTCGCAAGGCGAATTTAGCAGAGTTGCTCACGCTAAGCCTACGCCTACTGGGAGTGTATCTTAGCTTCTTAAAATTGCGACCGATGTATTCGCAATATTGCGATTTCAAACTACTTAGCAGTTTCAGAGTAGCTTCAGACTTACTCGGCATCTGCGTTCAGTTCAGTGCTTGTCGTTCCTGGTTTGACGTCATAAACACACCCAGCGTTCGCCCAGACACTCCCCCGTTTCTCCGGCCACTCCTGCGTTTTTTCCGGAAACGGTAGCGTTTTTATCCACACGCCCCTAAAACGCCGTGTTTCCGCCCAGTAACACCCATTTCCTGTCAATCACACTACGTTCGCCGGAGCGAAGAAAAAGCCGTGAGTAAAAATACTATCTTCATTGTAAAATTACTTGGCGCAGTCGCAGTGCGAATATTGCGCATGCGTACTAAGCGGAATTTCACTGCGATGAAAATTACCGAGCGAACGACTCGGAATGAGGGCCCATATTCCTTCTTTTCCAATAAATTTTAAAAAAAATTAACAAGGGCCCTCATTCCGAGTTGTTCGCTCGGTATTTTTCATCGCATCGCAATGAAAATCCGCTTAGTACGCATGCGCAATGTTCGCACTGCGACTGCGCCAAGTAACTTTGCTATGTAGAAAGTAATTTTACTCACGGCTTTTTCATCGCTCCGGCGATCGTAATGTGATTGACAGGAAATGGGTGTTACTGGGCGGAAACACGGCGTTTCAGGGGCGTGTGGCTGAAAACGCTACCGTTTCCGGAAAAAACGCAGGAGTGGCCGGAGAAACGGTGGGAGTGCCTGGGCGAACGCTGGGTGTGTTTGTGACGTCAACCAGGAACGACAAGCACTGAACTGATCGCACAGGCAGAGTAAGTCTGAAGCTACTCCAAAACTGCTACGAGGTTTGTGATCGCAATATTGCGATTACTTCGGTCGCACTTTTAAGAAGCTAAGATACACTCCCAGTAGGCGGCGGCTTAGCGTGTGTAACTCTGCTACATTCGCATTGCGACCGATCAACTCGGAATGAGGGCCAATATACAGATGGAGCCACGTCTGTGCCTGGGCGTGCCTATCGCCGTGTCTGTGACAGAATGGGAGATCGTCTCTGTGCACTCCCGGCAGGGTTAGGCGGACGGATCGCCTAGTCACGCCGGGAGTGCGCGCCTGTGATGGAGCCGCACTGGATGAGTGCGGCTCCATCTGTATTAGCCGCCTGCTCTTTACAAGTTTGATGAGCAGGCAGGCTGCGGCATTGGCAGTGGAATCGGACTGATATGTGGATTAGCAGATGGAGGCTGGGCGGTTGATGGCGGCAATTTTGTAGGCCATTGGCGGGGGCAACGGCAGTAGCGGACATTGGCTCGGCAGTGGTAGGAGTCATTGGTGGGACTCGACGGACATTATGGCTGCAGTGCCTCACCAGCCACTGACCTCACCACACGCCACTGCCACCAGTATATAATATATAGCAGTATGGTACAGTAGGCCATTGCTATTGATATATTACTGGCATATAATTCCACACATTAAAAAATGAAGAACAAAAATGTGGAGGGTAAAATAGGGAAAGATTAAGATCCACTTCCACCTCGTGCTGAAGCTGCTGCCACTAGTCATGGCCGAGACGATGAAATGCCATCAACGTCGTCTGCCAAGGCCGATGCCCAATGTCATAGTAGAGAACATGTAAAATCCAAAAAACAAAAGTTCAGTAAAATGACCCAAAAATCAAAATTAAAAGCGTCTGATGAGAAGCGTAAACTTGCCAATATGCCATTTACGACACGGAGTGGCAAGGAACGGCTGAGGCCCTGGCCTATGTTCATGGCTAGTGGTTCAGCTTCAGATAATGATGGAAGCACTCATCCTCTCGCTAGAAAAATGAAAAGACTTAAGCTGGCAAAAGCACAGCAAAGAACTGTGCGTTTTTCTAAATCACAAATCCCCAAGGAGAGTCCAATTGTGTCGGTTGCGATGCCTGACCTTCCCAACACTGGACGGGAAGAGGTGGCGCCTTCCACCATTTGCACGCCCCCTGCAAGTGCTGGAAGGAGCACCCGCAGTCCAGTTCCTGATAGTCAAATTGAAGATGTCACTGTTGAAGTACACCAGGATGAGGATATGGGTGTTGCTGGCGCTGAGGAGGAAATTGACAAGGAGGATTCTGATGGTGAGGTGGTTTGTTTAAGTCAGGCACCCGGGGAGACGAATATGGCCATTGACATGCCTGGTCAAATTACAAAAAAAATCACCTCGTCGGTGTGGAATTATTTTAACAGAAATGCAGACAACATTTGTCAAGCCGTGTGTTGCCTTTGTCAAGCTGTAATAAGTAGGGGTAAGGACTTTAACCACCTAGGAACATCCTCCCATATACGTCACCTGGAGCGCATTCATCAGAAGTCATTGACAGGTTCAAAAACTTTGGGTGACAGCGGAAGCAGTCCACTGACAACTAAATCCCTTCCTCTTGTAACCAAGCTCCTGCAAACCACACCACCAACTCCCTCAGTGTCAATTTCCTCCTTAGATAGGAAAGCCAATAGTCCTGCAGGCCATGTCACTGTCAAGTCTGACGAGTCCTCTCCTGCCTGGCATTCCTCCGATGCATCCTTGAGTGTAACGCCTACTGCTGCTGGCGCTGCTGTTGTTGCTGCTGGGAGTCGATCGTCATCCCAGAGGGGAAGTCGGAAGACCACTTGTACTACTTTCAGTAAGCAATTGACTGTCCAACAGTCCTTTGCGAGGAAGATGAAATATTACAGCAGTCATCCTGCTGCAAAGCAGATAACTGAGGCCTTGGCAGCCTGGGTGGTGTTAAACGTGTGTCCGGTATCCACCATTAATTCACAGGGAATTAGAGAATTTATTGAGTTAGTGTGTCCCTGGTACCAAATACCATCTAGGTTCCATTTCTCTAGGCAGGCGATACCGAGAATGTACACAGACCTCAGAAAAAGAGTCACCAGTGTCCTAAAATATGCAGTTGTACCCAATGTCCACTTAACCACGGACATGTGGACAAGTGGAGCAGGGCAGACTCAGGACTATATGACTGTGACAGCCCACTGGGTAGATGTATTGCCTCCCGCAGCAAGAACAGCAGCGGCGGCACCAGTAGCAGCATCTCGCAAACACCAACTCGTTCCTAGGCAGGCTACGCTTTGTATCACCGCTTTCCATAAGAGGCACACAGCTGACAACCTCTATATTGTGCGTGCATTACATGTGGGCAAATTCCAGCACGTCCCATGTTTTGCACATACATTGAATTTGGTGGTGTAGAATTATTTAAAAAACGACAGGGGCGTGCAAGAGATGCTGTTGGTGGCCCGAAGAATTGCGGGCCACTTTCGGCATTCAGCCACCGCGTGCCGAAGACTGGAGCACCAGCAAACAGTCCTGAACCTGCCCCGCCTTCATCTGAAGCAAGAGGTGGTAATGAGGTGGAATTCAACCCTCTATATGCTTCAGAGGATGGAGGAGCAGCAAAAGACCATTCAAGCCTATACAGCTACCTACGCTATAGGCAAAGGAGGGGGAATGCACCTGACTCAAGTGCAGTGGAGAATGATTTCAACGTTGTGCAAGGTTCTGCAACCCTTTGAACTTGCCACACGTGAAGTCAGTTCAGACACTGCCAGCCTGAGTCAGGTCATTCCCCTCATCAGGCTTTTGCAGAAGAAGCTGGAGAGATTGAAGGAGGAGCTAAAACAGAACGATTCCGCTAGGCATGTGGGACTTGTGGATGGAGCCCTTAATTCGCTTAACCAGGATTCACGGGTGGTCAATCTGTTGAAATCAGAGCACTACATTTTGGCCACCGTGCTCGATCCTAGATTTAAAACCTATGTTGTTTTTCTCTTTCCAGCAGACACAAGTCTGCAGAGGTTCAGAGACCTGCTGGTGAGAAAATTGTCAAGTCAAGCGGAACGTGACCCGTCAACAGCTCCTCCTTCACATTCTCCCGCAACTGGGGCTGCGAGGAAAAGGCTAAGAATTCCGAGCCCACCCGCTGGCGGTGATGCTGGGCAGTCTGGAGCGAGTGCTGACATCTGGTCCGGACTGAAGTACCTGCCAACGATTACTGACATGTTGTCTACTGTCACTGCATATGATTCTGTCACCATTGAAAGAATGGTGGAGGATTATATGAGTGACCGCATCCAAGTAGGCACGTCAGACAGTCCGTACGTATACTGGCAGGAAAAAGAGGCAATTTGGAGGCCCTTGCACAAACTGGCTTTATTTTACCTAAGTTGCCCCCCCTCCAGTGTGTACTCCGAAAGAGTGTTTAGTGCAGCCGCTCACCTTGTCAGCAATCGGCGTATGAGGTTACTTCCAGAAAATGTGGAGAAGATGATGTTCATCAAAATGAATTATAATCAATTCCTCCGTAGAGACATTCACCAGTAATTGCCTCCAGAAAGTACACAGGGACCTGAAATGGTGGATTCCAGTGGGGACGAATTAATAATCTGTGAGGAGGGGGATGTGCACAGTAAAAGGAGTGAGGAATCGGACGATGAGGAGGAGGTGGACATCTTGCCTCTGTAGAGCCAGTTTGTGCAAGGAGAGATTGATTGCTTCTTTTTTGGTGGGGGCCCAAACCAACCAGTCATTTCAGTCACAGTCGTGTGGCAGACCCTGTCGCTGAAATGATGGGTTTGTTAAAGTGTGCATGTCCTGTTTATACAACATAGGAGTGGGGGGGAGGGCCCAAGGACAATTCCATCTTGCACCTCTTTTTTCTTTCATTTTTCTTTGCATCAGGTGCTGTTTGGGGACTATTTTTTGAAGTGCCATCCTTTCTGACACTGCAGTGCCACTCCTAGATGGGCCAGGTGTTTGTGTCGGCCACTTGGGTCGCTTAGCTTAGCCATCCAGCGACCTTGGTGCACCTCTTTTTTTCTTTGCATCATGTGCTGTTTTGGGACTATTTTTTTAAGTGCCATCCTGTCTGACACTGCAGTGCCACTCCTAGATGGGCCAGGTGTTTGTGTCGGCCACTTGGGTCGCTTAGCTTAGCCATCCAGCGACCTTGGTGCACCTCTTTTTTTCTTTGCATCATGTGCTGTTTGGGGACTATTTTTTAAATCTGCCATCCTGTCTGACACTGCAGTGCCACTCCTAGATGGGCCAGGTGTTTGTGTTGGCCACTTGGGTCGCTTAGCTTAGTCATCCAGCGACCTCGGTGCAAATTTTAGGACTAAAAATAATATTGTGAGGTGTTCAGAATAGACTGGAAATGAGAGGAAATTATGGTTGTTGAAGTTAATAATACTATGGGATCAAAATGACCCCCAAATTCTATGATTTAAGCTGTTTTTGAGGGGTTTTTGTAAAAAAAACACCCAAATCCGACAAAAAAATTTCAGGGAGGTTTTGCCAAAATGCGTCCGAATCCAAAACACGGCCATGGAACCGAATCCAAAACCAAAACACAAAACCCGAAAAATTTCCGGTGCACATCACTAGTTACGACAGGAAGTGTAGGGGGTTTTTAGGACAAGGAACAAAGCACAGGCTAGAATGCAGTGTGAGCTGAGGACTGAGGATGGAAGGCACAGGCTAAGTGTCCAGGAGAAAAGCAGTCTGGGGACTGTGGAACAAGCATGGTACTCCACAGTCCCTGGCATTATGGAACAGCATGTAGGTGCTGCTAGGAAGAGCAAGAGATATCCAGGTTTGCAGTGTGAGAGCAGCAACAGCATGAACAATCAGTGGAAGAAATAAAGGGGATCTTCACCTTCAGGGGTACCCAAGAAGTAGGACGGGAGGTGGGAGTCTGCGGGAGAGGACGAGCTGGGTGAGTGGTAGGAAACCATGTTTGGCGGAAGGCCCCCAGTAACGTGTCCATGAGAGATCCCGTTTAGATGTAGCCCCTAGCGAATGGGGGAGAGCACACTGAAATGATTCTCAGTTTGCGGAAGCCGCACTACTGATTCCCAGAGACTGCGCTGGTATGTACTGTACTGTAATGTTGTCACATCATTGTTAATGCTGTTATTGCCATTGAAGTGAATTAAAAGAAATGTAACCTGATGTAACCCATATGAATCTTACGCTGGAGAGGAGAACAAGAAATTAAATGTTATTGTCGTGATAACCCTGTCTGAACTGTGAATAAACTGCTTGCTTATGTGATGAGATGGCCTGGCGTGACAATGCTATTAAAATGAGCTGATGGACCTGGCCCTGCCCGGCTATCACAAGTTGGCGTCCACGAACAGGATCGGTACCGAAGATTTATTTGACAATTTGGGGAAAACTTTATTGGGAGGGGCCCATGAAAGCCACCTACCTCTTTTGACCCAGAGAACAAGGGCTGGCACGGGCAGGTTCTAAGTGTTTGGCACAATTGCCAGAAGATTTTGGAACATTCATGATTATCTGTGACCCAGGACTGTAATTCACAGGAAAAAGGCAGCAGTATATGTGATTTGTGTTTCATGTGATGTTTTGCATGCCATGTTTTTCTGCTCATGTGATTGTTATATTGTGTGTTTGCATGCCATGTTTTTCTGCTCATGTGATTGTTATACTGTGTGATGTATACTCCAATTATGCTTGTTTATTGTGTGTTATGTTTTGACCTTGCTTTAGAGTATAAGAGACTGTTCCTTACTAGACTTTTTGCAAGCTCATAGGTATATTGCGTAGGGACACGCAAGATTTTAGCAGGGGTGTATGTGGCATACTGGAATGTTAGCAGATATTGGAAAGTTCCATAAGCCATTGAATTCTTATCAGTGAGTGGGGGTGTGTATGGTCCCAAAACTAGAAAAAACAGTTCTCACAGAGCCTGCCACATGTAGGGGGTTACGACAGGAAGTGTAGGGGGTTTTAGGACAAGGAACAAAGCACAGACTAGAATGCAGTGTGAGTTGAGGACTGAAGATGGAAGGCACAGGCTAAGTGTCCAGGAGAAACGCAGTCTGGGGACTGTGGAACAAGCATGGTACTCCACAGTCCCTGGCATTATGGAACAGCATTATTGATTTATGGAATCATATTTATGAATATTAATATTTAATATATCATATATGGTATTTAATATATGGATATATTTCAATTAATATGCATTTGTCATATATATCTGCAAATATATTATGTCAGGCTTACAAACTAATTGGCTGATACATATATGCAGTCCTTATACATATGACTTATGAAGTTATTAAGTTAAGATTCCTTAAAGAGAGTTCAAGCTTGAATATTACCGCTCTTTTTATATGATTCTTTATTTACAGGCAGATCAAATCGTACAGAATAAGATATACACAGTAGTGATATATATACTAATTATAATTATATATGCTTCCTTCGTTACATAACATAAAACAACATGACATAAGTTTCACAAACAGTTTCAATTGCTAACATAAAATGTATACTTGCAAGTTAAAGATTGCCATCCCAAGAATCATTCCTTCTGCATGTTCTCCATGACTTCTCCTCCTGACTGACTTCCTTCCTTCTCCTTCTTCTTCTCCCTCTCCCTCTTCCTTCTAACTCCTAACTACAAGTCTGGTCCTTTTATCTCATATTTTACCAATTCAAACTATCATATTCTCATAGTTTCCAATGGAATAGGTAATTATAGGTTTGTCAGATTCCAAGGTGTAATAAAACAAACATTGAACTGGGCTGTCGTGTCCTGTTCACGGAGGCATGGTGTCATAAAAGTGTGGTGTCCACACTGCCTTAAGCAAGTATAGTATTGTAAAATCTGGAATGTCTTTTCATCCAAAGTTCTGTTGTATTGACAAGTTTTCCTGGGGTCGGTTACACAATGTTTTATCAATGGATGTGATCTCTTTTCATAGTAGTTAATTTATACTCCCTAGCTTTTAACCTTCACTGGACAATAGACAAACCAGTAGATTCTGATCTACTGTAAGCACACCTGTGAATTCCAATGACCAACAGAGCTCTGTCACATACCTATTATCATTTATGGCCTAATACCTTTTCTCTACAATGACTCTTGATCTTACTGTAACCTCTCTGGCCTTATTTATGACTAGAGCAGAATAAACCTGTTCCCTACACTATTTTTTACCATCTTGCTGTAAAACACAAATATACAGTATATCTATATAAACACATACACAAACCTAATCTCTTAAATCAGCTAAACATTACCTCATACATTCAAACTTATTTCATATCTATTCCTTACTATATATATCCAGTATACTGTCCACTATGGTAACATCGCCTATTTATAATGAATTATATTTTGATTCAGACAATATCCATTGCCCTAATATTATACTAAGTGCAGACAATTACCTATAAGGCAACAGTCGCCCCCTTGTGGCCATGAGAAATTCTTTTGATTGGCCACACATTAAACTAGCGTAATTGCTTCCAAATACATTTCAAAATATTCCTTCAAACATAACTTTCGTTGTAACCATAATATATACCATAAGTGTAATAATAATAACCATTATGATTTTAAAAATCTCTAAAAATTCTTAGCTTACCTAACCTTATTCTACTTTTTAACTAAAGCAGACAAAACTGAGGTTTTTATTCAGTATTCATGAGGAAAACTAATTTCTACAGACATTTGGAATACCATAGCCCAATTGTAGACCTTTTTTCTGTATCTGGATCAGTACGTTTGGACATTTTTGCTGTTCTTGTATGTAGCAATTTACTGGGATAAGACTGTCATCTGCGTGGTTTGCTTGCAATTGGAGATGCCTTGCGTTTGCATTATGGCCTTGCGTTTGCAACATTTGCACCATTACTAGAAGTAGAATTCTTCGTAGCAGCTGCTCCTTTGCTTGCCATTTCGCTGTTTGAGGCAGAGGGCTGTGTACGTCGAGTGCTGTGTCTTGAACATTCAGTACTTGTGACGACCCTCAGTAATAGTAATAGTCTTTATACAGTCTTTAGCAGTTCTGTTTCCTTTGCGTTTATCCAATGCCGCAGTTGTGACCAGTGTCCATATTGCTTTTGCACAAACAGGTTGTGATTTTGAATAGAACAGGCATATATGAAACAGTCTTTTTTTTTTTTTTCTTTCTTTCTTTCTTTCCTTGCTTGTTAATAGTAGGTCTTAATTGTCTTCGGGCAATAGTACCACAAATGGCTGTGAGTAGTACACCTACTCTGTTCTGTATTTCCTCACTGAATAAATTACCATGCAGTCTTAAATCTCCTTATTCTACCTTGTACCTATTTATACATCTCAATCTTACATAAACTTATACCAGTTTAACCCATATAAAGGCGTTTTCTATCCTACCTATATTTTGACTAATAATTATTTAAAATGCTTTTGATGTGTATATAGTAACATCCTATCAATACAATAAATGAATATAATTTTGCTTCAAACAGATATTAAATATCATTTAGGAATGGCTTTAAATATATCTAATTCCATCCAATATTATTTTATATGCAGCCATGTGCATATACAGTGACCCTGTTATGCTACAAATAATTATCTTAGACTTGTGACAGTCTTTATTAAGAGAATTATTCATCCCACTTAATAATCTCGGCCCAATTTGTTATAACGTGGTATACCATCCTGTATTAGATATTTAATTACTTTTGAAGCTTTTACGAAGGAAGCATAGGTAGTATCTATTGTGTAATATATAAAAAAAACATAAAATATTTACAAGGTATATATGCAATGATATAAAATATATCTCAGACAAATGTTTACATATATGTGATTAAGGTATATGAAGGGATGAGACAGTTCTGTATAATCACAGTGATGAGATGTGCTGTACACTGTTGTGGGAGTGTACATGTAGTTTGAAAGACAAGTAATGATTACTTGTGATGAAAGGGTTAATGAAAACCTTCCCCTTTCTTGTGAAACTGGAAAACTCCTTGAGGATTTGTCCATATATCAGTCTTTAGGGATGCTATGTAGATTTTGCTGGATAGCAGCGATGAAAGGGTTAATGAAGACCTTTTCCCTTGTAAATTGGAGTCTTTTTGGAGTCTTGCACCATTCTGTATACAGGTTGCCAGGATTACTATGAATCAAACAAAAATACATACAATGACTATCACAGATATTTATACAGTGATTTAACATAGCTTGCTATGCATTCTGTCCTATCTGCTGCATGTTATCAGGTACAGAATTTACAAATGTGTCTTTTAACGATTGAATAACAAACAAACAATTGTTTCTGGCCTGTGCCAATCTTTCCTGTCACATTGTGTGTCAATGACAGCACAATTGTCGCTGCAGATATGATGCAGGTTTAATTTGGAAACTGTGGCTGTTTGAACATCAAAGCAAACAATGGCTTCATTGGATCTAACAAGTAAAGGAATGATACTACCGTATTCACTTGTGACCATACTCCCTTGTGATGCAGCCTGGTCCCAGACTGTCTTTAACCATAGCGTTTGCTGCTTGGTGTGGCTCCTTAGTTTGGAAGAATCTTGGAGCTTCTGAAAAAACCTACTTTTGTGGGGAGAGAAACTTGTTAAACTTTGCCAAATATGTATTGCAGGTCCCAGGGCTTTCTGTCTTTCCACACCTGTAATAAAATGGTTATGGCACCAGGGCATAAAAACATTTTCATCCTGGTGATCCTTTTTGTCATTGTTAATTGGTGTGTGGTTTGCAGAATGACACTCTGCATGTGGTCTCTCTGAGAGCATGCAAACATTTGCACCATCACTAGAAGTCTCTGAGTGCTCTGTGGGGGTTACATAAGTTTGGGAACTTTGTTTGTAAACATGCATTCCTGAATTAATTTCATGGATTTTCCCTTTAAACATGTTTCCAGGTGAATACATTTCAAGGTTTGCAACTCTGGTTGCCATGGGAGTTTTCACCATGGGGAACTTCCCCACCCCTGTGTGCACTGTACTGCTGCTATCAGTGTTTAAATCTGCTGACAATTCACCTTTGCCTAAGGGCATAACAAATTCTTCATTTACATTGGGAACTCTGAGAGTGTATTCAGCAGAATACTCATAATCTGAGTTACAATGATCTTCCCCCTTACTAGACACAGTATAGGGGACATCTCCTATTGCTGCTACCTCCTTTACATTAATGTGCTGTCTGATGATAGACACATCCGGCACATTGCTACTTTCTTCCTTTACCACAGAGGCTGTTCTGCTGGTGGTCTGTGTGACCATAGCAGACTCCATGCGCTGCACATTGATGCAGTCCTGCAACATGTAACTTTCCTTAATTTTAGGATCTTGACTGATTAAGTCATTTCTGACTCCTGTAGACTCTGTGTACAGAGTTTCACATACCTCAACACTATTCCTGTTTGGTGTTTCTATCTCAGCTTGCTTGCTGGATGTTATCTCTTCATCAGAGATCTTGACAATTTGATTACAAACTGTCAGGCTTTTCGCTTCTGCCCCAAACTTTTTCTGTTTCTTTTTCTGTTTAAGGGACTTAAATAACGAATGCATTTTTGCATTAATGGTCAGGCACGCCTTACGAAGACGTGAACCTGATTCTTCTTTACATTTCTGTTTGGCTTCTAGAGCCGCAGTTCTGCGCATTTTTCTAAATGCTACAGAAAACTTTTGCATTTTTAACATTTCAATGCTAAATTTATATATTCTTTGTTTTTAGTACTGAAGGTATCCTCTCCTTAAGATTGACCGGTGTCTTAAGGTTAAACTCTAATACCTGGTACATTTATACATTTATTTGGAAATACTCTTTTCCACTGTGCACATTTTCTATTCTAGGCCTTTAAATTCTTTATTCTCATTTGTAACCTATTCCACTGTGATCTTGTATTTTGCCAGCAGGCTTATAGCCTTTGGTGCTGCTTCCTAATAGATATTATGTTAGTTAAAATAACGTATATTGCACTAACACATTTATCCTAGGTTATACAGAATACAAAATTGACATTACACAATGGTAATAAATTTTCATAGATACATCCCCACCGTGATTCTGCAGATTTGGTAGCCAGCTTATAGCATTTGCTACTCCTCATAAATATTATAAATCAGATAATCAGATTCAGTAATAACAAGTCCAATTCGTGGTCGCCAATATTGATTTATGGAATCATATTTATGAATATTAATATTTAATATATCATATATGGTATTTAATATATGGATATATTTCAATTAATATGCATTTATCATATATATCTGCAAATATATTATGTCAGGCTTACAAACTAATTGGCTGATACATATATGCAGTCCTTATACATATGACTTATGAAGTTATTAAGTTAAGATTCCTTAAAGAGAGTTCAAGCTTGAATATTACCGCTCTTTTTATATGATTCTTTATTTACAGGCAGATCAAATCGTACAGAATAAGATATACACAGTAGTGATATATATACTAATTATAATTATATATGCTTCCTTCGTTACATAACATAAAACAACATGACATAAGTTTCACAAACAGTTTCAATTGCTAACATAAAATGTATACTTGCAAGTTAAAGATTGCCATCCCAAGAATCATTCCTTCTGCATGTTCTCCATGACTTCTCCTCCTGACTGACTTCCTTCCTTCTCCTTCTTCTTCTCCCTCTCCCTCTTCCTTCTAACTCCTAACTACAAGTCTGGTCCTTTTATCTCATATTTTACCAATTCAAACTATCATATTCTCATAGTTTCCAATGGAATAGGTAATTATAGGTTTGTCAGATTCCAAGGTGTAATAAAACAAACATTGAACTGGGCTGTCGTGTCCTGTTCACGGAGGCATGGTGTCATAAAAGTGTGGTGTCCACACTGCCTTAAGCAAGTATAGTATTGTAAAATCTGGAATGTCTTTTCATCCAAAGTTCTGTTGTATTGACAAGTTTTCCTGGGGTCGGTTACACAATGTTTTATCAATGGATGTGATCTCTTTTCATAGTAGTTAATTTATACTCCCTAGCTTTTAACCTTCACTGGACAATAGACAAACCAGTAGATTCTGATCTACTGTAAGCACACCTGTGAATTCCAATGACCAACAGAGCTCTGTCACATACCTATTATCATTTATGGCCTAATACCTTTTCTCTACAATGACTCTTGATCTTACTGTAACCTCTCTGGCCTTATTTATGACTAGAGCAGAATAAACCTGTTCCCTACACTATTTTTTACCATCTTGCTGTAAAACACAAATATACAGTATATCTATATAAACACATACACAAACCTAATCTCTTAAATCAGCTAAACATTACCTCATACATTCAAACTTATTTCATATCTATTCCTTACTATATATATCCAGTATACTGTCCACTATGGTAACATCGCCTATTTATAATGAATTATATTTTGATTCAGACAATATCCATTGCCCTAATATTATACTAAGTGCAGACAATTACCTATAAGGCAACAGCATGTAGGTGCTGCTAGGAAGAGCAAGAGATATCCAGGTTTGCAGTGTAAGAGCAGCAACAGCATGAACAATCAGAGGAAGAAATAAAGGGGATCTTCACCTACAGGGGTACCCAAGTAGCAGGATGGGAGGTGGGAGTCTGCGGGAGAGGACGAGCTGGGTGAGTGGTAGGAAACCACGTTTGGCGGAAGGCCCCCAGTAATGTGTCCATGAGAGATCCCGTTTAGATAGAGCCCCTAGCGAATGGGGGAGAGCACACTGAAATGAATCTCAGTTTGCAGAAGCCGCACTACTGATTCCCAGAGACTGTGCTGGCATGTACTGTACTGTAATGTTGTCACATCATTGTTAATGCTGTTATTGCCATTGAAGTGAATTAAAAGAAATGTAACCTGATGTAACCCATATGAATCTTACGCTGGAGAGGAGAACAAGAAATTAAATGTTATTGTCGTGATAACCCTGTCTGAACTGTGAATAAACTGCTTGCTTATGTGATGAGATGGCCTGGCGTGACAATACTTTTAAAATCACTGATGGATCTGCCGCTGCCCGGCTATCACAATCGCACACTTGCAAAGCGTAAATACACTCCCCCATGGGCGATGACTATGCATTTGCACGGCTGCAAAAAGTCGCTAGCGAGCAATCAACTCGGAATGAGGGCCTATATCTGCACCTGGTACATGCTGGCTGCAAAAGATCCGTCTTAAATAGATCACCTATCTCCTTCCAAACAAGCATGGAAGTCACTCTACATGCCAATGCCACTCCTCGGATATGGAACAGTGCTGTGCACATGGGCACCATGCATATACCACCAGGAAGAAGTGGGCGGTCCAAAGATTGATCAACCTGTCTGCACTTTCAGTTATTTGCCTATGTGTGAATGCATATCCAGCGCATGTGCAGCCATTCATTTCTCTCCTTATCGAATGTGCAGTATAGAGATATCAACAAGATCTGACCACATTTCCAGTTACGTCAGACTCAGTATCAGGACCTACGTTGTGGATCCCATTCACATATACTAAATGAGTTTCAATATGGAAATGTTTACATTTCAGAATACATCCTCTGCATGTGTCTCAGTGGCATTAATATTATATGGAAGCCCTTACTATAACATAACCTTCCCGTTAGTGTTTATAATGTAGCATTGTTAAAAGATGAGTACACTACTATGGAGACTCCAGTCTTAGTGTTATCCAGGTGGTCTTCATGCTCTCTCCCAATATGGCTGCTGAGATCACTACTGAGGATGTGTATGCTACTTCCGCTATCTATAAATAAACCATCAACACTGGTTAAGTCAATGGGGGGGTAATTCAGAGTTCATCGCAGCAGCAAATTTGTTAGCAGTTGGGCAAAACCATGTGCACTGCAAGGAAGGCAGATATAACATGTGCAGAGAGAGTTAGATTTGGGTGGGGTGTGTTCAAACTGAAATCTAAATTGCAGTGTAAAAATAAAGCAGCCAGTATTTACCCTGCACAGAAATATAGACATATGGGTCCAGGCCCACAAAGTTTAAGTACACAATCCTCAAGCTACTAGGATGACCAGAGCAACAGACAGACACCATTTTAAGCACGTGTAATACAGACTGCCATAGAGCACAGAGGCGGAATGCCAGTGCCGTAACTAGGCATTTTAGCGCAGTGTGCAAGAAACGGCGATGGCGCCAACCCCCTATACAAGACAGGGGCAGTGCGCGCCGTAGGCTTCATGGGGAAGGGGCGTGGCCACAAAATAATACCACTACTACTACTACGGTGCACAGTAGCCTCCATTATTCAAATTACACTGCACAGTAGCGCCACTATACCAGGTAGAGCCCCTTTTACACATTACAGCAGACAGTCCCCCTTTTTACACATTACGGCAGACAGCGTCCCCTTTTTACACATTATGGCAGACAGCGTCCTCCTTTTTACACATTACGGCAGACAGCGTCCCCTTTTTACACATTACGACAGACAGTGTCCCCTTCTTACACATTACGGCAGAAAGGGTCCCCTTTTTTACACATTGTGGCAGACAGAATAGATAGAGAGATAGATAGAGAGATAGATAGAGAGAGAGAGAGAGAGAGAGAGATAGATAGATAGATAGATAGATAGATAGATAGATAGATAGATAGATAGATAGTTACTTACCATCTCTCCCCGCTGGCAGTCAGGCTCCTCGTGCTGGCAGATCCAGGGCAGGGGAGAAGGAGGAGGAGGAAGGGGGACTGGAGCCGCAGCAACGCTATGTAATTGTTAGAGGCGCCGCTGCAGCTGTCCCCTTTCCTTCCGCATTGGCTGGCCGCCGCTGTGAATACTGGGATAAGGGAAGCGCATCCCAGCATTCACAGCAGCGCTGGACAGCCAAAGCGGAAAGAGAGGGGACTGCTGCAGCAGCGCCACTACCAATGACATAGCGCTGCTGCGGCTCGAGTGCCCCTCCCTCCTCCTCCTCTCCTGCCTCCGGCGCTGCTGCTTTCCTCCCTTACCTCCGGCTTCAGCGCGGCGCACTCAGCAGAGGCGGCTTGTAATGAGTCAAATTGACTCATTACAAGCCGCTGCCCGTTGCGCCCCCAGGCACACCTGACACACGCGTAGTTACGGCGCTGCAGAATGCAATGGAGTCTGTGATCGCTGGACATGCTTGCAGCTGCACTGTGCATCTTTCTGTTTATGCTGATCCAAATACAGGAACTTTCTGTTTTCTTCACTTTTGGGGCACTGGGGTACCTGGGCTCATAATAACCTGTTGATATATAGCCTATTGGTACGGTGGTCACAATAGGTGCACAGTCGATGTGACTGTTAGGCCACAACGAGAGTCCTTAATCTGGAAGCTGGGTTTATTGGTAAACAGAAGGTACATTGATAATGCAGGAACACAGTAGTAACGGAGGGATTAACAGTAGTGAAACTAAATACAGGGTAACGGGGGTCATTCCGAGTTGATCGCTCGCTAGCAGTTTTTAGCAGCCATGCAAACGCTATCCCGCTGCCCACTGGGAGTGTATTTTAGCTTAGCAGAAGTGCAAACGTTTTTATCACTTTTCAGGCTTAGTACATCTCCCCTGTGAGTGATAAAATTGCACCAGCCAATCAGCTCCTAACTACCATGTTACAGACTGTGCTTGAAAAATGACAGTTAGGAGCGGATTGGCTGGTGAAATGTATCACTCACAGTGAAATGTATCACTCATCGATAAATAAGGGTATTGGTACTGCATTTGTGTGCGCTGCAGTATTGCGACACTCTTACACAGTAAAAATGGCTGCAGTCTGAACATGTCCATAGAATATCAGGTCTGAGGTCACACCCTTCTGTTGATTCTGGGTCCTGGTGCCTGGAGTGTATGCAGCTTAGGAGTGTAGATTGCTGCTCTCCCTACACTTGAAAGGTATCAAATGGAGGATTTTGCACTTTTTATTAATGTTGGAAAAATGATAGGAAGCAAGTGTTTTTCTTCAAATGATCTTTCCAGCATTTTGGGCTACAGTGATTTTCTGTGTTCTAATACAAGTTTGTAAAAAGTTGGAAAATATGCTTTTTACTTTTGCAGCCTCATTTATCAACACAGCTGAAAAACTGATTCTCTAGCAGTGAGCTTATACATTCAGATTTCATATGGTAGGTTACAAACCAGCAGAATTCATCACATTGCAACTTCTGCTAATTCCCCAAATCCAGAGTGTAGTGTAATCTGCAGCTTCACTCTGAGTCTAACCTATGCTGCAAACACAGGTGTGCGCAGGGGGAGGGGGGGGGTGCCTGGTGCGCACAGGCACCCCCTAATGTCTGGCACCCCGATCTCACATGCCTGATGCAGCGATTGCCGAGTAGGCTGATTATTGTCCCCTCTGAGTTGCACCCTGTCAGGACTGTATATCTGACCGGACGCCTGGGTTAATCAAGGGTGCTACACAAAGGGGGCGACCCGGCACCGGTCTAAAAATAGTTTTTGATTACAGAAAAACCAAATTTGGACAATTTTCAAGTAAAATCTTTAATATAATGTCCAGTTTGGGGGTGCGCCCAGAGCCAGTGACATATGCATAAACAAAAGGGAGAAAGAAGAAGGCTCTTGTGTGGGCGCACTCATTAATGGTAGTTAAATAACTAGAATGAATAACACTAGGTTGATTAGTCAGCAGATAAAACAAAATTTATTTGGAAATATTAAGAATATAATTGCCCCTGGTTGAGGAGATGTGAATGATCCCAGATAAAAATGTTCTGGTCCTGCCTCAGGAAATGAGATGGAGAGGGGTAGAGACACTGCAAGTCATAAACCCTTTCTCACCCGGCCAGTACAGATGATCTGTGTTAATGAGATCAATTAAGTCAATTGATTTTAGATTCTGTCATAATCCTAATGAAGGAATAACAGCTATTATGGCAAGGAAGTGAGCAAGCCCCACAGGGGTGAAACATGTTTTCCATTCCAATGGGTCCTGTTTTGTCCAACTGCAAGTGATTCACTCCTAGCCTCAGGTCAGATCATTCCATCCTGCCATTTTGGGCTAATTTTTGCCCAGCTGTCATAGAAATTGTATCTATATCCGTGCAGCTTCATTTATGCCTTTTTCCAGGCTTATGCATCTTAGTTTATTGCATCAGGATTAAAAACTGCATTTTATAGGAAAGAAATACTGCATTCTTCTTTGACTTTCCTCCTGCAGATCCTGTTGTCATATTGCTGCATGGGTTATATGAGAATTTCATGTCTATTTCCCTATATCCTAATGATTATAACAGCTCCAATTCACACAAAGTGTTTCTAATGACACCCATGTCACTAGTGATTATTTCATTGCATATACCAGTATTATTTATCTGCTTTTTGTGTGGCTTCATTTATGCCTTTTTCCAGGCTTATGCATCTTAGTTTATTGCATCAGGATTAAAAACTGCATTTTATAGGAAAGAAATACTGCATTCTTCTTTGACTTTCCTCCTGCAGATCCTGTTGTCATATTGCTGCATGGGTTATATGAGAATTTCATGTCTATTTCCCTATATCCTAATGATTATAACAGCTCCAATTCACACAAAGTGTTTCTAATGACACCCATGTCACTAGTGATTATTTCATTGCATATACCAGTACTATTTATTTGTATCTACAATTATCTTTGACATATTTTCTGTTCCTTACACCAGTACCAATGTACACATATATATAAAAATTTCTTGATCCGTGTTTCCTTATCCATTTGTATCTATACGGACGGGTAATTTTTATCACCCGTTCCTAATAACTACAGCCTAATTGATCTCCATTTTCCTTTTTAGGGTTTTTTTCATAAATCTATATATCTTCGTTTTTTTCATAAATCTACATATCTTCCTTTTTTGTGGACTCTCATTTGTGATCCAGGGACACAATACCACCGGTGTGGGACTAGATGTCTCCTGCCTAACACAAAAAGCAGATCCACACTGTATCTATAAGACCCAGCTAATTATCCCCCCCTATATAGGTGCACTCTCATTGGACGTCTGACCAAATCCTTCTACTATCAAACCACACTGCTAATGCCCGATCTCGTCCGATCTTGGAAGCGAAACAGTGTGGGCTGAGTTAGTACCTGAGGTGGAGACTCACAGGGAATACTCAGTGTTGTAGAACATCAATCATTGCATATGATGTGTGGTATGTGACTCCAACAGCAGCATCACCATTTGTTCCTATCCTTTTCTTTCTTTACCCTGGTATATCCTTTGATTTGTTTCTATTATTACTCATTGCCATAATAGCTGTTATTCCTTCATTAGGATTATGACAGAATCTAAAATCAATTGATCTCATTAACACAGATCATCTGTACTGGCCGGATGAGAAAGGGTTTATGACTTGCAGTGTCTCTACCCCTCTCCATCTCATTTCCTGAGGCAGGACCAGAACATTTTTATCTGGGATCATTCACATCTCCTCAACCAGGGGCAATTATATTCTTAATATTTCCAAATAAATTTTGTTTTATCTGCTGACTAATCAACCTAGTGTTATTCATTCTAGTTATTTAACTACCATTAATGAGTGCGCCCACACAAGAGCCTTCTTCTTTCTCCCTTTTGTTTAATCAAGGGTGCCACTGCCACCTGCTTTCAAACTCCCGGCTCACCTCCATGTACAAAAACAGCGTGATGTGATGTGATTACGTCATGCTGCTCGCCCGTCACACCCACCACATACACACCTCTCTCTTTCTATGCTATGCCAACGCCAGCCACTGATGAGGAGCAGCATGCAGCCAGCGTTCCTCTTAGGAAGACAAATTCAATACTGGCAGGCGGTTGGCAGCAGCATTGACACGTCACTCGTTTTTCCAGCAGCAGCAGAACTAGTCTGTGACTGTCAGTGTCAGTATAGTTACTGACTTGTAAGTAAGCTGCTGCAGCTTGCAGGGGGAAAGAGAGGGGGAGCCAGACCAGGATGAGGAGGAGCAGTGTAATTGCAGTGAGTGCCATCAGGGGTGTTTGTTTGGTGCACACCACAACATCTGACAATGCATCTGCTTTATTAGGATTGGTACAAAGGTGGATATTTTATATGCGTTGACCATCAATAGATGGTGCTAGACATGCCCAAAAGGCGGTGCTAGACACACCCCTCCGACGGTGCACCCCCTAATAAAATGTGCTGCGCACGCCAGTGGCTGCAAACCTTATGTAGGTCTACTTTATCATTTAAGCACAGTTGCCTACTCTTCCGGAATATCCAGGTGACTTCCAAAGTTTCAAGGAGCTCCCCCAGACTCCTAAGAGAGTGGACCAGTATTCTGGATTCTCCAACTGAACTCTCCTGTGAAGTTGTCAATCAGGGGATGGGGTGACACGATATTGCGTCTTTGTGATCCTGCCCATGCTGCCAGATGTCACTATGTGTGGCACTGAGCAGCAGAAATTATGCTATTCGTTACACCATGCACCTTCTACCTGCCTCAGTCTTTCTCCCAGAGGGCTCCAGAAAATATTAGCAAGCTTGTATTTGGTGAAAAGAATAGAACCTTCACCTATTTTTCCTGATTGATACCTTTCAGAGAACTTGGGCCCTGTTATACCCCTTTCACACCGCAGCATGTACCCGGTAATTTGCCGTTTTTACTGGCTTCCTAAACGGTTCGAGCTGCGATGTGAAAGGGTCACCTTCAATTTACCGTTTACAAAATACCGGTATTTTGAAACGGTAAAAAAGCAGGGTCCTACCCGTTTTAGACCCGTTTAATTGTGCAGTATGAAAGGGTCTGAAACGGTATTTGCAAGCCCCAGAAGGTGATAGGCTGTCTCCATGTGTGATCTCACCAGGCAGAAGCAGGAAATAAACATTTAAAATGACAACCACTGTTTTGTATGGGTGAAACGGGTTCAGTGTGAAAGGTACCAAAACGGTAATGAAATGGTAATATACTGGTTACAACATGCGATGTGAAGGGGGTTTAACTGCTCAGACCCGTTTTAAGAACCGCTTAAAGAACCGTTTCAAAAGCAGGTTTTGCGATGTGAAAGCAGTATCAGTGTTGCTGGAAATGGTAATTTTTATATTTCATGAACCAGTAATGAATATATGAAGGATCATTATCAGGTATGACATTTGGTTTTGGGGACAACGTTTTGTAATATTAGCCTATTGCCGGATATCTCTTACCAGGGGCATAGCCAGAACTTTGTGGGCCCCATAACAACATTTTGAAGGGGCACCTGTCCCAATGCTTTTAGAGAGACACCTATCGGAAGCAGTTATTCATTATAAGACCAGTAGTAGTGCCCTAGTTCATTTTCTGAACCATAGTTGTGCATTAGTTAATGTTATGCTCCATATTAGTTTCCTAGTTTATTTTATGACCATAGTAGTGCCCTAGATCAGTGATGGCTAACATTGACACTCCAGCTGTTGTTGAACTACACATCCCAGCATGCCCAGCATCAGTTTTAGCATGGCCAAAAACAAAACTGTAGCAGGGCATTCTGGGATATCTAGTTCAACAACTGCTGGAGTGTCAAGGTTAGCCATCACTGCCCTAGATCATTGTAGGGCTGCCAGTACACATTTTCCAACACAGTGACCCCAATTCACATTATGACATGCAGTGTCCCCATATTATGTCACATTACAGCACCCTCAGTTCATATTATGTCACATTACACTGCCTCCACTTCATATTGCACCACAGTACAGATTCCCAGTTCAGATTAGAGATGTGCAACGGAAATTTTTCGGGTTTTGTGTTTTGGTTTTGGATTCGGTTCCTCGGCCGTGTTCTGGATTCGGACGCGTTTTGCCAAAACCTCCCTGAAATTTTTTTGTCGGATTCGGGTGTGTTTTGGATTCGGGTGGTTTTTTTTACAAAAAACCCTCAAAAACAGCTTAAATCATAGAATTTGGGGGTCATTTTGATCCCATAGTATTATTAACCTCAATAACAATAATTTACACTCATTTTCAGTCTATTCTGAACACCTCACACCTCACAATATTACTTTTAGTCCTAACATTTGCACCGAGGTCGCTGGATAGCTAAGCTAAGCGACACAAGTGGCCGACACAAACACCTGGCCCATCTAGGAGTGGCACTGCAGTGTCAGACAGGATGGCACTTCAAAAAAATAGTCCCCAAACAGCACATGATGCAAAGAAAAAAAGAGGCGCACCAAGGTCGCTGTGTGACTAAGCTAAGCGACACAAGTGGCCGACACAAACACCTGGCCCATCTAGGAGTGGCACTGCAGTGTCAGACAGGATGGCACTTCAAAAAAATAGTCCCCAAACAGCACATGATGCAAAGAAAAAAAGAGGCGCACCGAGATAGCTGTGTGACTAAGCTAAGCGACACAAGTGGCCGACACAAACACCTGGCCCATCTAGGAGTGGCACTGCAGTGTCAGACAGGATGGCACTTCAAAAAAATTGTCCCCAAACAGCACATGATGCAAAGAAAAAAAGAGGCACACCAAGGTCGCTGTGTGACTAAGCTAAGCGACCCAAGTCGCCGACACAAACACCTGGCCCATATAGGAGTGGCACTGCAGTGTCAGACAGGATGGCACTTAAAAAAATAGTCCCCAAACAGCACATGATGCAAAGAAAAATGAAAGAAAAAAGAGGTGCAAGATGGAATTGTCCTTGGGCCCTCCCACCCACCCTTATGTTGTATAAACAGGACATGCACACTTTAACGAACCCATCATTTCAGCAACAGGGTCTGCCACGCGACTGTGACTGAAATGACTGGTTGGTTTGGGCCCCCACCAAAAAAGAAGCAATCAATCTCTCCTTGCACAAACTGGCTCTACAGAGGCAAGATGTCCACCTCATCATCATCCTCCGATTCCTCACCCCTTTCACTGTGTACATCCCCCTCCTCACAGATTATTAATTCGTCCCCACTGGAATCCACCATCTCAGATCCCTGTGTACTTTCTGGAGGCAATTGCTGGTGAATGTCTCCACGGAGGAATTGATTGTAATTCATTTTGATGAACATCATCTTTTCCACATTTTCTGGAAGTAACCTCGTACGCCGATTGCTGACAAGGTGAGCGGCTGCACTAAACACTCTTTCGGAGTACACACTGGAGGGAGGGCAACATAGGTAGAATAAAGCCAGTTTGTGCAAGGGCCTCCAAATTGCCTCTTTTTCCTGCCAGTATACGTACGGACTGTCTGACGTGCCTACTTGGATGCGGTCACTCATATAATCCTCCACCATTCTTTCAATAGTGACAGAATCATATGCAGTGAAAGTAGACAACATGTCAGTAATCGTTGGCAGGTCCTTCAGTCCGGACCAGATGTCAGCACTCACTCCAGACTGCTCTGCATCACCGCCAGCGGGTGGGCTCGGAATTCTTAGCCTTTTCCTCGCACCCCCAGTTGCGGGAGAATGTGAAGGAGGAGCTGTTGACGGGTCACGTTCCGCTTGACTTGACAATTTTCTCACCAGCAGGTCTTTGAACCTCTGCAGACTTGTGTCTGCTGGAAAGAGAGATACAACGTAGGTTTTAAATCTAGGATCGAGCACGGTGGCCAAAATGTAGTGCTCTGATTTCAACAGATTGACCACCCGTGAATCCTGGTTAAGCGAATTAAGGGCTCCATCCACAAGTCCCACATGCCTAGCGGAATCGCTCTGTTTTAGCTCCTCCTTCAATGTCTCCAGCTTCTTCTGCAAAAGCCTGATGAGGGGAATGACCTGACTCAGGCTGGCAGTGTCTGAACTGACTTCACGTGTGGCAAGTTCAAAGGGTTGCAGAACCTTGCACAACGTTGAAATCATTCTCCATTGCACTTGAGTCAGGTGCATTCCCCCTCCTTTGCCTATATCGTGGGCAGATGTATAGGCTTGAATGGCCTTTTGCTGCTCCTCCATCCTCTGAAGCATATAGAGGGTTGAATTCCACCTCGTTACCAACTCTTGCTTCAGATGATGGCAGGGCAGGTTCAGGACTGTTTGCTGGTGCTCCAGTCTTCGGCACGCGGTGGCTGAATGCCGAAAGTGGCCCGCAATTCTTCAGGCCACCGACAGCATCTCTTGCACGCCCCTGTCGTTTTTTAAATAATTCTGCACCACCAAATTCAATGTATGTGCAAAACATGGGACGTGCTGGAATTTGCCCAGATGTAATGCACGCACAATATTGGTGGCGTTGTCCGATGTCACAAATCTCCAGGAGAGTCCAATTGGGGTAAGCCATTCTGCGATGATGTTCCTCAGTTTCCGTAAGAGGTTGTCAGCTGTGTGCCTCTTATGGAAAGCGGTGATACAAAGCGTAGCCTGCCTAGGAACGAGTTGGCGTTTGCGAGATGCTGCTACTGGTGCCGCCGCTGCTGTTCTTGCTGCGGGAGGCAATACATCTACCCAGTGGGCTGTCACAGTCATATAGTCCTGAGTCTGCCCTGCTCCACTTGTCCACATGTCCGTGGTTAAGTGGACATTGGGTACAACTGCATTTTTTAGGACACTGGTGACTCTTTTTCTGACGTCTGTGTACATTTTCGGTATCGCCTGCCTAGAGAAATGGAACCTAAATGGTATTTGCTACCGGGGACACAGTACCTCAATCAAGTCTCTAGTTGCCTGTGAATTAACGGTGGATACCGGACACACGTTCCTCACCACCCAGGCTGACAAGACCTGAGGTATCCGCTTTGCAGCAGGATGACTGCTGTGATATTTCATCTTCCTCGCAAAGGACTGTTGGACAGTCAATTGCTTACTGGAAGTAGTACAAGTGGTCTTCCGACTTCCCCTCTGGGATGCCGATCGACTCCCAGCAGCAACAACAGCAGCGCCAGCAGCAGTAGGCGTTACACTCAAGGATGCATCGGAGGAATCCCAGGCAGGAGAGGACTAGTCAGACTTGACAGTGACATGGCCTGCAGGACTATTGGCTTTCCTGTGTAAGGTGGAAATTGACACTGAGGGAGTTGGTTGTGTGGTTTGCAGGAGCTTGGTTACAAGAGGAAGGGATTTAGTGGTCAGTGGACTGCTTCCGCTGTCATCCAAAGTTTTTGAACTTGTCACTGACTTCTGATGAATGCGGTCCAGGTGACGTATAAGGGAGGATGTTCCTAGGTGGTTAAAGTCCTTACCCCTACTTATTACAGCTTGACAAAGGCAACATACGGCTTGACACCTGTTGTCCGCATTTGTGTTGAAATAATTCCACACACTGAAGAGGTGATTTTTTTTTTGTATTTTGACCAGGCATGTCAATGGCCATATTCGTCCCACGGACAACAGGTGTCTCCCCGGGTGCCTGACTTAAACAAACCACCTCACCATCAGAATCCTCCTTGTCAATTTCCTCCCCAGCGCCAGCAACACCCATATCCTCATCCTGGTGTACTTCAACAGTGACATCTTCAATTTGACTATCAGGAACTGGACTGCGGGTGCTCCTTCCAGCACTTGCAGGGGGCGTGCAAATGGTGGAAGGCGCAAGCTCTTCCCGTCCAGTGTTGGGAAGGTCAGGCATCGCAACCGACACAATTGGACTCTCCTTGGGGATTTGTGATTTAGAAGAACGCACAGTTCTTTGCTGTGCTTTTGCCAGCTTAAGTCTTTTCATTTTTCATGTGAATCTGAACCACTAGCCATGAACATAGGCCAGGGCCTCAGCCGTTCCTTGCCACTCCGTGTCGTAAATGGCATATTGGCAAGTTTACGCTTCTCATCAGACGCTTTCAATTTTGATTTTTGGGTCATTTTACTACAACTTTTGATTTTTGGATTTTACATGCTCTCTACTATGACATTGGGCATCGGCCTTGGCAGACGACGTTGATGGCATTTCATCGTCTCGGCCATGACTAGTGGCAGCAGCTTCAGCACGAGGTGGAAGTGGATCTTGATCTTTCCCTATTTTACCCTCCACATTTTTGTTCTCCATTTTTTAATGTGTGGAATTATATGCCAGTATCAATAGCAATGGCCTACTACTATATATACTGCGCACAACTGAAATGCACCACAGGTATGGATGGATAGTATACTTGACGACACAGAGGTAGGTAGAGCAGTGGCCTTCCGTACCGTACTGCTATATATACTGGTGGTCACTGTCGGCAAACTGCAAAACTAAAATGCACCACAGGTATAGAATCTAGATGGATAGTATACTTGACGACACAGAGGTAGGTAGAGCAGTGGCCTTCCGTACCGTACTGCTATATATACTGATGGTCACTGTCAGCAAACTGCAAAACTAAAATGCACCACAGGTATAGAATCTAGATGGATAGTATACTTGACGACACAGAGGTAGGTAGAGCAGTGGCCTTCCGTACCATACTGCTATATATACTGGTGGTCACTGTCAGCAAACTGCAAAACTAAAATGCACCACAGGTATAGAATCTAGATGGATAGTATACTTGACGACACAGAGGTAGGTAGAGCCAAGGCCGGCTCTAGGCACGTTCGACTAGAGCGGCCGCGCGGGGCACCACCCTTAATGGGCGCCGCGCGCTGGCGCCGCCATAGTCTTACCTGGAGCCGGCCCTGTACACTGCAGGCAGCTCTCCCCGCCGTCCCCGGCCTTTCAAAACTGTGTGTGCGCTGCGCTGCGCGGCGCCGGCGTCTGACGTCAGACGCCGGCGCCGCGCAGCGCACATTGAGCGCTGAAGCGGCCGGGAACAGTCGGTGCCCTCAGGCTCAACGGCAGCACGTCCCCTCCCAGCGCCGCCGCAGGTATTGTTGGGATCGTCGGGGCCGGGCACTGGCACTGTGTGTGGGGGCATATCTGTCACTGTGGGGGCACTGGCACTGTGTGGGGGCATTGGCACTGTGTGGGGGCATATCTGCACTGTGGGGGCACTGGCACTGTGTGGGGGCATATCTGTCACTGTGGGGTCATATCTGCACTGTGGGGGCATTTATGTATCTGGCACTGTGGGGGCATTTATTTATCTGGCACTGTGGGGGGCATTCATTTATCTGGCACTGCGGGGGGGGGCATTTATCTGTGCACTGTGAGGGGGCATTAATGTATCTGGCACTGTGGGGGCATTTCTGGCACTGTGGGGGCATATCTGCGCTGTGGGGGCATTTATGTATCTGCACTGTGGGGGCATTTCTGGCACTGTGGGGGCATAGCTGCGCTGTGGGGGCATTTATGTATCTGCACTGTGGGGGCATGTATGTATCTGGCACTGAGGGGGCATGTATGTATCTGGCACTGTGGGGGCATTTCTGTATCTGGCACTGGGGGGGCATATCGGCACTGTGGGGGTATTTATGTATCTGGCACTGTGGGGGTATATCTGCACTGTGGGGGCACTTATTTATCTGGCACTGTGGGGGGCATTTATTTATCTGGCACTGTGGGGGGCATTTATTTATCTGGCACTGTGGGGGCATATCTGGCACTGGGGGCATTAATGTATCTGGCACTGTGGGGGCATATCTGGCACTGGGGGCATTAATGTATCTGACACTGTGGGGGGCAATAATGCATCTGGCACTGTGTGGGCACTTATGCATCTGGCACTGGGGGCATTTATGCATCTGGCAATGTGTGGGCATTTATGTATCTGGCACTGGGGGCATTTATGTATCTGGCCCTGTGGGGGCATATCTGGCACTGTGGGGGCAATTTTATATATGGCACTGTGGGGACATATCTGGCACTGTGTGGGCAATTTTATATCTGGCACTGTGTGGGCATTTTTATATCTGGCACTGTGGGGGCACTTATGTATCTGGCACTGTGTGCGCACTTATGTATCTGTGTGGCCATTTATGTAGCTGGCACTGCTGGGGGACATGTCACGTGTAGCTGGCACTGCTGGGGGGGGGCATGACGCGTGTAGCTGGCACTGCTGGGGAGCATGTCGCGTGTAGCTGGCACTGCTGGGGGGCATGTCACGTGTAGCTGGCACTGCTGGGGGGCATGTCACGTGTAGCTGGCACTGCTGGGGGGCATGTCACGTGTAGCTGGCACTGCTGGGGAGCATGTCATGTAGTGTTCCCGCTAGGCGTCTGTGGCTAGGCAATGTGTCTCAGTGCTCTCCCTGGTGCAATGCGTCTCAGTGCTGTGCCTGGCGCAAAGTGTATAGGAGGTTCTACCTGGTGCAGTGTGTATTAGCTCCACTACTGTGTGGTGTAATGCAAATTGCCACTATTATGTGGCCACGTACCTTCCCCACGAAGTAACTCCCCTTAATTTTTGTTGCGCGCCTTCGGCGCGCACTGTCCATTCTTTGACATATAGGTATGGGAACAACAAGCAGTATGTACATCATTTTGCCCTCCTAACTTAAAAATGTGCCCTCCCTGTGATCAGCACCATGCCCTAAAAAGTGAACACTATCATGTGTAGCTGGCACTGCTGGGGGGCATGTCATGTGTAGCTGGCACTGCTGCGGGGCATGTCATGTGTAGCTGGCACTGCTGCGGGGCATGTCATGTGTAGCTGGCACTGCTGGGGGGCATGTCATGTGTATCTGGCACTATACTGGAGACATTGTGTGTAAGGAACACTACTGTGGCTATGTGTAAGGCTGCTAATTGTGTGAAAATATGTTTATAGTTTGATGATATGAAGTTATGAGGCCACGCCCACTTTTCCAGAGGCCACACCCACTTTTCCGGGAGCGCGCGCGCCTTCGGCGCGCGCATGGTGGGGGGGCGCTTTTACATTTTCTCGCTCAGGGTGCTAGTAGGCCTGGAGCCGGCCCTGGGTAGGGCAGTGGCCTTCCGTACCGTACTGCTATATATACTGGTGGTCACTGTGTCAGCAAACTGCAAAACTAAAATGCACCACAGGTATAGAATCTAGATGGATAGTATACTTGACGACACAGAGGTAGGTAGAGCAGTGGCCTTCCGTACCGTACTGCTATATATACTGGTGGTCACTGTGTCAGCAAACTGCAAAACTAAAATGCACCACAGGTATAGAATCTAGATGGATAATATACTTGATGACACAGAGGTAGGTAGAGCAGTGGCCTTCCGTACCGTACTGCTATATATACTGGTGGTCACTGTGTCAGCAAACTGCAAAACTAAAATGCACCACAGGTATAGAATCTAGATGGATAGTATACTTGACGACACAGAGGTAGGTAGAGCAGTGGCCTTCCGTACCATACTGCTATATATACTGGTGGTCACTGTCAGCAAAACTCTGCACTGTACTCCTCCTATATAATACTGCTGGTCCCCAGTCCCCACAATAAAGCAGTGTGAGCACAGATATATGCAGCACACTGAGCACAGATATGGAGCATTTTTCAGGCAGACAACGTATAATACTGGTGGTCACTGGTCAGCAAAACTCTGCACTGTACTCCTATATAATACTGCTGGTCCCCAGTCCCCACAATAAAACAGTGTGAGCACAGATATATGCAGCACACTGAGCACAGATATGGAGCGTTTTTCAGGCAGACAACGTATAATACTTGTGGTCACTGGTCAGCAAAACTCTGCACTGTACTCCTCCTATATAATACTGCTGGTCCCCAGTCCCCACAATAAAGCAGTGTGAGCACAGATATATGCAGCACACTGAGCACAGATATGGAGCGTTTTTCAGGCAGAGAACGGATAAAACTGGTGGTCACTGATCAGCAAAACTCTGCACTGTACTCCTCCTATATAATACAGCTGCTCCCCAGTCCCCACAATTAAGCAATAAGCACAAATATTTGCAGCAACATTAATAAACGGAGAGGACGCCAGCCACGTCCTCTCCCTAATATTTCCAATGCACGAGTGAAAATGGCGGCGACGCGCGGTTCCTTATATAGAATCCGAATCTCGCGAGAATCCGACAGCGGGATGATGACGTTCGGGCGCGCTCGGGTTAACCGAGACATACGGGAGAATCCGAGTATGCCTCGGACCCGTGTAAAATGGGTGAAGTTCGGGGGGGTTCGGTTTCCGAGGAACCGAACCCGCTCATCACTAGTTCAGATTATGTAATATTATAATGCCCTGCAATTCATTTTATACCACATTACAATGAGTAAGTCCGGGGGCATGACTAGACAACTTGTAGGCCCCAAAGCAAAAGTTTGTAAGGACCCCTACATATCACCCAAACTGGGCCCCTCTCAGCTCTGGGCCCCATCGAAGCTGCACTCCCTGCACGTATGATAGCTATGCCCTTGTCTCCTACAATATCACAATTATGGGGGTAATTCTGAGTTGATCGCAACAGGAACTTTGGGGGTAATTCCAAGTTGATCGCAGCAGGAATTTTATTAGCAGTTGGGCAAAACCATGGTGGTCATTCCGAGTTGATCGCTCGTTATTTTTTTTCCGCAGCGGAGCGATTAGTCGCTAATGCGCATGCGCAATGTCCGCAGTGCGACTGCGCCAAGTAAATTTGCTATGCAGTTAGGTATTTTACTCACGGCATTACGAGGTTTTTTCTTCGTTCTGGTGATCGTAATGTGATTGACAGGAAGTGGGTGTTTCTGGGCGGAAACAGGCCGTTTTATGGGAGTGTTTGAAAAAACGCTACCGTTTCTGGGAAAAACGCGGGAGTGGCTGGAGAAATGGGGGAGTGTCTGGGCGAACGCTGGGTGTGTTTGTGACGTCAAACCAGGAACGACAAGCACTGAACTGATCGCACTGGAAGAGTAAGTCTCGAGCTACTCAGAAACTGCACAGAGAAGTCTTTTCGCAATATTGCGAATCTTTCGTTCGCAATTTTGATAAGCTAAGATTCACTCCCAGTAGGCGGCGGCTAAGCGTGTGCAAAGCTGCTAATAGCAGCTTGCGAGCGAACAACTCGGAATGAGGGCCCATGTGCACTGCAGGGGAGGCAGATATAACATGTGCAGAAAGAGTTAGATTTGGGTGGGTTATTTTATTTCTGTGCAGGGTGAATACTGGCTGCTTTATTTTTACACTTAGATTGCAGATTGAACACACCCCACCCAAATCTAACTCTCTCTGCACATGTTACATCTGCCTCCCCTGCAGTGCACATGGTTTTGCCCAACTGCTAACAAAATTCCTGCTGCAATCAACTTGGAATTACCCCCTTTGTTAGCAGTTGGGCAAAACCATGGGGGTCATTCCAAGTTGTTCGCTCGTTGCCGATTTTCGCAACAGAGAGATTAAGGCGAAAATGTGCATGCGCATTTTAGCACAAAACTTAGTAGATTTACTCACGTCCGAATGAAGAATTTCCATCGTTGAAGTGATCGGAGTGTGATTGGCAGGAAGTGGGTGTTTCTGGGCGGAAACTGACCGTTTCTGGGAGTGTGCGGAAAAACGCAGGCGTGCCAGGATAAAACGCGGGAGTGTCTGGAGAAACGGGGGAGTGGCTGGCCAAATGCAGGGCGTGTTTGTGATGTCAAACCAGGAACGAAATGGGCTGAGCTGATCGCAGTGTAGGAGTAAGTCTCGAGCTACTCAGAATGAAACTGCTAGGAATTTTCTATTCACAATTCTGCTAATCTTTCGTTCGCAATTCTGCTATGCTAAGATGCACTCCCAGAGGGCGGCGACCTAGCGTGTGCAATGCTGCTAAAATCTGCTAGCGAGCGAACAACTCTGAATGACCCCCCATGTGCACTGCAGGGGAGGCAGATATAACATGTGCAGAGAGAGATAGATTTGGGTGTGGTGAGTTCAATGTGCAATCTAAATTGCAGTGTAAAAATAAAGCAGCCAGTATTTACCCTGCACAGAAACAAAATAACCCACCCAAATCTAACTCTCTCTGCAAATGTTATATCTGCCCCCCCCCCCCCCCCTGCAGTGCACATGGTTTTGCCCAACTGCTAAAAATTTCCTGCTGCGATCAACTTGGAATTACCCCCTATGTGTATTGTTGTGGAAAGTCCAAGATCTACAACCCAGAAGAGCCTGCATCACCGGTCATTCAGAGTTCCTGATTCTAATGGACTCTCAGTTTTGTTTTAAATGCATTAAGGGCCTATTTCAGACCTGGACACTGCAGCGGCAGAGGTCGCAGGCTGAAGCCAAGTGAGGTGCGTGCACGCGCAGCAGCCACACTGTGCGCGCGCACACAGTGAGATGCAAAGGCATCTCACTTGTGCGATCACCTCTGCCTGATTGACAGGCAGAGGTGTTTGAGGGGCGTATCTGCGTAATTTGGAAGGTGTTGCGGCAGTGTTGGGGGGACGCGGTCCGGACAATGCAGGCGTGTCCGGACTGTTGGAGGGTTGGGCCGCGGTGGCGGTGTGACGTCACATGCAGCCGCTACAGCCAAAAACATGGCGGGTACATACAGCATACATGGCTGCGTAGGAAGGGAGCTACTCGGCAGGTGCGAAATCATTGCCACTGTGTGATGCTTTCGCACGTCTGCGGGGAGGGGGGTAGGACCTGGCATGCGGGGCAGACTAGCCCTGTGCTAGGCATCCCCCCACATGTCAGAGAAAATTATCATAGATGTGCATTTTTTCACACATCTATGATCAGGTCTCAATCACCCCCTAAGTCTCTTGCAATATTGTAAAGCTTCTTGCCTCACCATTTGATTATTAAATTGCATATACAACATATTTAACATTTTGCTTTACAGAGCTGACAATAAAATGCTTTGTGTGCTAGAACAGAGAGGAACGCTTGGTGCAGTCACAATTATAGTTCTCCAGAATGCATCACACTCATCCACCAGTCGGAGGGAGTATGATTCAGGTTTATCTATATTATAATGACATGCTCTGGCAATGTTTCTCATCTTCTTTTCAACAGCCTCCTATATTTAAGTGAAAACAAAGCTAAGATTACTGTGTGAGAAATCTCACAAATATTAATAGAGAATCGTAACAGAAAACCATAACCTGCCACCTGCAGCATGTTTATATTTACATTTAGGCAGGTGTAGTAGGCCTAGAATTGAAATAGACCTATATTTCTGCAGCAGCTCGGAACAGCTGTTTATTGCCAGTTTCAGCATTTCTTTGTTATTTCCAATGCTTTGTTTGTTGGCTCTTTCTGGTATTTTTGTCTATGCTTCAGTCAGTTCCGTACATTATATTATATATTATGGTAGTTTCTTCTTCTTCTTCTTCTTCTTCTTATTATTATTATTATTATCATTAACGTCGCAGCCAGTGTTTTCAACATTATTCTGTGTGGTCTAGCCCACTGCATAGGATACTGATGAAATGTCCTACCCAAAATGGCCGCTGCCATAGAGGAGACATTTACTACTACTGGACCTCTAGCATCTATCACAGAAGAGGATGATGATACCCGCAAGTGCTGGGAGCCGTCGGGGATCCTCCGGGAGATGTTGCAATGGCCACAGGCGCCAAATGGGAGGCGACCCACAGTGTAAAACTCCTTGACAATGAGCAAAAAAGTATCGTTTACGGGGTCAACCCAGGGCATTGTCAGGGGCATTACTGTGCATCATACACAGTAATGCCCCTGACACTTTATTATGCCCCACACAGTACTGCCCAGGACAACTTATTATGCCCCAGAGTTACACAGTGTATGGATTATTATGGTGCAGGGGCATTATTGTGAGGGGCTTATTATGGTGCAGGGGAAATTATTCTTTGGGGCATATTATGGTGCAGGGGGCATTACTGTGTAGGGCATTTTATGGTGCAGGGGGCATTATTGTGTGGGGCATATTATGGTGCAGGGGGCATTATTGTGTGGGGCATATTATAATGCAGGGGGCATATTATGATGCAGGGGGCATATTATGGTGCGAGGGCATTACTGTGTGGGAAATATTATGGTGCAGGGGCATTATTGTGTGGGGCATATTATGGTGCAGGGGGCATTACTGTGTGGTATATAATATGGTGCAAGTGGCATGACTGCGTGGGGCATAATATGATGGATTTTTTTTTTCTTTCCTGTAAGGTAGTCTTTTCTTGATAAACCACGCCCATTTTGGTGAGGCCACACCCACTTTAGTGAGTCCACACACCCTGTCTTGGGGACGTGTGCAGAAAGTTGTTTTTTTATAATGTCTATGGGGACAGGGGGCATGCATTTTTTACTGTTTGCACTGGGACCCAAAAATGTGTAGAAACGGCTCTGACTCCTATAATGACACAGTTCCAAGGTAGAATGCAGCAATTCCAGTGAACTTTTGTATCATCAGAAACACAGGGAGCACAAGGTACAGTAATGCTCTTTTGATGGAATACATCTGTGTAGAATGTGTATGTTCTCCTTGTGTCTGTGTTGGTTTCTTCCAGGTGCTTTGAGGAATGGGGAAAAAATGTATGTTGTGTGCCAGGTAACGTTAGATCCAGTACATCTGAACCCATACTCTTATAGACAAGTGCTGCTATGGGAACTGATTGAATGTAATCTCTATAATACATGTTGCTGTTGTTTATTTCCAGTTGCTTTACATTGGCAGGGCATTGCAAACAATCACTGCCTGTGCCAGTGGCTGCTTGTCACTTGTGATGTGCAAACACAGTTATCTATATACAAATCGTGTTTTCCTGTACCTGAAAAATAGCACCTACTGTACTTGTTTGTGTTTATTGCCGCTTTATGATCAATAGGTGCTATTTTTAGTGCCATGGAAGATGTCATAGTCTTCACCTTTAGCAGCCCTCATTACCACAGAACAAGCATTATGTGTAGTTGCACATAAGTAGGCACACAACTAATATAGCTGCACATTGTAGGCAAGTATCTAATTAAAGATTACAAAATCCCAAAGAAAATAGGTTGTTAAAAAATATGCGTTACTTCATTCAAGGGGGCTGATGTATCAACAGTTTTTTGCGTTAAAATAAGAGATACATTTCGTTTTTCGATACTTTTCACATGTTTTAAGTATCGTCTGTATGTATGTAAGTTTTTCGAATTTATCTGTTTTTTTGTCGCAAAAATCTACTTTTCGCATTTTTTTTCATACTTCACAAACCTCTATTGAAAATGAATGGGAACCATATGTATCATTGTATTATCGTGAAAATGGACTGAAACTTTTCATATCTTTTATTCGCCAGCTTTTACTGGCGAGTTTAGCAATAGGCCATGATTGTTCTTGTAGTTCCACCTCTAAATTTACTTTTTTAACAGAAAGAATATGCTAAAAATATCTCCATCTAAATTATACTTATATATATTGAACTAGTCTAAAAATGTACTAATATTTTTTATATGTTGTTTTCTTGAAATTTATATTATAAACATATAAAAATTCTCTCATATATATATATTATATAGGTATATATATGTACACACGCACACACATATATATGTTTTGTTTGTGAGACCCTTAATAGTTCTATTGGAAGTGATCAGCACACACTACTAAAGGCCAGTGGAATTTCATCTTAGTAACATGTTTATAGCAGTTATTACAGTTGTTAGGATAACCAATCGGACTGTTTTGTAAAAGTTCCCTCCCCTTTTCTTTTCTGCTGTAGGTCAGGTATGTGCTGAATGCCACAAAGAAACTCACTGTTCATGTCCGGCTCTGAAACAGAGCATGCACACTTCATTTATTTTTCCAAAATGTGATAAAATGACCGAAAAGTAGAGCGATATTACCACATTTTTGGGCTAATCATATTCAGCTTGAGGAAGAGGGAACTGAAGCATACCTAACACCTAATGGTAGGTGGGTTTTATCACAGCACTCTCTCTATTTACTCTGAATGACTAAGAATTTCTCCAAATGGGTATCCCGGAATATGCGGGATGAAAATGTGTGACAATTGTGTGTACTGCAATGATATTCGGATAACATATAAATGTAAATATATCAACGCCTCCTTGATTATTTGTAGCATTGGGCAGATCAAGGGTGAGTTGATTTATTTACATTTAAAGGTTATGCAAATCTTAATACAGTACACACTATTGTCACACCTTTTTCTTCCACATATTCCGGGAAACCCATTTGGAGAAATTCGTAATCATTCAGAGGGAAGAGTGTGAGTCAGAACAAAAAACCCCACTTCAATGACTAGGGAGCCCAGTTGAAAAGTCTTAGCTGTGCCTGGCCATGTACCTATTTTCTCACTTGTTTCATAAGAAGTATCTAGTGCTAGCCACTCATCACTTGTTCCTGAAGAAGTATCTGGAGCCAAACACTCACTGCCACCTAAGCAGATCCCTCAAGTGTCTTGATCGGTATGACAGTCTTAAACGACAGACTAAGAATTGGTAGGTACTGAGTGAGTGGAGATTTGTCTCACTGTGTGCAGTTTGGGATGATTTGGTCGTGGTGATTACAAACAAACAAACCAAAATACCCAGACCACATGGACTGAGGAGGTCTATGTATGTACACATAGACCTCCTCTCCCGAATGCCAGCCTCCATGTGATTTGTGTCTCTAGGAGAGCCAGCAGCCAATCAGAGTGCACCATGTAAGGCCTGTCCTCTGATTGGCCATGAGCTGCTGCGCTGTCAATCAGCGTTTCCTCATGGACTTCTATGGCGAGAAATCTCTGTAGAAGTACAGTATATTTATTTATTAGCTATTACCAGTTATTTATATAGCGCACACATATTCCACAGCGCTTTACAGAGAATATTTGCTCATTCACATCAGTATATAGTGGGAACCACGGCATTATGCCACAAGGTTAATAGAGGTGAACCACAAGGTTGACCTCTATTAACCAGTTACTAATACTATTCTGGTCATGGTGAGGGCCGGAACCTCCCCCCCTCCCCCCATGTTTGCCTATGTACCAGTGTGTATAGGCACTTTCTATGATGCATAATGTTTCAAGGGTATAATTCAGATATGTACGCAAACCCAATGAACATGTGCAGATCTCTGTTTGCAATGATGGTCTCAGTGGCCCCTAAGCCACAGCATAATTGACATGCTGCAGTCGTTTGGTGGTGAAGAAGAGGTGGCATGGCTAGTGTGGATTTCAGATAACAGGGCTGTATCTATCCTTTTCTGGGCATGCGGAGGTCAGTTACTGCATCCTTGTACGCAGATTCACTGGTCCCTGCAGCATAAAAACACCAGTCACTCAGATGGGTGATGTTCATGCAGATGATCCGATGATGCATCTTCGGATACAGCAGCGGATCAGAGAATCTGACAGAAGGCGTCTATTTACACAAGATGCCTCTTGAGGTATTAGCATACAAAGTCGCAGAGGCTGTGCAATAGCATACATCTCTGAATCAGTGCCTAAGTTCTAAACATCACTGCTTGTGAACACTGCATGCAATGCTGAAATTGACACAAAGCAAAATGGGCATGTCAAAAACTAGAGATGTGCGCTGGATTTGGCTTTGCTTTGTCATCCGGATTTGGATTTGGATTAAAAAACAAAAAACAAAACTAAAATCACATATTTTTTTTGATCCTTATTAACCTCAATAACATTAATTTTCAGTCATGTCCAGTCAATTTTGACCACCTCACAGCTTCCAGTTTTGTTTTTACCAATATTGGCTGGTCACTAACTGATAGAGCAGCAGCACACACACATGGTAGTTTATAGCATATTACCACAGCATACTGGGAAAGATTGCCACAGCATACTTGGGCACAGTGCACCAAACAGTACAAACAATAGATCTACTAATATATATATATATATATATATATATATATATAATATACAGGGTGATTTAAAAGTCGCAGTACACCCTTTGATTCAAAAACTGTGCCTGAAATTGCAAACTGAATACTCCAGTAAGGTATGGGTGAGGTGGGCTATCTTTTAGGGTATGTACCGAACATGGGCGCCATCTTGAAATCGTCCATCTTGAATTAAATCAGTTTTTTCAAATGGAAAGCGGGTCGTGTAACATGTCAAACCACATTCCTGAAAAGAACAGTTCAGCCTGTAATTCCAACAAAAAAGTCTTGTAACTTTTTAACCATAACTGCTATTTCAAATCTGTTTGCAGCATTAAACTTTTCAGCAAAATCTGATGTTGTTTGACATGTTACAAAAAGATAACCTACCTCACCCATACCTTACTGGAGTATTCAGTTTTCCCATTTCCTTTACAGTTTTTGAAACAAAAGGGTGTACTGATACTTTGAATCACCCTGTATATATAAGTATTCTGGTGTGGTCCTGAGGAAGGGGTTGTGTCCCCGAAAATGTTAGACTCTGTACCAGGTCTAATACAAAAACTTGTTGCCATGTAAGTCTCCTGAGTGCCTTTCTTTTGTCTGGATTAATATGCTGTTCACACGATTGTGCACCTAGAGCTTTTTCATTCATTTGGACGAGTGCCGACTGCGTTTGGACATAAATATATATTTATATATAAATATATATATATAATATAGCAATAGCTTGGCACTCCGGATGAGATAGGCAAATATATATAGGAATAAAACATAATGGAAAAGGCGCTCATAGTGCAGACTGTTTATTCAATTTAAAAACAATAACAGGTCCAGGGACAAATTGTATAGGACTCGTACCATATAGAACACGCTGTGGGCTGGTTACCACACGGTTCAAAGAAATTCCACTGGCACAAACTGCATACCCGCTGGCCGCCGCCCGGGACCACACACCGCGCCGCCGGCTAAGGTATAGCCGTGACTCGTCGGGAAACCTCTCTGGATCAGACAGTGGGAGCAGCTGCACAAGTGGACACAGCACATCAGACAGGCCACGCCCCAACGCGTTTTGTATCACACTTCGTCAGGAGGCTGGCCTGTCTGACGCTGAGCTCATGTTTTATGTCAATCCTGCTCTAGGAGTCCGAAGCCTCCATTGGGAAAGTGCTGCGGTATTTATCCTATACCTGTGCTACAACTCAGAGGTTTCTGGTGCTTGGAATTTTCTGTGCTGTTGAGAGAAAAAGGACTGCCAGCACCTGCACACCTTCTAATCGTACTGATTTATATATATATATATATATATATATATATATATATATAATTTTTCTGTTTTTGAACTTGCAGCTTGGTTCAGTCTGCAGTTCAGTTCAAAGTGCATAGATTTCAGGGCTTATAGATGCATGTGAACAAAGTGCACTTAGGTAAAGCTCACCAAACAGTACAATTTACAGCAGAGTATAGCGCAGCATTCAGCAGTGTGCCCCCTATACACAGTCACTTTAGGGCTGGGAGGGTGATGTTCGGCCTCAACTTGGGATCCGAATTTGGCGGGAACACCCTAATAGTGGCTCAGGTGGACTTGAAACCATGAAGTTAGGAGATGTCTGGATTCCTCAGAATCCGGACCGCTCATCTCTACACAAACATATATGTTAAAAAAGTTTATTTTGTTTTAAGAATATGGGTGGGATGTCCTAAGAATCGCATGGGCGATGCTGTACATCCCACCACTTACTGCATAGATACTTATCTAATACTGTATATACTTACATATGCAATTAATATTGCAAAGGACATATCTTCCGATAAGAGCTCCCTTTCGTGACAACAGAGCTTCCAGGTTTAGGACCTGGGAGTCCCTCTGAGCAGAGGGACGCGGCGGCTGTGGGAGGTGCTGGGATTGGTTCCCTCTCAGGGCAGCATGCGGAAAGAAGCCCATAGCAGTCTATAGGGAACTGCCAACAAAAGCTGGCATTACTCACTGTATCCAAGCCCTGAAATGCATCACATGACCACATTTTCCCTTTAGTACAACCTGCCCTATATGATAAATGCCTGATTTCACACTTTCATTTATAAATCCTTAAGCTGGCCATGCACTGTAGGACAATAATGTAAACCAGCTAACATATTGTATATGGTAGGATAACCATTTACCAACTAGAAACGGCTAATAAAACAGCCTGGATTGTTTAGTTTGTTATCAAATCTGTCTGATCTTCCTGATCATCATTCAGCCAACTTTTGGCTGTGAATGGAGATGACTCCCATACATCTTGCAGTGTGTGGATGCACTCTGATTGTCAGCCCGTTGGTCCACTTATGCGTGTCGGCTGCTTGACGTCACTATTAGATTTGTCACTTTGGTTATTTTGAGCCTACAGTACAGCACTGTATGTTATTCCATCATGTGATTTTCACAAAACCAATAAACAAACCAAGGGGGAATCCAATTAGCCGTGAACAGCTCCAGGTGTGAGTGCAGCCATAGGGCTGTGAGAATAAATGTGCGAGTCCGGCAATAGAAGAGGCTGAGAAGGAGGTGAATTCGGGTGCTGTTGCCGGTGTCACAATGGTAACTCGCCTGTGAGCTGTTCTCGGCTAATACGATCCCCCCCCAACATTGGAGGTATTTTTCACATCTGAAAAGTAAATATTTGTATTTTCATTTGTTCAGACTACTGTAATAAGGCAACATGTTCATCTTTATTTGCAGGAGCTAACAAATTTAGCATAACAAGTTTAAGAGAATACAAGCCACAACATTTATATCTGTTTTGCAAAAAAACTATTTTAACTTGGCATTTTCATTATCTTTTCTGTAAGTGCACATAATCTTAATTAGATCGCTATTTGCAAGTATTGCAGGTCTATTTGAGAAAATGTTAATCGCTATACAAGCAAAGTCTTTTTTTCTACTTCAGTACCATTTGCCCAATACAGAAAAGTTACACGGATTGCTGTTTACACAATCTTATTACGCTTCTCTGTAATGCATTCCATTGACACAGCACAAGTGGGAAAGGAGGATTATTTTAGCAAAGGTGGACAGAGAAATGCATTGGATGCGTCCAATAGATGGTTGTTGGCTGATAAGCCGTCCATTGGCTTCATTCTTACCATCATCCCCTACCACAGTGGTTCCCAAACTGTGTGCCGTGGCTCCCTGGGGTGCCTCGGGACACTTGCAGGGGTGCCTTGGATTGGTGGTTCAGGACCAATTCAAATTATTTATGGTCAATATAATAGGAAAAGCTAGTGCTAGTAGCTGTCAGTCATAAAATATGGGGACAAACAGAAGCAAATCTTGTCCCTCACCACACAATTGAGCCTAAGGATGACATATAAACACAATCTACTTAATTTAATATTTCTTTCTAAATTTCTCAATAAGAAATTTTTGGCCTAGGGGTGCCGTGAAAATATTTCCGATACTCTAGGGCGCCGTGATTCAAAAAAGTTTGGAAACCACTGCCCTACCACCTTTTTCCCCCAATAACGACTCGGACAACTGAATTACGATTTAAAGAGGTCACAGCCAAATGTATTGATCGAATTAGAATTTGTGGGTAGCGAGAAAGCAGTGCGTGCCCTCGGCTATGGCCTCATTCTTAAGTTTGACCTAAACAACAATGCGGCGGGATCGTAACTCCCGCCCTTGAACAATTTAGTTGAGCAATACCACTTCCCACCATCTGGCATGGCATCGGTCCACCCTTAAGATGACGATCGTGTCAGCCTTTGAGGCCACGACAAACTCGCCGCTTATCTGGGGGAAGTGTCGGCCAACCGTTGTTACGCTACTACAGACTGCCGAGGAGCACTGCTTGCAGCGCCTGCTGGACCTCACCTGGTAGGTGATAATTAAACCTCCAATAGGCCTGATGGTGTTTTTTAACAAATGGTTTACATAGATTCATGTTAGCAACCTTTTGCTCAAGTAACGTGTAATAAATCACCCTTCCAATTGGGCGGGGAGTGGGTGTCTTCTTGGATTCTGGCCACACAAAGAGAAAGCCGGCTGCCTTCCCTGACCTTTTGTATCCCCCCAGGTAACTCTCCTACCCCTTATCCCATAGGATGCTGCCCTGTGTTATATCTCCTTCCTGCACTCCCCCTCCCTCTTCTCCCCCTGTCTTAGTCCTTTCACCAGGCTTCTCTCCACAAAAACCAGGACACTTATTTATTCTCGGACCTACTGTATTTGGTACTCAAATTCTTTAAGCCGTCCATTGACTTTATTCTTACCATCATCCCCTACCACCTTTTTCCCCAATAACGACTCAGACAACTGAATTGCAATTTAAAGAGGTCACAGGACAATTTATTGATCAAATTAGAATTGGTACTCTAGAAGTGGGTGGCGAGAAAACAGTGCGTGCCCTCGACTATGGCCTCATTCTTAAGTTTGACCTAAACAACAATGCGGCTGGACCGTAACTCCAGCCCTTGTGTAATTTAGCTAAGCGGTACCACTTCCCACCATCTGGCATAGCATCGGTCCACCCTTAAGATGACGACTGTGTCGACCCTTGAGGCCACGACAAACTCGACGCTTATCTGGGGGAAGTGCCGGCCAACCGTTGTTACGCTACTACAGACCGCCAAGGAGCACTGCTTGCCACCAAAGCCTGGTTCCCAGAACCAAGGCCCCGCCACTCGCTGCGACCCCAAGCCTCCTAACTATCACTTATAGTGATGCTCTCTATAAATACTGCCATCAGTCTCCAGCAGACTAAGAAAAATGGGGCCTTTTGCCCTCGGATAATAAAATGAGGACCCCTAGGGGCCGCTGCTTCTGCCTCCCGTGCCTGAATAGACGCTTACCAGCTGCCCTATGCCTGCTGCCCGCTAACTATCAGAGTGACCTGCAAATCGCACCCGCATGGCCTGGCAAGAACAGCGCTTTTGGGTGACCCATATGAAGGTGAAAACCACAAAACCTCTTTGAGGGCAAAATTGTCTTCATTCCCCCAAAGCGGCGGGCAGCATAATGCCTTGGGTTTCCCAAAAGACACTCAGGGAGCTTACTTAGCCAGGGAAGGTGTCGCAATTGGACTCGGGTGAATATAGGCTCCCTGGACATAATCTCCCCTGTAATTCAGCCCATGTGGGACTGTTTAAATGCCTTTACCCCTGGGACTTAAAAAACTCCCAGCCTGCTGCCGAAAGGCTTTCCTGGCTCCTCCTCTAGCAATCCTGCAAAACACTTTAGCTCTATGAGGATCTTGTGGCTGTCTAGTGGAAATCTGCTGATAGAGATTACCCTGTGAAGTAGAAAATCAATGTTAGTTTGCACTGTGTAGATGTTTAACGTACTCTTTTTGAGTTTTCCAGAAATTATTGCCTGGCCGCAGCTACATACGATGCACTGTGGCCATGTGTATACCCTTACTGCGAGCCCCCCACGCAGAATTACCCTCTCATCTCGCGACTGTGCTGCTGCTCTGACCGGTTTTCATTCATAAAGATGAATTTACTTGTACTTGCCTACCCCTGACATATAGCATTCACCATATATATACTGGTCAGCCCTTACTAGAACAAACTTGGTGCTCTACTTTTTACAAAAATCATAAAATTGTTACTTCCTAGGCGCAACCTTACTCTGTCTGGAATGCCTGCTTATTGCCTGGACAACCGAGGGCATTCCTGGCATATTTCTGGCCTGCTGTCGACCACTGCAACTTTGAGTTACCTGTGACCCTGCTGCATTTATAGAACCAGAGAAGTTGTCTTCATTTAAAAACTCATGTTAAATGTATAAAAAGTTGGCTTACTAATACCATGTTGGGTCTCCAACAGAAGTATCATTCCCTATTCTCCAATGGGATGTTCCCCCCTATCCGAAATCGGTACTCATGGCATATCGGTTATGAGATGTTACACTATGTATTCATGGTATGGTTTAATCCGGTTAAGTATACTCATCATATAGCACCCTAGGGTCTATACTTAGTAACTGTAATATGAATTAAGACACCCGAGAGAACATACAAACTCCACAAAGAAATGCCCTTAACCGGAATTGAACCCGTGACCTCAGTGCTGTGAGGCAGTAATGCTAACCAGGGTCAGAGAGTCCCTGGTTAGCTAACAGTCACTAACATAATCAGACCACTTTACCATTGCCCTGGAAATCCACCCACAAACTATTGTGGGTGTCACGATCCTGACTGTAGTTCTCATGTTTGGTGACTTACCTCTGCCATCTGCCCTGGATCCTGTGTCTTTTCTGCTCACTGGGATAAACAGCTTGCCAGTACCATGAGTTTCCTAAGTGCTGAGAGTTAACGAGCTCCACCAGTATTGATTAACCTTTTGTGTGAATAGTGAATTCAGTAAGTCTCTCTATGCTGTGCCTACACAGCAATCATTGTTGTCATTATACTATATGCCTCTCTGATTCCAGTGGCCACCAGATACATTCTCCACTGTGTTCAGCTCTCTGGTGTTTGGGCTTAAAAGCCAGCATCATCTGTTTATTTTAGGGGTTTAGGCTTCAGTGTTTTTCCGGCCTGCTAGCCCTCACTCCACATCAGAGCCTAACCTAGAGTTCTGACATGACAGGGTCTGATCACCTGACCTGGAGCTATCCAATCCTGTGCCAGCCTGAGACTCTCTGAATCACCTGACCCTGTTCACCAATCACCAAGGACCAGGAAGTATGACTAAAGAGACTTGTGTTACAGAGGATGCCAGTTCCTTGTGTCACACAGCTCTGTGTGAGCTTAACAGCTGAGCTCACTAAGCGGTCACACTTTTACCTTGGTTCCAGTAAAACTCTGCTCTTTTGCTACCCAGTCTGGATTACAGTTGTGTTACCAGTTATATCCAGTAACAGTCTCGTCTTAAAGACACAGCCATAGTATTCTTCAGTCTCATCTTAAAGACATACAGATGGGTCCACCATTATCTTGACTAGTTTTCTGTGCCTAGTCACAACATGACTTATTAGCATAAACCCTTCATCTATTGTTCTCAGCTGCAATACAATACAGAGAACAATATAGCAGGGGATTAAGTCATTAAAGGATGGGATTAAGTCCGATTGGCCAGTCTCAGTTAATCCTATTAAAGGTCAAAATAAATGTGGACCCATCTGTAGCTGCAGTATTCTTCAGTCTCATCTTAAAGACACAGCCGCAGTATTCTTCAGTCTCGTCTTAAAGACATAGCCGCAGTATTCTTCAGCCTCGTCTTAAAGACAGCCGCAGTATTCTTCAGCCTCGTCTTAAAGACACAGCCGCAGTATTCTTCAGCCTCGTCTTAAAGACACAGCTGCAGTATTCTTCAGTCTCGTCTTAAAGACACAGCCGTAGTATTCTTCATCCTTGTCTTAAAGACAGAGTCACAGTATTCTTCAGTCTCATCTTAAAGACACAGCCGCAGTATTCTTCAGTCTCGTTTTAAAGATACACCCGAAGTATTCTTCAGTCTCGTTTTAAAGAAACAGCCACAGTCTTCAGTTCTTCTTCAGCCTTGTCTTAAAGTCACAGCCACAGTCATTGTTCTAAATACAGTTGCGTTTCCAGTTATATCTGGTACCAGCCAAGCTTACAGTCACATTCCAGTTATACCGGTACCCAGCCTGGTTCACAGTGCGGTTCTCAGTCTCACCGGTAACCAGCCCGATTCTCAGTCTCACCGGTAACCAGTCCGGTTCAACATTTTCAGCTCTCCTCCCAGTTCTGCGCAACTCCAGAGAACCTATTTCATAATAACCTTGAGTACACAAACACCTACTCCTGTGACAGTATATCCAGTTCATTCTCACCAATACATTCACCATCCTGCTATCAACGCCAAGTTCCTGGCGATCCAGTGGTCAGGATACGGCTCCCTCTGCTGAGGCTCGGGTTCGACCCCCGGTCAGGGATTGCTCCTTACTATTTCATTTCACTGATTCCCACAGACCAGCCAAATATACACATAGTCTTCCAGTTGCCTGCACGGACTTCGTATACATGCCAGGTTCACAAAAACCACAGTCATGACAGTGGGGCGCTGTGCTACACCCACTGCCATATAAATTGCCTTGAGAGTGGTCTCAATTTTACAGTCAGCTGGTTCTTTCAGGGATATAGCCCCTGGTACCGGCAGTACCAATTTTTTAGACAGTCTGGACACAGACGTATCGACCGACTGGGGTTTTTCCCAGACCTTCCTGTCCTCAGTGGGGAGGGGATAGGAAGTTAAAAACCTCTGAGGAATTTTACATTTCTTATCCGGGTTTAACCATGCTTCCCTGGCCAGGGAGTTTAACTCTTTTGACACAGGAAAAGTTGCTGAGGTCTTTGGTTGAACATTAAAGTACAACTCCTCATCTGGTTCTGACTCCTGATCTGGTAACTGAAGAACCTCTCTAACAGCAAAAATGAGGGCCTCCACTCCTGGGGACAGAGAGCTGTCCTCATCCATATCATCATCATCCATATCAGGCTGATCAGAACCAGACTGGAGCACCTGTGGCAGTGAGCGTTTATGTGAAACCAACAGATGGGGCTGAAAAGCCTTTCTGATTTCAGTTATTTATACTGGCTCTGTTATACAAAGTAAAAACATGACAGTACACACAAAGCCTTGTCTGACAGTGAGCACTGCGGAGGAGAGTCAGTCCTGTCCGTGGCAGGCACCGCAGCTCATGGCCTGTGACCGCTGCACGACATGCCGCCAAACTGCACCGGGGACCTGCTAACCGGGACCCCGGATTAACACTCACTGCACCTTGAGCTTCGGCATCTGTTAGAGGGTGGCATCTAGCTGCCAGCGTGGGCACACATACTAAAGATATTTGATCAGCGCCTCAGGAGCTCAGTGTCGTGTCAGCAGGGATTACGATCCATTAACCCTCAGGAGGTTGGTTTGGTCCCCCCTCTAAGTTCCACAAAGCAGGTAGCCTGGTTGCCAACCAGGGCTACCTGAAAATAACTAACTAAAATAAAAAATAAAGGAAACTCTCTGGAGCTGCAGAGAAATGCACCCGGCTCCTTGGGCACATTTTTCTAAACTGAGTCTGGTAGGAGGGGCATAGAGGGGAGGAGCCAGCGCACACATACACACACTAAAGGTTTTAAAGTGCCAGGCTCCAGTGGACCCGATCTATACCCTATGGTACTACTATGGTACTAAAGTACAGATCCCCAGTATCCACTAGGACGTAAGAGAAAATCGATATTACAAATGTGGATTCAACCAGGAAACCCCCCCCCCCCCCCCCAATGTCAATGTTTTTGGATAAATTATATTTTATATTCCGCATGGCTTGGGTGGAGGCTTCCCTCAAGAAGGAAAGGAAAAATAGAAAATTATTTGAGGAATGGGGGAAATATATAGCATTGCTCTCTCCACATATACAGCAATGCATTCGAGAGTGCTTTCAAGAAACTCATTATAATCAATATTAGGGTTCATTAACGGGAGAAGTCCTATATTGGGAAAAATAATCTTGAGGTGGAGTGGGAAGAGGGGGGTTTGTGAGGGTGGATAAAATCCAAGGGATGTGTGGGGCATCTGAAAGGGATATCATACCTCCCAACATGACTCTCTCCAGGAGGGACAGAATGCTCTGCTTATGGACTTCACTCTCAACTTTTAATTGCCGTCACCTGAGCAGAAACACCTTTCTTATCCATTAGCCTGTTCAAAACATGTGCTATTAATCATAAATGAAGAGAAAAGTCCAGAAGCAGAGCATTTTGTCCCTCCTGGAGAGGGTCATGTTGGGAGGTATGGGATATTAGGCTAGTCCTATAGTCAGAGGCGGATTTAGACCTCATGGGGCCCTAAGCGAAATACCGATTTGGGGCCCCCCTACCTCAAACAATCCATAGCACTATATTTTTGTTCTGACTTATGCCCCCTTACATTACAGATGGAGTTCCGTCTGTGCCTGGGCCTATCACCGCGTCTGGGGCGCGCACGTGTCCGTGACACACACGCGCCCCATTCACTAGAATGAGAGCATCTGTGTGCACTCCCAGCGGGGCTAAGCGGCGACCAATCAGACAGAGAGTGCCCCATAGAGGTACTGTGTGCGCACACGCCAAAAAAATGGGTGTGGCCAATTAAAATGGGACGTGATACACAGACACATGCCCCCAATAGTGCAGTGCCAGATCCACAATTGCCCCCACAGTGCCAGATCCACAATTGCCCCCACAGTGCCAGGTATACAAATGCCCCCACAGTGCCAGATCCACAAATGCCCCCACTATGCCAGGTATACAAATGCCCCCACAGTGCCAGATCTACAAATGCCAACACAGTGCCAGGTATACAAACGCCCCCACAGTGCCAGATCCACAAATGCGCTCACAGTGTCAGGTATACAAATGCCCCTACAGTGCTTTTGTATTTATATTGAAGACAATTGCCTGCACAATATTGTATGTTTTGTATTACTGATGGTGCAAATAAAGAAATAAAAAAAAAAGAACTAGTCCAATGTTTTAAACTGCTACCCAATAAAGATGTTTGCTTTTCAGTGTATCCTGGGTTGTTCAATGCACTTTTGCCCTGATATTAGGGGTCTCTTGACACTATGGGCCTAATTCAGAGTTGATTGCAGCAGCAAATTTGTTAGCAGTTGGGCAAAACCATGTGCACTGCAGGGGAGGCAGATATAACATGTGCAGAGAGAGTTAGATTTGGGTGGGGTGTGTTCAAACTGAAATCTAAATTGCAGTGTAAAAGGTAACCAGCCAGTATTTACCCTGCACAGAAACAATATAACCCACGCAAATTTAACTCTCCCTGCACATGTTATATCTGCCCCCCTGCAGTGCACATGGTTTTGCCCAACTGCTAACAAATTTGCTGCTGCGATCAACTCTGAGTTATCCCCTATTGCTCTATACTGATGTCCTGATAGAATGATTCACTATCTCTGCAATGGCTTAAGGATGCAAATCGCGATTGAGGAACCCTACCCCTTATTATCATTATTATTATATTACTATCAGTCATACAGATCAAGGTCTGATAATAGAAAATTTGGAAACTTTACTTTTATATTCACAATGGGTAGCATTTATTAGCAAAGGGAAAATGTATTTTCAGTAGCAAAAAAATTTGTAAATGAAAACGTACAAAATGAAATCAAATATTAGTTGGCTGCTGTGGGCTACACCACCCCTTTTCTTTTTCATTCCTACACATCTAATATATCCAAGGAGGAATGGTATTTATTTTTTTAATTAACTCATGAGGATACATGGGGGTTATTCAGGTTTGTTAGCAAGCACACTAATGGGCAAAAAGCACACTAATGGGCAAAACCATGTTGCGCTGCAGGTAGGGCAGATATAACATGTGCAATAGAATATAAAAAAGCAGCACTTGGGTTTTGCAGATATGGTAATTAGCAAACAGTGTGAGATCCAAACCACATAATTTATTATATAGCATAAAAAATACACATAATGTGGTACCATTAAATAAATATGTTAAAATATTAAATCCTAGATAGCACTGGTATTACAAAATGAATTTGACCTGTGTCTATAGATTCAAAATGTCCCGTACTTCTGTTACTATTAGTATTACGAAATCGTTTCAATTTATTGCCTTTATATTTATTACAATAGCCCCAGGCAGCCCAATTTCTTAAAGATCCCATACAGTAAATTTTGTTATTTTACTTTATATGACCCAATACCTGCCAGGACTGGTAATTCACGTGTGGCAGACTAAAGCAGACTGTTTCCACGATCACCCGGTGAGTGGAGTTGCTCTCAACACTCAATGTTAGCTCATTCCCGTGTTGTCAGGAGCTGAATTGGCAGAAGGATAGCAATGAGCTAGATCTAATTTAAATAAAAAAGAAAAGAGAGCACAAAAAATCTGCCCAAGTACACCACTATAGTAATCAAGGAGGCGGACAAGGGGGGAGTATTGGTGGTAATGGATAGAAATTACTATATACAAGAATCTCTAAGAGAATTACAAGATAATACATTTTACCGGGTCCTCCCCTTTAATCCAACCAAAAGATTCCAGTGGGAATTGTTGGGCATCCTAGATGAAGCTTTACATAATGCCATTATCACTAAGGTAGAAAGGAAGCTTTTGTTTATTCCTTTTCCTCATAACTCTCATTTTTTACTATCTGCTTAAACTCCATAAATCATTGATTAGCCCCTCCGGGACGTCCAATAAGGTCAGGAATTAATTCTATATGCTCCAATCTTTTATTTTATATAGATCACCATTTTCAGGGGTGGTCTTCTGTATGCCGAATGTCGGGATCCCGGCGCACAGTATACCGGCGCCGGAATCCCGACACCCGGCATACTGACAACTATTCTCCCTAGTGGGGGTCCACGACCCCCCTGGAGGGAGAATAAAATAGTGTGGCGCGCGTAGCGCGCCACCGTTCCCGTAGCGTGGCAAGCGCAGCGAGCCCGCAAGGGGCTCCTTTGCGCTCGCCACGCTGTCGGTATGCCGGCGGTCGGGCTCACAGCGCTGGTATGCTGGTCGCCGGGAGCCCGAGCGCCGGCATACCATACTACACCCCATTTTCAGACTTGAGTAACTACCTAGTCACCCTATATTAGGACACAACTAATTTTTTTTAATAGGATACAAGATATAGAATGGCAAAATACATATGCTTTTCTGACTTTAGATGTATCTGCATTGTATACAAGTATTCCTCATTATTTTGGCCTCGATGCTATTAAAAGGAGACTATTATTATTATTTTTATTATTATTATTATTATCCTTTATTCATATGGCGCCACAAGGGTTCCGCAGCACCCAATTACAGAGTACATAAACAAATAATCAAACAGGAAAACAGCAACTTACAGTTGATGACAGTATAGGACAAGTACAGGGTAAATAAACATAGTTACATCAGCAGATGACACTGGAATAAGTATCAGGTAGCAGAAGACTGGATTTGGTGCAGTGGAAGATTATTAAAGTAAGAAAGGATAAGCACATGAGGGAAGAGGGCCCTGCTCGTGAGAGCTCACATTCTAAAGGGAAGGGGTAGACAGACAGGGGTGACACAGATGGGGTACATAGAGAGCATAGAACAGAGGGTTAGGATGAGATTTGGCTGGGTTTGGGGAAGAAGTGGGTCTTGAGAGCCCGTTTGAAGTTTTGTAGAGAAGTGGAGAGTCTGAGGGGGAGAGGTAGGGAATTCCAGAGAAGTGGTGCAGCATGTGAAAAATCTTGGAGGTAGGAGTGGGAGGAAGTAATCCGTAGGCAGGAGAGTCGGCGTGAATTAGCAGAGCAAAGAGGATGGGTGGGAGTGTAAAGGGAGATAAGGTCAGAGATGTGGATGGGAGAGGAGTGGGTGAGGGCTTTGTAAGCGAGTGTGAGAAGTTTGAAATGGATTCTGAAAGGGAAGGGGAGCCAGTGAAGGTCTAGTAAGAGAGGAGAGGTGGACGTAGAGCGTTTGGTGAGGAAGATGAGCCGGGCAGCAGCATTGAGGATAGATTGGAGTGGAGAGAGGTTTTGTCCAGTCTGGAGATGACCAGTGAGTGGATAAGAGTCTTAGTATCATCCTGGGTCAGAAAAAGTCTGATCCTGGAAATATTTTTTAGATGAAAACGGCAGGTTTGTGAGAGGTGCTGAATGTGTGGTTTGAAGGAGAGGGAGGAGTCAAGGATTACGCCAAGACAGTGCACTTGGGGGCTAGAGGAGATAGTAGTGCCATCAAAAGATAATGAGATTGTAGGAGGTGAGGTTATGCGGGAGGGAGGGAAGATGATCAGCTCGGTCTTAGACATGTTAAGTTTAAGAAAGCGCTGGGACATCCAGGAAGAGGTAGCAGAAAGACAGTTGGAGATACGAGTGAGGAGAGCAGGGGAGAGGTCTGGAGAGGAAAGATAGATTTGGGTGTCATCAGCATAGAGATGATGTTGGAAACCAAAAGAACTAATGAGCTTACCTAGTGAGGACGTATAGAGAGAGAAGAGAAGAGGACCAAGGACAGAACCTTGGAGTACCCCTACAGTTAGTGGAAGTGAGGGGGAGGTGGAGTCATGAGAGGAGACAGAGAACGAACGGTCAGAAAGGTAGGAGATCAGCCAAGAGAGGGCAGTGTCACACAGACCAATGGAGTGAAGGTTTTGCAGTAGGAGAGGATGGTCCACAGTGTCAAAAGCAGCAGAGAGATCAAGTAGAATAAGTAGAGAGTAGTGTCCCTTAGATTTAGCAGCATGGAGGTCATTGCATACTTTTGTAAGGGCAGTTTCAGGGGAGTGGAAAGGACGGAAGCCAAACTGGAATGGGTCAAGCAGTGAGTGTGAGGAAAGAAAGGAAGTAAGGCGGTTGTAGACAATACGCTCAAGGAGTTTGGAGGCAAAAGGGAGGAGAGAGATGGGTCGGTAGTTGGAGAGAGTGTTTGGATCAAGGGTAGGTTTTTTAAGAATAGGAGAGATGAGTGCATGCTTGAAGGCAGAGGGGACAGTGCCTGATGAGAGGGATATATTGAGAAGGTGGGAAAGATGGGAACAAGCAGAAGGAGAGAGGTAGCGGAGGAGGTGGGAGGGGATAGGGTCAAGTGGGGAGGTGGTGAGGGGACAGGAACGAATGAGGGCCATGACTTCCTCTCCAGATGCATGGGAGAAAGATGTCAGAGTAGATGCGAGGGATGGGGAGGGTTGGTAAGGGATGAGAGAAGGCTGGTTACTGATGGTCTGGTGTGATGTGATGTCCTGACGTATGGAGTCAATTTTGGATGTGAAGTAAGTGGCAAAGTCAAGAGCAGAGAGTGAGGAAGGGAGACGAGGTGGAGGCGGGCAGAGGAGTGAGTTGAGAGTGGCAAAGAGGCGAGTGGAAGACTGGAAGGAGATGAGGTTCTTGAAGTATGACTGTTTAGCAAGAGAAAGGGCAGCACTGAAGGATGAGAGCATAAGTTTGAAATGGAGGAAGTCTGCCTTAGAGCGTGATTTCCTCCAGTGTCGCTCAGCAGTACGTGAGCATTTTTGCAGATATCTGGTGCATTTGGTGTGCCAGGGTTGAGGTGTTAATTTGCGAGGGTGAATAGTGGTTGGTGGAGCAACAGAGTCAACAGCAGAAGTAAGGGATGCATTGTATGTGGAAGTGGCTTGTTCAGGGCATGAGAGAGAGAATAGGAGAGAGAAGTGAGTCAGACAGGGAGGAAAGGAATGTGGTGTCTATAGCTTCAATGTTACGCTTAGTAATGGTAGCCTTAGGAGGTAGAGATGGGGAAGTCGAAAGAGATAGGTTAAAGGAGAGAAGGTGGTGGTCAGAGAGGGGAAATGGGGAGTTGGAAAAATCAGAAATATTACAGCGGTGAGTGAAGACCAGATCCAGTGAGCTCCCATTCACATGGGAGGGTGAGGAGGTCCACTGGGAGAGACCAAGTGAAGAGGTGAGGTTAAGGAGTTTAGAGGCAGGGGATTGTGTGGGGATGTCAATAGCGATGTTGAAATCGCCTAGGATAATGGAGGGAATGTCAGAAGAGAGGAAGTGAGGAAGCCAGGAAGCAAAGTTGTCGATGAATTTGGAAGCAGTGCCAGAAGGGCGGTAAATGACAGCTACTCTAAGATGGACTGGTTGGAAGAGGCGTATGGCATGGACCTCAAATGTAGAGAATGTAAGGGATGGTTCTGGTGGTATGAGTTGGTAGGAGTAACTAGAAGATAAAAGGACCCCAACACCACCCCCATGGTGACCCCCAGGTCGGGGTGTGTGTGTGAATGTGAGGCCCCCAGCAGAGAGTGCAGCAGGAGAAGTAGTGTCAGAGGGCGTAATCCAAGTTTCAGTAATGGCTAGTAGGTGTAGGGAGTTGGAAATGAAAAGGTCATGAGTGGGGACCAGTTTGTTACAAACAGATCTGGCATTCCAGAGGGCACAGGATAGGGGGTATGAGTTTGTGGGAGAGATGTGAATGAGATTATCAGGGTTGCTGTAGCAATGAGGTGAGATTAACTTTGAGGGCAGGGATGATGAGAGAGTAGTGATGGTACGGGTGCCTGAGCTAGGAGGGGAAACTGCAGGAGGTGGGCAGGGAGGGAGGTCAGTGTGATGTGGATGGGGGTGTGGGGAGGTGACAGGGAAGGGAGAGAGGGAGCAGGGCTGAGTTGTGGGGTAACAGGACCATGGGGCAGAGGTGAATGAAAGTGGAGTAACAGAAAAGGAGGGGGAAGGAAACAGGGATGGAGGGGAGACAGAGGAGGAAGTGTAGGAGACTAGGGTGGAAGGATAAAGATACATTATTAAGTAGACACTGAGTGATGTGGGGAGTATAAGAAAGCCTTGACATAGTGTTAAGTAGGTAAATAGGTTGAGGGAAAGTGGAAGTAGGAGAGGAGACTGTAAGGGAATCAGAGCAGAAGAATTGCAGAAATGCAGTGAAGGCTCAATGGGTGTAGATTTAGTATGAAATGAGTCAAAAGCGTAGATAAAGTGGGTGCAGAAATGTATTTGGGCTGTAAGAAATGAAAGGATTGTGAGAGGGTTAGACTAGATAAAGATGGAGATCTCTCCACAGAACTTTTCTATTGAAATGTATAGAATTCACACTAACTCATAACTTTTTTTGTTTCAAGATAGTTATTATATACAAATTAAGGGGATCGTGATGGGCACCAGGTTCGTGCCCAGTAATGCCAACCTCTACGTGGGTGACCTTGAGTCTCCCCTTGTGGAGGATGGGTCCTGGGCTGCGAACCTGGCACTCTCTGGTTGTTATAAAGATGACCTATTCATCATCTGGGATGGTCCATTTGAGTCAGATATGTTGTTTGTGGATTATTTGAATTCTAACTCGTATAATTTGTCTTTTACATATACATACAGTACTTCCAGGATTAATTTCCTGGATATATCGCTAGAAATTCAGGATAATAAGATAATAACATTAACCATTTGTAAACCCACCAATGCAAACAATTATCTAGATTTCCATAGTGGTCACTATAAACCTTGGAAACTTAATATTCGTAGGGGACAGCTGCTGAGAGTAAGAAGAAATTATTCGAATCAGAATTCTTTTGATAGACAGGCAGAAAGTTTAGTCAACCATTTCAGATAGAGACATTATCCGGAGCCACTACTACAAATGGCTTTGGAGGATACCAAAAAATTGAGTCAGATGGATCTAATCCATAAGGATCCTAATGAAAAACACAAACATAATAAAATGCTGGAGGATAGTTTATTATTTGTTTCATCTGATCTAAAGAAAATAATCAAGAGGAATTATTCGACATTAAGATGTGATCCTAAAAAACTGAATCTAAAAAAATATTTGGCACCTAGCTAATTAAACAGTGTGGAGAGGGAGTTGGGAGATGGGATTATTCAAGGGTTACCAACCAGACCAGAGGAATTTTATAAATGTGGAAAAAAATCAATGTATTATGTGTAAACATGTCCATATAGTGCAGGGGTGTGTGGTTAATCAAATCGACAGTATCTAGGTCGACAATGTTTAGGTCGACCACTATAGGTCGACAGTCACTAGGTCGACATGGATGGAAGGTCGACAGGGTTTCTAGGTCGACATGTGCTAGGTCGACAGGTCTAAAGGTCGACATGAGGATTTTTTTTTTGTGTCGTTTTCTTCGTAGAGTGACCGGGATACCAAATTAGTGCACGCGTCCCCTCGCATGGCTCGCTTCGCTCGCCATGCTTCGGGCATGGTGCCTTCGCTCCGCTACCGCTTCGCTCGGCACACTTTACCGTTCCAATCGTAGTCCACGTGGATCGTTAAGTATGAAAAAATTCAAAAAAAGAAAAAAAATGTGGAAAAACTCATGTCGACCTTTAGACCTGTCGACCTAGCACATGTCGACCTAGAAACCCTGTCAACCTTCCATCCATGTCGACCTAGTGACTGTCGACCTATAGTGGTCGACCTAAACATTGTCGACCTAGATACTGTCGATCTTCAGACCGGATCCCAGTGCAGGGTAGTACTTTCTTCCCTTCTATTGAATGTGATATAAGGATAAAACAATTTATAAATTGTGATACAGAGTATGTGGTATATCTGCTTTTCTGTGAGTGTCCGTGTTACTATGTGGGTACAACGATATGCCCGCTAAAAAAGGAGATTTTTGGAGCAAAGTCATAACATCTCTAAGGGCATGTTGAATCACAGTGTCCACAGACACTTTATAGAATTCCATCAAAAGAAAGCTGATTTACTGAGGGTAATGTGTCTGAAATGGAGAAGCTTAGTGGATATACCACAATAGAACTGCGCTCAACCCCTAAGGCAGTGGTTTCCAAACTTTTTTGAATCACGGCGCCCTAGAATATCAGAATTTTTTTCACGGCACCCCAAGGCCAAAAATTTCTTATTGAGAAATTTAGAAAGAAATATTACATTAAGTAGATCGCGTTTATATGTCATCCTTAGGGTCAGTTGTGTGGTGAGGGACAAGATTTGCTTCTGTTTGGCCACATATTTTATGACTGGCAGCCACCAGCACTGGTTTTGCCTATTATATTGACCATGAATAATTTGAATTGGTCCTGGACCACCAACCCAGGGCACCCCTGCAAGTGTCCGGAAGCACCCCAGGGAGCCACGGCACACAGTTTGGGAACCTCTGCCCTAAGGTGTGTGTGTGTTTAGCTAACGAATGCACATCAGATGTAATAAAGGATAATGTATGAACAGACCCAAATTTGAGTTTGCACTTGGATATAGAAATCACAAAAATAACAATATGATGCGAATTAATTGTTGTGAGCCACTGTATTTATTGTATACTGGCCAATCTAAAGGTGTGCGGTTAATGCCCAGGGTGGGCGATATTGTCTCTTATAAAGTTCATGCAGGTGGGCGATATTGTCTCTTATAAAGTTCATGCAGGTTATAATACAGACTGCGGCGTCCCGCACATCTGCTGTTGAAAAGTCTTTAGGAAAAAAATTATAATAATAAATGCTGCTGTTGGTAAAAAATCTTTAAAACCTTCACGATGCCCTGAGCTTACGGTGGTGGCATAAGTGGGGTAAAAATGGGTCTCCGGACTGGTTTCCCCTCTCTGCCCCTGCTGCCCGTGGTGCGTCCAGTTCTGATTGGATGAAGGATTGTATCACTGATTGGGACTCTGACCTGTCTATCAAACTAGACCTGTTCTGATTTGTATGTTTCTGAGTGGGCCATACCAGTTCTGATTGGATGAAGGATTGTATCACTGATTGAGCCTCTGACCTGTCTATCAAACCAGACCTGTTCTGATTGGATGAAGGTTTGTATCACTGAGTGGGCCTCTGACCAGTCTATCAAACCAGACCTGTTCTAATTTGTATGTTTCTGAGGGGGCCATACCAGTTCTGATTGGATGAAGGATTGTATCACTGATTGGGCCTCTGACCTGTCTATCAAACCAGACCTGTTCTGATTTGTATGTTATTGAGTGGGCCATACCAGTTTTGATTGGATGAAGGATTGTATCACTGATTTGGCCTCTGACCTGTCTCTCAAAGTCAGTGTGTTATTTCTCTAAAGTGGTAGGGTCCTATTTCCAAAATTAGAGTATGATGTGACATAGCTGATCTAGCATAATGTTTAGGAGAGATATACAAATAATACAGATATCTTATTTATGTATTTGTTAAATCCATGTTTGTAATGCCTCTGCATCATTATATATTAGAAATAAGTGCCCTATATTAATATTTGTAGTTCTCCTGCTGATGGTGTCTAAAATGAGGAAAAGAGGGGTGTACAGTATTCGGATGATGCTGGGCTACTGTTGTAGTATCTGACCTTATTGTCTTTAAGATTATTTGCAGATGACCGACCTGATCTTATTGTCAATATTGAGACCCCTAGGGGCTAGGGTCCCCATATTGACAATCATGCTCAATTCTTCTTTGTTGATTTTGTGAATAAAGTCCCCTCCTCTCCAGTTTCTTTTCACCTCTTTTAGCCCCGTGAATTTGAGTAATGTGGGATCTGAATGATGGTAGTCCCTAAAGTGTAAAGATAACGGATGTTCTTCCATCCCCTTCCTGATGTTCCGTACATGCTCGGCTATTCTTGCTTTTAACGGTCTTATTGTCCTTCCTATATAGTGTTTTACGCACGGGCACTGTAATATGTATATGATGCCCTGGGTGTGGCATGTTAGCCTGTCCCTAATCCTAAATTCATAGTCATTGCTCACAGATCTCATGTTGCATGTGGGTGCAGTGCTTTTTGCGCCCGTGGTTTTGCATCCTATACAAGTCCCACAGTGGAAAAAACCTCCTTTCTTGTGCGTCCCATCTATTGTGGTTTGTGTTTTGTTAGTTGGTGGTATGCAGCTGTGTACTAATTTTTGTTTTATATCGGGGGCTTTTCTGTATACCACCTTTGGCTTTGGTGGTAAGATTTTGGCTAAGGTGTCGTCTTGTAGTAATATGGGCCAGTGTTTCTTAAGAATCTTCACCTTGTTCGCTTGTTGTGAGAACTGTGTAATGAATAGAGGTTCTTCAGTGCTTGTTGCCTGTTCTGGTTTCTTGTTGTATTCTAGAAGTGGTGCTCTATCGTTTTCTCTCACTGTGGTGAAAGCCTTTTGAATTAACTCTGGGTGGTATTTATTTTCTCTGAATCTATTGCTAAGGGTGGTCCCTTGTGTGTTATAGTCACTGATTCTGAAACAGTTCCTCCTTAATCTCTTGAACTGGACCATTGGTATACCTTTGAGCCAGGTGGGATGGTGCTCACTGGATGCCAAGATAAAGCTGTTGACATCCACAGTCTTATTGAATGTGTTGGTGTGTATGGCACCTTCATGTATAAATATATTGAGGTCTAAAAATTCTACTGTCTTGTTGCTATAGTTGGTGGTGAATTTCAAATGCCGATCATTCTGGTTGAGGTTGGAAATGAAGTTTCTGAGTGATTCCTCACTTCCCTGCCAAATGAAGAATATATCGTCTATGTACCTGGTCCATAGGACGAGACTTGCGCCAAGCTCCGGGTCTGACCAGATGGTATCGTCTTCCCATTTGCTCATAAAGAGATTTGCGTAACTTGGCGCAAATCTCATCCCCATTGCGGTCCCCGTGGTTTGGAGATAGAATTGGTTGTCAAACCATGCATAGTTGTGTGTCAATATGTATTTGATGCCCTCCAAGATGAAATCTCTTTGTTCTATAGGATGCAAAACCACGGGCGCAAAAAGCACTGCACCCACATGCAACATGAGATCTGTGAGCAATGACTATGAATTTAGGATTAGGGACAGGCTAACATGCCACATACATATTACAGTGCCCATGCGTAAAACACTATATAGGAAGGACAATAAGACCGTTAAAAGCAAGAATAGCCGAGCATGTACGGAACATCAGGAAGGGGACGGAAGAACACCCGTTATCTTTACACTTTAGGGACTACCATCATTCAGATCCCACATTACTCAAATTCACGGGGCTAAAAGATGTGAAAAGAAACTGGAGAGGAGGGGACTTTATTCACAAAATCAACAAAGAAGAATTGAGCATGATTGTCAGTATGGGGACCCTAGCCCCTAGGGGTCTCAATATTGACAATGAGGTCAGGTCGGTCATCTGCAAATAATCTTAATGACAATAAGGTCAGATACTACAACAGTAGCACAGCATCATCCGAATACTGTACACCCCTCTTTTCCTAATTTTAGACACTATCAGCAGGAGAACTACAAATATTAATATAGGGCACTTATTTCTAATATATAATGATGCAGAGGCATTATACATAAATAAGATATCTGTATTATTTGTATATCTCTCCTAAACATTATACTAGATCAGCTATGTCACATCATACTCTAATTTTGGAAATAGGACCCTACCACTTTAGAGAAATAACACACTGACTTTGATAGACAGGTCAGAGGCCAAATCAGTGATACAATCCTTCATCCAATCAGAACAGGTCTGGTTTGATAGACAGGTCAGAGGCCCAATCAGTGATACAATCCTTCATCCAATCAGAACTGGTATGGCCCACTCAGAAACATACAAATCAGAACAGGTCTGGTTTGATAGACAGGTCAGAGGCCCAATCAGTGATACAATCCTTCATCCAATCAGAACTGGTATGGCCCCCTCAGAAACATACAAATCAGAACAGGTCTGGTTTGAGAGACAGGTCAGAGGCCCAATCAGTGATACAATCCTTCATCCAATCAGAACAGGTCTGGTTTGATAGACAGGTCAGAGGCTTAATCAGTGATACAATCCTTCATCCAATCAGAACTGGTATGGCCCACTCAGAAACATACAAATCAGAACAGGTCTAGTTTGATAGACAGGTCAGAGGCCCAATCAGTGATACAATCCTTCATCCAATCAGAACTGGTATGGACCCCTCAGAAACATATAAATCATGTCAATCTAGACACTTCAAGCACTCCCAGAGGAAGACCGAAAGGTTGAAACGCGTTGGAGGAACTACAAAGAAAGAACCACTACAGATTCAAAGACTTCATCAGGAAGACTCTTTCCCACGTCGAAAAGACCCGGTCACGTGACTGGACCAACCCGGAAGCCAGCAGCGCTGCTAGGATACCAGACAGCGGAGGAAGCCGGTGACGGAGCGTGGCGTGCGGCTGGAGCGGGCGACAGGTGAGTTCTCTGTAAGCGGTGGGAGAGGCGCAGCTAGCCGCTCTGCAGAGCGGCATCTGAATCCTTTCCCCGCCGCTAGACTGGTCCACCTCTCTGACCAACCTGCACCCGGGCGGCGTCTGAACAAGGACGCACCACGGGCAGCAGGGGCAGAGAGGGGAAACTAGTCCGGAGACCCCTTTTTACCCCACTTATGCCACCACCGTAAGCTCAGGGCATCGTGAAGGTTTTAAAGATTTTTTACCAACAGCAGCATTTATTATTGTTACAGAGTAACTCCATTATATACATTTTAGGGACATATATTATCATACAAGGAATGAATTGATAATATTGGCTTCTGTAACCTGAAGACTAATTAACATCTATACACTGTAGCCTTGGCTGAATAGACAATCCCAGCACACGGCCAGCTCAGCCCACTGATACAGCTAGCCCACATGCTGTGAAAGACACACCCACAGGTTGCATACCTGAACACTTGAAATCAGAGGACACTCTCCCAAAACCACTGAGGCAGATGTACAGTAGCTACACACAGCTACAAAGCCTCCAGAAGCATGAATTGCTCATCACCAGGACCGATCTCCTTACTAAGGCTAAGTATTGTATACACATGGCTTAATGGCATAGAATAGTTAAATATGTGTTTGTGGTAAAGTAGTTGTGAAACGATTGGCATAGAATAGTTAATTTGGAGATACAAATGGCTTAAGGTTAATGATACTTGTGCAATTATGTGATTGTTATGTGTTGGTGATAATACTCTATGAAATCTGTAATGAATTGGAACAGTAGACAATCTGTAGCATAGCATTCCTGGTATACATTTGTGGATGGTGATTTATAACAGATTGTAGTGGTTTTGTATGGTGCATCTTGCTGAAGTATAGAAGTCAACACATACTTCCTTTTGTTACTGTAGTCATGTGCTTGTAGCAATGGCATGCTGATACTTGTGGTTACCTGGTGATCTGGTCTTGTGATTGTTTATATAGCATAGCCAGCATACAATATGCTCTGGTTATTGAGATACTGTGTTGGCTTGGAAATGTGAAAGGTGATTAGATGGCTTGGAATTGTAATATCAGCACATATGCATTATATTGAAGCTTATACATTTTGGAATATAGTGGAGTCTTATGGCTTCTGCTATGTGATTATGGTGTAGCAAAGAATGCCATGTGTTTGGACTTCCAAATCTAAAATGGCTGCTGCCATTCCCTTTTGAACCATATGTTACAGACTTTGGAATCATGGGAGTTTTCCCAAAATGGAGTCTAGCTTCTGTCCCATGCGGTCTGTGGACAATGCAGCCACATGCTGCCCCTCCCCCACCCACACACACACAAACATACACATACATAAACCAAAACCAATCCCCTAAGGTATTTCTCTAAGATATATATTGTTTCCAATATATATCAATAAATCTAGGATTTAGCCGAGTGCTTTGAGTGATATCTCCCCAGTAATAAATATATATATACAGTACATACATACATATTCACACTTCTTTCATCCTGTTCTTTTCTTATATAGTTTAAATCTGTGAAACTATTATATGGTAACTTGCATTGTATTTGACCAATACTGTTTAATGATAAAAGTGAATTCTATGAGTAGCAATTGTTTGTTGAAATACATTCTTATGATTTACATTCCATATGACTGGCGTGCATTCTTACATGAACAGAATATTCCTAATGATTTAAAGATATATATGTCTAGATGCAACCTCTGCGGGTTTGCTTATAAAAGGTACACAATTAGTGATGAATTATTATAAATCACTAAAGGGTTAAAATTATACATTTGCTTCAAAGATATGAAATATAGTAATATAATACAAGCAATAGAATCAGACAGAGAAAAGGAGGGGAATAGAAAAGGAAAAAAGTATACCCCCCTAACATGACCCCTTATCAATTATTATAATTTTTTTCCTAAAGACTTTTCAACAGCAGATGTGCGGGACGCCGCAGTCTGTATTATAACCTGCATGAACTCTATAAGAGACAATATCGCCCACCTGCATGAACTTTATAAGAGACAATATCGCCCACCCTGGGATTAACCGCACACCTTTACATTGGCCAGTATACAATAAATACAGTGGCTCACAACAATTAATTCGCATCATATTGTTATTTTTGTGATTTCTATATCCAAGTGCAAACTCAAATTTGGGTCTGTTCATACATTATCCTTTATTACATCTGATGTGCATTCGTTTGCTAAACACACACACCTTAGGGGTTGAGCGCAGTTCTATTGTGGTATATCCACTAAGCTTCTCCATTTACGTATAGGTGGGTTAGAATTAGAACACCCATCAGAACGAGCAGCACACCCCGGCTAGCTATAGAATAAAGACACTCAGTGCGCAGAACCCTCCAATTTATAGTAATGTGTCTGAAACATGTTGGTATTACGGACCGTGGTGGAGATAGACATAGACACCTCTGCCAACAAGAATTATATTGGATGTATAGACTTAATACGATCTCCCCAGATAGTCTTAACGAGGCTATAGAACTCAATAGTGTTATATAAGCAATATGAGATAGGGATTGCCTGGGGATTTGGGGATTGGCTGGTCCCTATAGAGCCATCCTTATTTAATGTACCCTAAAAACACCCCCCTTCCCTTTTTCTTTGGTTCAATTCAATTGAGTTTAGGGTTTCTCCACTTAGTACACAAATATTTATAATCACCTCAGCATTACCAGGGATATTTCTGCTGAGGATTATAGCTGTGTGTTTATGTATTTGTTTTATTCACAGATGTATGTAGTTGTCCTGATGTTTATAAAGGGAACATCATTTATTGTTAAAATCCCACTTAGGTTTATAAATATCTTATCTCTCTCTCTCTCTCTCTCTCTCTCTCTATCTCTCTTTATATGTATATATATATATATATATATATATATATAAATTATTATTATTACATTTTATTTATAAGGTGCCACAAGGGTTTCGCAGCACCGTACAAAGGACAGCACAGGGAGACAAAACTTAACATTACAGTAAATAAATAACAAAAATAGAGTACAGGTAACAAAGAGCACCACAATTTTGAAAACATAATACGGCTTAGATAATAGATATACTTAATCATTTGTGCTATGACCTTTATCCTTCTTTGTATAATTACCTTGTGTGTAATAGGTTTGTTTTGCCAGTCTTAAATATATTTGGGGTGAAGCTCTGTGGTGTATTTTAACTCCATGGCAAATGTTACAACTGGAGAGTCTCCCTTTGATTTAATCTGAGAACTCCGAGGATCTTCTGGCATTGACCCCTGACTACCCGGGTTGAGTCCCATAGAACGCGCCAGCAGGTCTTCTAGCCTATAAGAGCCGCTTTTTCCAAAAGGCTTTATGCGCCTACCGGTACTGACCTGGGATGCCCACCAGGACTTATGCCACTGACAGTAGTATGAGCTCAACCCCAGAGTGTCCTGAATCAATGCCGGCGAGTGAAAGAGTACGAAAGTAAGAGAGGAATTGGGAAAAGTGAGGTAAAGGGAAGGCAAACAATGGAGACAGGGCTGATACTGAGGTACAAGGGAACAAGGGAAATAGCAAGACTGAGGGGAGGAAGACACTGAGGGAATAATAAACTAAAGAATCTTTTTATATATTATTGTTTCAGTTTGTCTCCGATTGTTTACTAGATACTGTATAAAAAAATGTTGCCTATTATGAGGTTTAATGGATAGTGTGAGAGTCTGCTCTTTTAAGACACTACAGGTGTTTTAATTTTAATTGATTGGTGACGAGTGAATATATGGACACAACCTCAATATACCCTTTCATTAAGGCTTCTGACGACGCTGTAGGTTACAGGGAAAACGCATTAGCCACCTTGCTTTGCCTGGTAGATTTGCACTGTGAGACCTTTGTATATCCCGATCTAATGGAATAACCCTTTGCCTACCAGCAGTTTCATCTGCCGCGGATTCCAGAACATTAATATTGAAAAACCTTCCAGTCCAGTGGCCCTTTTGCAGCCAGTTGTCCATTATTGGGAAAAACATTCCTCTGCCTTTGGGGAAATACGGACTTCTGCATGGCCAGGGAGCAGGAGAGCTTATAACAGCTCAGCGCACCCGCAATCATTAGGTCCATTGTGGCAGGTGCTGCCAGGCCTATATTCTACCATTCGGGAACCCCAACGTAGGGTAACAAGAGATGACCGTGTACAAAACAAGCTGGGGAATGGACAGGCATCAAATTGCCAAGAGCACTCGCGATTTCATCCATCCCGCGGGTTGAGCGCTGCCTGCCTGACAACACCGGTATCCGTTCACAAAACCCAACTTTGGATAGCGCTGCAATTACAGCCCAGCTCATTGCTTTCTTTCTGCCAATCCAGCTCCGGGCAACACTGGAGTGAGCTAACACCAAGTGTCGAGAGCAACCCCACTCACTAGGTGATTGTGGGAACAGTCTGCTTCAGTCAGCCACCCGTGGATTACCAGTCCTGGCAGGTATTGAGTCATATAAAGTAAAACACCAAAATTTACTATACGGGATCTTTAAGAGATTGGGCTGACTGTGACTATTGTAACAAATAAAGGCAATAAATTGCTTAATAGGAAAAGATGTATGTGACACTTTTGTATCTATATACTGTACACAGGTCAAATTTATTTTGTAATACCAGTGCTATCTAGGATTTTATATTTAACCTTATTCATTTAATGGTACCTCATTACATGTATTTTTTATGCGATATAATAAATTATGTGTTTTGGACCTCGCACTGTCCGCTACATACCATATCTGCAAAACACAAGCACTGCTTTTTTATATTCTGTCATAACCTTGCAAACCAGAACACGTTTGGTTTTCTTCTTAGCAGCTGCCTGGAGTGCAGATAAAATTAACTATTTAAGTGACTAATAATACACGCCACTTTCCACAACTGTTTGTTTTTTTCCATAGTAAATACTGGCTGCTTTATTTTCACACTGGAATTTAGATTTCAGTATGAACACGCCTCACCCAATTCTGAATCTCTCTGCACGTTACATCTGCCCCACCTGCAGTGCGCATAGCTTTGCCCATTAGTGTGCTTTATTGGTTTGTTAAGAAACCTGATTAAGGCCCATAATCCAGGCCCATAACTACCATGCATGCAGACTAACATTTGATTTGTGGTCACAGCTTTATCGAGCAGCTTCTACAGAATTTTTTACACTACAGGTTGAGTATCCCTTATCCAAATATTCCGAAATACGGAATATTCCGAAATACAGAATTTTTTGAGTGAGATAGTGAAACCTTTGTTTTCTGTGGCTCAATGTACACAAACTTTGTTTAATACACAAAGTTATTCAAAATATTGTATTAAATGACCTTCAGGCTGTGTGTGTAAGGTGTATATGAAACATAAATGAATTGTGTGAATGTACACACACTTTGTTTAATGCACAATGTTTTTAAAAATGTTGTGTAAAATGACCTTCAGGCTGTGTGTATAGCAGGGCTGGCCAAACCAGTCCTCGAGATCTACCAACAGTACACATTTTCCAGACCACCTAGCTGGTGCACAGGTGTAGTCATTACTAATTAATATGTGCTGCATTCATTCCTAACTGACAATTCTACAGATCTCCAGGAGGCCTGGAAAACATGAACTGCTGGTAGATCTCGAGGACCGGTTTGGCCAGCCCTGGTGTATAGGGTGTATATGAAACATAAATGCATTCTGTGATTAGACTTGGGTCCCATCACCATGATATCGCCTTATAGTATGCAATTATTCCAAAATACGGAAAAATCTGATATCCAAAATACTTCTGGTCCCAAGCATTTTGGATATGGGACACTCAACCTGTATTTATATTTCTGCATTTGTTGGTATGCATAATTCCCTATAGATCAGAGGTTCTCAAACGCAGTTCTTAACGCACCCCAATGATCCAGGTTTTAGCTAGCCACAAAACCTGTGTAATTCATTAGTGTTTAAAAGGACAGTATGGTAAGCCTACATACAGAGCCTCTTTGTCTGTTATTACCCAGTCTTGTGTTTTTACTGTATTGTCCTAATTGTAAAGCGCAATGGAAAATGCTAGCACTATACAAATAACTAATAAGAAGAAGAAGAATTATGCAGCTTAATTGCTTTGCCTAAATAGTCTTAATAATATAAGAATAAATTATTTTTATACCAGACAGCGCCTTGTTCCCCATCTTTTAGCTTGCTATCTTAAAGGGGTAGCAGGCTCCTTTCATTAGGAAGCAGTAGCCTGATATATACTTTGCACATCTGTTTTCCAATATTGTGTTGTGAGCTTAGTGCCAGAAGTTTTTTGTGTTATTTCTGCAACTTACTAAACAAAAACATTGCCATGGAAGGTTCGTCCCTAGTATACTAGAGGCAGGAGGTTGGCACATATTTACAATTATTTGGCATACAATTTACTGACTACACCAAAGAAGTTTCCTCTGAACCTGTGTGTTTGACAACAAATAGTAGTAGTTCTGTATTATTGGACTAGGTAGTTTGGAGTTAATTCTTCCCTCTGGCAGACGTATTGATCATATAGACTGTGAAAGTAATGCACAGGTACCTTTTTGGTTTGTCCCCTGCTCAATTACTTTCAGTAGTCACGCATCTCATGGATAGACGGATGTGATTGACAGACCTTTTAATTCTCGGTTTAGACAGAAAACAGACAGTAGTCTTATTTGCATAATGAACCTCTGGCTGAATGCCTACTCTCTGAATGGCCTAAGTGGAGAGATGAGGCATAATTAAAATGAAATGTGTGCAGCAATCTAAATGATATGACAAGAAAGATTCACTAACACTGATCACGGAATCTATTTATGATGAGCAAGTGTCACTCAAAATGCAGCTGCCGCAAATCAATCCTCATCTTTTGATCTTTGGTTGGAGAAATGACAAAAGGAACACATATATTTGTTTCATCTTAATTGTGGATGTTACTGAAAATCAAGCATGTAATTAATGGATAAATGAATGCAATCTTTGCATTACTGATTTCAGTTCAGCACATATGCACCTGCTCAAATAAGTTCTTATGAATAGCTGCACGACTGTACGTTAAAATCTGTTGAATGACTTTTTATTTGTGTTCATTTATAAAATAAAAGCAAAAAAATAAAAACCCTGAGCTACTTACTTTTTATTTATACTTTAATGACCACCAGCTAAATGGTATTTTAATTGCAGACACAGAAAAATGCATCCTGCAACTCCCTGCTGGGCTACTTATCTCCAGATTTTTATAGGTAGTTCACACAAAGTAATTTCCAGCCTGGTAACCTACAGTACTTCTGCCTCCTGGCAGTCACTGTGATCCAGTGGTCTTTTTATTATGTCAAAACCATGTGTTTCCGCATGGTATAGTCAATTTTTTTCCTTTTTTTTTTTAACAACTTAACTGACAATTTTTTCCCTCAAAGACTGCTCCAAAATTGTCGTTTTTTTTTAAACATTAATTTAACCCTATCCAAAATTATTTTAGTTAAAAAGAAAGAAATAATAAGAAAAATTCTTATTATGTTTTTTCAAGCATCGAAATATCGATCGGGAACATCACGACCATTGGAACATCGGAAATATCACCGGTACAGCCTCCAGGTATACAGAGGGGTTTGGGGATAGCTTGGGGTGGTTAATTTATACTCCCCAGCGGCTGCAATTGTCTGCAGCCAGTGGAGGGAGGGTCCTGCCATGCTGACTGAGATCAGCAGTGATTGGCAGCACGGCAATCAGTGGGGAAGAGTGCAGGGAGGCAGAGGGACCTTACGGTCCCTCTGACAGCAGCAGTGGAGGGAAGTTTCCCTTCCCTGCCGCTGCTAACACTGTTTATCTGACTGGTCGACAATGCCAGGCAAGTGGTGAAACAACATCAGCTAATGTAGAGATATCTTCTGCAATAGGCAAACTAATACTGAAGGCCACAGTGCACATAAGTCTCATCATTGACTCCTTCTGGGTCAGATTTTTCTTGGCGCCGCTAACTAACACCATCTTGAGACAATTATAGTCACTGCAGCCTACCATTATTATTATTATCTTTTATTTCTCATACGTCCTAGAGGATGCTGAGGTCCACTTCAGTACCAAGGGGTATAGACGGTTCCGCAGGAGCCATGGGCACTTTAAGACTTTTCTAGAGTGTGAACTGGCTCCTCCCTCTATGCCCCTCCTCCAGACCTCAGTTTAGAAAATGTGCCCAGGCAGACTGGTCGCACTCCAGTGGGGCTCTACTGAGTTTCACTGAAAAGACTTTATGTTAGGTTTTTTATTTTCAGGGAGACTGCTGGCAACAGTCTCCCTGCTTCGTGAGACTTAGGGGGAAGAAGTAGGAACCAACGTCCTAAAGAGTTTCATGGCTCTGCTTCTTGCTGACAGGACACCATTAGCTCCTGAAGGGTACTGAACACTAGCTGCGGCTATGCGCTCACTCCCACAGCACGCCGTCACCCCCCTAACAGAGCCAGAAGTCAGAAGATGCGTGAGTATTATTACCGGAGATCTACAGAGGGACCTCCGGTCATCGTGATGGCTCAAGGTACCACGCAGCGAGCGGGAACGCTGCACGGACATGCTGTCCATACACAGCGCACAGCAGGGTGCAGGGCGCGGGGGGGGGGGGGCGCCCTGGGCAGCATGAAAACCTACTCTGACTGGCAAAAAGGTAGCATATTGGGCCGTGGCACAATACTACACCCCCGCCAGTATAGATATTACCTCATGCTTGCTGAGGAAATATGCGCCATTGAAAGGGGCGGGGCTTCTCCCTCAGGCAGCCAGCACACTGCTTAGCGCCATTTTCTTCCAGCAAAAAGCAAGGGAAGAAATGCTGATCCTCCTCTCAACTTATGATTTTAGTATCAGAGTGAAAAAAAGGGGGGGAAAGTGTATATTATGGTATTATAACCTATTATTGACAATATATATAGAGCTGAAAGTCTCTGTGTACAAAGTACATGACACAGGGATTTTTGTTTAAGCGCTGAGTTGTGGACTGGCAATGTTTTTCTGTGTCCCTCTGACAGATTTTACTGTGGGTCTGTCCCCTATAAGCCCCGGAGTGTCTGTGCTGTGATTGTGCACGTGTGTGACATGTCTGAGGCAGGGAGCTCTCCCTCTGTGGGAGCCATGTTAGGGACACAGAGTTGTAATGTGACACCAAGAGCCTGACTGGGTGAAAGATTTACGTGATAGTGTGAATCATATCAGTAAGAGATTGGATAAGTCTGAGGGGGAAATTTACTAAGCTCCCGATTTTGACCGAGATGCCGTTTTTTCATCAAAGTGTCATCTCGGTAATTTACTAAACACTAATCACGGCAGAGATGAGGGCATTCGTAATTTTTTGCAAGTCCAAGTAAAAAATTACGAATGAATACACCATCGGTCAAAACGCGGCTGTTTAAGTATGAATCTCGGTCATTTACTAAGAAGTGCAAAGCAAAAAAAAAACAAACACTGCCGTGAAAAATTACAACTCGTAAAAAAGTGCTAAAAAAAAACAGACCTTTTTTTTTTTATTCGTGATTGGATAGGCATGCACGGATCCATGAGATCCGTGCATGTATATCAGTGGGAAGGGGTGGGAAAGTGCTTATTTTTTATAAAAAAATTGCGTGGGGTCCCCCCTCCTAAGCATAACCAGCCTCGGGCTCTTTGAGCCGATCCTGGTTGCAGAAATATGGGTAAAAAAATGACAGGGGTTCCCCCATATTTAAGCAACCAGCATCGGGCTCTGCGCCTGGTCCTGGTCCCAAAAATACGGGGGACAAAAAGAGTAGGGGTCCCCCGTATTTTTAAAACCAGCACCGGGCTCCACTAGCTGGACAGATAATGCCACAGCCGGGGGTCACTTTTATATAGTGCCCTGCGGCCGTGGCATCAAAAATCCAACTAGTCACTCCTGGCCGGGGTACCCTGGGGGAGTGGGGACCCCTTCAATCAAGGGTTCCCCCCCCCCAGCCACCCATGGGCCAGGGGTGAAGCCCGAGGCTGTCCCCCCCCATCCAATGGGCTGCGGATGGGGAGGCTGATAGCCTTTGTTGTAAAAGAAAAGATATTGTTTTTAGTAGCAGTACTACAAGGCCCAGCAAGCCTCCCCCGCATGCTGGTACTTGGAGAACCACAAGTACCAGCATGCGACGGAAAAACGGGCCCGCTGGTACCTGTAGTACTACTACTAAAAAAATACCCAAAAAAAGACAAGACACACACACACCGTGAAAGTATAATTTTATTACATACATACACACATACATACATACTTACCTTAAGTTCCCACGCAGGTCGGTCCTCTTCTCCAGTAGAATCCAAGGGGTACCTGTTGAAGAAATTATACTCACGAGATCCAGGGGTCCAGGCTCCTCGGGAAATCCAGGGGTAATCCACGTACTTGAAAAAAATAACAAAACGGTGTCCCGACCACGAACTGAAAGGGGACCCATGTTTGCACATGGGTCACCTTTCCACGAATGCCAGAAACCCACTTTGACTTCTGTCTAAGTGGGTTTCTTCAGCCAATCAGGGAGCGCCACGTTGTAGCACTCTCCTGATCAGCTGTGTGCTCCTGTCCTCACTGACAGGCAGCACACGGCAGTGTTACAATGTAGCGCCTATGCGCTACATTGTAACCAATGATGGGAACTTTCTGCCCTGCGGTTGACCTAAAGTGATGTCACCGCTGAGCAAGAAAGTTCCCAGCATTGGTTACAATGGAGCGCATAGGCGCTACATTGTAACACTGCCGTGTGCTGCCTGTCAGTTAGGACAGGAGCACACAGCCGATCAGGAGAGTGCTACAACGTGGCACTCCCTGATTGGCTGAAGAAACCCACTTAGACATCAGTCAGAGTGGGTTTCTGGCAGTCGGGAAAAGGGGATCCATGTGCAAACATGGGTCCCCTTTTAGTGCGTGGCTCGAGTGTCCGTTTTGTTATTTTTTTCAAGTACGTGGATTACACCTGGATTCCCCGAGGACCCTGGACCCCTGGATCTCGTGAGTATAATTTCTTCAACAGGTACCCCTTGGATTCTACTGGAGAAGAGGACCGACCTGCGTGGGAACATAAGGTAAGTATGTATGTATGTGTGTATGTATGTAATAAAATTATACTTTCACGGTGTGTGTGTCTTGTGTTTTTTTGGGTATTTTTTTAGTAGTAGTACTACAGGTACCAGCGGGCCCGTTTTTCCGCCGCATGCTGGTACTTGTGGTTCTCCAAGTACCAGCATGCGGGGGAGGCTTGCTGGGACTTGTAGTACTGCTACTAAAAACAATATCTTTTCTTTTACAACAAAGGCTATCAGCCTCCCCATCCGCAGCCCATTGGATGGGGGGGGGACAGCCTCGGGCTTCACCCCTGGCCCTTGGGTGGCTGGGGGGGGGGGGGCCCCTTGATTGAAGGGGTCCCCACTCCCCCAGGGTACCCCGGCCAGGAGTGACTAGTTGGATTTTTGATGCCACGGCCGCAGGGCACTATATAAAAGTGACCCCCGGCTGTGGCATTATCTGTCCAGCTAGTGGAGCCCGGTGCTGGTTTTAAAAATACGGGGGACCCCTACTCTTTTTGTCCCCCGTATTTTTGGAACCAGGACCAGGCGCAGAGCCCGATGCTGGTTGCTTAAATATGGGGGAACCCCTGTCAATTTTTTTCCCATATTTCGGCAACCAGGATCGGCTCAAAGAGCCCGAGGCTGGTTATGCTTAGGAGGGGGGACCCCACGCAATTTTTTTTTTAAATTTTACAGTGTTTAATTAAAAAAAAAAAAAAATAGAACCCCAGCACGGATCACACAGATCCGGCCGAGATTAATTGTAAAAAAGTCGGCAGTGTTTTGCTAATCACTGCCGTAAAAAACACAAAAAAAACACGAATGACATCGACATCGGAAGAAAAGAAAAACCCGAATACGACAGCTTAGTAAATCCATCGTAACAAATTCAAAAAGTTGCAGTTTTACACTTTCGATGTCATTCGTGATTGAACTTTGACCTGAAACGGGAAAATACGAATCTTAGTAAATTTACCCCTGAGTCTCATGCAGAAAACTGAAAATAATCTGTTGAAGATGTGATTTTTAATAGTTCTGCCTTTCATCCACAGGGAACCCCTCTGGGTCACATAAACATTTGCACAAGTAGTATGAACTGATACCGACACGGACGCTGATTCCTGTGTCAACACTAGTGATTCCATGGGAATAGGTCCTTAAGTTAGCGAAAAACACTCAAAACATGTTTTAGCTATAAAGGAGGTATTAGAAGTTACGGGACCCCCTCCTTTACCACAGGAGCAGGTTTATTTTAGTAAAGAAGTAATGTAACTTTCCCTCCACCTCATGAGTTGAACAGTCTCTTGGAGGGAGTCTGGTTTAACCCGAAAAGAAATTTCAGATTCCCAATAGAAGACGGGTAGCTTAGCTTTTTCCATGCAGAGGACAGGAAAAGGTGGGAGTCACCCCCCATTTTAGACAGTGCCCTGTCACGGTTAAAGGAAAAAGGTGTTTTCTCCCTGCGCCTGGGACAGCTTCACTTAAGGAGCCGGCAGACCGCAAATTGGAGTCTACGTTGTAATCTATTGATATGGCCAATGGGACACTAATCAGGTCTACCATTGCCTGTGCGTGGGTGAGTGGTGCTATTGAAAAGTGGTCAGAAAACTTGTCATTAGACATTGACACAATAGATAGAGACGAGATACTCCTAACGTTAGGTCATATCAAAGACGCTGCTGCGCACATGCTAGAAACTATGAAAGATATTGGTCTCTTGGGATCAAGAGCCGCTACCATGGCAATCTCAGCATGGAGGGCGTTGTGGATTCTCCAATGGAAGGCTGACGCAGATTCCAATAGGAATATGGAGGCTCTCCCGTATTAAAGTGAGTCCTTATTTGGAGATGGGCTGGATATTTTAGTTTCTGCGGCTACCGCAGGTAAGTCGACATTCTCGCCTATTGCTCCTGCGCCGGCAAAAAAGACACATCACTCTCAGATGCAGTCATTTCGGCCCAAAAATTACAAAAAAGGGTAAAGGTTTCCCTCTCTTTGTGGGTAAAGAAAGGGGAAAAGGAAATAAAGTCCACAGCGTCTCCAGGATCACAGGAGTAGAAATCAACCTCTGCTCCTGCCAAATCTTCAGCATGACGCTGGGGCTCCCTTGCGGGAGTCCGCTCAGGTGGGGGCACGTCTGAAACTCTTCAGTCAGTTCTGGGTTCAATCTGGCCTAGACCCGTGTGTCATACAAATAGAGTCCCACGGGTACAAACTGGAGTTTCAAGATATTTCCCCAGGCCGTATTTTCAAATTGACCTTACCAGCTTCTATCCCAGACAGGGAAGTGGTGGCAGCAGCAATACAAACATTGTGTCAGGATCAAGTTTTTCTCCTGGTTCCCTTGTTACAACAAGGAGAAGGGTTTATTGCAACCCTATTCGTGGTTCGGACGGCTCGGTCATACCGATTCTAAACCTGTATACTCTGAATCTCTACCTGCAAAGGTTCTAGTTCAAGATGGAATCCCTGAGGGTAGTGGTTTCCAGTCTGGAGGAGGGGGACTTCATGGTGGCAGTAGACATAAAAGATGCCTACTTACACGTTCACATTTATCCTCCACATCAAGCTTATCTGAGATTCCCAATACAGAATTGTCATTACCAATTTCAGACGTTGCCGTTCGGACTCTCCACGGCACCGAGGGTGTTCACCAAGGTGATGGCAGAGATGATGGTCCTCCTTCGACAGCAAGGAGTCAATATAATTCCTGACCTGGAAGATCTCCCAATAAAAGCGAGATTCAGGGAAAAGTTGGTGCAGAACATGGCACTCTCCCTGACAGTACTTCAACATCATGGTTGGATCATAAGTTTTCCAAAGTTACAATTGGAACCGACGACAAGATTGTCCTTTCTGGGGATGATACTGGACACAGAAGTACAGAGGGTTTTTCTTCCAGTAGAAAAGGCTCTAGAAATCCAGAGAATGGTCAAACAAATCCTGAAAGAGTGTCTGTTCATCAATGCATTGGGTGTTGGGGAAGATGGTAGCGGCCTACGAGGCCATACAGTTTGGCCGAATCCATGCCAGAGTATTCCAGTGGGACCTGTTGGACAAGTGGTCCGGATCCCTCCTACACATGCACCGGAAGATAATCCTGTCATCCAAAGCCAGAATTTCGCTCCTGTGGTGGCTACACAATTCTCACCTACTAGATGGACGCAGGTTCGGGATTCTGGACTGGGTCCTAGTAACCACGGATGCAAGTCTCCGAGGCTGGGGTGCAGTCACACAGGGAGAAAGCTTCCAAGGAAGATGGTCAAGTCAGGAAACCTGTCTTCACATAAACATTTTGGAGTTGAGAGCCATTTACAGCGGACTTCTACAAGCGGGGCATCTTCTGAACCCGTACAGATCCAGTCAGACAATGTAACAGCAGTCGCGTACATAAACCGTCAGGGCGGAACGAAAAGCAGAGCGGCGATGGCAGAGGTGACAAAGATCCTCCTCTGGGCAGAAGGACATGCAAGTGCTCTGTCGGCAATTTTCTTTCCGGGAGTGGACAACTGGGAAGCAGACTTCCTCAGCAGACACGATCTCCATCCAGGAGAATGGAGCCTCCACCAAGAAGTCTTCGCAGAGGTGTCAGGTCTTTGGGGAGTTCCTCAAGTAGACATGATGGCATCTCGTCTCAACAAGAAGCTTCAGAGATATTGTTCCAGGTCGAGAGACCCTCAAGCAATAGCAGTGGATGCACTGGTGACCCAGTGGGTGTTTCGGTCGGTGTATGTCTTTCCTCCACTTCCCCTAATTCCAAAAGTGCTCAAGATCATAAGGAGAACAAGGGTTCGAGTGATCCTCATTTTCCCAGACTGGCCAAAGAGAGCTTGGTATCCAGATCTTCAGGAGTTGCTCATAGAAGATACTCGGCCTCGTCCTCTTCACGAGGACCTGCTGCAGCAGGGGCCGTACGTGTATCAAGACTTACCACGGCTACGTTTGACGGCATGGCTGTTGAGCGCCGGATCCTAGCCCGAAAGGGTATTCCCAAAGAAATCATTCCCACTCTGATTCAGGCCAGGAAAGGAGTAACGTCTAAACATTACCACCGTATTTGGAGAAAATATGTGTCTTGGTGTGAATCCAAGAAGGCTCCTACGGAAGAGTTTCAGTTAGGACGTTTTCTCCATTTTCTGCAGGCAGGTGTGGATGCGGCCTAAGATTGGGTTCAATCAAGGTCCAGATTTCGGCCTTGTCCATTTTCTTTCAGAAACAATTGGCCTCCCTTCCAGAAGTTCAGATGTTCGTGAAAGGGGTTCTGCACATCCAACCTCCATTTGTGCCTCCAGTGGCACCATGGGATATTAATGTGGTGTTGCAGTTCCTTCAATCGGATGGGTTTGAACCTCTACAGGAGATAGAGTTAAAGTTTCTCACTTGGAAAGTGGTCATGCTGTTGGCCTTGGCATCCGCAAGGAGGGTGTCTGAGTTAGGGGCCTTGTCTCACAAGAGTTCTTACTTGATCTTCCATGAAGATAGGTCTGAGTTAAGAATTCGTCAGCAATTTCTTCCGAAGGTGGTTTCTTCTTTCCATATAAACCAACCTATTGTGGTGCCAGTGGCTACTGACACCTTCGCTGCGTCAAAGTCTCTGTGTCAGGAATCGGCGGTCAGCTGCGTCTCACCTACCAGCGCGCTGGTGTGCAGGCCTCCGGAGGTCATGGCCCCAGTCGCGGCTGCATGGATGCGCTGACCGCGAGCGTTATCTCCCGTGTCGCTGAGTACCCCTGAGTCTGGTCCTGCGTTTGTGTTCCGCTGTGTGCCGGCATCCGGTATGTATGGATGCTGCTGTGACACCTGCACTCAGCTAATCCCGGCATCTAATCCAGCCCTGTGTTTCCAGCCAGAACACTGCAACCAATCACTGCAGAGCAAGGGGTATAAGTTCCTGTCCGGGGCTCACTCTCATCGCCTCGGACAACGAGTCACATACCCTGTGTCTAGTTCTCCCAGTTCCTGCGTTCCTGTTTCCAGCGTTCCCCTGTGGTTACCTCATTTGTTCCAGTTTCCATTTCTACAGCTCTCCTGTTACTCCGGACTTCAGCTACATCCAGCTTCAAACCCATCAGCAGTTAGAAACTCTCCTCAGGTGTTCTTTCTCATTACTTACCTGTGCACTAATTGTCAGCATACCATCTGTGCAACTCAGCAGTATAACATCTACTTGCTTAGAGACTGTCTCCTGCTTTAGCCTAAGTGTGGCTATATGGACTTGTGCTTTACAGAGACTGTGAGTTACTTATATATTCCGGAGTTCTGCTTTCCTAACCATTATCAGTTTGCCCTGTGTTATTCAGAGACTGTGTATTTCCAAATACTACTGGAGTTCTGTTATTTCACCTGCATTCATTATCAAGTTATTTTACGTTCTGCTGCAAGAGACTTTTAAGTTGTTTGGATTCAGTTACCTGTCATAGTTTTCCACATTACCAGTTTCCATTGTATTCAGTATTATACCATCTGCTTTGCATTAATAAATATCAGCGCTTATGCGCAGGACTTTCATATTGCCTCCCCGCTTTGTACATCGCACCAACACTGACCCACTAGCGCCCCCGCCGGGGACAGACAAAACCAGAGACCTGACAGATTGTCCGAGGCCCATGGACCCGGACGGTGGTCAGAGTGTGGGGTCAGGGACACTCCAAGGCTTAGTGTCACGACTAGATGGTCAAGAGGCTGCGCAGCAGCAGATTATACAATACCTGCAGGAAATGTCTTCTCGGTTAGATACTCTGCAACAGTAATTTCCAACTTCAGCTCCTACAGTGTCCCCATCAGTTTCTGCTCCTGTTCCTAGTTCCATAGTTTCTAGCTCTCCAGTTGCTTCTATTCCAATGTCTCGCATCCATCTTCCTACACCAAGTAAATTTGATGGTAATCCTAACATGTGTCGTGGATTTTTGAATCAATGCGAAGTCCACTTTGAATTGCAACCACAGAACTTTCCAACACCTAGAGCAAAGGTTGCATATATTGTCTCTCTTTTAGCTGGTTCTGCTCTGAATTGGGTCTCTCTGCTGTGGGAACGAGCAGATGCATTGCTGAATAATTATACAGAGTTTGTTGCCGCATTCCGACGAATCTTTGACGAGCCTGGGCGTACAACTTCTGCTTCCTCAGACCTCCTTTAGATCCGCCAGGGAACACGTACTGTGGGTCAGTACGTCATTCAGTTCCAGACATTGGCATCAAAGGTGAAGTGGAACAACCAGGCATTGGTTGCCGCCTTCTGGCATGGTCTGTCTGACCGCATACAGAATGAATTGACTACCCAAGATCTACCAGAGCAACTGGAGGCCCTAATCTCTCTATGTGTCAAGTTGGATCTACGTTTACGCGAGCGAGCCTGTGAACGCTCTCGAGGTGATCTTTGCAAGCACCGAGTTATGCCTCCTGTACAGTCTCCACTTATTACTGCTGACGAACCTATGCAGGTAAACAAATTTCGTTTAACACCTGAGGAGCGGTCCAGAAGATTAAAGGGAAGACTGTGTCTCTATTGTGCTGCTGATGGTCATCTGATTGGTTCCTGCCCTGCTCGGTCGGGAAACGCCAGGTCCTAACTTGCAAAGGAGGAGTCAAGTTAGGGACCTTGAATAAAGCTCCTTTATCTCAAGACCTAATATTGCCTGTCACTTTGGAAATGCCAGATGGACTCCAGTCTTTGTCCGCTTTAGTGGATTGTGGTGCTGCTGGGAATTTTATCACACAAGCTGCAGTGGATAGACTTTCTCTCCCAGTGTCAAAGCTGTCTCATCCGGTTTATCTTACTGCCGTAGACGGAAGCCATATTGCTGAAGGATCCATCACTCAGCAGACCAAGTCGGTAGTTCTGGGAGTGGGCTTCCTGCATTCTGAGCTCATCAAATTCCTAGTCATACCAAAAGCTACCTATGAGATTGTACTGGGTATGCCTTGGCTTCAATTGCACAATCCACAATTTGACTGGTCTACCTTACAGTTGACGGCGTGGAGTCCCTCCTGTCTCCATTCATGCTTAGCTCAAGTATGTCCAATAAAATCCACAAGTCTAAAACCTCAGTCTGGCCTTCCAGAGGCCTATCAGGAATTCACTGACGTCTTCAGTGAGAAAGCTGCTGATGTCTTGCCGCCTCATCGAGAATGGGACTGTCCCATCGATTTGGTTCCAGGGAGTAAGCCACCTAGAGGGCGTACATACCCTCTTTCAGTTCCAGAGACTCAAGCAATGAGCGAATATATAAAGGAGAATTTACAGAAAGGGTTTAACCGTCCATCTTCTTCCCTGGCCGGTGCGGGATTCTTCTTCGTTAAGAAGAAGGATGGAGGACTACGCCCCTGTATTGATTATCGGGGTTTAAATGACATCACGATTAAAAACAGCTACCCGTTACCTCTGATCACAGAGCTGTTTGACAGAGTCAGAGGTGCCTCCATCTTCACGAAACTGGATCTTCGCGGGGCTTACAATCTTATCAGGGTTCGAAGTGGTGATGAGTGGAAAACCGCCTTCAATACTCGTGATGGCCACTACGAATATCTAGTGATGCCTTTCGGTTTGAGTGATGCCCCGGCTGTGTTTCAAAACTTTGTCAATGAAGTATTTAGAGATCTGTATAAGTGTGTGGTAGTTTACCTCGATGACATCCTGATATTTTCCCGTGATTTAGTTTCTCATCGCCAACAGGTAAAAGAGGTTCTTCGACGTCTTTGACAGAATCATCTGTATGGCAAACTATCTAAATGCACGTTTGAAGCTTCTTCAATATCTTTTCTGGGATACATCATTTCCGGAACAGACCTTCAAATGGACCCAGCTAAACTAGAAGCCATAGAGAACTGGTCTCTTCCAACAACACTCAAGTCAGTTCAACGTTTTATTGGCTGCGCTAACTACTACAGGAAGTTTATTAAGGGCTTTTCCACATTAATAGCCCCAATTACCTGTCTAACCCGAAAAGGGGGAAATCCTTCCCAATGGTCTGATGAAGCGCTGTCTGCTTTTCATAAAATAAAACAGGCTTTTATTTCAGCTCCCGTGTTACAACAGCCAGATGTCAATAAGGCCTTCATCTTGGAAGTAGACGCCTCAACGGTTGGCGTGAGCGCAGTCCTGTCCCAGGTGGGCGTTGATGGTAAGACTCACCCTTGCAGGTTTTTCTCTCGTAGATTCTTGCCCGCAGAAATGAACTATACCATCGGTGACCAGGAGCTGTTGGTAATCAAATTGGCCCTTGAAGAATGGAGATATCTGCTGGAGGGTGCGAGATTCCCTATTACCATCTACACGGATCACAAGAACCTTCTTTACTTGAAGGCAGCGCAGTGTCTAAATCCCTGACAAGCAAGGTGGGCCCTATTCTTTTCTCGTTTTGATTTTAAGTTGATGTTTAGACCTGGCTCACAAAATGTTAAGGCAGATGCATTATCTCGCTCTATGAGTTCAACTGAGGAATCATCAGAACAAGCTGCTCGACCCGTATTAAATCCTGTGGTGTTTGCAGCTACAGGGGTATCCCAAGTTCCACCTCCAGGCAAGATGTTTGTCTCTCCTGAGCTTCGTCCAAATCTCCTGTCCTGGGCTCATACGTCTAAATTTACTGGTCACCCTGGAGTCCTAAAAACTTTCAAGTTTCTGTCCCAAACTTATTGGTGGCCTCATATGAAAGTAGATGTTCAAGAATTCATAGCTTCATGTCCCAAATGTGCTCAGCACAAAGTTCCTCGTCAGGCTCCTTCAGGCCAATTGCTACCAAATTCCATTCCCAAGCGCCCGTGGTCTCATTTATCAATGGACTTTATTTCAGACCTTCCTCCCTCTAATGGATATGATACCATCTGGGTAGTGGTTGATAGGTTTTCAAAAATGGCACACTTCATCCCACTCATGGGGTTACCCTCTGCTCCAAAGCTGGCACAGTTATTTCTTGGTGAAATCTTTAGATTACTTGGACTTCCAACAGAAATAATATCTGACCGTGGGGTACAGTTTGTGGCAAAGTTTTGAAGGGCTCTGTGTTCTGCGCTACAAGTCAAACTTAAGTTCTCTACGGCCTATCACCCTCAAACAAATTGGCAGACGGAGAGGGTAAATCAAGAGCTTGAGACTTATCTAAGACTGTATATTTCCTCTTCACAGGATGACTGGGTAGATTTATTGCCTTGGGCGGAGTTTGCTCATAATTTCCGTTATCATACTTCTTCAGATACAACTCCTTTTTTCGCAGTTTATGGTCAACATCCTAGAGTACCGGATTTCCAAGATTTACCCGTCATAGACGTGCCTGCAGCTGCTTCTGCTCTTCAGCGGTTCTCTCAAATTTGGAAGAAGATTCATCTATCTCTTAAAAAGGTTTCTCAACGGTATAAAATGTTTGCTGATCGAAAGAGACGAGCAGTTCCTAGTTTAAAGCCAGGCGACAAAGTCTGGTTATCTACTCGGAATCTTCGTCTCAGAGTTCCTTCGATGAAATTTGCTCCACGGTTTATTGGACCATTTCCAGTAGAAAGTGTTATTAATCCGGTGGTTTATAAATTAAAACTGCCTTCCTATTTGAAAGTTCCCAACTCATTCCATATTTCTCTCCTCAGACCACTAATTCTCAATCGTTTCCAGAGAGCGTTTCCAGTAGCCGCAAAGGTACAAACTCATCGGGGCGTTGGAATACGAGGTGGAAAAGATCTTGGACTCTCGTCATCGCTACGGTCATTTGCACGCTCCACGGTTGGTACAAGCCTTCCACAGACTCTTCCCTGCCAAGCCTCGTGGGTGTTTGGTGCCCACCCATAAAGGAGGGGGTACTGTCAGGAATCGGCGGTCAGCTGCGTCTCACCTACCAGCGCGCTGGTGTGCAGGCCTCCGGAGGTCATGGCCCCAGTCGCGGCTGCATGGATGCGCTGACCGCGAGCATCATCTCCCGTGTCGCTGAGTACCCCTGAGTCTGGTCCTGCGTTTGTGTTCCGCTGTGTGCCGGCATCCGGTCTGTATGGATGCTGCTATGACACCTGCATTCAGCTAATCCCGGCATCTAATCCAGCCCTGTGTTTCCAGCCAGAACACTGCGACCAATCACTGCAGAGCAAGGGGTATAAATTCCTGTCCGGGGCTCACTCTCATCGCCTCGGACAACGAGTCACATACCCTGTGTCTAGTTCTCCCAGTTCCTGCGTTCCTGTTTTCAGCGTTCCCCTGTGGTTACCTCATTTGTTCCAGTTTCCATTTCTACAGCTCTCCTGTTACTCCGGACTTCAGCTACATCCAGCTTCAAACCCATCAGCAGTTAGAAACTCTCCTCAGGTGTTCTTTCTCATTACTTACCTGTGCACTAATTGTCAGCATACCATCTGTGCAACTCAGCAGTATAACATCTACTTGCTTAGAGACTGTCTCCTGCTTTAGCCTAAGTGTGGCTATATGGACTTGTGCTTTACAGAGACTGTGAGTTACTTATATATTCCGGAGTTCTGCTTTCCTAACCATTATCAGTTTGCCCTGTGTTATTCAGAGACTGTGTATTTCCAAATACTACTGGAGTTCTGTTATTTCACCTGCATTCATTATCAAGTTATTTTACGTTCTGCTGCAAGAGACTTTAAAGTTGTTTGGATTCAGTTACCTGTCATAGTTTTCCACATTACCGGTTTCCATTGTATTCAGTATTATACCATCTGCTTTGCATTAATAAATATCAGCGCTTATGCGCAGGACTTTCATATTGCCTCCCCGCTTTGTACATCGCACCAACACTGACCCACTAGCGCCCCCGCCGGGGACAGACAAAACCAGAGACCTGACACTCTGGATGTGGTCAGAGCTTTGAAAATGTATATCGCAAGAACAGCTTGGATACGGAAAACAGAGGCTCTGTTTGTCCTGTATGCTCCCAACAAGTTTGGGTGTCCTGCTTCTAAGCAGACCATTGCGCGCTGGATCAGAGGTACGATTCAGCACGCTCATTCCACGGCAGGATTGCCGATACCGAATTCGGTGAATGCCCATTCTACTAGAAAGGTGGGCTCATCCTGGGCGGCTGCCCGGGGGGTCTCGGCGTTACATTTTTGCTGAGCAGCTACTTGGTCAGGGGCAAACACGTTTGCTAAGTTTTACAAGTTCGACACCTTGGCCGATGAGGACCTCAAGTTTGGTCAATCAGTGCTGCAGGGTCATCCGCGCTCTCCCGCCCGTACTGGAGCTTTGGTATAACCCCATGGTACTGAAGTGGACCCCAGCATCCTCTAGGACGTATGAGAAAACAGGATTTTAATACCTGCTGGTAAATCCTTTTCTCCTAGTCCATAGAGGATGCTGGGCACCCAGCCCAGTGCGTACTTTACCTGCAGTTGTTATTTTTTTAAGTTTTCAGCACGGTTGCTGTAATGTTCATGCTTGTTGGCATGAGTTTTGTTGAATACCATGTTGTGCGGCATGGTTGAAGTGTGAGCTGGTAGGAATCTCACCATTAATTTAAAAGTAAATCCTTTTCTCGAAATGTCCGTCTCCCTGGGCACAGTTCCTATACTGAGGTCTGGAGGAGGGGCATAGAGGGAGGAGCCAGTTCACACTCTAGAAAAGTCTTAAAGTGCCCATGGTTCCTGCAGAACCGTCTATACCCCATGGTACTGAAGTGGATCCCAGCATCCTCTACGGACTAGGAGAATAGGATTTACCGGTAGGTAGTAAAATCCTGTTTTATATGGCACCACAAGGGATTCGCTGCGCCCATTACACAGTACACAAACAAATGAGCAAAACAAGAAAAAAGCACTTACAGTTTGAAACAATATAGGATAAGTACAAGGTATATACAGAAAACCAGGGGTTAGGTGCCATCAAAGGGAGTATTGAGTATAAGATAGTGTAAGTAAGAGGTACTTTAGGAACTCCATTCCTAAAGTACCACCAACAGGTCATGATTTGTGGAATTCTTTAATAATGCACTGGTAAGTTAATCTTTTTCTGGGTCAGTAATTAACCCACCTGCTTCCACGGACAGAAATCCCTTAAAAACATAATTTGTTGCGGAAACTTGAGGGTTGAGGTAGAGAACCACTGGGCTATAGTTTACTGGAGAGATATCCAGTGCCTACCTTCATGGAATATAGCCAGGTATTATGCCCAATGCGTGGGTTGTGGTGAGGCCTGCGCCTAAGGCCAGATAAGACTTATGTCCCAAATCACTGTTAGCCAGCGGGGCCTGAGGCTGAATGCGGGTATTGGTGATATAATGGGCTTTTCAAGTACCAGCTGTCCACTGGGATCTTACCGAGTCAGACGTCTTCTGTGGGAACCAGAGGCCACAGGGTAGATCCTCAGGATTCTCAGCTTAACAGACATTGGGGTAAATTTACTAAGATTCGTATTTTCCCGTTTGAGGTCAAAGTTCAATCACGAATGACATCGAAAGTGTAAATATGCAACTTTTTGAATTGATTACGACTAATTTACTAAGCTGCCGTATTCTGCATTTTCGGGTTTTCCGATGTCGATGTCATTCGTTTTTTTTGGCAGTGTTTTACGTGAGTGACTTGTAAAACACTGCCGACTTTAATACAAAGAATCTCGGCCGGATCTGAGAGATCCGTGCTGGGCTTCATTGTGCACCTTATTTTCCCGTTTGAGGTCAAAGTTCAATCACGAATGACATCGAAAGTGTAAATATGCAACTTTTTGAATTGATTACGACTAATTTACTAAGCTGCCGTATTCTGTATTTTCGGGTATTCCGATGTCGATGTCATTCGTTTTTTTGGGCAGTGTTTTACGTGAGTGACTTGTAAAACACTGCCGACTTTAATACAATGAATCTCGGCCGGATCTGAGAGATCCGTGCTGGGCTTCATTGTGCACCTTGTAAAAAAAAATAAAAAATGTTTAAATGTAAAAAAAAAATTGCGTGGGGTCCCACCTCCTAAGGCAAACCAGCCTCGGGCTCTTTGAGCCGATCCTGGTTGCAGAAATATGGGGAAAAAATGGACAGGGGTCCCCCCATATTTAAACAACCAGCATCGGGCTCTGCGCCTGGTCCTGGTTCCAAAAATACGGGGGACAAAAAGCGTAGGGGTCCCCCGTATTTTTGAAACCAGCACCGGGCTCCACTAGCTGGACAGATAATGCCACAGCCGGGGGTCACTTTTATACAGTGCCTTGCGGCCGTGGCATCAAATATCCAACTAGTCACCCCTGGCCGGGGTACCCTGGGGGAGTGGGGACCCCTTCAATCAAGGGGTCCCCCCCCAGCCACCCAAGGGCCAGGGGTGAAGCCCGAGGCTGTCCCCCCATCCAATGGGCTGCGGATGGGGGGCTGATAGCCTTTGTTCAAAGTGATTGATATTGTTTTTAGTAGCAGTACTACAAGGCCCAGCAAGCCTCCCCCGCAAGCTGGTACTTGGAGAACCACAAGTACCAGCATGCGGCGGAAAAATGGGCCCGCTGGTACCTGTAGTACTACTACTAAAAAAATACCCCAATAAAAACATTACACACACACCTTGAAAGTATAACTTTAATACATCCATCCACACCTCCATTTACACATACTTACCTTATGTTCCCACGCAGGTCGGTCCTCTTCTCCAGTAGAATCCATGGTGTACCTGTAGAAAAAATTATACTCCCATAATCCATGGTTGAAGGCTCCTCTGCTTGTAATCCTTTTGTAATCCACGTACTTGAAAAAATAAAAAAACGGACACCCGACCACGAACTGAAAGGGGACCCATGTTTTCACATGGGACCCCTTTCCCCGAATGCCAGAAACCCACTCTGACTGATGTCTAAGTGGGTTTCTTCAGCCAATCAGGGAGCGCCACGTTATGGGCACCCTCCTGATCGGCTGTGTGCTCCTGTACTGTCTGACAAGCGGCACACGGCAGTGTTACAATGAAGCGCCTATGCGCTCCATTGTAACCAATGGTGGGAACTTTCAGGTCAGCGGTTGACCGAAAGTGACCTCACCGCTGACCTGAAAGTTCCCACCATTGGTTACAATGGAGCGCATAGGCGCTACATTGTAACACTGCCGTGTGCCGCCTGTCATACAGTACAGGAGCACACAGCCAATCAGGAGGGTGCCACAACGTGGCGCTCCCTGATTGGCTGAAGAAACCCACTTAGACATCAGTCAGAGTGGGTTTCTGGCATTCGGGGAAAGGGGTCCCATGTGAAAACATGGGTCCCCTTTCAGTTCGTGGTCGGGTGTCCGTTTTTTTATTTTTTCAAGTACGTGGATTACAAAAGGATTACAAGCAGAGGAGCCTTCTACCCTGGATTATGTGAGTATAATTTTTTCTACAGGTACACCATGGATTCTACTGGAGAAGAGGACCGACCTGCGTGGGAACATAGGTAAGTATGTGTACATGGAGGTGTGGATGGATGTATTAAAGTTATACTTTCAAGGTGTGTGTGTGTTGTCTTTATTGGGGTATTTTTTTAGTAGTAGTACTACAGGTACCAGCGGGCCCATTTTTCCGCCGCATGCTGGTACTTGTGGTTCTCCAAGTACCAGCTTGCGGGGGAGGCTTGCTGGGCCTTGTAGTACTGCTACTAAAAACAATATCAATCACTTTGAACAAAGGCTATCAGCCCCCCATCCGCAGCCCATTGGATGGGGGGGGACAGCCTCGGGCTTCACCCCTGGCCCTTGGGTGGCTGGGGGGGGGGGCCTTGATTGAAGGGGTCCCCACTCCCCCAGGGTACCCCGGCCAGGGGTGACTAGTTGGATATTTGATGCCACGGCCGCAAGGCACTGTATAAAAGTGACCCCCGGCTGTGGCATTTATCTGTCCAGCTAGTGGAGCCCGGTGCTGGTTTCAAAAATACGGGGGACCCCTACTCTTTTTGTTCCCCGTATTTTTGGAACCAGGACCAGGCGCAGAGCGCGGTGCTGGTTGCTTAAATATGGGGGAACCCCTGTCAATTTTTTTCTCATATTTTTGCAACCAGGGCCGGCTCAAAGAGCCCGAGGCTGGTTTGGTTTAGGAGGGGGGACCCCACGCAGTTTTTTTTTTTTGAAAATTTATAACATTTCCCACCCCTTCCCACTGAAAAACATGCACGGATCTCATGGATCCGTGCATGCCTATACAAACACGGGATAAAAAAGCAGGTCTGTTTTTTTTTAGCATTTTTTCACGATTTGTATTTCAGCACGGCAGTGTTTGGCTATTGTCGGCAGTGTTTGTGTTTTGCACTTTTTAGTAAATTCCCGATTTCTACCAAATTGCAGGCGTATTTGACCGATGGTGTATTGATTCGTGATTTTTTTCCTAGGACTTCCAAAATATTACGTTTCCCGATTTCTACCAAATTGCAGGCGTATTTGACCGATGGTGTATTGATTCGTGATTTTTTTCCTAGGACTTCCAAAATATTACGAATGCCCTCATCACTGCCGTGATTTTTGCTTAGTAAATTACCGAGATGACACTTTGAAGAAAAAACGGCATCTCTGTCAATATCGGGACCTTAGTAAATATACCCCAATGGATTCTCTCTTAAGCCTCTGTGCTATCTTGCCCTTCATAAGCACCTTGACTTAACCAGTCTACATCTGAGCACAAGAGTCAAGTCAGCTCTTTTATACTCTTTTATACAAGAATCTTGCTGTCTAGTGTCTTCTCAACTTAACGCACCATTTTCCCTCTTCTTTACAGTGCCACTTCTCTTTTTCCTGCATTTTCTGTCTTCTTTCTTTAGGAGATCATCACTGCTCACTCGCTGCTATTGGACTGACCTTGCCCTGCTTGCACATGCTAATATAAGCCTGAGCTTGTTGTAGCTATTTTGATTGTTGACTTGTAGTGAGTTTATCAAGGATTAGCCTGCGTAGTATTCTTTTAAAAAGCAAAATATCTCAGATGCCGAGAGGCTATTGTGTGCCTGCTCTGATCCAGAGCATGTGCAGGCAGAATACTTAGACGTGCGCAACAATTCTGTTACATGTATATGCTGATTCTAATGATCCCTGTGATTCAACATACACATGAAAATAATTTCAAACTCTCCAGTCAAGCAATCCTTCAAAATACACTGCTCAAAAACATAAAGGGAACACTTAAACAACACAATGTAACTCCAGGTCAATCACACTTCTGTGAAATCAAACTGTCCACTTAGGAAGCAACACTGACTGACAATCAATTTCACATGCTGTTGTACAAATGGAATAGACAACAGGTGGAAATTATGGGCAATTAGCAAGACACCCCCAATAAAGGAGTTGTTCTGCAGGTGGTGACCACAGACCACTTCTCAGCTCCTATGCTTTCTGGCTGATGTTTTGGTCACTTTTGGAAGCTGGCGGTGCTTTCACTCTAGTGGTAGCATGAGACGGAGTCTACAACCCACACAAGTGGCTCAGGTAGTGCAGCTCATCCAGGATGACACATCAATGCGAGCTGTGGCAAGAAGGTTTGCTGTGTCTGTCAGCGTAGTGTCCAGAGCATGGAGGCGCTACCAGGAGACAGGCCAGTACATCAGGAGACGTGGAGGAGGCCGTAGGAGGGCAACAACCCAGCAGCAGGTCCGCTACCTCTGCCTTTGTGCAAGGAGGAACAGGAGGAGCACTGCCAGAGCCCTGCAAAATGACCTCCAGCAAGCTACAAATGTGTATGTGTCTACTCAAACGATCAGAAACAGACTCCATGAGGGTGGTATGAGGGCCCGACGTCCACAGGTGGGGGTTGTGCTTACAGCCCAACACTGCGCAGGACGTTTGGCATTTGCCAGAGAACACCAAGATTGGCAAATTCGCCACTGGCGCCCTGTGCTCTTCACAGATGAAAGCAGGTTCTCACTGAGCACACGTGACAGAGTCTGGAGATGCCAAGGAGAATGTTCTGCTGCCTGCAACATCCTCCAGCATGACCGGTTTGGCAGTGGGTCAGTAATGGTGTGGGGTGGCATTTCTTTGGGGGGCCGCACAGCCCTCCATGTGCTCGCCAGAGGTAGCCTGACTGCCATTAGGTACCGAGATGAGATTCTCAGACCCCTTGTGAGAATATATGCTGGTGCGGTTGGCCCTGGGTTCCTCCTAATGCAAGACAATGCTAGACCTCATGTGGCTGGAGTGTGTCAGCAGTTCCTGCAAGACAAAGGCATTGATGCTATGGACTGGCCCGCCCGTTCCCCAGACCTGAATCCAATTGAGCACATCTGGGACATCATGTCTCGCTCCATCCACCAACGCCACGTTGCACCACAGACTGTCCAGGAGTTGGCGGATGCTTTAGTCCAGGTCTGGGAGGAGATCCCTCAGGAGACCATCTGCCACCTCATCAGGAGCATGCCCAGGCGTTGTAGGGAGGTCATACAGGCACGAGGAGGCCACAGACACTACTGAGCCTCATTTTGACTTGTTTTAAGGACATTACATCAAAGTTGGATCAGCCTGTAGTGTGTTTTCCCACTTTAATTTTGAGTGTGACTCCAAATCCAGACCTCCATGGGTTAATAAATTTGATTTCTATTGATAATTTATGTGTGATTTTGTTGTCAGCACATTCAACTATGTAAAGAACAAAGTATTTAATAAGAATATTTCATTCATTCAGATCTAGGATGTGTTACTTTAGTGTTCCCTTTATTTTTTTGAGCAGTGTATATAGTTTTCAGAACTGAAGTAATAAATTCCACTTCAAAATACGTTCAATATTGCGACTGTGAAGTACACGTAACCTTTAGGGTTCAGTATCTCACAGATAAGACCAGTGCTTAAAGTGGTCCTAGAGAGGTGGTGGAACTCACCCCCCTCCCCACGGCGCCCATGTAATAAAGGTATTGCGTGCCGTAAGTGGGGGTATGGAAAAGTGAAGGTTGTAATTATGTGCAGGCCGATGGCGTGCGCGCTCCTGAAAAGGGGGCATGGCCACGCAAAAGGGGGCATGCCCTTCAGTGTACTTTACCACACCATATACCCCTTATACACATTATGCACCAGAATAATAGGACCACTTTCACATTATAGCACACAGTATGAGCCAAAATTCACATTATAGCACACAGTATAAGCCAAAATTCACATTATAGCACAAGGTATGAGCCGAGGGGGGTGATTCCGAGTTGTTCGCTCGCTAGCTGCTTTTAGCAGCATTGCACACGCTAGGCCGCCGCCCTCTGGGAGTGAATCTTAGCTTAGCAGAATTGCAAACGAAAGATTAGCAGAATTGCGAATAGAAATTTCTTAGCAGTTTCTGAGTAGCTCCAGACTTACTCAGCCATTGCGACCAGCTCAGTCCTTTTCGTTCCTGGTTTGACGTCACAAACACACCCAGCGTTTGCCCAACCACTCCCCCGTTTCTCCAGCCACTCCTGCGTTTTGTAACTCGAACACCTGCGTTTTTCCGCACACTCCCATAAAATGGCCAGTTTCCGCCCAGAAACACCCACTTCCTGTCAATCACACTACGATCAGCACAGTGATGAAAAATCTTCGTTATGCCATGAGTAAAATACCTAACTTTCGTGTAAAATAACTAAGCGCATGCGCACTGCGAACCTTGCGCATGCGCAGTAAGCGACTAATCGCAGTATAGCGAAAATCGTCAACGAGCGAACAACTCGGAATGACCCCCGAAATTCACATTATAGCACACGGTATGAGCCAAAATTCACATTATAGCACACGGTATGAGCCAAAATTCACATTATAGCACACGGTATGAGCCAAAATTCACATTATAGCACATGGTATGAGCCGAAATTCACATTAAAGCACACGGTATGAGCCGAAATTCACATTACAGCACACGGTATGAGCCGAAATTAACATTACAGCACATGGTATGAGCCGAAATTCACATTATAGCACACGGAATAAGCCGAAATTCACATTATAGCACACAGAATGAGCCGAAATTCACATTATAGCACACAGAATGAGCCGAAATTCACATTATAGCACACAGAATGAGCCGAAATTCACATTATAGAGTGACAGAGTGACAGGGAGAGTGACAGCAGGGACATGCAAAGTGACAGCAGGGGCATGCAGTAGGGACTAGGGAGAGAGAAAGGCAGCAGGCTAGATTACCTGTTTAGCAGCGGCAGTGGTCTGCGGTGCTGTGGATGAGTAGGCTGTGGTAGGCGTGGAGTGGAGGAGGCTGTGGGCCTCGGAGATAGTGCGGAGTACGAGGCTGTGGGCATGCAGAGGTCCGAGGGCAGGGTGGCAGAGGAGGCTGAGGGTGGCTGCAGTGGATCGGGAACCAGGCTGGCTTTATTATCCCTGCCGTCGCATCGAGCTCCTGTGACGACGGTGCTAATATTTCAAATCTGCTGCAGACCGGCAGCCAATCAGCGACAGATTTGAACTAGTAGCGCCGTGGTCACAGGAGCGCGATGCGGCGGCAGGGATTATACAGCCAGCCTGGTCCCAGATCCGCTGCAGCTGGGAGTCTGGAACTAGGGCTTCCAGTGCGGCGGCGATGGTAGGGGCGGAGCGACGGAGGGCGGACCGGGAGCTCAGTTTCTTTGTCGGCCCATACAGTAATGCCCACAGCAGTAGCACCCCTTACACTATGCCCACAGTTGTAGTGCCCCTTATGCAATACCCGCAATAGTAGTGCCCCTTATGTCCTCAGGAGTGGTGCCCCTTATGAAGTGCCCCCTTTACAATGCCCTCATTAGCAGTGCACACCATCAGTAATGCCCTTAATGGTAATGCCCCTGTGTAGTATTGCACCCAGTATTAATGTTGCCTGTAGTAATGCCCCCAGTCGTTTAGCCCCCTGTAGTTTAGCCCCAGTAGTCATGCCCCCACTGGTAATGCCCCTGCAGTTATGACCCCAGTAATTTACTCCCCCCCTTTAGTTTAGTCTCCCAGTGGTAATGCCCCCAGTAGTTTTGCCCCATGTAGTTTAGCCCCCAGTGGTACTGCCCCCTGCAGTTGTGCCCCCAGTTATTTATCCCCTGTAGTTTATCCCCATGTAGTTTGCCCCCTTGTAGTAATGCCCCCCTGTAGTAATACCCCCAGTAGTTTAGCTCCTGTAGTTATGCCCCCTTGTAGTTTAGCCCCCAGTAGTAATGCTGCCAGTAGTTTAGCCCCTGTGTAGTAATGCTGCCAGTAGTTTAGCCCCCCTGTAGTTTGCCCCCTTGTAGTAATGCCCCCAGCAGTAAAGCCACCCAGTAGTTTTCCCCTCTGTAGTTTGCCCCAGTAGTAAAGCCCCCCAGTAGTTTGTCCCTCTGTAGTATAGCCCCCCAGTAGTTTTCCCCAATAGTATAGCCCCCCCAGTAGTTTGCCCCTCTGTAGTATAGCCCCCCAGTAGTTTGCCCCTCTGTAGTATAGCCCCCCAGTAGTTTGCCCCTCTGTAGTATAGCCCCCCAGTAGTTTGCCCCTCTGTAGTATAGCCCCCCAGTAGTTTGCCCCCAGTAGTATAGCCCCCCCAATAACAGCACCACTAGTAGTACTCATATGGGAGGAAGGGGGTGGAGAGGCGCCATACTTACCAAGCCCCACTCCCGCCGCAGTCCTCTCTGAGCGTCCGCTCCTCGGCACTATGGGAGAGGCGTCATGACGTCTCTCCCATAGCGCGTACTGACAGAGCCGGAAGCAGGGGCTCAGTACTGAGCTCCTGCATCCGGCTGCTGCTGTGCAGGGAGAGCCGGGCGCCGCTGATAACAGAGGCCGCCCGGCATCTCCCTGCAGCGCCGGGACATCGGGTTAGGTGAGCCGGGGGAGGCGGAACTGCGTTCCGTCTCCAAGTGGAACTGACGGAACACAGTTCTGCCCCGTTACGGCTCACTTTAACCCCTGGATAAGACAACAGGGAAGATATGATTCTATCTATATTATATATTAAGGTAGCAATGCAATATAATACACACTGAATGATACCTTAAACAATAGGCAAGTTAATCACCAAAAAATCCTTAGGATAAACTTTATTCAGGCAGTGTTCTTGGCAGTTTACAGCACTCCCCCAGTATATTTATTTATTTTTATTTATTATGTATGTATTTATTTATTTATTAACAGTTTCTTAAGGTGGGTACACACTGGCCGATATATCGGCCGTTCTCTTGAACGGCCAATATATCGCGAGTCCGTCGGCCAGTGTGTACCGCCGATACGTCTGTGAACTCCGTCGCTCATAGACGTATCACATCGGCCCCGCAGAACAGCCGACGGCCAATATATCTACTGATATATTGGCACGTCGCTGTGTGTGTACGGGCGGTCGGCCAACTGCCCGTACACATGCTGCGGCGGCGGGGGGTGATTGACAGCTGAACTGGGCGGGCGTGTGTACACGCCCGCCCAGTTCATGACGTCAGTCCCCGATGGATCGGGCAGGGTGTATGCTCAACACACTGCCCGATCCGTCCATAGATATATCTGCCAATCAATTGATTGGCAGATATATCTTCCAATGTGTACCCACCTTTATATAGTGCAGCATATTCCGTTGCGCTTTACAATTAGAACAACAGTAATAGAACAAAACTGGGTAAAAGCAGACAGACATTGGGGGTCATTCTGAGTTGATCGCTAGCTGAATTTGTTCACAGCGCAGCGATCAGGCTAAAAAACGGCAGTTCTGCGTATGCGGCGCAATGCACACGTACGATATACGGGCACAACGAACTATGTAGTTTTGCACAGGGTCTAGCAATGCATTTCAGTTGCACTGCTTGCCACAGAGTGATTGATGTGAAGTGGGGGGTTCTGGGTGGCAACTGACCGTTTTCAGGGAATGTGTGGAAAAACGCAGGCGTGCCAGGAAAAATGCAGGCGTGGCTGGGCGAACGCTGGGTGGGTTTGTGACGTCAAATCCGGAACTGAATAGTCTGAAGTGATCGCAAGCGCAAAGTAGGTTTTGAGCTGCTCTGAAACTACACAAAATTTTTTTGCAGGCGCTCTGCGATACAACCGTTCACACTTCTGCTAAGCTAAAATACACTCCCAGTGGGCGGCTGCATAGCGTTTGCATGGCTACTAAAACTAGAATCCCGACCGCCGGCATACTGACATCTTTTCTCCCTCTTGGGGGTCCCCGACACCCCTGGAGGGTGAATAGATAGCATGGCGCGCGTAGCTCGCCACCTTGCCCGCAGCGAGCCCGCAAGGGGCTCATTTGAGCTCGCCCAGCTGTCGGCAGGCCGGTGGTCGGGATTCCGGTGCCGGTATTCTGGTCGCCGGGAGCCCGGCCGCCGGCATGCCCTACTACACCCTCCTGTCTCCATGTGCAGGGAGGGCCTAAGATCAGACACCACTTGTCCTAGATGTGGACTTCTGACACTTATTGTGGGCTTGCCCAAGAAGATATGACTTCTAGAAGGCTGTATGGGCGGATATTAAGCTTACGGAGCCTACTCTACCTCCCATCTCACCTGCACTGTGTATTTTCGGTTTAGACCTTGAGGAGTCGTACACACCCATAATTTCTAAATATGTATTGTGTCTCACTACCCTTGCTAAGGTTTTAATAGCTCGTAACTGGTTCGCTCCATCTTTACCCAATATTTACCATTGGAGGGCACTAGTGAACGAGGTGGTGGGCCATGAATGCTTTTTGTACAAAGCCAGAGGCTCAATTATCCAGTACATTAATAAATGGGACAGGTGGAACACTTCATACCTTGCTATAGACTCAAATACGAGCCTGGTCTCAACTCAATACTAATGTTGCAATGCCTGTAATGTAGTCTCACAGGGGCCTGTGCTATTAGAATAATGTACGTATGTATCTGTATTGTATAAAGGTATGTAAGATGCGTATACAAACTTTAGTTGAGACGTAACAAGATGCTCGGACACAAAAACTAATTATTTGTATACCTAAAGTCAATATTTGTTTATTTATTCTTTTATTACTGGACATGTACAAGTTTGTATTGTTATGTACTTATAAATGTTAAAACCTTGGAAAACTTCAATAAAAAAAGTACACAATAAAAAAAAAAGTCGCTTGGGGTTAGAGGCTTGAACAGAGATGAGAGATTGGAAATATGTTTGTTTGGCAGTTTCCAGAGCATTACGATAAGAGTGATACAAGGTCTTATATGTGAGAAAGAAACTTGAACTACGAGATTTACACCACTGGCGTTCTACTTTACATGAGAGTTTTTGTAGGTGTTTTGTGTATTTAGAGTGCCACGGTTGAAATCTAAATTTACATGGAGTATGATGGGTAGCCGGAGCCACTTCATCGAGTGCTGTTTCTAGAGTTTGGTTAAGGTGTGATACAGCAGTCTCAGGAGAGGTGAATGTAGAAATTGGTGAGAGTAGTGGTTGCAGTGAGGAACATAGTTGTTGAAAATTAATAGCGTTAATATTTCTGCGGGTTAGAAGCGGCTTGGTAGACTTCAAGGACATTGAGTTTGAAGTAATGGAGGAGAGCATGCAGGTGATAAGGTTGTGATCTGAGAGAGGGAAAGGAGTGTTAGTGAGTTCAGAAGCAGAGCATAGTCTGGTGAATACAAGCTCAAGGTAGTGGCCCTCCTGATGAGTAGGGGAGTCAGTCCATTGGGGAAGGCCAAGAGAGGAGGTTAGAGAGAGTAGTTTGGAGGCATGGGGAGATTGGGGACTGTCAATAGAGATATTGAAATCGCCCATAATGATGATGGAGATGTCAGAGAATAAAAAGTGAGGGAGCCAAGCAGAAAAATCTTCCAGAAACATTTTGGGTTGCCCAGGTGGGTGATAGATAGCTGCAACACGCAAAGAAAAAGGGGTGAAAACCCTAATAGAATGTACTTCAAATTATGTAAATGCGAGTGAGGGAACAGGTGGCAAAATGGTGTGTGTGTGTGTGTGTGTGTGTGTGTGTGTGTGTGTGTGTAAGATTTGGACAGTAATATACTAACCCCACCTCCTTTAATGTTACCAGGCCCAGGGGTGTGTGTGAACTGGAGGCCACCATGTGACAGTGTTGCAGGAGAGGCAGTGTCTGATTGGGTGAGCCATATTTCTGTTATAGCTAGCATCAGTACCATCTGTATGCAGATGATACTCAAATCTACCTATCCTCCCCAGATTTGTCACCATCTGTATTGGGCCGTGTCACTGAATGCCTTTCTGCCCTTCATCTTCATCTTGTCACCTCAAACTTAATATTTCAAAAACAGAATTAATTATATTTCCACCAGCCAATAGTTGTTACCAACCTGATATCTCTATCACTGTTGATAACTCAGCAATCATCCCTACCCCATAAGCTTGCTGCCTAGGTGTCATTTTTGACTCTCAACTGTCCTTTGTTCCCCACATTCAATCTGTCTCAAGATCATACATCTAAGAAACATATCCAAAATACGACCATACCTTACACAAGATAGTAAAAACTCTGATCCATGCTCTCATTATTTCTCGCATTGATTATTGTAATAGTCTCCTGACTGGTCTTTCCAAACATAAGCTCTCACCACTACAATCCATTCTGAATGCAGCTGTGAGGCTAATCTTCCTCACTAGACGTTCATCGTCTGCAGATAAACTCTGTCAGTCCCTCCATTGGTTACCGGTATTCTACTGCATTAAATATAAAATACTTTTACTTACATACAAGGCTATTAACCAAACTGCACAAACATACATCTCTTCACTCATCTCAAAATATCTCCCTACCCGACCTCTCCACTCTGCACAAGATCTGTGTCTGTCATCCACACACATTACTTGTTCACACTCAAAATTACAGGACTTTATCCAGGGCTTCACCCACTCTGTGGAATGTCCTCCCACGCACAATAAGACTTACCTCTAGTTTCCAAACCTTGAAATGTTCCCTGAATACTCACCTCTTCAGACAAGCCTATCAAATTCCAGACCCACCCACATAACCTTCAGCGTTTCCCTATCTAATTACATCCTCTCTGTACAGTCCACATAACATCATATATCTTCTCTTTCTTTACTCTCACACCCTCCTGACCCTTGGCTAACATTGCTGGGTGATCATATCATACAACCCATTAAGGACCTAGCAATCTGGTGGAACTTTATGCAATAGGTATCATCTATCCTTGTGTATCTCCCTATAGATTGTAAGCATGCGAGCAGGGCCTTCCTACCTCTATGTCTGTCTGCTTTTACCCAGTTTTGTTCTATTACTGTTGTTCTAATTGTAAAGCGCAACTGAGTATGCTGTGCTATATAAGAAACTGTTAATAAATAAATAAAATAAATATGGACCTTTTTTGTTACTATGGTATTATTTACCTCAATAACATTAATTTCCATTTATTTCCAGTCAATTCTGACCACCTCACAGCTCATAATATTGGTTTTATCAATATTGGCCAAGGACTACAGCAAGCAAGTTGATTACTAAGCAACAGTGCAGCGGTACAAACATACAGCAGTTATAGCACATATATGAAACATTGCCACATATCAGTGACAGAAAAGAAAAGTGGTGCAAGATGGAATTGTCCTTGGGCCCTCCCATTAACCCTTATGTTGGATATTAAAAAGGACATGCACAGTTTAATAAACCAAGAACTTCAGCAACAGGGACTGCCACTTTTGTGGCTGAAGTACTTGGTTTGTTTGGGCCCCCACAAAACAAGATCCCAATAGGCTTAAGGCAGCTACAGTAAGCTAACAGTGTTGTCAATATCATTATCAACCTCTTCCTCACTCTCATCAGCATATCATCCTCACTCAATATTAATTAATCCCCACTGGAATCCACGATTACAGAAGTCTTTGTACTTTGATGTACAGTAATTGCAGATAAAGGTCTTGCTCGTGGAATTTCCAGTTAATTTTGATGAACATTATCACTTCCACATTTTGAAGAAGTAGCCTTCTATGCCAATTGCTGACAAAGTTCCTGGCTGTGCTGAAAACTCTTTCTGATTCCACAGTGGACGGTGGGCAGGTCAATTAATGCACAGAAAGTATGTACAAGGAACTCTAAATTGCCTTTTATTCCTTCCAGTACTCAAAGGACTCTGGGACATGCCTGTTTGTACATTATTATTTAAATAATCTTCCACTATTCTTTGGATGTTGACCATAATGTAGGTGTCACTAATTTGGGCAAATCTTTTAGACCTGACCAGATGTCAAAATGTTGTGATGACTCCTCTGTATCACCACTGGGTCTCTGGGAAAAGCTGATGTTTTTTCCTGGCAGCAAAAGTTGCAGAAGAATCTGAAAGTGGAGACATTGTCATGTTATGTACCACTTGAGCTGCCAACTTGCTCACCAGGAGATCTTTGTATCTCTTAAGAGCTGGGTCAGTTGGAAAGAAAGGCACAACATTTGACTTAAACCTATGATCAAGCATGGTAGCCAAAATGTAGTTATCCAATTTCAAGATACTGCCAACCCTTGGATCCTTACAAAGCAAATAAAGGACTTTATAAGCCTGACATACTTAGCGAGATTGCTTCATTTCATCTCCTTCAATTTCTTGAGCTGCTTTTCCAAAAGTATAATTAGGGGAATTACTTGACTCAAGCTGACAGTGTCTAAATTCACTTCACAGGTGACTACTTCAGCACCTTGCACAACATGGAAAGTATTCTCCACCACACTGCATTCCCACTCCTCTCCCAATGTCATGGCTTTTTGTGTAGCTTTGGATGGGTTTTTGCTGATTTTCCATCTGCAGAAGCATATAAAGGGTGGGATTCTACCTTATTACTACCTCTTGCTTCAGTTGGTGGCAGGACAAAGTGAACTGTTCTTGCAGGCGCTGCAGTCTTCTGCATGCAACTGCTGAATGATGAAAATGTCCCAAAATTTTTTTGACCACAGATAGCATCTCCTGCACGCCCCTGTCATTTCTTCAAAACTCTGTCCCACCAAGTTGATTGTGGGAGAAAAACATGGGATGTGTTGGAATTCACCCAGCTGTAATGCTTTCACAATTTTGTGGCATTAACAAGAATCGTGAATCCTGAGGATAGTCTAAGTGGGGTAAGACATTTTGCTATGACATCCCTTAGTTTTTCTAACAGGTTGCCATTGATATGCCTCTTAGTGAATCCGTTGATACAGAGAGTAGCCTGCATCTGAATTAGCTGCCATTGTTTGTTAGATGCTGTTGCTGCTGGTGAAGGTGATCCACCCACCCAGTGGGCTGTCACAGTCATGTAATATTATAATATTGGTAGTGGGGACACAGTACCTCAATTAACCGTCTAAACCTACTGCATTAATCGTAGATATTTTATTCGAATCTAATACTAGCATAGCCGTCATAGTCAGTAGTCTTCTGTGTGACTGGGTGACAGGTGTCATACTTGCTTCCTCTCGCAAACGATTGTTTAACAGTCTGTTGTTGTTGTTGTTTGAAACTACTAGGAGTCTTCTTGGTCTCCTTCTGGGATGATGATCTATCCCCAGCAGCAGAAGCAGGCCTAGTGCTCAAGGATTCTTCTGAGGAATTCTGGATATGGAGGAGTCATCTAGCCTTATCAAGTTGGATGCAGGACTACCTCTGATCATTAGTGAGGTTATTGATGAAGAATGTGTTGGAGATTGCAGGTGCGGGGATCTAGCTGAGAGAAGGAAGCTAGCTAATGCTGGACTATTAATTTTTTAAAAACTTTTTTAAACTTTCTATGGACTCACTGCAAATTACGTAACAGAGAGGAGGTTCCTACTAGAGATGAGCGCCTGAAATTTTTCGGGTTTTGTGTTTTGGTTTTGGGTTCGGTTCCGCGGCCGTGTTTTGGGTTCGAACGCGTTTTGGCAAAACCTCACCGAATTATTTTTGTCGGATTCGGGTGTGTTTTGGATTCGGGTGTTTTTTTCAAAAAACCCTAAAAAACAGCTTAAATCATAGAATTTGGGGGTAATTTTGATCCCAAAGTATTATTAACCTCAAAAAACATAATTTACACTCATTTTCAGCCTATTCTGAACACATCACACCTCACAATATTATTTTTAGTCCTAAAATTTGCACCGAGGTCGCTGTGTGAGTAAGATAAGCGACCCTAGTGGCCGACACAAACACCGGGCCCATCTAGGAGTGGCACTGCAGTGTCACGCAGGATGTCCCTTCCAAAAAACCCTCCCCAAACAGCACATGACGCAAAGAAAAAAAGAGGCGCAATGAGGTAGCTGTGTGAGTAAGATTAGCGACCCTAGTGGCCGACACAAACACCGGGCCCATCTAGGAGTGGCACTGCAGTGTCACGCAGGATGGCCCTTCCAAAAAACCCTCCCCAAACAGCACATGACGCAAAGAAAAAAAGAGGCGCAATGAGGTAGCTGTGTGAGTAAGATTAGCGACCCTAGTGGCCGACACAAACACCGGGCCCATCTAGGAGTGGCACTGCAGTGTCACGCAGGATGGCCCTTCCAAAAAACCCTCCCCAAACAGCACATGACGCAAAGAAAAAAAGAGGCGCAATGAGGTAGCTGACTGTGTGAGTAAGATTAGCGACCCTAGTGGCCGACACAAACACCGGGCACATCTAGGAGTGGCACTGCAGTGTCACGCAGGATGTCCCTTCCAAAAAACCCTCCCCAAACAGCACATGACGCAAAGAAAAAAAGAGGCGCAATGAGGTAGCTGTGTGAGTAAGATTAGCGACCCTAGTGGCCGACACAAACACCGGGCCCATCTAGGAGTGGCACTGCAGTGTCACGCAGGATGTCCCTTCCAAAAAACCCTCCCCAATCAGCACATGATGCAAAGAAAAAGAAAAGAAAAAAGAGGTGCAAGATGGAATTATCCTTGGGCCCTCCCACCCACCCTTATGTTGTATAAACAAAACAGGACATGCACACTTTAACCAACCCATCATTTCAGTGACAGGGTCTGCCACACGACTGTGACTGATATGACGGGTTGGTTTGGACCCCCCCAAAAAAGAAGCAATTAATCTCTCCTTGCACAAACTGGCTCTACAGAGGCAAGATGTCCACCTCATCTTCACCCTCCGATATATCACCGTGTACATCCCCCTCCTCACAGATTATCAATTCGTCCCCACTGGAATCCACCATCTCAGCTCCCTGTGTACTTTGTGGAGGCAATTGCTGCTGGTCAATGTCTCCGCGGAGGAATTGATTATAATTCATTTTAATGAACATCATCTTCTCCACATTTTCTGGATGTAACCTCGTACGCCGATTGCTGACAAGGTGAGCGGCGGCACTAAACACTCTTTCGGAGTACACACTTGTGGGAGGGCAACTTAGGTAGAATAAAGCCAGTTTGTGCAAGGGCCTCCAAATTGCCTCTTTTTCCTGCCAGTATAAGTACGGACTGTGTGACGTGCCTACTTGGATGCGGTCACTCATATAATCCTCCACCATTCTATCAATGTTGAGAGAATCATATGCAGTGACAGTAGACGACATGTCCGTAATCGTTGTCAGGTCCTTCAGTCCGGACCAGATGTCAGCATCAGCAGTCGCTCCAGACTGCCCTGCATCACCGCCAGCGGGTGGGCTCGGAATTCTGAGCCTTTTCCTCGCACCCCCAGTTGCGGGAGAATGTGAAGGAGGAGATGTTGACAGGTCGCGTTCCGCTTGACTTGACAATTTTGTCACCAGCAGGTCTTTCAACCCCAGCAGACCTGTGTCTGCCGGAAAGAGAGATCCAAGGTAGGCTTTAAATCTAGGATCGAGCACGGTGGCCAAAATGTAGTGCTCTGATTTCAACAGATTGACCACCCGTGAATCCTTGTTAAGCGAATTAAGGGCTGCATCCACAAGTCCCACATGCCTAGCGGAATCGCTCCGTGTTAGCTCCTTCTTCAATGCCTCCAGCTTCTTCTGCAAAAGCCTGATGAGGGGAATGACCTGACTCAGGCTGGCAGTGTCTGAACTGACTTCACGTGTGGCAAGTTCAAAGGGCATCAGAACCTTGCACAACGTTGAAATCATTCTCCACTGCACTTGAGACAGGTGCATTCCATCTCCTATATCGTGCTCAATTGTATAGGCTTGAATGGCCTTTTGCTGCTCCTCCAACCTCTGAAGCATATAGAGGGTTGAATTCCACCTCGTTACCACTTCTTGCTTCAGATGATGGCAGGGCAGGTTCAGTAGTTTTTGGTGGTGCTCCAGTCTTCTGTACGTGGTGCCTGTACGCCGAAAGTGTCCCGCAATTTTTCTGGCCACCGACAGCATCTCTTGCACGCCCCTGTCGTTTTTTAAAAAATTCTGCACCACCAAATTCAAGGTATGTGCAAAACATGGGACGTGCTGGAATTTGCCCATATTTAATGCACACACAATATTGCTGGCGTTGTCCGATGCCACAAATCCACAGGAGAGTCCAATTGGGGTAAGCCATTCCGCGATGATCTTCCTCAGTTGCCGTAAGAGGTTTTCAGCTGTGTGCGTATTCTGGAAAGCGGTGATACAAAGCGTAGCCTGCCTAGGAAAGAGTTGGCGTTTGCGAGATGCTGCTACTGGTGCCGCCGCTGCTGTTCTTGCGGCGGGAGTCCATACATCTACCCAGTGGGCTGTCACAGTCATATAGTCCTGACCCTGCCCTGCTCCACTTGTCCACATGTCCGTGGTTAAGTGGACATTGGGTACAACTGCATTTTTTAGGACACTGGTGAGTCTTTTTCTGACGTCCGTGTACATTCTCGGTATCGCCTGCCTAGAGAAGTGGAACCTAGATGGTATTTGGTAACGGGGGCACACTGCCTCAATAAATTGTCTAGTTCCCTGTGAACTAACGGCGGATACCGGACGCACGTCTAACACCAACATAGTTGTCAAGGACTCAGTTATCCGCTTTGCAGTAGGATGACTGCTGTGATATTTCATCTTCCTCGCAAAGGACTGTTGAACAGTCAATTGCTTACTGGAAGTAGTACAAGTGGGCTTACGACTTCCCCTCTGGGATGACCATCGACTCCCAGCGGCAACAACAGCAGCGCCAGCAGCAGTAGGCGTTACACGCAAGGATGCATCGGAGGAATCCCAGGCAGGAAAGGACTCGTCAGACTTGCCAGTGACATGGCCTGCAGGACTATTGGCATTCCTGGGGAAGGAGGAAATTGACACTGAGGGAGTTGGTGGGGTGGTTTGCGTGAGCTTGGTTACAAGAGGAAGGGATTTACTGGTCAGTGGACTGCTTCCGCTGTCACCCAAAGTTTTTGAACTTGTCACTGACTTATTATGAATGCGCTGCAGGTGACGTATAAGGGAGGATGTTCCGAGGTGGTTAACGTCCTTACCCCTACTTATTACAGCTTGACAAAGGGAACACACGGCTTGACACCTGTTGTCCGCATTTCTGGTGAAATACCTCCACACCGAAGAGCTGATTTTTTTGGTATTTTCACCTGGCATGTCAACGGCCATATTCCTCCCACGGACAACAGGTGTCTCCCCGGGTGCCTGACTTAAACAAACCACCTCACCATCAGAATCCTCCTGGTCAATTTCCTCCCCAGCGCCAGCAACACCCATATCCTCCTCATCCTGGTGTACTTCAACACTGACATCTTCAATCTGACTATCAGGAACTGGACTGCGGGTGCTCCTTCCAGCACTTGCAGGGGGCATGCAAATAGTGGAAGGCGCATGCTCTTCACGTCCAGTGTTGGGAAGGTCAGGCATCGCAAACGACACAATTGGACTCTCCTTGTGGATTTGGGATTTCAAAGAACGCACAGTTCTTTGCGGTGCTTTTGCCAGCTTGAGTCTTTTCAGTTTTCTAGCGAGAGGCTGAGTGCTTCCATCCTCATGTGAAGCTGAACCACTAGCCATGAACATAGGCCAGGGCCTCAGCCGTTCCTTGCCACTCCGTGTGGTAAATGGCATATTGGCAAGTTTACGCTTCTCCTCCGACAATTTTATTTTAGGTTTTGGAGTCCTTTTTTTTCTGATATTTGGTGTTTTGGATTTGACATGCTCTGTACTATGACATTGGGCATCGGCCTTGGCAGACGACGTTGCTGGCATTTCATCGTCTCGGCCATGACTAGTGGCAGCAGCTTCAGCACGAGGTGGAAGTGGATCTTGATCTTTCCCTAATTTTGGAACCTCAACTTTTTTGTTCTCCATATTTTATAGGCAGAACTAAAAGGCACCTCAGGTAAACAATGGAGATGGATGGATTGGATAGTTTACTAGTATACAATTATGGACGGACTGCCACGGTTAGGTGGTATAAAAAAACCACGGTTAGGTGGTATATATTATAATAATAATACAATTATGGATGGACGGACTGCCTGCCGACTGCCGACACAGAGGTAGCCACAGCCGTGAACTACCGCACTGTACACTGGTTGATAAAGAGATAGTAGTATACTCGTAACAACTAGTATGACACTATGACGACGGTATAAAGAATGAAAAAAAAACCACGGTTAGGTGGTATATATTATAATAATAATACAATTATGGATGGACGGACTGCCTGCCGACTGCCGACACAGAGGTAGCCACAGCCGTGAACTACCGCACTGTACACTGGTTGATAAAGAGATAGTAGTATACTCGTAACAACTAGTATGACACTATGACGACGGTATAAAGAATGGAAAAAAAACCACGGTTAGGTGGTATATATTATAATAATAATACAATTATGGATGGACGGACTGCCTGCCGACTGCCGACACAGAGGTAGCCACAGCCGTGAACTACCGCACTGTACACTGGTTGATAAAGAGATAGTAGTATACTCGTAACAACTAGTATGACACTATGACGGCGGTATAAAGAATGGAAAAAAAAACACGGTTAGGTGGTATATATTATAATAATAATACAATTATGGATGGACGGACTGCCTGCCGACTGCCGACACAGAGGTAGCCACAGCCGTGAACTACCGCACTGTACACTGGTTGATAAAGAGATAGTAGTATACTCGTAACAACTAGTATGACACTATGACGACGGTATAAAGAATGGAAAAAAAACCACGGTTAGGTGGTATATATTATAATAATAATACAATTATGGATGGACGGACTGCCTGCCGACTGCCGACACAGAGGTAGCCACAGCCGTGAACTACCGCACTGTACACTGGTTGATAAAGAGATAGTAGTATACTCGTAACAACTAGTATGACACTATGACGACGGTATAAAGAATGGAAAAAAAACCACGGTTAGGTGGTATATATTATAATAATAATACAATTATGGATGGACGGACTGCCTGCCGACTGCCGACACAGAGGTAGCCACAGCCGTGAACTACCGCACTGTACACTGGTTGATAAAGAGATAGTAGTATACTCGTAACAACTAGTATGACACTATGACGACGGTATAAAGAATGGAAAAAAACCCATGGTTAGGTGGTATATATTATAATAATAATACAATTATGGATGGACGGACTGCCTGCCGACTGCCGACACAGAGGTAGCCACAGCCGTGAACTACCGCACTGTACACTGGTTGATAAAGAGATAGTAGTATACTCGTAACAACTAGTATGACACTATGACGGTATAAAGAAAGAAAAAAAAATACCACGGTTAGGTGGTATATATTGTAATACAATTATGGATGGACGGACTGCCTGCCGAGTTCCGACTGCCGACACAGAGGTAGCCACAGCCGTGAACTACCGCACTGTACTGTGTCTGCTGCTAATATAGACTGGTTGATAAAGAGATAGTATACAATACATACAACAATGAATATACTACTATACTGGTGGTCAGGCACTGGTCACCACTAGTCACACTGGCAGTGGCACTCCTGCAGCAAAAGTGTGCACTGTTTAATTTTAAATTAATATAATATTATGTACTCCTGGGGGCTCCTGCTATAACAACCTGCAGTGCTCCCCAGTCTCCCCCACAATTATTATAAGCTTTGCCTTTTATACATTGATGTGCAGCACACTGGGCTGAGCTGAGTGCACACAGACTGAGTCACACTGTGTGACTGGCTGCTGCTGTGTATCGTTTTTTTTCAGGCAGAGAACGGATATAGCAGAGAACGGATATATATTAAAATAAATAAAAGTTAACTAACAACAACTGCACTGGTCACTGTGGTAAACTCTGTCTGACTCTGCACAATCTCTCTCTCTCTTCTAATCTAATTTCTAATGGAGAGGACGCCAGCCACGTCCTCTCCCTATCAATCTCAATGCACGTGTGAAAATGGCGGCGACGCGCGGCTCCTTATATAGAATCCGAGTCTCGCGAGAATCCGACAGCGTCATGATGACGTTCGGGCGCGCTCGGGTTAACCGAGCAAGGCGGGAGGATCCGAGTTTGCTCGGACCCGTGAAAAAAACATGAAGTTCGTGCGGGTTCGGTTTCAGAGAAACCGAACCCGCTCATCTCTAGTTCCTACTGTAGATAGTTAAGATCCCTACCTCTACTAACTGTGGCTTTACAAATGCTACAGAGGGCTAGACAACTATCCAGGCATGGCAATGGCCTTCTACTTATCACAAGCAAGAACTGCTTCCAGTGCTGGCATCCCACCGGGTACCATACCATCACTTGCGATGTGTCCCTGGAGGACACATTGCTCCGTGTGTGTGGGCCTTTACACAAACAAAAAAATTGGGGTTAACTACGCACTGAGTCCCTTCTTGTTCGGATGAGCTGCTGCACTTAAAGGTGACCAGCCTAACAAGCAACAAATAATATAGATTATAGTGCTGCAGAGTGCTCTCTTGGTTACCCCTAACCTTAGACAGGCTTCACTCTCAGACCGACTGGCACCCAGGGAGCGGCTGTAGCAAGACGCACCACGGGCTGCTGGGGCGAGAGAGGAGAGGCCAGTCCGGAACCCCTTCTGATTTCCTACTCTGTGCTGTTACACCTGAGGCTCTTCACACCGTGAAGACCCCAAGGACTTAACAGAGCATAATTCCAAGTGTGTGAAATACAGATATGCGGGATGCCGCTATCTGAAAGATAGACTGTGATAGATGCTTTAAAGGACATCTTTTCAGAGGACTAAATCTTGAATCATTTGAATAAAAGAGCACACGGCAGTGCTTAAGAGAATATACATTGGTCACCATTTATTTTCGTTATTGGTTTCAGTATTACAAACAATTAATCAATCTGGTCTCATCAGTAAATATTTGTAGAAGTACCCTTAGATCATTTGTAGGGGATATATTAGATCACACATTTATAAATGATATAAAGGGAACAGCTAGAGTATAACATACCCATCATAATCCACCTGTAAACAAAGAGCACAATCCATCTATAAACAAACAGTATATAGCCCACTACAATCAGTAGTAGGATTGAGCGCAGCACTATAATCTTTACACAAACAATGGCCCTCATTCCGAGTTGATCGGTCGCAAGGCGAATTTAGCAGAGTTACACACGCTAAGCCGCCGCCTACTGGGAGTGAATCTTAGCTTCTTAAAATTGCGACCGATGTATTCGCAATATTGCGATTACTAACTACTTAGCAGTTTCAGAGTAGCTCCAGACTTACTCTGCCTGTGCGATCATTTCAGTGCTTGTCGTTCCTGGTTGACGTCACAAACACACCCAGCGTTCGCCCAGGCACTCCCACCGTTTCTCCGGCCACTCCTGCGTTTTTTCCGGAAACGGTAGCGTTTTCAGCCACACGCCCCTGAAACGCCGTGTTTCCGCCCAGTAACACCCATTTCCTGTCAATCACATTACGATCGCCGGAGCGAAGAAAAAGCCGTGAGTAAAAATACTTTCTTCATAGTAAAGTTACTTGGCGCAGTCGCAGTGCGAACTTTGCGCATGCGTACTAAGCGGATTTTCACTGCGATGCGATGAAAAAGAACGAGCGAACAACTCGGAATGAGGGCCAATATTCTCATCATTAACATCCTCATTAGTGCTTGCGACAGATACACAAATATACCTCTCATCCTGTTGCACTTCCACAATGGCATCCTCAATATCTATGTCAACAGCTATACTTCTGCTGCTCATCCCCACATTTGCACAGGGTACAGAAATGGTTGAAGGAGGTTTCTTTACAAGCACAGTATCAGAAAGTCTGGCTCACACATAGCACTCATGGACACACTTAAATGCTGCTCAGGGATTTGTGATGGTTCTAAACACACAGTTTGTTCTACTGCCTTAGTGCTTTTTTTCAGCACTGATTTTCCAATTTTCTTTTTTTTTTTTACACCTCTTCTACACTCTGAGAAGGTCTTGCATAGTCATGAGAGGCAGAAGAAGATGCCTGACATTTGCAGAACCACCACTCATAAATTAATGCCAAGGCCTGAGCCTTTCCTTGCCACTGCGTGTGATGATGACATGTTGCCAATTTATGTTTTTCTGCAGTAAACATTGCCTTTATTAAAGGGTGTTTATCCTTTACCACTGTAAAATATTGTTTTTTTTATTTTAGATGCCCTGACTTAAACCCCGTATGCCCTTGGGCAACGATTTTAGTAGATGACATTGAAGGACTAGTATCGTCATGACTGGTGGCAGAAGCTGCAGTGCTAGTATTTGGTTGCTGCTCTTGCTCTTCTCTCGGCTAATCATTATCTGTATATTGATGAACTCAACACCCACAAGTTGTACAATAAAAAAAAACAATACTCTTTTAATTTTTTCACAAATGAAAACTCACACAGTGGGGAGTCACACCGCTTATATTTATGTGAACAATGTCACAGTAAGTTACAGTGCCCACAGGTTGTAAAATTATAATAATTCTTTTTATCTTTTTTTAAAATTACAACTCTCAGTGCCAAATCACGCAGATTATATTTATCATGTTAGGCTCAGTGGCGTGCAGTGCACACAGCTTGTATAAAAAAGGGCAATTTTTCCCCCCAAATATTTATTTATTCTTGTGTCACTTCACAACATAATTAGTAGAACAAAATGGAACAGTATAGGTTATTCAGTACAAATATAACAGACATTACCATACATTACACCAGTGTCAAGACATCAACGGTGAATTAGTCATATACATCTTTAAGCAGGTGAAATAATAAAAATACAACAAAGGGCAATTTTTTTATTGAAAACAAAAATGACAAGTCACATTACTTATATTATCATGTAAAAAAAAGGCACTTATATTTATTATTTATTATTATGGCAACTGTAGTGCAGTGGCATACAGTGCACACAACTTGAATAAAAAAAAAGCAGAGTTTTTTTTTTAATGACAATAGTGGTGAGTCAAACCACTTATATTAATATTGAAATTGGTCTGCAATGAACTTTCCACACTTTTAGTCCAATTTACTGTTAGTCCTTTAACATCGAAGTCCACTTCTTCACTTTCAAAATTCTTCTCAGTACCTCAGATATATATAGGGATAGCAAAAAACACTTCTCATAGTGTAGGTCAATTGGGACTTTGCAGCACACAATAATAAAGGTAATTTGTTCTGCGTACCCTTTAAAGGCCTCCCAATAGGCCAAAGATAAACTTCAAGGAATATTCTGGAATATCTCCACTCTCCACTACAAAGCTTTTAAGTCAGATTTTTCCTTAGGCAAACCTCAAAGAAATAACATATTTTTCTCCCATAGTGTAAAACTGTGATATTTATTGATAGAATTAAAACATAACCACCAACTAAAAGATGAGCATAGTATCTAATGTACTTGTAAAGCTCCATCCAGGCCCGGCGCTACCCGCTCAGCAAAGGGATGCAGTGCAGGTAGGCGCCAGGAAGGAGAGGTGCTCTTCCTGCTCTGCATCCCTGTGCTGCACCTGGGCCCCCTGCTGCTGCTGCTGGCTGCTGTGCCTGTCACTCCGTTTGACAGGCAGCAGCGCCGGCAGCTTGAAGCCTCCCCTTACCCCCTGCAGTGTCCTCCGTATCCTGTATGAAAAAGGGGAGGGGCTACACGGCACTAAGGGGCAGAGCTACACGGGACCAGGCTGCAGAGCCTGAGGAGGAACAGAAACTGCGGCCAGCCAGATGGTATGTGGAGGGAAAGTGTGTGTGTATCTGTGTGTATGTGTGTGTGTGTGTGTGTGTGTGTGTGTATCTATGTGTATGTATGTGTGTGTGTGTCTGTGTGTATGTGTGTGTATCTGTCTATGTGTATGAGGGTGTGGGGGGCATAATTTGTATAAATGGCACTTCTGAGGGCATTAAAGTGGTCGAAGTGGGCTGGTATGCAGCGGTATGTCATACCGGCACTTCGCCACTGACCCGGAAGTGTTTTTTTTTAACTAATAGCAGTATGCAGTGCAGACCATAGGCGTGCGCACCCCCCACTCACACGCTTGCTGCCAATTAATGTCCCCCCTGCTGCAGATTAATGTGTCCCCCCCATCGAGACACCTGGTCAGGTCTCGTTCGTGTGCCGTGCAGTGTGGAGATGGAGGAGCAGGACAAGGTGCCGTGGCTCCTGTGTGAGGCTGCTGCCACCATCCACGGAGGGAGCGATGGCAGATGGGAGCTATGGGGAGCAGTGTCCACGGAGGGAACGACGGCGGCTAGGACCCAGGATCTACGAGGAGAAGGTGCCATTCTTCTTTAACTTAGCAAGCACCTTTCACTACCATACTGCCCCCCCTGCTCTGCACCACTGCTCCCATACTACTCCCCCTGCTCCACACCACTGCTCCCATACTACCCCCTGCTCTGCACCACTGCTCCCATACTGCCCCCCTGCTCTGCACCACTGCTCCCATACTGCCCCCCCTGCTACGCACCACTGCTCCCATACTGCCCCTTTGCTCCACACCACTGCTTCCATACTGCCCCCTTGCTCTGTACCACTGCTCCCATACTGCCCCCCTGATCCGCACCACTGCTCCCATCCTGCCCCAAACTACTGCTCCCATCCTGTGCTATAATGCTATAACGTGTGCGATAATGTGAATTTTGCTCATTCTGTGTGCTGTAATGTGAATTTCAGCTCATTCCATGTGCTATAATGTGCATTTCGGCTCATTCTGTGTGCTATAATGTGAATTTCAGCTCATTCTGTGTGCTATAATGTGAATTTTGGCTCATACCAGGTGGCATAATGTGAATTTTGGCTCATACCGTGTGGTATAATGTGAATTTAGGCTCATACCGTGTGGCATAATGTGAATTTCGGCTCATACCGTGTGGCATAATGTGAATTTCGGCTCATTCTGTGTGCTAAAATGTGAATTTTGGCTCATTCTGTGTGCTATAATATGAATTTCAGCTTATTCTGTGTGCTATAATGTGAATTTCGACTCATATCGTGTGGCATAATGTGAATTTTGGCTCATACCGTGTGCTATAATGTCAATTTTGACTCATTCTGTGTGCTATAATGTGAATTTCGACTCATATCTTGTGGCATAATGTGAATTTTGGCTCATACCGTGTGCTATAATGTGAATTTTGGCTCTTTCTGTGTGCTATAATGTGAATTTCAGCTCATACCGTATGCTATAATGTGAATTTCGGCTCATACCGTGTGCTATAATGTGAATTTCGACTCATACCCTGTGCTATAATGTGAATTTCGGCTGATTCTATGTGCTATAATGTGAATTTTGGCTCATTCTGTGTGTTATAATGTGAATTTCGGCTCAATCTGTGTGGTATAATGTGAATTTCGGCTCATACTGTGTGGTATAATGTGAAATTCGGCTCACACTGTGTGTTATAATGTGAATTTTGACTCATACTGTGTGGTATAATGTGAAAGGGGCACCAGTACTAGATAGTATAAGGGGTCCTACTATTGTGGTACATAATGTGTATAAGGGGTATATGGTGTGGTACACTACACTTATGGACACGACCCCTTTTGAGTGGCCGTGCCCACTTTTCCAGAGCACGCAGAATTGCAACCTCCACTTTTCCATACTCCCACTTCAAAATTTTCACTTTGACCACTGGGGCATTATATGTAACCGGCGCCACTATAGGGGCTATTATGTGTATAACCAGTGCTACTACAGGGGCTATAATGTGTATAAGCGGTACTGCTACAGGGGCTATTATGTGTATAAGCGGCACTACTACAGGGGCTATTATGTGTATAAGTGGCGCTACTAAAGGGGCTATTGTGTTTATAAGCAGCGCTACTACAGGGGGTATTACGTGTATAACCGGCGCCACTACTGGGGACATTATGTGTATAAACAGCAGTACTATGCGCGGGGTAATGTGAATAATATTGTGCTTCTAGGTTGCATAATTTGAAATGGGGGTACTATTGTGTGGCCATGCCCCTTCCTTGTGAAACCACATCCCTTTTTGCCGCACGCTGTCCCTTTGTAAAATATGAGAGGGCTCAAATTTATAGTTTGCAGGGGGGCGCCAAACACCCTAGCACCGGCCCTGCCTCCATTCGCATTGTTCATCATGGCTTTCTGACCATATCGGTAAAACAAAGTACCTTTGTCCTTAATGAGGGAAAATACACATCCTCCATCCTAAGTACATCTACTGTGATGTGTGGGCATTATAAAGTACTCATAGTCCCATCTACGTCTGGCAACATAATAAGTATCACAGTGTAAACACCCTACATTCCTACAAGGTAAAATATATAGTTTGCCCAATAAACCTCCTGGAATTCAAGTACATATAAACCATCTATACTGCACTTAGGGGTCTATTCATGAAGCAGTGAAAAGAGTGAAGTGAGACAGTTTAGAAGTTGCCCATGGCAACCAATCAGCTGCTCTGTATAATTTTATAGTATGCACTTCAATGCATGTTACTTCAGTGCTGATTGGTTGCCATGGGAAACTTCTCCACTGGCTCACTTCTCCACACTTTTCACTGCTTCATAAATAGACACCTCAAGTCCATGTCTCACTGGTGTCAGCAGGAAAAAGGCTTTCATAACATCAGGATAAGTTATGCTCAAAGTATTGGGCTGTTGTCTCCTTCCCATTACGCTGCTCTGCTGAGGAAAATAAGAAGGCCTATAAAAGTATATTATTATAGTATTGACGTCCCATTGAAGGATGAGGTAGATTTTTACTAAACAAATGGTTGCACCTCCTCATCACAGTCACTTATTGGCCAGTGTACCTCAGTGGTAGTTTTGAGTTTTAAATGAATGGTAAGCTAAGGTATAAATTATTGTTTCATCCAATACAATGGCTGCCTTCAACATACCTCAATTGCTGCAGGTGATGGAGTGGGGTTGTTGGATGGTATTCCCCAATAAATGCAATTTTTTGCTGTGGGCGTGGCACTGTCATGGACTCATTGTGATAATGGCACGCTCCTCCGGCCCAATATTGGGAGGTATGCTCCCTTGTACAGGTCAAAGGTATATTTTAAAGAGACTGCAATATTGGAAAATAATTATTGCCAGACCACCACAGCATTCTATTTACTTTCAGACCACAGTTTGACAGCCATAAACATGTATTAATATGTCCCATATTTGTCACAACCCAAATTGTTCCATAATGGAGGACAGAAATGTCACTGATGGAAAAACAGAATAAGATTGTCTTATGGAAATAATGGGGGTCATTCCGAGTTGTTCGCTCGGTAAAAATCTTCGCATCGCAGCGATTTTCCGCTTAATGCGCATGCGCAATGTCCGCACTGCGACTGCGCCAAGTAAATTTGCTATGCACTTAGGAATTTTACTCACGGCATTTTCATCGTTCTGGTGATCGTATTGTGATTGACAGGAAATGGGTGCTACTGGGCGGAAACAGGCCGTTTTATGGGCGTGTGGGAAAAAACGCTACCGTTTCCGGAAAAAACGCAGGAGTGGCCGGAGAAACGGGGGAGTGTCTGGGCGAACGCTGGGTGTGTTTGTGACGTCAAACCAGGAACGACAAGCAGTGAAATGATTGCAGATGCCGAGTAAGTCTGAAGCTACTCAGAAACTGCTACGAGGTGTGTAATCGCAATATTGCGAATACATCGTTCGCAAATTTAAGATGCTAAGATTCACTCCCAGTAGGCGGCGGCTTAGCATGAGCAAATCTGCTAAAATCTGTTTGCGAGCGAACAACTCGGAATGACCCCCAATATTTTACCATTTTTCTTGTTTGCAGCATATGAAATTGCTGAAAAGCAGAATTTTACCATATCATATTTATACAAGAAGCTACAAAACTGCGGAATGGCTGTGTTCTGTGGCTTTGATCCAAATCTCTAGTAAATAGTCTAATTATATAGGGCATATTTATATGCACAGCCATCCTATACACACTAGCTATGACTTACTGTAATCAGTTACATACTGTAGCTGTCAGGTCCTGTGCAACATGGACATAAAGGATTCTCTGTTTCGCAGTCACCTGGGGATGCTTAACAAGGGTACCCGTAATCTAAAACTACCAAATTTGTAATTTTTTTCTTTTTAAAGTTTGAATGTTGTTAACCTTTCCACTCCCATGCAGTTTCATAACACGTATCTCTTTGTGCTATTATGTGATCCTATCCGGTAGATCTATTACTGGTAAATGCCTGAAAAGCGTGCCTCCTATTTATTTAGCATCCTTTGAATTATCCATGGTTTATGAATCTGAAGATATGCTCCCTCACAATTCTGCAATAATTATGGAGGCACACAGACTCTGACTCTGATGTCCAAGTTTGATTACATTTTAATCATCTGCTCAATATTTCAAGCAGTCGGTCAGTATAGAACATTTATGCTGTCTTAGATTTTTGGTGGGATTTATTTATTTTTGACGAGTAAGTAGGTTAGACATGTTAAAATGGTCGACGTGACACTGATCGACACAACATATGGTCAGCACGAGTTTTTGTTAAAAAAAATTCAGCTTTTTCATACTTTTTTACAATCCATGTGTACTACGATTGGGAACAGCAATCTGTGCTGTGTGTAGCGGCAGCGGAGCGAGGCACCTTACCTGAAGCATGGCGAGTGGACGTGGTAGACTAATTGGGGTTTTATTTCTGAAACCAACAATTTGACTCCAAAAAAACATTCAAAACTCATGTCAACCTTTTCATGTGTCAACAATTTTCATGTCGAACTTTTCTCTGTTCAACCTTTTTCACATGTCTACCTTGTGCAAGTGGACCTTTTCTGGTTGACCTAGATACTGTTGACCTTTTTACTGTCGACCATTTGACCCATAACTGGTACGTAGACAGTAGCACACAGCAACAAACCTTTTTCATGGAGGCATGCATAAAATGAGATGAGCTATAGAACAATATAATGCAAATTAAATGTTACAGCCGAGCAGCCTGTTTTGCCAAAATGCAAAGTTGCAGTGAAAGAAATTTCAAGTTGCTAAGGTTAGGCTGATCATTTAGAGATGAAGAACTGCTTATTTGGCTGTAAGCAGGACTAACTTTTGAAATGAGTCATTCAACAGAGGCGAGGGCTTCGCCATTCCCGGTGACTAGGGGGTGCTTGTGATGGACCATGGGATTTTGATGGGCCCGGACTCTCAGAAAACTCGGCAGTCCATTCGGTGACCTGTGTGCTGCTGTTCCAGACTGAGACAGCTAGAATAATAAATCAAAGATCTTTGATCCTGGCAAAGCACTACTTTGATGGGATTAAAGATCTTAGATTGATTATGCTGGTGGCCTCAGTCTGGATCTATTGAGTGCTGAGCTGTTAAGTGCACAGGGGGCATCAATGACTTCCTGCTGCAGCATTCTCTTCCCTCAGGGCGGACTCCAGGGTTGTGGCTAAATCAAAGTTGCTTGATTCTATCATCTAACCAGACTCCAGTAGTTAGTGTGTGTGTTTGTATGTATGTATGGGTTTTATGAGAGTGATCTGTGTATGTGTTCTGTGTGTATGTATGTATGTATGTATGTATGTATGTATGTATGTATGTGTGTGTATGTATGTGTTCTAAGGGGTGTATTCAATTGTTTAAAAAGCCAGTTGGATGTCTGTGTTTTCCTGTCTATTAGATAGGAAAAAACAAACAGACACCCAACCGACTTTTTAAACAACTGAATTCCCCCTTATGTGTGCATATATGTGTTCTATGTAAAGGTGTGGGTGTGTGTGTATGTATATGTATGTATGTATATATATATATATATATATATATATATATACACACACACACACACACACGTATGTATAAATATATATATATACACACACACACACACACACACACACACACACGCATATCATAGAAGGAGCCCACCCTTCCCCATGAATCCTGCATATGCCCAAAGGCTTAGAGACGGGGACACACACACACACACACACACACACACACACACGCAAAGCGATGGGGGGACTGAGAGACACAGGGGAAGGGGGAGGCTGATAGACAGTTGATTGGTATGTGATCCCAGCGGAAGGGATGGTAGCGGTTACAATACTGATGCTGGCATCTCGATTGTCAAGATCCCGACAGGGGCGAGGTAAGTATCTAAACTCCTAACTCTCCCTTACCACAGGCTATCCCTAACCCCCACCATAGTGCTTAACCCTAACCCCCCCCCCCCTCTCTTAGTGCCTAAACCTAACCTCACCCCCCGGTAGTGCCTAGCCGTAACCCGCCTCCCTGCAGCCTATGGTGTAGGTTCTACAGTGCATTGCTGTAATTAATGTGGTGTATTATCATGCATGCACTAGTAGTATTTACTATATATATTTATCAAGGGGCTCAGATCTAATTATTAGACAAACCAATGTGGTGGCTGGCCACACCCTCCCTGGAGCCTAGCCACACCCCTAAGTATGGCCCCTACCACAGCATTTCCCCAGTGGGCCCTTCATGCCCCAGTCTGACACTGACTAACCCTAACAACTTGCTGCACAATTGCCAAGCACTGCCTATGCCCAGGGTCGGACTGGCCCACTGGGGTACAGGGGAAACCACCGGTGGGCCCCACTGCCTGGGGGCCCACCCCCTCCTCTAGGGATCATGTTCCACTGAGCACTTGAGTTATACACTATACATAGGTTACCTTATACTGCACCGGACTATGGTGTACTCACTACAGTACATTGCTGTTATTAATCTAGTACACTATCATGTATTCACTAGCAGTATTTACTGTATATATTTATTAAGGGGCCCAAACCATACGATAATGGTTTGCCAAGCCTCTAAACATGGGCCCCTACCACTGCATTTCCCCGGTGGGCCCTTCATGTCCCAGTCCGACGCTGCCTATGCCTGCGGTAGAGACAGCATGTAAACAGTTTACTTGCTCCCAGTCTGTATAGTAACAGATTAGCCAAGTCCCTTTAACTCCGTGATTGTTTTAAGTCCCACAATAAAGTGATCAAACCTATCAATGTGGTAGGGCTGCTTCGTAACTCTGGTCTTCTCATCCACTAAATCCATTACTTGAGTATGAAGCGGAGCATTATACAGTCTACATACAGTACAGTGGTAGCTCATCAGCAATTTATAGTACTCATAAATATTAATTTATCATTACAAGGTTGTCATTTATGGCTGATAAAAGACATGGGAGGTAATTGTTTTTAAACTTCAGAATCTTTCTGAATTTATAATGATTCTAATTGGGTCATTAATGCAGATTTTAAGAATAGGGCCAGATTAAGGGCCAAGTGGGCCTGGGGCTGATAATAATCATGGTCCTGTTGTGAGAAGTAGTGGAGCTGTGACCAGTACAAATGATACACACCCATATTATGTGGGTGTGACCACTGCTATGACGGAACATACATCCCCTACACTATCAGCCCAAATTTCTTCCTAAACATGTAAAAGTAGAAAAATATCCACTGAAAAGTTCGGCGGCCGGGCCGTCCTTGTAGGCAGTGAACCGTGTCTGTGAATGGGAGCTTTCACACACAGTTGTTTTTCATGCCCCTCCTGCTACTGCGCATGAGCACAGCATTAAAAACGGCCGGATGGCAAAAAGCCGGACAAAGTTTGTCTGGCTTTTTGCCATCCGGGCAAAACCGCCGCGTGTGAAACAGCCCAAGTGTCTCTTGTTCAACACAGCTAGAATGAAATACTGCTGTTAGCTAAAACAAAACCTTTCGTTTTCCTTGATCAACTGTAACAATGTAATGTTTTTTGCTTAACACAGGGTGTTGGACTTGTTTTTGTCTTATCCCTTTGTGAAGTGATGGGCTGATATAGGTAGGCGTCTTTGCTCTATGTCATTTGACTTCAGTTACATCGACGGCACAGCAGTGGGATGATATAAAATCACAGTATCTTTGTTAAACAATGAGCTCTGCAAATGGACTTACAGTTACTATCATAATAACTAGGAAAAATATAATAAATATATTTTTTAATATTTTTTATACATTCGTCAATTAATTCGTAAAAATAAGCATAGGGTTAGGACTGTATGAAGACTATACCCTGTGTCAGATCTGTATATTTTGATTTAGAAGCTGTTGCCTCTGGCCTGTGATGAAATAATTAAACTTTATTGAAGACAGAATATCTGATAGCTTCTGAAAAAAATATCTTATGTGACTGCAATATAATCTTTATTGTTAAAGATTGAAATGCATGAAAGATTGTAATAAACTAATATAACATTCAGAAATGAAGTACAGTAATAAGAACTCTGAAACTCCATCTCACAAACCAGGCTAACTACACCTATCAGAAAGCCATGGACAATTGGGGTTAAGAAGCAGAAGAAAAGAAATGCTATAGCATTATAGAACTTATAGTTAAAAACGACTTTATAAAGTTTTGGGTATGAATGTTGCTATGGGCTCTTTTTAATTAAAATTGCGATGTTTGTCCCAGTGCCTGGTGATCAAATTTGCATCTCAGGATAGGGAAACCCATGAGAGCTGCTGTCACGGCCGGTGAGAGCAGAGAGGCTCAGGGACTGCAGCGGGGTCATGTGTGACCTTAGTTGTAATGCAGGGATGTTTCCACACTGACAAAAATTACATAAAGACTACAAGAAAGAATACGGAAACAACTTAAAATAACCCCATTGCTGGTATTGCCGATAGGAACTTGTTGGTGGTGCACCGAGGGTACAGTAGAATACTACTGGTTAGTCACTTAGCATGAGACAAGAAGGAAAGACTCCTGGATGGCGCACTCATTAAAGACAAAAGTATGAAGGTAATATAGAAAGTTAAAATATAACTTTTAATTAAACCAAATTAAAATGAGGTGGTCCTTCCTAGGCAAGCTATTGCGAAAATGGGACCTTAAATTATTGAATTTATTAGGTCAATTACCTTATAAGTAAAATGTTGTATACAAGTTTAAATAATACAGGCAAAATAGGCACAGGCACAGCAGGATACCTCAATCTGGGATTTAAACAACAGCATCCTCTGGTAAGTATTTTATAACATCATACATCCTATCCATCCAAACACTGGAAAATAATTTCTTGTTTGTGGTTGTAATCAGCCCAAGAATTATCCACTGTGAATAAGATATGAACAATATTGAGAGATGGTGAATTAGAGGTTAGAATCCACCTCAGTTGTTATATGCAAAGCTAGTGTAGGAAGTATGTCAGAAAAAGTAGGAAAAAAGACAAATGTATGAATCTGCTGTCAACGTTAGACTGGCTAAATTTTCCTCATATACCTTACTACACCGCATATGCTCGGGGGGTCCCCCACCAAATACTGGTCCGGCCCAGCACCTTATTGCTTCCAAGATCGAACGAGATTGGGCGAATGAAGTGTGGTTTGTTAGTAAAAACTCCATAACTTGTACCAGAATCGTTGATGAGAGTTCATGAATTTGGAAATTGAATAAAGAATAAAGAGAAAGTCACAGTTATAGTTATATTGTTAGATGGATTTGCTATTGGCGTTAGACAGTGAGGGGCCCAAGAGGACTCACTGAATCACCAATGAGAGTCCAGAAAATAGAAAGTAGGATTTCAAGAAAATATAGCAACATCCAACAGTCAGGATGTATGATAACGAATAGATACTGAATTCACATACAGGATTTTAGTCAGAAAAAGGGGCTGGACAGGATTGACAATGTATACCTTATACAGTACTAAGTTACTGGGTTGTTATTATTAAATACAAATTTGCACGGTGAGCGGACTTGATATTCAAAATATTATAGGCCTTCTGCAATCATAATATGCTGGTGCAATAATATATTATTGTCATTGAGCCATTGATACTGCTGCTCAGCTGCTAAATTGCAGCCAGATAGACACTTAGTCTATTACACTTAGTAGTAAGAAAGGCTGTATTAAGTATGATGGGGGTGATAAGGGAGAGAATAGAACAGTCGGTAAGATTAATTCTAGAAAGGCACTTGTAAATAATGGTAAGTTACCATTAAAACAAATGGGCAAAGGAAATATTAAGATAAAATGTATACTTGCGAACGCAAGAAGCCTATCAGGTAAAATGGGGGAATTGGAATGGCTCGTATCAAAAAATCAGTATGAAAAAAAGTGAATAAAAACTCTCAAAAAAATAAAAAAATAAACTAGATCTGAACTCCCACAAAAAAAAAATAAAAAAAAAAATCAGTATGATATTATAGGTATTACGGAAACATGGTGGGGTGACTCACGACTGGGTTGCTAATTTGGAGGGATATTCACTCTTCAGGAGGGACAGGGCTACCAAAAGGGGAGGAGGGGTATGTCTCTATGTAAAACCATCTCTAAAACCAAACTTAATAGATGTTTTTTATGAGGGGACTGGAGATAATGTGGAATCGCTATGGGTTGAGATCACTAGTGGGGCACTGAAACAAAGAAACTAGTCATTGGTGTGTGCTACAAGCAACCGGATATCAGTATATATGAGGAGGAACAACTCTTACAGCAAATTGAAAAGCTGCGGGAATGGGGGACATCCTAGTGTTAGGGGATTTTAACTATCCAGATATAAATTGGAGTAACAATTAATGTGTAAAAGCTAGGAGCAGCAAGTTTCTAAACACATTAAAGGATCAATACTTGTCTCAATTAGTCGAGGACCCAACCAGAGGTAATAATATTCTGGATCTAGTTATTACCAATTATGTGGACATTATATCAAACATTACAGTTGGGGAGATCTTGGGAAACAGTGATCACTATATGATCACATTCAGCATCAGTTTCAAGAAACATAGCTATAAGGGATTAACCAAAACATTAAACTTTAGAAAAGCTAACTTCAATATGCTGAGAAAGGCACTAATGGACATTGACTGAGAAGTTTTATTTCATGGTAAGGACACATCGGAAATGTAGGATGCTTTAAAAGGGTTGCTTGATAGCAATATTCACAAATTCATACCCTTGGGCAGTAAACGCAGGAATACTAAACTCAAACCAATGTGGCTTAATAAGGATGTCAAAGGAGCAATGGCTAAAAAGAGGCGTGCTTTTAAAGCATTTAAATCTAATGGAGGGGAGGAGTCATTCCAGTATTACAAGGAATGCAATAAAAGATGCAAAAAAGTAATAAGAGCAGCAAAAATTGTAAATGAAAAACAAATCACTATAGAGAGTTAAACCAATCCCAAAAAGTTTTATAAATACATAAACAGTAAAAGGTTAAAAAAGGAGAATGTAGGCCCATTAAACGATGAACTGGGAGTCTTGATAAACGATGACCAAATAAAAGCGGATATACTGAACAGCTTTTTTCATCAGTTTTCACCAGAGAGGATCAGACGGTGTTAGTAGTGCATAACGACAGTGAAGGTAATGATTCTTGGCTAGATGCTTGTTTAAGTGAGGAAGTAGTCCTGGAGAGACTAAGCAAAATAAAGATTAATAAATCACCAGGACCAGATGGTTTTCATACGAGGGTTATTATGGAGCTTAAGGCACAGCTTGCAAGACCCTTATACTTGCTTTTCTATAGTTCATTTAAATTGGGTATTGTACCAAGGGATATAGCTGAGGTAGTGCCATTATTTAAAAAGGGATCTAAAAATCATCCTGGGAACTATAGACCAGTTAGTTTAACCTCTATAGTAGGTAAAATATTGGAAGGAATTTTGAGGGATAGCATAGAGTATTATGGCCCTCATTCCGAGTTGATCGGTCGCAAGACGAATTTAGCAGAGTTACACACGCTTAGTCTACGCCTACTGGGAGTGTATCTTAGCATCTTAAAAGTGCGAACGAAGTTTACGCAATATTGCGATCAAAAAAAACTTAGCAGTTTTAGAGTAGCTCCAGACTTACTCTGCCTGTGCGATCAGTTCAGTGCTTGTCGTTCCTGGTTTGACGTCACAAACACTCCCAGCGTTCGCCCAGACACTCCCCCGTTTCTCCGGCCACTCCTGCGTTTTTTCCGGAAACGGTAGCGTTTTCAGCCACACGCCCATAAAACGCCGTGTTTCCGCCCAGTAACACCCATTTCCTGTCAATCACACTACGTTCGCCGGTGCGAACAAAAAGCCGTGAGTAAAAATCCTTTCTTCATAGCAGAATTACTTAGCGCAGTCGCAGTGCGAACATTGCGCATGCGCTCTAAGCTGATTTTCACTGCGATGCGAAAAAAAAGAACGAGCGAACGACTCGGAATGAGGGCCTATCTGCGGAATACTAAGTTTATTAGCGAGAGTCAGCATGGGTTTGTGAGGGACAGATCATGTCAAACTAACTTAATTAGCTTCTACGAGGAAGTGAGCAATAATCTTGACCAGGGAAAAGCAGTGGATGTGGTCTATTTAGATTTTGCGAAAGCCTTCGATACAGTGCCTCACAATAGACTGATGATCAAATTAAGGGAACTTGGCCTAGGAAATACTGTTTGTACATGGATAGGTAATTGGCTGGATAACAGGGTACAACGAGTAGTGGTCAATGGGATGTTCTCCAGCTGGGCACCAGTAGTCAGCGGTATACCACAAGGGTCTGTACTTGGCCCGCTACTGTTTAATATATTTATTAATGACCTAGGAATAGACCTGGGAAGCACAGTATCAATCTTTGCAGATGATACTAAACTGTGTAAGGTAATTAATTCAGAATTAGATGTGCAGTCTCTACAGAATGACTTATTTAAACTTGAATTCTGGTCGTCTAAATGGGGATTGAGGTTCAATATTGAAAAATGCAAACTTATGCATTTTGGGATTAAAAACAAACTTGCATCCTATTCACTCAATGGGGAAAATATAGGTGTAACAGTAGTGAATAAAGATTTGGGGGTGCTCATAGTATGCTCAATAACAGTACACAATGTCAAAATGCAGCAAAGAAGGGAAGTAAAGTCCTTGCTTGCATAAAACGGGGTATTGAGACAAGGGACAAGGATGTAATCCTGCTGCTGTACAAATCATTGGTACGTCCGCACCTGGTATATTGTGTTCAATTCTGGGCACCATATTATAAAAAAGATATTGGGGAACTCGAAAGAGTTCAACGGCGTGCTACTCAACGGCGTGTTACTAAACTGATTAAAGGGTTAGAGACACTGGAGTACGAGGAAAGGCTTACTAGGTTAAATATGTATATACACAAGAAAAGAGGCATCTAAGAGGAGATATTATAAATATCTTCAAATATGTAAAGGGTCATTACAAGGAGTTAGCAGGGGATTTGTTTATTAATAGAACTCTGTATAGGACATGTGGACACTCACTGAAGTTAGAGGAGAGAAAATTTTGTACAAAACGTAGGAAAGGGTTCTTCACCGTAAGGGCAATAAGGGTTTGGAACTGCCTGCCGGAGAGGGTAATAATGGTGTACTCTGTAAATGTATTTAACAACAGATTGGACAGCTTTCTAGCTGAAAAAAGTATCCAAGGCTATAGCATTTAATATATTGATATTAAGTATCTGGGAGTTATACGAAATATAGTTGACAGTTGGTATGAAACCATTGCTTCAGCTGGTGCATTATAATGTGCACAGCTTAATACAGAATACTGTACAGGTTGAACCTGATGGGCATTTTGCCTCTATTCAACCTTAACAACTGTGTAACTGTTCCACTCTCCTCTCAAACAGATCTAATTTAGTAGTAGGAACAAAATTAAGACCCATGGACAAGATCTTATTTTCAAGTGGTGAAAAAGTACAATCAGATAGATTAAATATTACTTCCGTTTGGAGTAAGGTCAATGTTTTGCGTTTCTTCCTCTGCCCTTGGCCCCCCTGACTCATGTGGTGCCTTTGGGGTCGGTTAATTGGGCTCCTGGACGTACCCCTAATTGGGGCGACCTGAGATGGTGTCTTGTAATTCCGCATCACTTGCGTATACTGCCCCATCTGCAGATGATTCTGTATCCAACTGTGTAGTGTTGAAACGATTAGGCTGACATTGTCTGGATATCCTTCTCGTTGTAGATGTACCTGATATCCAGGAATACACTTGCCTTTTGGCATAGTCATTGTTGACCTTATGCAACTTGTTTCTTTTATATTGGATCAAGTCCTTCCGATATTTTTCAATCTGTGTAGACAATCAAGCCAGTTATTGGGAACAACAGCCTCCAACGTTGGTTTATGAATCGATTCAAATGCTTGAAACTGAAAGCATATGTTGGCAAGTTCACGAGTTACTTCCTCTATAACTAAAAGTATAAGGTCAAATGAACACTCATTAAGAATAAGAATCCATTTCTTACAAAAAGAGGCATTGAAACGCCCAATAGTCAGAATATTCTTAATACAAAAACCGCTGGGTAGTTTACCCTCGCTGTGGTAATCTGATAAGGTAACCCTGTGATAATAATAATCCTGCTCCTTACGTTTCAATTTGAGCAGTTCACGGAAGAGGTGTAAATTATCCAAACTGCCTCCTGTAGTGTTAAGGTTTTCTTTGAACAGGATATTAGCGGCATCCAAATCTGAATAGCTGAACGTTTCTCCCTAAAGACAGTTCAATCACTGCTAAAAGGGCTTCAAAGTCAGTATCAATTGTGTCGACATGTTTGGGTGCTGCAAAGCAGTAACCAATGGCACTTAATAAACAAACAGTCACCCCAAGTGAGATTAAAAAAAAAAAAAAAAAAAGAGTCCAGACAAATGGTATAAATAATATAAAACGGATGGGTGCCTGCAAGGTAACAAACAATTCCAAGCAAGGAATGTGTGTCCTTATATCCAAATGCAGTCAGCGGCACTCCTTTCCATAATCAGCATAGTAAAAGGTAACAGTCGGTGCCCTCCATGGGAAATTTTGCAGGGTCCCCGTATAAAAATAAGCTGTCAGCGGCACTCACGGCATCACAAAGAAACAACAAGCTGTGGGGCAGATGTATTAACCTGGAGAAGGCATAAGGAAGTGATAAACCAGTGATATGTGCAAGGTGATAAAGGCACCAGCCAATCAGCTCCAATATGTAAATTAACAGTTAGGATCTGATTGGCTGGTGCCTTTATCACCTTGCACATATCACTGGTTTATCACTTCCTTATGCCTTCTCCAGGTTAATACCCCCACAGTGTCTGGTAAGTCAACGTTTCAATGTTATTTCAAAGCATTTTCGTCAGGGCAACACATAATGAACGTGTAACATACCTATATTCCCACCAGACTGTCCGTGGCGCCCAGCGTCCGCCGCACCCATTCAGTAAAGATGACGTCATCACAGGACGCAGGACATGACGTCACGAAGAATCCCATCTATCAGTGATAATTGAAAAGCAATTGATGTGTTAGAAAAGTAACAAATCGTACAACAAAAGTAAAATATTTTGATTCAAAGTGATACATTGCCTCTGCCATATTAGTAATACATGTAGCAACTTATATCACGCTTGTAATCAGAATTAAAGGGCCAGCACCATCCGTACATACTTACCTAACAGTCAAGCTGTGGCTGCATAATTTACACAGATCATGTCATACACATTATACATAGTATTTAAATGCTTATATAAAGCAAACATATGTATATAAATGGATCCAGCCCACAAAATGTTCAGTTCACTCTTATGAAAAGTCAGTATCACTGTATACGGGGAAAAAAAAAAAAAAAAAAAAATATATATATATATATATAGCAAAACAAGGGATGCAGTCAGTTTACCTGCAATCAAAATCCCGACGGTCACAATACCGACAACCATTGACCGATTGTCCAAATACCGACATGGTCAAAATACCGACAGGTCAGAAAATCGACATGACTTTTTCATGATTTTTTTTATTGAAACTGACTTGTTCATACTTTACCATCCCAGTGGATGTGGAAGCGGAATATAATAGTGTGCCCAAAGCGCACTCGCCATGCGAGGGGACGCGGTACACTTATACGGTGTCCATGTTGACCTATGTCGACATGCACACCCAAGAAACAATGAAAAACAATAAAAACACTTAAATGTCGGTATTTTGACCATGTCAGTATTTTGACCTTGTCGGTATTTTTGACCATCGGTCAATTGCTGTCTGTATTTTGACCGTCGGGATTTTGATTGTAGGAAATCATACTGATCCCCAAAATAATAGTGATAAATGGCGCTAAAACAAAAAGTGATTAACAGTGCAAAACTTTGTGAAAACAATAAATGTATGTAAATTATGTCCCTTTTATAAAGCAGACTGTACTTCCTGTGTGATTCCAGTCCAATCCAATGATTCACATTGGTAGTGAAAATCTGTAAATAATGACAAACAAGCGCCTCCTAGTGCAATAAAACAAACGATCTCTGGGGAATGCAGTACAGGTGGTGGTAAATAACACACGTACCATATGACAATGGCAAAAAAAAAATTAAATATTTTGCCTGAAACACTTTTAAAACGTCTCTTCAGAGGCGTAACTAGGGTTTTTGGAGCCAAGGGCAAGAGCAATAATGGCGCCCCCCCCCCCCCCCCAAAAAAAAAAGGAAAGTATGTGCACACGCCACCGATGTCACTGTATATAAAGATGTCTGGGTGTGTATGTATAGATGTAGGTGCAGTGGTGGAAGTGGAATTTTTGAAGGGAGAATGAAAAAGTGAAGGTAGCAATTATGCGCTCGCACTCCGGAAAAGGGGGCGTGGTCACTCAAAAGGGGCGTGACCTTCAGTGTAGTAGGACCCCTTATACTATCTAGTAGTGGTGCCCCTTTCACATTATAGCACACGGTATGAGCCGAAATTCACATTATAGCACACGGCATGAGCCGAAATTCACATTATAGCACACGGCATGAGCCGAAACTTACATTACCCCACATGGTATGAGCCGAAATTCATATTACCCCACACAGTATGAGCCGAAATTCACATTATAGCACACGGTATGAGCCGAAATTCACATTATAGAGTGAGGGGATCCTACCCCCTTAATTAACTAATCCTGCGGGGCACTGTGGTGAGGGTAGCCTTCCCCCTAATTGACTAATTGCATAGTTTAGCAACGAAGGGGTTGCAGCGGTTTCTCACCCCAAGCGGCGGCGCTTCAGCCACCTCCGACACTCCACGTCTTCGGCACCACCCGGGATGCAGAGCACCGCACCGGGGATGCACCCTTTTCAGTGTGGTCTGCTGCGCTCCGAAGGGGGATCTTCTCTCCTGCTGCAGGATCCCGATGTGCGCCGTCCTCCCCGCTGTTACTGCCACGGTAAGCATTAGTATAATTTACCCGTCACTCCTGCCCCCTCACTCCTGCATTGTGCCCCGTCACTCCTGCCTCCTCACTCCTGCATCATGCCCCATCACTCCTGCTTCCTGCCCCCTCACTCCTGCCTCCTCACTCCTGCATCCTGCCCCGTCACTCCTGCCTCCTCACTCCTGCATGCTGCCCCGTCACTCCTGCCTCCTCACTCCTGCATCATGCCCCATCACTCCTGCTTCCTGCCCCCTCACTCCTGCTTCCTGCCCCCTCACTCCTGCCTCCTGCCCCCTCACTCCTGCCCCCTCAATCCTGCCTCCTGTCTTTTGTCTCACAGCATCCCCGTGTCCCTCAGATGGCAGATCCCTGGGTACAGTGGGGTGATTCTGGCGGGGGTTAGGGTAGATCTCTGGGTGCCGGGGGGCGACACTGGCAGCATATGAGGTCAGATATAGGTGCAGGGGTGACATTGGCAGGGGTGAAGGCAGATCAGGGGTGTAGGGGTAGACATTGGCAGGGGTTGAAGGCAGATCAGTGTACAGGAGGTGAGGGTAGACATCTGGGTACAGGGGGTGAGGGCAGATCTAGGTACAGGGGTGACACTGGCATGGGGAAAGGACAGATTTAGGAGCAGGGGGTGAGGGAAGATCTGGGAATAGGGGGTGATGGCAGATCTAGGTACAGGGTGAGGGAAGATCTAGGGGCATGGAGTGAGGGCAGATCTGGGGGCTGTGGGTGACACTGGCAGGGCGTTAGGACAACAGGTGACACTGGCAGGGGGTGAGGGCAACGGGTGACACTGGCAGGGGGTGAGGGCAGTGGGTGACACTGGCATGGGAAGAGGGTGGATCGAGGGGCTGTGGGTGACACTGGCAGGGCGTGAGGGCAACAGGTGACACTGGCAGGGGGTGAGGGCAGCGGGTGACACTGGCAGGGGGTGAGGGCAGTGGGTGACACTGGCAGGGGGTGAGGGCAGTGGGTGACGTTGGCAGGGGGTGAGGGCAGTGGGTCACACTGGCATGGGGTGAGGGTAGATCTGGGGGCTGTGGGTGACACTGGCAGGGCGTGAGGGCATCAGGTGACACTGGCAGGGGGTGAGGGCAGCGGGTGACACTGGCAGGGGGTGAGGGCAGCGGGTGACACTGGCAGGGGGTGAGGGCAGTGGGTGACACTGGCAGGGGGTGAGGGCAGTGGGTCACACTGGCATGGGGTGAGGGTAGATCTGGGGGCTGTGGGTGACACTGGCAGGGAGTGAAGGCAACAGGTGACACTGGCAGGGGGTGAGGGCAACAGGTGACACTGGCAGGGGGTGAGGACAGCGGGTGACACTGGCAGGGGGTGAGGGAAGATCTGGGGGCAGCAGGTGACACTGGCAGGGGGAGAGGGCAGATATAGAGACATGCACCTCTATTGACTGCAGCAGACTTTAATAAGCAGGAGCTTTCCCCATTGCCGGTAAACAGGCATTCCTTCCCCCCTTACCTGCCGTGTCCGGCTTGCTCCTGGCGGGAGCGGGAGGCGTGAAGCCGCGGTGCGGGCGGTAGTGGGAGCTGCAGCCAGCGTGTGCGGAGCAGGAGCTGCTGCCGGCAGGGGGTGCGGGACTTTCACCCCCCTCCCCTCCCAGCGAGCTGAGGTGGCAGGTAACAGCAGGCTGTTCACACAGGGGAGCGTGACACATCGCGGTCACGCTCCCAACAGGAAGAGGCCAGCAGCAGCAGCGCAACCGTGGAGTGCAGAGCTGTGGCGGCAGTGGGCGCATGGGGCGAGCGGGCCATGCAGGTGCTGGTGCCGCCCCCCTCTGCTGGGGTTGCCACGGCGCCCAGGGCACGCACCCTGCTCGCCCCATGCTAGTTACGCCTCTGCGTCTCTTGTTACCTATGGTGTGGGTAACTTGGTAAATGACCATACAGGAGCATATATATATATATAATTATATATATATATATATATATGTATATATGTATGTATATATGTATATATATATATATATATATATGTATGTATATATATATATATATATATATATATATAAAATCAGTTGGCATCGAGCTTGCTCACTATGAGGCAACCAGAAAAACAGGGAATTTTTGAATGCCCTTTGAAAGGGTTTTATAAGTGCAATCATTGTAACATTTGTAAGTTTTCACATCCTAGCACACGTACTGTTACTAATTTTAATGACTCTAGGTCCTATCAAATCAGGGACCTGATAAATTGCAATACTTCATGGGTAATATATGTTCTGGAGTGCCCTTGTAATTTGAAATACGTGGGCAAAACAAAAAGGCTGCTGAAGATAAGAATACAAGAACATATACGAAGTATTAGAAACAAAGTTGATACCCATACTATCCCTAGACATGTTAAAATTTTTCATGCTTCTGATGTCAACTGTCTTAAGTTTAAGACCATTGAGTTGGTACTTCTGGGTACCAGAGGAGGGGACCGTGAGAACAAATTATCCAGGCGTGAAATGTATTGGATCTTTGAATTGAATACTTTAATGCCACATGGTCTGAATGACAATTATGAAATAGCACCTTTCCTATAGCCCAGTGTGTATGTTTATACAATGTTTTTATATATTTTTCGTCCTTTTTATATCTGAAAATATTTATTATTTATATATTGGCCCTCATTCCGAGTTGTTCGCTCGGTAAAAATCTTCGCATCGCAGCGATTTTCCGCTTAATGCGCATGCGCAATGTCCGCACTGCGACTGCGCCAAGTAAATTTGCTATGCATTTAGGAATCTTACTCACGACATTTTCATCGTTCTGGCGATCGTATTGTGATTGACAGGAAATGGGTGTTACTGGGCGGAAACACGCCGTTTTATGGGCGTGTGGGAAAAAACGCTACCGTTTCCGGAAAAAACGCAGGAGTGGCCGGAGAAACGGGGGAGTGTCTACTGTCTGGGCGAACGCTGGGTGTGTTTGTGACGTCAAACCAGGAACGACAAGCACTGAAATGATCGCAGATGCCGAGTAAGTCTGAAGCTACTCAGAAACTGCCACGAGGTGTGTAATCGCAATATTGCGAATACATCGTTCGCAATTTTAAGATGCTAAGATTCACTCCCAGTAGGCGGCGGCTTAGCATGAGCAAATCTGCTAAAATTCACTTGCGAGCGAACAACTCGGAATGAGGGCCATTGTCCATAATGCTGCCATTCCCCTTTTTCTTTCTTTTTTTACTCTGTCAATTTTTTATTCTGTTAATTTGTTATTAATGAAGTCCCTTTCCCTTCTCTATTTGTACTTACCTTTAGGGTTTAAGTGTTTTTTTGCTGCTACATTAGTGCTTTACTAATACACATATGCACTTTAGAATTGTTTGCAAGAATCAGGGATTATTATATTTGTCTTCTATTAATAGAGGCTACATGAAAATGGCGGACGCAGGCCCCGTGTATCCAAAGGTCACGTCTTTTGTTTTGGGTGAGGAGGCGGCACTGTGACCGCTGTTTCCCTCGCGCTGACATGAACATGACGGACGGGACATGAGACCAGTGCCACATGTCATCCCACTTACAGTGCGGGAACTGTGCTACGTCTGTGTGCATAGGGGCGGTGCTTAGCGGTGTGACGTGATCACGTCCGCGTGAGCCGCGGAAGTCTCTGTGATGTCATGATGCTCACGAGAGCCGTGATTAGCATTTTAACTGAATGAGAATAGAGATGAGCGGGTTCGGTTTCTCTGAATCCGAACCCGCCCGAACTTCATGGTTTTTTTCACGGGTCCGAGCAGACTCGGATCCTCCCGCCTTGCTCGGTTAACCCGAGCGCGCCCGAACGTCATCATGACGCTGTCGGATTCTCGCGAGACTCGGATTCTATATAAGGAGCCGCGCGTCGCCGCCATTTTCACACGTGCATTGAGATTGATAGGGAGAGGACGTGGCTGGCGTCCTCTCCATTTAGATTAGAAGAGAGAGAGAGAGAGATTGACCTGATTTACTGGAGCTTAGGAGTACTGTAGAAGTGTAGAGAGTGCAGAGTTTACTAGTGACTGACCACAGTGACCACCAGACAGTGCAGTTTTGTTTTATTTAATATATCCGTTCTCTGCCTGAAAAAAACGATACACACAGTGACTCAGTCACATACCATATCTGTGTGCACTGCTCAGCCCAGTGTGCTGCATCATCTATGTATATATATATCTGACTGTGCTCAGCTCACACAGCTTATAATTGTGGGGGAGACTGGGGAGCACTGCAGTGCCAGTTATAGGTTATAGCAGGAGCCAGGAGTACATATTATATTAAAATTAAACAGTGCACACTTTTGCTGCAGGAGTGCCACTGCCAGTGTGACTGACCAGTGACCTGACCACACTGACCACCAGTATAGTTAGTAGTATACTATATTGTGATTGCCTGAAAAAGTTAAACACTCGTCGTGTGACTTCACTTGTGTGGTGTTTTTTTTTTTATTCTATAAAAAACTCATTCTGCTGACAGACAGTGTCCAGCAGGTCCGTCATTATATAATATATACCTGTCCGGCTGCAGTAGTGATATATATATATTTTTTATATCATTATTTATCATCCAGTCGCAGCAGACACAGTACGGTAGTTCACGGCTGTAGCTACATCTGTGTCGGCACTCGGCAGTCCATCCATAATTGTATACCACCTACCCGTGGTTTTTTTTTCTTTCTTCTTTATACATACATACTACTACATCTCTTTATCAACCAGTCTATATTAGCAGCAGACACAGTACAGTACGGTAGTTCACGGCTGTAGCTACCTCTGTGTCGGCACTCGGCAGTCCGTCCATAATTGTATACCACCTACCCGTGGTTTTTTTTTCTTTCTTCTTTATACATACATACTACTACATCTCTTTATCAACCAGTCTATATTAGCAGCAGACACAGTACAGTACGGTAGTCCACGGCTGTAGCTACCTCTGTGTCGGCACTCGGCAGTCCGTCCATAATTGTATACCACCTACCCGTGGTTTTTTTTTCTTTCTTCTTTATACATACATACTACTACATCTCTTTATCAACCAGTCTATATTAGCAGCAGACACAGTACAGTACGGTAGTCCACGGCTGTAGCTACCTCTGTGTCGGCACTCGGCAGTCCGTCCATAATTGTATACCACCTACCCGAGGTTTTTTTTCTTTCTTCTTTATACATACATACTACTACATCTCTTTATCAACCAGTCTATATTAGCAGCAGACACAGTACAGTACGGTAGTCCACGGCTGTAGCTACCTCTGTGTCGGCACTCGGCAGTCCGTCCATAATTGTATACCACCTACCCGTGGTTTTTTTTTCTTTCTTCTTTATACATACATACTACTACATCTCTTTATCAACCAGTCTATATTAGCAGCAGACACAGTACAGTACGGTAGTCCACGGCTGTAGCTACCTCTGTGTCGGCACTCGGCAGTCCGTCCATAATTGTATACTAGTATCCATCCATCTCCATTGTTTACCTGAGGTGCCCTTTAGTTGTGCCTATTAAAATATGGAGAACAAAAATGTTGAGGTTCCAAAATTAGGGAAAGATCAAGATCCACTTCCACCTCGTGCTGAAGCTGCTGCCACTAGTCATGGCCGAGACGATGAAATGCCAGCAACGTCGTCTGCCAAGGCCGATGCCCAATGTCATAGTACAGAGCATGTCAAATCCAAAACACCAAATATCAGTAAAAAAAGGACTCCAAAACCTAAAATAAAATTGTCGGAGGAGAAGCGTAAACTTGCCAATATGCCATTTACCACACGGAGTGGCAAGGAACGGCTGAGGCCCTGGCCTATGTTCATGGCTAGTGGTTCAGCTTCACATGAGGATGGAGGCACTCAGCCTCTCGCTAGAAAAATGAAAAGACTCAAGCTGGCAAAAGCAGTAGCACCGCAAAGAACTGTGCGTTCTTCGAAATCCCAAATCCACAAGGAGAGTCCAATTGTGTCGGTTGCGATGCCTGACCTTCCCAACACTGGACGTGAAGAGCATGCGCCTTCCACCATTTGCACGCCCCCTGCAAGTGCTGGAAGGAGCACCCGCAGTCCAGTTCCTGATAGTCAGATTGAAGATGTCAGTGTTGAAGTACACCAGGATGAGGAGGATATGGGTGTTGCTGGCGCTGGGGAGGAAATTGACCAGGAGGATTCTGATGGTGAGGTGGTTTGTTTAAGTCAGGCACCCGGGGAGACACCTGTTGTCCGTGGGAGGAATATGGCCGTTGACATGCCTGGTGAAAATACCAAAAAAATCAGCTCTTCGGTGTGGAACTATTTCAACAGAAATGCGGACAACAGGTGTCAAGCCGTGTGTTGCCTTTGTCAAGCTGTAATAAGTAGGGGTAAGGACGTTAACCACCTCGGAACATCCTCCCTTATACGTCACCTGCAGCGCATTCATAATAAGTCAGTGACAAGTTCAAAAACTTTGGGTGACAGCGGAAGCAGTCCACTGACCAGTAAATCCCTTCCTCTTGTAACCAAGCTCACGCAAACCACCCCACCAACTCCCTCAGTGTCAATTTCCTCCTTCCCCAGGAATGACAATAGTCCTGCAGGCCATGTCACTGGCAATTCTGATGATTCCTCTCCTGCCTGGGATTCCTCCGATGCATCCTTGCGTGTAACGCCTACTGCTGCTGGCGCTGCTGTTGTTGCTGCTGGGAGTCGATGGTCATCCCAGAGGGGAAGTCGTAAGACCACTTTTACTACTTCCACCAAGCAATTGACTGTCCAACAGTCCTTTGCGAGGAAGATGAAATATCACAGCAGTCATCCTACTGCAAAGCGGATAACTGAGGCCTTGGCATCCTGGGTGGTGAGAAACGTGGTTCCGGTATCCATCATTACTGCAGAGCCAACTAGAGACTTGTTGGAGGTACTGTGTCCCCGGTACCAAATACCATCTAGGTTCCATTTCTCTAGGCAGGCGATACCGAAAATGTACACAGACCTCAGAAAAAGAGTCACCAGTGTCCTAAAAAATGCAGCTGTACCCAATGTCCACTTAACCACGGACATGTGGACAAGTGGAGCAGGGCAGGGTCAGGACTATATGACTGTGACAGCCCACTGGGTAGATGTATGGACTCCCGCCGCAAGAACAGCAGCGGCGGCACCAGTAGCAGCATCTCGCAAACGCCAACTCTTTCCTAGGCAGGCTACGCTTTGTATCACCGGTTTCCAGAATACGCACACAGCTGAAAACCTCTTACGGCAACTGAGGAAGATCATCGCGGAATGGCTTACCCCAATTGGACTCTCCTGTGGATTTGTGGCATCGGACAACGCCAGCAATATTGTGTGTGCATTAAATATGGGCAAATTCCAGCACGTCCCATGTTTTGCACATACCTTGAATTTGGTGGTGCAGAATTATTTAAAAAACGACAGGGGCGTGCAAGAGATGCTGTCGGTGGCCAGAAGAATTGCGGGACACTTTCGGCGTACAGGCACCACGTACAGAAGACTGGAGCACCACCAAAAACGCCTGAACCTGCCCTGCCATCATCTGAAGCAAGAAGTGGTAACGAGGTGGAATTCAACCCTCTATATGCTTCAGAGGTTGGAGGAGCAGCAAAAGGCCATTCAAGCCTATACAATTGAGCACGATATAGGAGGTGGAATGCACCTGTCTCAAGCGCAGTGGAGAATGATTTCAACGTTGTGCAAGGTTCTGCTGCCCTTTGAACTTGCCACACGTGAAGTCAGTTCAGACACTGCCAGCCTGAGTCAGGTCATTCCCCTCATCAGGCTTTTGCAGAAGAAGCTGGAGACATTGAAGGAGGAGCTAACACGGAGCGATTCCGCTAGGCATGTGGGACTTGTGGATGGAGCCCTTAATTCGCTTAACAAGGATTCACGGGTGGTCAATCTGTTGAAATCAGAGCACTACATTTTGGCCACCATGCTCGATCCTAGATTTAAAGCCTACATTGGATCTCTCTTTCCGGCAGACACAAGTCTGCTGGGGTTGAAAGACCTGCTGGTGAGAAAATTGTCAAGTCAAGCGGAATGCGACCTGTCAACATCTCCTCCTTCACATTCTCCCGCAACTGGGGGTGCGAGGAAAAGGCTCAGAATTCCGAGCCCACCCGCTGGCGGTGATGCAGGGCAGTCTGGAGCGACTGCTGATGCTGACATCTGGTCCGGACTGAAGGACCTGACAACGATTACGGACATGTCGTCTACTGTCACTGCATATGATTCTCTCCCCATTGAAAGAATGGTGGAGGATTATATGAGTGACCGCATCCAAGTAGGCACGTCACACAGTCCATACTTATACTGGCAGGAAAAAGAGGCAATTTGGAGGCCCTTGCACAAACTGGCTTTATTCTACCTAAGTTGCCCTCCCACAAGTGTGTACTCCGAAAGAGTGTTTAGTGCCGCCGCTCACCTTGTCAGCAATCGGCGTACGAGGTTACATCCAGAAAATGTGGAGAAGATGATGTTCATTAAAATGAATTATAATCAATTCCTCCGCGGAGACATTGACCAGCAGCAATTGCCTCCACAAAGTACACAGGGAGCTGAGATGGTGGATTCCAGTGGGGACGAATTGATAATCTGTGAGGAGGGGGATGTACACGGTGATATATCGGAGGATGATGATGAGGTGGACATCTTGCCTCTGTAGAGCCAGTTTGTGCAAGGAGAGATTAATTGCTTCTTTTTTGGGGGGGGTCCAAACCAACCCGTCATATCAGTCACAGTCGTGTGGCAGACCCTGTCACTGAAATGATGGGTTGGTTAAAGTGTGCATGTCCTGTTTTGTTTATACAACATAAGGGTGGGTGGGAGGGCCCAAGGACAATTCCATCTTGCACCTCTTTTTTCTTTTATTTTTCTTTGCGTCATGTGCTGTTTGGGGAGGGTTTTTTGGAAGGGACATCCTGCGTGACACTGCAGTGCCACTCCTAAATGGGCCCGGTGTTTGTGTCGGCCACTAGGGTCGCTTATCTTACTCACACAGTCAGCTACCTCATTGCGCCTCTTTTTTTCTTTGCGTCATGTGCTGTTTGGGGAGGGTTTTTTGGAAGGGCCATCCTGCGTGACACTGCAGTGCCACTCCTAGATGGGCCCGGTGTTTGTGTCGGCCACTAGGGTCGCTAATCTTACTCACACAGCTACCTCATTGCGCCTCTTTTTTTCTTTGCGTCATGTGCTGTTTGGGGAGGGTTTTTTGGAAGGGACATCCTGCGTGACACTGCAGTGCCACTCCTAAATGGGCCCGGTGTTTGTGTCGGCCACTACGGTCGCTAATCTTACTCACACAGCTACCTCATTGCGCCTCTTTTTTTCTTTGCGTCATGTGCTGTTTGGGGAGGGTTTTTTGGAAGGGACATCCTGCGTGACACTGCAGTGCCACTCCTAGATGGGCCCGGTGTTTGTGTCGGCCACTAGGGTCGCTAATCTTACTCACACAGCTACCTCATTGCGCCTCTTTTTTTCTTTGCGTCATGTGCTGTTTGGGGAGGGTTTTTTGGAAGGGACATCCTGCGTGACACTGCAGTGCCACTCCTAAATGGGCCCGGTGTTTGTGTCGGCCACTACGGTCGCTAATCTTACTCACACAGCTACCTCATTGCGCCTCTTTTTTTCTTTGCGTCATGTGCTGTTTGGGGAGGGTTTTTTGGAAGGGACATCCTACGTGACACTGCAGTGCCACTCCTAGATGGGCCCGGTGTTTGTGTCGGCCACTAGGGTCGCTAATCTTACTCACACAGCTACCTCATTGCGCCTCTTTTTTTCTTTGCGTCATGTGCTGTTTGGGGAGGGTTTTTTGGAAGGGACATCCTGCGTGACACTGCAGTGCCACTCCTAAATGGGCCCGGTGTTTGTGTCGGCCACTACGGTCGCTAATCTTACTCACACAGCTACCTCATTGCGCCTCTTTTTTTCTTTGCGTCATGTGCTGTTTGGGGAGGGTTTTTTGGAAGGGACATCCTGCGTGACACTGCAGTGCCACTCCTAAATGGGCCCGGTGTTTGTGTCGGCCACTAGGGTCGCTAATCTTACTCACACAGCTTCCTCATTGCGCCTCTTTTTTTCTTTGCGTCATGTGCTGTTTGGGGAGGTTTTTTTGGAAGGGACATCCTGCGTGACACTGCAGTGCCACTCCTAGATGGGCCAGGTGTTTGTGTCGGCCACTAGGGTCGCTTAGCTTAGTCATCCAGCGACCTCGGTGCAAATTTTAGGACTAAAAATAATATTGTGAGGTGTGAGGTATTCAGAATAGACTGAAAATGAGTGGAAATTATGGTTTTTGAGGTTAATAATAATATGGGATCAAAATGACCCCCAAATTCTATGATTTAAGCTGTTTTTTAGGGTTTTTTGAAAAAAACACCCGAATCCAAAACACACCCGAATCCGACAAAAAAAATTCGGTGAGGTTTTGCCAAAACGCGGTCGAACCCAAAACACGGCCGCGGAACCGAACCCAAAACCAAAACACAAAACCCGAAAAATTTCAGGCGCTCATCACTAAATGAGAAACTATAGCAGTGTGAGCTATACCCAGGAGTGACGTTTATTTCATCTGTTTTGGCGGTGAACACAAAAGTTTTAAAAATCAAATTAATAGTAGTGGTATAAATAGATCTAGAGGGAAATAGGGCACTACACTCCTGATGAAGTCAGGCCAGTGACGCCAGAAGGACGAAACGCGTTGAGTTAAACTGACCAGTCCTTACCTACTACAGATCAGATAAGCTGTTTTTTTTAATCTTTTTAATGTACGGGCATTTGATGTTTTTTAAGCCAATAAAATTTGTGTTAAACTGTATTACACTATTTTGGCTCCCCCATCTGTTCTCTCTTTTATACCTGATATAATTGAGAACTGGAAACTTCATGAGGTTCCAATACTGATTGTGAAATCCACCCAGACTGGGAACATCATCTGAATTGTGTTGCGTCATGTAAAGTGGATATGTCCAGTTGAGACGGTACTTTCTTGTTTCAAGGGTGTTACAAACGGATGAAGGTTCACGTTTTTGAGATCCTTATATACTACACTAGTAGGCGCTGTTTTTCACCTTTTAGCTACATATATATATATATATATATTTCTCATACGTCCTAGAGGATGCTGGGGATGCTTCAAGAACCATGGGGTATAGATGGGATCCGCAGGAGACATAGGCACACTTTAAGACTTTGATTGGGTGTGAACTGGCTCCTCCCTCTATGCCCCTCCTCCAGACTCCAGTTCAGATTCTGTGCCCAGTGAGACTGGTCACACACAGGGGAGCTCTACTGAGTTTCTTTGAAAAGACTTTATGTTTATTATTTTCAGGGAGACCTGCTGGCAACAGGCTCCCTGCTTCGTGGGACTGAGGGGAGAGAAGCAGACCTACTTCTCTGAGTTCAAAGGCACTGCTTCTTAGGCTACTGGACACCATTAGCTCTAGAGGGTCCAATCACTTGGTAGCCTAGCTGCTCGTTCCCGGAGCAGCGCCGTCACCCCACTTGCAGAGCCAGAAGAAAGAAGCCGGTTGAGTAAAAGAAAAAAAGAAGACTTCAGTGACAGCAGAAGACTTCAGTGTTGAGGTACCGCGCGGCGGTCGCGCTGCGCGCCATGCTCCCACACATGCAGCGGCACTGACAGGGTGCAGGGCGCAGGGTAGGCACCCTGGGCAGCATGAACACTGAGGTTTTTTACACTGGCAAATAAGTATATTTAAAGTGCCTAGGCACTAAATATAGACCCCCGCCAGTATAAATATGTAGATTTGAGCGGGACTGAAGCGCGCCGGTGAGGGGGTGTGGCTTAGCCCTCACAGCTCTATCCAGCGCCATTTTCTCCTCACAGAGACGCTGGTCCTTCCTAAACACTGCTGCATTGATCAGAGTGGAAAACGAGGGGGGGGCACAGTGGTTTGGTGTAATATAAATTTAAATAAAAACACTATATCATGGGCGCTGGGGGAAATGAGCTGGAAAACTCCTTCTGTGTTTCCATGACAGATTGTACTGGGGTCTATCCCTTATAGCCAGTGTAATGTCGGTGGGTGTTTGGTACACGTGTGTCAGCATATCTGAGTGCTCTGCCACAAACGGAATGACTATGTCGGTGCTGTCGACTCCTAATGGTACTTGGTACATGGAAATATGTCAACATGTCAGTAGAGATATATTTTTTTCCCAGGAGGAAAATATATGGGAGACACAGACGTGGGGGGTGTCCCTGTCGGCACCAACAATATCTGACTGGGTGGATATGGACATGATAATGTGATATCAGATAGACCTATACCTATATGTTATATGTATGTATAGCATGAATATATAGGCCTGTGGCACGATCACAGACGTGATAATATTATGGAGGGAGTCATATTCATAGAATAGATTTCTCTCAGACCCCTCCAGGTCGCAAAAAAGTTGTTTTGCCCAGTTACTACTCCCGGAGATCGACTCGAAAATCTTTCTTAGGTCGACCATAAGGTTTCCTGATCAGATCCTCAAAAATTGGCATTCAGTACCTGTTCATACACAGAACGTATTAACGTCACTAGGGACCTTGCTGTTCCTATCAAAAAATATGTATATGTAGGTGTATATATGTGTGTATATATGTGTGTATATATATATATATATATATAGGTGAGAGTCACCTCCTGTTCTGCACAGGGCCCTGTCACAAAGGATCGTATGCAGGAAGATATGTGATGCTCTAATTGTGTGTCCGCATGTACGTTGTTTATACTTGCATTACATGCGCATGGGGGAGTAGTTGTATGCAACTTAAGTTGAGTCATGTTTATATCATTGCAGCATACTGCCGTTTGACTACAGGGGATATAGGACTCCTGTTTTCGTGGGCCACTTCCATTGCGGTCTCGACTAGGAGGGCGTGGTGGATTCACCAATGGAATGCTGATGCTGACTCCAAGAAGAACTGGAATATCTTCCATATGAAGGTGAAACCTGGTGGGGATGGCTTTGTTAAGTTGATCTCGGCAGATACCACTGGTAAGTCTACCTTCTTGACCTATGTTCCCTCACAACGGTTGGTGACGCATTTTGGTAGGATGCAGTCATTTCGACCGAATGGATACGGATTTCCCTTTCTTTGCAGGTAGAGGAAGGTGAAAAGGTAAGAGGTCAGCAGCCTTTTCAAGTTCGCAGAGCAGAAATCATCCTATGTTTCTACCACATCCACCGCATGTCGCTGGGTCTATCTTGCGGTAACCCACACCGGTGGGACCACGTCTAATACTCTTCAGTCAGTCCTGGAACAGACATGGACCTGTGAGTTTAAGAATAGAGTCCCAAGGGGGACATACTGGAATTTCCAGACGATTCCCCTCACTGATTTTTCAAATAGACCTTTCCAATTCTCCTCTGGACGGGGAGGTAGTATGCGACGCCATGCAAGAGTGGGGTCAGGATTAGGTCATTGTCCTGCTATCCCGGTCACGAAAAAAAAAAAAAAAAAAAAGGAAAACAGCTGTTATTCAGGCTGTTTCGTGCTTCTGAGGACGGAAGGCTCGATCAGAACAATTACAAACAATTTCTACTTAAGAAGTTGAACTACAAGATGGAATCTCTCTGGGCAGGAATCTCCAATCTGTTACTTGAGAAAGAGGGTCTAAATACGGTTCTTCCGCATTAGGCTTACCTGGGTTTGCTATTCAGGATTGTCAGTGCCAATTCACCGGAGTGATGGCGGTATGATGGTTTTCTTCAATAGTAAAAGAGTCATTATTACTCTGTACTGGGACGCTCTCCTGCGTACGGAGAGGGCAAGAAACAAGTGGGCAAAACGTTGTTTTATCCCTGACGGATCTTCAACAAAGTGGTTGGCTCCTGAACTTGCCAGAATCACGGTTGATCCCAACGTCGTGGTTGTCGGCGTTGGGAAAAATGTTAGATACAGAACTGTTGAGAGTTGTATCTTCCAATGGAAAGAGCTCTGAGGATCCAGAGTCGGGTCAGGTCTACAACAGTGTCAATCCATCAATACATTCCATTGATGAAAGTGAGGGTTGCGGCCTACGAGGCTATTCAGTGAGCAGGTTAAATGCCAGAGTGTTTTTTAGAGGGACCAATTGGACATGTGGTCCGGGTCTCACCTGCACATGCACCGGAAAATAATCTTATCTTCCAGGACCAGAATTTCTCTCCTGTGGTGGCTGTTCAGTTCTCACCTCCTAGAGGGACGAAGGTTTGCGATCCACAATGGGATCCTGGTGTCCATGGATGCAAGTCTCCAGGGCTGGGGAGCAGTCATTCAGGGGGAAACGAATTTCCAGGGAAAATGGTCAAGCCAGAAAGCTTGTCTGCACATAAACATTCTGGAACATCTTGTTCGTGGTCTGCACGTCTTCATTCAGTCGGACTACATACAGCAGTGGCGTACGTAAACCGTCAGGGTGGATCGGAGAGCAGAGCAGAGATGGAAGAAGCCACAACAAAAGTTTTCCGCTGGGCGGAAAGGCATGTCAACGCTCTGTCGGCGATCTTCAGTTTGGGTGTAGATAACTGGGAAACAGACTTCCTCAGCAGACACGATCTCCATTCAGGAGAGTGGGGTCTTCATCAATAGGTCTTTGCAGAAGTGTCAAATCGTTGGGGAATTCCTCAAATAGACATGTTGACGTTTCGCCGCAACAAGAAACTTCAAAAATGTTGTTCCAGGTCGAGGGACCCTTAAGTAATAGAGGTGGACGCCCTGGTGACACCGTGGGTGTTTCAGCCGGTTTAGGTGTTCCCTCCACTTCCAATCATTCCAAGGGATAAAGATCAGAAGAGGAACAAGGGTTCAGGTGATACTCTTTGTTCCAGACTGGCCAAGGAGGGCCTGGTATCCAGATCTTCAGGAGTTGCTCATAGAAGATCCCTGACCTCTTCTTCTTCGAGAGGTCCTGTTACAACAGGGGCTGTGCGTGTATCAAGACTTACTGCGGCTGCATTGACGGCATGGCGGTTGAACACCAATTCATAGCCCGGAAGGGTATTCCCAGTGAAGTAATTCCCACACTTCTTTAGGCTGGAAAAGAAGTAATGGCAAAGCATTACCACCGTATTTGGTGGAAATATGTGTCTTGGTGTGAATCCAAGAAAGCTTCTAAAAATACGGAGGATTTTCAGCTGGGGCAGTTGCTCCATATTTTACAAGCAAGTGTGGAGGCGGGCCTAAAGTTAGGCTCCATTAAAGTACAAATTTCGGACTTAGCAATTTTCTTTTAGAAGGAAAGGCCTTCCTTCCAGAAATACAGACCTTCTTGAAAGGCGTGTTGCACATCCAACCTCCCTTTGTGCCCCCTGTGGCTCCATGGGATCTTAATGTGCTGTTGCAGTTCCTGCAATCTCATTGGTTTGAACCTTTACATTAGGTTGCATTAAACTTTCTTACTTGGAAAGTGGTCATGATGTTGGCCTTAGCATCCGCAAGGCGGGTATCTAAATTGGCAGCTTTGTCTCACAAAAGCCCTATTTAATCTTCCATGCTGATAGAGCGGAGTTGAGAACTCGTCAGCAATTTCTGCCAAAAGTGGTTTCACGGAAACCAGTCTATTGTGGTGCCAGTGACTACTGACACCTTGGCGGAATCGAAGTCTCTCAATGTGGTCAGAGCTTTAAAAATCTATGTCGCCAGAACGGCTCATATTAGGAAAACAGAGGCTCTGTTTGTCCTATGGGCTCCCATTGGGGCTTCTGCTTCCAAGCAGACTATTGCGCACTGGGTCTGCAATACGATTCAGCGGGATCATTCTACAACAGGATTGCCGTTACCAAAATCGGTGAAGGCCCATTCTACTGGAAAGGTGGGCTCATCCTGGGTGGCTGGCCGAGGGGTCTCGGCATTGCAGCTTTGCTGAGCTGCTACTTGGCCGGGATCAAACACCTTTACGAAGTTACAAGTTTGATACCCTGGCTGATGTGGACCTCTTGTTTGGTCAATCGGTGCTGCAGAGTCGTCCGCACTCTCCCTCCCGTTCTAGAGCTTTGGTATAAACCCCATGGTTCTTGAAGCATCCCCAGCATCCTCTAGGACGTATGAGAAAATAGGATTTTAATACCTACCGGTAAATCCTTTTCTCTTAGTACGTAGAGGATGCTGGGCGCCCGTCCCAGTGCGTACTGTATCTGCAGTTATTGGGTATGTTTACACACCTGGTGTGTTGTGTTTCAGTCAGCCTGTTGCTGATGATGTTCATGCTATGGCATGCGTTATGCTGTTATTGGTGGTGTTTACACACACAGATTGTGTTACGCTTTATGTCAGCGTATTGCTGCATATTATTCATGCCGTCGGCTGGTGTTCTATTGAATGCCACGTTCTGCGGCATACTGTGGTGTGAGCTGGTAAGATGCTCACCGTGGTTTAACGATAAATTCTTTCCTCGAAATGTCCGTCTCCCTGGGCACAGTTACTTAAACTGGAGTCTGGAGAGGGGCATAAAGGGAGGAGCCAGTTCACACCCAATAAAAGTCTTAAAGTGTGCCTATGTCTCCTGCGGATCCCGTCTATACCCCATGGTTCTTGAAGCGTCCCTAGCATCCTCTACGGACTAAGAGAAAGGATTTACCGGTAGGTATTTAAATCCTATTATAGTTTATTTTACAAACAAGTAATACAATTTTTGGTGAGAAAAAGTAAATACTTTACAATGAAACCTTAGAAAAGTTTTAAAAATAAATGGTGGATAAAAAATACAATAAAAATCATAAAAGATGCTTATCTTTCAGTATTGAGGTAGGGTCAGGGTCACCAACGCATTTCGTCCTATAGACTTTGTCAAGGGGTAGAGAGAAGCTGCCATCAGGCTGATATTTTTACCCACATTAATCAGGAGGAGGTAGCCGACCTCACTTCCTGTTGCCAATGGGTATTTGTAAGGGAACATTAATTAAACCTCAAACTTGCATGTGGGTTTTAATAAACTTTAGGGGACTAGGTCTGGGTGGACGATTGTGATAAATTATTATTTTAAATAACTTTAAACATAACAAGACTCTTCTGAAAATGGGACTTACTGTTTCAGTAGCGCTTGCTTCATTAAGCATGGAGCATGTGCAGTCCTTGACAATGATGACTTCCACGTTTCTGGTCAGGTGGAATGCATCTGGAGTGCATGACGACTTCTGGTCGTGGGTTTCCGGTAAACTTTCCTGATTACAAGATCCTCATAGTCTTGGTAACGGCGGCCATTTTCTAGTAGGTTATACAGGCGTCTTAAGTCTTTGGGAGATATTTGACAGTTCCAGCGGCCGTTTTGGGAGAGTCCGATCGTGATTTTAAGCTTGTTAAGTTCCAGGCTCATTCCCGCAGCAGCATAAAGTGGAAAAATAGATAGAAGCAGTTTAATGGAATGTTATGATGTTTCATTACTGTGTGCCATATTTAAGCACCAATAGACAATATATACATATATATAAAAAACAGAAAAAATAACTATTTTTTTGTATCATTGGACCAACTGTTTTACTTAGTTAGTAATAATATATGAAATCATTTCGAATTTATTTATATCAAAAAGATGATATTTCTATAGATGCATAGTGTATTGTGTTATGTATTATGTTTACTAGTGGATAAACTAATTAGTGGACTGTATCCTATGTGATTATATGTCACCTATATGTGTCCTACAACACGAGGTCTTCCCAGATGGTCTCCCATCTCAGTACTGACCTGGCCCAACACTGCTTATTTTCCAAGATCTGATCGGACGAGATTTGGCATGGCAAGTGTAGTTTGGTTGTAGTAATCTGAATGATTATATACACACAGACAGCAGTATGTGGACAAATATATTTTATTATATACCAATCATTGAGAATAACAAACATTATATGGTACATTCTGGACCGTGATGGACCATTAATTTTGAGTATGAAATGAAATAGTGAGCAAGAATATATAATTTCAATGTGTATAGTAGGACCAAAATGTTATGGACATGTGAGGGCTGTAACAGCACCTTTTTCTTGGATCAGAGGAACAGTGCTATTTTGTAGCTCTCATTAAAGCCAGCTGGGACGAGTATATCCAGTTCAAAGATCCAGTACATCTCTCGTTTTGATAACAAGTTTGATAGGTCTCCTCCTCTTGCTCCCAGGGTTACTAGTTCAATACAACAAATTGTACTGGATGTACTGATAACAGCGCTAATGACAAATCTATGCAGACAGGTGTAAAGATCCGCACTGACCAATAAAACCATTTCCAGTGACCTCAGCTAATGCGGTCACATGCTCTATCTCTAGCAATCGTGGTCTAAACCGCGAACATGTGACTGGTGACCACGCGACCGGCGACCACGCGACCGGCGACCACATGATCGGCGCTCCTAGTTTGTGGCTCGCGATCACGTGACCAGCGGTCACACGTCCCCGGGCCATTCATTCAATAGGCTGATAGTAAGTCATTTCCATTGGGCACAAGACATCACATGACAGTACTCATCCATTGTCACCACCAGGATTGGTAACTATTTGTGGAAAGACAGTCCCTTCGGCTTAGGAAAAGTGAGGCCCACCAACCACTGGACATTTAATCATAACTGTGTCCCAATCAGGTCCTAATTTGGATACCTCAGAGTCAGCCCTGTTTTTAAATCAATTTTGATTTATGTATTATAACATTTGCTTCATTTGCAGTATTTTTAATATTTATATTTTTTAATGTATTAAACTACTGATTGATCTTTACACCTGTCTGCATAGATTTGTCATTAGCGCTGTTATCAGTACATCCAGTACAATTTGTTGCTTGCTCAGTTTGGATTGACTATCCAATTTTGTACAGCTGCTCAGGTGAAACAGCTCTATCGAGCGCGTGGTACACCCATTCTATCGAGTGAGGTTTTTTATTTCATTGTTACTAGTCCAATACCTTTAAATGTCAGTTCATCTGGGTTCGAGTTATAATGTGTTGTGAAATGTCTGTAGATTGCATGTGTGGATACTTGATGCTTGATATTCCGGACATGTTCTTGTATTCTGAGCTTGAGCGGTTTTTTAGTTTTGCCTACATATTTCAGTTTGCAGGGGCATTCCATCACATAGATGACCGAGGTTGTATTGCAATTAATAAATTGTTTGATTTTGTATTATTTACCTCATTTCGTATTATTAAATGTTTTTGTCCCTGGATGTAGATAGCGGCAAATGTTGCATCATCCGCATTTATAGCAGCCTGTGCATTTGGGCATAGTTGTTGTTGTCTTTTTTTTTTATCTTGGAGCATGCTTGGTGCCAGAATGTCTTTGAGATTTTTTTATTTTCTGAAAATGACTTGAGGATTATTTGGTAGGTAATCTTTCAAAATTGGGTCCATCAATAGTATGTCCCAATGATCTCTCAACGACTTCCTTATGATGTTTTCATATTTACTGTATGTTGTTATGAATTGCACTTTGTCCTCATTTTCTTTTTTATTCTTGTATTTTAGTAGTTCCATTCACTGGCCTTCTTATTCGCTTCCTTCAGGATGTGTGCTGGATACCCCTTTTCTTTGAATTGGTCAGTGTATGTTGATAGTTGTTGGATTGTGTCCTCTGGTTTCTTGCAGTTCCTGACAATCCTGTGGAACTGCGAGTATGGGACATTGGGGTAAATTTACTAACATTCGTATTTTCCCGTTTCAGGTCAAAGTTCAATCACGAATGACATCGAAAGTGTAAAACTGCAACTTTTTGAATTTGTTACGACGGATTTACTAAGCTGCCGTATTCGGGTTTTTCTTTTGTTCCGATGTCGATGTCACTCGTGGTTTTTTTTTTTTTTTTTTTACGGCAGTGATTAGCAAAACACTGCCGACTTTTTTACAATGAATCTCGGCCGGATCTGTGTGATCCGTGCTGGGGTTCATTTTTTTTTTTTTAATTAAACACTGTAAAATCCAAAAAAAATATTGCGTGGGGTCCCCCCTCCTAAGCATAACCAGCCTCGGGCTCTTTGAGCCGATCCTGGTTGCAGAAATATGGGGAAAAAATTGACAGGGGTTCCCCCATATTTAAGCAACCAGCATCGGGCTCTGCGCCTGGTCCTGGTTCCAAAAATACGGGGGACAAAAAGAGTAGGGGTCCCCCGTATTTTTAAAACCAGCACCGGGCTCCACTAGCTGGACAGATAATGCCACAGCCGGGGGTCACTTTGATATAGTGCCCTGCGGCCGTGGCATCAAAAATCCAACTAGTCACCCCTGGCCGGGGTACCCTGGGGGAGTGGGGACCCCTTCAATCAAGGGGTCCCCCCCCAGCCACCCAAGGGCCAGGGGTGAAGCCCGAGGCTGTCCCCCCCCCATCCAATGGGCTGCGGATGGGGGGGCTGATAGCCTTTTGTGATAATGAAAAGATATTGTTTTTAGTAGCAGTACTACAAGGCCCAGCAAGCCTCCCCCGCATGCTGGTACTTGGAGAACCACAAGTACCAGCATGCGGCGGAAAAACGGGCCCGCTGGTACCTGTAGTACTACTACTAAAAAAATACCCAAAAAATGACAAGACACACACACCGTGAAAGTAAAGATTTATTACATTCATGCACACAAACATACATACATACTTACCTTATGTTCACACGAGGGTCTGTCCTCTTCTCCAGTAGTATCCAAGGGGTACCTGTTGAATAAATTCTACTCACCAGATCCCGGGTCCCAGGGTCCTCGGGGCAACCATTTGTAATCCAGGTACTTGAATAAAATAACAAAACGGAAAGCCGAGCCACGAACTGAAAGGGGCCCCATGTTTTCACATGGGACTCCTTTCCCCGAATGCCAGAAACCCACTCTGACTGATGTCTAAGTGGGTTTCTTCAGCCAATCAGGGAGCGCCACGTTGTAGCACTCTCCTGATCGGCTGTGTGCTCCTGTACTGAGTGACAGGCGGCACACGGCAGTGTTACAATGTAGCGCCTATGCGCTCCATTGTAACCAATGGTGGGAACTTTCTGCTCAGCGGTGACGTCACTTTAGGTCAACCGCAGGGCAGAAAGTTCCCACCATTGGTTACAATGGAGCGCATAGGCGCTACATTGTAACACTGCCGTGTGCCGCCTGTCAGACAGTACAGGAGCACACAGCCGATCAGGAGGGTGCTACAACGTAGCGCTCCCTGATTGGCTGAAGAAACCCACTTAGACAGAAGTTAGAGTGGGTTTCTGGCATTCGGGGAAAGGAGTCCCATGTGAAAACATGGGGCCCCTTTCAGTTCGTGGCTCGGCTTTCCGTTTTCTTATTTTATGCAAGTACCTGGATTACAAATGGTTGCCCCGAGGACCCTGGGACCCGGGATCTGGTGAGTAGAATTTATTCAACAGGTACCCCTTGGATTCTACTGGAGAAGAGGACAGACCCTCGTGTGAACATAAGGTAAGTATGTATGTATGTTTGTGTGCATGTATGTAATAAATCTTTACTTTCACGGTGTGTGTGTCTTGTGTTTTTTTGGGTATTTTTTTAGTAATAGTACTACAGGTACCAGCGGGCCCGTTTTTCCGCCGCATGCTGGTACTTGTGGTTCTCCAAGTACCAGCATGCAGGGGAGGCTTGCTGGGCCTTGTAGTACTGCTACTAAAAACAATATATTTTCATTATCACAAAAGGCTATCAGCCCCCCCATCCGCAGACCATTGGATGGGGGGGACAGCCTCTAGCTTCACCCCTGGCCCTTGGGTGGCTGGGGGGGGGGACCCCTTGATTGAAGGGGTCCCCACTCCCCCAGGGTACCCCGGCCAGGGGTGACTAGTTGGATATTTGATGCCACGGCCGCAGGGCACTATATAAAAGTGACCCCCGGCTGTGGCATTATCTGTCCAGCTAGTGGAGCCCGGTGCTGGTTTTAAAAATACGGGGGACCCCTACTCTTTTTGTCCCCCGTATTTTTGGAACCAGGACCAGGCGCAGAGCCCGATGCTGGTTGCTTAAATATGGGGGAACCCCTGTCATTTTCCCCCCATATTTCTGCAACCAGGATCGGCTCAAAGAGCCCGAGGCTGGTTATGCTTAGGAGGGGGGACCCCACGCAATTTTTATTGAGAAAATAATCACTTTCCCACCACTTCCCACTGATATACATGCACGGATCTCATGGATCCGTGCATGCCTATCCAATCACGGAAAAAAAAAGCAGGTCTGTTTTTTTTTAGCACTTTTTTACGAGTTGTAATTTTTCATGGCAGTGTTTGTTTTTTTTATACTTTGCACTTCTTAGTAAATTACCGAGATTCATACTTAAACAGCCGCGTTTTGACCGATGGTGTATTCATTTGTATTTTTTTTTGTTGGACTTCCAAAAAATTACGAATGCCCTCATCACTGCCGTGATTATTGCTTAGTAAATTACCGAGATGACACTTTGATGAAAAAACGGCATCTCGGTCAAAATCGGGACCTTAGTAAATTTACCCCATTATCTTTCCAAATTTGTAAATTATTGTTTTTGTAGTGGACATAGCTGTTTGTGTCCACTTTTTTTATTTAATGTTTTAGTAACTACTTCACTATATATATATATATATATATATATATTTAAACTTTCTTTATTTTCGGTATGCTGTCTGGGCAACAGCATGCCTGCAACATGGAAGTTAGGGGAGGGGGCGCTCACCAGCCTTATGAGGTGCAAAGCCGCTTCCCCGCTGCAGGACCACCGTTCTGAGGGGTTGTTGTTCAGCGGGGCACTGCGCCTTGGCTGTCACAGCCGATGCACGCCGCACACCCCTAACGCTGCCTGAAGGTGACATCAGTGGTGAGAACAAACCGGGGACCCCGCTAAGGTGTTCCCCTGGTTCAAAGTGTGGCTGACCACAGGTGTCCCGCTAAGATCCCCCATGTAGAACTGGCACAAAAGGCTTGACCAGCACTTGTGTGATGTTTTAAGCTAACTAGGAGACTTTGCCAGTATAATATATATATATGTAACTCTGGCGCCATTGAAGGGGGCAGAGCTACCTTAGAGCGGGACCTGAGGCATATTGGCACCTTCCTCTGCGTATTGCAGCCATATACAGCACACACAGTGCTTCCTGACTCCTCAGCCACGCTGGATATCTGGTACAAGGTGTAGCAAAGGGGGAGAGCCGCTTGTGTACACTATCCTGATCCTATTTAGTACTAAAATTGTTAGTGTTTACTATATTTTAGGGAGCTGACAGCCTCACTGGGGCAGTGCAGCTCAGGATGTAGTACTGGTGTCCTCTTTCTCTCTCTCTCTCTCTGTCTCCTCTCACATACAGTAGGGCAGGCTTGCATTATAACTGTTGTATGTGACTGTTATTGTGCTTACTGTGAAACATGGGTAAGCACAAGCTGTGCAGTGTGTGTCACACCAGATTCTCTCCATTATCTAATGACTCTGTCTCCTGTGAACAATGCAGTCAATATTCACAAATCAGTGAAGGGGCTGGGGGAGAGGGTCCAGAGCCCCACTGGTTAGGGTGTCTTAAGACTATGATGTCTGATATGTCATCCCAGCTCACTGCTAATGTGCAGAAGATTCAGCTACTACAACAAGCTGTTGCAGATTTAGCTGCTAGGGCAGATGCACAGCCCCCCCTCTCTCGCAGGTTACCTGCTCTACTATCTGATACAGATGATGATATACAAGAGGATGGGGATAACCTGGATCCCGTTAGTGGGGATCCCGATTCTGCTCAGGGTATTGAACCCCTCATTTTGGCCATAAGGGACGTTTAAAGTCCCCCTAGAGGACGCTGCGCCACAGTAGTGGTTTTTCTTGTACAGAACAAGCCTAATGTCACTTTTCCTGACTCTACAGAGTTAGATAACTTATTCAAACAGGCCTGGAAAAATCCAGACAAAAGATTCCAAGTGTCCAAAAATGTTTTGCGTACTTTCCCATTTGCTCCTGAAGGTAGAAAAGTTTGGGAGGAACGCCCTGGGGTGGATGTCTCAGTCTCTCGCCTGTCTAAAAAGGCGGTGCTGCCTGCTCTGGGCTCCTTTACCATGAAGGATCCTGGGGATAGGAAGATAGAGACTACACTAAAGTCTATATACACAGCAGTTGGTATATCCCAAAGACCGGTCATTGCGGGTTGCTGGATGCCATTCATTCCTGGGCCATTCAAATTCAGGGTGCCTCTCGGGAGATATACCCTTGGTTACTATGATAACCGTCCTGAAACACATTCAGGACACTACCCGTGTCCTCTGTGATTCGCTCAAGGAGATGAGGAACATTAATGCTCGGACTTCTGCCATGGCAGTGTCGGCACGCAGGGTCTTGTGGTTGCATCAGTGGATTGCGGACGCAGAATCCAAATGTAGTATGGAATCCCTCCCTTTTTCAGGGGAATGGCTTTTTGGGGTTGAATTGGATACCTGGATTTCCAGAGTTACGGCTGGAAAATCCACATTTCCCCCCTCTGGGGCCCCGCCGGCGAGACGCTCCTATCCGGGGCCATCTGTCCAGTCCTTTTGGTCTCACAGATTTTGATCGAAAGCCAGAGGTGCCTCCAATGCGGCTAGAGGCACCAGGGGTAAGTCCAGAAAACCTGCAAGCACCAGTTCTCAGGAACAGTCCACCGGTTCTGCTTCCACTAAGGCCTCAGCATGACGGTGCCCACCCGTTTCTCAGTGCTACAGGCTGGAGATCGAGAGTACTCCCCCCTCCCCCCAGAGATTTTTCAAATCCAACTTACTAGCTTTGGAGGATATGCAAGTTACGTTGCAACAGGCTATCTGAAAGTTGGTCCAGTCCCACGTCATTGTTCCAGTACCACTAACGCAAAGCAGCAAGGGGTTTTACTCAAACCTGTTTGTGGTGCCAAAGCCGAAGATGAATCTGAAATCCTTGAATCCTTATTTGAGAGTGTTCAAGTTCAACATGGAATCCCTGCGAGCAGTGATTGCAGGCCTGGAAGAACAGGAATTTATGGTATACTTGGATATCAAGGATGCCTATCTCCATATTCCGATTTGGACGCCTCATCAGACGGTTTGCCCTGCTGGATGATCACTTCCAATTCCATGCACTGCCCTTTGGCCTGTCTATAGCCCTGAGGGTATTCACAAAGGTGGTGGCGGAGATGATGCTTCACCTCTGGGTCTAGGGGGTCAACGTGGTCCCTTATCTGGACGATCTTCTGATAAAGGCAAGATCCAGGGAGCTTTTGTTGCTCCATATCGACGCACCATCCATCTTCTGTCAGACCATGGGTGGATCCTCAACTTCCAGAAGTCCCACCTGGAGCCAACTCAGAGGCTCCTGTGCCTGGGGATGTTGCTGGATATTGTGGCCCAGAAGGTGTTTCTACCAGAGGACAAGGCAAAAACACTTCAGGAGATGGTCCGCATGGTGCTCCGACCTACTCGAGTGTCCGTACATCTTTGCATAAGATTGTTAGGCAAATGGTTGCCTCATACGAGGCGATCCAGTATGGGAGGTTTGAGGCCAGAACGTTTCAGTTGGATCTCCTGAGCAAGTGGTCCGGCTCACATCTACAGATGCACTGGATGATTCAGCTGTCACCTCAGGCCAGGATTTCCCTCCTGTGGTGGCTTCAGTCCTCCAATCTCCTGGAAGGCCGGTGTTTTGGGATTCAGGATTGGACCCTCCTCACGACGGATGCGAGTCTGAGAGAATGGGGAGCTGTCTTCAAAGGGGCGCAGTTCCAGGGCAGGTGGTCAGCCCATGAAAGCCTCCTTCCAATCAACATTCTGTAACTTCAGGTGATCTACAATGCTCTGCTTCAAGCCTCGCCTCTGCTCAAGGATCATGCAATCCAGGTACAGTCGGACAACGCCACAGTGGTGGCGTAAATCAATTGACAAGGAGGGACAAAAAGCAGAGCCTGCATGGGAGAGGTGTCAAATATACTCCTCTGGGCAGAAATAAATGCAGGAGACATGTCAGCAATCTTCATTCCGGGTGTGGACAACTGGGAGGTGGACTTCCTGAGTTGTCACAATCTCCACCCGAGGAAGTGTGGACTCCACTATCTGGTGTTCCAGCAGATCATCGACCGGTGAGGTTGCCCACAAATAGACATGATGGCTTCTCATCTCAACAAGAAGCTTCCCTGGTATTGCTCTCGAACCAGGGACCCTCAGGCGAGGGCACTGGATGCACTGACGTCACCTTGGCCGTACCTGCTAGTCTCAATGTTTCCTCCAATACCATTGCTCCCAAGGGTGCTAAAGCAGATCAGGAATCAAGGTGTCCAGGCAATTCTGATTGCCCCGGATTGGCCTCAGAGGTCGTGGTACGTGGATCTTCTGGACATGTCCGTCGAAGACCCTTGGCCTCTACCACTCAGAAGAGATCTTCTTCAACAAGTACCATTCATCTACCCGAACTTACGGTGACTTTGTTTGACAGCATGGAGGTTGAGCAGAACATCCTAGCTCACAAGGGCCTTTCCAAGAAGGTTATTGCTACCATGGTACAGGCCAGGAAACCTGTGACGTCAAAACACTATCATCATATCTGGAGGAGATATGTCTCTTGGTGCGAGGAACGCACATATCCACCTGCAGAGTTTCACTTGGGACATTTTTTTACGTTTCCTGCAGGCTGGTGTGGATAAGGGATTACATCTGGGTTCCTTTAAGGTCCAGATTTCAGCTCTCTCAATTTTCTTTCAGAAGAAATTGGCAGTGTTGCCAGAAGTTTAGACCTTCTTGCAAGGGGTATTCCACATACAACCTCCTTTTGTTCCGCCTACGGCACCCTGGGATTTGGATGTAGTGTTGGAATTTCTACAGTCCTCCTGGTTTGAACCTCTGATGATGGTAGAAGACAAGTACCTCACGTGGAAGACAGTGTTGTTACTGGCCCTGGCTTCTGCTCGATGTGTCTCGGAATTGGGGGCCTTAGTGTGTAAAAGTCCGTACTTGGTTTATTACGAGGAAATAGTTCCTGCTGAAGGTTGTCTCTGTGTTTCACCTGAATTGCCCTGCTTCAAAGCAGTCCATTGCTCGTTGAATTAGGTTCACTATCCAACAGGCCTATGTGTCGACAGCCTTACCTGTTCTTAAGTCACTGAAGGCCCACTCTACAAGATCAGTGGGCTCTTCCTGGAGTCTCGGCCTTGCAACTATGACGAGCTGCTACCTGGTCGGGGAAGAACACTTTTGTTAAGTTTTACAAGTTTGACACCCTGGCAAAAGAGGATACCCAGTTTGGGCAGGTGGTGCTGCAGCAGTCTCCGCATGTTTCCGCCTGTTCTGGATGCTTTGGGACGTCCCCATCATACTAAGTTTCCCCTAATATCCCTTATGGATGCTAGAGAAAATAGGATTTTAAATACCTACCGGTAAATCCTTTTCTCGTAGTCCATAAGGGATATTGGCCCTCATTCCGAGTTGTTCGCTCGCAAGCTGCTTTTAGCAGCATTGCACACGCTAAGCCGCCACCTACTGGGAGTGAATCTTAGCTTAGCAAAATTGCGAACGAAAGATTCTCAAAATTGCGAATAGAAATTTCTAAGCAGTTTCTGAGTAGTTTGACACTTACTCTGCCACTGCGATCAGTTCAGTCAGTTTCGTTCCTGGTTTGACGTCACAAACACACCCAGCGTTCGCCCAGACACTCCCCCCGTTTCTCCAGACACTCCCGCGTTTTTCCCAGAAACGGCAGCGTTTTTTCACACACACCCATAAAACGGCCAGTTTCCGCCCAGAAACACCCACTTCCTGTCAATCACACAATGATCACCAGAACGAAGAAAAAACCTCGTAATGCCGTGAGTAAAATACCAAACTTCTTAGCAAATTTACTTGGTGCAGTCGCAGTGCGAACATTGCGCATGCGCAGTTTGCGGAAAATCGCTGCGATGCGATGAAAAAGAACGAGTGAACAACTCGGAATGAGGGCCATTGGGCGCCCGCCTCAGTGCGGTGGATTTTCTGCAGGTTCTTGTTCTATAGTTACCTGTTCAGCTGTTGCTGTTGTTGTTGTTGTTGTTGCCAGCCGTGCTGGTTGTTCTACAGGTATGTTAGTCGTGTACTGGTATGCAAATCTCACCACCTTTTGTTATCATGTTCCTTCTCTCATATATGTCCTTTCCCCTTCGGGCACGTTTTTATCTATAACTGCCTGAGGGAGGGGGCATAGAGGGAAGGAGCCAGCACACCCAGTTGAAGAAATTTAAAGTGCACTGGCTCCTTTGGACCCCATCTATACCCATCGTACTAAGGGGGTTATTCCGAGTTGTTCGCTCGTTGCCGATTTTCGCAAAGGAGCGACTAAGGCAAAAATGCGCATGGTATGCAGTGCGCATGCGCTAAGTATTTTAGCACAAAACGTAGTAGATTTACTCACGTCCGAACGAAGAATTTTCATCGTTGAAGTGATCGGAGTGTGATTGACAGGAAGTGGGTGCTTCTGGGTGGAAACTGACCGTTTTCTGGGAGTGTGCGGAAAAACGCAGGCGTGCCAGGATAAAACGCGGGAGTGTCTGGAGAAACAAGGGAATGGCTGGCCGAACGCAGGGCGTGTTTGTGACGTCAAACCAGGAACGAAACGGGCTGAGCTGATCGCAGTGTAGGAGTAAGTCTCGAGCTACTCAGAAACTGCTAAGAATTATTTATTCGCAATTCTGCTAATCTTTCGTTCGCTATTCTGCTAAACTAAGATACACTCCCAGAGGGCGGTGGCCTAGCGTGTGCAATGCTGCTAAAAGCAGCTAGCGAGCGAACAACTTGGAATGACCCCCTAAGTTTCCCCCAATATCCCTTATGGACTACGAGAAAAGGATTTATCGGTAGGTATTTAAAATCCTATTTTTGATCAGGCAATGACACCAGTGCAGCCCTATTGAGGTACAGAATACCTGTCAGAACATGGCTGCCGATGTCAGTGCAACTGCATGCCCACATCTGACTAGCCATGCCCCCTGTTACTTCCCAGGAATGCCCCCAAAATTGCCTCTCTCTGCATCCAAATTAGTTCTACATCTGCCACTGGTAACCATCGGGACGCATGCACAGTGCAACTCAGATGCATGCGCAGACTTAAAACATTGGGCACTTGCATCTGACATTAATGCTGCTCCTCCATCCCCCTGCCTCATGCCTTGAACATCTCTGCTTTGAATACATACTGCCATCAGGCTACCTCCTGCTTGCCTGCACCTCATGTCATCTGTCTGTCGCCCCTTCCCACTAGATTGTTAGCTCTTCGGAGGGGTGTAGTACGGGTGACCGGCGGTCTCCTGACCGCCGGTCACCTTACCGACGCCAGGATCCCAGCAGCATACCGACGCCGGGATCCAGGCGGGGAGGGGCGAGTGCAGCAAGCCCCTTGCGGGCTCGCTGCGCTCGCCACGCTGCGGGCTCGGTGGCGACCTGCGGTCGCCACGGGTTCTATTCCCACTCTATGGGTGTCGTGGACACCCACGAGTGGAAATAGTCCCTGTTGGTCGGCATGCCGACCATCGGGATAGTGAGCCGTCGGGCTCACGGAGGATGTCATGTGACTGTCGGTCAGCCGACCGGCGGTCACATGACTACCACCCCTTCGGAGCAGGGCCCTCTTTCCTCTTGTTATCTAAGCTCTCTTCTCGACACATTTAACTCGCAGCTCTCTCCTACCCAGCGACCATCTTTACCAGCTTTTTCTCCTGCTGGTAAAGGCTCATCTCTATCTATGGCCGCCAGCCCCAAGTAGTACGATGACTACTCCCTCACTACTTACATCTTAGCTGTATTATGTTTTGAGAATTGTGGTGCTCTTTATTACCTGTACTCTATTTTTGTTATTTATTTACTGTAATGCTAAGTTTTGTCTCCGTGTACCGTCCTCTGCACGGCGCTGAAAAACACTTGTGGCGCCTTATAAATAAAGTGTAATAATAATAATAATAATAATAATGCTGCATCAACCTCTTAATCAGGCCCATTATGAGTGTCCTCGTGTATGTATATGTACAGTTTGTGTGTGTGTGTGTGTGTGTGTGTGTGTGTGTGTGTGTGTGTGTGTGTATATATATATACACAGTTGTGCTCATAAGTTTACATACCCTAGCAGAATTTGTGTTTTTCTGTCCATTTGTCAAAGAATATGATTGATAACTCACAAACCTTTCTTTCACTCATGGTTAGTGGTTGGGTGAAGCCAATTATTGTCAAACAACTGTGTCTACTCTTTTTAAATCATAATGACAACAGAAACTACCCAAATGACCCTGATCAAAACTTTACATACCCCAGTTCTTAATACCGTGTATTGCCCCCTTTAACATCAATGACAGCTTGAAGTTTTTTGTGGTAGTTGTGGATGAGGCTCTTTATTTTCTCAGATGGTAAAGCTGCCCATTCTTCTTGGCAAAAAGCCTCCAGTTCCTGTAAATTCTTGGGCTGTCTTGCATGAACTGCACGTTTGAGATCTCCCCAGAGTGGCTTAATGATATTGAGGTCAGGAGACTGAGATGGCCACTCCAGAACCTTCACTTTATTCTGCTGTAGCCAATGACAGGTCAACTTGGCCTTGTGTTTTTGATCATTGTCATGTTGGAACGTCCAAGTACGTCCCATGCGCAGCTTCCGGGCTGATGAGTGCAAATTTTCCTCCAGTATTTTCTGATAACATGCTGCATTCATCTTGCCATCAATTTTGACCAAGTTTCCAGTGCCTTTGTAGCTCACACATCCCCAAAACATCAGTGATCCACCTCCGTGTTTCACAATAGGAATGGTGTACCTTTCATCATAGGCCTTGTTGACTCCTCTCCAAATGTAACGTTTATGGTTGTGGCCAAAAAGTTCAATTTTGGTCTCATCACTCCAAATGACTTTGTTCCAGAACTTTTGAGGTTTGTCTCTGTGCTGTTTGGAGTATTATAAGCGGGATGCTTTGTGGCATTTGCGTAGTAATGGCTTTCTTCTGGCGACTTGACCATGCAGCCCATTTTTCTTCAAATGCCTCCTTATTGTGCATCTTGAAACAACCACGCCACTTTTTTTCAGAGAGTCCTGTATTTCAGCTGAAGTTATTTGTGGATTTTTCTTTGCATCCCGAACAATTTTCCTGGCAGTTGTGGCTGAAATTTTTGTTGGTCTACCTGACCGTGATTTGGTTTCCACAGAATCCCTCATTTTCCACTTCTTAATTAGAGTTTGAACACTGCTGATTGGCATTCTCAATTGCTTGGATATCTTTTTATATCCCTTTCCTGTTTTATACAGTTCAATTACCTTTTCCCGCAGATCCTTTGACAATTCTTTTGCTTTCCCCATGACTCAGAATCCAGACACGTCAGTGCAGCACTGGATGAAAGATGCAAGGGTCTTTCAGGAGTCCGTAAACTCACTGACCTTTTATACACACACTGATTACAAGCAAACAGATCACAGGTGAGGATAGTTACCTTTAGTAGCCATTCAAACCCGTTTGTGTCACCTTGTGTGCATGTTATCAGGCCAAAATTTCCAGGGTATTTGGGTAGTTTCTGTTGTCATTATGATTTAAAAAGAGTAAACACAGTTGTTTGACAATAAATGGCTTCACCCAACCACTACTTTTTTCTTTTTTCATTAATATTTTTTATCTGACTGCACAATTGTGTTTTTTGGGTTTTTTATCTCTCCTGGTAAGCACCATATAACATTTTTGCTGGATTTGGATTTGGCTCTGATTCGTTGTTCGGCTTTAGATTTGGAGAACCATGACAAAAAGCTAAAATCACATAATTTGGGATTTTTTTCTTGCTCCTAGAGTATTATTAACTCAAATAACATTAATTTCCAGTCATTTCCAGTTAATTTTGACCACCACACAAATTACAATATTGTTTTCACCATTACTGGGCAAAGGCTGCAACAACCTGGTTGGTTACTAAGCAACAGAGCGGCGGCACAAACACACGGCAGTTTATAGCACATCTATGAAACACTGACACACAGCAGTGGCAGGAACGAAAGTTGCTGCAATATGGAATTGTCCTTGGAAATGTTGAATATTGAAAAGGACATGCACAGTTTAAGAAACAGCACTTCATGTACAGGGAGTGACACTTTTGTGGCTGAAGTGCTTGCTTTATTTGGGCCTCTACAGGATAATTTTTTGGAATAACTAACTTCGATCACTAATGAGGAGGTTGATAATGAGGGTGTTATTTACATTGTAATGTCAAATAAATTTCATGAACCCGCCCCAAATGACGTAACATTGAGGAGGTGCTAAGATGGCAAACGGCCCTACTTCCACTATCTTTGGCCTTACAAATGGAGCATATGCCTACAGAAACATTGTCAGGGTAAAAATAATCCCACCCCCAAGAGGTGCCTTTTTTTGTCTTATGCCCTGGCATCACAATGGCTTTCTTTTTAACACAGGCAAGAACTGCAGCCACTGGTGACTGACTTACACAAAAAACATCATCAACATCCTCAGTGTCAGATAGTAGTAGTACACACATATCCCCCTTATCCTGTTCCACTTCCACATACGAATCCTCAATTTCTAGTATGCCCTCATCACCATCTTTACTTGTACTGCTATTCACATGTGCAGATGGTGAGGAAATGGTGGAAGGAGGTGAAAGAGGCTTCTCTATGAGGAGAGTGTGAGAAATATCAGACTCACACATAGCTAATGTGGACATCCCTAAACGTTCGTCAGGAATGTTTAACAGTTCTGAACGCACAGTTTGTTCTACTACCTTAATGGTTTTAATTTTTTTGATAAATCTTCTAGACTCTGAGTGAAAAGTTCTTGCAGCATCATGAGAGGCAGAAGAAGATGCCTCACTGACAGTTACAGAACCACCACTGAGCCTTTCCTTGCAACTGCGTGTGGTGAATGGTATGTTGGTAATTTTATGTTTTCTGCACCAAACCTTCCTTTTATAAGAGGTGTCTTTTTCTTTAACACTGTATATTGGGTTTTTTATTTTAGATGCCCTGGCTTAGACCCGCTATGCCCTTAAACATCGGCTTTAGTAGATGACATTGCTGGACTTACAGTTATCCATTTGTCAAGTTGCAAATCACTGCCTAGAGAACAGGGCCTATAGATGCACGTGAACAAAGTGCACTTGAATAAAGCACACAAAGCAACCAGTACAAAAACAATAGATTTACAGTGCATCCGGAAAGTATTCACAGCGCTTAACTTTTTCCACATTTTGTTATGTTACAGCCTTATTCCAAAATGGAATAAATTCATTTTTTCCCTCAAAATTCTACACACAATAGGGGTCAGTCTGACCCGATGACACGCTGCAGTTTATCGCAGCAGTGCGATCGGGTCAGAACTGCGCATGCGCTGGTGCCACAGTACGCCGGCGCATGCCAGATGGCAGAGGTGGTCGCTGGGCAGGGGGGTGGAATGCGGCGTTTGTCTGCCGTTTAGTGGACACGGACCGGCCAACGCAGGTGTGGCCGGACCATGCGGGGGGCGGGCCGCGGTGGCTGTGTGACGTCACACACAGCCGCTGCGGGCCGGGGAGCGACAAGTAGCTCCCGGCCAGCATGCTTAAGCTGCGCTGGCCGGGAGCTACTCCTAAAGTGCAAAAGGCGCTTTTGCACTTCTGCGGGGAGGGGGGGCAGGCACTGACATGCGGGACGGGATAGCCCTGTGCTGGGCGTCCCCCCGCATGTCTATGGTCATGGTCGTAGCCCTGCAAAATTTTGTAGGGCTACGATCAACTCGGAATCATCCCCAATACCCCATAATGTCGACGTTTGCAAATTTGTTAAAAATAAAAAACTAAGAAATCACATGAACATAAGTATTCACAGCTTTTTCTCAATACTTTGTTGATGCACCTTTGGCAGCAATTACAGCTTCAAGTCTTTTTGAATATGATGCCACAAGCTTCGCACACCTATCTTTGGGCAGTTTCGCCCATTCCTCTTTGCAGCATCTCTCAAGCTCTCAGGTTGGATGGGAAGCGTCGGTGCACAGACATTTTTAGATCTCTCCTGAGATGTTCATTCGGATTCAAGTCTTGGTTCTGGCTGGGCCACTCAAGGACATTCACATAGTTGTTCTGAAGCCACTCCTTTGATAGCTTAGCTGTGCACTTAGGGTTGTTGTCCTGCTGAAAGATGAACCATTGCCCCAGTCTGAGGTCAAGAGCGCTCTGGATCAGGTTTTCATCCAGGATGTCTTTGTACATTGCTGCATTCATCTTTTCCTCTAGCCTGACTAGTCTCCCAGTTCCTGTTGCTGAAAAACATCCCCATAGCATAAAGCTGCCACCACCATGCTTCACTGTAGGGATGGTAGTGGCCTGGTGTTGAGCGGTGCCTGGTTTCCTCCAAACATGACACCTAGCATTCATGCAAAAGAGTTCAATCTTTGTCTCATCAGACCAGAGAGTTTTGTTTCTCATGGTCTGAGAGTCCTTCAGGTGCATTTTGGCAAACTCCAGATGGGCTGCCATGTGCTTTTTACTAAGAGTGGCTTCCATCTGGCCACTCTACCATACAAGCCTAATTGGTGGATTACTGCAGAGATGGTTGTCCTTCTGGAAGGTTCTCCTCTCTCCACAGAGGAATACTGTACCTCTGACAGAGTGACCATCGGGTTCTTGGTCACCTCCCTGACTAGAGCCCTTCTCCCCCAATTGCTCAGTTTAGACGACCGGCCAGCTCTAGGAAAAGTCCTGGTGGTTCCAAACTTCTTCCATTTACAGATGATAGAGGCCACTGTGCTCATTGGGATCTTCAAAGCAGTAGATATTTTTCTGTACACTTCCCCACATTTGTGCCTTGAGACAATCCTGTCTCAGAGGTCTTCAGACGATTCCTTTGACTTCATGCTTGGTTTGAGCTTAGACGTGCACTGTCAAGTGTGGGAGCTTATATAGACAGGTGTGTACCTTTCCAAATCACGTCCAATCAACTGAATTTACCAGAGGTGGACTCCAATTAAGCTGGAGGAACATCTCAAGGATGATCAGTGGAAACTGGATGCATCTGAGCTCAATTTTGAGCTTCATGGCAAAGGCTGTGAATACTTATGTACATGTGATTTCTTAGGTTTTTTTATTTTTAATAAATGTGCAAAAATCTCAAAAAAACTTTTTCACGTTGTCTTTATGGGGTATTGTGTTTAGAATTTTGAGGACAAAAATAAATTTATTCAATTTTGAAATAAGGCTGTAACATAACAAAATGTGGAAAAAGTGATGCGCTGTGAATACTTACTGGATGCACTGTATTTATATTATTTTTCTATTTTTAACCTTGCAGGTCATTTCAAACTGCGTGGATCACAGGGGTTATAGATGCACGTGAACTAAATGCACTTGAGTAAAGCGCACCAACCAACCAGTGCTCAAATAATAGATATATTATATATATTTTATTTTTATAGTTTTAAAATTGCAGCTCGGTTCGAACTGCATGGATCACAGGGCCTATAGATGCATGTGAACAAAGTGCACTTGAGTAAAGCACACCAACCAACCAACCAGTACAAAAACAATATACACTGCTCAAAAAATACTTGGGAACACTTAAACAACACAATGTAACTCCAAGTCAATCAAACTTCTGTGAAATCAAATTGTCCACTTAGGAATCAACATTGATTGACAATCAATTTCACATGCTGTTGTGCAAATGGAATAGACAACAGGTGGAAATTATAGGCAATTAGCAAGACACCCCCAATAAAGGAGTTGTTCTGCAGGTGGTGACCACAGACCACTTCTCAGCTCCTATGCTTTCTGGCTGATGTTTTGGTCACTTTTGAAAGCTGCTTTCACTCTAGTGGTAGCATGAGACAGAGTCTACAACCCACACAAGTGGCTCAGGTAGTGCAGCTCATCCAGGATGGCACATCAATGCGAGCTGTGGCAAGAAGGTTTGCTGTGTCTGTCAGCGTAGTGTCCAGAGCATGGAGGCGCTACCAGGAGACAGGCCAGTACATCAGGAGACGAGGAGGAGGCCGTAGGAGGGCAACAACCCAGCAGCAGGACCGCTACCTCCGCCTTTGTGCAAGGAGGAACAGGAGGAGCACTGCCAGAGCCCTGCAAAATGACCTCCAGCAATCCACAAATGTGCATGTGTCTAATCAAATGATCTGAAACAGACTCCATGAGGGTGGTATGAGGGCCCGACGTCCACAGGTGGGGGTTGAGCTTACAGCCCATCACCGTGCAGGACGTTTGGCATTTGCCAGAGAACACCAAGATTGGCAAATTCGCCATTGGCGCCCTGTGCTCTTCACAGATGAAAGCAGGTTCTCACTGAGCACATGTGACAGACGTGACAGAGTCTGGAGATGCCAAGGAGAACGTTCTGCTGCCTGCAACATCCTCCAGCATGACCGTTTGGCAGTGGGTCAGTAATGGTGTGGGGTGGCATTTCTTTGGGGGGCCGCACAGCCCTCCATGTGCTCGCCAGAGGTAGCCTGACTGCCATTAGGTACCGAGATGAGATCCTCAGACCCCTTGTGAGACCATATGCTGGTGCGGTTGGCCCTGGGTTCCTCCTAATACAAGACAATGCTAGACCTCATGTGGCTGGAGTGTGTCAGCAGTTCCTGCAAGACGAAGGCATTGATGCTATGGACTGGCCCGCTCGTTCCCCAGACCTGAATACAATTGAGCACATCTGGGACATCATGTCTCGCTCCAACCAACAACGCCACGTTGCACCACAGACTGTCCAGGAGTTGGCGGATGCTTTAGTCCAGGTCTGGGAGGAGATCCCTCAGGAGACCATCCGCCACCTCATCAGGAGCATGCCCAGGTGTTGTAGGGAGGTCATACAGGCACGAGGAGGCCACACACACTACTGAGCCTCATTTTGACTTGTTTTAAGGACATTACATCAAAGTTGGATCAGCCTGTAGTGTGTTTTCCCACTTTAATTTTGAGTGTGACTCCAAATCCAGACCTCCATGGGTTAATAAATTTGATTTCTATTGATAATTTATGTGTGATTTTTTTTTTTGTCAGCACATTCAACTATGTAAAGAACAAAGTATTTAATAAGAATATTTCATTCATTCAGATCTAGGATGTGTTATTTTAGTGTTCTCTTTTTTTTTTTTAGCAGTGTATATATATATATATATATATATATATATACACACACACACTGTATTTTTCTATTTTTATACTTGCAGCTCGGGTTGAACTGCATAGATCACAGGGCTTATATATGCACATGAACAATGCACACTTGAATAAAGTACAGCCAATACAGCAGAGTACAGCATAACACATAGAAACATGCAGCCTGCCCCTATACACAGTCACTATACTGCACAGCCACAATTAGTCTGGAGTGTCTGGATGGACACACAGCCAGCTAAAACAGCAGAGTACAGCACAGCATGCCCCTATATATGCAGTCACTATTGAAGTCCTGGCCAAGGCACCTTATATGGAATCCAAGTCCCATGAGAATCCTACGCCGGGAAGATGACATTCGGTCTTAATGTGGAATCTAAGTCTGGTAAGAACACATGAACCACGGCTCAGGTGCGCTCAGATTCCAATGTTCGCAGCAGCTTGGAATCTGTGTAATCCGATCCGCTCATCTCTAATATAAATGGTGTTAACTTTTGGAGAGAAAAAAATAAAAAGTTTCTCCTCTTCATAAATAGCATATCTGATCACACCCCATTGAAACCTATGGGGGCTGAGGGAGAGATGTGTCAAGCAGAGAAAGACAGACCTTGGGATGTAACAACCTCTAGCGGTACATCCCGCCACACATCGCAACAACGCTAATCGCATATGTACTAACATATGCGATTAGTAGAGCAAAGAGCAACTCTACCAAGAAGAGCTGCCCTTTGCGATGGGCGCCGGTGCCTGGACTGCCGTGTTTATGACCCAGGAGTCTGTCTGCTCGTATGCAGTGACATGGCAGCTGTGGGGTTTGCTGGGAGGGATCCAATCAGATCGCTTTGACAGCGCTGATGAGGAGAGAAGCACTATCATGATCCTGACTGTATTTTTCATTTTCTGGGGCTTACCTCAGCATATCCTGTAACTTGCATCTGTTCAGCTCAGCATGAAGACTGCAAATCTGTGTTTGCTTCCCGGGATTAGCCACCTGAGTAGGAATTCCTCTAAGTAATCGGTAATCAGCTGTGTGCAGCATTTTGATTCTTCACTGTGTTCAGCAATCTGGAGTTTAGGCCTAAAAGTCAGCATCCTCTATTCATTTGTATAACTTTAGGCTTCAGTGTTTTTCAGCCGGCTAGGCCTCACTCCACATCAGAGCCTGACCTGGTGTACTGATGTGACGGGGTCTGATCACCTGACCATGAGCTATCCAATCCGGTGCCAGCCTGAGACTCTCTGAATCACCTGACTCTGTTCACCAATCACCAAGGACCAGGAAGTATAAGTAAAGAGACGTGTTACAGAAGGTGCCAGTTCCTTGTGTCACACAGCTCAGTGTGAGCTTAGTAGCTGAGCTCCCTAAGAGGTAATACTATTACCTTAGTTCCTGTAAAACTCTGCTCTTTTGCTACCCAGTCTGGATTCCAATTGTGTTACTATTTATATCCAGTATTCTTCAGTCTCATCTTAAAGACACAGCCGCAGTATTCTTCAGTCTCATCTTAAATACACAGCCGCAGTATTCTTAAGCCTCGTCTTAAAGTCACAGCTACAGTCTTCAGTTCTTCTTCAGCCTTGTCTTAAAGTCACAGCCACAGTCATTGTTCTACATACAGTTGTGTTTCCAGTTATATCCGGTACCAGCCGGGATTACAGTTCCGTTCCAGTTATACCGTTACCCAGCCCAGTTCACAGTGTGGTTCTCAGTCTTACCGGTAACCAGCCCGGTTCTCAGTCTCACCAATAACCAGTCTGGTTCAACGTCTTCTGCTCTCCTCCAAGTTCTGCGCAACTCCGGAGAACCTATTTCATTGTAACCTTAGGTACACAAACACCTACTCCTGTGACAGTATATCAAGTCGTTCTCACCAATACATTCACCATCCTGCTATCAATACCAAGTCCCTGGTGATCCAATGGTCAGGATACGGCTCCCTCTGCCGAGGCCCAGGTTCGACCCCCGGTCAGGAAATGCTCCTTACTACTTCATCTCACTGATTCCCACAAACTAGCCAAATATACACATAGTCCTCCAGTTACCCGCACGGACTTCACATATATACCGGGTTCACAAAACTACAGTCATGACAAGCACATAGGCTTTTATACGGTAACATCGGCTATAGAGTGGTCCACTCCGCATCGTAAACCCAGTGGCGGTGCTTTAGTACATATGGAAAATGCATAGAAGAGAAGACTCAGTGAAACTGATGACTGCAGTTTAAGAAAACTTCTTTTCTCCAGCTGAAATGCTGGAGAAAAGAGCTTTTTATTTTAAGATAAGGAGAGTGCCTGGCTAGGCACGAAATCTATATAAGAGTCTTACATTTTTGTGATTGGTTGAAGATGTCTTTGTTGCTAGGCAGATCAGAGTTTTGAGTGAGTTGCAATTGGTTAGGGCCAGCCTATCGGTGAGTGTAGGGGAGGTGATTTAGTGCATGAAGGGTAGAAACTTCCAGATTTGCTTCCTCTTGTCGGTTGGAAGTGATAAGTGAAGGCTGTATTATTGCTGTCTCTCTCACTCTTTCTACCCCTTGAGATTTCTTGCTCTGATTTTTTCTCTATTCCCTCCTTTTCAGTTATTCTTTATTCCCTATTTCTTTATCTATCCCTTTCCTATCTACTTTCATTTTGTCATTTTATACTTTTGTACAGTTTTCAATTATTTGTTGCCCCCCCCCTGCTGCCTTCTCTCCCCCCCCCCTGCCATTGCAAATTGCCCAGCTCGTGTGTCCCCTGCAGCATGCCCAGGCCCAAGCGATCTGCTCCCCGTCCCCAGCGGCTGGTAGACTCAGCTCCCCCGCCAGGGGCTGTGCGCTTCCACCGCCCTGCTGCTCTCCCTGCCAGGCCCGCTCTCAACTCCGGAGCTGGAGACGCGACGGCGCATGATCCGTCAGCGCCTCCCGTCTCCGTGCACACTGCAGCGCCTGGCGGCTCTGTGCGTCCCGCGGTCAGCGGGTCTGGCACGGCGGCCGCTGGCACTGGGGGGCTGATGTCTCGTGGCGGGGATTCGACACCCCCGGCCGCGAGTGTCCCTGTGCCTGCAGCGCCGGCCGGCGGTCACCGGTGCTGCTGCGGGCTACATGCGCGGCAGGGATTCGATACCCCTGGCCACGCTGGTTTCAATTATAGGGGTGGGTGTGGGCGCGGCTACCCTGGGGCATAGCGGGCCCCCCGCGGGTCCCACGCCCGGTGCTATTGTGGCCCCTGATGCGCCCCTGGCTGCTGGTGGGCCCCAGTGGCTGGGGTGTCAGCGGGCATTTGAATAATCTAGCTGGGGGGAGTACTGTGCTCCGAGGGCAGGCTCCCCCCACGGCAGCCATTTTAGTGCCTAGCTGCAGCTCCCATGAACCTCAGCAAGCTGCTAGTGCTATGCTGGGTGGGGAGGGGCAGCCATCTGCTGGACACTTGGAGGTACTGCGGGCCTTTTCTGTACAAGGCTCCGCAGCAGCCTCTGTGTCTTTTCCAGGCCAACCTGCGTCCTTTACAGCTTTCAGGTCCATGGCGGGGGATAGTTTTACTACAGGCACCCTTTGCTTGCCGGCATTCTCCTCCCCCAGCGGTATGGGCCTACCTTATTTGCAATTTCTGTTTGCCCCAGCAGTTTCTCAAAGTTTTCCCCCACTAGTTTCCACCCCACAGGTGGTCCAGTCAGTCTGGTCCTCTGGGATGGGGCAAGCTTTCGGCCACCCCCCTAATGTTTCTTCTTTCGGGGGAGGGTTCCAGTCCACTTCCCTACCGGCGCCACCCTTTCATCAGTTTCCGTACTATCAACCACCTTATCCCCAAATGGTCGCTTTCCCAGCGTTAGCCAGGCAGGTACCATGCCTCCGTACCTTCCCCCATCCCATGCGCCACCAGTTCAGGCGGTACCGTCTGTGTCGGGTACACCGTTACCTTTGGGGGCCCCGGGCGGGGAAGCGCCGTGCCCCCTCCCCGGTCCATTGGTTGTTTTGGCTGACGTTCCTGGTAACTTAATATTGCTTGTTTCTGTTCCCGAGGTTAGCGCAGACAGCTCTTCGGCCCCTCAGGCTGCTCCGGTGCAGGACGGATCCGGGAGGCGCGGAGACGCGGACCCATCTCTGGCAGGTGCCAGTACTTAGTTTCCTGGTCTCTCGCAGGTGGCTGAGATGGTCAACACCCATGGCCCTTCAGGTTCTGGTGAGCATGATGTTGCGGCTGATTCATCTGTTGTGTCATCATCTGAATCCTCTGGTAGCAGCGAGGGGTCTGATTCGCCCAAACACCCGCGCAAGCTTGCGAAATTAGTTGCGCGTGAGGTTGCCAAGGTGGTGGGCAAGGATAAGGTGACGAAAAAGGCGGCGGCTCCTGACGAGCCACCGTTGTTTTCGGAGATGGTGCGCTGCGCCAACACTGCTGTTACTCGGGGCTTACAGAAGAGGATGAAGGAGAAAATAGTTAAAGGGAAATTTGTCGACCTGTTCACGCTCACGGACGACATGAGGATGGACTTCGAAAAGGCTAAGAAGGCGGGGGGTGTCGGTGAAAATGCTTTCCGGAGTTTTCATCACTGGTTGAGAGGTTTCTTAGTCTTTTCTGCTGTTTACCTGAAAACTCGCCCCGACGAACATCTGAATGTGGTGAAATACATGTTTTTGATTAACGAGATGTTCTTAAAGTGCAAAGGTTCTGTCTGGAGGGATTATGATGAAAAATTCCGTAAAAATCAGGATGGCAATCCGACGTTACCTTTGGGTTTTAAGGATGTCGAGGTTTGGATGGAAGTTTCCAACCAAGGTGGTAGTACGGTTGAGAGGCAGACCAAAAGGAAGTTTTCGGGGGGTAAGAATGTCCCCGGGACGGCAGCGAAGGGCAAATGTTTCGCGTTTAACGACTCTAAATGCACTAGGGGTGCGGCCTGTCGTTTTCGTCACTCCTGCCGCCTCTGTGGAGCCAATCACCCTGCCAAGGATTGTAAGTCCGGAGGCGGGGTTAAGCAGGCCGACCAGGGTGCTGCTGCCGGCAGTGCGAAATAGGGCACCCTCACCTATAGTTGTACCGGCGTTAGCTAAATGGTTGCACCGTTACCCCAAGAGGGCGGATGCCGAGTTCTTGTTAGCCGGGTTTAGTTGCGGTTTTCGTTTGCCCATTTCGGAATCAGTTCAGGTTGTGTCTCGCAGGAATTTGAAGTCGGCAAGGGAGTTTCCCCATGTGGTCAGGCAGAAGGTGGAGGCGGAGGTGAAGTTAGGTCGCATGTGCGGCCCTTTCACATGTGAGCCTCTGCCCGGGTTATGCGTATCCCCCTTGGGGGTAGTTCCCAAGAAGGCACCGGGCAAATTCCGCTTGATCCAGCATTTGTCCTACCCACATGGGGGCTCCATTAACGATACCATTCCTGAGTAGTTTTGCACGGTCAGGTATCAGTTGTTTGATGAGGCACATGAGTTGATTCGTGGTTTTGGGCCCGCAGCACTGTTGGCCAAGTTAGATGTTGAGTCCGCTTTTCGCCTTCTTCCCCTTCACCCCGACTCTTTCAGGTTCATGGGTTTTCGGTTAGGTGGTTTTTTCTATGTGGACAAATGTTTGCCGATGGGTTGCTCTGTCTCTTGCGCCTATTTTGAGAAATTCAGCTCGTTCCTGCTTTGGTGCATTTCTGCGGGAACTGGGCACGTTGGGATCGCCCACTATCTCGATGACTTTCTTTTTGTAGGCCCAAGAGACAGCAGCATTTGCCAGGAGCTCCTTTTTTCGGCGGTCGCCTTGTTCAGGGTTCTGAAGTGCCTGTGGCCCACGATAAGACGGAGGGACCCACGTGTTGCCTTTCTTATCTGGGTATCGAGGTTGACACTAGCGCGGGTTGTTGTCGCATTCCTGCGGACAAGGTGAGGAAGCTTTTGGGACAGATCGAGGACTGCTTGAGTAAGCGTAGAATTAGACTTCGTCAGGTGCAGTCTCTTTTAGGCTCCTTTAATTTTGCTTGCCGGGTCATTCCTATGGGGAGGGTTTTTTGCCGTAAACTCGAGAGGGCCACGGCTGGAGTGACTAGGCCGCATCACACCATTTGTCTGTCTCGTGAGATTAAGGACGACCTTAGAACTTGGTCGACCGTTTTGGTTACCTTTAATTCAGAATTGTTGTGGCCCCTCCGGCCCATTGCTAATTCTTCCCTGGAGCTGTTCACAGATGCAGCAGGTTCTACGGGTTTTGGTGCTTTTTCCAAGGCGAGTGGTGTGTTTCGGCCTGGCCCCAGTCTTGAGTATCTCGTGGTTTTACTGCTAACCTACTTTTATTGGAGCTGTTTCCGATAATTGTGGCGGTGGAGTTCTGGGCCTCCAAGTTGGCGAACCGGACGATCGTCTTTTGGTGCAACAATTTGGGGGTGGTGCAGGCGGTAAACAATCAACGTGCATCATCGCCACAGGCTTTGCGGCTGTTGAGATTTTTGGTGTTACAATGTCTACGTTTTAACATCAATTTCACGACGAAGCACGTGCCTGGGGTCGAGAACGGCATCGCTGATGCGCTGTCGCGTTTCGACTTTGGCAGGTTTCGCATGTTGGCCCCTGGGGCAAAGGCCCTAGGCTTGACATGTCCAACTTCTGTTTGGCAGATTATAGAACTGACATAGTCGGCTTGGCACTGAATTCCTTGGCTCCTTGTACCCGTCGGCATATGCTGCGGCTTGGCGTGAGTGGCAGGCGCACCAGCTTAGGTGTGGGGCCGGGGGTAAGTCAGAGGAGGATGTTTTGTTGGCCTTTGTTTGGGAGTGTTACCAGAGTGGTAGGTCCAAGGCATCCATGTCCGCGGCTTTGGCGGGGATTTCGTTCCATGCTCGGTTGCAGCAGGGGACGGACCCCACCAGGTCGTTTACTTTATCCAAGGCGCTCAGGGGTTGGGCAAGGTTAAGTCCATCCCAGCCAGATACGCGCAGACCTATTGACACGCAGTTGTTGCGCGAGCTCATGGCGATTCTGCCGGCGGTGACTGATTCCGCGTTTGAGGCGTCCCTTTTCCATGCAGCCTTTTCATTCGCATTTTTTTGGACCTTTCTGGTTGGCGAGCTGGTGGCCGCTAATAAACAGTCCACTGATACAGGCATGCTTTTCAGGGACCTAGTGCTCAAGGACGGTGTCGTTATGTGTAGGTTACCCCGTTCCAAGACCGACCAGCTGGGTCGAGGACGCTGGGTGACTTTGAAGGCTCAGGAGGATGACGACTTGTGCCCTGTACTGCTCGCGCAAATTTATTTGCCCTTACGGGCTAATTGTGGTGCTCAAGTACTGCTGCACGGGGATGCATTGCCTCTTACTCGGTTTCAGTTTGCCGCTGTGCTGAAGCGCTGTTTGGCCGCCCTGGGGCTTAATAGCGCTGAATATTGGTCGCATTCCTTCTGCAACGGTGCGGCAACTTGCGCTGCGGCGCGCGGCCTTCCACCGTCAGCCATTCAGGAAATGGGTCGATGGAAGTCTGCCTGCGTTTAAGTCTTATATTAGATTGGATAAGGTTTAATGTTGCGCTACTTGCGCTAACCCAAAAACGTTGTTTACCTGCCAATTTTGGAATGGTTAGCGTTCCACAATTGGAGGTGTGAAGGAATTTTTTTAATTTTTCCTCCGAGGGGGCCTAATTACAATTGGCTGACACTTCAGGTCCACGGGAGGTTTTTTAAGTTTTCCCCTTCACTTGGGTTTTTTGTTACTAACTGTTCGGTTCGGTCAAACTTTTCTACTTCCCTGTTTTATGGGCACAGCTAAGTTACTTTTTTCTTTTACAGTGTCCACTGATTCCACCGAACAGATTTGGGTAGTTGGCCATTCTTACGTGTTTTGGGCCGAGCGTCATCCCCTTGCTGATAGGTCGTCTGAGTTGTTAAGTGGTCGCAGAGTGCGATGGTTAGGTGTGAGAGGTCTCAGGTGGTCTGGACTTTTGGATCTGTTGTTTCAGCAGGAGCAGCGTTGGGGGCGTCCCCAATGGTTGCTGCTGCACCTGGGTGGTAACGATGTGGGTCACCTTAAGGGTATAGATCTTATACTTCGGATTCAGGCGGATTTGGGGGAACTTAGCTTGCTTTGGCCTGGTGTACGCTTGGTTTGGTCTGACATTATTCCTAGGTTTGTCTGGAGGGGATACCGGAACGTCACAGCGCTTGACAGGGCTAGGAAGAAGATTAACTTTGCTGTGTCGAAGTTTGTGTTGGCTGCTGGCGGTTTGGCAGTTAGACATCCGCTATTGGTGCTCCAGAGTCCCTTTTATTTTACGAAGGATGGTGTATATCTCTCCCATCTTGGGGTTGGAGTTTTTCTGAGGGCTCTGTTTTCTTGTCTGGATTAGTTTGTTATCTTTGTAGTTAGGGATGGGAGTTGTTTTGACGGGTCTTTTGTTTTTGTTTGGTTAGTTGGTTCTGGTTGGATTTCATTCGTATTGGGTTGGCGGGCTGCGTTTCTCTGAAACTGGAAGTGGCGGGAAGGCGCTACTGGCCAGCGGTCACTTGTAGCATAAGTGGTGTTGTGGGGCACTTACCCCTTTCGGAGGACGGCGAGTGTGTCCTGCCCTTGTGGGGGGGCGAGGGGCGCTTCCTCAGGGAGTGTCCTCAATCTGCTATAGGAAGGGGTGGTGAGACTTCACAACACAGGTTATGCTGATATATATAGATGGGGCGTTTCAGTCGCACCCATGACAGTTGGGGCGTTTAGTCGCTGCCATTTTGTAAGATCGTGACTAGAGCTGGTTAGTGGTAGCGTCTTCCTGGCCACCCACTACGAGTGAGGTCATTCCAATTAATAAATTCAATGACCATTTAGTCCAACGCAGTTGTGTCCGTGTCTTTATTTTAGTTGATAAGCTAGCTTAAAGTTTATAGTTATTGTCAAGCACAATAAATTAATAGACGGCTTATAAACAGAGCCCTATCAGTTGCTGTGGAGGGAAATGATTACCTGAAGGAAATGAGGAATAGTGAAAAAAATAAGGCCAAATTCTATTATGATTTGCAGCTTAACCACTTAACTGACTATTTCCCCCCCCAAAAAAAACGCTCAGAAATTGTCGTTTTTTTAAATGAGTGAATTAGGTGAAGAACATGAATTTAACCCTATCCAAAATGATTTTAGAGACAGTGATAACATTTTAAGAACTAAAGTAATAATGTGCGTAGGGTCTTATTCAGGTTTGTTACAAGCCATAAAAGTACACTAATGGGCAAAACCATGTTGCACTGCAGGTGGGGCAGATATAACATGTGCAGAGAGAGTTAGATTTGGGTGGGGTGTGCTCAAACTGGTCTTAATTGCAGTGTAAAAATAAAGCAGCCAGTATTTACCATGTACAGATACGATCTAACCCACTCAAATTTAATGTTGCCCATACATTAGGACGACCAGCATCCAATCCGATTCCTCATACGATTTCCCTTCATTCTCCCCGGGAGCCCCTGGCATACGATTTTGTGCTTTTTGGACATAAGATGTGCATATGATCGTAAGACCCATCTTATGCCCCCCATATGACGGATTGTCTCACAATCCATGGCATGCCTCAAAAAAAACATACAATCATCTGACAGATGTGCGCCACTCAAATGACACTGATCATGTGTTCCATCATACGTTGCATGTTATGTGCAAAAAACATGGTAAGATGTGCAAACGATTATGACGGATATGTGCTGCACATATGATCTGTGGATGCTATATTCCAGCTGCGAGACCGTGCATGGCATCGTAATGGTACCAAAATAATGTACGATGTGCACAGGATGCAGCATATGAGGCGTCAAAATCGTGTATTCGTACATGATATCGACCTAGTTTACGGCCAGCTTAATGCTTTCTGCACATGTTACATCTGCCCCACCTGCAGTGAAACATGGTTTTGCCCATTAGTGTGCTTTTTTGGTTTGCTAACAACCCTGAATAACCCCCATAGTGTATGCAGTATGCACAGACACCAAAATGACCAAATCAGTGTTCTCTGGTGTTGGCACTGAGAGACACATGAGACAAGATAACCTTTCTCCTGCAATCAGAATCTTAGTTCTTGCTGTGTGAGCTCCTTGCACGCTCTGGAGTTGTGAAATATTTATTTAGTTGTATGAAAGCTAACTGCACAGAGTAGACAAGAACTGCTTTCATTGGCGGGAGCTCTGTTGATCTTCCTTTATAGCATACTTGCCTACCTGACCCTCTCCATGAGGGAGAAAATACTCTGTTCCTGGACTTTCCTGGTAATGTATGATTGCCTTCACCTGTGGTGAGCTAGTTAATTGATAAGAAAGGTGTTTCACCACAGGTTATGGCAATCGTACATTAACAGGAAAGTCCAGGAACAGAGCATTTTCTCCCTCATGGAGAGGGTCAGGTAGGCAAGTATGCTTTATAGCCTTCGGCTAAATAACAGACAGAAGTTTATCGCTTAGATCTTTTTTTTTGTAGCCCAAGGTCCTGTGATTTAAGTTTTAGAAACCTATGGGTTTTAATGGGTTTGATTTTTGGTTGTTATATGTGCATAAAAAATGGATGCCTAGTGTGTATTACAGTGTGGGTGCTTCTGTTTCAAAGTTCATTATAACAAACCCTCCAACATGACCCTTTCCATCAGGTACAAAATGCTGTGCTCCTGGACTTACCACTTAATTTATGATTGAACAACAGTACATATGTGTTCTCATTCATCTAAACTCAATACGCCATACAGAAGCATTTTCGGTAAAAAAAAAAGAAAAGCAAAAAAGACACCTGATGCTAGAAAATTCTCACGCGACCTGGCGTGCCAAGAGGGGCTGTTTGCCGTGACTGCAGCAAAGATGTATGAGGACACATTTGTAGTTAATTGATAAGAAAGGTGATCATAAATTAAGATTAAATTAAGATGCCCAGGACCAGAGCATTTTGTACCTGATAGAAGGGTTCATGTTGGGAAAGGTCTGCTTTTACCATGTTTCTCAGACTGGTGGCAGATTTCAGACCTGCAGTGCTGTGTCTAGATCACCACCCAAGAATTATATGTTTTGGAGCAACAGTTGGCATGCTAAATACCAATATGAAAAGTCATTACATTGCACACTAGTCAGTTGGCAGAAGCAGGTTCTAGGTAGCTATGGAATTCATGTGATGTCCAATCAGCGGCAAAGCTAATTTTTTCCTAAATTGCCTCATGATCTTCCTACATCCAAGAACATGTCTAGTTTCTGGAATTGTTAATGAAAGTCTTGTGACTGCTGCTTGTAGTCAGTCACATGAGTAAATCAGGAGAACCACTATATACTGTCCTAATGCCTGACCAAGCTGTCTCTGGATCCCCAGCCATGCTTGCAATGGCAACCTTCTGCTCCAATTTGAACAAGACTCAGTAACACAACATGATTAAGCATAAAGCAACCTCAGGCAGCAGGATTTCAGTTGCTACCCAAGTATAAATGTGTGGGCTCAAGTGCGTAGTGCATGACATAATGAGGAAATATCAGTATGTGGCTGATGCTGACTTTGAACGCATTTGTGCCCAAAGTGGGAGTCAAACATGCCTACAATACAAATCTTCAATTGCATGCACATGCAAGGATGAAAACTATCTCAGGCGGGGCTTGCATGTCTGAACAGGGAAATAATACACACTCGTTTTCTAAATATTTGACTTGACAGGAAAATCCGCATTCACTATTAGATTTCAATAACATAAAAAGACAGCTCTTGAATACGACAGGAACATGTATAGCTCTCCCTCTTGTGTATAGGGACCCAGGGAGGGAAAGTTATACCAGTCACAAAATCAAACCACATAATATATGCATGAGAAAGCACCTGTAAAGTGGACTGCATGCAAATTACCACAGGATGCTGGAGCACTGCTGCAATGTCTTAACTAGAGATATTATGAACATGACCGCTGGGGCACTTCCTGAATAACAAGTAGATGGAAGTGGCGGTACATCCGCGAGCCACAATACAGCACACATCTAGAGCACCTGTCAGTTTCAGCTGTAAATCCACAGTCAGCCAATCAAAAGCAGGTAGGCAGTGCTAGTGACCATCATCACCACATACTGTACTTGCCTACAGTCCCGGAATGGCTGGGATGCTCCTGGAAATCGAGTTGGGCTCCCGCCCGCCCAGAAAATTTTGCAACTTTCCCGAAACCGTCCACTACCCGCCACACAGCTGTCCATTTACAAAGTGAAGTGGGTGGTACAGCAGATGACGAGATTGTAGTACCACAACCCTTTTACCGCCTCCTATGTCATACCACGCCCGACCCACCCCCTTTGCCATGAGTGGGCAGCAATGTTACATCACCGTCAGAATTTTTGCACCAACCCTCAACCATGGAGTTTGACAGAAATACATGCCTGTCTGATTAGCTTTGCATGTGCATTTTTAAACCTTAATTTTTTTTTAAACACAACAACTTTTATATTGTAAGCTCGCAAGAGCAGAACATCCTCCCTCATGTTATACTTCATACTCCCTTTGATGGCACCTAACCCCTGGTTTTCCTTACTTGTCCTACATTGTCTAGAACTGTGACTGCTGTTTTGCTAATTTGTTTATGCACTCTGTAATGGGTGCTGCTGATCCCTTGTGGCACCATCTAAATAAAGGATAATAATAATAATAATAATAATAATAACTGTCCTGTTCTATTCTCGGTATTCACATAAAATATGTGTGAAGGAACTGTTTACTCCCTTCAGCTAGGTAATATTAATTGGAAAGCTGCCTAAATAAACAGCTTCGCTTTAGATTTCTTGTGGCTAAAATACTACTTGTTGCCACATATCATAGCAACATATCACTTGCCCTTATATCACTTCATGGAACGGTAACATTGCCAAATGTGCTCAGTTAGTGTTGGAAGTATAAGGTCAATTTACTAAATGCCTATACACACGGTGAGATTCGGGCTATGCCCGATTCTCACTATGGGACAGGGGCTAGGTCGGCATCGCAAGCACATATTGGGGGAGATTCAAATGTTTGAAAAGTCAGTTGGGAGTCTGTTTTTTCCTATCTAATAGACAGGAAAAAACAGACACCCAACCGACTTTTCAAACATTTGAATCTCCCCCTATGAGTGTGCTTGCGATACTGACTATGGGGGTAATTCCGAGGTGAACGCAGCAGCAACTTTGTTAGCAATTGGGCAAAACCATGTGCACTGCAGGGGAGGCAGATATAACATGTGCAGAGAGAGTTAGATTTGGGTGTGGTGTGTTCAATCTGCAATCTAAATTGCAGTTTAAAATAAAGCAGCCTGTATTTACCCTGCACAGAAACAAATAACCTACCCAAATCTAACTCTCTCTGCACATGTTATATCTACCTCCCCTGCAGTGCACATGGTTTTGCCCAACTGCTAACAAAAATCCTGCTGCGATCAACTCAGAATTACCCCCTATGTGCGATATTGGCTAAGTGTCAATTTTGACTATCTCTTCTATAGAGATAGTCAAAATTAACTTGCCTGCACAGTCTATCTAAGCTTGCGATGCCGACCGCGCGGGACTGCGCATCGGCATCAAATCGGAGTCACAAGGTGACTTTCACCTTGCGATCTGCACTAACTTTTCTTACGATTTTGACTATATAGTCAAAATCGAAAGAAAATATCTCACCGTGTGTACACACCATTAGCCTTGGATGGAGATAAAATGGACAGAGATGAAGCACTAGCCAATCAGCTCCTAACTATCTTTTTTCAAACCTAGCCTGTGACATGACAGTTATGAGCTGATTGGCTGGTACTTTATCTCCATCCACTTTATCTCCATCAGAGGCTTAGTAAATAGACCCCCTATGTCTGTTATATTTATTTTTTAATGAGACACACTTTTCGATATTGTACATGTGCATCAAAAATGTGTTCACAGGTGTCTATAGGCTATGGGGGTCATTCTGACCTGTTCGCAAACAGCGGTTGTTCGCTGCGGTGCGAATGGGTGCCGTTGCCCGGCGACAGACATCGCCAGGCAACGGAGCGCCTAGCGAGAAGAAAAGACGCAGCGCTGTACGTAAGAAGATTGACAGCGGAGAGGCGGTCCCGGCGGATACTCACCGTTCAGTGGCGCACCCAGGGGGGGTTTCCGAGCACCCAGAAAACCCCCTCCACTAAAAATAAAAAAAATATTTTTTTATTTTTTATTTTTTTTTAGCTGCATGATTATTATTAATGGCTGTCTAGCATCCTCTGCAGCCTGCTGTCTTCCTGGTGGCACTTGTAAGTGCAATAAAAGTTTACTTTATTTTAATTATAGTACATATATATCCACGTGCATACATACAGTATATACACATCTATATACATACATACATATAAACACACACACACGCACACATATGATATATATACATGTGTATATATACGTGTACTGTATGTATATATATATATAAATATATATATATATGCATGTTTAATATGATAAATGTGTATATGTATATGTGTGTGTGTGTATATATATATATATATATATATATATATATAGATATCCAAGAAGAACGGCACTGGCAGCATTAATCAGATGAAAAACAGACTGTATTGGTACCAGACAAAGACAATTAAAAGTGCATATGCACATACAGACATTTAAATACCTGTGTGAAGTAGCGCTGTCCCCGCCGCCGCACACCGGGTCCTCTCTTCCGGCTAACCCGTTCCACTTCCCCTCTTTCCTCTCACGCTGTGGCTGCTATGGTAACCTGCAGCGTGCGTGTCACCAGCTCCACAGCCCGGAGATAGAGGGGATTGGTTGTGAGGTCGTCCGGGGTGGGAACCTTCTGCGTCAGCTGACCAGGGCCGGCTGATCCTATAAACAAACATAAATACATACATAATTAACAACCTACAATAACTAAATACATACATACAAAAAAATATATATACAAAAAAAACGGACAATATAACATCAGGGAATATTGGCTAAAGAAATGTCTATGTGTGGGGAAACTCCGTCACCACCCGCAACATTGACCTCCGGGCATCTATATCTACAGACCAGTCTTAACAGATAAATACCCAACAAATGGCCTATTAACCCAGTATCCACTGCAGGCTACTAGATGCCTGCAGTACAACATCCATAAAGGATTCTAATACTAAAGTGCATTCCAATTAATCTTATCATTCAGCCCACACGGGGCAAATGTATTGAGTCTCATTATCCACCTGGACTCTTTCTCCAATAGCAACTTGGCCCTATCACCTCCCCTAAGGGTTACAGGCACATGGTCAATACCAAAATACCTCAGCTCCTCCAACATATGTTTTGCCATTTTAAAGTGGCGCGCCACCGGTTGATCAATGGTTTTCCCTTCCAAGGTCAACTTAATGGCAGATCTATGTGCTGCCATCCTCTCACTCAATTTGCGTGTGGTCTGACCGACATAGAATAGACCGCACGGGCAGACTACAATGTATACCACATACGACGTACTGCATGTAATGACATACCGGATCGAATATCTTTTGTCTATGTGTGGGTGCTTGAAATCTTTGCATGTCACCATATATTTACAGGTAGCACATTTAGGGCATCTATAACACCCTGGTGCCTTATAGTGCACATTAGGTGTAACAGTGCCCCCCATGCCTGTAATGTCTGATTTCACCAGACGGTCTCTAAGATTACATCCACGTCTAAATGCCACTATCGGCCTTGTCTCTTTGAATGCTGGTAAATCAGGGTCAGATCCAACTATAGGCCAAAGGGCCTTAGAGGCTCTGCGAACTATCGGGCTTGCCGTGGTGAAGTCACAAGCCCAAGACAAAACGTTATGGCTCTTTTTTTGACCAGAGAGTAATAATTCAGATCGTGACATCTGTAAAACACGCTGTTTCTGCTCTTCTAATAACCGCCTATCATACCCTCGACCTACAAATCTGGCAATCAAATTATCCAGAAGTTGTGGTACCTTAGTGCAATCGCTGGTGATGCGTGCCACCCGCATCATTTGTGAGGCTGGTAGCCCCCTCTTTAAGGGCTCCGGATGGTGGCTAGACGCAAGAAGAAACGTATTTCTATCAGTGGGTTTGGAGTAAATCTCTGTGTGTACCTTGCCTTGATCTAATCTAATTTTGACATCCAAATAATCAATTTCTAGGTCACTAGACTTGTACGTAAATTTAATCGGATGATTCCGTTACTAGATTCTTGGCAGCGCCAGCTAAAATTAAATTCAACTTATCACAAGATGAACGGGTGGCTTTGAACCAACTGTCCACATATCAGGACATTGTGATTAGGCCCGCCGATAAGGGCGGTGCCATTGTGATCTTGGACTTGGAATACTATCGTGAGGAAATTAGATCACAATTATCAGAGGTGGGGGTCTATAAGAAATTAAGGACAAACCCAGTATTAGAATATCAGAAGGAATTGTTTGGTATTCTGAAACAAGCCACCGAGGAGAATTTAATACCTGAAAAGGTTTCCAAGATTCTGTGCATGAACCATCCTAAGAATCCGGTACTCTCTACATTGCCCAAGCTTCATAAGCACGAAACTCTCCCACCAGGGAGACCTATAATCTCCGCCAGAGACTTCCTCTATCAACCAGTGGCCCAGCTGCTTGATAGCATATTGCAGCCCTTGCTGATTAAGCAGAGGACCTTCCTTAAGGACACTACCTCCTTTTTGATTAAATTACAACAGTATGATGAGATTCCAGCTGGCACCCTCCTCTGTTGTTTGGACGTGTGCAGTTTGTACACGTCCATACCACATGCGGATGGGCTGCGAGCTATGAAGGCTTTTTTAGACACAAATTTATCTGTTGATTTGTTTGATCATAAGTTATTTCTGAATTTGCTTGAATTGACATTGTATAGAAATTACTTCCTGTTTGACGGTGATTTTTTTCTACAGCTACGAGGGTGTGCAATGGGGTCATCTGCCGCACCCTCGTATGCTAATATATATATGTTTGAACAGGAAGAACGTATGTTTTTCGGTAATCCAGCAGTGCAGACTAATATATTAATGTATACTAGATACATCGACGATGTGTTCTTAATGTGGGTGGGAGGCCAGCAGTCGTTTGAATCTCTTATGTTGTAGATTAATAACTTGGCATCTCCGATTAAATTTACGTACAAGTGTAGTGACCTAGAAATTGATTATTTGGATGTCAAAATTAGATTAGATCAAGGCAAGGTACACACAGAGATTTACTCCAAACCCACTGATAGAAATACGTTTCTTCTTGCGTCTAGCCACCATCCGGAGCCCTTAAAGAGGGGGATACCAGCATCACAAATGATGCGGGTGGCACGCATCACCAGCGATTGAACTAAGGTACCACAACTTCTGTATAAGATTGCCAGATTTGTAGGTCGAGGGTATGATAGGTGGTTATTAGAAGAGCAGAAACAGCGTGTTTTACAGATGTCACAATCTGAATTATTACTCTCTGGTCAAAAAAAGAGCCATAACGTTTTGTCTTGGGCTTGTGACTTCACCACGGCAAGCCCGATAGTTCGCAGAGCCTCTAAGGCCCTTTGGCCTATAGTTGGATCTGACCCTGATTTACCAGCGTTCAAAGAGACAAGGCCGATAGTGGCATTTAGACGTGGATGTAATCTTAGAGACCGTCTGGTGAAATCAGACATTACAGGCATGGGGGGCACTGTTACACCTAATGTGCACTATAAGGCACCAGGGTGTTATAGATGCCCTAAATGTGCTACCTGTAAATATATGGTGACATGCAAAGATTTCAAGCACCCACACATAGACAAAAGATATTCGATCCGGTATGTCATTACATGCAGTACGTCGTATGTGGTATTCATTGTAGTCTGCCCGTGCGGTCTATTCTATGTCGGTCAGACCACACGCAAATTGAGTGAGAGGATGGCAGCACATAGATCTGCCATTAAGTTGACCTTGGAAGGGAAAACCATTGATCAACCGGTGGCGCGCCACTTTAAAATGGCAAAACATACGTTGGAGGAGCTGAGGTATTTTGGTATTGACCATGTGCCTGTAACCCTTAGGGGAGGGGATAGGGCCAAGTTCCTATTGGAGAAAGAGTCCAGGTGGATAATGAGACTCAATACATTTGCCCCGTGTGGGCTGAATGATAAGATTAATTGGAATGCACTTTAGTATTAGAATCCTTTATGGATGTTGTACTGCAGGCATCTAGTAGCCTGCAGTGGATACTGGGTTAATAGGCCATTTGTTGGGTATTTATCTGTTAAGACTGGTCTGTAGATATAGATGCCCGGAGGTCAATGTTGCGGGTGGTGATGGAGTTTCCCCACACATAGACATTTCTTTAGCCAATATTCCCTGATGTTATATTGTCCGTTTTTTATGTATATATATTTTTTTGTATGTATGTATTTAGTTATTGTAGGTTGTTCATTATGTATGTATTTATGTTTGTTTATAGGATCAGGCGGCCCTGGTCAGCTGACGCAGAAGGTTCCCACCCCGGACGACCTCACAACCAATCCCCTCTATCTCCGGGCTGTGGAGCTGGTGACACGCACGCTGCAGGTTACCATAGCAGCCACAGCGTGAGAGGAGAGAGGGGAAGTGGAACGGGTTAGCCGGAAGAGAGGACCCGGTGTGCGGCGGCGGGGACGGCGCTACTTCACACAGGTATTTAAATGTCTGTATGTGTAATTGTGTATATGCACTTTTAATTGTCTTTTTCTGGTACTGAGGACGGGGCGTGAGCCCCGAAACGTTTACCAATACAGTCTGTTTTTCATCTGATTAATGCTGCCAGTGCCGTTCTTCTTGGATATCTGTTTGCATACACGTCCAGGCACGCAGCAACACTGATTAATTGTATTTGAGTGCCAGCTGATATGGATTCTATGTACTAGTGTCCTCGGACACCGTTTGCTGGGCACCTTTATTTTGTTTTGGCTTCAGACCCTTTGGATACTTGTTACTCTTTAACAACAGGGACAGTGCTTTGGGAAGGACATTGTGAGGGGTATTCCCTAGAAGCTGGCGCATGGTGTTTTAGTATTTTGGAATTGGTCAGTGACTTATATGTAATAGGTAATTGTCCAGCGCATATTGCTTGGTGATATTGCGTACCACATGACCGCCATGGTTAGCCAGTCCACTATAGCCATGGATCCCATGGGATGTAACATCATGCAAGCTATGGCTCCTGGGGAGACATTTGGCTTCAGCCCAGCACAGATTGAGAATATTTCACTTAAAGATACGACACCCATTTTGGATTCAGCCATGAAAGCAGATGATTATTTCTTTCAACTTATGAAGCTCAAACGCCGTGAAATAGATTTTTTACTTCACGGCATGTCCCTATCGGAATATTATAGGGAACACAAAATTCCGCGTGGCTTTAGGATACGAAATGTCCCCACGATTGGGCGACATAACCCAGAATTTGTCAGGAAGTGGATCGGAATCCTGAACCGATGTGGGTTTGATCTCATGATTTTGGTGGTGGAAGAATCACATCGGGAATTAGAGATCACCAAGAATAAGATCATGACATTAGAAAAAGATAAAGCGATTCTGGAAAAGGATACTTCTCAAGATTGGATCCAAAAATTGGAGAAGCAGTGTGACCAATACAGGCGTGACCTGCTGAAATTTAAACGAAATAAGAAAGCATTGGTCGACCAAGACTACAAGGAAAATAAAGTCTACCGTTGGTTGATGGGCACGGAACCCAGCGGCAAAACTAGACCCTTTGGGAGAAGGCGACCATGGCAAAACCCCAAAAAGAGGGGTGATAAGGGTGGAGGCTCCAGTAGTGAGAGTGAGTTTGTCTTTTCTGAATCTGAAGATAACATCCATCAGAATGTTGTCCCTTTAGACCCGAGTGGCCGAGGGGCGGCCACATGTACAACAAGCCTCCCACCCGCAGGGGTGGCCAGAACAAAAGGCATAAGAAGTTTGACGCTCAAGAAGAACACCTGATATTTAACCTGTCTAAAAGATCTTTCTCAACTCTTGAGATGCAGGTTTTGAACAGGGGCCTCAGTTTTGTTCCAACCAACAGGCACGATCAGTTCAATTGGTCACGGGATTTGCATAATTTCACACGTAAATTACGTCTTAAAGAATTTTTTCAGAATAAGCCATCAGCCGACAGTTCGTCAGTGTTCGATCCTTTCCTCAATAAAACCTCTAGGTCACGCTTTGACCCTATTTCACAGAATGCTTCGATAAGGACATTCAGTAGGCTCATGGATGATTCCGTTACTAGATTCTTGGCAGCGCCAGCTAAAATTAAATTCAACTTATCACAAGATGAACGGGTGGCTTTGAACCAATTGTCCACATATCAGGACATTGTGATTAGGCCCGCCGATAAAGGCGGTGCCATTGTGATCTTGGACTTGGAATACTATCGTGAGGAAATTAGATCACAATTATCAGAGGTGGGGGTCTATAAGAAATTAAGGACAAACCCAGTATTAGAATATCAGAAGGAATTGTTTGGTATTCTGAAACAAGCCACCGAGGAGAATTTAATACCTGAAAAGGTTTCCAAGATTCTGTGCGTGAACCATCCTAAGAATCCGGTACTCTATACATTGCCCAAGCTTCATAAGCACGAAACTCTCCCACCAGGGAGACCTATAATCTCCGCCAGAGACTCCCTCTATCAACCAGTGGCCCAGCTGCTTGATAGCATATTGCAGCCCTTGCTGATTAAGCAGAGGACCTTCCTTAAGGACACTACCTCCTTTTTGATTAAATTACAACAGTATGATGAGATTCCAGCTGGCACCCTCCTCTGTTGTTTGGACGTGTGCAGTTTGTACACGTCCATACCACATGCGGATGGGCTGCGAGCTATGAAGGCTTTTTTAGACACAAATTTACCTGTTGATTTGTTTGATCATAAGTTATTTCTGACTTTGCTTGAATTGACATTGTATAGAAATTACTTCCTGTTTGACGGTGAGTTTTTTCTACAGCTACGAGGGTGTGCAATGGGGTCATCTGTCGCACCCTCGTATGCTAACATATATATGTTTGAACAGGAAGAATGCATGTTTTTCGGTAATCCAGCAGTGCAGACTAATATATTAATGTATACTAGATACATCGACGATGTGTTCTTAATGTGGGTGGGAGGCCAGCAGTCGATTGAATCTCTTATGTTGGAGATTAATAACTTGGCATCTCCGATTAAATTTATGTACAAGTGTAGTGACCTAGAAATTGATTATTTGGATGTCAAAATTAGATTAGATCAAGGCAAGGTACACACAGAGATTTACTCCAAACCCACTGATAGAAATACGTTTCTTCTTGCGTCTAGCCACCATCCGGAGCCCTTAAAGAGGGGGCTACCAGCATCACAAATGATGCGGGTGGCACGCATCACCAGCGATTGCACTAAGGTACCACAACATCTGGATAATTTGATTGCCAGATTTGTAGGTCGAGGGTATGATAGGCGGTTATTAGAAGAGCAGAAACAGCGTGTTTTACAGATGTCACGATCTGAATTATTACTCTCTGGTCAAAAAAAGAGCCATAACGTTTTGTCTTGGGCTTGTGACTTCACCACGGCAAGCCCGATAGTTCGCAGAGCCTCTAAGGCCCTTTGGCCTATAGTTGGATCTGACCCTGATTTACCAGCGTTCAAAGAGACAAGGCCGATAGTGGCATTTAGACGTGGATGTAATCTTAGAGACCGTCTGGTGAAATCAGACATTACAGGCATGGGGGGCACTGTTACACCTAATGTGCACTATAAGGCACCAGGGTGTTATAGATGCCCTAAATGTGCTACCTGTAAATATATGGTGACATGCAAAGATTTCAAGCACCCACACATAGACAAAAGATATTCGATCCGGTATGTCATTACATGCAGTACGTCGTATGTGGTATACATTGTAGTCTGCCCGTGCGGTCTATTCTATGTCGGTCAGACCACACGCAAATTGAGTGAGCGGATGGCAGCACATAGATCTCCCATTAAGTTGACCTTGGAAGGGAAAACCATTGATCAACCGGTGGCGCGCCACTTTAAAATGGCAAAACATATGTTGGAGGAGCTGAGGTATTTTGGTATTGACCATGTGCTTGTAACCCTTAGGGGAGGGGATAGGGCCAAGTTGCTATTGGAGAAAGAGTCCAGGTGGATAATGAGACTCAATACATTTGCCCCGTGTGGGCTGAATGATAAGATTAATTGGAATGCACTTTAGTATTAGAATCCTTTATGGATGTTGTACTGCAGGCATCTAGTAGCCTGCAGTGGATACTGGGTTAATAGGCCATTTGTTGGGTATTTATCTGGTAAGACTGGTCTGTAGATATAGATGCCCGGAGGTCAATGTTGCGGGTGGTGACGGAGTTTCCCCACACATAGACATTTCTTTAGCCAATATTCCCTGACGTTATATTGTCCGATTTTTATGTATATATATTTTTTTGTATGTATGTATTTAGTTATTGTAGGTTGTTCATTATGTATGTATTTATGTTTGTTTATAGGATCAGCCGGCCCTGGTCAGCTGACGCAGAAGGTTCCCACCCCGGACGACCTCACAACCAATCCCCTCTATCTCCGGGCTGTGGAGCTGGTGACACGCACGCTGCAGGTTACCATAGCAGCCACAGCGTGAGAGGAGAGAGGGGAAGTGGAACGGGTTAGCCGGAAGAGAGGACCCGGTGTGCGACGGCGGGGACGGCGCTACTTCACACAGGTATTTAAATGTCTGTATGTGTATATGCACTTTTAATTGTCTTTGTCTGGTACTGAGGACGGGGCGTGAGCCCCGAAACGTTTACCAATACAGTCTGTTTTTCATCTGATTAATGCTGCCAGTGCCGTTCTTCTTGGATATCTGTTTGCATACACGTCCAGGCACGGAGCAACGCTGATTAATTGTATTTGAGTGCCAGCTGATATGGATTATATATATATATATATATATATAGATATAGATATAGATATAATATCTTGTAGTTACCGGCACTCACTGCCTTCTTGTTAGGATATGCCCCGGTGCCCTCCGTCACGAAACCGTGTGAATAAGCAAGTTACTCGACGGCACTCACTAGGGACTTTCTCAACTCAGGAACAAAAGGCGCAGTGCAGGTCTGCTGTTAACGTTTCAGTTTATAACAACTTTCGTCAGAACAAGTATACATTAAGAATATCACGTACCTTTATACCAACACCAAAACACCCATGTGCACGCTCCAGGCTCGGTCACGCCGGCGGGGAATGGATGACGTCATCAACCCGCACCTCCTCCTGAACGCTCCTCCCCGTCGTCGCTCCGGTTACCATGGAAACGTACTCTATACAAAGAAAAAGAAAACATTTACTATCACCCCAGGGATGCCTAAAGAGTCAGCGGCAGGCCACTTAGACACCTAACTCCTGTCATTTCAGCATATACTGTTAACATAAACACAATATTCATCCATTTTATTCAAGAAAAAGTTTAAATTAAGCTGTTCATTAAGCCCTTTGGGAGCGATTGTTTTTAAACGGTGTATCCACCTTGTTTCTCTCTGTAATAACAATCTATTCCTATCACCCCCCCTGATACTTTCAGGTTGTTGATCTATGATTTTATATTTAAGTGTAGCTAGATTGTGTTTAAATTTGACAAAATGCCTAGCCACTGGTTGTGCTTGACTATCCCCACCTAGGGCGGCCCGAATGGCCGATCGGTGCATCGCCATCCGCTCCCGGAATTGGCGTGAGGTCTTACCTATGTAGAGGAGCCCACATGGGCATCTAATGAAGTATATAACATGCGTACTAGTACAAGTTAAAACTTTATCTATCTTAATCATCTTTCCTGTATGTGGATGTGCAAACACCGGGCCTGTCTCCATATAGCTGCACGTAGTGCAGCCAATACACCTATAGCACCCGGGTTTTTTTGTGAGGAAAGTGGACTTCTGACAAGTTTTGAAGGATGATATATCGTTATGTACTAGATAGTCCTTCAGATTTTTATTTCTAGTATAACTAGGTAATAATGAAACATCTTTAAGTGCGCTTAATTCTTTATCAGATCCAACAATAGACCAGGCCGTCTTAGCATGTTTAACGATCTCCCCACTAATGGCTGAAAACTTCTGTACAAATGGTATTTTTTTATCCATAGTAAGTACTTTTGGGTTGGGCTTATGTAGGAGTTCCCCTCTATCCAACGATAATACCCGTGCCTTAGTTTTCATCAATTCGTTCCAATCATACCCTCTCATTTGGAAATTACGTGCCATGGCATCAATTTCCAAATTAGTCTTCACTATGTCATCAGAGATTCTTTGAGCTCTGAGGAACTGGGAGTATGGCAAACTAAATTTAGTGGTGGCAGGATGGAAACTGGAGGCATGGAGGAGAGTATTTTTATCCGTGGGTTTTTTGTACACACTTGTATGTAGCCTCCCCTCATTGAGGGTGATTGCCACATCCAAGTAATGAACCTTGTCCGCACTAATATTAGCTGTAAATTTAATATTAGGATCTCTTGAATTAGCATCTTCTATCAATTGGTCAAGGGATTCTCTAGTATCAGAGCAAATTAACAGAAGATCATCTATGTAACAAACGAACAAAATTATTTTTCGAGCATTAACGGGATCTGTAAAGAATAGATCTTTTTCCACTTCGAACATAAAACTGTTCGCGAACGCAGGGGAAACGCAACTCCCCATAGCGCACCCCTGCAGTTGTTCGTACCATCTATTATCGAACAGAAAATAGTTATGTACCAAAGTGAGTTTGAGTAATGTCAGAAAAAACTTTAAATCTGGACCTTCATATTCCGGGCTACTAGAAAGTAGACGTCTGGCTGCCTCCACACCCCTATCATGTATAATGGTGAGTTGAAATGTATTTTAGATACAGCTGTACAGACCAATCTGATTTCGGGGGGATTGCGTGACTCTTTGATTGAGGACTTCCCGGTGGCTCCAGTTTTCTATACCATACCGAAAATACATAAGAATCAGAGTGAGCCACCGGGACGTCCTATCATAGCTGCACGCAATTCAGTGTTCTACAAGGTATCACAATACCTTGACTACTATTTTCAGCCGGTAATTCAGGCACAGCCGACGTATTTAAAAGATACAACTAGTTTGTTAACTAAATTACAATCGGTAGGGCAACTTCCGGTTAATAGTTTGTTGTGTACACTAGACGTGGTGAGCCTTTACACCAACATCCCACATGATAGGGGTGTGGAGGCAGCCAGACGTCTACTTTCTAGTAGCCCGGAATATGAAGGTCCAGATTTAAAGTTTTTTTCTGACATTACTCAAACTCACTTTGGTACATAACTATTTTCTGTTCGATAATAGATGGTACGAACAACTGCAGGGGTGCGCTATGGGGAGTTGCGTTTCCCCTGCGTTCGCGAACAGTTTTATGTTCGAAGTGGAAAAAGATCTATTCTTTACAGATCCCATTAATGCTCGAAAAATAATTTTGTTCGTTCGTTACATAGATGATCTTCTGTTAATTTGGTCTGATACTAGAGAATCCCTTGACCAATTGATAGAAGATGCTAATTCAAGAGATCCTAATATTAAATTTACAGCTAATATTAGTGCGGACAAGGTTCATTACTTGGATGTGGCAATCACCCTCAATGAGGGGAGGCTACATACAAGTGTGTACAAAAAACCCACGGATAAAAATACTCTCCTCCATGCCTCCAGTTTCCATCCTGCCACCACTAAATTTAGTTTGCCATACTCCCAGTTCCTCAGAGCTCATAGAATCTCTGATGACATAGTGAAGACTAATTTGGAAATTGATGCCATGGCACGTAATTTCCAAATGAGAGGGTATGATTGGAACGAATTGATGAAAACTAAGGCACGGGTATTATCGTTGGATAGAGGGGAACTCCTACATAAGCCCAACCCAAAAGTACTTACTATGGATAAAAAAATACCATTTGTACAGAAGTTTTCAGCCATTAGTGGGGAGATCGTTAAACATGCTAAGACGGCCTGGTCTATTGTTGGATCTGATAAAGAATTAAGCGCACTTAAAGATGTTTCATTATTACCTAGTTATACTAGAAATAAAAATCTGAAGGACTATCTAGTACATAACGATATATCATCCTTCAAAACTTGTCAGAAGTCCACTTTCCTCACAAAAAAACCCGGGTGCTATAGGTGTATTGGCTGCACTACGTGCAGCTATATGGAGACAGGCCCGGTGTTTGCACATCCACATATAGGAAAGATGATTAAGATAGATAAAGTTTTAACTTGTACTAGTACGCATGTTATATACTTCATTAGATGCCCATGTGGGCTCCTCTACATAGGTAAGACCTCACGCCAATTCCGGGAGCGGATGGCGATGCACCGATCGGCCATTCGGGCCGCCCTAGGTGGGGATAGTCAAGCACAACCAGTGGCTAGGTATTTTGTCAAATTTAAACACAATCTAGCTACACTTAAATATAAAATCATAGATCAACAACCTGAAAGTATCAGGGGGGGTGATAGGAATAGATTGTTATTACAGAGAGAAACAAGGTGGATACACCGTTTAAAAACAATCGCTCCCAAAGGGCTTAATGAACAGCTTAATTTAAACTGTTTTCTTGAATAAAATGGATGAATATTGTGTTTATGTTAACAGTATATGCTGAAATGACAGGAGTTAGGTGTCTAAGTGGCCTGCCGCTGACTCTTTAGGCATCCCTGGGGTGATAGTAAATGTTTTCTTTTTCTTTGTATAGAGTACGTTTCCATGGTAACCGGAGCGACGACGGGGAGTTGAGAAAGTCCCTAGTGAGTGCCGCGATATATATATTTATATATATATATATAGATATAGATACACGTTATATATATATATGTGTAGATATATATATATATATATATATATACACACACACACAGACACACTAGTTTTACGGACCCAGCATATACTCCCAGAGGGCGGCGGCTTAGCGTGTGCAATGCTGCTAAAAGCAGCTAGCGAGCGAACAACTCGGAATGAGGGCCTTAATGTAATGTTATTTCAATTTAATATAGTTTTAATTTCTATTTAAATACAATTTATTTTAAAAATGCAACTTTTACATATGTTAATAATCACATTTGTTAATAACTAGCAAGGCATGGTTCTCCTTTGTGTGCATGACACTCATTACATTATAATATTGTGTACAAATAGGATAATGAAACTTACTGCAGTGCTAACACTGTCTAGCATAGGCGCAAGCGGGTGCTGGGCAAGGGGTTTGCTAATGCCCCGCCCCATGCACACACTCCCCAAGGGACATTGGGCCTTATTCAGAAATGGACGCAGATTGCTGCATACGTGCGGGTGCCGCCTGGCTGCGTCCATCTCAGAATCAGCCCCAGAAGCAGCCCCTCAGAATACAGGCTGCTGTATCTGAATAGATTGGTTTTTACATTGGCCATCTTGGATTCAGTGAAAATGCGCTTGAGGTAAAGTCTGAGGCTTTGCGTGCCTGAGCTGTCTAGCCACATCTTATACTCTGTCATCTCATCACCCTGCTGTCATGCCGCATAAGCATGCACATTTGCACACCTGAGGCCAGCATGACGCAAATGCCACTGGATGCATCTTGAGATTTGTCTGACTCATCATATGCACAGAAATAAGTATTTTTGTGTGTTTTGACCTGCGTACAGAGTTGGACTGGCCCACAGGGGACCAGGGGAAACCACCGGTAGGCCCCACTGCCTGTGGGCCCTCCTTCTCCTCTAGGGATCAGGTTCCAGTCTCTATCCTAGTGCACATGAATTAAGCATTATACATATGTTACATTATACTTCATAAGAACATGGTTTATTATATATTTACCAAGGGGCTCACAGAACATGTACTCTGTAATGGCTAGCCAAACCTCTGTGGTGGCTGGCCACACCCTTAAGCATGGGCCCCTACAACAGCATTCCCCCGGTAGGCCCTTCCTTCCCCAGTCCAACACTGCCTGCGTACAGTATGTTCTGAGCACACATACATCCATCTGTTAATAAGCCTCCATCCATGTACAGTAACTTGAATCCCAAGGCTGGATAACTGTCAATAACTAGATACTATATGAGAGCATTTGTCAAGGACATTGGGCCTGATTTAGAGGTGGACACAGTTGCAGTTATTACTGCATTTTCAGACATAGCGGATCTACAGAAATATGCTATTGACACAGCAGCAGGGATTGGTATAGAGATGGCCACTGACGGCACTCTGATCCGCTGCTTACGTACAAAGACGCACCATCAGTTGCACATAGGTCACGCCATCAGATTGTAAGCAACCCTATGGTAACTCAGAATGTCCATTGCAAGTAAGCTGCCGGAGCCATTGTAGCTGCATACAAACATGCAGTCGCAAGCTGTGATACGCAGAGAAAAAGCTTGCAGCACACCAGCATTTGACTAGCCACCACTCATTACATTGTAACATAGTAATTGAGGTTGAAAAGAGGCATAATGCCCATCGCGTTCAACCGGTATTTGTATTAAGTTGAGTTGATTTTACTGTACCTTCTGAAGAATGTTTTATGACTAGTTAACAACTACAAATCATGTTACACCCGGAAAACATGTACCTACAGTACTATAAACACTGACTGTCAGTCATACTGTGAACAGATTCTCACAGTGAACGCTGTCTCAAGTCCATTGTGGCATTTGCGGAGTGTGCCACAGATGTAGGCGCAGTACTACAACAATGTGGGATGATTTCAATATGAACTACTCTCTATAAAGTACACATTGATTAATGCACTTTCCATCTATAGTTTATCTTTATAGATTTTGACATAGTAAGTACTAAATTTGCAACAAAACCTCCCACAGGACCTTGTTCTAGACAAAAACTAATATTATGATAAATTGCTTTGGGATCTGTAACCGTGTACTGACTTAATAAAATGTCTCCATTGTGCAAAGTGCAGCATGACACTGTAAGTTTAAATTAGGTTACTGTTCAAATAGACCTGAACTTTGCAAATGGTTTAACAACTTACATACTTCATATTTGTTGAAACTCAGAATATTATTATGATTCTTACAGTATACTACTGATAGGGTAATAAATCTATTCAGGTCGGATTATGAACTCTCTTCAGTCATCAGTCAGAATGCTGTTCTCCTTTAGCAACCGGTTGGAGGTCAATGAATGATAAGATGACACAAATTTATGCGTAATCGAAGCAAATCATAAGTGACCCGCTCGAGGGCCGTCATGGCTTTATTATTTATAGCTTGAACACAAAGGGTTTATGCTTGCCAATACATTTTAGCCAATCAGAATACACCATGTATGTCTTGAATACATCGATTGTCATACAATGTTAGAAGTGGCAACTAGGACAGCCTTGAAAATGGTTATTATTTCGTTTATCAGTCTTTCGGACATAAACTCAAAAGATTTCTTTCTTTATTCTTCTCAATTAGCCTTGGATATATCTGGTGTTGCTTTGTCCGTCTTGGATACATTTCCAATACATTTAATGTTGCATTTGTCTTGTACAAGTCATGCCTTAAAACAAGATTATTCAGCAAATACAATATTCTGACCAGCTCTGCACATTTTTCTTAAGGACATATCAACTCATTTTGTGATTAACAGTAAATATCTTTGTTAAATGTGAAAAAGCTTGAATCAATATATATTTGCCATTTAAAGGAAGCTCATACACTATCATTTCCCCTCTTTTTGATTCCACTTTTTCTCCCTAATATCTACCTACACTATCTAGGCCTGAACTATTTTCTTTCAGTAAACCAGTCCCCTGGACTTATAGTCCAAACCTTGGGGATTACCCCTAACAATAATCAAAGGATAAGCAACTTCATTCTTCTGGCTGGAGAGTCACTGTCAACTTCTTCAAGTGGGATGCACGTAATCAAATATCACGACCTTTCACCTTAATTTAAGGTAGACATGGTTAGCAGCACTTGATATGGACCATCATATCTTGGTTTAAAGGTCTTTCTCACATGTCTCTTTAAATAGACCCAATCTCCTGGATTTAGCTTATGCGTAGCTGATCCTTCTGGGTCTGGAATGGAAGAAAACACTCGGCCATGGAGGTTAGTCAATGTTTTACAGACCTCCTGTACATAACCTGTTAAATCACCATGATTATGTTGTAACTGTAGTGGATAATAACAACCTGTTCTTAGAGCTGACCCAAACAATATCTCATATGGAGTCAGCTTACTAGGTTTCATGGGTGTGGTCCTAATATTAAACAAGACTATAGGTAGGCATTCTGGACAAGTTCTTTTGGTTTCTGTCATTTTCTGTAGTTTTAGCTTAAGGTCAAAGTTCAGATGTCCCCCCTCCCACTCGCCTGGGGCTGGTAAGGCACATGGAAGGCCTGCTGTACCCCCAAATCTTTCATTATATGCTGCATGACTTCTCTTGTGAAATGTTTACCTCTATCTGATTCTATAACCTCAGGTATCCCAAATCTACATACTACTTCTGCTATCAGTTTCTTTGCAGTGGTTTTTGCTGTGGCTTTGCTTACTGGCCAGGCTTCGGCCCAGTGACTAAACATGTCCGTTGCTACTAGTACATATTCATATGGACCGCTTCGTCGCCACTGTATATAGTCAATTTGTAGACTTTCAAATGGGTAAGAGGCTTTGGGTATAGTTCCTAGAGGTGTCTTGGTTCTTTTTCCTGGATTGCTGATTTCACAGAACCAGCATCCTGCTACAAAGTTTGTTGCAGCTTTATTGAAGCCTGGAGCTATCCAATGCTCTTGTACTCTATTCACCATGGCTTCCTTTGAATGGTGTACTTGTCCATGAGCTACTTGTAACATAGGTGGAAATAGAGCTGCTGGTAGACAGTACTTCAATTCTCTTGACTTCCAAAGTCCATGTTCATCTTCTTCTGCCCCCAATCGTCTCCATTTCTCCTTTTCTCCTTGTGATGCTTGTTGTTGAATTTTGATCAGCTCCTGTTCACTGGGCATTTGCTTCACGTCTTGAGCTACTAAGACTTGCTCAAGTTATTTTGATTGTAAGGCAATTCTCTTGGCTTCTGCATCTGCAAATGCATTTCCATTTTGATCAGCTCCTGTTCACTGGGCATTTGCTTCACGTCTTGAGCTACTAAGACTTGCTCAAGTTATTTTGATTGTAAGGCAATTCTCTTGGCTTCTGCATCTGCAAATGCATTTCCTTTAGCTTCCATGGTTTGGCTCTTAGTATGTGCTTGTACCTTGATTATTCCAATTCTTTTAGGTAGTTCCAATGCTCTGAAGAGTTCCATAATCAAACTGGCATGTTTGATGGGTTTTCCGTTTGCACTTTTGAAGTCCCTACTTTTCCATATAACAGCGTAATCCTGGGACTAGATGTTAGCTGTCATGTTTTCAGCATGTATGCAGGCTTTGGTCATTGCTATGAGTTCTGCTTCTTGTGCTGACATGCTTGGTAGCAATGCTCCAGAGTCTATGACTTCAGTTTCAGTTGTTACTGCATATCCTGTCTTTGGGGATCCATTATCATAATATCTTGATCCATCGACGAACAGGTTCATGTCTGGATTGTCCAATGGTGTATCTTGGACATTAGGAAGAGGTAAAGTCTCTAATTCCATGAAGGCTAGGCAATCACTTCATATTTGGTAAGTCTGGCTGCAGAAAGATGCTTGCTATTTTCTTGACTTAATATTTCTGTTACAGCGTGAGGTACTTGTATACACAGTGGATGATCAAACACAATGATGTCTGTCACCTTTTCCTTCATTATTGCTGCTGCTGCCACTGCTTGGACACAGGATGGTGCTCCTCTGATAATCGGATCCAGCTGGGCTGAATAGTATGCCACTGGTCTTTGTTTTGGTCCGTATTTCTGGGTGAGCACCCCTAAAGAATGCCCTCTGTTTTCATGGCAGAATAGGTTAAAAGGCTTTTTTGTAATCAGGCAATCCCAATGCTGGGGCTGTGATTATGGCTTGCTTTAGTTGTCTTACTGCTTCTTCAATGGTGTCCCTGTTTTCTGCTGACGCCTCCTTTTTTATTAATTCATATAGGGGCTGCATCAGTAATGAGGCCGAGGGAATCCATTCTCTGCAATAACCAATAAGGCCCAGAAAAGCTCTGATTTCATTTAATGTTCTTGGGGTTTTTGCTTGAGTTATTGCCTTTGTTCTTTCATCAGTAAGATGCCTTGTTCCTTGAGATATGCAGTGTCCTAAGAAGACAACTTTTTTCTGTACTAGCTGAAGCTTGTCTTTTGACACTCTGCAATCTTCTTCTGCCAAAAAGATGAGTAGTGATACTGTTTCCTTTTTGCACTTCTCTTCTGTCTGTGCAGCAATAAGCATATCATCGACATATTGAACTAACTGGGTGTCTGTAAAGTGTGGTCTCCATTTCTGCAGAATTAATGCCATTGCCTCTGAGAAATCTGATGGACTAGTGGCTCCTGCCTTGGGGTAATTGTCCCTCCTTTTGAATCTTGAGATTCAACACCTTTATTGATTAATGTTGGAAAAGGGTTGCTGCGTTGAGGGTAATACATCTTCTGATGGTTACTTGTCGCATTTTGGCAGTGCTACTTCATACATGGTCAGCCTTGCCACTGACAGGTGTTTGGTTCTTGCTTGTTGAAGCTTCTCTGTACCTGCATGTGGACCCTGGATGATAAGTTCATGATTCAGCACTATGCCTGTGCTCTTGTCCTCTTCTAGGACTTCTGATTCATCACTGTGTCTGTGCTCTTATACTCTTCTAGGGCTGTTGCTGCTATCACTGCTCTGATGCCGGTAGGTGCTCTTTGATTACCGCTGTCAAGTTTGCTTAAGTTGTAGGCCACTGGTCTTCACCTCAGTCCATGATTTTGCATAAGGACTTCTATGTATGGCCTCCTTCTTTAATAGTCAGGTAGTTCTAGGGCTTGAGATGAGGCAACTGCTGTTTCCAACTATTCAATAGCTTAATTAATCTGTTGCTGTATGTAGGATGCGGACCCTCCTCCCTTTCAGTGTTGTCATACAATGCTTGCATGTAGACTGGTGCTAGAGGTATCCGTGTTCTGTAGTGTCCTACTAGGCCCAGGAATGATCATCTGACTTGCTTGACACTAGTTGGCATCTCAGCTTGCAGTCTGAATCTTTTCCTTTTCACTTTTGTTAGATGTCTGGTACTTTGAGTGTCCTAGGAAGATTAACTCTTGCTTGACTAGCTGCAATTTCTCCTTCTGAGGCTCTGCATTCTTGTTCTTCCAGAAACTTCACTAAGGACACTGCCCCTTGTTGGTGCTTCTTTTAGTAGTGGTGGCAATCAGCAGTTCATTCACATCCTGTATTTAGCTGTGTGTTTTGTGGATATATCACTTGGTGATATAGCCCCTCCACAGGGCTATTCTGGTCCAGTAGTATTGCTTCCTTTCTTCTACAACTGGTACTGCGGGAATGAGCCAATACTGAACTTCTGTTTTAACTTGCTTCTAAATGGCTTTTTTGTTCTTTCCTTTGATAAGTTGCTGGAAAGTTAAACTTCTGCTGGTGTGTACTGTATTCTCCTTAGATAAGCTTTAGTACATTGTGCTTCAGCAAAGTCACTGGACATGTACTCCAAGGTCAAGAATTGGTATTGGTGACTGCATTTCTCTCATCTCCTGTCCCTTTAAGAATTTCTGATATCATCAGTTCTTGTGGTATCTCCCTCTGCTGTCTTCTGCGTGTGCTGGCTCCAGTATTCATTAGGCACAGACGTATTTCTCCAGTGGGCAAGGTGACTGTAATCATACCTTCTGCTGTTTCTTCTGGAGACATTCTGTTCACTGGGGAGTACCTGAAGAAGCTTGTACTTCATATTGGCAGAAGAAGCATCATTCATTTGTTTTCTGGAATTTTTTTCTGTCTTGTTCCTTATTATTTGCTTTAAATCCCGGAGCTTCTGTTGCTTTAAATCATGGCATTATCTCTGTAATCTTGCCAGGTAGTACTGACCACTTGTCAGATGTCTTTCTTTGTCCTTCTTAACTTGCATATTCTTTCTCACTGCTGCTGGCATGTCATTTTCTTAGTCCAAGTCCACCCAGGCTGGTGTTTAACGTAATGATGTTTATGCTGGGAGTTGTTGTTCCTCTTTGTCTTACTTTTCCAGTGAGAGATAGTCTTGTATAGCAGCTTGTATTTCAGGTTACATCTTTGCTTTCTTGCAAGGGTAGGGCTTAATCTCCCAATCCAGTCGTTGCAATGGCTTGATCTGTAAGTAAACGTAGAGGAATCTGGTTGTGCATAAAAACAGCTCTTGAAACCCTTGGGTCTCCTGTGGGTAAAGTCACTTTTATCGAACTGCCAGTGGTGACTGAGTACACTGTTGTCGACACAGGAGTTGCACACCTTCATATTCTATCATCTTGTGTGTCGTATAGTGACTTTATCATAGTAAGTTCTGATGGACTCAGTCTTTTCCTGTTTCAAATCTGGGGCTGCTGGTGCCCTGAGTGTCTGTGCATGACACCATCTCTTAAGTCTTGTCATGTACATCTTTCCACTTTCAAACGTTGTTCTATTTTTCTCTGTCGGAACGTCCGTTATGGCTGGGCAATCATCTACTGCATCTGTTTTTAACATGGTGCTTACTGTTTGGGCAGTTGCTGGTCCTAGTATAGCCTCACACAACTGGTGGTAGTCGACCCATGCCGGTGTCCATATGGTTTGAATTCTTTCCATATAGGCATAAACTGCTATTGGGTTTTATCTAGGATCTGGGGACTCTGCAACTATATTTGCGAGGTCATTGCCATACCATGGTTTGTGGTGTTGGCTCTGTACGATGTATGGTTCGTTCGTCCTGGCTGCATTATCTGGGTTGCGTATTTTCTGTACTTGTGCTGGATACAGAGAAACAGGCAATGATGACCGTCTTTCCGTATTTCTAGTCGCATAGATATCTTGGCATGGTGGTTCATGGTGTGAAATCCAGTTTCCACAATTTGGGCAATGTTCATATCCTTCTGGAACGCAAAACTGACATACCGGACACAATCTTTCTGGAAAATATGTCAGTTTATTCTGTACATTATGCACCTGGGCATTAAAAGCTGTAGAGGCTGTGTCTTGATCCCTTGTTTCTCCTCTCTGCCTGAATTGCACCCTGCTGCCTATAGTCCCTGATTGTGGACAATTGTTTACTGGACTCAGCTTGATTGCAGGTGTCTACCACTCGTTTAAACATGAGGGAAGCATTAGGTAGAAAATTTCTTTGCTTTAACCTTGTTGGGGTTTCTTGTGATGAAGTATCAGGACACTGGGGCATACTCTGTACACATAGCTCAGGTAAATCATTCGGATTTTCAACCACAGATCCTTCTAAGATAGGGCTGATTATTCGTCACTCTTTTAACCTTGCTCGTATCTTTTTAATTTCACTTTTAGTGAGCTTGTAGGTAATTGCATTCTGTTCATACTAGGGGTACCTTGGTGTGCATGCATGTCTGGGTATAGGGGTGGGGTATAGTGTGGAGGTGCTGTTGCTGGACTAGGTCTCAGTTATGCTTTAGGTTTTTTCTTGCTGGTTTTCACACCATTTCTTGTATTTTCTGCAATTCTTCTTGAAATGTCCTTTTTTCTTGCAGAAATAACACTTTCTTTCATCTTGCTTGGTTCCTTCTTTTGAGTTCCTTCCTGTGGCCCCTTGCGTTGGGTTTCTGATTTTCCACTTGCTTTGTTCCTGGACAACGTGAACTGTTACCTTCGGTATGGCATTCTTTTCTTTGGCTTTTCTTATTGTTTCATTTTTCTCTTTCTTGTGCTTCAGTGATCCAGATGGATGCTTGATCTCTACTATTATGATTCCTTTCAGAAATTTATTACCCTCCCTGTTATTAACAATATCCACGGGTTTGTCGGGCCCTGACATCTTTACAGACCGCGCTCCCATGCCTGGGTGAACGTGCGCGGAACCCCTCCTGATGTGGTATTTTAATAACTCCTTTTGAGGGACTTAAAATCTCCTTTTAAAGAATCTCTATCTAGGTCAAGTGTCCCCCCCTGACGGGAAGCCTGCTCCTTTGAAATTCCTTTCAGAGATTCATTACCCTCCCTGTTATTAACAATATCCACGGGTTTGAACCCATCCTGATGTGGTATTTTAATAACTCCTTATGAGGGAATTAAAATCTCCTGTTAAAGAATCTCTAAAAGAGCTTCTTCAATCCGTCTGTGGACAAATGACTGGGGTTGTAGTGTTGCCTGTGTTGGTGGAGACTGCTCCCCAAGTGAGACCTGCATAATAGATTATTTCTTCTGGATCACTGAGATGCGTCCCTAATATTATTGTTAAGTTACTCCAAGGGTCTATCCCCCTGCCTATATGGACTCCTGCTTGTATCAGTATCCCTGTTGTAGTTTAATGCTTGTTTCTCTTCAGAAAGTAACAGCTAACACCGGGAATGCTTGGATGTGAGAAATACCTATCAGTGTGTGTAGGAGAATCTAGTTTCATTATTCAGCAGACAACCCGACTCCCCCCCACCTTTTCAAAAGCATATTGACAGAGTACATATAACAGTGCAAGGATACAAAAACAAAGATGACAGTAAATCCTATATCGGTTATCTGCGTGCACGGCAGCTGTTTGAGACTGCACGGCACATGGGTCTTAGACCTGGAATTATGTGGTTCCTAGGTTAATAGGTTATGATATTAAATCAATCATTCTTAATGTAATGTTCCAACAATTCTCTTTTTAAAATGACACCCTTTTGTACAATAAAATTCATCATAATTTCCACATAACCAAATGAGACTTCAGTGCTTGTAATTGCCAGCAATCTTGGTGCTACAGACCCTTCGTATTTTCTTAACACAACAACACAGGTACAAGATTTGCATATACCTCTTTGGTTATTTATCAATTCAAACTGGTTATCAGCATTAGAACATATCTTGGCCATGCGCCACTTTTATAAAACGGCTCTATTTTCTCAACAAACACACATCAGTACAATTTAAAAGTTTTCTGCATACTTGATTAATTCCCTCTGTGCACTTGTGACAAATTATCTGAAATTATTTACCCACAATTCAACAATATAACATAATTCAACAATATAACATACATCATGGTACCTTAAAAAAAAATTTCTTCTGACTGACGCTGGGCTCTTTAAGATATTCTCTGACCTTCTCGACTGGACTTCCTCTTGATTTACACAGGAAGCGCTGAGTTCAAGTGAGCAGGTAGAAATCTACACAATAAATCTCACTTACCGGTTTTTTTTTGTTATCAGCGGTTCCTGAAAGATCAGAGGATTTATTGCCAGTGGAGGAGATGCTGGAATATCCCGGACGAGATCCCCCAAAATGATAGGGTAATAAATCTATTCAGGTCGGATTATGAACTCTCTTCAGTCATCAGTCAGAATGCTGTTCTCCTTTAGCAACCGGTTGGAGGTCAATGAATGATAAGATGACACAAATTTATGCGTAATCGAAGCAAATCATAAGTGACCCGCTCGAGGGCCGTCATGGCTTTATTATTTATAGCTTGAACACAAAGGGTTTATGCTTGCCAATACATTTTAGCCAATCAGAATACACCATGTATGTCTTGAATACATCGATTGTCATACAATGTTAGAAGTGGCAACTAGGACAGCCTTGAAAATGGTTATTATTTCGTTTATCAGTCTTTCGGACATAAACTCAAAAGATTTCTTTCTTTATTCTTCTCAATTAGCCTTGGATATATCTGGTGTTGCTTTGTCCGTCTTGGATACATTTCCAATACATTTAATGTTGCATTTGTCTTGTACAAGTCATGCCTTAAAACAAGATTATTCAGCAAATACAATATTCTGACCAGCTCTGCACATTTTTCTTAAGGACATATCAACTCATTTTGTGATTAACAGTAAATATCTTTGTTAAATGTGAAAAAGCTTGAATCAATATATATTTGCCATTTAAAGGAAGCTCATACACTATCACTACCTTTATAAAGTAACATTAAATTACATAGTACTGTAGACATACCTACTTTTAAAATGTCCTCTCCGGGAGAAGCTCACTCTTTGAGGGGTGCGGGGGACTACACCAAAAGTCGTGAGTCCCCTGCAGAATCCAGAAGAATAGGCAAGTATGGCTGTAGATTGAGAAGGGCTTATTTATCAGCTCTTCAGCCCCTAAATAATGGGGAATCAGCAGTTTCCTTTCCACAAGGGGCTTCATTGCGCTTGCCCCCCTGCTGGCATTCTAACGTCTGGGATCCCGGCGTAGGTATGCTGACTGCCGTGATCCCGGCCACCGGCATCCCATACCCAATGCGGCTGAACACAGGAGATATCAAAAGTAATGCAGGGTGTAGCTAGAAAGGATGCAGGGTGTGAGAGTACTTAGGTCCATGGGAGGTCAACACCGCACACCCTGCATCCATGAACTCCTATACTGACAGATGAGTCCTAATACACCAAACCCCTTTTGCTTCATTTGGTACGAAATGCTTAGTAGCGATTGGATATATTCCCATTTTTGTCTTTAATTGCCTCAAAATAATTTGTATAAAGTATTAGATTAAGACGTGGTTAACTTGCAGATTAAATTGCTCATATTGTTAAATTGGGAATGGTGTATGTGGACACATCTGTACATCCCCACTGAGTCTGCTGGTGATATCTTCAAGAAAATAGCATGGGCATATTTTTTTCAAAGAAAAATCACAGGGAATATGGCATGGGTCTGGATCAGGGAGTCAGGCATTTCTCTTACGTCCTAGAGGATACTGGGGTCCATTTAGTACCATGGGGTATAGACGGGTCCACTAAGACCCATTTAAACCTCAATTCACTGAACCCGTACTTACAGGTGTTCAAATTCAAGATGGAGTCTCTGAGAGCGGTGAACTCAGGTCTGGAGGAGGAGGAATTCCTGGTGTCTCTGGATATCAAGGATGCGTACCTTCATATTCCAATCTGGCCGCCTCATCAGGCTTATCTAAGGTGTGCATTACAGGACTGTCACTACCAGTTCCAGACCCTGCCATTTGGCCTCTCTACGGCACTGAGGGTGTTCACCAAGGTAATGGCAGAGATGATGTTTCTCCTCCACAAACAGGGAGTGAACATAATTCTGTACCTGGATGATCTGCTGATGAAGGCACCATCCAGGGAGAGGTTGTTGGACAACATTGCCCTCTCAACTCGTCTACTCCGAGAGCATGGGTGGATTCTGGACCTACCAAAATGTCACCTGGAACCAACACGGAGGCTTCCGTTCCTGGGGCTGATACTGGATATGGAGGCACAGAAGGTATTCCTTCTGTTGGAAAAAGCATTGGTGATCCAGTCGATGGTGCGGGATGTTCTAAGACAAACACGGACATCGGTGCATCTATGCATTTGAAGGTTCGGGATTCAAAATTGGATTCTGCTAACCACAGACACAAGCCTCAGAGGTTGGGGAGCAGTCACCCAGGGGGAACAGTTCCAAGGAAAATGGTCAAGTCAGGAAGCCTTCTTCCAATCAACATTCTGGAACTAGGGGCTATATACAACGCCCTTCTACAGGCATCGCATCTTCTTCAAGATCAAGCCATTCCGTTTCAGTCGGACAATGTGATGGCAGTAACGTTCATAAACCGACAAGGTGGAACAAATAGCAGGGCAGCAATGTCAGAGGTAGCAAGAATTCTCCTCTGGGCAGAAAGACATGCTGTGGCGTTGTCCGCGATCTTCATTCCAGGAGTAGACAACTGGGAAGCAGACTTCCTCAGCAGACACAACCTCCACCCAGGAGAGTGGAGCCTTCACCCGGAGGTGTTTGAGTGCTTGACACGTCGGTGGGGAATGCCACAAATCGACATGATGGCCTCTCATCTCAACAAGAAGCTCAAGCCATATTGTTCCAGGCCGAGGGACCCGCAAGCAGTGGCGGTGGACGCTCTGGTGACTCCATGGGTCTACCAGGTGGTGTACGTGTTTCCACCACTCCCATTGATCCCAAAGATTCTCAAAATAATAAAAAGGGAAAAGGTTCAAGCAATTTTCATTGCTCCGGACTGGCCAAGAAGGGCCTGGTATGCGGATCTACTGGAGATACTCCTAGAGGACCCGTGGCCTCTACCTCTTTGCGAGGATCTTCTCCAACAGGGACCGTTCGTCTATCAAGACTTACCATGGCTATGTTTGACGACATGGAGGTTGAGCATCAAATTCTAGCTCAGAAAGGGATCACGGATAGGGTTATTCCAACCCTGATCCAAGCCAGAAAGGGGGTAACGTCTAAACATTACCACTGTATTTGGAAAAAAATACATCTCTTGGTGTGAGTACGGGTAATTTCCTGCGGTGCAATTTCAACTGGGACATTTTCTCCTTTTTCTGCAGTCAGGTGTGGTTGTGGTCCTACGTTTGGGCTCCATAAAAATACAGATTTCGGCCTTATCCATTTTCTTCCAGAAACAATTGGCTTCTCTCCCTGAGGTTCATACATTTTGAAGGGGGTTCTGCACATCCAACCGCCCTTTGTGCCTCCTGGGATCTCAACGTGGTGTTGCAGTTCCTGTAATTAGAATGGTTTGAGCCTTTACAGGATGTTGACGTCAAGTCTCGTACGTGGTAGACCATCATGCTGCAAGGCGTGTGTCGGAGCTGGAGGCGTTGTCTCACAAAAGCCCCTATTTGATTTTTCATGAAGATAGGGCTGAACTCAGAACTCGTCAGCAATTTCTTCCAAAGGTGGTGTCTGCGTTTCATATCAACCAACCTATTGTGGTTCCGGTGGTTACCAACACCTTTTCTACTTCAAAGTCCTTGGATGTTGTGAGGGCTTTGATGATCTATGTGAAGCAGACAGCTCGTCACAGAAAACCTGACTCGCTGTTTGTTCTCTATGATCCCAATAAAATTGGGTGTCCTGCTTCAAAGCAGACAATTGCACACTGGATCAGGCTTACTATCCAGCATGCTTATTCCACGGCAGGTTTGCCGTGTCCAAAATCTGTACCAGACCACTCTACTAGATTGGTGGGTTCTTCCTGGGCGGCTGCCCTGGGTGTCTCGGCTTTACAGCTCTGCCGAGCAGCTACTTGGTCAGGTTTGAACACGTTTGCTAAGTTCTACAAGTTCGATACTTTGGCCTCTGAGGACCTTCCGTTTGGTCAATCAGTTCTGCAGGAACCTCAGCACTCTCCCACCAGGTTTGGGAGCTTTGGTACATCCCCATGGTACTAATGTGGACCCCAGTATCCTCTAGGACGTAAGAGAAACAATAGGATTTTAATTACCTACCGATATATCCTTTTCTCGTAGTCTGTAGATGATACTGGGCGCTCGCCCAGGGCTTCGTTTCGTCCTGCACTGTTACTTGGTTAAAGTTTGGTTAGCTTGGCTTTCCTCTAGTTTGTGTGTGCTGGTTCGGAATCTCACCACTATCCTTTTATATCATTCTCTCAAAGCGTGTCCGTCTCCTTGGGCACAGTTTCCTAGACTGAGTCTGGTAGGAGGGGCATAGAGGGAGGAGTCGCCATACTATCAATTTCTTAAAAGTGCCCATGGCTCCTAGTGGACCCATCTATACCCCATGAAACTAATGTGGACCCCAGTATCCTCTACGGACTACGAGAAAAGGATTTACCGGTAGGTAATTAAAATCCTATTTTCTTTTAGGATGGATAGAATATAGATTCACAGGTTTGTCTGACGGAGGCTCTGTGCTTGTTGAATTTGATGAAATAGATCTTACTCAGAGCAGTAATTATTTGCTCACTAGGGACAATGAGAAACATTTCTGAGTCTTTGTATTCATGCAAAAAACTATGTGACAGAGCATCCGCTTTGATATTTTTAGTTTTCTTACAAATTTCTCAAGTTTAGCAAGTTTTTCATAAAAGGAATTTGGCCCACAATAAATTAACATGATTTCAGAATTCCGGTATAAAATCTGGAAAACTGACTACAAACCACCCTAAAAATTTGTTGCATCATTTAGAAAGCCCTGAAAAGCTGGAAGCATTACAGAAACTGAGGGGTCTATTTATCAAATAGGCCCCAAAACAGGGTTGCCGACATTCTGGCTGTCCACTCCGGGAGATGGCAGCCAACTCGGCACTGCAGAGGGCGGTGCGGGCAGATGTGACGGGGGCATGGCATTCACAATTGCATCATCGTGGTCAGGCCCCCCCCCCCCGCCCCCACACACACACACTATTAATGCTGCTATTACGGCACACTTACCGACATTCTGGCTGCTCTCTGCGGGAAAGAGCAGCCAGGTCGGCTCAGCGGGCAGGCAGGGGAGGTTGTGATGTAAAGGAGGGGGTGGCCGGAGGCAGGACAGGGGCGGAACGGGGGTGGAGCAAGGGCGGGGTCACAGTGACACCTCCTTTCAATGCGATCACCGGCATTACACTGCAGGGGGCGTGGCTATTATGATGCGATTCAGCAAGAATCGCGTCATCGACTGCCCGGACCGCCCACTTTACACACTAAGTGGGCGGACGGGCAGGGGGGACCCAGCAAATCGGGAGACTTGCCTGCTCTACCGGGGGGCCGGGAGGGTCACCAGATTTTCGGGAGCCTCCCGGCCATTCCGGGAGAGTAGGCAAGTATGTATTACGGGCATTGTACAGTGGTGGACGGGGCTACGATGACGTGATTTTTTGATTGAAAAAGCGTCTTTATTGGCATAAAGTAGCAAAAAACAGACGGGTACATTGACAAACATAAGTGCCGTGTCGCAGCACAGGCCAAAACACAGCACAGGCCAAAACACAGCACAGATGCAGACTGTATAGTGCAGTCGAAGAACTACGGCGCAGGCCTGTAGCCTACACTGTAGTTCTCAGACTGCACTATGCATTTAAACGATACAATAACACAACAGTTAATAAGGCTATGGGTGTGGAGGGTAGGAGGGTGAGGGAGGGTGAGTCACATGCCCGAAGCTTTATTGAAGGACAGACACATATAAGGGGAGGGGCAATAAATAGAAAAGACATCAATAAAACAACAGACATTGTGAGTGAGGGGGAAGGGGCCACGGTCCCAAAGTCTCATTATTCAGTCCAAACAAGGGGAGAGGGGCAGAAAAAGGGGGGCTTTAGTCCTCTTCTTCCTCAGGGCTGTCCATGGTGGAATAGTCTCTGAGCAGGCTGTGGACCAGCCTGCAACAGTCCTGGATAGACATCCTCTCCCTCCGCAGAATGAGGCGGTTCCTGGCTAGCCACGAAGCGTCCTTAACACTGTTCATAAGGCGCCAGGCTTCCTGGATCGCCCCAACGGTGTGGGTGCCAGGGAATAGTCCGTAGAGTACCGAGTGGTACGTGAGACAGTTCCTTGGCACAGAGTTTTTCAGTTCGTTTTCCAGGGCGTCCAACAACAACTGGGCCCAGGCACAGTCCCAAAACAGGTGCATAGATGTTTCCTCATGTATGATGCACCTGGGGCAATGTCTGTACCTGCACAGGTTCCGGGAGTGCATGAATGACCGGAGGGGCAAGCCCCCTTGGATGGCCATCCACGACAGGTCTTTGTGTCTGTTTGTGAGCCTTTTGGAGGCCACATTCTCCCAGACCTGTTTGGCAGTCGCTGAAGGGAGCCCAGGAATCGGCTCCAGATCGTCTTTAGCTCTGATGAGCTTGTAGATGGTCTTCGGTTTCCATAAGTCAGGTTTAACTCCCTCCAGTTGGTGTTCCCTCACGAACTTGGACACGTCCAGGTAGAACCACGGAGTGTTCCAGTTGTAAGGGATGGAGCTGTCCCATTTGTCCCAGCCGAGATTCCTCCAAAGAGGCAGGAGGAAGAAACGGGACATGGAGTTTCCTGCAGAATCGTTCAAGTTCTCGTACATTGTCCTTCGGATGCAGTTACAGACGAAGAAGGCTCGAAGCATGGTGGGGATATCGGGGATACCCTTTCCACCCTTGAGGGGCTCCTTGTACATAACTGCACGCTTTACTCTGTCCATCTTGGAGCCCCAGATAAAGTGAAACACTGCCCTTGTGATGGCCCTGCAGACGGTTGCCAGAGGTGGCCAGGCCTGCGCGGTGTACTGCAGAACGGGAAGGATCTCGTTGCGCAGCACAAGTGATTTCCCCTCGATGGTGAGTTCTCTGAGGCTCCACAATCCAATCTTTTGTCGAACAGTCGCCAGTCTCTCTTCCCAACATCTCAGGGCTGCACCCTCACCGCCGAACCAGACTCCCAGGATCTTAATGAAGTCGGGCTTGATGGCAAAAGGAAATGGTGCAGAGGATGACAGGTGCCACTTTCCGAAGAGCATAGCCTCTGACTTCCCGCAGTTGACTTTAGCCCCTGAGGCTCGGCCGAAGTTCTCGCAGGTCTGGACGAGTGCTGTCACCGAACGTTGATCCGCGCAGAAGACAGTGACATCATCCATGTACAGCGAACACTTGGCCTCTCGTCGGTCACGACCCGGTGCGGCGATCCCTCTGATCTCTGGATTCCGTCTGATGCATACAGCCGTAAGCTCTATAACACAAACAAAAAGAAGAGGTGAAAGAGGGCAGCCTTGTCTGACCCCAGACAAAACGGAAAAGGGGTCAGTCTTCCAGCCGTTCACCAGCACCGAGCTGTGGATATCAAGGTACATCAGGTTAACATTAGAGATGAGCGCCTGAAATTTTTCGGGTTTTGTGTTTTGGTTTTGGGTTCGGTTCCGCGGCCGTGTTTTGGGTTCGAACGCGTTTTGGCAAAACCTCACCGAATTTTTTTTGTCGGATTCGGGTGTGTTTTGGATTCGGGTGTTTTTTTCAAAAAACACTAAAAAACAGCTTAAATCATAGAATTTGGGGGTCATTTTGATCCCAAAGTATTATTAACCTCAAAAACCATAATTTACACTCATTTTCAGTCTATTCTGAATACCTCACACCTCACAATATTATTTTTAGTCCTAAAATTTGCACCGAGGTCGCTGTGTGAGTAAGATAAGCGACCCTAGTGGCCGACACAAACACCGGGCCCATCTAGGAGTGGCACTGCAGTGTCACGCAGGATGTCCCTTCCAAAAAACCCTCCCCAAACAGCACATGACGCAAAGAAAAAAAGAGGCGCAATGAGGTAGCTGTGTGAGTAAGATTAGCGACCCTAGTGGCCGACACAAACACCGGGCCCATCTAGGAGTGGCACTGCAGTGTCACGCAGGATGGCCCTTCCAAAAAACCCTCCCCAAACAGCACATGACGCAAAGAAAAAAAGAGGCGCAATGAGGTAGCTGTGTGAGTAAGATTAGCGACCCTAGTGGCCGACACAAACACCGGGCCCATCTAGGAGTGGCACTGCAGTGTCACGCAGGATGTCCCTTCCAAAAAACCCTCCCCAAACAGCACATGACGCAAAGAAAAAAAGAGGCGCAATGAGGTAGCTGACTGTGTGAGTAAGATTAGCGACCCTAGTGGCCGACACAAACACCGGGCCCATCTAGGAGTGGCACTGCAGTGTCACGCAGGATGTCCCTTCCAAAAAACCCTCCCCAATCAGCACATGATGCAAAGAAAAAGAAAAGAAAAAAGAGGTGCAAGATGGAATTGTCCTTGGGCCCTCCCACCCACCCTTATGTTGTATAAACAAAACAGGACATGCACACTTTAACCAACCCATCATTTCAGTGACAGGGTCTGCCACACGACTGTGACTGATATGACGGGTTGGTTTGGACCCCCCCCCAAAAAAGAAGCAATTAATCTCTCCTTGCACAAACTGGCTCTACAGAGGCAAGATGTCCACCTCATCTTCACCCTCCGATATATCACCGTGTACATCCCCCTCCTCACAGATTATCAATTCGTCCCCACTGGAATCCACCATCTCAGCTCCCTGTGTACTTTGTGGAGGCAATTGCTGCTGGTCAATGTCTCCGCGGAGGAATTGATTATAATTCATTTTAATGAACATCATCTTCTCCACATTTTCTGGATGTAACCTCGTACGCCGATTGCTGACAAGGTGAGCGGCGGCACTAAACACTCTTTCGGAGTACACACTTGTGGGAGGGCAACTTAGGTAGAATAAAGCCAGTTTGTGCAAGGGCCTCCAAATTGCCTCTTTTTCCTGCCAGTATAAGTACGGACTGTGTGACGTGCCTACTTGGATGCGGTCACTCATATAATCCTCCACCATTCTATCAATGTTGAGAGAATCATATGCAGTGACAGTAGACGACATGTCCGTAATCGTTGTCAGGTCCTTCAGTCCGGACCAGATGTCAGCATCAGCAGTCGCTCCAGACTGCCCTGCATCACCGCCAGTGGGTGGGCTCGGAATTCTGAGCCTTTTCCTCGCACCCCCAGTTGCGGGAGAATGTGAAGGGGGAGATGTTGACAGGTCGCGTTCCGCTTGACTTGACAATTTTGTCACCAGCAGGTCTTTCAACCCCAGCAGACTTGTGTCTGCCGGAAAGAGAGATCCAAGGTAGGCTTTAAATCTAGGATCGAGCACGGTGGCCAAAATGTAGTGCTCTGATTTCAACAGATTGACCACCCGTGAATCCTTGTTAAGCGAATTAAGGGCTGCATCCACAAGTCCCACATGCCTAGCGGAATCGCTCCCTTTTAGCTCCTTCTTCAATGCCTCCAGCTTCTTCTGCAAAAGCCTGATGAGGGGAATGACCTGACTCAGGCTGGCAGTGTCTGAACTGACTTCACGTGTGGCAAGTTCAAAGGGCATCAGAACCTTGCACAACGTTGAAATCATTCTCCACTGCACTTGAGACAGGTGCATTCCACCTCCTATATCGTGCTCAATTGTATAGGCTTGAATGGCCTTTTGCTGCTCCTCCAACCTCTGAAGCATATAGAGGGTTGAATTCCACCTCGTTACCACTTCTTGCTTCAGATGATGGCAGGGCAGGTTCAGTAGTTTTTGGTGGTGCTCCAGTCTTCTGTACGTGGTGCCTGTACGCCGAAAGTGTCCCGCAATTCTTCTGGCCACCGACAGCATCTCTTGCACGCCCCTGTCGTTTTTTAAAAAATTCTGCACCACCAAATTCAAGGTATGTGCAAAACATGGGACGTGCTGGAATTTGCCCATATTTAATGCACACACAATATTGCTGGCGTTGTCCGATGCCACAAATCCACAGGAGAGTCCAATTGGGGTAAGCCATTCCGCGATGATCTTCCTCAGTTGCCGTAAGAGGTTTTCAGCTGTGTGCGTATTCTGGAAAGCGGTGATACAAAGCGTAGCCTGCCTAGGAAAGAGTTGGCGTTTGCGAGATGCTGCTACTGGTGCCGCCGCTGCTGTTCTTGCGGCGGGAGTCCATACATCTACCCAGTGGGCTGTCACAGTCATATAGTCCTGACCCTGCCCTGCTCCACTTGTCCACATGTCCGTGGTTAAGTGGACATTGGGTACAACTGCATTTTTTAGGACACTGGTGAGTCTTTTTCTGACGTCCGTGTACATTCTCGGTATCGCCTGCCTAGAGAAGTGGAACCTAGATGGTATTTGGTAACGGGGGCACACTGCCTCAATAAATTGTCTAGTTCCCTGTGAACTAACGGCGGATACCGGACGCACGTCTAACACCAACATAGTTGTCAAGGCCTCAGTTATCCGCTTTGCAGTAGGATGACTGCTGTGATATTTCATCTTCCTCGCAAAGGACTGTTGAACAGTCAATTGCTTACTGGAAGTAGTACAAGTGGGCTTACGACTTCCCCTCTGGGATGACCATCGACTCCCAGCGGCAACAACAGCAGCGCCAGCAGCAGTAGGCGTTACACGCAAGGATGCATCGGAGGAATCCCAGGCAGGAGAGGACTCGTCAGAATTGCCAGTGACATGGCCTGCAGGACTATTGGCATTCCTGGGGAAGGAGGAAATTGACACTGAGGGAGTTGGTGGGGTGGTTTGCGTGAGCTTGGTTACAAGAGGAAGGGATTTACTGGTCAGTGGACTGCTTCCGCTGTCACCCAAAGTTTTTGAACTTGTCACTGACTTATTATGAATGCGCTGCAGGTGACGTATAAGGGAGGATGTTCCGAGGTGGTTAACGTCCTTACCCCTACTTATTACAGCTTGACAAAGGGAACACACGGCTTGACACCTGTTGTCCGCATTTCTGGTGAAATACCTCCACACCGAAGAGCTGATTTTTTTGGTATTTTCACCTGGCATGTCAACGGCCATATTCCTCCCACGGACAACAGGTGTCTCCCCGGGTGCCTGACTTAAACAAACCACCTCACCATCAGAATCCTCCTGGTCAATTTCCTCCCCAGCGCCAGCAACACCCATATCCTCCTCATCCTGGTGTACTTCAACACTGACATCTTCAATCTGACTATCAGGAACTGGACTGCGGGTGCTCCTTCCAGCACTTGCAGGGGGCGTGCAAATGGTGGAAGGCGCATGCTCTTCACGTCCAGTGTTGGGAAGGTCAGGCATCGCAACCGACACAATTGGACTCTCCTTGTGGATTTGGGATTTCGAAGAATGCACAGTTCTTTGCTGTGCTGCTTTTGCCAGCTTGAGTCTTTTCATTTTTCTAGCGAGAGGCTGAGTGCTTCCATCCTCATGTGAAGCTGAACCACTAGCCATGAACATAGGCCAGGGCCTCAGCCGTTCCTTGCCACTCCGTGTGGTAAATGGCATATTGGCAAGTTTACGCTTCTCCTCCGACAATTTTATTTTAGGTTTTGGAGTCCTTTTTTTTCTGATATTTGGTGTTTTGGATTTGACATGCTCTGTACTATGACATTGGGCATCGGCCTTGGCAGACGACGTTGCTGGCATTTCATCGTCTCGGCCATGACTAGTGGCAGCAGCTTCAGCACGAGGTGGAAGTGAATCTTGATCTTTCCCTAATTTTGGAACCTCAACATTTTTGTTCTCCATATTTTAATAGGCACAACTAAAAGGCACCTCAGGTAAACAATGGAGATGGATACTAGTATACAATTATGGACTGCCTGCCGACTGCAGACACAGAGGTAGCCACAGCCGTGAACTACCGTACTGTACTGTGTCTGCAGCTAATATAGACTGGTTGATAAAGAGAAGATGTCTATGTAACTATGTATGTATAAAGAAGACTGAAAAAAATCCACGGTTAGGTGGTATACAATTATGGACGGACTGCCTGCCGAGTGCAGACACAGAGGTAGCCACAGCCGTGAACTACCGTACTGTACTGTGTCTGCAGCTAATATAGACTGGTTGATAAAGAGAAGATGTCTATGTAACTATGTATGTATAAAGAAGACTGAAAAAAATCCACGGTTAGGTGGTATACAATTATGGACGGACTGCCTGCCGAGTGCAGACACAGAGGTAGCCACAGCCGTGAACTACCGTACTGTACTGTGTCTGCAGCTAATATAGACTGGTTGATAAAGAGAAGATGTCTATGTAACTATGTATGTATAAAGAAGAATGAAAAAAAACCACGGTTAGGTGGTATACAATTATGGACGGACTGCCTGCCGAGTGCAGACACAGAGGTAGCCACAGCCGTGAACTACCGTACTGTACTGTGTCTGCAGCTAATATAGACTGGTTGATAAAGAGAAGATGTCTATGTAACTATGTATGTATAAAGAAGAATGAAAAAAAACCACGGTTAGGTGGTATACAATTATGGACGGACTGCCTGCCGAGTGCAGACACAGAGGTAGCCACAGCCGTGAACTACCGTACTGTACTGTGTCTGCAGCTAATATAGACTGGTTGATAAAGAGAAGATGTCTATGTAACTATGTATGTATAAAGAAGAATGAAAAAAATCCACGGTTAGGTGGTATTACAATTATGGACGGACTGCCTGCCGAGTGCAGAGACACAGAGGTAGCCACAGCCGTGAACTACCGTACTGTGTCTGCTGCGACTGGATGATAAATGATATAAAAAATATATATATATCACTACTGCAGCCGGACAGGTATATATTATATATTATATAATGACGGACCTGCTGGACACTGTCTGTCAGCAGAATGAGTTTTATTTTTATAGAATAAAAAAAAAAAAAACACACAAGTGAAGTCACACGACGAGTGTTTAACTTTTTCAGGCAATCACAATATAAGTATACTACTAACTATACTGGTGGTCAGTGTGGTCAGGTCACTGGTCAGTCACACTGGCAGTGGCACTCCTGCAGCAAAAGTGTGCACTGTTTAATTTTAATATAATATGTACTCCTGGCTCCTGCTATAACCTATAACTGGCACTGCAGTAGTGCTCCCCAGTCTCCCCCACAATTATAAGCTGTGTGAGCTGAGCAGTCAGACAGATATATAATATATATAGATGATGCAGCACACTGGCCTGAGCCTGAGCAGTGCACACAGATATGGTATGTGACTGACTGAGTCACTGTGTGTATCGCTTTTTTCAGGCAGAGAACGGATATATTAAATAAACTGCACTGTGTGTCTGGTGGTCACTCACTATATAATATATTATGTACTCCTGGCTCCTGCTATAACCTATAACTGGCACTGCAGTAGTGCTCCCCAGTCTCCCCCACAATTATAAGCTGTGTGAGCTGAGCAGTCAGACAGATATATATAATATTATATATAGATAATAGATGATGCAGCACACTGGCCTGAGCCTGAGCAGTGCACACAGATATGGTATGTGACTGACTGAGTCACTGTGTGTATCGCTTTTTTCAGGCAGAGAACGGATATATTAAATAGAGATGAGCGGGTTCGGTTTCTCTGAATCCGAACCCGCCAGAACTTCATGTTTTTTTTCACGGGTCCGAGCGACTCGGATCTTCCCGCCTTGCTCGGTTAACCCGAGCGCGCCCGAACGTCATCATGACGCTGTCGGATTCTCGCGAGGCTCGGATTCTATCGCGAGACTCGGATTCTATATAAGGAGCCGCGCGTCGCCGCCATTTTCACACGTGCATTGAGATTGATAGGGAGAGGACGTGGCTGGCGTCCTCTCCGTTTAGAATTAGAATAGATTAGAGAGACACTTGATTTACTAATTTTGGGGAGCATTAGGAGTACTCAGTAGTGTACAGTGCAGAGTTTTGCTGATAGTGACCAGTGACCACCACTTTTATTTATAATCCGTTCTCTGCCTGAAAAAAGCGATACACAGCACACAGTGACTCAGTCACATACCATATCTGTGTGCACTGCTCAGGCTCAGGCCAGTGTGCTGCATCATCTATTATCTATCTATATATAATATTATATATATCTGTCTGACTGCTCAGCTCACACAGCTTATAATTGTGGGGGAGACTGGGGAGCACTACTGCAGTGCCAGTTATAGGTTATAGCAGGAGCCAGGAGTACATAATATATTATATAGTGAGTGACCACCAGACACACAGTGCAGTTTATTTAATATATCCGTTCTCTGCCTGAAAAAAGCGATACACACAGTGACTCAGTCAGTCACATACCATATCTGTGTGCACTGCTCAGGCTCAGGCCAGTGTGCTGCATCATCTATATATATTATATATCTGTCTGACTGCTCAGCTCACACAGCTTATAATTGTGGGGGAGACTGGGGAGCACTACTGCAGTGCCAGTTATAGGTTATAGCAGGAGCCAGGAGTACATAATATTATATTAAAATTAAACAGTGCACACTTTTGCTGCAGGAGTGCCACTGCCAGTGTGACTAGTGACCAGTGACCTGACCACCAGTATATAATATTAGTAGTATACTATCTCTTTATCAACCAGTCTATATATTAGCAGCAGACACAGTACAGTGCGGTAGTTCACGGCTGTGGCTACCTCTGTGTCGGCACTCGGCAGCCCGTCCATAATTGTATATACCACCTAACCGTGGTTTTTTTTTCTTTCTTTATACATACATACTAGTTACGAGTATACTATCTCTTTATCAACCAGTCTATATATTAGCAGCAGACACAGTACAGTGCGGTAGTTCACGGCTGTGGCTACCTCTGTGTCGGCACTCGGCAGCCCGTCCATAATTGTATATACCACCTAACCGTGGTTTTTTTTTCTTTCTTTATACATACATACTAGTTACGAGTATACTATCTCTTTATCAACCAGTCTATATATTAGCAGCAGACACAGTACAGTGCGGTAGTTCACGGCTGTGGCTACCTCTGTGTAGGCACTCGGCAGCCCGTCCATAATTGTATACTAGTATCCAATCCATCCATCTCCATTGTTTACCTGAGGTGCCTTTTAGTTGTGCCTATTAAAATATGGAGAACAAAAATGTTGAGGTTCCAAAATTAGGGAAAGATCAAGATCCACTTCCACCTCGTGCTGAAGCTGCTGCCACTAGTCATGGCCGAGACGATGAAATGCCAGCAACGTCGTCTGCCAAGGCCGATGCCCAATGGCATAGTACAGAGCATGTCAAAACCAAAACACCAAATATCAGTAAAAAAAGGACTCCAAAACCTAAAATAAAATTGTCGGAGGAGAAGCGTAAACTTGCCAATATGCCATTTACCACACGGAGTGGCAAGGAACGGCTGAGGCCCTGGCCTATGTTCATGGCTAGTGGTTCAGCTTCACATGAGGATGGAAGCACTCAGCCTCTCGCTAGAAAACTGAAAAGACTCAAGCTGGCAAAAGCACCGCAAAGAACTGTGCGTTCTTTAAAATCCCAAATCCACAAGGAGAGTCCAATTGTGTCGGTTGCGATGCCTGACCTTCCCAACACTGGACGTGAAGAGCATGCGCCTTCCACCATTTGCACGCCCCCTGCAAGTGCTGGAAGGAGCACCCGCAGTCCAGTTCCTGATAGTCAGATTGAAGATGTCAGTGTTGAAGTACACCAGGATGAGGAGGATATGGGTGTTGCTGGCGCTGGGGAGGAAATTGACCAGGAGGATTCTGATGGTGAGGTGGTTTGTTTAAGTCAGGCACCCGGGGAGACACCTGTTGTCCGTGGGAGGAATATGGCCGTTGACATGCCAGGTGAAAATACCAAAAAAATCAGCTCTTCGGTGTGGAGGTATTTCACCAGAAATGCGGACAACAGGTGTCAAGCCGTGTGTTCCCTTTGTCAAGCTGTAATAAGTAGGGGTAAGGACGTTAACCACCTCGGAACATCCTCCCTTATACGTCACCTGCAGCGCATTCATAATAAGTCAGTGACAAGTTCAAAAACTTTGGGTGACAGCGGAAGCAGTCCACTGACCAGTAAATCCCTTCCTCTTGTAACCAAGCTCACGCAAACCACCCCACCAACTCCTTCAGTGTCAATTTCCTCCTTCCCCAGGAATGCCAATAGTCCTGCAGGCCATGTCACTGGCAAGTCTGACGAGTCCTCTCCTGCCTGGGATTCCTCCGATGCATCCTTGCGTGTAACGCCTACTGCTGCTGGCGCTGCTGTTGTTGCCGCTGGGAGTCGATGGTCATCCCAGAGGGGAAGTCGTAAGCCCACTTGTACTACTTCCAGTAAGCAATTGACTGTTCAACAGTCCTTTGCGAGGAAGATGAAATATCACAGCAGTCATCCTACTGCAAAGCGGATAACTGAGTCCTTGACAACTATGTTGGTGTTAGACGTGCGTCCGGTATCCGCCGTTAGTTCACAGGGAACTAGACAATTTATTGAGGCAGTGTGCCCCCGTTACCAAATACCATCTAGGTTCCACTTCTCTAGGCAGGCGATACCGAGAATGTACACGGACGTCAGAAAAAGACTCACCAGTCTCCTAAAAAATGCAGTTGTACCCAATGTCCACTTAACCACGGACATGTGGACAAGTGGAGCAGGGCAGGGTCAGGACTATATGACTGTGACAGCCCACTGGGTAGATGTATGGACTCCCGCCGCAAGAACAGCAGCGGCGGCACCAGTAGCAGCATCTCGCAAACGCCAACTCTTTCCTAGGCAGGCTACGCTTTGTATCACCGCTTTCCAGAATACGCACACAGCTGAAAACCTCTTACGGCAACTGAGGAAGATCATCGCGGAATGGCTTACCCCAATTGGACTCTCCTGTGGATTTGTGGCACCGGACAACGCCAGCAATATTGTGTGTGCATTAAATATGGGCAAATTCCAGCAGGTCCCATGTTTTGCACATACCTTGAATTTGGTGGTGCAGAATTTTTTAAAAAACGACAGGGGCGTGCAAGAGATGCTGTCGGTGGCCAGAAGAATTGCGGGACACTTTCGGCGTACAGGCACCACGTACAGAAAACTGGAGCACCACCAAAAACTACTGAACCTGCCCTGCCATCATCTGAAGCAAGAAGTGGTAACGAGGTGGAATTCAACCCTCTATATGCTTCAGAGGTTGGAGGAGCAGCAAAAGGCCATTCAAGCCTATACAATTGAGCACGATATAGTAGGTGGAATGCACCTGTCTCAAGTGCAGTGGAGAATGATTTCAACGTTGCGCAAGGTTCTGATGCCCTTTGAACTTGCCACACGTGAAGTCAGTTCAGACACTGCCAGCCTGAGTCAGGTCATTCCCCTCATCAGGCTTTTGCAGAAGAAGCTGGAGGCATTGAAGAAGGAGCTAAAAGGGAGCGATTCCGCTAGGCATGTGGGACTTGTGGATGCAGCCCTTAATTCGCTTAACAAGGATTCACGGGTGGTCAATCTGTTGAAATCAGAGCACTACATTTTGGCCACCGTGCTCGATCCTAGATTTAAAGCCTACCTTGGATCTCTCTTTCCGGCAGACACAGGTCTGCTGGGGTTGAAAGACCTGCTGGTGACAAATTGTCAAGTCAAGCGGAACGCGACCTGTCAACATCTCCTCCTTCACATTCTCCCGCAACTGGGGGTGCGAGGAAAAGGCTCAGAATTCCGAGCCCACCCGCTGGCGGTGATGCAGGGCAGTCTGGAGCGACTGCTGATGCTGACATCTGGTCCGGACTGAAGGACCTGACAACGATTACGGACATGTCGTCTACTGTCACTGCATATGATTCTCTCAACATTGATAGAATGGTGGAGGATTATATGAGTGACCGCATCCAAGTAGGCACGTCACACAGTCCGTACTTATACTGGCAGGAAAAAGAGGCAATTTGGAGGCCCTTGCACAAACTGGCTTTATTCTACCTAAGTTGCCCTCCCACAAGTGTGTACTCCGAAAGAGTGTTTAGTGCCGCCGCTCACCTTGTCAGCAATCGGCGTACGAGGTTACATCCAGAAAATGTGGAGAAGATGATGTTCATTAAAATGAATTATAATCAATTCCTCCGCGGACACATTGACCAGCAGCAATTGCCTCCACAAAGTACACAGGGAGCTGAGATGGTGGATTCCAGTGGGGACGAATTGATAATCTGTGAGGAGGGGGATGTACACGGTGATATATCGGAGGGTGAAGATGAGGTGGACATCTTGCCTCTGTAGAGCCAGTTTGTGCAAGGAGAGATTAATTGCTTCTTTTTTGGGGGGGGTCCAAACCAACCCGTCATATCAGTCACAGTCGTGTGGCAGACCCTGTCACTGAAATGATGGGTTGGTTAAAGTGTGCATGTCCTGTTTTGTTTATACAACATAAGGGTGGGTGGGAGGGCCCAAGGACAATTCCATCTTGCACCTCTTTTTTCTTTTCTTTTTCTTTGCATCATGTGCTGATTGGGGAGGTTTTTTTTGGAAGGGACATCCTGCGTGACACTGCAGTGCCACTCCTAGATGGGCCCGGTGTTTGTGTCGGCCACTAGGGTCGCTAATCTTACTCACACAGCTACCTCATTGCGCCTCTTTTTTTCTTTGCGTCATGTGCTGTTTGGGGAGGGTTTTTTGGAAGGGACATCCTGCGTGACACTGCAGTGACACTCCTAGATGGGCCCGGTGTTTGTGTCGGCCACTAGGGTCGCTAATCTTACTCACACAGTCAGCTACCTCATTGCGCCTCTTTTTTTCTTTGCGTCATGTGCTGTTTGGGGAGGGTTTTTTGGAAGGGACATCCTGCGTGACACTGCAGTGCCACTCCTAGATGGGCCCGGTGTTTGTGTCGGCCACTAGGGTCGCTAATCTTACTCACACAGCTACCTCATTGCGCCTCTTTTTTTCTTTGCGTCATGTGCTGTTTGGGGAGGGTTTTTTGGAAGGGACATCCTGCGTGACACTGCAGTGACACTCCTAGATGGGCCCGGTGTTTGTGTCGGCCACTAGGGTCGCTAATCTTACTCACACAGCTACCTCATTGCGCCTCTTTTTTTCTTTGCGTCATGTGCTGTTTGGGGAGGGTTTTTTGGAAGGGACATTCTGCGTGACACTGCAGTGCCACTCCTAGATGGGCCCGGTGTTTGTGTCGGCCACTAGGGTCGCTAATCTTACTCACACAGCTACCTCATTGCGCCTCTTTTTTTCTTTGCGTCATGTGCTGTTTGGGGAGGGTTTTTTGGAAGGGACATCCTGCGTGACACTGCAGTGCCACTCCTAGATGGGCCCGGTGTTTGTGTCGGCCACTAGGGTCGCTAATCTTACTCACACAGCTACCTCATTGCGCCTCTTTTTTTCTTTGCGTCATGTGCTGTTTGGGGAGGGTTTTTTGGAAGGGACATCCTGCGTGACACTGCAGTGCCACTCCTAGATGGGCCCGGTGTTTGTGTCGGCCACTAGGGTCGCTTATCTTACTCACACAGCGACCTCGGTGCAAATTTTAGGACTAAAAATAATATTGTGAGGTGTGAGGTATTCAGAATAGACTGAAAATGAGTGTAAATTATGGTTTTTGAGGTTAATAATACTTTGGGATCAAAATGACCCCCAAATTCTATGATTTAAGCTGTTTTTTAGTGTTTTTTGAAAAAAACACCCGAATCCAAAACACACCCGAATCCGACAAAAAAAATTCGGTGAGGTTTTGCCAAAACGCGTTCGAACCCAAATAAACTGCACTGTGTGTCTGGTGGTCACTCACTATATAATATATTATGTACTCCTGGCTCCTGCTATAACCTATAACTGGCACTGCAGTAGTGCTCCCCAGTCTCCCCCACAATTATAAGCTGTGTGAGCTGAGCAGTCAGACAGATATATATAATATTATATATAGATAATAGATGATGCAGCACACTGGCCTGAGCCTGAGCAGTGCACACAGATATGGTATGTGACTGACTGAGTCACTGTGTGTATCGCTTTTTTCAGGCAGAGAACGGATATATTAAATAAACTGCACTGTGTGTCTGGTGGTCACTCACTATATAATATATTATGTACTCCTGGCTCCTGCTATAACCTATAACTGGCACTGCAGTAGTGCTCCCCAGTCTCCCCCACAATTATAAGCTGTGTGAGCTGAGCAGTCAGACAGATATATATAATATTATATATAGATAATAGATGATGCAGCACACTGGCCTGAGCCTGAGCAGTGCACACAGATATGGTATGTGACTGAGTCACTGTGTGCTGTGTATCGCTTTTTTCAGGCAGAGAACGGATTATAAAGTAAACTGCACTGTCCTCACTAGTAAACTCTCTCCACTCAGTCTCTACACTTCTACAGTAACAGTACTCCTCCTAGTCAGCTCCAGTAAATCTCTCTCAGTCTCTTATAATCTAAATGGAGAGGACGCCAGCCACGTCCTCTCCCTATCAATCTCAATGCACGTGTGAAAATGGCGGCGACGCGCGGCTCCTTATATAGAATCCGAGTCTCGCGATAGAATCCGAGCCTCGCGAGAATCCGACAGCGTCATGATGACGTTCGGGCGCGCTCGGGTTAACCGAGCAAGGCGGGAAGATCCGAGTCGCTCGGACCCGTGAAAAAAAACATGAAGTTCTGGCGGGTTCGGATTTAGAGAAACCGAACCCGCTCATCTCTAGTTAACATACGTACAAAACATTTCACCGAGGCCAAATTTGTGCAGAACCCTGCCCATCAGCTCATGTGAGACACGATCAAAGGCCTTCTCCTGGTCAAGACTGACCAGGGCCGCGTGAACGTTCTGATCCTTGATGTAATGGACCGTGTCTCTGAGGAGGGCGAGGCTGTCTGCAATCCTGCGACCAGGAATGGCGCAGGTCTGGTCCGGGTGAATGATCTGTCCGATGACAGCCTTCAGCCTGTTGGCGAGCACCTTGGCGAGGATCTTGTAGTCCACGTTTAAGAGAGAGATGGGCCTCCAATTTTTCAGCTCACATCTCTCCCCCTTACGCTTATACAAGATCGAGATCATTCCCTCCCTCAGCGATGGGGGCATTTTGCCCTCCACCACCATCTCCCCATACAGCTCGAGCAGGTCCGGTCCAATGAGGTCCCACAGCGCTACATAGAGCTCTGCTGGGAGACCATCACTGCCCGGGGTCCTGCCCTGCCTAAAGGATCTGGCGGCAGAGTGCAACTCCTCCAACGCCAAGGGAGCATCCAGGGCGGCTTTACCTGCAGGATCAATTGTGTTAGTGATACCTGACAGGAACTTATCAGCCTCCTCGCTGTCTGTAGTCTTAGGGGAGTAGAGGTCGCTGTAATAGTCGCGGACGACTTTCATCACGCCCTCCTTCCCCTGTCTGGGGATGCCGGTCTCATCTCGCAGCTCAGTCAGGGGCGTGTGGCCAGAGTGGAGTTTCCTGAAAAAGAAAGAATTACACTTCTCATCCTTCTCCAGGTTCTCCACCTTGGAACGGAAGACGATACGTCTGGATTCCTCCTCAAAGTGCCTTTTCAGGCCCCCTTTGGTCTCATCCAGCTCGTCTCTCACGTCCCAGCCGCACCGTTGGAGATCCAGCAGGGACTGCAGAAGTCTCTGCAGCCTCTTGAAGTTCCTCTTTCGGTCGCACGCCTGTTGTCTCCCTTTAACCTGAAAGAAACTGCGAATGTTAGCCTTAGCATATTCCCACCAGTCGCTCATACAGTCAAAATAACATTTGTCATTTTTCCATGTGATGTAGGCATCCTTCAGCTCCGCCAGCACCTCCTCTCTTTCCAGTAGGGCACAATTCAACTTCCAGGAGCCTGGGCCAGGTGCGAAACCGCTACCCAGGACTCCTTGGAAGAGAATGGCCCTGTGGTCTGAGAAGAAGCAGGGGACCATAGAATGCCTCGTCTGTTTCACTGCTCTAGAGGTAAACACAAAGTCAATGCGGGAACGCACAGAGCCATCGGGGCGGCTCCATGTATAATTCACGGAGCCGGACCCCATGGAGCCCATAGCGTCCCGCAGTGATGCTTCGGTCACCATTTCTATAAGCAGTTTAGACGTCACATCAAGCTTGGTAGAGTTGCTGGTGCTGCGTCCATCCTCCTCCATGGTGCAGTTGAAGTCTCCTGCCATCACTACCGCCCTAGTGGTTGCGAGCTGCGGTCGCAGGGTCTGGAAAAGCTCCAAACGCTCATTCTTGAAAGGGGGGGCGTACACGCAGATAAGCCTGATAGGCTCACCTGCCCAGGAGCCGTCTACGACAAGTAATCTGCCGCAGACGAGCTCCTGAACAGAATCTAGCGTGAAGAGGCTCCCCCTAATAAGTATGGCGACCCCTGCAGACTTACACTCGCCCCCACCGGACCAATAGGAGGCGCCGTGAGACCACTGCCTGCCCAGATGTTTGTAGGACTTGGAGAAAGGAAGAGAGCATTCCTGCAACATGTACACATCACATTTCTGACTATCTAAGAAAGTAAACACAGACTGTCTTCTAAGCTTGTCCTTAATACTCCTCACATTAATGGTGAAAATAGAAAATGACGCCATTAGTTGGGGAAAAAAGAGAGGTTAGGCAACAGTTCTACATTTACGTTACCACTCCGTCGGGCGGGGCTTCCTCGGCATCGGATGCCAGGTTCCCCTGCTCGGGTAGCGGCGAGTTGTCTCCCAGTATCTGGTCGAGTAAGGCGACAGCGTTGGCATCCAGCTCCTGCTCCTCCTCCCTGCTGATTGCCTCCGCCAGCTCCTCCATTTCTTCTTCCAGCGGGATCAGCTCGACCGCCAGTTTCTTAGAGGATTCGGAGTCCGCAGACGGGCCGTCGAGCTCCTTCCTCTTGCAGTTCCTCGTTTTCTCAGCACCTGCAGTTGGAGTAAGAGGGGAGGGGAGGGGGGGGAAATCTTCCTGGGAAGAAAGGTCAGGGGGGGCAGGGGTGGCTGGGTTGGGAGAGACAATGGGCTGGGTAGGAGAGTCGGAGGGGGGGTCAGGGAGGGTTGTGACAGTGGTAGGGATGGGAGTCACTGTCACAGGGGGTGGGCTGGTGGAGATGGGGAGGGAGGTGGTGAGGGAGGATGGGAGAGGGGTGGGGTTAGGTTTCTTACCCTCCTGCGGTTTCTTTTCCTTCTGCGTAGCAGAGGGCAGCAGCTTGAGGGCAGGGTTGGCACGTCCGGTCACCACAGCTGAGTAGGTTCTCGACCTACTCGGGCAGTCCCTGTAGACGTGGTCCACTTTGCCGCACAGGTTGCAGGTTTTCCTCGTGGGGCAGTCTTTTGTCTCATGGCTGGCCATGTGGCAATTCTTGCATGCCGGGACCTTGCAGTCCTTCATCACGTGGCCCGTCCCGCCGCACTTCCTGCAGTTGCGTGGCTGGTCGGCGTAGTGGAGAAGTCCTTGGGATCCCCCCAGGGAGAAGCACTGGGGGAGGTGCTTGACTCCTTCTGGGCACGAGGTGTCCTTCTGCAGGACGACGATCACCGCCCACTTTCCAGTCCAGAAGCTGTTCCCATCCAGAACCCTTGTGGGGTCCTTCTTGACGGTACAGAACCGGCTGAGGAAGGTGACGATGTCCTTGATGGGCGTGTGTGGGTTCCTCATTGAAACCGTCACCCGCCTTTCCTCTCTTTGAATAGGGCAATTGCCCACAAAGCCGGAGAAAGGGGATTCGGGTCTCGCCGATTTCACTGCCTCCCAGTACCTCTTGCAGATGGCAAGGGAGGCGAAGGTGACGTAGAAGATCCCCTTCAGGTAATTCTGGATGCTGAGGGTTTCAGCGGTCGAGAAGCCCTGGTCCAGGATCATCTTCTTCCCAAAGGTCTCCACTGTCATGTCCGGCGTCCGTCCATCCACCTCCTTCAACTTCATCACCACGGTGAATCTCATCCAGGGCTCCAGGGACGGTTTGTCTTTGGTGCTCACCTGGGTGGGTGTCGCTGGCGGTGTTGCTGCAGGGGTTGTGGCGCTGGGTGCGGCCGATCCGGTGGGGGCTTTGGCGGTTTTTTTTGCCGTCTTGGCCTGGCTCTTCTTGGCGAGGGTGGCCGGAGTGGAGGCAGAGGCTGGAGCAGCTGGGGCTGGAGCAGCGGGGGCTGGAACAGCGGCGGCTGGGGCAGCGGTGGCCATACTCACAGCTCCTTTGGCGTAGAAGGCGGGGCGGAGGATCAGCGCTGTCGTCGAGAGGAGGAGAGGCGGTCGGTCGCTTCAGAGGGCAGAGCCAGCAAGTCTAGCCCTCCAGTGCAGGTAGGGGGCGCTGCAGAGCTTCTCCGGCGAAGTCCCTTTTCTCCACGCAGTCTTGCTGGCGGAGGGGGGTATCTTCTCCAGAGGGCAGAGCAAACAAGTCTAACCCTCTGCTGTAGCTGGGGAGCGATGCAAATCTTCACCCTCTTCAAGCGATCTTCTCCTTCTCCTCGCAGTCTCGACTTTCGATTTTTCTGGCTTCTCGGCCCGGGTGCAGCTTAGCCCTGAGAAGGACAATTGTCGGTCCAAGAAACAAGGTAGCACCGTCAGTCAGCGTGAACTGATAAGAACAGATACTACACTTGATCTTAGCCAAAAGGCCGAGAAGACGTGATTCAACACAAATCATGTCATCGGGTCCCCTTGGACCACCCACTTGGGCTCTGTAAATTAGCGGCTGAGGGGGGTTGCGGGGGGCTGCGCCACTGAGGGAGACTTTCTCACCTTTCCAGGGGTCCTGGAATGGCACCTGTTTTTCTGGAGCCCACTCAGCCATTGTGGGTCGGTAGACAAGTATGCCACAAAAGTCCTAATTTCATTCACTGCAGTGACAGAAGATGTTTTTAAGGACTGCTTATCAAAAAATCTAAATAAACCATTTGGGCAGCTGAGGAATGCTCAGCTCCCTGTCAGTATTAGCCAGCAGCAGTAAACAGCGATTCAATGTTACACTGACCAGTCAGAGACCCTACTGAGCATGCTCAACTTGTCATTATAAGGTCACACGTGCGCACTGAATCTGGAGCCCTGTCTTGGGGTTCCATGGGCAGATTCTGTAAAAAGTCAAACTAGAAATGAAAAATAATAAAAACAACTTTTAAAGTTAGAAAACAAAAAATAATTATATGTGTATTCAACAAGACAAATTCCATTGGTCCACGCTTAGGAGAAGCTATAAGAAGGAACACGGATGTGGGAACAAAGACCATCTGGAGATCTACTGTATAAAGCTTTGTATATTGAAGCACAGTGGATAGCATGCTGTCTTTATCTGCTCTTTAGTATGGTCTGCTGCACTCTTATGGACAGTGACTTAACTCAGTTGCTGTTTTGCATCCTTCCATAACCTGTTGGCCCCTGCATGTAGTTTCTGATTGGCTTTGCCACCTCCACCTTATCCAGGTCTGTTGTTTTACAGATAAACTGAAGAAGCTACAGGGTTCCTATAACCTCCAAGCAGATAACACTGTATACTTGCATCAAGTAGGTCAGAAAATCTTGACTATGAGAGCTGGAACGGGTTCCATGTAATAAATATACATGGGCTCATTATAATGTCTGCGGGATTCCAAAGGGATGAGTAAAATATATGGGTGCGGGGTGTGCGGTGTGGGCCCCTCTGTAGCCAGGGGCCTGTGTATATCGCACACCTTGCACCCATTATAGAAACACCCATGCCTAGAGAATCTACAACAATATAGAAGTAGCTTCTTTATAAATGAAAGGGTCTACTTAAGTTAATTCATTATTTTTACTATATTTTAATGACAGTTTAAGTATTTCACACTTAAAAACACACAGTACAAAACTGAAATGAATACGTAACTGCTGGATCATTTGAAGGTTTCACTTCTTATGTAATACACTTTACGTGTTCCAGCTCTCTGACTGACGGAACTCTAGTCTGCTGCCATAAATATTTAAACTGCCTCCATCAAATATTAATTGTCTAAATTACGTGTTGGGTAAAATGATGCCTGTTTTTCTACATCCCAGATGTGGCTACATGAAGTACATTAAATCTAGAAACATGGGTTATAAATACTCCACTCACAGCAAGCAATCATTTAGGCTGCATGTAAAGAGGGATTTACATTTACATAAATATGTTACAGAAATTCTATACTAATTGCAGGTTTATCATGGTGATGTTAAATGATATGTTAAGAAAGTGCCTTGGGAATGCACTGCTTGTATTTAATAGCAGAGTGATATGTCTGCATCTACCATTAACAGGGCGCTGAGATGGGGTGCAGGGTACTCTTTACCCAGGCATGGACTTCTTGGAGGGACCCTTCGAGCCCCCCCAGTGTAGCGGCAGTGGCAATTTGTGCAGAGAGAGCAGAGTGCGCCACGCATACTTTTTTTTTACACTTATTTGGCCACAAAACCACCTGCCCAGTAGCCATGCCTCTCGCTGCTCTGGACAGCCCTGATCATTACCATCTACTGAATTTCAAGCATGTTGACATTACAACTATGTGGACATTCTCATGTTGACATGATAAATGTGGACAAGATATACCTCACCCGAGACAGTTGTTAGGTCATACATCCCAACTAGGGTGGCCAATCCCGGGCCATTTTTTCAATTCCGAGTATCAGGAAAAAAACAAAAAACAAGGATCTTTCTAATCCCGAAATCCCCGGGATTGGAAGCTCCAATCCCGGGATTGAATCCCAGACAATTTTAGGCCTAAATCCCAGGATCCCGTCTATCCTGATCCCGGGATTGGACAACCTAATCCCAACAATTCAGTAACCGAAATCAGGACTCCTGCATGCCGGAGCCAAACGACACCGAAAAAGGAGCATGGCCTCACCTGATTGACCTCAGGATAGCATACCAATCATCAGGATCCCGGCAGGCATGATACAGAAGCCGGGATCCCGACGGGGGCAGCATACCACCACCAATAACCGGCGAGGTAGGTGATTCCCCCTCTATGGGTGTCATGGACACTCTTAGAGGGAGAATAGAACCTGTGGTGAGCGAAGCTACCCCAACCTACCCCCCACCGGCGGGACACTGCGGCCTTCAGGAGGGACAGCAGGACAGTGTCTGAATAGCGAGACTGCCCCAATGTAATCAGGACAGTTGAGAGATATGGGGGGTGATTCAGACCTGATCGTAGCTGTGCTAAACTTAGCACAGCAACGATCATCCACACTAACATGCGGGAGGACGCCCCCCAGCACAGGGCTAGTCCGCCCGCATGTCAGGCCTAGCCCCACCGCACAAGTACAAAAGCATCGCACAGCGGTGATGCTTTTGTATTTGAAGAGTAGCTCCCAGCCAGCGCAGCTCCTGCGTGCATGCCGGGAGTTACTCGTCGTTGTGATCGTCGTAGCGGCTGCGTGTGATGTCATGCAGCCGCTGCTTGCACGCCCCCCCACCGCGTGGTCCGGCCATGCCTGCATGGGCCGGACTGTGCCCACAAAATGGCGGCCAAACGCCACCGTGCCACCCCCTCCCGCCTAGTGACGGCCTCTGCTTGCCAATCAGATAGAGGCTATCGCTGGGCTACAACAGCCATCGGCTGTCTGGCATGCACTGGCGAACTGCGGCGCCGGCGCATGCACACTACTGACCTGATCACTGTGCTGAGAAAAATGGCAGCATGCGATCAGGTCAGAATGACCCCCAAGGTTAAGTATTTCTCACTCCATGAATAGATTCAGCTTTGTGAATAGATTTTGCGCTGCAGAACTGAATGCGTTGGCTTGTGGAGTCATACACAGAGACGAGGCATTATTTTCTTATTTTACAAAATGTTGCATTCTTTATTAAGCATCTTTGATCCTACAGTATATCAGATGCTCTATATACAATGCGCTATGTTTGTCGTATTTGGCTTCAGCGGTCTTTGATGAACAGATAAATTCTACAGTAAACATAACTGTACTTTATAAAACTGAGATGCTGGGACATGTCAGGAGAAATGACATGAACATGTAAATGTTTGGGTTTAGTTAATAAAGGCATACAGAAGAAGATAATGTAGACTGTCAGGATTTGATGCATTTTATTTTTTAAGTGAATGAATGTAACGTGAACAGCTGACTCATAGCATTTGGTGCTTTGGATAAGTCTGTAGTACTATTATTATCATTTATTACCAGTTATTGTATAGTGAACACATATTATGCAGCACTTAACAGAGAATATTTGATTATTCACATCAGTGCCTGCCCAAGTGGAGCTCACAATCTATGGAACTGATTCCAATTTGTATGGTATTGTCACTGGCGTGCGCAGCACATTTTATTAGGGGGTGCACTGTCGGAGGGGTGTGTCTAGCACCGCCTTTTGGGCGTGTCTAGCACCATCTATTGATGGTCAACGCATATAAAATATCCACCTTTGTACCAATCCTAATAAAGCAGATGCATTGTCAGATGTTGTGGTGTGCACCAAACAAACACCCCTGATGGCACTCACTGCAATTACACTGCTCCTCCTCATCCTGGTCTGGCTCCCCCTCTCTTTCCCCCTGCAAGCTGCAGCAGCTTACTTACAAGTCAGTAAATATACTGACACTGACAGTCACAGACTAGTTCTGCTGCTGCTGGAAAAACGAGTGACGTGTCAATGCTGCTGCCAACCGCCTGCCAGTACTGAATTTGTCTTCCTAAGAGGAACGCTGGCTGCATGCTGCTCCTCATCAGTGGCTGGCGTTGGCATAGCATAGAAAGAGAGAGGTGTGTATGTGGTGGGTGTGACGGGTGGGCATGCGAGCAGCATGACGTAATCACATCACATCACGCTGTTTTTATACATGGAGGTGGAGCCGGGAGTTTGAAAGCAGGTGGCAGTGGCACCCTTGATTAACCCAGGCATCTGGTCAGATATACAGTCCTGACAGGGTGCAACTCAGAGGGGACAATAATTAGCCTGCTCGGCGATCGCTGCATCAGGCATGTGAGATCGGGGTGCCAGACATTAGGGGGTGCCTGTGCGCACCAGGCACCCCCCCTGCGCACATCTATGGGTATTGTAGGGAAACAGCTGTGCACAGGGATAGGACTGGCCCACAGGGGAAACCACCGGTGGGCCCCACTGCCTGTGGGCCCACCCCTTCCTTAGGGATCAGGTTCCAGATTTTGCACTTGAATTATATATTATACATATGTTACATTATACTGCACAGGACTATAGTGTAAATCCTACAGTGCATTGCTGTTATTAATCTGGTACATTATCCTGCATGCACTAGCAGTATTTACTATATATTATGCACTCGCTAATTGTTAGCTAAGCCTCTAAACTGTGGCCCCTACCACTACATACCTCCCAACTTTTGTCCCTTTGGAAGAGGGACAGTCCGCACCAAAAAGGGGGCGGAGCTTTGAGTTTAGGGGTGGGCCTCTTGGTAAGGGGGCATGGCCTATCGTCGCAACCCTTTTTTTAATCATTTTGGGGGCGTGTCCAGCGTTCCATGAGCTGCTGGACAGCCCCCGGCTCTCCTCCTTGTGCTGATAGATGCCGTGCGCACGGCATCTATTCAGTGTGATCACCGGCTGCTTTGCAAAGCAGAGCAGCGGTGATCACTACCTCTCCCAACTGCCCCCCGCCTGGGGGACACTGCGACCCGCGTGAGGGACAGCGGGACAGTGTCCAATTAGCGGGACAGTCCCGCTGAAATCGGGACAGTTGGGAGGTATGATCACTGGCACTGGCTGTCAGAACTGATCTGTCAGGTCCATTAAGTCTGCGTCTGACGATGTATACTCCGGGCTAGGTATGCCTTTTGTACAATGGTCTCTGTAAGTCATGCTATGGATAAGGGGGATTGTGAACGATCACACAGGACTCGTTCTGCATACACAGTTCTCCCACCATCGAGTTTGTACTTAAACCATTGAGTTTACATACAAATCAGAATCATGCCCTATGTTCCCTGATATTCAACTGTTATTTTTTTGCCAGAATCCAATTAACCTACCAGTATATTTTTGAGTACCCAGGGGAAACCCATGCAAACTTAGAGAGAACATACAAACTCCTTACAGTTAGAGTTGTGGTGGGAATTGAACCCATAATCTCAGTGCTGTGAAACTGTAATGCTAGCCATTACATCAACCATGCCGGCCCATTATGCATAACACAGTTATGTAGTCATATTGGTCCTGATTTATAGCTGTACGCTATGCTGATGCTTTCACAATTGAGCGATTATCATTAAACTGCGCATGCATCACTGCCACAATACACAAGCGGTGCAATTGATTTGCGATTACAATCACAGTGAGGATTCATTTGTAAGTGACTGACAGTAAGCTAATGTTTTTGGGAGGTAACGGGGAGTGGTGTCAAAAATGCGGGCTCGTTGGGACTGTTTTTGTAGTGTGTATCAGCCACTGACTGCAATCCTGTACGCAGGAATCACGTCACTGGAGCCTCAGGTGCAGCGGCCATTCTGAGTGACTACACTCTTACTTACTCAAAGAGTCGATGATTGCCTTTGTCTGCATTGATACTGCGAATGTGTATGCAGTTGTCGTGGACACCCACGAGTGGGAATAGCCCTGTAGTACCGGTATTCCGGCTGGCGGGATTCCGGTGTCAGTATCCTGACCGGCGGGATCCCGACAGCCCGCAAATTAAACATATCCCATTTTGTCTAATACAGCCCAAACGGCATGAGTGGAAGCAATGCGCTCTAAGAATCTCTTGATCTAACCTGAAGTGCCACTTGAGAATGGCATTCCAAGTGTCGCATGAGACCGGAGTACCTCCTTACAAGTTGCAGCCAAATACAGTAGTAGCAAATTATGATAAGCCAGCAGTTCAGTTAGATACATATAATCTATCATCGGCGGTGATGTTTTTGCATGTTTAGAGGAGCCCATTGCCTACGCAGCCTAGCTGCTATGGCAGATGTCTACCTGCCATGTTTTGGGTCTCAGCCGCCACGGCCCACCATGCAAACGGTCCGAACAACGCAGGCGTGTCCACCCAACGTCTCCGTGATGCCCCTTAAACGCCACCACAACGCCCTCTCCCACCTCGAAAATTCCCGAGAACAGTGACAGGTCCAGGAGGGCTTGCAAAGCAGAAGCTGTGGTTGTGGAGCAGGACAGTACTCTGCTGGCTGGGCAAGATGAAGGCTTCCAAAGGAGCTGTCTTTCCAATGTTGCCCTTGAGTCTGTCTCTCTGCTGCGGATTGCAGTAGTGGCTGTGGAGTCAGAAAGAATGGGTCTGGGTCTACCTCCCCGGTTAGACATCAACCTCTTGTGGGGTGTGACCAGTGGCAGCTCCAGATGTGGGGCTACAGAGAAGTCCAAAATTAAAATAGGGAAGCCACAACAACTGCCAGTGTGTCCCAGCTGGTAATGTTTAGCAGCATTTAGCGTGGCAGTTGGTGTGGCTCCCCACCTCTGGAGCTGCCACTGGGTGTGACCCTGCAGTGATAATTGGTGGGATGTAAGAGAGAGAGATGGAGAAATAGAGGTTCTGTTCCCATAACTGGAAGTGAGGATAAGGTGGGTCAGTACACACACCACTTCTGCTCCAGACTTTCATAATTAACTAATGGCCTGATTCAGCAGCAATCATCTCTGCAATCGCACCCAAGTGGTTTGCAGTTGCAAACGCTAAAATCTGCACTCATGAGTCCAAACCCCCCATTGCAACTGTGGACAACACAGCATGTTCGCACACCACAGAACCCACCCAGCCTTTGTACATACCTACAAACATGACCCTCTCCAGGAGGGACAGAATGCTCTGCTCCTGGACTTCCCTGTTAATTTATGATTGCCATCACCTGTGCTGAAACACCTTTCTTATCCATTAACCTTTTCAAAACAGGTGCAGACAATCATACATTAAAAGTCCAGAAGCAGAGCATTGTGTCCCTCCTGGAGAGGTATGCTATATATTAGCACAGTGCTCCAACTCATACTTGCCTACCTGACCCTCTCCATGAGGGAGAAAATACTCTGTTCCTGGACTTTCCTGGTAATGTATGATTGCCATCACCTGTGTTGAAACACCTTTCTTATCAATTAACTAGCTCACCACAGGTGATGGCAATCATACATTACCAGGAAAGTCCAGGAACAGAGCATTTTCTCCCTCATGGAGAGGGTCAGGTAGGCAAGTATGCTCCAACTCATATGTTAAAGTATTTTTTTTTTTTTTTATATAGTATGTGTTACATATGAACAGCCAGAGGCAGAACTCTGGGAGGCAACGGAGTCATCTGCCGCCGGGCTCCTGCTCTGAAGGGGGGCACATCTCCTCCCATTCTGTGACACCATTGAATTAAGCTAATTGATAGTTGCCGCTATCTCTTCAGTGGCCGACTTCCTCACTGGTTCCTCCACCTTACAAATCACACCCTCTTTGTTATACTGAATATACACATTTTACAAGTATCATACCCAGGATTAGAAACCACAACCTATTACACTGGAAGCAGACACCTTACTGATGAAGCTGTTTGCTCCTGTATAGGAAATATGAGCATTCTAACTATATGAAGCTACTTCTCTGACAAATACACGTAACTTCATATAGTTAGAATTCTCATACTTCCTCTACAGGAGCAAATAGCTCCATCAGTAAAGTGTCTGCTGTTAGTGTAACAGGTCATGGGTTTTAATCCTGGATATGACTGCTAAGAAATGTGTGATTTAAAATTTAATAGGGGGGCACCAATATTTATCTTGCCTCCGGGCAACTGTGATGAACTTACGCCACTGTGAACAGCGATACAAAGTTATGTTCCTTGGAGCTACATTTTTGCAAAATGACCTCAAATATCACTTATGTACACCATACAGTATGTATATATTGTATTGCACATGGCTACATAGTTCTTCTCATCAGCAGTCACAGGCATTCACACTGTTTGATGAAACAGTAAATCAGAACCAGTTTAAAATAATTATTTCAATCACCATCCACGCTTTCAAAGTTTAATGGATTAATAATTGCATTAGTTCACAGCTTTATCTGGAACTGTGCATTTGGCTTGCAAAAGCATTGGGGGTCATTCCGAGTTGTTCGCTCGCAAGTGAATTTTAGCAGATTTGCTCATGCTAAGCCGCCGCCTACTGGGAGTGAATCTTAGCATCTTAAAATTGCGAACGATGTATTCGCAATATTGCGATTACACACCTCGTAGCAGTTTCTGAGTTGCTTCAGACTTACTCGGCATCTGCGATCATTTCACTGCTTGTCGTTCCTGGTTTGACGTCACAAACACACCCAGCGTTCGCCCAGACACTCCCCCGTTTCTCCAGCCACTCCTGCGTTTTTTCGGGAAACGGTAGCGTTTTTTCCCACACGCCCATAAAACGGCCTGTTTCCGCCCAGTAACACCCATTTCCTGTCAATCACATTACGATCGCCAGAACGATGAAAATGCCGTGAGTAAAATTCCTAAGTGCATAGCAAATTTACTTGGCGCAGTCGCAGTGCGGACATTGCGCATGCGCATTAAGCGGAAAATCGCTGCGATGCGAAGATTTTTACCGAGCGAACAACTCGGAATGACCCCCATTGTTTCTCTAACGTCCTTGAGGATGCTGGGACTCCGTAAGGACCATGGGGAATAGACGGGCTCCGCAGGAGATAGGGCACTTTAAGAAAGCTTTGGACTTTGGGTGTGCACTGGCTCCTCCCTCTATGCTCCTCCTCCAGACCTCAGTTTTACACTGTGCCCAGAGCAAGATGGGTGCACTGCAGAGAGCTCTCCAGAGTTCTCTGCCTAGAAGCATTTTTGTTTGGATTTTTTTTTTTCCTACCTTTTACTACTTTTTCACAGGGAGCACTGCTGGCAACAGGCTCCCTGCATCGAGGGACTGAGGAGAGAGGAGCAGACCTTCTTGTCAAAGATAGGCTCTGCTTCCTCGGCTACTGGACACCATTAGCTCCAGAGGGGGTGAACGCAGGTTCTTACTGGGCGTCCACCCCCGAAGCCGCGCCGCCGTTCTCCTCACAGAGCTAGAAGTACAGAAGACAGAAGTCGTCAGGCGGCAGAAGCCTTCAGCTTCACTGAGGTAACGCACAGCACTGCAGCTGTGCGTCATTGCTCCCATAACCTCACATACTCCGGTCACTGTAAGGGTGCAGGGCGCAGGGGGGGGGGGGGGGGCGCCCTGGGCAGCAATATAAACCTCTGCATGGCAAAAAGACTATATACATGTACAGGTGGGATCTGTACATGTATATAAAAGAGCCTCCGCCATATTTTACTAAGTTTGAGCGGGACAGAAGCCCGCCGCCGAGGGGGCGGGGCTTCTCCCTCAGCACTCACTAGCGCCATTTTCTCTCCACAGCACTGCTGAGAGGAATCTCCCCGGACTCTCCCCTGCTTACATACAGTGAAAGGGTGCTTAAAAGAGAGGGGGGGGGGGGCACATAATTGGCGGTTTACATATTATACAGCGCTGCTGGGGAAAAACATTTTGTGTTGGTCTCCAGGGTTACTGCGCTGGGGTGTGTGCTGGCATACTCTCTCTCTGTCTCTCCAAAGGGCCTTGACAGGGATACTGTCTTCAGGAAAGGGGTTCCCTGTGTGTGTGTGAAGTGTGTCGGTACGCGTGTGTCGACATGTTTGATGAGGAAGGCTCGCTAAATGTGGAGAGGGAGTGCTTAAATGTCAGGTCGCCGTCGGCAACGCCGACACCGGAATGGATGGATATGCTGAATGTCTTGAATGCAAATGTCAAAACTTTTTTAGTCCAAGGCACCCTTTGGGTCTTCCTGACTTTTTCAAGGCACCCTTAAGCCAAAATAATTACCGAACTGTCCCTTTTTTTTCGGCGTCCTGCGCATGCACTGTAGAGTCTCTAGTGCTCAGAGGGCTATCAGCAGCACTGCTAACTATGGGAGATATAAGTCACTTATAGCAGGCACCCCCTCCTATAGATTTCCCTATGCAGCATCTCACATACAGTATCACATATTAATATTAATATTTTACTCACTTTCTCAGCCAGCTCCTCTGTCACAGCAGCCAGGACTTCAATCAGCCGTCAGGACCCTTGCCCAGCGCACTCCTCGGTCACTCCAGGGCACTTCTCCGCCACTTCAGCGCACTTCTCGGCCACTTCAGCGCACTTCTCGGTCACTCCAGGGCACTCCTCGGCCACTTCAGCGCACTCCTCGGTCACTCCAGGGCACTCCTCGGCCACATCAGCGCACTCCTCGGCCACTGCAACCTGCTTACACCTGCACCCCCTGCCGGCTGATTCCAGTCACAGGTTCCCCAAAGCACCCGGTCACAACCTGCACAATAACACCTCCCCTCCCCACAGGGTGACTGCCCCAGCACCTGAGCTGGCTAACTTTGGGCACAGCCACAGCACATCCCGCACAAACACCCCCCCCCCCCTCCCCTCCCCTCTGCGCTGGCTAACTCCACACTTGCCAGCCGCAGCTCTCCTCTTCTTCCCTCCCCCGCCGGCTAACTCCACACTGCCCAGCTGCAAGCCACTCCACACTGCCCATCTGCAAGCCACTCCACACTGCCCAGCTGCAGCTTGCCGCCTGCACTCTGTCCCTGCCCCTGCGCCCTCCCCTCCGGGGGCCGGCTCTGTGCACACTGTGGTAATCAGCCTGCACTCTCTCCCTCCAGCTCATCCCCCGACCCTAACTGTGCGCACTGTATATCAGCTGCTGCCACCAGCCCCCGCGCCGGCTAACTGAGCGGACTACTCACTACTGTGACACTGATCCTCCTGCTGCCCGCACTCCCCTCCGGAAGCCACATGCGGACACATTCCGCACAGCACGTCCCGGTTCCGGCCACACTGGCCTGTTTCTCCTGCTGCCAGCACTCCCCTTCCATAGCGACAGGCGGAAGTAAAAAAAAAAAAAAAAAAAGCGGACAATTGGCTGCTAGGCTGCGGCACCCCTGTCACAGCGTCGCGGCACCCCAGGGAGCCACGGCGCACAGTTTGGGAACCACTGGCATAAAAGATTAGACAAGGCAGAAGCTAGGGATCAGTCAGGTAGCCAGTCCATGCCTGTCCCTGGGGCGCCAGGTCCTTCGGGGTCTCAGAAGCGCACCATATCCCAGATCGATGACACAGATACCGACACAGATACTGACTCTAGTGTCGACTATGAAGATGCAAAATTACAGCCAAAGGTGGCTAAGGGTATACGGTACATGATTATTGCCATTAAAGAGGTTTTGCATATTACTGAGGAACCCCCTGTCCCTGACACGAGGGTACACATGTATAAAGGGAAAAAGCCTGAAGTCACTTTTCCATCCTCATTTGAATTAAGTGACTTGTGCGAAAAGGCTTGGGAATCTCCGGATAGGAGACCACAAGTTCCCAAAAGGATTCTCATGGCGTATCCTTTTCCACAAACTGATAGGATACGCTGGGAATCTTCGCCAAAAGTTGACAAGGCGCTGACACGTTTGTCCAAAAAGGTGGCACTGCCTTCTCAGGATACGGCTTCCCTCAAGGAACCTGCTGATCGCAGGCAGGAAATTACCTTAAAGCACATTTACAATCATTCCGGTACTATTGCTCGACCGGCTATGGCGTCGGCCTGGGTTTGTAGTGAGGTTGTGGCATGGGCAGATTCCTTATCTACGGAAATTGACATCTTAGATAGGGACGCCATTCAAATGACCATAGAGCATGTCAGAGATGCTGCCTTGTATATGAGGGATGCTCAGAGAGACATTTGTTTATTAAGCTCCAGAATAAATGCTATGTCTATTTCTGCTAGGCGGCTCTTGTGGACCCGACAGTGGACGGGAGATGATGATTCAAAGCGGCATATGGAGTCCTTGCCTTACAAAGGGGTGGAGTTGTTTGGAGACGGCCTCTCGGATCTTGTCTCTACGGCTACGGCTGGTAAGTCAAATTTCTTACCTTATGTCCCCCCGCAGCATACAAAAAAGACACCTCATTATCAAATGCAGTCCTTTCGTTCCAATAAAAACAAGAAGGTACGTGGATCATCCTTTGTTGCCAGAGGGAAAGGCAGGGGAAAAAAGCTGCACACAGCTAGTTCCCAAGAGCAGAAGTCCTCCCCTGCGTCTGCAAATTCCACCGCATGACGCTGGGGCTTTCCGAGGGGAGGCAGATCTGGTGGGGGCTCATCTTCGATTTTTCAGCCACGTCTGGGTTCACTCGCAGGTGGATCCCTGGGCATTAGAGATTGTTTCTCAGGGATACAGGCTGGAATTCGAAGACTTGCCTCCTCGCCGATTTTTCAAATCGGCTCTGCCGGCTTCCCCGCCAGAGAGGGAGCTAGTGTTGGCTGCAATCCAAAAATTGTATATTCAACAGGTGATTGTCACAGTTCCTCATCTCCAGCAAGGAGAGGGATATTACTCAACCCTGTTTGTGGTCCCGAAACCGGACGGTTCGGTCAGACACATTTTAAACCTGAAATCTCTGAACCTGTACTTGAAGAGGTTCAAGTTCAAAATGGAATCACTCAGGGCGGTCATCGCCAGCCTGGAGGGGGGGGATTGGATGGTGTCCCTGGACATAAAGGATGCTTACCTTCATGTTCCGATATTCCCCCCGCATCAGGCGTTCCTGAGATTTGCAGTGCAGGACTGTCACTACCAATTTCAGACGTTGCCGTTTGGGCTTTCCACGGCCCCGAGAATTTTCACCAAGGTAATGGCGGAAATGATGGTGCTCCTGCGCAGGCAGGGGGTCACAATTATCCCATACTTGGACGATCTCCTCATAAAGGCGAGATCTCGGGAGAGGTTGCTGGACAGCGTGTCTCTGTCCATGAAGACGTTGCAGATACATGGCTGGATTCTCAATATACCGAAGTCCCAGCTAGTCCCTACAACGCGTCTGACCTTTTTGGGGCTGATTCTAGACACAGACCAGAAAAAGGTTTTTCTTCCGACTGAAAAGGTTCAGGAGCTCATAGCCATGGTCAGGAACCTATTAAAACCAAAAAAGGTTTCAGTGCATCATTGCACGTGGGTCCTGGGGAAGATGGTGGCTTCCTACGAGGCCATCCCTTTCGGCAGGTTCCATGCGAGGACTTTTCAATGGGACCTCTTGGACAAGTAGTCCGGGTCCCATTTACAAATGCATCAAAGGATCACACTGTCTCCCAGGACCAGGGTATCTCTCCTGTGGTGGCTGAACAGTGCTCACCTACTAGAAGGTCGCAGGTTCGGCATTCAGGACTGGGTCCTGGTGACCACGGACGCAAGCCTCCGAGGCTGGGGAGCAGTGACACTGGGAAGAAATTTCCAAGGTCTCTGGTCAAGCCTAGAGTCTTGTCTCCACATCAACGTCCTGGAGTTGAGGGCCATATACAACGCCCTGCGTCAAGCGGAGGAATTGCTACGGAGAAAACCGGTTCTGATTCAGTCAGACAATGTCACGGCAGTGGCTCATATAAATCGCCAAGGCGGAACAAGGAGCAGAATGGCCATGGCAGAAGCGACCAGGATTCTACGCTGGGCGGAAGGCCATGTAAGCGCGCTGTCAGCGGTGTTCATCCCGGGGGTGGACAACTGGGAGGTGGACTTCCTCAGCAGGCACGACCTGCATCCGGGAGAGTGGGGACTTCATCAAGAAGTCTTCGCACAGATCACGGATCGTTGGGGACTGCCTCAAATCGACATGATGGCATCCCGTCTCAACAAAAAGCTAAAGCGGTATTGCGCCATGTCAAGGGACCTTCAGGCGGTAGCGGTAGACGCTCTGGTGACACCTTGGGTGTTCAGATCGGTCTATGTGTTTCCTCCTCTTCCTCTCATACCCAAGGGTTGAGAATAATACGAAGAAGCAGGGTCAGAACAATACTAATTGTTCCGGATTGGCCACGGAGGACTTGGTATCCGGAGCTGCAAGAGTTGCTCGCAGGGGATCCGTGGCCTCTTCCTCTAAGGCAGGACCTGCTGCGGCAGGGGCCCTGTCTGTTCCAAGACTTACCGCGGCTGCGTTTGACGGCATGGCGGTTGAACCCCGGATCCTAGCGGAAAAAGGGATTCCGGAGGAAGTCATTCCTACCCTGATCAGGGATAGGAAAGACGGGACGTTAAAACATTATCACCAAGAGAATTGGCCTCTATTCCTGAAGTACAGACCTTTGTGAAGGGAGTGCTGCATATTCAGCCTCCCTTTGTGCCTCCGGTGGCGCCTTGGGATCTTAACGTGGTGTTACGTTTCCTCAAGTCACCTTGGTTTGAACCACTCAAAACTGTGGAGTTGAAATACCTCACGTGGAAAGTGGTCATGTTGTTGGCGTTAGCTTCGGCAAGACGTGTTTCCGAATTGGCAGCTTTATTGCATAAAAGCCCATACTTGGTTTTTCACGTGGATAGGGCAGAGTTGAGGACTCGCCCTCACTTTCTGCCAAAAGTGGTCTCATCTTTTCATGTGAAGCAACCTATTGTCATGCCTGTGGCTACACGGGACTTGGAGGATTCCGAGTCCCTGGATGTAGTCAGGGCTTTGAGGATTTATGTGACCAGAACGGCTAGAATCAGGAAGACTGAAGCTTTGTTCATTCTGTATGCGGCCAACAAGGTTGACGCTCCTGCTTCAAAGCAGACTATTGCTCGCTGGATCTGTAACACGACTCAGCAGGCGCATTCTACGGCAGGATTGCCGTTACCGAAATCGGTTAAGACCCACTCCACTAGGAAAGTGGGCTCTTCTTGGGAGGCTGCCCGAGGGGTCTCGGCATTACAGTTGTGCCAAGCAGCTACTTGGTCGGGGACAAACACCTTTGCAAAGTTCTATAAGTTTGATACCCTGGCTGAGGAGGACCTCCTGTTTGCTCAATCAGTGCTGCAGAGTCATCCGCACTCTCCCGCCCGTTTGGGAGCTTTGGTATAATCCCCATGGTCCTTACGGAGTCCCAGCATCCTCAAGGACGTTAGAGAAAATAAGATTTTACTTACCGGTAAATTTATTTCTCGTAGTCCGTAGAGGATGCTGGGCGCCCGTCCCAAGTGCGGACTTCTTCTGCAAGACTTGTATATAGTTATTGCTTACATAAGGGTTATGTTATAGTTTTTCGGTGGAACCGTGGCTATGTTGTTGTTCATACTGTTAACTGGGTAAGTTTATCACAAGTTATACGGTGTGATTGGTGTGGCTGGTATGAATCTCGCCCTTAGATTTACAAAAATCCTTCCTCGTACTGTCCATCTCCTCTGGGCACAGTTTCCCTAACTGAGGTCTGGAGGAGGGGCATAGAGGGAGGAGCCAATGCACACCCAGAGTCCAAAGCTTTCTTAAAGTGTCCTATCTCCTGCGGAGCCCGTCTATTCCCCATGGTCCTTACGGAGTCCCAGCATCCTCTACGGACTACGAGAAATAGATTTACCGGTAAGTAAAATCTTATCGCTAGTACTGCATGCTGATGCACATTTGCGTGAACACATTCTGTTATACATTTATGGTTGTACAAAGCATACCTCCCAACATGACCCTCTCCAGGAGGGATAGAATGCTCTGCTCCTGGACTTCCCTATTAATTCATTATTGCCATCATCTGTGGTGAAACACCTTTCTTATCAAACAACTAGTTCAACACAGGTGATGGCCATCATACAGTAAGAGGGAAGTCCAGGAACAGAGCATTCTGCCCCCCCCTGGAGAGGGTAATGTTGGGAGGTATGCACTCACCCATATTCTTCGTACTGTAGTAATGACATTGCATTTTGCTGCATTCTGAAACACTAACAGCAGTTCTCGCTTGTGCACTGAATCTTTTCCCATTTGGTGTGTATGCGAGGTGTGCCAAAAATCACTCATTGCGTGCTTTCACAGTTGCAATTGCTGTTGGATTAGGCCCTAAGTCATACCTCCCAACACGACACTCTCCAGGAGGGACAGAGGGGCAGATGTATTAACCTGGAAAAGGCATAAGGAAGTGATAAACCAGTGATATGTGCAAGGTGATAAAGGCACCAGCCAATCAGCTCCTAACTGTTAATTTACATATTGGAGCTGATTGGCTGGTGCCTTTATCACCTTGCACATATCACTGGTTTATCACTTCCTTATGCCTTCTCTATATTAATGCATCTGCCCCACAATTCTCTGCTCCTGGACTTCCCTCTTAATTTATGATTGCCCTCACCTGTGCTGAAACACCTTTCTTATCCATTAACCTGTTCAAAACAGGTGCCGGCTATCTTAAATTAAGAAAAAAGTCCAGAAGCAGAGCACTGTGTCCCTCCTGGAGAGAGTCATGTTGGGAGGTATGCCTAAGTGCAGCAATATTATTTTCACCAGAGTTTCTCCTCTCCTTATAGGCAGGGCCGGCGCCACCATTAGGCAGCTTTAGGCAGCTGCCTATGGGCGCCGGCCACTAGACGGGTGGAGCAGAGCTTCTCCTAGCCACTGAGCAGCCGTCACACCAGCCGCAGCTACTGTACCACAAGTGATCTAGAGCTGGGCACATAACCCCTGCGGATGACATCTGCTGCCTGTGCTCATCACAGCCCGCTGCATAGTGTGAGGTGGCGTTAGGTGAGCACTACTGGGTGCACTGTTTGTGTGTGTGTGTGAGAGATTGGGTGACAGTGGGTGACAAATGTGTATGGCTAACAGTGTGTGACAGTGGGTGACAGCTGTGTATGGTTGACAGTGGGTGACAGCTGTGTATGGGTGACAGTGGGTGACTGCAGTGTATGGGTGACATTGGGTGACTGCAGTGTATGGGTGATAGTGGGTGACTGCTGTGTATGGGTGACAGTGTGTGACTGCTGTGTATGGGTGACATTGGGTGACTGCAGTGTATGGGTGACATTGGGTGACTGCAGTGTATGGGTGACATTGGGTGACTGCAGTGTATAGGTGACAGTGGGTGACAGCTGTGTATGGGTGACATTGGGTGACTGCAGTGTATGGGTGACATTGGGTGACTGCAGTGTATGGGTGACGTTGGGTGACTGCAGTGTATGGGTGACATTGGGTGACTGCAGTGTATGGGTGACATTGGGTGACTGCAGTGTATGGGTGACAGTGGGTGACTGCTGTGTATGGGTGACATTGGGTGACTGCAGTGTATGGGTGACTGCTGTGTATGGGTGACATTGGGTGACTGCAGTGTATGGGTGACAGTGGGTGACTGCAGTGTATGGGTGACTGCAGTGTATGGGTGACATTGGGTGACTGCAGTGTATGGGTGACGTTGGGTGACTGCAGTGTGTGGGTGACATTGGGTGACTGCAGTGTATGGGTGACAGTGGGTGACTGCTGTGTATGGGTGACATTGGGTGACTGCAGTGTATGGGTGACAGTGGGTGACTGCAGTGTATGGGTGACTGCAGTGTATGGGTGACATTGGGTGACTGCTGTGTATGGGTGACAGTGGGTGACTGCTGTGTATGGGTGACATTGGGTGACTGCAGTGTATGGGTAACAGTGGGTGACTTATGTGTATGGGTGACATTGGGTGACTGCAGTGTATGGGTGACTGCTGTGTATGGGTGACATTGGGTGACTGCAGTGTATGGGTGACAGTGGGTGACTGCAGTGTATGGGTGACTGCAGTGTGTGGGTGACATTGGGTGACTGCAGTGTATGGGTGACATTGGGTGACTGCAGTGTATGGGTGACAGTGGGTGACTGCTGTGTATGGGTGACATTGGGTGACTGCAGTGTATGGGTGACTGCTGTGTATGGGTGACATTGGGTGACTGCAGTGTATGTGTGACAGTGGGTGACTGCAGTGTATGGGTGACTGCAGTGTATGGGTGACATTGGGTGACTGCAGTGTATGGGTAACAGTGGGTGACTGCTGTGTATGGGTGACAGTGGGTGACTGCTGTGTATGGGTGACATTGGGTGACTGCAGTGTATGGGTAACAGTGGGTGACTGCTGTGTATGGGTGACATTGGGTGACTGCAGTGTATGGGTGACTGCTGTGTATGGGTGACATTGGGTGACTGCAATGTATGTGTGACAGTGGGTGACTGCAGTGTATGGGTGACTGCAGTGTATGGGTGACATTGGGTGACTGTAGTGTATGGGTAACAGTGGGTGACTGCTGTGTATGGGTGACAGTGGGTGACTGCTGTGTATGGGTGACATTGGGTGACTGCAGTGTATGGGTAACAGTGGGTGACTGCTGTGTATGGGTGACAGTGGGTGACTGCAGTGTATGGCTGACTGCTGTGTATGGGTGACATTGGGTGACTGCAGTGTATGGGTGACATTGGGTGACTGCAATGTATGGGTGACATTGGGTGACTGCAGTGTATGGGTGACATTGGGTGAGTGCAGAGTATGGGTAACAGTGGGTGACTGCTGTGTATGGGTGACTGCAGTGTATTGGTGACTGCTGTGTATGGGTGACATTGGGTGACTGCAGTGTATGGGTGACAGTGGGTGACTGCAGTGTATGGGTGACTGCAGTGTATGGGTGACATTGGGTGACTGCAGTGTATGGGTAACAGTGGGTGACTGCTGTGTATGGGTGACAGTGGGTGACTGCAGTGTATGGGTGACTGTTGTGTATGGGTGACATTGGGTGACTGCAGTGTATGGGTGACATTGGGTGACTGCAGTGTATGGGTAACAGTGGGTGACTGCTGTGTATGGGTGACTGCAGTGTATGGGTGACATTGGGTGACTGCAGTGTATGCATGACAGTGGGTGAGTGTTTGTGACAGTGGGTGACAGCTGTGTATGGGTGACATTGGGTGACTGCAGTGTATGCATGACAGTGGGTGAGTGTTTGTGACATTGGGTGACAGCTGTGTATGGGTGACAGTGGTTGACTGCTGTGTGCGAGTGTGTGTGACAGTGGGTGACAGCTGTGTATGGGTGACAGCAGGAAGCAGTTACCTAACCAACGGACGGGATACCGACGGTCGCTATACCGACACCAGCATCCCGAACAAGGACACCATCCCGGCGTCAACATACCGATGCCGAATGGGATGCCAGCGTCACAATACTGACAACTGACAGCCAGCATCCTGAAGGAAGGGAGGGGTAGGGTTAGGCAGCGGGGAAGGGAGGGGTAGGGTTAAGCAGTGGGGAAGGGAGGGTTAGGGTTAGGCACCAAGCAGGGAGGGTTAGGGTTAGGCACAGGCACCACCAGTGTGTACAGATTTTTATACAATTGCACAACAGAGGGATCTGCTGATATATGCTTCAACGCCGAACAGAAAATAATAATAAATAAAAGAGGAGGGTGGGGGGTGGGGGAGTAGTCTGAAGTCTTGCCTAGGGTGCCTGCCAATAAACCTTGCACCGGCCCTGCTTATAGGACCATCAAAAAAGTAAGGAGGTAGTATTGCAGGGAGATTTAGAAAGACATTGTAGTCACAAAATCGACATAGTCACAAAGTTACTTTTAGGACTATTCGAAAACAATCACTTAATCCAGTGGTTCTCAACCTTGGTCCTCAAGTACCCCCAACAGTTCATGTTTTCCAGGTCACCTAGCAGTTGAACAGGTGTATTCATTACTCACTGACACATTTTAAAAGACCCACTGGTGGAGCAAATTATTTCACTTGCAATCCTGTGAGGAGACCTGGAAAACATGAACTGTTGGGGGTACTTGAGGACCGCGGTTGAGAACCACTGACTTAATCCACCAGAGCATTACACCACCAGTACTGCTAAAGTTGACTTTCCTAAAATATCAAAATATCAAAAGACTAATAACCCAGTGTTAGTAAAACACTCTTATAATAGACGTGGCTGGATTGAGATTAATTTTATTTGCATAAATCATCATTAGATAAAGGGGCCACTGTTGCAAAAGGCCAGCGAGTCTGGGCGGGTAAATATCAGCGAGTCCACAGCGAGATCGGGCTGCAAAAGTGGCGTGTTCGGCTGCCATTATCAGCATTTCTACACTGACACAATGGAACTTATCCCCCTCACATGTAATTGAATTGACCGCTGAGTGCAGTCCTAGTGAAAGCTGCAATAACTACAGTACAGTACAGTATGTTGCTGGAGAGTTATAATTAATTACAAAACAGCCTGAGAGATCCTAGGGGATACATTTACTGAAGATGAAAAATCAATCAACATTGACAGCATGTTTCAGGGTCTAAATTCCTTCTTTACCAACAATCATATTTAGAATCTACAGTATTTTAAAATCAATGTCAACCTATTTTTTATTTTTTTATGTCTAAAGTCAGTTAGTTCCATTCCAAATCACCTGCAAATAAACAGAAAAATTGGTAAAAATCGACTACCACTTCCGGCAGATTTTCTATTGTACAAAACATACCACATGCAAGAAGCTGCTGTGGTTGCGTATATCTACAATGGTGGGGCACCTGTGCATGCACAGAACCCATTCTGCGCATTTGCAGAACTGGTCCTGTGTCGTAAGATGCCGCGCCCTCTAAGCTGTTTGGGGGTGGGCAGTCCAAAGACGTAACAGTAATGTGCCGCAGTCCATCTCTGAATGAGGCCCTTAATTCCTAAAGCCACAGTGAAACACATGGTTTGCTCCCTTTTTATTAGTGATTGCATGCAGCTTCGTTTGCGTGTATGTCTGCTATTGCTCAGTGGAACTCATTTTACAAAGACAGTAGTGCCATCTAATATTGTGATGTATATTTTATATTGTACACATTGCTAACAAAATTGCTTTGTAAACAATATTTGCAGTTTTTCCTTCAGGGATTAAAAGATGCTTGGGGATACTAACTCATGAGCAAGTCACGTAAAGCTACCCATGGGAGAAGCAGCTGGTCCTGAGATCTACGCCAGCAGCCCTGAGCATTTACCCCTGCATCTTGTTGATAGACTTAGCGAGGCAGATGCTTACAGGAAAATTGTTACGGATAAGAGGTATACGTGGTATAAACACAGTCTAACCTGTGTAACATCTTGTTAGAATCTCTGCCTCAATTAGGTTCTCTGCAGAGCAGTCACTTTAAGTCGGGTACCATTGCATAACATGGGAGAGTCCAGTTCCACAGAAGCATGATCAGTACACCGCTACATTTGCCGAGTGCCAAGTCTCTGGTTTTACCTTTATTGCTCTGGTGTCACATTGAGATCATATAGTTTCTTTTTAGGTCACTAAGCTATAGTGAAAACGCCATCCAAATTAACCCAGTAGCTTTTGCATGATGACAGAACAAACAAACAGAGAGACAAACAGACGGATAGAAAGGACAAAAAAAAATTGTAGTCCCTAGAAGTATATTTCTCAGAAGAAAATGCTATATACAGACACAACCCTTAAGCTAGGTACACACGTGTCCAATCCCGGGAGATCTGACTCCCGACTGATGGGTTTGCCTGACATTGGACAGGTGTGTACCCTTCGCTGACCAACCCGCACATCCGATTCTGGTCGCCTGGTTTTTAAATCTGCTTAAAAACTAGGAGACCTGACCGCTGTCCAGGCAACCGACATTGTAGTGTGTAGGCTGTAGCGACCGGAGCAGGCGACTGATCTCTGGTCCCAGCAGACTAGCACACTATCAGTGTGTCAGTGGTGCAGGATCCGGAGGAATCCCAGTACCGTCCGCCACTGCTTCGGGGCGCAGTGCTAGTGGTGGGGATTGGTGTAGCACTGTTGCGCTATTCTTTAAATTCAAGATGGCTGCGGCTAGCCAATCGCAGCTCGCTACATCATCGCCCCACCCCCTTGTGTCAGCTAATATTAACTTGCATGAGGCAGCCTGCGTCAGTCCGATGGTGGAAGAGTTCCAGAAGGTAGAAGACACGGGGAAGTCCTGGATTGGCGGCTGCCATGAAAAAGAGCTTAAAGGCTGCTGCCCCCAGGTGGAGATGCTGGATATTAAAATACTAAAACATTCGTTGTCCTGTTTATAATTTAAATTTTTATTTTACAGGGGGCCAATAGGTACCAGTGGGCCCTTAATGCCCCGCATGCTGGTACTTGTGCTTCTCCAAGAACCAGCATGCAGAGGAGGCTTGCTGGGACCTGTAGTCCTCCTGTAAAAGACAATATTCTATTTTTAATATTTTTTTTCCAGCAGAATTGGTCACAGATTGGACTGCCGAAAAATTGGAAAGTGTGTAATGGGAATCAGCTGTAGAATCTGCGAGCAGGTCTGCAGAAGGATTGTATAAACAGTTCGATCAGCTGAGGATTGGACAAGTTTGTACCCAGCTTTACAGTTTATTATACGTATAGATGTGTGAAGAGTCTCAAGTGTTTCTCGATTTCTAAAATCATGTAATTTGGACCTGTTTTTGTTCCTAAAGTAGGCTATTATTAACATCTCGCTTGATTCATTAATGGACGCTATGGTGATCGCACCTGCGATTGTGCATTCAGATGTGTGAAATTATAAAAAAAACCAGCACATATGAAAAGTACAGAGATACCCACTGAAGCTATCGCAAAGTCACAGGAACTGCATACACATTTACAGTGCACACTGAGATCCTTCAAAAATCAGCAGCTGGCACTATACTGAGGGCATTATGTGTAACTGCCACTATACTGGGGGCATTATCTGTATCTGGCACTATACTGGGGACAATATGTGTAACTGGCACTATACTGGGGACATTACGTATATCTGGCACTATCCTGGGGGAATTATGTGTATATGGCACTATGCTGGGGGCATTATGTGTATCTGGCACTATACTGGGGGCATTTTGTGTATCAGGCACTATACTGGGGGCTTTATTTGTATCAGGCACTATACTGGGGAAGTTATGTGTATCTGGCACTAATGGGGACATTATAGTGCTGATTCAAATGTTTTTTTCCTGTGGCCGCCAGAGGCCAAAATTCAATTGTTCTGCCATTTGGGCAGCGGCAGAGAACACATTCTTGCAGCCTCCTGAGGTGCGAGAAAAAAATGTGTGAAAACTGTGCAATTTGGGTGTCCAAATGTAGGTTTGGATGACCAAAGCAGGAAGTTTAGACTTGTTTAACCATTTAAGATGGCTAACCCCTGTCTGTTTGGGTGCAACATGCGCAATGTGCATGGGCGCCCAAACACAATTGAATTGTGACAGTTGTTACGTGTAAGGCTGCTTATTGTATGTGTGTGCATCTGTAGAGAGGGTTGTGATAATATATACTGTATATTTTTATATATATATAGATATATATAGATATATATTTATAGTTTGATAACATTATATAAAGTTGCAAGGCCAATATGCCGGGTCAGGTTACCATCGGGGGCAGGGACAGAGGCGGCACTGGGAGATGAGATCTTCTCCACGCCGCCTCTGCCTATACTGTGAACGGGTCCCGGGCGCATCGACCCAGTAACCCGTTTACACTGCATCTGACCCGGGAATAACCCTTCTTTATTCCCAGGTTGAAATACCGGGTCAGAGGACTCGGGACTTCGGGACTGACCCCTTTCACACTGCACAGCAACCTGCATCGACCCGGCAATATACTGGGTCGATACCGGATTATTTATGCAATGTGAAAGGGGTATTACTGTAAGAAGTAAATACAGGAAGTTATAGTCTACACAATGCACATATGTTCCTTTGGAATCGGAATGCAATCCCGGCGGACGGGAAACTGTTAATACCGACGCCGGCATCCCGATAGTCAAAATCCAGAGAGGGGCGAGGTAAGTAGTATTTAACCCAACCCTAACCATCCCTTACCACAACCTAACCCCCCCTTAGTGCCTAACCTTAACCTCTCCCCTTAGTGCCTAAACCTACCCACCTATCCACAGCCTAACCCTTACCATCCCCCCTTAGTGGCAAAACCTAAACCGACTCCCCCCCCCCCCCCACCGTTTACTTAACCCTAACCCCCCCTCCCTGCAGCCTATCCCTAACACCCATCCCCCCCCCCCCCCCCCCTTCCACTGAAGACAAATCTTAACGCTCTTGGCTATACCTTTCATTCGAGATTCAGTCAACGGGATCCTGACTTGTTCTGGATCCCAGTGTGGGTGTCCTGACGGGTGTTGGGATTCCAGCATCGGTATTTCAGGTGCCGGGATCCTGGCAGATGGTATCCTGAATAGCGTTCCTTCCTATATGCTGTGTTTATGTATTTGTTAGAGTCTAACGTGTACAAACAATTCCTTTCTGGTTTTTTGTAAGAAGATTGTAACCTGATAAATAAAATAATTCTCATATAACAAGTGTGAATTTCTTGTTAAAAAAAAAAAAAAAAGGATCCTTACCTCTCTGCTGACAAACAATGAAATGCTAATTGCAGAACTGGAAAATCTATGATCTCCTACCAGCTTGTTGGTAATGGGAAATGGGCAATATACTGTAGGACTTCTGAGCCAGACTATCCTGAGACTCATTAATAAAAGCACACAGAGATTGGCACAAGAACAGGTGTGTGTGCATTCTATAATAAACTGGCATCTGACATCTCTGGCAACACTGAAAGTTACCAGATAAAGGTATAATATCTTCCCTGCTTCTAGTCCATGTCCTTCTGGATGATACAAAAACAGATCATTGAGCATCTTTCAATATACAGTAACTGCTCATTTTCAGACATTTTCAATTGCCTCACAACTCAGACAAATGTGCCACCCTGTCAGTCTATAACCATTGCACTGTGTGTACAGTACTTGGTTATCTGTTTTGTCTCAGATAGACGGGGGTTAAACATTTGCTGGGTTGCCAGCCATGTGTTTCCAGGACGCTCCACCAGTGCAGCGTGACATGGTAATGTCTTTTACATGGTACAGCAGACAGAGACAGTATTAGCTTTGCTGGAACAAATTCCAGGCACTTCTTATCGGCCCATGTCATTTATAGTCCCAGATACTATGAAATAGAGCAGTCTGTCAGAATATGGAGGAAATGTTGTGCATGCACTTTGTGATTACTGGAGTACAAGGTTTTCTATTTAAGAAGCTTTGAAGTGACTTCCAATAATGCTAGCATAAGTGAGACCCTGATGTTTACCTCTTCCTTCAGGTCATAAAAGATTGATATTCCCCAAAAGACAGCCCTTCATATAACTATGGCTAAGTCATCCTGTACAAGAGATGAAAAAAACAGAAGAGGGGACAAATGTAATAGCTTGCATTTTTTGTCCAAGTTTGAAATCACCAGAAAGTGCCTTGAGATTCCACTGACTTTGGCCTCAAAGCCATCAGATGTACTAGCCCTCGATGTTACGCTATACTTGGCTACTTTTGAAAAAAAATTTCAGGGAGAAAGTAAGGGTGTGTACACACGGTGAGATATTTTCTTGAGATTTTGACTATATAGTCAAAATCTCAATAAAAGTTAGTGCAGATCGCAAGGTGAAAGTCACCTTGCGATCCCGATTCGATCCCGATGCGCGGTCCCGCCAGGTCGGCATCGCAAGAAAAGATAGACTGTGCAGGCAAGTCAATCCTTGCTAGATCGGTGTACTATCTAGTTCATCTCACATGTCAATGACATCTCACATAAGTAAACGTTAAAAAAAACCGCGCTGAGCCTGGGATTTGAAATGCTTGAGCTGCTCCGTATATGATAGTACTTTTAAATGAATAAGCCAAAGCGCTTGAAAATTATGTGAATGTAACAATGAGTGTGGTGGAATGGCTATATTGTAGCCAAATGAACAATGTAACTTAGTGCAATACCTGTGAATAAAACATTTGGTTAAAATCAAACAAAAAAGATGCTGATGTTTACAGCCCTTTTGTGTAAATTGCTGGGATCTCCAAGTGATGTTAAATAATTGCGGGGGTTCCGTAATTAGCCGTGTAGGCCGGTCCGTGTGTTGATTGTCCCGAGCACCTGACTCTCCCTATACTACCAACCTTGTTATAGGTGACGTCCGTCTTCCTCCGGCTGGTTCCCCCGCTCCGACTTGTCTTCTTCTCCGGTCTGTCACCGGGACTGTGGTGACTCGCTGAGCGCTGTACAGCGCAAGTGAGCGGCGGCCGGAGAAGAGGACAAGTCGGAGCGGGGGAACCAGCCGGAGGGAGACGGACGTCACCTATAACAAGCCGCCTGACAGACCGGGACTGTGGTGACTCGCTGAGCGCCGCACAGCGCAAGTGAGCGGCGGCCGGAGAAGAGGACAAGTCGGAGCGGGGGAACCAGCCGGAGGAAGACGGACGTCACCTATAACAAGGTTGGTAGTATAGGGAGAGTCAGGTGCTCGGGACAATCAACACACGGACCGGCCTACACGGCTAATTACGGAACCCCCGCAATTATTTAACATCACTTGGAGATCCCAGCAATTTACACAAAAGGGCTGTAAACATCAGCATCTTTTTTGTTTGATTTTAACCAAATGTTTTATTCACAGGTATTGCACTAAGTTACATTGTTCATTTGGCTACAATATAGCCATTCCACCACATCTCACATAAGCCAAAATCTGACATAAGCCAAAATCGTAAGCACACATAGTCCATATCTCAAGAAAAGTTAGTCAAAATCTGTGCTATCTGGGCTCCGGGGAGTTCGAGGGAAATCGCAAGTGAAAATCTGGCATAGCAAGGATCTCACCGTGTGTACACACCCTAACACCTATCAGCGCAGACGTGTACTGCTACATCTGAGAGGTGTGTCATGAAAATACCTTACATCCAAATGTAAATGAGCCCCAAAGTTAGTAAGATCTACTTGTTGAAGAAAAGACACTGATATTTTTCAGGATTTGTTTGTGTATTGTGTTTTACAAGAGGTTCCATATACTGTAAGTGGCCGTGAGAAATCTTATTTAAAATGCATGTAGCCATAGGGACTATTGTGCCTTATAACCAATGCAGGTTAGTGGCACTTATGATCACATTTGAATGTATGTATCTCTAATTTCTTTATTTTCCCCCAAAATGTAACAGCTACTTAATTGGAAATGGTGCAGTCAGGGAGATTGCTGGTCTATTCAGGGAGTATGGAGCTTGCTACTATGTCAGGGAGTCTCCTGCAGAATGCGGGAGGGTAGGCAACTATGTGTTATGCCATACTTACATACATGTCGGTTTTCAGCAATTTGCGGTGACTTTATAACTTGTTGTCTATTCTAGTGTCAGCAATGTGACTCACTTCTGAGATACGGCTGAGATATTCTGCATCTGTTGCAAATATTCTGAAGTGATAAGTGGAAGGTGATAACGCACCAGCCGATCATTTATCACTGCTTTATCACTTCGTCAGGCTTAACACACCTGCCCCATAGTAATAAAACAAATTATTAAATTTATAGTGGTAAGAAAGCCCTGTTAGCAAAAAAATAAATAAATATATATATATGTATATACACGCAGGTTGAGTATCCCATATCCAAATATTCCGAAATACGGAATTTTTTGAGTGAGAGTGAGGTAGTGAAACCTTTGTTTTCTGATGGCTCAATGTACACAAACTTTGTTTAATACACAAAGTTATTAAAAATATTGTATTGAATGACCTTCAGGCTGTGTGTATAAGCGGTATATGAAACACAAATGAATTTTGTGAATGTACACACACTTTGTTAATGCAGAAAGTTATTAAAAATATTGGCTAAAATTACCTTCAGGCTGTGTGTATAAGGTGTATATGAAACATAAATGCATTCTGTGCTTAGACTTGGGTCCCATCGTCATGATATCTCATTATGGTATGCAATTTTTCCAAAATACGGAAAAATCCGACATCCAAAATACTTCTGGTCCCAAGCATTTTGGATAAGGGATACTCAACCTGTGTGTATATATATATATATATATATATATCCTGAAATAGCCTTACTAACTTGTCTACTATACTGTAATTATTGGGTTTTCAGTCTAAGAGGTAGGTTTAATAAAACTTCTCAAAAGGAAAGGTGGAAGTGTTGTAGCGAGCAATCAGTTTCTAGTACGTTCCAGAACATGGGTGGTCATTCCGAGTTGATCGCAGCCAGCAACTTTTTGCTGCTGCTGCGATCAACTAGTACACGCCTATGGGGGGAGTGTATTTTAGCTTAGCAGGGCTGTGATCGCCTGTGCAGCCCTGCTAAGCTAAAAAAAAATTCAAGCAAAAGTAGACTAGGCCTGGACATACTTACCCTGTGCGACGATCTCTGCGATGCTGGGGCCGGCTATGAGGTCAGACACCCGCCCTCCGTTCTGCTGGACACGCTTGCGTTTTCTTCTCCACTCCCTGAAAATGGTCTTCAACGATCCGGATCCGCCTAGGTACGCCTTCTTTCTGTCACTCTTCTTTGCAGTCGGCTCTGCGACCGCTTCCTTCGTAGGACGCGACGTAACCCGGCAACCCCTGTCGCCGGGCAACATCGCACATGCGCACTGCAGCCGCCACGCATGCGCATTCTGGACCCGTTTGCACCGCAGCGACAAACCGCTGCATGCGAACGGGTCGGAATGACCCCCATGATTACTAGAATCAGATTGGTTGCGATGGGAAAAATCTCCTTTATTCCTTTTTACACTTTTTCGTTACTTTATATTAGAGATGAGCGGGTTCGGTTTCTCTGAATCCGAACCCGCCCGAACTTCATGTTTTTTTACACGGGTCCGAGCGACTCGGATCTTCCCGCCTTGCTCGGTTAACCCGAGCGCGCCCGAACGTCATCATCACGCTGTCGGATTCTCGCGAGGCTCGGATTCTATCGCGAGACTCGGATTCTATATAAGGAGCCGCGCGTCGCGGCCATTTTCACACGTGCATTGAGATTGATAGGGAGAGGACGTGGCTGGCGTCCTCTCCGTTTAGAAATTAAAATAGATAGGAGAGAGAGAGTGAGACACTTCATTTACTTACTGGAGCTTAGGAGGAGTTATACTAGTGACTGATGACCACTGACCAGTGACCTGACCACCAGTGCAGTTTTATAATTTATTATTATTTAATAATCCGTTCTGTTCTTGTTCTCTGCCTGAAAAAAACGATACACAGTGACTCAGTCACACTCACATACCATATCTGTGCTCAGCCCAGTGTGCTGCATCATCTATGTATAATATCTGACTGTGCTCACACAGCTTAATTGTGGGGGAGACTGGGGAGCAGTTATAGGTTATAGCAGGAGCCAGGAGTACATATTAAACACAGTGCACACTTTTGCTGCCAGAGTGCCACTGCCAGTGTGACTGACCACTGACCACTGTGACCAGTGACCTGACCACACTGACCACCAGTATAGTATATTGTGATTGAATGTCTGCCTGAAAAAGTACACTCGTCGTGTGACTTGTGTGGTGTTTTTTTATTCTATAAAAATTAAAAAACTCATTCTGCTGACAGACAGTGTCCAGCAGGTCCGTCATTATATAATATATACCTGTCCGGTTGCAGTAGTGATATATATATATTTTTTATATCATTATTTATCATCCAGTCTATACTAGCAGCAGACACAGTACGGTAGTTCACGGCTGTAGCTACCTCTGTGTCGGCACTCGGCAGTCCATCCATAATTGTATACCACCTACCCGTGGTTTTTTTTTTCTTTCTTCTTTATACATACTACATCTCATTATCATCCAGTCTATATTAGCAGCAGACACAGTACAGTACGGTAGTCCACGGCTGTAGCTACCTCTGTGTCGGCACTCTGCAGTCCATCCATAATTGTATACCACCTACCCGTGGTTTTTTTTTCTTTCTTCTTTATACATACTACATCTCATTATCATCCAGTCTATATTAGCAGCAGACACAGTACAGTACGGTAGTCCACGGCTGTAGCTACCTCTGTGTCGGCACTCGGCAGTCCATCCATAATTGTATACCACCTACCCGTGTTTTTTTTTTTCTTTCTTCTTTATACATACTACATCTCATTATCATCCAGTCTATATTAGCAGCAGACACAGTACAGTACGGTAGTCCACGGCTGTAGCTATCTCTGTGTCGGCACTCGGCAGTCCATCCATAATTGTATACCACCTACCCGTGGTTTTTTTTTTCTTTCTTCTTTATACATACTACATCTCATTATCATCCAGTCTATATTAGCAGCAGACACAGTACAGTACGGTAGTCCACGGCTGTAGCTACCTCTGTGTCGGCACTCGGCAGTCCATCCATAATTGTATACCACCTACCCGTGGTTTTTTTTTTCTTTCTTCTTTATACATACTACATCTCATTATCACCCAGTCTATATTAGCAGCAGACACAGTACAGTACGGTAGTCCACGGCTGTAGCTACCTCTGTGTCGGCACTCGGCAGTCCATCCATAATTGTATACCACCTACCCATGGTTTTTTTTTTCTTTCTTCTTTATACATACTACATCTCATTATCATCCAGTCTATATTAGCAGCAGACACAGTACAGTACGGTATTCCACGGCTGTAGCTACCTCTGTGTCGGCACTCGGCAGTCCATCCATAATTGTATACCACCTACCCGTGGTTTTTTTTTTCTTTCTTCTTTATACATACTACATCTCATTATCAACCAGTCTATATTAGCAGCAGACACAGTACAGTACGGTAGTCCACGGCTGTAGCTACCTCTGTGTCGGCACTCGGCAGTCCATCCATAATTGTATACCACCTACCCGTGGTTTTTTTTTTCTTTCTTCTTTATACATACTACATCTCATTATCATCCAGTCTATATTAGCAGCAGACACAGTACAGTACGGTAGTCCACGGCTGTAGCTACCTCTGTGTCGGCACTCGGCAGTCCATCCATAATTGTATACCACCTACCCGTGGTTTTTTTTTTCTTTCTTCTTTATACATACTACATCTCATTATCATCCAGTCTATATTAGCAGCAGACACAGTACAGTACGGTAGTCCACGGCTGTAGCTACCTCTGTGTCGGCACTCGGCAGTCCATCCATAATTGTATACCACCTACCTGTGTTTTTCTTTCTTTCTTCTTTATACATACTACATCTCATTATCATCCAGTCTATATTAGCAGCAGACACAGTACAGTACGGTAGTCCATGGCTGTAGCTACCTCTGTGTCGGCACTCGGCAGTCCATCCATAATTGTATACCACCTACCCGTGGTTTTTTTTTTCTTTCTTCTTTATACATACATCTCATTATCATTCAGTCTATATAAGCAGCAGACACAGTACAGTACGGTAGTCCACGGCTGTAGCTACCTCTGTGTCGGCACTCGGCAGTCCATCCATAATTGTATACCACCTACCCGTGGTTTTTTTTTTCTTTCTTCTTTATACATACTACATCTCATTATCATCCAGTCTATATTAGCAGCAGACACAGTACAGTACGGTAGTCCACGGCTGTAGCTACCTCTGTGTCGGCACTCGGCAGTCCATCCATAATTGTATACCACCTACCCGTGGGGTTTTTTTTCTTTCTTCTTTATACATACTACATCTCATTATCATCCAGTCTATATTAGCAGCAGACACAGTACAGTACGGTAGTACACGGCTGTAGCTACCTCTGTGTCGGCACTCGGCAGTCCATCCATAATTGTATACCACCTACCCGTGGTTTTTTTTTCTTTCTTCTTTATACATACTACATCTCATTATCATCCAGTCTATATTAGCAGCAGACACAGTACAGTACGGTAGTCCACGGCTGTAGCTACCTCTGTGTCGGCACTCGGCAGTCCATCCATAATTGTATACCACCTACCCGTGGTTTTTTTTTTCTTTCTTCTTTATACATACTACATCTCATTATCATCCAGTCTATATTAGCAGCAGACACAGTACAGTACGGTAGTCCACGGCTGTAGCTATCTCTGTGTCGGCACTCGGCAGTCCATCCATAAGTATACTAGTATCCATCCATCTCCATTGTTTACCTGAGGTGCCTTTTAGTTGTGCCTATTAAAATATGGAGAACAAAAATGTTGAGGTTCCAAAATTAGGGAAAGATCAAGATCCACTTCCACCTCGTGCTGAAGCTGCTGCCACTAGTCATGGCCGAGACGATGAAATGCCAGCAACGTCGTCTGCCAAGGCCGATGCCTAATGTCATAGTACAGAGCATGTCAAATCCAAAACACCAAATATCAGTAAAAAAAGGACTCCAAAACCTAAAATAAAATTGTCGGAGGAGAAGCGTAAACTTGCCAATATGCCATTTACCACACGGAGTGGCAAGGAACGGCTGAGGCCCTGGCCTATGTTCATGGCTAGTGGTTCAGCTTCACATGAGGATGGAAGCACTCAGCCTCTCGCTAGAAAACTGAAAAGACTCAAGCTGGCAAAAGCACCGCAAAGAACTGTGCGTTCTTCGAAATCCCAAATCCACAAGGAGAGTCCAATTGTGTCGGTTGCGATGCCTGACCTTCCCAACACTGGACGTGAAGAGCATGCGCCTTCCACCATTTGCACGCCCCCTGCAAGTGCTGGAAGGAGCACCCGCAGTCCAGTTCCTGATAGTCAGATTGAAGATGTCAGTGTTGAAGTACACCAGGATGAGGAGGATATGGGTGTTGCTGGCGCTGGGGAGGAAATTGACCAGGAGGATTCTGATGGTGAGGTGGTTTGTTTAAGTCAGGCACCCGGGGAGACACCTGTTGTCCGTGGGAGGAATATGGCCATTGACATGCCTGGTGAAAATACCAAAAAAATCAGCTCTTCAGTGTGGAGGTATTTCAACAGAAAAGCGGACAACAGGTGTCAAGCCGTGTGTTGCCTTTGTCAAGCTGTAATAAGTAGGGGTAAGGACGTTAACCACCTCGGAACATCCTCCCTTATACGTCACCTGCAGCGCATTCATAATAAGTCAGTGACAAGTTCAAAAACTTTGGGCGACAGCGGAAGCAGTCCACTGACCAGTAAATCCCTTCCTCTTGTAACCAAGCTCACGCAAACCACCCCACCAACTCCCTCAGTGTCAATTTCCTCCTTCCCCAGCAATGCCAATAGTCCTGCAGGCCATGTCACTGGCAATTCTGACGAGTCCTCTCCTGCCTGGGATTCCTCCGATGCATCCTTGCGTGTAACGCCTACTGCTGCTGGCGCTGCTGTTGTTGCTGCTGGGAGTCGATGGTCATCCCAGAGGGGAAGTCGTAAGCCCACTTGTACTACTTCCAGTAAGCAATTGACTGTTCAACAGTCCTTTGCGAGGAAGATGAAATATCACAGCAGTCATCCTGCTGCAAAGCGGATAACTGAGGCCTTGACAACTATGTTGGTGTTAGACGTGCGTCCGGTATCCGCCGTTAGTTCACAGGGAACTAGACAATTTATTGAGGCAGTGTGCCCCCGTTACCAAATACCATCTAGGTTCCACTTCTCTAGGCAGGCGATACCGAGAATGTACACGGACGTCAGAAAAAGACTCACCAGTGTCCTAAAAAATGCAGTTGTACCCAATGTCCACTTAACCACGGACATGTGGACAAGTGGAGCAGGGCAGGGTCAGGACTATATGACTGTGACAGCCCACTGGGTAGATGTATGGACTCCCGCCGCAAGAACAGCAGCGGCGGCACCAGTAGCAGCATCTCGCAAACGCCAACTCTTTCCTAGGCAGGCTACGCTTTGTATCACCGGTTTCCAGAATACGCACACAGCTGAAAACCTCTTACGGCAACTGAGGAAGATCATCGCGGAATGGCTTACCCCAATTGGACTCTCCTGTGGATTTGTGGCATCGGACAACGCCAGCAATATTGTGTGTGCATTAAATATGGGCAAATTCCAGCACGTCCCATGTTTTGCACATACCTTGAATTTGGTGGTGCAGAATTTTTTTAAAAACGACAGGGGCGTGCAAGAGATGCTGTCGGTGGCCAGAAGAATTGCGAGACACTTTCGGCGTACAGGCACCACGTACAGAAGACTGGAGCACCACCAAAAACTACTGAACCTGCCCTGCCATCATCTGAAGCAAGAAGTGGTAACGAGGTGGAATTCAACCCTCTATATGCTTCAGAGGTTGGAGGAGCAGCAAAAGGCCATTCAAGCCTATACAATTGAGCACGATATAGGACAGGGGTGGGCAATTATTTCAGCTGAGGGGCCACTTGACACTTTCTTGTCAGTATCCGAGGGCCACACATAAAATAGCAGCTCCCCCCCCCCCCCCCCACCCACGTGCCAAAAATATAGGGACGTGGCTTCATGTGGAAGGGGCATGGCCAAAAAATAATACAGATTCATATTAGGCTGCTCAAAATTCTCCATTACTCAAATTGCGCCACACAGTAGCGCCACTTAAACACATTACACCAGGTAGAGCCCCTTTTACACACATTATGGCAGTTAGTGCTCCCTTATACACAGTATGGACGGTAGAGCCCCCTTTTTACACAGTACGGAAGGTAGAGCCCCCTTTTACACATTACAGCAGGTAGAGCCCCCTTTTACACATTAACATTTTATTTGGGATAATCATTGCACAGCAAGCAAATTATCCAGTGTATTATGGCCCCTGGGGAAAGGTGTGACACAGTAATAGAACACGGGGATGTGACACGGTGACAGAACACTAGGGTGAAAGTGACAGAACACGGTGGGAGTGACACAGTGACAGAACACGGGGGTTGACACGGTGACAGAACATGGGGTGACACAGTGACAGAACACAGGGGGTGACAGAACACGGGGGGTGACAGTGAAAGAACACGGGGGTGTGACACAGTGACAGAACACGGGGGAGTGACACGGTGACAAAACATGGGGTGACACAGTGACAGAACACTGGGGTGTGACACGGTGACAGAACATGGGGGGGTGACACGGTGACAGAACATGGGGGGGGTGACACAGTGACAGAATACGGGGGTGTGAAACGGTGACAGAACACGGGGGGGTGACACGGTGACAGAACATGGGGGGGTGACATGGTGACAGAACACGGTGGGTTTGACACGGTGACAAAACATGGGGTGACACAGTGACAGAACACTGGGGTGTGACACGGTGACAGAACATGGGGGGGTGACATGGTGACAGAACACGGTGGGGGTGACACGGTGACAAAACATGGGGTGACACAGTGACAGAACACTGGGGTGTGACACGGTGACAGAACATGGAGGGGTGACACCGTGACAAAACATGGGGTGACACAGTGACAGAACACTGGGGTGTGACACGGTGACAGAACATGGGGGGGTGACACCGTGACAAAACATGGGGTGACACAGTGACAGAACACTGGGGTGTGACACGATGACAGAACATGGGGGGTGATATGGTGACAGAACATGGGGGGTGACACGGTGACAGAATACGGGGGTGTGAAACGGTGACAGAACACGGGGGGGGGGTGACACGGTGACAGAACATGGGGGGGAGACATGGTGACAGAACATGGCGGGGTGACATGGTGACAGAACATGGGGGGGGTGACACGGTGACAAAACATGGGGTGACACAGTGACAGAACACTGGGGTATGACACGGTGACAGAACATGGGGGGGTGACACCGTGACAAAACATGGGGTGACACAGTGAGAGAACACTGGGGTGTGACACGGTGACAGAACATGGGGGGTGACATGGTGACAGAACATGGGGGGTGACACGGTAACAGAATACGGGGGGTGAAACGGTGACAGAACACGGGGGGGTGACACGGTGACAGAACACGGGGGGGTGACACGGTGACAGAACATGGGGGGGTGACATGGTGACAGAACACGGTGGGGGTGACACAGTGACAGAACACAGGAGGGGTTGATACAGCGAGAGCTAAAGATCTCTACCCCCCCAACCTAAAAACAGTCTGACGCCACTGCCCGCACACACAAATATACACACACTAACACACACACTTTTCTTTCTTTCACTCACTTTTTCCACTGATCTGGCTGGCAGTGCAGGAAGGATTGATCCGCAGCAGCCTGGCTCTTGTCCCGTGTAGCTCCGCCCCTTGAGGTCCGTGTAGCCCCGCCCCCTCGTCGGCACGTAGCTCCGCCCCCTTCTCGGCTGAACACTGCCGTTGTCACTGGGGACTCTGGAGGCGGGAGGAGGAGACTACAACGCAGGCGCCGTGCAGCAGCAGCAGGGGAGACAGGCGCCGGCAGCTTGGAGGTACTGCAGAGCAATGACAAGCAGCTCAGCTGGTCGGGCCGCTTGTCATTGCTCGCTGGTGGGAGGCAGTGGGCCGGGCAGGATTGGCTTGCGGGCCGCATCCGGCCCGCGGGCCGTATTTTGCCCACCCCTAATATAGGAGGTGGAATGCACCTGTCTCAAGCGCAGTGGAGAATGATTTCAACGTTGTGCAAGGTTCTGATGCCCTTTGAACTTGCCACACGTGAAGTCAGTTCAGACACTGCCAGCCTGAGTCAGGTCATTCCCCTCATCAGGCTTTTGCAGAAGAAGCTGGAGACATTGAAGGAGGAGCTAACACGGAGCGATTCCGCTAGGCATGTGGGACTTGTGGATGGAGCCCTTAATTCGCTTAACAAGGATTCACGGGTGGTCAATCTGTTGAAATCAGAGCACTACATTTTGGCCACCGTGCTCGATCCTAGATTTAAAGCCTACCTTGGATCTCTCTTTCCGGCAGACACAAGTCTGCTGGGGTTGAAAGACCTGCTGGTGAGAAAATTGTCAAGTCAAGCGGAACGCGACCTGTCAACATCTCCTCCTTCACATTCTCCCGCAACTGGGGGTGCGAGGAAAAGGCTCAGAATTCCGAGCCCACCCGCTGGTGGTGATGCAGGGCAGTCTGGAGCGACTGCTGATGCTGACATCTGGTCCGGACTGAAGGACCTGACAACGATTACGGATACGGACATGTCGTCTACTGGCACTGCATATGATTCTCTCCCCATTGAAAGAATGGTGGAGGATTATATGAGTGACCGCATCCAAGTAGGCACGTCAGACAGTCCGTACTTATACTGGCAGGAAAAAGAGGCAATTTGGAGGCCCTTGCACAAACTGGCTTTATTCTACCTAAGTTGCCCTCCCACAAGTGTGTACTCCGAAAGAGTGTTTAGTGCCGCCGCTCACCTTGTCAGCAATCGGCGTACGAGGTTACATCCAGAAAATGTGGAGAAGATGATGTTCATTAAAATGAATTATAATCAATTCCTCCGCGGAGACATTGACCAGCAGCAATTGCCTCCACAAAGTACACAGGGAGCTGAGATGGTGGATTCCAGTGGGGACGAATTGATAATCTGTGAGGAGGGGGATGTACACGGTGATATATCGGAGGATGATGATGAGGTGGACATCTTGCCTCTGTAGAGCCAGTTTGTGCAAGGAGAGATTAATTGCTTCTTTTTTGGTGGGGGTCCAAACCAACCCGTCATATCAGTCACAGTCGTGTGGCAGACCCTGTCACTGAAATGATGGGTTGGTTAAAGTGTGCATGTCCTGTTTATACAACATAAGGGTGGGTGGGAGGGCCCAAGGACAATTCCATCTTGTACCTCTTTTTTCTTTAATTTTTCTTTGCGTCATGTGCTGTTTGGGGAGGGTTTTTTGGAAGGGACATCCTGCGTGACACTGCAGTGACACTCCTAGATGGGCCCGGTGTTTGTGTCGGCCACTAGGGTCGCTTATCTTACTCACACAGCTACCTCATTGCGCCTCTTTTTTTCTTTGCGTCATGTGCTGTTTGGGGAGGGTTTTTTGGAAGGGACATCCTGCGTGACACTGCAGTGACACTCCTAGATGGGCCCGGTGTTTGTGTCGGCCACTAGGGTCGCTTATCTTACTCACACAGCTACCTCATTGCGCCTCTTTTTTTCTTTGCGTCATGTGCTGTTTGGGGAGGGTTTTTTGGAAGGGCCATCCTGCGTGACACTGCAGTGCCACTCCTAGATGGGCCCGGTGTTTGTGTCGGCCACTAGGGTCGCTTATCTTACTCACACAGCTACCTCATTGCGCCTCTTTTTTTCTTTGCGTCATGTGCTGTTTGGGGAGGGTTTTTTGGAAGGGACATCCTGCGTGACACTGCAGTGACACTCCTAGATGGGCCCGGTGTTTGTGTCGGCCACTAGGGTCGCTTATCTTACTCACACAGCTACCTCATTGCGCCTCTTTTTTTCTTTGCGTCATGTGCTGTTTGGGGAGGGTTTTTTGGAAGGGACATCCTGCGTGACACTGCAGTGACACTCCTAGATGGGCCCGGTGTTTGTGTCGGCCACTAGGGTCGCTTATCTTACTCACACAGCTACCTCATTGCGCCTCTTTTTTTCTTTGCGTCATGTGCTGTTTGGGGAGGGTTTTTTGGAAGGGACATCCTGCGTGACACTGCAGTGCCACTCCTAGATGGGCCAGGTGTTTGTGTCGGCCACTAGGGTCGCTTAGCTTAGTCATCCAGCGACCTCGGTGCAAATTTTAGGACTAAAAATAATATTGTGAGGTGTGAGGTATTCAGAATAGACTGAAAATGAGTGGAAATGATGGTTTTTGAGGTTAATAATACTTTGGGATCAAAATGACCCCCAAATTCTATGATTTAAGCTGTTTTTTAGGTTTTTTGGAAAAAAACACCCGAATCCAAAACACACCCGAATCCGACAAAAAAAATTCGGTTAGGTTTTGCCAAAACGCGGTCGAACCCAAAACACGGCCGCGGAACCGAACCCAAAACCAAAACACAAAACCCGAAAAATTTCCGGCGCTCATCTCTACTTTATATGCGTCCCTCTCATAATAATCCCAAAAAAGTGTATTGTGCCACCTCATGAGCTGATTGGCCAGATACAGTGCATCCGGAAAGTATTCACAGCGCTTCACTTTTTCTACATTTTGTTATGTTACAGCTTTATTCCAAAATGGAATAAATTCATTTTCCCCCTCAAAATTCTACACACAACACCCCATAATGAGAATGTGAAAAAAATGAAAAAAGTTTTTTTGAGATTTTTGCAAATGTATTAAGAATAAAAAACTAAGCTATCACATGTACATAAGTATTCAGAGCCTTTGCTCAATACTTTATTGATGCACCTTTGGCAGCAATTACAGCCTCAAGTCTTTTTGAATATGATGCCACAAGCTTGGCACACCTATCTTTGGACAGTTTCGCCCATTCCTCTTTGCAGCACCTATGAAGCGTTGGTGCACAGCCATTTTCAGATCTCTCCAGAAATGTTTAATCGGATTCAAGTCTGGGCTCTGGCTGGGCCGCTCAAGGACATTCACAGAGTTGTCCTGAAGCCACTCCTTTGATATCTTGGCTGTGTGATTAGGGTCGTTGTCCTGCTGAAAGATGAACTGTTGCCCCAGTCTGAGGTCAAGAGCGCTCTGGAGCAGGCTTTCATCCAGGATGTCTCTTTACATTGCTGCATTCATCTTTCCCTCTATCCTGACTAGTCTCCCAGTTCCTGCCGCTGAAAAACATCCTCACAGCATGATGCTGCCAACACCATGCTTCACTGTAGGGATGGTCTTGGCCTGGTGATGAGCGGTGCCTGGTTTCCTCCAAACATGACGCCTGGCATTCACGCCAAAGTGTTCAATCTTTGTCTTCTCAGACCAGAGAATTTTGTTTCTCATGGTCTGAGTCCTTCAGGTGCAATGTGGCAAACTCCAGACGGGCTGCCATGTGCTTTTTACTAAGGAGTGGCTTCTGTCTGGCCACTCTACCATATAGGCCTGATTGATGGATTGCTGCAGAGATGTTTGTCCTTCTGGAAGGTTCTCCTCTCCCCACAGAGGAATGCTGTAGCTCTGACAGTTAGTGAGAGCCATAGGTTACACCATTATGTAGCTAGTTTTTGTGCATGGGTGTGTTTTCCGCTGGTTTTAAAATAAGCAAATGTGCTTACGTTTTAATACTCACCACCCATCTGCTGCCCAGAAACACCAATTTGATGTTAGTCTCCATTTGCACGCAATCCCACACAGTCACAACTGCTTGCTACTTTGCGCGCGTTTAGATGCATGCACAGTCGGCTTAAAATCAAGAAGCGTGTCTAAATCTTTTACAATTCCCATCAGATCCCCAACTCAAATATGTCCTGTTTTGTGCCAACCTCATCTGTGTGTCCAGTATTGTGCGCCACAACCTGTATTGTGCTCCTTAATCCGCAGGGCCGGCCCGACCATTACATCAGGTAAGCAGCGTAAGTATGGCGCCACAGTGAGCACAGTGAGGAGGGCCTTGACCAGCCATGGAAATAAGCAACACAGTCGGCATTGTGGCGACACTGGTCAAAAGCTAATCGGAGCTTGCAGACTGGCAGCCAGTCAAGCAGCTCCTGATTGGCTGTTGGACCACAAGTTTTGAAATGACCGCTGAGAGAGAGATAGAAGAGGAACTCATCAGAAATTATTGCACATAAAGAAAATTGTAGTTTTATTTCTCACATATTAGGGGGATGACTGGTTATCTCAATGTTTCGGTCCAATCAGGACCATCCTCAAGAGGCACAACTGTACAGCTCAAATTTCAGAGAACAGCAGTCCATAGGATTCCAGCAATGTTGCTGGAATCTTATGGACTGCTGTTCTCTGATGTTGGAGATCTACAGTTGTGCATCTTGAGGAAGTTCCTGATTGGACCAAAACATTGAGATAACCTGCCATAACTGCCAGCAGTGCAGCGACGTGTCCCCTTTCAGTGGCGGGTCAGACTCTCACGTGTCCCCTTTCATCTGCGGTGCCAGCGGATCAGACTTTCTACGAGTCCTCCTTCGATGGTGGTGACAGGGAAGGCGGCTCACAGGTTCACCAGCTTCAGGTAGGGGTTCTGTTTGTCAGCAGGGACTCCTGCTTCCTTTCGGTGGCAGTTCCGGCTCACTCCTCTGGCTGCACGCCCGCTCCGGGAACTGAGTAAAACTGCACAGCACAGGGGAAATATATTACTTTCAGAAAAGAAGTCTCTGCAAAAGAAGCAGTTTTTCGGAAGTGATAAAATTATGAAAGAAAAATGATGAATACTGAAAAAAACTGTGAAAGTGAAGAATGAAAATTGAAAACTAAAAATTCTCATGTTATGTTTTCATAATGAATATGCCCCTTAAATAGTGCGTTGAACATGAACAATGACAAGCTCACTCACACAAAAAAGAACATTAGATGCTTTTGCTAAAAATAGAAAGTACTTAAACTACTGTTTATATAACACTGTTTTCTACGGTAAAGCTTTTAAATGATAAACTAAAATTGAATGTCCATTTGATTTCATCTTATTACTTTCTAAGCATTGGATTTGTGGCTTTCGGTGGTTTAATGGGTAACAGTCTCAAAGCAGATCATTTACTTACTTTCTCATCAATTCAACTTAGTCAGATCAGCCATATTCATTTATATTCAAATTGAATCAATCTATTCATCTGAACTCTTTATCACCGTGGCGGCAAGAAAAGAGAAATAAAGTACATCCATTTCAATACACAATTAGATTTGTTTTAAAGTGGGTCTTAAGTCTTAACACATAATTATTGAAGTAAATGGTAGTATTTACTATCAAGAATCTAGTGCAGAGGTTCTCAAACTCGGTCCTCGGGGGCCCACACAGTGCATGTTTTGCAGGTCTCCTCACAGAATCGCAAGTGAAATAATTAGCTCCACCTGTGGACCTTTTAAAATGTGTCAGTGAGTAATTAATACACCTGTGCACCTGCTGGGTTACCTGCAAAACATGCACTGTGTGGGCTCCCGAGGACCGAGTTTGAGAACCTCTGATCTAGTGTATTTCATATTAAAATAAGTAGCTATGCAATCCCCACCTACAAGGCCTTAATCAGAGTCAGTCTTAAACACTATTTTTAAGGTTTTTCTCTCAAGTTGTGAATTTTTCTGTCTGATTTCTACATTTGCATACCTCCCAACTGTCCCGAATTTCACGGGACAGTCCCCTTTTTTAGGACTATCCCACCTGCGGGTGGCAGTGTCCGCGGTGGTGGTGGGGCAGTCGTGACACTCCTGTCACTCGCTGCTCTGCTTAGAGCAGCGGTGAATAGATGCTTTGCACATGCGCGCAGGATCTATTAACGGGAGACAGAGGGGCTGGGGGCATGCCAGCAGCTCATAGTGCGCTGGTCATGGGTCCAAAGTGACAAAACTGTGAGGCGTGACTCATGCTCGTGGCATTCCCACGAAGCCATGCCCCCTTTTACTGAGGCCACGCCCCCTATCGGGAACTCCCCACGGGAGTCCTGCATTCCTGGTCAGTGATGTTGGGAGGTATGCATTTACGTCTACTGCACAAAACATTGTAGATATACCTAATCACGTCTTAAAATCTGCTTTATCTGGCTATTAACTGTATTGTGTTTCCTTTGTATACTGCTGTTTTTAACATTTTACTTGTTATAACTACGCCTCCAATTGCAATCCAGTGTCATCTCACCAAAGTATGACAGATTAGAACAGAGGGAGGGCATAAGCAAGATTTCAAATCTGAATGCTGGACTTGTAATAAGACATTTAGGACCTCCTTCTTGAGACAGAAATTGCGATTTTCCCCATCCTTCTTCTGCTAAAAATCGCATGTAAAGAGCCGCCCAGAAAGATAAAAGACGCTCATCGATGCAATCGTAAAATTGTGATGCATACACAGAAATCGAGTACCATTAACAATTGCGGTTGACCCAGGGCTACTCAGAATAATGAGAATGCAGTCGCACCAGCGCCATGTTTTTAGTTGAAATCCATCACAACTGACGTCAGATACCAGGCCAAAAAACGCCCATGACCCGCCTATGTTTTTCTACCCACTCCTCACAAACTCCATGTTAACACCGATAAACGGTAACTTCCAATCAAATTGCGGTTGCTTTTCACTAAATTGCGAGAGAAATTTAGCCTTCGCGCACACTCAATGCAGGATCAGTATGTGCTACACGTGTGAACTCTGAGAGACTTGTAGAAAAGTGTGCGCCAATAACGGAGTATTTAATTTGCTGAACAATCTCAGTGCTTCTTCTGCTGTCTAGGTCCGTTTCTAGGGACGGGAGAGCTGTTCAAACCCTGCTGGGACCTCACTAAACGGGATGTACATCCGCATACAGAGCCACCACCCAGTGCTCCACTCAGTGGGTGGAGTTACATAGAATGATGCGACTTTGTCGTGACATTATGACCTGTGCTGAGGAGTGGGCGCCATCTTTGGGGAGTGAGTTGGGGACTGGAAAGTGACGCCAGCATTTTGGGGAAGAAGAAAAGTGGCCGTGGTAGCACTGTGACTGCACTACTCCACTAGTTTGAAGTCAGCTGCCTCTCCAGTGACTATGCCAACCAGCAAAATGCCACTACCTGATTGGGCTTGCCAAGTGAATGAGCGCCTGCCATGCCACTGTAAGTGTGATTATATGGAAACAGCAGCAAGGTCAGGTTTATTATATAATTCTGAGATAGTCATCAGTCACTGTGGGCTAGCCAGCCTCTTCTCCATTTTCAAAGAAAGAGAGAGGGCACTGGAGGGGAGTTGGGGGTGGCAGCGGGGGCATGTGTTGTCTGTGCAGTGTACTGTTCATGCCTTCACAATATTTAAAGGGGGGGGGGGGAGTGAGCCTGCAGTGTGACTGTGTGGACCTTCATGAGCAGTAAGAGCAGCGGTGAAAGCGGGGGGGGGGGGGGGAGTTGGGGGCTTACAGGTATATAGTGCTAGATTTATTTTTTCCTGTGGGGGACAATGATTTTTTTTCCTGTGTGTGTCCCTTCCCACAGCCTAACCCTAACCGTCCCCTCAATCAGCCTAACCCTGTATAGATGTATGATATAGACGCAGCAACGTTAGCTAGGGGTCAGGAGGGTAGGAAAGTGAAGAAAGAAAATATGTGAGGATATGTGTGGACTGTACAGAAGGGATGTAATTAATCAGGAAAGGTTATGTGGGTAGGCCCGGAATTTAATAAGCTTGCCTGGAGAGTTTTCAGGGAACACTTGATGGTTCGGAGACTAGAGGAGAGTTGTATTGTTTGTGGGAAGGCATTTCACGGAGTGGGCGCAGCCTGAAAAAAGTCCTGTGATCATTAGTGGGAGAGAATAATGTGTGTGGATGAGAGACTCCTCAGATCTTGTGCACAGCAGAGTGGTCATATAGGGAAATATTTGGAGATAAATAGATGTAGGTGCTGTTTTGTTAATAGCCTTATGTGTAAAAGTATTTTATATTGAATAGCAGAATGCCAGTAGAATACCAGTAATCAATTGAGCGACTGACAGAGCAGATCAGCAGACGGTTGGCGAGGAGATCAGCCTCGCAGCTGCATTCAAAATGGATTGTAGTGTGAAAGTTTATTTTTGGGAAGACCATTAAGGAGACTATTGTAATAATAAATGCGGGAGATAATGAATGCATGGATTACAGTTTTTGCAGTGTCTTGTGTAATATATGCAGGCTTGGACTGGCCCACAGGGGTACAGGGGAAACCACCGGTGGGCCCCACTGCCTGGGGGGCCCACCTCCTGCTCTAAGGATCAGGTTCCAGACTGTGCACTTGAATTATACATTATACATATGTTACCTTATACTGGACTATGGTGCATTTTCACTGGACTATGGTGTATTTTCTACAGTGCATTGCTGTTATTAATCTGGTACATTATCATGCATGCAGCAGCTGAATTTACTGTATATATTATGAAGGGGCCCAGACGTTGCACTCTCTAATGGTTAGTCAGACCAATGAGGTGACAGGCCGCACCCCCTCAACAGACTGGCCACACCCCTAAACATTGGCCCCTACCACTGCATTCCCCCGGTGGGCCCTACATGCCCCAGTCCGACACTGAATATATGGTCATATTTTGGATATGTTTCTTAGCTGTATGTAACATGATTTTGAGACATATGGAATGTGGGGAACAAAGGACAGTTCAGAGTCAAGTATGACACCTAGGCAGCGAGCTTGAGGGGGAGGGATGATTGTTGAGATATTAACAGTGGTGGTCATTCCGAGTTGTTCGCTCGGTAAATTTTTTTGCATCGCAGCGATTTTCCGTTTAGTGCGCATGCGCAATGTCCGCACTGCGCCAAGTAAATTTGCTATGCAGTTAGGAATTTTACTCACGTTTTTTTCTTCGTTCTGGTGATCGTAATGTGATTGACAGGAAGTGGGTGTTTCTGGGCGGAAACAGGCCGTTTTATGGGCGTGTGGGAAAAAACGCTACCGTTTCTGGGAAAAACGCGGGAGTGGCTGGAGAAACGGAGGAGTGTCTGGACGAACGCTGGGTGTGTTTGTGACGTCAAACCAGGAATGACAAGCACTGAACTGATCGCACTGGCAGAGTAAGTCTCGAGCTACTCAGAAACTGCACAGAGATGTCTTTTCGCAATATTGCGAATCTTTCGTTCGCAATTTTAAGAAGCTAAGATTCACTCCCAGTAGGCGGCGGTTTAGCGTGTGCAAAGCTGCTAAAAGCAGCTTGCGAGCGAACAACTCGGAATGAGGGCCAGTGATAGAGATATCAGGATGGCAACTACTATTTGTCGGTGGAAATATAATAAATTCTGTTTTAGAAATATTAAGTTTGAGGTGGCGAGATGACATCTAAGATGAAATGGCGAAAGGCATTCAGTGACACAGCCCAATAAAGATGGTGACAAATTTGGGGAGGCTCGGTAGATTTCAGTATCATATGCTTCAAATTATACCAAAATGCGAAAGAACTGATTAGTTTGCCAAGAGATGTGGTATAGATTGAGAAAACCAGAGGACCTAAGACTGAGCCTTGTGGTACTGTACTCCAAAGAGGAGGTGAATTCAGAGAAACAAACACTGAAAAAGGGATTGGATGGGTAGGTTGAGAACCAAAAAAGGACTGTGGGGGTAATTCAGACCTGATCGCTCGCTAGCTGTTTTTTGCAGTTCTATTCTGCGTTCACATAGTCGCCACCCACCGGGGAGTGTATTTTAGCTGTGCAAGTGTGCGATTGCATGTGCAGCCAAGCGGTACAAACAGATTTTGTGCAGTTTCTGAATAGCCCAGGACTTACTCAGCCGCTGCGATCACTTCAGCATGTCCGGGACCAGAATTGACGTCAGACACCCGTCCTGAAAATGCTTGGGAACGCCTGCGTTTATCCAACCACTCCCAGAAAACGGTCACTTGACACCCACAAATGCCTTCTTCCTGTCAATCACCTTGCGATCGCCCGTGTGAATGGATTTTTCGCACATGCCCATCGCAGAGCAACGAACCGCTTTGTACCTGTGAGATGCGCCTGCGTATTGCGGTGCATACGCATGCGAAGTTCTGACCTGATCGCAGCGCTGCAAAAAACGCTAGTGAGCGATCAGGTCTGAATTACCCCCCAGTATCCTGAAGACCAAGGGATTGTAGTGTTTGTATGAGAAAAGAATGATCAACAGTGTCAAAAGCAGCACAGAGATCTAGAAGAATAAGAAGTGGGTAATGGCCTTTAGTAAGGGTACTTTTCCACCTAGAAGCACGGTCGCAGCCGGGAGCCTGACACGTGTACTACCCGGCTGCAGCCCGTGCTCAGCCGCCTTTCCCACTGCGCTCACCAACCCGGCATATTGCCGGGTTGGTAACGCTGCTGGCGACGCGGCAGGGGCGGCGCTGGGCGATCACATGATCTCCCAGCACCGCCCTTCCATACACTGTGATCGGGAGCCGTGTCGCATCGACATGGCTTCCGTTTACACTGCACAGCTTACTGGGTTGAACTCGTGTTCAACCCAGTAAGCTACCCGGGTAGGATTGCTTGATCCGGGTTTTTGCAGAGGGACCCTTTTCCACTAACAAAAAACACGGGTAAATGCGTGGCCCTGTGCATTTACCCGTGTATTTTGAGCTAGTGGAAAAGGGGTATAATTTAGCAATGACTAGATAATTCACTACCTCAGTGATGTCTCGTGCTGTCTCTGTGGAGTGTTGGTAATGAAAGCCTGACTGAAGTGGGTCCAAAAAGGTGCAAGAGTTAAGAAAGTGTGTGAGGCAGTGATGTGCGGTGGGGTGAGGCAGAGCCTTTCATGTCATACTATCGTTTATGTCTGAGTTTTGACTGTATATAGTATATGAAAAATACAAATACAGGTTGAGTATCCCTTATCCAAAATTCAAAATCACACATTTTTGGTTCCCCTACTGAGATAATGACACATATACATATATATATTATATTATCTATCTATATAATATATCTATATATACACATAGTATATAATATATATGTCATTATCTCAGTAGGGGACTCAAAAATGTGTGATTTTGAATTTTGGATAAGGGACACTCAACCTGTAATTTGTTTGAAATATCTTCTTTGTATTATTATAATCATTTTTGTAGCCCAAACTCTGGAGTAAAAAGTCTATGGCAGGTGAGGCAGTGCCCCTCCTGCCTATCTTTTCCACACATCTCTGATCAAAACTTAGCAAATTTTCAGGAGTTTATACTGCTGCACTGATGTATAATGTCCAGATTGCATGTAAATTTGGCTCTCGTGCTAGCCAGTGCCTCCTAAGCCATTTAGCTCACCGCAAGTCCCTGGTGTGAGGCAAGTACAGGCAAGTCTTTCAAGTAGCTTGGCAGTACATGTAAACTGAGAAATGGGGCAGTAGTTTGAGAGAGAGTTATGGTCAGAATTTTGTTTTATCAGAATGGTAGTAATGACTACATGCTTGAACAGTTATGGAATGATACCAGTAGAGAGAGAGAGAGAGATTAGAGATTTTATTTAAGTTTGGGATGGGCACAGGAGCCAGTGGTTTACTGATATGTGAGGGTATAGGATTAACAGGAGGGGTAGTAGTAAACTAGAAGGATGAGAAATGTGTTGATACTTCTTCATTTGAGGGAACAAATGCAGAGAAGGTGCCAGAGGGTTCAGGTAGGTAATTGAGCAGGTCATTGGCTGTACAAGGGCATAACATTTCATTTTGAATCTTATCAATCTTGTCCTTGAAATAGGAAGCAAGATCTTGTTCACTGACAGCAGCTGGAGGCTTGAACAGAGATGAGAGATTGGAATATGTTTGTTTGGCAGTGTTCAGAGCATTGCAATAAGAGTAGAGATGAGCGGTTCACATTACCTTGAATCCAGACTGCTCCGAACAGGGTGATACGAGCCTGGCTTGGGAACTTTCCAGCAGGCTCAGATTGCCAGAGTGAGGCCGAATGTCATCGTCCCACGTCAGATTCCCGCGGGACTTGAAGTGTATGTAAGGCGCCGTGGCCGGGACTCTGCACCATTTCACTGCATGCTCCTGCGCTGCACTGTGCTCTGCAGTGTTGGGCTGTTAGTCAGAGAATCCATCAAAGGGGCTGGCACTTGTGTACTTCTAAGGGGCTGTCAGTCAGTGTGTAGTGTATATCTAAGGGACTGTCAGAGTGTACATCTAAGGGGCTGTCAGAGTGTCCATCTAAGGGGCTTTCAGTCAGTGTGTAGTGTACATCTAAGGGGTTGTCAGTCAGTGTGTCTATCTAAGAAGCTGTCAGTCATTGTGTCCAACTAAGGGGCTATGGTGCTGTCCCCTAAGTCCATCACAGTGGTACTGCACTGATTACTCAGGCCCCACTCTCTACGTTCACAGTGTAACTCTATATTATTGTCAAAAAAATAAATAAAAATGTTTTGTATTATTTGTTTGTACTGCACACCAGTACACCGTAATACCCCAGTGCGTGTGTGTAAAAGCAGTCTGACTCCACACAGTGTGGGCCAAGCTGCTAGTTTAAAAAAAAAGAGTTGTATTTAAATTGTTTGTACTGCGCACTGCACCTCAGTACACCGTAGTACCCCAGTGCATGTGTGTAAAAGCGGTTGGCTCCACACAGTGATCTGTGAATTGAAAAATGGATAACAATCAGTTTAGAGAACCAAATACTAGCGCTTCAGCTGCTGCCACCAGTCATGATGCCGATATTAGTCCTTTAACGTCATCTACTAACACTGATGCTCAAGGGCATAGAGCAGGAACCGGCAACTGGCGGACCGCGGTCCATCTCCGGACCGCAAAGGACAGAACAGCGGACCGGTTTACTCTAATTATAAATACTTTACTACTGGCAGGATACTGGCAGGGGAAGGAAGCTCACACTGTAATGATGCAGAGAGGCAAGAGCGTCCATCTTCCTTCCCCTGCAGAGCGTGCTGACGCGGCGTCTCACGTGAGCGGGCTGACGCGATGTCTCTTGTGAGCTGGCTGACGCAGCGTCACGGGACTGATGGAGGCTGAGGCGCTGAGTGGATCCCGCGCACCGCACCACAGCGTGGAGGAGCCCCGACTGGACCTAGTCCCCGCACCCAGGGGACTCACCCTCTCAAGAGGAAACCAAGCTACCAGGCGGCGGAGCCGGGAGGCACTTTTTAGTGCGTCTGCGGGTTGCAGCCTGCCCGTCCCCATGTACGTGGGCTTTGTATATAAGGGTGAGCAGTCATATTTTGAAAACATATTTTGTGTCTGTATTGCACAAGAATAGATAGAAAGATACTGCACTCCACTGTAGGGGTTTGGGACGCAATTAATTCTTACACCCTGGGAGTAAAGAAGTCATTGTATACATAAGACTACAATTAGGTATTACAAATGTATACAAATGAAAAAGTGAAGTATTACTGGCGCAAGATGTGTAATCGCCCATTAGTGGGGAAATATCACAGCCCAGGGTTTTAATCCAAACACAATGGGACATTCACAAGAACAAATACACAAACTTCTCAGTGCAGTGTGTATTTGTTCTTGTGAATTTACCACTTGTATGTGTGTTTTATTATAATAAATTGATTCACACATAAATTGATTTTTATTGCTGATTTTCATCCCATTGTGTTGTGTGTGATATTTCCCCACTAATGGGCGATTACACATCTTTAAGGACTGTCCTAGCGCCAGTAATACTTCCCTTATTCATTTGTATACTATTCTAAGGAATTTGGTGTTTTTTCCCCCCTGTGGAGTGGTGTACCAAGGCAGCTGAGTCCTTTCTATTTGCTTATTGTAGATCAGGTGAATCCTGCATCCGGACCGAGTCTGGAACGGCACAAAGGGCACCCGGTGACGCTGCAGTATACGTGGAGCATCCGTGAGTACGAATTACTAAGTTACTCAAACATCGTGCTGTGGATAAACATGTTTTATAAAAAGCGTAAAGTAGACACTGAAAATAGAAAGTTTCTGTCGGAGTGGACCGAACTATACTGTTTTACGCTGCCTGTAAGAACTGGAGCTGTTCCACTTTGCCTCATATGCAACAAGACGGTCGCTATTATTAAAAGTGGAAATTTAAAGCGACACTACGAAACAAATCATCAGGATTTTCATAAAAAGTTTCCTCCTGGTAGTGCAGCACGTAAAGACAAACTGCAGTCTTGTCTGTCTTCTTACAAAAATAGTACAGCTATACTAGTTCGGTGCATGAGCGAACAACAAAAATCTGCAGAAGCAGCGCTACGCATATCCTGGACGCTTAGTAAGCACCAGAAGCCATTTTCGGGCTCTGAGATCGTAAAAGAATGTATGTTGGAAACAGTCATAGCACTTTTTGAAGAGAAGAAGGACCTTTTTGCGGCTATTCAAGGCATTCCTTTGTCATCAAGAAGCAATACAAGAAGAACAGAAATTTTAGCTGCTGACAACAAAAGCAGTTTGCTCGAACTTCTACATAAGGCACCTTGTTACAGCATTGCACTTGACGAATCTTGCGACATTGTTGACAATGAACAAATGTTTATTTTTGTGCGATTTTATGACGTTGAAAGTAAACTATTTAGAGATGAGTTGCTAGCAATATTGCCATTTAAAGGCAAGACTCGCGGAGAAGATTTGTTCAAGACTTTTGATGAATTCATTACAAAATCAAACATTAGCTATGATACAATTGTGTCCATTTCCACTGACGGCGCCCCGGCCATGATAGGCAAATAAAAGGGTTTGGTAAAGAGAATCAGGGATAAGAATGCTGGGATATTATCTTATCAGTGCATAATTCATCAGACATCCCTTTGTGGAAAACTCAGTGCTACATTGAAAGACGTAATGGACACCTTGATTAAGTTGATCAATTTTATGAGGTCTCGCTCTACTCTTCAGCACAGACAGTTCAAAGAGTTCTTGTCTGAATGTGATTCGGCCTATTCCGATTTATTACAACACAACAATGTTTGCTGGCTGAGTAAAGGCCAAGTTATTGAACGATTTTGGCACATAAAAGACGAAGGGACAGCATTCCTGGAAAATTTGAATACCGAAGAAGCAAGGAAGTACATGGAGTTCCTAGCCAACAAGTGCAATATGCTAGCTTTGTCTTTTCTGAAAGACATTCTCAAATATTTAAATGAGCTTAATACCGAGTTGCAAGGGAACGGAAAGTTAATATGTGATCTGATACAAAGTGTCTCTGCTTTCCATCGCAAGCTTGATATATTTGAAAAAGACATTGAAAAGCAAGAATTTATTCATTTTCCAACTACTCTTCAATTAAGAAAAAAGAATTCTGAAATGGACATTGCTGTATTTTCAAGTTTTGTTTCAGATCTTAGGAGGGAATTTGCAGCAAGATTCCAAGACTTTACAGAGATAGGGAAACTGTCACATTTTATAAAAACTCCTTATGAAGTTTCTCCAGCGGGAGAATGGACTGATGTAGCTGAGAAGTTGTTCGGAATTTCAAAACCTACCCTTCAAATGGAGATAATCGACATGCAAGAAGATGCTTCCTTGAAAATGTACAAAACTGCATCCACTGAAGATTTTTGGGCTAAGCATGTTTTGAACAAGTACGCAAATTGTAAAATACTGGCTATCAACATAGCCACCATGTTTGGCTCCACATACATATGTGAGACCTCTTTTGCCAAGATGAATTTTCTGAAAAACAGACATCGATCAAGGTTAACAGATGCCCACCTTGAAGACACTCTGCGTATTAGTTGTTCTCCAAGAGTTCCAAACTTTAAAAAACTGTCTCAGGATCAGAAGTGCAATTTCTCGCATTAAGGGAGTGATTCAGGTTGGTTTGCAAAAGCAAACTCCTTCTTTAATGTACAAAAACATGTGCACTGCAGGTGGGACTGATGTAAAATGTGCAGAGCGAGTTACATTTGGGTGGGGTGTGTTCAAACTGAAACCAAAATTGCAGTGTAAATATAAAGCAGCCAGTATTTACTCTGCACAGAAACAAAATAACTCACCAAAATGTAACTCTCTCTGCACGTTCCATCAGCCCCACCTGCAGTGCACATGGGGCCTAATTCAGAATTGATCGCAGAAGCAAATTTGTTAGCAGTTGGGAAAAACCATGTGCAGTGCAGGGGGGCAAATATAACATGTGAAGAGACGATGTGTTCAAACCGACTGACATCTAAATTGTAGTGTAAAAATAAAGCAGCCAGTATTTACCCTGCACAGAAACAAAATAACCCATCTAAATCTAACTCTCTCTGCAAATGTTATATCTGCCACACCTGCAGTGCACATGGTTTTGCACAACTGCTAACAATTTTGCTGCTACGATCAACTCTGAATTACCCCCATGGTTTTGTCCATTAAAGAAGGAGTTTGCTTTTGCAAACCAACCTGAATCACTGCCTAAGAGTAACATAATGACTCGTAATGTCTAGTAAAGTTTTATTTAAGGCTTAAAATTCCTTTTAAGGAATGTAGTATATTACTTGTTTCAGCAACAAAATAAGAGCTTGTTATTATTTACATTCCAGATATTTGATTTTGTGGTTTTTTGGACCTCGATCAAAATAATTAGATAACATCCGGACTCCATTAAAAATTACTTGCCTACCCCTGGCATAGAGGGTTTACAGTGGTAAAGAAAAAAACATCTCAGGCTCTAATAAAGAGAAAGTTTGTTCCTGCAGAAAAACATAAAATTGGCAACATGCCATTAACCACACGCAGTGGCACCACCGTTAATTTCTCCCACTGCTGTGTGTCAGTGTTTCATAGATATGCTATAAACTGCTGTATGTTTGTGCCGCTGCTCTGTCGCTTAGTAAACCAGCCAGCTCGCTGCACACTTTGGCCTAAAGTGGATAAAAACAACATTGTGAGCAGTACGGTGGACTCAAAATTGTCTGCAAATGCCTGGAAATTAATGTTATTGAGGTTAATAATACAAAAAAAGCTCAAATTAAGTGACATTAGCATTTTCTGGTACATTTTTAAAAAAAATCCAAAGCCAGTCACGGTGATTTGGCAAATCCAAAGCCGGCTGACGAATTAGAACCAAATCCGGCAAAAATGGCCCAGCACACATCTCTAGATAAGGGTGGTAGATACAGTCTTATATGTGAGGACGTTACTTGGTGTATGAGATTTACTCCATTGATGTTCTACTTGACATGAGAGTTTTTGTAGGTATCTAGTTAATTTACAGTGCCACAGTTGACATCTAAGTGTCGTGGAGTGTGATGGATACCTGGAGCCACTTCATTGAATGGTAGAATCTTGTTCAGTTGTGATACAGCAATCTCAGGAGAGGTGAATGTAGAAATTGGTGAGTATAGCTGTTGCAGGGAGGTGGATAATTGTTGAAAAATAATAGTGTGAATATTGTTTGTGAGAAGGCTGGTAGATCAGTGACCTTGAGTTTGAAGTAATGGAGGAGAACATGCAGGTTATAAGGTTGTGATCTGAGAGAGGGAAAGGAGCTCAATGTCACATAGTATGGTATTTATAGCAAAGCTAATGTGGTTTGTGCGGTTGTCACTCAGATATAATGTCTACAGTAGGGATCCCCAGAGACTTACTCATGTCCTCTATATCTTTTAGAACCAGCTACACTTCATGTGACTATTTGTGTATTCTTTCTTTCAGTATATTTGCTTGGTTCCATATGGTGATTGGTTGCTTTGGATTACCGTCTTTATCTCATTGTTAGAAAATAATGCATAATTAGCAACAAAATTGTGTGCAGCCCTCAGCACTTTACTGAAATATATTTAGTAGCTCCCTGGGCAGAAATAATTACTGTACTCAACTCTGATCTAGAATCGCAATCCCCAAATCAAGACATGCCAACCTACTATGTATAATGCTATTCATCATCTACTAAACTGCAAGGCATTGACACTATTGGTCATGATAGCTAAAGGTAAGACTGGTTATCACTAGTCTTAAAAAGAAAATCAAGATTTCCACATTGAATACACTGTTCTCACAAGAATTCAAAGAATTTTTTTGATTGTAATGTACAGTAAATTAAGAATGACGGTTTACCCTTTTTGTTCCTTTGCTACTTTTACTGTATTTTATGTCTTAGTAAAGCATGGTGACTTTTCAGGATACTGTATATGGTTTATTAGACTTTTATTTATTTTTTAAACAATTTTATTGACAGGAGAAATACATGCACAGAAAAATTCCACACATCAACAAAACAAAAGTCATGTAAGGTACATTACATACAGAAAGATACGTACATAAAACAATTGGAGATCAGGAGGATTTAGAGATAAACCATGAGATTGTGGGTATACAAAAAGACCTGAAAGGCCTAGGATCGGCTTTAGAAAGGGAGGCCAGCATCTAACACGGCCATAATGTACCATGTGGTGAGGCTAAAACATCTGCGGAAGAGTGATTTGGTTTCTGGGGGCAGTGTCGAGATATAAGGCAATCAGGTGTCAAAGAAAGTCGCAGTTCTTTTTTCTTTTTGTAGGGAAACCTCAGACCAATCCATTGTAAATAGATAGGATAACCTGGGATATAAATGAGTAATAGGTACAGGGTCTGAAGAGATCCACTGGGACAGTTAAGCCAGATCTCGATTCAGCAGGTACGATACCCCAAAATGCCCATACATCAGTGACAGTGAATGATAGGTGCAGGTCACGAGTAATGTAGGATTGAAGGGCAGACCACAGGGAATGAACCCAGGGGCAAGACCAAAGGCAGTGTTTAATGTCAGCACCCAGGTCTCCACACTTGAAGCAAGCTGAAGTGTCCGCTTTGCCCATCAAAAATGTAAGCTTGGGCGTGAAGTATGCCCTATGTAGAATTTTGTGGTTCATCTCCATATATGATATAGAGACCAATTGTTTGTTCAAAATTTGATAAGCAGAGAGTAGAGACTTCATGGTAAGACCAGGAAAGTCATTCTCCCATTTCAGCAGACCCCCCGAACCTCCCTCATGGTTAGTACTAAGCGGGCTTGGTCATAGATGCGTAAGGTAGTGAGTGGAGATCCTGGATTGCGTCGTATAACACTGTCAAGGTCATTGGACATATCCCTATCCCCTAAAGTGGATAAAATCCAGGTGACGTAGCTACAGGCCTGTAGGAAGGGGTATTGACAATGTCGGGAAGTTCTCCTGGAGTTGTGTACGTGTTAGGAGAGTAAACGATTCCGATTGTAAAAATTGAAATACATAACAGAGGCCATGCCCGTGCCACATCTTAAAAATTGGGGACGTGAGGTGGGGGTGAAATTTGGGTTTTCCCCATAATGGTAAAAATATAGATTGGTAGCATAATAAACGTAGTCTAGGGCGCAAAGTACGCCAGGCAACACAGGCGGAATAAATTTAGCAGTTGGATTTAAACGATGGCAGGAGAGCCTGAGGTGAAGTATGTAGCAAAGAAACTAGGTTCCAACTGGGCGTGAAGGCTTGATCTATGCGGCTGTTGGAATAAGTTTGGGTGCCACTGATCCAATCGGAGGCTATTCTGTAATTAGCTTCTAGGGCGTAGGATCGTATACATGGTAGGTTTAGACCTCGCAATTCATGTTTTTGTTGAAGTTTAAATAAAGAAATTCGAGGGTGTTTGTTTGCCCATATGAATTTGGAAAGGGCTTTATTCAAGTGTGACAATAGGTGTTTAGAGAAAGCGAGGGAAACTGATAATTTTGAAGAGATGGCAGTGACCGATATACATTAAAGGAAGGTGGGCCAATTTGGAAAAATCTAGGAGGGTTCTCTGAAGAAGTGGGTTGTAATTACAGTCATGAAATAGAGACGGGTGGCGTGTTATCTGTATACCTAAATAAGGAGGCAGTTATTCTGGGCCCAACGGAATGGAAAGGAGCCCCGCCAACCTTGTTGTCCTTCTGGGAAAAACGCTAATGCCTCTGTCTTAAGATAATTAATCTTAAATCCAGAGACCGTTTCAAAGTCTGTTAACAGAGTAAGGACCTGTGGGATAGCTGTTTTGGGATTGGAGAAATAGAGTACAATGTCATTGGCAAAAGCCAAAAATGTCACCTCCACCTCCCCAATCATTATCCCCTGCCAAAGGGGTTCCTGAATAAAGAGCCTAAAAAGGGGGTCAGGATGAATTACTTTGGGCAGGGTGAATTACTTTGGAGAGTATAGGTTGGAGTCGGGAAGCAATAAGTTTTGTGAATAATTTAAAATCTTGATTAAGTAAAGCGATCGGTCTATAAGAGAAGGGAAGGGCGGGGTCCTTGTTTGGTTTCAAAAGTAAGATGATCCTAGCAACATTAAACTGTGGGGGGGCCGGGTTACCTGAGAGAACGGAATTAAATAGCTGAGCAAGAAGTGGAGAGACTTGTTATGTCAGGGATTTATAATATGTGGAGAAGAGACCATCTGGCCCAGGGGACTTGCCTGTAGGGAGCGATTTCATTGTCTGTTCTATTTCCTGCATCGTTATAGGAGACATGAGGAATTCTCTGTCATCATCAGTAAGGACCGGGAGGTTTAGACAGGTCAGAAAGTCCATTCCTGCTGTCATGTCATCTACTGGGGCGCTATAGAAGGATTCAAAGTAAGTCAAAAAGGTCGAACTTATATCAGTGTGAGAGGTAGAGAGGGTGCCATCAGGGAGTTTAATTGAGAGGATAGGGGCAGCTGTTGTGGATGCTCGTACCATGTTGGCCAAGCGTTTTCCCAGCCTATTTCCCCAATAGAAAATAACAATTTTTTTGATAGTTAAGGTTCATCTGGGCTCTTTCAGAACAGAGAGTGTCATAAAGATCCTTGGCCTGTTTGTCTAAGAGGTTGGAGAACTCCAAGGGGTCGGTCAACAAGGTGGAGTAAGGTATAGAGACTGCCGTAGAGGCTTGGGAGAATCTCTGAGCAAGTTTTTTCTTTTTGGCTGCTACGTATGCTATAATGTGGCCTCGTAAGACCGGTTTAGACGCCGACCAGAGGAGATTAATGTCCGGATGATGGGCATCATTGTCTATGAGGTAATTAGAAAAAGACTGCGCTAAGTAAGTTTTAAAATCATCAGTAGAGGCTAAATAGTTAGGGAATTTCCAGTTATAGGAAAAAGTTTTAGGATGAAGTAGGGTAACGGTCATCCAAATGGGGGCATGGTCCGACTATAGAATATTTTTAATGGCCACTTGTTCTATTTTATGTAAAAGAGAACCTGACACCAGCCAGTAGTCTAACCGGGAAAAGGAATTGTTGGGATGGGAGTAGAAGGTGTATTCACGGGAGATGGGGTGGAAAAATCTTCAGGAGTCTATGAGGGCGAGGGAGTCAAGAAGAAGGGAAACCATGGGGGGAATAATCTGCCGTAAAGGCGACAAGGACCTCCCGAGACATCCAATTCTGGGTCCAGAATTACATTAAGGTCCCCGCCTATAATTATATAACCCTCTGTCCAGGCCTGTAGTTTGGAATAACATTCAAAAAAAGGATGCATTTTGACAAGTGGGGGCGTATAGGCAAATTAAAGTATATAATTCACCCTCTAAATCGACTTTCAAGAAGAGAAAGCGGCCTTCCGAGTTGGACCACTCATCACGTATGACGTAATGGACCGATTTGCTAAATAATATTAGAACCCCACGGGATTTAGTATGATAAGAGGCAGAGTGGAAATTTTTTTTACGTTTGATGGGGGTGTTGAGCCCTTCAACATTCCAGGATACACATTTAAAGGAGGTTTTAGAGTGTGGGAGACCAGTAGTGGTCAGGGACGACATGATATTATCCTATACCCTTACTGGGGAATGTAAAACAGTGGGGTGAGAGCACAGTGGACATTGGCCCATCCCAGTATGTAAACAAGTATGTAATAGACATCTAGGAGTGGAGCGTGTGGAGGAAAACACGAGAAATATAACAAACATAACCTGCCAATTATTTTTAGCATTTCAAGAACCCAATCAGGAGGCCATAAAGGCCAAATATATCCAGTAACAAAAACTGCAAGAAAAGTGAGGAGAAAAAAGTAGGAGAAAAGAAAGAGAAGATGAAAAAGCATGGAAAAAGAGGAATAGGGGCCGTAGAGTGATTGACATGAAGTGGGCGTTACTGGGTAGCAACTGACAGTTTTCAGGGAGTGTGCAAAAAACGCAGGCGTGCAGGGAAAAACGCAGGCATGGCTGGGCGAACGCTGGGCGGGTTTGTGACGTCAAATCCGGAACTGAATAGTCTGAAGTGATCGCAAGCGCTGAGGTTTTGAGCTACTCTGAAACTACACAAATAATTTTTGTAGCCGCTCTGCGATACAACCGTTCGCACTTCTGCTAAGCTAAAACACACGCCCAGTGGGCGGCGGCATAGCGTTTGCACGGCTGCTAAAACTAGCTAGCGAGCGATCAACTCGGAATGACCCCCTAAATGCAGGACCTCCTTGACATCACAGGACTAATTAAAAACATAATTAACAGTGTATCAGAATAATGACATCTATACTTATCAAACTCAGGCATCAATCTGCATCAGCAACAGGGGATCGTGGTGAAACTGAGTCCAATGAAGACAGAAAGTTCTGCGCAGCTTGCGGAGTGTCAAGAAAGGTGGTGGTACCATTGTAATGCACTTGGAGTTTAGAGGGATACAGAAGCGCAAAACGAATGCCCTTGGAGAACAGCTCGGTGCATACCGGGGAAAATTCCCGGTGTTTAGTGGAGACTTGAAAGGAGAAGTCCTGCAATAATAAGAGTCGGGCGTCCTCGTACTTGAGGTCTTTCAGCTTTCGGTATGCGTCCAGAATTGAGAGCTTGTTGAGGTAGTTCAACAGGCGGAAAATGACAGGACGTGGGCGTTGCGGCTGTTTATCACGCCGGTCTGGACCGATACGGTGGGCCCTCTCCACTTGAAGTGCTCTGGCTGTTGTCGGTAGCCTCAAAGCTTCGGGTAACCTGGAGGACACAATATAGTGCAATTCCTTAGGTCTCACTGATTCCGGCAGGCCGATAAGGCGCAAATTATTCCGGTTATTTCAATTTTCAAGCTCCTCTAGTTTGTCCTGAAATGCCAGCATACAGTATTAGTGTCCTGAGTATGCAACAAGGTTTTCTCTTCTGTCAATTCATCCTCCAGTGCTGAGATTCTATCTTCGGCTTCAGTTAAATGAGAGGTGTGTTGCTTTAGAAGCGCGGTTTCGGAGGTCACGGCCTCGGTGAGAGGGGCTAGTTTGGCATCGAGTAGTGGGGATAATATGTCTGATATTTCCTTGGCTCTCCTAGCCGTGTCAGAACAAGCGGGGGTCGGATCAGTAGAGTCCAAGGGGTTATCCCTGGAGGGAGAGGACCGGAGAGGGGACGAATTGACTGCAGGAAACTTCTCTTTCTGTTTCTGAGCCTGAGATTTTTTAGTGTTCCTGGGCGTTTTTCGCCACATACTTCTCCATGGCGATGCAGGGCGGTATAGTAAGATAACAAGATACGCTACAATGAGGTGTCCACAATAAGCTGTTTGAGAGATATCATGCAGGATCAGTGATGTCAGGGGAGGAGATGGGTCACGAATCACATGTCACACTAAGGCATAGCTGAGGAGCAGGGCATGGCAGGGAGGGGGGCAGCCCAGTACAAGCAGCCCAGAAGTGCAGCCCTTCCAAGAGAGTGCTTATATGGAACAGGGAGGGAGGGGTTGGCAGCCCTCTTCAATTGTGTGGGGTCCCCAGCTAGTAGGCGCCGACCAGCACGGTACCCCCAGCAATGGGGACAAATGGCAGCACTCACTGTGGAACAGGCTTAGATTGTAGTGCCCAGGATGTCTGTTGGAGGCTTTGCAGGGAGCTGCAGCTGCTGCTGTACAAGGCACTGTGAGGAGAAAGCCACAACCCGTTGGAGGCAGGGACCCGGGTCAAAGGTGGATGGCGGAGGTGCCGCTCCCGGGAAGCACCCGCGAGGTTGAAGGCCGGGGTCGCCCAGTTGCGATGACACAAACCGGAAGGAGACGGGCGGCTGCGGGCAGCGGTCCTCCGTCCGGAGATACAGCGGCTCCACGTCCCACCGGTGAGCGCACCGCTAGCGGAGGTGAGGCGGCGGGCGGCTGCAGGTCAGGGTTCCTGGCCGGAATGCTCCGGCGCTGGGGACATGCCATCTTAAAATGGCGGCTGGGGGTGCCGGCATCTCACTAAATGCCTTCGTTCCAGCGGGGCATAGGTGGTGGGGAGTCGGGAGCAACGTCCACTTGCCCACCTCTATCTCCCAGAGGTGTCCCGATGTAGTGGGGGGCTCTGCACCCAATGGAAATGTGGTTGTCGGGGTGACAATCAATGGGGAGCGGAGAGCTCACCTAAAATGTGGCCAGCTGTTAGGCCTGCCCACCGGAAGTCTGGTTTATTAGACTTTTAACTTGCTATCGCTTGCTTTATAGTCAATATACTGTATATTTTTAATAACATTGTATTAGACATTCATTTCTATAGGGGTTGATGATCCTATAATGGGGGTAATTCCAAGTTGATCGCAGCAGGAATTTTTTTAGCAGTTGGGCAAAACCATGTGCACTGCAGGGGAGGAAGATATAACATGTGCAGAGAGAGTTAGATTTGGGTGTGGTGTGTTCAATCTGCAATCTAAATTGCAGTGTAAAAATAAAGCAGCCAGTATTTACCCTGCACATAAATAAAATAACCCACCCAAATCTAACTCTTTCTGCACATGTTATATCTGCCTCCCCTGCAGTGCACATGGTTTTGCCCAACTGCTAAAAAATTTCCTGCTGCGAAATGTGCTATTTTTTATAATTTGGCCCACCCTACAGTATCATACCCTCCAACATTTTACACATAAAAACCGACACAAATTCGAAAAGGGGGCGTGGCCACATGTAAAGAGGGCATGGCCACGCCCCTATTCCTATACTTTCAATGGAAGTTTGGAGAGCCAAAAATCGGTACAGACCATAAAAAAAAGGTACTGTACCTGCCAAATAGGTACAGTTGGAGGGTATGCAGTATATTGACAAGCCACACTTTTTGGAGGCCTGAAAACTGTTATTATCTTTCTAAAAATGGGAAAATCCATTGGTATGTTTTCAATACCTCTCAGTCACAGTGCATTCAGATCAGATCAGATTCAGAAACCAGAACCGCACACATAACCTTCATAAGCTATCCTACCAACTGAGTTTGCACTGCACAACCGGCAGTGCACCCACCGATACAAGAGAGCACTCAGCAGATTCCTTGGAGGACCTGCCTATCCTCAGAACCCCTGCACGAGTCTGTCCGGTTCCCGAATGTGACTGCTGCTTCTGCACTACAGCTGTTGTTGCAGCACATGCGCTATTGCTGAAGTGCACCCAGCTGAGTCATGCAGAGCCTTCATCATACCATTTAGAGCCTGGCTGGTCCCATCCTCTGACCACTCAGTTTGAATTAAGCTACCACTGTTGTACTTGTCACAGCTGCAGTTCACAGGAGGATCGCCAGGTCTCCTCACACAAGCAGGACATCTGCTGACCCACTGTGAAGATACGTATTCTCTGATCACTCAGGTAAACAGTTTAGTAAAGTGGCAAATGCCCTTTATTGTAAATATACACACACAGTACACAATAACATTAACAATTGTAAGCCAGGATGGTATCTTACTTACTAAGTCCCCACAGTAGTTTAGAATTACAGATGCCTGCGATCTCCTGCTGTTACACACTTGCCGTGGTTCTGTGTCCCCTGGTCTAGGATACCAGCTCAAACAGTGTCCTGCGCCATGGATTCTCACCACTGACGGCACCGCAATGCCTAGTCAGCGCCTGCACTTCAGAGGTACATCCACTCTCTGACCCTTCTGTGCAGATCTCTCCCTCAGTGCACGTCCAGTAGCCTTTTGAAACCAGTGGATCCCAACAATGCTTCTAGGCCTCAGCACACTGGAAGCACTATCTTACCAGTAGTTTTCAGAAGCCAAACACATCATTCCTCTCAGGCCAGGAACTTCCGTGCACCCTCTCAATAGTCCCTGTTTGCTATTATAAAACCTTTGTCTTTTCCACCATGAGGCAGCACTCCCTGGCTCTGTATTGGGTGAGTTACATTAAAGGGCTGACTACAGAATAGACCCACTTCCACATGTCCAGGCATGTCCCCTGGCCACACTAGATGTTAACTAAATTAACCTTACTTAATTAATCTGATTATTTGGCCTGGAATCCATTGTGTGGGGAAGAATGAGGGGGGTGTATGGGCTGACATCTGAGACTGGCTGTATCTACCCAACAGCAAACACACAGGTTATCTGAGCAGTCACATGGGGGGAACATTATCTTACAAACTATAACACAATAACCAATACATTCATATACTGTATATACATCGTCATATGCATTCTGTACAAAACATCAGGCTAGAAATATTATTCCCTGATAAGCACAAACACATATAACAGAAGGATTATGTTTCACAATAATATGTGATGTCCATTTCTACAGTTCTATTGGGAATCCAGGCAGCATGCTGTATAGGTGATAACACAGTTCTTTCCTGCCTCTTTACACTTACGCACTGAGGGGCAGATGTATTAACCTGGAGAAGACATAAGGAAGTGATAAACCAGTTATATGTACAAGGTGATAAAGGCACCAGCCAATCAGCACCAATATGTAAATAACAGTTAGGATCTGCTTGGCTGGTGCCTTTATCACCTTGCACATATCACTGGTTTATCACTTCCTTATGCCTTCTCCGGGTTAATACATCTGCCCCTGAATCCAGAAACAGGCTGGCAAAAAGTATTCCTCATGAGCCAGCTGGGACTGGGTCCGTTACACCCACCATGGTACATACCCAGGACTTCAAACCTACTTTGAATACCAATCAGAGTGGCACATATTAGATTGCTCACCTCCCTTACCCCACCCTCCCACCCACCCCTATTAAAGTTGTTTCTCATCTGTGCATACCCTGCTGTTACTGTGTTTGTGTTATCTATCTACATTTTCCAGTACCATAGGTTTAGGTTAGAATATGGGGGGAGAGTTAGGGTTAGTCTCCGGGAAGAGGGGGGTTAGGTATAGGCCCCCACAGGGAGGGTTTGAATTAGGCTGCTGGGCGGAGTGTTAGGTTTAGGCTTCGGGAAGGGGGGGTTAGGTTTAGGCACCACCGTAGAGAGTTAGCATTAGGCTACAGGGGAGAGGGCTTGGGTTTAGCTGCAGTAAGAGAGGGTTAAGGTTAGTGGGTTAGGGGGCAGGGTTATCATACTTCTTGACCTGTGCTGAGATTATATCTATCGGTATGCCTCGGTCGGTACTGTAACCGCCGGCAACCCAAACGCTGGTATTTTAGCCCAAACCCTATCAATATATCTATTGGTATATCACTTTGAAAAAATTATATTGATAGGGGACCCACACGTTTGTTACCCAGGGGCCCCCAGAAACCTTAATTTGGCCCTTTTGGTCTAATACATGGAAATGTAATGGTTATACTGACCTATTATTTGGAAATGTAATAATAATAATAATAATAATAATAATAATAATAATTTTATTTATATAGCGCTCTTTCTCCAATAGGACTCAAGGCGCTTAACAGATACATAGCATAATATAGTACAGAAAATAATGAAGTACATTTTCATAAAATACAGAAGCATGAAGATACTAAAAGGGACACTATGGAAATGCTTTAGTAAACAGAAAAGTCTTGAGTCTACTTTTGAAGGATTCTATAGTTGGGGCCTCTCGCATTGTGCGGGGAAGTGTGTTCCATAGAGTCGGAGCCGCATGACTAAAAGCTCGACCCCCAGATGAATTACGGTAGATTCTAGGTACTGCTAAAAGTCCTTCATCTACAGATCGCAGTAATCGAGTGGGGCAGTATGGGGTCAGAAGCTGTTTCAGGTACCTTGGGCCTTGGTCATGTAATGCTTTGAAACTCAGTAAGCCAATCTTGAAGATGATTCGCCATCTTACAGGCAGCCAGTGAAGGGAGTAGAGGATGGGTGTTATGTGGCTAGAACGGGGCTGGTTGGTTAATAGCCTGGCAGCTGTGTTTTGCACCAGCTGTAAGCGTTGCAATTCTTTTGCTGGTAGACCAAGGTAGAGGGCATTACAGTAGTCTAAACGAGATGATACAAATGCATGTATGACTTTTGGCATGTCATCTGAGGGAATTAAGTGCTTGATTCTGGCTATGTTCCTCAGGTGAAAGAATGAGGATTTGATTGTGGCTGATATCTGATGTTTAAGTGTCAAGCCACCATCCAGGACAACACCAAGATTCCGCACACGATCACTGGTCTGTAATTCTGAATCCCCCAGTGTAAGTCCAGTTGGTTGGCTATGCTGCAGTCTTGTCCTTTGATGTTGCGGTCGTATCAAAAGGACCTCTGTTTTATCCGGGTTCAGTCGCAGCCAACTGGCGCTCATCCACTCCTGTAGTTCAGCTAGACAGCCATTTAGGGTTGCTATTGGGTTATCAGTGCCCGGAGCAAAGGACAAGTACAGTTGTGTATCATCTGCATAGCAGTGGTAGACCAGGCCATGGCGCCTGATTATTTCGCCCAATGGGAGCATGTATACTGCAAAAAGCATGGGGGATAGTATAGAACCTTGTGGGACACCACATGGCAATGGCACTGGTGGTGATGAGTATAATCCAGATGATACTCTCTGTGACCTGCCTGTGAGAAATTATTTGAACCAGCTTAGGACTGTGCCATCCAGACCACAGAAATGTATCAGTCGCTCAATCAGAAGCCCATGGTCCACGGTATCAAATGCTGCCGAGAGATCCAGAAGGATTAATATTGAACAGGTGGTTATGGTTATACTGGTCCAATACATGGCAATGCAATAGGTATACTGGTCTAATACATGGCAATGTATGGTTATACTGGTCTAATACATGGCAATGTATGGTTATACTGGTCTAATACATGACAATGTAATGGGTATACTGGTCTAATATATGGCAATGTAATGGGTATACTGGTCTAATACATGGCAATGTATGGTTATACTGGTCTAATATGTGCAATGTATGGTTATACTGGTCTAATATGTGCAATGTAATGGTTATACTGGTCTAATACATGGCAATGTATCGTTATACTGGTCTAATACATGGCAATGTACGGTTATACTGGTCTAATACGTGCAATGTAATGGTTATACTGGTCTAATACATGGCAATGTATGGTTATACTGGTCTAATACATGGCAATGTACGGTTATACTGGTCTAATACGTGCAATGTAATGGTTATATTGGTCTAATACATGGCAACGTAATGGTTATACTGGTCTAATACATGACAAGGTAATGGTTATACTGGTCTAATACATGGCAATGTAATGGTTATACTGGTCTAAAATGTGCAGTGTAATGGTTTTAGAGACCTACAGTATAATGTGGACACTAATAGTATATAGGTGATGGCTGTCTCTATTGGTATGCTCTGTTTATTCAAAAATATTCCACATATCTGCACGTAGAGCCACAAAATTGTTTATATTGGCTCTTCTGTATGATTTATTTAGTGTTTGTTAAAACTGAGCAACTTCTTAGGTACAGAAGCTGTAGGCAATAGTACGTTTCACACCACTGGTCTGTTTCTACTGAATCAGCCTCTCCATTCTTGTACACACAATGCCAGTGGCAACGGAGATAGCAGAGACTTATAATATAGGCCATTGCCAAGGCCTCAGTTCTGGAACATACAACCAGCATGAAAACCATTTATGTACTGTTCAATAACAAAATGAATGGTGTCAGATTAATCACTAATATAATATACAAAATAGGATTAACTGCTGCAGTTTACACCACTTTCATAGGAGACCCTTATAATGGTTTTATTAGTTCCTTCAATGTCTGGATGTCCTTGAGATCTGCTGTCCTGAATTGCTACTACTTGGTATGTAACATTTTCGTGCATATCAGCTTTGTGCCAGAATTTCCAGACACTTGTGCCTGTGTGTTTGTAAAACAGACTGATAAGAGAACAGGGCATTACAATTAGCATTCAGCTAGAAAATAACACGAGGTCGTGCGGTCTGCATTTCTCATTATCTCTTTCCTCTCTCTGCCAAGTCCGCTGTTCTTAGAACAGTTAGCAGCATCTTGTCACATTACATAGTTCCCTGTCATGTTCACTCGCTGTCCCAGAGTGAATGTATCTCAGCCCTGGGTCTGCTTTGAAATTTTAAGTATACTGGAGCAGAAAATGATCAGATGGTCTGCAGAGGAGGTGCTGACTTAGAAACTGAAATCATATGTTGTCTATGGTCCTAGCAAGCAGTCTGGAAGATATGTCACATTACTTGGTGCATGGCAACAGGCGTTTTAGAACTGACCATTATTTATTCTGTTAGAAACTGTGAATAACATTAATATATACAGTGTGTAACATCTGCTCACCTGCTTTAGCTGTCCCTTGCAGTGTGATAGGGTTACAGTTTTATTAACAACTTGAAAGACACTATTCTGGGGGTGCCTTTCTTCAGTCTTCCAAGGAAAGGGGGTACACCAGGAGTCAGTTCGGGGGTTACCCCTGTTGTGCTAATGGTGAAGGTGCAATGAACCCTGTACCTCTACCTTAATTCATTAAATAATTAGGACACAATGACACAGGTGAAGAAAAAGAACCAAATATGGGTGGGATTTTTTTTATTAAAAATAATATACAGTAATAAAATGACCTTGAAATTAGGGTCTAATGCCTTTAAACATATTACTTCTAATACCTGGGGATCATAAAATAAATGTCACCTTTAACAGTTTTATAGATGAAACCCCAATTTATGGGTACCACCTTATATCCCTAAACTTCCATTTCCTTATCCTATGAGTACTATAATATTACTCATATGGGGCCTGATTCAGGTATGGACACTACTGTCCGGGTGCAATAATATGCTAGTATCAGCCATCCCCTTGTTCACTAGTGTGTTCCGAAGAGGGCAAGCCCTGAGATGCTCATTGTCTGCGCCCCTGTACTCTGTAGCACTGCCGCTGAAGACAGTCCACCATCTGCTCACCTTCGCGACCACCATTGACACTTGCACCAGCCAATGGCAGATGCACTGTCTCCATCTGAACAAGGCCTCTATGGAAGCAGCTATGCATCTGAGAACCCAACAACTTCCACTGACAAACCCGAGGCACTCCTATTACATGCACTCACTTCAGCACACCTCTCAGAAATGTCCCAGAAATGCTTCTCGCTTTACTACTCCATTTCTGATGCCAGTGCCTCTGTACGCAACAGCGCATTTGTGCGCACAATTAGGGTAACGCATGCGGCATAGAGATTCTCAGAATACTTTGAGCATGCGCAGTAGCAAATGATCAACTGTGCAAACGTTGACATTGCACTCAGGGGCTAATTCAGATCTGATCGCTGCTGTGCGTTTTTGCACAGCGGGCGATCAGGTCTGAACTGCACATGCATGTGGACCGCAATGCGCAGGCGCGATGGTCTGCAGCGCTGGGGAGTTCCGGGCAGCGACCAGATGATGCAACAAATCCGATCGCACAGGAGAAGATTGACAGGAACAGGGCGTTTGTGGGTGGCAACTGACCGTTTCTAAGGAGTGTCCGGAAAAACGCAGGAGGGACCTGGCGTTTTGTGGGAGGATTTGTAACTTCAGCTCCGGCCCCGATCATCGCAGTGCTGAGTAAGTCCTGGACTGTGCAGAGACTGTACAAACTGCTGTTTGTGCAGCTCTTCTGCACATGCGATCGCACACCTGCATGGCGAATTCCCCCTCCCCCTGTAGGCAGAGACTACCTGATCACAGGGATGCAAAAAAGGCACCCTAGCGATCAGTTCTGATGTACCCCCTTAGTTAGTGTCCACCTCTGAACAAGGTCCTCAGTGTTTTAGCTGCTCCCAAAAGTTTGCATAATGGTTCCACCAGTTCTGAGACACATTACTACCCTGCACTACTTCTATATTTCTAGCAATGTATGGGGGTAATTCAGACTTCATCGCTGCAGAGGCAGCGATCGCAGTCTGAATTACTATGCGCATTGCGCACACACGGCAGGCGCGCTGCGCATGTGCAGCCAGTGAGATGCAAAAGAATCTCACTGTGCGATCGCCTCTGCCTGATTGACAGGCAGGTCGCGGGGGTAGGGTCTGACATCCGGGGCGGACTGGCCCTGTGCTGGGCTTGCCCCACCTGTTAGAGAAACTGATTATAGATGTGCTAAATTTAGCACATCTACAATCAGGTCTGAATTACCCCCTATATCTGGTGTATTCTGAGATCTGTCATTGCCTTTCTTTTTTTAACAATATTTTCATCAAGGTTTTATTTGGCAGCATAAGCGAGGGAGGGGGTGCGCTGTCTGCTCTGAGCCACTAGGACACCATACTGCTGGAGCCACAATCTCCAGCCCTGGCCAGCTAGATGTGCTACTGCGGTTGCGCAACTTGTCTGCCACGTCTTGAGCTCCATCCTCTATTGTGGAAGCACATGGTCTGTATGTCTCTCCTGTACGGAGAGGGTGAGGTACACCAGAGACCCTGCAAGTGCCACTGTGTCATTACCGCTAGTTGTACCATGAACTCCACTGCCAACAGTGTGTTAGTCCAGCTGTGTGCCTCACTAAACACCACACCACCTGTATTAAATCCCCACTCTTGGTGGTGAGGCAGAGCTTCTTCTGTCATACTCCAGTATACACTAGTATACTCCAGTGCCTCCCCTGCCTACCTTGTCCGCACATCTCTAATCAAAACTCACCAAATTACCAGCAGTGTATACTGCTGCACCTGTGTATAATCCCCACATACACCCTTGGGCTCATATATTGTATATATTGCTGCACCTGTGTATAATGCCAACATGAACCCTCGGGTTCATATATATGTATGTGTAAATCTGTCTCTGATACTAGTCAGTGCCTCCTCAGCCATTTATCTCACCGCACATAGCTGGAACTGCTGAACTTGCTATGTACATTATATGTGTGGTACCCCCATAAAATGGGGTCACCTATTTATCAGTTAGTGTCCCCATTGTTAATATCCAGGGTTTAAATAGTCCCTATTGTCACGATCCGGGTATCTGGACGCCATTACTTACCCTTCAGATGCCTCCTAAGGCGGGCTCAGCGTTCCAGGACCGGATTCCGCTGTTCCTGAGTTTCCACATGCAGAGTGTCAGAGTGGTGTTTTCATCAGCCGCGGCCTCCGCTGTGCCCGCGTGGTTAAATGTGCATCTATCAGCCTGGCGTCTCCTGTCTCCGGTGGCCGGCGCCGCCATTACTGTTTCCCAGACCACATGGATTACAAACCAAACTTCCCTCCAAGTGTCTGCATGGGCGCAGCCATCTTGGATTTTGTCATCTGATCATTTCCACCAATCTGCTGTCTGTATTGTTGTTTTGCATAATTGCCTAGCCAACCCCTTCCTTGCTGCAGGTATAAGTAAGCTGTGCCTGAGCAAGGAAGACGTCAGTGCTTTGGTTGTCAAACCTAGTTCCTGTTTGTCTCTCTTCTATGATTGTCTTCCAGGTTCCAGCTCCTGTCTCAAGACTTCCACCATAGAGACCCGCACCAGCATTCCACCTGCGGTGTAGCCTGACTCTCCAATCCATTGTGGATTCATCTGTTTCCAGCTACAACACTACCTGCTTCCAGCCTCAGCTTCCAGCAGAGTACAGCTTCCCTTAAAGGGCCGGTGTCCTTTCTACACTTTACCACTCTCCACCGGAATTATTATTTCTCCGCTCTCAAGTTCTACATTTCAGTTCACATTTCATCGCTCCCAAAGTTCATTTATTATTTAACTGGTTCCAGCCAGTATCCACTCCGTGCTAACAACAGTCTGGTTCCAGCCAGTATCCACAGCAGCTGTTTTACCTTCAGCAACCCAGCTCTTCCTGGAACACCAGCTGGTACAATCCTGGGTTATCTCCATTGCTACAGCCGGGCCTGGTAAGGACTTTCCATCTAGAAGATCATAAGAACTATCTCACACTACCAGTGCCCTGTGGCTCCTGCCATGCTGTAGTACTCAGGAACTGTATTTATTCTTTGCTGACTTTTACGTTTTCTTTTATTGCTGCTGTGATGCGGAGTTGTCATAATAAACATCATTGACTTTTATCTAAGTTGTCGTGGTCACGCCTTCGGGCAGTTATTATTCATGTTACTTACATGTCCAGGGGTCTGATACAACCTCCCAGGTTCCGGTACATCTCAGCCCCTACAACTGAGGCTGCCTCCCGTCAGCTCAGGCCCTCAGTTGTGACAGTAAGCACTGACCAAATGAATCCAGCCGGAGACCAGGATCAAGCGGCCAGGCCGATGCAAGAACTGGCAGCCCGACTAGAACATCAGGAGGCTGCACAGGGCCACATCATCCGCTGTCTCCAGGATCTCTCTACTCGGCTGGATGGGATTCAGACAACTCTCCGTGGATCAGGCGCATCTGGTGCGTCAACCACAGTGACTCCAGCTATAACCCCACCCACCTTACCCATTTCTGCTCCACGTCTTCATCTTCCAACACCAGCAAAATTTGACGGATCTCCAAGATTCTGCAGGGGATTTCTCAACCAGTGTGAGATTCAGTTTGAGCTACAACCTGGCAATTTTCCCAGTGACCGTACAAAAATTGCCTACATCATCTCTCTTCTCAGTGGCTCCGCCCTTGACTGGGCATCACCGTTATGGGAGAGGTCCGACACCCTGCTATCTTCTTACACTGCATTCGTGTCAACATTCAGGCGCATCTTCGACGAGCCAGGCCGGGTAACCTCAGCTTCATCCGAGATTCTCCGTTTACGCCAGGGGTCACGTACTGTAGGACAATATCTGATACAGTTCCAGATCCTGGCATCCGAACTGGCATGGAACGACGAGGCCCTGTATGCTGCATTCTGGCATGGCTTATCTGAGCTTATTAAAGATGAGTTAGCTACCAGAGACTTACCTTCTAAGTTAGATGAGCTAATCTCACTCTGCACGAAAGTTGATTTACGTTTCAGAGAGAGAGCAACTGAGCGTGGAAGATCATCTGCTCCAAAATCTTCTGCTCCTCCTCCTCGTCAACTGTCACCATCTAAAGATGAGCCCATGCAAATTGGCCGTTCCCGTTTAACTCCTGCTGAGCGCCGAAGACGTCTCTCTGAGTCTCTTTGTCTTTACTGTGCAGCTCCGTCTCACACCATCAATGCCTGTCCCGAACGTCCGGGAAAACTCCAAACCCTAGCTCGCCCAGGAGAGGGCCGGCTAGGAGTAATGATCTCCTCTCCATCTCCTCATGATTGTAATCTCCCAGTCTCGCTTCAAGTTGCTCAACGTTATCGGAACGTCATTGCTCTCCTTGATTCCGGAGCAGCTGGGAACTTTATTACTGAAGCCTATGTTAAACGGTGGTCCCTACCCACCGAGAGACTTCCTTCCTCCTTTTCCTTAACTGCCGTGGATGGCAGTAAAATTTTTGATACTGTTATTGCTCTAAGGACTCTACCAGTTCGTCTGAGAGTGGGAGTTCTTCATTCTGAACTTATTTCACTTTTAGTGATTCCAAGAGCCACACATCCTGTGGTCCTGGGCCTTCCATGGCTCCGTCTTCACAATCCTACAATTGATTGGACGACTACGCAAATCCTGGCATGGGGTTCCTCCTGTGCAGAGACATGTTTGTTTAAAGTATTGCCTGTCTGTTCTTCCTCCCCCAGGTCGTCTGATGTTCCACCTCCTCCATATCAAGATTTCACGGATGTGTTCAGTAAAGCTTCTGCTGATATCCTTCCTCCTCATAGAGAATGGGACTGCCCGATTGATCTCGTTCCAGGGAAGGTTCCACCTCGAGGCCGAACTTATCCGTTGTCTCTCCCCGAGACGCATTCTATGGAGGAATACATTAAAGAGAACCTAGCAAAGGGGTTCATTCGACCTTCTTCTTCTCCAGCCGGCGCAGGCTTCTTTTTTGTAAAGAAGAAAGATGGTGGTCTGCGGCCGTGCATCGACTACAGAGGTTTGAACGACATTACCATCAAGAACCGCTATCCTTTACCCCTGATTACTGAGCTCTTTGACAGAGTTAGCGGAGCTACCATCTTTACAAAGCTGGACCTGAGAGGTGCATACAATCTCATCCGGATCCGTGAGGGTGACGAGTGGAAGACCGCATTTAACACCCGTGACGGACATTATGAGTACCTCGTCATGCCCTTCGGATTGAGCAATGCTCCAGCTGTCTTCCAGCATTTCGTCAATGAGATCTTCAGAGACATTCTATACCGTCATGTCGTGGTCTATCTAGATGATATCCTCATTTTTGCCAACGATTTAGAGGAACATCGTTTCTGGGTAAAGGAGGTTCTGTCCCGTCTCCGTGTCAATCATCTCTACTGCAAATTAGAGAAATGCGTCTTTGAAGTCAAGTCCATTCCGTTTCTAGGGTACATTGTGTCCGGTTCCGGACTAGAGATGGATCCTGAGAAACTACAAGCAATCCAGAATTGGCCGGTACCCTTAACCCTCAAAGGGGTCCAGAGGTTCTTAGGGTTCGCCAATTATTACCGAAAGTTTATACGAGACTTTTCCACCATTGTGGCGCCTATTACTGCTTTCACCAAGAAGGGTGCTAACCCGTCCAAGTGGTCTGAAGAAGCCATGCAAGCTTTTCATCTTTTAAAACAGAGGTTCATCTCTGCACCTGTCCTGAAACAGCCTGACATCGACTCTCCTTTCATCTTAGAGGTGGATGCCTCCTCCGTTGGAGTAGGAGCGGTGTTATCTCAGAGGGCTAAAGATGGTCATTTACATCCTTGCAGTTTCTTCTCACGGAAGTTCTCCCCAGCGGAGCGCAACTATGCCATTGGCGACCAGGAGTTGCTAGCCATCAAGCTCGCTCTAGAGGAGTGGAGATATCTGTTGGAGGGAGCTTCTCATTCAATCACCATCCTTACAGACCACAAGAACCTTCTATATCTAAAAGGCGCACAATGTCTCAACCCTCGTCAGGCCAGATGGGCACTTTTCTTTTCCAGGTTCGACTTTAAACTCCAGTTCTGTCCGGGCTCTCAGAATCGCAAGGCCGATGCCCTTTCCCGCTCATGGGAGCAAGAAAATGAGTCAGAGTCTTCAGACAAGCATCCTATTATAAATCCGTTGGCATTCTCCACGGTAGGGATGGACTCTATGCCCCCATCAGGGAAAAGTTTTGTGAAGCCGACACTAAGGAAGAAGCTCATGCATTGGGCCCATGCTTCCCGTTTTGCCGGACATACAGGTATCCAAAAAACCCTGGAGTTTATCTCTAGGTCCTATTGGTGGCCAACTCTGAAAAAGGACGTTTTGGAGTTTATTGCATCTTGCCCAAAGTGTGCTCAACATAAAGTATCCCGCCAGTCGCCTGCGGGGCAACTGGTTCCACTATCTGTTCCCCGTCGACCATGGACCCATTTGTCGATGGATTTTATTACTGATTTGCCCATGTGCAACAAGTTCAATACCATCTGGGTGGTAGTTGACCGGTTCACCAAGATGGCACACTTCATTCCTCTCACCGGTCTTCCGTCAGCTTCCAAGTTGGCTCAAGTATTCATACAAGAGATCTTCCGACTCCACGGTCTTCCAGAAGAAATTATCTCAGATCGAGGAGTTCAATTCACAGCCAAATTCTGGCGAAGTTTATGTCAAGTCCTCCAAGTCAAATTAAAGTTTTCCACGGCTTACCATCCTCAGACCAATGGTCAAACTGAGAGGGTGAATCAGGACTTGGAGGCCTTCCTCCGCATCTATGTGTCCTCCTCTCAAGATGACTGGGTTCAATTACTTCCCTGGGCCGAGTTCTGTCATAACAACCAGTATCATTCTTCATCTTCTTCAACACCATTCTTCACCAACTTTGGATTCCACCCTAAAGTCCCTGAGTTCCAACCGCTTCCAGCAACTTCTGTTCCCGCAGTGGATATCACCTTGCATCAGTTTGCCAATATCTGGAAGAGCGTACGATCAGTTCTGCTCAAGGCATCGTTCAGGTACAAGAAGTTTGCGGATAAGAAGCGTCGAGCATTTCCTGCTCTCAAGGTGGGTGATCGGGTATGGTTATCCACGAAGAATTTGAGGTTAAGAGTTCCCAGTATGAAGTTTGCACCTCGCTACATCAGTCCTTTTAAAATTGATCAAGTCATCAATCCTGTTGCTTACAGACTCCAGTTACCTCCCTTCTTAAAAATACCCAGGACATTCCATGTTTCCCTGTTGAAACCGCTAATCTTGAATCGGTTTCATTCCTCACTTCCACCAACTCCGAAAGTCCAAACTCAACGAGGCGTTGAGTATGAAGTGGCCAAGATCCTGGACTCACGTCACCGTTACGGTCAACTTCAGTATCTCATTGACTGGAAGGGCTATGGTCCTGAAGAACGCTCTTGGACCAATGCCTCAGACGTCCATGCTCCTGCCTTGGTCCGAAATTTCCACGCAAAGTTTCTTTTAAAGCCTAAGAAGTGTCCTGGGGCCACTCCTAAAGGGGGGGGGTGCTGTCACGATCCGGGTATCTGGACGCCATTACTTACCCTTCAGATGCCTCCTAAGGCGGGCTCAGCGTTCCAGGACCGGATTCCGCTGTTCCTGAGTTTCCACATGCAGAGTGTCAGAGTGGTGTTTTCATCAGCCGCGGCCTCCGCTGTGCCCGCGTGGTTAAATGTGCATCTATCAGCCTGGCGTCTCCTGTCTCCGGTGGCCGGCGCCGCCATTACTGTTTCCCAGACCACATGGATTACAAACCAAACTTCCCTCCAAGTGTCTGCATGGGCGCAGCCATCTTGGATTTTGTCATCTGATCATTTCCACCAATCTGCTGTCTGTATTGTTGTTTTGCATAATTGCCTAGCCAACCCCTTCCTTGCTGCAGGTATAAGTAAGCTGTGCCTGAGCAAGGAAGACGTCAGTGCTTTGGTTGTCAAACCTAGTTCCTGTTTGTCTCTCTTCTATGATTGTCTTCCAGGTTCCAGCTCCTGTCTCAAGACTTCCACCATAGAGACCCGCACCAGCATTCCACCTGCGGTGTAGCCTGACTCTCCAATCCATTGTGGATTCATCTGTTTCCAGCTACAACACTACCTGCTTCCAGCCTCAGCTTCCAGCAGAGTACAGCTTCCCTTAAAGGGCCGGTGTCCTTTCTACACTTTACCACTCTCCACCGGAATTATTATTTCTCCGCTCTCAAGTTCTACATTTCAGTTCACATTTCATCGCTCCCAAAGTTCATTTATTATTTAACTGGTTCCAGCCAGTATCCACTCCGTGCTAACAACAGTCTGGTTCCAGCCAGTATCCACAGCAGCTGTTTTACCTTCAGCAACCCAGCTCTTCCTGGAACACCAGCTGGTACAATCCTGGGTTATCTCCATTGCTACAGCCGGGCCTGGTAAGGACTTTCCATCTAGAAGATCATAAGAACTATCTCACACTACCAGTGCCCTGTGGCTCCTGCCATGCTGTAGTACTCAGGAACTGTATTTATTCTTTGCTGACTTTTACGTTTTCTTTTATTGCTGCTGTGATGCGGAGTTGTCATAATAAACATCATTGACTTTTATCTAAGTTGTCGTGGTCACGCCTTCGGGCAGTTATTATTCATGTTACTTACATGTCCAGGGGTCTGATACAACCTCCCAGGTTCCGGTACATCTCAGCCCCTACAACTGAGGCTGCCTCCCGTCAGCTCAGGCCCTCAGTTGTGACACCTATCAGTATATACTGTATATACTTTTTTTAAGAGCCAGAATGTAGTTCCAGCAATCAAGGTTAATCATGGAGCCTCGTAGCTGTTGGCAGGTGAACTTTATGTGACTCTACCGTCTTGGGCTGTACTAAGCATGAGGAGGAAGATCCGGCAAGATCCCTGAGCAGGTCAGCAGCACAAATCCCCAGCAATGCAGTGTTTGCATGCTGATGCCCTGTGAAGCGTGTACACGCGTAGAAGTGACGGCATCTCACATCTGTGAACATCTTTGCCTGATTGACAGTCAGAGGCGTTCCCGGGGCAGGAGGGGTCGTCGCAGAAGCATTGGGGGGGGGGGGGGGGCGCGGTCCAGACAATGCAGACGTGTCTTGACCATTTGTAAAGCAGGCATCGTCAGCTGCATGACGTCATGCGCAGCCGCTGCGACCCAAAGGATTGCTGTATGACTAAGCCAAGCGACACAAGTGTGCGGCACAAACACCTGGCCCCTCTAGGAGTGGCACTGCAGTGGCAGACAGGCCCATCTAGGAGTGGCACTGCAGTGGCAGACAGGATGGCAGATTTAAAAAATAGGCCCAAAACAGTAAATGATGCAAAGAAGAAAAAGAGTTGCAATGAGGTAGCTGGATGACTAAGCTAAGCGACACAAGTGTGCGGCACAAACACCTGGCCCATCTAGGAGTGGCACTGCTGTAGCAGACAGGATGGCACTTAAAAAAACTAGGCCCCAAACAGCACATGATGGAAGTAAAAGAGGTGCAATGAGGTAGCTGTATGACTAAGCTAAGCGACACAAGTGTGCGGCACAAACAACATGGGGCGTGCTGGAATTTGCCCAGATTTAATACATGCACAATATTGGTGGCACAGGATAGCGTACCCCTAAACCAAACACACCCACACACCCTTTTATTTGAAGCTATTATAATATTATGCAGCACAGGCGAGCATACCACTACCCCAAACAGGGCAAACCCTGTAAAAATTATTTGGATAATAATATAAGTAATGTATATAACCCTTTTATTTGGAGTAAATAATATACAGCACAGGACACCACCACTCGACTTATGGCAGCACAAGACATCACCACTGGACTGATGCAGCACAAGACAGCACCACTGGACTGCACTGGACTTATACCGCAGTATTCCTGGACTTATACGGCAGTACCCCTGGGCTTGTACGGCAGTGTCAGACAGGATGGCACTTTAAAAACTAGTCCCCAAACAGAACATGATGCAATTAAGTAAAAGAGGTGCAAGATGGAATTGTCCTTGGGCCCTCCCACCCACCCTTATGTTGTATAGACAGGTCATGCACACTTTAACAAACCAATCATTTCAGCATCAGGGTCTGCCACACGACTGTGGCTGAAATGACTGGTTTGTTTGGGCCCCCACCAAAAAAGAAGCAATCAATCTCTCCTTGTACAAACTGGCTCTACAGAGGCAAGATGTCGACCTCATCCTCATCATCCGATTCCTCACCCCTTTCACTGTGTACTTCCTCCTCACAGAGTATTAATTCGTCCCCACTGGAATCCACCATCACAGGTCCCTGTGTACTTTCTGTAGGCAATTGCTGGTAAAGGTCTTCCCGGAGGAATTTATAATTCATTTTGATGAACATCATCTTCTCCACATTTTGTGGAAGTAACCTCCTACGCCGATCGCTGACAAGGTTACCGGCTGCACTAAACACTCTTTCAGAGTACACACTGGAGGGGGGGGCAACTTAGGTAAAATAAAGCCAGTTTGTGCAAGGGCATCCAAATTGCCTCTTTTTCCTGCCAGTATACTGTCACTCGTATAATCGTCCACCATTCTTTCAATGGTGACAGAATCACATGTAGTGACAGTAGATATATCAGTAATCGTTGGCAGGTCCTTCAGTCTGGACAAGATGTTAACACTCGCTCCTGACTGCCCTGCATCACCGCCAGCAGGTGGGCTTGGAAATCTTACCCTTTTCCTCGCAGCCCCAGTGGCGGGAGAAAGTGAAGGAGGAGCTGTTGACGATTCACAGCAGCGCGTTGTGGTTAATGGATCTTTTTCAACTTGGACTGAAGTGCTAAGTGGTGTGCCGCAAGGCTCAGTATTAGGACCGCTATTGTTCAATATTTTCATTAACGACCTAACAGAAGGTCTAGAGAGCATGGTGTCAATTTTTGCAGATGATACCAAATTGTGTAAAGTTATAAATGCAGAGGGGGATGCTGAGTCGCTTCAGAATGACTTAGTTAAATTAGAAGCTTGGGCAGCGAAATGGAGAATGCGCTTCAATACAGACAAGTGTAAGGTAATGCACTGTGGTAACAAGAACAAAAATAACACTTACCTACTAAATGGGTAAAATTAGGGGATTCTGTACTGGAAAAGGACTTAGGTGTCCTCATAGATAGCAAACTAAGCAGTAGTACCCAAAGTAGGACAGCAGCAAAGAAGGCTAACAAGATATTAGCATGCATAAAACAGGGAATTGATGCTAGGGACGAGAGTATTATACTCCAGTTATATAAATCACTTGTGAGGCCACACCTTGAATACTGTGTACAATTCTGGGCACCTTACTACAAAAAGGATATCCTGGAGCTAGAAAAGGTTCAAAGGCGGGCGACAAAACTAATTAAGGGTATGGAGACGCTGGAATACGAGGAAAGGCTTGCAAGACTAGGCATGTTTACACTGGAAAAGAGGAGATTAAGAGGGGACATGATCAACATTTACAAATATATAAGGGGACAATATACAGATCTTGCGCAGGACCTGTTTTTGGTTAGATCAACACAGAGAACTCGTGGACACTCGCTCAGGTTAGAGGAGATTCCACACAATACGGCGTAAAGGCTTTTTTATGGTAAGGACGATACGTGTTTGGAATTCCCTGCCTGAGGGAGTTGTAATGGCCAACTCAGTCAACACCTTTAAGAATGGGTTAGATAAATTCCTAATGGATAAGGATATCCAGGGTTACGGGGCATAGTCACGCACTATGGTTATTATAAAAAAGAGGGGTTAATCGGAACGGCAGTCAGCAACTTCAGTCAAAATTTTATACAAAATAATCGTGCATAGGAGACCACAAATAGGTTGAACCCGATGGACAATTGTCTTTTTTCAACCTTAGATACTATGTTACTATGTTACATTCCACTTGAGTTGACAATTTTCTCACCAGCAGGTCTTTGAACCCCTGCAGATTTGTGTCTGCTGGAAAGAGAGATACAACGTAGGCTTTAAACCTAGGATCGAGCACGGTGGCCAAAATGTAGTGCTCTGATTTCAACAGATTGACCACCCTTGAATCCTGGCAAAGCAAATTAAGGGGTCTATCCACAAGTCCCACATACTTTGCGGAATCACTCCGTCTTAGCTCCTCCTTCAATTTCTCCAGCTGCTTCTGCAAAAGCCTGATGAGGGGAACTCAAGCTGGCAGTGTCTGAAATGACTTCACATGTGGCAAGTTCGAAGGGTTGGAGAACCTTGCACAAGACGGAAATCATTCTCCACTGCACTTGAGTCAGGTGCATTCCCCCTCCTTTGCCTATATCGTAGGTGGATGTATAGGCTTGAATGGCCTTTTGCTGCTCCTCCATCCTCTGGAGCATATAGAGTGTTGAATTCCACCTCGTTACCACCTCTTGCTTCAGGTGATGGCAGGGCAGGTTCAGGCATGTTTGATGGCGCTCCAGTCTTCGGCACGCGGTGGCTGAATGCCGAAAGTGGCCCACAATTTTTCGGCCACCAACAGCATTTCCTGCATGCCCCTGTAATTTTTCAAAAAATTCTGCACCACCAAATTAATTGTATGTGCAAAACATGGGACGTGCTGGAATTTGCCCAGATGTAATGCATGCACAATATTGGTGGCGTTGTCCGATATCACAAATCCCCAGGAGATTCTAATTGGGGTAAGCCATTGTGCAATGATGTCCGTCCATTTCCGTAAGAGGTTGTCAGTGGTGTGCCTCTTACGGAAAGCGGTGATACATAGCATAGCCTGCCTTGGAACGAGTTGGCATTTGTGAGATGCTGCTACTGGTGCCGCTGCTGTTGTTGCTGCAGGAGGCCATACATCTACCCAGTGGGCTGTCACAGTCATATAGTCCTTAGTCTGCCCTGCTCCACTTGTCCGCATGTATGTGGTTAAGTGGACAGTGGGTACAACTGCATTTTTTAGGACACTGAGGACACTTTTTCTGATGTCTCTGTACATTCTCGTTATCGCCTGCCTAGAGAAGCGGAACCTAGATGGGATTTGATACTGGGGACACAGTACCTCAAACAATTATCTAAGTCCCACTGAACTAATGGCGGATACCGGACGCACGTCTAACACCAACATAGGTGTTAAGGCCTCAGTTATCCGCTTTACAAAAGGATGACTGCTGTCATATTTCATCTTCCTCACAAAGGACTGTTGGACAATCAATGGCTTACTGGAAGTAGTACAAGTGGTCTTCCGACTTCCCCCCTCTGGGATGACGATTGACTCCCAGCAGCAACAACACCAGCGGCAGCAACAGCAGGCATACCACTCAAGGATCCTCAGGAGGATTTCCTGTTAGGAAAGGACTCCTCAGTCTTGACAGTGACTTTGCCTGCAGGACTACTGACGTTCCTGACTGTGGAGGAAGCTGACGTTGAGGGAGTTGGTGGTGTGGCTTGCAGGAGATGGGTACAAGAGGAAGAAGGGATTTAGGTGTCAGTGGACTTCTCACGCTCTTACTCAAAGTTTCACAACTTGACACTGACTTATGATGAATGCGCTGCAGGTGACGGATAAGGGAGGATGTTCCTAGGTGGTTAACATCCTTACCCCTACTTATTACAGATTGGCAGAGGCAACAGATAGCTTGACACCTGTTGTCCGGTTTTGTGGAGAAATAATTCCACACCGAAGAGTTGGCTTTTTTGTTAGTTTGCCCAGGCATCACAATGGACTTCTTCATCCCATGGACAACAGGTGTCTCCCCCGGTGTCTGACTTAAACAAACCACATCACCATCAGAATCCTCATCGTCAACTTCCTCCTCAGCACCAGCAACACCCATATCCTCATCCTGGTGTACTTCAACAGTGACATCTTCAATTTCAGGAACTGGACTGTGGGTGCTCTTTCCAGCACTTGCAGGGGGCGTGCATCCTTCCCTATTACCTTACCTATTATCCTACTTATTACAGATTGAAAGAGGCAACACACGGCTTGACACCTGTTGTCCGGATTTGTGGAGAAATAATTCCACACCGAAGAGGTGGCCTTTTTGGTATTTTACTCAGGCATCACAATGGGCTTCTTCATCCCACAGACAACAGGTGTCTCCCCCAGTGCCTCATTTAAACAAACCACATCACCATCAGAATCCTCATCGTCAAATTCCTCCTCAGCACCAGCAACACCCATATCCTCATCCTGGTGTACTTTAATAGTGACATCTTCAATTTGAATATCAGAAACTGGACTGTGGGTGCTCCTTCCAGCACTTGCAGGGGGCGTGCAAATGGTGGAAGGAGCCACCTCTTCCCGTGCAGTGTTGGGAAGGTCAGGCATTGCAACCAATGACACACTTGGACTCTCCTTGGGGATTTGTGATACCATCTTAGAACGCACAGTTCTTTTCTGTGCTTTTTCCACCTTAACTCTTTTTAATTTTTCTAGCGGGAGGATGAGGACTTCCATCATCATGTGAAACTGAACCACTAGTCATGAACATAGGCCAGGGCCTTAGCCATTCCTTGCCACTCCATGTCGTAAATGGCATATTGCCAAGTTTACGTTTCTTCTCAGATGATTTAAATTTCTTTTTCTGGGTTTTTATACTAAACTTTGGCTTTTTGGATTTTACATGCCCTCTGCTATCACATTGGTCATCGGCCTTGGCAGACGACGTTGATGACACTTCATCGTCTACTGTATGTCATGACTAGTGGCAGCAGCTTCAGCACTAGGAGAAAGTGGCTCTTAATCTTTCCCTATTTTATCCTCCAAATTTTTGTTCTCCATTATTTTTCTAGAGTTATATAACACAATATGCGGCACAGGAGAGCGTACCCCTACACCTCAAAGGGCAAACCCTGTAAAAATTATTTGGATTAAATATTAATAACCGCTTTATTTAGAGTAAATAATATACAGCACAGGACAGCACCACTGAATTTATATGGCAGCACCACTGGACTGGATTATACGGAATTATATGGATTTATATGGAATTATACGGCAGGATCACTGTAATTATACGGCAGGATCACTGTAATTATACGACAGGATTACTGTAATTATACAGCAGGATCACTGGAATTATACGGCAGGGTCACTGTAATGATACGGCAGGATCACTGTAATTATACAACAGGATTACTGTAATTATACAGCAGGATCACTGGAATTATACGGCAGGATCACTGGAATTATACGGAAGGATCGCTGGAATTATATGGCAGGATTACTGGAATTATACGGCAAGATTACTGGAATTATACAGCAGGATCACTGGATTTATACGGCAGTACTGCTGGACATATATGGCAGTACCGCTGGACATATACAGCAGGATCACTGGACATATACGGCAGTCCACTGTACATATACAGCAGTACAGGGACACCACCACTGGACTGATGCAGGACAACACAGCACTGCTTTTGTCCATTTTGCAGTGTTTGGGAGCAAATGGTCGAATGTCCTTTGCTTTTATCCATTACCAGATTTTCATTCCAACCAGCTAAATCTGTCAGATAATCTGCCAGATAATTGCATAGTGTGTACCTAGCTTTAAGATAGGTACATACTATACAATTATCTGGCAGATTATCGTTTAACCAATTTGTCTGAACGACAGGTTTTGTTTGTTTTCCAGTGTTTGGGAGCAAATGGTCGATTGTCAGTTTCTCTCATCCATTACCAGATTTTCATTACAACCAGCCAGATCTGGCAGATTATCTGCCAGATAATTGTATAGTGTGTACCTAGCTTTACTCTCTCTCTCCTGATTAAGACACCTGAGTAGGTTTCCCTCGTGTGAGTAATCAGCAGGATCTTGTATACAGCTTCTGGTATCTCTGTTCATTGTGTTCGCAAGAAGTTCCAGCAGCCATGTTTCCTTGTCAGCTGTTGGAGTGCAGGTTACTCTCAGCTGACTCCTTCCACCAATTGCAGTCTACCTAAGGGTATAAAGCAGGTCTCCAGGAACAGGAAGGTGCCTGTGCAACTAGTTACATTGTGTGTGTGACAAGAGAAACTGCATTTCGTCTCCTGGGCAGAAGTACCAGGTCCAATATATACTTCAGCTGGTAACCAGTCTGGTCCAGCTTAATACTTCAGCCGGTAACCAGCATGGTCCATTTTATGCTTCAGCCGGTTAGCAGTGTGGTGCAGCTTAATACTTCAGCCGGTAACCAATCCGGTCCAGTTTATGCTTCAACCGGTAACCAGTCCGGTCCAGCTTAATACTTCAGCCGGTAACCATTTCGGTCCAGCTTAATACTTCAGCCGGTAACCAGTCCGGTCCAGCTTAATACTTCAGCCGGTAACCAGTCCGGTACAGAACCACTCAATGGACTACTACCAATAATTCATACCAAAGGCAGTTCTCACTGCTGACCAAATCTCATGTGAATGAGTTACATTCAGCCCTCTCGATTCTAGCCACGAGTTGCAGCTGTAGGATTCCATTCATCACCTGAAGCAGGTAACACTGTGACCCAACCTTTTAACTGCGCAGATAGATGTGTGTCAAAGTATTTTTTGAAAAGGGCAGAAGGAAGAAAGGGGGAAGAGGAAGGATTACCAACAAAATTACGAAAATAAAGTGCCTTACCGTTTGTTTTGGCCAGTCTCTTAAGAATACTGTTGATGTGTTCCATTGCATATGTATGCCAACTATCTTCCCTAATAGAAGAGGGGCTGCAGTTTTCCATCAGAACCATGGCCCTCATTCCGAGTTGTTCGCTCGGTATTTTTCATCGCATCGCAATGAAAATCCGCTTAGTACGCATGCGCAATGTTCGCACTGCGACTGCGCCAAGTAACTTTGCTATGTAGAAAGTAATTTTACTCACGGCTTTTTCATCGCTCCGGCGATCGTAATGTGATTGACAGGAAATGGGTGTTACTGGGCGGAAACACGGCGTTTCAGGGGCGTGTGGCTGAAAACGCTACCGTTTCCGGAAAAAACGCAGGAGTGGCCGGAGAAACGGTGGGAGTGCCTGGGCGAACGCTGGGTGTGTTTGTGACGTCAAACAGGAACGACAAGCACTGAACTGATCGCACAGGCAGAGTAAGTCTGAAGCTACTCTGAAACTGCTAAGTAGTTAGTAATCGCAATATTGCGAATACATCGGTCGCAATTTTAAGAAGCTAAGATTCACTCCCAGTAGGCGGCGGCTTAGCGTGTGTAACTCTGCTAAATTCGCCTTGCGACCGATCAACTCGGAATGAGGGCCCATAGTTGCCAACATTCTGGCTGCCTCCTCCTAGAGAGAAGCAGAAGAAACAAGATTAACCTGTATCCGTTTCCAAGTTTCTATTTTATGTGCTTCCTGTGTATCACCTTCCCAAAGCAGATCAGTTAATCCAGTTCAGATTCAGGGTTTGGTATAAAAGCAAGAGGTGATGAATGGTTGAGAGCAATCCTCTAGTGGGGGAAAGTAGCCAGCATAGCAACTCAAGTGTTGTCTCCCGCTGTGGTCATCTGTGCAAGGTAGTAGAGAGCCTGGTTGGGCCCAGGTACTTTTCACAGGGTGTGGCCTAATCACAGATGGTATTTTAAGCTCCACACTGCAGCCCAGCACACAGCAGCATGTGCTGGGCTGAGGAGAGGAGAAGAGCCACAGCTGCTATTGCCAGGTAAGGGTACGGGGCCCTGTTTCCCCACTGCCCCCCCCCCCCCCCCCCATCAGACCTGTGCCCGGGTAATTTGTACCCTCTGCCCCCCTCTCTCGGCACCAATGCTTCAGTGGTTTAAACAGAATGGTATAAGCTGCAAATTTTGATACATTGATAGTGGCAGTTTTTAAGGGAGTATATATCTGTCCTTAACGTGGTATCCGTTCAGAATCAGATGGTCAACAATATTAAAGTCCACACTCATTAGGATGACATTGACATTGTCGACATGGACAGATGCAAGCCATAGGGAAATGTCGACGCTTTAAAATGATTGACACGTGAAAAGGTCGACATGGTTTTTTTTTTCAATTAGATTTTTTACTTTTTCATACTTTACCATCCACGTAGACTACGATTGGGAACAGTAACCTGTGGCCATGCAAGGGGATGCGGTACACTAATTGGGGTTCCTGGTCATGTTGCGGAAGAAATTACACAAAAAACAGTTCAAAAATACATGTCAACCTTTTCATGTGTCGACCTTTTCATGTGTTGATCATTTGTCCATGTTGACCATGTCAATGTCAACCAATGGTGGTCGACCTAATGACTGTCGACCGTTCATATCGGAACCTCTTAACGTCAAAGGGGAGGCTTAGAAGTGGGGCTATCTCTGTAATTAAGAGGAGGCTGTATATGATCTGTGAGAGACCACCATTGTCTTTGACAGACCACTGCACAAAATAATGTATATTCCCTATTCCCTGAAACAGAAAAAATTATTTCAAGAGATGTCTGCGATAGGTCCTCATTTGTTAAATACAGGATTTGGGTAGCCTGTACCAGCATGGTGTGCGGGAGAAGCTTAGAAGTATATTTACTAAAGTGCTGGCTTATAGAAGTGGTATGTTGCCCATAGGAGCCAATCAGATTCTACTTATCATTTATATAGCAACTTCTAGAAGATAATAGCTATAATCTGATTGGTTGCAAAGGCAACATTTCTACATTTCTACTTCTATAAAACTGCATTTTAATAAATTTACCAAGGGGGAATAGCATGCTAAGCAGGCTGAACAGCATGGCAATTGCACCAGCTACTGACCTCCTGTGCAATGTCAGAGCTGTAGGAAGAAGCGCTGTTTGGTATGTTATTAGCATAGTGAGTGTGTCTATTTCTCTCTCCCTGGCAAATCGGGGAGGGAAGAATTTTTTTTTTCTGTTACAGTACATACAGTATTGTGGCAGGGTTGTGTCTGATCCCTTTGCGACCAGGAAGTGACAGAACGAGAGGGCAGTAGATAACTTCCGCCCTTACAGCACCTAAATGTTTTCTCCGTTCTCCTTTCATTTGAGGTTATTTTGTTTTCTATGCGCCATTGGACACTCGCCACGCTTCAGGCTCGGGGTCTCGCTTCGTTCCCACAGTTTACTATTCAAATAGTTTGTGACATGGACCCAGGGGCTTATGGGAAAGGTCCTCTCCACGAATGGAAACTAGACTCTACCATTGTGGCAGGGATTGTGTTGGAAAACAGATGAGATTATGGGCGGGATGTACTAAGCGGAAAATGCGGTAAACTCCCTGTTTACCGCATTTTCCGGATGTACTAACCCCCGGCCGGCAGGACAGCGCCGCGGTGGGGTACGTACGTCCATAGAAGCCTATGCGCTTCTCTCCGCGGCGCTGTGTGAGGGATCCGATCGGATCCCTCCCAGCATGCCCTGCGGCCGCCCCGTCACCCCGCGCATGCGCAGACTGACTCCTGGGGCCGAATCCCGGAAGTCAGGCTGCCGCTGCGCATCGCGGAGGACAGCTCTTATCGGAAAAGCTGTCCTCCGCAATGCTGATCGCATATGTTAGTACATATGCGATCAGCATCGTGGCGATGGGCGGCGATGTACATTAGTACAACCCGCCCTATGTGTGGCTGGAGGTATTCGCCCACACAGAGAAGAAAAGAGGTATGTTAATTGTTAACACTCCTAGAGGCTGCCCTGTGGAGGCAGAACCCAGTTGGGGTTCTAGCAATCAGATAGTCCTGGTGGGACTGCAGTCAGGGACCAGTGTGTGCTTGGAAGCCATTGGTGGCTAGGAAGCCCGGTTCTTGCCTGTAGGAGATAGGGAGAACCTCTGAACTGCAACTGTGAAGCTGTGGCAGCCAGCCAAGCCAGGCCGAAGCCTGTGTTACTCTGCAGGGCGCAGAGTGTGAGACTTTGTGCCTCCATGCAAGAGACTTTTTGGTTACAGACTAGAGGCCTATGTAGAGGGGCCGTGAGGTGAAATAGAGCCCTGAATGGGGGCTAGGCTGTTTATATTTTGTTTCATTTTTGCTGAAAGTAAAGCAATATTTCATTTATTCACTGGGAAAGCTGTATGTGGACTCTGACTAATAGACACTGCACAAATACACCCCTCTACCAAGCTAATTACCCCATATCCTCACAATGCATACTTGCCTACCTGACCCTCTCCATGAGGGAGAAAATGCTCTGTTCCTGGACTTTCCTGGTAATGTATGATTGCCATCACCTGTGGTGAGCTAGTTAATTGATAAGAAAGGTGTTTCACCACAGGTGATGGCAATCATACATTACCAGGAAAGTCCAGGAACAGAGCATTTTCTCCCTCATGGAGAGGGTCAGGTAGGCAAGTATGTCACAATGTAAAAACCTGTACTTACCTAAGGAGGACAAGAAGTATTTAGAACTTAATTACAGTAAATAAGAAATACACTAGAGCTGCACTAAGAAACCGCTGTTCAGTGCTTTCCTGGGCATTGGACATTTACAAACATGTTTTTAAGATTATTTTCCATAGAGCACAAGTAATAGGGAGCAGCTGTTGTCATTTACATAGTTCCCTGACATTTCCCTATGGCTTGCATAACTCCCTCTAATGGTAACGCTTGCTTTATGCCATTTAATTTTGTCTGTCATACTCTTCTAATCATAAGTCACATCATTGTGACACCTTTATGCTTCCTAGGGAATTTCCCACTATCTCTCATACTCCCATTCACCCACAGGAAATATTTCCCAAATCCCTTTTCTCTGGGAAACATCTCACTCCCCTTTGTCCCTGAAACAAGCCGACATCCTAGCGTGCTGAAGCCACCCCTCTCTGTTACAAATAAGTCAACACGGGCTGCCCCATAGTTTATATTAAACAGGAAGATGCAGCTATATTCTAATCCTTTAATATCCTCCCTACAATTTTTACATTTTATTCTGTTTAATGTTTGTGCCAAAAATAGTTTCCCATATGCATGCTGTGAAAATGTATCATTTTCAGGATTGGGGGGTATAAATAGTCTGGTTAATTTAATTGACTGCAGCTAAAAATGTTTTGTGCCTGCTTGGAAATTGTGCCTGCTCGTTATTTTTTTTTTTTTGTAAATTGCAATGGAGCAGAAATGTAGCAAAATTACATGTTTTCAATAGAGATGAGCGCCGGAAATTTTTCGGGTTTTGTGTTTTGGTTTTGGGTTCGGTTCCGCGGCCGTGTTTTGGGTTCGACCGCGTTTTGGCAAAACCTCACCGAATTTTTTTTGTCGGATTCGGGTGTGTTTTGGATTCGGGTGTTTTTTTCAAAAAACCCTAAAAAACAGCTTAAATCATAGAATTTGGGGGTCATTTTGATCCCAAAGTATTATTAACCTCAAAAATCATAATTTACACTCATTTTCAGTCTATTCTGAATACCTCACACCTCACAATAATATTTTTAGTCCTAAAATTTGCACCGAGGTCGCTGTGTGAGTAAGATAAGCGACCCTAGTGGCCGACACAAACACCGGGCCCATCTAGGAGTGGCACTGCAGTGTCACGCAGGATGTCCCTTCCAAAAAACCCTCCCCAAACAGCACATGACGCAAAGAAAAAAAGAGGCGCAATGAGGTAGCTGACTGTGTGAGTAAGATAAGCGACCCTAGTGGCCGACACAAACACCGGGCCCATCTAGGAGTGGCACTGCAGTGTCACGCAGGATGGCCCTTCCAAAAAACCCTCCCCAAACAGCACATGACGCAAAGAAAAAAAGAGGCGCAATGAGGTAGCTGACTGTGTGAGTAAGATAAGCGACCCTAGTGGCCGACACAAACACCGGGCCCATCTAGGAGTGGCACTGCAGTGTCACGCAGGATGTCCCTTCCAAAAAACCCTCCCCAAACAGCACATGACGCAAAGAAAAAAAGAGGCGCAATGAGGTAGCTGACTGTGTGAGTAAGATAAGCGACCCTAGTGGCCGACACAAACACCGGGCCCATCTAGGAGTGGCACTGCAGTGTCACGCAGGATGTCCCTTCCAAAAAACCCTCCCCAAACAGCACATGACGCAAAGAAAAAAAGGCGCAATGAGGTAGCTGACTGTGTGAGTAAGATAAGCGACCCTAGTGGCCGACACAAACACCGGGCCCATCTAGGAGTGGCACTGCAGTGTCACGCAGGATGTCCCTTCCAAAAAACCCTCCCCAAACAGCACATGACGCAAAGAAAAAAAGAGGCGCAATGAGGTAGCTGACTGTGTGAGTAAGATAAGCGACCCTAGTGGCCGACACAAACACCGGGCCCATCTAGGAGTGGCACTGCAGTGTCACGCAGGATGTCCCTTCCAAAAAACCCTCCCCAAACAGCACATGACGCAAAGAAAAAAAGAGGCGCAATGAGGTAGCTGACTGTGTGAGTAAGATAAGCGACCCTAGTGGCCGACACAAACACCGGGCCCATCTAGGAGTGGCACTGCAGTGTCACGCAGGATGGCCCTTCCAAAAAACCCTCCCCAAACAGCACATGACGCAAAGAAAAATAAAAGAAAAAAGAGGTGCAAGATGGAATTGTCCTTGGGCCCTCCCACCCACCCTTATGTTGTATAAACAGGACATGCACACTTTAACCAACCCATCATTTCAGTGACAGGGTCTGCCACACGACTGTGACTGATATGACGGGTTGGTTTGGACCCCCCCCAAAAAAGAAGCAATTAATCTCTCCTTGCACAAACTGGCTCTACAGAGGCAAGATGTCCACCTCATCATCATCCTCCGATATATCACCGTGTACATCCCCCTCCTCACAGATTATCAATTCGTCCCCACTGGAATCCACCATCTCAGCTCCCTGTGTACTTTGTGGAGGCAATTGCTGCTGGTCAATGTCTCCGCGGAGGAATTGATTATAATTCATTTTAATGAACATCATCTTCTCCACATTTTCTGGATGTAACCTCGTACGCCGATTGCTGACAAGGTGAGCGGCGGCACTAAACACTCTTTCGGAGTACACACTTGTGGGAGGGCAACTTAGGTAGAATAAAGCCAGTTTGTGCAAGGGCCTCCAAATTGCCTCTTTTTCCTGCCAGTATAAGTACGGACTGTGTGACGTGCCTACTTGGATGCGGTCACTCATATAATCCTCCACCATTCTTTCAATGTTGAGAGAATCATATGCAGTGACAGTAGACGACATGTCCGTAATCGTTGTCAGGTCCTTCAGTCCGGACCAAATGTCAGCATCAGCAGTCGCTCCAGACTGCCCTGCATCACCGCCAGCGGGTGGGCTCGGAATTCTGAGCCTTTTCCTCGCACCCCCAGTTGCGGGAGAATGTGAAGGAGGAGATGTTGACAGGTCGCGTTCCGCTTGACTTGACAATTTTCTCACCAGCAGGTCTTTGAACCCCAGCAGACTTGTGTCTGCCGGAAAGAGAGATCCAAGGTAGGTTTTAAATCTAGGATCGAGCACGGTGGCCAAAATGTAGTGCTCTGATTTCAACAGATTGACCACCCGTGAATCCTTGTTAAGCGAATTAAGGGCTCCATCCACAAGTCCCACATGCCTAGCGGAATCGCTCCGTGTTAGCTCCTCCTTCAATGTCTCCAGCTTCTTCTGCAAAAGCCTGATGAGGGGAATGACCTGACTCAGGCTGGCAGTGTCTGAACTGACTTCACGTGTGGCAAGTTCAAAGGGCATCAGAACCTTGCACAACGTTGAAATCATTCTCCACTGCACTTGAGACAGGTGCATTCCACCTCCTATATCGTGCTCAATTGTATAGGCTTGAATGGCCTTTTGCTGCTCCTCCAACCTCTGAAGCATATAGAGGGTTGAATTCCACCTCGTTACCACTTCTTGCTTCAGATGATGGCAGGGCAGGTTCAGTAGTTTTTGGTGGTGCTCCAGTCTTCTGTACGTGGTGCCTGTACGCCGAAAGTGTCCCGCAATTCTTCTGGCCACCGACAGCATCTCTTGCACGCCCCTGTCGTTTTTTAAAAAATTCTGCACCACCAAATTCAAGGTATGTGCAAAACATGGGACGTGCTGGAATTTGCCCATATTTAATGCACACACAATATTGCTGGCGTTGTCCGATGCCACAAATCCACAGGAGAGTCCAATTGGGGTAAGCCATTCCGCGATGATCTTCCTCAGTTGCCGTAAGAGGTTTTCAGCTGTGTGCGTATTCTGGAAAGCGGTGATACAAAGCGTAGCCTGCCTAGGAAAGAGTTGGCGTTTGCGAGATGCTGCTACTGGTGCCGCCGCTGCTGTTCTTGCGGCGGGAGTCCATACATCTACCCAGTGGGCTGTCACAGTCATATAGTCCTGACCCTGCCCTGCTCCACTTGTCCACATGTCCGTGGTTAAGTGGACATTGGGTACAACTGCATTTTTTAGGACACTGGTGAGTCTTTTTCTGACGTCCGTGTACATTCTCGGTATCGCCTGCCTAGAGAAGTGGAACCTAGATGGTATTTGGTAACGGGGGCACACTGCCTCAATAAATTGTCTAGTTCCCTGTGAACTAACGGCGGATACCGGACGCACGTCTAACACCAACATAGTTGTCAAGGCCTCAGTTATCCGCTTTGCAGCAGGATGACTGCTGTGATATTTCATCTTCCTCGCAAAGGACTGTTGGACAGTCAATTGCTTACTGGAAGTAGTACAAGTGGGCTTACGACTTCCCCTCTGGGATGACCATCGACTCCCAGCAGCAACAACAGCAGCGCCAGCAGCAGTAGGCGTTACACGCAAGGATGCATCGGAGGAATCCCAGGCAGGAGAGGACTCGTCAGAATTGCCAGTGACATGGCCTGCAGGACTATTGGCATTCCTGGGGAAGGAGGAAATTGACACTGAGGGAGTTGGTGGGGTGGTTTGCGTGAGCTTGGTTACAAGAGGAAGGGATTTACTGGTCAGTGGACTGCTTCCGCTGTCGGCCAAAGTTTTTGAACTTGTCACTGACTTATTATGAATGCGCTGCAGGTGACGTATAAGGGAGGATGTTCCGAGGTGGTTAACGTCCTTACCCCTACTTATTACAGCTTGACAAAGGGAACACACGGCTTGACAAATGTTGTCCGCATTTCTGGTGAAATACTTCCACACCGAAGAGCTGATTTTTTTGGTATTTTCACCAGGCATGTCAACGGCCATATTCCTCCCACGGACAACAGGTGTCTCCCCGGGTGCCTGACTTAAACAAACCACCTCACCATCAGAATCCTCCTGGTCAATTTCCTCCCCAGCGCCAGCAACACCCATATCCTCCTCATCCTGGTGTACTTCAACACTGACATCTTCAATCTGACTATCAGGAACTGGACTGCGGGTGCTCCTTCCAGCACTTGCAGGGGGCGTGCAAATGGTGGAAGGCGCATGCTCTTCACGTCCAGTGTTGGGAAGGTCAGGCATCGCAACCGACACAATTGGACTCTCCTTGTGGATTTGGGATTTCGAAGAACGCACAGTTCTTTGCGGTGCTACTGCTTTTGCCAGCTTGAGTCTTTTCATTTTTCTAGCGAGAGGCTGAGTGCCTCCATCCTCATGTGAAGCTGAACCACTAGCCATGAACATAGGCCAGGGCCTCAGCCGTTCCTTGCCACTCCGTGTGGTAAATGGCATATTGGCAAGTTTACGCTTCTCCTCCGACAATTTTATTTTAGGTTTTGGAGTCCTTTTTTTACTGATATTTGGTGTTTTGGATTTGACATGCTCTGTACTATGCCATTGGGCATCGGCCTTGGCAGACGACGTTGCTGGCATTTCATCGTCTCGGCCATGACTAGTGGCAGCAACTTCAGCACGAGGTGGAAGTGGATCTTGATCTTTCCCTAATTTTGGAACCTCAACATTTTTGTTCTCCATATTTTAATAGGCACAACTAAAAGGCACCTCAGGTAAACAATGGAGATGGATAGATACTAGTATACAATTATGGATGGACTGCCGAGTGCCGACACAGAGGTAGCTACAGCCGTGGACTACCGTACTGTACTGTGTCTGCTGCTAATATAGACTGGATGATAATGAGATGTAGTATGTATAAAGAAGAAAGAAAAAAAAACCACGGGTAGGTGGTATACAATTATGGATGGACTGCCGAGTGCCGACACAGAGGTAGCTACAGCCGTGGACTACCGTACTGTGTCTGCTGCTAATATAGACTGGTTGATAAAGAGATGTAGTATGTATGTATAAAGAAGAAAGAAAAAAAAACCACGGGTAGGTGGTATACAATTATGGATGGACTGCCGAGTGCCGACACAGAGGTAGCTACAGCCGTGGACTACCGTACTGTACTGTGTCTGCTGCTAATATAGACTGGATGATAATGAGATGTAGTATGTATAAAGAAGAAAGAAAAAAAAAACCACGGGTAGGCGGTATACAATTATGGATGGACTGCCGAGTGCCGACACAGAGGTAGCTACAGCCGTGGACTACCGTACTGTGTCTGCTGCTAATATAGACTGGTTGATAAAGAGATGTAGTATGTATGTATAAAGAAGAAAGAAAAAAAAACCACGGGTAGGTGGTATACAATTATGGACGGACTGCCGAGTGCCGACACAGAGGTAGCTACAGCCGTGGACTACCGTACTGTGTCTGCTGCTAATATAGACTGGTTGATAAAGAGATGTAGTATGTATGTATAAAGAAGAAAGAAAAAAAAACCACGGGTAGGTGGTATACAATTATGGATGGACTGCCGAGTGCCGACACAGAGGTAGCTACAGCCGTGGACTACCGTACTGTGTCTGCTGCTAATATAGACTGGTTGATAAAGAGATGTAGTATGTATGTATAAAGAAGAAAGAAAAAAAAACCACGGGTAGGTGGTATACAATTATGGATGGACTGCCGAGTGCCGACACAGAGGTAGCTACAGCCGTGGACTACCGTACTGTGTCTGCTGCTAATATAGACTGGTTGATAATGAGATGTAGTATGTATAAAGAAGAAAGAAAAAAAAAACCACGGGTAGGTGGTATACAATTATGGACGGACTGCCGAGTGCCGACACAGAGGTAGATACAGCCGTGGACTACCGTACTGTACTGTGTCTGCTGCTAATATAGACTGGATGATAATGAGATGTAGTATGTATAAAGAAGAAAGAAAAAAAAAACCACGGGTAGGTGGTATACAATTATGGATGGACTGCCGAGTGCCGACACAGAGGTAGCTACAGCCGTGAACTACCGTACTGTGTCTGCTGCGACTGGATGATAAATAATGATATAAAAAATATATATATATCACTACTGCAGCCGGACAGGTATATATTATATAATGACGGACCTGCTGGACACTGTCTGTCAGCAGAATGAGTTTTTTATTTTATAGAATAAAAAAACACCACACAAGTCACACGACGTGTGTTTAACTTTTACAGGCAGACATTCACAATACAATATAGTATACTATATACTGGTGGTCAGGTCACTGGTCAGTCACACTGGCAGTGGCACTCCTGCAGAAAAAAAGTGTGCACTGTTTAATTTTAATATGTACTCCTGGCTCCTGCTATAACCTAACTGCTCCCCAGTCTCCCCCACAATTACGCTGTGTGAGCACAGTCAGATATTATACATAGATGATGCAGCAGCACACTGGGCTGAGCACAGATATGGTATGTGACTGAGTCACTGTGTATCGTTTTTTCAGGCAGAGAACGGATTATATTAAATAATATAAAACTGCACTGGTGGTCACTGGTCAGTCACTAGTATAACTAACTAATACTATCAGCAAAATTCTGCACTCTCTGTCTGAGTACTCCTCCTAAGCTCCAGTAAATGAAGTGTCACTGTCTCACTCTGTCACTAGTATAACTAACTAATATACTATCAGCAAAATTCTGCACTCTCTGTCTGAGTACTCCTCCTAAGCTCCAGTAAATGAAGTGTCACTGTCTCACTCTGTCACTAGTATAACTAACTAATACTATCAGCAAAATTCTGCACTCTCTGTCTGAGTACTCCTCCTAAGCTCCAGTAAATGAAGTGTCACTGTCTCACTCTCACTCTCCTATCTATTTCTTCTCTAAACGGAGAGGACGCCAGCCACGTCCTCTCACTATCAATCTCAATGCACGTGTAAAATGGCGGCGACGCGCGGCTCCTTATATAGAATCCGAGTCTCGCGATAGAATCCGAGCCTCGCGAGAATCCGACAGCGTCATGATGACGTTCGGGCGCGCTCGGGTTAACCGAGCAAGGCGGGAAGATCCGAGTCGCTCGGATCCGTGTAAAAAAAGCTGAAGTTCGGGCGGGTTCGGATTCCGAGGAACCGAACCCGCTCATCACTAGTTTTCAAGTCAATATTTTTTGAATTGCAGTAACGGAGCCCATCAGAAAACAATTGCAAGCCTGCTCTCTTGGTTATATATTACATTGAAACAGAACCGGAGGTTGTAACCTGGTATTGTGGATTGGCAGGCTGGATATATAAACCTTGGAGGAAAAGCTAATGTTTTTGTAAAAATGATACTAGACAAATACTGTATGGAGGAACAGTAGCTTTTACAGGATCATTATAAAAGTTGCCCAGCTGTGGTTCATTGTGCAAAATACATGAAAGATTTTATGGCAACCTGGACCTTATTATTATTATTAGTATTAATTATATATGCTATGCATACAGGGGCTCATCCAGACTTGCAAGCAGATCCATTTTGCTGATGGATTTTCATGTTTTCATGCTGCTTATGCACCCGGGGTTAAAGTGGGCTGGAACAGGGCGGAACTGCATTCCGTCATATATATTTGGAGGCGCAACACATTCCGCCTCTGCCGGCCCACCTTACCAGACCATACAGTGTGTACAGACAGGCCCGGCACCAGGAAGGGGGGGTTAAAGGGGAGACTCATCCCGGGACCCAATGTTGTGAGGGGCCCCAATGTCCAGCAGCAGCAGCAGCATCATGTCATAGTTTTAAATAATTATATAAAACATGGCATTGCGCAAGCCGCGGGCCGCCCACAGTGTAGTCATAAGGAATCAGACAGTGCCTCTGTTTTTCAGTGTCCCCCCCCCCCCCCCCACCCCGAGCCCTGTGGTCACATCTCAGTGCCCCCAGCCCAATGCCAGAGTCAGCACTCAGCCAGTCCCTGTGTGCAGTGCAATGACTTTGCACACGACGCTGCTCCCGGATCTCCCCTCCTCTCTCCTCCCCGCCCGCCTGGCTGTCTCTGTTGTTAGGAGCTTGCAGCCAAGCAGGAGCAGGACTGTTAGCAGCTTGTTGCAGCAGGGACATCACTGGTCACTTGGAGCCTGGTTGATTAGCGGCGCCGGCGGCTTTGCCTGTGTTTTGCTGGACTGGTAAGTCAAGTGTGTGCACAGTGCACTGCGGGCGCGCTCGACTCTCCAGCAGGGCAAACTCTGAATTTGTGTGGCGCTTTGGGGTTGGGATGGGTTGCGGGCAGGCACATACAGTATCATGGATGCATCTGCATGCATGCATATCAGATGACTATGTAACACACAGACAGACCAGGACGGCACTGAGCATATCAGATCATTTTAATGGAAGGGGAATTATTATTATTATTATTATTATTATTATTATTATCAGGCAGGTTGCTGTGTGACTTGTGGTGCAGCTACATGTGAGTATAACTTGGTGCTTACTATGCACCAAGTTATACCCACTTGTGGCAGCACTACAAGTCACATAGCAACCTGTCTGGTAAAAATATTAATAATAATAATGTCATTACAGTGATCTGTCCCCCATTACACATTATGGCAGACAGCGCCCCCCTTTTTACACATTACGTAAAAAGGGGGGCGCTGTCTGCCATAATGTGTAATAAGGGGACGCTGGCTGCCGTAATGTGTAAAAAGGGGGACGCTGGCTGCCGTAATGTGTAAAAAGGGGACGCTGGCTGCCGTAATGTGTAAAAAGGGGGACGCTGGCTGCCGTAACGTGTAAAAAGGGGGACGCTGGCTGCCGTAACGTGTAAAAAGGGGGACGCTGGCTGCCGTAACGTGTAAAAAGGGGGACGCTGGCTGCCGTTATGTGTAAAAAGGGGGACTGGCTGCCGTAACGTGTAAAAAGGGGGACGTTGGCTGCCGTAATGTGTAAAAAGGGGGACTGGCTGCCGTAACGTGTAAAAAGGGGGACGCTGGCTGCTGTAATGTGTAAAAAGGGGGACTGGCTGCCGTAACGTGTAAAAAGGGGGACTGGCTGCCGTAATGTGTAAAGGGGCTCTACCTGGTGTAGTGGCGCTACTGTGCGGTATAATTTGAATAAAGGAGACTACTGTGCACGCTAGTATGACTTGGTATTATTTTGTGGCCACACTCCTTCCCCATGAAGCCACGCTTCTAATTTTTTGACGCGTGCCTACGGCGCGCACTGTTCGTATTTTACGTAAGGGGGTGCGCCAATGCCATTTCTTCCACACAGCAGTAAAATGCCTAGTTACGCCACTGTCCCCTTGCACATACAGTAGTGGCCCATGTTAGTAGCAGAGGGGGTCAGATGGATAGTACAATTTTTTTTAAGGGAGTGGCCATGCATCTCCATATTTTGCCACACCCCACCAGTACGTCGATCCATATCCGCTCTCCGCTGCCCTGACCCCCGCCCCCTATTTAGGGCTGCTTCCAGAAATTTCCCGGGCTGGTTTTGTATCCCAATCCGCCCCTGTGGATATGTATGTATGTATGTATGTATGTATGTATGTATGTATGTATGAGCGACGAATGAAATAGAAAGAGATAGGCAGCTGGGTAGGGTGCCAGGATCTGGGAACAGGGTGCCACTAGGTGTACCCATCAATTAATTAAGGATGTCTTTGAGAGATATATCCTTGTTGTACTCAATGCAGTGAGACGGCTGGGAAACATATAAGACGCCGCTTATGTACTTTCACCTTAGTGACTGGGAAAGTGAGTAATTCATGGTGTTGGGGGGCAGTAGGCAAAAAATTTGCCTAGGGTGTCAAGATACCTTGCACCGGCCCTGTGTACACAGCACCATGTCCTGCCACATCATCCTTGTCTGTGCTAGTCAGAGTGGTCCTGGAAAGGTGATGGAACTAATTTCCCCCCGCCCCCCCCCCCAACCCCACCCCCACCCCCACCCCACCCCACCCCACCCCTCATATCCTCACATTAAGTGGAGCCAGTACCAGTGCTAGTGTTTTCGGCACCTCCATGCAAACTATAAATTAGTGCCCTACTTCCCATACTTTATAGAGACATTGATCTCACAAAGAAGCAGCGTAATCACATAATAGTACCCCAGTTCAAACTACACCACACAGTAGCACAATCTTATTCACATTACACTGTATGTAGCGCCCCTGATTCATATTACACCACATAGTAATACCCCTTATTCAGGTTACGTCACTCAGTAGTGCCCTTTGTTACATTGCACTACACAATGGTACCCTTTATGCACGTTATGCCACACAGTTTAGTCCCTTATATACAATGCCCACAGTAGTGCTCCTTATACATAATTCCCACAGTGGTGGTGCCTCTTTCACATAATGCCCTCAATAGTAGTGCCCCTTACACATAATGACCACAGTAGTAGTGCCCGTTATACATAATGCCCACAATAGTAGTGCCCCTTACACATAATGCCCACAGTAGTAGTGCCCGTTATACATAATGCCCACAATAGTAGTGCCCCTTACACATAATGCCCACAGGAGTGCCCCTTATATACATCTCTGCCTCTGTCACTCCAGCAGCTCAACGCCTTTGTCCCTCCAGCAGCTCCATGCCCTGTATCCCTTCAGCAGCTTCCCACCTCTCTTGTCCCTCTAGCCAACCACCTCTCATCTTGTCTTCAAGAGCCTGCTCCTCTTCATGGCTCCTCTTCACTTCAGCAACGGTGACATCATGACATAACATTCACAGTGCCGGAAAAGGAAACCACTGGGACTTGAAGAGGGGATGAATGCTGTCCAACAGACACAGCATGTGTGAATACCAGGAGGAATGGGCTGTAAATGGAGGAGTACCGTGGAGCTACCAGGACCTGAGAAAGGGGGAGGTGGCTGCAGCTCATCAGTAACACTAGTGCCACCTGCATCATCTATTGATGTAGGTGATGGGGCAGGTTTTTCTGTTGGAATTACTGTGCAGGACAATGGATGTGGTGGAAATAGTTCCCTCTACGATTACAGGTGGTGGAACTCAGTTCCACCTCGTTCCCCCTCACTTTAATCCCTGGTGCTAGTACTGCTTGGTGCCACTGAGAAGCAGCAGTTACGGCACTTCCACCTGTCTGGCAGCAGGACCCAGGCACAGTTGAGGGAGCCACTTTAGTGACTGCACCAACACCTGTATTGCAGCACAATTCTAACACAGCGGACCCCCATATAGTGTGGAACCTGTGCATTCCATCAGGCACAGTTCATTACTGAGGGGATCCTCTGGAGTGAGCACATACCTGAGGGCAGTTAGACTGTTACACAGAGAGCATGCAAGTGAGATCTGCAGTGCTGAACCATCTCTCCGGGGTACGAGAATACGACTGGAGGATAAGATATCGTAGGGACAGTTTGCCACATTACAAGCGGGCTGGAGTCCAAATGTACTTTTAAAGAGCCTGCGCATTGGGGGTAATTCCAAGTTGATCGCAGCAGGAAATTTTTTAGCAGTTGGGCAAAACCATGTGCACTGCAGGGGGGGCAGATATAACATGTGCAGAGAGAGTTAGATTTGGGTGGGGTGAGTTCAATCTGCAATCTAAATTGCAGTGTAAAAATAAAGCAGCCAGTATTTACCCTGCACAGAAACGAAATAACCCACCCAAATCTAACTCTCTCTGCAAATGTTATATCTGCTCCCCCTGCAGTGCACATGGTTTTGCCCAATTGCTAACAAACTTGCTGCTGCGATCAACTAAGAATCACCCCCATTGTTTGGTACACATTTTATGCATCATTATACATTTTTATAAAACATTTTTTATTTACATGTAAATACAGATTTTATACATGATCTAGAGCTCTTTTATATTTATACTACCTTAAATGCACATGCAAGGGAGGGATGTTTGGAGGAAGTGGGGGGGCTCGAGGGTGGTTATGGGGGGTCCATAGAAATCAGTGTACCCGGTCCTAGTATTTCTGTTGCCAGCCCTGTGTAACGATAGTGATTGTGCGCTGAGCTGTCACGCCTCCCACAATAGATGTAGCGAGCAGGCAGTGCTGGAGTAGTGAGTGTCTTACCTAGCCCCGTTGAACGACTGACTGTGCTGCCACAGGTAGAGGAGCCACCAGGCAGTGCCGAGGGAGACGTCATAGGACCCTCACCGACAAATGAAAGAGAGAGCTGCAGGGGGAAGCCTCAAAGGATGTGTTAGGGAAGAGCTGTATTAGAGGGCAGTGCTGTGTGAGGAATAAGATGTGCACAGAATCAAAGTCTAGCCAGATTGCAGAGATGTTTGGTGGGCTGTATGATCCAGTTACACAGCAATGTTGGCCTAGAGATGGCGGGATGTGTGAGTGCAGAAAGAGAAAATATGTAAAGTTATGGGTGTACTATATAGAAGGTAATTGGGTAGAATAAAAAAACCTCACAACACCAGGCGCTAATTAAAATATATATACTTAAATATTGTTTATAGACGTTTAATCATTAGCTGCAATAAACACTCAAAACATGAACACGTACAAACTCCATACCATATACATTGATGTGGAACAAGATAATTGTTCTGACAATAATGTGCGCTAATTTCATTAACCCCAGTCTGATATGTACCAAGATCCCCCAGAAGAGTTTTGCAATAAATTTTGCTTTTGTATTTTCTATCAATATAAAGGATTTTCTTTAAAATGAGTAACATATTTCTCCTAAAAATATTACAAGAGTATCGCATGAATAAAAACACATACCGTATATACTCGAGTATAAGTCGACCCGAATATAAGCCGAGGCACCTAATTTTACCGCAAAAACCTTGGAAAACTTATTGACTCGAGTATAAGCATAGGGTGGGAAATGCAGCTCTAGCCGTACACACCCTTCATACTGCCAGATATGCCTCCACAGTGCCAGATATGCCCCCACAGTGCCAGATGTGCCAGATATGCCCTCATGCTGCCAGATATGCCCCACAGTGCCAGATGTGCCAGATATGCCCTCATGCTGCCAGATATGCCCCACAATGCCAGATATGCCCCACAGTGCCAGATATGCCCTCATTCTTCCAGATATGCCCCACAGGGCCAGATGTGCCAGATATGCCCTCATGCTTCCAGATATGCCCCACAGTGCCAGATATGCCCTCATGCTTCCAGATATGCCCCACAGTGCCAGATATGCCCTCATGCTGCCAGATATGCCCCACAGTGCCAGTTACTTACCCTCCGTCGCTCCCACGCTGTCTTCTGAAGGAGGGACACGGAGGGCACAGCGCGCGGCTCTCCTGTGTCCCTCCTGCATCTCCGGTGGCAGCGGCGTGTGTGTGTTAAAGGAAGTGCCGGTTCGTGCACTTCCTTTAGCACACACGCCGCTGCCGACGGAGATGCAGGAGGGACACAGGAGAGCCGCGCGCTGTGCCCGCCGTGTCCCTCCTAAATACTGACTCGAGTATAAGCCGAAGGGGCTTTTTCAGCACAAAAAAAAGTGCTGAAAAAGTCGGCTTATACTCGAGTATATACGGTACATAAAAAACATCTACTAATATACTGCTTTTCAGTGATTAAAATTATTTTTACTTAATTTTGGATGTAATCTAAAGGATCTAATTTATAAAGATGGTCTAGTATTGGAAGTAATAAACAAAATTGTTGAAGAACGTAAAGACAATTAGGAAATAGTGTAGAGGTAGATAGACGGCTTAAGAGACTCAGGGTCATAGGTTTGAGTCCCAGTATAGGGTAATGAAAAGTCTGAGAATATTTTTATGGTTTGTGATAACATTTAAAATCATATCTATAGATGCACATATATATATATTTTCTGTGCATTCTTTTAAAACATTTCTTTATATATTTTTCTTGTAATATCACTGTTGCAAAATATGCACATAAAGTATATGGCTATGTGGTGGTGTTTTTTGTTTTTTTTTTCCCTTTTCTTGGACTGGATAAATCTACAGTATTAGTGAAACTGATGGCATATGTGGAGGTGACTAATTGGATTCATCTGTGTTGAACAAAAGGATTAACCAATGGAAATACAAAACGAATTTATGCAGGAGGTATAAGAGGTCCATATGGGCCAGGTACAATTCACTCTTTGAAAAAGCTCACACATATAGGAGTGAAACTGGTTAGGCTGGGACCACACATAGCGGCTCAGCGGGACCCGCTTAGCCGCAAGGAGACTGCACATGGGCGCCTATGCCGGCGCCCACACATGTGCGGCAGTCCCGCTGCCGGATCCAACCACAGCATGCTGTGGTTGGGCCGGATGATAGGACGGTGGGATTTCAATGTGAACACATACATTTCAATGTATGTGTTCACACTGTGCGGCTGTGATCCCGCGTGTCACTGGCGGGATCCTGTTCTGCGGAATCCCAGCCTTAGAGAATTTTTGCTGCTGTTACTCTGCTTGTTATTACTGAAAGCTGCCACTGCTAAGGAGGTATTCAACTACCCATTGCTGATTGATAGGTACCAGCCCGCCTGCAGGAGAAAACCAGTACTCATCACCGGCGTGTTTGGAGCTGCAGCCACATACTGGCACTGGGACTCAGGCAGAATCACAATTGGTACATACCTAGCCACTGGCGTGGCGTACCTAGGGATCAAATGAGGAGGTCGCCGCTTCCTACTACTAGATAGTGGTGAGATACCGAGTGCAGTCTCAGGTTATGCGCACGATCTAACAACTTGACTTCACTGCTGATTTTCCAGCCACGGGAATATAGAGATAAACCTCCGTATACTTATATGAATATATATTCATCTTGTAGTGCTGCCACTATATATATCTGTTTCAGGAACTTTGTTTTTCAATATCACCTACAATGGGCCCATTATAAATACCTGTGATCTACAAAACAGGTTATATATTATTGAAAAAGGACACCCCACATTTTATGTATGTCTTTTTATTCATGAGATACTCTTGCTTATATACATGTGATATTTTTAGAAGAAATAGTTTACTAGTTTTAAAGAAAAAATCTTTATATTGATAGAAAGTAAAAAAGCAAATTTATTGCAAAACTCTTCTGGTGGTTTTTGGTATATATCAGACTGGGGTTAATGAAATTAGCGCACACTCTTGTTAGAAAAATTGGGTAGAATAGCTGATGGAGGTAATGCGGGTGGTTCTGGAAGATGGTAAACTGCCTGAAGAGGTGAATTCTCAGAGAATGCTTAAGGGTTTGGATACTAGAGGCGAGTCTTGTGCACTGAAGGGCATTGCACAGAGTGGGTGCTGCACGAAAAATGTTCTGTAACCATGACTGGGAGAAGTTAATGCATGTGTATGAGAGAGACAGATCTTGTGCAGAATGGAGAGCGGAGCTGGGAGATATTGTGAGATAAGAGAATTATGTTGCTGTAGTTTGGTTAATAGATTTATGTGGAAGTATTTTATAAGTAAATTGGTAAAATACAGGCGGCCAATTGAGGGACTAACAGAGCAAAGCAGCAGATGCTTTGTGAGGTGATCTAAGGGCGTGGCATCCATCAGGCAGGCAAGAAGGGGAGAGTCCAGGAGCGTGGCATCCAAAAGGCGGAGGGGGTTTAATTTCACCGCCTCTCTAGGACTACTTTAAGCACTGGCATACGTCAAGCATATGCAAGTTTGGGCAACTACCGGCAATTCAGAGCAGCATGAATTGCAGCAAGCCACAATTGCAGCAAGCATGGCTGAGTGGGTGTAACTTGGCGTTTACACAAGTGTTCCATCTCATTTCATGCATTCACACTGACAGTGCTGATGGCTACTTTCACAAGCAGCGATATAGAGGTGCGACCATCTCTGACTGGATACAGATCCGCATTTATTTCCAAACCTGCATGTGGATGCAGATTTGAGATGACAGGCCCCAATGGAAGCAGTTCTTGCCTATGATAAAAAGAAAACCATTGTGACGCCTGGGCATAAAACCAAAAATATAGAAAAAAATGGAAAATTACTGGTTGCGCTATATTACCAGGTGCGTATATGAATGAAAATTGAAAACACATTTTGAGTATATACCTCTCTGGTTTATATGGGCCACCGCTGTGATGTTGTCTGACTGTACCAGGACCGGTCGACCCTGAAGAAGACATCTTTGAGGCGAGGAAAGACGAACCCTTTCCACGCCTGTATTTATTGTGACGAAAGGACTGCATTTGCTGATGTGGTGCCTTCTTCTGTTGTGTGGGAACATAAGGAAGAAAAGAGGACTTACCCGCAGTCGTGGTCGAGACTAGGTTCGCCAGGCCATCCCCAAACAAGACCGTACCTTTAAAGGGTAGAGCTTCCATAGACCTCTTGGAGTCGGCATCAGCATTCCATTGATGGATCCACAAGGCCCTCCTGGCAGATATCGACATGGCATTGGTCCTTGATCCCAAGAGACAGACGTCCCTTGCCGCGTCCTTCAGGTAATCTGCAGCGTCCTTAATATAACCGAGAGTTAGAAGGACATTACCTTTATCAAGAGTATCCATGTCACTAGCTAAATTCTCCGCCGATTTAGCAATAGCACTACTCACCCATACCGACGTCACAGCAGGTCTGAGCAATGCACCCGTATTAGCAAAAATGGACTTCAGACACGTCTCCAACTTGCGATCAGCCGGATCCTTGAGAGCTGCCGTGTCAGGAGACGGAAGCGCCACCTTCTTAGACAAACGGGATAGAGCTTTATCAACGGTTGGAGATGTCTCCCATTTTTCCCTGTCATCAGAGGGAATAGGATACGCCATAAAAATCCTCTTGGGAATCTGCCATTTCTTATCCGGCGATTCCCAAGCCTTTCCACAAAGAGTATTCATTTCCTGAGAGGGGGGAAACTTTACCTCAGGTTTCTTCCCCTTGAATAAGCAAATCCCTGTTTCCTGCACCGCAGGTTCATCAGAATCTGCAACACATCCTTTACAGCCACAATCATGTACTGAATACTCTTAACCAAACGTGGATGTAACGCCGCCTCAGTGAAATCGACCTCGAAATCAGAGTCCGTGTCGGTATCCGTATCCCCCACCTGAGTAAAAGGCCTCTTATGGGACCCGGATGGGGTCTGTACCTGAGATAAAGCCTCCTCCATAGATTTCTTCCACACCTGGGTCTGTGACTCAGACTTATCTAACCTCTTAGATAAAGAAGCTACATTGGAATTTATTGTAGTAAGGAGTGCTAGTAAATCAGGAGTCGGCTGCGTTGACAGTGCTAGCTCTAGCCCCGCATCCCCACCTCCTATAACCCTGGTGAATAACATTCAGGTTCCGACATGTCGACACGCAGTACCGACACCCACAACACCCAGAACCGTCCCAGCAAGGTGACAGGCCCACAATTCAGCCCAGAAGAGGAGACAGAGGGAGTATGCCAGCTCACACACCAGCGCCTGTATTGAGACACAGAAAATTAAGTGTACCCAGCGCTGCCTTATAGTTCACAACTGGTACCCCACAGCGGCTCCCCACTGGAGATGCCCCTTATACTTGCAGAAAACGTGGAGGTCCCGGCAGCGTCTCTCCCTCGGTGCTGTGTAGGGAGTAAATGGTGCGCGAGTGAGCCGGGGACCGAAGCTCCGCCCCCTTCCCGGCGGCTTCGGCCCGCCAAATTTTAACATACAAAAAATGCCCGGCGGGGGTCTGTAATAAAGTGCCTCGGCACCTACGATCTTTTGCCGGCTCAGTAACCTCAGTAACATGCCCCCCAGGGCAACCCCCCTGCACCCAGTGACAAGCGTTGGTGATGTGTGTGTGGGAGCATGGAGCACAGCGTTACCGCTGTGCTTTACCTTCCGTCACTGAAGTCTTCTGCCGACTTCTGACTTCTGTGAGGGGGTGACAGCGTGGCTCCGGGAACAAGCAGCTAGGCGCACCAAGTGATCGAACCCTCTGGAGCTAATGGTGTCCAGTAGCCGAGAAGCAGAGCCTTGAAACTCACAGAAGTAGGTTTGCTTCTCTCCCCTCACTCCCACGCTGCAGGGAGCCTGTAGCCAGCAGGGCTCCCTGAAAATAAAAAACCTAACAAAAAGTTTTTTCCTAGAGAAACTCAGGAGAGCTCCCCTAGTGTGCATCCAGTCACTCCTGGGCACAAAGTCTAACTGAGGTCTGGAGGAGAGGCATAGAGGGAGGAGCCAGTTCACACCCAGTCTTAAGTCTTTTTAGTGTGCCCAAGCTCCTGCGGATCCCGTCTATACCCCATGGTCCTTTTGGAGTCCCCAGCATCCTCTAGGACGTAAGAGAAATTATGTTTTCCCAATATAATGGGACTCAGTCCTCTGAGTAGAGACACAGTTACTATTTGCGTGCTGCCCCACAGTCTATGTGCTGCCCATTAAGACAGCTGTATACCGCTTACCGCCGCAGCCATAAGAACGGACGTGCTGGGGAGATCCTCGCTGTGCACAGCGGCGTGTATAGCTCTCCTCTCTCCCGTTAGTAGTGGTGGCGGTTTCGGTGATCTCTACCCCTCAGCGTGCTGGAGCCGCTTGTATACGGACGTAGGCAGGGCAGACTCCGGGTTCCACCTGACTAACCGTGTCTCCTCTGGTAATAGCTCAGCCGGAGCGGCAGGTGTATGGAGTCTCGTTGATAGTCCTTAGCTCCCAGTCCAGCTGGGCAGATCTAAATGTGGGGTGTCTCTTTTCAGGGTGATCAGCAGATTCTCTAATTCTCTATTCTTTCGCACCCAGCACATCCATTCTTACGGCTGCGGCAGTAAGCGGTATACACCTGTCTTAATGGGCCCGGGATTGGCCTTCCTAGTAACCAGCAAGCTCGCTGTAGTCTTTGGCTTAAACTGGCTGTGAGGTGGTCAAAATGAACTGGAAAATTAGGATTTTAATTACCTACCGGTAAATCCTTTTCTCGTAGTCTGCACAGGATGCAGGGGTCCACATTAGTACCATGGGGTATAGACGGGTCCACTAGGAGCCATTGGCACTTTAAGAGTTTGAGATTGTGGGCTGGCTCTTTCTCTATGCCCGTCCTACCTGACTCAGTCTAGAAATTGTGCCTGAGGAGACGGACATCTTCGAGAGATGGATTTTACACAGATAGTGGCGAGATTCACACCAGATCTCACACAAGGCAAACCAAGCTAACTAGCTTGAAACATCAGCAACGGCTGAACAAGATTACTTACCAAGTAACAAAATAGTACGTAACCTAGAACTAAGCAGTACTAAACTAAATAACCACTGCATGATCACGAAGCGCTGGCGGGCGCCCAGCATCCTCTACGGACTATGAGAAAAGGATTTACTGGTAGGTAATTAAAATCCTATTTTCTCTTACATCCTAGAGGATGCTAGGGTCCACATTAGTACCATAAAGATGAACCAAAGCTCCCAGAATGGGAGGGAGAGCGCGGAGGCTCCTGCAGCACCAATTGACCAAACGTAAGGTCCTCAGAGGCTAAAGTATCAAACTTGTAGAACTTTACAAACGTGTTCGACCCCGACCAAGTAGCAGCCGCCCAGGAAGAACCCACCTTAGGAGTAGAGTGGGCCTTAACAGACGGCTGCATTGAAGTGCAGGCAAATATGGACGAGATCGTCCATATTGGCCTGCATGCACAGCCGACGGGAGATCAGCGATGAACGAGCGCGGGGCCGCGCATCGTTCATCGCTGGAGTCTCCACACTGAAAGATATGAACGAGTTCTCGTTCATTTATGAACGAGATCGTTCATATCTTTCAGAATATCGGCATGTGTGTAGGGCCTATAAGAGTACCATGAATAAAATTCTGATACCCTATGGCAATGTGATTCAAAAATGTTTGGGAACCACAATTGTATTCTATAATAGAATTGGGATAGAAATTGTGCTTTACCTTTTATTATTTTTCATTGTGCTCCAAATTCTTCAACATTTACTCAGAGAAGTTTCAGTAGGCAACATTTAGCCAGTGCCAAAATAAAATATTATAGGATACGAGCTATAAAATCATATTCTAAATTGTTTTTCTTTTTCGTACTGAATCAGCATTCCATGACAGAAGAATATGTGAATTATCTTGTGTGAACAGAAGAGAAAATGGCTGAAAAAAATAAATAAAAAGCTATTTTCTTAAACAGCACAGATCAACTTTTCTAAGAATAAATCCAGAAAATGTGCAGAACGTACTTAGGGACATATGTATTAATTATTGGGTTTTAGACCTGATAATTGCCACTTCTTATCACCACTGTTTGCGGAAATATGAAATTAACAGTCGTAGGAATGTATAAAAAAAATAGACGCAGGGACAGGGGCTCCGAAAGTCGACCATCCCTGCAATGTGTTAGAAGTGAAGTGATCGCATTAGTGGTTACTTCACTTCTGTTTTGTGTGTCAGCAACGCTATTGTACATGCGCAATATGCTGACCATGCATGAGTGGGCGCCACTGCCAGGGAGGGTTGGTCATTTTTGAGGCATGTAGCCCATATCTACAGCAACTGACGCCATCTTCAGATGGTGTTAGCTGCCTTCGCCAAACTCCAGAATACATTTGGAGCTGGTAAATCTAGTTTCACAGTCCCAATAGAAACCTATGGGGACTGCAGCTGCTGTCAGAAATGGAGGGACCATGGTATATATACCGTATATCGGATATACAGATGGGTCCACTGTGATCTTGGCTAGTTTGCTGCGCCAAGGCACAACATGGTTTATTAACATAAACCCTTCATCTATTGTTCTAAGCTGCAATACAATACAAAGAACAATACAGCAGGGGATTAAGTCATTACAGCAGGGGATTGAGTCCAACTGCCCAGTCTCAGTTAATCCTATTAAAGGTCAAGATAAACATGGACCTATCTGTATGTGCTGCGGTCCACCCTTACATCGGGTGATACTTAACATTTTCGAGGGATAGTAACCAATGGTGTAGATAGATATGTAGATAGTAACCAATGGTGTAGTTAGGGATAGATGTAACCAATGGTGGGAACTTTGTGGTTAGCGGTGAGGTTACTTTCGGTCAACCGCTGACCACAAAGTTCCCACCATTGGTTACAATGGATCGCATAGGCGCTACATTGCAACACTGCCGTGTGCTGCCTGTCATACACTACAGGAGCACACAGCCAATCAGGAGGGATCCACAACGTGGCGCTCCCTGATTGGCTGATGGAACCATCTTAGACAAAAGTCAGGGGGGGTTCCTGGCATTCGGGGAAAGGGGTCCCATGTGAAAACATGGGTCCCCTTTCAGTGCGAGGTCGGGTGTCCGTTTTGTTATTTTGTCAAGTACCAGGATTACAAATAGAAAAGAAGAGGAGCCATCTACACTGGATTTTGTGAGTATAATTTTTTCAACAGGTACACCATGGATTCTACATGGAGAAGAGGACCGACCCTCGTGTGAACATAGGTAAGTATGTGTATATGGAGGTGTGGATGTATGTATTAAACTTTTACTTTCAAGGTGTGTGTCTTCTGTTTTTATTGGGGTATTTTTTTAGTAGTAGTACTACAGGTACCAGCGGGCCTGGTTTTCCACCGCATGCTGGTACTTGTGGTTCTCCAAGTACCAGCTTGCGGGGGAGGCTTGCTGGGACTTGTAGTACTGCTACTAAAAACAATATTCATTTTTTGACAAAAAGGCTATCAGCCTCCCATTCGCAGCCCTTGGATGGGGGGGACAGCCTCAGGCTTCACCCCTGGCCCTTGGGTGGCTGGAGGGGGGGACCCCTTGATTGAAGGGGTCCCCACTCCTCCAGGGTAGCCCGGCCAGGGGTGACTAGTTGGTTATGTAATGCCAGGGCCGCAGGGACCTAGATAAAAGTGTCCCCTGGCTGTGGCATTATGTATCTGCCTAGTGGAGCCCGGTGCTGGTTTCAGAAATACGGGGGACCCCTACGCTTTTTGTCCCCCGTATTTTTGAACCAGGACCAGGCGCAGAGCCCGGTGCTGGTTGTTTAAATATGGGGGAACCCCTGACATTTTTTTCCCCATATATTTTTTCAACCAGGACCGGCTCAAAGAGCCCGAGGCTGGTTTGGCTTAGGAGGGGGGACCCCACGCAATTTTTTATTTTATTTTAACACTGATTTCTATTTTAATAAAGGTGCACAATGAAGCCCAGCACGGATCTCTCAGATCCGGCCGAGATTCATTGTATTAAAGTCGGCAGTGTTTTACAAGTCACTCACGTAAAACACTGCAAAAAAAAACGAATGACATCGACATCGGTAAATACGAAAATGCAGAATACGACAGCTTAGTAAATTAGTCGTAATAAATTCAAAAAGTTGCAACTTTACACTTTCGATGTCATTCGTGATTGAACTTTAACCTCAGTCGGGAAATTACGAATTTTAGTAAATATACCCCACAGTGCTTATATTTATGAATGCAGTGTGGCACAGCACCTATTGATCTTTATTGAACACACAAGTTGTACAGAAAAAATAAACATGAAATAAAACATGAATAAAAATGACAACTCACACTGTGAGTCACAGTGCTTATATTTATGAACGCAGTGGGGTATGGCACCTACTGTGCAGCACACATAAGCTACTTTTCTCTCTATATAATGCATCTCATGCTTCATGTAAATGTGTGACTGCTACTGACAGGTCTCAGCAGCAGTGGAGACAGTTGAGAAGTGTGCAAACTCATTTAGAGTTGAGCTAGCAGTACAAATGTAAAACCTACAGTAAAATGCTCTTGGCTATTTTGAGGTGTGTGTGTGTGTGTGTGTGTGTGTGTGTGTATATATATATATATATATATATATATATATATATATATATATATATATATAAATGCAACTCAAAATAGCGTGTTAGAAAGTGGCCACAACAATATACCCATTAAGTGTAACATGATCCAGCCACACCAGGAGTCATCAACTTGATAATCACTGGCATTTTAAATGTATATTGAAATATACTGTATATCAATGTTTCAAAACTAAACTTTTACAACTTATAATTGGTAATAGGCAAGACTTCAAAGTGAGGTGTACCCATCTGGGCCCCAAATACTACTATGGTTGCGCTTGTATGGAGACACTTCCAAAGCCAGGAACTGGTCATGTACCAGTGTGTTTCCTAAGTGGAGAAATGGTCACATTTGTATATAACTAAGGGGTCTAGTAAAATAATTATTGGCTTTTCTCGCACATTTTACTTTGCTGTATTTATATGCAAACTCCTGCTGGGACAGATCATGCAATAAAGGCATGACCCAGCAAGGAGAAAACTGCGCCTATAACTGCAAAAGATGGCAACATAAGTCTAAATCTGCGTGTCGTCTATACCCTGTGCAGACTGGGTCCCAAAGAAAAAAGCAGAAAGAGAAGTGACTCTTCCCTGCTTTTCTCCAGTGCCAGGAGACCTAATGCCATCCAGAGATGCATCGCTTCTCCCGGCTATATAAAAGTGTTAGCAGTTTCCATAACCTGCACAAATATAAAGCGCAACGGAATATGCTACGCTATATAAGAAACTGTTCCTAAATAAAATAAATAGATGAAAAGGTGGAGAAATCAATTACTTCATTTATCTCTTTACTGAATATAAACAATGTTTCTGCATATTAGGCTTTTTCTAGCTGGAGGAAAGTACTGTACATATTTTTTAAGTTTACTGACTAGACCCCAAAATGTATCAACATATCTTAATGACTTTCATCATTGTTTTTAATGGACCTTGCACCAGCACATAAATGCTCTCAATGAGCTGCAGCTGGCCTGTTCCAGGGGGGTGTAGTATGAGTGGCCGGCAGCCGGGATCCCGGGGGCCAGCTTACCAGCGCCGGGATCCCGACCGCCGACATACCGACAGCTGGGCAAGCGCTAATGAGCCCCTTGCGGGCTCGCTGCGCTTGCCACGCTGTAGGCACGGTGGCGCTCTACGTGCACCAGGCTATTTATTCTCCCTCCAGGGGGTTGTAGACTCCCAAGAGGGAGAATGTGTCAGCATGCCGGCGGTCGGGATCCCGGCTCTGGTATGCTGGTCACTGGGATCCTGGTCGGCGACATACTGAAGACCACCCTTCCAGGGGTAGTGCCCTGCAAAGATGTCATTAGGCCCCGGTCCCCATTGAGTCAAAATGCTGTGAATCGGGGGACTGTGTGGAGGGGACAGGGCTTATTGGCCCTCATTCCGAGTTGTTTGCTCGCTAGCTGCTTTTAGCAGCATTGCAAACGCTAGGCCGCCGCCCTCTGGGAGTGTATCTTAGCTTAGCAGAAGTGCGAACAAAAGGTTAGCAGTTCTGCTATTAAATATTTCCCTGCAGTTTCTGAGTAGCTCCAGACCTACTCATAGATTGCGATCACTGCAGACTGTTTGGTTCCTGGTTTGACGTCACAAACGCACCCTGCCTTCGGCCAGCCACTCCCCCGTTTCCCCAGCCACGCCTGCGTTTTCATCTGGCACACCTGCATTTTTTAGCACAGTCCCGGAAAACGCTCAGTTAACACCCAGAAACACCCACTTCCTGTCAATCACTCACCGATCAGCAGAGCAACTGAAAAGCGTTGCACGGCCCTGTGTAAAATTGCTTCGTTTTGTGTGAAAGTACTTAGCGCGTGCGCCCTGAGGCCCATACGCATGCGGAGAACTGCCGGTTTTTAGCCTGATCGCAATTCTGCTAAAAATGGCAGCGAGCGATCAACTCAGAATGACCCCCTTAGTTCAAGATTATTATCTCCCCATCCTGACCACTTCATGGGAGATCTGCCTACTCTTTCAGGAGTGCGGGAGGCTACCGAAAAAATTGTGAGTCTCCCTCAACTTCCAGGAGAGTAATCAAGCATGCTCCATCTACAAAATTATCCTTTACTGTAAATTGCTGTCTGATTTGAGTCTGTGTCTATAAAATGTCACTAACCTCAGAGGATGAGACATAATATACACACAAGGTAAATTTGTGGCCTATAGGAATTCTGTAAAATGAATTCCTGCTCTCATGAGACATACATTGGCAGCGGCTGGCACTTCACAGGATCTTATCTCATGGACCAGAAAACGCCGGTGGTTAAACCAAGCAATTGCCATTGGATACTTAGAGGAATAGAGAACTGTAATTTAGTCACAAAAATGAAAATAGCAGATTTAGTTCTCTGTGAAATGACAGGAAGAGGAATAGAGGACTGAGATGGAATGCTGGCTGCAGGGATCGTCTTCTTTCCAGCAATAAAACAAAACTGGATGTTTTCTAGGATTACAACTTGAGTTGACAGACAACAAAGGGAATTGTTTGGATTTTTCATCTGTCCAAAGCTGATAACTGTGGAAATACTATTAATTTGATGCTCTCAATACCGTGTTAGAGTATTGAACATTTATTCTGAGATCGTCTGCTCAGAAAAAGCATTAGGTTCTCTCATGGCATTCATATAAAGATATTTATATTTCTAATACTGTATTTCAGTTTTGTGCACTCCGGTCCTCCCGCCCTCCGCTATACCCGCCACACCACGGCCGCCAGTTTGCTTCCTTCTGCTGGGAGCAGAGCGCTGTCTGATGAGCGGAGCGCTGAAGCCGCCTCAGCCTGCTGAATACCTCCCGGTTCCCAGCTTCAGGATGGTAAGTGTGGGGGGAGTGAATGGAGAGGACACAATGATAGGATTAGAAGGAAGGGGGGGGGGGGGGGGTTATTAGGTGACACACAAGGGAGGCTTAGAAGTGGTGGAGACACAGAAAGCTATAGAATGAAGGTTGGGGGACATGGGGAGACACTACGAGACATAGGGGTAAATATATTATGTTTTGATATAGGGGAGAAGCGGTATCAGCACATGTTATGTGCCATACCGCTTCTCCCCCGTGTATGATGGCAGCGGTGCCTGCAGGGTGACAGGGGTGCTGTCCTTAGCAATGCTGGCCGTTCCGACACCTGCAGCTGTTGATTTTGACAGCTGCGTGGTGTTGATGCCCATACACCACAGCAGGGACAGAGCTGTTCCTGGCTGTGGCGGGTGCTGGCTCCGGACTGCGCTGGGGATCTCGCGTGAGTAGCGAGATCCCGCACATGTGTAGAGGAGCCAGCCGGGACAGGGTGACACCGCGTGTCAGCACTGAGCTGAAGCTCTGTGTGCTCAGAGGGACATCACCAGAAGGCTTCGGCAGACAAGATTATAATACATCTTGTTGATGTCCCTTCCTGCTTCGCTTTGTCAATGAGGCGAAGCAGGAAGTGTTATAGCGGCACGATACGTGCCACTATAATACATTTACCCCACAGAATGAAGACACAATGAAGTTGGGGAAGCTGTTTGACGCAGAAGGAAAAGGGAATAGTCAGAGACACAGAGGAACATGAGAAGACACAGGGAAGGTCATGGTGCGCAAGAGAAGTGACGATGCATGGGAAAGTGATTGTGTACTGGATGACGATGCATGGGGAGGTGATGGTGGGCTGAGAGAAGACGCAAGGGGAGGTGATGGTGTGCTGAAAGATGATGCAGGGGGAGGTGATGGTATGCTGAGAGACAACGCAGGGGGAGGTGATGATGTGCTAAGAGACAACGCAGTGGGAGGTGATGGTGTGCTGAGAGACGTCGCAGAGGGGAGGAGATGGTGTGCTGAGAGACTACACGGGAGGGATGTGATGGGATGTGATGGTGTGTTGAGAGACACAGGGGGCCTGAGATGACACGAGTCTGGTTGAACCACTGTTGTATGATGCTGACCTTGTTAATATTCCTACATAAGCTGGCATCTTCTGGACAATGTGATCTATATGAATAGTGAATACTGACTAAAGACGCCATCTGCCTCAGAGGATACATTTCTTCAGAGGTTCCACATTGTGAGAAGCCATCATAGGTAAGATGCATGTGGAACTGAAAAGTGACTGTTCACAGGCGTTGGGTATGGGATCCCGATGGTTGAAATCCCGGCGGTCAGAATATCGATGCCAGGAACCCGACCGCCAGAATGCCGGTAGGAGGGCGAGCAAGATGAAGCCCCTCGCTGCACTCGCCACAGGTCCTATTCCCACTCCCAAGTGGGAATAGCTGTGGTGCCGCTGTCTGTATTCTGTCGGTTGGGATCCTGGCGTCGGTATTCTGACCGCCAGGATCCTGACCACATCCTGTTCCCGGTATGATGAGAAACAGGTGGCGTGTCATCATGTTGGCATGCCCCATTTCCAATGGCTACGCCAGTGGCGGATTTACCAAAAGGCATCCAAGGCGGATGATTAGGGCCCGGCAAGTTATCTGTGTCTTGACAGCTGCCGGGTACTGGCTTCTCCAGCATGCGGCGCACTGGCGTCTCCTCCCGATTGAGTATGTTGGGTGTGTGACGTCATGACGCATGAGCGCATGACATCAGGCGCTTGTAGAGAAGAGGCGGCCGATGCGCAATGCAACCACCGCTGCTGGATGGGACCACGATGGGTGTGCTCTCTCCAGAGCCTACATTATCCAGAAGGGGAAGGGGAAGGAGGAGCGCGTTTGACACTCCAAAGGTGCCGCATTGTCCTGCTGGTGCTGTGCAAGGTAACAGGGATCTTTTACACATGCTTCCCAGCCGAACCCCGCCCTCCCTCCACTGGTAATAGTTGCTGGAACTAAAAGCCAGCAGCGTTAGTAAGTACATGCTGCTGGCTGGAATATGAATTGTGCCTGCACATTGGGTGGGCGGTAAATAGACACATGGATGCAGCATAGACTGGCAGAAGGGGCATTGGAGGGGTGAATGGGATACATGAGTGAGTATGTGTCAGGTGAGTGAGATGCGTGACAGTGAGCAGTGAGTGGGTATGCGTGACAGTGAGGGGTGAGTGGGTATGCGAGACAGTGAGTGGTGAGTGGGTATGCGTGACTGTGAGGGGTGAGTGACAATGCGTGACTGTGAGGGGTGAGTGGGAATGCGTGACAGTGAGGGGTGAGTGGGAATGCGTGACAGTGAGGGGTGAGTGGGTATGCGTGGCTGTGAGTGAGAATGCGTGACAGTGAGGGGTGACTTGGTATGCGCAACAGTGAGTGGTGACTGGGTATGCGTGACAGTGAGGGCTGAGTGGGTATGCGTGGCTGTGAGTGGTGAGTGAGAATACGTGACAGTGAGGGGTGACTGGGTATGCGCGACAGTGAGGGGTGAGTGGGTATGCGTGACAGTGAGGGGTCAGTGGGTATGCGTGACAGTGAGGGGTGAGTGGGTATGCGTGGCTGTGAGTGGTAAGTGGGCATGTGTGGCTGTGAGTGGTGAGTGAGAATGCGTGACTGAGGGGTGAGTGGGTATGCGTGACAGTAACAGTGAGGGGTGAGTGAGAATGCGTGACAGTGAGGGGTGAGTGAGAATGCGTGACAGTGAGGGGTGAGTGGGTGTGCGTGACAGTGAGGGGTGAGTGGGTGTGCGTGACAGTGAGGGGTGAGTGGGTATGCGTGACAGGGAGGGATGAGTGGGTATGCGTGACAGTGAGGGATGAGTGTGTATGCGTGACAGTTAGGGGTGAGTGGGTATGCGTGACTGTGAGGGGTGACTGGGTATGCGTGACTGTGAGTGGTGAGTGAGAATGCGTGACTGTGAGGGGTGAGTGAGAATGTGAGGGGCGAGTGGGTATGCGTGACTGTGAGTGGTGAGTGAGAATGCGTGACAGTGAGTGGTGACTGGGTATGGATGACATTGAGGGGTGAGTGGGTATGCGTGACAGTGAGGGGTGAGTGGGTAGGCGTGACAGTGAGGGGTGAGTGGGTATGCGTGGATGTGAGTGGTGAGTGGGTATGTGTGGCTGTGAGTCGTAAGTGGGCATGTGTGGCTGTGAGTGGTGAGTGAGAATGCGTGACTGAGGGGTGAGTGGGTATGCGTGACAGTGAGGGGTGAGTGAGAATGCGTGACAGTGAGGGGTGAGTGAGAATGCGTGACAGTGAGGGGTGAGTGGGTGTGCGTGACAGTGAGGGGTGAGTGGGTATGCGTAACAGGGAGGGATGAGTGGGTATGCGTGACAGTGAGGGATGAGTGGGTATGCGTGACTGGGTATGCGTGACTGTGAGTGGTGAGTGAGAATGCGTGACTGTGAGGGGTGAGTGAGAATGTGAGGGGCGAGTGGGTATGCGTGACTGTGAGTGGTGAGTGAGAATGCGTGACAGTGAGTGGTGACTGGGTATGCGTGACATTGAGGGGTGAGTGGGTATGCGTGACAGTGAGGGGTGAGTGGGTAGGCGTGACAGTGAGGGGTGAGTGGGTATGCATGGATGTGAGTGGTGAGTGGGTATGCGTGGCTGTGAGTGGTAAGTGAGAATGCGTGACAGTGAGGGGTGAGTGGGTATGCGTGACAGTGAGGGGTGAGTGGGTATGCGTGGCTGTGAGGGGTGACTGGGTATGCGTGGCTGTGAGGGGTGACTGGGTATGCGTGGCTCTGAGGGGTGACTGGGTATGCGTGACTGTGAGGGGTGAGTGAGAATGCGTGGCTGTGAGGGGTGACTGGATATGCGTGGCTGTGAGGGGTGACTGGGTATGCGTGGCTGTGAGGGTTGACTGGGTATGCGTGACTGTGAGGGGTGAGTGAGAATGCGTGACCGAGCGGAGAGTAAGAATGCGTGAAAGTGAGTGGTGACTGGGTATGCGTGACTGTGAGTAGGAATGTATTAGAGTGAGGAGTGAGTGGGTATGTGTGACAGTGAGTAGGAATGTATTACAGTGAGGTGTGAGTGGTCATGTGTGACAGTTAGTGGGAAAGTGTTACAGTGAGGGGTGAGTGGTATGTATGACAGTTAGTGGGAAAGTATTACAGGGAGGGGTGAGTGGGTATGTGTGACAGAGAGCAGTGAGTGAGAATGTGTGACGGTGAGTGGGTATGCATGACGGTGAGGGGTGAGTGGTATGTGTGACAGTGAGTGGGAAAGTGTTACAGTGAGGGCATACACTAACTGGGGGGCAGCATACACTGACTGGGCAGGGGCCTACCTGCCTACTACATTTTGGGGGGAGAGAGGTTAGAAGGCTACTGTCACGAGAGTCCGCTATGGGGATAATGCGTGTTCTAGTGAGATAACAGCCTAGCTCTGCGAGGTCCAGCACCGCAGCATCACAAAATGCTGGTTAAGCTATAATAAATACTGTAATACAGGCAGCTCATTTAATTTATACTGCAGTGTCCTGCATGCCCTGCAATTTTGAAGTATATCTGTGCTATTCAGCTACCGCAGTGATACAGAAAGGGAATGCTTCCCACTTTGGTGCCCAAATCTCATCTGCATCAGCAATGTGTAAAAGGTAAAAAAAATAGAATGAATTAAAAAATTATCTTAAAACATAATTCATTAAATAAAATTTGAAAAAAACATTTTGAAACTGGACCCCATACCCCTATTAGCAGGTCCCTCATCCCATTACTAATACAACCAGCATATTCTATTGCACTTTATGATTGCACTATGGGGGTCATTCCGAGTTGTTCGCTCGTTGGCAATTTTCACTATATTGCGATTAGTCGCTTACTGCCCATTAGAGATGAGCGGGTTCGGTTTCTCTGAATCCGAACCCGCCCGAACTTCATGTTTTTTTTCACGGGTCCGAGCGACTCGGATCTTCCCGCCTTGCTCGGTTAACCCGAGCGCGCCCCGAACGTCATCATGACGCTGTCGGATTCTCGCGAGGCTCGGATTCTATCGCGAGACTCGGATTCTATATAAGGAGCCGCGCGTCGCCGCCATTTTCACACGTGCATTGAGATTGATAGGGAGAGGACGTGGCTGGCGTCCTCTCCATTTAGATTAGGGTTGAGAGAGAGAGAGAGAGATTGACCTGAGGCTGTGATACTGTAGAAGAGAGTGCAGAGTTTAGTGACTGACGACCACAGTGACCACCAGACAGTGCAGTTGTTTGTTTTATTTAATATATCCGTTCTCTGCCTGAAAAAAACGATACACACAGTGACTCAGTCACATACCATATCTGTGTGCAGGGGCGGATCCAGAAAAAAATTACAGGGGGGGCACCATAAGGGGCGTGGCTTCATTGGAATGGGCGTGGCTTCGTTGGAATGGGCGTGGTATTGCAGGAAAAGACTACCTTATACCCCAGTTTTGCAACCTGCACGCCCAGACGTTGGCCACCACAGGAAAGAAAAATAATCCTGATTCATGCCCCTTACATTATTTGTCATTTTTCCTCCTTATAGTAATGCCCAGTATACATTATTCCACATACTGCAATGGCCCTTAGACATTATTCCACACACAATAATGCACATGACACAATATGCACACACTGTAATGCCCCAGACACATTATGCCACACACCGTAATGCCTGTGACACATTATGACAGGAATCGCAATGCCCGTTATACATTATGCTACACACTGCACTGCCCCTGATACATTATAGCACATACAATGTCTGTGACACATTATGCCACACACTGCAATGACCTTGAGACATTATACCACAATGCCCGTGATATAGTATACCATACACCGTAATGCCTGTGACACATACCGCAATGCCCGTTATACCCTATGCCACACACCGCAATGCCCGTTATATATTATGCCACACTGCAATGACCCTGAGACATTATACCACATACCACAATGCCCGTGATATAGTATACCACACACCGTAATGCCTGACACATTATGACACACACCGCAATGTCCGTGATACATTATGCCACACACTGCAATGACCCTGAGACATTATACCACATATCACAATGCCAGCGATATAGTATACCATACACCGTAATGCCTGTGACACATTATGACACACACCGCAATGTCCGTGATACATTATGCCACACACCGTAATGCCCATTACACATTAAGTCCTACAGTAAGGCTTCTAATTACTTTTCAAATACCTGCTCGTTGTCAGGGGTTTCATGCACTGGGTGTCATGCTCGTTGCCAGGGGTTTCATGCTCTTGGTTCCATGCACGGTGCCAGGGGTTTTCATGCTCAGGGTGTCATGCTCGTTGCCAGGGGTTTCATTCACTGGGTGTCATGCTCGTTGCCAGGGGTTTCATGCACTGGGTGTCATGCTCGTTGCCAGGGGTTTCATGCACTGGGTGTCATGCTCGTTGCTAGGAGGTAGTCCTTGTTGCTAGGGCTGTGCTCCCAGTGCCACATATGTCCCCAGTGCCAGATGTTCCCCCACGGTGCCAGGTACTCACATGCCCCCAGTGCCAAATATAGCCCCCCCCCCATGTGCCAGGTACACATATACCCCCAGTGCCAGATATTCCCCGACAGTGCCACATATGCCCCCAGTGCCAGATATCGCCCCCCCCCAGTGCTATATATGCCCCCAGTGCCAGATATTTCCCCCCCCCAGTGCCACATATGCCCCCAGTGCCAGATATCCCCCCCCAGTGCCATATATGCCCCCAGTGCCAGATATTCCCCCCAGTGCCATATATGTCCCCAGTGCCAGATATTCTCCCCCCCCCTCCCTGCCAAATATGCCCCCAGTGCCAGATATTCCCTCCCCAGTGCCACATATGCCCCCAGTGCCAGATATCGCCCCCCACCCAGTGCTATATATGCCCCCAGTGCCAGATATTCCCCCCCCCAGTGCCACATATGCCCCCAGTGCCAGATATTCCCCCCCCAGTGCCATATATGCCCCCAGTGCCAGATATTCCCCCCAGTGCCATATATGTCCCCAGTGCCAGATATTCTCCCCCCCCCCCTCCCTGCCAAATATGCCCCCAGTGCCAGATATTCCCTCCCCAGTGCCAGATATTCCCTCCCCAGTGCCAGATATTCTCCCCCCCCCTCCCTCCCTGCCAAATATGCCCCCAGTGCCAGATATTCCCCCCCAGTGCGTCCCCCCCCCCCTTCCTCCGCCGCCGCTGCTCCCCCCGCTCCCCTGCTGTTAGGAGGGACACGGAGGGCACAGTGCACGCCTCCCTGTGTCCCTCCTGTGTCTCCGGCGGCCGCGGGTCACTGTAATAAAGGAAGTGCTCACGAACGGCACTTCCTTTATGAGACCAGCGGCCGCCGGAGACCCAGGAGGGACACAGGAGAGGCGCGCACTGTGCCCTCCGTGTCCCTCCTAACAGCAGGGGAGGAAACGAGACCGCAGACTGACATGCGGACGCTCGTCCGCATGTCAGTCTGCACTAAAAATGACAGGGGGGGCACGTGCCTTGGTGCCCCCCCCCTAAATCCGCCACTGTCTGTGTGCACTGCTCAGCCCAGTGTGCTGCATCAATGTATATATATATCTGACTGTGCTCAGCTCACACAGCTTATAATTGTGGGGGAGACTGGGGAGCACTGCAGTGCCAGTTATAGGTTATAGCAGGAGCCAGGAGTACATAATATTATATTAAAATTAAACAGTGCACACTTTTGCTGCAGGCGTGCCACTGCCAGTGTGACTAGTGACCAGTGACCTGACCACCAGTATATATAATATTAGTAGTATACTATCTCTTTATCAACCAGTCTATATTAGCAGCAGACACAGTACAGTGCGGTAGTTCACGGCTGTGGCTACCTCTGTGTCGGCACTCGGCAGCCCGTCCATAATTGTATATACCACCTAACCGTGGTTTTTTTTTTCTTTCTTTATAGTCATACTAGTTACGAGTATACTATCTCTTTATCAACCAGTCTATATTAGCAGCAGACACAGTACAGTGCGGTAGTTCACGGCTGTGGCTACCTCTGTGTCGGCACTCGGCAGCCCGTCCATAATTGTATATACCACCTAACCGTGGTTTTTTTTTCTTTCTTTATACATACATACTAGTTACGAGTATACTATCTCTTTATCAACCAGTCTATATTAGCAGCAGACACAGTACAGTGCGGTAGTTCACGGCTGTGGCTACCTCTGTGTCGGCACTCGGCAGCCCGTCCATAATTGTATATACCACCTAACCGTGGTTTTTTTTTCTTTCTTTATACATACATACTAGTTACGAGTATACTATCTCTTTATCAACCAGTCTATATATTAGCAGCAGACACAGTACAGTGCGGTAGTTCACGGCTGTGGCTACCTCTGTGTCGGCACTCGGCAGCCCGTCCATAATTGTATATACCACCTAACCGTGGTTTTTTTTTCTTTCTTTATACATACATACTAGTTACGAGTATACTATCTCTTTATCAACCAGTCTATATATTAGCAGCAGACACAGTACAGTGCGGTAGTTCACGGCTGTGGCTACCTCTGTGTCGGCACTCGGCAGCCCGTCCATAATTGTATATACCACCTAACCGTGGTTTTTTTTTCTTTCTTTATACATACATACTAGTTACGAGTATACTATCTCTTTATCAACCAGTCTATATTAGCAGCAGACACAGTACAGTGCGGTAGTTCACGGCTGTGGCTACCTCTGTGTCGGCACTCGGCAGCCCGTCCATAATTGTATATACCACCTAACCGTGGTTTTTTTTTCTTTCTTTATACATACATACTAGTTACGAGTATACTATCTCTTTATCAACCAGTCTATATATTAGCAGCAGACACAGTACAGTGCGGTAGTTCACGGCTGTGGCTACCTCTGTGTCGGCACTCGGCAGCCCGTCCATAATTGTATATACCACCTAACCGTGGTTTTTTTTTCTTTCTTTATACATACATACTAGTTACGAGTATACTATCTCTTTATCAACCAGTCTATATATTAGCAGCAGACATAGTACAGTGCGGTAGTTCACGGCTGTGGCTACCTCTGTGTCGGCACTCGGCAGCCCGTCCATAATTGTATATACCACCTAACCGTGGTTTTTTTTTCTTTCTTTATACATACATACTAGTTACGAGTATACTATCTCTTTATAAACCAGTCTATATTAGCAGCAGACACAGTACAGTGCGGTAGTTCACGGCTGTGGCTACCTCTGTGTCGGCACTCGGCAGCCCGTCCATAATTGTATATACCACCTAACCGTGGTTTTTTTTTCTTTCTTTATACATACATACTAGTTACGAGTATACTATCTCTTTATCAACCAGTCTATATATTAGCAGCAGACACAGTACAGTGCGGTAGTTCACGGCTGTGGCTACCTCTGTGTCGGCACTCGGCAGCCCGTCCATAATTGTATATACCACCTAACCGTGGTTTTTTTTTCTTTCTTTATACATACATACTAGTTACGAGTATACTATCTCTTTATCAACCAGTCTATATATTAGCAGCAGACACAGTACAGTGCGGTAGTTCACGGCTGTGGCTACCTCTGTGTCGGCACTCGGCAGCCCGTCCATAATTGTATATACCACCTAACCGTGGTTTTTTTTCTTTTCTTTCTTTATACATACATACTAGTTACGAGTATACTATCTCTTTATCAACCAGTCTATATTAGCAGCAGACACAGTACAGTGCGGTAGTTCACGGCTGTGGCTACCTCTGTGTCGGCACTCGGCAGCCCGTCCATAATTGTATATACCACCTAACCGTGGTTTTTTTTTCTTTCTTTATACATACATACTAGTTACGAGTATACTATCTCTTTATCAACCAGTCTATATATTAGCAGCAGACACAGTACAGTGCGGTAGTTCACGGCTGTGGCTACCTCTGTGTCGGCACTCGGCAGCCCGTCCATAATTGTATATACCACCTAACCGTGGTTTTTTTTTCTTTCTTTATACATACATACTAGTTACGAGTATACTATCTCTTTATCAACCAGTCTATATATTAGCAGCAGACATAGTACAGTGCGGTAGTTCACGGCTGTGGCTACCTCTGTGTCGGCACTCGGCAGCCCGTCCATAATTGTATATACCACCTAACCGTGGTTTTTTTTTCTTTCTTTATACATACATACTAGTTACGAGTATACTATCTCTTTATAAACCAGTCTATATTAGCAGCAGACACAGTACAGTGCGGTAGTTCACGGCTGTGGCTACCTCTGTGTCGGCACTCGGCAGCCCGTCCATAATTGTATATACCACCTAACCGTGGTTTTTTTTTCTTTCTTTATACATACATACTAGTTACGAGTATACTATCTCTTTATCAACCAGTCTATATATTAGCAGCAGACACAGTACAGTGCGGTAGTTCACGGCTGTGGCTACCTCTGTGTCGGCACTCGGCAGCCCGTCCATAATTGTATATACCACCTAACCGTGGTTTTTTTTTCTTTCTTTATACATACATACTAGTTACGAGTATACTATCTCTTTATCAACCAGTCTATATATTAGCAGCAGACACAGTACAGTGCGGTAGTTCACGGCTGTGGCTACCTCTGTGTCGGCACTCGGCAGCCCGTCCATAATTGTATATACCACCTAACCGTGGTTTTTTTTTCTTTCTTTATACATACATACTAGTTACGAGTATACTATCTCTTTATCAACCAGTCTATATATTAGCAGCAGACATAGTACAGTGCGGTAGTTCACGGCTGTGGCTACCTCTGTGTCGGCACTCGGCAGCCCGCCCATAATTGTATATACCACCTAACCGTGGTTTTTTTTTCTTTCTTTATACATACATACTAGTTACGAGTATACTATCTCTTTATAAACCAGTCTATATTAGCAGCAGACACAGTACAGTGCGGTAGTTCATGGCTGTGGCTACCTCTGTGTCGGCACTCGGCAGCCCGTCCATAATTGTATATACCACCTAACCGTGGTTTTTTTTTCTTTCTTTATACATACATACTAGTTACGAGTATACTATCTCTTTATCAACCAGTCTATATATTAGCAGCAGACACAGTACAGTGCGGTAGTTCACGGCTGTGGCTACCTCTGTGTCGGCACTCGGCAGCCCGTCCATAATTGTATATACCACCTAACCGTGGTTTTTTTTTCTTTCTTTATACATACATACTAGTTACGAGTATACTATCTCTTTATCAACCAGTCTATATATTAGCAGCAGACACAGTACAGTGCGGTAGTTCACGGCTGTGGCTACCTCTGTGTCGGCACTCGGCAGCCCGTCCATAATTGTATATACCACCTAACCGTGTTTTTTTTTTCTTTCTTTATAGTCATACTAGTTACGAGTATACTATCTCTTTATCAACCAGTCTATATTAGCAGCAGACACAGTACAGTGCGGTAGTTCACGGCTGTGGCTACCTCTGTGTCGGCACTCGGCAGCCCATCCATAATTGTATATACCACCTAACCGTGGTTTTTTTTTCTTTCTTTATAGTCATACTAGTTACGAGTATACTATCTCTTTATCAACCAGTCTATATTAGCAGCAGACACAGTACAGTGCGGTAGTTCACGGCTGTGGCTACCTCTGTGTCGGCACTCGGCAGCCCGTCCATAATTGTATATACCACCTAACCGTGGTTTTTTTTTTCTTTCTTTATACATACATACTAGTTACGAGTATACTATCTCTTTATCAACCAGTCTATATTAGCAGCAGACACAGTACAGTGCGGTAGTTCACGGCTGTGGCTACCTCTGTGTCGGCACTCGGCAGGCAGTCCGTCCATAATTGTATACCACCTAACCGTGGTTTTTTTTTCTTTCTTCTTTATACATACATAGTTACATAGACATCTCTTTATCAACCAGTCTATATTAGCAGCAGACACAGTACAGTACGGTAGTTCACGGCTGTGGCTACCTCTGTGTCGGCACTCGGCAGCCCGTCCATAATTGTATATACCACCTAACCGTGGTTTTTTTTTTCTTTCTTTATACATACATACTAGTTACGAGTATACTATCTCTTTATCAACCAGTCTATATATTAGCAGCATAATTGTATACTAGTATCCATCTCCATTGTTTACCTGAGGTGCCTTTTAGTTGTGCCTATTAAAATATGGAGAACAAAAATGTTGAGGTTCCAAAATTAGGGAAAGATCAAGATCCACTTCCACCTCGTGCTGAAGCTGCTGCCACTAGTCATGGCCGAGACGATGAAATGCCAGCAACGTCGTCTGCCAAGGCCGATGCCCAATGTCATAGTACAGAGCATGTCAAATCCAAAACACCAAATATCAGAAAAAAAAGGACTCCAAAACCTAAAATAAAATTGTCGGAGGAGAAGCGTAAACTTGCCAATATGCCATTTACGACACGGAGTGGCAAGGAACGGCTGAGGCCCTGGCCTATGTTCATGGCTAGTGGTTCAGCTTCACATGAGGATGGAAGCACTCAGCCTCTCGCTAGAAAAATGAAAAGACTCAAGCTGGCAAAAGCAGCACAGCAAAGAACTGTGCATTCTTCGAAATCCCAAATCCACAAGGAGAGTCCAATTGTGTCGGTTGCGATGCCTGACCTTCCCAACACTGGACGTGAAGAGCATGCGCCTTCCACCATTTGCACGCCCCCTGCAAGTGCTGGAAGGAGCACCCGCAGTCCAGTTCCTGATAGTCAGATTGAAGATGTCAGTGTTGAAGTACACCAGGATGAGGAGGATATGGGTGTTGCTGGCGCTGGGGAGGAAATTGACCAGGAGGATTCTGATGGTGAGGTGGTTTGTTTAAGTCAGGCACCCGGGGAGACACCTGTTGTCCGTGGGAGGAATATGGCCATTGACATGCCAGGTGAAAATACCAAAAAAATCAGCTCTTCGGTGTGGAGGTATTTCACCAGAAATGCGGACAACAGGTGTCAAGCCGTGTGTTCCCATTGTCAAGCTGTAATAAGTAGGGGTAAGGACGTTAACCACCTCGGAACATCCTCCCTTATACGTCACCTGCAGCGCATTCATAATAAGTCAGTGACAAGTTCAAAAACTTTGGGTGACAGCGGAAGCAGTCCACTGACCAGTAAATCCCTTCCTCTTGTAACCAAGCTCACGCAAACCACCCCACCAACTCCCTCAGTGTCAATTTCCTCCTTCCCCAGGAATGCCAATAGTCCTGCAGGCCATGTCACTGGCAATTCTGACGAGTCCTCTCCTGCCTGGGATTCCTCCGATGCATCCTTGCGTGTAACGCCTACTGCTGCTGGCGCTGCTGTTGTTGCCGCTGGGAGTCGATGGTCATCCAAGAGGGGAAGTCGTAAGCCCACTTGTACTACTTCCAGTAAGCAATTGACTGTTCAACAGTCCTTTGCGAGGAAGATGAAATATCACAGCAGTCATCCTACTGCAAAGCGGATAACTGAGGCCTTGGCATCCTGGGTGGTGAGAAACGTGGTTCCGGTATCCATCATTACTGCAGAGCCAACTAGAGACTTGTTGGAGGTACTGTGTCCCCGGTACCAAATACCATCTAGGTTCCATTTCTCTAGGCAGGCGATACCGAAAATGTACACAGACCTCAGAAAAAGAGTCACCAGTGTCCTAAAAAATGCAGCTGTACCCAATGTCCACTTAACCACGGACATGTGGACAAGTGGAGCAGGGCAGGGTCAGGACTATATGACTGTGACAGCCCACTGGGTAGATGTATGGACTCCCGCCGCAAGAACAGCAGCGGCGGCACCAGTAGCAGCATCTCGCAAACGCCAACTCTTTCCTAGGCAGGCTACGCTTTGTATCACCGGTTTCCAGAATACGCACACAGCTGAAAACCTCTTACGGCAACTGAGGAAGATCATCGCGGAATGGCTTACCCCAATTGGACTCTCCTGTGGATTTGTGGCATCGGACAACGCCAGCAATATTGTGTGTGCATTAAATATGGGCAAATTCCAGCACGTCCCATGTTTTGCACATACCTTGAATTTGGTGGTGCAGAATTTTTTAAAAAACGACAGGGGCGTGCAAGAGATGCTGTCGGTGGCCAGAAGAATTGCGGGACACTTTCGGCGTACAGGCACCACGTACAGAAGACTGGAGCACCACCAAAAACTACTGAACCTGCCCTGCCATCATCTGAAGCAAGAAGTGGTAACGAGGTGGAATTCAACCCTCTATATGCTTCAGAGGTTGGAGGAGCAGCAAAAGGCCATTCAAGCCTATACAATTGAGCACGATATAGTAGGTGGAATGCACCTGTCTCAAGCGCAGTGGAGAATGATTTCAACGTTGTGCAAGGTTCTGATGCCCTTTGAACTTGCCACACGTGAAGTCAGTTCAGACACTGCCAGCCTGAGTCAGGTCATTCCCCTCATCAGGCTTTTGCAGAAGAAGCTGGAGACATTGAAGGAGGAGCTAACACGGAGCGATTCCGCTAGGCATGTGGGACTTGTGGATGGAGCCCTTAATTCGCTTAACAAGGATTCACGGGTGGTCAATCTGTTGAAATCAGAGCACTACATTTTGGCCACCGTGCTCGATCCTAGATTTAAAGCCTACCTTGGATCTCTCTTTCCGGCAGACACAAGTCTGCTGGGGTTGAAAGACCTGCTGGTGACAAAATTGTCAAGTCAAGCGGAACGCGACCTGTCAACATCTCCTCCTTCACATTCTCCCGCAACTGGGGGTGCGAGGAAAAGGCTCAGAATTCCGAGCCCACCCGCTGGCGGTGATGCAGGGCAGTCTGGAGCGACTGCTGATGCTGACATCTGGTCCGGACTGAAGGACCTGACAACGATTACGGACATGTCGTCTACTGTCACTGCATATGATTCTCTCAACATTGATAGAATGGTGGAGGATTATATGAGTGACCGCATCCAAGTAGGCACGTCACACAGTCCGTACTTATACTGGCAGGAAAAAGAGGCAATTTGGAGGCCCTTGCACAAACTGGCTTTATTCTACCTAAGTTGCCCTCCCACAAGTGTGTACTCCGAAAGAGTGTTTAGTGCCGCCGCTCACCTTGTCAGCAATCGGCGTACGAGGTTACATCCAGAAAATGTGGAGAAGATGATGTTCATTAAAATTAATTATAATCAATTCCTCCGCGGAGACATTGACCAGCAGCAATTGCCTCCACAAAGTACACAGGGAGCTGAGATGGTGGATTCCAGTGGGGACGAATTGATAATCTGTGAGGAGGGGGATGTACACGGTGATATATCGGAGGGTGATGATGAGGTGGACATCTTGCCTCTGTAGAGCCAGTTTGTGCAAGGAGAGATTAATTGCTTCTTTTTTGGGGGGGTCCAAACCAACCCGTCATATCAGTCACAGTCGTGTGGCAGACCCTGTCACTGAAATGATGGGTTGGTTAAAGTGTGCATGTCCTGTTTTGTTTATACAACATAAGGGTGGGTGGGAGGGCCCAAGGACAATTCCATCTTGCACCTCTTTTTTCTTTTCTTTTTCTTTGCATCATGTGCTGATTGGGGAGGGTTTTTTGGAAGGGACATCCTGCGTGACACTGCAGTGCCACTCCTAAATGGGCCCGGTGTTTGTGTCGGCCACTAGGGTCGCTAATCTTACTCACACAGTCAGCTACCTCATTGCGCCTCTTTTTTTCTTTGCGTCATGTGCTGTTTGGGGAGGGTTTTTTGGAAGGGACATCCTGCGTGACACTGCAGTGCCACTCCTAGATGGGCCCGGTGTTTGTGTCGGCCACTAGGGTCGCTAATCTTACTCACACAGCTACCTCATTGCGCCTCTTTTTTTCTTTGCGTCATGTGCTGTTTGGGGAGGGTTTTTTGGAAGGGACATCCTGCGTGACACTGCAGTGCCACTCCTAGATGGGCCCGGTGTTTGTGTCGGCCACTAGGGTCGCTAATCTTACTCACACAGCTACCTCATTGCGCCTCTTTTTTTCTTTGCGTCATGTGCTGTTTGGGGAGGGTTTTTTGGAAGGGCCATCCTGCGTGACACTGCAGTGCCACTCCTAGATGGGCCCGGTGTTTGTGTCGGCCACTAGGGTCGCTAATCTTACTCACACAGCTACCTCATTGCGCCTCTTTTTTTCTTTGCGTCATGTGCTGTTTGGGGAGGGTTTTTTGGAAGGGACATCCTGCGTGACACTGCAGTGCCACTCCTAGATGGGCCCGGTGTTTGTGTCGGCCACTAGGGTCGCTTATCTTACTCACACAGCGACCTCGGTGCAAATTTTAGGACTAAAAATAATATTGTGAGGTGTGAGGTATTCAGAATACTCTGAAAATGAGTGTAAATTATGGTTTTTGAGGTTAATAATACTTTGGGATCAAAATGACCCCCAAATTCTATGATTTAAGCTGTTTTTTAGTGTTTTTTGAAAAAAACACCCGAATCCAAAACACACCCGAATCCGACAAAAAAAATTCGGTGAGGTTTTGCCAAAACGCGTTCGAACCCAAAACACGGCCGCGGAACCGAACCCAAAACCAAAACACAAAACCCGAAAAATTTCAGGCGCTCATCTCTACTGCCCATGCGCAAGGTTTGCAGAGCGCATGCGCTTAGTTATTTTACACAAAAGTTAGGTATTTTACTCACGGCATAACGAGGATTTTTCATCGTTCTGGTGATCGTAGTGTGATTGACAGGAAGTGGGTGTTTCTGGGCGGAAACTTGCCGTTTTCTGGGCGTGTGCGAAAAAATGCTGGCGTTTCTGGGAAAAACGCAGGAGTGTCTGAAGAAACGGGGGAGTGTCTGGGCGAACGCTGGGTGTGTTTCTGACGTCAAACCAGGAACGAAACTGACTGAACTGATCGCAATGGCTGAGTAAGTCTGGAGCTACTCAGAAACTGCTAAGAAATTTCTATTCGCAATTCTGCAAATCTTTTGTTCGCAATTCTGCTAAGCTAAGATACACTCCCAGAGGGCGGCGGCCTAGCGTGTGCAATGCTGCTAAAAGCAGCTAGCGAGCGAACAACTCGGAATGAGGGCCAATATTATTACATAGTAATAGCTGTAGAGATTAACACACATACACACAGAGACCCCTGACAAATAATATAAGGGCATAACTCAGGAACAAAAATATGGTGCTATGGTTTGAGGAAGGGGGGCCCCAAATCAGTGTCTTGCTTAGGGCCCCCTGACGTCTAATTCCGCCTCTGGGCCACGCCCATTTTTGTTGCGTGTGCACATACTTTGTGGGGGGGGGGGGTTTGGGGGAGGGGACGCCATTCTGAATCTTGCCCTGGGCTCCAAAACCCTAGTTACGCCTTAGCACGTCTGTGTCGTTCCTCCTCCTGCGTGACTGAGTGGAGAGTGAGAATGCGTGAAAGTGAGTGGTGACTGGGTATGCGTGACTGTGAGTAGGAATGTATTAGAGTGAGGAGTGAGTGGGTATGTGTGACAGTGAGTAGGAATGTATTACAGTGAGGTGTGAGTGGTCATGTGTGACAGTTAGTGGGAAAGTATTACAGGGAGGGGTGAGTGGGTATGTGTGACAGAGAGCAGTGAGTGAGAATGTGTGACGGTGAGTGGGTATGCATGACGGTGAGGGGTGAGTGGTATGTGTGACAGTGAGTGGGAAAGTGTTACAGTGAGGGCATACACTACCTGGGGGGCAGCATACACTGACTGGGCAGGGGCCTACCTGCCTACTACATTTTGGGGGGAGAGAGGTTAGAAGGCTACTGTCACGAGAGTCCGCTATGGGGATAATGCGTGTTCTAGTGAGATAACAGCCTAGCTCTGCGAGGTCCAGCACCGCAGCATCACAAAATGCTGGTCAAGCTATAATAAATACTGTAATACAGGCAGCTCATTTAATTTATACTGCAGTGTCCTGCATGCCCTGCAATTTTGAAGTATATCTGTGCTATTCAGCTACCGCAGTGATACAGAAAGGGAATGCTTCCCACTTTGCTGATGCAGATGAGATTTGGGCACCAATGTGTAAAAGGTAAAAAAATAGAATGAATTAAAAAATTATCTTAAAACATAATTCATTAAATAAAATTTGAAAAAAACATTTTGAAACTGGACCCCATACCCCTATTAGCAGGTCCCTCATCCCATTACTAATACAACCAGCATATTCTATTGCACTTTATGATTGCACTATGGGGGTCATTCCGAGTTGTTCGCTCGTTGGCAATTTTCACTATATTGCGATTAGTCGCTTACTGCCCATGCGCAAGGTTTGCAGAGCGCATGCGCTTAGTTATTTTACACAAAAGTTAGGTATTTTACTCACGGCATAACGAGGATTTTTCATCGTTCTGGTGATCGTAGTGTGATTGACAGGAAGTGGGTGTTTCTGGGCGGAAACTTGCCGTTTTCTGGGCGTGTGCGAAAAAATGCTGGCGTTTCTGGGAAAAACGCAGGAGTGTCTGAAGAAACGGGGGAGTGTCTGGGCGAACGCTGGGTGTGTTTCTGACGTCAAACCAGGAACGAAACTGACTGAACTGATCGCAATGGCTGAGTAAGTCTGGAGCTACTCAGAAACTGCTAAGAAATTTCTATTCGCAATTCTGCAAATCTTTTGTTCGCAATTCTGCTAAGCTAAGATACACTCCCAGAGGGCGGCGGCCTAGCGTGTGCAATGCTGCTAAAAGCAGCTAGCGAGCGAACAACTCGGAATGAGGGCCAATATTATTACATAGTAATAGCTGTAGAGATTAACACACATACACACAGAGACCCCTGACAAATAATATAAGGGCATAACTCAGGAACAAAAATATGGTGCTATGGTTTAAGGAAGGGGGGCCCCAAATCAGTGTCTTGCTTAGGGCCCCCTGAGGTCTAATTCCGCCTCTGGGCCACGCCCATTTTTGTAGCGTGTGCACATACTTTGTGGGGGGGGGGGTTTTGGGGGAGGGGACGCCATTCTGAATCTTGCCCTGGGCTCCAAAACCCTAGTTACGCCTTAGCACGTCTGTGTCGTTCCTCCTCCTGCGTGACTGAGTGGAGAGTGAGAATTAGGGATGAGCGGGTTCGGTTCCTCTGAATCCGAACCCGCCCGAACTTCAGTTTTTTCTTCACGGGTCCGAGCGACTCGGATCTTCCCGCCTTGCTCGGTTAACCCGAGCGCGCCCGAACGTTATCATCCCGCTGTCGGATTCTCGCGAGGCTCGGATTCTATCGCGAGACTCGGATTCTATATAAGGAGCCGCGCGTCGCCGCCATTTTCACACGTGCATTGAGATTCATAGGGAGAGGACGTGGCTGGCGTCCTCTCCGTTTAGAGAAGAGAGTGAGACAGTAGAGAGAGACACAGTAGTAGTAATTTTGGGGAGCATTATTAGGAGGAGTACTACTATACTACTACTACTTGCTGAAGTGATATAGATTAGATAGTGTGACTGTATTAATTATCTGACTTGTGGGGGAGACACTGACAGTGGGGAGCAGTTAGAGTCTGAGAGCAGGACTCAGGAGTACATATAACGTACAGTGCACACTTTTGCTGCCAGAGTCAGTGCCACACTGCCATTGTGACCACACTGACCACCAGACCAGTATAATATATTTTGTTATTGTCTGCTTAGGAGTACTACTTGCAAGTTGCTGATAGTGTGACCAGTGACCTGACCACCAGTTTAATAATCAATCACCACCAGTTTAATATATATATACATACTACTATAGTATAGTATAGTAGCTTACTGTAGCAGTCTGCGGTGCTGCTGAGCTGACAGTGTCCAGCAGGTCCGTCATCAGTCATTACATAATAAATATACATACCTGTCCGGCTGCAGTACTAGTGATATTATATTGATTTCATCTCATTATCATCCAGTCTATATTAGCAGCAGACACAGTACGGTAGTCCACGGCTGTAGCTACCTCTGTGTCGGCACTCGGCAGTCCATCCATAATTGTATACCACCTCCCCGTGGTTTTTTTTTTTCTTTCTTCTTTGTACATACTACTATAGTATAGTAGCTTACTGTAGCAGTCTGCGGTGCTGCTGAGCTGACAGTGTCCAGCAGGTCCGTCATCAGTCATTACATAATAAATATACATACCTGTCCGGCTGCAGTACTAGTGATATTATATTGATTTCATCTCATTATCATCCAGTCTATATTAGCAGCAGACACAGTACGGTAGTCCACGGCTGTAGCTACCTCTGTGTCGGCAGTCGCTGGTCCATCCATAATTGTATACCACCTACCCGTGGTTTGTTTTTTTTTCTTTCTTCTTGATACATACTACTATAGTAGCTTACTGTAGCAGTCTGCGGTGCTGCTGAGCTGACAGTGTCCAGCAGGTCCGTCATCAGTCATTACATAATAAATATATATACCTGTCCGGCTGCAGTACTAGTGATATTATATATATATATATATTGATTTCATCTCATTATCATCCAGTCTATATTAGCAGCAGACACAGTACGGTAGTCCACGGCTGTAGCTACCTCTGTGTCGGCAGTCGCTGGTCCATCCATAATTGTATACCACCTACCCGTGTTTTTTTTTTTTTCTTTCTTCTTCTTTATACATACTACTATAGTAGCTTACTGTAGCAGTCTGCGGTGCTGCTGAGCTGACAGTGTCCAGCAGGTCCGTCATCAGTCATTACATAATAAATATATATACCTGTCCGGCTGCAGTACTAGTGATATTATATATATATATATATATATATATATATATATATATTAATTTCATCTCATTATCATCCAGTCTATATTAGCAGCAGACACAGTACGGTAGTCCACGGCTGTAGCTACCTCTGTGTCGGCAGTCGCTGGTCCATCCATAAGTATTCTAGTATCCATCCATCTCCATTGTTTACCTGAGGTGCCTTTTAGTTGTGCCTATTAAAATATGGAGAACAAAAATGTTGAGGTTCCAAAATTAGGGAAAGATCAAGATCCACTTCCACCTCGTGCTGAAGCTGCTGCCACTAGTCATGGCCGAGACGATGAAATGCCAGCAACGTCGTCTGCCAAGGCCGATGCCCAATGTCATAGTACAGAGCATGTAAAATCCAAAACACCAAATATCAGTAAAAAAAGGACTCCAAAATCTAAAATAAAATTGTCGGAGGAGAAGCGTAAACTTGCCAATATGCCATTTACCACACGGAGTGGCAAGGAACGGCTGAGGCCCTGGCCTATGTTCATGGCTAGTGGTTCAGCTTCACATGAGGATGGAAGCACTCAGCCTCTCGCTAGAAAACCGAAAAGACTCAAGCTGGCAAAAGCACCGCAAAGAACTGTGCGTTCTTCGAAATCCCAAATCCACAAGGAGAGTCCAATTGTGTCGGTTGCGATGCCTGACCTTCCCAACACTGGACGTGAAGAGCATGCGCCTTCCACCATTTGCACGCCCCCTGCAAGTGCTGGAAGGAGCACCCGCAGTCCAGTTCCTGATAGTCAGATTGAAGATGTCAGTGTTGAAGTACACCAGGATGAGGAGGATATGGGTGTTGCTGGCGCTGGGGAGGAAATTGACAAGGAGGATTCTGATGGTGAGGTGGTTTGTTTAAGTCAGGCACCCGGGGAGACACCTGTTGTCCGTGGGAGGAATAGGGCCGTTGACATGCCTGGTGAAAATACCAAAAAAATCAGCTCTTCGGTGTGGAAGTATTTCACCAGAAATGCGGACAACATTTGTCAAGCCGTGTGTTGCCTTTGTCAAGCTGTAATAAGTAGGGGTAAGGACGTTAACCACCTCGGAACATCCTCCCTTATACGTCACCTGCAGCGCATTCATAATAAGTCAGTGACAAGTTCAAAAACTTTGGGCGACAGCGGAAGCAGTCCACTGACCAGTAAATCCCTTCCTCTTGTAACCAAGCTCACGCAAACCACCCCACCAACTCCCTCAGTGTCAATTTCCTCCTTCCCCAGGAATGCCAATAGTCCTGCATGCCATGTCACTGGCAATTCTGACGAGTCCTCTCCTGCCTGGGATTCCTCCGATGCATCCTTGCGTGTAACGCCTACTGCTGCTGGCGCTGCTGTTGTTGCTGCTGGGAGTCGATGGTCATCCCAGAGGGGAAGTCGTAAGCCCACTTTTACTACTTCCACCAAGCAATTGACTGTCCAACAGTCCTTTGCGAGGAAGATGAAATATCACAGCAGTCATCCTGTTGCAAAGCGGATAACTGAGGCCTTGACAACTATGTTGGTGTTAGACGTGCGTCCGGTATCCGCCGTTAGTTCACAGGGAACTAGACAATTTCTTGAGGCAGTGTGCCCCCGTTACCAAATACCATCTAGGTTCCACTTCTCTAGGCAGGCGATACCGAGAATGTACACGGACGTCAGAAAAAGACTCACCAGTGTCCTAAAAAATGCAGTTGTACCCAATGTCCACTTAACCACGGACATGTGGACAAGTGGAGCAGGGCAGGGTCAGGACTATATGACTGTGACAGCCCACTGGGTAGATGTATGGACTCCCGCCGCAAGAACAGCAGCGGCGGCACCAGTAGCAGCATCTCGCAAACGCCAACTCTTTCCTAGGCAGGCTACGCTTTGTATCACCGGTTTCCAGAATACGCACACAGCTGAAAACCTCTTACGGCAACTGAGGAAGATCATCGCGGAATGGCTTACCCCAATTGGACTCTCCTGTGGATTTGTGGCATCGGACAACGCCAGCAATATTGTGTGTGCATTAAATATGGGCAAATTCCAGCACGTCCCATGTTTTGCACATACCTTGAATTTGGTGGTGCAGAATTTTTTAAAAAAACGACAGGGGCGTGCAAGAGATGCTGTCGGTGGCCAGAAGAATTGCGGGACACTTTCGGCGTACAGGCACCACGTACAGAAGACTGGAGCACCACCAAAAACGCCTGAACCTGCCCTGCCATCATCTGAAGCAAGAAGTGGTAACGAGGTGGAATTCAACCCTCTATATGCTTCAGAGGTTGGAGGAGCAGCAAAAGGCCATTCAAGCCTATACAATTGAGCACGATATAGGAGGTGGAATGTACCTGTCTCAAGCGCAGTGGAGAATGATTTCAACGTTGTGCAAGGTTCTGCAACCTTTTGAACTTGCCACACGTGAAGTCAGTTCAGACACTGCCAGCCTGAGTCAGGTCATTCCCCTCATCAGGCTTTTGCAGAAGAAGCTGGAGGCATTGAAGGAGGAGCTAAAAGGGAGCGATTCCGCTAGGCATGTGGGACTTGTGGATGGAGCCCTTAATTCGCTTAACAAGGATTCACGGGTGGTCAATCTGTTGAAATCAGAGCACTACATTTTGGCCACCGTGCTCGATCCTAGATTTAAAACCTACCTTGGATCTCTCTTTCCGGCAGACACAAGTCAGCTGGGGTTCAAAGACCTGCTGGTGAGAAAATTGTCAAGTCAAGCGGAACGCGACCTGTCAACATCTCCTCCTTCACATTCTCCCGCAACTGGGGGTGCGAGGAAAAGGCTCAGAATTCCGAGCCCACCCGCTGGCGGTGAGGCAGGGCAGTCTGGAGCGACTGCTGATGCTGACATCTGGTCCGGACTGAAGGACCTGACAACGATTACGGACATGTCGTCTACTGTCACTGCATATGATTCTCTCACCATTGAAAGAATGGTGGAGGATTATGAGTGACCGCATCCAAGTAGGCACGTCAGACAGTCCGTACTTATACTGGCAGGAAAAAGAGGCAATTTGGAGGCCCTTGCACAAACTGGCTTTATTCTACCTAAGTTGCCCTCCCACAAGTGTGTACTCCGAAAGAGTGTTTAGTGCCGCCGCTCACCTTGTCAGCAATCGGCGTACGAGGTTACATCCAGAAAATGTGGAGAAGATGATGTTCATTAAAATTAATTATAATCAATTCCTCCGTGGAGACATTGACCAGCAGCAATTGCCTCCACAAAGTACACAGGGAGCTGACATGGTGGATTCCAGTGGGGTCGAATTGATAATCTGTGAGGAGCGGGATGTACACGGTGATATATCGGAGGATGATGATGAGGTGGACATCTTGCCTCTGTAGAGCCAGTTTGTACAATGAGAGATTAATTGCTTCTTTTTTGGTGGGGGTCCAAACCAACCCGTCATTTCAGTCACAGTCGTGTGGCAGACCCTGTCACTGAAATGATGGGCTGGTTAAAGTGTACATGTCCTGTTTATACAACATAAGGGTGGGTGGGAGGGCCCAAGGACAATTCCATCTTGCACCTCTTTTTTCTTTCATTTTTCTTTGCGTCATGTGCTGTTTGGGGAGTAGTTTTTGGAAGGGCCATCCTGCGTGACACTGCAGTGCCACTCCTAGATGGGCCAGGTGTTTGTGTCGGCCACTTGGGTCGCTTATCTTAGTCACACAGCTACCTCATTGCGCCTCTTTTTTTCTTTGCGTCATGTGCTGTTTGGGGGGTGTTTTTTGGAAGGGCCATCCTGCGTGACACTGCAGTGCCATTTCTAGATGGGCCAGGTGTTTGTGTCGGCCACTTGGGTCGCTTATCTTAGTCACACAGCTACCTCATTGCGCCTCTTTTTTTTCTTCTTTGCGTCATGTGCTGTTTGGGGAGTAGTTTTTTGAAGGGCCATCCTGCGTGACACTGCAGTGCCACTCCTAGATGGGCCAGGTGTTTGTGTCGGCCACTTGGGTCGCTGAGCTTAGTCATCCAGCGACCTCGGTGCAAATTTTAGGACTAAAAATAATATTGTGAGGTGTGAGGTGTTCAGAATAGACTGAAAATGAGTGGAAATTATGCTTATTGAGGTTAATAATACTTTGGGATCAAAATGACCCCCAAATTCTATGATTTAAGCTGTTTTTTAGGGTTTTTTGAAAAAAACACCCGAATCCAAAACACACCCGAATCCGACAAAAAAAATTCGGTGAGGTTTTGCCAAAACGCGTTCGAACCCAAAACACGGCCGCGGAACCGAACCCAAAACCAAAACACAAAACCCGAAAAATTTCCGGTGCTCATCACTACTTTCTGGTAGAATGGGCTTTCACCGATTTCGGTAACGGCAATCCTGCCGTAGAATGAGCCTGCTGAATCGTATTACAAATCCAGCGCGCAATAGTCTGCTTAGAAGCAGGAGCCCCAATCTTGTTGGGAGCTCACAGGACAAACAGAGCCTCTGTTTTCCTAATCTGCGCCATTCTGACGACATAGATCTTCAAAGCTCTAACCACATCGAGAGACTTCGACTCCGCCAGGGCGTCAGTAGCCACTGGCACCACAATTGGCTGGTTAACATGAAATGATGAAACCACTTTTGCAGAAATTGCTGACGAGTCCTCAACTCCGCTCTATCAGCATGGAAAATCAAGTAGGGGCTTTTGTGAGACATAGCCGCCAACTCAGACACTCGCCTTGCAGACGCCAAGGCCAACAACATGACCACTTTCCAAGTAAGGAATTTTAACTCAACCTTGCGCAAAGGTTCAAACCAATGTGATTGCAAGAATTGCAACACCACATTAAGGTCCCATGGTGCCACTGGGGGCACAAAGGAAGGTTGGATGTGCAGCACGCCTTTTACGAAGGTCTGAACCTCTGGAAGAGAGGCCAATTCCCTTTGAAAAAAGATTGACAAGGCCGAAATCTGTACTTTAATAGAACCTAATTTTAGGCCTGCATCCACCTCTGCTTGTAGGAAATGGAGCAAATGCCCCAGGTGAAATTCCTCCGTAGGAGCCTTCTTGGATTCACACCAAGAGACATATTTTCTCCAATGCTTTGCCGTTACTTCTTTTCTAGCCTGAAGAAGTGAAGGAATGACTTCACTGGGAATACCCTTTCGGGCTAGGATCTGGCGTGCGCGGTAAGTCCTGATACACCAGGGGTGGGGAACCTCAGGCCCGAGGGCCGTATAAGGTCCTCAAAGCCACTTGATCCGGCCCGGCTAGGCTCACCTAAACGAGAGGAGATGCCGAGCGCCTGCTGAGATTTTACCACCAGCGGGCGCCTGGCCCCTCAGCAGCAGCCGGAGGCAGGAGCTCACTCCTGAGCTCCAGCTTCTGACTCAGGCAGTGTACATGTGTGGCTGTGCGGCGCTATGGGAGAGACGTCATGACATCTCCCATAGTTTCAAGGAGAGGGAGGGCAGCGGTCCGGAAGCAGGAGCAGGGCTGGTGAGCATTGTGGGTTTTTTTTTTTCTTTTAATGTGTGTGTGTGTGTGTGTGTGTGTGTGTGTGTGTGTGTGTGTGTGTGTGTGTGTAAGCGGCACTACTAGGGGGCATATTTAATGGGGCATAACTACAGGGGGCATATCTAATGGGGCATAACTACAGGGGGCATATTTAATGGGGCATAACAACTGACGGGGCATATCTAATGGGCCAAAACAACTGACAGTGGGCATATCTAATGGGGCATAACAACTGACTGGGGGCAAATCTAATTGGGCATAACAAGTGACTGGGGTCATAACAAATGACTGGGGGCATAACTACTGACTGGGGGCAGGCTAATTTTTAAATTGATAATTTTTGTATGGCCCCCGAAGGATTTTATAAATATTCAAATGGCCCTTGGTAGAAAATAGGTTCCCCACCCCTGTGATACACGCACGGCCCCTGTTGTAACAGGTCCTCCCGAAGAGGAAGAGGCCAGGGATCTTCTATGAGCAACTCCTGAAGATCTGGATACCAGGCTCTTTTTGGCCAATCTGGAACAATCAGGATCGCCTGAACCCTTGTTCTTCTTATAATTTTTATCACCTCTGGAATGAGTGGAAGTGGAGGGAACACATAGACCGACTGAAACACCCACGGTATCACTAGGGTGTCCACCGCTATCACCTGAGGGTCCCTTGACCTAGAACAATATCTCTGAAGTTTCTTGTTGAGGCGGGACGCCATCATGTCCACTTGAGGAACTCCCCAATGACTTGTCACTTCTGCAAAGACCTCTTGATGAAGACCCTACTCTCCGGAATGGAGATCGTGTCTGCTGAGAAAGTCTGCTTCCCAGTTGTCCACTCCTGGAATGAAGACCGCTGCCAGAGTGCTGGCATGTCTTTCCGCCCAGCAAAGAAACTTTGTGGGCTCGGCCATCGCCGCTCTGCTCTTTGTTCCGCCTTGGCGGTTTATGTACGCCACTGCTGTCACGTTGTCTGATTGAATCAAGACCGGCAGACCTCGAAGAAGATGTTCTGCTTGCAGTATGCCGTTGTGGATGGCTCTTAATTCCAGAATGTTTATGTGTAGACAAGCTTCCTGGCTTGACCACTTTCCCTGAAAGTTTCTTCCCTGTGTGACTGCTCCCCAGCCTCAGAGGCTTGCATCCGTGGTCACCAGGATCCAATCCTGAATCTCGAACCTGCGTCCCTCCAGAAGGTGAGAACTGTGCAGCCACCACAGAAGGGAAATTCTGGTCCTGGGAGATAGAATTATTCTCCGGTGCATGTCCAGGTGAGACCCGGACCACTGGTCCAGCAGGTTCCACTGAAACACCCTGGCATGGAACCTGCCATACGGAATGGCCTCGTAGGCCGCCACCATCTTCCCCAGCAACCGAGTGCAGTGAAGAACTGACACCTTTGCCGGTTTTAGAATCTGTTTTACCATGTTCTGTATTTCCAGAGCTTTTTCCACTGGAAGTAAAACTCTCAGCAATTCTTGTATACAGAAAAAGGTGTGACACTATGGTATGGTGCGCTAAAAATATCACTATGCAGCCAAAATATGTGAATACCAAATTAGGAGGATTCCTCCAACCTCCACCACAATATGCAAAGAACAACAATAGGTATCACTTATCCGGCGCTGTGATCTGTGGATGCGCCGGGGTAATACTGGTCAGTACTCCTTGAAAAAGACCCCAGACCAGGGTGGAAACGCGTCGGAGGTGACAGCAGAGGCCACCCAGGACAGATGTGTGACGGCGATACCGGACAACTGGTTGCAGCATTTCTTAACATCGAGGGTGCCCGGGACTCACCTATATTTATGCTGTTTTGAACCAAGACTCTGGTAATTGCACTCACCATACCTGTGCTGGATAAATTCGCTGTTTATTTGTTTTATGTGGAGCAGGATTTTGTATATGTATTAATATGTAAATTAAAAAGGTATTGTTACTGTACTTCACTATATAAACCCTTTTTCTTTGCCTGCATATTATCCGAATATAACCAATAATACTCCGGAAGTGAGCCTGACCAGTATTACCCCGGCGGATCCACAGATCACAGCGCCGGATAAGTGATACCTATTGTTGTTCTCAGCAATTCTGTATCCAGAATCATACCCAGGAACGACAGCCGTGTTGTTGGATCCAACTATGATTTTGGCAAATTCAGGAGCCAACCGTGTTGTTGCAGAATCGTCAGTGAAAGAGCAACATTCTTCAACAATTGCTCCTTGGACCTCGCCTTTATGAGGAGATCGTTCAAGTACGGGATAATTGTGATTACCTGCTTGCGTAGGAGAACCATAATTTCCGCCATTACTTTGGTGAAAATCCTCGGAGCCGTGGACAGGCCAAACGGCAACGTCTGAAACAATCCTGCACAGCAAATCTCAGGTAAGCCTGATGTGGAGGATATATGAGGACATGTAAGTAGGCATCTTTTATGTCGACCGACACCATAAATTCCCCCTCCTCCAGACTGGAGATCACTGCTCGTAGAGACTCCATCTTGAACTTGAATTTCTTCAGAAAGAAATTGAGGGATTTTAGGTTTAGAATCGGTCTGACTGAGCCATCCGGCTTCGGGACCACAAACAGGCTTGAATAAAAACCTGCCCCCTGTTGAGACGGGGGTACCGTGACAATCACTTGATTTTGACACAACTTTCGTATCGCAGAGCTTACTATCTCCCTTTCTGGAAGAGAAGTTGGCAAGGCCGATTTGAAAAATTGGTGAGGGGGCACGTCTTGAAACTCTAACTTGTACCCTTGGGTTACTATGTCTACTATCCAAGGATCCAGGTCCGAGTGCACCCTGACCTGACTGAATTTTTTGAGACGTGCCCCCACTGGAGCGGACTCCTGCAGAGGAGCCCCAGCGTCATGCGGTGGATTTGGTAGAAGCCGGAGAGGACTTCTGCTCCTGGGAACTTGCCACAGCCTGTGACCTTTTTCCCAGTCCTCTCCCCCTCGCAGCAAGGAAGGAGGACCCACGTCCTTTTTTTAATTTATTGGGCCGAAAGGACTGCATCTGATAGTGAGGCGATTTCTTCTGCTGTGCAGGGACATAAGGTAAAAATGAAGACTTACCCGCGGTAGCCGTAGACACCTGGTCAGTGAGGCCGTCACCAAACAAGACCTTACCGTTAAACGGTAGAGCCTCCATCGCCTTCAGCATCAGCATTCCATTGATGAATCCACAATGCTCTCCTAGCTGAGACTGTCATGGCATTGGCCCTTGATCCCAAAAGACCAATATCCCTTACAGCTTCTTTTAAATATGCTGCAGCATCCTTGATGTGACCCAAAGTCAAAAGCACACTATCCCTGTCTAGGGTATCTACCTCAGAGGACAAGTTATCTGCCCACTTTTCAATAGCGCTACTCACCCATGCCGCAGCAACGGCAGGCCTAAGTAGCGACCCTGTAGTGACATAAATGGATTTCAGGGTATTTTCCTGCTTACGATCCGCAGGATCCTTTAGGGCTGCCGTGTCAGGGGACGGAAGCGCCACCTTTTTGGATAGATGCGATAAAGCTTTGTCTACCGTGGGGATTAACTCCCAGCTTTCCCTGTCCCCAGAGGGGAACGGATATGCCATTGGAATTCTTTTGGGAGCGTATCTTTTTGTCAGGATTTTCCTAAGCTTTTTCAAAAAGTGCATTCAGTTCATGAGAGGGAGGAAACGTTACTTCAGGTTTCTTTCCTTTAAACATACAGACCCTAGTATCAGGAACAGCAGGGTCCTCAGCAATATGTAATACGTCTTTTATCGCCACAATCATGTACTGAATACTCTTAGCCAGTTTTGGATGTAATCTGGCATCACTATAGTCGACACTGGAATCAGAGTCCGTGTCGGTATCTGTATCTATTATTTGGGCAAATGCACGCTTCTGTGACCCCGAAGGGGTCTGGACCTGTGACAAAGCATCCTCCATGGATTTCCTCCATGTCTGGTTTTTAGACTCAGATTTATCAAACCTCTTAGCCAACTTAGTCACATTTGTATTTAAAACACTCAGCATATTGACCCAATCATCCGTCGGCGGTGCCGACACTGTCACTCTCACAGAACTGTCAGTCCCCATGCCAGCCTCCTCCTGGGAAGAGCATTCAGCCTCAGACATGTCGAGACACACACGTACCGACAGCCACAAACACACTGGGCTATAGGGGACAGACCCACAGCTGAGCCTGTTAGAAAGACACAGAGAGAGTTCAGCCAGCTCACACCCAGCGCCTATCCCGGTTCTGAAGTCAGTAACAATACTGCCCAGACCTGCTAGCGCTTTTATCAACAATATAATTCGCCAATTACAAGTGCCCCCCCCCCCCCCTTTTGCACCCTGTTACTTGCACAGCAGTGTGAGGATCAGGGCCAGCGTCTCTGCAGCCTACTGTGAAGAGAGAAATGGCGCTATGCGGCTAAGCCCTGCCCCCGACATGGCACGCTTCAGTCCCGCTCAAAATTCTTTATGCTGGCGGGGGTCCCTTAACAAGTGTCTGGGCACTGTTAAATTGCATGCCAGTGGTATTTGCGGCCCCCCCATGCTGCCCAGGTTGCCCCCCCTGCGCCCTGCACCCTGCAGTGCCGTGATCAGTGTGGGAGCATGGCGCGCAGCGTGCCCGCTGCGCGTTACCTCAAGCCGTCTTCTGCCGTCACTGAAGTCTTCTGATCTTCTCATACTCACCCGGCTTCTATCTTCTGGCTTTGTGAGGGGGTTGACGGTGCGGCTCCGGGAACGAGCAGCTAGGCGTACTGTAGTGATTGAACCCTCTGGAGCTAATGGTGTCCAGTAGCCTAAGAAGCAGAGCCCTTGAACTCTTAAGAAGTAGGTCTGCTTCTCTCCCCTCACTCCTACGAAGCAGGGAGCCTGTAGCCAGCAGGTCTCCCTGAAAATAAAAAACCTAAATAAAGTATTTTTCTGAGATACTCAGGAGAGCTCCTCAGTGTGCATCCAGTCTCGCTGGGCACAGAATCTAACTTGAGCCTGGAGGAGGGGCATAGAGGGAGGAGCCAGTTCACACCCATTCAAAGTCTTATAGTGTGCCCATGTCTCCTGCGGATCCCGCATATACCCCATGGTTCTTGAAGCATCCTCTAGGACGTAAAGACAGGAAACAGGAGACAGGATCCAACTCCTGTCACACAAAAACAAAGGTGTTGGATTTTAGAAATGCTGACTTTGCAAAAATGGGGAGATGTTTAAGTGATTCATTGGCAGACTGGAGGAACTTGGAAGGAGTGCAGGAGAGGTGGAAAAAACTGAAAAGTGCAATACTAAGTACAACAGACCTTTGTATCAAAATGGTTAGGAAAAGCACCAGGAAAAGGAAGCCAGTGTGGTTCACAAAAGAAGTATCAACTAGTGTGAAAGCAAAAAAGATGGCTTTTAGGAAATACAAACAGACTCAAAATAATAACGACAAAGAGGTGTATCTGGACAGACGGAAGGATGCTAAGAAAGTGATCAGACGTGCAAAGGCAGAAGCTGAGGAAAAAATGGCCCAGTCAGTAGATAAAGGGGGCAAAACTTTTTTTAAGTACAGGTTGAGTATCCCATATCCAAATATTCCGAAATACGGAATATTCCGAAATACGGACTTTTTTGAGTGAGACTGAGATAGTGAAACCTTTGTTTTTTGATGGCTCAATGTACACAAACTTTGTTTAATACTCAAAGTTATTAAAAATATTGTATTAAATGACATTCAGACTGTGTGCATAAGGTGTATATGAAACATAAATGAATTGTGTGACTGTACACACACTTTGTTTAATGCACAAAGTTATAAAAAATATTGGCTAAAATTACCTTCAGGCTGTGTGTATAAGGTGTATATGTAACATAAATGCATTCTGTGCTTAGACTTGGGTCCTATCACCATGATATCTCATTATGGTATGCAATTATTCCAAAATACGGAAAAATCCGATATCCAAAATTCCTCTGGTCCCAAGCATTTTGGATAAGGGATACTCAACCTGTATATAAGTGAAAGGAGAAAATCAAATGGAGGAATAATAAGACTTAAGACAGAGAGTGGGCATTTGGTGGAGGGAGACAAGGCAATAGCAGATCACCTAAATGATTATTTTTGCTCAGTATTTACTACAGAAGAAGGGATGGGGCCACAGTTAAGTTGCAAGGACATTCATAAAAATAAGGTAGATACATGTACAGAGGAGAAGGTCCTAACAGAACTTTCAAAACTAAAAGTGGATAAATCAATGGGACCAGATGGGATACACCCAAGGATACTCAAAGAGCTAGAAGATGTGCTGGTTACACCTTTAACAGAATTATTTAACCAGTCACTAAATACAGGTGCTATTCCAGAGGACTGGAAAAGAGCAAATGTAGTTCCACTGCACAGAAGTGGAAGCAAGGAAGAAGCAAGTAAATACAGACCAGTAAGCCTTATATCAGTAGTAGGGAATGTAATGGAAAAACTATTAAAAGAAAGAGTAGTGGAATATCTTAAATCAAACAACTTACAAGATCCAAAACAGCATGGATTTACTGGTGGGAGATCATGCCAAACAAATCTTATCGACTTTTTTGACTCTGTGATGAAAATAATAGATCAAGGGGGAGCTGTAGATGTAGCATATCTAGACTTTAGTAAGGCATTTGACACTGTCCCACATCGCAGACTGCTAAATAAACTTGAAAGCCTGGGGGTGGATTATAAATCAGTTAAATGGATAAGAACCTGGTTGCAGGATAGGAAACAGACAGTCGTAGTTAATGGAGTGCAATCTATGGAGGGAAATGTTACCAGTGGAGTACCCCAGGGATCTGTACTTGGTCCAGTTCTCTTTAATATCTTTGTTGGTGACATTGCAGATGGTATTGAAGGGAAGATATGCCTTTTTGCAGATGATACAAAGATATGCAACAGGGTAGACACACCGGGAGGGGTCAAACAAATGATTAATGACCTAGGTAGGCTTGAGAAATGGTCAAGAACGTGGCAACTACAGTTTAATGCTAAAAAATGCAAAATCATGCACTTGGGTCTCAAAAACCCAAAGGCTAAGTATAGTATCAAGGGTACTATAATGGAAACTACTAAGGAGGAAAGAGATTTAGGAGTCACTATTTCAAGTGACTTGGAGGCAGGAAAGCAATGCAACAAAGCAATGAGAAAGGCAAGTCAGATGCTTGGTTGCATAGGGAGAGGAATCAGTAGCAGGAAAAAAGAAGTGATAATGCCACTGTATAGGTCATTGGTACGGCCCCATCTGGAATACTGTGTCCAGTTCTGGAGACCCTATCTCCAGAAGGATATAAATACATTAGAGAGTGTACAAAGAAGGGCAACTAAAATGGTGCATGGCCTACATCACAAAACTTATCCGGAAAGGCTAAAAGATCTTAACATGTATAGTTTGGAGGAGAGAAGGTGAAAGGGGGGACAAGATAGAAACTTTCAAATATATCAAGGGTCTTAACAAAGTTCAGGAGGGAAACATTCTTCAAAGGAAAAGAAGTATTAGAACTCGAGGGCATACATTGAGACTGGAGGGGGGGAGGTTCAGGGGAAATTTAAGGAAAAATTACTTCACAGAAAGGGTAGTGGATAAGTGGAATAGCCTCCCATCAGAGGTGGTAGAGGCTAAGACTGTAGGGCAATTTAAACATGCTTGGGACAGGCATATGAATATCCTTACAAAGAATTAAGGTTAAAAAGGGTTGAGATTGCCTAAAGGATAAAATAAAAAAGGGGCAGACTAGATGGGCCAAGTGGTTCTTATCTGCCGTCAAATTCTATGTTATGTTTCTATGACGTATGAGAAATCAATAAAATCAGAAGTAGATTAAAGGCATGACTGCAGTGTCAGTAGACACTGAAAGTGGGCATATCAGTCCTTGTATATTCACTCAGATGTACAGATGTGCATCAGGAAGGGTATTGTAGCAGCATATGCATAAAGGGGGTCTTTCCGAGTTGATCGCTCGCTGATGGTTTTCGCAGCACTGCGATCAGGTAAAAAAATGGCAAAACTGCGCATGCGTAGCAATGCGCACGCGCTTCATACGGGTACAAAGAGCATCGTTGTTGTGCAGTGCTTTTAGCGACGAATCCGTTCGCACAGCCGATAGCAAGGAGATTGACAGGAAGAGGGAGTTTGTGGGTGGCAACTGACCATTTTCTGGGAGTCTTTGGGAAAACACAGGCGTTTCCAGGCGTTTGCAGGGCGGGTATCTGACATCCACTCCGGGACCTCCATCGCTAGAATCATCGCACAGAAAAAGTAACTACAGGGCTGGTCTTGTTTTGCACAAAATGTGTTCGTGTTGCTCGGCTGCACATGCGATCGCACACTTACAAAGCAAAAATACACTCCCCCTTGGGTGGCGACAATGCGTTTGCACGGCTGCTAAAAGTAGCTAGCGAGCGGTCAACTCAGAATGAGGGCCACAATCACAAGTAAACAATAGCATAACATAAAGCAAAGGTGGCCCCAACTGTGTCTATCTCAGAATCACCTCTTGACAGGCCCCTACCCCTCAACAGACTCTGCCCTCAGTGCAATGCCTCACCTACTGGTGTGATCTCCACCTTCTGTGACACAATCCTCCTGCTGGTGCTGTTACTACCTACCAGTGCAATGCCTCACCCACTGGTGTAATCTCCACCTCCTGTGACACGATCCTCCTGCTGGTGCTGTGACTGACTACCAGTGCAATGCCTCACCTACTGGTGTGATCACCTCCTGTGACAAGATCCTCCTGCTGGTGCTGTGACTGCCTACCAGTGCAATGCCCCACCTACTGTTGTGATCTCCACCTCCTGTGACACGATTCTCCTGCTGGTGCTGTGACTGACTACCAGTGCAATGCCTCACCTACTGGTGTGATCTCCACCTCCCGTAACACGATCCTCCTGGTGGTGCTGTGACTGCCTACCAGTACAATGCCTCACCCACCGGTGTGATCTCCACCTCCTGTGACACGATCCTACTGCTGGTGCTGTGACTGCCTACCATGCTGCATTAGCCTTGCTTACTACCACTGTGGGTAATGCTAACTAACAGTTTGCTTAAGCCCAATTTGTGTTGGGCCCCGCTTATAGCTGACTTACTCCAACCTACATGAGGCTACTTTTCATATATTTCCAGGGCCACTTTACGTTCCCAATCCACCCCTGTCTGGCATGGAAGAAATGTGAATGATAAATCAGTGTAAATGTACCAGGAGGTATTGACAAGCCTTTATAACATTATCTTATACTGTGAATTTCTTACCCTGTTTCCAAGACAATTAATTAATTTAACTTGTTAATTAAGTGAGAGGAAGACATGATATTTTCCGGGAGATGTATCAAGCCGTGGAGAGAGATAAAGTTGAGTATTTGCCCAAATCAAATGAAGCTTCTAACTACAGGTATTATTTAATGTACTGTGCTAGATAAGTGACAGAAGACGATTGGGTGGTTTGGACATCTGCACTTTATCTCTCTCCAAGGATTGATACATCTCCCCAGGAGTGCTGTATATAAAATATCTGTCTGGCTGCTATACAGCAGGCCAGGAACACCAGCAGGACAGTAGCATAACAGTCATATCAGTAATAATTTGCGGACCCTGTGAAATTAGCATTCAGTAAAGACGGGAGACTCAGTCAATGAATACATAAAACATTTTTTAGTTTATGTTAAAATATAAAAAGTTTATTAAGTGGAATATTTAATAAATAATATTTGTGAGACATCTCCAAAAACAGTCGGTTTTGGTGGCTGCCCACAAATATTAACCAGCCCCTGAATGTATGTATTGGGGACTGCAATGGATATTTGAGATATCTATTGCGTTCCTCCCATTGTGATTACAAAGGCAGCCACCAAAAGTTTCTACGGCAGATGGTAAACTGTGAAACTCACCAAGCTCCAGAATGCAAAGCATTTCTGAGCTTGGTCTGGCAGCTAATGCCATTTCTTAATGGCTTTTGTAGCCTGTGGGCTACATTATGCAATAATTCCCAGGAGAAGGATCCTTGGGATCCCTCTGCATTACTAGCTGCTCTCACATACGCAGTCTGACGATTGCACATGTGAACTAGCGCAGCCGGGGTCTAAACCCAGAAGTAAAGTGATCGCATTAGCAATTATTTTACTTCTTATACATTACAGGGACGGGCATGAGATTGGTACTCATTATGGCATACAAGCTACACCTCTGGACTCACAAAGAATCATCCTTCAGCACTCAGGAGAGGAAAACCCCCTTGGGGGGAAACCTCTGGGGAACCATGGCCTCAGGATCGACCTTCCCTCTGTGCATTAAGAGGTGTACTAATAGAGGGGTCAGTATGCTATCCCAGCGCATGGGATCCGGGTGGTTGTCATACCAATGCCGGGATCCCAGTACAGAAAAGTCCAACAGGGGTGAGTAAGGGGTGTTCTCCCCTCGACCCACCCCCCTAACCCTGCCGGTCCACAGTCTAACCCTAACCTCCCCCTTTGTGCCTAACCCTCCCGCAGAGGTGCCTAATTCTAACCTCAGTCCCTGCTGCCTAAACCTAACCCTCCCTTCCCCGCAGCCTAACCACTCCCAGGGGCGCCTAACCCACCCAACCCACAGCCTAACCCTAAATTCCTCCCACCTGCAGCCTAGCCCTATCCTCCCCCACCCGCAGCCTAACCCTAACCCCCGCCTGATGCCTAAACCTAACCCCCCACCTGATGCCTAAACCTAACCCTCCCTTCCCTGCAGCCTAACCACCCCTGGGGGTGCCTAACCCTAACCAACCCTACCAGCTGCCTAACCCTAACCTACCCTGCCCATAGCCTAAACCTAACCCTCCGCCTGACACCTAAACCTAATCTCCCCACCTGATGCCTAAACCTAACCCTCCCTCCCCCGCAGCCTAACCACCCCCGGGGGTCCCTAACCCACCCTACCTGCAGCCTAACCCTATCCCCCACCACTCGCAGACTAACCCTAACCCCTCCACCTGATGCCTAACCCTCTCCCTCTCCCCACCCCCCTAACCCTGCCTGTCCGCAGTCTATCCCTAACTTCCCCCCTTTGTGCCTAACTCTCCCGCGGAGATGCCTAATCCTAATCTCCGTCCCTGCTGCCTGAACCGAACTCTCCTTCACCTGTAGAATAACCACCCCCCCTCTGTCCCTGCTGCCTAAACCTTACCCTCCCTCCCTCGCAGCCTAACCACTCCCGGGGGTGCCTAACCCACCCTACCCGCAGCATAACGCTAACCTCCCCCCACACGCAACCAAAACCTAACCCAGCGCCTGACGCCTAAACCTAACCTCCCACCTGATGCCTAAACCTAACCCTCCCTTCACCGCAGCCTAACCCTAACCTCCCCCCACCCACAGCCTAAACTTAACCCTCCTGCCTGATGCCTAAACTTAATCCCCCCCGCCTAAACCTAACCCTCCCCCGCAGCCTAACCACCACCGGGGGTGCCTAACCCTAAGCTCCCCCCACCCGCAGCCTAAATTTAACCCCCCCGCCTAACGCCTAAACCTAACCCTCCCGTCTGATGCCTAAACCTAACCCTCCCTTCCACGCAGCCTAACCTCCCCCAGGGGTGCCTAACTCACCCTATCCGCAGCCTAACCCTATCCCCCCGCCTGACGCCTAAACCTAACCCCCCCCGCCTGACACGTAAACCTAACCCTCCCTCCCCCACAGTCTAACCCCCCCCCCCCCCCGTGCCTGATGCCTAAACATAACTCCCCCTTGCCCAGCCCTAAACCTATGATCATGGGGATACGGGCGTTGGTATCCTAGCCCATTCGGCGTTCCAAGGTCGGGATTCTGAAGAGTATCGGGATCCTAGTGTCAGTATTCTGACTGCCGTAAACCCGACAGCCGGCATCTTTACTGCATCTCCTAATAGGTAATGCATATGTCCCAACATTTAGAGCATGTGTCGGCAGCTCTCCTCCCAGGGCAGCTATTCAGGGATCACCCACTGCATGTAGACGAAGAGGAAGAGATGAAAAATCATTGTTAGTGTATGAACAAGCAGAGAGACAAACTGCAAACAGTGGTGTGGTTGTGTAGAGAGAAAAATCTCTCTATGTAAATATGTTACTGTAACTACTGAGGACATGGAAAATGCCTAAAATAAGGTCAATTATCGAAAAGGGACCATTGTTTTTATATAATACACACATTGAGGGGATAAGTTCTCTCTTATAGTAATTAGTGGGTACCTTCAGAAAAGAAATTTGACCAGTAAATAATAAAAGCTATAAATTGCTAACATTTAGGGGTCAATCCAACTAGGTACGAGTTACCATTGCTGCGACGTTTCAACAGCATCCAAACTAACACCCTTCATGGCCAGATTCAGCCTATGGGGCTACCGGAAAGTGCGGCTGTTGCAAGACAAACTTGCACCTAATTAACCTGACCCCTTAGTTGTTAAATGTGATAAAATAGTAAAATATAATGGTGTAATTGTGGGTCTGATTTAGTTGTGGTTGTTGAAGCGATCGCTGCTGCAATCTTGCCGTTCACAATTGCATTGTGAGTCTGAGCAGTCGTAGGCTGAGCAAGTCTCCTATACACAGGGGGCTCTCCAGCAGCAACACAGGTCGCATTGGGTAATTTATGCACACACATGGAATGGCGTTTGAACGGACCTGACATGCTTGTATACAGTTAGTCACCCCCGTTACCACCACAAACGCTGACTTCCTGTCAATTACTTTGCGATGGGATCCTCTATGTGACGTTGATTTCATTTCGTGCGCAGTGCAGCTTACACGCATGCACAGTGAAAAAGCATTGAGCCACTTGGTGCAACAGCAGCTCTGCATCCACATCTGAATCAGGCCCCCTGAGCGGTAAGGAGAAGGACTCTAGGGAAAGGACTATGTCACCTTTATTATATGTAAAGATAGGGAAACAGTCACTTGTTACAGCTCCAATTCACATCATTTATACCATTCTGTACCATTTCATCATTTGGTTATTCTATGGGGGAGATGTATTAAGCCCTGCAGAGTGATAAAGTGGAGAGAGGTAAAGTACCAGCCAATCAGCTCCTATCTGCCATGTTACCGGCTGTGTTTGAAAAATGACAACTAGGAGCTGATTGGTTGTTAGTTTATCTCTCTCCATTTTATCACTCTCCCAGGCTTTGTACACCTGCCCCCAGTTCATTGATATACTGTAAATATCAGCCATTTCACTATCTCCCCTGATCTGTATTGTTCTTCCCCCGATCTGTATGTTCTGTGTCATGCTCTCCCCACCCTTCCTGTTTTTCTGTATTACAGTATGTTCTACATCTCGCAACCGTCAAAAGTGTATGTCCTTCCTCTATATGTCCTATAGAGTACGCCACAATTTCTATGTTTTTGTATTGTGCCCCCACACCATCTGTATGTGCTACACCAAGTTGCCCCCTTCTGCATGTTTTGTATTGTCCGCTCTCCCCACCATAGACTCTGTTTTGTACTGTGCTCTCAATACCCCCCACCACACACACAATTACACAAGTATGGTAACTTACCTCCTGCATGCTATTCTCCAGTCACTAATTCCTCTGCGACCCCTCCCGTCGTCTTCAACTGACACTTTGCAGATCTCTTTGCCGGTCCCCCAACACTCTGCAAATCTCTTTGCCAGAGCTTTGCCAAATGATGATCTAAATAACCAGAATTTCCTGGTCAGACATACTATGTGTATAATTATACTACTACATTTTGTTACGTACTTTCATTTTTATTCATTTTGCAATTTATCTATTTTATTGACTTTTTATCCAAAACCCTTTCTCATAGAGACCCAAGTTATCTGCTCCAGGTTTTATTTTCCCTAGTGCTAGGACCATGGCCCTCATTTCGAGTTGTTCGCTCGGTAAAAATCTTCGCATCGCAGCGATTTTCCGCTTAATGCGCATGCGCAATGTCCGCACTGCGACTGCGCCAAGTAAATTTGCTATGCACTTAGTAATTTTACTCACGGCTTTTTCATCGGTCTGGCGATCGTAATGTGATTGACAGGAAATGGGTGTTACTGGGCGGAAACAGGCCGTTTTATGGGCGTGTGGGGAAAAACGCTACCGTTTCCGGAAAAAACGCAGGAGTGGCCGGAGAAACGGAGGAGTGTCTGGGCGAACGCTGGGAGTGTTTGTGACGTCAAACCAGGAACGACAAGCACTGAACTGATCGCAGATGCCGAGTAAGTCTGAAGCTACTCAGAAACTGCTACGAGGTGTGTAATCGCAATATTGCGAATACTTCGTTCGCAATTTTAAGATGCTAAGATTCACTCCCAGTAGGCGGCGGCTTAGCGTGAGCAACTCTGCTAAAATCGCCTTGCGAGCGAACAACTCGGAATGACCTCCCATGTTAGTATCATACACTGGGCCTAATTCAGACCTGATCGCAACAGCAAATTTGTTCTCTAATGGACAAAACCATGTGCACTGCAGGTGGGGCATATGTAACATGTGCAGAGAGAGTATGGTAACTTACCTCCTGCATGTTATACTCCAGTAGTTGCTACCTCTGCGACCCCTCCCCTCATCTTCAACTGACACTTTGCAAATCTCTTTGCCGGTCACCCAACACTCTGCAAATCTCTTTGCCAGATGATCTAAAAAACACAAAAGACTATCATTAAGCATAGTACTAGTTTTAAGTACAATAAAATGTTCATGAGTCAATCAGTTTGCCAATTTTCCTTAAACCAAACAAGATACTTTCAAAGTTATCAATATCCCATTTATCTATTTTATTAACTTTTTCATCCCAAAGCCACGATCCTGCCTCATAGAGACCCAGGTTATCTGCATCCCCTGTATGTATGCTTATCCTCCATACTGCCCTCTTTATTCCTGTAACGATAAATTTTTATTCCTAAATATGTCGTTCCTTTCTGCGCTTCTATTTATGTGTCCTTGTACCTGTATTCCCTGTTCTGTCTATCTTGTCTTGCCTTTCAGCTGACTATACTGCACTCTGTCTTCCTTACCCGTCTCCATCATACCCTGCTATGTAGGACTCACCTCCTCCTACCTGTCTTCCTGCATGGAAACTGGAAACGTCAGCAGCTGTAGTTAGAATGTTACAGGAAGAAGCATTGTGATGTCATGGGCTAGTGATGTCACAGGATAGGTGTGATGTCACAGTAACCAGCAGCAAAGCTACAGAGTTACAGCTATCTTGCATATACATTTTCTACATCAATTACAACTGGATATACATGAGTTTCTAGTTTAAAAAAATTAGACTAGTGTAGAAAATGAAGTATAAGGCAATGTTGTACAGAGTGCCTCAATATATAGGTAAAGGGAAAACATAAGTGACAGGAATTTGTAGACTAAATCACCGCTTATATTTTATAAGGAAATAAAGCTCTTTATCTAAGAGGCTGAATTAATCATTTTCCGTTATGTGCGCGTGTGTGTATGTGTGTATATGTGTGTATGTATGTATGTATGTATGTATGTATGTGTGTGTGTGTGTACCCCTGTACTGTATGTAGACGGAGCATTTAGTTTTGCTAATGACTTACATAGACTCCATAAGAGGGCATGCCGACATAGCATATTGTTGAATGTTAACATGTATGATCTTAAACTCCATTTATAAATGTTCTGTTGCGAGACTTCTAATATGCTCAGAATATTGCTGACAGATGATTTAGTATATACTAGCTGGAGTACCCGGCGTTGCCCAGGATTTTAAGAATGTCTATTTACAAAAATAAATGTAAATATTAAACACACAGTATAAATAACATTGTAGATAGCTGAATACCTGTGCTTTGGTACGGGATGAGGATGGTAAATTAGAATGATCGTTAATTTATGTTGATTGGAGAGCTAGTATATAGGCAAATCTTGCTTCCCTGATGCACTTTGTGTAGTGGCCGCACCCCTTTTTGGTCCCCCAAGGGACCCTGCTCTTCCCACTATACAACTCTCAGTCTGTGGCTTCCTTCTGCCTCCATTCCCCTCCTCACATCATGGGGTAAATTGAGTATGAATTGCAAGTAGTGATTCGTACGGAATTTTTGCTGAGGGGCCGCGGGCGCATGCGCAGCAGGCCCTACTGCGCATGCGCCTGCATTTTCTGCGGGGGTCTGATTAGCAGAATTTGCTAACCTTACTGAATTGGCTCCCATGTCACTGGCCCTGTCACATGCAGCCCTGTCATCACTGACATATCATGCTTGTCCTGATATAGTCTGTGCTGCTGGCCCACCCCTAGGGGTACTTGTGGTGTGTTACCCTCACAGTGTTTGTTCCCAGAGTGTAAGTCATATGTGTAGCAAGTTTGGTGTTAATTGCTCTAGGCATTCCAGAGTTATGCTGACTGCTGAAAAACTCTGTGCTGCTGCCTCACCCCTAGGGGTGCTAGGGGTGTCTTACCCTAACAGTGTTTGTTCCCAGCTTGCAAGTCATATGTGAACCAAGTTTGTTGTAAATTGGTCCAGGCAATCGGGAGTTATGCTGTATCCTGACATACTCTGTCCTGCTGTCCCACCCCTAGGGGTGTCTGACCCCCACAGTGTTTGTTTCCACAGTGAAAGTCATATGTGTACCAAGTTTGGTGTAAATTGCTGCAGGCATTCCAGAGTTATGCTGACTGCTGAAATACTCAGTGCTGCTGCCTCACCCCTAGGGATGCTAGTGGTGTCTTCCTCCCACAGTGTTTGTTCCTAGATTGTAAGGCATATGGGTACCAAGTTTTGAGCACATTGCTCCAGCAATTCCGGAGTTATGCTGTCTCCTGATATACTCTGTGCTGCTGTCGGCCCCCCTAGGGGTGCTAGGGATTTCTAATTGTTTTAGTTGCCTCCGCCGTGTTTTAATACGCTCGTATGTAAAATTTCATGATCGTCGCTTGTAAACGGTGAATTTGTATAGAGAGATAGAAGGACGGATTTTCGCTTTTATATAGTAGATACACTTAGAGTTTACTTTGATATGTGACCATAGGCGTAGGTATCATAGGTGCACGGAATGCGGGTGCTACAGGGGCCTGGCCATGTCCAGGGCCCGGCCCTCCACTCCCCCTGCACCTGGATAATATGCCTACTTGCTAGCCACACACTTACTAAAGACCTGTGCCCCATGACTTCTCCTCTATCAGCTGCTGCTGCTGCAGGCACATCTGCTGTCAGTGTTACGGATGGCTCTGACTCCCCGTTCTCACTGATGCTGGGAGGAGCCATGGCATTGCTTAGTCTGGCTCCTCCTAGCATCAGTGAGGATGGAGAAACACGGAGCCAGCCAGCCGGGACATTGACAGATGTGCCTGCAGCAGCACACTGCTGATAGAGGAGAAGCCGCGGGGTACAGGAGGTGAGTGCCCGCCCGCACAGTGTCCGGCGGTGGCGGTGGTGCGGCTTTGCGATGAGCTGATGCAGCAGGGCTGTGAGCGGGAAGGGGGGGGGATGCGTGAGAAAAATGTTTACTGGACTTCATTATAATTTGATGATTTGTTTTTAATTCATGTTAATTACTCATGTTCCATACATTTTAATTTATACCACTTAATGTGCACATAACACAGTGTTTATAGGGCCTAATTCAGACCTGATCGCTCGCTAGCGACTTTTGCAGCGCTGCCATCAGGTCAGAACTGCGCATGCGTAAGCACCGCAATGTGCAGGCACGTTGCACAGGTACAAAGCAGTTTGTTGCTCTGCAATGGGTTTGTGCAAAGAATCCATACGCATGGGCGATCGCAAGGAGATTGACAGGAAGAAGGCATTTGTGGGTGTCAACTGACTGTTTTCAGGGAGTGGTTGGAAAAACGCAGGCGTTCCTTCCCAAGCGTTTGCAGGGCGGGTGTCTGACGTGAATTCCGGTCCCGGACAGGTTGAAGTGATCGCAGCGGCTGAGTAAGTCCTGAGCTACTCAGAAACTGCACAAAATCTTTTTGTACCACTCGGCTGCACATGCGATCGTACACTTGCACAGCTAAAATACACTCCCCAGTGGGCGGTGACTATGTGAACACAGGACTGCAAAAAACAGCTAGCGAGCAATCAGGTCTGAATTGGCCCCATAGATCCTCCAGAAACCCCATGGGGCTGTTTTATTGGGCCATGTCAGGTTTGGCCATCCAAGTGTGAGGTCAAATTGATGAATAATCCTGGGCCGCAGCTCCAGAGGCGGGATGGGCCTGTGTGTGGACAGTTGTACAGTGGTGACATCGGATAACAGCCCATGTCCTCTCATGCTTTACAGTGTTTAGTTGCAAAATTGGTGGTGGTGGTGGGTGTTTGGTAGGCTAAAGCACTGGGGCTCGTTACAAATGCTGGAGCCTATTTACTAAGCCTTGGAGAGAGATAAAGTGGACGCAGATAAGTACCAGCCAATCAGCTGCTAACTGTCATATTATAGGCTGGGTTTGAAAAATGACAGGAGCTGATTGGCTGGTACTTTATCTCCATCCACTTTATCTCTCTCCAAGGCTTAGTACATAGACCCCATTGTATGCAGTGGATGTGGGGGTGATGAAATGGTTAAAAAATACTTTTTGTTGGTGAGCTACAGGGCCCAGATATCACACACTTACCAAGTTCTTGGCTGCCACTTGGGAGGAGTATGACGCAACCATGTGGGCGGTGCAGGGGCATGACAGCAGAATCGCATCATCAAGGCACCGTATATAAAGCCACGATTACATCATTGTAAAGCGGAGGAAGAGGCCATGATGATGGGACTCAGCAGGAATAGCGTCATTAGCTCGCCTGGACTGGTCACTTCACACGGGAAGTGGGCATCAGCGTGTGGAACTGAGGCGTTACTGAAGATATGACTGCACTTTGGTGTCTGCTATCCTGGAGTCTCAAAGACATTGCGGGATAATAGGCAAGTACCATATGCTCTATCATGCGTTGGGATCGTGTAACCGGCGGTTGTGATCCCAGCGGTCAGCATCCTGATACCGGGATCCTGGCCGCCAGATTGCCGGTGGGGGACACGAGTGCAACAGAGCCCCATGCGGGCCCGCCAAGGGGCGTAGCTACCATAGGTGCAGGGAGTGCAGCTGCTATGGGGCCCAGAGCTGAGAGGGGCCACCTTCCCTATCACAGTTACATGTGTTATATACAGGGTGTAGCTACCATAGGTGCAGGGAGTGCAGATGCTATGGGACCCAGAGCTGAGAGAGGTCACCTTCCCTGTCACAGTTACATGTGTTATATACAAGGGTGTAGCTACCATAGGTGCGAGGAGTGCAGCTGCTATGGATCCCAGTGCTGAGAGGGGCCGCCTTCCCTGTCACAGTTACATGTGTTATATACAAGGACGTAGCTACCATAGGTGCAGGGAGTTCCGATGCTATGGGACCCAGAGCTGAGAGAGGCCACCTTCCCTGTCACAATTACATGTGTTATATACAGGGTGTAGCTACCATAGGTGCAGGGAGTGCAGCTGCTATGTAGAGCTGAGAGGGGCCACCTTCCCTGTCACAATCACATGTGTTATATACAGGGTGTAGCTACCGTAGGTGCAGGGAGTGCAGCTGCTATGGGGCCCAGTGCTGAGAGGGGCCACCTTCCCTGTCACAGTTACACGTGTTATATACAAGGACGTAGCTACCGTAAGTGCAGGGAGTGCAGCTGCTATGCAGAGCTGAGAGGGGCCCACCTTCCCTGTCACAATTACATGTGTTATATGCAGGGTGTAGCTACCATAGGTGCAGCTGCTTTGGGACTCACAGCTGAGAGGGACCACCTTCCCTGTCACAGTTACATGTGTTATCTTCAAGGGTGTAGCTACCATAGGTGCAGGGAGTGCATCTACCAGGGGCGATTGGCCCACCAGGACACCATGACAGATTTCAATGGGCTGGTCCCATATCCCCCTCAGCCAGGCCGATTTACACTCAGGCTGGGCTGGCTCACACTGCTTCCAGTACTTGTGGTTCATTGGAATGCAATTCAGAAGTTAGGCTAGCGGGCACTTCCAGGTGCCGCTAGCTGTGAAAAGTGGTGATGCTTGAAAAAGTTAACCAGCCCAGCAGCATGGTTGAAAAAGTTAACCAGCCCAGCAGCATCCTCTCCCTGGCCCCGACCAAAGGTCTCTTCAACGAGCCCAGCCCAGGAGCAGCAGCAAAGCGATGATCAGAGCCGGGTCCACTCCACCCGCTGCCACCCCAGCTCCCGCACTCTCACTGAACTGGCCAGAGCGGCGACTGAGCACTGAAGGGGACCCAGCAGAGAGGTTATTTTTAATTACATTATTTGCATTATCATGTTAGTGTAAGGGTTAGGGCGTCTCCGGGCACAGTGTATGGCTTGGGGACTGGACAGGAGCAGGATGTACTTTGTTCTCAGGATGCCAGCTGACCAGGCAGCACTCACAGCCAGCCCTGGGAAATCTCTAATGCAACTTCCTTCAGCCCTATAGCTGCCCAATGTCTGTCCATGATGATGGGCCTATTTATGCGGTGTCTACGTATGTAATAAGGTGGCTACGTATGTAATGCGGTGGCTATGTATGTAATGTGGTGCTAGTCGTATAATGCGGTGCTTTACCTGTAATGTGGTGCTATTCGTGTTATGTGGTGCTATTTGTGTAATGCAGTGCTATACGTGTAGTGCTATACATGTAATGCGGTGCTATACGTGTAGTGCGGTGCTATACCTGTAATGTTGTGCTATTCGTGTTATGTGGTGCTATTTGTGTAATGCAGTGCTATACGTGTAGTGCTGTACATGTAATGCGGTGCTATACATGTAATGTGGTGCTATACGTGTAATGCAGTGCTATACGTGTAGTGCTATACATGTAATGCGGTGCTATACGTGTAAAGTGGTGCTATACGTGTAACGCAGTGCTATTTGTACTATAATGTGGTGCTATTCATGTAATAATGTGGTGGCTATGTATGTAATATGGTGGCTATGTATGTAATATGGTGGCTATATATGTAATCAGGGGCGGATTGGCCACTGGGACAGATTCTGCTGCGCTGGTCCCCTGTGTCTGTGTTTCACTGCTTGTGTGTGCTCCCCCTCCCTGTACTGGCTGTCAGTAGCGGATCTTGCCACAGGCAAGCAGGACTTTTGCCCGGGGCGCCGCCTTCCGGAGGGCTCCGCACCATGGCAAGATGCTGTGCCCCCCGCTGCCGCTGTCCGCTGTCCCGCTGCCCACTGTGAAGGGAAACCTAGACTCGTAGCGTCTAGTTTCCCTTCTTCGGCTGACCATTGTGAAGGGAAACTAGACGCTACGCGTCTAGTTTCCCTTCGTGGAGAGGACCTTTACTGTAATGATGTGCGGTGCGCGTTGACGTCATCGCGCACCGCACATCCTACTACAGGGGGCGTAACTGACCACGCCCCCTGTATGAAGCCACGCCCCCTAATGCCGCCCGGGGCGCAAGAAGCCCCGGAACCAGCCCTGTGTGCTATATGTAGTGTGTGCTAGAGATGAGCGGGTTCGGTTTCTCTGAATCCGAACCCGCCAGAACTTCATGTTTTTTTTCACGGGTCCGAGCGACTCGGATCTTCCCGCCTTGCTCGGTTAACCCGAGCGCGCCCGAACGTCATCATGACGCTGTCGGATTCTCGCGAGGCTCGGATTCTATCGCGAGACTCGGATTCTATATAAGGAGCCGCGCGTCGCCGCCATTTTCACACGTGCATTGAGATTGATAGGGAGAGGACGTGGCTGGCGTCCTCTCCATTTAGATTATAAGAGACTGAGAGAGATTTACTGGAGCTGACTAGGAGGAGTACTGTTACTGTAGAAGTGTAGAGACTGAGTGGAGAGAGTTTACTAGTGAGGACAGTGCAGTTTACTTTATAATCCGTTCTCTGCCTGAAAAAAGCGATACACAGCACACAGTGACTCAGTCACATACCATATCTGTGTGCACTGCTCAGGCTCAGGCCAGTGTGCTGCATCATCTATTATCTATATATAATATTATATATATCTGTCTGACTGCTCAGCTCACACAGCTTATAATTGTGGGGGAGACTGGGGAGCACTACTGCAGTGCCAGTTATAGGTTATAGCAGGAGCCAGGAGTACATAATATATTATATAGTGAGTGACCACCAGACACACAGTGCAGTTTATTTAATATATCCGTTCTCTGCCTGAAAAAAGCGATACACACAGTGACTCAGTCAGTCACATACCATATCTGTGTGCACTGCTCAGGCTCAGGCCAGTGTGCTGCATCATCTATTATCTATATATAATATTATATATATCTGTCTGACTGCTCAGCTCACACAGCTTATAATTGTGGGGGAGACTGGGGAGCACTACTGCAGTGCCAGTTATAGGTTATAGCAGGAGCCAGGAGTACATAATATATTATATAGTGAGTGACCACCAGACACACAGTGCAGTTTATTTAATATATCCGTTCTCTGCCTGAAAAAAGCGATACACACAGTGACTCAGTCAGTCACATACCATATCTGTGTGCACTGCTCAGGCTCAGGCCAGTGTGCTGCATCATCTATTATCTATATATAATATTATATATATCTGTCTGACTGCTCAGCTCACACAGCTTATAATTGTGGGGGAGACTGGGGAGCACTACTGCAGTGCCAGTTATAGGTTATAGCAGGAGCCAGGAGTACATAATATATTATATAGTGAGTGACCACCAGACACACAGTGCAGTTTATTTAATATATCCGTTCTCTGCCTGAAAAAAGCGATACACACAGTGACTCAGTCAGTCACATACCATATCTGTGTGCACTGCTCAGGCTCAGGCCAGTGTGCTGCATCATCTATTATCTATATATAATATTATATATATCTGTCTGACTGCTCAGCTCACACAGCTTATAATTGTGGGGGAGACTGGGGAGCACTACTGCAGTGCCAGTTATAGGTTATAGCAGGAGCCAGGAGTACATAATATATTATATAGTGAGTGACCACCAGACACACAGTGCAGTTTATTTAATATATCCGTTCTCTGCCTGAAAAAAGCGATACACACAGTGACTCAGTCAGTCACATACCATATCTGTGTGCACTGCTCAGGCTCAGGCCAGTGTGCTGCATCATCTATATATATTATATATCTGTCTGACTGCTCAGCTCACACAGCTTATAATTGTGGGGGAGACTGGGGAGCACTACTGCAGTGCCAGTTATAGGTTATAGCAGGAGCCAGGAGTACATATTATATTAAAATTAAACAGTGCACACTTTTGCTGCAGGAGTGCCACTGCCAGTGTGACTGACCAGTGACCTGACCACACTGACCACCAGTATAGTTAGTAGTATACTTATATTGTGATTGCCTGAAAAAGTTAAACACTCGTCGTGTGACTTCACTTGTGTTTTTTTTTTTTTTATTCTATAAAAATAAAACTCATTCTGCTGACAGTGTCCAGCAGGTCCGTCATTATATAATATATAATATATACCTGTCCGGCTGCAGTAGTGATATATATATATTTTTTATATCATTTATCATCCAGTCGCAGCAGACACAGTACGGTAGTTCACGGCTGTGGCTACCTCTGTGTCTCTGCACTCGGCAGGCAGTCCGTCCATAATTGTAATACCACCTAACCGTGGATTTTTTTCATTCTTCTTTATACATACATAGTTACATAGACATCTTCTCTTTATCAACCAGTCTATATTAGCTGCAGACACAGTACAGTACGGTAGTTCACGGCTGTGGCTACCTCTGTGTCTGCACTCGGCAGGCAGTCCGTCCATAATTGTATACCACCTAACCGTGGCTTTTTTTCATTCTTCTTTATACATACATAGTTACATAGACATCTTCTCTTTATCAACCAGTCTATATTAGCTGCAGACACAGTACAGTACGGTAGTTCACGGCTGTGGCTACCTCTGTGTCTGCACTCGGCAGGCAGTCCGTCCATAATTGTATACCACCTAACCGTGGATTTTTTTTCATTCTTCTTTATACATACATAGTTACATAGACATCTTCTCTTTATCAACCAGTCTATATTAGCTGCAGACACAGTACAGTACGGTAGTTCACGGCTGTGGCTACCTCTGTGTCTGCACTCGGCAGGCAGTCCGTCCATAATTGTATACCACCTAACCGTGGATTTTTTTCAGTCTTCTTTATACATACATAGTTACATAGACATCTTCTCTTTATCAACCAGTCTATATTAGCTGCAGACACAGTACAGTACGGTAGTTCACGGCTGTGGCTACCTCTGTGTCTGCAGTCGGCAGGCAGTCCATAATTGTATACTAGTATCCATCTCCATTGTTTACCTGAGGTGCCTTTTAGTTGTGCCTATTAAAATATGGAGAACAAAAATGTTGAGGTTCCAAAATTAGGGAAAGATCAAGATCCACTTCCACCTCGTGCTGAAGCTGCTGCCACTAGTCATGGCCGAGACGATGAAATGCCAGCAACGTCGTCTGCCAAGGCCGATGCCCAATGTCATAGTACAGAGCATGTCAAATCCAAAACACCAAATATCAGAAAAAAAAGGACTCCAAAACCTAAAATAAAATTGTCGGAGGAGAAGCGTAAACTTGCCAATATGCCATTTACCACACGGAGTGGCAAGGAACGGCTGAGGCCCTGGCCTATGTTCATGGCTAGTGGTTCAGCTTCACATGAGGATGGAAGCACTCAGCCTCTCGCTAGAAAAATGAAAAGACTCAAGCTGGCAAAAGCAGCACAGCAAAGAACTGTGCATTCTTCGAAATCCCAAATCCACAAGGAGAGTCCAATTGTGTCGGTTGCGATGCCTGACCTTCCCAACACTGGACGTGAAGAGCATGCGCCTTCCACCATTTGCACGCCCCCTGCAAGTGCTGGAAGGAGCACCCGCAGTCCAGTTCCTGATAGTCAGATTGAAGATGTCAGTGTTGAAGTACACCAGGATGAGGAGGATATGGGTGTTGCTGGCGCTGGGGAGGAAATTGACCAGGAGGATTCTGATGGTGAGGTGGTTTGTTTAAGTCAGGCACCCGGGGAGACACCTGTTGTCCGTGGGAGGAATATGGCCGTTGACATGCCAGGTGAAAATACCAAAAAAATCAGCTCTTCGGTGTGGAGGTATTTCACCAGAAATGCGGACAACAGGTGTCAAGCCGTGTGTTCCCTTTGTCAAGCTGTAATAAGTAGGGGTAAAGACGTTAACCACCTCGGAACATCCTCCCTTATACGTCACCTGCAGCGCATTCATAATAAGTCAGTGACAAGTTCAAAAACTTTGGGTGACAGCGGAAGCAGTCCACTGACCAGTAAATCCCTTCCTCTTGTAACCAAGCTCACGCAAACCACCCCACCAACTCCCTCAGTGTCAATTTCCTCCTTCCCCAGGAATGCCAATAGTCCTGCAGGCCATGTCACTGGCAATTCTGACGAGTCCTCTCCTGCCTGGGATTCCTCCGATGCATCCTTGCGTGTAACGCCTACTGCTGCTGGCGCTGCTGTTGTTGCCGCTGGGAGTCGATGGTCATCCCAGAGGGGAAGTCGTAAGCCCACTTGTACTACTTCCAGTAAGCAATTGACTGTTCAACAGTCCTTTGCGAGGAAGATGAAATATCACAGCAGTCATCCTACTGCAAAGCGGATAACTGAGGCCTTGACAACTATGTTGGTGTTAGACGTGCGTCCGGTATCCGCCGTTAGTTCACAGGGAACTAGACAATTTATTGAGGCAGTGTGCCCCCGTTACCAAATACCATCTAGGTTCCACTTCTCTAGGCAGGCGATACCGAGAATGTACACGGACGTCAGAAAAAGACTCACCAGTGTCCTAAAAAATGCAGTTGTACCCAATGTCCACTTAACCACGGACATGTGGACAAGTGGAGCAGGGCAGGGTCAGGACTATATGACTGTGACAGCCCACTGGGTAGATGTATGGACTCCCGCCGCAAGAACAGCAGCGGCGGCACCAGTAGCAGCATCTCGCAAACGCCAACTCTTTCCTAGGCAGGCTACGCTTTGTATCACCGCTTTCCAGAATACGCACACAGCTGAAAACCTCTTACGGCAACTGAGGAAGATCATCGCGGAATGGCTTACCCCAATTGGACTCTCCTGTGGATTTGTGGCATCGGACAACGCCAGCAATATTGTGTGTGCATTAAATATGGGCAAATTCCAGCACGTCCCATGTTTTGCACATACCTTGAATTTGGTGGTGCAGAATTTTTTAAAAAACGACAGGGGCGTGCAAGAGATGCTGTCGGTGGCCAGAAAAATTGCGGGACACTTTCGGCGTACAGGCACCACGTACAGAAGACTGGAGCACCACCAAAAACTACTGAACCTGCCCTGCCATCATCTGAAGCAAGAAGTGGTAACGAGGTGGAATTCAACCCTCTATATGCTTCAGAGGTTGGAGGAGCAGCAAAAGGCCATTCGAGCCTATACAATTGAGCACGATATAGGAGGTGGAATGCACCTGTCTCAAGTGCAGTGGAGAATGATTTCAACGTTGTGCAAGGTTCTGATGCCCTTTGAACTTGCCACACGTGAAGTCAGTTCAGACACTGCCAGCCTGAGTCAGGTCATTCCCCTCATCAGGCTTTTGCAGAAGAAGCTGGAGGCATTGAAGAAGGAGCTAAAAGGGAGCGATTCCGCTAGGCATGTGGGACTTGTGGATGCAGCCCTTAATTCGCTTAACAAGGATTCACGGGTGGTCAATCTGTTGAAATCAGAGCACTACATTTTGGCCACCGTGCTCGATCCTAGATTTAAAGCCTACCTTGGATCTCTCTTTCCGGCAGACACAAGTCTGCTGGGGTTGAAAGACCTGCTGGTGACAAAATTGTCAAGTCAAGCGGAACGCGACCTGTCAACATCTCCTCCTTCACATTCTCCCGCAACTGGGGGTGCGAGGAAAAGGCTCAGAATTCCGAGCCCACCCGCTGGCGGTGATGCAGGGCAGTCTGGAGCGACTGCTGATGCTGACATCTGGTCCGGACTGAAGGACCTGACAACGATTACGGACATGTCGTCTACTGTCACTGCATATGATTCTCTCAACATTGATAGAATGGTGGAGGATTATATGAGTGACCGCATCCAAGTAGGCACGTCACACAGTCCGTACTTATACTGGCAGGAAAAAGAGGCAATTTGGAGGCCCTTGCACAAACTGGCTTTATTCTACCTAAGTTGCCCTCCCACAAGTGTGTACTCCGAAAGAGTGTTTAGTGCCGCCGCTCACCTTGTCAGCAATCGGCGTACGAGGTTACATCCAGAAAATGTGGAGAAGATGATGATTAAAATGAATTATAATCAATTCCTCCGCGGAGACATTGACCAGCAGCAATTGCCTCCACAAAGTACACAGGGAGCTGAGATGGTGGATTCCAGTGGGGACGAATTGATAATCTGTGAGGAGGGGGATGTACACGGTGATATATCGGAGGGTGAAGATGAGGTGGACATCTTGCCTCTGTAGAGCCAGTTTGTGCAAGGAGAGATTAATTGCTTCTTTTTTGGGGGGGGTCCAAACCAACCCGTCATATCAGTCACAGTCGTGTGGCAGACCCTGTCACTGAAATGATGGGTTGGTTAAAGTGTGCATGTCCTGTTTTGTTTATACAACATAAGGGTGGGTGGGAGGGCCCAAGGACAATTCCATCTTGCACCTCTTTTTTCTTTTCTTTTTCTTTGCATCATGTGCTGATTGGGGAGGGTTTTTTGGAAGGGACATCCTGCGTGACACTGCAGTGCCACTCCTAGATGGGCCCGGTGTTTGTGTCGGCCACTAGGGTCGCTAATCTTACTCACACAGTCAGCTACCTCATTGCGCCTCTTTTTTTCTTTGCGTCATGTGCTGTTTGGGGAGGGTTTTTTGGAAGGGACATCCTGCGTGACACTGCAGTGCCACTCCTAGATGGGCCCGGTGTTTGTGTCGGCCACTAGGGTCGCTAATCTTACTCACACAGCTACCTCATTGCGCCTCTTTTTTTCTTTGCGTCATGTGCTGTTTGGGGAGGGTTTTTTGGAAGGGACATCCTGCGTGACACTGCAGTGCCACTCCTAGATGGGCCCGGTGTTTGTGTCGGCCACTAGGGTCGCTAATCTTACTCACACAGCTACCTCATTGCGCCTCTTTTTTTCTTTGCGTCATGTGCTGTTTGGGGAGGGTTTTTTGGAAGGGCCATCCTGCGTGACACTGCAGTGCCACTCCTAGATGGGCCCGGTGTTTGTGTCGGCCACTAGGGTCGCTAATCTTACTCACACAGCTACCTCATTGCGCCTCTTTTTTTCTTTGCGTCATGTGCTGTTTGGGGAGGGTTTTTTGGAAGGGACATCCTGCGTGACACTGCAGTGCCACTCCTAGATGGGCCCGGTGTTTGTGTCGGCCACTAGGGTCGCTTATCTTACTCACACAGCGACCTCGGTGCAAATTTTAGGACTAAAAATAATATTGTGAGGTATTCAGAATAGACTGAAAATGAGTGTAAATTATGGTTTTTGAGGTTAATAATACTTTGGGATCAAAATGACCCCCAAATTCTATGATTTAAGCTGTTTTTTAGTGTTTTTTGAAAAAAACACCCGAATCCAAAACACACCCGAATCCGACAAAAAAAATTCGGTGAGGTTTTGCCAAAACGCGTTCGAACCCAAAACACGGCCGCGGAACCGAACCCAAAACCAAAACACAAAACCCGAAAAATTTCAGGCGCTCATCTCTAGTGTGTGCTCCCTCCCTGTACTGTGCTGTATGTAGTGTGTGCTCCCTCCCTGTACTGTGCTGTATGTAGTGTGTGCTCCCCCTTCCTGTACTGTGCTGTATGTAGTGTGTGCTCCCTCCCTGTACTGTGCTGTATGTAGTGTGTGCTCCCTCCCTGTACTGTGCTGTATGTAGTGTGTGCTCCTCCTCCTTGTACTTTGAAACATATAAGGTTAAAAAAAGGGTTTGTAGAATGAAAAATCAATAAAATCAGAAGTAGATTAAAGGCATGACTGCAGTGTCAGTAGACACTGAAAGTGGGCATATCAGTCCTTGTATATTCAGACATACAGATGTGCATCAGGGAAGGGTATTGTAGCAGCATATGCATAAAGGGGGTCATTCCGAGTTGATCGCTCGCTGCCGATTTTTGCAGTGCTGCAATCAGGTAAAAAAATGGCAAAACTGCGCATGCGTATGCGCCGCAATGCGCACGCGCATCATATGGGTACAAAGAGTATCGTTGTTGTGCAATGCTTTTAGCAACGAATCCATTTGCACAGCCGATCGCAAGGAGATTGACAGGAAGATGGCATTTGTGGGTGGCAACTGACCGTTTTCTTGGAGTGTTTGGGAAAACGCAGGCGTGTCCAGGTGTTTGCAGGGCGGGTATCTGACGTAAATTCCGGGACCTCCGTTGCTAGAATCATCACACAGGATAAGTAACTACAGGGCTGGCCTTGTTTTGCACAAAATGTGTTTGTGTCACTCGGCTGCACATGCGATCGCACACTTGCAAAGCGAAAATACACTCCCCCGTGGGTGGCGACAATGCGTTTGTACGGATGCTAAAAGTAGCTATCGAGCGGTCAACTCAGAATGAAGGCCACAGTCACAGGTAAACATTAGCATAACATAAAGCAAAGGAGGCCCCAACTGTGTCCATTTCAGAATCAGGACCTCTGAGGAGTGACCCCGACCTCTTGACAGGCCCCTCCCCCTCAACAGACTCCACCCTCATTAGGGCTGCTTCCATAAATTTCCCGGGCTGGTGTTCGATCCCAATCTGCCCCTGCTGGCAACTTCCCCGGACAGGCCAGCAACACAAATCCCCAGGAACCCCCCCCCCCCCCCCTCCAGCTGATTGGGTACTCATGTTGCATGGTATAAGAGCCTGGGGGCTGCCTGTCTACAGGGGATCCCAGGCCAGTAAGGTGACAGAGACCCAGAGGAGAGGCAGAACACCCAGCAGAAGAGGAACAAGAAAGGCAGCCAAGGAGCAGGAGGGACCTCTGACACAGATTGGAATGTACCTGTGGAGGAGTCTCACCATGTAGCAGCCAGGAGTTTAGTGCAGTCTGATGGGAGAGACTGGATGCCCAGATGCCGGGAAGACGGAGGTGGCAGGAATGATCTGGGGTCATCAACTGTGACACCGACACAGAGAACTGCCACAGTGATAGAATTCTGGCTGCGTCCAGCCAGCGGTGGGTCCCACAGAAAACCTAGGGCAGTGAGTACCCCAGAAAGACCACGGTGAGGACCCCTGCTGGAAGTCCAGGAGGCCGCAGGCAGTGAAAGAAACACAAATTCAGTGTATCTGGGAACATTTTTTGCAGTCGTGATTGAAAATAATTAGTGATGAGCGGGTTCGGTTCCTCGGAAACCGAACCCCCCCGAACTTCACCCATTTTACACGGGTCCGAGGCATACTCGGATTCTCCCGTATGGCTCGGGTAACCCGAGCGCGCCCGAACGTCATCATCCCGCTGTCGGATTCTCGCGAGATTCGGATTCTATATAAGCAGCCACGCGTCGCCGCCATTTTCACTCGTGCATTGGAAATGTTAGGGAGAGGACGTGGCTGGCGTCCTCTCCGTTATTGTTGAACTTGATTGTGCACTATTGCTTAATTGTGGGGAGGGCTGGGGAGCAGCTGTATAATATAGGAGGAGTACAGTGCAGAGTTTTGCTGATCAGTGACCACCAGTTATCCGTTCTCTGCCTGAAAAAAACGCTCCATATCTGTGCTCAGTGTGCTGCATATATCTGTGCTCACACTGCTTAATTGTGGGGACTGGGGAGCAGCTGTATTATATAGCAGGAGTACAGTGCAGTTTTGCTGACAGTGACCACCAGTATACGTTGTCTGCCTGAAAAACACCCCATATCTGTGCTCAGTGTGCTGCTTTATTGTGGGGACTGGGGACCACCAGTATAATATTATATAGGAGGGGTACAGTGCAGAGTTTTGCTGATCAGTGATCACCAGTTATCCGTTCTCTGCCTGAAAAAAACGCTCCATATCTGTGCTCAGTGTGCTGCATATATCTGTGCTCACACTGCTTAATTGTGGGGACTGGGGAGCAGCTGTATTATATAGCAGGAGTACAGTGCAGAGTTTTGCTGACAGTGACCACCAGTATACGTTGTCTGCCTGAAAAACACCCCATGTCTGTGCTCAGTGTGCTGCTTTATTGTGGGGACTGGGGACCACCAGTATAATATTATATAGGAGGAGTATAGTGCAGAGTTTTGCTGACCAGTGACCACCAGTATATAATATATAGCATTACGGTACAGTAGGCCACTGCTGTACCTACCTCTGTGTCGTCATTAAGTATACTATCCATCTAGATTCTATACCTGTGGTGCATTTCAGTTGTGCAGTTTGCTGACACAGTGACCACCAGTATATATAGCAGTACTGTACGGAAGGCCACTGCTGTACCTACCTCTGTGTCGTCATTAAGTATACTATCCATCTACATTCTATACCTGTGGTGCATTTTAGTTTTGCAGTTTGCTGACACAGTGACCACCAGTATACTATATATAGCAGTACGGTACGGAAGGCCACTGCTGTACCTACCTCTGTGTCGTCATTAAGTATACTATCCATCTACATTCTATACCTGTGGTGCATTTTAGTTTTGCAGTTTGCTGACACAGTGACCACCAGTATACTATATATAGCAGCAGGGCCGGCTCCAGGCCTACTAGCACCCTGAGCGAGAAAATGTAAAAGCGCCCCCCCCCCCCCATGCGCGCGCCGCAGGCGCGCGCTCTCGGAAAAGTGGGTGTGGCCTCTGGAAAAGTGGGCGTGGCCTCATAACTTCATATCATCAAACTATAAACACATTTTCACACAATTAGCCGCCTTACACATAGCCACAGTAGTGTTCCTTACACACAATGTCTCCAGTATAGTGCCAGATACACATAATGTGCAGTGCCAGATAGACATGACATGCCCCGCAGCAGTGCCAGCTACACATGACATGCCCCGCAGCAGTGCTAGCTAGCCAGCTACACTTGACATGCCCCGCAGCAGTGCCAGCTACACATGACATGCCCCCCAGCAGTGCCAGCTACACATGATAGTGTTCACTTTTTAGGGCATGGTGCTGATCACAGGGAGGGCACTTTTTTAAGTTAGGAGGGCAAAATGATGTACATACTGCTTGTTGTTCCCATACCTATATGCCAAAGAATGGACAGTGCGCGCCGAAGGCGCGCAGCAAAAATTAAGGGGAGTTACTTCGTGAGGAAGGTACGTGGCCACATAATAGTGGCAATTTGCATTACACCACACAGTAGTGCAGCTAATACACACTGCACCAGGTAGAACCTCCTATACACTTTGCGTCAGGCACAGCACTGAGACACATTGCACCAGGGAGAGCACTGAGACACATTGCCTAGCCACAGACGCCTAGCGGGAACACTACATGACATGCCCCCCAGCAGTGCCAGCTACACGTGACATGCCCCCCAGCAGTGCCAGCTACACGTGACATGCCCCCCAGCAGTGCCAGCTACACGTGACATGCCCCCCAGCAGTGCCAGCTACATAAATGGCCACACAGTGCCAGATATGCACCCACAGTTCAGATACATAAATGCCCCCAAAGTGCCAGATACATAAATGCCTCCACAGTGTAGATATGCCCCCCACAGTGCCAGATACATAAATGCCCCCACAGTGCCAGATACATAAGTGCCCCCACAGTGCCAGATACATAAGTGCCCCCACAGTGCCAGATATAAAAATGCCCACACAGTGCCAGATATGTCCCCACAGTGCCATATATAAAATTGCCCCCACAGTGCCAGATATGCCCCCACAGGGCTAGATATGCCCCCAGTGCCAGATACATAAATGCCCACATTGCCAGATGCATAAGTGCCCCCACAGTGCCAGATATGCCCCCCACAGTGCCAGAAATGCCCCAACAGTTCCAGAAATGCCCCCACATTGCCAGAAATGCCCCCACAGTCCCAGAAATGCCCCCACACAGGGCCAGATAAATGCCCCCACACAGGGCCAGATAAATGCCCCCACACAGGGCCAGATAAATGCCCCCACACAGGGCCAGATAAATGCCTTCACAGAGGGCCAGATAAATGCCTTCACAGAGGGCCAGATAAATGCCTTCACAGAGCCAGATATGCCCCCACACAGGGCCAGATAAATGCCCCCACAGAGCCAGATATGCCCCCAGGGCTAGATATGCCCCCAGTGCCAGATACATAAATGCCCACATTGCCAGATGCATAAGTGCCCCCACAGTGCCAGAAATGCCCCCACAGTTCCAGAAATGCCCCCACAGTGCCAGAAATGCCAGAAATGCCCCCACAGTCCCAGAAATGCCCCCACACAGGGCCAGATAAATGCCCCCACACAGGGCCAGATAAATGCCCCCACACAGGGCCAGATAAATGCCCCCACACAGGGCCAGATAAATGCCCCCACACAGGGCCAGATAAATGCCCCCACACAGGGCCAGATAAATGCCCCCACACAGGGCCAGATATGCCCCCACACAGGGCCAGATATGCCCCCACACAGGGCCAGATAAATGCCCCCACAGAGCCAGATATGCCCCCACAGTGCCAGATATGCCCCCAGTGTGCCAGATAAATGCCCCCACACAGGGCCAGATAAATGCCCCCACAGAGCCAGATATGCCCCCAGTGTGCCAGATATGCCCCCAGTGTGCCAGATATGCCCCCAATGAGCCAGATATGCCCCCCACAGTGCCAGAAATGCCCCCACAGAGCCAGATATGCCCCCAGTGTGCCAGATATGCCCCCAGTGTGCCAGATATGCCCCCAGTGTGCCAGATAATCCCCCCAGTGTGCCAGATAATCCCCCCAGTGTGCCAGATATGCCCCCACGGTGCCAGAAATGCCCCCACATTGCCAGAAATGCCCCCACACAGGGCCAGATAAATGCCCCCACAGAGCCAGATATGCCCCCAGTGTGCCAGATATGCCCCCAGTGAGCCAGATATGCCCCCAATGAGCCAGATATGCCCCCCACAGTGCCAGAAATGCCCCCACAGAGCCAGATATGCCCCCAGTGTGCCAGATAAATGCCCCCACAGTGCGATCCATAAATGTTTGACCCCCCCACCAAATACCTGAGGCGCTGAGTCTGAGAGAGGGAGGAGGAGTGCTGGCGTGAGTGCTGGCGGGCGGGAGAGTGAGGATCCGAGTGCCGGTGGGCGGGCGGCCACTTGTGTGCGCTATGCGCGGCGCCGGCGTCTGACGTTAGACACCGGCGCCGCGCAGCGCACGCCGCACACACGGACGGCGGGGACAACGCGCTGCACACACACACAGGGCCGGCTCGCTTCGAATATGGCGGCGCCAGCGCGCGGCGCCCATTAAGGGTGGCGCCCTGCGCGGCCGCTCTATTCGAACATGCCTAGAGCCGGCCCTGTATAGCAGTACGGTACGGAAGGCCACTGCTGTACCTACCTCTGTGTCGTCATTAAGTATACTATCCATCTACATTCTATACCTGTGGTGCATTTTAGTTTTGCAGTTTGCTGACACAGTGACCACCAGTATACTATATATAGCAGTACGGTACGGAAGGCCACTGCTGTACCTACCTCTGTGTCATCATTAAGTATACTATCCATCTACATTCTATACCTGTGGTGCATTTTAGTTTTGCAGATTGCTGACAGTGACCACCAGTATATATAGCAGTATGGTACGGAAGGCCACTGCTCTACCTACCTCTGTGTCGTCAAGTATACTATCCATCCATACCTATGGTGCATTTCAGTTGTGCGCAGTATATATAGTAGTAGGCCATTGCTATTGATAGTTACTGGCATATAATTCCACACATTAAAAAATGGAGAACAAAAATGTGGAGGTTAAAATAGGGAAAGATCAAGATCCACTTCCACCTCGTGCTGAAGCTGCTGCCACTAGTCATGGCCGAGACGATGAAATGCCATCAACGTCGTCTGCCAAGGCCGATGCCCAATGTCATAGTAGAGAGCATGTAAAATCCAAAAAACAAAAGTTCAGTAAAATGACCCAAAAATCAAAATTAAAAGCGTCTGAGGAGAAGCATAAACTTGCCAATATGCCATTTACGACACGGAGTGGCAAGGAACGGCTGAGGCCCTGGCCTATGTTCATGGCTAGTGGTTCAGCTTCACATGAGGATGGAAGCACTCATCCTCTCGCTAGAAAAATGAAAAGACTTAAGCTGGCAAAAGCACAGCAAAGAACTGTGCGTTCTTCTAAATCACAAATACCCAAGGAGAGTCCAATTATGTCGGTTGCGATGCCTGACCTTCCCAACACTGGATGGGAAGAGCTTGCGCCTTTCACCATTTGCACGCCCCCTGCAAGTGCTGGAAGGAGCACCCGCAGTCCAGTTCCTGATAGTCAAATTGAAGATGTCACTGTTGAAGTACACCAGGATGAGGATATGGGTGTTGCTGGCGTTGGGGAGGAAATTGACAAGGAGGATTCTGATGGTGAGGTGGTTTGTTTAAGTCAGGCACCCGGGGAGACACCTGTTGTCCGTGGGATGAATATGGCCATTGACATGCCTGGTCAAAATACAAAAAAAATCAGCTCTTCGGTGTGGAATTATTTCAACACAAATGCGGACAACAGGTGTCAAGCCGTGTGTTGCCTTTGTCAAGCTGTAATAAGTAGGGGTAAGGACGTTAACCACCTCGGAACATCCTCCCTTATACGTCACCTGCAGCGCATTCATCATAAGTCAGTGACAAGTTCAAAAACTTTGGGTGACAGCGGAAGCAGTCCACTGACCACTAAATCCCTTCCTCTTGTAACCAAGCTCCTGCAAACCACACCACCAACTCCCTCAGTGTCAATTTCCTCCTTACCCAGGAAAGCCAATAGTCCTGCAGGCCATGTCACTGGCAAGTCTGACGAGTCCTCTCCTGCCTGGGATTCCTTCGATGCATCCTTGAGTGTAACGCCTACTGCTGCTGGTGCTGCTGTTGTAGCTGCTGGGAGTCGATCGTCATCCCAGAGGGGAAGTCGGAAGACCACTTGTACTACTTCCAGTAAGCAATTGACTGTCCAACAGTCCTTTGCGAGGAAGATGAAATATCACAGCAGTCATCCTGCTGCAAAGCAGATAACTCAGGCCTTGGCAGCCTGGGCGGTGAGAAACGTGGTTACGGTATCCACCGTTAATTCAGAGCCAACTAGAGACTTGATTGAGGTACTGTGTCCCCGGTACCAAATACCATCTAGGTTCCATTTCTCTAGGCAGGCGATACCGAAAATGTACACAGACCTCAGAAAAAGACTCACCAGTGTCCTAAAAAATGCAGTTGTACCCAATGTCCACTTAACCACGGACATGTGAACAAGTGGAGCAGGGCAGACTCAGGACTATATGACTGTGACAGCCCACTGGGTAGATGTATTGCCTCCCGCAGGAAGAACAGCAGCGGCGGCACCAGTAGCAGCATCTCGCAAACGCCAACTCGTTCCTAGGCAGGCTACGCTTTGTATCACTGCTTTCCAGAAGAGGCACACAGCTGACAACCTCTTACGGAAACTGAGGAAGATCATCGCAGAATGGCTTACCCCAATTGGACTCTCCTGGGGATTTGTGACATCGGACAACGCCAGCAATATTGTGCGTGCATTACATCTGGGCAAATTCCAGCACGTCCCATGTTTTGCACATACATTGAATTTGGTGGTGCAGAATTATTTAAAAAACGACAGGGGCGTGCAAGAGATGCTGTCGGTGGCCCGAAGAATTGCGGGCCACTTCCGGCATTCAGCCACCGCGTACAGAAGACTGGAGCACCACCAAACAATCCTGAACCTGCCCTGCCATCATCTGAAGCAAGAGGTGGTAACGAGGTGGAATTCAACCCTCTATATGCTTCAGAGGATGGAGGAGCAGCAAAAGGCCATTCAAGCCTATACATCTGGCCACGATATAGGCAAAGGAGGGGGAATGCACCTGACTCAAGCGCAGTGGAGAATGATTTCAACGTTGTGCAAGGTTCTGCAACCCTTTGAACTTGCCACACGTGAAGTCAGTTCAGACACTGCCAGCCTGAGTCAGGTCATTCCCCTCATCAGGCTTTTGCAGAAGAAGCTGGAGACATTGAAGGAGGAGCTAAAACAGAGCAATTCCGCTAGGCATGTGGGACTTGTGGATGGAGCCCTTAATTCGCTTAACCAGGATTCACGGGTGGTCAATCTGTTGAAATCAGAGCACTACATTTTGGCCACCGTGCTCGATCCTAGATTTAAAACCTACGTTGTATCTCTCTTTCCGGCAGACACAAGTCTGCAGAGGTTCAAAGACCTGCTGGTGAGAAAATTGTCAAGTCAAGCGGAACGTGACCCGTCAACATCTCCTCCTTCACATTCTCCCGCAACTGGGGGTGCGAGGAAAAGGCTAAGAATTCCGAGCCCACCCGCTGGCGGTGATGCAGGGCAGTCTGGAGCGAGTGCTGATATCTGGTCCGGACTGAAGGACCTGCCAACGATTACTGACATGTCGTCTACTGTCACTTCATATGATTCTCTCACCATTGAAAGAATGGTGGAGGATTATATGAGTGACCGCATCCAAGTAGGCACGTCAGACAGTCCGTACGTATACTGGCAGGAAAAAGAGGCAATTTGGAGGCCCTTGCACAAACTGGCTTTATTCTACCTAAGTTGCCCTCCCTCCAGTGTGTACTCCGAAAGAGTGTTTAGTGCAGCCGCTCACCTTGTCAGCAATCGGCGTACGAGGTTACTTCCAGAAAATGTGGAGAAGATGATGTTCATCAAAATGAATTATAATCAATTCCTCCGTGGAGACATTCACCAGCAGCAATTGCCTCCACAAAGTACACAGGGACCTGAGATGGTGGATTCCAGTGGGGACGAATTAATAATCTGTGAGGAGGGGGATGTACACAGTGAAAGGGGTGAGGAATCGGAGGATGATGATGAGGTGGACATCTTGCCTCTGTAGAGCCAGTTTGTGCAAGGAGAGATTGATTGCTTCTTTTTTTGGTGGGGGCCCAAACCAACCAGTCATTTCAGTCACAGTCGTGTGGCAGACCCTGTCGCTGAAATGATGGGTTCGTTAAAGTGTGCATGTCCTGTTTATACAACATAAGGGTGGGTGGGAGGGCCCAAGGACAATTCCATCTTGCACCTCTTTTTTCTTTCATTTTTCTTTGCATCATGTGCTGTTTGGGGACAATTTTTTGGAAGTGCCATCCTGCCTGACAATGCAGTGCCACTCCTAGATGGGCCAGGTGTTTGTGTCGGCCACTTGTGTCGCTTAGCTTAGTCACACAGCGACCTTGGTGCGCCTCTTTTTTTCTTTGCATCATGTGCTGTTTGGGGACAGTTTTTTTGAAGTGCCATCCTGCCTGACACTGCAGTGCCACTCCTAGATGGGCCAGGTGTTTGTGTCGGCCACTTGTGTCGCTTAGCTTAGTCACACAGCGACCTTGGTGTGCCTCTTTTTTTTTCTTTGCATCATGTGCTGTTTGGGGACTATTTTTTTGAAGTGCCATCCTGCCTGACACTGCACTGCCACTCCTAGATGGGCCAGGTGTTTGTGTCGGCCACTTGTGTCGCTTAGCTTAGCCATCCAGCGACCTCGGTGCAAATTTTAGGACTAAAAATAATATTGTGAAGTGTGAGGTGTTCAGAATAGACTGGAAATGAGTGGAAATTATGGTTATTGAGGTTAATAAAACTATGGGATCAAAATGACCCCCAAATTCTATGATTTAAGCTGTTTTTTAGGGTTTTTTGTAAAAAAAAACACCCGAATCCAAAACACACCCGAATCCGACAAAAAAATTTCGGTGAGGTTTTGCCAAAACGCGTCTGAATCCAAAACACGGCCGCGGAACCGAATCCAAAACCAAAACACGAAAAATGTCCGGTGCACATCACTAAAAATAATACCATCTGTGAAAGAGTTTATATGTGTTTTCTTTTATGCACACACATATGGAGCTAGAAGTTACGTTAGAAGAGATCCTCATTATCAAGGGTTTCTTCAATATCCGCTTCCAAGCCAATTCATGTGGGTCTTTTAAATCAGTACTAGAGTGTGATAGCTCTGATCATAGCATTAAAATAAGACCCTTCATACTTGTAGCGTGGAGGGTTAATGATTCACAGACAGTTAATAGTCTACTATTGAGCCTAATTTTCACAGTGGAGATAAAATGTCTCGATTTGTAGGTATTGGTAGAAGAATTTATGTGGTATATTGAATTTGGTTTGTATACAGTATCTGAATGGGGAATGGGAATATCGGATCATGGGTAATGTCGTTCAAGACTGATCCCCCAAGCCCGCCATTGGCTAAAAGAAGCGGAACTACAGCCTAGTCAAAAGTCATGGTTATCAAACAAGGGAACTATAGGGCTACGGTGTGGAGCAATGCAAAATCATCGATTGGCAAGATCCCATATTTTGGATACCTAGACTTCTGGCATTCCTACAGGCGGGCCTTACCATGGGTCTCTGCCTGGCATCTCTTAAAATTCAGGTCTCTGCTCTGTCCATTTGGTTCCAGAAGAGGGGGTACTCTGGATACAACCTCCCTTTGTTCCTCCAGTGGGATTTGTCCTTGGTTCTCCAGGCCTTAAACAGCCTCCTTTTGAACCATTTCATACTGTGGACCTCAAATGGTTGACCATGAAGGCTCTCTTCTTACTGGCCATATCCTGATTTTTCATAATGACAAGGCTGTCCTTCGGACTTAACAGGGATATCTACCTAAGTTAGTATCCAAGTACCATATCAATGAACCTATTATGGTACCAGCCTTCCAGGAACCTGGCCTTTCACAAGCAGAAGATTTGTTGGATGTGGTCCGTGCTCTGAAAATCTATGTCGACCATACTAGTTCCATTAGGAAAATGGATTCCATATTCATTCTCTATGGATTCCACAAGCGGGGCTGGCCAGCCAGTAAACAAACATTGGCATGTTGGCTCCACATGACCATCTCACAGGCTTACACGCAAGCTGATCTTCCTGTTCCAAGTTCAGTCTCTGCTCACTCTGCTTGTTCTGTGGGTCCTTCATGGGCAACCCAATTTAGCGCATCTGCTGAACAACCCATATGTTTCTTAGGTTCTATGTCTTTGATACTTTTACCTCTCAGGATACAACCTTTGGCCGCAATGTCCTCCTTTCTGCTTTGTAGCGTTCCCTCCCTATTACAACTGCTTTGGGACAGCCTCAGTGTGGAGACCATGGACCCTGAAGAAGAAAATAAGAGTTATGGTAAAACTTACTCTTGTTAACTCTTTTTCCTTGAGGTCCATGGGATCCACAGACAGTAGCGGATCTTGCTATGGCATACAGGATTTTTGCCTGGGGCGCCGCCTTTCTGAAGGGCGCCACCATCTGGAGGGCACCGCACCGTGGCAAGATCCGCTACTGGTGGTGCCCTCCTGTGTTGTGCTGTCACTACTGTGCGGTGCGCGATGTCATCGCGCACCGCACAGTATTGTGGGACCGGTACATAGACGCTAGGGGTTGTAATTGACCTCTAGTGTCTATGCTGTGCTATGGGAGACGTCATGACGTCTCTCTCATAGATCCGAGGAGCGGCGCCTGCGGCCGGAGACGGAGGTCAGCAGTGGTCGGGAATCAGGAGTGGGGATGGTGAGTATTAATTCATTTATTTTTATTTTATTTTATTTTTTGTTAGCGGCACAACTCTACTGGGGGTACAAACGGGGGCACAACTCTACTGGGGGCAATACTACTGGGTGCACAAATGGGGACACAACTTTACAGGGGGACATAACTGACCACGCCCCTTTATGAAGCCACGCCCCTATTTTCGCCCGGGGCGCCACAAGGGCTAAAACCGGCCCTGTCCACAGGGTGCCCACACTGACGCACCTAGCTTCAAAGGGTTACTTTCTCAGTCACCAGTTACCTTCTCCTATAAGTGAGAGTGTGTTCTTGTGTGTACCATTCTTCCTTCTCTCATTTCCAGCTCCTGCCTTGAGCTTCTTAACTAAAACTGAAGATCCTGAGCTGTGGGTGGGGTATGAGGGGAGAGGGACCCAGTGCATCCTGGGAGACTCAATGCTCTGCTGTTTGGTGCCTGATCCTGGTCTCCACCAAGCATGCCCCAGTGTTAACCTTGTGTATCCCACGGACCTTGAAGAAAAAGATCTAACAAAGGGTTTTTAAGTTTTACCATAACTCTCTTTTTTTGTCCCATCAATATTTCAACATTCATTGTTTCATATTTAGTAATTTATTATGTGATAATTTTTTCAGCATTCTCCTCCCATCTCTATAATTTTGTTTGCTCTTTTAATCATTTATATAATATTAAATAATTACACAGAAACAGGAAAAGCGTATGAGAATCTTCCATACCAAAAACATGGCTATTAAAAGAAATGATCAATTAAAATGTAAGTAATCATATTCAAAGCCGTGCAGCTGCTGTACTGTTATAGTCGCGGCAAGAATCCATTGTCACCAAAAAGCTATTGCTTTCACAGGAAATTCATTATTTTTCCACTTACAGTTTGCAAACATCTGTAAGTGGAGAAGAGCAAATGTAGCACCAGGATGTTTAAGGCTTAAGCTAGTTAGAATAAAATGTTCTATGGGGAAGTAAGATTGATGTAAGGCATTTCATATACATAGAGTGGTTTAAACCCTAGGCTAGATCAGTTAAAAGGTGTTTCTATGTTGCTGGGCAAATTTCTTAGCAGATGTTAGTTGGGGTGAGGCTTTTGCCCCTTTTTACCTTTGGACATTCCCTGTCTCCCACCCTGTTTTGGTTGTCATCTGTTGTTGTGGGTGCTAGAAAAAGCAATAGCAATAGCCATCTGGGGGTAATTCTTGAGGTGCTCTCCGCACCAATACATGGGTTAGGCTGATTTTACCGCGCTGGAGCCAGTGGCACCATTGGTCCTTGTGGACCTTTTCGTGTCTTTGGTATGAGAGTATAGATGCCTTGAGTTTTGCTGATGGGCTGGCAGTAGGCCCCAACTTTGGCATTAAGCTGGTGTTGACAGGCTAGCATTTGGTACCATCAAGGCCTATTTGGTTTCTGTTTGCAGATGGCCTTACTGAGTCCTCACCATTTCTTTCTTTGCCACCGCACCTTATTTGAATTTCTAAAAAAATAAATGCTGACCCCTCTACCCTTTCATTTAAGTCTAATGTGTCTTTATTTTAGTTCAGCCACAATCACAAAGTAACAAAAAATTATCATTACCTTTAAATTAGCTTTTAGTGGGACCACCTGCTAATCCAACTGCTGGAGTCCTCAGATTGGTACATACTGTAACCAAATCCTTCTTCAAGGCATTCAGATCCTGCTTACTTTTGGACAAAACTATACTACAACACTGGTGTATATGGGGTGGGGGAGATACTGAGTACCCAGAAACCCCTACTTGCAGACTGATTTTTTTTTCCACACTGGCCAATATGGAGCCAATATGGCAAAATTCTATTTGTACAAAACAATCTTTTCCAAAGCTTCTAACTAAGACTATTTGGGGGGAATTCAAATGTTTTAAAAGTCGGTTGGGTGTCTGTTTTTTTCTGTCTATTAGATAGGAAAAAACAGACACCCAACTGACTTTTCAAACAATTAAATACCCCCCAAATAGTCTTAGCTAGAAGCTTTGGAAAAGCTGCATCAAAAGTGTTGGAGGACCCATGACATGTGACTGCGACAGAGCTAACAAACCTGCTCAGGTTATTTTAGAATATCTTCAGAGAATAAGAATTTTTCTTCTTTCACAGTTTCTTTGCTTTACTATATTTTTTAGCAAAGGCATGCAGGTATACATGAGACAATGGGGGTCATTCCGAGTTGTTCGCTCGCTAGCAGATTTTAGCAGCATTGCACACGCTAGGCCGCCGCCCTCTGGGAGTGTATCTCAGCTTAGCAGAATTGCGAATGAAAGATTAGCAGAATTGCGAATAGAAAATTCTTAGCAGTTTCTGAGTAGCTCGAGACTTACTCCTACACTGCGATCACCTCAGCCCGTTTGGTTCCTGGTTTGACGTCACAAACACACCCTGCGTTCGGCCAGCCACTCCCCCATTTCTCCAGACACTCCCGCGTTTTATTCTGGCACGCATGCGTTTTTCCGCATACTCCCAGAAAACGGTCAGTTTCCGCCCAGAAACACCCACTTCCTGTCAATCACACTCCGATCACTTCAATGATGGAAATTCTTCGTTCGGACGTGAGTAAATCTACTAAGTTTTGTGCTAAAATACTTAGCGCATGCGCACTGCGTACCATGCGCATGCGCATTTTTGCCTTAATCGCTCCGTTGCGAAAATCTGCAACGAGCGAACAACTCGGAATGACCCCCAATAGCATTTAATTTCATTACATTTCAGGAGGAATGAAGCATTGCTGAAATGAGCTGTAAGGTTACCAACAAATTTGTCCATGCCCATATATACTAAACTAGTTACCAGCCCATCAAAATGGCGAAAGTACATAACAGTAATGTCAGCGCCAGCGGCTGTGCGTGCCCGAACGGAGCAACACTTGAAATGCTCTGTTAGGCACCACTTAGTGGCCGCCAGCGTGCACAATTATTGAATTCTCCCCATAGAGGTGAGGAGCGGAGTTTGCCTTTTATATATTTATAAACTGCTAGTTTTTTTTCTGCCTTTCATCCATGTCTATGGTGGCCAATCCCGGGATCAAGATCAGCAGGATACAAGGATTTCGACAGAAAATGTAATCCCGGGATTGGAACTTCCAATCCTAGGGATTTTCGGTATTGGCCAGCCCCCTTTGTTTTTCTATGTGAGGAAGCATTGTGTGTCCTTAGGAGGCTCAGACGCTGCCCGGCTCCCATTGCCCAGCTCCCCCTGCCCCTGGCTGTGTGCACTACGCAGCTTGACGTAAAGTCAGAGGTCACGCTACGCAGCATCTCCCACCCGGACCACACGGCCCACACTGCCTCACACCTCCCTGCCCCACAGGAAGTGGACCCACCTCCCTGCCCGTCCAGGTGATGGTGAGTTGTATGTGCTGGGGCGGGGTGAGGCCACATTGAAAACAAACCAATCACGGGGATACCGGGATTGATAATTTTTCAATCCTGATTTCCGGGATTGAAAAAATGGCCCAGGATTGGCCACCCTATCCATGTCCCTCTCTCTTTCACCTACATCTTCCTGTCTTTCATCTATGTCCCCTCTCATCTCCCTGTTTCTCATTTCTGTCCCTCTCACTATCTCTCTTCTCTGTTCCTTTCACAATCCCCTCTCTCATCTCTGTACCCCTCACTCCCATCTCCTCATCTCTGTCCCCCTCACCTCCTTGTATCCCTTCTATGACCCTCTCTCTATCTCTCATATCTGTTCCCCTCACCCTTGTGGCTCCTCATCTCTTATTTCAGTACCCCAAACCCCTGTCTTTTTCTTATTCCTGTCGTCCTCATTCATTCATATCTCCTTTCTTCTCATCACTGTCCCTAATGTCAATATCTTTATTATTTATTATTAACAGTTTTTTTATATAGCACAGCAAATTCCAGTTCTCTTTCATCTATGTCTCCAATTAAACCCTGGGGCAAGTGGTGACTTGGGGATTGTTAGAGGTTTGGGTCAATGGCTGAAGGAACAGTCTTATTACAACAGCAGTGCTGGGAGAAAAGACAAAAGTAAGGCTGAATCTGGGAGTCTGCCATTCAATGACAGATATATATATATATATATATATATATATATATATATATATATATAGAGTCACAGATGGTGGCACTCGCAGGGCTTATTTCCAAGAATAAACGGCACAGCGGTCAGGAATATTCAATCAACGTTTCGTTAATTTAATAACGTCATCAGGATACAAATAAAGCATAAGACAAACAATATATAGCCACTTACCCCACCTCGTGTGTCCCTGTATGCGCCGTCAGCGGCGGGTCCTGCGACAACACCCACCGGCGCTACGCACTTCCTGTGCGCCCGGCCGCGTCTGGCGGTTGCTAGGGAACGAAAAAACAACAACAACAGTGACAGTATGAGTGAATGTCATGCATCGGAGCTCTAACTTGTACCTCTCCCCTCCTAATGTTAGATAACTAGCATGATATACAGTAGTCCAGATGTGGAAAAGTGTCCGTAACTAAACTACAAGAATTAAATCTGAAAACAAGGATATGCAATCATAATACAATTAAGTACATCTAGTAACACGGGGCAACGTGGGTAAAACAAGCTATTTCTGAGTATTACAGAATGATGCACACTGTTATAATAATATGTAGTCGAAGATGTAATAATTTACAAAAAGCAATTCAAAGGGAGGTGCTCATTGAGGCCTTTAGGAGTAATCGTACTTAAACGAAAAATCCAGCGGGCCTCTTTCTGCAGCAGAGCCCTGCCCCTATCCCCCCCACGAAGGTTCTTGGGGACAGTGTCAATGATTTTATATCTCAGGGTTGCGAGACCATGATTAGATGCCTTGAAGTGTCTCGCTACAGGCTGGTTCAACCCACTTTTACCACCCTCCAGTGCCTGTCGAATGGCAGACCTATGCAACGCCATGCGTTCTTTAAATTGTCTTGTGGTTTTCCCCACATATAGGAGACCACACGGGCAGCGAATGATGTATATAACAAAAGTACTGCTACAAGACAAAATATGGCGTATGGCGATACGTTCCCCTGAATGTGGATGGGCGAACGAGTCCCCATACTCCATAAAACTGCAGGTGGTGCAGCCCGTGCAGCGGTAACACCCTGGTTTCCTAGACAGAAAGGTATGTGGGCCACCCATTGGTGTAGATGAAACATCATTTTTCACTAGCCAGTCTTTAAAGTTTCTGTTTCTTGTGTAACTTGGTAACAATCTGGTTTTGCTCAGCATCTTCAGATCCGGATCCGAAGTTACAATTGGCCACAGGTTTTTAGCGGCCTTCGTAATCAATGGACTGGCAGTGTTGTATTGCTGGACAAATGGGATAATGTCCATACCGGTGGCTTTCTTCTTAGACTTCGTTGAAATCAGGGTGTGTGGTCGTGGAATTTCCAGGACCCTCTTCTTGGCCTCTAATAAATCATCGAGATTGTACCCTCTAATCAAGAATTGGCGGATCATCATGTCGATCTCCTTTGTGGTATTAGCAGGATCATCTGAGATCCTGTGTATCCGCAGGAACTGCGAAAATGGGAGTCCCTTCTTCGTGGAGGCAGGATGTTGGCTGCTCGCATGCAGAATGGTGTTGCGGTCGGTGCTCTTCTTAAATAGTGAGGTGTGTAAATGACCTTCTTTCACGGAAATCTGCACGTCCAGATAGTTCACGTGTTGTGTACTGGTACAATAGGTGAACTTGATCGTGTTGTCCATGGCATTGACCCTTGTCATCAGGTCACTGAACTCGGATTCTGTTCCTAACCAGATCAGGAACAGATCGTCGATGTAGCGCACAAAGAAAAAAAATTTTTCCGCAACATCTGTGTCATCAAAAAATGCCTGTTGTTCTACTCCAAACATATAGCTGTTGGCGAATGCCGGGGCCACACAGGACCCCATCGCACAGCCTTGTCGCTGGACATACCAGCGAGAATCAAATAAGAAATAATTTCTTTTTAGGGTGAGTTCCAGCAGTTTAATGAAGAATGACAATTCGGGCCCAGTGTATAAAGGACTGGTAGACAAAAGCGTAGCTACAGCTGCTAAACCTTCCGCATGCGGTATGTTGGTGTATAGACTCACTATATCCAAAGTGCAAAGAAGTGCATTTGGTGGAAGGGCAGGTAAGCTCTGTAACCGTATTATCAATGAGGTGGTATCCTTTAAATAGGTTTTTTGAGATTGGACTACAGGTTGGAGGTAAACATCAAGGTATTGAGACACTTTATAGTAAATTGATTGCCTGGCTGCTATGATTGGGCGGCCAGGGGGGACAGTAGGATTTTTGTGTATTTTTGGCAACGTGTAAAGCACCGGTGCCACAGGGTGCTGCTGTATCAGAGTCTTCTTTGTTGCAGCGGTGATAATGCCATTACCTGTCGCCTCTTCCAATACTGATTTCAGCTCTGTTTCAAACCTTGAGGTAGGATCGGTCGTTAATTCTAGATACACTTGGGGGTCTTCTAGTTGTCGGTATATCTCTTGTTTGTATTGTGATAAGTCCTGAATGACAATCCCGCCCCCCTTATCTGCGGGGCGTATGACTATACTCTTGTCTTGACTGAGGGTTTTCAATATGTCCCACTCAGCCTTGGACATGTTAGAGTGACCCGACTTGAAAGACTGAGTTGAACTCATGACTTGTTTGTCTAATGACCGATTAAAACATCTAAGGGAAGTGTTCATACTGACAGGATCAAAGCTTGATGCACCTTTGATTTTAATCAGTGGATTAACGGTCTGCGTGTCAGCTGATTCCGTATCCCCAAAGTGTTCCCGTAGCCTCAATTTTCTGTTAAACCTGAATGCGTCAAGTTTCCACTGGAATTCATTAAACTGGCATGATGGTACAAAGGAAAGTCCTCTATTGAGTAGTTTTATTTCATCTGGAGATAAATTCCTGCTGGAGAGATTGAAAACTATTTCTTCTTTGCAGCCTTGTTCTTTCGCTTTGAGGATCCTTTGCCACTGTCCTCCTCTTCGGGTAAACGGTCTCCTCTTGTTTCCCGCTGTGCGCGGGTACTGACCCCTAAAGGGGGTTTACCTGAGGTGGATCTGCTGTTTATCTCGGTATCACTTTGTGAAGACTGCCCGCCGCTGGATGTTTCGGTATCTCCCGCAAATCTCCTAAACTTCCTTTGTCGTGGATTGTACGTCCGTTTATAGCTGGGATTTAATGCCCAGGGGTAGACTCTTCCTTCGGCATAATCCTTCTGTACCAGGCCAAGCTTGTTCCGTTTAAACTTTACCAGGTCTCTCCGGTAATTCTCTACTTGAGTTGCTAATTTGCCAAGCCAGTCTGCACCCTGCTCCAATTGTAACGTAGGAAGATGTTTAATTTCAAATTCTTCCTTTTTCTTCTTAATCTCTTTCAGCTCTCTCGCTGACTCCGCTATTACCAGTAGGATCAGGTCCAGACTGCACTTGTTCAGAATGGCTGCCCACTTGCGGCAGAACTCCGCGTTGTATTTGCCTATAGTGGGGGAATTTCTGATTCGAAAACCCCTGGGGATCTGGCCACTGCGGTGATAATCCGAGAGTGTTACCCCATGTAGGTAAAAATCGATTTCCTTTTTTGACAGCCTCAATAATTGCACATACAGTTGTTCCGCTGATTCACCCCCTTCTGATTGCTCAAAATGTTCTTTGAACCGGATGGTGTCCGCATCCACATCAGAAAAGCTCAGGGTTTCTCCCACGGGTAGAGCAATATTTCTGATGCCAGAATTCTCTTGCATACTCAAAACATAAGACGTTTAAAAAACCGGAATAAGGTATTCAGGTAAAAAGCAGCTGATGATATATATTTCCAAAAATGCTTGGTGATGCCTTGCCAAAAGGTATCGGGAGGACACTGTCAGTCCCAAAGAACGTCCTGTGATAGTCCCATACCAAATCTCTATGTAGCAAACGGCCGGCACTCTCTCCTTAGATATATATATGCCTGGGTGCCTTCCAGAATGGTTTGGCAACCAAATACAGAGTCACAGATGGTGGCACTCGCAGGGCTTATTTCCAAGAATAAACGACACAGCGGTCAGGAATATTCAATCAACGTTTCGTTAATTTAATAACGTCATCAGGATACAAATAAAGCATAAGACAAACAATATATAGCCACTTACCCCACCTCGTGTGTCCCTGTATGCGCCGTCAGCGGCGGGTCCTGCGACAACACCCACCGGCGCTACGCACTTCCTGTGCGCCCGGCCGCGTCTGGCGGTTGCTAGGGAACGAAAAAACAACAACAACAGTGACAGTATGAGTGAATGTCATGCATCGGAGCTCTAACTTGTACCTCTCCCCTCCTAATGTTAGATAACTAGCATGATATACAGTAGTCCAGATGTGGAAAAGTGTCCGTAACTAAACTACAAGAATTAAATCTGAAAACAAGGATATGCAATCATAATACAATTAAGTACATCTAGTAACACGGGGCAACGTGGGTAAAACAAGCTATTTCTGAGTATTACAGAATGATGCACACTGTTATAATAATATGTAGTCGAAGATGTAATAATTTACAAAAAGCAATTCAAAGGGAGGTGCTCATTGAGGCCTTTAGGAGTAATCGTACTTAAACGAAAAATCCAGCGGGCCTCTTTCTGCAGCAGAGCCCTGCCCCTATCCCCCCCACGAAGGTTCTTGGGGACAGTGTCAATGATTTTATATCTCAGGGTTGCGAGACCATGATTAGATGCCTTGAAGTGTCTCGCTACAGGCTGGTTCAACCCACTTTTACCACCCTCCAGTGCCTGTCGAATGGCAGACCTATGCAACGCCATGCGTTCTTTAAATTGTCTTGTGGTTTTCCCCACATATAGGAGACCACACGGGCAGCGAATGATGTATATAACAAAAGTACTGCTACAAGACAAAATATGGCGTATGGCGATACGTTCCCCTGAATGTGGATGGCGTTGCATAGGTCTGCCTTTTGACAGGCACTGGAGGGTGGTAAAAGTGGGTTGAACCAGCCTGTAGCGAGACACTTCAAGGCATCTAATCATGGTCTCGCAACCCTGAGATATAAAATCATTGACACTGTCCCCAAGAACCTTCGTGGGGGGGATAGGGGCAGGGCTCTGCTGCAGAAAGAGGCCCGCTGGATTTTTCGTTTAAGTACGATTACTCCTAAAGGCCTCAATGAGCACCTCCCTTTGAATTGCTTTTTGTAAATTATTACATCTTCGACTACATATTATTATAACAGTGTGCATCATTCTGTAATACTCAGAAATAGCTTGTTTTACCCACGTTGCCCCGTGTTACTAGATGTACTTAATTGTATTATGATTGCATATCCTTGTTTTCAGATTTAATTCTTGTAGTTTAGTTACGGACACTTTTCCACATCTGGACTACTGTATATCATGCTAGTTATCTAACATTAGGAGGGGAGAGGTACAAGTTAGAGCTCCGATGCATGACATTCACTCATACTGTCACTGTTGTTGTTGTTTTTTCGTTCCCTAGCAACCGCCAGACGCGGCCGGGCGCACAGGAAGTGCGTAGCGCCGGTGGGTGTTGTCGCAGGACCCGCCGCTGACGGCGCATACAGGGACACACGAGGTGGGGTAAGTGGCTATATATTGTTTGTCTTATGCTTTATTTGTATCCTGATGACGTTATTAAATTAACGAAACGTTGATTGAATATTCCTGACCGCTGTGTCGTTTATTCTTGGAAATAAGCCCTGCGAGTGCCACCATCTGTGACTCTGTATTTGGTTGCCAAACCATTCTGGAAGGCACCCAGGCATATATATATCTAAGGAGAGAGTGCCGGCCGTTTGCTACATAGAGATTTGGTATGGGACTATCACAGGACGTTCTTTGGGACTGACAGTGTCCTCCCGATACCTTTTGGCAAGGCATCACCAAGCATTTTTGGAAATATATATCATCAGCTGCTTTTTACCTGAATACCTTATTCCGGTTTTTTAAACGTCTTATGTTTTGAGTATGCAAGAGAATTCTGGCATCAGAAATATTGCTCTACCCGTGGGAGAAACCCTGAGCTTTTCTGATGTGGATGCGGACACCATCCGGTTCAAAGAACATTTTGAGCAATCAGAAGGGGGTGAATCAGCGGAACAACTGTATGTGCAATTATTGAGGCTGTCAAAAAAGGAAATCGATTTTTACCTACATGGGGTAACACTCTCGGATTATCACCGCAGTGGCCAGATCCCCAGGGGTTTTCGAATCAGAAATTCCCCCACTATAGGCAAATACAACGCGGAGTTCTGCCGCAAGTGGGCAGCCATTCTGAACAAGTGCAGTCTGGACCTGATCCTACTGGTAATAGCGGAGTCAGCGAGAGAGCTGAAAGAGATTAAGAAGAAAAAGGAAGAATTTGAAATTAAACATCTTCCTACGTTACAATTGGAGCAGGGTGCAGACTGGCTTGGCAAATTAGCAACTCAAGTAGAGAATTACCGGAGAGACCTGGTAAAGTTTAAACGGAACAAGCTTGGCCTGGTACAGAAGGATTATGCCGAAGGAAGAGTCTACCCCTGGGCATTAAATCCCAGCTATAAACGGACGTACAATCCACGACAAAGGAAGTTTAGGAGATTTGCGGGAGATACCGAAACATCCAGCGGCGGGCAGTCTTCACAAAGTGATACCGAGATAAACAGCAGATCCACCTCAGGTAAACCCCCTTTAGGGGTCAGTACCCGCGCACAGCGGGAAACAAGAGGAGACCGTTTACCCGAAGAGGAGGACAGTGGCAAAGGATCCTCAAAGCGAAAGAACAAGGCTGCAAAGAAGAAATAGTTTTCAATCTCTCCAGCAGGAATTTATCTCCAGATGAAATAAAACTACTCAATAGAGGACTTTCCTTTGTACCATCATGCCAGTTTAATGAATTCCAGTGGAAACTTGACGCATTCAGGTTTAACAGAAAATTGAGGCTACGGGAACACTTTGGGGATACGGAATCAGCTGACACGCAGACCGTTAATCCACTGATTAAAATCAAAGGTGCATCAAGCTTTGATCCTGTCAGTATGAACACTTCCCTTAGATGTTTTAATCGGTCATTAGACAAACAAGTCATGAGTTCAACTCAGTCTTTCAAGTCGGGTCACTCTAACATGTCCAAGGCTGAGTGGGACATATTGAAAACCCTCAGTCAAGACAAGAGTATAGTCATACGCCCCGCAGATAAGGGGGGCGGGATTGTCATTCAGGACTTATCACAATACAAACAAGAGATATACCGACAACTAGAAGACCCCCAAGTGTATCTAGAATTAACGACCGATCCTACCTCAAGGTTTGAAACAGAGCTGAAATCAGTATTGGAAGAGGCGACAGGTAATGGCATTATCACCGCTGCAACAAAGAAGACTCTGATACAGCAGCACCCTGTGGCACCGGTGCTTTACACGTTGCCAAAAATACACAAAAATCCTACTGTCCCCCCTGGCCGCCCAATCATAGCAGCCAGGCAATCAATTTACTATAAAGTGTCTCAATACCTTGATGTTTACCTCCAACCTGTAGTCCAATCTCAAAAAACCTATTTAAAGGATACCACCTCATTGATAATACGGTTACAGAGCTTACCTGCCCTTCCACCAAATGCACTTCTTTGCACTTTGGATATAGTGAGTCTATACACCAACATACCGCATGCGGAAGGTTTAGCAGCTCTAGCTACGCTTTTGTCTACCAGTCCTTTATACACTGGGCCCGAATTGTCATTCTTCATTAAACTGCTGGAACTCACCCTAAAAAGAAATTATTTCTTATTTGATTCTCGCTGGTATGTCCAGCGACAAGGCTGTGCGATGGGGTCCTGTGTGGCCCCGGCATTCGCCAACAGCTATATGTTTGGAGTAGAACAACAGGCATTTTTTGATGACACAGATGTTGCGGAAAATTTTTTTTTCTTTGTGCGCTACATCGACGATCTGTTCCTGATCTGGTTAGGAACAGAATCCGAGTTCAGTGACCTGATGACAAGGGTCAATGCCATGGACAACACGATCAAGTTCACCTATTGTACCAGTACACAACACGTGAACTATCTGGACGTGCAGATTTCCGTGAAAGAAGGTCATTTACACACCTCACTATTTAAGAAGAGCACCGACCGCAACACCATTCTGCATGCGAGCAGCCAACATCCTGCCTCCACGAAGAAGGGACTCCCATTTTCGCAGTTCCTGCGGATACACAGGATCTCAGATGATCCTGCTAATACCACAAAGGAGATCGACATGATGATCCGCCAATTCTTGATTAGAGGGTACAATCTCGATGATTTATTAGAGGCCAAGAAGAGGGTCCTGGAAATTCCACGACCACACACCCTGATTTCAACGAAGTCTAAGAAGAAAGCCACCGGTATGGACATTATCCCATTTGTCCAGCAATACAACACTGCCAGTCCATTGATTACGAAGGCCGCTAAAAACCTGTGGCCAATTGTAACTTCGGATCCGGATCTGAAGATGCTGAGCAAAACCAGATTGTTACCAAGTTACACAAGAAACAGAAACTTTAAAGACTGGCTAGTGAAAAATGATGTTTCATCTACACCAATGGGTGGCCCACATACCTTTCTGTCTAGGAAACCAGGGTGTTACCGCTGCACGGGCTGCACCACCTGCAGTTTTATGGAGTATGGGGACTCGTTCGCCCATCCACATTCAGGGGAACGTATCGCCATACGCCATATTTTGTCTTGTAGCAGTACTTTTGTTATATACATCATTCGCTGCCCGTGTGGTCTCCTATATGTGGGGAAAACCACAAGACAATTTAAAGAACGCATGGCGTTGCATAGGTCTGCCATTCGACAGGCACTGGAGGGTGGTAAAAGTGGGTTGAACCAGCCTGTAGCGAGACACTTCAAGGCATCTAATCATGGTCTCGCAACCCTGAGATATAAAATCATTGACACTGTCCCCAAGAACCTTCGTGGGGGGGATAGGGGCAGGGCTCTGCTGCAGAAAGAGGCCCGCTGGATTTTTCGTTTAAGTACGATTACTCCTAAAGGCCTCAATGAGCACCTCCCTTTGAATTGCTTTTTGTAAATTATTACATCTTCGACTACATATTATTATAACAGTGTGCATCATTCTGTAATACTCAGAAATAGCTTGTTTTACCCACGTTGCCCCGTGTTACTAGATGTACTTAATTGTATTATGATTGCATATCCTTGTTTTCAGATTTAATTCTTGTAGTTTAGTTACGGACACTTTTCCACATCTGGACTACTGTATATCATGCTAGTTATCTAACATTAGGAGGGGAGAGGTACAAGTTAGAGCTCCGATGCATGACATTCACTCATACTGTCACTGTTGTTGTTGTTTTTTCGTTCCCTAGCAACCGCCAGACGCGGCCGGGCGCACAGGAAGTGCGTAGCGCCGGTGGGTGTTGTCGCAGGACCCGCCGCTGACGGCGCATACAGGGACACACGAGGTGGGGTAAGTGGCTATATATTGTTTGTCTTATGCTTTATTTGTATCCTGATGACGTTATTAAATTAACGAAACGTTGATTGAATATTCCAGACCGCTGTGTCGTTTATTCTTGGAAATAAGCCCTGCGAGTGCCACCATCTGTGACTCTGTATTTGGTTGCCAAACCATTCTGGAAGGCACCCAGGCATATATATATCTAAGGAGAGAGTGCCGGCCGTTTGCTACATATATATATATATATATATATATATACACACACACACACACACACAAAGCAAATGTGCAGTTTCATGTAGTATAATAATCCCTTGATCCCTCGACATTCAATACATTCAAAACCTCGGTACATAATAAAACTAGTCATAAATGAATTGAAAAATATAAAAATGTGTGCAATGAGGTGATCCCATGTTATAACTAGAGAGAGAGATTTCTACTCTTTACCAATATAAAAGTGTTGAATAGGCATACATTACCCGGAGAAGTTAATGAGGGACTTGAAATCTTGGGACAGCTGCTCTACCTGGGTTCAGCTTTTATTGTGGCTACGATAACACTTTTTATATATCACCTTTACATTAAAATGACTCTGTAAAAACTATTCTCTTGTTTAAGAAATTAAGAAATTAATGTTTATTATCTCCTGGCTGACACCTAATAATTTCTATTACAGGGGACTATGTACTGAGGGGTCTATTTACTAAGTCTTGGATGGAGAGAAAGTGGGTATAGATAAAGTCGCTGGAGATAAAGTACCAAGCGACCAGCTCCTAACTGTCATTTTTCAAACACAGCCTGTGACATGGCAGTTAGGAGCTGATTGACTGGTACTACTATCTCCAGCCACTTTATCTCTCTCCAAAGCTGATATACCCCTCAGTATTTTACATTGCTGTTATACTGTACTTCTCAGAGCAGGTTAGAATTGGATTCATAATTTAAATGACCATGTATCAGCACAGTGAGCGCTAGGTGCCTGATTATTGTTTATTTTTTATTTTTTTTTACATTTTATTTAGGAAAAAATACTTTCCTAAATAAAAAAAAATAAAAAAATCCTTCACTTACCATCAATGATGCAACATAATGTCCATCAGGTAAATGTTCTGCTGCTCTGTATCCCTCACTGATTGTCTGAGCATCGATGGTCTGTAGGGGAGGAACAGTGATAAGCTATAAGGCCAGGATAACCACATGGAGACAGCAGTTCCATAAGAAGCACTTCATTACTCAGTCTGTTGTGAAGTCTCAATAATTTTTGTGATGGAAATTAAGGCCTGCTGTATATAATCAACTCCTCACACATGCCCGCGTCTTCCCAGTATTGCTTTAAGATTTGATATTACTGTGTTTGCTGCTGGTTTGTAGCTTGATCATTTCAAAATCCCTACTATAGTATCCAATTCAGTTATAAATGTCTCCTTATTCCATGTGAGCATTTTATTCTGACATTTACGCCTGTCCTAAGATTACATGAGATATCAACGTTACTTTGAGGTTTCTCCTTTGATTTGCTTGACACGTCTGACAGTTAAGCTGGCTCTCCAATAAAGGGACTAATGTAAGGTTACTTGATTCGCGAGAGCTATTTCACATGGCAGGCTGCATATTGGATGTATGCAAATGTGTGTAACTGATATACAAATAGAATAGCAGCTCTTTACCTTGCAATTTTGATAGTAGGCCAGAACACCTTAATATTGTTGTAACCCTTCCTTATTATTACAGTATAGGTTATCTAATAACTGATTGTGCCTCCACCCAGACTAAATGTGAAACAAGGCTTGCCTGGGTAAGCCTCCCTCAATCCCTTACTGTAAATGCACTCCCTTAATTAAATCACACACTACAGATGTTTTACCTGTTCTCTCTTTCAGGATTCTTGGATCCAACTCCAGATCACAGACAACGGTGGTAAGTATAATTTGTCTAATTTATTGTAAAAACATTACTATCATACTATAATAACATTCTTGCATGTCATTTAAATTAATATTGTTCATATACTATATCCCTTACAACACCTATACATAAATTTTTCGCATGCAATACAAAAAATTACCTTCTTTGAGTGACACCCTTAGGTGTTAGAGTGACCCGGGTACTCTTAGTGTGATAGTGCACTTTAGAGAACAAAACTAGTAAATAACAGTATTTATACATAACATTTTACACCATACTTCAGATTTAACATTCAGATTTCTTTCCCCCCTTTGGTAAACAATATGTCGTTCTGCCTCAGCTTTATGCAATTCCTGTCTTGTATGATGCTACATATATCTCCTTTTGCTGATATAGGAAAGTATCTTTCCCTCTCTGGTATAAATTGCAAGTCTTTCTTTTAATAAAAGTAACTCGTAGCTGTACTGTGTTGTAACAAATCGTCTAAAAGGAATGTTATATCCAAAGTTGTATAACAATGTTTTGCTAAAGAAACTGTAGTCTATTATGATCCAAATGAATAAATCTCCTCAAGATCTACTTCTAAATGCCTGTTTTCTGCTGTCTTTTCCAGTCTTACTTATCCCGTTAATGTTTCTGTAGAAACACCAATCTTATTGGGTGTAGTATCCAGACGAGATATTTAAATATGTAGATATATACTGGATCCTAATGGATGAATGTCACTATTCCTCAGAGTGAAACACAGCTTCTCCTGTGGTGGATATAACATAGTATGGTCTCTATTTGGGGTTCACTCTGGTGTTCGCTTAAGAAAGAAATTCCTCCACTAATGCGCTCTCAAAGTAGGTCTTCTCGATCTGACGTACTGCTCGCTGTAGCACCGTATCTCCTCTAGCTAAGGGAGTAGTTGTCTAATGTTCCTAAAGGTTCATTACTGCCTCCTTAGTTTTAACTACATACAATATCACAGTCAATAATCAATTAACCATGCAGGGCTGGATATTATACTTGAGTTTGTTATGGTTATTACATGCCGTTACCCATATATGAACATGTGTGTTGCCTCCTTATATTTCAATAGGCTCCCTGAAAAATGCTGTATTCACTCTGTGCCGTTTCCTTGGGAAGCCTTCCTTTCTAATTTATACAGGGTAACTTTCCCCCATAAACAAATACAATTTGCAGTCAATGTTTCTTTTCCTTATTCTCTGTAGCCAATGTTCTGTATTCTGCTACAATTGTATCTCCTTCCGCTAAAGCACTAAATGTCTTAGCAGCTAATGCCCAGTAAATGTATCTGCCTTGACTGTAGTTACCGAAATGTTTCAATTATCTGGCACAATATAAGCTTTAAACCTGCCAGACTCTGTATGTTTAAAGTAGAGATTTATAGAGTCTATTATACACCTTCACTGTCTCTTAAGGTATGATCCTAGCTTGGTACTGTCAAATGATTTCAGCTCCCTCCTTTATAGCTCCCTGACGAAATATGCCATATATTAACAGTTACCTCACAGCACGAGTATAATAGGCTTGATTCCCAAGCTTCTCTGGTTCTATTGAATTAAATGTCTATTTGGGCGCTTTATCCCACACTATCAGAGGCTGCTTTATTTTGTAAAGAGTCAGTGGGTAACAGCTGTATGCTGCATTACATAGCCTCACTCACAGCGTGATGTGACTGACCTCACTTTAAAGAGTTAATGGGCTGAGACTATATGTTGCAGTGCTTTTGTTTCACTTACAGCTTGATGCATCTGCGCTGCTTCACTCCTCCTCCTCAGGATTGACAGTCACTTCTGGGCTGGCCTCCTCACTGACTCTTTGCTGTGGCTTCTGCAGTGGGAAACATCAACCCACACTTCTCCTTTTGGTTGCTAGGACGCGTTGCCCTTCTCCACGGACCGCCCCATCCGCCTCCGCTCTGCTGCCCGCTGCCTCCGATTCTCCAGCCGCCGTTCAGGACGCCACTGCCGCCCCAGCAGCAACGGCACCTCAGCGACACGGCACCTCCCCTGTCTCCGCCTGGCGCCCGGGCACAGAGAGCAGGTACACCGACTCAGCGGTCACTTCTGCCTCCGCTGCCCGCTCTCAGCGTCTCGGCTCCGCCAATTAGGCTCCGTCTGGCACCGCTCCCCCTAGTCTCAACCGCCGCTGTATGTTTACAGCAAGTTTACGGCTCTTAGCGGCGGTGAGCATCAGGGTGCGGGCGCTTGACAGAGGGATCTGCAGGTCTGACAACCGCCGGTAAGGAGCTGTATTTATACTCCTCCAGACTCACGGCTCGTGCCCCCTCTTCCCGCCTAAGCCACGAGCTATCCCCCCTGGTCAGCGGCAATGAAGCGCTCGTGGGGCGCTCGTGACATTCCAGAGCTTTCTGTCAGAGCTGTCAGGGCCTGACAGAAGGCTCATTGACAGCTGTTTCTGAACCTACCCAGCCTCCGCTTTCCCTATGTTATGCTGCTATAATTTAAATGTTGAATACCTATACTTCCATTACTTTGTTATATATATATATTTAATAAATAATTACAAATATTTACCACTTCTAAATTCATCTATCCACACATTTATAAGTATATATCAAATGCCACCACATTTCTTCAATTAATATATATAAATTACACATTAATACGCACAAATTTATACATATATATATATATATATATATTAGGCATATAATTCTCCACTATAGAGCTATAGTAATCGTATTACACTCTCCCCCTGGTGATCTATTTTAATACTTAGAAACCATGCTAAAGTAGATAGATCACCATCTCTAAATTAATTAACCTCGGGCTTGCATTGGTAAGTATCCATAGTAAGGCCATACATCTATCATGTTGGGATGTATCATCCTGGGTACAATGCTAGGTATTCCCAATTCATTATAAGTAAGCATAGATGGGGGTTGACACGTTCTCTTTGGTCTATTTACAGTTTCCTGTTCTATGCCTATATCACTACAGGGAGAATAATGATCAAATCTCTCCAATGAATTACTACTTCCTTCACCTTGAACAACACTATCATATTCTACAGGATCTATACAGGTAATTGTGTGATCAAGCTCTGTAAAAGACTCAAGGGGCCCCCTGATGTCTTCTGTGTCAATCACTTTCCCACTTTCAACATATTGATCCTTATAGTAACAGCCCTGTCCTTCATCTTCTCCCTCATAACTATCATTATTCTTAGATCTTAATGAGTCAGTTAGCTTATTAGATGTCTCCCTCTCAAATGGTACTACCTCATCTTTACTTTCAAGATCTTGTAAGCGTACTTCTCTACCTATGGGAAGTAAATTTTGCCTATGATGAGTTAAAATTGCACCTTGTCCATTTTCCAGCTGAATTCTATACACAGGTAAGTCTTTAAATTTTTCTACCACTATATAGGGGTCCTCTCTCCATCGATTGGAAATTTTAAATTTCCTTGGAATTCCTAGTCGTCTTAACAACACTCGGTCCCCAGGAAACAGAACCTGATCCCGCACACTTCTATCATAGCGAACCTTGTTCCTCTCCCCCAATCTACTGGCAGTTCGCTCAGCTAAAGCATAGGCATCCCCCAATTCTCTTCTCAGTCTTTCTACATACTTTAAATGTGAAACACAAGGGTCATTGCCTGCATTAGTTCCCATACATACATCTATTGGGAGCTTAGCCTCCCTCCCAAACATTAAATAATAAGGTGAGTACCCAGTGGCCTCATTTCGGGTGCAATTGTACGCGTGTATTAGACGGTCGATATGTCTCTTCCAATACTGTTTGTTTAAGGGATTCAGGGTCCCTAACATGTCTAACAAGGTTCTGTTGAACCTCTCGGGTTGCGGGTCACCCTGAGGGTGATATGGAGTTGTCCTAGATTTAAAAATCCCACAACTCAAACACATTTCTTTTATTAGTCGACTTTCAAAATCTCTCCCCTGATCTGTATGCAACCTGTTCGGCAAACCATAATGGATAAAAAACTTATCCCACAAAGTGTTTGCTACAGTGGTGGCCTTTTGATTTGGCGTCACATATGCCTGAGCATAGCGAGTGAAGTGGTCTGTTACAATTAATATATTGCACTTCTTTCCTTCTTCTACTTCAAGGGAGAGAAAGTCCATACAGACCAAATCCATGGGCCCTTTGCTTTTAAATGTCACCAAAGGAGCTACTCTGGATGGTAATGTTTTCCGCAATACACAGTTTCCACAGTTTTGACAGTATTCTTTTACCTCCTTTCCCATACATGGCCAATAAAATCTATCAGTTATAAGGTTTAACGTTTTCTCAAACCCTAAGTGACCATGCTTGTCATGCAATGCGTGCATTATTAGAGCACGGTGTTTCTTAGGTAACACTAGCTGAAACTTCTTTCGCCCATCCGCCTGTCTAATGCTACGGTATAATATCCCTGCTTTTATAAGCAAATTACGCTTTTGTTTCCTCAACAGTCTGACTTCTAATAGAGATTCATGGGCAATTGCCGATTTTCTACTGCCGGGAATTAAGTGTCGTATGCTGGGGTCCTGTTGTTGCTCTTGCCGAATTTGATAGCGTTTGATTTTAGGCAAATCTTCAAGCTCTACATGACTAATCCAGCAGTATGATGGAGGCAGTGCTGTTGACTTCATTCCCAAAGCGCTAACTTGTTCACTTCCAGCTGATACTTTCAAACTTATTTTATGACACATTCCTTTGATTTCTCCCGCTGGTATCTCTATCCACTCTTCTTCTGTATTTTCCATCTGCTGGTTTGGAATTCTGGAAAGGGAGTCAGCGTCAATATTGCTCACACCTGGCCTATATTTCAGTGTGAAATCATATAGCGCCAGGGCAGCCAACCACCGGTGACCCGTGGCATCCAGTTTTGCCGTGGTTTGTACATAGGTCAGAGGATTATTATCTGTTTGTACCTCAAATGTTACTCCATATAGATAATCATGGAATTTATCTATTACACTCCATTTTAAAGCCAAGAACTCTAATTTGTGAGCGGGGTACCTTTTTTCGCTACTAGTTAGGCCTCGACTTATGAATGAAACAGGTTTTAATCCATCGGAATGTTTTTGATACAGAACACCCCCCAATCCTTCTAAAGAGGCATCAATATGAAGGACATAGGACAACTCAGGATCTACATAGGCTAATACAGGGGCATTAGTCAATTTTTGTTTTAACAAATTAAAGGCCATTTCACAGTCTGTAGTCCATCTTTCTCCAAATGGATCATTTACTTTATGCAAGGGACCTCCTTCACCCGACCGTTCTCGCCTCTTCTTCTTATTTGACGTTGGATATCCTCTTGTCAAATCGGTTAAGGGCCTAGCTATACTGGAATAATTCGGGACAAACCTGCGGTAATACCCGCAAAAACCTAGGAAAGACCTTAGTTCTTTTAATTTTGTTGGTCTAGGCCAATTCTTAACGGCCTCCACTTTTTCTGGGTCGGTGGAGACCCCACTTCTGCTTACAATGTGCCCTAAATATTTGACCGTTGATTGGCAGAGATGACATTTTTCCAGTGATAATTTCAAGCCCCCTTCCATCAATCTATCCAAAACTTTAAGAAGTCGTTTATTGTGTTCCTCCAGAGTGGCTCCAAAAACGATTATATCGTCTAGATATACAATGACTTCCCTATAGTTCATATCTCCCACCGTCCTTTCCATTGTTCTTTGAAAGGTAGCCGGGGCTCCTTTTACTCCTTGGGGCATGTTTAGAAACTCAAAGAAACCTAGCGGGCATATAAATGCAGTTTTTTCACGGTCTTCCGGCTTCATGGGGATTTGGTAATACCCATTCCTTAAATCTAACACAGAAAACCAAGAGCTCCCTTGAAGACAGTCCAAAGCTTCGTCTATCCTTGGTACTGTATACTGGTCTGTAACAGTTCTGTGGTTCAATGTGCGATAGTCCACACACATTCGTATTTTTCCACTTTTTTTCCGCGCAATCACTATGGGGGAAGCGTAAGGACTTCTAGACTCGATTATAACTTGATTCTCAAGTAGTCCTTTAAGGTGTTGCCTTACGTCTTCAAAGTCAGCAGGAGCTATCCTGCGGGATCGTTCCCGGAAAGGAGTCTCATCCATTAATCTAATACTATGCTCCACCCCATTAGCTGTACCCAGATCCCATTCTCCCATAGAGAATACCTGTTTCTTAGATTCCAGCTCCTTAATTAAAGTAGATTTTTCCCCCAAAGAAATGTCACTCCCTTGGAAACATATATCAAATTTATTTTCTAAAACAATTATACTCTCAGCGGATTGAAGGCAACAAGTCTGTGCAGAAGACAGTTCCTCATTTCCTTCGTACCATTCAGCCAGTAAAGGGTATATCCGGGTGTTAGTCCCTATAATTACAGGTGGTTCATCCCTCCCTTCAGGAACTTCTGGACATATCAATGCAATAAGTGATATCTGCATCCCTTCCTCTTCTCTTACCCTGTTGTTGATTTCAAGAGTAACTTGTACATACCCTAGATAAGGGTACTTTTCAACACTTAGGCCCCAGATCACTAATCCGCTTAAGGGCTGGATGGGTACATCAGGAATGTTCTCATGGTACCAATTTTCAAATATGATAGAAACTTGGGATCCACTATCCACCAAGATCTTGCAGTGACATCCATTTATATTAGCATTCAAAAGGGGAGCAGGTCCCAGCAATCCTTCTGGTAGACTTCCACTCCTCCAGGAATTCCCCATAGCACAGTGACTAACCTCTAGGGGGCCTGTGAGGGGCCCACAGACCGCCCCCGTCCGTTTCCCGACCCCGAACCTTCCGTATTCTGGTTACCACCTGAAACACGGTCAGTGTTCCGATTCCAATTTCTATTCAAATTGCATTCAAAGGCCCGATGTCCTGTTCTCCCACATCTAAAACATCCTCTATTAAAGTTGTTACTCCCTCTACCTAATCCTCTTACAGGGCTGCTTTCGTTGGATATTTGCAGAGGAGTATTTACTGCCTGTGCTGCAATGAATTTATCAATTTTCTTATTTTGTTCGTCCATTATTTTTAATATTTTTTCTTCAAATGCATTGCTTTCCACTACCGGTTGTATTACCTTGACCTTCTTTACCGTTTTCTCTCGCATTTCTATTAATACCTCTTCTTGTTTGACTTCTTTTAACAGTTCGTTAAAAGTAGGAAAAGGTTCTTTAATTCCTGAACATCTTAATTTCTGAGCTACTGGGTCGGTGGTCAAGGCACCCCGCAGTAACTGCTTCATTCTGCTTCTGTCCACATCCTCCCTTACTATACCTCCTTTGTCCACTATCTTATATAGTAACTTGTCTAACCTAATCAAAAATGCACTTAGCTTTTCCGTAGGTTCCTGGAACGTGTGGTGTAACCTAGAGGTGAGATCTCCCACGTCCTCAAGGGTGCCATATGCATAATCTAATGCCTCAAAGAATGTTTCTAAAGTAGCATTAGGATTACTACGTCTAGCAGCTTGTATAATTCCCATAGCTGGCCCTCTCAAGCTTTCGACTACCCTCTGTCTCTTTATCTTCTCTGGGCACTGCCATTCTTCCACTTGTTGTACCGCCGCTTCTTTCCAGGCCTCATATGTCTCTTCTCCTGATGGTACAGGTAGAATCCCAGAAAAAATCCGTAACCGCCTATAACTCCCTTCATAATGCCACCTTTCTAACTGAGTGACCACTCTATCCATTATAACCTCAAACTGTCCACCAGTGGCATTTTCTCCAGTATCCTGAGCGTCACCCCCTTCACCACCACTATTCCTCTCACCTCTATTAGGGTTGTCTAGAGGGGGCACTGATATAGGTGCACTAGTTGCTGTTTCTTCGTCCCCCCGTATGTTAGGCCACATCACATTCCACCTCCTACCCATCTCTTCATTGGCTACCACTATCAATGGTATTACATCGGTCTCCAATTCATTTTCTGTTTCTATCAGCACTGCTACTATTCTTCCCAATCCTCCCATCCATTTATCTACAATCCTTGGCCTAATTATTCCATATAACTTGGCTAACCTTTCCACTATCTCCTCATCAGAGAATTCCGAAAAATTTCCTCCCACACTTAAACATTTCTTGGGATCTTTTTTCTTCCTTTGACACCAAGCACTAATATCTTCCCCAGTAAATTTTTCCATTGTTTTATCCTGAATATATTCGTCTCGGCCAAGTGCCTCCAAATGTAACCCTTCCTTATTATTACAGTATAGGTTATCTAATAACTGATTGTGCCTCCACCCAGACTAAATGTGAAACAAGGCTTGCCTGGGTAAGCCTCCCTCAATCCCTTACTGTAAATGCACTCCCTTAATTAAATCACACACTACAGATGTTTTACCTGTTCTCTCTTTCAGGATTCTTGGATCCAACTCCAGATCACAGACAACGGTGGTAAGTATAATTTGTCTAATTTATTGTAAAAACATTACTATCATACTATAATAACATTCTTGCATGTCATTTAAATTAATATTGTTCATATACTATATCCCTTACAACACCTATACATAAATTTTTCGCATGCAATACAAAAAATTACCTTCTTTGAGTGACACCCTTAGGTGTTAGAGTGACCCGGGTACTCTTAGTGTGATAGTGCACTTTAGAGAACAAAACTAGTAAATAACAGTATTTATACATAACATTTTACACCATACTTCAGATTTAACATTCAGATTTCTTTCCCCCCTTTGGTAAACAATATGTCGTTCTGCCTCAGCTTTATGCAATTCCTGTCTTGTATGATGCTACATATATCTCCTTTTGCTGATATAGGAAAGTATCTTTCCCTCTCTGGTATAAATTGCAAGTCTTTCTTTTAATAAAAGTAACTCGTAGCTGTACTGTGTTGTAACAAATCGTCTAAAAGGAATGTTATATCCAAAGTTGTATAACAATGTTTTGCTAAAGAAACTGTAGTCTATTATGATCCAAATGAATAAATCTCCTCAAGATCTACTTCTAAATGCCTGTTTTCTGCTGTCTTTTCCAGTCTTACTTATCCCGTTAATGTTTCTGTAGAAACACCAATCTTATTGGGTGTAGTATCCAGACGAGATATTTAAATATGTAGATATATACTGGATCCTAATGGATGAATGTCACTATTCCTCAGAGTGAAACACAGCTTCTCCTGTGGTGGATATAACATAGTATGGTCTCTATTTGGGGTTCACTCTGGTGTTCGCTTAAGAAAGAAATTCCTCCACTAATGCGCTCTCAAAGTAGGTCTTCTCGATCTGACGTACTGCTCGCTGTAGCACCGTATCTCCTCTAGCTAAGGGAGTAGTTGTCTAATGTTCCTAAAGGTTCATTACTGCCTCCTTAGTTTTAACTACATACAATATCACAGTCAATAATCAATTAACCATGCAGGGCTGGATATTATACTTGAGTTTGTTATGGTTATTACATGCCGTTACCCATATATGAACATGTGTGTTGCCTCCTTATATTTCAATAGGCTCCCTGAAAAATGCTGTATTCACTCTGTGCCGTTTCCTTGGGAAGCCTTCCTTTCTAATTTATACAGGGTAACTTTCCCCCATAAACAAATACAATTTGCAGTCAATGTTTCTTTTCCTTATTCTCTGTAGCCAATGTTCTGTATTCTGCTACAATTGTATCTCCTTCCGCTAAAGCACTAAATGTCTTAGCAGCTAATGCCCAGTAAATGTATCTGCCTTGACTGTAGTTACCGAAATGTTTCAATTATCTGGCACAATATAAGCTTTAAACCTGCCAGACTCTGTATGTTTAAAGTAGAGATTTATAGAGTCTATTATACACCTTCACTGTCTCTTAAGGTATGATCCTAGCTTGGTACTGTCAAATGATTTCAGCTCCCTCCTTTATAGCTCCCTGACGAAATATGCCATATATTAACAGTTACCTCACAGCACGAGTATAATAGGCTTGATTCCCAAGCTTCTCTGGTTCTATTGAATTAAATGTCTATTTGGGCGCTTTATCCCACACTATCAGAGGCTGCTTTATTTTGTAAAGAGTCAGTGGGTAACAGCTGTATGCTGCATTACATAGCCTCACTCACAGCGTGATGTGACTGACCTCACTTTAAAGAGTTAATGGGCTGAGACTATATGTTGCAGTGCTTTTGTTTCACTTACAGCTTGATGCATCTGCGCTGCTTCACTCCTCCTCCTCAGGATTGACAGTCACTTCTGGGCTGGCCTCCTCACTGACTCTTTGCTGTGGCTTCTGCAGTGGGAAACATCAACCCACACTTCTCCTTTTGGTTGCTAGGACGCGTTGCCCTTCTCCACGGACCGCCCCATCCGCCTCCGCTCTGCTGCCCGCTGCCTCCGATTCTCCAGCCGCCGTTCAGGACGCCACTGCCGCCCCAGCAGCAACGGCACCTCAGCGACACGGCACCTCCCCTGTCTCCGCCTGGCGCCCGGGCACAGAGAGCAGGTACACCGACTCAGCGGTCACTTCTGCCTCCGCTGCCCGCTCTCAGCGTCTCGGCTCCGCCAATTAGGCTCCGTCTGGCACCGCTCCCCCTAGTCTCAACCGCCGCTGTATGTTTACAGCAAGTTTACGGCTCTTAGCGGCGGTGAGCATCAGGGTGCGGGCGCTTGACAGAGGGATCTGCAGGTCTGACAACCGCCGGTAAGGAGCTGTATTTATACTCCTCCAGACTCACGGCTCGTGCCCCCTCTTCCCGCCTAAGCCACGAGCTATCCCCCCTGGTCAGCGGCAATGAAGCGCTCGTGGGGCGCTCGTGACATTCCAGAGCTTTCTGTCAGAGCTGTCAGGGCCTGACAGAAGGCTCATTGACAGCTGTTTCTGAACCTACCCAGCCTCCGCTTTCCCTATGTTATGCTGCTATAATTTAAATGTTGAATACCTATACTTCCATTACTTTGTTATATATATATATTTAATAAATAATTACAAATATTTACCACTTCTAAATTCATCTATCCACACATTTATAAGTATATATCAAATGCCACCACATTTCTTCAATTAATATATATAAATTACACATTAATACGCACAAATTTATACATATATATATATATATATATATTAGGCATATAATTCTCCACTATAGAGCTATAGTAATCGTATTACACTGTTACAGATTGCTTTGTAAAGATTGCAATTGCATCTCCATGCCCCCGCACCGTCCTCCTATGCCCCCCTATTGAGCTAAATGGACTGCTGCCTCCAGGAGGGGCAGCCAGAAGTTAGGCAAGTACGCATCTCAGGATAGGTAAGGCAGACAATATCTACAGAAAAACAATATATATTTATCTAAATAAAGCATTTGTTTCTATTATTATTATTATTATTATTATTATTAAAGTTCAGCTGCACATGTGTGAACTGGCAAAGCAGTGTCACACATGCGCAGGTCCAACAAAATTGTCCGGCAAAGTGGTCAGCACCTCCCTCTCCAGTGCTGCCTGGCAGCGGAGTATCACATATTTTACTGATAGATTTTCTGTTGCTGCAATAAAACCCCTCTCTTATCGCGGCACACTGATAAGCAGACCCAAGAGCATCACAAACACTTTATATGAGATGTCATCTTTCTCTGAGAGATCTGGCTTTTCACATCGTGGGTAAAAGCTTTTACTAGGGATGTAACATCCAATACTGGACTCCATAGCAGATTTGTGACGTGGGGGGCAGTGAGTGAAACATGTCCATCTGTTCTGGAGGCCACCCTGTGATTTTGAGCATGGGTGAGGGCCAGCTGAAGCAAATCCCAGGTATGCATTTGACTCTTTATTAATTTGTAATAATTGGCTGTAAAACAAGCAAGTAACTTTACACCTGGGGGGGGGGGGGGGACATGTTGCAATGGAAGGGGTACAGATAAATATATTTAATTTTTTCCGTGCAGAGTAATATGTAAATGCACTGCTTTTGGAAGCAATCCTCTGTTCACTGTGGGGCTAATTCTGAGGTAGAAGCAAAGCAAAAACAAAGAGCAATTAAGTAAGTTTGTATTTGGAACAAGCCATGTTACAATGCAGGGCAAACTCTAGCTGCTTTTGTTTTGCATATAGCCTACAAATACTGGGTAGCTTTGGTTTACGGTTAAGCTGTGTGTGTGTGTGGGGGGGGGGGGGGGGGGGAGATGGGTTAGATTTAGGCTGCAGGGGGAGGTTTATGGTTAGGCTGCGGGGAGGGGGACTTCTTGTTAGGCACCCCCGTGGAGTGTTAGGGTTAGGCTACGGGGGAGGGAGGGTTAGGTTTTGGCTGCGGGAACGGGTGGTTAGGGTAAGGCACCACTAGGGAGGGTTAGGGTTAGTCTGTGGGGGGGAGGTTGAGGAGGTTATGACCAGGCTGCAAAAAAAGGGTCAGGGGGTTTGGAGATTATAGATAATATACTCACCTAGTACGTGTCGGGAACTTGAGCATTGGGATGCCGCTGTTGGTATTATGACTGCCAGCATCCCAAGCGCCAGGATCCTGGTACCATCTGCCCATACACATAAAGATTTATCTTCCAATCTGGCTGGTTGGAACAAAAATCTGGTAATGGATGGGAGCATTTGAAATGGTCAACTGTCATTTGCTCCCATCCATGTCATTTGCTCCCATTCATTACCAGATTTTCGTTCCAACCACCCAGATTGGAAGATAAATCTTTTGGTGTATGGGCAGCTTAATTTTACACTACAATTTAGATTTGAGTTAATCCCCATACATCAATGCAATCAATTGGGGCTATTTGCCAATTTGCAGATGATTGTGCAAATAAATTTGCAATGTATCTGATTCACAGATCCCAGATTCAGACCAAAAATCAATTGGGATTGATACATCAGGTTGTGCAACATGTTGAATTTCAAAGATCAATTGGGGCTGTAGATTGCTAGTGTATGGTAACACTCAGCAGATTTACAGACCGTTTCCAGTAAACTGATGAGCCTTTCAAGATTGGCAGATCTGTATTTGCTGAAAATGATCTGCATATCACTGACAAATATCTAATGTATGGGCACAGATTGGTGGATCGGCGAATTGTACAATCTGTACAGATTGCTTTTTTGTGATTGCTGATGTATGTTGGCTTTTAGACCCACCCCTCTCATATCTAATTCTCTCTGCACATTTAATGGGGTCTATTTATGAAGCAGTGAAAAGCAGTAGAGAATTGAGCCAGTGGAGAAGTTGCCAATGGCAACCAATCAGCATTGAAGTAACATTTATAATTTGCATACTATACAATTGCACGGAGCAGTTGATTGGTTGCCATGGACAACTTCTCCACAGGCTCACTTCTCTACTGCTTAATGAATAGACCCCTAAATCTGCATCTTCAGTGAAAATGGTTTTGCCAAGATGTAAAGTTATTTGCTTTTTTTTTGCTCTACTTCAAACTTGTCAACTTTATTTCCAAGAGATGTTGCATACAGTTTTGGTGACAGGGACAGCTCTCCACATCATTAGGCCACGTCAATGCCATGGCAAAATGCTGCGATTAGGTAGTCCGTGGGGTGGGGGCAGGCCAAAAGTAACACAATTCTCATCATTTTAGCCCCATTCCCTCACTATAGACTTGAGAATAGATTACCCATATTATCTTCAAGTCCTGCCCACTTCATTAGTAAGTGGGTGTTATGTGGAAGACCTTCCGGAGGTGCGAAAGATTACACGAAAAATCTTCCGGGAGAGTACAAAGAATCCAATGCTTATTAATGGTTAGCATTACTGCCTCACAGAACTGAGGTCATAGGATTGATTCCCATTATGATCCTAACTCTGTGGTTTGTATATTCTCTCTGTGCTTGCGTGGTTTTCCTCTGGTTTCCTCACACACTCCAAATCTATGCTGTAATGTTAATTGGATCACGACAAAAATAAACCCTAGTGTGTACATATGCATGGGAAGACTAGATGGGTCAACTGGTTCTTCTGTCAAATTCTATGATTCTGTGTTTATATAGATCATTTCCAGCATGATCATGTTAGCAACTGAGTGTTGCTTAGCTGTTGGAGATCCCTAAGAACAATATTCGGGGTAGATACCATGAATACTTTAGTGTTCCAAATACAGGTATATGAACAAATAAATTAATGTCCTCTGATTCTGATGGGAAGCAAGAAGTGGCCTGCCTTCCTTTCTGATGTTTTACAGTTCTGATAATGTAGACTTGGGCTTTATATTACAGCAAGAAAATACAAAGAACAGTATTTTTCCTGTAATATACAGTATGCCTTCATATTAAACAAGAAAAATTGGGCGCAAAATTGAATGAATACTTATTAATTATTATTATTTCTGTTTGAAGATACCAATGCTCATTACATAATAAAACTATTATTATACATAAAGTAAATGAAACAGTTTTTGTAATGCCTTTTAAAACAATGTGTAAAAAGAGGTAATCTCACTGGTGCAAAATGGAGAAAATATTCCCACCCTCTGTTGTTATGCAGAAGCGTACTCCCTGAGGAAATGGTCAGGGGACCCTGAAACGTTGGCACCAGCTGATCTACTGCAATGTCAAAGACCTTCTGCACTGCAGAAAGGAGATGATCCAGGACTGTAACGGCACATACAATACTGCATTGGCCTGATTTCCTCTTTTATTGTGAGTGACATTTATACATTGATATTATCATTATCATAGTGAGCACTATGTGCCTGTTGATTATTTTTCATACATGGCCTTTGCACTTGACTCTTGCATTTACTTGTATTTAATATTCCCATTTTGTCATTGTCTTTTTTAGACTGCTCTGCAGAAATAGAGAATCAGAATATTAATGATGACAGTGACAGCAGATACAGACTCACATAAAGGATACGCAGAGCATCCAAATGAAAGTCATCCTTAAATCCCCTCCAAGACAGAGTTGATCAAGGCTATCTGCACATGGGGAAAGGCCACTGCGCAAGTGGGGATGTCTTACATGTTTCCCTACAAACTCAGCCAGTAAACATTTTTAAACTTGGTCCTTTATGTGGGTAGACAACATTCACATCTATATGCAATTGTGATTCTTCACACAAAATGCAATTATATGCCACAAAAAAAGACAAGCTCAGATTTCCCGCTGTGCTGTATGGAGACTGCCGTGTCTATTTTCAGCCTATTGACTATTTAGCGTTGCTACTGAGGGACTTCTCTTGCTGATTGACTTTCAGTCATCATACAGGTAGTCTATAACGGAGGTACATTCTCTCCTAAAGCCAAATGATGATTGACAGTTCCACTTCCCATGATTGGTTACGTCCCTATTTATAGACCCAGTGTATGTGTCTGGTTTGTTGATCCACATGATATCATGTTCTGCAGCATTATTTGCCACCAGTTACTATGTAAATGTAATCTCAGTGCTCTAGTTATGAAAGGATTGCTCTCTTTTGTGAAAGCGACATTAGACCTTTTACTTAGTAGTGGGATTTTGTTTCTATTGTGCAAGGCAGTGAGAGCAAATAATATGAGCCTCAGTGATTAAAGGCAGAGTGTCAAGTGCAAGATTACAAAGATGCACCTAGATTTGATGGAAAGTGTTCATGCAAAAGTGGAATTTTCAAAGCAGGGGTGGGGAACCTTTTTTCTACCTAGGGCCATTTGGATATTTATAAAATCCTTCGGGGGCCATACAAAAATTATTAACTTCAAAATTAGCCTGCCCCCAGTAGTTATTCCCCCAGTATTTATACCCCTTAGCAGTACTGGGTGCGTGCACCAAAAATGGAATGCGATACACATATGCCCCTAATAGTGCAGTGCCAGATACACATATGCCAGTGCAGTGCCAGATACACATATGCCGCCACAGTGCCAGATACACAAATGCCCCACAGTGCCTGATACACATATGCCCCACAGTGCCTGAAACACAAATGCCTCACAGTGCCATATACACAAATGCCCCACAGTTCCAGATATACATTGTCCCACACATGCCCCCCCCCCCCCCACTATGCTGCTCAGCGCTGCTTGATGCTAGCATCTACCATCAGGGGATGGGAGAAGAGCACAGTATGATTCATCCGGCAGCGGCATGTGTCAGGGCAGAGAGGAAAGCGCAGCTATGTCGGGTGGCAGCGGCGTGTAGAACCTCAAACCAGCCACCGGTTTGTGAGCCAATCAGAGCTCACGAACGGGCAGCGGCGGCTCCTGATTGGCTGCCGGTCCACGAGCTCTGATTGGCTGCCGGACATAGCTGCACTCTCCTCCCTACCCTGAGAGCTGAGACACACCGCCTCTGGACTGAGGGGCGGCGTGCAGTGCCGGTGCTAGGGTGTTCGGCGCCCCCCTGCAAACTATAAATTTGCGCCCTCCCGAAAAGGGGTGTAGTCTCACAAGTAAGGGGCATGGCCACACAATAGTACCCCCATTTAAAATTACGCCACACAGTAGCACAATCTTATTCATCTTATACGTAATGTCCCACCCGTAGTAGTAGCGTCCTTATATGTAATACACCCCAGTAGTAGTAGCATCCTTATACGTAGTGCACCCACAGTAGTAGTAGCGTCCTTATACGTAGTGCACCCCCAGTAGTAGAAGCGTCCTTATACGTAATGCACCCCCAGTAGTAGAAGCGTCCTTATACGTAATGCCCCCCCCCAGTAGTAGTAGCAGCATTGTCCTAATACGTAGTCACCCCAGTAGCAGAAGCGTCCTTATATGTAATTTGCCCCTAGTAGCAGTAGCGTCCTTATACGTAATGCCCCCCCAGTAGTAGTAGCATCCTTTATGTAATGCCCCCAAGTAGTAGTAGCTTCCTTATACGTAATGCCCCCCCAGTAATAGTAGCGTCCTTATACGTAATGCCCCCCAGTAGTAGTAGCGTCCTTGTATGTAATGCCCACCAGTAGTAGCGTCCTTATACGTAGTGCACCCCCAGTAGCAGAAGCGTCCTTATAAGTAATTCCCCCCTAGTAGTAGTAGCGGCCTTATATGTAATACCCCCCCAGTAGTAGTAGCGTCCTTATACGTAATGCCCCCAAGTAGTAGTAGTTTCCTTATACGTAATGTCCCCCCCAGTAATAGTAGCGTCCTTATACGTAATGCCCCCCCAGTAGTAGTAGCGTCCTTATACGTAATACCCACCAGTAGTAGTAGCATCTTTATACGTAATACCCCCTCCCAGTAGTAGTAGCATCGTTATACGTAATGCCCCCCCAGCAGTAGTAGCGTCCTTATACGTAATGCCCCCCCCCAGCAGTAGTAGCGTACTTACATGTAATGGCCCCCCCAGTAGTAGTAACGTCCTTACATGTAATGGCCACCCCAGTAGTAGCGTCCTTATACGTAATGCCCCCCCCAGTAGTAGTAGCGTCCTTATACGTAATGCCCCCTGTAGTAGCGTCCTTATACATAATGCCCCCTCCCCCAGTAATAGCGTCCTTATACGTAATGCTCCCCCAGCAGTAGTAGCGTCCTTACATGTAATGCCCCCCCCCCCCCGGTAGTAGTAGCGTCCTTGCATGTAATGGCCTCCCCCAGTAGTAGTAGCGTCCTTACATGTAATGACCCCCCTGTAGTAGCATCCATAATGCATGCCCACACAGACATACCTCACACACACAATTCACACATATATACACACATACACCCCCACCATATGCACACACACATTTCTCTCTCACCCTCCACTTACCTAAGTCTGGCTGTCCCTCTCTCTACAGCAGCCTGGTCTGTTTAGCTCCGCCCCATTTAGCTCTGCCCCCTCCTCTAATCCTACACAGCCGCTGTCACAGGTGATTGGGGGGGAGGGGAGGCTTTTCATGCTGCCAGCGCTGCTACCTGTCATACAGTGACAGGCACAGCAGCTGGCAGCAGCAGGGGGGACAGGACGGCGCAGCAGGGAAGGGATGCAGAGCATACAACAGCAGGTGGGCCGGAACAAACAGCTTTGCGGGCCTTATACGGCCCGCGGACCGGAGGTTCCCCACCCCTGTTTTAAAGGGTGTTTCTTGCTGAGTTTGGTGTAGGAGCATTCGGTTTTGCAGAGCAGTGTAAACATGAGTTTAGAGATTCTGGACCTGATTCAGGTTTGTCATCAAAGCAAAAAAGCACACAACTGGGCAAAACCATGTTGCAGTGCAGGTGTGGCAGATGTAATGTGTGCACCTGCACTGCAGCATGGTTTTGCCCAGTTGTATGCTGTTTTGCTTTGCTTACAAACCTGAATCTGGCCCTCTGTCCCAACTTATACTTTAGATGGGATGGATTTTGTACATTCCAGTTTCACATAGGCAGAAGAACACATTTCCAAGTGCACTTTCAGCATCCTCTTACTTTAATTCAAATATGTGCTCAGACCAGGGCCGGCGCTACCCGCTCAGCAAAGGGATGCAGTGCAGGTAGGCACCAGGCTGGTAGAGGCGCTGTCCCTGCACTGCATCCCTGTGCAGCGCCTGGGCCCCCTGCTGCTGCTGCTGCCTGCTGTGCCTGTCACACCATTTGACAGGCAGCGGCGCCGGCAGCTTGAAGCCTCCCCTTACCTTCCTGCAGTGTCCTCCGTATCCTGGCCGAAAAGGGGCGGGGCTACACGGTGCCGAGGGGCGGAGCTACACGGGACCAGGCTGCAGAGCCTGTGGAGGACAGAAACTGTGGCCAGCCAGATGGTATGTGAAGGGAAAGTGTCTGTGTGTGTGTGTCTGTGTATCTGTGTGTATGTATGTGTGTGTCTCTGTCTATGTGTATGTGTGTATGGGTGGGGGGCATAATTTATATAAATGGCACTTCTGAGGGCATTACAGTGGTTGAAGTGGGCCGGCGCCAGTATGCAACGGTATGGCATACCTGCACTTCGCCACTGACCCGGAAGGTTTTTTTTTTTTTTAAACTAATAGCAGTATGCTGTGCAGACCATAGGTGTGTGCACCCCCCACTCACACGCTTGCCGTTTAATGTGCCCCCCCCCCCTTGAGACGCCAGGTCAGGTCTCGTTCGTGTGCCGTGCAGTGTGGATATGGAGGAGCGGTACACGGTGCCGCGGCTCTGTGTGAGGCTGCTGCCACCGTCCACGGAGGGAGTGATGGGAACTATGGAGAGCAGTGACCATGGAGGGAATGACGGCTGCCGGGACCCAGGATCTACGGGGAGCAGGCGACATTCTTGTTTAACTTAGCGAGCACCTTTCACTACCATACTGCCCCCATGCTCAGCACCACTGCTACCATACTTTCCCCCCCCCTGCTCCGCACCACTACTACCATACTGCCCCCCCTGCTCCGCACCACTGCTCCCATACTGCCCCCCCTGCTCCGCACCACTGCTGCCATACTGCCCCCGGCCTGCTCCGCACCACTGCTCCCATACTGCCCCCTGCTCCGCACCACTGCTCCCATACGGCCCCCACTGCTCTCATACTGCCCCCCTGCTCTGCACAACTGCTGCCATACTGCCCCCCTGCTCCGCACCACTGCTCCCATACTGCCCCCCCTGCTCCGCACCACTGCTCCCATCCTGCCCCGAACTACTGCTCCCATCCTGTGCTATAATGCTATACCTATACCGTGTGCTATAATGTGAATTTCGGCTCATTCTGTGTGCTATAATGTGAATTTTGGCTCATTCTGTGTGCTATAATGTGAATTTCAGCTCATTCTGTGTGCTATAATGTGTGCTATAATATGAATTTTGGCTCATTCTGGGTGCTATAATGTGAATTTCGACTCATACCGTGTGGTATAATGTGAATTTTGGCTCATTCAGTGTGCTGTAATGTGAATTTTGGCTCATACAGTGTGCTATAATGTGAATTTCAGCTCATACCGTGTGCTATAATGTGAACTTCGGCTCATTCTGTGTGCTATAATGTGAATTTTGGCTCATTCTGTGTGCTATAATGTGAATTTTGGCTCATTCTGTGTGCTATAATGTGAATTTTGGCTCATTCAGTGTGCTGTAATGTGAATTTTAGCTCATTCTGTGTGCTATAATGTGAATTTCGGCTCATTCAGTGTGCTGTAATGTGAATTTTGGCTCATACAGTGTGCTGTAATGTGAATTTTGGCTCATACAGTGTGCTATAATGTGAATTTCAGCTCATACCGTGTGCTATAATGTGAACTTCGGCTCATTCTGTGTGCTATAATGTGAATTTTGGCTCATTCTGTGTGCTATAATGTGAATTTTGGCTCATTCTGTGTGCTATAATGTGAATTTTGGCTCATTCAGTGTGCTGTAATGTGAATTTTAGCTCATTCTGTGTGCTATAATGTGAATTTCGGCTCATTCAGTGTGCTGTAATGTGAATTTTGGCTCATACAGTGTGCTGTAATGTGAATTTCGGCTCATACCGTGTGCTATAATGTGAACTTCGGCTCATTCCGTGTGATAGAATGTGAATTTTGGCTCATTCTGTGTGCTATAATGTGAAAGGGGCACGAGTACTAGATAGTATAAGGGGTCCTACTATTGTGGTACATAATGTGTATAAGGGGTATATGGAGTGGTACATTACACTTATGGACACAACCCCTTTTGAGTGACGATGCCCCCTTTTCCGGAGCGCGCAGAATTGCAACCTTCATTTTTCCATACTCCCACTTCAAAATTTCCACTTCGACCACTGGGGCATTATATGTAACCGGCGCTACTACAGGGGCTATTATGTATATAACCAGCGCTACTACAGGGGCTATTATGTGTATAAGCAGTACTGCTACAGGGGCTATTATGTGTATACAGTACGGATGGTATAATGATTAGCATTACCGCCTCACAGCACTAAGGTCGTGGGTTCGATTCCCACCATGGCCCTAACTGTGCGGAGTTTGTATATTCTCCCCGTACTTGCATGTGTTTCCTCCGGGTGCTCCGGTTTCCTCCCACAATCCAAAAATATACTGGTAGGTTAATTGGCTCCCAACAAAATGAACCCTAGCGTGAATGTGTCTGTGTGTACATGTGATAGGGAATATAGATTGTAAGCTCCACTGGGGCAGGGACTGATGTGAATGGGCAAATATTCTCTGTAAAGTGCAGCCGAATATGTGTGCACTATATAAATAATTGGTAATAATAATATAAGCAGTGCTACTACAGGGGCTATTATGTGTATAAGCAGCGCTACTACAGGGGTTATTATGTATATAACCGGCGCCACTACTGCGGACATTGGGGGTCATTCTGACTCGATCGCAGCGTGCTTTCGTTCGCACAGCTGTGGCCGGGTCACTACTGCGCACACACGGGAACCGTAATGCGCACGTGCATTGTTGTCCGTCGCCAGGTAACAACGAAGGGAAAGAAGAAAGTGATCGAAGCGGCGATCGCTTGAAGATTGACTGGCGGTGGGCGTTCCTGGTCGGCAACACAGCGTCCGGAGCCGTTTTCAGGGAGTGGTAAGAAAATCGCAGGCGTGTTTGAAGAAACGCAGGCGTGTCCAGGGCGGGTGTTTGACGTCAGAGCCAGGACCAAACAGGCTGAAAACGTCGCAGCTGGTAAGTCTAGCCTTACTTACAAACTGCACAAATGTATTCCCCATAGCAGGGCCGCACAAGCGAACGCAGCCTTGCTATGGGAAACCCCACCCCCCAATAGGCGAAGTATAGTTGATCGCACGGGCTGCAAAAAGCAGCTTCATGCAATCAACTCGGAATGAGGGCCATTATGTGTATAAACAGCACTACTATGCCCGAAGTAATGTGAATAAGATTGTGCTTCAATGTGGTGTAATTTGAAATGGGGGTACTATTGTGTGGCCATGCTCCTTCCTTGTGAAACCACATCCCTTTTTGCCGCACATTGTCCCTTTGTAAAATATGGGAGGGCGCAAATTTATAGTTTGCAGGGGGGCGCCGAACACCCTAGCACCGGCCCTGGCTCAGACCCCCATGTTTTGGTTTTGGTTTCGGTTCTAATGTAAATCATTGTCACGTTTTGGTATAGCAAAACCACCCTCATGTATTTTGGGTTGGTTTCGGGACTGGGTTTCTATAAAAAATTGATAAAAACAGCTAAAATCATGTAACTTGTACCTGTTTTTGTTCCTATAGTATTATTAACATCAATAACATTAATTTCCAGTAATTTCCAGTCAATTTTGCCAACCCCATCTTACAGTCTCATGAGTAAAATGGCATGGGAATTCATGAGGGAGGTACTTACATATAATCCAAACCCTGAGATTCTGGTTTAAATATGAGTTCCAAACTTGAGGGAAGACCCTACTCTTGGCTCAGTCTACTTGGATCCCAAAAGTGAATAGAGCCAGGACTCCGTTTACTGGGATTTCCAAAGTTCAGGTGTGGTCGGTTTTCAACAAAACGAGTTGAACACATAGGTATATTGATGATAAACATCTATATTGTGGTAAGCAGATTCATAAGTAGCTATCCAAGAGTTTGTTACTATTTAGTTACATTTGATACAATATATATATGTGTGTGTGTGTGTGTGTGTGTGTGTGTGTGTGTGTATGTATAGTGTGTGTGTATGTATGTGTGTGTGTGTATATATATATATATATATATATATATATATATACACGTAAGGAAAAAATCTGCGGCACTCAGAGTCTTTCCAGGTACAAAAAGGTGTATTAAAAGTCACACGCCATTACCAACGTTTCGGGGCTGGCACGCCCCTTTGTCAAGGTTCACCTTGACAAAGGGGCGTGCCAGCCCCGAAACGTTGGTAATGGCGTGTGACTTTTAATACCCATTTTTGTACCTGCAAAGAAAAAAAGAAACCAATCTGTGCGCAACAGGATTAACTTTTAAAATATAATAATTTTATTAATAATCCAAAAATATGGATAGATAAAATAAAATATACAGTATATATTGTCTGATTCAGAGGTGACCTCACAATATTATTAAACAATTTTAGCAGATTTTAAACCATCTAGATCTTATAAAAGAACCCGCAATGATGCCATAATCACTTTAAACTTAAATAATGGTATCGTGTTCAAAACATAATCCCTTAATAAAAAATCCCAATACAGTGCACTGATTCATTAAACGTAAATGTCCACATATGCTGGCCAGCCTGTATTCAAATAAGGTGTATTTCACCTAGAGATTTAATCCAAAAGAATCAGTTTACTTTGTATGGATAATGTCTATAGCACAGTACTGTGATTAAAATGAGGAAAAATCACCATATAATTAGACCATTTAAATATCCTATGATTAGGTACCGTCAGTAGTAACAAGTGTCTCCTTTAGTTGAACGGTAAATATCCTCCCCGTGCCACCGATATGTATAGCTGTTCAGTGGGGATATATTTGCAGAGCAGCCGTCTCCTGCTGGCTCTCGTACTTGTGCTGATTCACTTGCTGTGATCACTCGAGACCTCCGTCATCTGTACTTCACGTACCGGCATTCACTGCATCGCCTGGTCACTCACAAAACAGTGCGGCTAGATTTCCTTTAGCAGCCGGTGTCCAATATACGGTGATGCACGGAGTCCCTTGCAGCGGGTTATGGGTGTAATAATTCACCAGCAATCACGGCAGTGGTGGCTGACATTCACCGTAATGCCTGAAGGCTATCAGTTAATACAACTGAATTTACCTTTGTAGCCGGAGTCCGGTGTACCAAATGTACAGAGTCCTTTGCAGCGGATTCAGTGATGATAAAAATTACCCAATATTCAGGGCAGCAATAGATGATCCAAATAGAGGTCACTCCAGAGCTATTACCTAACGCGTTTCTCGACCATTAGCCCCGGTAGACCTCTGATGAAACGACCGGGGCTAATGGTCGAGAAACGCGTTAGGTAATAGCTCTGGAGTGACCTCTATTTGGATCATCTATTGCTGCCCTGAATATTGGGTAATTTTTATCATCACTGAATCCGCTGCAAAGGACTCTGTACATTTGGTACACCGGACTCCGGCTACAAAGGTAAATTCAGTTGTATTAACTGATAGCCTTCAGGCATTACGGTGAATGTCAGCCACCACTGCCGTGATTGCTGGTGAATTATTACACCCATAACCCGCTGCAAGGGACTCCGTGCATCACCGTATATTGGACACCGGCTGCTAAAGGAAATCTAGCCGCACTGTTTTGTGAGTGACCAGGCGATGCAGTGAATGCCGGTACGTGAAGTACAGATGACGGAGGTCTCGGGTGATCACAGCAAGTGAATCAGCACAAGTACGAGAGCCAGCAGGAGACGGCTGCTCTGCAAATATATCCCCACTGAACAGCTATACATATCGGTGGCACGGGGAGGATATTTACCGTTCAACTAAAGGAGACACTTGTTACTACTGACGGTACCTAATCATAGGATATTTAAATGGTCTAATTATATGGTGATTTTTCCTCATTTTAATCACAGTACTGTGCTATAGACATTATCCATACAAAGTAAACTGATTCTTTTGGATTAAATCTCTAGGTGAAATACACCTTATTTGAATACAGGCTGGCCAGCATATGTGGACATTTACGTTTAATGAATCAGTGCACTGTATTGGGATTTTTTATTAAGGGATTATATTTTGAACACGATACCATTATTTAAGTTTAAAGTGATTATGGCATCATTGCGGGTTCTTTTATAAGATCTAGATGGTTTAAAATCTGCTAAAATTGTTTAATAATATTGTGAGGTCACCTCTGAATCAGACAATATATACTGTATATTTTATTTTATCTATCCATATTTTTGGATTATTAATAAAATTATTATATTTTAAAAGTTAATCCTGTTGCGCACAGATTGGTTTCTTTTTTCCTTGTTTATCTTGTTTTGTGGGGGTGAGAAACCTTCCCCTTCTTACCAAATTGTGCAGCAATAGGAAGTTCTCATAAGGTTGAAAGTTTCGGGCGCCCATTGTCCTTGTTTTATTTCTTGATTTGTACCTGCAAAGACTGTGAGTGACGCAGATTTTTTCCTAATGGTTATACCCCACTTCACACTGGAGGCACCGGAGCTCTCAGCCAACGATTCATCAGAGTGCCAGTCCAGATACAGCTACTATAACTATATATATATATATATATATATATATATATACACACTGCTCAAAAAAATAAAGGGAACACTAAAATAACACATCCTTGATCTGAATGAATGAAATATTCTTATTAAATACTTTGTTCTTTACATAGTTGAATGTGCTGACAACAAAATCACACAAAAATTATCAATGGAAATCAAACGATAGGTTACACATTTCCGGTAATTAAGGTAATTAATTAAGTATATGCACTATATAAGGGAGCCTGTGAGAGGGTGTCAGTATGCTTATTCCTGGAATGCTGAGCAGATGTCTCTTGGGCTGTCTTGAAAAAGGCTTACCAAAGCCGAAACGTCGACATCATGTGCTGACTCTGATGTACTAAATAAACTCTTTAATGAAGTTGGACTGGTGAGTGCCCTCTATTCTGGATTTCTGTTTGGATCTGGATAAATATCTGGTATATGTGGATGTCCGAATTTGGACCTTCTTGAGGAGCACCCCGATGGTGACTGTTTATTGCTGTGAGTGCGGACATTACGAATCGAATATTAGTGGATCCAGGACTGTATTGTTTTGGATTTCTTTGTCAAGCACCCGCTTATGAAGCTGAATTATGAAAACAAGTTTGATACTTTGTTGTTTTTTATTTTATGGTTTACTGCCAGTGATATCTGACTTCCTGCTGGGAGTATATACTGATGCATGTAATCACGCACTTTGGTGATTTAGAGGTTGGATATATCTTTGTGGTATAGTGTGTACTTCTCGCATTTGTCCAGACTCGTGCCAGATTAGAGTATACTCATTTTTTCATTTCCTAGTATGTCTCAAATAGGAGCTAATGTGTTTGACGAGGACTTGTTGAGGGCAGCTGAAACCAATTTTCTATCTTTGACTGATGATGATGCGGATAAGATCTATTTTGACCAGATTGAGTTTTCCGAATTACCTGCTGAAACAGTGTCTGATCTATATAATAAACTTCTTAGAATGAGAAAACGAGAAACAGGTCTGGTCTTGCATGGCCAATTTCTTAGTGAATATCATCGGTCTAAAAAAATACCCAGGGGATTCAGGGTGCATAATGTACCAACCCTGGGGAGGAATAATCCTACGTTTTGTACAAAGTGGTGCGCTGTCCTCAACAAGTGCTCGTCAGACCTTATTCTCCTCGTAATAGAGGAAGTAACTAGTGAGCTCAAGAAATTGCGGTTGGAAATTGATGCCTTTAAAAGTTTGCATATGAAAAAAATTGTGAGTGACAGAACAGAACCCTGGGTTGAGAAGCTCAAGGGACAGATTGATATGTACCAACAGGAATTATTACAATTTAAACGTAAAAAGCTTGAAACTGTAAATAGTGATTACAAACTACACACTGTTTACAGGTGGTTACTTGGAAATTCCAATGACAATCGAGCTAAACGTCCCTTTAGATATCGTCGACAGAGACCAGGTTTTCAAGAAGTGAATTCCTCAGTACAATCGACTTCTGAGGGAGAAACTACTGACTCCAATGAAATTAGAAGGGAGCGTTTTTTAGGGACAGGCGATTATGTATATCCCCCCTTCCGAAGAGGAGGAGGCCGAGGAGTCAACAAAGGAGGGGTGGGAAGTATAAAAAGAAGAGGTCCGAAACCACGGACTTAAGTACAGTCTTTAATCTTTCCTCATACACCCTAAATGATGCTGAAATGTCAGTATTGTCACTTGGCCTCTCTTTTGTCCCCACAACTAAACATGATCCATTTAATTGGATGATTGATAACTATCGTTTGGGACGTAAATTGAGACTGAGGGAGCAATTTGGCAATAAGAGTGATTTCAATGAGCCCATTAAATGTAAACAGCCTAGTCATTATGACCCAATATCTTACAATGCTAGCATTCAAATGTTTACACGGATGGTTGAGACAGATAAAATGAATAGGGTGAAAAATTTGCCTAAGTACTTTAATTTGTCAGCTGAACAAAGGACTGCATTAAAATCCTTAAGGGATAATAAGAACATCACCATACGTCCCGCTGATAAAGGCGGGGCGGTGGTGATTCAGGATTGGTGTCAATATGACAGTGAAGTCAGACGCCAACTCTCTGATGAATGTACATATGTTAAGCTGAAGGGCAATCCCACGAATATGCACAAGAAAATCATAGATGATACCATTGATTTAGGATTCAGGGCAGGCTGGATTGATGAGGTTACGGTTGCATTCTTGAAGGTTGAATACCCTGTTACACCAATACTGTATACTTTGCAGAAGGTCCACAAACAGTTGGAGGACCCGCCGGGTCGTCCGATAGTTTCGGCCAAAGGGTCACTCCTCCAACCGCTTGTTATCTATAGTGACCAATTTTTGCAACCATTGGTATGTAAAACCAGTAGCTATGTGCGAGATACATCTGATTTTTTTGTTTAAAATTAAAGATATTGAGTTACCAGAATCAGAAGTGTGGTTAGCAACACTGGATGTACAATCGTTGTATACTATAATACCACACTCAGAGGGGATTGAGGCGATTGAACAGCATTTAATTGAAGCCCAACATAAAAAACCACCGATAGGATTTCTAACTAATCTGATTACACTGGTCTTGAAACAAAATTATTTTATGTATGGAATGGATTATTTTGCTCAAGTCAATGGCACAGCCATGGGCTCTAACCTTGCACCGGCATATGCTAATCTATATATGGCAGTATACTAATGTAAACATATATTGTCACAATATGCATCTAAATTGATTAGGTATATAAGGTTTATTGATGATATTTTTTTACTCTGGTCTGGCACGAGGGACGAATTGATCAATATGATAGGTACCCTCAATAGATTGGAGGGGCCTATCAGATTTACTTACACTATGGATCAGACTGCAGTGACATTCTTGGATGTGACAGTATGGAGAGAGGGTGCTGGACTTGGTACTACGCTTTTTCGAAAGGTGACTGACCGGAATACCACCTTATTAGCTACAAGTCAACATCCCAACGTTAACGGAAAAAGGAAAGTTAAAGGAAAGTTTACCGATATCTCAGTTCCTGAGAGTACTCAGAATAAATTCCTCACATGAACTTGCTGAACTGCAGATAGAGGAGATGAAAACCAGATTTTTACAAAGAGGGTACTCACCCATAACCCTAAACAGATGTATTAAAAAGGCGTACCATCGCTTTAGAAATCCATTGAGCGAAGCGGATAAATCTGTGAGAAATAATCGAATGGTACATGTGAGCACATATGATCATACTTCACATATCACTGGGGACATTTATAATCAGCACTGGCCAATGTTAACATCGGACCCGCAATTGAACCTCAGGGGTAGCAGACCCCCAATGAGAGCATATCGAAGAGGTCCTAACTTACGTCAGTTGCTAATGCGACCTACCATGCAGCCGACGAAGACTTCTTCACATTGGCTAAGATCAGGTAGAACAGGTTGCTTCAAATGCAAAGGATGCACTACCTGTAACTCGATGATAAGTGGAAGAGATATCCGACATCCGCACAATGGCACTAAAATCAAGATTCGCTACAATCTTACCTGCACGAGTGCTTTTGTTGTTTATGTGGTGATTTGCCCGTGTGGCTTATACTACACTGGAATGACAAGTAGGCCGTTCAGAGATAGAATGGCAAACCACAGATATTCGATTAGGTCGGCGATTGAAACAAAGGAAACCGACAAACCTGTGGCTAAACATTTTCTCCAGTATAATCATCAGGTTTCATCTTTGCGTTGTATGGTCATTGACCAAGTTCCAGAATTAGTGAGAGGTGGGGATCGAGTCCTCGCCCTGAAGAAACTTGAAGCACGCTGGATTTATACACTTGATACTGTTGTACCACGTGGGCTGAATGAGAATAACCCCTTAAAAACCTTTATCCACTGAGTATAGAGTACAACAATATGATCCCGATTGATCTTTAGCGAGAAGTACAATGCAATAGTATATTATTCTATACCATTTATTAGTAATTTTCTGACTATTTATTAGTTTTTAATATCTTACGATATGGATTTGCTGACATGCACTTTTGGCCCGCAGGTGTTCTCTACTTGGGGGCCGGATCTGGCATGGTTAGCATTCCATTATAGTTCTTTGTTAAGTATTTTATTGTGGTGTGGTGATGGCTCATGGGCTCCTTTGTGTAGTTTTGATATACACTGTGATGACAATGCCGGGTATGGTCCGTATGTTATTTATAATGGGCACTCTATTTAGAGGAATTTTAAAATATGTATTTTTCCGGGTTATAGTATAGGTGGAACGCAAATAATCCCGCTATGAGACGCAAATGACACACGTCCTGTGACGTGTGGTTACCGGATGGGCGTTATATGACGCGCTTCCGGCAAAGCTGCCACTGGGAGTGGTGAGACGCATACTGATGCCGGTGGAGCGCAAGTAAGATGCTTCCGGTAACGCCGCCAGTATGATAATCCGGTAATTATCTAAATAGCTAATATGTATGGATGATTGCATGAAGTATATATATAAAGGGCCAATATACCGTGTAGTTGTGTCACACGGTGTATATTCTAAGCGTATATTTTAAGTGAAAAATGTATTGTTGTGTTAATATAATGATAGGTTACACATTTCCGGTAATTAAAGTAATTAATTAAGTATGTGCACTATATAAGGGAGCCTGTGAGAGGGTGTCAGTATGCTTATTCCTGGCATGCTGAGCAGATGTCTCTTGGGCTGTCTTGAAAAAGGCTTACCAAAGCCGAAACGTCGACATCATGTGCTGACTCTGATGTACTAAATAAACTCTTTAATGAAGTTGGACTGGTGAGTGCCCTCTATTCTGGATTTCTGTTTGGATCTGGATAAATATCTGGTATATGTGGATGTCCGAATTTGGACCTTCTTGAGGAGCACCCCGATGGTGACTGTTTATTGCTGTGAGTGCGGACATTACGAATCGAATATATATATATATATATATATATATATATATATATATATATATATATACACACACACACTGCTCAAAAAAATAAAGGGAACACTAAAATAACACATCCTTGATCTGAATGAATGAAATATTCTTATTAAATACTTTGTTCTTTACATAGTTGAATGTGCTGACAACAAAATCACACAAAAATTATCAATGGAAATCAAATTTATTAACCCATGGAGGTCTGGATTTGGAGTCACCCTCAAAATGAAAGTGGAAAAACACACTACAGGCTGATCCAACTTTGATGTAATGTCCTTTAAAACAAGTCAAAATGAGGCTCAGTAGTGTGTGTGGCCTCCACGTGCCTGTATGACCTCCCACGCCTGGGCATGCTCTTAACGAGGTGGCGGATGGTCTCCTGAGGGATCTCCTCCCAGACCTGGACTAAAGCATCCACCAACTCCTGGACAGTCTGTGGTGCAACGGGCGTTGGTGGATGCAGCGAGACATGATGTCCCAGATGTGCTCTACTGGATTCAGGTCTGGGGAACGGGCGGGCCAGTCCATAGCATCAATGCTTTCGTCTTGCAGGAACTGCTGACACACTCCAGCCACATGAGGTCTAGCATTGTCTTGCATTAGGAGGAACCCAGGGCCAACCGCACCAGCATATGGTCTCACAAGGGGTCTGAGGATCTCATCTCGGTACCTAATGGCAGTCAGGCTACCTCTGGCGAGCACATGGAGGGCTGTGCGGCCCCCCAAAGAAATGCCACCCCACACCATTACTGACCCATTGCCAAACCAGTCATGCTGGAGGATGTTGCAGGCAGCAGAACGTTCTCCTTGGCGTCTCCAGACTCTGTCACGTCTGTCACATGTGCTCAGGGAGAACCTGCTTTCATCTGTGAAGAGCACAGGGCACCAGTGGCGAATTTGCCAATCTTGGTGTTCTCTGGCAAATGCCAAACATCCTGCACGGTGTTGGGCTGTAAGCACAACCCCCACCAGTGGACGTCGGGCCCTCATACCACCCTCATGGAGTCTGTTTATGATCGTTCGAGTAGACACATGCACATTTGTGGCTTGCTGGAGGTCATTTTGCAGGGCTCTGGCAGTGCTCCCCCTGTTCCTCCTTGCACAAAGGCGGAGGTAGCGGTCCTGCTGCTGGGTTGTTGGCCTCCTACGGCCTCCTGCACGTCTCCATATGTAACGAAAAGCTCTACATTTTCTATTATTACATAGTATATAGTTCTTCTTACTAACAGCCAGCAGAGTGCGTGGGACAAATCCCTTTTGTTTTTCTTGTCTAGAGTAACCCCCGCAGCACCTGAGGATTGTTACCAGCTTGATTAGAGCAGTTTGCCACTATTTATTGGAGCTGAGAAGTGGTCTGTGGTCACCACCTGCAGAACAACTCCTTTATTGGGGGTGTCTTGCTAATTGCCTATAATTTCCACCTATTGTCTATTCCATTTGCACAACAGCATGTGAAATTGATTGTCAATCAGTGTTGCTTCCTAAGTGGGCAGTTTGATTTCACAGAAGTGTGATTGACTTGGAGTTACATTGTGTTGTTTAAGTGTTCCCTTTATTTTTTTGAGCACTGTGTGTGTATATATATATATATATATATCAGATGACTGGCACTCCATTTAATTAGATAATAATGCCTGGGAGCCCTCAATATGATAATACATACAGATAGAGCAGAGGTCTGCAAACTCGGTTTTCATTACCCCACACAGTGCATGGTTTGCAGGTCTCCCCACAGAATCACAAGTGAAATAATTAACTTCACCTGTGGACCTTTTAAAATGTGTCAGTGAGTAATTAATACACCTGTGCACCTGCTGGGTTATCTGCAAAACATGCACTGTGTGGGGTACTGAGGACCAAGTTTGCAGACCTATGAGATAGAGCAGTGGTTCTCAAACTCGGTCCTCTGGACCCCACACAGTGCATGTTTTGCAGGTAACCCAGCAGGTGCACAGGTGTATTAATTACTCACTAACACATTTTAAAAGGTCCACAGGTGGAGCTAATTATTTCACTTGCGATTTTGTGAGGAAACCTGCAAAACATGCACGGTGTGGGGTCCTGAGGACCGAGTTTGAGAACCTGTGAGATAGAGAGAGGCAGCGGCACTCACAGGACTCAAACAGCTCAGTAGAAAATTACATCCCAGTCCACATCCGTTTAGAGGGACAATCTGGTGCAATATATGTAAATCAACGTTTCATTTTAATAGTTAAAATTTTGTCAGGACCACACTCTGTGCCCCCATCTATGGTATTATGCCCCCAGCTGGTTCAGTCTGGTGAAGATTATAGGAAAATAAGTGGAACCCTATGCTGTCTTTCCCTCTATTTTCCAATGCAAGACTAGGATCAGAGGTTCAGAGCAGGCCATTAATTTTTTTTGGGAGGGCCCATGTCATTTCTTTTTTTAATTCACCTGTTCTTTAGCCTGCACACGTCATAGTATGCAGTGTAATTCATGTTTGTACACAATGTCTAGTGTTCATGCAACAGAGCTATTATCAGCACACTGCGCATGTGCTGTGATCACAAAATGCATGCGTCAAAGTGTCACCGCAATCTCGCTTAACAATGAGTATTTCATGGAGTAGCAGTTGACAGGAAGTGACCGTTTGGAGGTGTTAATGGGGAGTGGTTGTAATATGCAGGCTGCGGTGAGTGTCTCTTTATATTTCTGGGTGGCAGCTCCACTTGCTTACATTAGCAGCTCAGTAACCATTGCGTTTGTGTGCAAACCATACTTGCCTACCTGACCCTCTCCATGAGGGAGAAAATGCTCTGTTCCTGGACTTTCCTGGTAATGTATGATTGCCATCACCTGTGGTGAAACACCTTTCTTATCAATTAACTAGCTCACCACAGGTGATGGCAATCATACATTACCAGGAAAGTCCAGGAACAGAGCATTTTCTCCCTCATGGAGAGGGTCAGGTAGGCAAGTGTGGTACAAACATGAATTAAGAAATCTGGGAAAACAAATCATAGAATCTGTGAATAGTTTTTCTGAGATTGCTGATGTAACATAGTAACATAGTAACATAGTATCTGAGGTTGAAAAAAGACAATTGTCCATCGAGTTCAACCTATTTGTGGTGTCCTCTGCATGATGATTTGACTAAATAGTAACTATAATGCATGACTATGCACCATACCCCTGGATATCCTTATCCAATAGGAATTTATCTAACCCATTCTTAAAGGTGTTGACAGATTCCGCCATTACAACTCCCTCGGGCAGGGAATTCCAAACACGTATTGTCCTTACCGTGAAAAAGCCTTTACGCCGTATTGTGCGGAATCTCCTCTCCTCTAACCTGAGCGAGTGTCCACGAGTCCTCTGTGTTGATCTAACCAAAAACAGGTCCCGCGCAAGCTCTGAGTATTGTCCCCTTATATATTTGTAGATGTTGATCATATCCCCTCTTAGTCTCCGCTTTTCCAATGTAAACATGCCTAGTCTTTCAAGCCTTTCCTTGTATTCCATCGTCTCCATGCCCTTAATTAGTTTGGTCGCCCTCCTTTGTACCTTTTCAAGCTCCAGGATATCCTTTTTGTAGTACGGTGCCCAGAACTGTACACAGTATTCAAGGTGTGGCCTCACTAGTGATTTATATAATGGGAGTATAATACTCTCGTCCCTAGCATCAATACCCCGTTTTATGCATGCTAATATCTTATTAGCCTTCTTTGCTGCAGTCCTACTTTGGGTACTACTGCTTAGCTTGCTATCTATGAGGACACCTAAGTCCTTTTCCAGTACAGAATCCCCTAGTTTTACCCCATTTAGTAGGTAGGTGTAATTTTTGTTCTTGTTACCACAGTGCATTACCTTACACTTGTCTGTGTTGAAGCGCATTCTCCATTTGGCTGCCCATGCTTCTAATTTAACTAAGTCGTTCTGAAGAGACTCGGCATCCTCCTCTGTATTTATAGCCTTACACAATTTGGTATCATCTGCAAAAATTGACACCATGCTCTCTAGACCTTCTGTTAGGTCGTTAATGAAAATATTGAACAATAGCGGTCCTAATACTGAGCCTTGCGGCACACCACTTAGCACTTCAGTCCAAGTTGAAAAATATCCATTAACCACAACGCGCTGCTTCCTATTATCTAACCAGTTTTTGACCCAAGTGCATATTGTGCTTCCTAGCCCTGATTCTTGTAGCTTGTATATAAGTCTCATGTGTGGTACAGTATCAAACGCTTTGGCAAAGTCTAAAAAGATTACATCCACGTCTTTACCCTGATCTAGGTTTGCGCTTACTGTTTCATAAAAGCCAAGTAAGTTGGTTTGACAGGATCTGTCCTTCATAAACCCATGTTGATTCCTTTTAATGACCTTATTGGTTTCAAGGAACTTCTGAATACTATCTCTTAGAATACCTTCCAATACTTTCCCCACTATAGATGTAAGACTAACTGGTCTATAATTACCTGGTTCAGCTTTACTTCCCTTTTTGAATATAGGCACTACTTCCGCTATACGCCAGTCTTTGGGAACCATACCTGATATAACTGAATCCTCAAAGATCAGAGATAGCGGTTTTGCCAGTTCAGAGTGAAGCTCCATTAGAACCCTTGGATGAATACCATCGGGCCCTGGTGATTTATTAATCTTTGAATGTTTTAATCGGTGACAGACTACTTCCTCGCTTAAATAAGTACCTATCAGTGTGATATTGTCCTTATTGAGATTGTGTGTCAGTCCCTGAATTGGGTCCTCTCTAGTGAATACTGTTGAAAAAAACTCATTTAGTGTGTTCGCTATGTCATTATCATTTTTGCTTAAGACTCCCAACGTGTCCTTCAAAGGGCCTATACTCTCCTTTTTTAATCTCTTGCTATTGATGTATTTAAAGAATTTTTTGGGATTTGCTTTGCTTTCCTTTGCTACTAGTTTTTCAGTTTCTACTTTAGCCGCTCTTATTTCCTTTTTGCAATTTTTGTTACATTCCTTATAGTGCTGAAATGACTCTGCTTCCCCGTCAGATTTGTATTTTTTAAATGCTCGCCTTTTCTTGCCCATAAGTTCCTTAATCTTTTTGTTAAGCCACATCGGTTTATGATTTTTATTCCCTTTTTTGCTACTCATAGGAATATATTTGAGTGTATTTTTAGCTAGTAGGAATTTTAGTACCTCCCATTTCTCCGTAGTATTTTTTCCTAAAAACAAACCTTCCCATTCAATATCCCTGAAAAATACCCTCATCATTTCAAAATTTGCTTTGCTAAAATTTAAAGTCCTAGTTGAGCCAGTATAGGGCTGTTTGTAGAAACTGATATTGAATGTGACCATATTATGGTCGCTGTTTCCTATGGGTTCCCCTACTATAATACCCGATACCAAATCCTGATTGTTTGTTAATACCAGGTCTAAGATTGCATTGTACCTAGTTGGTTCCTCAATTAGTTGGACTAGGTAGTTATCATTTAGTGTGTTTAAAAACATACTGCCCCTAGCAGTATCACATGAATCGTTTTTCCAGTTTATCTCTGGATAGTTAAAATCTCCCATCACTACTATGTCTCCTACTCCTGCTGCTTTTTCAATTTGCTTTAGTAACAATTCATCATCAGATGCGTTGATACCAGGCGGCCTATAGCATACACCCAATACTAACTTTTTTGTTCCTTTTTCCCCGCATGCAATTTCTACCCATAGTGTCTCAACAGTGTCTACAGTACCCTCCTGAGTATCTTCCCATATATTAGGTTTTAAAAACGGCTTTACGTACAGACACACCCCTCCACCCTTTTTATTTAGTCTGTCTCTCCTAAACAGTGTATAGCCCTCTAGATTGACTGTCCAGTCATGAGATTCATCCCACCAAGTTTCAGTAATGCCTATAATATCATACTGTTTGCTTGCTGCAAGTATTTCTAGTTCACCCTTTTTACCAGTAATGCTTCTGGCGTTTACATACATACAACTAAGATAAGTATTTTCCCTTGCATTAGGGACATCTTTCACCTTATGTGGCAAGGATGACCTGTAATCGTCATTGGTTAGTGCTTTGGTAAAATCCCTTTTAGTACCCATGTTAATAACCTTACTGCCTGCTCTTACCCTCCCCCCAACTTCTCCCCCATTTTGTTTACTACCGCCATCCCCACTATTCTCACTGCATGACCCGTAGTTTTTAGCTAAACCCTCCCCCCAGGCTCCTAGTTTAAAATCTCCTCCAACCTTCTAACCATCCTTCCCCCCAGCACCGCTGCCCCCTCCTCCTACTTTGAAAATAACTAGTTTGGTAATTATCATCAGAGGTGGGACTTTTATATGACATATCTGGAAACGATACTGCTGGACTTGACACGGACTGGCCTGTCTGGGAACTTAGCTATTTACAGCTATGAACATTGTATTGAGATAGATGTATTAACCTCATACTTGCCTACATTGTATTTCTCCTCTCCGAGAGAAGCCCGGAGAGGAGATGCTGCAGGAGTCTTCGGGGTGTGGGGCCAGATGGTGACAATTTGCGTCATTTTAACCCCTTCCCCACCCGACGGACCCGCGAAAACGGGAGATTATCTCTCCATCCTGCTCGCATCACTAGGGGGGGCTACCCCAAAAAACAGGAGCCTCCCGCAGCTTACGGGAGAGTAGGTAAGTATGATTAACCTGGAGAAGGCATAAAGAAGTGATAAACCAGTGATTTAGCAGTGTTAAGTGCAAGGTGATAATGCACCAGCCAATCAGCTCCTAACTGTTAATTTACATATCGGAGCTGATTGGCTGGTGTGTTTATCACCTTGCACATATCGCTGGTTTATCACTTCCTTATGCCTTCTCCAGGTTAATACATCTGCCCCATGGCGTCTGTTGTAGAAGCATTTCTGTAAATGGAATTAGAAAATAAAATACAGTATAGTTCTCATTTATAATCTCTGAAAATGTCTATCCTTAAATTGAGATCTTGTGCAGCTGAAAATGATTTTTATTTGCAATTTAATGGCACAGCATGGAGCCACTTTAAGCCATTTATAGATTACAGGGAAATGGCTTCAAAATATAGTTAATGTGAACGTCTGTAATCTGTAGCTAAACCCCTTCTGCATGATATAATTTCTCCACGTACTGCTAAACTATATGTGGTTTATACTGCAGTATATGCTTATCTGTTCAGGGATCAGATTGTGAAAGAAACTAAAGGGCCTATTCATTCTTTTACTAAGCCTTGGATGGACATAAAGTGGATGGAGATAAAGTACCAGCCAATCAGGTCCTAACTGCCATGTTACAGGCTGGGTTTGAAAAATGACAGTTAGGAGCTGGCTGGCTGGTACTTTATCTCTGTCCGCTTTATCTAAATCCAAGGCTTAGTAAATAGACTCCTATGTCCATAACATGGAATCTTCATACCATGGAGGATTAACAAGGAGATTCTATCACAACAAAGAGAGTGCATAGGGCCTGATTCTGCTTTGTACGCAGTAGAGCATTGTTTTTATTCTGCGCATGCATCTAAGTCGCACTGCACATGGGTCCAGTTAGCATAGGCACAGAATGATTGAGGCACATGGGAGACACTAGCGGCGGGATGTAATGCCGCCCGAGTATAGCAGCCGTGCGGGATGCCGCCGAACTCAGATTTTTTTTAAAGGGACAATCAATTACAAGGCAATTTACACGGTCGCCGGACTTGGGTGGCATTACATCCCCCCGATGAGGTGGGATGTAATGGAGTCTGAGAACACCGGAGGCACGGGATGCTGTAGAGATAATGTTTTAAGAGGATATGTTGGAGTGATGTGGACAAGTTGCTGAAAGCGTTTGCGCATACAGCCGCTCACATTGAAAGCCACACTCGGACAGGGAAACTGCACCAGTTATAAAATTAGTTGTACGTTTTGATGGTGCGCACCACATGGTATTTTAGCGTCTATGGATGCTGAAGATGGTAATCTCAGTCCTTGCACAGGATATACAATAAGGAAGAGCTTCATAGAGGCATTTGCATAAAGTCACAGACGTGCAACCAAGAAAAGACAAAGACACATACGCAGCTGTGTGCCTGACTCAGAATAGTAAGAATTTAAGACTGAACACCACCAGTAGCTATTGTTCTATTCCAATATCCCTTCTTAACAACTATGGCTTAATCCAATAAACCTGTTTTTCTCAGTAGCGTGTCATCTCTTTCTCCAGATAGAGACTTTACAAAGAGGCTGTAAATCATGTCCTTGCTTGGACAGTAGATAGATTTACTGTAAAAGTACCAATGAAGTGGCGAATGCACTGGGGTACCAGTGTGAGAAGCTGATTGGATCTGGCCAGTAGTGGGATGTACAGTATACACACACTGATTGGTGGATGGCTTGAACTATCCACCAATAAGTGTGCATGAAGCTGTAAGGAATCAGGAGCAGGACTGAGAAATGGCGGGACCAAACAAAGATAGCGAGGTGAGTGTTAGACACTTAATTTTGTCCCCATAGAGTGATCCAAGGTCTGATATTTAACAGGGGGTGGGGAGAAAGTACAGGGTTTTAAATCAGGGAGTGAGGGTGTTGCAGATTTGGGGCATATGTTTCTAAATAGGATGGTAAATTGAAGACTTGAGGTATGATTTTATGAGTGAGGGGTTAGGAAGATTTATTGTATCACTTGTAATAAGAGAGATTGAGTTTGATTTGGGGTGTGATTATTAATGAGGGAGTATGTGGATGGATATATATATATATCTATCTATATACTGTAATATACATAAAGGGCATATATGGATATCCCTCCGTAAAATAATCTGCATTTGCCCCTGCAATGTCTCCGAAATGAAAACAATTACTTAATAAATTATATTTGACAAAAACACTAAATGCATGGCCGTTTCAGAAACAATAAAAAGTTAGAGATTATTCTAAAACATATCCAAATTGTATTAACAGACTAAAAACATGTAATTAAATAAAAATGCAGCAACAGAGTATAAAGACTGTGGGGCTGATTTCGAGTTGGAGCATGCAGGGTAAATACTGGCTGCTTTTGCATGTAGCCCATAAATGCTTGCCAACATTATATTTATACTACATTTTAGATTTGAGGCACATCCTTCTCACATCAAATTGTCTCTGCACATGTTACAACGGCCCCACCTAGTGCTTTTGTCAACGTTCAAAGTTATTTGCGTTTTTGCCTTGCTCTCGACTCAAAATCAGCCCTATAATATAGGTGTCTGGAGTAACTGGATTCTTTTAATAAATACTTAAACTGGTGAACTTTATCATAATAGAGACTTTCTTAAAGATATCATACCATACACTGTTGGACAGTACTGTAAGTTAAAAGAACTTGTTCTTGTAGATCTCACAAGCAAGGGTGTAACTACCATAGGTGCAGGCAGTGCAGCTGCTATGGGCCCCAGAGCTGAGAGGGGCCCACCTTCCCTGTCACAGGGGCGTAGCTACTGTAGGTGCAGGGAGTGCATCTGTTATGGGGCCCGGAGCTGTCAAAGTTACATGTGCTAGATACATTTTTCACCATTGGGTGGTACGTAGGGGTCCTTTCAAACTTTTTCTTTGGGGCCTGCAATATATCTAGGTATGTCCCTGGACTTGCTCATTGTAGTGTGGTAAAAAATGAACTGGGGGTCATTTTACATTATATAATATGAACCGGGGCACTGTAATGAGGCACAATATGAACAGGGAGCTCTACAGTATATATCCTAATGTGAATTGGGGTACTGTGTGGCCGGTAATGTGTACTGGCAGCTCTGAAATGGGACATTGGGTGAACTTAAGCACTACTACAATTCATAAAAGAAACTAGGGCACTAATATGGGGCATAACATTAAATAAGTTTGTACTATTGTTCAGAAAATGAACTACAGTAGGGCACTATTATAGGGCATAAAATTAACAACTGCCACAGAGAAGTGTCTCTGTAGAAGCATTGGGACGGGGGCCCCTTCAAAATGTTGCTATGGGGCCCACAAAGTTCTGGCTACACCCCTGCTCACAAGAAATGAGAAATCACATTGCTGTGATTGGTTCTCAGGTTAACTCGTTCTGTCTGTGCCAATGCGATACATTCTTGGTTGTCTTCAAAGATTTATGTAATCTAACAGCTGTCTCAACCATATCATATCTTTACTTACACTTGATACATTACATATAATGCCTCAGAAGAAACTATTACAGGTAATTGCTCCTGCAGTCCCATCCACATACACTTTAGATTGCATTTTTCAGTTGCTGAAAGTCTTTGTTGAAAATTCATGGTTCCATTTAATTAGTGTGTAACCATTTTCAAATGGCTTGGCTTCGAGACTCTCTACATAAGATTCTCACTGCTGCTGCAATGTCAGAACTGGCGAAAGTGGCAATGCTGCATTTCTTAATGATTATCTGCTAGTGAAATATCTTGCAATCATTTCCTCTTTGTAGCTAGTTTCCATGGGAGAGACGTTGGTTGTGCATTATGCATTTCAAAATTCCTCAGTGATCTTCTTTTGTGTCTCTGATAAAGAAGAAAATTGCAATCTTCCCTCTCAATCTTAGGAACTGTGGGGGTCATTCCGAGTTATTCGCTCGTTATTTTTTTCTCGCAACGGAGCGATTAGTCGCTAATGCGCATGCGCAATGTCCACAGTGCGACTGCGCCAAGTAAATTTGCTATGCAGTTAGGTATTTTACTCACGGCATTACGAGGTTTTTTCTTCGTTCTGGTGATCGTAATGTGATTGACAGGAAGTTGGTGTTTCTGGGCGGAAACTGGCCGTTTTATGTGAGTGTGTGAAAAAACGCTACAGTTTCTGGGAAAAACGCAGGAGTGGCTGGAGAAACGGAGGAGTGCCTGGGCGAACGCTGGGTGTGTTTGTGACTTCAAACCAGGAACGACAAGCACTGAACTGATCGCAGATGCCGAGTAAGTCTGGAGCTACTCAGAAACTGCTAAGAAGTGTCTATTCGCAATTCTGCTAATCTTTCGTTCGCAATTTTGCTAAGCTAAGATTCACTCCCAGTAGGCGGCGGCTTAGCGTGTGCAAAGCTGCTAAAAGCAGCTTGCGAGCGAACAACTCGGAATGACCCCCTGTGTTGTGTCCCCAAGGTCTTTTGTTTCAACCCTGATTTAGGGTTTTAAAATATACACATGACATCAAAGGCATGCAATTAGAGATGAGCGCCTGAAATTTTTCGGGTTTTGTGTTTTGGTTTTGGGTTCGGTTCCGCGGCCGTGTTTTGGGTTCGAACGCGTTTTGGCAAAACCTCACCGAATTTTTTTTGTCGGATTCGGGTGTGTTTTGGATTCGGGTGTTTTTTTCAAAAAACACTAAAAAACAGCTTAAATCATAGAATTTGGGGGTCATTTTGATCCCAAAGTATTATTAACCTCAAAAACCATAATTTACACTCATTTTCAGTCTATTCTGAATACCTCACACCTCACAATATTATTTTTAGTCCTAAAATTTGCACCGAGGTCGCTGTGTGAGTAAGATAAGCGACCCTAGTGGCCGACACAAACACCGGGCCCATCTAGGAGTGGCACTGCAGTGTCACGCAGGATGTCCCTTCCAAAAAACCCTCCCCAAACAGCACATGACGCAAAGAAAAAAAGAGGCGCAATGAGGTAGCTGTGTGAGTAAGATAAGCGACCCTAGTGGCCGACACAAACACCGGGCCCATTTAGGAGTGGCACTGCAGTGTCACGCAGGATGTCCCTTCCAAAAAACCCTCCCCAAACAGCACATGACGCAAAGAAAAAAAGAGGCGCAATGAGGTAGCTGACTGTGTGAGTAAGATAAGCGACCCTAGTGGCCGACACAAACACCGGGCCCATTTAGGAGTGGCACTGCAGTGTCACGCAGGATGTCCCTTCCAAAAAACCCTCCCCAAACAGCACATGATGCAAATAAAAAAAGAGGCGCAATGAGGTAGCTGACTGTGTGAGTAAGATTAGCGACCCTAGTGGCCGACACAAACACCGGGCCCATCTAGGAGTGGCACTGCAGTGTCACGCAGGATGTCCCTTCCAAAAAACCCTCCCCAATCAGCACATGATGCAAAGAAAAAGAAAAGAAAAAAGAGGTGCAAGATGGAATTGTCCTTGGGCCCTCCCACCCACCCTTATGTTGTATAAACAAAACAGGACATGCACACTTTAACCAACCCATCATTTCAGTGACAGGGTCTGCCACACGACTGTGACTGATATGACGGGTTGGTTTGGACCCCCCCCAAAAAAGAAGCAATTAATCTCTCCTTGCACAAACTGGCTCTACAGAGGCAAGATGTCCACCTCATCTTCACCCTCCGATATATCACCGTGTACATCCCCCTCCTCACAGATTATCAATTCGTCCCCACTGGAATCCACCATCTCAGCTCCCTGTGTACTTTGTGGAGGCAATTGCTGCTGGTCAATGTCTCCGCGGAGGAATTGATTATAATTCATTTTAATGAACATCATCTTCTCCACATTTTCTGGATGTAACCTCGTACGCCGATTGCTGACAAGGTGAGCGGCGGCACTAAACACTCTTTCGGAGTACACACTTGTGGGAGGGCAACTTAGGTAGAATAAAGCCAGTTTGTGCAAGGGCCTCCAAATTGCCTCTTTTTCCTGCCAGTATAAGTACGGACTGTGTGACGTGCCTACTTGGATGCGGTCACTCATATAATCCTCCACCATTCTATCAATGTTGAGAGAATCATATGCAGTGACAGTAGACGACATGTCCGTAATCGTTGTCAGGTCCTTCAGTCCGGACCAGATGTCAGCATCAGCAGTCGCTCCAGACTGCCCTGCATCACCGCCAGCGGGTGGGCTCGGAATTCTGAGCCTTTTCCTCGCACCCCCAGTTGCGGGAGAATGTGAAGGAGGAGATGTTGACAGGTCGCGTTCCGCTTGACTTGACAATTTTGTCACCAGCAGGTCTTTGCACCCCAGCAGACTTGTGTCTGCCGGAAAGAGAGATCCAAGGTAGGCTTTAAATCTAGGATCGAGCACGGTGGCCAAAATGTAGTGCTCTGATTTCAACAGATTGACCACCCGTGAATCCTTGTTAAGCGAATTAAGGGCTGCATCCACAAGTCCCACATGCCTAGCGGAATCGCTCCCTTTTAGCTCCTTCTTCAATGCCTCCAGCTTCTTCTGCAAAAGCCTGATGAGGGGAATGACCTGACTCAGGCTGGCAGTGTCTGAACTGACTTCACGTGTGGCAAGTTCAAAGGGCATCAGAACCTTGCACAACGTTGAAATCATTCTCCACTGCACTTGAGACAGGTGCATTCCACCTCCTATATCGTGCTCAATTGTATAGGCTTGAATGGCCTTTTGCTGCTCCTCCAACCTCTGAAGCATATAGAGGGTTGAATTCCACCTCGTTACCACTTCTTGCTTCAGATGATGGCAGGGCAGGTTCAGTAGTTTTTGGTGGTGCTCCAGTCTTCTGTACGTGGTGCCTGTACGCCGAAAGTGTCCCGCAATTTTTCTGGCCACCGACAGCATCTCTTGCACGCCCCTGTCGTTTTTTAAAAAATTCTGCACCACCAAATTCAAGGTATGTGCAAAACATGGGACGTGCTGGAATTTGCCCATATTTAATGCACACACAATATTGCTGGCGTTGTCCGATGCCACAAATCCACAGGAGAGTCCAATTGGGGTAAGCCATTCCGCGATGATCTTCCTCAGTTGCCGTAAGAGGTTTTCAGCTGTGTGCGTATTCTGGAAAGCGGTGATACAAAGCGTAGCCTGCCTAGGAAAGAGTTGGCGTTTGCGAGATGCTGCTACTGGTGCCGCCGCTGCTGTTCTTGCGGCGGGAGTCCATACATCTACCCAGTGGGCTGTCACAGTCATATAGTCCTGACCCTGCCCTGCTCCACTTGTCCACATGTCCGTGGTTAAGTGGACATTGGGTACAACTGCATTTTTTAGGACACTGGTGAGTCTTTTTCTGACGTCCGTGTACATTCTCGGTATCGCCTGCCTAGAGAAGTGGAACCTAGATGGTATTTGGTAACGGGGGCACACTGCCTCAATAAATTGTCTAGTTCCCTGTGAACTAACGGCGGATACCGGACGCACGTCTAACACCAACATAGTTGTCAAGGCCTCAGTTATCCGCTTTGCAGTAGGATGACTGCTGTGATATTTCATCTTCCTCGCAAAGGACTGTTGAACAGTCAATTGCTTACTGGAAGTAGTACAAGTGGGCTTACGACTTCCCCTCTGGGATGACCATCGACTCCCAGCGGCAACAACAGCAGCGCCAGCAGCAGTAGGCGTTACACGCAAGGATGCATCGGAGGAATCCCAGGCAGGAGAGGACTCGTCAGAATTGCCAGTGACATGGCCTGCAGGACTATTGGCATTCCTGGGGAAGGAGGAAATTGACACTGAGGGAGTTGGTGGGGTGGTTTGCGTGAGCTTGGTTACAAGAGGAAGGGATTTACTGGTCAGTGGACTGCTTCCGCTGTCACCCAAAGTTTTTGAACTTGTCACTGACTTATTATGAATGCGCTGCAGGTGACGTATAAGGGAGGATGTTCCGAGGTGGTTAACGTCCTTACCCCTACTTATTACAGCTTGACAAAGGGAACACACGGCTTGACACCTGTTGTCCGCATTTCTGGTGAAATACCTCCACACCGAAGAGCTGATTTTTTTGGTATTTTCACCTGGCATGTCAACGGCCATATTCCTCCCACGGACAACAGGTGTCTCCCCGGGTGCCTGACTTAAACAAACCACCTCACCATCAGAATCCTCCTGGTCAATTTCCTCCCCAGCGCCAGCAACACCCATATCCTCCTCATCCTGGTGTACTTCAACACTGACATCTTCAATCTGACTATCAGGAACTGGACTGCGGGTGCTCCTTCCAGCACTTGCAGGGGGCGTGCAAATGGTGGAAGGCGCATGCTCTTCACGTCCAGTGTTGGGAAGGTCAGGCATCGCAACCGACACAATTGGACTCTCCTTGTGGATTTGGGATTTCGAAGAATGCACAGTTCTTTGCTGTGCTGCTTTTGCCAGCTTGAGTCTTTTCATTTTTCTAGCGAGAGGCTGAGTGCTTCCATCCTCATGTGAAGCTGAACCACTAGCCATGAACATAGGCCAGGGCCTCAGCCGTTCCTTGCCACTCCGTGTGGTAAATGGCATATTGGCAAGTTTACGCTTCTCCTCCGACAATTTTATTTTAGGTTTTGGAGTCCTTTTTTTTCTGATATTTGGTGTTTTGGATTTGACATGCTCTGTACTATGACATTGGGCATCGGCCTTGGCAGACGACGTTGCTGGCATTTCATCGTCTCGGCCATGACTAGTGGCAGCAGCTTCAGCACGAGGTGGAAGTGGATCTTGATCTTTCCCTAATTTTGGAACCTCAACATTTTTGTTCTCCATATTTTAATAGGCACAACTAAAAGGCACCTCAGGTAAACAATGGAGATGGATACTAGTATACAATTATGGACTGCCTGCCGACTGCAGACACAGAGGTAGCCACAGCCGTGAACTACCGTACTGTACTGTGTCTGCAGCTAATATAGACTGGTTGATAAAGAGAAGATGTCTATGTAACTATGTATGTATAAAGAAGACTGAAAAAAATCCACGGTTAGGTGGTATACAATTATGGACGGACTGCCTGCCGAGTGCAGACACAGAGGTAGCCACAGCCGTGAACTACCGTACTGTACTGTGTCTGCAGCTAATATAGACTGATTGATAAAGAGAAGATGTCTATGTAACTATGTATGTATAAAGAAGAATGAAAAAAAACCACGGTTAGGTGGTATACAATTATGGACGGACTGCCTGCCGAGTGCAGACACAGAGGTAGCCACAGCCGTGAACTACCGTACTGTACTGTGTCTGCAGCTAATATAGACTGGTTGATAAAGAGAAGATGTCTATGTAACTATGTATGTATAAAGAAGAATGAAAAAAATCCACGGTTAGGTGGTATTACAATTATGGACGGACTGCCTGCCGAGTGCAGAGACACAGAGGTAGCCACAGCCGTGAACTACCGTACTGTGTCTGCTGCGACTGGATGATAAATGATATAAAAAATATATATATATCACTACTGCAGCCGGACAGGTATATATTATATATTATATAATGACGGACCTGCTGGACACTGTCTGTCAGCAGAATGAGTTTTATTTTTATAGAATAAAAAAAAAAAAAACACACAAGTGAAGTCACACGACGAGTGTTTAACTTTTTCAGGCAATCACAATATAAGTATACTACTAACTATACTGGTGGTCAGTGTGGTCAGGTCACTGGTCAGTCACACTGGCAGTGGCACTCCTGCAGCAAAAGTGTGCACTGTTTAATTTTAATATAATATGTACTCCTGGCTCCTGCTATAACCTATAACTGGCACTGCAGTAGTGCTCCCCAGTCTCCCCCACAATTATAAGCTGTGTGAGCTGAGCAGTCAGACAGATATATATAATATTATATATAGATAATAGATGATGCAGCACACTGGCCTGAGCCTGAGCAGTGCACACAGATATGGTATGTGACTGACTGAGTCACTGTGTGTATCGCTTTTTTCAGGCAGAGAACGGATATATTAAATAAACTGCACTGTGTGTCTGGTGGTCACTCACTATATAATATATTATGTACTCCTGGCTCCTGCTATAACCTATAACTGGCACTGCAGTAGTGCTCCCCAGTCTCCCCCACAATTATAAGCTGTGTGAGCTGAGCAGTCAGACAGATATATATAATATTATATATAGATAATAGATGATGCAGCACACTGGCCTGAGCCTGAGCAGTGCACACAGATATGGTATGTGACTGACTGAGTCACTGTGTGTATCGCTTTTTTCAGGCAGAGAACGGATATATTAAATAAACTGCACTGTGTGTCTGGTGGTCACTCACTATATAATATATTATGTACTCCTGGCTCCTGCTATAACCTATAACTGGCACTGCAGTAGTGCTCCCCAGTCTCCCCCACAATTATAAGCTGTGTGAGCTGAGCAGTCAGACAGATATATATAATATTATATATAGATAATAGATGATGCAGCACACTGGCCTGAGCCTGAGCAGTGCACACAGATATGGTATGTGACTGACTGAGTCACTGTGTGTATCGCTTTTTTCAGGCAGAGAACGGATATATTAAATAAACTGCACTGTGTGTCTGGTGGTCACTCACTATATAATATATTATGTACTCCTGGCTCCTGCTATAACCTATAACTGGCACTGCAGTAGTGCTCCCCAGTCTCCCCCACAATTATAAGCTGTGTGAGCTGAGCAGTCAGACAGATATATATAATATTATATATAGATAATAGATGATGCAGCACACTGGCCTGAGCCTGAGCAGTGCACACAGATATGGTATGTGACTGACTGAGTCACTGTGTGTATCGCTTTTTTCAGGCAGAGAACGGATATATTAAATAAACTGCACTGTGTGTCTGGTGGTCACTCACTATATAATATATTATGTACTCCTGGCTCCTGCTATAACCTATAACTGGCACTGCAGTAGTGCTCCCCAGTCTCCCCCACAATTATAAGCTGTGTGAGCTGAGCAGTCAGACAGATATATATAATATTATATATAGATAATAGATGATGCAGCACACTGGCCTGAGCCTGAGCAGTGCACACAGATATGGTATGTGACTGACTGAGTCACTGTGTGTATCGCTTTTTTCAGGCAGAGAACGGATATATTAAATAAACTGCACTGTGTGTCTGGTGGTCACTCACTATATAATATATTATGTACTCCTGGCTCCTGCTATAACCTATAACTGGCACTGCAGTAGTGCTCCCCAGTCTCCCCCACAATTATAAGCTGTGTGAGCTGAGCAGTCAGACAGATATATATAATATTATATATAGATAATAGATGATGCAGCACACTGGCCTGAGCCTGAGCAGTGCACACAGATATGGTATGTGACTGACTGAGTCACTGTGTGTATCGCTTTTTTCAGGCAGAGAACGGATATATTAAATAAACTGCACTGTGTGTCTGGTGGTCACTCACTATATAATATATTATGTACTCCTGGCTCCTGCTATAACCTATAACTGGCACTGCAGTAGTGCTCCCCAGTCTCCCCCACAATTATAAGCTGTGTGAGCTGAGCAGTCAGACAGATATATATAATTATATATAGATAATAGATGATGCAGCACACTGGCCTGAGCCTGAGCAGTGCACACAGATATGGTATGTGACTGACTGAGTCACTGTGTGTATCGCTTTTTTCAGGCAGAGAACGGATATATTAAATAAACTGCACTGTGTGTCTGGTGGTCACTCACTATATAATATATTATGTACTCCTGGCTCCTGCTATAACCTATAACTGGCACTGCAGTAGTGCTCCCCAGTCTCCCCCACAATTATAAGCTGTGTGAGCTGAGCAGTCAGACAGATATATATAATATTATATATAGATAATAGATGATGCAGCACACTGGCCTGAGCCTGAGCAGTGCACACAGATATGGTATGTGACTGACTGAGTCACTGTGTGTATCGCTTTTTTCAGGCAGAGAACGGATATATTAAATAAACTGCACTGTGTGTCTGGTGGTCACTCACTATATAATATATTATGTACTCCTGGCTCCTGCTATAACCTATAACTGGCACTGCAGTAGTGCTCCCCAGTCTCCCCCACAATTATAAGCTGTGTGAGCTGAGCAGTCAGACAGATATATATAATATTATATATAGATAATAGATGATGCAGCACACTGGCCTGAGCCTGAGCAGTGCACACAGATATGGTATGTGACTGACTGAGTCACTGTGTGTATCGCTTTTTTCAGGCAGAGAACGGATATATTAAATAAACTGCACTGTGTGTCTGGTGGTCACTCACTATATAATATATTATGTACTCCTGGCTCCTGCTATAACCTATAACTGGCACTGCAGTAGTGCTCCCCAGTCTCCCCCACAATTATAAGCTGTGTGAGCTGAGCAGTCAGACAGATATATATAATATTATATATAGATAATAGATGATGCAGCACACTGGCCTGAGCCTGAGCAGTGCACACAGATATGGTATGTGACTGACTGAGTCACTGTGTGTATCGCTTTTTTCAGGCAGAGAACGGATATATTAAATAAACTGCACTGTGTGTCTGGTGGTCACTCACTATATAATATATTATGTACTCCTGGCTCCTGCTATAACCTATAACTGGCACTGCAGTAGTGCTCCCCAGTCTCCCCCACAATTATAAGCTGTGTGAGCTGAGCAGTCAGACAGATATATATAATATTATATATAGATAATAGATGATGCAGCACACTGGCCTGAGCCTGAGCAGTGCACACAGATATGGTATGTGACTGAGTCACTGTGTGCTGTGTATCGCTTTTTTCAGGCAGAGAACGGATTATAAAGTAAACTGCACTGTCCTCACTAGTAAACTCTCTCCACTCAGTCTCTACACTTCTACAGTAACAGTACTCCTCCTAGTCAGCTCCAGTAAATCTCTCTCAGTCTCTTATAATCTAAATGGAGAGGACGCCAGCCACGTCCTCTCCCTATCAATCTCAATGCACGTGTGAAAATGGCGGCGACGCGCGGCTCCTTATATAGAATCCGAGTCTCGCGATAGAATCCGAGCCTCGCGAGAATCCGACAGCGTCATGATGACGTTCGGGCGCGCTCGGGTTAACCGAGCAAGGCGGGAAGATCCGAGTCGCTCGGATCCGTGTAAAAAAACATGAAGTTCTGGCGGGTTCGGATTCAGAGAAACCGAACCCGCTCATCTCTACATGCAATGCAGGAGGACGAATTTGGTACAAATTTGTATAGAGGGGTCTGCCTTGCTTCTCAATATAACATAAATATAAAGGTAGTATGAGGCTAGGTAGCGTAGGTGAACCACTGATTCAGTGTGGGGATCATTTACGTTTCTACCATGGGTGCAATGTCTGTGGTGCACACGGGCCCCTGGGTCCAGGGTGGCCCACACCGCACACATTGCACCCATGCTGTGTTAAAACTTACCTTCCGGAGTCCCGCGATGGGCGCTGAAGCTGTAGCAGTCATGGCAAAAATCCACTCCAAAATGGCCACCGCGCATGCGCAGTAGCAAATTAGTCTCCGGAACATGGTGGGCGCCATGTTTCCGGAGACTTGCGCATGCGCAGTAGACTCTGGCACATTGCCCAGAGCCTACAGCGCCATGGAGACTAGGGGCTCCACCCGGAGTCCTCTCATAAAACACCCCTGGTGGGGATAGAGGGGTCTGCCCATACAAGATGAAAAAGGAGGTGTGCCCACACCTTAGGGCTGCCCTGTGTACAAACCCAGGTGCAGACCAGAGCAGGCCAGGATGCCTGCAGCCAGACCTGCAAGAAGCAGGCAGGACTGAGACTTTACTTGCAGCTGTGGCTGCGAAGCCAGACTCGGAGGCCAGTGTCCATACCTGCAAGAAGCAGGGAGGACCGTAAAACTGTCTGAAGTTTGCAGATTAGCTGGCCTGTTAGGGTATCCGGTTGATAGATAGACAGTGTCTAGTTATACAGTCAATTGATAGACACCATATGTTAGATAGACATTAGGTCGACAGGGGCAAAAGGTCGACATGAAAATGTAGACAGTACAAAAGGTTGACAGGGTCAAAGGTCATCAGGGTCAAAAGGTCGACATGAAAATGGTCAACATAAAAAAATATAGACAAATGTTTTTTTAAAGTTAACATGTTTTTGGACTATTTCATACCTTCTCTATCCATGTTGGCATAGAGTTGGTTATAAACCTGGTGGCGAGCACCTAAACACTGCACCATTGACCACTCTACTGAGCAAAAATACCCCAGAACATCACTACATACAATAATATGTATACATACATACCTCCCAACATGACCCTTTCCAGGAGGGACAGACTGCTCTGCTTCAGGACTTTTCTCTTAATTTATGATTGCCGGCACCTGTGTTGAACAGGTGAATGGATAAGAAAGGTGTTACAGCACAGGTGATGGCAATCATAAACTAAGAGGGAAGTCCAGGAGCAGAGCATTCTGTCCCTCCTGGAGAGGGTCATGTTGGGAGGTATGTACATACCTCCTAACATGACTCTCTCCAGGAGGGACACAATGCTCTGCTCCAGGGCTTCCCTCTTAATCTATGATTGCCCTCACCTGTGCTGAAACACCTTTCTTATCCATTAACCTGTTCAAAACAGGTGATGACAATCATACATTAAAAGTCCAAAAGCAGAGCATCCTGTTCCTCATGTTGGGAGGTATGTGTATATCTTGTGGCAGGGACAGCGTAATTCCATACCTCCCAACATGACCCTCTCCAGGAGGGACAACATGCTCTGCTCTTAGTTTTTCCTCTTAGTCTATGCTAGCCATCACCTGTGGTGAAACACCTTTCTTTTTCATTACCCGGTTCAACACAGGTGCCAGCAATCATAAATCAAGAGAAAAGTCCAGAAGCAGAGCAGTGTCCCTCCTGGAGGGGGTCATGTTGGGAGGTATGTAATTCCACATGAAGTTAATGTAGAATGTCCAGGTTTAGCAGAGCAAAAGCAGCAGGACTGAAGGGTCCAGTCCAGGTGTTGCCTCAATCAGTTGTCAGCCAGTAGCTAGGCTAATTAATTAAACTGCACCTGTGATCAGCCTTCAAGTATGTGTTCAGGGCATAGGACTTTGCTTCTGATGGTGACTAGCATGCAGAAGGGAGTGTGGGGATGTTGGCCACTGATCTTGTGCTGCTATGCTGACATGATCCTGTGCTACTATGAGCTGTTATGAACCTGTTCTGCTGTAACATATGCTGTTGGAGAGCTGCATAATAATCTGAACTGCAAGCTTGGTGTATGAAGCTGTATAGGAAAAAACTATGTGTTCCCTAATGCACACCGAGTGAAAAATATTACTACATAATAGTCAGATAATACAGGTCGGCACACCCTAACACTTTATTAACACTTATGATTTTCCCTATCACTTTGTTTGTATATATTATTTTAATCACACCACTTACATAGCACTTCTGTGCTTCTTATTAACCCCTATTAATTCTCACCTGTGTGCTGACCTGGGGTGGCCGACCTATGCCGACATCGTGGGGTCCTGCACCCCGGACCCATACCTAGTATTAGGGACCCCCAGTGACGGAGAAGCCTTGTCGATCGGCCTGGGGGCTTAACCCTATATTTGCAGATATACGCAACTAAGATCTCCGTATTATCTGACTATTATGTAGTAATATTTTTCACTCGGTGTGCATTAGGGAACACATAGTTTTTTCCTACACAGAATTACCCCTCCCTTTTAGCACCTGAGTGACATTACAATCTGATTGAGCAGCTTTCCATTTTGTGCATTGTATTTAGAGAGGCATGGATGGGTCAGCATTAGGAGGAATTGCTGACTCCAGAGTGCCATAGGGGAAGCCAGGGGTATCCCCAGGTAAGTTGGCTCTCAGATGCTGTAGGAGCCATTACCATGTGGCCTTACACTGGGAATTTAACCCAGACATATTTGTAATTATTTATGGGGTGGGTGTGGGGTGCGGTGGCCCCTGTGTCGGTGTGGCTGGGCTGCTTCAGGTCGGCACACCCTAACACTTTATTAACACTTAGGATTTTCCCTATCACTTTGTTTGTATATATTATTTTAATCACACCACTTACATAGCACTTCTGTGCTTCTTATTAACCCCTATTAATTCTCACCTGTGTGCTGACCTGGGGTGGCCGACCTATGCCGACATCGTGGGGTCCTGCACCCCGGACCCATACCTAGTATTAGGGACCCCCAGTGACGGAGAAGCCTTGTCGATCGGCCTGGGGGCTTAACCCTATATCTGCAGATATACGCAACTAAGATCTCCGTATTATCTGACTATTATGTAGTAATATTTTTCACTCGGTGTGCATTAGGGAACACATAGTTTTTTCCTACACAGAATTACCCCTCCCTTTTAGCACCTGAGTGACATTACAATCTGATTGAGCAGCTTTCCATTTTGTGCATTGTATGAAGCTGTATCCTGCCTGAGCTGGTAATAAAGAGTGTTGAACTTCTCATCCTGTATATGTGATTTCTTATCACAATGTATAGGAAGAGTCCTGGTGGTTCCGAACTTCTTCCGTTTACAGATGATGGAGGCCACTGTGCTCATTGGGACCTTCAAAGCAGCAGATATTTTTTTGTACCCTTCCCCAGATTTGTGCCTCGACACAATCCTGTCTTGGAGGTCTACAGACAATTTCTTTGACTTCATGCTTGGTTTGTGCTCAGACATGCACTGTCAAGTGTGGGACCTTATATAGAAAGGTGTGTGCCTTTCTAAATCATGTCCAAACAACTGAATTTACCACAGGTGGACCTGAGCTCAATTTTGAGTTTCATGGCAAAGGCTGTGAATACTTATGTACATGTGATTTCTTAGTTTTTTATTTTTAATAAATTTTCAAAAATCTCAAAAAAACTTTTTTCACGTTGTCATTATGAGGTATTGTGTATAGAATTTGAGGGGAAAAAATAATTCATTCCATTTTGGAATAAGGCTGTAACATAACACAATGTGGAAAAAGTGAAGCGCTGTGAATACTTTTCGGATGCAAAATATATATATATATATATATATATATATATGAGGAAGTGTCCGTCTATGGGGGCCATGACATGGGGCAAGCCTGGTACTATGGGTCAGATATACTGACGATGTCCTATTCATTTGGAGAGGGGACTCCACCTCACTAGATGAGTTTTGTGAATACCTTAATGCTAATAATAAAAACATCAAACTCACCTTCGTCCAAAGTCAAGAACAGATTAACTTCTTAGACTTGACTATTTTTGTTAAGGATGGGAAAATGGAGACCAAGACATATGTAAAACCCACCGATTGTAACTCTTTTATACCATTTTCTAGTAACCATCATCCCAATTGGTTAGCATCGGTCCCAAAAAGTCAGTTCTACAAAGTTAGAAAGAATTGTTCTAGAATGGAAGATTATCTAACACAAGGATCAATACTCAAGAAACAATTCCTGAATAAAGGCTATAAAGAGATCAAGGTAGAAGAACCTTTTGAACAATATGAAAAGACTAATAGGGAAGATATGACCACTATAAACACTGATATGACCACCACAAATACCAACATGGGATCGGCAGCAAATAAGGAGACAAGACCGAGTAAAGAGAAACCTGGAATCACGTTTATCACCAAATACAACAGTCAATATAAAGATCTCGAATATATCATAAAGAAACATTGGAATGTGCTGTTACAAGATTCCATCCTGCGAGAATATATTACGGAGAAACCGAGATTTGTTTACCGGAGAGCTGACAATAGGGGTAATTCTGAGTTGATCGCAGCAGCAAGTTTGTTAGCAATTGGGCAAAACCATGTGCACTGCAGGGGGAGCAGATATAACATTTGCAGAGAGAGTTAGATTTGGGTGGGTTATTTTTAGTGATGAGCGGGTTCGGTTCCTCGGAAACCGAACCCCCCCGAACTTCACCCATTTTACACGGGTCCGAGGCATACTCGGATTCTCCCGTATGGCTCGGTTAACCCGAGCGCGCCCGAACGTCATCATCCCGCTGTCGGATTCTCGCGAGATTCAGATTCTATATAAGCAGCCGCGCGTCGCCGCCATTTTCACTCGTGCATTGGAAATGTTAGGGAGAGGACGTGGCTGGCGGCCTCTCCGTTTATTAATGTTGATGCAAATATTTGTGCTTATTGCTTAATTGTGGGGACTGGGGAGCAGCTGTATTATATAGGAGGAGTACAGTGCAGAGTTTTGCTGACAGTGACCACCAGTATACGTTGTCTGCCTGAAAAACACTCCATATCTGTGCTCCGTGTGCTGCATATATCTGTGCTCAAACTGCTTAATTGTGGGGACTGGGGACCAGCAGTATTATATAGGAGGAGTACAGTGCAGAGTTTTGCTGACCAGTGACCACCAGCATTATACGTTGTCTGCCCAGAAAAACGCTCCATATCTGTGCTCAGTGTGCTGCATATATCTGTGCTCACACTGCTTTATTGTGGGGACTGGGGACCAGCAGTATTATATAGGAGGAGTACAGTGCAGAGTTTTGCTGACAGTGACCACCAGTATATATAGCAGTACGGTACAGAAGGCCACTGCTCTACCTACCTCTGTGTCGTCAAGTATACTATCCATCTAGATTCTATACCTGTGGTGCATTTTAGTTTTGCAGTTTGCTGATAGTGACCACCAGTATATATAGCAGTATGGTACGGAAGGCCACTGCTCTACCTACCTCTGTGTCGTCAAGTATACTATCCATCTAGATTCTATACCTGTGGTGCATTTTAGTTTTGACCACCAGTATATATAGCAGTATGGTACGGAAGGCCACTGCTCTACCTACCTCTGTGTCATCAAGTATACTATCCATCTAGATTCTATACCTGTGGTGGATTTTAGTTTTGCAGTTTGCTGACAGTGACCACCAGTATATATAGCAGTACGGTACGGAAGGCCACTGCTCTACCTACCTCTGTGTCGTCAAGTATACTATCTATCTAGATTATATACCTGTGGTGCATTTTAGTTTTGCAGTTTGCTGACAGTGACCACCAGTATATATAGCAGTACGGTACGGAAGGCCACTGCTCTACCTACCTCTGTGTCGTCAAGTATACTATCTATCTAGATTATATACCTGTGGTGCATTTTAGTTTTGCAGTTTGCTGACAGTGACCGCCAGTATATATAGCAGTACGGTACGGAAGGCCACTGCTCTACCTACCTCTGTGTCATCAAGTATACTATCCATCTAGATTATATACCTGTGGTGCATTTTAGTTTTGCAGTTTGCTGACAGTGACCACCAGTATATATAGCAGTACGGTATGGAAGACCACTGCTCTACCTACCTCTGTGTCGTCAAGTATACTATCTATCTAGATTCTATACCTGTGGTGCATTTTAGTTTTGCAGTTTGCTGACAGTGACCACCAGTATATATAGCAGTACGGTACGGAAGGCCACTGCTCTACCTACCTCTGTGTCGTCAAGTATACTATCCATCTAGATTCTATACCTGTGGTGCATTTTAGTTTTGCAGTTTGCTGACAGTGACCAATAGTAAATATAGCAGTACGGTATGGAAGGCCACTGCTCTACCTACCTCTGTGTCGTCAAGTATACTATCCATCTAGATTCTATACCTGTGGTGCATTTTAGTTTTGCAGTTTGCTGACAGTGACCACCAATATATATAGCAGTACGGTACGGAAAGGCCACTGCTCTACCTACCTCTGTGTCGTCAAGTATACTATCCATCCAAACCTGTGGTGCATTTCAGTTGTGCGCAGTATATATAGTAGTAGGCCATTGCTATTGATACTGGCATATAATTCCACACATTAAAAAATGGAGAACAAAAATGTGGAGGTTAAAATAGGGAAAGATCAAGATCCACTTCCACCTCGTGCTGAAGCTGCTGCCACTAGTCATGGCCGAGATGATGAAATGCCATCAACGTCGTCTGCCAAGGCCGATGCCCAATGTCATAGTAGAGAGCATGTAAAATCCAAAAAACAAAAGTTCAGTAAAATGACCCAAAAATCAAAATTGAAAGCGTCTGATGAGAAGCGTAAACTTGCCAATATGCCATTTATGACACGGAGTGGCAAGGAACGGCTGAGGCCCTGGCCTATGTTCATGGCTAGTGGTTCAGATTCACATGAGGATGGAAGCACTCATCCTCTCGCTAGAAAAATGAAAAGACTTAAGCTGGCAAAAGCACAGCAAAGAACTGTGCGTTCTTCTAAATCACAAATACCCAAGGAGAGTCCAATTGTGTCGGTTGCGATGCCTGACCTTCCCAACACTGGACGGGAAGAGCTTGCGCCTTCCACCATTTGCACGCCCCCTGCAAGTGCTGGAAGGAGCACCCGCAGTCCAGTTCCTGATAGTCAAATTGAAGATGTCACTGTTGAAGTACACCAGGATGAGGATATGGGTGTTGCTGGCGCTGGGGAGGAAATTGACAAGGAGGATTCTGATGGTGAGGTGGTTTGTTTAAGTCAGGCACCCGGGGAGACACCTGTTGTCCGTGGGACGAATATGGCCATTGACATGCCTGGTCAAAATACAAAAAAAAAATCACCTATTCGGTGTGGAATTATTTCAACACAAATGCGGACAACAGGTGTCAAGCCGTGTGTTGCCTTTGTCAAGCTGTAATAAGTAGGGAAAGGTCGTTAACCACCTAGGAACATCCTCCCTTATACGTCACCTGGTCCGCATTCATCAGAAGTCAGTGACAAGTTCAAAAACTTTGGATGGCAGCGGAAGCAGTCCACTGACCACTAAATCCCTTCCTCTTGTAACCAAGCTCCTGCAAACCACACCACCAACTCCCTCAATGTCAATTTCCACCTTACACAGGAAAGCCAATAGTCCTGCAGGCCATGTCACTGGCAAGTCTGACGAGTCCTCTCCTGCCTGGGATTCCTCCGTTGCATCCTTGAGTGTAACGCCTACTGCTGCTGGCACTGCTGTTGTTGCTGCTGGGAGTCGATCGTCATCCCAGAGGGGAAGTCGGAAGACCACTTGTACTACTTCCAGTAAGCAATTGACTGTCCAACAGTCCTTTGCGAGGAAGATGAAATATCACAGCAGTCATCCTGCTGCAAAGCGGATAACTCAGGTCTTGTCAGCCTGGGTGGTGAGAAACATGGTTCCGGTATCCACCGTTAATTCAGAGGCAACTAGAGACTTGTTTGAGGTACTGTGTCCCCGGTACCAAATACCATCTAGGTTCCATTTCTCTAGGCAGGCGATACCGAAAATGTACACAGACGTCAGAAAAAGAGTCACCAGTGTCCTAAAAAATGCAGTTGTACCCAATGTCCACTTAACCACGGACATGTGGAGCAGGGCAGACTCAGGACTATATGACTGTGACAGCCCACTGGGTAGATGTATTGCCTCCCGCAGCAAGAACAGCAGCGGCGGCACCAGTAGCAGCATCTCGCAAACGCCAACTCGTTCCTAGGCAGGCTACACTTTGTATCACCGCTTTCCATAAGAGGCACACAGCTGACAACCTCTTACAGAAACTGAGGAACATCATCGCAGAATGGCTTACCCCAATTGGACTCTCCTGGGGATTTGTGACATCGGACAACGCCAGCAATATTGTGCGTGCATTACATCTGGGCAAATTCCAGCACGTCCCATGTTTTGCACATACATTGAATTTGGTGGTGCAGAATTATTTAAAAAACGACAGGGGCGTGCAAGAGATGCTGTCGGTGGCCCGAAGAATTGCGGGCCACTTTCGGCATTCAGCCACCGCGTGCCGAAGACTGGAGCATCAGCAAACAGTCCTGAACCTGCCCTGCCATCATCTGAAGCAAGAGGTGGTAACGAGGTGGAATTCAACCCTCTATATGCTTCAGAGGATGGAGGAGCAGCAAAAGGCCATTCAAGCCTATACATCTGCCCACGATATAGGCAAAGGAGGGGGAATGCACCTGACTCAAGCGCAGTGGAGAATGATTTCAACGTTGTGCAAGGTTCTGCAACCCTTTGAACTTGCCACACGTGAAGTCAGTTCAGACACTGCCAGCCTGAGTCAGGTCATTCCCCTCATCAGGCTTTTGCAGAAGTGCTGGAGACATTGAAGGAGGAGCTAAAACAGAGCGATTCCGCTAGGCATGTGGGACTTGTGGATGGAGCCCTTAATTCGCTTAACCAGGATTTACGGGTGGTCAACCTGTTGAAATCAGAGCACTACATTTTGGCCACCGTGCTCGATCCTAGATTTAAAACCTACGTTGTATCTCTCTTTCCGGCAGACACAAGTCTGCAGAGGTTCAAAGACCTGCTGGTGAGAAAATTGTCAAGTCAAGCGGAACGTGACCCGTCAACAGCTCCTCCTTCACCTACTCCCGTAACTGGGGGTGCGAGGAAAAGGCTAAGAATTCCGAGCCCACCCGCTGGCGGTGATGCAGGGCAGTCTGGAGCGAGTGCTGACATCTGGTCCGGACTGAAGGACCTGCCAACGATTACTGACATGTCGTCTACTGTCACTGCATATGATTCTGTCACCATTGAAAGAATGGTGGAGGATTATATGAGTGACCGCATCCAATTAGGCACGTCAGACAGTCCGTACATATACTGGCAGGAAAAAGAGGCAATTTGGAGGCCCTTGCACAAACTGACTTTATTCTACCTAAGTTGCCCTCCCTCCAGTGTGTACTCCGAAAGAGTGTTTAGTGCAGCCGCTCACCTTGTCAGCAATCGGCGTACGAGGTTACTTCCAGAAAATGTGGAGAAGATGATGTTCATCAAAATGAATTATAATCAATTCCTCCGTGGAGACATTCACCAGCAATTGCCTCCAGAAAGTACACAGGGATCTGAGATGGTGGATTCCAGTGGGGACAAATTAATAATCTGTGAGGAGGGGGATGTACACAGTGAAAGGGGTGAGGAATCGGAGGATGATGATGAGGTGGACATCTTGCCTCTGTAGAGCCAGTTTGTGCAAGGAGAGATTGATTGCTTCTTTTTTGGTGGGGGCCCAAACCAACCAGTCATTTCAGTCACAGTCGTGTGGCAGACCCTGTCGCTGAAATGATGGGTTCGTTAAAGTGTGCATGTCCTGTTTATACAACATAAGGGTGGGTGGGAGGGCCCAAGGACAATTCCATCTTGCACCTCTTTTTTCTTTCATTTTTCTTTGCATCATGTGCTGTTTGGGGACTATTTTTTTGAAGTGCCATCCTGTCTGACACTGCTGTGCCACTCCTAGATGGGCCAGGTGTTTGTGTCGGCCACTTGGGTCGCTTAGCTTAGTCACACAGCTACCTCATTGCGCCTCTTTTTTTCTTTGCATCATGTGCTGTTTGGGGACTATTTTTTTGAAGTGCCATCCTGTCTGACACTGCAGTGCCACTCCTAGATGGGCCAGGTGTTTGTGTCGGCCACTTGTGTCGCTTAGCTTAGCCATCCAGCGACCTCGGTGCAAATTTTAGGACTAAAAATAATATTGTGAGGTGTTCAGAATAGACTGAAAATGAGTGTAAATTATGGTTATTGAGGTTAATAATACTATGGGATCAAAATGACCCCCAAATTCTATGATTTAAGCTGTTTTTGAGGGTCTTTTTCTAAAAAAAACACCCGAATCCAAAACACACCCGAATCCGACAAAAAAATTTCAGGCAGGTTCCGCGTCCGAATCCAAAACACGGCCGCGGAACCGAATCCAAAACCAAAACACAAAACCCGAAAAATTTCCGGTGCACATCACTAGTTATTTTGTTTCTGTGCAGGGTAAATACTGTCTGCTTTATTTTTACACTGCAATTTAGATTTCAGTTTGAATCCACCCCACCCAAATCTAACTCTCTCTGCACGTTATATCTGCCCCACCTGCAGTGCACATGGTTTTGCCCAACTGCTAACAAAGTTGCTGCTGTGATCAACTCAGAATTAGGCTCTAGGGGGGTCATTCCGAGTTGTTCGCTCGTTATTTTTTTTCGCAACGGAGCGATTAGTCGCGAATGCGCATGCGCAATGTCCGCAGTGCGACTGCGCCAAGTAAATTTGCTATGCAGTTAGGAATTTTACTCACGGTTTTTTCTTCGTTCTGGTGATCGTAATGTGATTGACAGGAAGTGGGTGTTTCTGGGCGGAAACTGGCCGTTTTATGGGTGTGTGCGAAAAAACGCTACCGTTTCTGGGAAAAATGCGGGAGTGGCTGGAGAAACGGAGGAGTGTCTGGGCGAACGCTGGGTGTGTTTGTGACGTCAAACCAGGAACGACAAGCACTGAACTGATCGCAGATGCCGAGTAAGTTTGAAGCTACTCAGAAACTGCTAAGAGGTGTGTAATCGCAATTTTGAGAATCTTTCGTTCGCAATTTTACTATGCTAAGATTCACTCCCAGTAGGCGGCGGCTTAGCGTGTGCAAAGCTGCTAAAAGCAGCTTGCGAGCGAACAACTCGGAATGAGGGCCATTATACGGTCCAGGGTAGTTACCAGCATGTTAGATACTGGGAATAAAAAGAACTCCATTAAATCCAAAGGTTTTTATTGATGTGGTTCTTGCCAAATGTGCAGAAATTGCAAGGGAACCAACTCTGCAATCACCGAATACACATCCACCGCTAACCATAAGGAATTTCCCATCAAAGACTTCATTACTTGCAACAGCAAGAATGTGGTCTATTTACTGGAATGCGCCTGTAAAAAACATTACGTGGGTAGGACCACACGCAAATTAAAAGAGGACAGGTGAACATTTGCGGAACATCAAGAATGGACTTATCACGCACGGTGTGTCAGCCCACTTCAAGAATGAACATAAATGTAACATCGCCCATTTAGTCTCTTTCTGTGGGGTTCACTCCATTCAAAACAACTGGAGAAAAAACGATTCTGAAGAAAGATTAGCACGTAAAGAAATGCAAACTATCTTCGACTTAAGCACTTTGGTCCCTAAAGGTCTAAATCTGGACTTTGAAACCAAATGGTTTCTTTAATGTGAGTTTAGACCCCTACCTAATCGCTGTGTCCTTCTCTAAACCTATTCAGGGTCACCCTTATCCCAGGTTTAAAAATCCCAGACCTGTCTCTAGGCCAACATTATGGCCCTCATTCCGAGTTGATCGGTCGCAAGGCGAATTTAGCAGAGTTACACACGCTAAGCCGCCGCCTACTGGGAGTGTATCTTAGCATCTTAAAATTGCGACCGATGTATTCGCAATATTGCGATCCCAAACTACTTAGCAGTTTTAGAGTAGCTCCACACTTACTCTGCCTGTGCGATCATTTCAGTGCTTGTCGTTCCTGGTTTGACGTCACAAACACACCCAGCGTTCGCCCAACCACTCCCCCGTTTCTCCGGCCACTCCTGCGTTTTTCCGGAAACGGTAGCGTTTTCAGCCACACGCCCATAAAACGCCGTGTTTCCGCCCAGTAACACCCATTTCCTGTCAATCACATTACGATCGCCGGAGCGATGAAAAAGCCGTGAGTAAAAATACTTTCTTCATAGCAAAGATACTTGGCGCAGTCGCAGTGCGAATATTGCGCATGCGCACTAAGCGGAATTTCACTGCGATGCGATGAAAAATACCGAGCGAACGACTCGGAATGAGGGCCTATACTTTTTAATATGCTTTTCATACCATCTTCATTATACTCTATATTCTTTAAAGTCAATATAGCAAAAACAGTTTATTTCATACAAACTCATTGAATTTAAGTTTGTCTGGATACTCTTTTTTATTAACACTTTTTATTAACACCCTTTGTTATATGTCAATGTCAATTATTTATACACCTCTCAAAAGCTACCCTTGTCTCCATGTTATATAATTGTTGTGGAACGCAAGCACTACCACCACAGGGTATGCCTATGTAATGTGGATATAACCCTTTCCCCGGACTATATGTAATTACATCTAAATCTCTTTACAAAAGTTCCTTTATAATCTGTTTACAAAAGTTCCTTTAGAAATCCTCCACAGATCCCCTGCTAGTACTATTCTTATTGAGTAACGTCCGGGTCCTTGGAACGCACTCGTCATTCCGTCCCGGAGCGTGCCGTATGTCACATGTATAGGATGCGCGGGACGCAGCGCCAAGCACGCCCACCCCTGCTTTCCTCTATTATTCACGTCACGTGTTTGTGACGTAAATGAAGGCCCTCCTGTCCCCCTTCCAGAACGCAGGCTTCTTCCTGCATTAATTACATTGATTAAGTCCCATAGTCTTACATCCGGTGACTTACGGGACCCTATTAGGTCAGGACCGGATTTCCGCCGGAAGTGGTCTGCGTACAAAAGGGCCGGAACGCAAATCATTAATTAATGTCTTTTAATGTTTTTTAAGATCACGGTACAGTTTTATGTTGAACACAATATATATAAGGATACAGTATTACTTCCACCACTGACATATTATATTAATACCATTGATATCCCGGTATAAGGGATATTTATATCCTTTATTTGAATCAATTATCCTCCTCCACCCCTCAAGGGGATGGACTGGGAATTTAAGGTATATATGGACAGTATGTACAATGGACACTTACCTTGACAAAGACTGTATGTGGAAACGCGTTGGTTTTATTTGGAAGACACCTGATTTCTTGGGGGTTAAGTCCCCAAGGAAAGTGGCAGTCCAGACATCACTACTATCCAGGTTCTGTTCTGTTTTATTGCATCTGCCCCCCAAGTCACTTGTGCTTCCCTTTTTACATACATCACTGTGGATGTGTTTTTAATGTCTGTACTATTAAAACTCATTTTAAATACATTTCCTGATTCTCTCACCTGAGTTTAAAAGGGTACAATTAAGAAGGAGGGAAAATAACCTCCCTATACCTTAAAACTTGATACTGGCTAGTGAACACCACACCATTGGTTCCTTTTTCTGTTTGCTTTTGTGGTTATCACAAGAAAAAGCGACAAGGAGGGGACTACTGGTGTAAGACACCCTGCCGGAAAGCCAGTGCTGGTTCTGGACGAATAGAATCCGTGAGGGAGAGACGATTGAAAGATACCTTTATGAGCATTATCCATTATTTTTTAACATGAGTTGGGTACGCTTTACTTAGAGATCCCTTCTTCATTTTCCTCATCTCCTTGTCAAAGATACCTTTATATAAGGATCCGCATACGTGCCTACGTAAGTTTGGTACGTTGGGAATCTTCCAACTGCTTATATAGTGATAATGTTGATATTATCTTAGACCAAAAAGCTTTACCTCTAGATACACTATTACCGTGGAGCCGCTATGGCCACTAGACCAAATACACGTGCTACGCACTTTGTACGCTATTTGCGTACAGAGTCCCGCACGTGGTACGTACTTGGCGTACACACGCCGCGCTGAGTGTACAGAGTACGCTCAGCGTGCGCACACACAATTGATAACCTTTAAACCTTACTAATGATATAATGCAATGATAAGATTACACTTTAAACCTTTAGCAGCAAAGTACTGCAACAATGTTATATCTTTAAACCTTAAGTAGCGCTGACGGTATAAAGTAACCGCAGTGCGTACACCTTATCAATACCAATACACCTTATACAGATAAATACACTTTAAAACCCTTGCAGGAAAGTGAAGACACAACACTGATTTGTAGTTGACACCACAGGGTTCTAAGGCCACAGTGGATTAATTCCAAAAGGTAAAACAATACAAATCATACACTACAGGCTAACAAGATAAATCTAAACAGAATAATGGCTACAGAGAATGTACATAGGTGAGAATGTTCGCAAGCGCAACCCGGCCGGTCCTCCGCTAGTCAGAGAGAAAGCGTTCAGAGTCTTCTGACCTGCCAGGCAACAATGGGCTTTTTATACGCAACATGCATACACAATACAATGGTCACTGTAATCTCATTGTCCATTGGACACAGGGATGTGTCTTTACATTACAGAAGAGGTCATAGGTTGATTTGAAAGGGTGGGCGATGTCTTTCCCCAACTGCTCTTGTGGGTGGTATCCTCTGGATTCCCGCCGCATACATAATATACAGTAAATACAGTTAATATCTATATTCTACTTTTGCACATAACTATACGCAGGAACATGCGATCTTTCTCTAACCAACACCGGAATGTTACCCTCAAAATACCCTACAGCTGGATACTAGACATCACCTTCCAACCTTTATCTGACCCTTCCTATCATGCAAAGGCGAATCTCTTAGTCCAGGAACTGTTAAAACTATTAATACTCGCTGATGTGGTGTAAGGGAGTAATATCTAAAATGTACACTATTTGGGTTAAATATGTAATGTTCTAATAACCCTCTACGCGCTCACAAACTCTACCGTAAATGCGCATACCACGCGCTAAGGCGCATGGCCGTGGGGAGCTACTTTACGCAAATTGCAGACTGAGTGCACGCGCAGCGGGCATGTGCATGGGGTTAGTACAAGGCATATGCATTACAATATTTTTCGACTTTAACAGTCCACCCTTTGGCAGTCAACAATAACTGCCGCTATCTAAACATTAAACAGAAAAATATACAATACAATATCTACAGATGGGTGGATGGTAGGAGGAGAGGTGTAGGCGGGAAAGGTATGACCTAGTGAGATAGTGCATGTATGTATGAAATCCATGTCTGAGGGGCATGTATCATCGTGCCGTATATGTTCTAGATAAGCTTCGAGGTATTGCGAAGTATACATTAAATCCTTCTCATCCCATATTAAGGGTCTGTAAGTGGGCCAACAAACACTACCAAGCTTTTTTCGGCTTCTTGTTCCAGCAAATGGGGTGCACATTTAGTTGATGATACATGGAGGGGGAAACACATGTGAATGCTAATATATGTATATATATCACCTGTCGACTATGTGTGTCACTACCTGAAGGTTGTAGGGATGAAGATAAGACACGTATCACAAATACAATCACATAACATTTGTGCAATCGTTCTTGGGTGTTCATCAAAGTCTTGTCCGGATGGGTGTATTTTTGCTGAGAGTGTTCATCAAAGTCTTTTCTGGATGGGTGCATTTTTGCTGAGAGTGTTCATCAAAGTCTTGTCCGGATGGGTGTATTTTTGCTGAGAGTGTTCATCAAAGTCTTTTCTGGATGGGTGCATTTTTGCTGAGAGTGTTCATCAAAGTCTTTTCTGGAAGGGTGCATTTTTGCTGAGAGTGTTCATCAAAGTCTTTTCTGGATGGGTGTATTTTTGCTGAGAGAAAAACAGAGGTAAAACGGGTGAAAGAAACGGACCGTGGAATCACGTTTTATCACAACATTGTCTCTATTGATGGGTCATAAATTAAATCAGTTGCTGTAACAATGTCCCCGCTCCTTAAACTCATCACTTTGGTACCGTGCTTGCGCCACGTTAAAACTCTAACACATCTAAATATCAAACCAATCATTATGACAACTCCCAGGATACAAAGGAGAAACTTTCCTACACTCACGATAACATTTTGAGCCCATTCTCCTAAACCTGAGAACCAATTGCGTGGGTTCAACCATGAGACCCAGCCGGTCAGTTCATTACTCACAGCAGTAAGGGTAAGGTTGTGTCTCCACCGGAACTCCCACTTCAATTGCAAGATATCGTCCATCTTTTGATCTATGACCTCGGTTGGGTCATCAGTGTTGTTTGTGATGTACGTGCAGCACTTCACACCATACTGAGTTGCCAAGGTGACACAGTACCCGCCTGTCACCGCTGTGATATAATTTAGAACCATCCTGTGCTGGATCAGTTCCGTTTTGTAAGCTTGCAACTCCCTCCCTGTATACCTGAAGGTGTCATCATACATCTCGGTGATATTATCTATCAGGTTCGCTAGCGCATGGATATACCTATAATTTATAATTCCTCTGGCGGTATGGGTGATATCTAACGCAAGTAGGAATTGAATCCCGGTGGATTCGTGGATCAAATCAGAGGCTGCGTGCTCTGTCCTATCTATAAGGTGTCTCTTAACGATGTGTTCATAATGAGTGTGAGTGTAAGGAGCTTGAGCATTGCGGTGAACGTCTTTCATCTTATTATGGGTTATGGTCAATACTTCTGGCAACACTCTTCCAATGTAACACAATCCCTCTGAGTTTGGGGCAAGCCACTTATACGCCTTCCTCCCGCATATGAAATATGCATCATCGGGGAGAACATATGGGACAGAATATGACATTACCATATTGCAAACCTTCCAAGTGAAAAATCCTATCCCTAACTCTCTCATCTGTTCAGTACACATATCAGGCTGTATGATATGCGCACAGTATCCTGGTGATACTTCTCCAACCCGCATGGTCCTACTTCCTAGAGTATACCTGTACCGAAAATACCTTCCACCGTCGGCTATTTGGCATATAAGTTCAGTGTCTACGGGTATTCTGTCAGCTCTGTGTGAAAATGCCATGGTTTGGTTATTCCATGTCACTTCCCAATTTCCCGGCTTTCGGGAATTGGAAATGTTGAAACAAACTAAGGATCTATCCACGTGATATTGGTGGAGCTTCAAACTAGGGGGCCTAGAAATATTAAATTTCTTGTCCACCGGTCTCCCACCCCTTAATTCAAGTACCTCATCTATTGTTAAAGGATACGGTACTAGTCCTGACTTGCTCTGACCTTGAGGTACTTGTGAGCACACCCAGCATTCTGTTTGGTTTAAAACCTTACCCACTAATGAGTGATAATCACTCAATGGATGACGGTCCATGTTGATATTAAGGCTGGACTGACATCTCTGGATGCACCCGTCCTCAACTATGTTTTCACAGTTTCTACAAATACAATTTTCCTCAGCCAATAACCCTTCACAGTGCCTCCTAGTTTCTTGACTTCTAGATCGTTTTCTGATACTCGCCTTTGCTCGATGGATGTGTTGCTCTTGGAATTCTACAAATCCGTCCTTGCCATCAGAACCCATTCCAGATCCTTTCTCGACCTCTCTGGTACTCTCACCGAAACAGACTGCTCTGGTCAACAACAGGGTCAACAGGAAAACCCGGAATGCAGTCTCTTGGGGTAAGTCCATCTTGTTAAGGGGAGAGAAAAAGTAGCGAGGAAGGGGGGGAAAGGAGGGTAATGGGAGATGGAGAAAATAATAAAAAGGAAAAAGAAATTTGGTGCGACAACCGCCTCTGGTCTTGTAGTTCTCTGTGCTCAGGTGCCGTGACAACAGTCCTGCCTCTCAGCCTTCCCGGAACAGGCACTCCAGTGATACGATTTCCTCTACACTCTGCTCTTTGTCACGGGCTTTCTCTGGGTCAGCGACCTTCTTACAGTGGGACGAGTGGACCCAAGTCTCTCTCTCGGATAACCTTTAATGCTGTTGTGCTGGTTAGTAAGACTTGGTACGGTCCTTCCCACCGGTCAATACGGCAACCTGAGCGTAGAAAATTTAGAATCATTACATAATCCCCAGGTTCAATGTCATGACAATTACTGTTTGGTAGGTCAGGAGTCACCAGCTTTAGATTTCTGTTTTGAGTCCTCAACTGCTTTCTCATCTTAACCAAATATTTTACAGTCACCTCATTATTGCATTTCAAATCATCCTGGGGGTCAATCATTACATGGGGTTGTCGACCAAAAAGAATCTCAAAGGGTGATAGGTTAAGGGGGGACCTGGGAGTGGTTCTGATGCTGTACAATACAAGTGGCAAAGCTTCTGGCCATAACAATCCAGTTTCAGCCATCACTTTGCTCAGCTTGTTCTTAATAGTGCTGTTTACTCTTTCCACTTTCGCACTCGCCTGTGGGCGGTACGGAGTATGCAGCTTACTATTAATTCCCATCAGTTTGCACATTACCTGAAAGACTTCACCTGTAAAATGGGTACCCCTATCGCTTTCAATTATCCTAGGGATACCATATTTGCACACAAATTCCTGCACAATTTTTTTGCAGTGAACGCAGCAGTATTTGTGGCAGCGGGGAACGCTTCTACCCAATTTGAAAACACGTCAATACAAACTAACACATACTTTAAATTTCTGCAGGGTGGCAACTGTATGAAATCAATTTGTATTACCTGAAAAGGGCCGTCTGTCGGCAGGATATGGGATGGTTCTGTTGGTATTGACTTCCAATATTCTTCCTCAAGCAGATAAGACATGTCATTGCTCTCTTATCCGCATGAGAAGAGAATCCTGGCGCACACCAGTAGGCTCTCACCAGCTTACACATGCCCTCTTTGCCCAGATGAGTCAGACCGTGTGCCGCCTCAGCTAAGCTTGGAAGATATGCTCTGGGGGCTACTGGCTTACCCTGTCCATCTGTCCAGAGTCCTGAGGACTCCTGGCCATATTCTTTTGACCTCCAGACTGCCTTTTCCTGTGGAGAACACAAATTTTGCATTTCACTTAATTTTTGTGTGTTGACGGTATTGAATACCATCAGTTGTGTGATATCTGTCTGTATGGGGGTGCTGGCTGCTGATTTAGCAGCTTCGTCTGCCCGGCTGTTACCAAGTGACACTGGGTCTTGACTGTAAGTGTGGGCTTTGCACTTGATAACAGCCACTCTGTCAGGTTCCTGTATTGCTGTTAGAAGCCTTTTTATATGGGATGCATGCTCTACAGGTGTGCCAGCTGCCGTCATGAAATTTCTGAGGCGCCATAGGGCCCCGAAATCATGCACTACTCCAAAGGCATACCTAGAATCTGTATATATATTGGCTGACTTACCCTTAGCCAATTCACACGCTCTGGCTAGGGCGACCAGCTCAGCAACTTGTGCTGAGTGCAGTGGGCCCAGGGGTTCAGCTTCTATGATACCTTTGTCATCTACGACTGCGTATCCAGTACACAAGTCTCCCAAGTCCGTCTGTCTGTGGCAACTACCGTCAGTGTAAAAAGTAAAATCTACGCCTTCCAGTGGGTTGTCACTAATGTCGGGTCTTGCAGTGAAAGTTTGGTTCAGATATTCCATACAATCATGTGTGTCAGTGTCTGTACTAAATCCTCCTTCACCATTATTCTCATCCTCCACCCTTTGTGCCTGTCCAGGCACACCTGGGAGATAAGTTGCAGGATTTAGTGCGCTGCATCTCTTTATGGTGATGTTTACAGGTGCCATTAGTGCTAATTCCCACCTTGTAAACCGTGCTGATGAGACATGTCTGGTTTGGGCAGAGTTCAGTAAGGCTGATACTGCATGAGGTGTATGTATGGTCAGGTTGTGTCCCAACACTACATCTTCACTTTTTCTCACTAGCAATGCTATCGCTGCAACACTTCGCAAGCATGTGGGGAGAGACCGTGCTACGGTGTCCAACTGTGCACTATAGTAAGCTACCGGCCTGCTGGCATCACCATGTCTCTGGGTTAGGACACCTGCCGCACACCCAACACTTTCCATACCGTACAACTCAAAAGGTTTCCCATAATCTGGCATGCCTAATGCAGGTGCCTGTGATAGGCATTGTTTAAGTCTCTCAAATGCCAGTTCGGACTCATCTGTGTGAGAGATCCGATTTGGTTTGTTCGAGGAGACCATTTCCTGCAAAGGTAAAGCCAGTATGGAGAACCCTGGGATCCAGTTTCGGCAGTACCCACACATTCCAAGGAAAGTGCGGATCTGCTGCTGGGTTTGTGGCAGAGTCATGTCGCGAATCGCCTGTATTCTATCAGCGGTGAGGTGTCTCAGTCCTTGTGTCAAGCAATGTCCCAAATATTTCACCTTGGTCTGGCACAACTGTAACTTATCCTTTGAAACCTTGTGTCCCGTATTAGAAAGAAGCTGTTTCGTGTCTTTCAAGGACGACTCGAGTGAATCTGAACACAGCAGTAAGTCATCTACATACTGTATTAATACTGATCCGCTCTCAGGTTGAAAGGATTGTAAACAGTCATGCAAAGCCTGGGAGAAAATACTTGGGCTGTCAATGAAACCTTGGGGTAGGCGAGTCCAGGTGTACTGTACTCCCCTGTATGTGAATACAAACAAGTATTGGCTGTCAGGGTGCAGAGGGACCGAAAAGAAAGCAGAACAGAGGTCAATGACAGTAAAAAATTTTGCAGTAGGGGGAATCTGCATGAGGATGACAGCTGGATTTGGCACTACGGGGAATTGGCTCTCAACTATCTTGTTTATCCACCTTAGATCCTGCACTAGCCTGTAACCCCTCCCCCACTCTTTTTTACAGGGAAGATGGGACTATTGGAAGTGCAGGACGTCCTAACTAGGATGCCCTGTTGTAGCAAGCGCTCTATGACTGGGCACACTCCTAATTCCACCTCTGGCTTCAGAGGATACTGTGGGATTTTTTAAACTATCCTACCATCTTTTACTTGCACTACTACAGGAGCTACATTTGCCATCAATCCAGTGTCTTGTCCATCTTTGGTCCAGAGGGATTCCGGTATCTGGGAGATCATTTCCTCTACTTTGGATGGGCACCTGTCTATAACAGCAGAGTGTGACATTAACCTTTGTGGGGTGTCTAACATATCCTGCACTTCCTGAACGTGATTCTCGGGTATATCTAAGAAGACACCCTCAGGAGTACAATATATGACACACCTCATTTTACACAATAAATCTCTCCCAAGTAGATTAGTCGGAGCTGATGCAGCTAGCAAAAAGGAGTGCTTGGTTTGCAAAGGCCCTATCGTAATCTCTGCTGGTCTACTTAAAGGATAGTGTTGCACTACTCCTGTTACCCCCATTGCTGAAACTGTTTACCCGTTGTTTTCATACCTACCGTTGAATTTAACACTGACCTGGCCGCCCCTGTATCTACAAGGAAAGGTAGTGATCTACCAGCTACATCAACTGTAACCTCGGGTTCATTTCCAAGGCTAGCAATCAACTTCACTGGCTGCAAACTACAGGTGTGGCCTAATCCCTATTGTATGTTGTGACCCTCCCGCAGCGCGCTGGCAGCTACAATATGTGAGGGGGGTAGCTGAGAATTTTCAGAGGTCTGCCAGTCCCTCCTAGGTGGGTACCCCCTTGTTTCCCCTGCATGTGGCTCATAATTCCTCCTATGCGGTCCCTGATCCCAATTACGTGTGTTATGCTGTGAGTCATGTTCTGGTCTAGGGGGTCGATATACGTTGCTTTTATAATTACAGTTCCGTGCATAATGTCCTTCCCTCTTGCAATTATAACATTTCACTACATACGACTTACCATCAGGGGTCTGGGGTATTGGCTGATGTGGCTTTGTTGTCAGGGCTTTGATACTTACGGTCATCAGCTTATCCCCCTGTGACTCCCTGTGCTTAATGATGTTCCGATCGTGCTCGATAGCGGACTCTCTTAATGCAGCCACCGAAATACCTCTCTAGTTAGGTTGAGTGGTTTGTACCCTTGTTCTCAACGTTTCTTTCAAGCCGTCCATTAATACGGACACAGCTACCTCTCTATGATGTACATTTTCCTTAATGTTCTCGACCCCAGTGTATCTAGCCATTTCCTGCAGTGCTCGATGGAAATATTCAGAAGCAGTTTCACCTTCTTTTTGTCTTATGGAAAAGATTTTATTCCACTTGACAACAGTAGGGAAATATACTCCTAACTGCAGATTGATCTGTCGTACATTCTCCTGAGTGTACTCATCAGTGAGAGGTACTTCTGCATCTAATTTACAATCAGCAATGAATTTCACAGGGTCAATATTGGAGGGCAAACATGCCCGTAGCACTGTCCGCCAATCTTTGTTTGTGGGTTCGGTGGCGTTACCTAGTTCTCTAATAAACCTCTGACATGTGGCTAGATCCTTTCTGGGATCGGGAAATTCAGACATAATTGTCCTCAATTCTGTCTGGGACCAAGGACAATGCATAGCAATGTTCCTGACGGGAGTGATTCCCTGAGCGTCAGTCTTCCCATTGGGGACTGCGATCACCCTGACAGGATTTAGTTCAATTAAATCATTCTGGGTTGCTTCTACAATGTGAGGTGCAATTGTCTCTGCATAATGTACTGTACCGTACTTACCTGTGGACACGACCTCACCTGTCCCTCCGCTAGGGGCTTTTGCTACTGTTCTTACTGGTTGGGCCGTGCCCACTTGTGTGTCTTGTATGGTGGCTGCTAGAGAGAGTGCCGATATCGTGCTGGGCTCATCTTCTTGGTCGCAGTCCTGAGGGAAGTTTAAGATGGGATACAACTTGCACGGGTTAGCATTAATACATTTATCAAGTTCACTCATCATATATTAGTATGCCATTATCTGTAGCCACTTTCTCCCCTGTAATATACGGTGGTGGTGGTGCAGTTGCAATCAGTTTCCTGCCAAGGTTGGAACCCGCTGCGTGAGCTAGTTCCCTTTGCATATCACTCTCTCGTTGCCATAAATGTAAACAGTTTGAGTGTCTGATCCTTTCTTTTTCGGGATTTTAACAGACATATCCTAATCCTTAAATTCTGCAACACCTCTGGATTAAAACTGCCTACCTTAGGGAATGGTTCCCTATCTTCCGCAGTCATACGTTCCCATTCATTACATAAAACCTCTGCGTGTGATCCATATTTCTCACACATTATGTACCTCGCCGACCCCTTGGGCCGCGGAATATCAACCTGAACCCTGGTTGATCGTCCCTTACTTGAGCAACTGGCCCCCATCTTTTGCAGGTATTGCCTTCTCAGCTAATTCCTACAAAAAAAACAAAATACTCAAAATAAGGCAACGGTGAAAGTTCAACGAGTGCTTTCACCCACTCACACCACCGTTGGCCAATACTACCATACACTGTTGATAGCGCAGGCAATGTACCCAACCTCGGGCCCCTGTGTAACCTCTATTTACTGAAAGTATATGGGAGTAACTTACCCTTCCCAGTAAATATTGGTCGTTGGAGATTTCCTGAGTGACCAGCGAAACTCCCTTAAAACAAAAAAATTGTTACACAAATCACGTTGCGTGTGCTACACCTAGCGCCAATGATCCCGCGATTTTACGCAAAACTCGTAAAAAGGTATCGCGGTGGGCTAAGTATTGCACACACGAACTCGCGGTCCAATCGCACAGCGTATAGGTAACTGTTACTTATCCACCGTGCGACCAATGGAATCGTTTTTCAGGCTGCAAAACCTCAGCCGGAGCGTATCTGAACGGGCCTATATGGGTACTACGCCAACCCCCTGGGCTGCGCTCTCTACACAAAACCTCGCTGACCTTTTTAGGCCGCGGTATTCAGAGCTTCGCTTGACTTTGTCAGCGGTTTTCTGACTTTGCTGACCTCTTGGTCTGCTGTATCTACTACTTGCTCCTTTGTACTCTAATCAATGTTAACGTGAGCAAGCTACTCTCACGCCACCAAGTGTCCACTCACCTGGTGTGGTCTCCTACGGGATCCCGAATTCCCTGGGTCCACAAAGCCTTTATTGTTTGCACACTCACGCTCGTTCACTCATATACACTTTGGTTTTTCTGTACAGAAAATTAACTTTCATTCAGATTAAACAGCCTTAGTTCCAGAGGTAATACAGTAAAAAAGGTATTTAAACTAAATATTGGACACTGATCAATTTGTGCTATTATCGCGTGGCTACCGTCTCACGCCTAAACTAAAACAATGCTATTGTGTGATTTGTATTTAGCGGTCGTACTTTTACGCACGTTGCGTGAACACGCCACGTGTGTATGCCTTTACGTTGCGTACGCAGTCCCGTACGCTATTCGAGACACGTGTACAAAGGCCGTACGTCCGCAGTACTACAAATCCCACACTTCTATAAATGAAAATGATATTTAACTATAATCGCTTGCTTAACACAACACACAGTTTCTACTGTATAAACCTTTACAACTAGGCCAGGCTGCGTGTGCGTCTTACACTTACTTCCTTAACTATTAACACTATATTTTAACTAAATAGCAACAAATTTTCTCAGTACAGGTCAAAATGAATCTAGTAATCAATGCTTATGGCAATAATGCGAGCAGATATGCAAAGTACAAAATACAGGTGTATGCGTGTGTTGCGTGCGCATTTGGCGCCAAAACAGAAATTTCAAAGATTTAAAAAAAAAATAACTTTTGCGTTCTTACCTTACGGATCCCTCCAGCATCCCTTCAAACCATGCAGGGCAGACGCTTATCTAATCAGCACTAATGTATCCACCGACCAAGAGAAGGCTTACAGGGGATACCTTTCCGCCCTTTGCAGATAAAGTCTGCGAAAAACCTGCTAGGCTGCGGGTATGAGGAAGAACCGGACGAGCTCCCAATTGATAATGTCGATATTATCTTAGACCGAAAAGCTTTACCTCTAGATACACTATTACCGTGGAGCCGCTATGGCCGCTAGACCAAATACACGTGCTACGCACTTTGTACGCTATTTGTGTACAGAGTCTCACACGTGGTACGTACTTGGCGTACACACGCCGCGCTGAGTGTACAGAGTACGCTCAGCGTGCGCACACACAATTGATAACCTTTAAACCTTACTAATGATATAATGCAATGATAAGATTACACTTTAAACCTTTAGCAGCAAAGTACTGCAACAATGTTATATCTTTAAACCTTAAGTAGCGCTGACGGTATAAAGTAACCGCAGTGCGTACACCTTATCAATACCAATACACCTTATACAGATAAATACACTTTAAAACCCTTGCAGGAAAGTGAAGACACAACACTGATTTGTAGTTGAAACCACAGGGTTCTAAGGCCACAGTGGATTAATTCCAAAAGGTAAAACAATACAAATCATACACTACAGGCTAACAAGATAAATCTAAACAGAATAATGGCTACAGAGAATGTTCATAGGTGAGAATGTTCGCAAGCGCAACCCGGCCGGTCCTCCGCTAGTCAGAGAGAAAGCGTTCAGAGTCTTCTGACCTGCCAGGCAACAATGGGCTTTTTATACACAACATGCATACACAATACAATGGTCACTGTAATCTCATTGTCCATTGGACACAGGGATGTGTCTTTACATTACAGAAGAGGTCATAGGTTGATTTGAAAGGGTGGGCGATGTCTTTCCCCAACTGCTCTTGTGTGTGGTATCCTCTGGATTCCCGCCGCATACATAATATACAGTAAATACAGTTAATATCTATATTCTACTTTCGCACATAACTATACGCAGGAACATGCGATCTTTCTCTAACCAACACCGGAATGTTACCCTCAAAATACCCTACAGCTGGATACTAGACATCACCTTCCAACCTTTATCTGACCCTTCCTATCATGCAAAGGCGAATCTCTTAGTCCACGAACTGTTTAAACTATTAATACTCGCTGATGTGGTGTAAGGGAGTAATATCTAAAATGTACACTATTTGGGTTAAATATGTAATGTTCTAATAACCCTCTACGCGCTCACAAACTCTACCGTAAATGCGCATACCATGCGCTAAGGCGCATGGCCGTGGGGAGCTACTTTACGCAAATTGCGGATATGTGCACGCACGGCAGATTGAGTGCACGCGCAGCGGGCATGTGCATGGGGTTAGTGCAAGGCATATGCATTACAATATTTTTCGACTTTAACAATAGTCTCCAGTTTCCTTCACCACTTATTTCCCACACACTGGTTGAGACATACTACACTATTGGTGTCTTTACTGTTTATATTTCTGGTTCTACATGGGAGATTGTATACAGGTTGAGTCTCCCTTATCCAAAATGCTTGGGACCAGAGGTATTTTGGATATCGGATTTTTCCGTATTTTGGAATAATTGCATACCATAATGAGATATCAAGGTGATGGGACCGAAATCTAAGCACAGAATGCATTTATGTTTCATATACACCTTATACACACAGCCTGAAGATCATTTTAGCCAATATTTTTTATAACTTTGTACATTAAACAAAGTGTGTCTACATTCACACAATTCATTTATGTTTCATATACACCTTATAAACACAGCCTGAAGGTCATTTAATACAATATTTTTAATAACTTTGTGTATTAAACAAAGTTTGTGTACATTGAGTCATCAAAAAACAAAGGTTTCACTATCTCACTCTCACTCAAAAAAGTCCGTATTTTGGAATATTCCGTATTTCGGAATATTTGGATATGGGATACTCAACCTGTACTAGTATGAAGAGGCACCATTCAATGGACATCTACTAAACGAAATCTCGACCGGAAAAAGAAACCTTTATGAGCATTGATCACTCTGCGTCAACGTGAGTACGGTGTGTACCCCATGGAACTCCTTCTTGCTCTCAAGGACACTCTCTTTGATCATCTATCCCACAGGACTATATATATACATATTTTTTATACTATTTGGAATATTGACCTTCCATATATTCTCATCCACTATTGATATCACATTGTTTGTACAACATTTTACTGCATATCTCATGTATTGTGTTGGATAGCGCGTATAGGTGGCAGTATTCTTTTTTGTACATGTTCTATTGGAGATTGTGTGACATCTCCCTCTACACACCCATCGCAGCAATCCAGGGGGTGCGGTAGGATTTCTTCCATCTTTTGTATTCCATATACATATATATATATATATATATACCTTGCTACCTAGCAGCGGTTTTCATGCCATATATACATTCATGAGTATGAATTTTAGGTCTCATACTTGCAAAATCATTAAATCCTGATGGTTGTGCCATTTACGTATTCTTCTTGAATGCAGGAAAGCTGTTTGTCAACAAAATGTTTCTATTTTATGCTCTTTATGGATGCCACTATGGATTTTATTTCTTCTTCAGTCACTTTGGTCTGGTGGCTTCCCTATCCCAGGATGAGTCTCATATCTATGTACTGCTCTTGATGTGTACAGTAATTAATTTGGTTTTCTCTTATTTTCTCTTGCTAGAAGCCTTACTTGGTTTTCTCTTCCTGACGGTGAGCTCTCATCCATGGTGCCCATCTGTACACTGAACTAATTAATTTGTTCAGATTATGGGCTGGATGTAATGGACTCTGAGTTAGGCGGCCGTGCGGGATGCCGGCCGCACTCGGACATTTTTGCCCCTTTAAAAAAAGTCTGCGTTTGGCCAGCATCCCGCACAGCCGCTGGACTCAGCGTTCATTACATCCTGCCCTATATATTTGTGGTTTGTTTAAGGTAGATTTTTCTTTAGTGCCAGTCTAGTAAGGCCATTACTTCACCCCTTTAGCCTTTTGTCAAAGTCACGCTGTTGATGACAGTCACTTTGCTTGTTCTTGAGGCTATGATTCCATGTCCTTTTATAACCTCCCTGTATCCAACAAGAACCCCTTCAACTACTATAGTAGTTATTATAGCTTGCTGCATTTTTCTTCAAGAATCTAAACAAATGCTTTGAACATACAGCTTGCTGCACTTTTTCACAAATTCGACTTACATTGTGGAACAGGATGTTTCACAAAAATTCCAGCTACTGTATATAATATTTGTACACAAATGACAAATAAGTATCGGGCACTATTATAGTAGGCAATAAATGGATACTTATTTGCCACAGCAGCTGGCTGTCGCCAGAGAGAGCTGTGAATTATACAATTATATCATATTTGAGCTTGACTTTTACTTTGCCATTTTGTATTATATTTGGCAAGGTCAAAGATGTATGTCTAAATATTTAGGGGTCTATTTATTAAAATAATTTCTCTATCGTCCTAGTGGATGCTGGGGTTCCTGAAAGGACCATGGGGAATAGCGGCTCCGCAGGAGACAGGGCACAAAAAGTAAAGCTTTAGGATCAGGTGGTGTGCACTGGCTCCTCCCCCTATGACCCTCCTCCAAGCCTCAGTTAGATTTTTGTGCCCGGCCGAGAAGGGTGCAATCTAGGTGGCTCTCCTAAAGAGCTGCTTAGAAAAGTTTAGCTTAGGTTTTTTATTTTACAGTGAGTCCTGCTGGCAACAGGATCACTGCAACGAGGGACTTAGGGGAGAAGAAGTGAACTCACCTGCGTGCAGGATGGATTGGCTTCTTTGGCTACTGGACATTAGCTCCAGAGGGACGATCACAGGTACAGCCTGGATGGTCACCGGAGCCTCGCCGCCGGCCCCCTTGCAGATGCTGAAACGAGAAGAGGTCCAGAATCGGCGGCAGAAGACTCCTCAGTCTTCTTAAGGTAGCGCACAGCACTACAGCTGTGCGCCATTTCCTCTCAGCACACTTCACACGGCAGTCACTGAGGGTGCAGGGCGCTGGGAGGGGGGCGCCCTGGGAGGCAAATGAAAACCTTTTTTGGCTAAAAATACCTCACATATAGCCTCCGGGGGCTATATGGAGATATTTAACCCCTGCCAGAATCCATTAAAGAGCGGGAGACGAGCCCGCCGAAAAAGGGGCGGGGCCTATCTCCTCAGCACACAGCGCCATTTTCCCTCACAGAAAGGCTGGAGGGAAGGCTCCCAGGCTCTCCCCTGCACTGCACTACAGAAACAGGGTTAAAACAGAGAGGGGGGGCACTAATTTGGCGTTAGAAATATATAAAAGATGCTATAAGGGAAAACACTTATATAAGGTTGTCCCTATATAATTATAGCGTTTTTGGTGTGTGCTGGCAAACTCTCCCTCTGTCTCTCCAAAGGGCTAGTGGGTCCTGTCCTCTATCAGAGCATTCCCTGTGTGTGTGCTGTGTGTCGGTACGTGTGTGTCGACATGTATGAGGACGATGTTGGTGAGGAGGCGGAGCAATTGCCTGTAATGGTGATGTCACTCTCTAGGGAGTCGACACCGGAATGGATGGCTTATTTAGGGAATTACGTGATAATGTCAACACGCTGCAAGGTCGGTTGACGACATGAGACGGCCGACAAACAATTAGTACCGGTCCAGACGTCTCAGAAACACCGTCAGGGGTTTTAAAACGTCCGTTACTTTAGTCGGTCGATACAGACACAGACACGGACACTGAATCCAGTGTCGACGGTGAATAAACAAACGTATTCCTTATTAGGGCCACACGTTAAGGGCAATGAAGGAGGTGTTACATATTTCTGATACTACAAGTACCACAAAAGAGGGTATTATGTGGGATGTGAAAAAACTACCGTAGTTTTTCCTGAATCAGATAAATTAAATGAAGTGTGTGATGATGCGTGGGTTCCCCCCGATAGAAAATTATGGGCGGTATACCCTTTCCCGCCAGAAGTTAGGGCGCGTTGGGAAACACCCCTTAGGGTGGATAAGGCGCTCACACGCTTATCAAAACAAGTGGCGGTACCGTCTATAGATAGGGCCGTCCTCAAGGAGCCAGCTGACAGGAGGCTGGAAAATATCATAAAAAGTATATACACACATACTGGTGTTATACTGCGACCAGCGATCGCCTCAGCCTGGATGTGCAGAGCTGGGGTGGCTTGGTCGGATTCCCTGACTAAAAATATTGATACCCTTGACAGGGACAGTATTTTATTGACTATAGAGCATTTAAAGGATGCATTTTCTATATATGCGAGATGCACAGAGGGATATTTGCACTCTGGCATCAAGAGTAAGTGCGATGTCCATATCTGCCAGAAGATGTTTATGGACACGACAGTGGTCAGGTGATGCAGATTCCAAACGGCACAAAGGTGTATTGCCGTATAAAGGAAGAGGAGTTATTTGGGGTCGGTCCATCGGACCTGGTGGCCACGGCAACTGCTGGAAAATCCACCGTTTTTACCCTAAGTCACATCTCTGCAGAAAAAGACACCGTCTTTTCAGCCTCAGTCCTTTCGTCCCTATAAGAGTCATATCTGCCCAGGGATAGAGGAAAGGGAAGAAGACTGCAGCAGGCAGCCCATTCCCAGGAACAGAAGCGTTCCACCGCTTCTGCCAAGCTCTCAGCATGACGCTGGGACCGTACAGGACCCCTGGATCCTACATGTAGTATCCCAGGGGTACAGATTGGAATGTCGAGACGTTTCCCCTTCGCAGGCTCCTGAAGTCTGGTTTACCAAGGTCTCCCTCCGACAAGGAGGCAGTATGGGAAACAATTCACAAGCTGTATTCCCAGCAGGTGATAATCAAATTACCCCTCCTACAACAAGAAAAGGGGTATTATTCCACATTATATTGTGGTACTGAAGCCAGAAGGCTAGGTGAGACCTATTCTAAATCTAAAAAAATTTGAACACTTACAAAGGTTCAAATCAAGATGGAGTCACTCAGAGCAGTGATAACGAACCAGGAAGAAGGGGACTATATAGTGTCCCGAGACATCAGGGATGCTTACCTCCATGTCCAAAAATTGCCCTTCTCACTAAGGGTACCTCAGGTTCGTGGTACAGAACTGTCACTATCAGTTTCAGACGCTGCCGTTTGGATTGTCCACGGCACCCCGGGTCTTTACCAAGGTAATGGCCGAAATGATGATTCTTCTTCGAAGAAAAGGCGTCTTAATTATCCCTTACTTGGACGATCTCCTGATAAGGGCAAAGTCCAGGGAACAGTAGGAGGTCGGAGTAGCACTATCTCGGATACTGCTACAACAGCACGGGTGGATTCTAAATACTCCAAAATCGCAGCTGATCCCGACGACAAGTCTGCTGTGCCTAGGGATGATTCTGGACACAGTCCAGAAAAAGGTGTTTCTCCCGGAAGAGAAAGCCAGGGAGTTATCCGAGCTAGTCAGGAACCTCCTAAAATCAGTGCATCATTGCACAAGGGTCCTGGTAAAGATGGTGACTTCCTACGAAGCAATTCCATTCGGCAGATTTCACGCAAGAATTTTTCAGTGGGATCTGCTGGACAAATGGTCCGGATCGCATCTTCAGATGCATCAGCGGATAACCCTATATCCAAGGACAAGGGTGTCTCTCCTGTGGTGGTTACAGAGTGCTCATCTTCTAGAGGGCCGCAGATTCGGCATTCAGGATTGGATGCTGGTGACCACGGAGGCCAGCCCGAGAGGCTGGGGAGCAGTCACACAAGGAAAAAATTTCCAGGGAGTGTGATCAAGTCTGGAGACTTTTCTCCACATAAATATACTGGAGCTAAGGGTAAATTTATAATACTCTAAGCTTAGCAAGACCTCTGCTTCAAGGTCAGCCGGTATTGATCCAGTGGGAAAAACATCACGGCAGTCGCCCACGTAAATAGACAGGGCGACACAAGAAGCAGGAGGGCAATGGCAAAAACTGCAAGGACTTTTCGCTGGGCGGAAAATCATGTGATAGCACTGTCAGCAGTGTTTCATTCCGGGAATGGAAACTGGGAAGCAGACTTCCTCAGCAGGCACGACCTCCACCCGGCAGAGTGGAAACTTCATCGGGAAGTTTTCCACATGATTGTAAACCGTTGGGAAATACCAAAGGTGGACATGATGGCGTCCCGTCTGAACAAAAAACGGGACAGGTATTGCGCCAGGTTAAGAGACCCTCAGGCAATAGCTGTGGACGTTCTGGTAACACCATGGATGTACCAGTCGGTGTATGTGTTCCATCCTCTGCTTCTCATACCTAAGGTACTGAGACTTATAAGACGTAGAGGAGTAAGAACTATACTCATGGCTCCGGATTGGCCAAGAAGGACTTGGTACCCGGAACTTCAAGAGATGCTCACAGAGGACTTATGGCCTCTGCCGCTAAGAAGGGACTTGTTTCAGCAAGTACCATGTCTGTTCCAAGACTTACCGCAGCTGCGTTTGACGGCATGGCGGTGGAACGCCGGATCCTAAGGGAAAAAGGCATTCCGGAAGAGGTCATTCCTACCCTGGTCAAAGCCAGAAAGGAGGTGACCGCACAACATTATCACCACATGTGGCAAAAATATGTTGCGTGGTGTGAGGCCAGAAAGGCCCCACGAAGAAATTTCAACTCGGTCGATTCCTGCATTTCCTGCAAACAGGAGTGTCTATGGGCCTCAAATTGGGGTCCATTAAGGTTCAAATTTCGGCCCTGTCGATTTTCTTCCAGAAAGAAGTGGCTTCAGTTCCTGAAGTCCAGAAGTTTGTCAAGGGAGTATTGCATATACAACCCCCTTTTGTGCCTCCAGTGGCACTGTGGGATCTCAACGTAGTTCTGGGATTCCTCAAATCACATTGGTTTAAAACCAGTCAAATCTGTGGATTTGAAGCATCTCACATGAAAAGTGACCATGCTCTTGGCCCTGGCCTGGACCAGGCGTGTGTCAAATTGGTGGTTTTTTTCTCAAAAAAGCCCATATCTGGTTGTCCATTTGGACAGGGCAGAGCTGCGGACTCGTCCCCAGTTCTCTCCCTAAGGTGGTGTCAGTGTTTCACCTGAACCAGCTTAGTTTGGTGCCTTGCGCCTACTAGGGACTTGGTGGACTCCAGGTTGCTAGATGTTGTCAGGGCCCTGTAAATATAGGTTCCAGGACGGCTGGAGTCAGGAAAACTGACTTGCTGTTATCCTGTATGCACCCAACAAACTGGGTGCTCTTGCTTCTAAGCAGACTATTGCTAGTTGGATGTGTAATACAATTCAGCTTGCACATTCTGTGGCAGGCCTGCCACAGCCAAAATATGTAAATGTTCAAAGAGGAGAAAGAGGCATATAGTCTCTGAGGGCCACGCACAGGCTAAATTAACCACAAATTTGAACCAGCCTATTTTTCAAAAGATCAATAAACAAGTACAATACCCTGTGAGGCATAAAGGGGGGGCTGGAGGTGCACCAATAAGCAAAATACAATATTGAAGGACACAAACGGGAGAACAACCATAAGGAGGTTGTCACCCAGAGAAGGCTTACTTGGTGGTGCACTCTTTTTTAAATCGAAATTGTTATAAAATTAAAACTTAACATTTATTAAGATCATTAAAAATAGAGGGTCAAATAAATCTACAAACAAAACAAAACAAAAGAGGTCAGTCAAAATTGACCTAAGATGATCCTGAGCCATAGCATAATTTTTACGTGGTGCCTGTTCATTCTATTATATGAATGAATATGATCTCACAATAGGTGGATCCATATATGGCCACGTATCTGCTACTTTTGTAGATATGAAATCAAGAAAAATCCTTTTTATTAAAATAGATAATTAAATAATATAGGTAGTGCGCTGTTAACAATGTTGCAAGAGCAGCCCATCAAACGCCACTTCTAGCATACAATAGTTAAAGAAAATATGTGAAACAATAAGTGAAAATATAAGTTAAATGAACAATACGGGTAGCTAGAAAAGTATCTGGAGATTTATCTCACTAGATTAAGAAATCTCTTACTGAAAGCATATACCCGATAAGCGGTGCCTGTTGAATCTATTACAGTGTGATCCCTTAAATAGGAAGAAATAGTAGTCCTCTAAAAGGGCAGGAATGGAGTAGCTACACGTTTCTAAATTTGATTACATTTGGAGTCAAAATTTAGTACATCAAGGAGTAATCAATTAGACAGTCTAATGTTCAATGACCTCTTTCAATTGAGAGGTCTGATGCATTACACCCAATGTATCAGAAATTCATAAATAGAAAAAATACACCATTGGTCTCTCTCTTTTAGATGAACTAGCAGCTTATATTAGTTAATCTGTTCCTTTCCAGGGAATCGATGATTGGTATAGCAGAAAACCAAAAGACATGAGGTTCATATAGTACAGTAATTTCCCATGGAGATATACACTTATTTTTATCTACCTTCATGGCATGGTATAAGGGAAAGAACCATCAGGTCCATAGCTGTCTCATAATCAGACCCCACACATAGTAATATTTAGCATGAAACAATAAAGAAATTCTGTGTATTGTAGCTAACAATGACAACAATGTATCTAAAGATCGTATGCACAGGAATGGTGATCCACACACGCTAAATTTCAGAGCGGCTCTCTCATCCAACTTAGTTCCCCTACGGTCTCTGCACTGTGGCGGCACAACAGGGAAGTAGGGGTTCTTTGCGGGACAGCAGAAGCGACTCGCACTTCTTTCTTCCATCCCGGTATCAGATGTTACCTGAACTCTCAACGGCCTCATTCACTGCACTTAGTTGCACATGAGACGATAGCAGATAGGGGAACCAGTCTGGTATTGCCGGGAAGTGCTTATTCTTTCTCCTACTCATTCCCAACATTATTTAGCAGCCTAACGCTTTATAACAGAGCATACGATCTTTAGATACATTGTTGTCATTGTTAGCTACAATACACAGAATTTCTTTATTGTTTCATGCTAAATATTACTATGTGTGGGGTCTGATTATGAGACAGCTATGGACCTGATGGTTCTTTCCCTTATACCATGCCATGAAGGTAGATAAAAATAAGTGTATATCTCCATGGGAAATTACTGTACTATATGAACCTCATGTCTTTTGGTTTTCTGCTATACCAATCATCGATTCCCTGGAAAGGAACAGATTAACTAATATAAGCTGCTAGTTCATCTAAAAGAGAGAGACCAATGGTGTATTTTTTCTATTTATGAATTTCTGATACATTGGGTGTAATGCATCAGACCTCTCAATTGAAAGAGGTCATTGAACATTAGACTGTCTAATTGACTACTCCTTGATGTACTAAATTTTGACTCCAAATGTAATCAAATTTAGAAACGTGTAGCTACTCCATTCCTGCCCTTTTAGAGGACTACTATTTCTTCCTATTTAAGGGATCACACTGTAATAGATTCAACAGGCACCGCTTATCGGGTATATGCTTTCAGTAAGAGATTTCTTAATCTAGTGAGATAAATCTCCAGATACTTTTCTAGCTACCCGTATTGTTCATTTAACTTATATTTTCACTTATTGTTTCACATATTTTCTTTAACTATTGTATGCTAGAAGTGGCGTTTGATGGGCTGCTCTTGCAACATTGTTAACAGCGCACTACCTATATTATTTAATTATCTATTTTAATAAAAAGGATTTTTCTTGATTTCATATCTACAAAAGTAGCAGATACGTGGCCATATATGGATCCACCTATTGTGAGATCATATTCATTCATATAATAGAATGAACAGGCACCACGTAAAAATTATGCTATGGCTCAGGATCATCTTAGGTCAATTTTGACTGACCTCTTTTGTTTTGTTTGTAGATTTATTTGACCCTCTATTTTTAATGATCTTAATAAATGTTAAGTTTTAATTTTATAACAATTTCGATTTAAAAAAGAGTGCACCACCAAGTAAGCCTTCTCTGGGTGACAACCTCCTTATGGTTGTTCTCCCGTTTGTGTCCTTCAAAATATGTAAATGCCCATTCCACAAGGAAGGTGGGCTTATCTTGGGCGGCTGCCCGAGGGGTCTCGGCTTTACAACTTTGCCGAGCGGCTATTTAGTCAGGGGCAAACACGTTGGTAAAATCCTACAAATTTGATACCCTGGCTAAGGAGGACCTGGAGTTCTCTCATTCGGTGCTGCAGAGTCATCCGCACTCTCCCGCCCGTTTGGGAGCTTTGGTATTATCCCCATGGTCCTTTCAGGAACCCCAGCATCCACTAGGACGATAGAGAAAATAAGAATTTACTTACCGATAATTCTATTTCTCGGAGTCCGTAGTGGATGCTGGGCGCCCATCCCAAGTGCGGATTATCTGCAATACTTGTACATAGTTACAAAAATCGGGTTATTATTGTCGTGAGCCATCTTTTCAGAGGCTCCGCTGTTATCATACTGTTAACTGGGTTCAGATCACAGGTTGTACAGTGTGATTGGTGTGGCTGGTATGAGTCTTACCCGGGATTCAAAATCCTTCCTTATTGTGTACGCTCGTCCGGGCACAGTATCCTAACTGAGGCTTGGAGGAGGGTCATAGGGGGAGGAGCCAGTGCACACCACCTGATCCTAAAGCTTTACTTTTTGTGCCCTGTCTCCTGCGGAGCCGCTATTCCCCATGGTCCTTTCAGGAACCCCAGCATCCACTACGGACTCCGAGAAATAGAATTATCGGTAAGTAAATTCTTATTTTTACTAAAATAATGTGAAAAGGGTGTGAAAGCACCCTTTTTCACATTATTTTAGTATCACCTGAATGTATTAAAGGGCATTTGGAGCAAACCCTTTAATTCACTTTTTTTTTAGTAACCCACATCACATTCCCCATACTTACAATGGGAAATGTGATGTGGCCGAATTTACAAAAAAGGGCAGCACTGCGATAAGCAGTGGAGTATCTCTAATGTGCACCATATTTCCTAAAATATGGTTCATGCGCAGACAGGGTCGGACTGGCCTACAGGGGTATGGGGGGAAACACCTGGTGGGCCTCACTGCTTGAGGGCCCACCCCCTCCTCTAGGGATCGGTTTCCAGACTGTGCACTTGTATTATACATTATTCAATTATTATATTATACTGCACAGGACTGTGGTGCATTTGCTACAGTGCATGGCTGGTACATTATCATGCATGCATTAGTAATATTTACTGTATACTTATCAAGGTGCCCAGACCATGCACTCTCTAATGGTTAGCCAAGCCTCTGTGGTAGCTGGCCACACCCCCTATAGAGGATAGCCACACCTCTAAGCATGGGCCCCTACCGCTGCCTAGCCCCAGTAAACACTTCATGCCCCAGTCTGACACTGCGCAGAAGATTCTACAACATTGTACGAGGCTTCCGCATAAGTGCTGGTTCAATTTTTTGGAGAAGGGGCGCTTGAAAATTGCACGTGGGCAACATCTTGTGTTAAAATATTCCTGAATAATTCTATTCCTTTCTATACTTTTAAAGTGTAGATTTTTAAATTAGCCATGTATATTCTTCTGAGTAAAGTTTCATTATATAAACTATCAACTTGCATTTGAGCTATTATTTCTCTAATATTATTTGATCCTGAAGAACACTAGCAGTTATTTTCTATTTGTCTGCATTGGTTTAGCCGTTAATGTCAGACAGGATGGGGAATGATAGCTTAGTAACAACATTCTTTAAAACCCTTGTCCAAGTTACAGAAGTAATACCGTCATTGTAGCTGGTTCTTGCTGTACTGCCAGATCCGGCTCACTTAACCGCACCAATTAGGAAGGGAAATGGATAGGGAGCAGACTGGCAAAGGAGCTACCCACAAAATTTTATAGTGTTTTGACAAGAAATCACGAGCCAAACTTCTTCACCTAATAAATGGCATTTTATTTTTTACCTGAACTGTAAAATGTACATTTTTACTTTTCTTAGGGGTATATTCATGAAGCAGGAAAAAGTGTGGAGAGGTGAGCCAGTGGAGAAGTTGCCCATGGCAACCAAACAGCCGCTCCGTATAATTTTATAGAATGCACTTTACAAATGTTGCCTCAACACTGATTGGTTGCCATGGGCAAATTCTCCGCTGGTTCGCTTCTCACTCTTTTCACTGCTTTATGAATATACCCCTTAATTACATCTAGCACAAGATGTGTATATACTAGACATTCAGGAAGCAGTGAAAAGAGTGGAGAAGTGAGCCTGTGGAGAAGTTGCCCATGGCAACCAATCAGCTGCTCTGTACAATTGTATAGTATGGAAATGATAAATGTTACTTCAATGCTGATTGGTTGCCATGGGCAACTTCTCCATTGGCTCACTTCTCTACTCTTTTCACTGCAGACATTTTGGGGAAGGGAAGGAATGCAATGGTTGTTTTTTATTAGGGCACTGTAACTTAACTAGATAGTGAAAAACACAGAAACTATTACATTCTATTACTCCATATTTAGTATATATATTCTGTGTTGGAAATGTTTGTGCAGTTATGGTGTTAAGCAAAGTACTGTACACGCCAGCGGTTGTATTTCAGGCAATGACCAGTCCAGTGACTAAAGTGGTTTATTTAGCACAAGTTAAGGTACAGCCGTACTCACCGTTACATTGCTTGTTTATTAGGGGGAACAGAGCCTGTAGCGGTGCAGTGGTGTAGACAGCTCACCAGATGCTTACTGTCACTTAACTCCGATAGCTCTGCAACAGCTGTAGTAGCAGGGTAAAGTTAGGACTCAGGAGTGACAAGTTGGTGCAGCGCATATACAGATACACTATCGGCAGCCATCTTGGTTAGGTAATGAAGCATAATAGAGGAGCGATGTTGTTGGAGTCAGTGCTACTTTTAACTGTCTGCAAGTGGAAATATCAGTCATATCTATTATTCTGAAATGTTTTTTAAAACATTTTTCTTATGCTTATACTGTAAATTACTTAAAATATTATTACAAACATGCTAAATATTTGCTCCTTATTGCCGAATTAAAGGTTTTTGTAGGTAAATATTGAATGTTTATAGTTGTGTAACTGTTTAATGAGTGCTCCAGACCTGGAATCTGCACCTGCGTCACTTAGCTCCCAGGAGACCACAATATCATGAAATGTTTCTCCATCTGATGTTCCAAATTGTGCCCAGTGAATATGATTAAGAGCTAGTATACCATTTTGCTAATCTCTCTTGCGGTGGACACAGGCTGCAATAAGAAATTAAGAATAAGAATTAAAGCGAAAACTAACGCTGTCACTTTACTTCTGGGTACAGACACTACGCTGTCTTATGCTCATGTGTGGCTCACACATGTGTCAGCATGGGCTGTCAGGGACGGAACCCTCTCCGGAAAAAAAAAATAAAGGCCCTAGCCTGTGGGCAAAGCTTTTAAGAGTATGGTAAATTGCCCATTATTCTGTTCCCTATCATAGACAGCTATGGGGGCTGCTTTTGCAAATGATAGCAGAGGGACCGATATCTGCTCCCTTTGTAATAAATGCTTCACACAACCTACTGTATAATAGTGCAGCAAGCCTCCGAAAACATCCTTGCTTGGAGGATTCACCGCAAATGTAGCTTAATACAGTTAATAGATGCCCAGATCACTCAGAATGCAGACAGAGTGATGTACAGTATATATTTGTGTACTCTGCTGCAGCAGCCACTTCCACAGGTGTCTTAAGATCTTGGCTTAAAAATGTATACTGTATATGTGCGTGTGCAAGCAAAAGGCACTCATACATGATTTGTACATATACACTTTATCATGAGCCACATCTGGCACTGTGGGGGCATATGTGTATCTGGCACTACTGGGGTCATATGTGTATCGTGTCCCCATTTTCATTTGCTATCCCCCATGTGGCCACACCCATTTTTTGGCATGCGCCTTAGGCGCGCACACACAGTACCACTATGAATTTTTTTCTACTTGCACCACTGCAGTATTAGCATTATTTTGGTTGTTTCATATTTATGCTCTTTTTCTCTTATATAATAATCCAAATAATATAAACTAAGAATATTTTGATCTATCTAAAATACTTTTATACAAGATTACCCTTCTGAACTTTTCATTACAACCCCCTTTGTAGTTTACACTTGCCCTTCTCTTCATCGCCTATCAACCTCATGAATGTACAGGACAGTGTTAAGCCCCGCTGCCTACTATAATTTTGCCTGTGTCCTAAACCAGTCCTTGTCTGTTGTTTGGCAGCATCCCCAGTTTCTGGATGGATTTCTTCATGGTTAGAGAAAAGAACATAATGTTCTATACAAACTATACTGTAGTTCTGATATTCTCTAATTATACATCAAGTTTATGTGGTGTCGGCAAGTGTTTTCTTTTCCTGACCTGTGCGGTATTTATCAATTTCAGATACATGACACTAGGATTAAGGAGCAGGTCCCCCAGGCTGCAGATCTTGTTCACATGATTTATGTCAGGAATCAGCATTCTCCATCGCATCACTACTGTGGAACTACAGGTTCCAGCAGTTCAGTTCCAGTTCCAGTTTTTAGTAGTGATGTGCACCGGAAATTTTTCGGGTTTTGTGTTTTGGTTTTGGGTTCGGTTCCGCGGCCGTGTTTTGGGTTCGAACGCGTTTTGGCAAAACCTCACCTAATTTTTTTTGTCGGATTCGGGTGTGTTTTGGATTCGGGTGTTTTTTTCAAAAAACCCTAAAAAACAGCTTAAATCATTGAATTTGGGGGTCATTTTGATCCCATAGTATTATTAACCTCAATAACCATAATTTACACTCATTTTCATTCTATTCTGAACACCTCACACCTCACAATATTATTTTTAGTCCTAAAATTTGCACCGAGGTCGCTGGATGGCTAAGCTAAGCGACCCAAGTGGCCGACACAAACACCTGGCCCATCTAGGAGTGGCACTGCAGTGTCAGGCAAGATGGCCCTTCCAAAAAATACTCCCCAAACAGCACATGACGCAAAGAAAAAAAGAGGCGCAATGAGGTAGCTGTGTGAGTAAGCTAAGCGACCCTAGTGGCCGACACAAACACCTGGCCCATCTAGGAGTGGCACTGCAGTGTCGGGCAGGATGGCCCTTCAAAAAAATACTCCCCAAACAGCACATGACGCAAAGAAGAAAAAAAAGAGGCGCAATGAGGTAGCTGTGTGAGTAAGCTAAGCGACCCTAGTGGCCGACACAAACACCTGGCCCATCTAGGAGTGGCACTGCAGTGTCAGGCAGGATGGCCCTTCCAAAAAATACTCCCCAAACAGCACATGACGCAAAGAAAAATGAAAGAAAAAAGATGTGCAAGATGGAATTGTCCTTGGGCCCTCCCACCCACCCTTATGTTGTATAAACAGGACATGCACACTTTAACCAACCCATCATTTCAGCGACAGGGTCTGCCACACGACTGTGACTGAAATGACTGGTTGGTTTGGGCCCCCACCAAAAAAGAAGCAATCTCTCCTTGCACAAACTGGCTCTACAGAGGCAAGATGTCCACCTCATCATCATCGTCCGATTCATCACCCCTTTCACTGTGTACATCCCCCTCCTCACAGATTATTAATTCGTCCCCACTGGAATCCACCATCTCAGATCCCCGTGTACTTTCTGGAGGCAATTGCTGCTGGTGAATGTCTCCATGGAGGAATTGATTATAATTCATTTTAATGAACGTCATCTTCTCCACATTTTCTGGAAGTAACCTCGTACGCCGATTGCTGACAAGGTGAGCGGCTGCACTAAACACTCTTTCGGAGTACACACTGGAGGGAGGGCAACTTAGGTAGAATAAAGCCAGTTTGTGCAAGGGCCTCCAAATTGCCTCTTTTCACTGCCAGTATACGTACGGACTGTCTGACGTTCCTACTTGGATGCGGTCACTCATATAATCCTCCACCATTCTTTCAATGGTGAGAGAATCATATGCAGTGACAGTAGACGACATGTCAGTAATCGTTGGCAGGTCCTTCAGTCCGGACCAGATGTCAGCATCAGCAGTCGCTCCAGACTGCCCTGCATCACCGCCAGCGGGTGGGCTCGGAATTCGTAGCCTTTTCCTCGCACCCCCAGTTGCGGGAGAATGTGAAGGAGGAGATGTTGACACGTCGCGTTCCGCTTGACTTGACAATTTTCTCACCAGCAGTTCTTTGAACCCCTGCAGACTTGTGTCTGCCGGAAAGAGAGATCCAACGTAGGTTTTAAATCTAGGATCGAGCACGGTGGCCAAAATGTAGTGCTCTGATTTCAACAGATTGACCACACGTGAATCCTGGTTAAGCGAATGAAGGGCTCCATCCACAAGTCCCACATGCCTAGCGGAATCGCTCTGTTTTAGCTCCTCCTTCAATGTCTCCAGCTTCTTCTGCAAAAGCCTGATGAGGGGAATGACCTGACTCAGGCTGGCAGTGTCTGAACTGACTTCACGTGTGGCAAGTTCAAAGGGCAGCAGAACCTTGCACAACGTTGAAATCATTCTCCACTGCGCTTGAGACAGGTGCATTCCACCTCCTTTGCCTATATCGTGGGCAGATGTATAGGCTTGAATGGCCTTTTGCTCGTCTTCCATCCTCTGAAGCATATAGAATTCCACCTCGTTACCACCTCTTGCTTCAGATGATGGCAGGGCAGGTTCAGGTTTTTTTGGTGGTGCTCCAGTCTTCTGTACGCGGTGCCTGCACGCCGAAAGTGGCCCGCAATTCTTCTGGCCACCGACAGCATCTCTTGCAAGCCCCTGTCGTTTTTAAATAATTCTGCACCACCAAATTCAAGGTATGTGCAAAACATGGGACGTGCTGGAATTTGCCCAGATGTAATGCACGCACAATATTGCTGGCGTTGTCCGATGCCACAAATCCCCAGGAGAGTCCAATTGGGGTAAGCCATTCTGCGATGATCTTCCTCAGTTGCCGTAAGAGGTTTTCAGCTGTGTGCGTATTCTGGAAAGCGGTGATACAAAGCGTAGCCTGCCTAGGAACGAGTTGGCGTTTGCGAGATGCTGCTACTGGTGCCGCCGCTGCTGTTCTTGCAGCGGGAGGCAATACATCTACCCAGTGGGCTGTCACAGTCATGTAGTCCTGAGTCTGCCCTGCTCCACTTGTCCACATGTCCGTGGTTAAGTGGACATTGGGTACAACTGCATTTTTTAGGACACTGGTGAGTCTTTTTCTGAGGTCCGTGTACATTCTCGGTATCGCCTGCCTAGAGAAGTGGAACCTAGATAGTATTTGGTAACGGGGGCACACTACCTCAAGAAATTGTCTAGTTCCCTGTGAACTAACGGCGGATACCGGACGCACGTCTAACACCAACATAGTTGTCAAGGCCTCAGTTATCCGCTTTGCAACAGGATGACTGCTGTGATATTTCATCTTCCTCGCAAAGGACTGTTGGACAGTCAATTGCTTACTGGAAGTAGTACAAGTGGTCTTCCGACTTCCCCTCTGGGATGACGATCGACTCCCAGCAGCAACAACAGCAGCGCCAGCAGCAGTAGGCGTTACATTCAAGGATGTATCGGAGGAATCCCAGGCAGGAGAGGACTCGTCAGACTTGCCAGTGACATGGCCTGCAGGACTATTGGCTTTCCTGGGTAAGGAGGAAATTGACACTGAGGGAGTTGGTGGTGTGGTTTGCGCGAGCTTGGTTACAAGAGGAAGGGATTTACTGGTCAGTGGACTGCTTCCGCTGTCGCCCAAAGTTTTTGAACTTGTCACTGACTTATTATGAATGCGCTGCAGGTGACGTATAAGGGAGGATGTTCCGAGGTGGTTAACGTCCTTACCCCTACTTATTACAGCTTGACAAAGGCAACACACGGCTTGACACCTGTTGTCCGCATTTCTGTTGAAATACTTCCACACTGAAGAGCTGATTTTTTTGGTATTTTCACCAGGCATGTCAATGGCCATATTCCTAACACGGACAACAGGTGTCTCCCCGGGTGCCTGACTTAAACAAACCACCTCACCATCAGAATCCTCCTTGTCAATTTCCTCCCCAGCGCCAGCAACACCCATATCCCCCTCCTGGTGTACTTCAACACTGACATCTTCAATTTCACTATCAGGAACTGGACTGCGGGTGCTCCTTTAAACACTTGCAAGGGGCGTGCAAATGGTGGAAGGCGCAAGCTCTTCCCGTCCAGTGTTGGGAAGGTCAGGCATCGCAACCGACACAATTGGACTCTCCTTTGGGATTTGTGATTTCAAAGAACGCACAGTTCTTTGCTGTGCTTTTGCCGCAAGTCTTTTCTTTTTTCTAGCGAGAGGCTGAGTGCTTCCATCCTCATGTGAAGCTGAACCACTAGCCATGAACATAGGCCAGGGCCTCAGCCGTTCCTTGCCACTCCGTGTCGTAAATGGCATATTGGCAAGTTTACGCTTCTCCTCAGACGCTTTTAATTTTGATTTTTGGGTCATTTTTTTACTGATCTTTTGTGTTTTGGATTTTACATGCTCTGTACTATGACATTGGGCATCGGCCTTGGCAGACGACGTTGATGGCATTTCATCGTCTCGGCCATGACTAGTGGCAGCAGCTTCAGCACGAGGTGGAAGTGGATCTTGATCTTTCCCTATTTTTTTAACCTCCACATTTTTGTTCTCCATATTTTGCGCACAACTAAAAGCCACCACAGGTATACAATGTAGATGGATGGATAGTATAGTATTACTTATACTTATGGACGACGAGTGCACTGACGACACAGAGGTAGTTGCAGCCGTGGCCTACCGTACTGCTGCTTAGTGCTTATATATATATAATATACTGTATAACGGACCTGGTGGACACTGTCAGCAGACTGCTAAACTAGTATGAAGAAAGAAAAGAAAAAACACCACAGGTATACAATGTAGTGGATGGATAGTATAGTATTACTTATACTTATGGACGACGAGTGCACTGACGACACAGAGGTAGGTACAGCCGTGGCCTACCGTACTGCTGCTTAGTGCTTATATATATATAATATACTGTATAACGGACCTGGTGGACACTGTCAGCAGACTGCTAAACTAGTATGAAGAAAGAAAAAAAAAACACCACAGGTATACAATGTAGATGGATGGATAGTATAGTATTACTTATACTTATGGACGACGAGTGCACTGACGACACAGAGGTAGGTACAGCCGTGGCCTACCGTACTACTGCTTAGTGCTTATATATATAATATACTGTATAACGGACCTGGTGGACACTGTCAGCAGACTGCTAAACTAGTATGAAGAAAGAAAAAAAAAACACCACAGGTATACAATGTAGATGGATAGTATAGTATTACTTATACTTATGGACGACGAGTGCACTGACGACACAGAGGTAGGTACAGCCGTGGCCTACCGTACTGCTGCTTAGTGCTTATATATATAGTATACTGTATAACGGACCTGGTGGACACTGTCAGCAGACTGCTAAACTAGTATGAAGAAAGAAAAAAAAAACACCACAGGTATACAATGTAGATGGATGGATAGTATAGTATTACTTATACTTATGGACGACGAGTGCACTGACGACACAGAGGTAGGTACAGCCGTGGCCTACCGTACTGCTGCTTAGTGCTTATATATATATAATATACTGTATAACGGACCTGGTGGACACTGTCAGCAGACTGCTAAACTAGTATGAAGAAAGAAAAAAAAAACACCACAGGTATACAATGTAGATGGATGGATAGTATAGTATTACTTATACTTATGGACGACGAGTGCACTGACGACACAGAGGTAGGTACAGCCGTGGCCTACCGTACTGCTGCTTAGTGCTTATATATATAATATACTGTATAATGGACCTGGTGGACACTGTCAGCAGACTGCTAAACTAGTATGAAGAAAGAAAAAAAAAACACCACAGGTATACAATGTAGATGGATGGCTAGTATAGTATTACTTATACTTATGGACGACGAGTGCACTGACGACACAGAGGTAGGTACAGCTGTGGCCTACCGTACTGCTGCTTAGTGCTTATATATATAATATACTGTATAACGGACCTGGTGGACACTGTCAGCAGACTGCTAAACTAGTATGAAGAGAAAAAAAAAACACCACAGGTATACAATGTAGATGGATGGATAGTATAGTATTACTTATACTTATGGACGACGAGTGCACTGACGACACAGAGGTAGGTACAGCCGTGGCCTACCGTACTGCTGCTTAGTGCTTATATATATAATATACTGTATAACGGACCTGGTGGACACTGTCAGCAGACTGCTAAACTAGTATGAAGAAAGAAAAAAAAAAACACCACAGGTATACAATGTAGATGGATGGATAGTATAGTATTACTTATACTTATGGACGACGAGTGCACTGACGACACAGAGGTAGGTACAGCCGTGGCCTACCGTACTGCTGCTTAGTGCTTATATATATAATATACTGTATAACGGACCTGGTGGACACTGTCAGCAGACTGCTAAACTAGTATGAAGAAAGAAAAAAAAACACCACAGCTATACAATGTAGATGGATGGATAGTATAGTATTACTTATACTTATGGACGACGAGTGCACTGACGACACAGAGGTAGGTACAGCCGTGGCCTACCGTACTGCTTCTTAGTGCTTATATATATAATATACTGTATAACGGACCTGGTGGACACTGTCAGCAGACTGCTAAACTAGTATGAAGAAGAAAAAAAAAACACCACAGGTATACAATGTAGATGGATGGATAGTATAGTATTACTTATACTTATGGACGACGAGTGCACTGACGACACAGAGGTAGGTACAACCGTGGCCTACCGTACTGCTGCTTAGTGCTTATATATATAATATACTGTATAACGGACCTGGTGGACACTGTCAGCAGACTGCTAAACTAGTATGAAGGGAAAAAAAACACCACAGGTATACAATGTAGATGGATGGATAGTATAGTATTACTTATACTTATGGACGACGAGTGCACTGACGACACAGAGGTAGGTACAGCCGTGGCCTACCGTACTGCTGCTTAGTGCTTATATATATAATATACTGTATAACGGACCTGGTGGACACTGTCAGCAGACTGCTAAACTAGTATGAAGAAAGAAAAAAAAAACACCACAGGTATACAATGTAGATGGATGGATAGTATAGTATTACTTATACTTATGGACGACGAGTGCACTGACGACACAGAGGTAGGTACAGCCGTGGCCTACCGTACTGCTGCTTAGTGCTTATATATATAATATACTGTATAACGGACCTGGTGGACACTGTCAGCAGACTGCTAAACTAGTATGAAGAAAGAAAAAAAAAACACCACAGGTATACAATGTAGATGGATGGATAGTATAGTATTACTTATACTTATGGACGACGAGTGCACTGACGACACAGAGGTAGGTACAGCCGTGGCCTACCGTACTGCTGCTTAGTGCTTATATATATAATATACTGTATAACGGACCTGGTGGACACTGTCAGCAGACTGCTAAACTAGTATGAAGAAAGAAAAAAAAAACACCACAGGTATACAATGTAGATGGATGGATAGTATAGTATTACTTATACTTATGGACGACGAGTGCACTGACGACACAGAGGTAGGTACAGCCGTGGCCTACCGTACTGCTTCTTAGTGCTTATATATATAATATACTGTATAACGGACCTGGTGGACACTGTCAGCAGACTGCTAAACTAGTATGAAGAAGAAAAAAAAAACACCACAGGTATACAATGTAGATGGATGGATAGTATAGTATTACTTATACTTATGGACGACGAGTGCACTGACGACACAGAGGTAGGTACAACCGTGGCCTACCGTACTGCTGCTTAGTGCTTATATATATAATATACTGTATAACGGACCTGGTGGACACTGTCAGCAGACTGCTAAACTAGTATGAAGAAAAAAAAAACACCACAGGTATACAATGTAGATGGATGGATAGTATAGTATTACTTATACTTATGGACGACGAGTGCACTGACGACACAGAGGTAGGTACAGCCGTGGCCTACCGTACTGCTTCTTAGTGCTTATATATAATATACTGTATAACGGACCTGGTGGACACTGTCAGCAGACTGCTAAACTAGTATGAAGAAAGAAAAGAAAAAACACCACAGGTATACAATGTAGATGGATGGATAGTATAGTATTACTTATACTTATGGACGACGAGTGCACTGACGACACAGAGGTAGGTACAGCCGTGGCCTACCGTACTGCTGCTTAGTGCTTATATATATATAATATACTGTATAACGGACCTGGTGGACACTGTCAGCAGACTGCTAAACTAGTATGAAGAAAGAAAAAAAAAACACCACAGGTATACAATGTAGATGGATGGATAGTATAGTATTACTTATACTTATGGACGACGAGTGCACTGACGACACAGAGGTAGGTACAGCCGTGGCCTACCGTACTGCTGCTTAGTGCTTATATATATAATATACTGTATAACGGACCTGGTGGACACTGTCAGCAGACTGCTAAACTAGTATGAAGAAAGAAAAAAAAAACACCACAGGTATACAATGTAGATGGATAGTATAGTATTACTTATACTTATGGACGACGAGTGCACTGACGACACAGAGGTAGGTACAGCCGTGGCCTACCGTACTGCTGCTTAGTACTTATATATATAGTATACTGTATAACGGACCTGGTGGACACTGTCAGCAGACTGCTAAACTAGTATGAAGAAAGAAAAAAAAAACACCACAGGTATACAATGTAGATGGATGGATAGTATAGTATTACTTATACTTATGGACGACGAGTGCACTGACGACACAGAGGTAGGTACAGCCGTGGCCTACCGTACTGCTGCTTAGTGCTTATATATATATAATATACTGTATAACGGACCTGGTGGACACTGTCAGCAGACTGCTAAACTAGTATGAAGAAAGAAAAAAAAAACACCACAGGTATACAATGTAGATGGATGGATAGTATAGTATTACTTATACTTATGGACGACGAGTGCACTGACGACACAGAGGTAGGTACAGCCGTGGCCTACCGTACTGCTGCTTAGTGCTTATATATATAATATACTGTATAATGGACCTGGTGGACACTGTCAGCAGACTGCTAAACTAGTATGAAGAAAGAAAAAAAAAACACCACAGGTATACAATGTAGATGGATGGCTAGTATAGTATTACTTATACTTATGGACGACGAGTGCACTGACGACACAGAGGTAGGTACAGCTGTGGCCTACCGTACTGCTGCTTAGTGCTTATATATATAATATACTGTATAACGGACCTGGTGGACACTGTCAGCAGACTGCTAAACTAGTATGAAGAAAGAAAAAAAAAACACCACAGGTATACAATGTAGATGGATGGATAGTATAGTATTACTTATACTTATGGACGACGAGTGCACTGACGACACAGAGGTAGGTACAGCCGTGGCCTACCGTACTGCTGCTTAGTGCTTATATATATAATATACTGTATAACGGACCTGGTGGACACTGTCAGCAGACTGCTAAACTAGTATGAAGAAAGAAAAAAAAAAACACCACAGGTATACAATGTAGATGGATGGATAGTATAGTATTACTTATACTTATGGACGACGAGTGCACTGACGACACAGAGGTAGGTACAGCCGTGGCCTACCGTACTGCTGCTTAGTGCTTATATATATAATATACTGTATAACGGACCTGGTGGACACTGTCAGCAGACTGCTAAACTAGTATGAAGAAAGAAAAAAAAACACCACAGCTATACAATGTAGATGGATGGATAGTATAGTATTACTTATACTTATGGACGACGAGTGCACTGACGACACAGAGGTAGGTACAGCCGTGGCCTACCGTACTGCTTCTTAGTGCTTATATATATAATATACTGTATAACGGACCTGGTGGACACTGTCAGCAGACTGCTAAACTAGTATGAAGAAGAAAAAAAAAACACCACAGGTATACAATGTAGATGGATGGATAGTATAGTATTACTTATACTTATGGACGACGAGTGCACTGACGACACAGAGGTAGGTACAACCGTGGCCTACCGTACTGCTGCTTAGTGCTTATATATATAATATACTGTATAACGGACCTGGTGGACACTGTCAGCAGACTGCTAAACTAGTATGAAGGGGAAAAAAACACCACAGGTATACAATGTAGATGGATGGATAGTATAGTATTACTTATACTTATGGACGACGAGTGCACTGACGACACAGAGGTAGGTACAGCCGTGGCCTACCGTACTGCTGCTTAGTGCTTATATATATAATATACTGTATAACGGACCTGGTGGACACTGTCAGCAGACTGCTAAACTAGTATGAAGAAAGAAAAAAAAAACACCACAGGTATACAATGTAGATGGATGGATAGTATAGTATTACTTATACTTATGGACGACGAGTGCACTGACGACACAGAGGTAGGTACAGCCGTGGCCTACCGTACTGCTGCTTAGTGCTTATATATATAATATACTGTATAACGGACCTGGTGGACACTGTCAGCAGACTGCTAAACTAGTATGAAGAAAGAAAAAAAAAACACCACAGGTATACAATGTAGATGGATGGATAGTATAGTATTACTTATACTTATGGACGACGAGTGCACTGACGACACAGAGGTAGGTACAGCCGTGGCCTACCGTACTGCTGCTTAGTGCTTATATATATAATATACTGTATAACGGACCTGGTGGACACTGTCAGCAGACTGCTAAACTAGTATGAAGAAAGAAAAAAAAAACACCACAGGTATACAATGTAGATGGATGGATAGTATAGTATTACTTATACTTATGGACGACGAGTGCACTGACGACACAGAGGTAGGTACAGCCGTGGCCTACCGTACTGCTTCTTAGTGCTTATATATATAATATACTGTATAACGGACCTGGTGGACACTGTCAGCAGACTGCTAAACTAGTATGAAGAAGAAAAAAAAAACACCACAGGTATACAATGTAGATGGATGGATAGTATAGTATTACTTATACTTATGGACGACGAGTGCACTGACGACACAGAGGTAGGTACAACCGTGGCCTACCGTACTGCTGCTTAGTGCTTATATATATAATATACTGTATAACGGACCTGGTGGACACTGTCAGCAGACTGCTAAACTAGTATGAAGAAAAAAAAAACACCACAGGTATACAATGTAGATGGATGGATAGTATAGTATTACTTATACTTATGGACGACGAGTGCACTGACGACACAGAGGTAGGTACAGCCGTGGCCTACCGTACTGCTTCTTAGTGCTTATATATAATATACTGTATAACGGACCTGGTGGACACTGTCAGCAGACGGCTAAACTAGTATGAAGAAAAAAAAAAAAACACCACAGGTATACAATGTAGATGGATGGATAGTATAGTATTACTTATACTTATGGACGACGAGTGCACTGACGACACAGAGGTAGGTACAGCCGTGGCCTACCGTACTGCTTCTTAGTGCTTATATATATAATATACTGTATAACGGACCTGGTGGACACTGTCAGCAGACTGCTAAACTAGTATGAAGAAAGGAAAAAAAAAAACACCACAGGTAGTCTTTTCTATTACGGAGAGGACGCCAGCCACGTCCTCTCCCTATCAATCTCAATGCACGTGTGAAAATGGCGGCGACGCGCGGCTCCTTATATAGAATCCAAGTCTCGCGAGAATCCGACAGCGGGATGATGACGTTCGGGCGCGCTCGGGTTAACCGAGCAAGGCGGGAGGATCCGAGTCGCTCGGACCCGTGTAAAAAAAAAAGGTGAAGTTCGGGCGGGTCGGATTCCGAGGAACCGAACCCGCTCATCACTAGTTTTTAGTCTACTGCAGCCTGGAGTACACAGTGCTTCAGCTAACTCACAGCTGATCTCAACACCCAATCTAGCGGGGTGTGTTCTCACAGAGATGCAACATCCAATCATCACAGACCAAGGGGTATAAACTCCAGTTCCTGGCTCAGTCTCATCGCCTTGGACAACGTGTCACATCCTTTGAACAGGCGTCTCCTGTCTTCAGTCCTCTGTCTGCAGAGATTCCCCAGTGTATTGGACCTGTGGAACTACAGGTTCCAGCAGTTCCATTCCAGTTCCGTTTCCAGTTCCAGTCTGCAATCTCCTGTTTCCTGTCTCCAGTGGTTCCCCGTGTTCCTGTCTCCAGTGGTTCCTTGTGTTCCTGTCTCCAGTGGTTCCCCGTGGTTTCCCGTGGATACTCTCATCGTCTCATTCTCCAGTCTTCAGTTCTCCTGCCTGCTTCAGACTCCAGCCACAGCCTGCTACTAATCATCTGCAGTAAGAGACTCTCCTCAGGTGTTATTCATTGCCTAACCTATGCACCTTGTTACCAGCATTCCATTCTGTGCATTGCATCCAGCAATTAATTAACATGCTGAGTTAGGACTGTCTCCTGCCTGGGCCTTGCTTGGCTAAAGAACTTTTATGTTACAGAGACTGTGTGCTTTTTACAATTATCAGAGTTCTGTTTGTTTCAATCATAGTTACCAGTGACTTTTGAATATTTATTTCCTGTTATTTCTGGTTTTGCATTTCACTGCACCTGTTATTCAATTGCTTTGTGATCCCTGTGACGTAATAAATATCAGCGCCTATGCGCAGGACTATTCTTCAGTCTCCTCGTGTAATACGTCACACCTACACTGACCCACTAGTGCCCCCTCCGGGGACAGACTAAATCACAATCCTGACAATTTAATACTAAAGCTGATGAGCATTTGGCAGTATTATCTATAAAGTACACCAGTATTGTTTGCAAGCCTTTTTTTTTTTTTTACGTCATAATTGCTATTTTAAAGAGTGCATAAATTATTAAATTACTGTATTTAAAATGTTGTTCAAATTGTAGTTGACAGGTTGTTAGCTTGATCATAAGTTTCCTTTATGTAACAATAAAGCCACAGAATGGGATGTTCTGGTACGAGGGTTACAGATGGTCCAGTTATGGAGCAAAGCACACACACGTGGCATACACATCTAGAGTAATGTTTTCCTAATGACATTCCCACATTTCTGGAGACTAGTGCAGAGTTTGGAATATACTTGTATAATCAGCCTTCTTTTCTTTTTAAACCTCTGGTACTAAAGTAAACTACTGGAATAAAAAAATGCAATGTGATATTTAAGACCACCTGAATTCTTATATTTTCATTACTATTTCATGATGTCTGTATACAGTACAAGGGCATAGCTATTATAGGTGCATGGAGTGCAGCTACTATGGGGCCCAGAGCTGAGAGGGGCCCACCATCTCTGTCACAGTTACTTGTGTTATATACATTATTCACCATTGGGTGGAACATACTGTAGGTGCCCTTACAAACTTTTGCCTTGAGGCCTGCAATATATCTCGTAATGCCCTTGTACCTGCTTATTGTAATGTGGTATAAATTGCACTGGAGGGCATTATAATTTTACATACAGTAATATGAACTGGAGGTAGCACTGCAATGTGGAACAATATGAAGTGGAGGCACTATAGTGTGGTATAATATGAACTGGGAATAGCACTGTAATGTGGCACAATATGAAGTGGAGGCACTATAGTGTGGTATAATATGAACTGGGTATAGCACTGTAATGTGGCATAATATGAAGTGGAGGCACTATAGTGTGGTATAATATGAACTAGGAATAGCACTGTAATGTGGCACAATATGAAGTGGAGGCACTATAGTATGGTACAATATGAACTGGGTATAGCACTGTAATGTGGCATAATATGAACTAGGTGCACTGTGTCGGAATGTGAATTGGGGGTACTGTGGTGCATAATGTGTACTAGCAGCCCTACAATGTGACACAATGTGAACTACAGTAGCATTAACTAAGGCACTACTATGTGTCCGAATATGAAGTAGGGCACTATTATGTATGTGGCATAAAATCGCTACAGAGAGGTGTCTTTCTAGAAGCATTGGGACAGGGTCCCCTTCAAAATGTTGCTCTGGGACCCATAAAGTACTGACTATGCACCTGATACAGTATATACTGTATTATGATACATACTGTATGGATTGAATTATATCAATTGGATCAGAACTACTGTACACCAATCTATGTAGATTGCAATGAACAAATCAAGTCAGATTGCAATGGATTATGCATTGTTATAGATTTCCCTACCCAGAGCTGCATTAAGGCTTTAATAAGGCCGTCATAACTAGGGTTGTTTGTGAATCCGGACTAGGTTGAGCTGCAGGGTTTTGGCATGGGACCTTAGGACAGAATTGGGCTGTCTTTAATATAGGATCTACTCATTTATAGACGTGACAATTTACCAAAGTTGGAACACCTGACTGGATGCTGTATCAGGTAAATTAAGTAGGTGATGTGGTACCAGCTATATGGGAAACTTGAACACTGTGCATTAGAATAGCTGGGAAGTTCATAACACTGGGATGAGATTGACCAGGGAATCTGGGATGCTGCAATGGATTTGCAGGAGCTGCTTTACAGGAACGCTGGGATAGGCTGTACCAGCGAATTGGGTAATGCTCAATGGATTGCAGGAGCAGCTCTTCAGGAACACTGGGGTAGGCTGTACCAGCGAATTGGAAATGCTGCAATGGAGTTGCAGGACAGCTCTTCAGGAATCCTGGGATAGGCTGTACCAGTGAATTGGAAATGCTGCAATGATGAACTGAGCAATGCTTTAGGATCACTGGGATTGGTTGTACCGGTGAATCTGGATATGCTGCAATGATGAACTGAACAGCCCTTCAGGATCACTAGTATGGGCTGTACCGGTGGATCTGGATATGCTGCGATGCTGAGCAGCTGAACTGGATAGGTCAGGAAGCCATGGAGTGCTGGAGATGGAAACTAGTCTTGGATTCAACAGGAGAGTATGGTGCTCGCAACAAGTTGATAGACAACAACGCACTGGTGATTTGCCTGTGCTGGGATTCACTATTTATACCCCTGGTTTGCTGTTGATTGGTGGTGATGATCACATGACTGTGAAATGGTTCCTGATTGGATCAGAACTGTCATGGCTCCGTCATGACTGAAATTTGAGGGAACTACCGGCATGGAGTGGGCAGTGGAGACGGACAATGGCCGCATACTGTACCTCCCAACATGACCCTCTCTAGGAGGGAAAGAATGCTCTGCTCCTGGACTTTCCTCAGAATGTACGATTGTCATCACCTGTGCAGAAACACCTTTCTTATCCATTAACCTGTTCAACACAGTTGCCAGCAATCATAAATTAAGAAAAAAGTCCAGAAGCAGAACATTTTGTCCCTCCTGGAGAGGCTCAAGTTGGGAGGTATGTGGCTGCCAGGCCTGGAAGTACCAGTAATGGAGACACAGGGCAGCGGCAGACAGCGCAGGATGCCAGCCGAACCAGCGGATGACGGACAGTGCCTCAGAGTGCGGCGCAGGTAACAGAGAGCTCGGCTGGGGAGCACTGAATACCTCCGTTTTGTGACCGTGGCTTTAATAAAATAGGGGTGTGATGTTCACACATTACACTCCCATTTTATACCAAGCTGGGGACGTGTATATTGCTTCCTCAGCTGTTGGACTGCCCCCAGCATTGTGCGTACAGCAGAAGAGAGTTCCCTCCCATCCTATCCTCCCCATGGGACACTGCAGCCCACGGGGAGGCAAGTACCTGAAGGGCAGGACTGTCCCACCAAAATTAAGATGGCATGCATACACATAGTCACACACGTACAGTATACACATATAAACTGTCACACATCTATACACATAAATACATAGTACATACATATATGTATATTTTACATACAGTCACACACATATACATGTACATACAACATACTTGTCAACTTTTCCTGCAACTTTTGATCAGTCCCCCGCATCCATGGAAGAGTGACCAGATCTCCTGCATCTCACTCGCTTCCTAGGTAAGTAAGCAGGATGAGGAAATTTTATAAGCAATTGCAGCGCCGCATGGGGGTAGGGCTTAATGACATGCACTTGTTTCATTTAGCTCCACCCTCTCCCCACGAACCTTGCTCTTCGGAAAACCTATATATATATATATATATATATATATATAGTATATAAAATTTGTTTTTGTTTTTTTAAGTAACAGATTTTTTTTGTATGCAGTTTGGCCTTTCTCAAATTTAGTGGTCTCACACCATCAAAAAAAACTTGCTCATTAATAAATCTTGCTTTTAGACTTGGTGAAACTCTTTTCTAAAACATCTCAGCTATAACCATTGGCTTAGAACAGTGGTCTTTGAGGCGGGCATGGGACTCAGGGTCGACACCCATTTGTTCGACAGTGCCTAGGTCGACACGGCCATTAGGTCGATATGAACAAGGTCGACATGAAAAAAGGTTGACATGATTTTTTAATGTTTCTCTTACGTCCTAGAGGATGCTGGGGACTCCGTAAGGACCATGGGGTATAGACGGGCTCCGCAGGAGATAGGGCACCTAAAAAGAACTTTACCTATGGGTGTGCACTGGCTCCTCCCTCTATGCCCCTCCTCCAGACCTCAGTTAGATCTTGTGCCCAGAGGAAGGCTTCTCCAAGGAGGCGGTGGAGCAAATGAGTGGTGTGTCCCCGTCGGTTGTGCCGACTCCGGATTGGATGGACATGTGGCATATGTTGAATGCAAGTGTGGCATCTTTACATAATAGGCTTGATAAGGCTGAATTAGAGGGGACATCAGGGGGTCAATCCTCGGATTGGACCGACTCACAGGGCCCGTCGGGGTCTCAAAAGCGTCCCTAAACACAAGACACTACTACCGGCACGGATTCTGACTCCAGTATCAACTACAACGAAGTAAAATTGCACCCGAGGGTGAATAAAACCATTCAGTGTATGATTGTGGCAATAAGGGATGTGTTACATATTGAGGATGAACCCTTGGTCCCTGACACAAGGGTACACATGTTTAAGGAAAAGAAACAGATTATTAATTTTGCCCCATCTCATGAATTAAATGATTTCTTTGGAAAAGCTTGGGAGACTCCGGAAAAGAGACCGCAGATCCCCAAAATAATTTATATGGCATACCCCTTCCCTAAGCAGGACAGGGAGATTTGGGAATCATCCTCCACTGTGGACAAGGCCCTGACGCGCTTGTCCAAGAAAGTGGCGCTACCGTCTCCTGACACAGCGGCCCTTAAGGACCCTGCAGATCGCAGGCAAGAAACTACCTTAAAGTGTATTTATTCTCATACGGGAGCTGTGCTAAGACCGACAATTGCGTCGGCATGGGTGTGTAGCGCGATTGCAGCTTGGACAGATGAGCTGACAGATCAATTTGATAATATGGATAAGGATACTATATTCTTAACTCTAGCCCATAAAAAAAGACGCAGTCTTATTTATGAGGGATGCTCAAAGGGACATTGGATTGCTGGCTTCTAGGGCCAATGCCATGTCTATCTCAGCGAGAAGATCCTTATGGACTCGCCAATGGACGGGTGATGCGGATTCCAAAAAAAATATGGAAGTACTACCCTATAAGGGTGATGTATTGTTTGGGGATGGGCTGACGGACCTGGTTTCCACAGCTACAGCAGGTAAATCAAATTTTTTACCATATATTCCCCAACAGCAAAAGAAAGTAACACCCTATCAGATGCAGTCCTTTCGGTCGCACAAGTCCAAAAGAGGTCGGGGATCCTCTTTCCTCGTCAGAGGTAAGGGCAGAGGCAAAAGAGCACCTGCTTCGGCAGGTGCCCAGGAACAAAAGTCCTACCCGGCTGCTCCAAAACCCACATCATGATGCTGGGACTCCCCTGAGGGAGTCCGCACCGGTGGGGGCACGTCTTCGACTTTTCAGTCAGGCCTGGGTCAGATCAGACCTGAATCCCTGGGTGCTGGAAATAGTTTCCCAGGGGTACAAACTGGAATTCGACGAGGTGCCCCCGCGCCGATTTTTCAAATTGGCCCTACCAGCTTCCACATCGGAAAGGGATGTAGTGTTAGCTGCAATTCAAACGCTGTGTATACAGCAAGAGATAATCAAGGTTCCCCTGCACCAGCAGGGAAGAGGTTACTACTCAACCCTATTTATGGTCCCGAAACCGGACGGTTCGATCAGACCTATTTTGAATCTGAAATCCCTAAACCTGTACATAAAAAGATTTAAATTCAAAATGGAATCACTCAGAGCGATAATAGCCAACATGGAGGAGGGGGAGTTTATGGTGTCTCTGGACATAAAGGATGCGTACCTTCATGTCCCCATATATGCCCCCCATCAGGAATACCTGAGATTCGCTGTACAGGATTGTCATTACCAATTTCAGACGTTGCCGTTTGGACTTTCCACGGCCCCGAGGATTTTCACCAAGATAATGGCAGAAATGATGGTGGTCCTGCGCAAGCATGGAGTCACAATTATCCCATACTTGGACGATCTCCTGATAAAAGCGAGATCAAGGTAGAAATTGCTGAGCAGTGTGGCACTCTCTCTGAGAGTGCTCCAGCAACATGGTTGGATTCTGAATCTACCGAAATCACAGTTGAATCCGACAACTCGACTACCGTTCCTAGGTATGATACTGGATACGGAACAAATGAAGGTCTTCCTCCCAATAGAGAAAGCCCAGGACATCCAGAACATGGTCAGAGACCTGCTAAAACTGAAAAGGGTGTCAGTTCACCAATGCACTCGAGTTCTGGGAAAAATGGTGGCGGCCTACGAGGCCATTCCCTTCGGAAGGTTCCATGCAAGGACTTTTCAATGGGACCTTCTGGACAAGTGGTCCGGGTCCCATCTGCACTTACATCGGAAAATAACTCTGTCCCCAGGGGCCAGAGTGTCTCTCCTGTGGTGGTTGCAAAGTGCTTACCTGCTGGAGGGTCGCCGGTTCGGAATTCAGGACTGGATCCTGGTTACCACGAACGCGAGCCTCCGAGGATGGGGAGCGGTCACACAGGGAAAACATTTTCAGGGACTTTGGTCAGACCAGGAGTCCTGTCTACACATCAATGTGTTGGAACTCAGGGCCATTTACAACGGCCTTCGACAAGCGGAGAGTCTTCTTCGAAACCTACCGTTTCTGATTCAATCAGACAATGTCACAGCAGTGGCGCATGTGAACCGCCAAGGCGGGACAAGAAGCAGAGTCGCGATGGCGGAAGCCACCAGGATTCTTCGCTGGGCGGAAAATCATGTAAGCGCTCCGTCGGCTGTCTTCATTCCGGGAGTGGACAACTGGGAAGCAGACTTCCTCAGCAGACACTATCTCCATCCAGGAGAGTGGGGACTTCATCAAGAAGTCTTTACAGACATAACACATCTTTGGGGAACTCCTCAAATAGACAAGATGGTGTCACGCCTCAACAAAAAGCTTTGGAGGTATTGTGCCAGGTCTCGGGACCCTCAGGCAGTGGCAGTAGACGCTCTGATAACACCGTGGGTGTTCAAATCGGTCTACGTGTTTCCTCCTCTTCCTCTCATCACAAAAGTGTTGAGGATCATAAGGCAAAGAAGAGTACAGACGATACTCGTTGTCCCAGACTGGCCTCAAAGGGCCTGGTATTCAGATCTACAAGAGATGCTCACAGGAGATCCCTGGCCTCTTCCTCTGAGGGAAGACCTGTTGCAACAGGGTCCCTGTGTATTTCAGGACTTACCGCGTTTACGTTTGACGGCATGGTGGTTGAACGCCGAATCCTAGCGAAAAAGGGGATTCCGGAAGAGGTCATCCCTACTTTAATAAAGGCTAGGAAGGAGGTGACGGTTAAGCTTTATCACCGTATCTGGCGAAAGTATGTGTCTTGGTGTGAGACCAAGAATGCATCTACGGAAGATTTTCATCTGGGTCGTTTTCTCCACTTCCTACAGACAGGAGTGGATATGGGCCTGAAATTAGGCTCTGTTAAGGTTCAGATTTCGGCCCTCTCGATTTTTTTTTCAGAAGGAATTGGCTTCTCTTCCAGAAGTCCAGACGTTTGTAAAGGGAGTGCTACACATCCAGCCTCCTTTTGTGCCTCCAGTGGCACCGTGGGACCTCAACGTGGTGTTGCAGTTCCTAAAATCACACTGGTTTGAACCACTTAACAAGGTTGAGTTGAAATTTCTTACTTGGAAGGTGGTCATGTTGTTGGCCTTGGCATCAGCAAGGCGAGTATCAGAATTGGCGGCTTTGTCACACAAAAGCCCCTACTTGATTTTTCATGTGGATCGAGCTGAATTGAGGACACATCCGCAATTTTTGCCTAAGGTGGTTTCTTCATTCCATGTGAATCAACCTATTGTGGTGCCTGTGGCTACAAGTGGCCTGGAAGATTCCAGATCCCTGGACGTAGTCAGGGCCTTAAAGATTTATGTAGCCAGGACGGCTAGAATTAGGAAAACAGAGGCTCTGTTTGTCCTGTATGCGGCCAATAAGATTGGCGCACCTGCTCCGAAGCAGACTATTGCTCGCTGGATCTGTAATACGATTCAGCAGGCTCACTCTACGGCTGAATTGCCGGTACCAAATTCGGTTAAGGCCCATTCCACTAGGAAGGTGGGCTCTTCTTGGGCGGCTGCCCGAGGCGTCTCGGCATTACAACTTTACCGAGCGGCGACTTGGTCGGGGTCAAACACTTTTGCTAAATTCTACAAGTTTGATACCCTGGCTGATGAGGACCTAGCGTTTGCTCAGTCGGTGCTGCAGAGTCATACGCACTCTCCCGCCCGATTGGATGCTTTGGTACAAACCCCATGGTCCTTACGGAGTCCCCAGCATCCTCTAGGACGTAAGAGAAAATAAGATTATGTATGATCCAGGTTACATGGTATGATTGGTGTGGGCTGGTATGAATCTTGCCCTTGGATTTCTAAATCCTGCCTTGTATTGTCCATCTCCTCTGGGCACAGTTCTCTAACTGAGGTCTGGAGGAGGGGCATAGAGGGAGGAGCCAGTGCACACCCATAGTCAAAGTTCTTTTTAGGTGCCCTATCTCCTGCGGAGCCCGTCTATACCCCATGGTCCTTACGGAGTCCCCAGCATCCTCTACGGACTAGGAGAAATAGATTTACCGGAAGGTTTAAAATCTTATTTTTTTGTGTATCATTTTCTCCGGTAAGTGACCGGGAACCCTGTTTAGTGCACCGCGTCCCCTTGCATGGCTCGCCATGCTATGGGCAAGGTGCCTCGCTCCGCTGCCGCTGCGCTTGGCACAGGTTACTGGTCCCAATCGTAGTCCATGTGGATCATAAAGTATGAAATTCCCCCAAAAAGTGAAAAACTCATATCAACCGTTTTTCACGTCGACCTTGTTCATGCCGACCTAATGGCCGTGTTGACGTATTTCTAGTGTCGACCTAGCCACTGTCAACCAATGGTTGTCAACATAATGGGTTTCGACCCAGAGTCCGGATACCCTTTGAGGCACATCATCACTAATTTAACACATGGGAAAAAAATATCACAGATTAAAAGAGAATTGCACAATCACTAATGGTTCCAGAGGCGGAACTACCGCCAGTGCAAGCAGTGCGTTGCACTGGGGCCCGCCTCTGTCCAGGGGCCCAAGCATGTAATGAGTCAAATTGACTCATTACATGCCGCTGTGCGCTGCTGGCAACCGCTGCCCGCTGCGCACAGCCGCCCACAGAGGAGAGGAGCAGCGGCACGGACGGGGGAAGGAGGAGGAGGGAGGTGAAGGAGGGAGCCGCAGCAGCGCTTTGTTACTGGTGGAGGCGCTGCTGCCCCTCTGCTTCACTATAGGCTGTCTTCAGAGAACAGCCTATAGTGAAGCAGAGGGGCAGCCGCAGCAGCGCCTCCACCAATAACACAGCGCTGCTGCGGCTCCCTCCTCCACCTCCCTCCTCCTCATTCTCTACTGCCCGGGAATCGTCTGACGCTGCACCGAGGAGCCGGAGCCAGCGGAGAGGGTAAGTATAATTCTTTCTTTCTTTCTTTCTTTCTTTCTTTCTTTCTTTCTTTCTCTTTTTCTTTCTTTCTTTCTCTTTTTCTTTCTTTCTCTTTTTCTTTCTTTCTTTCTCTTTTTCTTTCTTTCTTTCTTTCTTTCTCTTTTTCTTTCTTTCCTACAAAAAAGGGGGACTGTGTGCCGCAATGTGTAAAAACGGGGAATCTGTCTGCCGCAATGTGTAAAAAGGGTGAATCTGCCTGCCGTAATGTGTAACAAGGGCACGCTGTCTGCCGTAATGTGTAACAAGGGCACGCTGTCTGCCGTAATGTGTAACAAGGGCACGCTGTCTGCCGTTATGTGTAACAAGGGCACGCTGTCTGCCGTTATGTGTAAAAAGTGCACACTGTCTGCCGCTATGTGTAACAAGGGCACGCAGTCTGCCGTTGTGAAAAAAGTGTACGCTGTCTGCCGCTATGTGTAACAAGGGCACGCTGTCTGTCGTTATGTGTAAAAAGGGCACGCTGTCTGCCGTTGTGTAAAAAAAGGGTGACGCTGTCTGCCGTAATGTGTAAAAAGGGGACTCTGTCTGCTGTAATGTGTAAAAAGAGGAATCTGTCTGCTGTAATGTGTAAAAGGGTCTCTACCTGGTGTAGTGGTGCTACTGTGCGGCATAATTTGAATAATGGAGACTACTGTGCACCGTTTTATGAATTGGTATTATTTTGTGGCCACACCCCTTCCCCACGAAGCCACGCCACTATGTATTTTTGCGCGCGCCTACGGCGCGCACTGCCCCTGTTTTCCATCAGGGGTGGGGCTCCAATGCCGTTTCTTGCACACAGTGCTAAAATGTCTAGTTACGGCACTGTTGCTAGGTATCCACTTCCCTGAGCAGGTCCCCCCTCACCAGATCCTCTCCAGGGGTGAGGGGGTGGACTTGGATGGGATGGGGGGGGGGGGGGCCCAAGCCATTTTGTCGCACATGGGCCCACCGCTCGCTAGTTCCGCCACTGAATGGTTCATGTATAAAACACACGGCCTGGGACTAGTATGATCTAGTATATGTGGCACAGAGCCTACTTTGCTTTCTATATAAAATTAGCAAAAATGAAGGACCACATATCCAGAATGGGAGCCGTCTCTTTACCCCCAAAAATAAAAACTTCACTTGGGTATATTAAAAAAATAAAGTTATTTCAAAGTTACATTCCATACGAATATGACATTGAGTAAAAAATAACACCTGATGGTCAATCAGCATTCTCTGCCACAGTTTAGTATGCTTTGATTGCAAAACTCTGGTGGGACTTGCTGAAATGTTTAGTCCCACAGCAGCTGAAGGGCTAATTATTGGCCACCTCGAATAACAAATATTACTACTTATTACAATGCTTTTACTGACGTGCGGTGGGGTGATTGGCATCTTTTGGACTCAAGTGCAAACACAAGTGGTACACTCTACTACACAGGTGCTGCAATGGTAAAATGGCCTATGGTTTTTTCATTGTGGATGTGGGCGCGTTTTTCTATAGCATATATGTATAGCCAATAAATGGATAAAATAAAATTTAAAAAAAAAACTATTACAGAATGTCAAACGGGAAGCAGTCAGAATACCGATGCCGGAATACCAACCCTATTCTGAATGCTGACACCGGCATCCATAACGGGTATACCATCCCAGCACCAAAATACCGACAGTCGGCATCCTGAATGAGGAGAGACTGCGCCACAAGGCAGGTAAGCCACGAGGGAGTGGGGTGGGGGGTTAGGTTTAGGCTGCGGGGGGGGGGGGGGGTTAGGGTTATGCTGCATCCCGGGAGGTTAGGGTTAGGCTGCAGGGAGGGGGGGGGGGGGTTTGGTTAGGCACCCCCCTCGGTGCAGGGAGGGGGGGGTTATGGTTAGGCACTCCCCTCGGAGGGTTAGGCAGCAGGGGGGGTGGAGGTCAGTTTAAGGCAGCGGGGACCAGGGGTTAGGTTTAGGTACCTACAGTGGGAGATTAGGGTTATGCACCAAGCGGGGAGGATAGGGTTAGGCTGCATGGAGGGAGAGTAATATTTTAAGGGGTTGGGGAGAGGGGAGAACACCCCTTACTTACCCCTGTCAGCTTCTTAAAAATCAGAATCCTGGCGTTGGTATTTCAAGCGCCGGGATCCCATGTGCCGGTAACTCGTACTGCTCCCTGTCAAACAGCTATAACAAATCAAAAACTGTCAGCCCCACATGACTAGAATTACATGCAAAAACTGATTTAGTGGGTTGGGTATGCTGGACCGGCGCTGTGTGTCCCAGTGGTCATTATATCGATCGCAGGATCCCAGCAGCAGAATACTGGCGGGAGGGTGAACGCAACGAAGTCCCTTTCAGGCTCGCCACAGGTTCTATTCCCATACTACAGGCGTCGTGGACACCCACGAGTGGGAATAGTCCCTGCTAGCCGGCATGCCGACTGTCGTGTGGGCTGGATGCAGGGGTCGGTATTGTGACCGGCAGTCTCCTGACCGCCGGTTACATAACTACATCCCGTTTTAGTGGTCTATACAATACTTAGAGTAATCTATGTACCTACATAAAATGTGAAGAGCATTATACTGTAGGTACCTATATACAAATCAAGGAACAAGCTAATAACACTAAATCACAGGTTCTCAAACTTGGTCCTCAGGACCCCACACAGTGCATGTTTTGAGGTCTCCTCACAGAATCACAAAGTAAATAATTAGCTCCTCCTGTGGACCTTTTTAAAATGTGTCAGTGAGTAATTACTATGCCTGTGCACCTGCTGGGTTACCTGCAAAATATACACTGTGTGGGGTCCTGAGGACCGAGATTGAGAACCTGTGCACTAAATCATACCTCCCAACATGACCTTCTCAAGGAGGGACAAAATGCTCTGCTTCTGGACTTCCTTCATACTGTATGATTGCCATCACCTGTTCAACACAGGTGCTGGCAATCATAAATTAAGAGAAAAATCCAGAAGTAGGGCATTTTGTCCCTCCTGGAGATGGTCATGTTGGGAGGTATGCTAAATAATGCATACAACATCCTTGTGATTTGTAAATAATACAGAGAACATCCTGATGCAGGGAGATCCCAAGCCGTTCTCCTACCTGCTGCATCTAATTTCCAGCATTGTCAGACTGTGAATGTATCTGTGCAAAGCCTACATCCCAATGAACAAAATCAGTTCTGGGCATAGCAGGTGACTGACTTAAAGACATATACCAAGAACATATTCTTGTATTATGCCCCTCAAGTGCCCATCATAATTACACATTCGGAACCCGGTTATATTTTAGATTTGATAAAATAGAGTGCAAGACCTTAAATATATTTGCATTTCACTCATGATTTGGGTGGGGAGTTTGATTGAGATTAACCAGAAGTTCAACACACAGTATAGCGGTAGCATTGGATCATATAGATTTCTACTGTATTTCCTTCAGCAAGTTCAACCCCCTCTAGTTAGGCTTATCATGAATACATTGAGTATTTAACCCCCTCTGCCTTCAGAAATATGGCAATAGTGCAAAACATAAAGTCATATGAACTGCACCAACACCCAAGGAATAAAAACACAAAAATGATATGATTATCTGACCACCACTGTATTGTCCCCAAGTATACTACAGTATGCCCTGTCCTGTTTACTGGTACAATACTATTGCATGCCTTCCAACAGTCCCGCTTTTGACAGAACTGTCCCAAATTCCAGGCCTAGGAAAGTGTGTGACTTCACAAGTATACAGTGTGCGCGCAGGTGTGTGGACCGTGGCGTAGTTTGGCATGGACATGATTGACTGCTGTTTTTTCTCAATTTTGCTTTTTCAAATATGCACAAACCAGTCTCTGTAGCCTACCACCTGAACACTAGTGCGTCTGCTAAGATGTGTGAAAACACTGCTACTGTGTGATATGTTTTGACTGACACAGTGCAGGAAGGAGGGAATTATAGAGAGCACAAATCAATGGTGATGGCGATGATGCAGATTGGGAGAGAGAGTGATTAATTCTGCTCTGCTCTGGCATCTATCAGTGCAGGGAGGGTTTACCGGGGGCTGCCCAGCCTCTCAGGGAGAACTGGGCACGCCCCCAAAATGATGAAAATGGTTGCAGTGCTAGGCCCCACACCTCCCCCCAAGGCCTCGCCCAGTCCCCCCAAGGTGCCGCCCCCTTTTTGGCTGTGGCCATGCAGGTCCCAAGTCAACAGACTCAAAAGTTGGGAGGTAGGCATTAACATTAATGTGTATAACAAGTGCTGTAAGATTGATGCTGCTGTGTGATCTGTCTTGTTTACTTACACAGCGCAGAGAGCAGAAAGATCTGTACTGAGCACAAAGCAGTCCATGTGCTCTCACTCTAGAACATTAATGTGTATAACAAGTGATGTAAGATTGATGCTGCTGTGTGATGCTGCTGCATCTGTTAATTATCATATATGACTATCATGAAGGCTTAGCAATAGGTATGTCTAGTGGGACTACAAGCACCAGCAAGCTACACTGCATCTGTTAATTATCATATATGACTATCATGAAGGCTTAGCAATAGGTATGTTTAGCTTATTAATCATTAGCAGATTTAAGCAAACTTTATTTTTAGCATTTGGGAAATGTGTGATGGTTTCATACCCCCACACCATTTGTCTGTGTAAGTTTTATTGCTGTAAACGGGTGATGGGCTAGGGGTGGGTCCATTCAATCAATGTGGTCACAAACACATGTTTGTTGCTCTTTATATTAGTTTGTAGTCTAGCTGAATCAGCGTAGCTGATTCAGTGTGGGTTGAAAGCTTTCAAAGGGAGAAAATTTCTAAGGGTGTCATCTGTGACTTTTACTGGACTTCTACTGGACAGAAACTGAAAGGAAGCACCATCAATTGCACACAAAAAAACCAACACAAACCACCAATACTTGGACTGCAGCTACAAATGTTTGTTTACTCCTAATATTCTAGAGATGTGCACTTGAAATTTTTCGGGTTTTGTGTTTTGGTTTTGGGTTCGGTTCCGCGGCCGTGTTTTGGGTTCGACCGCGTTTTGGCAAAACCTCACCGAATTTTTTTTGTCGGATTCGGGTGTGTTTTGGATTCGGGTGTTTTTTTCAAAAAACACTAAAAAACAGCTTAAATCATAGAATTTGGGGGTCATTTTGATCCCAAAGTATTATTAACCTCAAAAACCATAATTTCCACTCATTTTCAGTCTATTCTGAACACCTCACACCTCACAATATTATTTTTAGTCCTAAAATTTGCACCGAGGTCGCTGGATGACTAAGCTAAGCGACCCTAGTGGCCGACACAAACACCTGGCCCATCTAGGAGTGGCACTGCAGTGTCACGCAGGATGGCCCTTCCAAAAAACACTCCCCAAACAGCACATGACGCAAAGAAGAAAAAAAGAGGCGCAATGAGGTAGCTGTGTGAGTAAGATAAGCGACCCTAGTGGCCGACACAAACACCTGGCCCATCTAGGAGTGACACTGCAGTGTCACGCAGGATGGCCCTTCCAAAAAACACTCCCCAAACAGCACATGACGCAAAGAAGAAAAAAAGAGGCGCAATGAGGTAGCTGTGTGAGTAAGATAAGCGACCCTAGTGGCCGACACAAACACCTGGTTCATCTAGGAGTGGCACTGCAGTGGCACGCAGGATGGCCCTTCCAAAGAACACTCCCCAAACAGCACATGACGCAAAGAAGAAAAAAAGAGGCGCAATGAGGTAGCTGTGTGAGTAAGATAAGCGACCCTAGTGGCCGACACAAACACCTGGCCCATCTAGGAGTGGCACTGCAGTGGCACGCAGGATGGCCCTTCCAAAAAACACTCACCAAACAGCACATGACGCAAAGAAGAAAAAAAGAGGCGCAATGAGGTAGCTGTCTGAGTAAGATAAGCGACCCTAGTGGCCGACACAAACACCTGGCCCATCTAGGAGTGGCACTACAGTGTCACGCAGGATGGCCCTTCCAAAAAACACTCCCCAAACAGCACATGACGCAAAGAAGAAAAAAAGAGGCGCAATGAGGTAGCTGTGTGAGTAAGATAAGCGACCCTAGTGGCCGACACAAACACCTGGCCCATCTAGGAGTGGCACTGCAGTGTCACGCAGGATGGCCCTTCCAAAAAACACTCCCCAAACAGCACATGACGCAAAGAAGAAAAAAAGAGGCGCAATGAGGTAGCTGTGTGAGTAAGATAAGCGACCCTAGTGGCCGACACAAACACCTGGCCCATCTAGGAGTGGCACTGCAGTGTCACGCAGGATGGCCCTTCCAAAAAACACTCCCCAAACAGCACATGACGCAAAGAAGAAAAAAAGAGGCGCAATGAGGTAGCTGTGTGAGTAAGATAAGCGACCCTAGTGGCCGACACAAACACCTGGCCCATCTAGGAGTGGCACTGCAGTGTCACGCAGGATGGCCCTTCCAAAAAACACTCCCCAAACAGCACATGATGCAAAGAAGAAAAAAAGAGGCGCAATGAGGTAGCTGTGTGAGTAAGATAAGCGACCCTAGTGGCCGACACAAACACCTGGCCCATCTAGGAGTGGCACTGCAGTGTCACGCAGGATGGCCCTTCCAAAAAACACTCCCCAAACAGCACATGACGCAAAGAAGAAAAAAAGAGGCGCAATGAGGTAGCTGTGTGAGTAAGATAAGCGACCCTAGTGGCCGACACAAACACCTGGCCCATCTAGGAGTAGCACTGCAGTGGCACGCAGGATGGCCCTTCCAAAAAACACTCCCCAAACAGCACATGACGCAAAGAAGAAAAAAAGAGGCGCAATGAGGTAGCTGTGTGAGTAAGATAAGCGACCCTAGTGGCCGACACAAACACCTGGCCCATCTAGGAGTGGCACTGCAGTGGCACGCAGGATGGCCCTTCCAAAAAACACTCCCCAAACAGCACATGACGCAAAGAAAAATGAAAGAAAAAAGAGGTGCAAGATGTTGTATAAACAGGACATGCACACTTTAACCAACCCATCATTTCAGTGACAGGGTCTGCCACACGACTGTGACTGAAATGACGGGTTGGTTTGGACCCCCACCGAAAAAGAAGCAATTAATCTCTCCTTGCACAAACTGGCTCTACAGAGGCAAGATGTCCACCTCATCATCATCCTCCGATATATCACCGTGTACATCCCCCTCCTCACAGATTATCAATTCGTCCCCACTGGAATCCACCATCTCAGCTCCCTGTGTACTACTTTGTGGAGGCAATTGCTGCTGGTCAATGTCTCCACGGAGGAATTGATTATAATTCATTTTAATGAACATCATCTTCTCCACATTTTCTGGAAGTAACCTCGTACGCCGATTGCTGACAAGGTGAGCGGCGGCACTAAACACTCTTTCGGAGTACACACTTGTGGGAGGGCAACTTAGGTAGAATAAAGCCAGTTTGTGCAAGGGCCTCCAAATTGCCTCTTTTTCCTGCCAGTATAAGTACGGACTGTCTGACGTGCCTACTTGGATGCGGTCACTCATATAATCCTCCACCATTCTTTCAATGGGGAGAGAATCATATGCAGTGACAGTAGACGACATGTCCGTAATCGTTGTCAGGTCCTTCAGTCTGGACCAGATGTCAGCATCAGCAGTCGCTCCAGACTGCCCTGCATCACCGCCAGCGGGTGGGCTCGGAATTCTGAGCCTTTTCCTCGCACCCCCAGTTGCGGGAGAATGTGAAGGAGGAGATGTTGACAGGTCGCGTTCCGCTTGACTTGACAATTTTGTCACCAGCAGGTCTTTGAACCCCAGCAGACTTGTGTCTGCCGGAAAGAGAGATCCAAGGTAGGTTTTAAATCTAGGATCGAGCACGGTGGCCAAAATGTAGTGCTCTGATTTCAACAGATTGACCACCCGTGAATCCTTGTTAAGCGAATTAAGGGCTCCATCCACAAGTCCCACATGCCTAGCGGAATCGCTCCCTTTTAGCTCCTCCTTCAATGCCTCCAGCTTCTTCTGCAAAAGCCTGATGAGGGGAATGACCTGACTCAGGCTGGCAGTGTCTGAACTGACTTCACGTGTGGCAAGTTCAAAAGGTTGCAGAACCTTGCACAACGTTGAAATCATTCTCCACTGCGCTTGAGACAGGTACATTCCACCTCCTATATCGTGCTCAATTGTATAGGCTTGAATGGCCTTTTGCTGCTCCTCCAACCTCTGAAGCATACATAGGGTTGAATTCCACCTCATTACCACTTCTTGCTTCAGATGATGGCAGGGCAGGTTCAGGCGTTTTTGGTGGTGCTCCAGTCTTCTGTACGTGGTGCCTGTTCTCCGAAAGTGTCCCGCAATTCTTCAGGCCACCGACAGCATCTCTTGCACGCCCCTGTCGTTTTTAAAAAAATTCTGCACCACCAAATTCAAGGTATGTGCAAAACATGGGACGTGCTGGAATTTGCCCATATTTAATGCACACACAATATTGCTGGCGTTGTCCGATGCCACAAATCCACAGGAGAGTCCAATTGGGGTAAGCCATTCCGCGATGATCTTCCTCAGTTGCCGTAAGAGGTTTTCAGCTGTGTGCGTATTCTGGAAACCGGTGATACAAAGCGTAGCCTACCTAGGAAAGAGTTGGCGTTTGCGAGATGCTGCTACTGGTGCCGCCGCTGCTGTTCTTGCGGCGGGCGTCCATACATCTACCCAGTGGGCTGTCACAGTCATATAGTCCTGACCCTGCCCTGCTCCACTTGTCCACATGTCCGTGGTTAAGTGGACATTGGGTACAACTGCATTTTTTAGGACACTGGTGAGTCTTTTTCTGACGTCCGTGTACATTCTCGGTATCGCCTGCCTAGAGAAGTGGAACCTAGATGGTATTTGGTAACGGGGGCACACTACCTCAAGAAATTGTCTAGTTCCCTGTGAACTAACGGCGGATACCGGACGCACGTCTAACACCAACATAGTTGTCAAGGCCTCAGTTATCCGCTTTGCAACAGGATGACTGCTGTGATATTTCATCTTCCTCGCAAAGGACTGTTGGACAGTCAATTGCTTGGTGGAAATAGTAAAAGTGGGCTTACGACTTCCCCTCTGGGATGACCATCGACTCCCAGCAGCAACAACAGCAGCGCCAGCAGCAGTAGGCGTTACACGCAAGGATGCATCGGAGGAATCCCAGGCAGGAGAGGACTCGTCAGAATTGCCAGTGACATGGCCTGCAGGACTATTGGCATTCCTGGGGAAGGAGGAAATTGACACTGAGGGAGTTGGTGGGGTGGTTTGCGTGAGCTTGGTTACAAGAGGAAGGGATTTACTGGTCAGTGGACTGCTTCCGCTGTCGCCCAAAGTTTTTGAACTTGTCACTGACTTATGATGAATTCGCTGCAGGTGACGTATAAGGGAGGATGTTCCGAGGTGGTTAACGTCCTTACCCCTACTTATTACAGCTTGACAAAGGCAACACACGGCTTGACAAATGTTGTCCGCATTTCTGGTGAAATACTTCCACACCGAAGAGCTGATTTTTTTTGTATTTTGACCAGGCATGTCAATGGCCCTATTCCTCCCACGGACAACAGGTGTCTCCCCGGGTGCCTGACTTAAACAAACCACCTCACCATCAGAATCCTCCTGGTCAATTTCCTCCCCAGCGCCAGCAACACCCATATCCTCCTCATCCTGGTGTACTTCAACACTGACATCTTCAATCTGACTATCAGGAACTGGACTGCGGGTGCTCCTTCCAGCACTTGCAGGGGGCGTGCAAATGGTGGAAGGCGCATGCTCTTCACGTCCAGTGTTGGGAAGGTCAGGCATCGCAACCGACACAATTGGACTCTCCTTGTGGATTTGGGATTTCGAAGAACGCACAGTTCTTTGCGGTGCTTTTGCCAGCTTGAGTCTTTTCAGTTTTCTAGCGAGAGGCTGAGTGCTTCCATCCTCATGTGAAGCTGAACCACTAGCCATGAACATAGGCCAGGGCCTCAGCCGTTCCTTGCCACTCCGTGTGGTAAATGGCATATTGGCAAGTTTACGCTTCTCCTCCGACAATTTTATTTTAGATTTTGGAGTCCTTTTTTTACTGATATTTGGTGTTTTGGATTTTACATGCTCTGTACTATGACATTGGGCATCGGCCTTGGCAGACGACGTTGCTGGCATTTCATCGTCTCGGCCATGACTAGTGGCAGCAGCTTCAGCACGAGGTGGAAGTGGATCTTGATCTTTCCCTAATTTTGGAACCTCAACATTTTTGTTCTCCATATTTTAATAGGCACAACTAAAAGGCACCTCAGGTAAACAATGGAGATGGATGGATACTAGTATACAATTATGGATGGACGAGCGACTGCCGACACAGAGGTAGCTACAGCCGTGGACTACCGTACTGTGTCTGCTGCTAATATAGACTGGATGATAATGAGATGAAATTAATATATATATATATATATATATAGAGAGAAACTGCAAGGACCGGCACTCCCCCTCCCGGACTTAGTGCTTGGGTGCCATCTCAGATAAATTTGGATAATAGGCAACATATATATATAATATCACTAGTACTGCAGCCGGACAGGTATATATATTTATTATGTAATGACTGATGACGGACCTGCTGGACACTGTCAGCTCAGCAGCACCGCAGACTGCTACAGTAAGCTACTATAGTAGTATGTATCAAGAAGAAAGAAAAAAAAAAAAACACGGGTAGGTGGTATACAATTATGGATGGACCAGCGACTGCCGACACAGAGGTAGCTACAGCCGTGGACTACCGTACTGTGTCTGCTGCTAATATAGACTGGATGATAATGAGATGAAATTAATATATATATATATATATATATATATATATAATATCACTAGTACTGCAGCCGGACAGGTATATATATTTATTATGTAATGACTGATGACGGACCTGCTGGACACTGTCAGCTCAGCAGCACCGCAGACTGCTACAGTAAGCTACTATAGTAGTATGTATAAAGAAGAAGAAAGAAAAAAAAAAAAACACGGGTAGGTGGTATACAATTATGGATGGACCAGCGACTGCCGACACAGAGGTAGCTACAGCCGTGGACTACCGTACTGTGTCTGCTGCTAATATAGACTGGATGATAATGAGATGAAATTAATATATATATATATATAATATCACTAGTACTGCAGCCGGACAGGTATATATATTTATTATGTAATGACTGATGACGGACCTGCTGGACACTGTCAGCTCAGCAGCACCGCAGACTGCTACAGTAAGCTACTATAGTAGTATGTATAAAGAAGAAGAAAGAAAAAAAAAAAAAACACGGGTAGGTGGTATACAATTATGGATGGACCAGCGACTGCCGACACAGAGGTAGCTACAGCCGTGGACTACCGTACTGTGTCTGCTGCTAATATAGACTGGATGATAATGAGATGAAATTAATATATATATATATATATATATATATAATATCACTAGTACTGCAGCTGGACAGGTATATATATTTATTATGTAATGACTGATGACGGACCTGCTGGACACTGTCAGCTCAGCAGCACCGCAGACTGCTACAGTAAGCTACTATAGTAGTATGTATAAAGAAGAAGAAAAAAAAAAAAAACACGGGTAGGTGGTATACAATTTTATGGATGGACCAGCGACTGCCGACACAGAGGTAGCTACAGCCGTGGACTACCGTACTGTGTCTGCTGCTAATATAGACTGGATGATAATGAGATGAAATTAATATATATATATATATATATATATATATAATATCACTAGTACTGCAGCCGGACAGGTATATATATTTATTATGTAATGACTGATGACGGACCTGCTGGACACTGTCAGCTCAGCAGCACCGCAGACTGCTACAGTAAGCTACTATAGTAGTATGTATAAAAAAGAAGAAAAAAAAAAAAAAAAACACGGGTAGGTGGTATACAATTATGGATGGACCAGCGACTGCCGACACAGAGGTAGCTACAGCCGTGGACTACCGTACTGTGTCTGCTGCTAATATAGACTGGATTATAATGAGATGAAATTAATATATATATATATATAATATCACTAGTACTGCAGCCGGACAGGTATATATATTTATTATGTAATGACTGATGACGGACCTGCTGGACACTGTCAGCTCAGCAGCACCGCAGACTGCTACAGTAAGCTACTATAGTAGTATGTATAAAGAAGAAAAAAAAAAAGAAAAAACACGGGTAGGTGGTATACAATTATGGATGGACCAGCGACTGCCGACACAGAGGTAGCTACAGCCGTGGACTACCGTACTGTGTCTGCTGCTAATATAGACTGGATGATAATGAGATGAAATTAATATATATATATATATATATATATAATATCACTAGTACTGCAGCCGGACAGGTATATATATTTATTATGTAATGACTGATGACGGACCTGCTGGACACTGTCAGCTCAGCAGCACCGCAGACTGCTACAGTAAGCTACTATAGTAGTATGTATAAAGAAGAAGAAAGAAAAAAAGAAAAAAAACACGGGTAGGTGGTATACAATTATGGATGGACCAGCGACTGCCGACACAGAGGTAGCTACAGCCGTGGACTACCGTACTGTGTCTGCTGCTAATATAGACTGGATGATAATGAGATGAAATTAATATATATATATATATATAATATCACTAGTACTGCAGCCGGACAGGTATATATATTTATTATGTAATGACTGATGACGGACCTGCTGGACACTGTCAGCTCAGCAGCACCGCAGACTGCTACAGTAAGCTACTATAGTAGTATGTATCAAGAAGAAAGAAAAGAAAAAAACACGGGTAGGTGGTATACAAGTATGGATGGACCAGCGACTGCCGACACAGAGGTAGCTACAGCCGTGGACTACCGTACTGTGTCTGCTGCTAATATAGACTGGATGATAATGAGATGAAATTAATATATATATATATATATATATAATATCACTAGTACTGCAGCCGGACAGGTATATATATTTATTATGTAATGACTGATGACGGACCTGCTGGACACTGTCAGCTCAGCAGCACCGCAGACTGCTACAGTAAGCTACTATAGTAGTATGTATAAAGAAGAAGAAAGAAAAAAAAAAAAACACGGGTAGGTGGTATACAATTATGGATGGACCAGCGACTGCCGACACAGAGGTAGCTACAGCCGTGGACTACCGTACTGTGTCTGCTGCTAATATAGACTGGATGATAATGAGATGAAATTAATATATATATATATATATATATATATATATATATAATATCACTAGTACTGCAGCCGGACAGGTATATATATTTATTATGTAATGACTGATGACGGACCTGCTGGACACTGTCAGCTCAGCAGCACCGCAGACTGCTACAGTAAGCTACTATAGTAGTATGTATAAAGAAGAAGAAAGAAAAAAAAAAAAACACGGGTAGGTGGTATACAATATTATATATATATATTATATACAATTATATATATATATATATATATATATATATATATATATATATAGAAGAAAAGCAGCGGCACTCTCAGGTTTTAGATTCAAAGAAAACGGGACACAACGGTCACAGGTTCAAAATTCAACGTTTCGATATTTTACTATCGTCATCAGGATAAGAACATTACAAACAAACAATGCTTAAATAGCTACTCACCCCACCTCGTGTAGACCATCGTCGCGAGTACCGGGTCCAGTGACGACACTCCATAGCGCCGCGCACTTCCTGTGCGCCCGGCCGCGCAGACGGTCACCTAGCAACCAATAAACAAAACACCGTGTGTGTACATTAATGGATCAGAGACAAGCTAACCACTCGAGGACTAAAGGAGTGGGACATATAAGGCACATCAGCCTGTCCTGGGTATAATATAAACTAATGTATACATGCTGAACATCTGCATATTAACGTGTACGTAGTAAACATATAGATGAGTACCCCACATGATAATTAATATATATAAATAGAGGTAGACCGTGTCCAAATTATCACCGGCTGATCATTGCTGTAATAGGAAAAAAGCATATGTAAGACACATCTGGTTATATAAAGCAGTTCAAGGGGAGATGCTCATTTAGGCCTTTTGGTGCGATGGTGTTTAATCGATATATCCATCTTGTCTCCCTTTGCAGGAGAGCTTTACTCCTATCTCCCCCTCTCATGCGCTTAGGTTCAGCATCGATAATTTTATATCTCAAGGTTGTCAGACTATGGTTAAGCAATTTAAAATGTCTGGCCACCGGCTGATTTAAAGCATCCTTACCACCCTCCAAGGCATGTCTAATGGCTGACCTATGAAGTGCCATTCGTTCTTTGAACTGTCTTGTGGTCTTCCCTACGTAGAGAAGACCACACGGACAGCGGATGATATACACCACGTGGGTGCTACTACATGTCAGTACCTGCCGGATGGCTATCCGTTCCCCCGAATGTGGGTGGGGGAAGGAATTGCCATGCTCCAGGTAGCTGCACGTAATGCACCCTGTACAACGGTAGCAACCAGCCTTTCTGGTTAGAAAGGTGGTTGGTCCAGCTGCTTTTTTCTCAGAAATATCATTTTTTACTAGCCAGTCCTTTAAGTTACGATTCCTAGTATAACTGGCCATCACTTTGGAATTTCTCAGCATGGGAAGGTCAGGATCCGAGGTGACTATTGGCCATAACTTCTTCACGGACTTCGAAATAATCGAACTGGCAGTAGTGAATTGCTGCACAAACGGTACAATGTCCTTTTTCGGTTTTCTGGTGTCAGCTGTGGGAGTCAACGTCTCTGTCCGAGGAATGGCAAGTACCTTGTTCTTTGCTACAAGGAGGCTCTCATAGTCGTATCCTCTTGTTAAGAACTGCCGGATCATAATGTCTATTTCTTTGACAGTTTCATTGAGGTCATCGGAGATGCGGTGAATCCTTAAAAACTGTGAGAAGGGTAACCCCTTCTTGGTAGAGACAGGATGTTGGCTGCTGTAATGTAGAATAGTATTTCTGTCCGTGTCTTTTTTGTACAGAGTCGTCTTAATTCTACCATTAGATAAGGAGATTTTTACATCCAGATAATTAACGTATTGAGTACTCATTTGATAGGTGAACTTGATGGTGCTCCCAGTGGAATTGATGGTAGTCATCAGTTCTATGAATTCCAGCTCAGTGCCCGTCCATATTAGTAATAGATCATCAATATAGCGTGTATAGAATGGTATTTTACTGGCAACAGTCTCCTCACTGAAAAATGCTTGTTTTTCCACCTCGAACATGTAACTGTTCGCAAAGGCCGGGGCCACGCAAGACCCCATAGCACAGCCTTGTTGTTGTACATACCAGTGGGCATCGAACAAGAAATAATTTCTCTTGAGGGTTAGCTCTAAAAGTTTGATGAAGAACATCAAATCCGGGCCTATATAGGACGGACTGGCAGCCAAAAGTCGAAACACCGCTTCCAACCCCCCTGAATGGGGGATATTGGTGTATAAGCTGACTATATCCAATGTGCACAGGAATGCATCCTTAGGCAACATTGGTAAATCCTGTAACAGCCTAATTAATGTATATGTAATGTATATATTAAACTGGTGGTGATTATTAAACTGGTGGTCAGGTCACTGGTCACACTATCAGCAACTTGCAAGTAGTACTCCTAAGCAGACAATCACAATATATATTATACTGGTGGTCAGTGTGGTCACAATGGCAGTGTGGCACTCTGGCAGCAAAAGTGTGCACTGTACGTTATATGTAGTACTCCTGAGTCCTGCTCTCAGACTTTAACTGCTCCCCACTGTCAGTGTCTCCCCCACAAGTCAAATATACATTATACAGTCACACTATCTATCTAACTATCACTTCAGCAAGTAGTAGTACTCCTCCTAATGCTCCCCAAAATTACTACTGTGTCTCTCTCTACTCTAGTCTCACTCTCTTCTTCTCTTCTCTATAAACGGAGAGGACGCCAGCCACGTCCTCTCCCTATGAATCTCAATGCACGTGTGAAAATGGCGGCGACGCGCGGCTCCTTATATAGAATCCGAGTCTCGCGATAGAATCCGAGCCTCGCGAGAATCCGACAGCGGGATGATGACGTTCGGGCGCGCTCGGGTTAACCGAGCAAGGCGGGAAGATCCGAGTCGCTCGGACCCGTGTAAAAAAACATGAAGTTCGGGCGGGTTCGGTTTCCGAGGAACCGAACCCGCTCATCTCTATAATATTCTCCAAACCTCACTTATTCGGAAAACTATACATTCACTTTCTGCACAAACACCTGCAATGCAACTTCTACTCTGACCCTGCAAATACCTGGAAAACAAATGTGTCACTGAGGAGCATATTTACTGAAGTAACACTGACTTGGTTTGCCAACACTGTGTAATTTTCCAACTAACATCAGCAAATATTTGAGCTACTGTCAACCTGTAGATACTAACGACAGTTTAAAATTGATTTTTATTTCTACAAACTTCACTGCTCTCTTATTCAGCCACCACTCCTCCTCCTACTCTCATTTTGCTACCACTATTTACCCCAGCCACACTATGGCCAGGCTGGCAACATCCCCCATTAATCCTTGTCTTCCTATTCCTTTTTTCTGTCCCCTGTTACCACCTCTATCCCTCTCTCCCAGTCTCCTACATCTCATGCTGTCTCCTCTCCTCTGTCTGCCTCCCTTCCCCTCCTCTTCTGTTTCCCCACTGCAATTCACTTCTGCCCCTTCACACCATTTATACCCCACCACTCAACCCTGCTCTCTCCCTCCTCTGCCTGTCTCCTCACCTCTCCTCCACCAGTATCATACTGCACTCCCTCCCTGCCTCACTCCTGCAGTCTCCCTTCCTAGCCAAGGCCCCAGCACCATCAATTCACCCTCTTTATCCCTTCCTTCCCCATCAAGCTTACCTCAACGCCATAGCAATCCTGATAATCTCATTCACATCTCTCCAACAAACTCATACCCCCTATCCTGTGCACTCTGGAATGCCAGATCTGTTTGCAACAAATTGACCCCCACTCACGACCTCTTAATATCCAACTCCCTGCACCTCCTGGCCATTACTGAAACCTGGATTACACCCTATGACACCGCTTCTCCTGCTTCTCTCTCGGCTGGGGGCCTTACATTCTCACACACACCCCGACCTGGGGGTCGTCATGGGGGTGGTGTTGGGATCCTTTTACCCTCAAGCTACACATACCAACTTATACCTCCAGAACCATCTCTTACATTCTCTACATTTGAGGTCCATGCAATTCGCCTCTACCAACCCACTAATCTTCGAGTTGCTGTCATTAACCGTCCACCTGGCATTTCCTCTAAATTCCTCGACAACTTTGCTTCCTGGCTACCTCACTTCCTCTCTTCTGACATTCCCACCATTATCCTAGGTGATTTCAACATTCCTATCGATAACCCCACAAAACCACCTGCCTCTAAACTCCTTAACCTCACATCTTCACTTGGTCTCTCCCAGTGGACCAGCTCACCCTCCCATGTGAACGGGAGCTCACTGGATCTGGTTTTCACTCACCGCTGTGATATTTCTGATTTCTCCAATTCCCCTTTTCCCCTCTCTGACCACCACTTGCTCTCATTCAACTTATCTATCTCTGCTCCCCCATCTCTCCCTCCTAAGGCTACCATCACTAAGCGTAATATTGAGGCTATTGACACCTCATCCCTATCCTCCCTGTTTGACTCGCTTCTCTCTCCTCTTCTCTCTCTCACATGCCCTGAACAAGCCACATCTCTATACAATGCATCTCTTACTTCAGCCTTGACTCTGTTGCTCCGCCAACCACTATTCACCCTCGCAGATCAACACCTCAACCCTGGCACACCAAATGCACCAGATATCTACAAAAATGCTCACGTACTGCCGAGCGACACTGGAGGAAATCACGCTCTCAAGCAGACTTCCTCAATTTCAAATTCATGCTCTCATCCTTCAGTGCTGCCCTTTCCCTTGCTAAACAATCATACTTCAAAATACTCATCTCTACCCACTCTTCCAACCCCCGGCGCCTCTTTGCCACTGTTAACTCCCTCCTCTGCCCACCACCACCTCCTCTCCCTTCCTCATTGTCTGCTCTTGACTTTGCCACTTACTTCACATCCAAGATTGACTCCATACGTCAGGACATCACATCCCACCAGTCCAGCAACCAGCCACCACCCATCCTTTGCCACCCCTCCCCTACCCTCTTACCAACTCTGACATCTTTCTCCCTAGTATCTGGTGAGGAAGTCATGGCCCTCATACACTCCTCCCCCCCCACAACCTCCCCACTCGACCCTATCCCCTCCCACCTCCTTCGCTACCTCTCTCCTTCTGCCTGTTCCCATCTTGCCCACCTTCTCAATCTCTCCCTCTCATCAGGCACTGTCCCCTCTGCCTTCAAGCATGCTCTTGTCTCCCCTATTCTTAAAAAACCTACCCTTGATCCTAACACTCTCTCCAACTATCGACCCATCTCTCTCCTCCCCTTTGCCTCCAAACTTCTTGAGCGTATTGTCTATAACCGCCTTCCTGCCTTTCTTTCCTCTCACTCACTGCTTGACCCATACCAGTCTGGTTTCCGCTCTCTCCACTCCACTGAAACTGCCCTCACAAAAGTCTGCAATGACCTCCATGCCGCCAAATCTAAGGGCCACTACTCTCTGCTTATTCTTCTTGACCTCTCTGCTGCTTTTGACACTGTGGACCACCCTCTTCTTCTGCAAATCCTTCACTCTCTTGGTCTACGCGATACTGCCCTCTCCTGGCTGTCCTCCTACCTCTCTGATCGTTCCTTCTCTGTCTCCTCTCATGATGCTACCTCGCCCCCACTTCCACTAACTGTTGGTGTCCCCCAAGGTTCTGTTCTTGGGCCTCTCCTTTTCTCTCTCTATACGTCCTCTTTAGGTGAACTCATTAGTTCTTTTAATTTCCAGTATCACCTCTATGCTGATGACACTCAAATCTACCTCTCCTCCCCTGATCTCTCCACGGCTCTCCTCACTCGTGCCTTTAACTGTCTTTCTGCTATCTCTTCCTGGATGTCCCAGCGCTTTCTTAAACTCAACATGTCTAAGACTGAGCTGATCATCTTCCCACCCTCCCGCACAACCTCACCTCCCACAATCTCATTATCCATTGATGGCACGACTATCTCCTCTAGCCCCCAAGTACGCTGTCTTGGTGTAATCCTTGACTCCTCCCTCTCCTTCAAACCACACATTCAGCACCTCTCACAAACCTGTCATTTTCATCTCAAAAACATTTCCAGAATCAGACCTTTTCTCACCCAGGATGCCACTAAGATCATTATTCACTCACTGATTATTTCCAGACTGGACTACTGTAATCTCCTCCTAACTGGCCTCCCTGAAAATTACCTCTCTCCACTCCAGTCTATCCTCAATGCTGCTGCTCGGCTCATCTTCCTCACCAAACGCACTACATCCACCTCCCCTCTCCTACTAGCCCTTCACTGGCTTCCCTTCCCCTTCAGAATCCAATTCAAACTTCTCACTCTTACTTACAAAGCCCTCACCCACTCCTCTCCCATCTACATCTCTGACCTTATCTCCCTTTACACTCCCACCCGTCCTCTTCGCTCTGCTAATGCACGCCGCCTCTCCTGTCTCCTGATTACTTCCTCCCACTCCTATCTCCAAGATTTTTCACGTGCTGCTCCCTTCCTTTGGAATTCTTTACCTCTCCCCCTCAGACTCTCCACCTCTCTACAAAACTTCAAACGGGCTCTCAAGACCCACTTCTTCACCAAACCCAGCCAAATCTCATCCTAACCCTCTGTCCCATGCTCGGTCTACCCCATCTGTGTCACCCCTGTCTGTCTGCCCCTCCCCCTAGAATGTAAGCTCTCACGAGTAGGGCCCTCTTCCCTCATGTGCTCACCCTTTTCTTACTTTAATAATTCTCAACTGCCCAAATCACAGTTTTTGGGCCACCTGGAACTTATCTCTGTCATTTACTGGTGTAGTTATGCTTAGTTACCCTGTACTTGTCCAAAATTGATTTCAACTGTAAGTCACTGTTTTGATTATGTGCATATGTACTCTGTAATTGGGCGCTGCGGAACCCTTGTGGCGCCATATAAATAAACGATAATAATAATAATAATAATAATAATCTGTCTTGTTTACTTACATAGCGCAGAGAGCAGAAAGATCTGTACTGAGCACAAAGCAGTCCATGTGCTCTCACTCTAGAACATTAATGTGTATAACAAGTGATGTAAGATTGATGCTGCTGTGTGATCTGTCTTGTTTACTTACACAGCGCAGAGAGCAGAAAGATCTGTACTGAGCACAAAGCAGTCCATGTGCTCTCACTCTAGAACATTAATGTGTATAACAAGTGATGTAAGATTGATGCTGCTGTGTGATCTGTCTTGTTTACTTACATAGCGCAGAGAGCAGAAAGATCTGTACTGAGCACAAAGCAGTCCATGTGCTCTCACTCTAGAACATTAATGTGTATAACAAGTGATGTAAGATTGATGCTGCTGTGTGATCTGTCTTGTTTACTTACACAGCGCAGAGAGCAGAAAGATCTGTACTGAGCACAAAGCAGTCCATGTGCTCTCACTCTAGAACATTAATGTGTATAACAAGTGATGTAAGATTGATGCTGCTGTGTGATCTGTCTTGTTTACTTACACAGCGCAGAGAGCAGAAAGATCTGTACTGAGCACAAAACCAGTCCATGTGCTCTCACTCTAGAACATTAATGTGTATAATAAGTAGAGATGAGCGCCTGAAATTTTTCGGGTTTTGTGTTTTGGTTTTGGGTTCGGTTCCGCGGCCGTGTTTTGGGTTCGAACGCGTTTTGGCAAAACCTCACCGAATTTTTTTTGTCGGATTCGGGTGTGTTTTGGATTCGGGTGTTTTTTTCAAAAAACACTAAAAAACAGCTTAAATCATAGAATTTGGGGGTCATTTTGATCCCAAAGTATTATTAACCTCAAAAACCATAATTTACACTCATTTTCAGTCTATTCTGAATACCTCACACCTCACAATATTATTTTTAGTCCTAAAATTTGCACCGAGGTCGCTGTGTGAGTAAGATAAGCGACCCTAGTGGCCGACACAAACACCGGGCCCATCTAGGAGTGGCACTGCAGTGTCACGCAGGATGTCCCTTCCAAAAAACCCTCCCCAAACAGCACATGACGCAAAGAAAAAAAGAGGCGCAATGAGGTAGCTGTGTGAGTAAGATTAGCGACCCTAGTGGCCGACACAAACACCGGGCCCATCTAGGAGTGGCACTGCAGTGTCACGCAGGATGTCCCTTCCAAAAAACCCTCCCCAAACAGCACATGACGCAAAGAAAAAAAGAGGCGCAATGAGGTAGCTGTGTGAGTAAGATTAGCGACCCTAGTGGCCGACACAAACACCGGGCCCATCTAGGAGTGGCACTGCAGTGTCACGCAGGATGTCCCTTCCAAAAAACCCTCCCCAAACAGCACATGACGCAAAGAAAAAAAGAGGCGCAATGAGGTAGCTGACTGTGTGAGTAAGATTAGCGACCCTAGTGGCCGACACAAACACCGGGCCCATCTAGGAGTGGCACTGCAGTGTCACGCAGGATGTCCCTTCCAAAAAACCCTCCCCAATCAGCACATGATGAAAAGAAAAAAGAGGTGCAAGATGGAATTGTCCTTGGGCCCTCCCACCCACCCTTATGTTGTATAAACAAAACAGGACATGCACACTTTAACCAACCCATCATTTCAGTGACAGGGTCTGCCACACGACTGTGACTGATATGACGGGTTGGTTTGGACCCCCCCAAAAAAAGAAGCAATTAATCTCTCCTTCACAAACTGGCTCTACAGAGGCAAGATGTCCACCTCATCTTCACCCTCCGATATATCACCGTGTACATCCCCCTCCTCACAGATTATCAATTCGTCCCCACTGGAATCCACCATCTCAGCTCCCTGTGTACTTTGTGGAGGCAATTGCTGCTGGTCAATGTCTCCGCGGAGGAATTGATTATAATTCATTTTAATGAACATCATCTTCTCCACATTTTCTGGATGTAACCTCGTACGCCGATTGCTGACAAGGTGAGCGGCGGCACTAAACACTCTTTCGGAGTACACACTTGTGGGAGGGCAACTTAGGTAGAATAAAGCCAGTTTGTGCAAGGGCCTCCAAATTGCCTCTTTTTCCTGCCAGTATAAGTACGGACTGTGTGACGTGCCTACTTGGATGCGGTCACTCATATAATCCTCCACCATTCTATCAATGTTGAGAGAATCATATGCAGTGACAGTAGACGACATGTCCGTAATCGTTGTCAGGTCCTTCAGTCCGGACCAGATGTCAGCATCAGCAGTCGCTCCAGACTGCCCTGCATCACCGCCAGCGGGTGGGCTCGGAATTCTGAGCCTTTTCCTCGCACCCCCAGTTGCGGGAGAATGTGAAGGAGGAGATGTTGACAGGTCGCGTTCCGCTTGACTTGACAATTTTGTCACCAGCAGGTCTTTCAACCCCAGCAGACCTGTGTCTGCCGGAAAGAGAGATCCAAGGTAGGCTTTAAATCTAGGATCGAGCACGGTGGCCAAAATGTAGTGCTCTGATTTCAACAGATTGACCACCCGTGAATCCTTGTTAAGCGAATTAAGGGCTGCATCCACAAGTCCCACATGCCTAGCGGAATCGCTCCCTTTTAGCTTCTTCTTCAATGCCTCCAGCTTCTTCTGCAAAAGCCTGATGAGGGGAATGACCTGACTCAGGCTGGCAGTGTCTGAACTGACTTCACGTGTGGCAAGTTCAAAGGGCATCAGAACCTTGCACAACGTTGAAATCATTCTCCACTGCACTTGAGACAGGTGCATTCCACCTACTATATCGTGCTCAATTGTATAGGCTTGAATGGCCTTTTGCTGCTCCTCCAACCTCTGAAGCATATAGAGGGTTGAATTCCACCTCGTTACCACTTCTTGCTTCAGATGATGGCAGGGCAGGTTCAGTAGTTTTTGGTGGTGCTCCAGTCTTCTGTACGTGGTGCCTGTACGCCGAAAGTGTCCCGCAATTTTTCTGGCCACCGACAGCATCTCTTGCACGCCCCTGTCGTTTTTTAAAAAATTCTGCACCACCAAATTCAAGGTATGTGCAAAACATGGGACGTGCTGGAATTTGCCCATATTTAATGCACACACAATATTGCTGGCGTTGTCCGATGCCACAAATCCACAGGAGAGTCCAATTGGGGTAAGCCATTCCGCGATGATCTTCCTCAGTTGCCGTAAGAGGTTTTCAGCTGTGTGCGTATTCTGGAAACCGGTGATACAAAGCGTAGCCTGCCTAGGAAAGAGTTGGCGTTTGCGAGATGCTGCTACTGGTGCCGCCGCTGCTGTTCTTGCGGCGGGAGTCCATACATCTACCCAGTGGGCTGTCACAGTCATATAGTCCTGACCCTGCCCTGCTCCACTTGTCCACATGTCCGTGGTTAAGTGGACATTGGGTACAGCTGCATTTTTTAGGACACTGGTGACTCTTTTTCTGAGGTCTGTGTACATTTTCGGTATCGCCTGCCTAGAGAAATGGAACCTAGATGGTATTTGGTACCGGGGACACAGTACCTCCAACAAGTCTCTAGTTGGCTCTGCAGTAATGATGGATACCGGAACCACGTTTCTCACCACCCAGGATGCCAAGGCCTCAGTTATCCGCTTTGCAGTAGGATGACTGCTGTGATATTTCATCTTCCTCGCAAAGGACTGTTGAACAGTCAATTGCTTACTGGAAGTAGTACAAGTGGGCTTACGACTTCCCCTCTGGGATGACCATCGACTCCCAGCGGCAGCAACAGCAGCGCCAGCAGCAGTAGGCGTTACACGCAAGGATGCATCGGAGGAATCCCAGGCAGGAGAGGACTCGTCAGAATTGCCAGTGACATGGCCTGCAGGACTATTGGCATTCCTGGGGAAGGAGGAAATTGACACTGAGGGAGTTGGTGGGGTGGTTTGCGTGAGCTTGGTTACAAGAGGAAGGGATTTACTGGTCAGTGGACTGCTTCCGCTGTCACCCAAAGTTTTTGAACTTGTCACTGACTTATTATGAATGCGCTGCAGGTGACGTATAAGGGAGGATGTTCCGAGGTGGTTAACGTCCTTACCCCTACTTATTACAGCTTGACAAAGGGAACACACGGCTTGACACCTGTTGTCCGCATTTCTGGTGAAATACCTCCACACCGAAGAGCTGATTTTTTTGGTATTTTCACCTGGCATGTCAACGGCCATATTCCTCCCACGGACAACAGGTGTCTCCCCGGGTGCCTGACTTAAACAAACCACCTCACCATCAGAATCCTCCTGGTCAATTTCCTCCCCAGCGCCAGCAACACCCATATCCTCCTCATCCTGGTGTACTTCAACACTGACATCTTCAATCTGACTATCAGGAACTGGACTGCGGGTGCTCCTTCCAGCACTTGCAGGGGGCGTGCAAATGGTGGAAGGCGCATGCTCTTCACGTCCAGTGTTGGGAAGGTCAGGCATCGCAACCGACACAATTGGACTCTCCTTGTGGATTTGGGATTTCGAAGAATGCACAGTTCTTTGCTGTGCTGCTTTTGCCAGCTTGAGTCTTTTCATTTTTCTAGCGAGAGGCTGAGTGCTTCCATCCTCATGTGAAGCTGAACCACTAGCCATGAACATAGGCCAGGGCCTCAGCCGTTCCTTGCCACTCCGTGTGGTAAATGGCATATTGGCAAGTTTACGCTTCTCCTCCGACAATTTTATTTTAGGTTTTGGAGTCCTTTTTTTACTGATATTTGGTGTTTTGGATTTGACATGCTCTGTACTATGACATTGGGCATCGGCCTTGGCAGACGACGTTGCTGGCATTTCATCGTCTCGGCCATGACTAGTGGCAGCAGCTTCAGCACGAGGTGGAAGTGGATCTTGATCTTTCCCTAATTTTGGAACCTCAACATTTTTGTTCTCCATATTTTAATAGGCACAACTAAAAGGCACCTCAGGTAAACAATGGAGATGGATGGATTGGATACTAGTATACAATTATGGACGGGCTGCCGAGTGCCGACACAGAGGTAGCCACAGCCGTGAACTACCGCACTGTACTGTGTCTGCTGCTAATATATAGACTGGTTGATAAAGAGATAGTATACTCGTAACTAGTATGTATGTATAAAGAAAGAAAAAAAAACCACGGTTAGGTGGTATATACAATTATGGACGGGCTGCCGAGTGCCGACACAGAGGTAGCCACAGCCGTGAACTACCGCACTGTACTGTGTCTGCTGCTAATATATAGACTGGTTGATAAAGAGATAGTATACTCGTAACTAGTATGTATGTATAAAGAAAGAAAAAAAAACCACGGTTAGGTGGTATATACAATTATGGACGGGCTGCCGAGTGCCGACACAGAGGTAGCCACAGCCGTGAACTACCGCACTGTACTGTGTCTGCTGCTAATATAGACTGGTTGATAAAGAGATAGTATACTCGTAACTAGTATGTATGTATAAAGAAAGAAAAAAAAAACACGGTTAGGTGGTATATACAATTATGGACGGGCTGCCGAGTGCCGACACAGAGGTAGCCACAGCCGTGAACTACCGCACTGTACTGTGTCTGCTGCTAATATATAGACTGGTTGATAAAGAGATAGTATACTCGTAACTAGTATGTATGTATAAAGAAAGAAAAAAAAACCACGGTTAGGTGGTATATACAATTATGGACGGGCTGCCGAGTGCCGACACAGAGGTAGCCACAGCCGTGAACTACCGCACTGTACTGTGTCTGCTGCTAATATAGACTGGTTGATAAAGAGATAGTATACTCGTAACTAGTATGTATGTATAAAGAAAGAAAAAAAAACCACGGTTAGGTGGTATATACAATTATGGACGGGCTGCCGAGTGCCGACACAGAGGTAGCCACAGCCGTGAACTACCGCACTGTACTGTGTCTGCTGCTAATATATAGACTGGTTGATAAAGAGATAGTATACTCGTAACTAGTATGTATGTATAAAGAAAGAAAAAAAAACCACGGTTAGGTGGTATATACAATTATGGACGGGCTGCCGAGTGCCGACACAGAGGTAGCCACAGCCGTGAACTACCGCACTGTACTGTGTCTGCTGCTAATATATAGACTGGTTGATAAAGAGATAGTATACTCGTAACTAGTATGTATGTATAAAGAAAGAAAAAAAAACCACGGTTAGGTGGTATATACAATTATGGACGGGCTGCCGAGTGCCGACACAGAGGTAGCCACAGCCGTGAACTACCGCACTGTACTGTGTCTGCTGCTAATATATAGACTGGTTGATAAAGAGATAGTATACTCGTAACTAGTATGTATGTATAAAGAAAGAAAAAAAAACCACGGTTAGGTGGTATATACAATTATGGACGGGCTGCCGAGTGCCGACACAGAGGTAGCCACAGCCGTGAACTACCGCACTGTACTGTGTCTGCTGCTAATATATAGACTGGTTGATAAAGAGATAGTATACTCGTAACTAGTATGTATGTATAAAGAAAGAGAAAAAAACCACGGTTAGGTGGTATATACAATTATGGACGGGCTGCCGAGTGCCGACACAGAGGTAGCCACAGCCGTGAACTACCGCACTGTACTGTGTCTGCTGCTAATATAGACTGGTTGATAAAGAGATAGTATACTACTAATATTATATATACTGGTGGTCAGGTCACTGGTCACTAGTCACACTGGCAGTGGCACTCCTGCAGCAAAAGTGTGCACTGTTTAATTTTAATATAATATTATGTACTCCTGGCTCCTGCTATAACCTATAACTGGCACTGCAGTAGTGCTCCCCAGTCTCCCCCACAATTATAAGCTGTGTGAGCTGAGCAGTCAGACAGATATATATAATATTATTTATATATAGATAATAGATGATGCAGCACACTGGCCTGAGCCTGAGCAGTGCACACAGATATGGTATGTGACTGAGTCACTGTGTGCTGTGTATCGCTTTTTTCAGGCAGAGAACGGATTATAAATAAAACTGGTGGTCACTGGTCACTATCAGCAAAACTCTGCACTGTACTGAGTACTCCTAATGCTCCCCAAAATTAGTAAATCAAGTGTCTCTCTAATCTATTCTAAACGGAGAGGACGCCAGCCACGTCCTCTCCCTATCAATCTCAATGCACGTGTGAAAATGGCGGCGACGCGCGGCTCCTTATATAGAATCCGAGTCTCGCGATAGAATCCGAGCCTCGCGAGAATCCGACAGCGTCATGATGACGTTCGGGCGCGCTCGGGTTAACCGAGCAAGGCGGGAAGATCCGAGTCGCTCGGACCCGTGAAAAAAAACATGAAGTTCTGGCGGGTTCGGATTCAGAGAAACCGAACCCGCTCATCTCTAATAATAAGTGGTGAAAGATCCGTGCTGGTGTGTGACCTGTCCTGTTTACTGACATAGGGCCTGATTTGGAATTGTATGCAAACCTGATGGGTTACGTACAAATCCGATTGTCGTGGGTCTACAGCACATGTGCAAAACCAGTTCCGTGCATATGCAGAACGGGTCCTGCAATATTGCTCACAGTCCCCTCTAAGCTGCAGCATGATTGATATTCTGTAGTGTTTGGGGGCGGCAACCTGGTCTGTTTTGCAAAATCGGGTGTGTTATTCCTGTTTTGTAGCCATGCTGAGCCCAAAGTCTGTATTGTTGGACCCAGACTTCATGGACCCAGCTGACCTGTTCCGACGGGCACTCTGAGTAAGCTTCTGCTTATGCAGACTGGACGAGTACTGTGACCATTGCGACTGATGGCGATCCAGTGCTGCGTCTTCGGATGCAGCACTCGGATCGCAGATGCATGCAGCAGGCGTCTATTTCCTTATTTCCTTGTGCCTACAGACACCTGCTGCAGCATTTGCGTTTTATTTGTACGGTATTTAGCCGCCGCTTCCCTGTATCTGTGCAATATCTGGGGTCATTCCGAGTTGATCGGTCACTGCCGTTTTTCTCAGCGCAGCGTTCAGGTAAAATCTGCGCATGCACGCCAATGCGCATGCGCGACGTACGGGTACATTGAGCATCGTCATTTTGCACAGGTTCTAGCGAGTTTCTGGGTGTCAGCTGACCAGCAGGCGTGGCTGGGCGTTTGCTGGGCGGGTATCTGGTGTCATTACTGTGTCTCTCGTCACAGCAATCATCGCACAGGATAAGTAACTACAAGGCTGGTCTTGTCTTGCACAAAATGTGTTTGCAGGCGCACTGCTGCACAGGCGTTCGCAATCCTGCAAAGCAAAAATACACTTCCCCATGGGCGGTGGCTATGCGTTTGCACGGCTGCTAAAAACTGCTAGCGAACGATCAACTCGGAATGACCCCATCGTACATACTGTATCAGAATGAATCCGATCCATAGGGCAGAGAGGAGAGAGATTTGTATTGAGCACAAACCAGGCTCCATGCTCGGACTAAGTAGAAGACAGGAAAGGTGTTAAACAGCTGACAACGCATAAGGAGAAATAGGAGGAAAGGGATATATGTTGGTAGTAGTGTTTTACAAAGTGGAAAGGTTTATTTACTAGCCAGGTAAAGGAAATATTACAAATAGATACAGTAAATGCAGAAAAAGTGCAATAAAGGTATAAATTGTAGGACTCATTATGTTACCAGTCACTTGTCACTCTTTGTGTTCCCAGACACAGCACACAACAGGCTGGTTTGCTATAATGCATTGCTCACTGAATAATAACTGTGTTGAGACAGAGAATGACACACGTGAAAGCACAGAATCGTATTACTTCCAAGCAAAAACGCTACAGTCTGTATTTCCAGCACTTACAATGGGTGTATATAAATGACTAGTTATTGGACAGACAGATAATAGCAGTGCACAGAGGAAACAACCACCAACCTACTATTAAATCATTGTGAGTACAGAGAGAAACAAATCTAAATTCAGAGGATTTACCACATGTAAGATAATCCAAGTACTGTGAAAAGAAAACATTTATGCGCAGAGTGTGGTGAAATCAGCTTTCTCTAATGACTCCTGTCGGGATACAGTATCTATTTTTATTTCTAAGCATTTTAAATAAGCTGACTCTTGAAAATCTTTGAATGGTCCATTGCTGCCCATTTGTGCACACATAATACAACCTCTGTCTGTGAGAGACTGCAATAAGAGAGGGAAGGAATCCATCTTTATGAAAATAAAATGTAAAAACATTACAGGTACCATATATGTCAGAAATGTTTGAGTTGAGCATTGCTGCAATGCTCTGCAGCACATTACGGATATTTGAACGGCCCCCAATGAGTAAATGAACAACAAACTGAGCGACTATTTTGAAAAAAAAAAATGGTTAGAAAGCCATTGATTCTATGCACTAATTGTACGCAGCTGCCACATATGGCGAATAATTGAAATGCCCCATAGTGTGTTGCCACCGTATCACCACCCAGACCATTGACCATTAGAAACGCCTTCTTGAAAGTGCAGCCAACTGTTCTTCACTTATTTTCAGTAAGACTCCAGAGCTTCTGCAACTATAAGCGCATTTCAACACCAGTATTAGTGGGGTCACTAGAGTCAGGGCCGGACTGGGACTAAAAATAGCCCTGGCTTTTAAAGCACACAGGCCCACCTTGGGGGCAAATGTACTAAGATGGGAGTTCTATTTAAGATGGGATGTTGCCCATAGCAACCAATCAGATTTCAGGTATTATTTTCTAGAAGGTGCTAGATAAATGAGAAGTAGAATCTGATTGGTTGCTATGGGCAACATCTCATCTTAAATAGAACTCCCATCTTAGTAAATTTACCCCTTGATGTCAGCATCCAGCTCCTGACATAGACGCCTTCCCTTACTATCCTACTTCTTAGTCTGTGCTCTTACAAATATAATTAATATTAGAACAATGGCCCTCATTCCGAGTTGATTGCTCGCTAGCTACTTTTTGCAGCAGTGCAAACGTATAGTCGCCGCCCACAGGGGAGTGTAGTTTCGCTTTGCAAGTGTGCGATCGTATGTGCAGCTGAGCGGGACGAAAAAGTTTTTTGCAGTTTCTGAGTAGGTCTGATCTTACTCAGCCCTTACGATCACTTCAGCCTGTCTGGTCCCGGAATTGACATCAGACATGCCTGGACACGCGTTTTCCCTACCACTCCCAGAAAACGGTCAGTTGACACCCATAAACGCTCTCTTTCTGTCAATCTCCTTGCGAACGGCTATGCGAATGGAATCGTCGCTAGAAGCATTGCACAGCAACAATGCTGTTTGTACCCGTATGACGTGCGTGCGCATTGCGGTGCATGCGCAGTAGTAACCTGATCGCTGCGCTGCAAAAATTGGCAGCGTGCGATCAACTCGGAATGAGGCCCAATCTAAATCATTCACTGTATTAAAATCCACACAACAGAGATCATACTGCAGGGAATGCAAACATGCCATAGTCAGATATTTGGTATGTGGTTTGGTCTGTTAGGTAAAGCTTACACTTTGGTGTACAGTAGGCCAAACACAAAGAAAAGGGAAGGCATTTTTCCAAATGACCAAGCCCTGGTTTAGTAGTTGTACAGGATTAGATAGTGGCAGTAATTCAGACATGATTGTAGCAGCAAATTTGTTAGCAGTTGAGCAAAACTATGTGCACTGCAGGGGGGGGGGGGGCAGATATAATATTTACAGAGAGAGTTATGGTGCCCATACACTTGTGAGATAATCGGTACTAACCTTCGATTTCGACTGGATCTGTGAGAGAAATTGGGGGATTGTATGCACATTTTAGGTACCTCTCGACGCGATGCGCGGGCACGCCGGTCGAATCTTGTGTCTCAAGATAGTATGTGCTGCACTTAATATTTATCGAATCGTGGCGCGATCGCATGCTGTTTTTTACCACTTTCGATTTATCACACCGCAAATGTGCGATATGGGAAGACAGGAAGCGACTTCCGGGACACTCCTCTTCCATGCACTGCGCACATGACTGGAGAGGAGGCTGCAAGCACGCTGCTGAGCTCCCAAACAAACCGCACAAGGTAGGCAGGCTATACCACTGGCCACCAATGACTATTATGTGTTTTTACCAACACTGCCCACAATTATGCTGCTGCACCCAGAATTATACTGGCCCACTGCCCAAAATGCTGCACCACTGCAAGCCCCAGGCGGCCGCGCCCTAAACGCCATTATACTGCGCCACTGGCCACCAATGACTATTCCTTTTTACCAACACTGCCCACTGTTTATGCTGCTCTACCCACGTTTATACAGGCCCCATGCCCAAAATGCTGCGCCACTGCAAGCCCCATGCGGCCGTGCCCTAAACGCCATTATACTGCGCCACTGGCCAGCAATGACTATTATTCTTTTTTACCACCACTGCCCACCATTATGCTGCTCTACCCACGATTATACTTGCCCCCCTGCCCAAAATGCTGCACCACTGCGAGCCCCAGGCAGACGCGCCCTAAACGCCAGTATACTGCACCACTGACCACCAATGACTTATTCTTTTTTACCACCACTGCCCACCATTAAGTTGCACTACCCACGATTATACTGGGCCCCTGCCCAAAATGCTGCACCACTGCAAGCCCCATGCGGCCGCGCCCTAAATGCCATTATACTGCACCACTGCAACCCACATCCCACCGTTATGCTGCTGTACCCTGCACACCAATGTATTCTCACAACATATTTCGGATAACTCACACCAGTAACTAGAAAATGGAACTTTAACTAGAAAAAAACACTTTATTTAACCAGAATAGTTGAACTTTTTCATGTTTTTTAATTTCCATTTTTTTTGCATTCTGCAGTTGTCCTATGAGAACCGCGAGTTTCTTTCCGGCTTCATCAGCCTGTACTGTGAGGAGGAGTGTCTGTGGCTGACGTCCTCACCAGACTACAGCAACAAGCAGAAGAGGGAGGCTGCTAATACCCGCATGGTGGAGTACTCCAAGCCCACCTTCTCTGTTGCTTCGGTGGCCTGGGTCCGAAAGAAAATCGCCAATCTATGGACAGTCTTTGTGAAAGAGAACCACAAGGTGGAGGAGTCCAAGAGGTCAGGGGCCGGTGCAGACAAGGTGTATGTGCCGCAACTGTGATACTACAAAGATCTCAACTTCCTCCTGGAGAAAAGGTCAGCTAAGGAGTCCCTGGTGGTGATGGCAGAGTTCGAGGAGGGAAGTCTGGACATGGAGGAGGCCGAAGGGGTAAGTTGCTTTTTAAATGGTTTTTACCTAATATATTCCTCCTGCCATGCCACAGCTCCTTCCCCATTGAAGAAGGCATTATATTTTTCCCTGACCTCTTTTGCCCTTGCAGTGCCGCGTATAGTTGCTGCAGGTGGTCCCACCGAGCAAATCGGCGCTGTCACCACTGGCTGGTTGGGATCTTCCAGTCCTGCTGGCAGCAAAGGCATTTGCCTTGTGTCCTTGTGTAGTATTCACCATGCTGTTACTACACAGTCAATTTTGTCCAGCCTCATGTTAATGAGTTTGTGGAAGATCCTGAACCGGTTGCTGAGAATGCCAAATGCATTCTCAACAACCCTGCAGGCCCTAGAAAGGCGGTAGTTAAAAATGCACCTATCGTGGTTCAGGACTCTTTGCGGGTAGGGCTTTATTATGTGTTCGTGCAGTGCGAAGGCCTCATCTGCCACGAACACAAATCCCAGCCCATTCTTTGTTTGCTCCACAGGCGGCAGATTAATGGAGTTGGTGGTGATCATAGAAGCGCGTATTTTTCAACGATCCACCATCCGAGCAACGACAATTTTTCCCAACATCCAGGAAAATAAACTCATAGTTTGCATTGACCACCGCAATGAGAACAATGCTAAAGTAGCTGTTATAATTGAAGTAGTCCGACCCGCTGTTGGTGGGTTTGGTGATGCGCACATGTTTCCCGTCTATTGCACCACTACAGCGCCTGTCAAAGTCCTCTGCAATAGCTTGCCATTCTGCCACGCGTGTAGGGAACTGTAAAAGAAAAAAAAAGTTTGACTATCCACTAAATATGTTTCCCTTTACCCTATAGACACCTGAAGAAGACCTCAGCCGTACCCCTGCCCTCATCAACACCTCCCCAGTGGAACCAACCTCTCCACAGCGACAGACTGGCAGGAGGAAGCCAAGGAAAACAAAATTTGTAGAAGACCCTCTACTATTGGAGGCCTGTTCACAGCTGCTATGGAAACCGGATGAGTTTGATGACTTTGCATCATATGTGAGCAAATCTATGCGAAAGGTTTCTGCGCAGCAGCAGGTAGAGTGCCTGTGCCTGGTGTCACAGGTTTTGTACCAAACACTCTCAGGGCAACTGACACCAGAGTGTAACGTGCATGGGCCAGAACCTCAAGCACCTGCTCCTCATCTCCTATTGACCTTCAGTTCACCACCACCCACCTACCCTACATCTACTACTCCGCACCCCAGCTACCATTCCGGTTATCCGCAACCGCAGGCCCAATCCAACTACCCTTCCTCCACTTTCCATCCTCCTCAAACCCCTCCTCATCAAACCAGCCACCCTCCATGTTTTCGTCAACCCCCACCCCCATCCACCCACCCTTCCCCCACTTTCCAATCTCCTCCTCAAACCAGTTACCCTTCCCAAGCCAGCCACACATCCACCATCTCCTCCGCAATTTTGACCTGCTTGATGTCACAGGGGGGACAAAAGGAGGAGGAGGAGGAGGAGACAAGTCTCTTTGAAATGTAGGGTGATTCTCAATTACTGGTGCCCATACCAACAGATGTGGTGCAGTCTGATACTACGGTGAGTGTCTACGCTCAGGCGGACAATGCACACATGCTGCTAGGGACAGGTTAGGGTACCGGGGACCCATTTTCCTGCCCCTAGCTGCATGTGTGCATTGTGCCCCTGGCTGCGGTGCCACTCAATGGTGTAGTATCAAAATGCACCTCGTTTGTTGTTATATATAGCATTTTTTTTTATCATTTCATACATGTAATGATGCACATGTGCTGCATCATGAAAACTTTATACTGTTTGAAAAAGTTCAGCCATGTTGGCTGCATATTTAAAAAAGTTATAGGCATTTTTTTTACGTTTCTCAAATGTAAATGCTGACCTTGATATATATTGCACCAGATGTGCATTTTGATACTACGACGTTGAGTGGCACCGATACCAGGGGCACAATGCACACATGCAACTTGGTGCAGGTTGATGGAACCGGGGAGCCATCTTCCTACCCCAAGTTGCATGTGTGCATTGTGCCCCTGGCTGCGGTGCCACTCAATGGTGTTGTATCAAAATGTACCACATTTGTTGCTATATATAGCATTTTTGTTATGTCATAAATGTAATGATGCAGATGTGCTGCATCATGAAAACTTTATACTGTTTGAAAAAGTTCAGCCATGTTGGCTGCATATACAATTATGTCTTGAAATAAAAAGCACATATTTTTTCTACCCAATTTCAGTTTGCCAAATAAAACATTTTGTTACATGACAAGCAATGTGTGGTGTAATTTTCTTCCCTTACAGTACTTATACTGAAGCACTTTGATAATAGCCTTGCAGGTTTCAGGTATGATGTGTCCCAAAGCCTGCGCAGAGATACGGGTCCCATACTTTAGGTCCTCAAACGACTGTCCAGTAGCAAGGAACCACAGGGTAGCCACGAGCCTCTCCTCAGCAGGGATAGGAACCTGCCATTTGGCATCCCGATTCTGTATGAGGGGGGTCACCAGACGCAGCAACTCCTGGAAGGTGTCATCATTCATGCGCAAGAAGTTGCGGTAGTCACCCGGGTTGTTCTCCCTGATCTCATCCAGGAGGGGCATGTAGGAGCGAGTAGGCCGCTTAAGCAGCCACTCATTGGTCCAGCAAGATCTCTCCCTCCGCCTTTGCTGTTACCTCTCCCTGTCTCCCCTCACCTTCAGCACAGAGTAGCACATGAAAGCAGAGTAGCGAGTAGAATCCATCTCTGCACACACACAGCAGTATAGAAACACTTTGTAATGCAAGCAGAACAAAGCAGTGCACAGTAGCTAGCAATGTGGAACGAGCAGCAGGTATAAACCAAACTTCTCTAGTCACAGAGCAAACAGAAGTGCACAGACTATAAAATGGCTGCTTGTTTATATTTCCCCCAGATAGGCCAGCCCACTATTTAAATTTTTCTTAATCTGGCAGATAAATCTGGTGTGCTTTTGGTCAGCATGCGATGCGCTCGAATTCAATCATCCGATACCACCCGATTTCCGGTCGTAAGGGGCATGAGATAAATTGCAGGATTGTATGTGCATCGAATGCACTAAAAATGCACTTTCAATGTGATTTGTCTCAAGGTGAGCTTCATGGGAAATCGGACCCGATATGGCGTCGAGGGCAATAGCACAAGTGTATGGGTACCATTAGATTTGGGTGTGTTATTTTGTTTCTGTGCAGGGTAAATACTGGCTGCTTTATTTTTACACTGCAATTTAGATTTTAGTTTGAACACATCCCACCCAAATCTAACTCTCTCTGCAAATATTATATCTGCCCCACACCTGCAGTGCACATAGGGGGTCATTCTGACCTGATCGCTCGCTGCAGTTGTTCGCAGCGCAGCAATCGGGTCGGAATTGCGCAGGCGAAGGCCATTGTTCCCTAGCGATCGCCTCTGCCTGATTGACATGCAGACGGGAGGGGGCGGCATGGCTGTGTTTGGCCGCCATTTTGACATCACACGCAGCCGCTGCGACCAGGGGCAGCCGCTGTGCGATGCTGTTGTACTTGTGCGTGGGGGGGAGGCGGACAGACATGCGGGGCAGGCTAGCCCTGTGCTGGGTGTCCCCCTGCATGTCTGGGAACATGATCGTAGCTGTGCTAAATTTAGCACAGTTACGATCAACTTGGAATGACCCCCATAGTTTTGCCCAACTGCTAACAAATTTGCTGCCACGATCAGGTCTGAATTACCCCCAGTGTTCACTGTAGGATTTATTTAGGGCAGGGGTGCTAAACGGAGATGTGCAGTCAGTGTAGGCAGGTGAGGCAGAGCCTTCCCATCATACTCCTTGTCAATCTCCTTGTCACAACTGAGGGCCTGAGCTGACGGGAGGCAGCCTCAGTTGTAGGGGCTGAGATGTACCGGAACCTGGGAGGTTGTATCAGACCCCTGGACATGTAAGTAACATGAATAATAACTGCCCGAAGGCGTGACCACGACAACTTGGATAAAAGTCAATGATGTTTATTATGACAACTCCGCAACACAGCAGCAGTAAAAGAAAACGTAAAAGTCAGCAAAGAATAAATACAGTTCCTGGGTACTACAGGATGGCAGGAGCCACAGGGCACTGGTAGTGTGAGATAGTTCTTATGATCTTCTAGATGGAAAGTCCTTACCAGGCCCGACTGTAGCAATGGAGATAACCCAGGATTGTGCCAGCTGGTGTTCCAGGAAAAGCTGGGTTGCTGAAGATAAAACAGCTGCTGTGGATACTGGCTGGAACCAGACTGTTGTTAGCACGGAGTGGATACTGGCTGGAACCAGTTAAATAATAAATGAACTTGGGAGCGATGAAATATGAACTGAAATGTAGAACTTGAGAGCGGAGAAATAATAATACCGGTGGAGAGTGGTAAAGTGTAGAAAGGACACCGGCCCTTTAAGGGAAGCTGTACTCTGCTGGAAGCTGAGCTGGAAGCAGGTAATGTTGTAGTTGGAAACAGATGAATCCACAATGGATTGGAGAGTCAGGCTACACCGCAGGTGGAATGCTGGTGCGGGTCTCTATGGTGGAAGTCTTGAGACAGGAGCTGGAACCTGGAAGACAATCACAGGAGAGAGACAAACAGGAACTAGGTTTGACAACCAAAGCACTGACGCCTTCCTTGCTCAGGCACAGTGTATTTATACCTGCAGCAAGGAAGGGATTGGCCTGGCAATTATGCAGATTAAAAATACTGACAACAGATTGGAGGAAATGATCAGCTGACAGAATCCAAGATGGCTGCGCCCATGCAGACACTTGGAGGGAAGTTTGGTTTGTAATCCATGTGGTAATGAAAACAGTAATGGCGGCGCCGGCCACTGGAGACAGGAGACGCCAGGCTGACAAGTGCACATCCAACCACGCGGACACAGCGGAGGCCGCGGCTGACGTAATCGCCACTCTGACACTCTGCATGCAGAAGCTCAGGGACGGCGGCGGAGGCCGCGGGAGACGCCATGCCAGATGTAATAAGGCGTTACTGTGACAGCGTCTCAGAGAGACAGGAGAGGATGCAGGAATGTGAACATTAGGATAACAGATGGGATCCGGTCCTGGAGCGCTGAGCCAGCCTTAGGAGGCATCTGATGGGTAAGAAATGGTGTCCAGATACCCGGATCGTGACAGCACCCCCCCCTTTAGGAGTGGCCCCAGGACACTTCTTTGGCTTTTGAGGAAACTTGGAATGGAATCTCCGGACCAAGGCAGGAGCATGGGTCCATGAACGTTCCTCAGGGCCGTAACCCTTCCAGTCAATAAGATACTGTAGTTGACCGTAACGGTGACGTGAGTCCAGGATCTTGGCCACTTCATACTCAACGCCTCGTTGAGTTTGGACTTTCGGAGTTGGAGGAAGTGAGGAATGAAACCGATTCAAGATCAGCGGTTTCAACAGGGAAACATGGAATGTCCTGGGTATTTTTAAGAAGGGAGGCAACTGAAGTCTGTAAGCAACAGGATGGATGACTTGTTCAATCTTGAAAGGACCGATATAGCGAGGTGCAAACTTCATACTGGGAACTCTTAACCTCAAATTCTTCGTGGATAACCATACCCGATCACCCACCTTGAGAGCAGGAACTGCTCGACGCTTCTTATCCGCAAACTTCTTGTACCTGAACGATGCCTTGAGCAGAGCTGATCGTACGCTCTTCCAGATATTGGCAAACTGATGCAAGGTGATATCCACTGCGGGAACAGAAGTTGCTGGTAGCGGTTGGAACTCAGGGACTTTAGGGTGGAATCCAAAGTTAGTGAAGAATGGTGTTGAAGCAGATGAAGAATGATACTGGTTGTTATGACAGAACTCGGCCCAGGGAAGTAATTGAACCCAGTCATCTTGAGAGGAGGACACATAGATGCGGAGGAAGGCCTCCAAGTCCTGATTCACCCTCTCGGTTTGACCATTGGTCTGAGGATGGTAAGCCGTGGAAAACTTTAGCTTGACTTGAAGGACTTGACATAAACTTCGCCAGAATTTGGCTGTGAATTGAACTCCTCGATCTGAGATAATTTCTTCAGGAAGACCGTGGAGTCGGAAGATCTCTTGTATGAATACTTGAGCCAACTTGGAAGCTGACGGAAGACCGGTGAGAGGAATGAAGTGTGCCATCTTAGTGAACCGGTCAACTACCACCCAGATGGTATTGAACTTGTTGCACATGGGTAAATCTGTAATAAACTCCATCGACAAATGGGTCCAAGGTCGACAGGGAACAGATAGTGGAACCAGTTGCCCCGCAGGCGACTGGCGGGATACCTTATGTTGAGCACACTTTGGGCAAGATGCAATAAACTCCAAGACGTCCTTTTTCAGAGTTGGCCACCAATAGGACCTAGAGATAAACTCCAGGGTTTTTTGGATACCTGTATGTCCGGCAAAACGGGAAGCATGGGCCCAATGCATGAGCTTCTTCCTTAGCATCGGTTTCACAAAACTTTTCCCTGATGGGGGCGTAGAGTCCATCCCTACCGTGGAGAATGCCAACGGATTTATAATAGGATGCTTGTCTGAAGACTCTGACTCATTTTCTTGCTCCCATGAGCGGGAAAGGGCATCGGCCTTGCGATTCTGAGAGCCCGGACAGAACTGGAGTTTAAAGTCGAACCTGGAAAAGAAAAGTGCCCATCTGGCCTGACGAGGGTTGAGACATTGTGCGCCTTTCAGATATAAAAGGTTCTTGTGGTCTGTAAGTATGGTGATTGAATGAGAAGCTCCCTCCAACAGATACCGCCACTCTTCTAGAGCGAGCTTGATGGCTAGCAACTCCTGGTCGCCAATGGCATAGTTGCGCTCAGCTGGGGAGAACTTCCGGGAGAAGAAACTGCAAGGGTGTAAATGGCCATCTTTAGCCCTCTGAGATAACACCGCTCCTACTCCAACGGAGGAGGCATCCACCTCTAAGATGAAAGGAGAGTCGATGTCAGGCTGTTTCAGAACAGGCGCAGAGATGAACCTTTGTTTTAAAAGATGAAATGCTTGCATGGCTTCTTCAGACCACTTGGACGGGTTAGCACCCTTCTTAGTGAAAGCAGTAATAGGCGCCACAATGGTGGAAAAGTCTTGTATAAACTTTCGGTAATAGTTGGCGAACCCCAAGAACCTCTGGACCCCTTTGAGGGTTAAGGGTATCGGCCAATTTTGGATTGCTTGTAGTTTCTCAGGATCCATCTCTAGTCCGGAACCGGACACAATGGGGTAAATTTACTAAGATTCGTAATTTCCGAAAAAAGGTCAAAGTTCAATCACGAATGACATCGACAGTGTAAAACTGCAACTTTTTGAATTGATTACGATGGATTTACTAAGCTGTCGTATTCGGGTTTTTCTTTTCTTCCGATGTCGATGTCATTCGTTTTTTTTTACCTATTTTTACGGCAGTGATTAGCAAAACACTGCCGTTTTTTTTTACAATCAATCTCGGCCGGATCTGTGTGATCCGTGCTGGGGTTCTTATTTTTTTTTTTTTAATTAAACAATGTAAAATCCCCCAAAAAAATGCGTGGGGTCCCCCCTCCTAAGCATAACCAGCCTCGGGCTCTTTGAGCCGATCCTGGTTGCAGAAATATGGGGGGAAAAATGACAGGGGTTCCCCCATATTTAAGCAACCAGCATCGGGCTCTGCGCCTGGTCCTGGTCCCAAAAATACGGGGGACAAAAAGAGTAGGGGTCCCCCGTATTTTTAAAACCAGCACCGGGCTCCACTAGCTGGACAGATAATGCCACAGCCGGGGGTCACTTTTATATAGTGCCCTGCGGCCGTGGCATCAAAAATCCAACTAGTCACCCCTGGCCGGGGTACCCTGGGGGAGTGGGGACCCCTTCAATCAAGGGGTCCCCCCCCCCAGCCACCCAAGGGCCAGGGGTGAAGCCCGAGGCTGTCCCCCCCCATCCAATGGGCTGCGGATGGGGAGGCTGATAGCCTTTGTTGTAAAAGAAAAGATATTGTTTTTAGTAGCAGTACTACAAGGCCCAGCAAGCCTCCCCCGCATGCTGGTACTTGGAGAACCACAAGTACCAGCATGCGACGGAAAAACGGGCCCGCTGGTACCTGTAGTACTACTACTAAAAAAATACCCAAAAAAAGACAAGACACACACACCGTGAAAGTATAATTTTATTAAATACATACACACATACATACATACTTACCTTAAGTTCCCACGCAGGTCGGTCCTCTTCTCCAGTAGAATCCAAGGGGTACCTGTTGAAGAAATTATACTCACGAGATCCAGGGGTCCAGGCTCCTCGGGAAATCCAGGGGTAATCCACGTACTTGACAAACAAAACAAAACGGTGTCCCGACCACGAACTGAAAGGGGACCCATGTTTGCACATGGGTCACCTTTCCACGAATGCCAGAAAGCCACTTTGACTTCTGTCTAAGTGGGTTTCTTCAGCCAATCAGGGAGTGCCACGTTGTAGCACTCTCCTGATCAGCTGTGTGCTCCTGTCCTCACTGACAGGCGGCACACGGCAGTGTTACAATGTAGCGCCTATGCGCTACATTGTAACCAATGATGGGAACTTTCTGCCCTGCGGTTGACCTAAAGTGACGTCACCGCTGAGCAGAAAGTTCCCATCATTGGTTACAATGTAGCGCATAGGCGCTACATTGTAACACTGCCGTGTGCTGCCTGTCAGTGAGGACAGGACCACACAGCCGATCAGGAGAGTGCTACAACGTGGCGCTCCCTGATTGGCTGAAGAAACCCACTTAGCCAGAAGGCAAAGTGGGTTTCTTGCATTCGGGGAAAGGTGACCCATGTGCAAACATGGGTCCCCTTTCAGTTCGTGGTCGGAACACCGTTTTTTTATTTTTGGCAAGTACGTGGATTAACCCTGGATTTGCCGAGGAGCCTGGACCCCTGGATCTCGTGAGTATAATTTATTCAACAGGTACCCTTGGATTCTACTGGACAAGAGGACCGACCTGCGTGGGGCCATAGGTAAGTATGTATGTATGTGTGTATGTAAGTAATAAAATAATACTTTCACGGTGTGTGTGTCTTGTCTTTTTTTGGGTATTTTTTTAGTGGTAGTACTACAGGTACCAGCGGGCCCGTTTTTCCGCCGCATGCTGGTACTTGTGGTTCTCCAAGTACCAGCATGCGGGGGAGGCTTGCTGGGACTTGTAGTACTGCTACTAAAAACAATATCTTTTATTTTACAACAAAGGCTATCAGCCCTCCCATCCGCAGCCCATTGGATGGGGGGGGACAGCCTCGGGCTTCACCCCTGGCCCTTGGGTGGCTGGGGGGGGACACCCCTTGATTGAAGGGGTCCCCACTCCCCCAGGGTACCCCGGCCAGGGGTGACTAGTTGGATTTTTGATGCCACGGCCGCAGGGCGCTGTATAAAAGTGACCCCCGGCTGTGGCATTATCTGTCCAGCTAGTGGAGCCCGGTGCTGGTTTTAAAAATACGGGGGACCCCTACTCTTTTTGTCCCCCGTATTTTTGGGACCAGGACCAGGCGCAGAGCCCGATGCTGGTTGCTTAAATATGGGGGAACCCCTGTCATTTTTATTCCCATATTTCTGCAACCAGGATCGGCTCAAAGAGCCCGAGGCTGGTTATGCTTAGGAGGGGGGACCCCACGCAATTTTTTTAGCAAAAATAAGCACTTTCACACCCCTTCCCACTGATATACATGCACGGATCTCATGGATCCCTGCATGCATCTCAAATCACGGATAAAAAAAGCAGGTCTGTTTTTTTTTAGGACTTTTTTACGAGTTGTAATTTTTCACGGCAGTGTTTTGTGTTTTTTTGCTTTGCACTTCTTAGTAAATGACCGAGATTCATACTTAAACAGCCGCGTTTTGACCGATGGTGTATTCATTCGTAATTTTTTACCTGAACTAGCAAAAAATTACGAATGCCCTCATCACTGCCGTGATTAGTGTTTAGTAAATGACCGAGATTTACCGAGATGACACTTTGATGAAAAAACGGCATCTCGGTCAAAATCGGGAGCTTAGTAAATATACCCCAATGTACCCTAGAAACGGAATGGACTTGACTTCAAAGACGCATTTCTCTAATTTGCAATAGAGATGATTGACATGGAGACGGGACAGAACCTCTTTAACCCAAAAACGATGTTCCTCTAAATCGTTGGCAAAAATGAGGATATCGTCTAGATAGACCACGACATGACGGTATAGAATGTCTCTGAAGATCTCATTGACAAAATGCTGGAAGACAGCTGGAGCATTGCTCAATCCGAAGGGCATGACGAGGTACTCATAATGTCCGTCACGGGTGTTAAAGGCGGTCTTCCACTCGTCACCCTCACGGATCCGGATGAGATTGTATGCACCTCGCAAGTCCAGCTTTGTAAAGATGGTAGCTCCGCTAACTCTGTCAAAGAGCTCAGTAATCAGGGGTAAAGGATAACGGTTCTTGATGGTAATGTCGTTCAAACCTCTGTAGTCGATGCACGGCCGCAGACCACCATCTTTCTTTTTTACAAAAAAGAAGCCTGCGCCGGCTGGGGAAGAAGAAGGTCGAATGAACCCCTTTGCTAGGTTCTCTTTAATATATTCCTCCATAGAATGCGTCTCAGGCAGAGACAACGGATAAGTTCGGCCTCGAGGTGGAACCTTCCCTGGAACGAGATCAATCGGACAGTCCCATTCTCTATGAGGAGGAAGGATATCAGCAGAAGCTTTACTGAACACATCCGTGAAATCTTGATATGGAGGAGGTGGAACATCAGACGACCTGGGGGAGGAAGAACAGACAGGCAATACTTTAAACAAACATGTCTCAGCACAGGAGGAACCCCATGCCAGGATTTGCGTAGTCGTCCAATCAATTGTAGGATTGTGAAGACGGAGCCATGGAAGGCCCAGGACCACAGGATGTGTGGCTCTTGGAATCACTAAAAAAGAAATAAGTTCGGAATGAAGAACTCCCACTCTCAGACGAACTGGTAGAGTCCTTAAAGAAATAACTGCATCAAAAATTTTGCTGCCATCCACGGCAGTTAAAGAAATGGACGAAGGAAGTCTCTCGGTGGGTAGGGACCACCGTTTAACATAGGCTTCGGTAATAAAGTTCCCAGCTGCTCCGGAATCAAGGAGGGCAATGACGTTCCGATAACGTTGAGCAACTTGAAGCGAGACTGGGAGATTACAATCTTGAGGAGATGGAGAGGAGATCATTACTCCTAGCCGGCCCTCTCCTTGGCGAGCTAGGATTTGGAGTTTCCCGGACGTTTGGGACAGGCATTAATGGTGTGAGACGGGGCTGCACAATAGAGACAGAGAAACTCGGAGAGACGTCTTCGGCGCTCAGCAGGAGTTAAACGGGAACGGCCAAGTTGCATGGGCTCATCTTTAGATGGTGACAGTTGACGAGGAGGAGGAGCAGAAGATTTTGGAGCAGATGATCTTCCACGCTCAGTTGCTCTCTCTCTGAAACGTAAATCAACTTTCGTGCAGAGTGAGATTAGCTCATCTAACTTAGAAGGTAAGTCTCTGGTAGCTAACTCATCTTTAATACGCTCAGATAAGCCATGCCAGAATGCAGCATACAGGGCCTCGTCGTTCCATGCCAGTTCGGATGCCAGGATCTGGAACTGTATCAGATATTGTCCTACAGTACGTGACCCCTGGCGTAAACGGAGAATCTCGGATGAAGCTGAGGTTACCCGGCCTGGCTCGTCAAAGATGCGCCTGAATGTTGACACGAAGGCAGTGTAGGAAGATAGCAGGGTGTCGGACCTCTCCCATAACGGTGATGCCCAATCAAGGGCTGAGCCACTGAGAAGAGAAATAATGAAGGCAATTTTTGTACGGTCACTGGGAAAATTGCCAGGTTGTAACTCAAACTGAATCTCACACTGGTTGAGAAATCCCCTGCAGAATCTTGGAGATCCGTCAAATTTTGCTGGCGTTGGAAGATGAAGACGTGGAGCAGAAATGGGTAAGGTGGGTGGGGTTATAGCTGGAGTCACTGTGGTTGACGCACCAGACGCGCCTGATCCACGGAGAGTTGTCTGAATCCCATCCAGCCGAGTAGAGAGATCCTGGAGACAGCGGATAATGTGGCCCTGTGCAGCCTCCTGATGTTCTAGTCGGGCTGCCAGTTCTTGCATCGGCCTGGCCGCTTGATCCTGGTCTCCGGCTGGATTCATTAGGTCAGTGCTTACTGTCACAACTGAGGGCCTGAGCTGACGGGAGGCAGCCTCAGTTGTAGGGGCTGAGATGTACCGGAACCTGGGAGGTTGTATCAGACCCCTGGACATGTAAGTAACATGAATAATAACTGCCCGAAGGCGTGACCACGACAACTTGGATAAAAGTCAATGATGTTTATTATGACAACTCCGCAACACAGCAGCAGTAAAAGAAAACGTAAAAGTCAGCAAAGAATAAATACAGTTCCTGGGTACTACAGGATGGCAGGAGCCACAGGGCACTGGTAGTGTGAGATAGTTCTTATGATCTTCTAGATGGAAAGTCCTTACCAGGCCCGACTGTAGCAATGGAGATAACCCAGGATTGTGCCAGCTGGTGTTCCAGGAAAAGCTGGGTTGCTGAAGATAAAACAGCTGCTGTGGATACTGGCTGGAACCAGACTGTTGTTAGCACGGAGTGGATACTGGCTGGAACCAGTTAAATAATAAATGAACTTGGGAGCGATGAAATATGAACTGAAATGTAGAACTTGAGAGCGGAGAAATAATAATACCGGTGGAGAGTGGTAAAGTGTAGAAAGGACACCGGCCCTTTAAGGGAAGCTGTACTCTGCTGGAAGCTGAGCTGGAAGCAGGTAATGTTGTAGCTGGAAACAGATGAATCCACAATGGATTGGAGAGTCAGGCTACACCGCAGGTGGAATGCTGGTGCGGGTCTCTATGGTGGAAGTCTTGAGACAGGAGCTGGAACCTGGAAGACAATCACAGGAGAGAGACAAACAGGAACTAGGTTTGACAACCAAAGCACTGACGCCTTCCTTGCTCAGGCACAGTGTATTTATACCTGCAGCAAGGAAGGGATTGGCCTGGCAATTATGCAGATTAAAAATACTGACAACAGATTGGAGGAAATGATCAGCTGACAGAATCCAAGATGGCTGCGCCCATGCAGACACTTGGAGGGAAGTTTGGTTTGTAATCCATGTGGTAATGAAAACAGTAATGGCGGCGCCGGCCACTGGAGACAGGAGACGCCAGGCTGACAAGTGCACATCCAACCACGCGGACACAGCGGAGGCCGCGGCTGACGTAATCGCCACTCTGACACTCTGCATGCAGAAGCTCAGGGACGGCGGCGGAGGCCGCGGGAGACGCCATGCCAGATGTAATAAGGCGTTACTGTGACAGCGTCTCAGAGAGACAGGAGAGGATGCAGGAATGTGAACATTAGGATAACAGATGGGATCCGGTCCTGGAGCGCTGAGCCAGCCTTAGGAGGCATCTGATGGGTAAGAAATGGCATCCAGATACCCGGATCGTGACACTCCTGCTGAGATTTTATATAAAAATGATTAGAATAACATAAAGAAGATATTTCTAACATAAACATCTTATCAGTTTAATGTAATCCTTTTTATAGGTAACACTCACCAGTTTTGTGGAGATCCCTGGAGCTGCTGCGGGGAGACCAGAGATAAGGCAGCAACAGCTCTGCCTCGGTTCTACAGTCAGACACTGCTTTGCAGAGCTGGGGGCGGGGCCAAACCATGGGCAGTAAAGCTCAGCAGAAAGTGCGCTAATAGAGGCATGCCTCTGAGTGTGGGGGCGGGCCTTGTGCACTAATGGATACTTGGATGTGTATTGTGACCAGGAAGTGCACTGTAGTCCGAGCTCAGTCAGCAGCAGCAAGAAAAGACACAGGGATGCAGCTAGGAGACTCAATGGACACCGTAGCTTAGTGTAGTGAGGGGAGAGTTACAGTGAGTAGAGGGTGAGACAGGATCCAGACCCATGCCCATGTGTGCCCCCCCCCCCCCCTTCTCTCCCAGGCATTTACCTCACCGCATGTCACTAATTCTGAAAACAGAGGAGGACACATCTGTGCACACCAAAGCAGAGCTGTAATCACACTTTTTGGATTCCTATGCACATAAAGAGCATTAGTGCTGCCTTCATATTTTAAGTAGGGAGATGTCAGCATGTTCATTTCCTTTATGAACTCATTATGGAGCCCAACAGTGGCCACTGGAGAGCCATGAACTTCTGTGACTACAAAAGTGGTCTGTAACAGCAGGAGAGTTTTGACCGACTGCAAGCTGCTTTTGGGGAGGAAGCACCATCCTGAACCTCTGTGATTTAGTGGTTTGCAGAATTTTAGTGCAGGAGACGAGCGCTGCGACCAAACTATGTCTGCCATCACCATGAACAACGATGCTGCTGTGCAGGCAATACTTGATTCGGACACCAGGTTGACTGTGGCCCAGTTAGAGAAGGAGATACAGTAGACATCTCATGTGAATTCATCTGCTTGATACTCTACAAAAAGTTTGGCCTGAGCAAAGTTTCAAACCTGAAACCAAACAAAGGTCAGCCCAGTGGACCCCAGTTGGCAGTGTGTCGCCACAGAAGTTTCGACGTGAGCGCAGAGTGGCCAAGCAGATGTTGGCTAATTTTGTGACCAGGACTGGTCATGTAGCTTCCATACCAGCAGCAGCGCACCATCACTGGGACTGGTACGCCAATCAATGCATGCCACAAATGCTGGAAGCCATTTCTGGACACAGTTCAAAAACTCGCACTCGTGGTATTCTTCTTCATCATGACAATACACCTGCCCACAAGTCTAGGAAAATGGTGGATCTGGCCCATAAATGCATCCAGGAGCTTGGTCATCCACTGTACAGTCCAGACTTCTTCCTGTCCCTACAAATCAAGCGCAAGATGCGTGGGATTCATTTTGAGTCACCAGAAGCTGCAGACTGGTCCAGCTGCTTCACCAAGTCCAACTTTGCATAAACTTTGCAAATACTTTGAGAAAATAAAGAAAATAGTGTATGTACCTTAGGAAACCTATTGCACACCATATATATATATGTATATGTGATACTGGGACACACAGCACAGCACACTATTGGTTGTGAATTATATAAATCTCCAGTGGGTTTTTGATTCCATAATTTCCACACTTTTATCCCTCCTGATTGGCCAGGCATAATTGGCTATGTACTCATAGTGGATGATCCACTTTTTACCGATGTTAACATCCCAGAGCAAATGAATCCATTGATTGTTTGAGGCTAATTACTTGAATAAGATGTACCCCTGATGAAGTCTCTGTGAGAGACGAAATGCGTTGTGTAATCGAATTTGTTGTGATCTGACCTCCAACTTACAATCCTTGAAGGAAGAGTTCACAAAATAAATATTTGTACATCTGCTCTTATGTGGACCACCACTTGATGTTAGTGGTGTTTGAATTGTTTTATGGACAGTTATATCAATACAGTATCAGATGATCTTTTATAAATTTTAATACATTTTGCGTATTGGAACATATTGTTCGTTTTCCAAAACAAGATTTTATTTGACATTAGGTCAGTCTGTCACAAAAATAGGGCTGTTATAACAACCCCAAGGCGCCAATTACACGAATACTACACATATATATATATATATATATATATAATGTGTGTGTGTATGGGTGAAGTGGGTTCACAAAATTATCAAATATATATAAGCGAAGTGGTGGGGAGCACAAAATCATCTATCTATCTATCTATCTATCTATCTATCGATCGATCGATCGATCTATCTATCTACTCTATCTACTCTATCTATATACCGTGTACCGTGCAAAGGTTTTAGGCAGGTGTGGAAAGAATGCTGCAAAGTAAGAATGCTTTCAAAAACAGAAGTGTTAATAGTTTATTTTTATTAAGTAACAAAATGCGAAGTGAATGAACAGAAGAGAAATAAATCAAATAAATATTTGGCGTGACCACCCTTTGCCTTCAAAACAGCCTCACTCTGGTTTCTACAATAAGTTTTGCTGGCACGTATATTAACGTCTGCTTCATAGAGAGAAACACCTGACAGCTGGCAAAAAAAATAAAAATAAAATAAAACAAGAAAAAGAATAATTAAATTTTTCAGCCTACTTATTTATATCTCAACTGAGTGTTATCAAAAGCTACTACCAGAACTGACAAATAATGACGTTTTCTTGACGTAAAGGTGATTCAGATGCTTTTATATGTGTTAAAACTTGACAGTTATTTAAAAAAAAATGTTTAAAGAAAGTGAAGCTCTTTTAAGCAATACAAGAATGCCTTGAGAGAGCAGATGTACAGAGAGAAATATAAGTGTTGTGTTCCCCTGGAAGGTAAGGACAAGAAGAATAGAGAAGTACTGGATGACGCTATAGATGAAAGAGGTGAAGTCACACTCAGTGGCATTTTATTTTTAGATTAATTGTAGTACCATGATGATGAATTTAGAAGGTGGACATTTTTCCCTAAGTACAGTTTTATGTTATTTTATTTTAGGATAATAAAAATTGTAAGAGATATGATAATACACTTTGACTCATATAAGAGGCTTTATAGCAGACAGTGGACATAATGTTCTAGACATTTATCTATCTATCTATCTATCTATCTATCTATATATATAATTGGAGTAATGAGAGGCGGCACTCAGAGACTTCCAACAGCAAAAATATTGTGTATTAAAGGTGCTGCATCAACGTTTCGAGGACCACCTGATGAGGGGGACGGTGGTTCCTGAAACGTTGATGCAGCACCTTTAATACACAATATTTTTACTGTTGGTAGTCTCCGAGTGCTGCCTTTCATTACTCCGATAATACATAGGGTTTGGCCCTGGGGAGGGCACCGGAGCGAGACAATCCCTTTGTGGATGATTGGAGTGCTGGGGTAGCAACATATATTTTATATATATAGATAGATAGATAGATAGATAGATAGATAGATAGATAGATAGATAGATATAAAAAATAAGGTGGTTAAGATATACAGTATGGTGGCTATTTATCAAGTTACTCAAATTGTCCCCAGTAACTTTACATCCTTATGGATACATACAGCATTGAGAAATTATTTTGCACCCTGATGTATCAAAATGGTTGAGCTGAGACAGCGCTGACAATAAATGGATGTCCTGGCGAACAATCCTAACTCCTGTTGTCTTTCGCAAGTGGCTTATTGGATCTTCTTTGACCATTGTGTCACCTGCTTATGAGCAGATCCAGATCCAAGGACCAATATGCAATATGCAATAGGTAGAACCTATCCTTGTGTATCAGTGCTTATTTTCCTATAGATTGTAAGCTTGCCTTTTTGTTATTGTTATTATCCAGTTTTACTGTATTAAATTATTATTATTATTATTATTATTATTATTATTATTAATAATAATAATATGACTACAAGATGAGGAATTACATTCTTTTGCATTGAATACACTGTAACATAGTAAGATACAGTTACAATTATAGCCATGCCGCATTATCATTTAAATCAGCATAAACTGCTTGTGCATCTAGGAGGACTGGAGATTATTTAGGGTGTCTGCTGCTTTAATAATGGGACTTTTGGGGGACAATGGGTGACTTTCTCTGACACTATGGCCCTCCTGTACGAAAAGACACATTTCACTTGGTCTGTAAATATTGGACGTTTTCTAGTCTAAATACTGCAACACCTTGGATCTGAGATGCCGAAGACGGGAAATATACTCATGCCATTACAGTGCCCAAATTCCGGTAAAGATACGAACATTTGTAATGTCTGAAGCGGTGCAAAACTTTTCCGGGCGGCATTATTGGCTCCCATTACATCCCGGTCTTGAAGTGAAAATATGTTCTCTTTATAAACAAAACACGTTCCTTTAAATAAAATGTTCTAAATCTCAGAACAACCCTGATTATTCATACAGCTCTCTGCCTCTTTCCATTTTACATTTCTTTTCATAGTATCCAATAGCTTTGATATATTATTATTCTGATTGAAATAGGTTTCATTTTGAACTAAGACTATTTGCGTTCCAGTAGATGCAATGTTCTCACTTAAAATGTTATTATCCCTCACAGATCAGTCCATCTAAAACAAGAACAGGTTATCTGGGGATATAGAATGTAAAGAAAGTATTAACTATTTATTTAACAGTAAGAATATTTAAATATTAAATGTGTCACTTTTGATCAGCATACAAAACAAAGTTTTAGATACAGTACATACATTATGTCAGCGATGTGCTTTTCCCAAAACTAAATAAGCAGCTATAGAAATAGTAACTAACTAAATGTATTCAGGAGGCTCTTTTAATAATTTTACATTTTTCTCAATGTTTTTCTTGGGCGTTTTAATTAAAACGGGAACTGATAAAGAAATAATTATCTTCATTATCATCATAGTTTATTGCCACAAGCAGGGGCGTTATAACAGAGGTGGGGGCCCCTCTGCAGACTGCGGGTGGGCCCCCTCCTCTGCACGGCGCAGTAGTCTCCAGCATCGTGCCAGAGTCTACTGCAAATGCGCAGGTCTCCGGAAACATGGCACTTGCCGTGTTTTGGAGACTAAGGCCCTCATTCCGAGTTGTAAGCTCGCTAGCCGCTTTTCGCAGCATTGCACACGCTAAGCCGCCGCCCTCTGGGAGTGAATCTTAGCTTAGCAGAATTGCGAACGAAAGATTTGCAAAATTGCGAATAGAAATTTCTTAGCAGTTTCTGAGTAGCTCGACACTTACTCTGCCACTGCGATCAGTTCAGTCAGTTTCGTTCCTGGTTTGACGTCACAAACACACCTAGCGTTCGCCCAGGCACTCCCCCGTTTCTCCAGCCACTCCCGCGTTTTTCCCAGAAACGGCAGCGTTTTTTCACACACTCCCATAAAATGGCCAGTTTCCGCCCAGAAACACCCACTTCCTGTCAATCACACTACAATCACCAGAACAAAGAAAAAACCATCGTAATGCCGTGAGTAAAATACCAAACTTCTTAGCAAATTTACTTGGCGCAGCCGCAGTGCGAACATTGCGCATGCGCAGTTAGCGGAAAATCGCACCGATGCGAAGGAAAATAACGAGCGAACAACTTGGAATGAGGGCCTAAATTCCCTACTGTGCATGCTAATGGATTTAGTCATCTCTATATTTCATTATACTATAAACTTCATGTAAGACAATAATAACTCGCCTAATATTTCTGGAGCAGATAGAAAATATATTCAGCCTGTCGCTGAGCTGTATTACATGTATATATGTATATATGTTGTATAAATCTTTGTAGGTGCAACTGCCCCCATCCATAGACTTAGACTGATAGCAGTCTTCATCAGAGTGCACCTGCACCAGCCTATACTTGCTGCAAATGATATGCACGGAAACATCCTTCCGGGATGTGGACAGCATCCCGACACAATGGATGTCGGCAGTCAAGTGACCAATGCCAGAATCCCGACACCACTCGGAATCCCATTGCAAGACGGCATCCCGGGAGTAAGTATTGGAGGTGAGGATTAGTGTTTGGACCCAGAGGGCAGGTTAGGGTTAGCTCCAGGGGGAGGTGGGGGGCGCGCGGGGGGGGGGGGGGTAGCCATAGCCGCCACCCGCTGTGTCCGTAGCCCTAGTTGCCACCCCAGTCGGGATTCCGCAGTCGGTCGTGTGACCACCGCAATCCAGCATGTCTGTCATGTGCATCACACCAATTCTTCCTTCTATCTCTGCATATCCTGCAATGCCATTGACATGTCCTCTCTGAAGTTTTCCTATATGACAATGCTCTGTTACCGCTCATTTAAACCCCTGTAGTTGCAAGTGGAAATGAATGCATATAACCAGTGGCGACACGGAGACTCCCCCTGCACTGCTGCCTCCTTCTCAGGGATCGGAGAAAGCACGGCAGAATAATGTCACATTGCAGCACCCAGCTTCTGGTAACTGTGGAGGAGTCGGCATTTTGCTGTCACCCCCCTGGAAGGGTCACAGATTTGGGTCACAAAACATAGGCTGACCCATTCACACTGACACACAACCTGTTTTTTTTCCCAGGTCCTTGCCTCGTTCTGAAAGGATAATAAGATTGTGTTATTTAATTTACCTATATATGAAAGCTAATTTACCAAACTTTGCATTTTTTTTCTCTTTGACTTAATTACAGTAAATACCAGTGCCGTAACTAGGTATTTTAGCGCTGTGTGCAAGAAACGGCATTGGCGCCTCCCCCCTACGCAAGACAGGAGCAGTGCGTGCCGCAGGCGCGCAAAAGATATATAGGGATGTGGCTTCATGGGGAAGGGGCATGGCCACAAAAGAATGCCAATTCATACTGCGGTGTATAGTAGTCTCCTCTCCATTATTCAAATTACGCTGCAGAGTAGCGCCATTACACCAGGTAGAGCCCCCTTTTACACATTACAGCAGACAGCGTCCCCTTTTTACACGTTACGGCAGACAGCGTCCCCCTTTTTACACATTACGGCAGACAGCGTCCCCCTTTTTACACATTACGGCAGACAGCATCCCCCTTTTTACACATTACCGTAGACAGTATCCCCCTTTTTACACATTACGGCAGACAGTGTCCCCTTTTTACACATTACGGCAGACAGTGTTCCCTTTTTACACATTATGGCAGGCAGTCCCCCTTTTTACACATTACGGCAGGCAGTCCCCCTTTTTTACACATTACGGCAGGCAGGCCCCCTTTTTTACACATTACTGCAGGCAGTCCCCCTTTTTTACACATTACGGCAGGCAGTCCCCCTTTTTTACACATTACTGCAGGCAGTCGATCGTCGAGAGAGGGAAAGAGTGTTATACTCACCACCATCGTGCGCCTCTTCTCTCCACACCTCTTCTGTCTTCCGTCTTCCTGCGCTGTGCTGCGCTCTTGGCAGCGCAGGGCATTGTGAATGGGCTGGAGGCGGGCTGGGAGAGACATCATCTCTCCCAGCACACGGGGGGAGCAGAGGGGGAGCTGCAGCGCTGCACGGCTACCTATGTGAGCGGTAGCCGGGCTATGCAGCTGGGGGCCGGCCGGTGACAGGGAGACGCGGCCAGGACACCTCAGAGCGGCGGTGGTGATAGCGGCGGCCCGACGGGTGTTGCTAGTGGTCCTGCGTCTCCAGCGCATCTGCGCTGTGTGCAAGGCACCACTAGCACACACCTAGTTACGGTGCTGGTAAATACCTTGCTATGTCTTCAGTTAGTTCCTTATTCAGCGACATTGCTTTCTATTTTACAGTATATTAATTGCCTGGTGGTAGTTGCTGATATGTGTGTTTTCTATTCAGCAATTGAAAGCTTCCCATTTAACTTGATAGCATTTGTTAGCTGTAAACCCCTCATTACAGTTCATACAAAGGTTCTTTGGCCTTTGAAAATTCATATACTTAAAACTTTAAGAATTATAGCCTGTGCCAATATTATTTGCTGACACACAGTAAGTTAAAATTTAAATTGGACTATAGTGTGGCCACTGCTTGCATCTATGGATACTCACTAATAACTATTGGCTCAGATAAATCTGCAATCCATTACATAAAAGATATAGACAAAGACAATTGATTTAATTAAAGGAGAAAATGTGTGTGTTGTTGTTAGAATCCTTTATTTGTATTATTGTTAGAGATGAGCGGGTCCGGTTAACCCACCTGAACTTCACGATCCGAGTCCAGCTCGGAGTTTCCCCGCCAGACTTGGATCCCAAAACGAGGTAAAATGTCATCGCCCCACTGTCGGATTCTCGCGGGTTTTGGATTCTATAAAGGTCCCCGGTGATCGGCGCCATCTTCAGTCTGGCTGTGGAAGTGTACTGGATGGACATGTCCATCTCAGTACTGTGTTCTCTGGCATGTGGTGGGTGCTATGTCTGCTGTATCAGTCTAGGAGTGCCCTGACTGCTTTATCAGTCCAAGGGTGACCTGTCTGCTGTATCAGCCCAGGGGTTCCCTGTCTGCTGTATCAGTCCATGGGTGTCCTGTCTGCTATGTCATTCCAGGGTTGCTCTGTCTGTTGTATTTGAAAGGGGTGATCTGTCTATCCAGGGGCTCCACCCCAGTGTAAAATTAAAATAATAAAAGCTAAAAACAAAAAGCTAAAAAATTATTATACAAAATATATATATTTTTTTGTTTGTGCTGTACTGTACAATACAATTTTTATTTTATTTTCATGAGTTCTGTGACACTGGCAGTCAGACTGCAGTATATTATTATTTCGTACTCATACACGTATTGTGCGACACTGTTGGTGAAGGTCATCTGCAGTGTTCGATTACTATTTCTGATGCACACATATATTGTGTGACGTTGTGGGTGAAGGTGGTACCTACCACAGTAATATATTTATTTCCTACTCATACATGTATTGTGTGACACTGTTGGTGAATTTAAACTGCAGTGTTCGATTACTGTCTTTGACTCATACACGTATTGTGCCACACTGTTGTTGATATTAAACCGCAGTGTTTGATGACTATTTCTGACTCATACACGTATTGTGCCACACTGAAGGAGTTACATTTTTTGTACAAATTGTGTGTGCTGTACCACAATTCATTCATGTTTGTGGATAGATATGGAAAGCGAACAATTGAGAGGAGAGCAGGAAGCACATACTAGCAGAGCAGGTGCTGCGAGCAGTTATGACGATACAAGTCCGTCAACGTCATCTGCTAAGGCCGATGCCTAAGGGAATAGACTCCTTAAGTCAGGGCATGTAAAATCAAAGAAACATTATCATTTTACAGTGGCAAAGAAAAATAACAAAAAATAAAGTTAGCTACAGACAAAAATAAAATTGGCAACATGACATTCACAGCACACTGTGGCAAGGAAAGGCTAAGGCCATGGCCTTTATTTATATCTGGAGGTACTGCTTCTCATGATATATTGTAAGCCCTTCTCTCAGGGAGTCCAAGTGTGTCTGTAGGTGCCATGTGTGAGCCTGACCTTCCACCATTTGTGCTCCCTCTGCAAATGTGGAGATGAGCAGCACAGGTCATGCTGACACAGAAATTAAGGACGCTTCTATGGAAGCGCACCAGGATGAGGAGGATATTTGTGTAGCTGGCGCTAATAAGAATGTTGATGATGAGGATGTTGATGAGGATGTTGTTTGTGTAAATCAGGCACTAGTGGAAACAGTTGTTGCCCATGATATAAAAAAGCCCAATGTCATGCCTGGGCAAAAGACAAAAAAATTCACCTCTTCCATGTGGAATTATTTCTACCCAAATCTGGACAATAAGTGACAAGCCATTTGTAGCCTTTGTAAAGTGATAGTAAGTAGAGGTAAGGAAGTTAAACATCTTCCCTTTTATGTCACTTGCAGCGCATTCATCAAATGTTATTGTCAAATTTAGAAACTGGCTAAAAAAAATAACTGTCAGTCCAGTGTCACCTAGCTGCTCCCTTCTCTCTGTTAGATCCAAGGGCCTGCATTCTCCACCACCAACACCTTCATCATCAGTATCCTCAGTCATGATCGGAAGTAGTCCTGCTTCCAATCTCATAGGCGTGACTGACTCCTCTCCTATCTGGGCTTCCTCAGAAGCATTCTTGAGTGCTACACCTGTTGCTGCTGCTGCTACTATCCAGGTGGGGACCAGGAAGACAACTTGTAGATTAACTAAACAATTGACTGTTAAACAATACTTTGCAAGGGGGAGCAAGTATGACATCAGTCACCCAGTTGCACAGCGGATTACTAACACTATAACAACTATGCTGGTATTAGACGTGCGTCAACTATCTGCTATTAATGCAGTGGGTAGTGGGTTTTAGACAGTTGATTGAGGTCCAGTGTCCCCAGTACCAAATACCATCTAGATTCCACTTCACTAGGAAAGCAATTCCCAGCCTGTACAGGGACATTAAAAAAAGTGTTGTTAGTGTCTTTAGAAATGCTGTTGTACTCACTGTCCACTTAACCATGGATATGTGGAAAAGCGGAACACGGCAAACTAAAGACTACATGACTGTAACAACCCACTGGGTAGATGTATTGCCTTCAGCAGCACCAACAGCAGCAGCAAATCACAAATGCTAGCTCATTCATTGTCAGGCTTCTCTGTATCACCGGTTTCACTAAGTGGCATACCGCTGACAACGTCTTAGAAAAACTCAGGGAAATCATTGCAAAGTGGCTAACTGCACTTGGGGCTTAATTCATACCTGATCGTAGATGTGCTAAATTTAGCGCATCTACGATCAGCGTCCCTGACATGCGGGGGGACGCGCAGCACAGGGCTAGTTCACCCCGCATGTCAGGCCCTGTCTCATCGCACAAGTACAAAAGCATTGCACATCGGCGATGCTTTTGGACTTGAAGAGTAGTTCCTCACCAGCGCAGCTCCTGCACGCTGGCAGGGAGCTACTCGTTGCTGTGAGGGTCAAAGCAGCTGCGTGTGATGTCACGCAGTCGCCGTGGCCCACCCCCCACACGGTCCGTGCACGCCTGCATTGCCCTGGACCATGCCCCTAAAACACCGGCCAAATGCCGCCGGCCCGTCCCCTCCTGCCCAGCGACCGCAGGCGATCGCAGGGCTGAGACAGCCGTCAGCTGTCTGGCATGACCCGGCGCATGTGCAGTTCAGACCTGATAGGCTGCTGTGCGAAAATGATCTGCCATGATCCCCCCTGTTTCTGACTGCAATAGCTGCCACCTTAGGTTTCTGTAGGGCCTGCTATGCTGTCAGATTTACCAAACTCCGGAATGTGAAGATGGCGTTAGTCTATAGTTGCCTATGGGCTATTATGACGTAAGTTATTTCAGAGAGGAGTCTGGAGGATCCCTCTCTGTTGGCCCCCAATGACATTTGCGAATTAGCATGGAGGACCTGAAGTAGAAAGTAGAGGGGTAGCATAAGATATCACCCTACTTCCACCTCTTTTTCATGTTGCACATTTATACCCCTTTCACACTGCCCGAGGTGGGTCGCACCCAGGACCCAGACATGGGTGCATCCCGGCTGCAATCCGCCTCAGGTCCCTCGCCACCTCTGTCCCCAACCCGGCATATTGGCAGGTTGGTGACGTCAGCAGTGACGCAGCGGGGGCGGCGCTTAGATCACATGATCCCCAAGCACCGCCCATCCACACAGAGGGAACAGGAGGTGGGTCGCATCAACCTGGTACCCGTTCACACCGCACAGAGAGCCGAATTGAACACGTGTTCAACTCTGCTCGCTACCAGAGTTGGAATACCAGGTCGCTCAACCCGGATTATTCTAACTGGGCCCTTTCAGACCGCACAGCAACATGGGATATGCGCGCTCATGTGCAATAACCCGTGTTCATAACTGGCGGTCTAAAAGGGGTATAAGGTGAAAATTCTTTATCACATCCACATTAGTAATGTGTATTGTGATCAAACTGGCCCTTAGTCTATTTTAGCGACTCTTTGTACACTTGCCCTTCTTTGCGTACAGGCTCCTCTGTGTTTTTCCTCCACTTGCCTGTCAAAACTCAGTGAGTTATGCAACCTTCCCCCCTTTTCCGAGTCCTATTTAGTTTTATGGTATATTGATATTTGTTATCCCAGCTAACATTTCTTGTACCTATGATATGTCAAATTTCACTGTTACTTTGTATTTTCCCAGTATGACACAGTGGAAACTATGTGGCACCTAAAACATAATAATAATAATAATAGTAATAGTAATAATAATAATAATAATAATAATAATAATAATAATAAATGATGTAACACTTAAATGGTTAGCAGTAAATGACAGTTTTATATTGTGTAATACATCACATATATTAATTTGTTGAATTTTTCTCATTTTACATTTTTTATGATACCTCTCCAAACAGTGTTTGTTACATCAATCATTTTACATCAGGCAAAGTGGTGAGGGATCGCACACATCAATATGAAATCACCTCATATATATCATTTTTTCTTTGTTGATGTGTGCCCTCATGCAGTCAGATCAGATCAGTATTATCCATGGAACAGAAGATATTCAGCAGTACACCATGGTATATGCAGTGAGTATTACTAAATTGTAACCCTTTTACCGACAGAGATGTGCAGAGTTGCACCCAGAATCCACCACTATTTATTGCAGAATTGACCTGTGATGGTTTTGCTGGAAATGACTTTTCTACAGTAGTTTTTACTTTTTTTCCAAGCAAGTTTTAAATAATTATATTAAGAACTATAGGGATTTATTTTGGTACCATAGTCAAGAAAACATTTTTGTATTTATTATTTAGGAAAAATAGGGAAATATAAAATAAAACACTCTTTTTTTATTTTTACATTAGCTACTGTATTTTCAGTAAATGAATTCAACCCATAAAATATACTCCTTACTTTAATATTTGTTTTATCTGGTTGGGTATGGAATCCCAACGGTCAGAATGCCAGAGCAAGTCCTGTTGATTTTTCTGAAAAACAACAATTTTTGGAAAAATCAGACTTGCTCTGGGGGTGCCTGAAAAAAAGACTTAGAGGGACATGTACTAAGCAGTGATACCAATCAGCATTGACGTAACATTTATAATTTGCATACTATAAACATATACAGAGCATCTGATTGTTTGCCATGGGCAACTTCTCCAGTGGCTCACTTCTCCACTTTTATCACTGCTTAGTACATGTCCCCCTTAGTGATTTCTATTGAAATAACCACGTTTCATTTTCAGTCTAGCAATTGAATAGCAAAACCCTGCAGCTGCGGGGAAAAAACTTCCTACCGGCAAATGAATATGCCCCTACTGTACAGTATGTCTCCAAATGGTCTAAATGAGGAATTTAAAATTGGGTTACTTCTTATGATCCTTGTCCTATACATTAGGCCTCCTTAAGGATGTGCTACTGTGAATGTCTTGAAGACTCCATTATACAGTATGTCCCAAAATGACATTCTGGGGTATTTTGAGCATTGAGTGCAATATGTTATGACACAGCTGTGTGTCCTATCTGACTATGCATTGGGATTACTAGTCACCGCTTTGTGATAACTGCTGTCATATACATGGATCCCTTGTAGACTCTGCGGTGTGCCTCATAATGGCATCATTGGTTGTTTCTTTTGTGATCCTTATTTGCTATGCATTCAGGGCCGGTTTGAGCCCTTTTTGCGCCCCGGGCAGTACATAGGGGCGTGGCTTCATATAGAGGGCGTGGTCAGTTACGCCCCCTGTACAGTAGTAGCGCCGCTGAAATGCTGAGCGGTGCGCGATGATGTCATCGCGCACAGCACAGCAAAGGTCCTCTCCACGAAGGGAAACTAGACGCGTCTAGTTCCCTTCACAGGGGGACACAGCCGGGGGAAACAGCGGGCAGCGGAGGCCACAGCAGTAGCGGATCTTGCCATGGTGCGGCGCCCTCCGGAAGGCGGCGCCCCGGGCAAAAGATCCGCTACTGTATGCATTGTGTCTATTACAGTCACCACTGTGTGATAAATGGCTCATGTCATATATAGTAGAGATGAGCGCCTGAAATTTTTCGGGTTTTGTGTTTTGGTTTTGGGTTCGGTTCCGCGGCCGTGTTTTGGGTTCGACCGCGTTTTGGCAAAACCTCACCGAATTTTTTTTGTCGGATTCGGGTGTGTTTTGGATTCGGGTGTTTTTTTCAAAAAACCCTAAAAAACAGCTTAAATCATAGAATTTGGGGGTCATTTTGATCCCAAAGTATTATTAACCTCAAAAACCATAATTTCCACTCATTTTCAGTCTATTCTGAATACCTCACACCTCACAATATTATTTTTAGTCCTAAAATTTGCACCGAGGTCGCTGTGTGAGTAAGATAAGCGACCCTAGTGGCCGACACAAACACCGGGCCCATCTAGGAGTGGCACTGCAGTGTCACGCAGGATGTCCCTTCCAAAAAACCCTCCCCAAACAGCACATGACGTAAAGAAAAAAAGAGGCGCAATGAGGTAGCTGTGTGAGTAAGATTAGCGACCCTAGTGGCCGACACAAACACCGGGCCCATCTAGGAGTGGCACTGCAGTGTCACGCAGGATGTCCCTTCCAAAAAACCCTCCCCAAACAGCACATGACGCAAAGAAAAAAAGAGGCGCAATGAGGTAGCTGACTGTGTGAGTAAGATAAGCGACCCTAGTGGCCGACACAAACACCGGGCCCATCTAGGAGTGGCACTGCAGTGTCACGCAGGATGGCCCTTCCAAAAAACCCTCCCCAAACAGCACATGACGCAAAGAAAAAAAGAGGCGCAATGAGGTAGCTGTGTGAGTAAGATAAGCGACCCTAGTGGCCGACACAAACACCTGGCCCATCTAGGAGTGGCACTGCAGTGTCACGCAGGATGTCCCTTCCAAAAAACCCTCCCCAAACAGCACATGACGCAAAGAAAAAAAGAGGCGCAATGAGGTAGCTGACTGTGTGAGTAAGATAAGCGACCCTAGTGGCCGACACAAACACCGGGCCCATCTAGGAGTGGCACTGCAGTGTCACGCAGGATGGCCCTTCCAAAAAACCCTCCCCAAACAGCACATGATGCAAAGAAAAAAAGAGGCGCAATGAGGTAGCTGACTGTGTGAGTAAGATAAGCGACCCTAGTGGCCGACACAAACACCGGGCCCATCTAGGAGTGGCACTGCAGTGTCACGCAGGATGGCCCTTCCAAAAAACCCTCCCCAAACAGCACATGACGCAAAGAAAAAAAGAGGCGCAATGAGGTAGCTGACTGTGTGAGTAAGATAAGCGACCCTAGTGGCCGACACAAACACCGGGCCCATCTAGGAGTGGCACTGCAGTGTCACGCAGGATGGCCCTTCCAAAAAACCCTCCCCAAACAGCACATGACGCAAAGAAAAAAAGAGGCGCAATGAGGTAGCTGACTGTGTGAGTAAGATAAGCGACCCTAGTGGCCGACACAAACACCGGGCCCATCTAGGAGTGGCACTGCAGTGTCACGCAGTATGTCCCTTCCAAAAAACCCTCCCCAAACAGCACATGACGCAAAGAAAAAAAGAGGCGCAATGAGGTAGCTGACTGTGTGAGTAAGATAAGCGACCCTAGTGGCAGACACAAACACCGGGCCCATCTAGGAGTGGCACTGCAGTGTCACGCAGGATGGCCCTTCCAAAAAACCCTCCCCAAACAGCACATGACGCAAAGAAAAAAACAGGCGCAATGAGGTAGCTGTGTGAGTAAGATAAGCGACCCTAGTGGCCGACACAAACACCGGGCCCATCTAGGAGTGGCACTGCAGTGTCACGCAGGATGGCCCTTCCAAAAAACCCTCCCCAAACAGCACATGACGCAAAGAAAAATAAAAGAAAAAAGAGGTGCAAGATGGAATTGTCCTTGGGCCCTCCCACCCACCCTTATGTTGTATAAACAAAACAGGACATGCACACTTTAACCAACCCATCATTTCAGTGACAGGGTCTGCCACACGACTGTGACTGATATGACGGGTTGGTTTGGACCCCCCCCAAAAAAAGAAGCAATTAATCTCTCCTTGCACAAACTGGCTCTACAGAGGCAAGATGTCCACCTCATCATCATCCTCCGATATATCACCGTGTACATCCCCCTCCTCACAGATTATCAATTCGTCCCCACTGGAATCCACCATCTCAGCTCCCTGTGTACTTTGTGGAGGCAATTGCTGCTGGTCAATGTCTCCGCGGAGGAATTGATTATAATTCATTTTAATGAACATCATCTTCTCCACATTTTCTGGATGTAACCTCGTACGCCGATTGCTGACAAGGTGAGCGGCGGCACTAAACACTCTTTCGGAGTACACACTTGTGGGAGGGCAACTTAGGTAGAATAAAGCCAGTTTGTGCAAGGGCCTCCAAATTGCCTCTTTTTCCTGCCAGTATAAGTACGGACTGTGTGACGTGCCTACTTGGATGCGGTCACTCATATAATCCTCCACCATTCTTTCAATGTTGAGAGAATCATATGCAGTGACAGTAGACGACATGTCCGTAATCGTTGTCAGGTCCTTCAGTCCGGACCAGATGTCAGCATCAGCAGTCGCTCCAGACTGCCCTGCATCACCGCCAGCGGGTGGGCTCGGAATTCTGAGCCTTTTCCTCGCACCCCCAGTTGCGGGAGAATGTGAAGGAGGAGATGTTGACAGGTCGCGTTCCGCTTGACTTGACAATTTTCTCACCAGCAGGTCTTTCAACCCCAGCAGACTTGTGTCTGCCGGAAAGAGAGATCCAAGGTAGGCTTTAAATCTAGGATCGAGCATGGTGGCCAAAATGTAGTGCTCTGATTTCAACAGATTGACCACCCGTGAATCCTTGTTAAGCGAATTAAGGGCTCCATCCACAAGTCCCACATGCCTAGCGGAATCGCTCCGTGTTAGCTCCTCCTTCAATGTCTCCAGCTTCTTCTGCAAAAGCCTGATGAGGGGAATGACCTGACTCAGGCTGGCAGTGTCTGAACTGACTTCACGTGTGGCAAGTTCAAAGGGCATCAGAACCTTGCACAACGTTGAAATCATTCTCCACTGCGCTTGAGACAGGTGCATTCCACCTCCTATATCGTGCTCAATTGTATAGGCTTGAATGGCCTTTTGCTGCTCCTCCAACCTCTGAAGCATATAGAGGGTTGAATTCCACCTCGTTACCACTTCTTGCTTCAGATGATGGCAGGGCAGGTTCAGTAGTTTTTGGTGGTGCTCCAGTCTTCTGTACGTGGTGCCTGTACGCCGAAAGTGTCCCGCAATTCTTCTGGCCACCGACAGCATCTCTTGCACGCCCCTGTCGTTTTTTAAAAAATTCTGCACCACCAAATTCAAGGTATGTGCAAAACATGGGACGTGCTGGAATTTGCCCATATTTAATGCACACACAATATTGCTGGCGTTGTCCGATGCCACAAATCCACAGGAGAGTCCAATTGGGGTAAGCCATTCCGCGATGATCTTCCTCAGTTGCCGTAAGAGGTTTTCAGCTGTGTGCGTATTCTGGAAACCGGTGATACAAAGCGTAGCCTGCCTAGGAAAGAGTTGGCATTTGCGAGATGCTGTTACTGGTGCCGCCGCTGCTGTTCTTGCGGCGGGAGTCCATACATCTACCCAGTGGGCTGTCACAGTCATATAGTCCTGACCCTGCCCTGCTCCACTTGTCCACATGTCCGTGGTTAAGTGGACATTGGGTACAGCTGCATTTTTTAGGACACTGGTGACTCTTTTTCTGAGGTCTGTGTACATTTTCGGTATCGCCTGCCTAGAGAAATGGAACCTAGATGGTATTTGGTACCGGGGACACAGTACCTCCAACAAGTCTCTAGTTGGCTCTGCAGTAATGATGGATACCGGAACCACGTTTCTCACCACCCAGGATGCCAAGGCCTCAGTTATCCGCTTTGCTGTAGGGTGACTGCGGTGATATTTCATCTTCCTCGCAAAGGACTGTTGGACAGTCAATTGCTTGGTGGAAGTAGTAAAAGTGGTCTCACGACTTCCCCTCTGGGATGACCATCGACTCCCAGCAGCAACAACAGCAGCGCCAGCAGCAGTAGGCGTTACACGCAAGGATGCATCGGAGGAATCCCAGGCAGGAGAGGACTCGTCAGAATTGCCAGTGACATGGCCTGCAGGACTATTGGCATTCCTGGGGAAGGAGGAAATTGACATTGAGGGAGTTGGTGGGGTGGTTTGCGTGAGCTTGGTTACAAGAGGAAGGGATTTACTGGTCAGTGGACTGCTTCCGCTGTCACCCAAAGTTTTTGAACTTGTCACTGACTTATTATGAATGCGCTGCAGGTGACGTATAAGGGAGGATGTTCCGAGGTGGTTAACGTCCTTACCCCTACTTATTACAGCTTGACAAAGGGAACACACGGCTTGACACCTGTTGTCCGCATTTCTGTTGAAATAGTTCCACACCGAAGAGCTGATTTTTTTGGTATTTTCACCAGGCATGTCAACGGCCATATTCCTCCCACGGACAACAGGTGTCTCCCCGGGTGCCTGACTTAAACAAACCACCTCACCATCAGAATCCTCCTGGTCAATTTCCTCCCCAGCGCCAGCAACACCCATATCCTCCTCATCCTGGTGTACTTCAACACTGACATCTTCAATCTGACTATCAGGAACTGGACTGCGGGTGCTCCTTCCAGCACTTGCAGGGGGCATGCAAATGGTGGAAGGCGCATGCTCTTCACGTCCAGTGTTGGGAAGGTCAGGCATCGCAACCGACACAATTGGACTCTCCTTGTGGATTTGGGATTTCGAAGAACGCACAGTTCTTTGCGGTGCTACTGCTTTTGCCAGCTTGAGTCTTTTCATTTTTCTAGCGAGAGGCTGAGTGCCTCCATCCTCATGTGAAGCTGAACCACTAGCCATGAACATAGGCCAGGGCCTCAGCCGTTCCTTGCCACTCCGTGTGGTAAATGGCATATTGGCAAGTTTACGCTTCTCCTCCGACAATTTTATTTTAGGTTTTGGAGTCCTTTTTTTACTGATATTTGGTGTTTTGGATTTGACATGCTCTGTACTATGACATTGGGCATCGGCCTTGGCAGACGACGTTGCTGGCATTTCATCGTCTCGGCCATGACTAGTGGCAGCAGCTTCAGCACGAGGTGGAAGTGGATCTTGATCTTTCCCTAATTTTGGAACCTCAACATTTTTGTTCTCCATATTTTAATAGGCACAACTAAAAGGCACCTCAGGTAAACAATGGAGATGGATGGATACTAGTATACAATTATGAATGGACTGCCGAGTGCCGACACAGAGGTAGCTACAGCCGTGGACTATTGTACTGTACTGTGTCTGCTGCTAATATAGACTGGATGATAATGAGATGTATGTATGTATAAAGAAGAAAAAAAAAAACCACGGGTAGGTGGTATACAATTATGGACGGACTGCCGAGTGCCGACACAGAGGTAGCTACAGCCGTGGACTACCATACTGTGTCTGCTGCTAATATAGACTGGTTGATAATGAGATGTAGTATGTATGTATAAAGAAGAAAGAAAAAAAAACCACGGGTAGGTGGTATACAATTATGGATGGACTGCCGAGTGCCGACACAGAGGTAGCTACAGCCGTGGACTACCGTACTGTACTGTGTCTGCTGCTAATATAGACTGGATGATAATGAGATGTAGTATGTATAAAGAAGAAAGAAAAAAAAAACCACGGGTAGGTGGTATACAGTTATGGATGGACTGCCGAGTGCCGACACAGAGGTAGCTACAGCCTTGAACTACCGTACTGTGTCTGCTGCTAATATAGACTGGTTGATAAAGAGATGTAGTATGTATGTATAAAGAAGAAAGAAAAAAAAACCACGGGTAGGTGGTATACAATTATGGATGGACTGCCGAGTGCCGACACAGAGGTAGCTACAGCCGTGGACTACCGTACTGTACTGTGTCTGCTGCTAATATAGACTGGATGATAATGAGATGTAGTATGTATGTATAAAGAAGAAAGAAAAAAAAACCACGGGTAGGTGGTATACAATTATGGATGGACTGCCGAGTGCCGACACAGAGGTAGCTACAGCCGTGGACTACCGTACTGTACTGTGTCTGCTGCTAATATAGACTGGATGATAATGAGATGTAGTATGTATAAAGAAGAAAGAAAAAAAAACCACGGGTAGGTGGTATACAATTATGGATGGACTGCCGAGTGCCGACACAGAGGTAGCTACAGCCGTGGACTACCGTACTGTACTGTGTCTGCTGCTAATATAGACTGGATGATAATGAGATGTAGTATGTATAAAGAAGAAAGAAAAAAAAACCACGGGTAGGTGGTATACAATTATGGATGGACTGCCGAGTGCCGACACAGAGGTAGCTACAGCCGTGGACTACCGTACTGTACTGTGTCTGCTGCTAATATAGACTGGTTGATAATGAGATGTAGTATGTATGTATAAAGAAGAAAGAAAAAAAAACCACGGGTAGGTGGTATACAATTATGGACGGACTGCCGAGTGCCGACACAGAGGTAGCTACAGCCGTGGACTACCGTACTGTACTGTGTCTGCTGCTAATATAGACTGGATGATAATGAGATGTAGTATGTATAAAGAAGAAAGAAAAAAAAACCACGGGTAGGTGGTATACAATTATGGATGGACTGCCGAGTGCCGACACAGAGGTAGCTACAGCCGTGGACTACCGTACTGTACTGTGTCTGCTGCTAATATAGACTGGTTGATAATGAGATGTAGTATGTATGTATAAAGAAGAAAGAAAAAAAAACCACGGGTAGGTGGTATACAATTATGGACGGACTGCCGAGTGCCGACACAGAGGTAGCTACAGCCGTGGACTACCGTACTGTACTGTGTCTGCTGCTAATATAGACTGGTTGATAATGAGATGTAGTATGTATGTATAAAGAAGAAAGAAAAAAAAACCACGGGTAGGTGGTATACAATTATGGACGGACTGCCGAGTGCCGACACAGAGGTAGCTACAGCCGTGGACTACCGTACTGTACTGTGTCTGCTGCTAATATAGACTGGATGATAATGAGATGTAGTATGTATAAAGAAGAAAGAAAAAAAAACCACGGGTAGGTGGTATACAATTATGGATGGACTGCCGAGTGCCGACACAGAGGTAGCTACAGCCGTGAACTACCGTACTGTGTCTGCTGCGACTGGATGATAAATAATGATATAAAAAATATATATATATCACTACTGCAGCCGGACAGGTATATATTATATAATGACGGACCTGCTGGACACTGTCTGTCAGCAGAATGAGTTTTTTATAGAATAAAAAAAAAAACACCACACAAGTCACACGACGAGTGTTTAACTTTTTCAGGCAATCACAATATAGTATACTATACTGGTGGTCAGTGTGGTCAGGTCACTGGTCAGTCACACTGGCAGTGGCACTCCTGCAGCAAAAGTGTGCACTGTTTAATTTTAATAATATGTACTCCTGGCTCCTGCTATAACCTATAACTGCTCCCCAGTCTCCCCCACAATTAAGCTGTGTGAGCACAGTCAGATATTATACATAGATGATGCAGCACACTGGGCTGAGCACACAGATATGGTATGTGACTGAGTCACTGTGTATCGTTTTTTTCAGGCAGAGAACGGATTATATTAAATAAAACTGCACTGGTGGTCACTGGTCAGTGGTCAGTCACTAGTAAACTCTGCACTCTCTAGTACTCCTAAGCTCCAGTAAATCAAGTGTCTCTGTCTCAATCTCACTCTCTCTCTTCTAATCTAAATGGAGAGGACGCCAGCCACGTCCTCTCCCTATCAATCTCAATGCACGTGTGAAAATGGCGGCGACGCGCGGCTCCTTATATAGAATCCGAGTCTCGCGATAGAATCCGAGCCTCGCGAGAATCCGACAGCGTCATGATGACGTTCGGGCGCGCTCGGGTTAACCGAGCAAGGCGGGAAGATCCGAGTCGCTCGGATCCGTGTAAAAAAAGCTGAAGTTCGGGCGGGTTCGGATTCCGAGGAACCGAATCCGCTCATCTCTAATATATAGTACATTGATGCTTTGGAGACACCACTATAAATCTCATAATGGCATCTTTGGACATTTCTGTGGTCTTTTTTGGCTATGTATTGCGTCTATTACAGTCACTGCCATGTAACCAATAACTACTGCCACATAACTGGATGCCCTGGAGATTCTGCTTGTGTCTCTTATACCCTTTGCCTTGATTTTGTCTTAAATCACCTGGAATTCCAGTGACGGGTTGTTTTGCCGGTCCCTGTCTGACCCCCCCTTTCACACAGAGAAGCAAATTACCCGGTCAAGAATGTCTACCCGGTAATTTGCGGATCAAAACAGATATTTTGTCTGTGTGAAAGGGTCAACTCGGGTAGAAATTCCCAGGTCTCCAACCCTGGTAAATTCCTGGGTCAAAGTCCTGGGAATTTCAACCCAGGTTGACCCTTTCACACAGAAAAAGGACCTGTGTTTTTCGGCAAATTACCGTGTAGAACTTCTTCACCTTGGAATTTGCCTGTCTGAAAAGGGTAATAATGGCATCATTGGTTGTTTCTTTTGTGGTCACTGCAACAGGATCTACATTGAAGCTGCTGGGCACTGAGGGCCTGATTCATGTTTGTAAGTAAAGCAAAAAAGCAAGCAACTGAGCAAACCATTTTGTACTGCAGGTGAGGTGTATTTAGATTTGGGTGGGTTATTTTTTTCTCTGCAGTTTAAATACTGGCTGCTTTTGCATGTAGCCAGAAATACAGGACAGCTTTATTTTTACACTGCAATTTAGATGTCTGTTTGTGCACACCGCACCCACATGTAAATGTTTGCACATACAGGTATTACATCTGCCCCACCCATACGTCCCAAAATGACCCTCTCCTGGAAGGACAGAATGCGCTGCTCCTGGACTTCCCTCTTAATGTACGATTGCCATCACCTGTGTTGAACTACAGTAGTTACTTGATAAGAAAGGTGTTTCAGCACAGGTGATGGCAATCATAAATTAAGAGGGAAGTCCAGGAGCAAAGCATTCTGTCCCTCCTGGACAGGGTCATGTTGGGAGGTATGCCCATCTGCAGTGCAACATGGTTTTACCTAGTTGCTTACTTTTTTATTTACTTACCTACCTACATGAATCAGGTCCCTAGTATGTTAATACTAATGGTGCATACACACTAGGCGATTCACTCCAGGAGCGACATCGCATAGTGTGTCGCCTCCCTGGCCAGGTCACCCGACGTGGGCATATACACTGTGCGATATTGTACATTGACGTCATGCAGCGACAGGCCCAAACATGCAGTATCTGACGATATCGTCAGATTGAGCTACATGCACAGCTGACGGAGGGGGACATTAATGACACCCATGACCACACATCGGCCATCGTCTGCAGCATACACACTGGGCGATATAGTAAGCAATGTATATCACATAGGGGGTAATTCTGAGTTGATCGCAGCAGCAAGTTTGTTAGCAATTGGGCAAAACCATGTGCACTGCAGGGGGGGCAGATATAACATTTGCAGAGAGAGTTAGATTTGGGTGGGTTATTTTGTTTCTGTGCAGGGTAAATACTGGCTGCTTTATTTTTACACTGCAATTTAGATTTCAGTTTGAATACACCCCACCCAAATCTAACTCTTTCTGCACATGTTATATCTTTCCCCCCTGCAGTGCACATGGGAGGTCATTCCGAGTCGTTCGCTCGGAAAATTTCTTCGCATCGCAGCGTTTTTCCGCTTAGTGCGCATGCGCAATGTCCGCACTGTGACTGCGCCAAGTAAATTTGCTATGAAGTTTGGATTTTTACTCACAGCTTTTTCTTCGCTCAGGCGATCGTAGTGTGATTGACAGGAAATGGGTGTTACTGGGCGGCAACAGGCCGTTTTATGGGCGTGTGGGAAAAAACGCTACCGTTTCCGGAAAAAACGCGGGAGTGGCTGGAGAAACGGAGGAGTGTCTGGGCGAACGCTGGGTGTGTTTGTGACGTCAAACCAGGAACGACAAGCACTGAACTGATCGCAGATGCCGAGTAAGTCTGAAGCTACTCTGAAACTGCTACGAGATGTGTAATCGCAATATTGCGAATCTTTCGTTCGCAATTTTAAGAAGCTAAGATTCACTCCCAGTAGGCGGCGGCTTAGCGTGTGCAATACTGCTAAAATCGCCTTGCGAGCGAACAACTCGGAATGAGGGCCATGGTTTTGCCCAATTGCTAACAAATTTGCTGCTGCGATCAACTCAGAATTAGGCCCATAGGCCCTCATTCCGAGTTGATCGCAGCAGTTCATCGCATCGCAAACGGCAAAAAATCGCAAACTGCGCATGCGTGAAAGCAGAAATGTGCGTGCGCAAAGGGAGCGATACGACGCTTGTGCAAAATTACTAACTGAAAATCAGCTCGTACTACATCACCGAAAACAGGGAGTGACGGAGGCGTGGCAGAGGCTCGGCTTCGCTATCTAACGAAATGGGCGTGAAAGTGGGCGGCTAGTGTGGGAGTATGCAACCGGCAGTAGGCGTGTTTTGAGCAGAAATGCGTATCCGATGGTAAAAAGTACACAACAAATGTTCGCTATCTTAACGCAGCCGAGGAGTAAGTCTGCAGCTACTCAGCACTTGCGAAGTATTGTTACAAGTGTGTCTGCCCTATTTAGCAATTAATTAGCAAATGAATTCACCTGTTCAGCAATTACTTGCCAAACACTGCAGTTACAAATGACTCCAAACAGCAATTGTATGCCCACATAACAAATGTACATTTTCCAGGTCTAAATCTGACACACTCACAAATAATGCACTGTCTTTTAATTATTTGGTAAAATACTTTGATGTTAACTGCATGTTTAAATTATTTGCAGAATACTTTTCAATTTAATCAAGTATGAATAAACCAACTTATAAACTACATCAGCTAAATGTTCTCGACATAGACATATTCCTTTGTACATATCAAATAACATGAGCGACATAATGCAGCCTACACTTAATGTTACTTAATAACACTTTTTTGGGGGGGAATATGTGTCCATATCTAATACTATGCCATGTTGCCCCTAGTAACCCAAGTTCAATTCCAAGTTTTTTTTGTTTTATATGCCCAGTTAAGTGTTGTGCAAGACATACATTTTTTACATTATAATATTCAATGTTTGTAAGAATATTCTGTTTGTTCCCTTGTTCCACAAATGTAAATATGCCATGTTAAAGTTTACAGGGCACAGATTTCAAGAGTGCATAACCTTTAATAAAACACACAAACAAGTGTTTTCATTTTTTTTTTTTTACTTCAATAAAGTAAAGCAGCAACACAACATGGCTACAAATGAGCATCACATACAAAGATGGACATAGCAACAAGCAGCTGCCAGTTTCAAATTTGACATAGCAGAACCCAGTACTATGGTAACCCCATCTACTGGCAAAATATGAAGTATAATATTTACTAAGTATATGTTGTGAACCCCCAGCCAGACGATACTTTTAGGGGCACTGAGGTCGATTCTGGACCCAATACACCAACCCTAACACACACAGCACGCTAGGAAGAGGAAGATGGCTCAAGTGTACAGGAAAATAACTCACAGGCTACAAATCCAAAATGAACACAACCCCCTTTCACCTTTAGGGAGTTGTACATTCTGGCCACACAAGCCAAAAAAAAACCATAGAGGCAACATGTCAAACATGGGTGCTGGGCATCTGGAGAGACATCACTTTCTCTTCTTTTTCCCCGCCTGATGTTGTTCTTCACGGCTCGGTCTGCGAAGTGACCTTCGAGGGCCCTGCCCAGTGAGATGTTCTTCCTGGGCAGAGGGAGGGGAGGGAGCAGATGTGGCTGGCTCTCTGTCACTGTGGGCAAGGCAGCCAGCGATGTCCTGGTGCCCTTGCATAATGGAATTGGCAATTTGTTGGAACGAGGAGGCGAGTTGCTCTTGGCCCTGCCTGATCTCTGCCTGACCTTGGCAGAGTTGAGCTACACCTTGCTCCACACTGGTTCTGTGCTCAGTGAGCCGGACAGGTATCTGGCTTACCTCCCGGACCATCCTGTCCTGAAAAGCATTCAGGCTCTCACCATACCTGGCAATTTGAGACAGGATGTCTGAGATAGCAGAGGGTTGGGTGGGGGGGCCAGTTGGAATCTGGACCGATGGAATATGTGGTCCCACACTGGCAGAGACACTAGGTCCCCCCCACCTCAGCCTCAGCCACATAACCCTCCTCTGACTCTACCTGCTCACCCACCTGTACTGTGTTATGTTAAAAGCAAATAGAAGAATGAGTGGAAAAAGGGAAGAAAAAATCAACATTAGACTTTTGGAACCACTAAATTAGATTTTTAGGAGTATGTGTGTAAACTTACCTGGCAATTCATGTAGAGTAACTATTTCAGGCAGGTCCGTGTACATATGAGACACCCCACCCGCCTCCTCGTAGCTCACACAGTCCATCGCCAGCTCCTCAAGATCTGTGTATTCCACAGTGACAGCTGGACCTCCCCCTGTTGCCCTCGAGGCATTCCACTCCGCAGACCTCTTGCCCTTCAGGTGGGATTTGAAGTCGGCCCACTACATATGTGAGTAGAATTAGGGGTAAGGGACATAAAAGTTATGAATACCTGTTTTTATTGATAGTACACATGTTATGTATTTGGTTGCTATAGGCAACATCACATCTAGCTAAGTTTGTAATAATGATTTAGGACAAAAAATGGTGTGTCAATATACACTTACCGTCTTCTAACTTCCTGTGAGGTGCGGACAATTGAGCCGTCTTCATTAACAGAATCAGTGATGTCCCTCCAGATTCGATCTTTGTTTTTGCTGCCTCTATGAATTTTTTTCATGGCCTGTGTGACCAAAATACGTAACTCCCTCTTAGTGAAGGCGGGCTGTCTTCTTCATTTTTTGGATGTAGCCTGTGAGCTATCGTCCTGTCCCTCCTCACCATCTTCCTCTTCACTAGCTGGTTGTGTACTTTGGGTTTGAGATGGTAGTCCAGAATCGCCCTCAGTTTCCCCAGCATCTATGTCTGGCAGGGGATTCACACCTAACTCCTGTGTATCAGAAGATGGGGTTTCAACAGTACTGGGTCCTGCTATTTCAACATCCGCACTGGCAGCTTGCAGCATCTGTCTCCACAGCGCTAGGCGCCTAGCTGTCAATGCGGACATCTGCTACTGCACCATGTCCATCTCTGCTGCCATCTGCTCACGTGTAGCCATGTTGCTGGTGGCATGTGTGTTTTCACAGCTGTCTTGCGATTTATAGCTGCGTGTGATTTCCAGTGCAGTAATTCGCACAGGTGTCAATTATGCAAATAGGTCCAGTAATTGTTGTACTGGCTATTTAAACGCCTTGTATGCAGCCGGTGTGAGTGGGTGTATGGTGAAAAATACTGAAGCAAGACAGAAGCAAGGTGGACGTGGTGCATAGCACATTTCTGAGTGAGTTTTTATTGCAGTATATTGCATAAAAATGTGCGTTTGTTAGCTTGCACATTTCTTACTGTTGTGTTGCGGTTGGCGTATTTAACACAACTTTAAAGAAAAAAAAAATTAGTATATTACAAAACAGAGTATGTATGGGTGTGCAATGCTCCTTTGTAGTGGTTTATAATGTGTTCATTTTGTATGGTGTTTTATGTTTAATTTATTTTCTGGGTTTACATGTAGTATCTAATAGTTATGTTACATGTAATTTGCAGTGTGCCCATTCTAGTGCTGACAGTGTGTGTGTTGCTATTCTCATTGGCCTTTTCTCTCTCTTGTAGGTGTCTCTATTGTTTTCTTTGCCGAAGTAGGCCTTTTTTGGTTTTCATTTTGGACACAAGTTTTCATTTATTTTCAGAGCAGGTAAGTGTCCTGTCCCTGGGTGGCATGGTGTGGGAGTGCTGACAGTGTGTGTCTTGCTATTCTTATTGGCCTTTTCTCTCTCTTGTAGGTGGCTCGATTGTTTTCTTTGCCGAAGTAGGCCTTTTTTGGTTTTCATTTTGGACACAAGTTTCCATTTATTTTCAGAGTAGGTAAGTGTCCTGTCCCTGGGTGGCATGGTGATGGAGTGCTGACAGTGTGTGTGTTGCTATTCTTATTGGCCTTTCCTCTCTCTTGTAGGTGGCTCGATTGTTTTCTGTTTGGGTTCTATTTTTATTTCCGAAGTAGGCCATTTATTTTTTCCGTTTGGGACCAAAGTCTCCTTTCATTTTCTGAGCAGGTAAGTGGCCTATTATCTTACTCCTTTTGTTTTTTTTTTTGTTTTTTTTAATTATTTCATACTTAGTAGGTAATTAATATCTTGTTGCAGTAATTATATTGTTGTTGTTTTTTTATTTATTTAATTGTTAGTTGTGATGGTAACCTATGTTGTAGCTACATAGCTAACTGTGGCTTACTGGTTTTTTGTTTTGTTTATTGTTCCGTATTTTCATTATGAAGATATGGAGTACGCTCCTGCAGTAAGTGTTTGAACACCCATACACTTTCTTTTGTTTTTTGGCAATGTGTGCTGTTAATTGATTGTGTGTTTTAATGATTCTTACCTTCATTTGAAGTTGGTGATGTCCATATATGTGGCAGCGGAAGCCCTACCACCCCAAACTGCGGAAGCCCTCTCACCCCAACCAGCGCAAACCCTCCAACCCCAACCGGCTCCTCATCCTCCAAGGCAATGGAGGCGTGCAAGGCCACCAATTTTCCGTACCCGTGTCCTCCTTTTTGGGATGCCTGATGATGTTGTCTTGCGCAGATACAGACTGCCACCTCATCTAATCCTAGACACTCTCTCCATAATAGAGAGTGATCTAGAACAATCCATTAGGTATCCTACAGCAATACCAGCATTGACACAATTCCTTGCTGTGTTACATTTTTTGGCCATGGGCTCATACCAACATGTAGTTGGGGACCTGGTTGGCATGTCGCAGGGCCAGTTCAGTAAGGTCCTGTGGCGTGTCAGCCAAGCTTTCCTAAAGCGAGTGAAGCAATTTATCACAATGCCTTTGGATGCTGGTGCCCTGGCTGTGGTGAAGCGGCAATTTCAGGAAGGGGGTAGTCGCTTCCCACACGTTATTGGGGTTGTGGATGGGACACATGTTGCCATTGTAGCGCCAAGACATAATGAAGAAATCTATAGAAACAGAAAACTGTTTCATTCTCTGAATGTAATGGTTGTTTGTGGCCCATCCCTCCAGATCCTGTCCCTGAATGCTAAGTTCCCAGGGAACTCCCATGATGCCCATGTCATTAGACAATCAGGGATATGGCAAAGATTAAGATCGATGGAAGGCCAAGACATGTGGCTGTTGGGCGAGTTTTTTAATTTTTAGTATTGGAACAGTCATATTGTTTGAATTGCATTCTTTAATGTTGCTTTTATCCTTTTTCTCTTATCATATTATCAAACAGGAGACCGTGGATATCCTTGCACCCCCTGGCTCATGACTCCTTACAGTAAACCCAGGCCAGGACCACAGTCGGCATTTAACTCCGCGCTTACTGCCACTAGACAGCTGGTGGAGCGCACGATTGGTGTTCTTAAAGGGCGTTTTCGTGTGCTCCACCGCACTGGTGGCGACATCATGTATTCGCAGGAGATGGTAAGTAAAATTGTGGTCTTGTGCACTATCCTCCATAACATCGCTGTAAGGAGTCGCGTAGAGCTTCCCCACACGGAGGAATTGCCGGATGAGGAGCCAGGGTTTGGCCGGACATTCCGTGGGGGGGAGTGTGAACCGCCGGGGTAATGCTGTAAGGGCTCAAATTGTGTGTGATTATTTCAGGTATGGTTTTTTTTGGGGGGGGTTTGTCTCCCCAATCTGTCTGTACGTGTTTACTTTTTTGGACTTATGGCATTTAGGTAGCTTGGTCAAGTTCAGAGTGTGTTGCTTGTGTTTTTGGAGTATTTTTTAGTGTTTCAGTACAGAATTTATCTGTAATGTTCTCCTTATCATGTTTGTTGTGTAATATTGTTGTATACAATGGTATTACTGTTTTTTTTTATTTAGTTTTTTATTTTTTAAATTTGTGGTAATTGTGTTATTAAACAACAATAACAGCAACTTTTTTATGTTTTGCTTGTGCATCTATTTACCATACAAATGACACAACATCTGATCCTAAAAAACAAACTTTGTGACTTTGTGTAGCTGATTGTTCGTGCAAAATGTGGTGAGTAAACAGATTTTTACACTTAGTTGTTTTTTTCTTACCCCAAAAATAGGTTATAAATATATATATGTGTGTGTGTATATCTATTTTTTTTTATTTTTTGCTCTCTCTCTCTGTTTCTCTTTCTCTCTCTCTCTCTCTCTATATATATATATATATATATATATATATATGTATATATATGTAGACTTATATGTTTATGAATTGGGCCCATATATTAATGGTATATGTGTGTATATGTATCTATAGAACTATCTAGAGACATATATATAAACATTGTCATGTTTAGTTTATTTTGCTTTTATCCTACATACCTACAATCCTATTAATTTTGAAGCATGACTTTTGAATTAAAAATGATCATAATAAGTGTGTGTGTGTGTGTGTGTGTGTGTGTGTGTGTGTGTGTGTGTGTGTGTGTGTCCGTGGGTGCGAATCTCCGCTAATGTGATCTGTATACACTGTCCTGCACATTAATGTACACATATCAATAAAGTTTAATACAGATGACACCATAAAATGACAACCAACCAAATACCACCACACACTATAAATATATGCCCATGTATGGTAAACGCCATTGGCACCATGTGCGCAGCTGCCTTTACACGCCGGGAGCTGCGCGTGTTAATTGCAGTGATGGACCGCCACGTAGGCCGCGCAGGGCCCTTTATACCCAATAGGGTTAAGCGCGAGGCCTACGCGGAGGTCCGCCGCTTACTGAGGACCCGCACCCGGACACGGCGCACTATTATCCAGCTCGAGCAGCGGTGGAGTGACCTCTGCCGTCGCACGCTGGAGCTGTTGGCGGAGCTGCGCCAACAAATTCGCAGTCGCCGCAGACGCAGTAAGTTAAACGCATTACAATAAACATGTTTATTACACTGAGATTAGTAGCAGAAAATTTTAATGTAAAGACTGCACATTTTCACTAAGAAGTGCTATAGTGAGAAAATTAGCAGACTGTGTAATTACACTATTTTAGCACAAACATGACAAGTTTCCACATTGTGTGTGGTTATGGCTTGCAGTACTGACTGTGTAGCAAAGTGCTTGTGAAAAGTTAATGTTGTTGTACTGAGTTGCTACACAGGCTGTCGGCTGAACACAATAACTTGCTCTGTGTATTTAACATGGGACAGAACAATGTAATTTTGAAATGCTGATGGGTTTTTTTTTTAGCCACAACCTAATTATTACATATGTCATTCTAGGGCAAGCACAATGGCAAGCAGCAGCTGGATGTCCTCCAAATTCAAGGCCAGCCCAATACCCTTCTCTGCCCCACTCCCCTTCTGTGGCCCAATCCCCCTCTCTTTCCCAATCCCCTTCTCCGTTCCACTCCCCTTCTGTGGCCCAATCCCCCTCTCCGCCCCCCTCCCCCTCTCTTTCCCAATCCCCTTCTCCGCCCCACTCCCCTTCTGTGGCCCAATCCCCCTCTCCTCCCTCCTCCCCCTCTCTTTCCCAATCCCCTTCTCCGCCCCACTCCCCTTCTGTGGCCCAATCCCCCTGTCTGCCCCCCTACCCCTCTCTCCCAAACCCCTTCTCCACCCCCTCCCCCTCTCTTTCCCAATCCCCCTCTCTGCCCCCCTCCCCCTCTGTGACCCAACCCACCTCTCCGCACCCCTCTGTGGCCCAACCCACCTCTCCGCCATCCTCCCCCTCTCAATCTGACCCACCCTCTGTAACCAGCTCCCCCTTCCATCCTCTTTCCCCAATCCAGACTCCTTCCCCCATCCAGACTCCTTCTTCCATCCAGCCTCCTTCCCCCATCCAGCCTCCTTCCCCCATCCAGCCTCCTTCCGCCATCCAGCCTCCTTCCCCCATCCAGCCGCCATCCCCACCTTCTGAATGGGCAGCAGAGGCCCCGGAGGCACTTCAGGGAGGTGCTCAAGTGGCAGAGGAGAGTAAGTTGACACACATTGACATTTAATTTGTTACCTAATTTAACTTCACATTCTAATTAATGCAGTGTTGTGCTGGGGCCAATCTTGTGCCAAGGTAAAATGTTTGTCTTCTTCATCATGGTATGGATGTTGCATTTACATTTGTGTGAGGATCATTAGATGTACAGTGTCTACGTCTGCAATGTTTAGGCTGCCCACTCTAGGTCGACACTCATTATGTTGACAGGGTTGCCTGGACAACAGGGTTTATATGTGCTTGATTATCAGCAAAACAGGTAGACCTGAGTGGAGTTTGGTATGTTGTTGGACTTTTACACTTGTGCCTGGGTATTCCAATATTTGCACATTGAAATCGCATGCTTCACTTTGTTAGGCAGGCTAAGGACACAGTGATTTGTGTTGGAAAGTTACACTCAAAAAAATATTATTTTTTAATTAAAAAACCTGTTTGACCTTATGTAGTAAGGCAGGCTTTCAGGGAGTGTTGGCATGCTAGGATATGTTGTCCTTCTAAAGATGTTGATATGCAGTGTGATGATGTAGGGCCAACCCCAAAAAAGAGAAGTCTGCTTCACTCCAGATGTGAATGAATCCCAGCATGGTGTTACATTTACTAAGATGGGAGTTCTATTTAAGATGGGATGTTGCCCATAGCAACCAATCAGATTCTACTTCTCATTTATTTAGCACCTTCTAGAAGATAATATGTGGAATCTGATTGGTTGCTATGGGCAACGTCCCATCTTAAATCGAACTCCCATCTTAGTAAATGTACCCCATGGTGTGGTACACTTTTTTAATTTTTAATTTAACAATAACAAACATTGCTGAGCATGCTTGTGTGTTGGTATGCTACTGTTTTAACATTCAAACATCCATGATGTAGTCACTTTGCCATTAAAGTGTCCTTTGTGCCTTGCTTGTATAATAGGTAATGTGAGTAAGTTAGTAATGTTTATTTTTGGTCTTCATTTCAGATGGTGCAGTTGGAGATCCAACAAGTCTGCCTGGGATATTGGCAAGCCTAAAGGCAAATTTGCGGGCTGTGCTTGAGGACGTGGAGCGCATGGAGCAGTTTTTTTTAAAAATGTAAAAAATTTTAGTCAAAAAAAAACACAAAAAACACATATTACTGTTTTCAAATAAAAAAATTGGTTTGCAGTTAAGCGGGTGTTGTGTTTATTAATGCAATAAAGGAACAGCAGATTGGCTAGCAGAAATTGCTTACCTTAAACATTTCACACATCTAAATTAAGAATAGGTTTTTTTGCCCCCCAAAAAAACATAAACAATTTTGGACAGTTAGGAGCTTATTGTTTCTAAAAACAGGTAAACACATTTATTCACACACTACACCACTACACAAAAAGCAGCAAGTTAACATTAGGGCAGGCACAATTTCAACATCTATTTCACTAATTTTAAAAAGAACATGTTAGAACATGTTAATGGACAATTATGGCAACAAAGTGTTCTGCAGGTATTCTTTGAAGATTTAATTGGTCATGACCATTATCATTCATTACAATAATTGGACTCGTAATTGAGTAAGGCTTGTTGAGTTTAAACTGAAAGGTGCTGTGCGTTTTTTAGCAAAAGCGTGTGCAATTTTAAGAAGAATGTGTAAATCTACGAGAAGTTAGGATTTTTACGATGAGGTTTGTGGTAATGCGATGGGTTCGCATTAGTGCGATGTCATTTGGCATATGCCTACTTTGTGTTATACTGCGTACGAAATAGCAAAAACACATTGGGGGCGGATATTCGCTATTGTGCAACGTATTCGCAATTTTGCGAATACCTTGTGCGAACGAAAAGATTAGCGATCAACTCGGAATCACCCCCATAGTGTGTACGGGCCTTAACAACAAAACAACAAAGTTTATTCATGAAGAGGCATACCATATTATTCCTTTAAACTGGGACACTAATGAAGTACATTAGTTCTGTGGCTGACTGACTTCAAGCCTGCATTTCTCATGGTTTAAATCAGCCACAGAACCTGTGTAATCCATGAGCATTCCCAGATTAAGGGGGACATTTACTAAGCAGTGATAAGAGCGGCGAAGTGAGTCAGTGTTTGCCATGGGCAACTTCTCCAATCAGCACTGAAGTAACATCTGTAATTTGCATACTATAAAATTATACAGAGCTGCTGATTGGTTGATGGTCCAACTTCTCCACTGGCTCTCTTCTCCGCTCTTATCACTTCTTAGTAAATGTCTCCCTTAATCTGGGTTGTGACAAATTATAATTGAATACATTGCAAGGCTGTATCAATTATTGAATGCAGGGACAGAGCTTGCGAGAAAGCTCTATCCCTGCGAATCCACTTACCGCAATTCTCAGCGTATATTTCATGAAAAATACTGAAATTGTACATGCAGTTGGGTCAACAACCCGCCTGCGACACCCCCTCCCTCCGCTTTCACTTACCATCTGATCCTGTGCTCTGCTACGACCCCCAATGTTTTAAAATGAGATGCCGTCTTTACAGCATCACTTTACTGTACCAGTGGTCACAACAGGAGCACAGCAATCATCTGACCGGCTGCCCTCACTGGATCACCTGTCTCTGGCTGCAGGTAAGTATTACTTTTTTTAGGTAACTTTTTTTCACAGTGATCAGCCGCTTTGTCTATCAGACACACATGGCTGTTTATAGGGGCCAGATCTTCCACAACCTTCCCTTCTCCAGCCTTTTAACTGGACAAGGGTTTGCTGGGCGGAACACTTTACCACTTTTCACCCCCTTAGGAGTCGAATTTTAAAAAATCCCTGCTTAGTGGCTGGCTGCAAATAGCTGTCACAGTTTCCAGACCACCCAGCAGGTCACATGTTCCAGGTCACCCAGCAGGTGCACAGAGAGAGTTCATCAACTGTAACATTTTCCAGAGCACACTGGTGATGCATAGCAAATGGCAAGCGGACGTTTTGCGACTTAACTCTGAAATAAAGCAACCAATTACAACACCAATATTTTTCTGCAAATCTATGACCTTTAATTTGGTGTGATGATGTGCCCTGCTCAGACAGCAGCATCATAGAAATATAGATGCATACTTCCCAACTGTCCCAAGTTTCGCAGGACAGTCCCGTTTTTGTCCCACCCGTGGGCCACAGTGTCCCACGGTGAGGAGGGGGCAGTTGGGAGGCTTCTGCACTCACTGCTCTGCTTAGCAGAGCAACGGTGAATAGACGCTGTGCGTATGCGCACAGCGTCTATTCACTAGAGACGGAGGGAGAGGGGCATGCCAGCAGCTCATAGAGCGCTGGCCATGCCCCCATAGTGACGAAAACTGGGGGGCGTGGCTCGCGACCGCGGCTCTTCCGCGAAGCTACTCCACCTTTCCTATAGACCACGTCCCCTTTTTGGGCGGGCGCGGCTACACCACGCCAAAGCATCCCTCCGTCTCTCCTCCCAACGATGGGAGGTATGTAGATGTCATGATAGCATGTAATGACAGTTGGTACACTTCCTACCAGTATGAGTTATGTTATTTCCATAGGCTTCCAACACCTCTGTTATTTCCCATACTTACTCATCACTAAGCCCAGGATTCTTAGGTTCTAACCTATTCTAATACTTTCCCATGAAACTCAAAATTTCCTTTTCCTCTTATGATTTATGTACCAGGGAATAACATACTTAGGGGGACATTTACTAAGCAGTGATAAGAGCGGAGAAATGAGCCAGTGGAGAAGTTGCCCCATCAACCAATCAGCAGCTCTGTATAATTTTATAGTATGCAAATTATAGATGTTACTTCAGTGGTGATTGTTTGCCATGGGCAACTTCTCCACTGGCTCACTTCTCCGCTCTTATCACTGCTTAGTAAATGTCCCCCTTAATTTCTACAGGACCTAAATGTACTTAATCTGGGTGCTGGTACCAAAAAAGTCCTAAGTCTGTTACTTAAGTTGAAACTATATAAATGTACTGTGGAAATGTGTGGAATGAGTAGTCTACATATGTAATTCACGTCCTGTTATAGCCTATGCAGCGTGACTGCCAGCTCCTGAGATTCTCAGGTGCGAGCGTATACTCGCACCCACGATCCAGTTGCTTCTATGGGAAAGCCATGGCTGTGAATGGAATGCAGCCTCCCACGGCATAGCACATTGCGTGACCAAATGCTGCAAAGACGTAGCAGGACACATCTGTAATAAAGGCACAGTGTTTGAAACATTATGACAAGTTGCATTGTTTTGTTTTACAGTATTTTCACACAACTGTAACCCTCCTACAATGTGGAGAGCTACCCAATAATTAGCTCAAGTGCCTCCACCCAAGTATATTGTCTTTTTACAGGATATGGGGCCTACTTGGGTAAGCCTATAAATGCGTGATGCGTCTCTACTGTATTTATACTGTAGTAGCTAATAATCTCTAGTACTATTTCAACAGTCATAACTTGGTCAATTTGTATCTTTTTAAGGGCATTCTATTACACTATATAATATAACCCTTAAAATGGGCTTAGTCTATACTATTGCTTCAGGCCATTCCATTATGCAGAGTATCGTTAACAAACTTCAGTTAAGCTGAACTGGCTGATGGTGGTCTAACAGTTACAGACATCAAGCAGCTGACCTCTCCATCAAACTCTGTTAGGTATATTCAATTCATGTTGGATCCGACGTGAGTATTCAATGCCACGCCAAACCTGACAGGTTTGGCCCGTTCCCGACAATGCCAATCCGGCTTTTTCTAAAGTCGGATTGACATTGTCGGAAGCGTGGCCAAAACGAAGCCGCCGATCAGTGTGCTTAGCGACAAGTCGGTTTTCCCGACTTGTCAGGAAAAATGGGGCAGCATTGAATAGGTCGGAACCCCTTCCGACCTAAAACAGTTGGACACTGCCGTCTTTCCAACAAGACGGCAGTTTCTGAGTTCAATTGATTACCTTCCTGTGTCTCTGTCAGCTTCACAGATCCACTGTCTATTACATTTATATTCTGGCAGTGTTCAAGATTATTAACGTGTGCCAGTGTTAATTTAGCTGGTGTGACTGCATGTGATCCGTGTGGTGTAACGATATACAGTTCTCACTAGTGATGAACGGGTTCAGTTCCTCGGAATCCGAACCCCCCGAACTTCACCCATTTTACACGGTTCCGAGGCAGAGTCGAATCTTGCCACCTTGCTCGGTTAACCCGAGCGCGCCCGAACGTCATCATCCCGCTGTCATATTCTTGCGAGATTCGTATTCTATATAAGGAGCCGCGCGTCGCCGCCATTTTCACTCGTGCATTGGAGATGATAGGGAGAGGACGTGCAGCGTTCTCTCAGTTGTGTTCAGTGTGCTGCAAATATCTGTGCTCAGTGTGTTGCAAATATCTGTGCTCAGTCTGCTGCAAATATCTGTGCTCAGTGTGCTGCAAATATCTGTGCTCAGTGTGCTGCAAATATCTACGTTCTCTGCCTGAAAAACGCTCCATATCTGTGCTCAGTGTGCTGCAAATATCTGTGCTCAGTGTGCTTTATTGTGGGGACTGGGGACCACCAGTATTATATAGTAGGAGGACAGTGCAGAGTTTTGCTGACCTGACCACCAGTATTATACGTTCTCTGCCTGAAAAACGCTCCATATCTGTGCTGCATTGTAGTATATAGTAGGAGGACAGTGCAGAATTTTGCTGACCAGTGACCACCAGTATTATATCAGTACGGTACAGTAGTCCACTGCTCTACCTACCTCTGTGTCGTCAAGTATACTATCCATCCATACCTGTGGTGCATTTAAGTTTTGCGCAGTATATATAGTAGGAGGACAGTGCATAATTTTGCTGACCACCAGTATATAATATATAGCAGTACAGTACAGTAGGCCACTGCTCTACCTACCTCTGTGTCGTCAAGTATACTATCCATCCATACCTGTGGTGCATTTTAGTTGTTGTGCGCAGTAGTAGGAGGACAGTGCATAATTTTGCTGACCACCAGTATATAATATATAGCAGTACGGTACAGTAGTCCACTGCTCTACCTACCTCTGTGTCGTCAAGTGTTTAAGTCTAGGCACCGCTGCAGGGAGGTTAGGCACTATAGGGGGAAGCTAGGGTTAGGCTGCGAAAAGAGAAGATTAGGTTTAGGGGAGAGGGGAGAACAGCCCCGACTCACCGCTGTTGGCATTGCAACCTTCGGGATCCCGGCGTCGATCTTCTGACTGCCGGGATCCCAAGCACTGGCATATCATACTGAATCCGTGAAAAGTAAGTGCAGTAGCAGTAATAATTTAAAGTAATTGCTTTCTGTATGAGTTTCAATCTTTTAAACTGTATGTTAGGAATTTTGGCCCACTCCCTGTCTTTGCATCAATGGAGCTTACAGTCTAATGGCCAGATTTATCAAGCCTTGGAGAGTGATAAATAGCACGGTGATAAAGTACCAACCAATCAATTCCTAACTGTCATTTTTCAAACACATCCTGTAACATGGCAGTTAGGAGCTGATTGGCTGGTGCTTTATCAGTGTGGTATTTATCACTCTCCAAGGCTTGATAAATGGGCCCCTAAATTCCCTAGCACAGATTACATATAAGTGACTTGTGATGCCATTTCCATTGACACCTGTATCCTGTACACCAAAGAAATATAAGCTTATTGAATGTTTTCTTGATGAAAGTGACGATCTTTCTGTTGAAAGGCTCATTTTTAGTTTTCTCAGAAATAGATTACTTTTTGGGCTACTTGCTGTGTAATGATATTTTTTATACACCAGTGTTAGGAACAGAAATACTGTAGGATCAATTTGTACATTGGAAAATGATTTTATTTGGCACAAATCATTTTATCAACTACATACTGCTGCTTTGGTGTTTTATAGATTAGGGCATATCATTTGAAATGGAGATGCATCTATTTTATACAGTATGTATGATTAAACTACATGACAATGGAAGAAATCTAATATTTAGCCACAGTACTGGATTGCACAAAATCAAATGTCTGGACCAAGGACAATAAAACATGCAATGCTTATATTAACACAGGGACTGGGCATCACCGTTACTTGATCAATAATTTTCCATTTCAGCAATTTCAATGCATTTATTAAAACTCTTCCAGGAAAACTGATTTTCATAAACAGACAGAATACTTAAAGGCGGGTTCCAAGAGAAAGGCAATGGTGGTCATTCCGAGTTGTTCGCTCGTTATTTTGTTTTTCGCAACGGAGCGATTAGTCGCTAATGCGCATGCGCAATGTCCGCAGTGCGACTGCGCCAAGTAAATTTGCTATGCAGTTAGGTATTTTACTCACGGCATTACGAGGTTTTTTCTTCGTTCTGGTGATCGTAATGTGATTGACAGGAAGTGGGTGTTTCTGGGCGGAAACAGGCCGTTTTATGGGTGTGTGCGAAAAAACGCTACAGTTTCTGGGAAAAACGCGGGAGTGGCTGGAGAAACGGAGGAGTGTCTGGGCGAACGCTGGGTGTGTTTGTGACGTCAAACCAGGAACGAAACTGACTGAACTGATCGCAGATACCGAGTAAGTCTGGAGCTACTCAGAAACTGCTAAGAAGTGTCTATGCGCAATTCTGCTAATCTTTCGTTCGCAATTTTGATAAGCTAAGATTCACTCCCAGTAGGTGGCGGCTTAGCGTGTGCAAAGCTACTAAAAGCAGCTTGCGTGCGAACAACTCGGAATGACCCCCAATAAACGAGACCTCACTGAATGAGCAGATTGATTGATTGAAACTAAATAGGAGTGAAATAATGGAATCCACAGTTTAGAAAAAAAAAGTGAACAATTATAAGTAATGTGCATTTATAACACAATACAGCACCTCAGTACAAACCTTTAAATCTGTATTTCACACTCACTGGTGTCACCTCAAGAGAGATCCCATTGAAAACAGGGTTACACAAACATTCAATCTGGTTGTAACTTTTATCAATATACTTAATTGTACAGTATGTGCAATATATCTTTTATATCGATTAAACAATACAAAATTATTACTAAAAAAGTAATTTTCTCTGTCGTGTTTATATTTTTTAAGTCATTTTTTTCCTTTTATTCACGATGATGTGCTTAAAACATATTTTCATGAGCACATTGGATAATATGAATGGATGGAAACAACTTGAGCTTTAGACATAACATGGAGCAACTCCTCTAGAATTACATAGCTTAAAAATCACTGATACCCCCTTTCACACTGAGCGAAAAACCTGGTATATTGATGGGGCAATCCAGAGTGACCCAGGTCCTGGCTCAATGTGAAATGGTCTAACTGGGTCCAAATTGCTGGGGCCTCGACAAGATTATTGCTGGGTCCGACCCAGGTAGCCTCTGGAGTGAATGGCATGACCTGGGTTACGACGATGAGTCATGCCTATAAGGGGCTGATTGGTGGGCTAAGTTCCGCTTGGAGATGATGTCATTGTTAGACAAGAGACCCATGTCACTGGAAGACCCAGGTGTGATAGGAGTAAGTAACCTAAAACCCTGCTCCAACCCCGTGTTCAGTGTCTGATCCCCCCAAAGAGGAACGTTTTTTTTGTTTAACATTTAGGGCCCATATGTTTTATATTACAGCATATCTCTGTGATTTCCCAGAACAAGCAATAAATGGTTTAGAATACATACACTTCTTTCAGTGAGGTAGAGAGGAAAAAGAAGGGGGGGGGGGTGTTTGAGCAAAGGAGACCGTTTTATACAGGTAATGACAATTGTGCAAAATGTTTAGTTCTCGGGGCAGAGTCTTTCAGCTGATGAATTGTCTCAGTCTTATAATCTCCAGCATGTGACCTTTTCTGTTGTTATTGTTCAAGTACCATTCCTAATGTAGATGTCAGTAAAGATATTACTGTGGCCCCAGTTTCTTGTCCCGGAAGTTACAATTTGGTTAGTCCAGTGTCAGTATTTCACTAGTAAAGACAAGTTTCCTGCATCTCCACATCCTGTCATCTTTTGCTGGTCCCGCATCATCTGCATGGTGTCAGAGGAGTGGAAGTGATGGTGAAGGTTCTCTGGACTTCAATGAGCACATCTCGGCCTTTTGGATTACAAAATTAGTGGGGTATATATACTGCTATGCGGGATTGGTGGACAAGTCTAAGAAGGTACAGGCTTTAACCCTGCGGGACCTAGCTGGTGCTAAAGCAGTTGACAAGGCTGACACTTTTGTGTTTAGTGAGGGGGAGGACAGACAGGAACCCTATGTACTGATTGCAAAATTCAATGAAATCTGTCGACCTGTAAAGAATATGAAAATGAACAAACATGCATTTAATACAGTATTGCAAATGTGTTCAGGTACAGTATATGTGACACTGCTTCAACTGTTAGCATGAAAATGTGACTATGATGCACTCACTGATGAGTTAATAAGGAATATACTAGTGTGTGGTATATGCAACAATACCATGGCTACTCACCTCCTATGGGAGAAGGGGCTGCCTCTGGAATCTGCCCTAAATATCTGCATGTTGCATGGGGTGGTCTTCTGTATGCCGGCGGTCGGGCTCCCGGCGCTCAGTATACCGGCGCCGGGAGCCCGACAGCCGGCATACCGACACTTATTTTCCCTCGTGGGGGTCCACGACCCCCATAGAGGTAGAATAAAATAGTGTGGCGCGCTACGCGCGCCACCGTGCCCGTAGCGTGGCGTGCGCAGCGAGCCCGCAAGGGGCTCATTTGCGCTCGCCACACTGTCGGTAAGCCGGCGGTCGGCCTCCCGGCGCCGGTATGCTGGTTGCCGGGAGCCCGACCGCCGGCCAGCCGTAGTGAACCCGTTGCATGAACAACCAAATAAGAATGTGCAGGAATTTTAAAAAGAGGACAATGTAAGTGACATCCAACATTGTGGTGGCTGCCATTATATTGAGTGCTCCAAATGTCCTGCATACAGAAAGCACTGTGATGTCTGTGGTAAATTCAATAATTTTGCACAATGGTGCAGGTCAAAGCCCAGATAGGCTGAAAGACCGACTAGTATTCTTCTCTCAATGCTATCAAAATCTAAAGCCACTTCATGGCTACTCCATTTGTATCTGTAATGGTGGCAGTTGGAAAAAGAATGGTTTTGTTAGTCCGCCTCTGCATTGACTCAGCACATCTCAACAAAGTGTTAGGGTCTCCTGCCCTGTGCTGCCACGTCGTCATGGCAACCGGGAGACAAGTGCTAGCGGAGTGGCCTGAGCGCAGCTGATACTCCGGTTCGGGTCTTTTGCTGTGCAGTGGTTACAGGCTTTGTGCACGGCAGGGGATCCAGTGCTGGTTTTTGTGCTCACAGTCTGTGAGGTCTGAGTGGGGCGTGGACAGCACCTGCTATATAAGGCCTCTTCTCAGGTTAAGCAGATGCTGCTGAATCTTTGTTGGTTAGTCAGTTCCTGAAAGTTAGCCAGTACTGTGTAGCTTTGTATTTGTTGTTGCTTACTGCAAATAGGCCTTGGGGTTTGGTACTACACTCTGCCAATCCAGACCTAGCAGTAAAACTGGAGTCAGTCGTTTAACTTGCTGAGGTTCTTTTGCTACTCTGTGAACTTAGCAAGTTTGCGGCTGTATTCTCAGACTTGCCTGCCTAAATCCTTTCTCACTGTGCAATGTGTTCAGGTGTCAGTTTAGTGGCAGTAAGCTGAACCTGTGCACTGCAAGTGAGGATTAGGATTGTGGAGACTCTCCTTGTGTCTATCATTCCATCTCTGACCAAGGAGTTTACTGCCACACCCGTTGGTAATCCTTTAGGGTTTTGCTGTTGCCCTTAGCAACAGCATTTCGGGTTCTCTACGTATTAAAACACAACATCTTGCTTTTTCCATCTGAGCATTCCTAATACTAGGGAGACACCCAGTTTCTTAGCCTCTGGGCTTCTCTGTTCACTTTGTGTTTATTTTGTTACCCTATCACCTTCTGTGTACGTAATGTCATATTCCCCAGTCTGTCTGTGAGTTCATTTGTTTTGCATCCCTATCCGTTCAGACACCAGTACATTCCTGCAGGCACTGGTGTGCATAACAGTTCAGACACCAGTACATTCCTGCAGGCACTGGTGTGCATAACATATTCAGCAGCCTGACTGTCCGTCGCTTAAAAGTGTTGATGCTTTTTTTACGGCACTGGGCATGTTGTATGATGACCCTGACAAGACGGCCTCAGCCGAGGCTCAGATTTCGATCCTTAAGCAAGGGCGAAGGCCAGTTGAGGTTTACTGTACGGAGTTTCGGAGGTTGGCCCATGATACCCAGTGGAATGACCCAGCCCTGAGACACCAGTACCGAAGAGGTCTTTCTAACCAGATAAAAGACCAACTGGTACAATATCCCTTGCCTGATAGCTTGGATCAGCTCATGCAGTTATCCATCCGGGTGGATAGACGGCTGAGAGAGCGTAGGCTTGAAAGGGAGACCGAGGTTTCCTTCTTTCCCAAGGGAACCTCAGACTCTGAGGAATTTTCCGAGGAGCCTATGCAGATTGGGGCTACCCGCCTCTCCTCGCGTGAGAAGACGCGGAGGAGACAGCAGGGGTTGTGTTTGTACTGTGGGAATAAAAGTCATGTGGTAGTATCATGCCCAGAAAAGCCGGAAAACTTCAGGGCCTGAGGGTGATGGGAAATATCCTGTCAGGCCAGAAGTCAGAATTTCCCAAGAAGACTTTTATCATTCCGGTGACCTTGAAAATCCTCGGTCAAACTGTCAAGACTGAGGCCTTTGTGGATCAGTGGGTTCGGGCATGTGACATCTGTGCCCGAAATAAGACTCCTAGAGGGGTTCCTGTTGGCCCATTACATCCACTCTCTATTCCATCTAAGCCATGGACCCACATTTCAATGGATTTTGTGGTGGACTTGCCCAAATCCTCGGGGATGACAGCCATCTGGGTTGTCGTTGACAGGTTTTCGAAGATGGCGCACTTCGTTCCACTGGTTGGGCTGCCATCGGCCAGATGCCTGTCTGAATTATTTATGGTGCATGTTGTGCGTCTCCACGGGTTGCCACTTGATGTGGTCTCTGACCGCGGATCCCAGTTTGTGGCCAAATTCTGGAGGGCATTTTGTTCCGATCTCCAGATTTCTGTCAGCTTGTCGTCAGGCTACCATCCGCAGTCTAATGGGCAGACTGAAAGGGTGAACCAGTCCTTGGAGCAGTTTCTCAGGTGTTATGTCTCCAAGTGTCAGACTGACTGGGTTGCTCATCTGTCCATGGCGGAGTTTGCCTATAACAACGCGGCTCACTCTGCTACAGGGATCTCTCCCTTCCTTTGTGTGTATGGGCATCATCCTAAGGCCAATTCTTTTGACCCCCTGGACTCCACGCCTGGTGGTTCCTCTGTGGTTTCGGTCCTTAGAGGTATTTGGAGGAAAGTGAAGAAAGCCCTTGTGTCTGTGTCATTAGTGACCAAAAGGGTTTTTGATAAGCGGAAAAGACCCTGCAGCTTCAAATTAGGAGACTTTGTCTGGTTGTCTACCAAGAATTTGAAGTTGAGACAGCCATCTCATAAGTTAGGCCCCCGGTTCATCGGCCCTTATAAGATCACCAGGGTTATCAATCCGGTGGCATTTCAGTTAGATCTGCCCCGTTCTTTGGGTATCAATAAAACATTTCATTGTTCCCTTTTAAAATGGGCGATTAGTAATCCTTCTTCCAGTGGAAGACCTTCCCCTCTTCTGATACGTGGCCAGAGGGAGTTTGTTGTTGAAAGGATTCTTGACTCCAAGATGGTTCGGGGTCGGCTGTCATTTTTGGTGCACTGGAAGGGGTATGGCCCGGAGGAGCGGTCGTGGGTGCGCAGTTGTGATTTTCATGCCCCCAGACTGATACGCTCTTTCATCTCGCAGTTCCCCGATAAACCCGGTGGTAGGGGTTCTTTGACCCCTCGTCAGAGGGGGGGTACTGTTAGGGTCTCCTGCCCTGTGCTGCCACGTCGTCATGGCAACCGGGAGACAAGTGCTAGCGGAGTGGCCTGAGCGCAGCTGATACTCCGGTTCGGGTCTTTTGCTGTGCAGTGGTTACAGGCTTTGTGCACGGCAGGGGATCCGGTGCTGGTTTTTGTGCTCACAGTCTGTGAGGTCTGAGTGGGGCGTGGACAGCACCTGCTATATAAGGCCTCTTCTCAGGTTAAGCAGATGCTGCTGAATCTTTGTTGGTTAGTCAGTTCCTGAAAGTTAGCCAGTACTGTGTAGCTTTGTATTTGTTGTTGCTTACTGCAAATAGGCCTTGGGGTTTGGTACTACACTCTGCCAATCCAGACCTAGCAGTAAAACTGGAGTCAGTCATTTAACTTGCTGAGGTTCTTTTGCTACTCTGTGAACTTAGCAAGTTTGCGGCTGTATTCTCAGACTTGCCTGCCTAAATCCTTTCTCGCTGTGCAATGTGTTCAGGTGTCAGTTTAGTGGCAGTAAGCTGAACCTGTGCACTGCAAGTGAGGATTAGGATTGTGGAGACTCTCCTTGTGTCTATCATTCCATCTCTGACCAAGGAGTTTACTGCCACACCCGTTGGTAATCCTTTAGGGTTTTGCTGTTGCCCTTAGCAACAGCATTTCGGGTTCTCTACGTATTAAAACACAACATCTTGCTTTTTCCATCTGAGCATTCCTAATACTAGGGAGACACCCAGTTTCTTAGCCTCTGGGCTTCTCTGTTCACTTTGTGTTTATTTTGTTACCCTATCACCTTCTGTGTACGTAATGTCATATTCCCCAGTCTGTCTGTGAGTTCATTTGTTTTGCATCCCTATCCGTTCAGACACCAGTACATTCCTGCAGGCACTGGTGTGCATAAAAGTTCAGACACCAGTACATTCCTGCAGGCACTGGTGTGCATAACACAAAGCCCTTATGCATTCACATTATCCTTCGAAAACAGTTGAACAAGTGATTGCTGATACATTATGTCCAATACTAAAGTTTTCACAACATTGGATCTCAAATATTTTGGCAAGGAATCATTTATGCTGCCCACTTTCATAACGCCAGTGGGTGATACACTTCTCTGTGAATGCCTTATGGGATTTGAACTGGCAGTGAAGTCTTTCAGCATTGTAAGGAGCATTTGTTTCTGGTTTTCTCCTGCAAGATCAATGTGGATGACATACTAGTTTGGGCTTCATCTATGGATGAACAGGACCAGTGCCTTCTCTACACAGAATCAGGTCACTCAATATGAATCTAAATCCTTGGCAAGTGCCGTTTTTGTGTGACCAATGTCCCTTATGTGGACCACCTTCCCAGGTCCCAGGGTGTCAGGGCTGACCCTGCAAAGACTCAGATTATACTACTCATGCTCACATCTTCTGACAAGCTGTCACTCCGGCATTTCCTGAGCATGACCAACTGTCTTTCTAAATTTCCGCTTCACCACAGGGAACCTACTGTGCCAATGCATCAGTTGCTGAATCAGGATGCTGTGTGGTGTTAGGATTTCCCCACATTGCTGCTGTGGTTATTTTCAAATCCATTCTCATCAGCAGTCCTTTGTTGCATTTGGTTGTTGTGTACCATCATGGCCATGGCCTTCATGTGGTTAATGACATCTCATTGCCTTCATCATTGTGTCATTGTGCCTGACCTGCCCACGGATGATGAGGATTTGGATTTTATGGAGATAGATGTTATCTCTTCCCGGTGGCTTGATGAGCTCCATGAGGGGATCCTTCATGATGACCTGCGTTGTCATCTGTCATGATGGATGGTTGGCCCTCTTCCTTCAGGGAGCTGTCCCAGGACCTCCATCCATTTTAAGCCTTGGGTGTTGAACTGACTGTTTCTGATGGGGTGCACCTTCATGGTCAGTGGTTTGACAATTCCTACTCTCTACATCAATTCTATGCCACTCAGAAGGCTCATCAGAGTCTTCCTGGTATTTATCCCGCAACACAGGGTGTTAAAGAGCCCCTCAAATTACATGAAGTTCCTGATCTACCTTAGTTGATTGTGGCTGCAGAGATATTTGATTGAAGGGGAGGGGAATTCTAGTAGACTCATAATCTGGTTGGTTTGAGCTGTGCTACCAGCCTAATATCAGTAGAACATAGACTGTTCGGAGAACTTGGCTTCCTCTTTTTCCTCTCAGCCGGGCCCCCAGAGTATGTATGTGCGTGTTTGCATGTATGTATGTGTGTACAGTATGTGTGTTTTCTGTGTGTGTGTGTGTGTAATGTATATGTGTGCGTGAGTCATATATACAATATATATTTTCTATACACACACACACACACACACACACACACACACACACACACACACACACACACACACACACACACACACACACACACACACACATATATATATATATATATATATATATATATATATATATACAGAAACCCCCTCCAGTAAATCCTGTGTTTGCACCTGGGACCCCTAACAGTAGCCACCCCCTGGCCTATCACCTAAGCAGCTTGTCCACCATCAGGAGCAATACTTCTTATGTCTGAAACCCTTTTAGTATAAACTGACAGGTGCCTGATATTAGCTGCTTTTCAACCATGGCTAACAGCAACACCTGGCCTGGATTCTCTCCAGTCACAGTCCTGCAGATTTGTGCTGTCTTTATCACAGTAGGTTTTCGTGTTGTTTTATCCTGGCACACTGCTCCACACCCACTACTATTACACTGTCTCTCACGTCGCTAAGGTACCATGGTGTATGCACAGAGCAATCGCGATGCATGCGGAGTTGGCCGATAACCGCTCGACCGCGCAGATATCGGCAATGCGTACATATCTGAATCAGGCCCTTTGTGCAGAATTGAACACTAACAGGTTCATTTTGAACAGGTTGTGTTTGCACACTGAACGCTCATGGGAAACACATACAAAAAAAAAGTGCTCACATTTATACAGTATGTTGAGTTGGACACATCTCTACAAGCATCTAAAGAACTGTAATGGTTGCAGAAGCCGATAACATACAGATATACTGTAGCTTGACTTTGCAGCAAATGCTACAGGCCCCTACTGTTGCAGGCCACAGCTAGCAGCAATTCCTAATGTTGCAGACTCCAGTGATAGTATTATGAAAATGCTACAGGGAATCTCACACACAAGACACTGAAAAACTCATTCATTCATGCACTCATTATCTTTCATATTGATTGTTTGCAAAACGAGCAGATTCAATTATTTGTGGTAAAACTTTTGTTTACCGTGGCTTGAATTAATGCATTAATCATGCAGTATTTCACTTATTGGGGGTTATTCAATTGTTTGAAAAGTCAGTTGGGTGTCTGTTTTTTTGCTATCCAATAGACAGGGAAAAAACAGCCACCCAACCGACTTTTCAAACAATTGAATTCTCCCCTTTGTGTCTATGCACGCTCCAGCTTAATGCCTAATTCAATTCAAAAAAGGGTTATCCTAGCGGTGGTGCAGTACTTTTTTAGGATGTTAGCCGCCTTAAGTGTGGGGAAAAATAGGAAAATCAGCCTGTAAACCAAAAAAGTGCAAACTTTTATTACATAACAATATAGATGACTATAGATGGCCTAAAGCAAAGGTGCCCAATGGCTAGTCTTTCATTTTTTAGAATATTGAGAAAACAATAATAAGAAAGCAAGAATTTTTAACAAATTAATGCTCTAGATAAATCTGAGCATCTGGTGTTTGTCCAAGGGGCTTTGACCCAAGTCCCAAAATTATTGGAGATTTTCCCCAACTTTTCACCTACTCATGGGCTGCATAGAAAATCTGTGTTAAATCCTATGCAGGTATAGCGCAAGAGTTTAGTAACAGTATACTCTGGCCCACAAATATGGATGCTGCTAGTAATCCTTCTCTAAAGGAACTCCTTGAACACCTCTGTAATAGAGTGGATAGACAAGAACACAATTAGGCCTAGATCATGCAGTATTTACAGACGCTTGTGTGCATTGGGTTGATACTATCCAGGTTCTTCAGGTGCAGCGTACAGCAACTGCTTCAGAGATCCATTCTACTCAAAATCAGGCCCCTAGACAGCAAGCATGGTTTATTGGAGTGTCATCTACAGAAAGGGAGATGTCAGACAGGCAGGTGTTGCCGGTCCCCTGGGGTTGCGTTAGTCCCAGTGCAGCCGGTGTATATTAAAACTACAATATAAAACACAAAATATAAACATAAAATTGTCTCACAAACTAAACTTAGTCACTGCAGTGTTATAAGGGGATGTAGTTATGTGACCGGCAGTCAGGAGACCGCCGGTCACATTACCTTCCCCCACAATCCGCCCGCTGAGAATCCCGACGGTCGGCATGCCGACCAGCAGGGACTATTTCCACTCATGGGTTCCTGCTATAAGTTCATTATTCACTTAGCCAAGCTTCAGAATATCTTTGTTAGTGTTATTAAATGTTATTTCATACAGTTATTTCCTAGAACTGGATTAGAAATACTGTTCATATGTGTAGTGTTAGTTTGTAGTCATGCATGCAGTAGATAGTAATATAAATCACAGTTCTAAAATGCTGACAATCCCTCCGGTCCTTGCCTGTTATCCCTCTCCTGGCCTCTTCATGGACCGCCAGTATCACCTCTTCTTCTGACGGATGTGGGAGGTTTTGATTACAGCCAGCTGCTCCCAAAGAATGTGTGTTTGAAATTTAAAGGGCCAGGTTTGCCAAATATGACATAACATTTGGCACCAGATTCAAACCTCTTCCCTATAAAAGGAAGTCACTATTCAGTGCCAAAGAAGTAGGCTCACATCCTAAATTCCATCATCTGTTCTGTTAGAGATCCTATTGTGACTACCTGGTTCCAACCTTGGCTATTCTTCTGACCTATGTCCATTGGTACCACATTGCCGGCCTGGATTTCACATGTTTCTGTCAACTATGGTCTAGTACGACTCACGTCTACCATTCTTACAGCCATACTTTCGTACCACCAGCCTGTACATAGGAACCCAGTCAGAGGGCCACAACACAGCGACGCCAAATCACATTGAGCAGGATGCAGCAATGTGTATTTTGCGGTCAAACCTCCGAAAATACTGTCTTTAGAGGGCGTTGCACAATAAAAGTCTATGGGCTTCTTTTTGTGTTTCCTCCAAGAGGGATCCAATCGGATTTACAGTTTACACTATCTGCTGCTATGCAATCATCATACACTGTCATCAGATTATCCATTACCTCCTGTCTTACAATAGACTGTTACTACCCACACAAACTCTCAATGCTTATTCTATACTCTCCGCAGTTCCCTGCATTGATTATATTTGCCAGCCTGGCTTGTAATCAGTGACTGTTCATTGTGCCTGATCAGATATCTGCCTTCTGCCAGTTTTAATAAACAAGTTCAATTTACTGTCTATGAGGAGAAATCTTATTTAATATTCCTAGCTTCCATCATACGGCCTCCAACCACAGACAGACTAGAGTCAGGGACGTGCAGTCAGGGGAGGCAGGGGAGGCAGTGCCTCCCCTGTCATTAATGAGTAAAATAATGCAAAGAAGATACTTATGACACATATTCTGTGTCATAAGTATCTGCTTTAGTCTTTACATTATTTTAATCATTTTAATTTTTTTTCAAAGTCTTTAGTGTGTTTCGGAGGCACTTTTGCCAGTGCCTCCTGCTATCAATGTAAAATGGCCGGAAGCGGGGGGCGGGGCTAAGCATCGGGCAGTAAAAAAAATCAGCTAAAACGGCACTAGTACAGGTGCCTCTTTGACAGGGGCGTGCTTTCAGCCTATATGAAAGCACGCCCCTGTCACTAACACTGATTTGATTGGCCAGTGGCGGATTAAGGGGATTGGGGGGAAGACACACACATCATATAGTTTTTAATAATAATTCTTATTAACATGTGCAGCCGCCTATTCGCTCCCCGTCCTCCTATCCCCCCGGTAATGCAGTGCAGTCCGGCCAGAGGGGAAGGAGGAGTCGAGATACGCTCTCCTCTCAGCAGTCGGCTCCCAGCTACCAGCGGCTCCCTGACCGGCCCCAGTGCAACCCTGTACAGTGGAGAGGACAAGCAGCGCGCACCGTACAAGACCCCTCCCCCCCCACACACGGCGTACGGACAGCAGGCGGAGGTAGGAAGACCCGGAGAGGATGAGCAGCACGCGCGCCGCCCCCCCCCCCCCCCCCCCCCCCTCCACCCCGCACGGCACACGGACTCCTCGCCTGCCTGGTGTGAGGCATCTGGAGCAGAGGAGAGCTGCTTGTGAGTAGGAGGGAGAGACGGCGGCTGGGAGCTACAGGAAGCAGGTGAGGTGACATTCATGTTTAACTGCCCGCTCCTTCCCAGCACTGCTTCTCATCCTGCCCCCCCCCCCCCACTCAGCAAAATTGCTCCCATCCTGCCACCACCCCTCTCAGCACCATTGCTCCCATTCTGCCCCCCCCCCCCCACCCACTTAGCACAATTGCTCCCATCCTGCCCCCCATGCTCTGCACCAATACTCCCATCCTGCCCCCCCTGCTCCACACCACTACTCCCATCCTACCCTCCCTACTCTATGCCACTGCTCTCATTCTGCTGCCCTGCTCTGCACTACTACTCCTACTATCCTGCTCGCTTGCCGCATAATTCTCCTCCTATCTTACCTACCTGAGCCACACTACTATTCCTCCTATCCTGCCCCTTTCTCTGCACTACTACTCCTCCTATCCTGCCCCATTGCTCCACACTTCTCCTCCTACTCAGGACTACTCCTCCTCCTACCCTGCCCCATTGTTCCACACTACTCCTCCTGCTCAGCACTACTCCTCCTCCTATCCCTGCCCCCTGCTCTGCAATACTACTCCCATCCTGCCCGCTGCTCCATACTACTCCTCCGCCTCAATGTACTGTGCGATGTGACCCGATGACGTCACACCACGCGAACGGCAGCCCATCTGCCCGTGTTCTCCTGCTAGACCCTCCAACTCCACTGACGAGGCTGAGAGACAGTGAAGGGTTGGCGACTGAGAGGCACAGACAGAAGGGTGGGAGGCTCAGAGGCACAGAGTGAAGTGGGGGAGAATGAGAGACAAAGTGAGGGGTATTGCGAGAGATTCAGATGGGAGATGATGGTGTGGCTGAGAGACAACGCAGGGAGGAGATGATGGTGTGGCTGAGAGACGACGCAGGGAGGAGATGATGGAGTGGCTGAGAGACGACGCAGGGAGGAGATGATGGTGTGGCTGAGAGATGCAGGAAAGGGGTAATGGTGTGGCTGATAGATGCAGAGGGAAGGAGGTGACATGAGTCTGGTTGAACCTCTGTTGTATGATGATCACTTTGGTTATATTCCTACACAAACAGGCATCTTCCGGATCATGTGATCTCCTACATGAATAGTGATTACCGACTGAAGACGCTGTCTGCCCAGGAAGGATACATTTCTTCAGAGGTTCCCCGTTATGAGAAACCACCATATAGGTAAGGTGCATATTGAATAAAAAAAGAATGCCAATAGGCAGTGCTAGACACGCCCGATAGGTGTTGCTAGACATGCCCAGTAGGTAGGTGGTACTAGACACACCTCTACGACGGTGCACCCCCTAATAAAATGTGCTGCGCACGCCTATGTGCGGCGGGGGCTGCGGCGGGGGAGAGTGGCGGGTACTTTAGTTTGTAATGGGCTGAGCTCACCCATGCTTTATCAGGGACCCAAGGCTCAGGGCTGTACTCCTTATGTTGTATTCTATGCTGCTGGTAGAGTGGGACATTAATGTGCTCTCCCTGGCGTCACCCTCTTCCTGTCACCCCCTTACTGTCACCGACTGCTGTCACCCACAGCTGGCACTGACTGCTGTCAACCTCTCCCCGTCACCCACACCTGGCACCGACTGCTGTCACTCTCTCCCTGGCATCACCCTCTCCCCGTCACCCACAGCTGTCACCCTCTCCCTGTCACCCTCTCCCTGTCGTTGCCCTCTCAACGTCACCCACAGCTGGCACTGACTGCTGTCACCCTCTCCCTGTCACCCTCTCTCCGTCACCCACAGCTTGCATCGACTGCTGTCACCCTCTACCTGGCGTCACCCTCTCTCCGTCACCCACAGCTGGCACCGACTGCAGTCACCCTCTCCCCCTCTTCCTGTCACCAACTCCCTGGCATCAACCTCTTCCTGTCACCCTCTCCCTGTGACCCACAGCTGGCACTGACTGCTGTCACCCTCTCCCTGTGACCCTCTTGCTGTCACCAGCTCCCTGGCATCATCTGACCTCTCCCTGTCGTCACCCACTGCTGTCACCCTCTCCCTGTCACAAACTGCTGTCATCCTTTCCATGGCATCACCCACTGCTATCACTCTCTCACTGGTAACACCCTCTCCCTGTTATCCTCTCCCTAGCAACACTCACTGCTGTCACCCACTGCCTCTCCCTGGCATCACCCACTGCTTTTCTTTGTCACCCACTGATCCAGGGACAGAGCTGATAGCAGGCATTGGCTTGGGGGCGGTGGCGGACATCAGCGGGACACGGCAGACATTATGGCTGCAGTGCCTCACCAGCCACTGACCTCACCGCACGCCACTGACTAGAGTCTAGACAAATCAGAAACACTGACACTTAGAACTGACACTTAGGGCCTAATTCAGACCTGATCGCACCTCTGTGAATTTGCAGAGGTTTGCAATCGGATAGTCGCAGCCCAGCCAGAGTAAACCCACCCCGTGCAAGTTTGCCGTGCCAAAAGGTTTGGCAATGCCGGTCAGCTGCAAATCTGTTTTCAACTCACTCACCATTGAATGAATTTTCCAGTCTGTGCAGTCTGTGCGTAGCCCAGGAAAAAACAGGTTGATTTGGCCGGAGTTGACACATACCCCTGAAAACGCTTGGGTACGCCTGTGTTTTTCATGACACGCCCAGAAAACAGCCAGTTACCACCCACAAATGTTCACTTCCTGTCAATCTGCATACACCTAGTGAACAAAAGAGACACAGGATTTGTTTGCAGTGTGGCCTTGTACCTGCACATTACGATCCATACACATGCGCAGTCGTTCGATAATCGTCCGCTTTGTGATTACGCACACCAGTGATAAGGTCTAAATTAGGCCCCTAGTCAGTGGAGTCACCGGAGAGTGTTCGAAACAAAAGCTGGACTGAAGAGTGGAGCAGTAATAAAAAATGTTTTGGAAGGGCATACATTCTAGCCACTGTATTGAAAATAGATTTTAAGGTTGAAAGTCTGGTTAAGAGGAAATTACAATAGTCATTATGGGATATAATGAGTTCATGAATTAGAGTTTTTGCCGTGTCTTGTGTGAAGTTGTATTCTGGAAATATTTCTTAGAAATATAATTTGGACACTGACTGAAAGTGAGGAACAAAGAACAGTCAGAGTCTAATATATATAGTATAAATACATTTTTTTTATATATATATATATATATATATATATATATATATACACTAGCTAAATACACGTACTTTGCTACGGGATGAGGATGGTAAATTAGAATTATAGTTGTTCGTTAATTGACCTTGGTTGGAGATCTAGTATATAGGCATATCTTGCTTCCCTGACCCACTTTGTGTAGTGGCCGGTCCCCTTTTTGGACCCCAAGGGATCCTGCTCTTCCCACTATATAACTCTCAGTCTGTGGCTTCTTGCTGACTCCATTCCCCTCCTCACATCATGTCAGTGCCCCTGTGAAATGATCGATTAATTTACAGTTTCTTATACAGTGCAGCACACTATGGGGTATATGCAATTCCGGGCGAATTGCGGCTTTTTTTCACCCGTTTTTAAATTTGACACAATTCGACCGCCAAATTCCGGCCGGCAGGTGCCGAAATTCGACATATTCAATAAAAAAAATGGATTCGACAGTCCCGCTGTCGAAAAAACGGACCAATTGACGGATAACTGCGTCCTGAATTCGACTTTTCGGATGGCACAAAATGGTTAAAAAACCCTAAAAAAAATTGCGTGGGGTCCCCCCTCCTAAGCATAACCAGCCTCGGGCTCTTTGAGCCGGTCCTGGTTGTAAAAATACGGGGGGGGAAATGGACAGGTGATCCCCCGTATTTTTAGAACCAGCACCGGGCTCTGCGTCCGGTCCTGGTGCAAAAAATACAGGGGACAAAAAGCGTAGGGGTCCCCCATATTTTTTACACCAGCACCGGGCTCCACTAGCTGGAGAGATAATGCCACAGCCGGGGGACACTTTTATACCGGTCCCTGCGGCCGTGGCATTAAATCCCCAACTAGTCACCCCTGGCCGGGGTACCCTGGAGGAGGTCCCCCCCCTCCAGCCACCCAAGGGCCAGGGGTGAAGCCCGAGGCTGTCCCCCCCATCCAAGGGCTGCGGATGGGGGGCTGATAGCCAAGTGACAAATCAAAGAATATTGTTTTTTGCAGAACTACAAGTCTTTTCAGCAAGCCTCCCCCGCAAGCTGGTACTTGGAGAACCACAAGTACCAGCATGCGGGGGGGGGACGGGCCCGCTGGTACCTGTAGTTATTCTGCAAAAAAAAAACCAAATAAAAACAGGACACGCACACCGTGAAAGTACTACTTTATTACATACATGCCCACACATACATACTTACCTATGTTCACACGCCGACTCTGTCCACGTCTCCAAGTAGAATCCGGTGTACCTGAAAATAAAATTATACTCACCTAAATCCAGTGTGTCCTGTTCTTTTTTTGCAAACCACGTACTTGGCAAAAAAACAAACTGCATACCCGATCCACGCACTGAAAGGGGTCCCATGTTTACACTTTTCCCCGAATTCTGAGACCCCCCGTGACTCCTGTCACAGAGGGTCCCTTCAGCCAATCAGGGAGCTCCACGTCGTGGCACTCCCTGATTGGCTGAAGGGACCCTCTGTGACAGCATTATGTGACCCTCTGTCTCAGCATTCGGGGAAAGGGGTCCCATGTGTAAACATGGGACCCCTTTCAGTGCGTGGTTCGGGTATGCGGTTTGTTTTTTTGCCAAGTGCCCATTTTCCCCCCCCTGCATGCTGGTACTTGTGGTTCTCCACGTACTAGCTTGTGGGGGAGGCTTGCTGGGACTTGTAGTTCTTCTGCAAAAAACAATATTCTTTGATTTTACACAAGGCTATCAGCCCCCCATCCGCAGCCCATGGATGGGGGGGACAGCCTCGGGCTTCACCCCTGGCCCTTGGGTGGCTGGAGGGGGGGACCCCAGGATTTAAGGGGTCCCCACTCCTCCAGGGTACCCCGGCCAGGGGTGACTAGTTGGGGATTTAATGCCACGGCCGCAGGGACCGGTATAAAAGTGTCCCCCGGCTGTGGCATTATGTCTCCAGCTAGTGGAGCCCGGTGCTGGTGTAAAAAATATGGGGGACCCCTACGCTTTTTGTCCCCCATATTTTTTGCACCAGGACCGGACGCAGAGCCCGGTGCTGGTTCTAAAAATACGGGGGATCCCCTGTCCATTTTTTCCCCGTATTTTTACAACCAGGACCGGCTCAAAGAGCCCGAGGCTGGTTATGCTAGGAGGGGGGACCCCACGCATTTTTTTCCAGGATTTTAACCCATTCCCACCCCTTCCCACTGAAAACCATGCTCTCTCTATTTTAGTCAGTTAAAAAAAATATATTATTTAAAAATATATATAAATAATAGTTGTGTGTCCTAATAGACAAACCAAGTACCTAATCCCTTGTAATCTAAATAGATATGCTATTAGCAATAAAAAACCACCCAAAAAATATGTTTTTAAATTTTTTTTATTAGATTCCGCCAGCAAAGTGAGGCGGAATGAAATTGATGAAATTACTGTCGAAAAGCACTGTTGTCGAATCGACATTCTTCAATTGAATATACTTTTGTCGAAAAGCCGCATTTTTACCATTGCAGACATGTCGAATTTGTGAAATGTCGAATTTCAAAAAGTCGAATCTGAAAAGTTCGTTTTTTTGTCGAAAAGTACTGTATTGCATTGTTGAAATTTTTTTTGTGTAGAAAATGCCCCGTTTTTCGACATTTGCAACAATTCGACCGCAATTGCATATACCCCTATGCATCTCCTGATATACTCTGTGCTGCTGTGGGACCAGTTACTTCCACTATATAACTCTCAGTGTGTGGGTTCGTTATACCTCCATTCCCCTCCTGACATCATGTCACTGCCCCTATCACATGCAGCCCTGTCCTGCCTGACATATCATGCATCTCCTAATATACTCTGTGCTGCTGGGGGCCCTGCTCCTCCCACTATATGACTCTCAGTGTTTGTCTTCCTGCTACCTCCATTCCCCTCCTCACATCATGTCACTGCCACTGTCACATGAAGGCCTTTCGTCACTGACATATCATGCATGTCCTGATATAGTCTGTGCTGCTGTCCCATCCCTAGGGGTGCTAGGGGTGTCTTACTCCCACAGTGTTTGTTCCCAGATTGTAAATTATATGTGTACCAAGTGTGGTGTAAATTGGTCCAGGCATTCCGGACTTATGCTGTCTCCTGATATACTCTGTGCTGTTGTCCCACCCCTAGGAGTGCTAGGAGTGTCTTACCCCCACAGTGTTTGTTCCCAGATTGTAAGTCATATGTGTACCAAGTTAGGTGTAAAGTGTTACAGCCATTCCAGAGTTATGCTGTTTGCAGAAATACTCTGTGCTGCTGCCTCACCCCTAGGGGTGCTAGGGGTGTGTTACCCCCACAGTGTTTGTTCCCAGATTGTAAGTCATGTTTGTTCCAACTTTGGTGTAAATTGTTGCAGGCATTCCGGAGTTATGCTGGAACATCCATATACACATACATACTGTACATACTGTACATACATACATACATACATACATACACACATCCATTTTTGGTGATTTCTGTGGATGGGCAGTGACATTTGTAAAATCGGTTCTTAGGAAGCACCTGGGACCTAAGGAGAAGCTACCTGCCAAGTTTCAAGATTGTAGGTCTTGTGCTTTAAGAGATTCCGTGATGTCGTGAGTCAATCTCCTTTTTTGCCTTATGTATGTATACAACATTCTCCGGGGTCTGGCACTCCATAGTTATACAGATAACTTGTGCCTGTGCCCTCGCAATACACATGAATGAATATATTCTCGGCGGCGCGGCACTCGGCTTGTTAGTAAAGAAAGACGGATAAGATCTGCTCATCAACGTTTCAATATATTTGTTTCATATTTTCGTCAGGATAAAACACAAACAGTTACCACATACCTTTATATCAGTACACCACCGTGTAAACTGCTGATGTGAGGAACGGGACCAAACACCTGTCCACAGGTCGCTCAGTGCTGATGTCATCAAGAGAAGACAGCTCAGCTGTGCTCATACCATCACCATGGTTACTAAAAACAAAAGCAAAAAAGAACACCTTACTACAATACTGCATACCTAATGACTATTGCATTCCGATCATAAATACTCACTGGATATACGTTCTATTCGTTACAAGTGTTAACAAATAGCTTAACCATTTCAACTATTACTACAAGTAGGGAGGGAAGAGGAGCGAGGAGCGGCGGCCCGTCGGTGTGGGTACGACGTACCCACGGCTAAATTCTTACGGGTACGCCGTACCCACCCGTACCCGCCCACTTGCACCACTGGGTATGGGTGAATTTAATTGGACCCTCTTTCACAGTGTGCTGTTCCAATGTTCTGTTCAACTTTGAACAGAACATTGGAACAGCACAATGTGTTAGGCGCCGGGGTCCGCTCGGCCGTGCGGCCCGGCGCCTAGCAACCAGGGACGCCGTGCGCGTTCAGCCGCCGGCTCCCTGGCAACGCTAAGACGCCGGGCGCACGGAGCCGCTCTGACCTTAGCAACGGGGACGCCACGTTCAGCCGCGTTCCCCGTTGCTGGGTCTATTCTCATTACCCTGATTATGTGCTGGCCGTGCAGCATGCAAGCTGCACGGCATTTCTATTTGATTGTCCTGTCTGGATCTTGATTGGAGGGTGCCTGAATAAAGGCACCCTCAGGACCTCTTACAGACGCCGGTGATAGCTTCCTGTTTGCCTGTGTCTGCTGCAGAGAGTTCCCAGTCCCGGTCTTTTCGGTTGTTCCTGTCCTCAGAGATCCTGTACTCGGAAGTTACCATCTGTTCCTGGAGTCTGACCGAGCACCTTTAAACATCTGGTGGTGTCGTGAGTCGCGGCGCAGCCGTGTGTTGCGGCTTGTCCGCTTCTGTTTATTATTTTGTTTAATTGTGTTCTGGAGCTTTGCGGAGGATTCCGCTTCCACAGATCCACTCTGGTGTCCGGCGGTGCCGGATAGGAGTGTTGGATCAGTGGATCCTTGGTTGTCCTTTTTCCTGGCGGCTAGTCCGCACATACCTTTTGATTTAGTTAGTTAGCTTATAACCCCTGGCCTGGTTGCTTAGTCAGAGGGCCCCTTGTTATCACCCTGTCTCGGACTTCCCCTTGTCTCCCATTAAGACCTGCGGGGGCATCGGGGTTGGGCAGACATAATCCGCCCTTCGAACGCGGCTGCCATGGGCTCAAGCAACCATAGTCTCGCAGGGGATTTCTGATAACACGGGCGAGACAACGGAGTTAGGGCGCCAGGGGTTACTAGGCTATCCAGCTCCCACAACCAGCTTATTTTCCTGTACTCAGATCCCTGCCATAAGATCTCCTCCGGTCTGGAGTACAGGAATCATAACATTATCACCGGCCTACAAAAGAAAAGATTTAACTTACAGTAAATCTTTTCACTTTTTAGTTGGGAGATTTTTGTCGGCCTTATGAATCCCACCGGTGTTGGGCCAAACCCTGGCCAGCTTCTTGTTAGTCAGATTCAGGAACTTACTCAGATGGTTCAGGATCTGTCCCTCCGGGTGAGGTCACAGGAAGATCTGTTACGGACTTCCCCGAGGGTCATCCCTGAACCAAAAATGCATCTGCCTGACCGTTTTTCTGGGGATAGAAAACAGTTTTTTAATTTTAAAGAATCTTGCAAACTGTATTTTCGTTTAAGACCAGTTACCTCAGGTACAGAGGCTCAGCGGGTTGGGATTATTATTTCTCTACTTCAGGGGGATCCTCAGACCTGGGCTTTTGGTTTAAAGACAGACGATCCGGCCTTATCGTCTGTAGACGCCTTTTTAAATCTTTAGGGCTATTGTATGACGATCCTGATAGAGAGGCGTCCGCAGAAAGTCAGTTGCGTGCTCTTAGACAGGGTAGGAATCCCGCAGAGAATTATTGTACGGAGTTTCGCCGTTGGTCGAACGACTGTGGCTGGAATGACCCAGCCCTGCGCAGTCAGTTTCGCCTCGGCTTATCTGAATCTATAAAAGACAGTCTCCTCCTGTATCCCGCTCCTGAGACCCTCGATAACCTCATGGAGCTATCTATTAAAATAGATCGTCGGCTCAGAGAGCGGAGGGCTGAAAAAGGGGCCTCTGCCGGGTCCTCTCCCTGGGTTCCTTCCATTCCTGTAGACATAGAGGAGCCTATGCAGATTGGTCTCTCCAAATTGTCTCCGGAAGAAAGAACCAGGAGGCAAAATTATGGTCTGTGTTTATACTGCGGAGGTAAGGGACATTTTGCCCGTAGTTGTCCAAACAAGTTGGGAAACTTCCTGACCAAGTGAATTGTGAGGGGGTTCACTTTGGTCTGCAGCTCATCTCCTCAAATAATTCACTGTTGGTTCCTGCTAAAGTTTCCTATGGCAGCCTCTGTTCCTCGGTCTCTGCTTTTGTGGACAGTGGAGCTGCAGGAAACTTTATGGATTTAACATGGGCCAAGGCCTTAGGTATTCCTCAGCTAACCTTGGGTAGGTGTATCACCATGCATGGTTTAGATGGGAGTCCTTTATCCAATGGGGTTATTTCTCTATGTACGCCTCCTGTTTTGCTCTCGGTGGGAGCTCTACATTCTGAAAAGATTGAGTTTTTCCTTACCCATTGTCCAGCAGTTCCTGTGGTTCTGGGTCACCCTTGGCTGGCCTTTCATAATCCCATCATAGATTGGCAGTCTGGGGAGATCCTACAATGGGGTACCATCTGTGATAAAGAATGTATTACGCTTCCTATCCGAGTAGCTGCCGCCAGTTCCGCACATATTCCTGGGGAATACCAAGATTTTGTTGATGTGTTTTCCAAGGGCAATGCGGATATTTTGCCTCCCCATAGGCCTTATGATTGTGCCATTGAGTTAATTCCTGGTGCCACGTTGCCTAAAGGAAGGTTATATGCATTGTCTGGTCCTGAAACTGTGGCCATGAATGAGTATGTGAAAGAAAGCCTTGGAAAAGGGTTTATCAGGCCATCTAAATCCCCTTTAAGTGCAGGTTTTTTCTTCGTAGAGAAGAAGGATGGTTGGTTCACTCAGACCCTGTATTGACTTTAGAGCTTTGAATAAAATCTCAGTAAAGAATACTTACCCTCTGCCGCTGATCTCTGTCCTCTTTGATCAGCTACGTTCGGCTGTTATTTTTTCTAAGATTGATCTGAGAGGAGCATATAACCTCATCAGAATCAAGTCAGGGGATGAGTGGAAAACGGCATTTAGTACTCAGTCAGGCCACTATGAGTATCTGGTCATGCCATTCGGCCTATCTAATGCTCCGGCAGTTTTCCAGGATCTCATTAATGATGTGCTCCGTGAGTTTCTGGGAAGATTCGTCGTGGTCTATTTAGACGATATTTTGATATATTCTGACTCCGTAGAACAACATGTCACCCAGGTGCGTCAGGTGCTAAAGAAATTACGTGAAAATCACCTATATGCCAAGCTGGAGAAGTGTGAATTTCATGTCACGGAGGTATCCTTTTTAGGGTACATTATTTCCCCTCGGGGATTCCGAATGGAACCAAAAAAGCTCCAAGCCATCCTTAGTTGGGCGCAACCCACCAATTTAAAAGCAATTCAGCGCTTTTTAGGGTTTGCAAACTACTATAGAAGATTTATTCACTCTTTCTCTGACCTAGTTGCTCCCATTGTGGCACTCACTAAGAAGGGAGCGGATCCTACCAATTGGTCATGTGAAGCTGAGTTATCTTTTCAGGCCTTAAAACAAGCCTTTGTCTCAGCCCCTGTCCTTAGACATCCCAACCCAGAATTACCTTTCATTGTTGAGGTGGATGCCTCGGAGGTTGGAGTAGGGGCTATCCTTTCTCAGAAGGATCCAGATTCCCTTGAGTTACATCCTTGTGCCTATATGTCCAGGAAATTCTCATCTGCAGAATCCAACTACGATGTTGGTAAGCGGGAATTGCTGGCTATTAAATGGGCTTTCGAGGAGTGGAGACATTGGCTTGAAGGAGCAACCCATACCATTTCAGTTTTGACTGATCACAAAAATCTTCAATACATTGAATCGGCTAAACGACTGAATGCCCGACAGGCTCGTTGGGCTTTATTTTTTACTCGTTTCAAATTCATTATCACCTTCAGACCAGGTTCCAAGAATACCAAGGCAGATGCCCTGTCACGCAGTTTCCTTCCGGTTCAAGACAACAGTCCTGTTACTCCCATACTTCCGCCTTCAGTCATTCAGGCAGGTCTCACACAGGATGTTTTTTCACAATTAAAGCTGCTTCAACATCAAGCTCCGGGAAATACTCCTGCTGGTCGTCTTTTTGTTCCTGAGTTTTTGAGAGCAACTGTTTTGGCGGAATTTCATGATAGCAAAGTTGCAGGGCATCCGGGAATCGCTAAGACTTTGGAATTAGTATCCCGCTCAGTATGGTGGCCTGGTCTTTCCAAAGACATTAAAGAGTTTGTTTTTTCGTGTCAGGTCTGTGCACAGCATAAAGTTCCCCGTTCTTTGCCTATTGGTCAACTTATGCCCTTGAAGGTTCCTCTTAGGCCATGGTCGCATATCTCCATGGATTTTGTGGTGGATCTCCCTCTGTCGGCCGGATGCCGAGTCATATGGGTGGTAGTGGACCGTTTTAGCAAGATGGCCCATTTTATTGCTCTCCCCCGATTGCCATCTGCCCAGGGATTGGCAGTCTTGTTCCTCCGTCATGTTTTCAGACTCCATGGGTTACCCACCGATATTGTTTCTGACAGGGGTCCACAATTCATTGCACAATTTTGGAAGTCTTTTTGTGCTTCGTTAAAGATGAAATTATCATTAACCTCCGGCTATCATCCACAATCCAATGGACAGACTGAGCGAGTTAACCAATCTCTAAAACAATATTTGCGTTTGTACTCGGCCAAACTCCAAAATGACTGGTCTGAGTTTCTTCCATTGGCGGAGTTTGCTTATAACAATGCCTGTCATTCTTCCACCAATGTGTCTCCATTTTTTGCAGTTTTTGGTTTCCACCCCAGAGCTAATTCATTTTTTCAACATTCCTCTGTCTCCTCTCTGGCCCTGACCTCTCATCTTAAACTTATTTGGAAAAAAGTGCACCTGGCTCTCAGAAAAGCAGCTTTCCGGGAAAAAAAATTTCTGACAGGCTCCGGCGGCCGTGCACTTTTAAAGTAGGAGACAGGGTGTGGTTGTCGACTCGCAACATCAAACTTCGACAAACCTCAGCCAGATTGGGTCCTAGATTTATTGGACCATTTCTCATTATCAAAAAAGTCAATCCAGTTGCTTTCCGGTTACGTTTACCAAAAACTTTACGGATCGGAAATACCTTCCATTGCTCATTGCTTAAACCATATGTTTCGTCCAGCAGATTTCCTCGTAAAGAATCTCAGGGGAGATCACCAGTTAATGTACAGGGTCAGCAAGAGTTCTTAGTTGAGAAGGTTCTCGATTCCAAGTTGTCCCGGGGTCGGATTTATTTTTTGGTGCATTGGAGAGGTTATGGGCCAGAGGAAAGGTCGTGGGTCCTGGATGAAGACCTTCATGCCCCAAAGCTCAAAAGGGCATTTTTTCATGAATTTCCTCGGAAACCTGGCTTTAGGGGTTCCTTGACCCCTCCTCAAGGGGGGGGTACTGTTAGGCGCCGGGGTCCGCTCGGCCGTGCGGCCCGGCGCCTAGCAACCAGGGACGCCGTGCGCGTTCAGCCGCCGGCTCCCTGGCAACGCTAAGACGCCGGGCGCACGGAGCCGCTCTGACCTTAGCAACGGGGACGCCACGTTCAGCCGCGTTCCCCGTTGCTGGGTCTATTCTCATTACCCTGATTATGTGCTGGCCGTGCAGCATGCAAGCTGCACGGCATTTCTATTTGATTGTCCTGTCTGGATCTTGATTGGAGGGTGCCTGAATAAAGGCACCCTCAGGACCTCTTACAGACGCCGGTGATAGCTTCCTGTTTGCCTGTGTCTGCTGCAGAGAGTTCCCAGTCCCGGTCTTTTCGGTTGTTCCTGTCCTCAGAGATCCTGTACTCGGAAGTTACCATCTGTTCCTGGAGTCTGACCGAGCACCTTTAAACATCTGGTGGTGTCGTGAGTCGCGGCTTGTCCGCTTCTGTTTATTATTTTGTTTAATTGTGTTCTGGAGCTTTGCGGAGGATTCCGCTTCCACAGATCCACTCTGGTGTCCGGCGGTGCCGGATAGGAGTGTCGGATCAGTGGATCCTTGGTTGTCCTTTTTCCTGGCGGCTAGTCCGCACATACCTTTTGATTTAGTTAGTTAGCTTATAACCCCTGGCCTGGTTGCTTAGTCAGAGGGCCCCTTGTTATCACCCTGTCTCGGACTTCCCCTTGTCTCCCATTAAGACCTGCGGGGGCATCGGGGTTGGGCAGACATAATCCGCCCTTCGAACGCGGCTGCCATGGGCTCAAGCAACCATAGTCTCGCAGGGGATTTCTGATAACACGGGCGAGACAACGGAGTTAGGGCGCCAGGGGTTACTAGGCTATCCAGCTCCCACAACCAGCTTATTTTCCTGTACTCAGATCCCTGCCATAAGATCTCCTCCGGTCTGGAGTACAGGAATCATAACACAATGGTCCGCATTTATCGCATCAATAGTGAAAGGATCACAGCAGAAAGAGAAATTGATGTGCTAATACAAAAAATTTTAACAAGTGGGTATAAAAATGAAAAACTACAGGAAGCAAAAAGGGTAGTGATGTCCATGGATAGGAAACTGTTATTATCTAAGTCCTTAGCTAATAAGGACAATATGACTACTACATTTCCATGGGTTAACAAGTTCCATTCCTCTTCTCCGTTGGTGAACAAGACAGCCAAAAAATTATGGCCATTAGTACAGAGCGATGAAGCACTTAATGTTAGTCAACGACAGCTCATGCCCTGTTATAAAAGAGGGCGAAACCTTAGGGACATCTAATTCTTTACAGAAAAAGACACTGTCGACCTTCTTAGACAACACCAGGGTGGGTTGTTTCAGATGCACCTGTGTGACATGTCAATTTATGCTGACTGGTGACTGTTTCTCCCACCCCCACTCTGGTAAAGTCTATAAAATAAGACATTATTTTAATTGTAATTCAACATATGTAATTTACCAGATCTTGTGTCCATGTGGCTTATGCTATATAGGCAAAACGATCTGTAAATTTAAAGAACGCATGGGGCAACACAGAGCAGCGATCAGAGCAGCCCTGTTGACCGGGAAAAGCGACCAACCGGTCGCTAGACATTTTTTTGAATTTAGGCATCCACTTAACACTCTACGTTATAGGATGATAGACACAATTCCAGAGGACATTCGAGGTGGTGACAGAGGCGCCCGATTACTGAGGAGGGAGGCACAATGGATCCATCGTTTAGATGTAGTAAGTCCTAGAGGCCTTAACGAGAGTGTATCATATGCTGCGTTAAGATAAAAGATAATTTCTAGACTATTTTTCCCCCCCTCAGGTGACGTCAACCATAATAGGCTAATACAATATTTTTCTTGGCTTTTTTCTTGTCTTTTTGTAACTATTATTTGTTGTAACTATTACGACTTGTAGTAATAGTTGAAATGGTTAAGCTATTTGTTAACACTTGTAACGAATAGAACGTATATCCAGTGAGTATTTATGATCGGAATGCAATAGTCATTAGGTATGCAGCATTGTAGTAAGGTGTTCTTTGCTTTTGTTTTTAGTAACCATGGTGATGGTATGAGCACAGCTGAGCTGTCTTCTCTTGATGACATCAGCACTGAGCGACCTGTGGGCGGGTGTTTGGTCCCGTTCCTCACGTCAGCAGTTTACACGGTGGTGTACTGATATAAAGGTATGTGGTAACTGTTTGTGTTTTATCCTTATGTATGTATATATATATATATATATATTTATAGAGAGAGAGAGAGAGAGAGAGATAGATAGATACACACATGAAGCCCTCACTCGCTCGCTCACTCACTCACCACTAATTCCCGATATGTAAGGAAGCTGAAATTGAACATAGGTATTCTTTAGGTGGGAAATAGGAAAACTAGGTAATTAGGATTTTAATAAACCTCCCCTAAGGGGATGAAAAGGGGGTTGACCTAATGACGTCATTTTCTATGTGTGACTTGCGTTGCGTGAACAATAACACCCAAAATGGACAATTGGATCAAAATTTGAATTACGTCATTACCAATGTGTGGCTTGCGTTGCATGAACGATAATGCCCAAACCGCCAATTGGATCAAAATGTGTGCATTTTCCAGTGTGTAGAATTTAATAAACTACAAAAATATTCCTGTCACTTTTACCGTATCTGCTATGGGTGCTCCTAGGGTAACGACAAGAACCCGTGCGAAGAACGGGTAGAACAGCTAGTATATATAAACTAGCAGTTTATTTAGGTCAGCAGAGTATGTATGATTTTTTTATTTAAATGGTGTGGTCACATACCTCAGGCATGGTAGATAATTGAGTGCTGTGGATTAAAGCTTATTGCTTAAATATTGTTTAAACAGCTTGTAACATGGCAGTAAGGAATTGATTGGTACTTTATCTCTCTCCAAGGTTTAGTACATCTCCCCCTAATCCTTCTCATCAGACACATCAGCATATCTGCCTGCCTGTGCTGTAGATTGCTCCACTGCCTGTGATGTTGGAGGATAGCATAATTCTCTCTTAGGTTTGGGATGGTTTTATGCCTCAATGCTCTATAGGCTTTTCTTTTCAGTCTATTGGTGATGGGTACTCTGCTAGCAAGGTGCATATTCATACAGATGTGTCCACTTACATCTTTGCTATTTTGCTCAATTTGGCACAATATGTAAAACACGGCTAAGCTGTTTTTCATGGAGTGGATGGATTTTAACATTTTAGTTTGCCATAATAGAATATGTGTAAAGTAACATATTAAATAAGCAAATTAAGAAAAATCACAAGGCATGGCTAAATCTCTGAGTCTATGGCATGCAAAATCATGCCATACATAGCAAATATGTATGTGGACACATCTGTATATTCCAGGGAGGTGCCACCGCTGAAACCAGCCAAAGACCAATTAATACAATAGCACTAGTAGTGAATAAAAGAGGATTATACGTAAAATTAGGAAGCCATTTAAGTACACAAAGAGTGGTGATGGGGGCTATTAGTGAGATTGTGAGGACTCATTCTTGCCAAAGGAATACGTTATTCTAATAACAAGAAAGTACTAAAAATCTAAGGAAATACACTTACAGTATATAAAGGCTTGCAAAATCTACATATGCTATCAAACAGATAATAAGAATTGGTAGAGTGAATGACAGAAATTAGGGCGGTAAAAAAAGTCATATAAATAAACTAACGATGACAATAAATGTTACAACTGTGATCACAACTGTAATCCTGTTACAAATGTGTCTAATTAGCTTATACTGTATCTCTGAGAAGGACAGACTCCACATATATCAGTAAAGCATAAAGTGAATTAGTGGGTGATCTATTTAATCATCAGCACACAATTAAGACATTGAAACAATAAATATAAAAGGCTCTGTCCCTTCACTTTAATTCCATAAAGAAAATTGTGCACTTAACTTCATTACTTAAAGAAGTAGAATGAGATAAAAAGTGACATTGACCATGGCATGAATGTTGGTGCCAGGTGGGATGGTTTGAGTATCTCAGAAACTGCTGATACAATGTGTTTTTTTTTTTGACACAACAAGAAAATGGTGTGCAGAGCAATAAGCATCCAGAGAGAACTATTTATATGCCAGAGCCTACCAGAGTATTGTCGCTGACCATGGCCCTCATTCCGAGTTGTTCGCTCGCAAGGCGATTTTAGCAGAGTTGCTCACGCTAAGCCGCCGCCTACTGGGAGTGAATCTTAGCATCTTAAAATTGCGAACGAAGTAATCGCAATATTGCGATTACACACCTCGTAGCAGTTTCTGAGTAGCTTCAGACTTACTCGGCATCTGCGATCAGTTCAGTGCTTGTCGTCCCTGGTTTGACGTCACAAACACACCCAGCGTTCGCCCAGACACTCCTCCGTTTCTCCGGCCACTCCTGCGTTTTTTCCGGAAACGGTAGCGTTTTTCCCCACACGCCCATAAAACGGCCTGTTTCCGCCCAGTAACACCCATTTCCTGTCAATCACATTACGATCGCCAGAACGATGAAAAAGCCGTGAGTAAAATTACTAAGTGCATAGCAAATTTACTTGGCGCAGTCGCAGTGCGAACATTGCGCATGCGCATTAAGCGGAAAATCGCTGCGATGCGAAGATTTTTACCGAGCGAACAACTCGGAATGAGGGCCCATGTGCATGCCTTTATGACCACAATCTTCTAGGATAAAGCACCATATCACAACCTACATGCCAACACAATACGATATGGCTCCAAGAATACAACAGTGAGTTCAGGGTGCTCTAACAGTCTCCACAATCACCAGATCTCAAGTCAGTAGAGTATCTTTGGAATGTTGTGGAAGGGGGAACTAGCAGCAACTGCATGATATTCTCATGTCAGCATGGACCAGAATCTCTAAGGACTGTTTCCTCACCTTGTTGAAGGGGCAACAGAGTGTGTGTGTGTGTGTGTGTGTGTGTGTGTGTGTGTGTGTATATATGTATGTATATATATATATATATATACATATATATACATATATATATACACATATATGTGTATATATATATATATATACTAGGTGCTTCATCGCGCCCTACGGGCGCTCTTCACATCGTCGCGAGGGGCTACGCCCCTTTAACCCTTGCATGCCTATATGGGGTTCAATATTTGTATTATATGGAGTATTACCTGCATTCCTTTGTTAGTGGTTAAATATTGCACAATGAAAGGGCGTGCGATGGTGAAGGAGGCGCAGCCCCTTGCGACGGCGTGAACAGCACCTGCAGGGCACGATGTACAGAATGTAGCGGATGCGGGGGGGACTGCGGATGGGGGAGGGTGTCTGTAGATGCTGCAGGTGGAGGGGGGGCAGATGCGGGGGGGTCCGGATGGGGAAGGGTTGGGACATGCTGCGGGTGGGGGAGAGACAGAAGAGTGGGGGCTGTAGATGGGGGAGGGGTCCGGAGGCACTGCAGGTGGGGGAGGGGCAGGGATGCCACGGGGGAGGGGCAGGTGCAGGGATGTTGCGGATGGGTGAAGGGTTCCAGAGGTGCTGTGGGATGGGAAGGGGCGGGGGTGCCGGGGGTGGGGTAGGGGGTCCAGAGGCACTGCAGATGGTGGAGGGGCAGGTGCGGAGGTGCCGTGGGTGGGTGAGGGGGGGACCGCGAATAGAGGAGGGTGTCTGCAGTTGCTGTGGGTGGAGGGGGCAGGTGTGGGGGGAGACATATATGGGGGGTGGATGGTGGAGGGGGTCTGGAGGTGCTGTGGGTGGTGGGGGAGTGGGAGCCGCTGGTGGTGCAGGGGGTCTGGAGGCACAGCGTGTGGGGGAGGGGTGGAGTGTCGCATGTGGTGGAGGGGAAGGTGCGGAGGTGTGGTGCATTGGGGAGGGGTCTGGAGGCGCTGCGGGTACTGTACCTGCCAAAAAGGTAGTTGGAGGGTATGCAGTAACAGGGCCAGGACAGGGGTGACGGGGCCAGGACAGGGGTGACGGAGCCAGGACAGGGGCGACGGGGCCAGGACAGGGGCGTCGGGGCCAGGATAGGGGCGACGGGGCCAGGAGCGACAGGGCCAGGGTAGGGGTGGCAGGACCAGGATTTGGTTGACAGGGCCAGGATAGGGGTGACAGGGACATGACAGAACACAGGGCACGGGAGAGATTGGTATTAGGGACAAAACAGTGGTGACAGACAGATGTGTCTTACCGGAGTCACTGCTGCTGGCTGCTGCTGTTCCACTCCAACCTGTTTGGATCTGCTGCTGGTGGAGACTTGGCATGGTTGACTCTCTCAGGCTGGAGTCCTGCTTCCTCTGCCCGTCCGCATCCCTCTCCCCCACTCCTCAGTCACACACCGCGGACCTCGCGCGGCTGCCGGGCACTGTGGTAAGGGGAGACTGGGAGTGACTGGTTAGCCCCCAGGAGACGCTGCGGCTGGAGGGAGGAGGGGGTCATAGTATGCACGCGGCGCGGACCTCGCGGCTGCCGGGCACTATGGTAAGGGGAGACTGGGAGTGACTGGTTAGCCCCCAGGAGACGCTGCGGCTGGAGGGAGGAGGGGGTCGGAGCCTGCAAGCAGCGCGGACTTCTGCAGCGCTGCCCGCCGGCTAAAGTGTGTGAAGGAGCTGGGCACACCTCACTGCGGGTGGCAGCACTGCAGATAGCGGTGGGGTTGCCGGGGCTGGAGATAACAGAGGCAGTACGGAACCTGCACAGCCGCTGGTGCCCCACAAAACTGCAGCTAAGAAGCGTGGAGTGTGCCAGAAAGTGACGCTCCTCCGCGTCAGAGAGATCCTGCTGAGTATGCTGATGTGGGGGGTCAAGTACACAGTGAGCCGGTGCCCATCTGTCTGTATGGCATACCCCCTCACACACCCCCATACCTGCCAACTGTCCCGATTTTCGCGGGACAGTCTCATTTTTTGGGGTCTGTCCCACTGTCCCACCCGCGGGCCGCAGTGTCCCGCAGTGGGGGGGGGGGGGCAGTTGGGAAGCTCCTGTACTCGCTGTTCTGCTTAGCATGCACACAGTGTCTATTTAGTGGAGACAGAGGGAGAGGGGGCATCAGGGGGTACGGATTAAGGGTGGGCTCAGGGGGTACGTACCCCGGTCCTCACAGTTTTAGGGGCCCCCCCGGCTGGAGTAGCTCTGCCCCAGCTCTGAAGCTCCCCCATCCTGCCAGCAACAGCAGCAGCATTGTGCTATAGTCAGCACATGCTGCTGCGTGTAGGCAGCTCTGTGGTGTTGCAGGGAGGCAGCAGCCTCCCTGCTGTCTTCTGCCTGTGCGGGTGTGTAGGGGAAAGCAACCACCCCCTCTGGATTTACCCCTAGCTGAGGGGCCAAAATCCCATTAAAAAAAAAGATCCCGGAATTTGCATAAGGGGGCGTGGCCACGAGGGCCGCAATTAGGCCACGCCCTCAAACCCACAGCAGGCACAGCAATGAGATATGGTTCCTGTCTCAAGTGCCCTGGGCCCCCCGGACTCATAATCCGCCACTGGGGGCATGCCTGCAGCTCACAGAGCGCTGGGCATGCCCCCTCACTGACGAAAACAGGGGCGTGGCTCGCGATCGCGGGTCCACCCGCGAAGCCACGCCCCCTTTCCCGTTGGCCATGCCCCTTTTTGCTGTGCGTGTGTCCCTCCTGCCTGAAGAAAGTTGGGAGGTCTGCACCCCTGACTATGCCATGCCCATACCATCTGCTCCTGCTCCAAGTCTCCTATAGATTTGCCCAGATCTGACACTCATTTGACTAACTCCGCCCAGTGTTTTGACTCCGCCCAGCGTTAGCAAATGAAGCACAAAGTCACAGATCTGGGCAATTATATAGGAGATATATATATATATATATATATATATATATAGTAACATAGTATCTAAGGTTGAAAAAAGTCAATTTGTCCATCGAGTTCAACCTATTTGTGGTCTCCTATGCAGGATTATTTGGTATCAAATTTTGACTGATGCTGATGTCTACCGTTACATTTTATCCCTCTTTTATAATAACTATAGTGCGTGACTATGCACCATAACACTGGATATCCTTATCCATTAGGAATTTATCTAACCCATTCTTAAAGGTGTTGACAGATTCTGCCATTACAACTCCCTCAGGCAGGGAATTCCAAACAAGTATCGTCCTTACCGTGAAAAAGCCTTTACGCCGTATTGTGCGGAATCTCCTCTCCTCTATCCTGAGCGTATGTCCACAAGTTCTCTGTATTGATCTAACCAAAAACAGATCCTGCGCAAGATCTGTGTATTGTCCCCTTATATATTTGTAGATGTTGATCATGTCCCCTCTTAGTCTCCTCTTTTCCAATGTAAACATGCCTAGCCTTGCAAGCCTTTCCTCGTATTCCAGCATCTCCATGCCTTTAATTAGTTTGGTCACCCGCCTCTGAACCTTTTCTAGCTCCAGGATATACTTTTTGTAGTATGGTGCCCAGAATTGTACACAGTATTCAAGGTGTGGCCTCACTAGTGATTTATACAAAGGGAGTATAACACTCTCGTCCCTAGCATCAATTCCCCATTTTATGCATGCTAATATCTTATTAGCCTTCTTTGCTGCAATCCTACTTTGGGTACTACTGCTTAGTTTGCTATCTATGAGGACACCTAAGTCCTTTTCCAGTACAGAATCCCCTAATTTTACCCCATTTAGTATGTAGGTGTTATTTTTGTTCTTGTTACCACAGTGCATTCCCTTACACTTGTCTGTATTGAAGCGCATTCTCCATTTCGCTGCCCATGCTTCTAATTGAACTAAGTCATTCTGAAGTGACTCAGCATCCCCCTCCGTATTTATAACTTTACACAATTTGGTATCATCTGCAAAAATTGACACCATGCTCTCTAGATCTTCTGTTAGGTCATTAATGAAAATATTGAACAATAGCGGTCCTAATACTGAGCCTTGTGGCACACCACTTGACACTTCCGTCCAATTTGAAAATGATCCATTGACCACAACGCGCTGCTCCCTATTATCTAACCAATTTTTGATCCAAGTGCATATTGTGCTTACTAGCCCTATTTCTTGTAGCTTGTAGATAAGTCTCATGTGTGGTACAGTGTCTAAAGCTTTTGCAAAGTCTAAAAAGATTACATCCACCTCTTTACCCTGATCTAAGTTTGCACTTACTGTTTCATAAAAGCCAAGTAAGTTGGTTTGACAGGATCTGTCCTTCACAAATCCATGTTGATTCCTTTTAATGACCTTATTGACTTCAAGGAACTTCTGAATACTATCTCTTAGAATACCTTAAAAATACTTTCCCCACTACGGATGTAAGACTAACTGGTCTATAATTACCTGGTTCAGCTTTACTTCCCTTTTTTAATATAGACACTACTTCCGCTATACGCCAGTCTTTGGGAACCATACCTGATATTACTGAATCCTTAAAGATCAAAAATAGCGGTTTTGCAAATTCAGAGTGAAGCTCCATTAGAACCCTTGGGTGGATTCCATCGGGACCCGGTGAATTCTTAATCTTTAAATGTTTTAATCAGTCACAGACTACCTCCTCGCTTAAATAAGTACCTATCAGTGGGATATTCTCATTATTGAGATTATGTGTTAGTCCCTGAATTGGGTCCTCTCTAGTAAATACTGTTGAAAAAAACTAATTTAGTGTGTCCGCTATGTCATTATCCTTTTTGCTTAAGACTCCCAACTTGTCTTTATATATATATATGCAGACATAAGCAAATATGCAAGTATTTTAACTAGACCATCATGCCATGAAAGTTCACAAGTGCTGTTGTAAAAATAAAGGTATACTGGTCCTGTCTTGTATGCTGCAAATACAGGGGTGCTGTTAAAATAAATATACACTAGCCCTGTCCTGTATGCTGTTAAAATACAGGGGTGCTGTTGTAAAAATAAAGGTACACTGGTCCTGTCTTGTATGCTGCAAATACAGGGGTGCTGTGAAAATAAATGTACATTGGCCCTGTCTTATATGCTGTAAAAATACAGGGTTGTTGTGAAAATAAATGCACACTGGCCCTGTCTTGTATGCTGTAAAAATACAGGGGTGTTGTAAAATAAATTTACACTGGCCCTGTCCTGTATGCTGTAAAACTACAGGGGTGCTGTGAAAATAAATGTACACTGGCCCTGTCCTGTATGCTGTCAAAATACAGGGGTGCGGTGAAAATAAAGGGGCACTGTTCTGTGTGCTGTAATAATAAAGGAGTGCTGTCCTGTGAAATGGAGAACAAAAATTTGGAGGAGAAAATAGTGAAAGATCAGGAACCACTTCCAATTCCTAGTATTAGTGCTGAAGCTGCTGCTGCCACCAGTCACAACATTGACAATGCAATTACATCAACGTCGTCTGCTAAGGCCGATGCCCAATGTCATAGAGGGCATGTAAAATCCAAGAAGCAAAAATTAAGAACCCCCAAAAAATTATTTGATAAGAAACGTAAAATTGACAATATGCCATTCACGACACAAAGTGGCAAGGAAAGGCTAAGGCCTTGGCCTATGTTCATGACTGGTGGTTCAGCTTCTCATAAAGGTGGAAGCCCTCCTCCCTCTCGAAAAATTAAAAACATAAAGCTTGTTAAAACACAGGAAAAAACAACTGTGCGTTCAGAGATATCACAAATCCCTAAAGAGAGTCCAATTGTGTCCGCTGATGCGATGTCTAGGCCTGACCTTCCCAAGACAGTATGGGAAGAGGAGGCTACTGCCACCATTTGTACGCCCCCTGCAAGTGCTTGGAGGAGCACCGCCAGTCCAGTTGCTGATATTGAGATTGAGGATGTAACTGTAGAAGTACACCAGGATGAGGAGGATATTGGTGTAACTGGTGCTGAGGAGGAAGTTGACGATGAGTATTCTGATGGTGATGTGGCTTGTTTGAATAAGGCAACAGTGGAGACAGTTGTTGTCCATAAAATGGGAAAGTCCATTGTCATGCCTGGCCAAAATACAAAATAAGCTACCTCTTCGGTGTGGAATTATTTCTATACAAATCCGGACAACAGGTGTCAAGCCATGTGTTGCCTTTGTCAATCATAATAAGTAGGGGTAAGGACGTTAACCACCTAGGAACATCCTCCCTTATACGTCTCCTGCAGCGCATTCATCATAAGACATTGTCAAGTTCAGAAACTTTGTGTAATAGCGTAAGCAGTCCACTGATACCTAAATTACGTGGTTTGTTTGAATAAGGCGCAAGTGGAGACAGTTGTTGTCCATGGGATGAAAAAGATGATTGTCATGCCTGGGCAAAATACCAAAAAATCCACCTATTTGGTGTGGAATTATTTTTCTATTAGGATGAGGATGTAAACACTGAAGGGGAGTGGGGAGGAATCGGAGGATTAGTATGACATCTTGCCTCTGTAGAGCAAGTTTATGCAAGGAGAGATTGCTTCTTTTTTGGTGGGGGCCCAAACACACCAATTATTTCAGCCACAGTCGTGTGGCAGACCATGTCGCTGGAATGCCTTTTGTTAAAGTGTGCATGTCCTATTTATACAACATAAGAGTGGGTGGCAGGGCCCAAGGACAATTCCACCTTGCACGTCTTGTCTTTGCCACATCATTCCAGGGGTGCTGCCCTATATGGGGTGCTGCCCCTCTGCCCTATCAGTCCAGGGGTGCTGCCCCACTACCGTTTAAGTACAGGCGTGTGGTTGCCTGTCTGCTGTGCTGTGTTATTCTCCAGGGGTGCTGCCTATGCTGTATAAGTCATGGGGTGCTGCCTATCTGATGTATAAGTCCAGAGGCGTTGCCGTATAATTCCAGGGGTGCTGCTGTACTTGAACCTAGGTTTAAATTAAAACCTAGAGCAGACTATGAAACTAGCTTCAACATCACAACCAGATTTGTGAAAACATTTAGCCGCAAAGGTGGAAATGGAAATTGCAATTTTGACTAAGTGTTTTCCAATGAGACCACATTTGTGGCCAACGTCAGTCAGACTCAGAAGAGACAGAATCATAATCCAGCACAACTGCCGGAGAAAACTAGATTTTCCAAACACACCTATGTCTATATGTCTGCCATATAATACCAGGTGTACCCTTTCTGAACCCCCTCATCTATATCTTCTAGTGTGCACAGTTGTTAGATATGAAGAGGTCATGTATGGATGGTAATTTATTACAAACAGAGCGTGCATTCCATAAGACACATTTTATTGATTTGGAGGGAGACATGTGATGTTTATGAGGTTGGCTGGATTTATATATTGATTGGAATCAGGTGAATGTGAGTGGGAAAAGTAATTGGGTCTTGGATTCGGTGAAATCTCACCAGCTAATAGAAGCAGGAGAGAGAGATAAGTACAGTTGGAGGTTTGTGAGTGTTTTTATGGTGACCGGTTGTGGATGTTAATGTTAAAGTAGAAAGATAAGTAAAAATCTCATGAGTGTTAATAAGAGGGGAGTGAATAATTGAGGTGTTAGAGATGAAGGGTGAAAGAGGGTGAGATACAAGGTGAAAAGGTTGGGTGATGGACTGGTATGATTTTATGAACTGGTGGGGGGTTTACCACCATTTAAAACTATACATGCTAGAGGATAGTCTGATAGAACGAAGGAGATCATTTCATTGATGGGGAGAAGTCTTGGATTCACAGAGAGAGGTGATTACCAGAAGGGAGAAAAGGCAACAGTCATAGGCGGACCGGAGAGGGTAGGACAGAGTATGTATAGAGATAAGGGTTGGAGATTTTGGGAGCAGTGGAGTTGAAGATGGCCTTGTATGGAAAGGTGAGGAGTTTGGAGAGGCACCTGTAGGGGAAGGGGAGCCAGCATAGGGCTTGGCAGACAGGGGAAGCAGATGTGGAGTAGCAGGAGAAGAAGATAAATCTATCAGCAGCAATGAGTACAGATTACATAGAAACATAGAATTTGAAGACAAATAAGAACCACTTGGCCCATCTAGTTTGTCCACTGAGACAGGAGTGGGGGAGGCCTGTAAGGAGAATGTTGCAGTAGTCAATGTGAGTGAGTGCTGCTGTTCTCCTGTATGTATGTGTATATATTGGTAACATAACACTGTTTTATGCAGAATATAGAATCTGTTATTATGTAATTATTACTGTAGTTACTACAAACTTTTTTCCAAATGTAATGATATTACAGGTTGAGTATCCCTTATCCAAAATGCTGGGGACCAGAAGAATTTTGGATATCGGATTTTTCCATATTTTGGAATAATTGCATACCATAAGGAGATATCATGGCGATGGGACCTAAGTCTAAGCACAGAATGCATTTATGTTTTATATACACCTTATACACCCAGCCTGAAGGTAATTTTAGCTAATATTAACTGCATTAAACAAAGTTTGTGTACATACACACAATTCATTTATGTTTCATATACACCTTATATACACAGCCTTAAGGTAATTTAATATAATATTTTTAATAACTTTGTGTATTAAACAAAGTTTATGTACATTGAGCCATCAGAAAACAAAGGTTTCACTATCTCACTCTCACTCAAAAAATTCCGTATTTCGGAATATTTGGATATGGGATACTCAACCTGTATAACTTTAATAATTACTTACGTATATACCGTATCAAGATTTTCCTTTTAGAACTATAATAACGTCTGCAATAAATTTAAATTTAGACTAAGGTTTAGTAGATGCTGGACTATTATCATCACCATGACTGGTAGCAGCAGGTTGGTGTTTTCTAAACTGATTGTTATCCATTTTAACTGTGTTAATTACAGGGTTAGATGTACATGAAGAAAGCGCACTAGGGTACAGTGCACCAAATAGTACAAACAATAGAACTTAACTATATATTGTTTATATATATTTTTTTTTATAACTTGCAGCTCCTTTAAAAATGCATGAATTACAGGGTTTATAGATGCACATGAAAAAAGCACACTAGGGTACAGCGCACCAAATAGTACAAACAATAGAACTTAACTATATTTGTATTTTTCTGTTTTTTTTAAACTTGCAGTTCGCAGATCACTGCATAGAATCACAGGGCTTATAGATACGCATGAACACAGCGCACCAAACAGTACAATTTACAGTAGAGTACAGAGCAGCATACAGCAGCCTATACACACTGGCTATTCAGCACAGCCCATTGTGAACCTCTGGACACAGCACAGTTATTATAATATTAATATATATAGCAGAGTTAACTAGAGATGAGCGGGTTCGGTTCCTCGGAAACCGAACCCGCCCGAACTTCAGGTTTTTTTACACGGGTCCGAGCGACTCGGATCTTCCCGCCTTGCTCGGTTAACCTGAGCGCGCCCGAACGTCATCATCCCGCTGTCGGATTCTCGCGAGGCTCGGATTCTATAGCGAGACTCGGATTCTATATAAGGAGCCGTGCGTCGCCGCCATTTTCACACGTGCATTGAGATTGATAGGGAGAGGACGTGGCTGGCGTCCTCTCTGTTTATAGAGAGTGAGACTAGAGTAGAGAGAGACACAGTATTATTTAATTTTGGGGAGCATTAGGAGGAGTACTACTACTTGCTGAAGTGATAGTGTGACTGTATATCTGACTTGTGGGGGAGACAGTGGGGAGCAGTTAGAGTCTGAGAGCAGGAGTAGAGTCTGAGAGCAGGAGTACATATTTTAACGTACAGTGCACACTTTTGCTGGCACTCTGCTGCCAGAGTGCCACACTGCCATTGTGACCACACTGACCACCAGTATATATTGTGATTGTCTGCTTAGGAGTACTACTTGCAAGTTGCTGATAGTGTGACCAGTGACCTGACCACCAGTTTAATTAATCACCACCAGTTTAATATATATATATATATATATATATATAATTGTATATAATATATATATAATTGTATATGTATACCACCTACCCGTGTTTTTTTTTTTCTTTCTTCTTGATACATACTACTATAGTAGCTTACTGTAGCAGTCTGCGGTGCTGCTGAGCTGACAGTGTCCAGCAGGTCCGTCATCAGTCATTACATAATAAATATATATACCTGTCCGGCTGCAGTACTAGTGATATTATATATATATATATATATTAATTTCATCTCATTATCATCCAGTCTATATTAGCAGCAGACACAGTACGGTAGTCCACGGCTGTAGCTACCTCTGTGTCGGCAGTCGCTGGTCCATCCATAATTGTATACCACCTACCCGTGTTTTTTTTTTTTCTCTTTCTTCTTGATACTGTACATACTACTATAGTAGCTTACTGTAGCAGTCTGCGGTGCTGCTGAGCTGACAGTGTCCAGCAGGTCTGTCATCAGTCATTACATAATAAATATATATACCTGTGCGGCTGCAGTACTAGTGATATTATATATATATATATATTAATTTCATCTCATTATCATCCAGTCTATATTAGCAGCAGACACAGTACGGTAGTCCACGGCTGTAGCTACCTCTGTGTCGGCAGTCGCTGGTCCATCCATAATTGTATACCACCTACCCGTGTTTTTTTTTTTTTCTCTTTCTTCTTGATACATACTACTATAGTAGCTTACTGTAGCAGTCTGCGGTGCTGCTGAGCTGACAGTGTCCAGCAGGTCCGTCATCAGTCATTACATAATAAATATATATACCTGTCCGGCTGCAGTACTAGTGATATTATATATATATATATATATTAATTTCATCTCATTATCATCCAGTCTATATTAGCAGCAGACACAGTACGGTAGTCCACGGCTGTAGCTACCTCTGTGTCGGCAGTCGCTGGTCCATCCATAATTGTATACCACCTACCCGTGGTTTTTTTTTTCTCTTTCTTCTTGATACATACTACTATAGTAGCTTACTGTAGCAGTCTGCGGTGCTGCTGAGCTGACAGTGTCCAGCAGGTCCGTCATCAGTCATTACATAATAAATATATATACCTGTCCGGCTGCAGTACTAGTGATATTATATATATATATATATATATATATATATTAATTTCATCTCATTATCATCCAGTTTATATTAGCAGCAGACACAGTACGGTAGTCCACGGCTGTAGCTACCTCTGTGTCGGCAGTCGCTGGTCCATCCATAATTGTATACCACCTACCCGTGGTTTTTTTTTTTCTCTTTCTTCTTGATACATACTACTATAGTAGCTTACTGTAGCAGTCTGCGGTGCTGCTGAGCTGACAGTGTCCAGCAGGTCCGTCATCAGTCATTACATAATAAATATATATACCTGTGTGGCTGCAGTACTAGTGATATTATATATATATATATATTAATTTCATCTCATTATCATCCAGTCTATATTAGCAGCAGACACAGTACGGTAGTCCACGGCTGTAGCTACCTCTGTGTCGGCAGTCGCTGGTCCATCCATAATTGTATACCACCTACCCGTGTTTTTTTTTTTCTCTTTCTTCTTGATACATACTACTATAGTAGCTTACTGTAGCAGTCTGCGGTGCTGCTGAGCTGACAGTGTCCAGCAGGTCCGTCATCAGTCATTACATAATAAATATATATACCTGTGCGGCTGCAGTACTAGTGATATTATATATATATATATATATATATTAATTTCATCTCATTATCATCCAGTCTATATTAGCAGCAGACACAGTACGGTAGTCCACGGCTGTAGCTACCTCTGTGTCGGCAGTCGCTGGTCCATCCATAAGTATACTAGTATCCATCCATCTCCATTGTTTACCTGAGGTGCCTTTTAGTTGTACCTATTAAAATATGGAGAACAAAAATGTTGAGGTCCCAAAATTAGGGAAAGATCAAGATCCACTTCCACCTCGTGCTGAAGCTGCTGCCACTAGTCATGGCCGAGACGATGAAATGCCAGCAACGTCGTCTGCCAAGGCCGATGCCCAATGTCATAGTACAGAGCATGTAAAATCCAAAACACCAAATATCAGTAAAAAAAGGACTCCAAAATCTAAAATAAAATTGTCGGAGGAGAAGCGTAAACTTGCCAATATGCCATTTACCACACGGAGTGGCAAGGAATGGCTGAGGCCCTGGCCTATGTTCATGGCTAGTGGTTCAGCTTCACATGAGGATGGAAGCACTCAGCCTCTCGCTAGAAAAATGAAAAGACTCAAGCTGGCAAAAGCACCGCAAAGAACTGTGCGTTCTTCCAAATCCCAAATCCACAAGGAGAGTCCAATTGTGTCGGTTGCGACGCCTGACCTTCCCAACACTGGACGTGAAGAGCATGCGCCTTCCACCATTTGCACGCCCCCTGCAAGTGCTGGAAGGAGCACCCGCAGTCCAGTTCCTGATAGTCAGATTGAAGATGTCAGTGTTGAAGTACACCAGGATGAGGAGGATATGGGTGTTGCTGGCGCTGGGGAGGAAATTGACAAGGAGGATTCTGATGGTGAGGTGGTTTGTTTAAGTCAGGCGCCCGGGGAGACACCTGTTGTCCGTGGGAGGAATAGGGCCGTTGACATGCCTGGTGAAAATACCAAAAAAAATCAGCTCTTCGGTGTGGAAGTATTTAAACAGAAATGCGGACAACATTTGTCAAGCCGTGTGTTGCCTTTGTCAAGCTGTAATAAGTAGGGGTAAGGACGTTAACCACCTCGGAACATCCTCCCTTATACGTCACCTGCAGCGCATTCATAATAAGTCAGTGACAAGTTCAAAAACTTTGGGCGACAGCGGAAGCAGTCCACTGACCAGTAAATCCCTTCCTCTTGTAACCAAGCTCACGCAAACCACCCCACCAACTCCCTCAATGTCAATTTCCTCCTTCCCCAGGAATGCCAATAGTCCTGCAGGCCATGTCACTGGCAATTCTGATGAGTCCTCTCCTGCCTGGGATTCCTCCGATGCATCCTTGCGTGTAACGCCTACTGCTGCTGGCACTGCTGTTGTTGCTGCTGGGAGTCGATGGTCATCCCAGAGGGGAAGTCGTAAGCCCACTTTTACTACTTCCACCAAGCAATTGACTGTCCAACAGTCCTTTGCGAGGAAGATGAAATATCACAGCAGTCATCCTGTTGCAAAGCGGATAACTGAGGCCTTGACAACTATGTTGGTGTTAGACGTGCGTCCGGTATCTGCCGTTAGTTCACAGGGAACTAGACAATTTCTTGAGGTAGTGTGCCCCCGTTACCAAATACCATCTAGGTTCCACTTCTCTAGGCAGGCGATACCGAGAATGTACACGGACGTCAGAAAAAGACTCACCAGTGTCCTAAAAAATGCAGTTGTACCCAATGTCCACTTAACCACGGACATGTGGACAAGTGGAGCAGGGCAGGGTCAGGACTATATGACTGTGACAGCCCACTGGGTAGATGTATGGACTCCCGCCGCAAGAACAGCAGCGGCGGCACCAGTAGCAGCATCTCGCAAACGCCAACTCTTTCCTAGGCAGGCTACGCTTTGTATCACCGGTTTCCAGAATACGCACACAGCTGAAAACCTCTTAGGGCAACTGAGGAAGATCATCGCGGAATGGCTTACCCCAATTGGACTCTCCTGTGGATTTGTGGCATCGGACAACGCCAGCAATATTGTGTGTGCATTAAATATGGGCAAATTCCAGCACGTCCCATGTTTTGCACATACCTTGAATTTGGTGGTGCAGAATTTTTAAAAAAACGACAGGGGCGTGCAAGAGATGCTGTCGGTGGCCAGAAGAATTGCCGGACACTTTCGGCGTACAGGCACCACGTACAGAAGACTGGAGCACCACCAAAAACGCCTGAACCTGCCCTGCCATCATCTGAAGCAAGAAGTGGTAACGAGGTGGAATTCAACCCTCTATATGCTTCAGAGGTTGGAGGAGCAGCAAAAGGCCATTCAAGCCTATACAATTGAGCACGATATAGGAGGTGGAATGTACCTGTCTCAAGCGCAGTGGAGAATGATTTCAACGTTGTGCAAGGTTCTGCAACCTTTTGAACTTGCCACACGTGAAGTCAGTTCAGACACTGCCAGCCTGAGTCAGGTCATTCCCCTCATCAGGCTTTAGCAGTAGAAGCTGGAGGCATTGAAGGAGGAGCTAAAAGGGAGCGATTCCGCTAGGCATGTGGGACTTGTGGATGGAGCCCTTAATTCGCTTAACAAGGATTCACGGGTGGTCAATCTGTTGAAATCAGAGCACTACATTTTGGCCACCGTGCTCGATCCTAGATTTAAAACCTACCTTGGATCTCTCTTTCCGGCAGACACAAGTCTGCTGGGGTTCAAAGACCTGCTGGTGACAAAATTGTCAAGTCAAGCGGAACGCGACCTGTCAACATCTCCTCCTTCACAATCTCCCGCAACTGGGGGTGCGAGGAAAAGGCTCAGAATTCCGAGCCCACCCGCTGGCGGTGATGCAGGGCAGTCTGGAGCGACTGCTGATGCTGACATCTGGTCCGGACTGAAGGACCTGACAACGATTACGGACATGTCGTCTACTGTCACTGCATATGATTCTGTCACCATTGAAAGAATGGTGGAGGATTATATGAGTGACCGCATCCAAGTAGGCACGTCAGACAGTCCGTACTTATACTGGCAGGAAAAAGAGGCAATTTGGAGGCCCTTGCACAAACTGGCTTTATTCTACCTAAGTTGCCCTCCCACAAGTGTGTACTCCGAAAGAGTGTTTAGTGCCGCCGCTCACCTTGTCAGCAATCGGCGTACGAGGTTACTTCCAGAAAATGTGGAGAAGATGATGTTCATTAAAATGAATTATAATCAATTCCTCCGTGGAGACATTGACCAGCAGCAATTGCCTCCACAAAGTACACAGGGAGCTGAGATGGTGGATTCCAGTGGGGACGAATTGATAATCTGTGAGGAGCGGGATGTACACGGTGATATATCGGAGGATGATGATGAGGTGGACATCTTGCCTCTGTAGAGCCAGTTTGTGCAAGGAGAGATTAATTGCTTCTTTTTCGGTGGGGGTCCAAACCAACCCGTCATTTCAGTCACAGTCGTGTGGCAGACCCTGTCACTGAAATGATGGGTTGGTTAAAGTGTGCATGTCCTGTTTATACAACATAAGGGTGGGTGGGAGGGCCCAAGGACAATTCCATCTTGCACCTCTTTTTTCTTTCATTTTTATTTGCGTCATGTGCTGTTTGGGGAGTGTTTTTTGGAAGGGCCATCCTGCGTGACACTGCAGTGCCACTCCTAGATGGGCCAGGTGTTTGTGTCGGCCACTAGGGTCGCTTATCTTACTCACACAGCTACCTCATTGCGCCTCTTTTTTTCTTCTTTGCGTCATGTGCTGTTTGGGGAGTGTTTTTTGGAAGGGCCATCCTGCGTGACACTGCAGTGCCACTCCTAGATGGGCCAGGTGTTTGTGTCGGCCACTAGGGTCGCTTATCTTACTCACACAGCTACCTCATTGCGCCTCTTTTTTTCTTCTTTGCGTCATGTGCTGTTTGGGGAGTGTTTTTTGGAAGGGCCATCCTGCGTGACACTGCAGTGCCACTCCTAGATGGGCCAGGTGTTTGTGTCGGCCACTAGGGTCGCTTAGCTTACTCACACAGCTACCTCATTGCGCCTCTTTTTTTCTTCTTTGCGTCATGTGCTGTTTGGGGAGTGTTTTTTGGAAGGGCCATCCTGCGTGACACTGCAGTGCCACTCCTAGATGGGCCAGGTGTTTGTGTCGGCCACTAGGGTCGCTTATCTTACTCACACAGCTACCTCATTGCGCCTCTTTTTTTCTTCTTTGCGTCATGTGCTGTTTGGGGAGTGTTTTTTGGAAGGGCCATCCTGCGTGACACTGCAGTGCCACTCCTAGATGGGCCAGGTGTTTGTGTCGGCCACTAGGGTCGCTTAGCTTACTCACACAGCTACCTCATTGCGCCTCTTTTTTTCTTCTTTGCGTCATGTGCTGTTTGGGGAGTGTTTTTTGGAAGGGCCATCCTGCGTGACACTGCAGTGCCACTCCTAGATGGGCCAGGTGTTTGTGTCGGCCACTAGGGTCGCTTATCTTACTCACACAGCTACCTCATTGCGCCTCTTTTTTTCTTCTTTGCGTCATGTGCTGTTTGGGGAGTGTTTTTTGGAAGGGCCATCCTGCGTGACACTGCAGTGCCACTCCTAGATGGGCCAGGTGTTTGTGTCGGCCACTAGGGTCGCTTATCTTACTCACACAGCTACCTCATTGCGCCTCTTTTTTTCTTCTTTGCGTCATGTGCTGTTTGGGGAGTGTTTTTTGGAAGGGCCATCCTGCGTGACACTGCAGTGCCACTCCTAGATGGGCCAGGTGTTTGTGTCGGCCACTAGGGTCGCTTATCTTACTCACACAGCTACCTCATTGCGCCTCTTTTTTTCTTCTTTGCATCATGTGCTGTTTGGGGAGTGTTTTTTGGAAGGGCCATCCTGCGTGACACTGCAGTGCCACTCCTAGATGGGCCAGGTGTTTGTGTCGGCCACTAGGGTCGCTTAGCTTACTCACACAGCTACCTCATTGCGCCTCTTTTTTTCTTCTTTGCGTCATGTGCTGTTTGGGGAGTGTTTTTTGGAAGGGCCATCCTGCGTGACACTGCAGTGCCACTCCTAGATGGGCCAGGTGTTTGTGTCGGCCACTAGGGTCGCTTAGCTTAGTCATCCAGCGACCTTGGTGCAAATTTTAGGACTAAAAATAATATTGTGAGGTGTGAGGTGTTCAGAATAGACTGAAAATGAGTGGAAATTATGGTTTTTGAGGTTAATAATACTTTGGGATCAAAATGACCCCCAAATTCTATGATTTAAGCTGTTTTTTAGTGTTTTTTGAAAAAAACACCCGAATCCAAAACACACCCGAATCCGACAAAAAAAATTCGGTGAGGTTTTGCCAAAACGCGGTCGAACCCAAAACACGGCCGCGGAACCGAACCCAAAACCAAAACACAAAACCCGAACAATTTCAAGTGCACATCTCTAGAGTTAACGCTGCATACAGAAGTTACAGTTACACACACACTGTTATTCTTAGTGCCTCCACACTGGCAAAACAGCCCCTTGTAAGACTCTGGACACAACAGTTATGTTAGCACAGCGTATGTATCCCATATACAGTCACACTCTTCTTAAACAGTACACAGCACTCCTCTTTTGGGTAAGCAGCTGCAATTGCATCCTTCTAATTTAAATACTAAGTTACCTTATAGTCTGACGCCAGGATTATTTGTGTTTTTTATAAACAGTACACACAGTGCCACACAGATCAGCAGAGTTTAGCGCGGCATGCAGTAGCGTGCATTACTGGGAAATGGCGCAGAGTCCCAGCCGCGGCACCTTTTATAGAATCCAAGTCTCGCGAGAATCCGACGCTGGGACGCTGGGGCGATGACGTTCTGCCTTGCACTGGGATCTGAGTCTGGTGTAAACACCTGAGCTACAGCTCGGGTGCACTCGGATCCCCAGTGCTCGGAGCGGCTTGGAATCCATAGAGTCTGAACTGCTCATCCCTAATTAGAAGCCTTTCGCATTACAGTATGTTGGGGCAGAGAGATATATACGAGATAGCCGGCGCATCCTTTTCTTGGGAGTTCTTATACCGACTTCTTTATTTACGTGTCTGTATCAAGCCGGACCTCTGGAATAGTCTTTCTTTTGTCCACACCTAATGGGTCATCTGCCGGGAAAAGCATTCCATACACTAGATGTTACTAAGCTGGAAAACATTCTTTGCATCCACCTTTCCCTGCCTTTTGCTGCATTCATTATTCTCTTCTCATTTCTTTTCCAAATCCTTCCATTAATCTTTATTGTCCTACTCTCCACTTCCCCCACATCCCCCATACACTTTAATCCTTCTTCTCAGCAATGCCTCCAGGTATTAAAGAGTGACTATATCACCTCCACTATTAATTGATATGTTCCAGAAATGTAGCAGGAAATAACAGCTCCATAAAATCAAACAGAAGTGATCAATGGCAGTGTTAATCAGTCCTATTAAAATTGCTTGTAGTGAGCCTCTAGGAAACAGGTTATTTTCATTACAGAAAAGGGATTAGGACAGATATCATCAAATGTATAAAAGAGCATAGAGAAAGAACGAGAAGAAATGACAGACTCTGTAGAAGAAGAAAATAACAGAATGCCATCCAGCAGAGCAGTGTTTCTGCTTCTAACAAGCAATGCTCGCACTCGGTCACTTGGCCTAATTAGGCTATGGAATGTTCTCTGCAGTGTGTAAACTATATCATATTAGTGTGGGGGTGTAGTGGGGGGTGGGGTGTAACCATTTGCAACCAGGGTCCTCATTAAGCTATGTTAATCATATTTGTTCATAACCATGATATCTTCTGGCACATAATTCTTTGCTCCCACTTTCATACTTAACTTCTTATGCCTGAATATAAGACCGTTACTATATATGTATCCTTCAGAATAGCCGTACTTTGGTGGGGAACACCACGTCCAGGGTCCGACTGGCCCACAGTTTTACAGGGGAAACCACCGGTGGGCCCCACCCCCTCCTCTAGGGATCTGGTTCCAGACTGAGCACTTGAGTTATACACTATACATAGGTTATCTTATACTGCACAGGACTATGGTGTATTCACTACAGTACATTACTGTTATTAATCTGGTACATTATCATGTATTCACTAGCAGTATTTACTATATATATTTATCAAAGGGTCCAGACCATACACTAATGGTTTGCCAAGCCTCTAAATATGGGCCCCTACCACTGCATTTCACCCGGTGGGCCCTTCATGTCCAGTCTGACACTGACCACGTCCCGCTCTGTTACATATAGCCAGAACCCCTGTTGATTACCTTCAAGACTTTGGACCAAATGTAATAGAGTGAGAGTTTCAGAAAGTGAGAGATTTGGTAAGGTTTTTCAGTTTTTTTTTAAAGTGGCAATCAGTTACACTACAAAACCAGGTTGATCTTGCTGTGTAAATGATTGCCACTTTGAAAAAAATTGCAAAACCTTACCAAATCTCTCACTTTTTGAAACTCTCACTTTATTACATTTGGCCCTTTGCTGGATTTGTAGCAAGTAAGATCAGACACCAAGTGCTATATTTACTAAACACTCGTTTACAAAGCCATGCATTTTCATCACTTTTGCCTGATGCAAAACCATTCAATTTAATATTATTGTCATTTTACATACCATGCGCAAATTTGACAAAAATGATTGGCATTAAAAACACGCCACTTAGTAGCTGTAAGGTCTTTGGGCTATATTTACTGTGTCCGATCTCTCCTGCCCTTGCAACACCAAGGGATATATTTACTAAAGGTTGATTTTCATCTATTTCAGACAGTTAAAAATCTAAAACGATGTTGTACTTTCAGGGCTAAAACACACGTTTACTAACATTTAAAATGTAACATCAAACATCATCTGTTAGTAAATGTGTGTTTCAGCCCCTGAAACCCGACAATGATTAAGAATGATTTTAATGGATTTAAAATAGATGAAAATTGACCTTCAGTAAATAAACTCCCAAATGTCATCAGCAGAATGTGACTGCTGGGGTCCTGGTAAAGGAAGTGGTGGGGGACCCAGAGAACAGACCCTCCCCATAGTACACTTATTGGGAAGTGAGGGAATTTGGTAAAGTTTTAAAATAAAAGGGAATACTTTTAATAATTGTTTAATTAAAGAAGAAAATGAATCCAGAGTAGTAAATGAAGTAGTACATTTCAGAGTGGATCTTTTTTTTTTTTTTTTTTACCAGGGAGAAGGCATCATATTACAGAATGTATTTATCAACATTTATTTATAGTGTCGGCATACTCCACAGTGGTTTAGTCTGAATAGATATTGATGTTTATTATTTCAGAAATTGCTAAATAAATTAGTTGTTCTATTTTGGAAGTATGCAAGAGGCGCCCGGAGCTCTCAGATGACTTCTGATTTCTGCAGTTATTTCATTTACTAATACAGTATATCTCCCAACATTTTTAAAAGCAAAATCTGGATAGAGGACCTTATTCAGCTTCATTAGCAGTTTTGATAAAATTGCAAAACTGCTAATGAAAAAATATTGCATGCTGGGGGCCACCCAGCACAGGGCAAGGCCACCCAGCATGCAAATGCCCGGCAGTGATGCGATTGCATCACTGAATTGTGAATGACCCCCTGCCTCAGCAGCCTGGCTGCGAAGGCAGGCGCAGAACGGACATTTTTCAGGTCGCATCGGCCACATGTGATGTCACACGGCTGCCCCAAACCCGCCCCCAATTGTGCATCGTTACGTTATGCAACCGCAATGTGAGAGTTTGCACACGTGCAGGTCAGCCCCTGCACGTGCGCACTTGTCAAACAAATGGGAGAATGCGATTGCATCACATCTCCGTTTTTATTACTGAATAAGGCCCAGAATTTGCTCAAATCACATCCCTAATATTCCCAAATTGCCACGGGTTTATCCACCACCATGCCTCCTTCTCCACTTTCTAATTGGCCACATCTCTTTGGAAGTCAGAGAATTTGGACATTTTCATAAAAATCAGTACTACTGAAAAATATGCAGTAAACAGATACCGCCAGGCATAATACATGGTTACTATAAAAGAAATAGACAAGTTCATCATTTATATAAGCCAAAGTATTATTGTGTGATAAGAGGGCTTGTGTCTCACCACAATTGCCCACATTCTGGTAGAATCAGCTCCGTCCAAGGGAGAAGAAAACAAGTCCTGCACATTCTGCACCTGTAGTGGAGGTTTATAATTACGGGCTTTCTGAATTGAACAGCTGCAACTGGAGAAACAGAAGACCGAGTTTTCCAGCTCTCCCAGAGACAGCAGGGAAGCAGGTGCAGGAGAGGAGTTTAAAAATCCAATTTACCCATTTACCCACAATGCATTGAACTGGTGCCTGTTAGAGGACAGTGAGCAGGGCTGAGTTTATAGCGCCAGGGACTGTGGACATTGGTCGTGCCAGAAGGGTCTGGCAACACTTCCCCCCATTTGCCATGCCATCTCCCTGTACTGGGGCCCAGCAGAGCGATTAGCGCCCCTGACTGGAGCAAGAAATTTACGAACACTGGTTGTTGATGCAAAGGGAAATGTTTTGGGAGGCCACCTGTATCAGGGGAACAAGGGGCTCATGTCCATGAGATATACACGTGCAGCCCTAAGAAGTCATCAACACGTGCAAGTTTAGAATGACCGATTTCAAAACAGTCTGTATGGAAAATTTTGTGGAGATGATTGCAAATGTTTCTGTATAATCTACAGTTACTGCAAAGTAACGACGGCAAACTCATGCGTCATTCTTTCTGTGTTTGGAATGAATTGGATTATTGTATTGATATCAGCCGAATGACAAAAGGCTCGCACATAGGGGGTAATTCCAAGTTGATCGCAGCAGGAAATTTTTTAGCAGTTGGGCAAAACCATGTGCACTGCAGGGGAGGCAGATATAACATGTGTAGAGAGAGTTAGGGTGTGTACACACGGTGAGATTTTTTCTTGAGATTTTAACTATATAGTCAAAATCGCAAGAAAAGTTAGTGCAAATCGCAAGGTGAAAGTCACCTTGCGATCACGATGCGCGGCCCCGCCAGGTTGGCATCGCAAGAAAAGATAGACTGTGCAGGCAAGTCAATCCTTGCTAGATCGGTGTACTATCTAGTTCATCTCACATGTCAATGACATCTCACATAAGCCAAAATCTCACATTAGCCAAAATCGTAAGCACACATAGTCCATATCTCAAGAAAAGTTAGTCAAAATTAGAGATGAGCGGGTTCGGTTTCTCTGAATCCGAACCCGCCCGAACTTCATGGTTTTTTTCACGGGTCCGAGCAGACTCGGATCCTCCCGCCTTGCTCGGTTAACCCGAGCGCGCCCGAACGTCATCATGACGCTGTCGGATTCTCGCGAGACTCGGATTCTATATAAGGAGCCGCGCGTCGCCGCCATTTTCACACGTGCATTGAGATTGATAGGGAGAGGACGTGGCTGGCGTCCTCTCCATTTAGATTAGAAGAGAGAGAGAGAGAGAGATTGACCTGATTTACTGGAGCTTAGGAGTACTGTAGAAGTGTAGAGAGTGCAGAGTTTACTAGTGACTGACCACAGTGACCACCAGACAGTGCAGTTTTATTTAATATATCCGTTCTCTGCCTGAAAAAAACGATACACACAGTGACTCAGTCACATACCATATCTGTGTGCACTGCTCAGCCCAGTGTGCTGCATCATCTATGTATATATATCTGACTGTGCTCAGCTCACACAGCTTATAATTGTGGGGGAGACTGGGGAGCACTGCAGTGCCAGTTATAGGTTATAGCAGGAGCCAGGAGTACATATTATATTAAAATTAAACAGTGCACACTTTTGCTGCAGGAGTGCCACTGCCAGTGTGACTGACCAGTGACCTGACCACACTGACCACCAGTATAGTTAGTAGTATACTATATTGTGATTGCCTGAAAAAGTTAAACACTCGTCGTGTGACTTCACTTGTGTGGTGTTTTTTTTTTATTCTATAAAAAACTCATTCTGCTGACAGACAGTGTCCAGCAGGTCCGTCATTATATAATATATACCTGTACGGCTGCAGTAGTGATATATATATATTTTTTATATCATTATTTATCATCCAGTCGCAGCAGACACAGTACGGTAGTTCACGGCTGTAGCTACCTCTGTGTCGGCACTCGGCAGTCCATCCATAATTGTATACCACCTACCCGTGGTTTTTTTTTCTTTCTTCTTTATACATACATACTACTACATCTCTTTATCAACCAGTCTATATTAGCAGCAGACACAGTACAGTACGGTAGTCCACGGCTGTAGCTACCTCTGTGTCGGCACTCGGCAGTCCGTCCATAATTGTATACCACCTACCCGTGGTTTTTTTTTCTTTCTTCTTTATACATACATACTACTACATCTCTTTATCAACCAGTCTATATTAGCAGCAGACACAGTACAGTACGGTAGTTCACGGCTGTAGCTACCTCTGTGTCGGCACTCGGCAGTCCGTCCATAATTGTATACCACCTACCCGTGGTTTTTTTTTCTTTCTTCTTTATACATACATACTACTACATCTCTTTATCAACCAGTCTATATTAGCAGCAGACACAGTACAGTACGGTAGTCCATGGCTGTAGCTACCTCTGTGTCGGCACTCGGCAGTCCGTCCATAATTGTATACCACCTACCCGTGGTTTTTTTTTCTTTCTTCTTTATACATACATACTACTACATCTCTTTATCAACCAGTCTATATTAGCAGCAGACACAGTACAGTACGGTAGTTCACGGCTGTAGCTACCTCTGTGTCGGCACTCGGCAGTCCGTCCATAATTGTATACCACCTACCCGAGGTTTTTTTTTCTTTCTTCTTTATACATACATACTACTACATCTCTTTATCAACCAGTCTATATTAGCAGCAGACACAGTACAGTACGGTAGTCCACGGCTGTAGCTACCTCTGTGTCGGCACTCGGCAGTCCGTCCATAATTGTATACCACCTACCCGTGGTTTTTTTTTCTTTCTTCTTTATACATACATACTACTACATCTCTTTATCAACCAGTCTATATTAGCAGCAGACACAGTACAGTACGGTAGTTCACGGCTGTAGCTACCTCTGTGTCGGCACTCGGCAGTCCGTCCATAATTGTATACCACCTACCCGTGGTTTTTTTTTCTTTCTTCTTTATACATACATACTACTACATCTCTTTATCAACCAGTCTATATTAGCAGCAGACACAGTACAGTACGGTAGTCCACGGCTGTAGCTACCTCTGTGTCGGCACTCGGCAGTCCGTCCATAATTGTATACCACCTACCCGTGGTTTTTTTTTCTTTCTTCTTTGTACATACATACTACTACATCTCTTTATCAACCAGTCTATATTAGCAGCAGACACAGTACAGTACGGTAGTTCACGGCTGTAGCTACCTCTGTGTCGGCACTCGGCAGTCCGTCCATAATTGTATACCACCTACCCGTGGTTTTTTTTTCTTTCTTCTTTATACATACATACTACTACATCTCTTTATCAACCAGTCTATATTAGCAGCAGACACAGTACAGTACGGTAGTCCACGGCTGTAGCTACCTCTGTGTCGGCACTCGGCAGTCCGTCCATAATTGTATACTAGTATCCATCCATCTCCATTGTTTACCTGAGGTGCCTTTTAGTTGTGCCTATTAAAATATGGAGAACAAAAATGTTGAGGTTCCAAAATTAGGGAAAGATCAAGATCCACTTCCACCTCGTGCTGAAGCTGCTGCCACTAGTCATGGCCGAGACGATGAAATGCCAGCAACGTCGTCTGCCAAGGCCGATGCCCAATGTCATAGTACAGAGCATGTCAAATCCAAAACACCAAATATCAGTAAAAAAAGGACTCCAAAACCTAAAATAAAATTGTCGGAGGAGAAGCGTAAACTTGCCAATATGCCATTTACCACACGGAGTGGCAAGGAACGGCTGAGGCCCTGCCTATGTTCATGGCTAGTGGTTCAGCTTCACATGAGGATGGAGGCACTCAGCCTCTCGCTAGAAAAATAAAAAGACTCAAGCTGGCAAAAGCAGTAGCACCGCAAAGAACTGTGCGTTCTTCGAAATCCCAAATCCACAAGGAGAGTCCAATTGTGTCGGTTGCGATGCCTGACCTTCCCAACACTGGACGTGAAGAGCATGCGCCTTCCACCATTTGCACGCCCCCTGCAAGTGCTGGAAGGAGCACCCGCAGTCCAGTTCCTGATAGTCAGATTGAAGATGTCAGTGTTGAAGTACACCAGGATGAGGAGGATATGGGTGTTGCTGGCGCTGGGGAGGAAATTGACCAGGAGGATTCTGATGGTGAGGTGGTTTGTTTAAGTCAGGCACCCGGGGAGACACCTGTTGTCCGTGGGAGGAATATGGCCGTTGACATGCCTGGTGAAAATACCAAAAAAATCAGCTCTTCGGTGTGGAGGTATTTCAACAGAAATGCGGACAACAGGTGTCAAGCCGTGTGTTCCCTTTGTCAAGCTGTAATAAGTAGGGGTAAGGACGTTAACCACCTCGGAACATCCTCCCTTATACGTCACCTGCAGCGCATTCATAATAAGTCAGTGACAAGTTCAAAAACTTTGGGTGACAGCGGAAGCAGTCCACTGACCAGTAAATCCCTTCCTCTTGTAACCAAGCTCACGCAAACCACCCCACCAACTCCCTCAGTGTCAATTTCCTCCTTCCCCAGGAATGCCAATAGTCCTGCAGGCCATGTCACTGGCAATTCTGATGATTCCTCTCCTGCCTGGGATTCCTCCGATGCATCCTTGCGTGTAACGCCTACTGCTGCTGGCGCTGCTGTTGTTGCTGCTGGGAGTCGATGGTCATCCCAGAGGGGAAGTCGTAAGACCACTTTTACTACTTCCACCAAGCAATTGACTGTCCAACAGTCCTTTGCGAGGAAGATGAAATATCACAGCAGTCATCCTACTGCAAAGCGGATAACTGAGGCCTTGGCATCCTGGGTGGTGAGAAACGTGGTTCCGGTATCCATCATTACTGCAGAGCCAACTAGAGACTTGTTGGAGGTACTGTGTCCCCGGTACCAAATACCATCTAGGTTCCATTTCTCTAGGCAGGCGATACCGAAAATGTACACAGACCTCAGAAAAAGAGTCACCAGTGTCCTAAAAAATGCAGCTGTACCCAATGTCCACTTAACCACGGACATGTGGACAAGTGGAGCAGGGCAGGGTCAGGACTATATGACTGTGACAGCCCACTGGGTAGATGTATGGACTCCCGCCGCAAGAACAGCAGCGGCGGCACCAGTAGCAGCATCTCGCAAACGCCAACTCTTTCCTAGGCAGGCTACGCTTTGTATCACCGCTTTCCAGAATACGCACACAGCTGAAAACCTCTTACGGCAACTGAGGAAGATCATCGCGGAATGGCTTACCCCAATTGGACTCTCCTGTGGATTTGTGGCATCGGACAACGCCAGCAATATTGTGTGTGCATTAAATATGGGCAAATTCCAGCACGTCCCATGTTTTGCACATACCTTGAATTTGGTGGTGCAGAATTATTTAAAAAACGACAGGGGCGTGCAAGAGATGCTGTCGGTGGCCAGAAGAATTGCGGGACACTTTCGGCGTACAGGCACCACGTACAGAAGACTGGAGCACCACCAAAAACTACTGAACCTGCCCTGCCATCATCTGAAGCAAGAAGTGGTAACGAGGTGGAATTCAACCCTCTATATGCTTCAGAGGTTGGAGGAGCAGCAAAAGGCCATTCAAGCCTATACAATTGAGCACGATATAGGAGGTGGAATGCACCTGTCTCAAGCGCAGTGGAGAATGATTTCAACGTTGTGCAAGGTTCTGCTGCCCTTTGAACTTGCCACACGTGAAGTCAGTTCAGACACTGCCAGCCTGAGTCAGGTCATTCCCCTCATCAGGCTTTTGCAGAAGAAGCTGGAGACATTGAAGGAGGAGCTAACACGGAGCGATTCCGCTAGGCATGTGGGACTTGTGGATGGAGCCCTTAATTCGCTTAACAAGGATTCACGGGTGGTCAATCTGTTGAAATCAGAGCACTACATTTTGGCCACCGTGCTCGATCCTAGATTTAAAGCCTACCTTGGATCTCTCTTTCCGGCAGACACAAGTCTGCTGGGGTTGAAAGACCTGCTGGTGAGAAAATTGTCAAGTCAAGCGGAACGCGACCTGTCAACATCTCCTCCTTCACATTCTCCCGCAACTGGGGGTGCGAGGAAAAGGCTCAGAATTCCGAGCCCACCCGCTGGCGGTGATGCAGGGCAGTCTGGAGCGACTGCTGATGCTGACATCTGGTCCGGACTGAAGGACCTGACAACGATTACGGACATGTCGTCTACTGTCACTGCATATGATTCTCTCACCATTGAAAGAATGGTGGAGGATTATATGAGTGACCGCATCCAAGTAGGCACGTCACACAGTCCATACTTATACTGGCAGGAAAAAGAGGCAATTTGGAGGCCCTTGCACAAACTGGCTTTATTCTACCTAAGTTGCCCTCCCACAAGTGTGTACTCCGAAAGAGTGTTTAGTGCCGCCGCTCACCTTGTCAGCAATCGGCGTACGAGGTTACATCCAGAAAATGTGGAGAAGATGATGTTCATTAAAATTAATTATAATAAATTCCTCCGCGGAGACATTGACCAGCAGCAATTGCCTCCACAAAGTACACAGGGAGCTGAGATGGTGGATTCCAGTGGGGACGAATTGATAATCTGTGAGGAGGGGGATGTACACGGTGATATATCGGAGGATGATGATGAGGTGGACATCTTGCCTCTGTAGAGCCAGTTTGTGCAAGGAGAGATTAATTGCTTCTTTTTTGGGGGGGGTCCAAACCAACCCGTCATATCAGTCACAGTCGTGTGGCAGACCCTGTCACTGAAATGATGGGTTGGTTAAAGTGTGCATGTCCTGTTTTGTTTATACAACATAAGGGTGGGTGGGAGGGCCCAAGGACAATTCCATCTTGCACCTCTTTTTTCTTTTATTTTTCTTTGCGTCATGTGCTGTTTGGGGAGGGTTTTTTGGAAGGGACATCCTGCGTGACACTGCAGTGCCACTCCTAAATGGGCCCGGTGTTTGTGTCGGCCACTAGGGTCGCTTATCTTACTCACACAGTCAGCTACCTCATTGCGCCTCTTTTTTTCTTTGCGTCATGTGCTGTTTGGGGAGGGTTTTTTGGAAGGGCCATCCTGCGTGACACTGCAGTGCCACTCCTAGATGGGCCCGGTGTTTGTGTCGGCCACTAGGGTCGCTAATCTTACTCACACAGCTACCTCATTGCGCCTCTTTTTTTCTTTGCGTCATGTGCTGTTTGGGGAGGGTTTTTTGGAAGGGACATCCTACGTGACACTGCAGTGCCACTCCTAGATGGGCCCGGTGTTTGTGTCGGCCACTAGGGTCGCTAATCTTACTCACACAGCTACCTCATTGCGCCTCTTTTTTTCTTTGCGTCATGTGCTGTTTGGGGAGGTTTTTTTGGAAGGGACATCCTGCGTGACACTGCAGTGCCACTCCTAAATGGGCCCGGTGTTTGTGTCGGCCACTAGGGTCGCTAATCTTACTCACACAGCTACCTCATTGCGCCTCTTTTTTTCTTTGCGTCATGTGCTGTTTGGGGAGGGTTTTTTGGAAGGGACATCCTGCGTGACACTGCAGTGCCACTCCTAGATGGGCCAGGTGTTTGTGTCGGCCACTAGGGTCGCTTAGCTTAGTCATCCAGCGACCTCGGTGCAAATTTTAGGACTAAAAATAATATTGTGAGGTGTGAGGTATTCAGAATAGACTGAAAATGAGTGGAAATTATGGTTTTTGAGGTTAATAATAATATGGGATCAAAATGACCCCCAAATTCTATGATTTAAGCTGTTTTTTAGGGTTTTTTGAAAAAAACACCCGAATCCAAAACACACCCGAATCCGACAAAAAAAATTCGGTGAGGTTTTGCCAAAACGCGGTCGAACCCAAAACACGGCCGCGGAACCGAACCCAAAACCAAAACACAAAACCCGGAAAATTTCAGGCGCTCATCACTAGTCAAAATCTGTCCTATCTGGGCTCCGGGGAGTTCAAGGGAAATCGCAAGTAAAAATCGAACATAGCAAGGATCTCACCGTGTGTACACACCCTTAGATTTGGGTAGGTTATTTTGTTTCTGTGCAGGGTAAATACTGGCTGCTTTATTTTTACACTGCAATTTAGATTGCAGATTGAACACACCACACCCAAATCTAACTCTCTCTGCACTTGTTATATCTGCCTCCCCTGCAGTGCACATGGTTTTGCCCAACTGCTAACCAAATTCCTGCTGCGATCAACTTGGAATTACCCCCATAGAATACTTGTAACTTAGCCATAGAAAACTTACAGACATATACAGTACTACTGTACATATCCATGTACAGTAAGTATTTTTACTACATCAAATAATACTTTGGTTTATACAAAACATTGAAAGTGTGTATTTCTATTATAGTTACCCTGTATTGTTTTCTCCCATGAACCTTCTTTCTCTAACTAGTAGATCTGGAGAAGATCACAGCACTGATTGCTGCAATTAATGGAGTCAATTTACTAAACTCTGTGTTTGCCCAAGATGGCAAACATGGGAGCATTTTCAATCTCAGCAATTAACCACACACCTAACATGGGAGTGTTAGATCAAATAGAAGTAAAAAACACGGAGGACCGGGATATATGGTGAAATACATCATCGGCCAAACTTGGGTGGATTTCACATAGACATCATTGAAACATAAACAATTTACCAAGAATTGTTTCTGCAAACACACTCCAAACACATCTGTGAATAGTGCAAACACGGATCAATATGTACTTTTTAAATAGATGCTCCCCTGAGCAGCGTGTTTAGAGAAGCCTGCATGGATCAGTGAGATCCGTGCAGTGCTTCTCTGTTTATAAGTTAAAGAAAGAGTTAAATTTAAAAAAAAAGAAAAAACATAACCAGTCCTGGGCTCTTTTTACTAGACCTGGTTACAGTGAGAGAAAAAAAACATGTATTTAAAGAACCAGCAATGGACTCTTAGGCCGGTCTTGGTTCCAAAAATATGGGGGGGAAACGATGTTAGAGTCCCCTGTATTTTTAAAACCAGCCCGTGTTACAGGTGGACAGGACACTGGCCTAAAGATTCATGTGGGTTTTTGGGCCTAATTCAGACCTGGTCGAAGATGTGCTAAATTTAGCACATCTACGATCAGTCACACAGACATGCGGGGGGACGCCCAGCACAGGGCTAGTCCGCCCCACATGTCAGGCCCGACCCCCCCTTCCCCGCACAAGTTCAAAAGCATCGGGCAGCAGTGATGCTTTTCTACAGGGAGCTACCCGTCGCTGCCCAGGTCGCAGCGGCTGCGTGGGACATCAAGCAGCTGCCGCGCCCCCCCCCCCCCCAATAGTCCAGGCATGCCTTCGTTGCCCGGACCGCGCCCCCTAAGCGGTGGCCAAATGCCGCCAGCCCGCCGCCTCCCGCCCAGCGACTGCCTCTGCCTGTCAATCAGGCAGAGGCAGTCTCAGGGCTAAGACAGCCGTTGGCTGTCTGGCATGCGCCAGTGCACTGCGGTGCCGGCACATGCGCAGTTCAGACCTGATCGCTGCTGGGCGAAAACGCACAGCACTGAGCAGGTCTGAATCAGCCCCCTTGACTGTGTGGAAGTGGGGGATTAATACTTTACTTTTTAACAGAGCCGCAGTGGAATGTCACATTCACACTGAGAATTAATTTTACTTTCTTGTCTGAAAGAGTCAATGTTGGTGCCTTTAGCAATTTCTTCATCAAATATTGACTTTTTACATTTTTTCATGTATGGAGAAATAAATGTAAAACAAACACCCATAGCAAATTCAGTATCTGTAATCACCTAATAATATTGTGTTCACCCTATATGCTGCTGGTGACAAATGCTATTACAGTAGTTATACTGTATACATTTTATTACGGTTCCCTAGACTTAGATATTTGTAAATGTTATAGTGTATATGTTATAGCAACAAAATAAGTTTTACTGTAAGAAGCTGAAAATTGTGCGGTGTTGTTTAGTTAGGGACTGTGTATACTTAGGGCAAAATTCCTATAGTGAAACGTGCAAATACAGAACCAACAAATTATTATGTTTAATAGCTTGGATCTCTGCAATCAGGCTAATTACAAGGCTGAAAAGCCATTTCATAGTTTAGAATACACAGAGTACATTTCCTGTGCCTCTAGAGAAAGGGAGTGGTAAATGCATGTTAGTAAATTCATGCAATATCCAAGAATCTTTTAGTGTAAGCTTTGTAGTACTCTGTATTGACTAAATTAAAAAAAGGGAACTTAATAATATCACTCTCGCTATTTTAGTATCTGCGCTTATTTTGAATGAATGGAATTCCCGCAGAAATCCCAACATTCTATTCATATACATGTGTGGGAGATCACCGTTTCTCTGGCAACTAATTGTTTTCAGGAAGATACTGTATGAACCTAATGGATTTTTTCTTTTGAATAAGCCGTGTATTCAGCGGTTCAAGTAGGGTTCTAAGCAGGGCCGGATCTAGGGGGGAGGGGGGGGGGGCGAAGGGGGCGACCACCCCCCCTAACACAGTCATAGCCATGCCCACTTTTGAGCAGAAGAGAGCTCTCCGGGGAGAGTCTGAGGCAGAACGATGTGCTGCAGCTTATACCACAGCAGCATAGAGGAGCCAGGAGAGCAAGGGTTACAGAACATTAGCCCCTCTCTTGCTGGTGTGTGGGTACTAGGGATAATAAATACAATTACCCCATAGCACAGTCACATATACATAGAACAATCACAAAGCTCTATCTCAGTCTCACTCAAAAAGTTCAGTCAGAATTGAGAGGAGAAGGAGTTAGGATTGCAGATGGGAGGAGTTGGAACTGTAGAGGGAGGAGTCAAAATTAAACAGTATACCGCCCCCCCTAAAGAAAAGTCTAGATCAGTCCCTGGTTCTAAGATGCTGAAGCCATCAGTATATATATATATATATATATATATATATTCCTATTGAGGTAATAGGGGGGAACAGTTCAATGCAAAGCTCTTATTTATAGGGGGTAGAAATCCAGTAATAAGTAATGAGATTAAAGATGATCCTCTCTCTGCAAATAGGAACTGTGATGATCTGGATACGGCAATTAATTTGGGGATCCTTGTATAAATGTTTGTCCTTGCCTTTCACATTTATTGTTATTCCTAATTTTGCCGATCCAGAAGAATAAAAATACATGTGAAAACAGTTTGTGCCCAAGGCTTTCTTTTATTTATAGTACGTCAGAGAGAGGAAAAGTGGGCATACATGTAATATAATTTATTACTAGTATCTATAATCTATCAAGTGTTCAAAGAGGTTTTTCATATTTATGGTTTTCTTACCGCTTCACCATAATATATTTTGCTAGTGGTCCCTCCTCTATGACCCATGTTTGCTCTATACATAGAGTCCTATGACCCCCATTATAGAGCTTCTGTTAAGATTCTCTCCTCTCTCTCTCTAATTGCATGGCCTGTCAGCTGAATTCAGGTAGGAGGCAGTTGTCCTTTCAAGCTAGTACAATAAAAGGAAAATGTAATAATGTCACCATAAACCAATTTCTATGCAGTCTGCTAAAAAGAAATGGTTTTTTTTTGTCTTTTCATTTATTTTGAAATAATTAGCCCTTTTTTCTGTGATATCTTTATTTTAGTGTATAATATGATTTTGACAGTGTTTGCAGATCGCCTTTCACGTTAGTTTAACTGAAAACAAATAGATATAATAATGTAAGACATATGTCTGTCTGTAGGGGGGTCATTCCGAGTTAATCGCTCGCTAGCTATTTTTTGCAGCGCTGCGATCAGATAGTCGCCGCCTATGGGGGAGTGTATTTTCGCTTTGCAAGTGTGCGAATGCTTATGCAGCCGAGCAGTACAAGAACACTTTGTGCAGTTTCTGAGTAGGTCTGAACTTTTCTCACCCACTGCGATCACTTCAGCCTGTCAGGTCCCAGAATTTACGTCAGACACACGTCCTGCAAACGCTTCAACACTCCCAGAAACCCATAAACGCCTTCTTCCTGTCAATCTCCTTGCGATCGGCTGTTCGAATGGATTCTTCGCAAAATCCATCGCTCAGCAACAATCCGCTTTGTACCCGTACAACGCGCCTGCGCATTGCGGTGCATACGCATGCGCAGATTTGCCGGGTTTTGACCTGATCGCAGCACTGCAAAAAATGGCTAGTGTGCGATCAGGCTGGAATGACCCCCTTAGTCCGCAGCCACTGCAGATGGAGGAAAATCTTTACCTGCCATAGTAAGTGTGATACGTGTGAGTGATAACATCAGAATACTTATTTGTAGTTGCCTGGATCAAATCATCTGACATTTGCTATCGCTGGTTTGGTTTAAGCAGATTGATGTTAGATAATAGTGGTTGAAACTGCTACTACACCTTATGGCCGCTGTGCTCTGTCCACTATTACAGGCATATTTATCAATGTTATGTTTACTAAGATTATGTGAAAATGGGTGTTTTCACAACCATTTCACATTATTTTACTATCACCTAATAATAATAACAACAATAATAATAATTTTATTTACATAGCGCTCTTTCTCCAACTGGACTCAAGGTGCTTTACAGACCTCAAAAACAATGCACATAATACAGAAGATTTAAGTAATACAGCAATAGACAAGCCACACAGACATAAAAATAAAACCTTGAGAACACAGTAAGCATAATGCATGATTGGTGTAGGCATTTTGTGTAACAATTTTCAAAGCTTGTGTATTCCACCTTCACAAGGTACCAGGTGAGGCAGGCATCTTGGGCTCACTGCATAGGATTACCCTGGGTGGAATAGTTTACCCATAGAAGAGATAACACAAAATGGGGAGATTGTTACATCTTAAAGCTCAGAGTAGGGTCCCAACAAAACCACCAGGTCCATGTATTTCTCTGACGTCCTAGTGGATGCTGGGAACTCCGTAAGGACCATGGGGAATAGCGGCTCCGCAGGAGACTGGGCACAAAAGTAAAGCTTTAGGACTACCTGGTGTGCACTGGCTCCTCCCCCTATGACCCTCCTCCAAGCCTCAGTTAGATTTTTGTGCCCGAACGAGAAGGGTGCACACTAGGGGCTCTCCTGAGCTGCTTAGTGAAAAGTTTAGTTTTAGGTTTTTTATTTTCAGTGAGACCTGCTGGCAACAGGCTCACTGCATCGAGGGACTAAGGGGAGAAGAAGCGAACTCACCTGCGTGCAGAGTGGATTGGGCTTCTTAGGCTACTGGACACCATTAGCTCCAGAGGGATCGAACACAGGCCCAGCCATGGAGTCCGGTCCCAGAGCCGCGCCGCCGGCCCCCTTACAGAGCCAGAAGCAAGAAGAGGTCCGGAAAATCGGCGGCAGAAGACATCCTGTCTTCACCAAGGTAGCGCACAGCACTGCAGCTGTGCGCCATTGCTCCTCAGCACACTTCACACTTCGATCACTGAGGGTGCAGGGCGCTAGGGGGGGGCGCCCTGAGCAGCAATAAAAACACCTTGGCTGGCGAAAATACATCACATATAGCCCCCAGGGCTATATGGATGAATTTTAACCCCTGCCAGATTACACTGAAAAACGGGAGAAAAGGCCGCCGAGAAAGGGGCGGAGCCTATCTCCTCAGCACACTGGCGCCATTTTCCCTCACAGCTCCGTTGGAGGGAAGCTCCCTGGCTCTCCCCTGCAGTCACTACACTACAGAAAGGGTTAAAAAAGAGAGGGGGGCACTAATTAGGCGCAGTATAAACAATACAGCAGCTATAAGGGGAAAAATAAGAATTTACTTACCGATAATTCTATTTCTCGGAGTCCGTAGTGGATGCTGGGGTTCCTGAAAGGACCATGGGGAATAGCGGCTCCGCAGGAGACAGGGCACAAAAGTAAAGCTTTTACAGGTCAGGTGGTGTGTACTGGCTCCTCCCCCTATGACCCTCCTCCAGACTCCAGTTAGGTACTGTGCCCGGACGAGCGTACACAATAAGGGAGGATTTTGAATCCCGGGTAAGACTCATACCAGCCACACCAATCACACCGTACAACTTGTGATCTAAACCCAGTTAACAGTATGATAACAGAGGAGCCTCTGAAAGATGGCTTCCTAAACAATAACCCGAATTAGTTAACAATAACTATGTACAAGTATTGCAGATAATCCGCACTTGGGATGGGCGCCCAGCATCCACTACGGACTCCGAGAAATAGAATTATCGGTAAGTAAATTCTTATTTTCTCTATCGTCCTAAGTGGATGCTGGGGTTCCTGAAAGGACCATGGGGATTATACCAAAGCTCCCAAACGGGCGGGAGAGTGCGGATGACTCTGCAGCACCGAATGAGAGAACTCCAGGTCCTCCTTTGCCAGGGTATCAAATTTGTAAAAATTTACAAACGTGTTCTCCCCTGACCACGTAGCTGCTCGGCAGAGTTGTAATGCCGAGACCCCTCGGGCAGCCGCCCAAGATGAGCCCACCTTCCTTGCGGAATGGGCCTTAACAGATTTAGGCTGTGGCAGGCCTGCCACAGAATGTACAAGTTGAATTTTGTTACAAATCCAACGAGCAATCGACTGCTTAGAAGCAGGTGCACCCAACTTGTTGGGTGCATACAGTATAAACAGCGAGTCAGATTTTCTGACTCCAGCCGTCCTTTAAATGTATATTTTTAAGGCTCTGACAACGTCCAACAACTTGGAGTCCTTCAAGTCGTCTGTAGCCGCAGGCACTACAATAGGCTGGTTCAGGTGAAACGCTGATACCACCTTAGGGAGAAAATGCGGACGCGTCCGCAGCTCTGCCCTATGTCGAATGGAAAATTAAATAAGGGCTTTTATAAAACAAAGCCGCCAGTTCAGATACTCTCCCGGCCGAAGCCAGGGCCAGTAACATAGTCACTTTCCATGTGAGATATTTCAAATCCACATTCTTTAGTGGTTCAAACCAATTGGATTTGAGGAAATCTAAAACTACATTTAGATCCCACGGTGCCACCTTAGGCACCACAGGAGGCTGTATATGCAGTACTCCTTTGATAAAAATCTGGACCTCAGGGACTGAGGCCAATTCTTTTTGGAAGAATATTGATAGGGCCGAAATTTGAACCTTAATAGATCCCAATTTGAGACCCATAGACAATCCTGATTGCAGGAAATGTAGGAAAACGACCCAGTTGAAATTCCTCCATCGGAGCACTCCGCTGCTCGCACCACGCAACATATTTTCGCCAAATACGGCGATAATGCTTCGCGGTGACTTCCTTCCTTGCCTTTATCAAGGTAGGAATGACTTCTTCTGGAATGCCTTTTCCTTTTAGGATTTGGCATTCAAACGCCATGCCGTCAAACGCAGCCGCGGTAAATCTTGAAAAAGACAAGTACCCTGCTGAAGCAGGTCCCTTCTCAGAAGTAGAGGCCACGGATCGTCCGTGACCATCTCTTGAAGTTCCGGGTACCAAGTCCTTCTTGGCCAATCCGGAGCCACTAGTCTTACTCCTCTTTGCCGTATAATCCTCAATACCTTTGGTATGAGAGGCAGAGGAGGAAACACATATACCGACTGGTACACCCAAGGTGTTACCAGCATGTCCACAGCTATTGCCTGCGGATCTCTTGACCTGGCGCAATACCTGTCCAGTGTTTTGTTGAGGCGAGACGCCATCATGTCCACCATTGGTTTTACCCAACGGTTTAATAGCATGTGGAAAACTTCTGGATGAAGTCCCCACTCTCCCGGGTGAAGGTCGTGTCTGCTGAGGAAGTCTGCTTCCCAGTTGTCCACGCCCGGGATGAATACTGCTGACAGTGCTATCACGTGATACTCCGCCCAGCGAAGGATCCTGGCAGCTTCTGCCATTGCCCTCCTGCTTCTTGTGCCGCCCTGTCTGTTTACATGGGCGACTGCCGTGATGTTGTCCGACTGGATCAACACCGGTCTTCCTTGAAGCAGAGGTTCCGCCTGGCTTAGAGCATTGTAGATTGCTCTTAGTTCCAGAATGCTTATGTGAAGAGACTTTTTCAGGCTCGACCACACTCCCTGGAAATTTCTTCCCTGTGTGACTGCTCCCCAGCCTCTCAGGCTGGCCTCCGTGGTCACCAGGATCCAATCCTGCATGCCGAATCTGCGGCCCTCCAATAGATGAGCCTCCTGCAACCACCACAGAAGGGATACCCTTGTCCTCGGCGACAGGGTTATCCGCAGGTGCATCTGAAGATGCGACCCTGACCATTTGTCCAACAGATCCCTTTGCATGGAATCTGCCGAAAGGGATTGCTTCGTAAGAAGCTACCATTTTTTCCCAGGACTCTTGTGCATTGATGTACAGACACCTTTCCTGGTTTTAGGAGGTTCCTGACCAGGTCAGATAACTCCTTGGCTTTTTCTTCGGGAAGAAAAATCTTATTCTGAACTGTGTCCAGAATCATCCCCAGGAACAGCAGACGAGTTGTCGGCATTAATTGGGATTTTGGAATATTCAGAATCCATCCGTGCTGCTTTAGCACCTCTTGAGATAGTGCTAAACCCATCTCTAGCTGTTCTCTGGACCTTGCCCTTATTAGGAGATCGTCCAAGTATGGGATAATTAATACGCCTTTTCTTCGAAGAAGAAATATTATCTCGGCCATTACCTTTGTAAAGACCCGAGGTGCCGTGGACAAACCAAACGGCAGCGTCTGAAACTGATAGTGACAGTTTTGCACAACGAACCTGAGGTACCCCTGGTGTGAGGGGTAATTGGAACGTGGAGATACGCATCCTTGATGTCCAAGGATACCATAAAGTCCCCTTCTTCCAGGTTCGCTATCACTGCTCTGAGTGACTCCATCTTGAACTTGAACTTCTTTATGTACAGGTTCAAGGACTTCAGATTTAGAATAGGCCTTACCGAGCCATCCGGCTTCGGTACCACAAAAAGAGTGGAATAATACCCCTTCCCTTGTTGTAGAAGAGGTACCTTGACTATCACCTGCTGAGAATACAGCTTGTGAATGGCTTCCAAAACCGTCTCCCTTTCTGAGGGGGACGTTGGTAAAGCAGACTTCAGGAAACGGCGAGGTGGCTCTGTCTCTAATTTCAACCTGTACCCCTGAGATATTATCTGCAGGATCCAGGGATTTACCTGCGAGTGAGCCCACTGCGCGCTGTAATTCTTGAGACGACCGCCTACCGCCCCCGAGTCCGCTTGCGAAGCCCCAGCGTCATGCTGAGGCTTTTGTAGAAGCCGGGGAGGGCTTCTGTTCCTGGGAAGGAGCTGCCTGTTGCTGTCTCTTCCCTCGTCCTCTGCCTCGTGGCAGATATGAATAGCCCTTTGCTCTCTTATTTTTAAAGGAACGAAAGGGCTGCGGTTGAAAGGTCGGTGCCTTTTTCAGTTGGGGAGTGACTTGAGGTAGAAAGGTGGATTTCCCGGCCGTAGCCGTGGCCACCAAATCCGATAGACCGACCCCAAATAACTCCTCTACGCATCGCCTGTCCACTGTCGTGTCCATAAAGCTCTTCTGGTCGAAATGGACATAGCACTTACCCGTGATGCCAGTGTGCAGATATCTCTCTGTGCATCACGCATATAAAGAAATGCATCCTTTCTTTGTTCTAACGACAGTAAAATATTGTCCCTGTCCAGGGTATCAATATTTTCGATCAGGGACTCTGACCAAACTACCCCAGCACTGCACATCCAGGCAGTCGCAATAGCTGGTCGTAGTATAACACCTGCATGTGTGTATATACCTTTTTGGATATTTTCCATCCTCCTATCTGATGGATCTTTAAGTGCGGCCGTCTCAGGAGAGGGTAACGCCACTTGTTTTGATGAGCGTGTTAGCGCTTTGTCCACCCTAGGAGGTGTTTCCCAGCGCTCCCTAACCTCTGGCGGGAAAGGGTATAAAGCCAATAACTTCTTTGAAATTAGCAGTTTTTTATCGGGGCACCCCACGCTTCATCACACACGTCATTTAATTCTTCTGATTCGGTAAAAACTACTGGTAGTTTTTTCACACCCCACATAATACCCTGTTTAGTGGTACCTGTAGTATCAGCTAAATGTAACATCTCCTTTATTGCCAAAATCATATAACGTGTGGCCCTACTGGAAAATACGGTTGATTCGTCACCTTCACCACCGGAATCAGTGCCTGTGTCTGGGTCTGTGTCGACCGACTGAGGCAAGGGGCGTTTTACAGCCCCTGACGGTGTTTGAGGCGCCTGGACAGGCACTAATTGAGTGTCCGGCCGCCTCATGTCGGCAAACGACTGCTTAAGCGAGTTGACGCTATCCCGTAATTCCACAAATAAAGGCATCCATTCTGGTGTCGACCCCCTAGAAGGTGACATCCTCATATTTGGCAATTGCTCCGCCTCCACACCAATAACGTCCTCATACATGTCGACACACACGTACCGACACACAGCAGACACACAGGGAATGCTCTATACGAAGACAGGACCCACTAGCCCTTTGGGGAGACAGAGGGAGAGTCTGCCAGCACACACCAAAAAGCGCTATATATGACAGGGATAGCCTTATGATTAAGTGCTCCCTTATAGCTGCTTTTATATTAATATATTGCCATTTATTTTGCCCCCCCTCTCTGTTATACCCTGTTTCTGTAGTGCAGTGCAGGGGAGAGACCTGGGAGCCTTCCTGACCAGCGGAGCTGTGACAGAAAATGGCGCCGTGTGCTGAGGAGATAGGCCCCGCCCCTTTTCCGGCGGGCTCGTCTCCCGCTATTTAGTACATTTAGGCAGGGGTAAATATCTCCATATAGCCTCTGGGGCTATATGTGAGGTATTTTTAGCCTTTTTAAAGGTTTTCATTTGCCTCCCAGGGCGCCCCCCCCTCAGCGCCCTGCACCCTCAGTGACTGCCGTGTGAAGTGTGCTGAGAGGAAAATGGCGCACAGCTGCAGTGCTGTGCGCTACCTTAAGAAGACTGCAGGAGTCTTCAGCCGCCGATTCTGGACCTCTTCTTGCTTCAGCATCTGTGAGGGGGCCGGCGGCGTGGCTCCGGTGACCATCCAGGCTGTACCTGTGATCGTCCCTCTGGAGCTTCATGTCCAGTAGCCAAGAAGCCAATCCATCCTGCACGCAGGTGAGTTCACTTCTTCTCCCCTCTGTCCCTCGGTGCAGTGATCCTGTTGCCAGCAGGAATCACTGTAAAATAAAAAACCTAAGCTAAACTCTCTAAGCAGCTCTTTATGAGAGCCACCTAGAATTGCACCCTTCTCGGCCGGGCACAAAAATCTAACTGGAGTCTGGAGGAGGGTCATAGGGGGAGGAGCCAGTACACACCACCTGACCTGTAAAAGCTTTACTTTTGTGCCCTGTCTCCTGCGGAGCCGCTATTCCCCATGGTCCTTTCAGGAACCCCAGCATCCACTTAGGACGATAGAGAAAACACTTATATAAGGTTATCCCTGTATATATATAGCGCTCTGGTGTGTGCTGGCAAACTCTCCCTCTGTCTCCCCAAAGGGCTAGTGGGGTCCTGTCCTCTATCAGAGCATTCCCTGTGTGTGTGCTGTGTGTCGGTACGTTTGTGTCGACATGTATGAGGAGGAAAATGATGTGGAGGCGGAGCATATTGCCTGTAATAGGGATGTCACCCCCTAGGGGGTCGACACCTGAGTGGATGACCTGTTGGAAGGAATTACATGACAGTGTCAGCTCTTTACAAAAGACAGTGATTGACATGAGACAGCCGGCTACTCAGCTTGTGCCTGTCCAGACGTCTCATAGGCCGTCAGGGGCTCTAAAGCGCCCGTTACCTCAGATGGCAAATACAGACGCCGACACGGATACTGACTCCAGTGTCGACGGTGAAGAGACAAATATGACTTCCAGTAGGGCCACACGTTACATGATTGAGGCAATGAAAAATGTTTTACACATTTCTGATAATACGAGTACCACCAATAGGGGTATTATGTTCGGTGAGGAAAAACTACCTGTAGTTTTCCTGAATCTGAGAAATTAAATGAGGTGTGTGATGAAGCGTGGGTTTCCCCCGATAAAAAAACTGATAATTTCTAAACAGTTATTGGCATTATATCCTTTCCCGCCAGAGGTTAGGGTGCGTTGGGAAACACCCCCTAGGGTGGATAAAGCGCTCACACGCTTGTCAAAACATGGGCTCTACCCTCTCCTGAGATGGCCGCCCTTAAGGATCCTGCTGATAGAAAGCAGGAGGGTATCCTAAAATGTATTTACACAACATACTGGTGTTATACTGCAACCAGCAATCGCCTCAGCCTGGATGTGCAGTGCTGGGTTGGCGTGGTCGGATTCCCTGACTGAAAATATTGATACCCTAGATAGGGACAGTATATTATTGCCTATAGAGCATTTAAAAGATGCATTTCTATATATGTGTGATGCACAGCGGGATATTTGTCGACTGGCATCAAGAGTAAGTGCGCTGTCCATTTCTGCCAGAAGAGGGTTATGGACACGACAGTGGTCAGGTGATGCGGATTCCAAATGGCATATGGAAGTATTACCTTATAAAGGGGAGGAGTTATTTGGGGTCGGTCTTTCAGACCTGGTGGCCACGGCAACAGCTGGGAAATCCACGTTTTTACCCCAGGTCGCCTCTCAACATAAGAAGACGCCGTATTATCAGGCGCAGTCCTTTCGTTCCCATAAGGGCAAGTGGGCAAAAGGTTCCTCATTTCTGCCCCGTGACAGAGGGAGAGGAAAAAGGCTGCAGAAATCAGCCAGTTCCCAGGAACAGAAGCCCTCTCCCGCCTCTGCCAAGCCCTCAGCATGACGCTGGGGCTTTACAAGCAGACAGGGAGGCAGTTTTGGAAGCCATTCACAAGCTGTATTCCCAGCAGGTGATAATCAAGGTACCCCTCCTGCAACAGGGAAAGGGGTATTATTCCACACTGTTGTGGTACCGAAGCCGGACGGCTCGGTGAGACCGATTTTAAATCTAAAATCTTTGAACACTTACATACAGAGGTTCAAATTCAAGAGAAGGGGACTACATGGTGTCTCTGGACATCAAGGATGCTTACCTTCATGTCCCAATTTACCCTTCTCACCAAGGGTACCTCAGGTTTGTGGTACAGAACTGTCACTATCAGTTTCAGACGCTGCCGTTGGATGGTCCACGGCACCCCGGGTCTTTACCAAGGTAATGGCCGAAATGATGATACTCCTTCGAAGGAAGGGAGTTTTAGTTATCCCTTACTTGGACGATCTCCTGATAAGGGTAAGATCCAGGGAACAGTTGGAGGTCGGTGTAGCACTATCTCAGGTAGTGTTGCGACAGCACGGTTGGATTCTCAATATTCCAAAATCGCAGCTGGTTCCGACGACTCGTTTTCTGTTCCTAGGGATGATTCTGGACACAGTCCAGAAAAAGGTGTTTCTCCCGGAGGAGAAAGCCAGGGAGTTATCCGAGCTAGTCAGGAACCTCCTAAAACCGAGCCAAGTCTCAGTGCATCAATGCACAAGGGTTCTGGGAAAAATGGTGGCTTCCTACGAAGCAAGCCCATTCGGCAGATTCCACGCAAGAACTTTCCAGTGGGACCTGCTGGACAAATGGTCGGGGTTGCATCTTCAGATGCATCAGCGGATAACCCGGTCACCAAGGACAAGGGTGTCCCTCCTGTGGTGGTTGCAGAGTGCTCATCTTCTAGAGGGCCGCAGATTCGGCATTCAGGACTGGGTCCTGGTGACCACGGATGCCAGCCTGAGAGGCTGGGGAGCAGTCACACAGGGAAAAAATTTCCAGGGCTTATGGTCAAGCCTGGAGACATCACTTCACATAAATATCCTGGTGCTAAGAGCCATTTACAATGCTCTAAGCTTAGCAAGACCTCTGCTTCAAGGTCAGCCGGGTTGATCCAGTCGGACAACATCACGGCAGTCACCCACGTAAACAGACAGGGTGGCACAAGAAGCAGTCAATGGCAGAAGCTGCAAGGATTCTTCGCTGGGCGGAAAATCATGTGATAGCACTGTCAGCAGTATTCATTCCGGGAGTGGACAACTGGGAAGCAGACTTCCTCAGCAGACACGACCTCCACCCGGGAGAATGGGGACTTCACCCAGAAGTCTTCCACATGATTATAAACCGTTGGGTAAAACCAAAGGTGGACATGATGGCGTCCCGCCTCAACAAAAAACTCGACAGGTATTGCGCCAGGTCAAGGGACCCTCAGGCAATAGCTGTAGACGCTCTGGTAACACCGTGGGTGTACCAGTCAGTGTATGTTTTCCCTCCTCTGCCTCTCATACCCAAGGTACTGAGAATTATAAGATGGAGAGGAGTAAGCACTATATTCGTGGCTCCGGATTGGCCAAGAAGGACTTGGTACCCGGAATTTCAAGAGAGGCTCCCGGAGGATCCGTGGCCTCTACCTCTAAGAAGGGACCTGCTCCAGCAAGGACCCTGTCTGTTCCAAGACTTACCGCGGCTGCGTTTGACGGCATGGCGGTTGAACGCCGGATCCTGAAGGAAAAAGGCATTCCGGATGAAGTCATCCCTATCCTGATCAAAGCCAGGAAGGATGTAACCGCAAAACATTATCACCGCATTTGGCGAAAATATGTTGCGTGGTGCGAGGCCAGTAAGGCCCGACGGAGGAATTTCAACTGGGTCGATTCCTACATTTCCTGCAAACAGGAGTGTCTATGGGCCTGAAATTGGGGTCCATTAAGGTTAAAATTTCGGCCCTGTCAATTTTCTTCCAGAAAGAACTAGCTTTGCAGACGTTTGTAAAAGGGGTACTGCATATACAGCCTCCTTTTGTGCCTCCAGTGGCACCTTGGGATCTCAATGTAGTTTTTGGGTTCCAAAAGTCACATTGGTTTGAACCACTTAAAGATGTTGGCCCTGGCCTGGGCCAGGCGCGTGTCAGAATTGGCGGCTTTATTCTGTAAAAGCCCTTATCTGATTTTCCATACGGAGAGGGCGGAATTGAGGACTCGTCCTCGGTTTCTCCCTAAGGTGGTTTCAGCGTTTCACCTGAACCAACCTATTGTGGTGCCTGCGGCTACTAGGGACTTGGAGGACTCCAGGTTGCTAGACGTTGTCAGGGCCCTGAAAATATATGTTTCCAGGACGGCTGGAGTCAGAAAATCTGACTCGCTGTTTATCCTGTATGCACCCAACAAGCTGGGTGCTCCTGCTTCTAAGCAGACTATTGCTCGTTGGATTTGTAGTACAATTCAGCTTGCACATTCTGTGGCAGGCCTGCCACAGCCAAAATCTGTAAAAGCCCATTCCACACGGAAAGTGGGCTCATCTTGGGCGGCTGCCCGAGGGGTCTCGGCTTTACAACTTTGCCGAGCAGCTACTTGGTCAGGGGCAAACACGTTTTGCTAAATTCTACAAATTTGATACCCTGGCTGAGGAGGACCTGGAGTTCTCTCATTCGGTGCTGCAGAGTCATCCGCACTCTCCCGCCCGTTTGGGAGCTTTGGTATAATCCCCATGGTCCTTACGGAGTTCCCAGCATCCACTAGGACGTCAGAGAAAATAAGAATTTACTTACCGATAATTCTATTTCTCGTAGTCCGTAGTGGATGCTGGGCGCCCATCCCAAGTGCGGATTGTCTGCAATACTTGTACATAGTTATTGTTAACTAAATCGGGTTATTGTTGTAGTGAGCCATCTTTTCTAGAGGCTCCTCTGTTATCATACTGTTAACTGGGTTTAGATCACAAGTTATACGGTGTGATTGGTGTGGCTGGTATGAGTCTTACCCGGGATTCAAAATCCTTCCTTATTGTGTACGCTCGTCCGGGCACAGTATCCTAACTGAGGCTTGGAGGAGGGTCATAGGGGGAGGAGCCAGTGCACACCAGGTAGTCCTAAAGCTTTACTTTTGTGCCCAGTCTCCTGCGGAGCCGCTATTCCCCATGGTCCTTACGGAGTTCCCAGCATCCACTACGGACTACGAGAAATAGAATTATCGGTAAGTAAATTCTTATTTTTTCATCCCATCTACAAGCATACCAGATGAGGCAGCCATGTTGGGCGCACTACGAAGGTTACACTGTGGGAGGTGAGCCATACAAAGGCCAAATGCATACATGTGAAAACTGACACTTGTGTAGTAGTAGTAGTAGTAGTAGTAGTAGCAGTAGTAGTAGTAGTAGTAGTAGTAGTAGTAGTAGTAGTAGTAGTAGTAGTATGATATACCCTGTATGGAAAGATTCACATGAAGGACATCCTGCTCATGGAGCAACCATCTGAGGCCACCATCTGGGGTGCACTGCATAGGTCACAATGACAAGGCGTGCAAACAGTGGAGGTACACAGTGGATTTGCAGGGACAGAGCTTTCTCACAAGCTCTGTCCCTGAATGCCATAATTGATACATCCCTGCAATGTATTCAATTATGAGCAATGCGATTTTGGTTGAATTTATCACATCACATTCACATCTGAGATGCGTATTGTGACAAACTGACCTTCATGTACCTTCCGTCTTGTTATAGGTGGCTAGTTATTGGATGTAGCATTGGCTCCATATAACATTTCCCATACCTTTATTTATACATAATGTATGATCTTAAACTTAATATTAAAACTGATCTAATTGCAAACACATTTACAACCAATGTAAACATGTAGATGTCCAAATACATGGTGGTATGATGTTTACTTTTTTTTTGTTTGGACTGCATTAAGACATGTGACATAAAAGCCACAAAAACAATGGCCCTCATTCCGAGTTGTTCGCTCGCTAGCTGCTTTTAGCAGCATTGCACACGCTAAGCCGCCGCCCTCTGGGAGTGTATCTTAGCTTAGCAGAATTGCGAACGAAAGATTAGCAGAATTGCGAATAGAAATTTCTTAGCAGTTTCTGAGTAGCTCCAGACTTACTCAGCCATTGCGATCAGTTCAGTCAGTTTCGTTCCTGGTTTGGCGTCACAAACACACCCAGCGTTCGCCCAGACACTCCCCCGTTTCTTCAGACACTCCCGCGTTTTTCCCAGAAACGCCAGCGTTTTTTCGCACACGCCCAGAAAACGGCCAGTTTCCGCCCAGAAACACCCACTTCCTATCAATCACAGTACGATCACAAGAACGATGAAAAATCCTTGTTATGCCGTGAGTAAAATACCTTACTTTTGTGTAAAATAACTAAGCGCATGCGCTCTGCGAACCTTGCGCATGCGCAGTAAGGGACTAATCGCAATATAGCGAAAATCGGCAACGAGCGAACAACTCGGAATGACCCCCCATATGCAGCCAGGTGCTATTTAAATATGTATGTACCGTACAGATGTGTCCCCTTGCATCTTGACTGCTTTTTGCAGGTTTTCATGGCAGCGGCACAACGTAGTGCCTGCATTACAATAGACAGCAGGTGTCTGCTATTACACATCCTCCAATAGGGATTAAGAGGAAGTGAGGTAATAGGATATTTGAAATAAGAGCGGGTATTTCTCAAGCCCTCATACATCAGATCACCTGAAATGAATGGAGGAATTCTACTGACTTTCAACAGGCGTAAGAGTATTGGCTCTACTTTACATCTGCAGTGTATCTCTCTATGCTTCCTTCTTGGAATTTAGTTGTAAGACAACTTTCAGTGTGGCCATGATTACTTTGAATTGTTATCACTATGTTAATCAGTGGCAGAGCTGTGGGAGGCAATGGAGTAGGCTGCCACCGGGCTCCTGACCTGCAGGGGGCACTTCTCCATTACCTCCCACTGCCCGACAATCCATTGCTGCATCTGACTGGACGGAGGAGCTGTGCCAGTGTCATGACACGGCAGCAGCAGCTGCCTCCTTGTATCCACAGAGAGAGCTCAGCTGACAGCTGGCTGCAGCTAGGGGGAGCTCCAGCGCACAGCTGCTCACAGGGACTTCCAATAGAGCTGGCAGGCTGAAGCTCTCTCTTCCTCCGTCCTGGGGATAGCAACAGGGTTGGTTCTAAATCGGAGTGGGAGAAGGGACCTCTGATGTCACTAGGGGAGGAGCCATGCCACCAAGGGAGAGGGGCTACAGCCGAACAGGGTACCCGAAATAGTACCCTTGCGGGCTCGCTTCGCTCGCCACGCTTCGGGCTCAGTGGCTCGCTCCGCTTCACTCGCCACCGGGTTACTAAAGGTAATAGTTGGTGGCGTGGATAGTAGAAGAACTATACCGCTGGCCTAGCTCCTCCCCCTGGTGTCGTGGCTCCTTCCCCTGATGTAAAATGTCCCTTAGGCCACTTGGATCTAGCATCTATCATAGCAACAGGTAGGCACTGGCATCACCTGCCTCAAGGTGCTGCATTGTGTGTGTGTGTGTGTGTGTGTGTGTGTGTGTGTGTGTGTGTGTGTGTGTGTGTGTGTGTGTGTGTGTGTGTGTGTGTGGTGTACGGGTGTATGTGTGTGTGTGTAGGGGGGGGGGGGATTACCGGCGGTATCTTTAATAAATGTTGGCAGCACTGTGTTTATGTGTGTGAATGTATTTAAGTGAGGTGTGTATGTCTGTGTTTTTTAAAGTGTTAATGCTGATTAACTTACAAGACTAATAAGCAATACCTTATACATTAAAATTCAAGCCGCTGCGGCCGCTGTATGCAATTCTCAACCTACGTACTGTTTACTCAATTAGCGTACAAAGGCCCGTACCGTGTACGCACTTTGCGTTCACACGCCTCAACGGACGTTCAAAGTACACGCTGTGCATACACACACACCGACACGTTGTGAGCACAATGCAGCTACACGTGTAGCTGAAATACACTTTAACCTTAGCAGGAAAGAGACACAACACCAATTGTATTTAAAATGCTGGGATCCAACCCACCAACAGTTATTTGCTAAAAGGGGGTTACAACAGATATACAATCACAATAAGAGAATAGAGGCTACAATCAATGGTACATAAGTTTTATTTCGCCAGCTTGGCTTTTATACATTTGGTCAAAACATAATACAATAGAAACTGTAATCCCTTCACCCATAGGTCAAAGGGCTGGTCATTTACAGTACAGGAGGGGTCATAGGTTGGTTTAAATAGGTGGGCGATGCCTGGTCCAGGTGCACTTGCAGTTGGTCTCCACTGGGTTCCCGCCGAATATCAGAGTACAGTAAATACAGTATAATATTAATATCCTGTTCCTGCGCATAATTATGTGCAGGAGCGTGCTATCTTCTGCAAACTGCTACCGGAATGTTGCTCTTAAAATACCCTACAGTTGGATACCAAACATCACCTCTTAACCTAATGCTGTCCCCTCATATCCTGTAAAGGTGAATCCCTTTGTTATTGTACCTTTTAAACAAGTATAACTTGCTGGTGTAGTGCATGTGGGCTATGTGTACATTTTGCACTATGTGGATTAAATATGAGATATGTCTTTGTGTCTTTTTCCGTGCGAATACAAATGCTACCGTAATTACTCATACCACGCGCTAATACGCACTACCGCATGAGCGGTCATACGCAACTTGTGAATATACGCACGCACGGCAGAACAAGTACACGCACGGAGGCCATCTGTGTGGTGTTTGCACGTGATGTGTGTACCATAAATATTTTTCAACTTCGACAAAAGGAAAGTTTTGTGTTTAAGTGAAAGAGGCGTGTGTGTGTGTGTAATTGTGTGTAAGTATAAGTGGCATGTGTGTGTGTAATTTTGTGTGTGTGTAAGTGAAAGAGGCATGTGTGTAATTATGTGTGTGTAAGTGAAAGTGACGTGTGTGTGTGTGTGTGTGTGTGTGTGTGTAATTGTGTGTAAATGAAAGTGGCGTGTGTGTAAGTGAAAGTGACGTGTGTGTGTAATTGTGTGTAAGTGAAAGTGGCGTGTGTGTGTAATTGTGTGTAAGTGAAAGTGACGTATGTGTGTGTGTAATTGTGTGTAAGTGAAAGAGGTGTGTGAGTTAGTGAAAGTGGTGTGTGTGTGTAAGTGAAAAAGGTGTGTGCGTGTAAGTGAAAGAGGTGTGTGTGTTTTAAGTGAAAAAGGCATGTGTGTGCAAGGAAAAGAGGCATGTGTGTGTAAGAGAAAGAGGTGTGTGTAAGTGAAAGAGGTGTGTGTGTGTGTGTGTGTGTGTGTATATCTATACTATTGTGAAAGGCACCTGAGTACCAGATATCTACATATGGCGTGTATATATATATATATATATATAAAGACACAAATGGCTGGCACTCCTTTAAATGAGAAACAGCTGCCCCAGTGCCATCCAAGGAATTAATTACAAGCACTTATGGTTCCTAGGGAGGAAATAGCACTCTCCCAATAGCAAAAAGAACCAGGCGGCACTCTGAGGACTTGTGCAAAAAAAGTAACTTTTAGTGAAAAATCACAAAGATGTATGGCATAGCTTTGCCGACGTTTCAGCGCCGCGCAGGGCGCTTTTCTCAAGGCTGTATGCTGTGGAAAGAACAAGTTGTTCTTTCCACAGCATACAGCCTTGAGAAAAGTGCCCTGCGCGGCGCTGAAACGTCGGCAAAGCTATGCCATACATCTTTGTGATTTTTCACTAAAAGTTACTTTTTTTGCACAAGTCCTCAGAGTGCCGCCTGGTTCTTTTTGCTATTGGGAGAGTGCTATTTCCTCCCTAGGAACCATAAGTGCTTGTATATATATATATATATATATACACACCCCTATATGTATAGGGGTGGGGGGGGGGGCACCAACATTTTATCATGCCTCCGGGCGACTGGGGCGAACTTACGCCACTGATGTTGATAGTCAATACGGACAAAATACGGATACTGTTTTATTGTATGTATATTTTTTAGGGATGTGCACCGGCAATTTTTCGGGTTTTGTGTTTTGGTTTTGGGTTCGGTTCCGCGGCCGTGTTTTGGGTTCGAACGCGTTTTGGCAAAACCTCACCGAATTTTTTTTGTCGGATTCGGGTGTGTTTTGGATTCGGGTGTTTTTTTCAAAAAACCCTAAAAAACAGCTTAAATCATTGAATTTGGGGGTCATTTTGATCCCATAGTATTATTAACCTCAATAACCATAATTTCCACTCATTTTCAGTCTATTCTGAACACCTCACACCTCACAATATTATTTTCAGTCCTAAAATTTGCACCGAGGTCGCTGGATGGCTAAGCTAAGCGACCCAAGTGGCCGACACAAACACCTGGCCCATCTAGGAGTGGCACTGCAGTGTCACGCAGGATGGCCCTTCAAAAAAATACTCCCCAAACAGCACATGACGCAAAGAAAAAAAAGAGGTGCAATGAGGTAGCTGTGTGAGTAAGCTAAGCGACCCTAGTGGCCGACACAAACACCTGGCCCATCTAGGAGTGGCACTGCAGTGTCACGCAGGATGGCCCTTCCAAAAAATACTCCCCAAACAGCACATGACGCAAAGATGAAAAAAAAGAGGCGCAATGAGGTAGCTGTGTGAGTAAGCTAAGCGACCCTAGTGGCCGACACAAACACCTGGCCCATCTAGGAGTGGCACTGCAGTGTCACGCAGGATGGCCCTTCCAAAAAATACTCCCCACACAGCACATGACGCAAAGAAGAAAAAAAAGGCGCAATGAGGTAGCTGTGTGAGTAAGCTAAGCGACCCTAGTGGCCGACACAAACACCTGGCCCATCTAGGAGTGGCACTGCAGTGTCACGCAGGATGGCCCTTCCAAAAAATACTCCCCAAACAGCACATGACGCAAAGAAAAATGAAAGAAAAAAGAGGTGCAAGATGGAATTGTCCTTGGGCCCTCCCACCCACCCTTATGTTGTATAAACAGGACATGCACACTTTAACCAACCCATCATTTCAGCGACAGGGTCTGCCACACGACTGTGACTGAAATGACTGGTTGGTTTGGGCCCCCACCAAAAAAGAAGCAATCTCTCCTTGCACAAACTGGCTCTACAGAGGCAAGATGTCCACCTCATCATCATCGTCCGATTCATCACCCCTTTCACTGTGTACATCCCCCTCCTCACAGATTATTAATTCGTCCCCACTGGAATCCACCATCTCAGATCCCCGTGTACTTTCTGGAGGCAATTGCTGCTGGTGAATGTCTCCATGGAGGAATTGATTATAATTAATTTTAATGAACATCATCTTCTCCACATTTTCTGGAAGTAACCTCATACGCCGATTGCTGACAAGGTGAGCGGCGGCACTAAACACTCTTTCGGAGTACACACTGGAGGGAGGGCAACTTAGGTAGAATAAAGCCAGTTTGTGCAAGGGCCTCCAAATTGCCTCTTTTCCCTGCCAGTATACGTACGGACTGTCTGACGTGCCTACTTGGATGCGGTCACTCATATAATCCTCCACCATTCTTTCAATGGTGAGAGAATCATATGCAGTGACAGTAGACGACATGTCAGTAATCATTGGCAGGTCCTTCAGTCCGGACCAGATGTCAGCATCAGCAGTCGCTCCAGACTGCCCTGCATCATCGCCAGCGGGTGGGCTCGGAATTCGTAGCCTTTTCCTCGCACCCCCAGTTGCGGGAGAATGTGAAGGAGGAGATGTTGACAGGTCGCGTTCCGCTTGACTTGACAATTTTCTCACCAGCAGTTCTTTGAACCCCTGCAGACTTGTGTCTGCCGGAAAGAGAGATCCAACGTAGATTTTAAATCTAGGATCAGCTTCAGCACGAGGTGGAAGTGGATCTTGATCTTTCCCTATTTTTTTAACCTCCACATTTTTGTTCTCCATATTTTGCGCACAACTAAAAGCCACCATAGGTATACAATGTAGATGGATGGATAGTATACTATTATTACTTATACTTATGGACGACGAGTGACGACACAGAGGTAGGTACAGCCGTGGCCTACCGTACTGCTGCTTAGTGCTTATATATATAATATACTGTATAACGGACCTGGTGGACACTGTCAGCAGACTGCTAAACAAACTAGTATGATGAAAGAAAATAAAAACACCACAAGTATACAATGTAGATGGATGGATAGTATAGTATTACTTATACTTATGGACGACGAGTGCACTGACGACACAGAGGTAGGTACAGCCGTGGCCTACCGTACTGCTGCTTAGTGCTTATATATATAATATTCTGTATAACGGACCTGGTGGACACTGTCAGCAGACTGCTCAACAAACTAGTATGAAGAAAGAAAAAAAAAACACCACAGGTATACAATGTAGATGGATGGATAGTATAGTATTACTTATACTTATGGACGACGAGTGCACTGACGACACAGAGGTAGGTACAGCCGTGGCCTACCGTATTGCTGCTTAGTGCTTATATATATAATATACTGTATAACGGACCTGGTGGACACTGTCAGCAGACTGCTAAACAAACTAGTATGAAGAAAGAAAAAAAAAACACCACAGGTATACAATGTAGATGGATGGATAGTATTAGTATTAATTATACTTATGGACGACGAGTGCACTGACGACACAGAGGTAGGTACAGCCGTGGCCTACCGTACTGCTGCTTAGTGCTTATATATATAATATACTGTATAACGGACCTGGTGGACACTGTCAGCAGACTGCTAAACAAACTAGCATGAAGAAAGAAAAAAAAAACACCACAGTGTTTTTCAGGCAGACAAACGTATACTGGACTGGTGGTCACTGTCAGCAAAACTGTGCACTGTTCTCCTGCTATAACTGCTCCCCAGTCCCCACAATTGGGCAGTGTGAGCAGTGCACTCAGCACAGATATATCATGCAGCAGTGCAGCACACTGAGTGAGCACAGATATGGTGGAGACTTTTTTTCAGGCAGAGAAACAAAGGATTAAACTAATCAAAACCCTGCACTGTACTCCCTAACAGCTGCTCCCCGTCCCCCCAATTATAACTAACTAAGTCACTCTGTGTTCTACTATAACGGAGAGGACGCCAGCCACGTCCTCTCCCTATCAATCTCAATGCACGTGTGAAAATGGCGGCGACGCGCGGCTCCCTTATATAGAATCCGAGTCTCGCGAGAATCCGACAGCGGGATGATGACGTTCGGGCGCGCTCGGGTTAACCGAGCAAGGCGGGAGGATCCGAGTCGCTCGGACCCATGTAAAAAAAAGGTGAAGTTCGGGCGGGTTCGGATTCCGAGGAACCGAACCCGCTCATCACTAATTATTTTTTAAAACAAATTTTAATAAATGTCTAAAAGATGGAACATGTAGTACCTGTCTGAGTAGACTTTAAGGTGTCACATTCTGTTAGGGGTATAAGGTGAGCAATAATTTAAAACCTAATTACACTTTTAACATTCAGGCGCTAACTCACTGTATATTGCGCTTGTTTCAGTTGTTGCTAACAGGGAACTTAGGGGGTAATTCAGAGTTGATCGCAGCAGCAAATTTGTTAGCAGTTGGGCAAAACCATGGGGATCATTCCGAGTTGATCGCTAGCCGCCGTTGTTCGCGGCGTGGCGATCATTTAAAAAAATGGCAAATCTGCGCATGCGTATGCACCGCAATGCGCACGTGCGACGTACAGGTACAAAGAACATCGCGGTTTTGCACAGGTTCTAGTGACGCTTTCAGTCGCACTGGCGGACGCAAGGAGATTGACAGGAAGTGGGAGTTTCTGGGTGGCAACTAACCGTTTACTGGGAGTGTTTGGAAAAATGCAGGCGTGGCTGGGCGTTTGCTGGGCGGGTATCTGACGTCATTACCATGTCACTCGTCACAGCAATCATCGCACAGAATAAGTAACTACAGGGCTGGTCTTGTTTTGCACAAAATGTGCTTGCAGCCACTTGGCTGCACAGGCGTTTGCACACTTGCAAAGCGAAAATACACTCCCCCGAGGGCGGCGACTATGCATTTGCGTGGCTGCTAAAAGTAGCTAATGAGCGATCAACTCGGAATGAAGGCCCATGTGCACTGCAGGTGTGGCAGATATAACACTTGCAGAGAGAGTTACTGTAGATTTGGGTGGGTTATTTTGTTTCGGTGCAGAGTAAATCCTGACTGCTTTATTTTTACAATGCAATTTAGCTTTCAGTTTGAATGCACCCCACCCAAATCTAACTCTCTCTGCACATGTTATACAGCACAGGTTCTCAAACTCGGTCCTCAGGACCCCACACAGTGCATGTTTTGCAGATCTCATAAAATCACAAGTGAAATAATTAGCTCCACCTGTGGACCTTTTAAATGTGTCAGTGAGTAATTAATACTCCTGTGCACTTGCTGGGTTACCTGCAAAACGTGCACTGTGTGGGGTCCTGAGGGCCGAGTTTGAGAACCACTGTTATACAGTATCTGACCCCCTTGCAGTGCACATGGGGGGTCATTCCGAGTTGTTCGCTCGGTAAAAATCTTTGCATCGCAGCGATTTTCCGCTTAATGCGCATGCGCAATGTCCGCACTGCGACTGCGCCAAGTAAATTTGCTATGCACTTAGGAATTTTACTCACGGCATTTTCATCGTTCTGGCGATCGTAATGTGATTGACAGGAAATGGGTGTTACTGGGCGGAAACAGGCCGTTTTATGGGCGTGTGGTAAAAAACGCTACCGTTTCCGGAAAAAACGCAGGAGTGGCTGGAGAAACGGGGGAGTGTCTGGGCGAACGCTGGGTGTGTTTGTGACGTCAAACCAGGAACGACAAGCAGTGAAATGATCGCAGATGCCGAGTAAGTCTGAAGCTACTCAGAAACTGCTACGAGGTGTGTAATCGCAATATTGCGAATACATCGTTCGCAATTTTAAGATGCTAAGATTCACTCCCAGTAGGCGGCGGCTTAGCATGAGCAAATCTGCTAAAATTCACTTGCGAGCGAACAACTCGGAATGACCCCCATGGTTTTGCCCAACTGCTAACGAATTTGCTGCTGCGATCAACTCTGAATTAGACCCATAGTGAGAAGAGTAACCTATTTTCTACCATCCATTGGGTTAAATTTAGTAGCGCAGAAGAAGTATTTTTCACCATTTATATATATATATATATATATATCCTATATAATAGCCCAGATCTGTGACTGTGTGGCTAACGCTGGGCGTGGCTATGAGCTCTCATTGGGTTAGCAGTAGGTCTATCACACCCAGTCCCAGCTGATTGGGCGAGAAACACCCTCCCACACAGGTTACATCCAATGGGAGACTCTGCCCTTTGGCTGCTGTGTGTTCCCAGAGCAGGATTAACAATGGGGCTGATCATAGGCGTGCGCAGAACATTTTATTAGGGGGTGCACTGTCGGAAGGGTGCTTAGCACCACCTACTGGGCGTGTCCAACACCGCCTATTGGACATGTCTAGCACCGCCTTTTGGCACTCAATACAATAAAATCACATACCACAAGGGGCGTGGCCATTGCAAATGGCCAACTGTTTCTAATCACTCAAAGAGCATTACCTATATGGTGGTTTATCACAACGGGGAACCTCTGAAGAAATGTCCTCCCTGGACAGATAGCGTCTTCAGTCAGTATTCACTATTCATATAGGAAAATAAATGGTCCAGAAGATGCCTGTTTGTGTAGGAATATAACCAAGATCATCATCATGCAACAGAGGTTCACCCAGACTCATGTCACCTCCTGCCCCGTGTCTCTAAGCCACACCATCATCTTCTCCCTGTGTCTCTCAGCCACACCATCACCTCCCACCTACACCTCTCAACCACACCATCTCCTCCCCTCCCTGCATTGTCTCTCACCCCACCATCATCTCGTCCCTGTGTTATCTCTCATCCACACCATCATCTCACACCTGTATCTCTCAGCAACACCATCATCCCCTCCCTGCGTCATCTCTCATCCACACCACCGTCTCCCTACCACGCATCTCTCACAATCCACCTCACTCTGTCTCTCAGCCTGCCCTCTTTACTCTGCATCTTTAAGCCTTGACCTCCCTTCATTCTGTGTCTAGTGCCACCTACAGACAGTGCCCACAGTAGTAGTGCCCTTTGCACAATACCAACAGTGTTTTTTTCCCCTTACGCAATGCCCACAAACACTGTGGTTTTGCCCTTACACAATGTCCATTGTAGTAGTGCCCCTTACACAATGCCCATAGTTATGCCCATTACACAGTGCCCATAGTAGTAGTGTCACTTACACAATGCCCACAGTTGTGCCCCTTACACAATGCCCATAGTAGTAGTGCCCCTTACACAATGCCCATAGCAGTAGTGCCCCTTATACAATGCCCAATAGTAGTAGTGCCCCTTACACAATGCCCAATAGTAGTAGTGCCCCTTACACAATGCCCATAGCAGTAGTGCCCCTTATACAATGCCCAATAGTAGTAGTTCCCCTTATACAATGCCCATAGTAGTAGTGCCCCTTACACAATGCCCATAGCAGTAGTGCCCCTTATACAATGCCCAATAGTAGTAGTTCCCCTTATACAATGCCCAAAAGTAGTAGTTCCCCTTATACAATGCCCAATAGTAGTAGTTCCCCTTATACAATGCCCATAGCAGTAGTGCCCCTTATACAATGCCCAATAGTAGTAGTTCCCCTTATACAATGCCCATAGTAGTAGTTCCCCTTATACAATGCCCATAGTAGTAGTGCCCCTTACACAATGCCCATAGTAGTAGTGCCCCTTACACAATGCCCATAGTAGTAGTGCCCCTTACACAATGCCCAATAGTAGTAGTTCCCCTTATACAATGCCCATAGCAGTAGTGCCCCTTATACAATGCCCAACAGTAGTAGTTCCCCTTATACAATGCCCAATAGTAGTAGTTCCCCTTATACAATGCCCATAGCAGTAGTGCCCCTTATACAATGCCCAATAGTAGTAGTTCCCCTTATACAATGCCCATAGTAGTAGTTCCCCTTATACAATGCCCATAGTAGTAGTGCCACTTACACAATGCCCATAGTAGTAGTGCCCCTTACACAATGCTCATAGTAGTAGTGCCCCTTACACAATGCCCATAGTAGTAGTGCCCCTTACACAATGCCCATAGCAGTAGTGCCCCTTATACAATGCCCATAGTAGTAGTGCCCCTTACACAATGCCCAATAGTAGTAGTGCCCCTTACACAATGCCCATTTTAGTAGTGCCAATTACACAATGCCCATTTCTAGTGCCCCTTACACAATGCCCATTTCCAGTAGTGTCCCTAACACAATGCCCATTTCAAGGGCTCCTTACACAATGCCCATTTCTAGTGCCCCTTACACACTGTCCATTTCTAGTGCCCCTTACACAGTGCCCATTTCTAGTAGTGCTTCTTACACAATGCCCACAGTCCTGAGTGTAGACAGCAAATACTTACTTATTCCCCGCTCCAGCGTCGGCTGCCTTCTGAACTACGGAGCTCCTTGCTCTTGTTGCTATGGGAGAGACGTCATGACGTTTTGACGTCTCTCCCTTCACACACTGCGGGAGCCGGATTGCGGAAGGCGGAGCTCAGGAGTGGGCTCCAGCCTCCAGCAGCGGCTGCATTGCACGGGGTGGCGGACAGGGAGAAGCTGGAGGAAGGGAATCGTCATGCTGAGTATCACTGCGTGTGTGCGCGGGGTGCCGGACATTAGGGGGTGGCTGTGTGCACCAGGCACCCCACTGTGCGCACACCTATGGGGCTGATGGAGCTGCAGCTCCAGATCCACACCCCAAAGTAGGTCCACTGCATCTGCAGCAATATATCTTCCAACAATTTACACATAAAATTTGGTACAAATTCAAAAAGGGGGCGTGGCCACACCCATTTTCCTATACTTTCAATGGAAGTTTAGAGAGCCAAAAATCGGTACAGACCATAAACAAAGGTACCTGCCAAAAAGGTACAGTTGGAGGGTATGCCACTGCATCTGCAGCAAGTCTCTGCGCTGTACATAGGGGGTAAAAAAATCCTTTTACTGCAGCGTCCTATGTCCTGCTGCCAGTCCGCCTGCCCCCTCCGGCATCAACAATCCCCACTCCCTAGCAGCGGCGCAGGTGGAACAAAAGCTGCTGCGGCCACTGGCATAGATGTGTATGAAAGCAGCACAGTGGAAGGCTTTCATAGCCCTCCCTGCGCAGCATACTCTCTCTGCCCTGGAGCCTCCTCTGCGCGTGATGTTACAGGAGTGCCTTCCCGCTACAGCCGTGCCCAAATCCCAAGAGGCCCTGACTCGGCAACACAGCAACTGGCCTGCCGGCCTGGAAGCCCCAAGATGGCTAATGTAACGGATAGAGTGGGTGATATCGCGGAGGGTAATGTCTGGACGCTGAATCAATGAAAAAGGTGACAGTGCTGTGCAGTGCAGTGGGTGTGCAGTGTCACTCTCACCTATTACATTGATTCAGCCAGTCAGTCAGTTCTGTCAGCCAGTCACTATTGCTAGCACCGGTGTCCCAACGTGCCGCATTACAGGAAAGTAGACGCACTAAATAAACTACAGCTCCCAGCAGCCCTTAGCGCCGAAGCATTCCGGTGCTAAGGCCTGCTGGGAGCTGTAGTTTACTGAGTGCATCTTCTTCCCTGTAAGGCGGCATGTTGGGACATCGGCGCTAGCAATAGTGACTGGCTGCTTGACTGCTGTGCGAGTCTCTGGGAGAGCCAGTGCCAAAGGGAGGACAGCAGCTTAGCTGCTTCCAGGAGAAGCATTACCCGTCCCTCCCCCACTCGCAGTACCTCCAGGCCCCATCCGCGGCACCTTCACACCCCCCCCCTCCACAAACCCGCGGTGGCTCCGGACCCCTCCCACACCCGCAGCACCCACCCCTCCCCCACTCGCGGCACCACGGCGCCCACCCCTCCCCTACTTGCGGCACCCCCGTAGCCGCTCCTCCCCCGCCCATGGTGGCTCCGGACCCCACCCGCGGCAGCCATGCACTCGCCCCTACCCCACGCACGTCACCACCGCACCAGCCTCTCCCCCACCCGCAGCACCCCCACAACCGCCCTCCCCCACCCGCAGCATCCCCGGACTCCCCCACACCAGCCACTCCCCTAACCACAGCACCTACTAGGTGATTTATCTGGCCCTGCGTGTGCTGTTCACGCCATTGCAAGGGGCTACGCCCCCTTAACCCTTGCACGCCCTTGTGGCATGCAATATTTTCATCATATGGAGTATTACCTCCAATCATAATTGTGTGAGTGGTTAAATATTCACGGACAAAGGGCGTGCGATGGTTAAGGAGTCGTAGCCCCTTACAACGGTGTGAAGGGCGCCCGTAGGGCACGATGAATCACCGAGTGTATATATATATATATATATATATATAAAATCTTCCAGCAGCAGCCGGCACTCTCATTTAAATAACAGCCTTCTCCGGTGCACAAATCAGAAATACCATAATCCTCCAGAAGAACTCGGCACTCGGAGACAACAAATGATGAAAAAGAATTGTTTATCCAATAGTCAACGTTTCGGAACCGTACGTATATATGTTGTTTCTGTCCTGACGACGAGATGTTGACTATTGTATAAACAATTCTTTTTCATCATTTGTTGTCTCCGAGTGCCGAGTTTTTCTGGAGGATTATATATATATATATATTATATATATATATATATATACTTGCTCCAATATGAAGGTGCCTGAGTGCACCAAAACGGCTGTCGGACTGCCAGTCTGATGCCACAGTTCCTATCTAAATACCTTATGGCTGCTGATAAGTATTTCAATTAAGCACTGTCTGTGAATTGATGACATTTGGACATGTAATTATGTGACTTATGATGCTATAAACCTTTACTTGCATATAATATGGTGTGCAGGGCTTCTGATTTTACTAGAAAGTTGTCTCTATCTATCTATCTATCTATCTACGTGCATATCCCTATATATATATATATATATATATATATATATATATATACACTATGCAATTTACCCGGCACTCCACCTAGTATACTGCTGGTTCTGGTGCCCTCATAGATAAGACATGTACAATCAAGGATGCGGCACTCACGAACACTTTGAAAAGAATCACAGACACTAAACCTCAACTGGTGTCTGTGATCTGTGATTCTTTTCAAAGTGTTCGTGAGTGCCGCATCCTTGATTGTATACATATATATATATATTTATTTATATACGTATATGTATATATATATATATATATATATATACATGAAACTTCACAAAGGCGGCACTCCTCAAAATATATCTGTCCATGTACTAAATACAGTATAACAAATTGGCGCCCTCCTTATGCAATGCCAGATGGCGGCAGGATACAACGCTTTTTCTCGCCGACACTCAATACAACAGAAGTTGGCTGGGTCACCCAGCAGACTCCTGTTTTATTTGAGTGCTGTCGAGAGAAAACGTTATATATATGTGTGTGTTTTATAAATATGCAGTAATAACACATACTGCACATGTATTACAGGTCATCCTTATCTAGACTTCAGCGCATTAGACTTCTAGCACATGCCTGTAGTCTTGGAACACAGTGGGCAAGCATTTGTTCAGAATAGTGAGGTCATGTACATGTACATGTAAGTGAACCATACACCCCCTCTTAGATGCCACCCATTGAGACTTGGGGTTTATTAATGATAGGCCCCTAATAACTAAGTATTCAACTCAATGTGAGTTGTGACAGTGGATACTTAAATACCAGAACAAATTAATATTTCTCTGATGTGGGGACAATTCACGGAAACTTTACCACTACTGATTCTGCCATTAATTACTAGTGGTGGAAGCCTGACCCAGCAGTGTTAGTGCCCTTGCGTGAACTGAGTTAATGCATGAGAACTGCCAAAGGGGCACAGGACTGTATGGGGTGGTCTTCAAATAGATGCCTCTTTGCAAGCCAGACTACTGTACTTTCCATGAATGAAAGTCCCGGAACTAGGGGTGTCAGAACCGTAACAAGGGGTGTTCCAGTGGTGCTGTCGCTGAGGGTGCCGGACCCTGGGGGTAGCATGCCCCATGACACCTGCACTTGGCTTGCATGGTGCCTGGGGTGGCATCCTTCAGCCTTTACAGCCACCCCTAAGGATGCTCCAAGCAGCGCTGTACTTTCCAATGCTAGCAGCCATGTCCCCTCAGCATAACACCTTGATGTCACATGTTCAGGGGCGGGGGCAGGACAAGGCACAAAATTGCCCTTCTCCAGCATTGCCCATACTATTCTATTGGGTCTGCGGACATCATCAAGCTGCAACGTAAGCAGGAGATATCAGTGACACCCTCACACACATCTGAAATGTCACCTGAGAAATGTCTACATTCTGAGATTACAGACAGTTAGGTTTAGGCACCCCTGGAAGGGTTAAGGATAGGCTGCGGGTGGGGAGAGGGGGTGTGGAGGTTAGGGTTAGGCACCAGGGGGATGGGTTAGCCTCAGGGATTACAGTAGGGTTAAGCACAGAGCGTAGAATACTCACCATAATGCCGCTGCTGGGACATAACTGCTGGAATTGCTTTGCCTGTGACCTCTGGGACCTGGAAGAAGACGCTGGAGATGCTGCTGCGAGGAGAAGGTAAGACTCCAGTAGTCTACCAGAGCTGGTTTATCTACAGCTCATCATGTCGACTTATCAGCCATGTAACTATGATGAATGCTAAGCATATCCACATGCACATCATTACATTATAAGGTTGTGTATGAAATCCCGGCAGTCAGAATACTGACAGTGGCATCCCGGCAGTGAAAATCCCAATGGATCCCAGTAGGCCTATACTTAACCATCCCCTCCAGCAGACTAACTCCCCTCCTGCAGCCTAACTCTAACCAACCCCCCCCCCCCTTCCCCTGCAGCCTAACCCTAACTGCACCCCCCCAGACCTAACCCACCCCCTAGTGCCTAACCCTAACCCCAGAACTGACTTGCGGGATCCAGCCAAAGATGGTGGCCGCATCCCACATTATATTGTGTAGAAAACAAGATAATGCAACTTTCATATTTACGACTAACACTATCAAGTTCATCTCTACACTATAAATGTGCATTACATAATATAGAGGGGGGAGGGAGGGGGAGGCTACACTGCACACCCTAATTCCAAACATAATGAGAGGTGCTGCAAACTCGCATCCAGGGTGACAGCACCAGCTGAACCACAGAACACATGTTTCCGGGTGTACCATATTTTAGTTGGGTTCCAAATTTGTACTTTAATACTTCAAATGTACAATAAAACTAGAGATGTGCACCGGAAATTTTTCGGGTTTTATGCTTTGGTTCTGGATTCGGTTCCGCGGCCGTGTTTTGGATTCGGACGCGTTTTGGCAAAACCTCCCTGAAAAGTTTTTGTCGGATTCGGGTGTGTTTTGGATTCGGGTCTTTTTTTTCAAAAAACCCTCAAAAACAGCTTAAATCATAGAATTTGGGGGTCATTTTGATCCCATAGTATTATTAACCTCAATAACCATAATTTCCACTCATTTCCAGTCTATTCTGAACGCCTCACACCTCACAATATTATTTTCAGTCCTAAAATTTGCACCGAGGTCGCTGGATGACTAAGCTAAGCGACCCAAGTGACCGGCACAAACACCTGGTCCATCTAGGAGTGGCACTGCAGTGTCAGACAGGATGGCACTTAAAAAAATTGTCCCCAAACACCACATGATGCAAAGAAAAAAAGAGGTGCACCAAGGTCGCTGGATGGCTAAGCTAAGCGACCCAAGTGGCCGACACAAACACCTGGCCCATCTAGGAGTGTCACTGCAGTGTCAGACAGGATGGCACTTAAAAAAATTGTCCCCAAACAGCACATGATGCAAAGAAAAAAAGAGGTGCACCAAGGTCACTGGATGGCTAAACTAAGCGACCCAAGTGGCCGGCACAAACACCTGGCCCATCTAGGAGTAGCACTGCAGTGTCAGACAGGATAGCACTTAAAAAAATTGTCCCCAAACAGCACATGATGCAAAGAAAAAAAGAGGTGCACCAAGGTCGCTGGATGGCTAAGCTAAGCGACCCAAGTGGCCGACACAAACACCTGGCCCATCTAGGAGTGGCACTGCAGTGTCAGACAGGATGGCACTTAAAAAAATTGTCCCCAAACACCACATGATGCAAAGAAAAATAAGATTTTACTTACCGATAAATCTATTTCTCGGAGTCCGTAGTGGATGCTGGGGTTCCTGAAAGGACCATGGGGGGAATAGCGGCTCCGCAGGAGACAGGGCACAAAAAGTAAAGCTTTTCCAGATCAGGTGGTGTGCACTGGCTCCTCCCCCTATGACCCTCCTCCAGACTCCAGTTAGGTACTGTGCCCGGACGAGCGTACACAATAAGGGAGGATTTTGAATCCCGGGTAAGACTCATACCAGCCACACCAATCACACCGTACAACCTGTGATCTAAACCCAGTTAACAGTATGATAACAGCGGAGCCTCTGAAAGATGGCTTCCTTCAACAATAACCCGAATTAGTTAACAATAACTATGTACAATTTATGCAGATAATCCGCACTTGGGATGGGCGCCCAGCATCCACTACGGACTCCGAGAAATAGATTTATCGGTAAGTAAAATCTTATTTTCTCTATCGTCCTAGTGGATGCTGGGGTTCCTGAAAGGACCATGGGGATTATACCAAAGCTCCCAAACGGGCGGGAGAGTGCGGATGACTCTGCAGCACCGAATGAGAGAACTCCAGGTCCTCCTTAGCCAGAGTATCAAATTTGTAAAATTTTACAAACGTGTTCTCCCCTGACCACGTAGCTGCTCGGCAAAGTTGTAATGCCGAGACCCCTCGGGCAGCCGCCCAAGATGAGCCCACCTTCCTTGTGGAGTGGGCCTTTACAGATTTAGGCTGTGGCAGGCCTGCCACAGAATGTGCAAGTTGGATTGTGCTACAGATCCAACGAGCAATCGTCTGCTTAGACGCAGGAGCACCCATCTTGTTGGGTGCATACAATATAAACAACGAGTCAGATTTTCTGACTCCAGCTGTCCTTGCAATATATATTTTTAATGCTCTGACAACGTCCAGTAACTTGGAGTCCTCCAAGTCACTTGTAGCCGCAGGCACTACAATAGGCTGGTTCAGATGAAATGCTGACACCACCTTAGGGAGAAAATGCGGACGAGTCCGCAGTTCTGCCCTGTCCGAATGGAAAATCAGATATGGGCTTTTGTAAGATAAAGCTGCCAATTCTGATACTCTCCTGGCAGAAGCCAGGGCTAGAAGCATGGTCACTTTCCAAGTGAGATATTTCAAATCCACCTTATTAAGTGGTTCAAACCAATGAGATTTTAGAAAGTCCAAAACCACATTGAGATCCCACGGTGCCACTGGAGGCACCACAGGAGGCTGTATATGCAGCACTCCCTTAACAAAGGTCTGGACTTCAGGGACTGAAGCCAATTCTTTTTGAAAGAAAATCGACAGGGCCGAAATTTGAACCTTAATAGATCCCAATTTGAGACCCATAGACAATCCTGATTGCAGGAAATGTAGGAATCGACCCAGTTGAAATTCCTCCGTCGGAGCACTCCGATCTTCGCACCACGCAACATATTTTCGCCAAATTCGGTGATAATGTTGCACGGTTACTTCCTTCCTTGCTTTAATCAAAGTAGGAATGACTTCTTCCGGCATGCCTTTTTCCTTTAGGATCCGGCGTTCAACCGCCATGCCGTCAAACGCAGCCGCGGTAAGTCTTGAAACAGACAGGGACCCTGCTGAAGCAAGTCCCTCCTTAGAGGTAGAGGCCACGGATCTTCCGTGATCATCTCTTGAAGTTCCGGGTACCAAGTCCTTCTTGGCCAATCCGGAACCACTAGTATCGTTCTTACGCCTCTTTGCCGTATAATTCTCAATACTTTTGGTATGAGAGGCAGAGGAGGAAACACATACACCGACTGGTACACCCAAGGCGTTACCAGCGCGTCCACAGCTATTGCCTGCGGATCTCTTGACCTGGCGCAATACCTGTCCAGTTTTTTGTTGAGGCGAGACGCCATCATGTCCACCATTGGTCTTTCCCAACGGGTTACCAGCATGTGGAAGACTTCTGGATGAAGTCCCCACTCTCCCGGGTGAAGATCGTGTCTGCTGAGGAAGTCTGCTTCCCAGTTGTCCACTCCCGGGATGAACACTGCTGACAGTGCTATCACATGTTTCTCTGCCCAGCGAAGAATCCTTGCAGCTTCTGCCATTGCACTCCTGCTTCTTGTGCCGCCCTGTCTGTTCACATGGGCGACTGCCGTGATGTTGTCCGACTGGATCAACACCGGTTTTCCCTGAAGCAGAGGTTCTGCCTGGCTTAGAGCATTGTATATTGCTCTTAGTTCCAGAATGTTTATGTGAAGAGACGTTTCCAGACTCGTCCATACTCCCTGGAAGTTTCTTCCTTGTGTGACTGCTCCCCAGCCTCTCAGGCTGGCGTCCGTGGTCACCAGGATCCAATCCTGTATGCCGAATCTGCGGCCCTCCAATAGATGAGGACTCTGCAACCACCACAGAAGAGACACCCTTGTCCTTGGAGACAGGGTTATCCGTAGGTGCATCTGAAGATGCGACCCTGACCATTTGTCCAACAGATCCCTTTGGAAAATTCTTGCGTGGAATCTGCCGAATGGAATTGCTTCGTAAGAAGCCACCATTTTTCCCAGGACTCTTGTGCATTGATGTACAGACACCTTTCCTGGTTTTAGGAGGTTCCTGACAAGCTCGGATAACTCCTTGGCTTTTTCCTCCGGGAGAAAAACCTTTTTCTGAACCGTGTCCAGAATCATCCCTAGGAACAGCAGACGAGTTGTCGGCATTAACTGGGATTTTGGAATATTCAGAATCCACCCGTGCTGTTTTAGCACTTCTTGAGACAGTGCTAATCCCATCTCTAGCTGTTCTCTGGACCTTGCCCTTATTAGGAGATCGTCCAAGTATGGGATAATTAATATGCCTTTTCTTCGAAGAAGAATCATCATCTCGGCCATTACCTTTGTAAAGATCCGAGGTGCCGTGGACAATCCGAACGGCAGCGTCTGAAACTGATAGTGACAGTTTTGTACAACGAACCTGAGGTACCCCTGGTGTGAGGGGTAAATTGGAACGTGGAGATACGCATCCTTGATGTCCAAGGATACCATAAAGTCCCCCTCTTCCAGGTTCGCTATCACTGCTCTGAGTGAATCTATCTTGAACTTCTTTATGTACAGGTTCAAGGACTTCAGATTTAGAATAGGCCTTACCGAGCCATCCGGCTTCGGTACCACAAAAAGAGTGGAATAATACCCCTTCCCTTGTTGTAGAAGAGGTACCTTGACTATCACCTGCTGAGAGTACAGCTTGTGAATGGCTTCCAAAACCGTCTCCCTTTCGGAGGGGGACGTTGGTAAAGCAGACTTCAGGAAACGGCGAGGTGGATCTGTCTCTAATTCCAACCTGTACCCTTGAGATATTATCTGCAGGATCCAGGGATCTACCTGCGAGTGAGCCCACTGCGCGCTGTAATTTTTGAGACGACCGCCCACCGTCCCCGAGTCCGCTTGAGAAGCCCCAGCGTCATGCTGAGGCTTTTGTAGAAGCCGGGGAGGGCTTCTGTTCCTGGGAAGGAGCTGCGTGTTGCTGTCTCTTCCCTCGACCTCTGCCTCGTGGCAGATATGAATAGCCCTTTGCTCTCTTATTTTTAAAGGAACGAAAGGGCTGCGGTTGAAAAGTCGGTGCCTTTTTCTGTTGGGGAGTGACTTGAGGTAGAAAGGTGGATTTCCCGGCTGTAGCCGTGGCCACCAAATCTGATAGACCGACTCCAAATAACTCCTCCCCTTTATACGGCAAAACTTCCATATGCCGTTTTGAATCCGCATCGCCTGTCCACTGTCGCGTCCATAAAGCTCTTCTGGCCGAAATGGACATAGCACTTACCCGTGATGCCAGTGTGCAGATATCCCTCTGTGCATCACGCATATAAAGAAATGCATCCTTTATTTGTTCTAACGACAGTAAAATATTGTCCCTGTCCAGGGTATCAATATTTTCAATCAGGGACTCTGACCAAACTACCCCAGCACTGCCCATCCAGGCAGTCGCTACAGCTGGTCGTAGTATAACACCTGCATGTGTGTATATACTTTTTTGGATATTTTCCATCCTCCTATCTGATGGATCTTTAAGTGCGGCCGTCTCAGGAGAGGGTAACGCCACTTGTTTAGATAAGCGTGTTAGCGCCTTGTCCACCCTAGGAGGTGTTTCCCAGCGCTCCCTAACCTCTGGCGGGAAAGGGTATAATGCCAATAATTTCTTTGAAATTATCAGCTTTTTATCAGGGGCAACCCACGCTTCATTACACACGTCATTTAATTCTTCTGATTCTGGAAAAACTATAGGTAGTTTTTTCACACCCCACATAATACCCTGTTTAGTGGTACCTGTAGTATCAGCTAAATGTAACGCCTCCTTCATTGCCAAAATCATATAACGTGTGGCCCTACTGGAAAATACGGTTGATTCGTCACCGTCACCACTGGAGTCAGTGCCTGCGTCTGGGTCTGTGTCGACCGACTGAGGCAAAGGGCGTTTCACAGCCCCTGACGGTGTTTGAGTCGCCTGGACAGGCACTAATTGATTGTCCGGCCGCCTCATGTCGTCAAACGACTGCTTTAGCGTGTTGACACTATCCCGTAGTTCCATAAATAAAGGCATCCATTCTGGTGTCGACTCCCTAGGGGGTGACATCCTCATATTTGGCAATTGCTCCGCCTCCACACCAATATCGTCCTCATACATGTCGACACACACGTACCGACACACAGCAGACACACAGGGAATGCTCCTAACGAAGACAGGACCCACTAGCCCTTTGGGGAGACAGAGGGAGAGTTTGCCAGCACACACCAAAAGCGCTATATATATATCAGGGATAGCCTTATAATAAGTGCTCCCTTATAGCTGCTTTGTTATATCAAAATATCGCCATAAATTTGCCCCCCCCTCTCTGTTTTACCCTGTTTCTGTAGTGCAGTGCAGGGGAGAGACTTGGGAGCCGTCCTGACCAGCGGAGCTGTGAGAGGAAATGGCGCCGTGTGCTGAGGAGATAGGCCCCGCCCCTTTTCTGGCGGGCTCGTCTCCCGCTATTTAGAGAAATCAGGCAGGGGTTAAATATCTCCATATAGCCTCCAGGGGCTATATGTGAGGTATTTTTAGCCTTTATATAGGTTACATTTGCCTCCCAGGGCGCCCCCCCCCCAGCGCCCTGCACCCTCAGTGACCGCGTGTGAAGTGTGCTGAGAGGAAAATGGCGCACAGCTGCAGTGCTGTGCGCTACCTTTAGAAGACTGCAGGAGTCTTCAGCCGCCGATTCTGGACCTCTTCTGACTTCAGCATCTGCAAGGGGGCCGGCGGCGCGGCTCCGGTGACCATCCAGGCTGTACCTGTGATCGTCCCTCTGGAGCTTGATGTCCAGTAGCCAAGAAGCCAATCCATCCTGCACGCAGGTGAGTTGACTCCTTCTCCCCTCAGTCCCTCGCTGCAGTGATCCTGTTGCCAGCAGGAATCACTGTAAAATAAAAAACCTAGCTAAACTTTTTCTAAGTAGCTCTTTAGGAGAGCCACCTAGATTGCACCCTTCTCGGCCGGGCACAAAAATCTAACTGGAGTCTGGAGGAGGGTCATAGGGGGAGGAGCCAGTGCACACCACCTGATCTGGAAAAGCTTTACTTTTTGTGCCCTGTCTCCTGCGGAGCCGCTATTCCCCCCATGGTCCTTTCAGGAACCCCAGCATCCACTAGGACGATAGAGAAAAAAGAGGTGCACCAAGGTCGCTGGATGGCTAAGCTAAGCGACCCAAGTGGCCGACACAAACACCTGGCCCATCTAGGAGTGGCACTGCAGTGTCAGACAGGATGGCACTTAAAAAAATTGTCCCCAAACAGCACATGATGCAAAGAAAAAAAGAGGTGCACCAAGGTCACTGGATGGCTAAACTAAGCGACCCAAGTGGCCGACACAAACACCTGGCCCATCTAGGAGTGGCACTGCAGTGTCAGACAGGATGGCACTTAAAAAAATTGTCTCCAAACAGCACATGATGCAAAGAAAAAAAGAGGCGCACCAAGGTCGCTGTGTGACTAAGCTAAGCGACCCAAGTGGCCGACACAAACACCTGGCCCATCTAGGAGTGTCACTGCAGTGTCAGACAGGATGGCACTTAAAAAAATTGTCCCCAAACAGCACATGATGCAAAGAAAAAAAGAGGTGCACCAAGGTCACTGGATGGCAAAACTAAGCGACCCAAGTGGCCGGCAGAAACACCTGGCCCATCTAGGAGTAGCACTGCAGTGTCAGACAGGATAGCACTTAAAAAAATTGTCCCCAAACAGCACATGATGCAAAGAAAAAAAGAGGTGCACCAAGGTCGCTGGATGGCTAAGCTAAGCGACCCAAGTGGCCGACACAAACACCTGGCCCATCTAGGAGTGGCACTGCAGTGTCAAACAGGATGGCACTTAAAAAAAGCCCCCAAACAGCACATGATGCAAAGAAAAAAAGAGGTGCACCAAGGTCGCTGGATGGCTAAGCTAAGCGACCCAAGTGGCCGACACAAACACCTGGCCGATCTAGGAGTGGCACTGCAGTGTCAGACAGGATAGCACTTAAAAAAATTGTCCCCAAACAGCACATGATGCAAAGAAAAAAAGAGGTGCACAAAGGTCGCTGGATGGCTAAGCTAAGCGACCCAAGTGGCCGACACAAACACCTGGCCCATCTAGGAGTGGCACTGCAGTGTCAAACAGGATGGCACTTAAAAAAATAGTCCCCAAACAGCACATGATGCAAAGAAAAAAAGAGGTGCACCAAGGTCGCTGGATGGCTAAGCTAAGCGACCCAAGTGGCCGACACAAACACCTGGCCCAACTAGGGGTGGCACTGCAATGTCAGACAGGATGGCATTAAAAAAAAATTGTCCCCAAACAGCACATGATGCAAAGAAAAAAAGAGGCGCACCAAGGTCGCTGTGTGACTAAGCTAAGCGACCCAAGTGGCCGACACAAACACCTGGCCCATCTAGGAGTGTCACTGCAGTGTCAGACAGGATGGCACTTAAAAAAATTGTCCCCAAACAGCACATGATGCAAAGAAAAAAAGAGGTGCACCAAGGTCACTGGATGGCTAAACTAAGCGACCCAAGTGGCCGGCACAAACACCTGGCCCATCTAGGAGTAGCACTGCAGTGTCAGACAGGATAGCACTTAAAAAAATTGTCCCCAAACAGCACATGATGCAAAGAAAAAAAGAGGTGCACCAAGGTCGCTGGATGGCTAAGCTAAGCGACCCAAGTGGCCGACACAAACACCTGGCCCATCTAGGAGTGGCACTGCAGTGTCAAACAGGATGGCACTTAAAAAAATAGTCCCCAAACAGCACATGATGCAAAGAAAAAAAGAGGTGCACCAAGGTCGCTGGATGGCTAAGCTAAGCGACCCAAGTGGCCGACACAAACACCTGGCCCATCTAGGAGTGGCACTGCAGTGTCAGACAGGATAGCACTTAAAAAAATTGTCCCCAAACAGCACATGATGCAAAGAAAAAAAGAGGTGCACAAAGGTCGCTGGATGGCTAAGCTAAGCGACCCAAGTGGCCGACACAAACACCTGGCCCATCTAGGAGTGGCACTGCAGTGTCAAACAGGATGGCACTTAAAAAAATAGTCCCCAAACAGCACATGATGCAAAGAAAAAAAGAGGTGCACCAAGGTCGTTGGATGGCTAAGCTAAGCGACCCAAGTGGCCGACACAAACACCTGGCCCAACTAGGGGTGGCACTGCAGTGTCAGACAGGATGGCATTTAAAAAAAATTGTCCCCAATAGCACATGATGCAAAGAAAAAAAGAGGCGCACCAAGGTCGCTGTGTGACTAAGCTAAGCGACCCAAGTGGCCGACACAAACACCTGGCCCATCTAGGAGTGTCACTGCAGTGTCAGACAGGATGGCACTTAAAAAAATTGTCCCCAAACAGCACATGATGCAAAGAAAAAAAGAGGTGCACCAAGGTCACTGGATGGCTAAACTAAGCGACCCAAGTGGCCGGCACAAACACCTGGCCCATCTAGGAGTAGCACTGCAGTGTCAGACAGGATAGCACTTAAAAAAATTGTCCCCAAACAGCACATGATGCAAAGAAAAAAAGAGGTGCACCAAGGTCGCTGGATGGCTAAGCTAAGCGACCCAAGTGGCCGACACAAACACCTGGCCCATCTAGGAGTGGCACTGCAGTGTCAAACAGGATGGCACTTAAAAAAATAGTCCCCAAACAGCACATGATGCAAAGAAAAAAAGAGGTGCACCAAGGTCGCTGGATGGCTAAGCTAAGCGACCCAAGTGGCCGACACAAACACCTGGCCCAACTAGGGGTGGCACTGCAATGTCAGACAGGATGGCATTTGAAAAAAATTGTCCCCAAACAGCACATGATGCAAAGAAAAAAAGAGGCGCACCAAGGTCGCTGTGTGACTAAGCTAAGCGACCCAAGTGGCCGACACAAACACCTGGCCCATCTAGGAGTGTCACTGCAGTGTCAGACAGGATGGCACTTAAAAAAATTGTCCCCAAACAGCACATGATGCAAAGAAAAAAAGAGGTGCACCAAGGTCACTGGATGGCTAAACTAAGCGACCCAAGTGGCCGGCACAAACACCTGGCCCATCTAGGAGTAGCACTGCAGTGTCAGACAGGATAGCACTTAAAAAAATTGTCCCCAAACAGCACATGATGCAAAGAAAAAAAGAGGTGCACCAAGGTCGCTGGATGGCTAAGCTAAGCGACCCAAGTGGCCGACACAAACACCTGGCCCATCTAGGAGTGGCACTGCAGTGTCAAACAGGATGGCACTTAAAAAAAGTCCCCAAACAGCACATGATGCAAAGAAAAAAAGAGGTGCACCAAGGTCGCTGGATGGCTAAGCTAAGCGACCCAAGTGGCCGACACAAACACCTGGCCCATCTAGGAGTGGCACTGCAGTGTCAGACAGGATAGCACTTAAAAAAATTGTCCCCAAACAGCACATGATGTAAAGAAAAAAAGAGGTGCACAAAGGTCGCTGGATGGCTAAGCTAAGCGACCTAAGTGGCCGACACAAACACCTGGCCCATCTAGGAGTGGCACTGCAGTGTCAAACAGGATGGCACTTAAAAAAATAGTCCCCAAACAGCACATGATGCAAAGAAAAAAAGAGGTGCACCAAGGTCGCTGGATGGCTAAGCTAAGCGACCCAAGTGGCCGACACAAACACCTGGCCCAACTAGGGGTGGCACTGCAGTGTCAGACAGGATGGCATTTAAAAAAAATTGTCCCCAAACAGCACATGATGCAAAGAAAAAAAGAGGCGCACCAAGGTCGCTGTGTGACTAAGCTAAGCGACCCAAGTGGCCGACACAAACACCTGGCCCATCTAGGAGTGTCACTGCAGTGTCAGACAGGATGGCACTTAAAAAAATTGTCCCCAAACAGCACATGATGCAAAGAAAAAAAGAGGTGCACCAAGGTCACTGGATGGCTAAACTAAGCGACCCAAGTGGCCGGCACAAACACCTGGCCCATCTAGGAGTAGCACTGCAGTGTCAGACAGGATAGCACTTAAAAAAATTGTCCCCAAACAGCACATGATGCAAAGAAAAAAAGAGGTGCACCAAGGTCGCTGGATGGCTAAGTTAAGCGACCCAAGTGGCCGACACAAACACCTGGCCCATCTAGGAGTGGCACTGCAGTGTCAAACAGGACAGCACTTAGAAAAAGTCCCCAAACAGCACATGATGCAAAGAAAAAAAGAAGTGCACCAAGGTCGCTGGATGGCTAAACTAAGCGACCCAAGTGGCCGACACAAACACCTGGCCCATCTAGGAGCGGCACTGCAGTGTCAGACAGGATGGCACTTAAAAAAATTGTCCCCAAACAGCACATGATGCAAAGAAAAAAAGAGGTGCACCAAGGTCGCTGGATGGCTAAGCTAAGCGACCCAAGTGGCCGACACAAACACCTGGCCCATCTAGGAGTGGCACTGCAGTGTCAGACAGGATAGCACTTAAAAAAATTGTCCCCAAACAGCACATGATGCAAAGAAAAAAAGAGGTGCAAAAAGGTCGCTGGATGGCTAAGCTAAGCGACCCAAGTGGCCGACACAAACACCTGGCCCATCTAGGAGTGTCACTGCAGTGTCAAACAGGATGGCACTTAAAAAAATAGTCCCCAAACAGCACATGATGCAAAGAAAAAAAGAGGTGCACCACGGTCGCTGGATGGCTAAGCTAAGCGACCCAAGTGGCCGACACAAACACCTGGCCCAACTAGGGGTGGCACTGCAGTGTCAGACAGGATGGCATTTAAAAAAAATTGTCCCCAAACAGCACATGATGCAAAGAAAAAAAGAGGTGCACCAAGGTCGCTGTGTGACTAAGCTAAGCGACCCAAGTGGCCGACACAAACACCTGGCCCATCTAGGAGTGTCACTGCAGTGTCAGACAGGATGGCACTTAAAAAAATTGTCCCCAAACAGCACATGATGCAAAGAAAAAAAGAGGTGCACCAAGGTCACTGGATGGCTAAACTAAGCGACCCAAGTGGCCGGCACAAACACCTGGCCCATCTAGGAGTGGCACTGCAGTGTCAGACAGGATAGCACTTAAAAAAATTGTCCCCAAACAGCACATGATGCAAAGAAAAAAAGAGGTGCACCAAGGTCGCTGGATGGCTAAGCTAAGCGACCCAAGTGGCCGACACAAACACCTGGCCCATCTAGTAGTGGCACTGCAGTGTCAAACAGGATGGCACTTAAAAAAAGTCCCCAAACAGCACATGATGCAAAGAAAAAAAGAGGTGCACCAAGGTCGCTGGATGGCTAAACTAAGCGACCCAAGTGGCCGACACAAACACCTGGCCCATCTAGGAGTGGCACTGCAGTGTCAAACAGGATGGCACTTACAAAAAGTCCCCAAACAGCACATGATGCAAAGAAAAAAAGAGGTGCACCAAGGTCGCTGGATGGCTAAACTAAGCGACCCAAGTGGCCGACACAAACACCTGGCCCATCTAGGAGTGGCACTGCAGTGTCAGACAGGATGGCACTTAAAAAAATTGTCCCCAAACAGCACATGATGCAAAGAAAAAAAGAGGTGCACCAAGGTCGCTGGATGGCTAAGCTAAGCGACCCAAGTGGCCGACACAAACACCTGGCCCATCTAGGAGTGGCACTGCAGTGTCAGACAGGATAGCACTTAAAAAAATTGTCCCCAAACAGCACATGATGCAAAGAAAAAAAGAGGTGCACAAAGGTCGCTGGATGGCTAAGCTAAGCGACCCAAGTGGCTGACACAAACACCTGGCCCATCTAGGAGTGGCACTGCAGTGTCAAACAGGATGGCACTTAAAAAAATAGTCCCCAAACAGCACATGATGCAAAGAAAAAAAGAGGTGCACCAAGGTCCCTGGATGGCTAAGCTAAGCGACCCAAGTGGCCGACACAAACACCTGGCCCAACTAGGGGTGGCACTGCAGTGTCAGAGAGGATGGCATTTAAAAAAAATTGTCCCCAAACAGCACATGATGCAAAGAAAAAAAGAGGTGCACCAAGGTCGCTGGATGGCTAAGCTAAGCGACCCAAGTGGCCGGCCTCCCTCCGCATTTTTGTTCTCCATCTTTTAATGTGTGGAATTATATGCCAGTAATATATCAACAGCAATGGCCTACTGTACCGTACTGCTATATATATATATATATATATATATATCTAATTATATACACTGCTCAAAAAAATAAAGGGAACACCAAAATAACACATCCTAGATCTGAATGAATGAAATATTGTTATTAAATACTTTGTTCTTTACAACATATAGTTGAATGTGCTGACAACAAAATCACACAAAATTATCAATGGAAATCAAATTTATTAACCCATGGAGGTCTGGATTTGGACTCATTTTGACTTGTTTTAAGGACATTACATCAAAGTTGGATCAGCCTGTAGTGTGTTTTTCCACTTTAATTTTGAGGGTGACTCCAAATCCAGACCTCCATGGGTTAATAAATTTGATTTCCATTGATAATTTTTGTGTGATTTTGTTGTCAGCACATTCAACTATGTCTAGAACAAAGTATTTAATAAGAATATTTAATTCATTCAGATCTAGGATGTGTTATTTTAGTGTTCCCTTTATTTTTTTGAGTAGTGTATATATATATATATATATATATATATATATATATACTGGTGGTCAGCAAAATTCTGCACTGTCCTCCTACTATATACTGCGCACAACTACAATGCAGCACAGATATAGATAGTATACTTGACGACACAGAGGTAGAGCAATGGACTACTGTACCGTACTGCTATATATATATATATATATATATATATATACTGGTGGTCAGCAAAATTTTGCACTGTCCTCCCACTATATACTGCGCACAACTACAATGCAGCACAGATATGGATAGTATACTTGACGACACAGAGGTAGAGCAATGGCCTACTGTACCGTACTGCTATATATATATATACTGGTGGTCAGCAAGATTCTGCACTGTCCTCCTACTATATACTGCGCACAACTACAATGCAGCACAGATATGGATAGTATACTTGACGACACAGAGGTAGAGCAATGGACTACTGTACCGTACTGCTATATATATATATATATATATATATATACTGGTGGTCAGCAAAATTTTGCACTGTCCTCCCACTATATACTGCGCACAACTACAATGCAGCACAGATATGGATAGTATACTTGACGACACAGAGGTAGAGCAATGGCCTACTGTACCGTACTGCTATATATATATACTGGTGGTCAGCAAAATTCTGCACTGTCCTCCTACTATATACTGCGCATAACTACAATGCAGCACAGATATGGATAGTATACTTGACGACACATAGGTAGAGCAATGGACTACTGTACCATACTGCTATATATATATACTGGTGGTCAGCAAAATTCTGCACTTTCCTCCTACTATATACTGCGCACAACTACAATGCAGCACAGATATGGATAGTATACTTGACGACACAGAGGTAGAGCAATGGACTACTGTACCGTACTGCTATATATATATATATATATATATACTGGTGGTCAGCAAAATTCTGCACTGTCCTCCTACTATATACTGCGCACAACTAAAATGCAGCACAGATATGGATAGTATACTTGACGACACAGAGGTAGAGCAATGGACTACTGTACCGTACTGCTATATATATATACTGGTGGTCAGCAAAATTCTGCACTGTCCTCCTACTATATACTGCGCACAACTACAATGCAGCACAGATATGGATAGTATACTTGACGACACAGGGGTAGAGCAATGGACTACTGTACCGTACTGCTATATATATATACTGGTGGTCAGCAAAATTCTGCACTGTCCTCCTACTATATACTGCGCACAACTACAATGCAGCACAGATATGGATAGTATACTTGACGACACAGAGGTAGAGCAATGGCCTACTGCACCGTAATGCTATATATATATATACTGGTGGTCAGCAAAATTCTGCACTGTCCTCCTACAATGCAGCACAGATATGGAGCGTTTTCAGGCAGAGAACGTAGATATTTGCAGCACACTGAGCACAGATATTTGCAGCACACTGAGCACAGATATTTGCAGCACACTGAACAGTGAACACAGAAACTGAGAGAACGCAGACACGTCCTCTCGCTATCATCTCCAAAGCACGAGTGAAAATGGCGGTGACGTGCGGCTCCTTATATAGAATATGAATCTCGCGAGAATACGACAGCGGGATGATGACGTTCTGGCGCGCTCGGGTTAACCGAGCAAGGCGGGAAGATCCGAGGCTGCCTCGGAACCGTGTAAAATAGGTGAGGTTCGGGGGGGTTCGGATCTCGAGGAACCTAACCCGCTCATCTCTAAATAAAACTGCTTATTTCATAGAACTATTTTTATAATTTGCTACGTTTTAGCAAATTTTAGGGACAGGGTTTATCAAAGACTTTCAACCAGTCAACATGGTATAATGTGTGACATGTACTGGTATAATGTGTGACATACTCTTCTTTAAAATGCACATACTGTAGGATTTATTTTACAACTATCCTTGTTTTTAGATACCTTGGTTGATCCAGGACCAGGCAGAAAATCATTACAAATTGTTTATGTAGGCGTCTGGCCCTGAAAACTCTCTGGCTTATTTATAGCTAAAGCCAAGATGATTTAGGTGTCAATTACTTAATCTTTGGTCACACCTGACTCATCACTTGCCTGTGACTGGATTCCTCAGCTCATCACACAGAAGTATTGAATGTAACGTAGCAATGCTCTCATTTGCACATTTAGGTGGAAGTTTTATAGTTCATTTGCAGACAATGGGGGTAATTCAGATCTGATGGCTAGGCAGCGATTTTTGCAGCCCTGCGATCAGATAGTCGCCACCTACAGGGGGAGTGTATTTTAGCTGTGCAAGTGTGCGAACGCATGTGTAGCAGAGCTGCACAAACTGATTTTGTGCAGTCCCTGCGCAGCCCAGGAGACTTACTCACCTGCTGCGATCACATCAGCCTGTCCTGGCGGGATTTGACGTAAGACACCCTCCCTGCAAATGCTTGGACACACCTGCGTTTTTCCTGATACTCCCTGAAAACACTCAGTTGCTATCCACAAACACCCTCTTCCTGTCAATCTCCTTGCGAACGCTCGTGCGAATGGATCCTTCGCACAAACCCAACGCTAACCGGCGATCCCCATTGTTGTTGTCCGACACGTGTGAATACGCATGCGCAGTACAGACCTGATCGCCGGCTGTGCGAAAAACACAGCAGCAATCAGGTCTGAATTACCCCCAATGTCAATTATTTCGGCAGAAGGGATTCAGTATGATATACCGGTGGCCGGGAAGCCAGCCATCAGTATACCGACAGCTGCATCCCGACCACCCGTATGACGCCCGTGGGGGGAGCCCTAGAAAGCTGGAAAGGTTATATTATCCCTCTATGGGTGTTGTGGACACCAACGATAGCCTGTGTAACCGGTATTCCGGTGTCGGGCATTTCCCCGCTTGTCGGGATTCCGGCGTCTATATTGTGATCGCCGGGATCCCGACTGGCGGTATGTTAACAACTTCCCGCCAGAAGACCTCAAGCTTTCTACCTACCGGTGCAGTCTTCCTTTTTATGCACAACAGCAGCGGACAAATGTCTTTGGGTAGGCTTCAGACTAATAGACATTGCATACCTCCCAATCAATTGTCCTTTCCATTTCTTTTAGGCCCAATTTCTCCCTGACCTATTGTTTGCCTGAAAGCATTCCTCCAGCATATTTTGAGATGAGAGTTAAGAAGAGTACACACGGTGCGATATTATTTTGCGATTTTGACTATATAGTCAAAGTCGCAAGGAAAGTTAGTGCAGCGATACCGATATGATCTTGATGCGTGGTCCCGGTGGGTCGGTATCGCAAGGTTAGATAGACTAGTACTAGATAGTAAAAACTGACTTACCTGCATATAGTATAGTCAAAATTGGCAGTAGTCAAAATCGCACATAGCCAATATCGCAAGCACACACAGTCAATATCGCACAGTCCATATCGCATAGTCAGAATTGAAGATAGCCAAAATCTCACCGAGTGCATGCCTCTTTAGTAGTAGCTGTGATTTCTGCAGGAGTTTGTTTCTTATGTTTATTTATATGAAGAATTCAAAAGTACAACACAAAAGTTAAAATGAGCACTTGCACTTTCATCACATACAGATTCCTAGTTTTATCTTTGTATCACGGTTCCACCTGTGAGCCCATTGGGCCTTTGTGATCACTTACCTTGCAGTGTTCATATTGTTTATAGATTTTATTCTAAAGCTGGGTACACACTTGTCCAATCCTCGGGAGAGTCGACTCCCGACCAACTGGTTTGAACGACAATGGACAAGTGTGTACCCTTCGCTGAACGACCCATAAACCCGATCCTGTTCACCTGTAGGGTCTCCTGACTGCCAACCAATTTTGTAGTGTGTAGGCTGCTGAGACAGGAGCTGGCAACCAATCTCCGGCCTCGGCAGCCCAGCATACCATCAGCGTGGCAGCAGTGCGGGATCCATAGGGCAGGCATGTTGGCAAGAGTCTTATTGTTGTTACCTTTTGGTGTGCTGGGGGAAAGATTATTTGTCTTTTTCTTATGTAGAATAACCCCTCCCTTCCATGCACCTAAAAGGTATTACTAGAGCTGCTACTATTTTATATTGAGGTAGCCATTTTTCTGGGTGAACCTCAGTTCCTGATTTTTCCTCTTACTAGGAAGAGTTATTAATTATTTCTTCATTTTATGTATTACTGTATGCAGGGAATCTACCTCCTGTGCGAGGCTATCCGCCCCTTTTCCACTACCCTATTAATGTACTTTATTTCTCTCCAAGCTTTGATACATCTCCTCCACAGAGAGGTTTATGTCTAGTGGTGCAATATGCAGAACAAATAGCCTTTTTAAAACTTTCATTTTTATTACATTACTTGTAATCTGGTTATATCTTCAGTGTATTATTATTATTACTATTATTATTATTAGATGCATCAAAATAAAATACAGAGATGTGTGTTTAAAGAAAGGAAAAGTGTGAAATACAATCATGCCATCTAACAATATTCTTCCTTTACTATGTATTTACGTTTTGAACATCTAATTTTTTTATCAGGATTCACCCACATCCCTTCAAACAGAGCATTAAGTTCGTGTGAAGGAGGGAACGTGACTTTGGATTTCTTTTCCTAACATAAATAAGCTTTCTCCTGAGGTACAGGAGTGCTTTCTGTAACCTCCAACACGTCCCTTATAGCCACAATCATATATTGTATACTTTTTGCCAATTTATGATCTATCCCTCTGGATTCACTATTGTCGACACAAGAATCAGAATCCGTGTCGGTATCAGTGTTTACAACATTTGCAAATGGTCTCTTATGTGACCCAGAGGGGCCGCCCGCATAAGGAATAACAGCATCCTGAAAAATCACATCTTCCACAGATTTTCTCCAGCATGCAGCCTTAGATTCAGACTTATCCAATCTACGGTTAATCAGATGCATACTGTCACGTAGCTCTTTCACCCATGCAGGCTCTTGGTGTGCCGGTAGTGCCACCACATTACAACTCTGTGTCCCTAAAATGGCTTCCTCCGGGGAGGAACTCCCTGCCTCAGACATGCCTCACACGTGTACACCACACTCACAGACACACTGGGACTTATTTTGGGGACAGAACCACAGTAAAATCTGTCAGAGGGACACAGGATAGGAGCAGCCAGTTCACAAACCCAGCGCCAGTATTGTGGACACAGTATGTCCACAGCCCAAAAATGCTTTCAAATAGTAATATACGCTATCAAATGCAACACAATCGCTTTGTGCCCCCCCTTATAGCACCCTGTACTTGTCAGAAGTGGAGGAGAGGATCAGCGTGTTCTCTGCAGCCTGAGGAGAGAGAGAAAATGGCGCTGAGTAGTGTGCTGGCTGCCTGAGGAAGAAGTTCCGCCCCCACAATGGCGCGTTCCTACACTCAGTATATTGACTTATTATTTATACTGGTGGGGGTAGGGCTGTGCCAGCGGCATCTTATGCCCCCTTTTAGCCAGTTTGAGGTATTTTTCTTGCTGCCCAGGGCGCACCCCCTCCCCACCGCGCCCTGCACCCTGCAGTGCCTGTGTGTGTGGGCAGCAATGGCGCGCTGCGCTCCCACCAGCCGCGCCGCACCTCAGCCGTCACTTACTTGATTGAAGATCTTTCTTCTCATACCCACCTGTCTTCTGACTTCTGGCTCTGTGAGGGGGGTGACGGCGTGCTGTGGGAGTGAGCATCTAGACACGGCTAGCGTTCAGTTCCCTTCAGGAGCTAATGGTGTCCTGTCAGCCAGAAGCAGAGTCATGAAACTCTGAGGAAGTTGGTTCTGCTTCTGCCCCCTCAGTCCCACGAAGCAGGGAGTCTGATGCCAGCAGATCTCCCTGAAAATAAAAAACCCAACATAAGTCTTTTCAGAGAAACTCAGTAGAGCTCCTCAGAGTACATCCAGTCGACCTGGGCACATTTCTAAAACTGAGGTCTGGTGGAGGGGCATAGAGGGAGGAGCCAGTTCAATGAAAAGTCTTTAGAGTGCCCATGTCTCCTGTGGATCCCGTCTATACCCGATGGTCTTGATGTCGTCCCCAGCATCCTCTAGGACGTATGAGAAATCACGACGTTGTGATTATGGGGGTCATTCCGAGTTGATCGCTAGCTGCGTAGCGATCAGTGAAAAAAGGCTAATCTGCGCAATTCGCACGCGCATTGTACGGGTACAAAGTCCACTGTGGTTTTGCACTGGTTCTAGCGACGATTGCAATCGCACAGCCGGCCGCAAGGAGATTGACAGAAAGTGGGCGTTTCTGGGTGTCAACTGACCGTTTTCAGGGAGCGCTTGGAAAAACGCAGGTGTGGCTGGGCGGGTGTGTGACGTCAAAAGCCGTCCCTCCGTCGTTAGAATCAACGCACACGAAAGTAACTACAGGGCTACTCTTGTTTTGCACAAAACCATTTTGTAGGCGCTCTGCTGCACAAGCGTTCGCACTTCTGCAAACCTAAAATACACTACCCAGTGGGTGGCGACAATGCGTTTGCACGGCTGCTAAAAACTGCTAGCGAGCGATCAAACTCAGAATGACCCCCTTAATACCTAGTGTCCATTTGGGTAGAAATATGTGTATTATTTCCATGAGTTCTCATCATTAATGGCTTCATATTAGTGTTTGCTTTACAGTGTATAATCATGAGCATCTTGTATACTGTTGTTGCCGTGGTGATGGGAGCACATGGATGACGTCATTGATGACGTTGGCGTTGTTGGACGGGTTGCAGCCCCGTTTCCAGATGTACGGCACCATTCACAGGAGTGAGGCTGCTATATAGGTGAGTGTAAGCATTATAACGTTGCTTATACACTGCCTCTTGGTGGTTATTTCTGAAGTGCTGCATCTATCGTTATTCTATATATATTATAGTATATATATTCAATGTAACTTCCTCAATGTGTACATACAGTAATTGTATCATTCTTCTGTCAGTATGATTGCTAACAATCCAGATACTCATTAAATATTTTCTAAGGAGTCAAAATATTCCCATAAGGATTATCCCTTTAACTATAATGTCATGATGTCAATATTGTTTTATAAGTCCAGTAATTGCTATAATGGCCTTTAGTCGGCAATTTCTTCCTCCCTTAGTTGTTCGTCCAGTTCTGTATAATGAATTGTCTGTCATTTGGCAATTTTACTTTTGCAATAATACAATCTATTTTATTACTTAGCTAGTTCTGATGTTGATAGTATCCACTAGTGAAATGGCCTAATATTTCTTAATTTTTAAAAATATTTTTTACTATTTGTTGTGGTGAAGGCGAGAAGTGGTAGTAAAAATAACCACCTATGTTTCAATGGATTTGTAAGGTTTTCTAAGTATACTCCCCCCATACACACGCACCTTTCCAGCCAGCAGCTCAAATCATGACCACAATAGCCGGACCTCATTCCCATAGGAAAGGGAAGGGCTCTGAGAACCAACTTCGTGTGGAGAGAGGGCATTGGTTCTCGCAAGCAAACTCTGAAAATTAGTTGGCTGCAGGGGCACTTTAAGAGATGAGGGGCTCGTTTGCAGAGTCCAAGTGGGCCCCCTCCTCTCCACGGTGTCATAGGCTCCGGCACTGTCCCAGAGTCTACTGCACATGCGCAGGCCTCCGGAAACATGGCGCCCGCCATGGTCCGGAGACTATTTACCTACTGTGCATGCACAGTGGCCATATTTGGAGTGATTTTTTGCTGCAGCGTCCGTTATGGGACTACGGAAGGTGAATATTAAAACAATATGGGTACATTGTGTGCAGTGTGGGCCTCCCTGGACCCAAGGGCCCGTGTGTACCGTACACGTTGCAGCCATGATAGAAATATCTATGGTTGGTTGGTACTTTAGCTCTCCACTTTATCACTCTCCAAGGCTTTGTATCGGATAACTGACTTTACACATATGCACAAAGCTGCATAGATCACTATACAGTATATTTATTTGACATGTCCTCATTCATCATTCATGTATCACTTGAGACATTAAAGATGAATATTTTTTTAAATCTAAAAGACCTTGATGTGGGCCACGCTCTAACACGCTAACAGGCTGTGAGGCCAGGGGAGCAGCTGCTGTTCGGGACATCGATGTAGCATGTAATAATAATAACAGTCCCCACAGAATAAGGCATTACTGGCTACTAATACACTGATGGCTTAAAACCGCCAGACAGGGCACTATTGCCTGGTATAGCCCAGTTCCAGTACTATAATACTATGCCTATATGATCATTTATTTGGAAAGTGATATTGACATCCAGGGAAGCTGTGAACATGCGCATCTGCCTACAAGCATGCAGACAGCAGTCAAAGATAGCTGCAGTTAGCTCTGAGCTCTACTTCCCACATTATCATCTTCTCAAGTATAAAATCAGGTAAGGTATGTGTGTGAAAGCAGTGGCACATTACAAAGACTAGATTATTTGGAAGATTTACTGAAGCCATCTCAGTTAAATTATTTTAGCTGAAATGTTATTATTGTTGCCATCTCAGTTCCTCCTTTTATGAGACAGGTGATACAGATGAAGCCTCCCTCATCATTGCTGTTTCTCCGCCTAAATGGAGGATTAGTCACGCCTAAGTGATAGTTCAGGTTGTTCAGTTGTTTCAAGGACAGGCGCGTTGAGGCATGACTACATAAGCAGCATGCAATAAACATCTTCACCACTGGGTGGCTAAGGCTCCACCAATCCAGTACTGTAGAGTGACTAACGGCGGATTTATCTACAAGCTCTGGCAAATGGTCAGTGACGACTGTAATGTTAATGTATGCTGTTACTACGGCGGCAAGTGTTATCTTTACAAGTATAATGGGGAGAGATAAAAGCTCCTCCCTATGTTCCTGGATGCCAAAACCCCATGCTTAGCGTCTCTGTACAGTATTTTTAATTTGAGTATTAAGTAGCACGAACAGCTTGTAATGTACTCTGCTCTAAAGGCTACAGCAGCAAGTGTTATCTTTATAAGTATAATGGGGAGAGATAAAAGCTCCTCCCTAAGGTCCTGGATGCCAAATCACTGTGCTTAGTGTCTCTATACAGTATTTTCTATCTAGCCAGAATCCCCGCACCCCGTGCAAGCTGGGCGGACAATTGGAGGGGACCCGACATACGAATGCTTGTCGTTTCCCTTTGCTGTGTCACATAAATTAGTGGCCAGTCTCCTCTTTCGTATGGTACCAGTCTCAAGTCTCTGGGACACCCAGAACCAGAGATATCAGGGCACGAAGTGGACCCATTTTTCCATAGACTATAATGGGCCCGTTAATTCAGACCCACCATAGGTTCCAACACTTGCTGTTAGCCTTGTGGGGGTCATAGAAACTCTGATCGGGACTAACGCCATAGACAGCATAGATGAGCGATGCTCCATCTGTACTACTGCTTATGGTGTACCCGGGTTCTAGCTTTGGGGCCATTTCAGCTTGGGTCGCATAAGCAATTCCCCTGAGCAGTTTCCCAATTATTAGGAAACTGCGCATGAATGGGTCCTGCTTATGCATCACAGTATTGCGAACATCTCTGCCTGATAGACAGGCAGAGGTGTTTGGGGGGAGGGTCGGGGGCAGCCGGTGTTGCTAGAAATGGGGGCATGTTGGGAGTGGTAAGGCAGAGGACTGCGTTGCGAGACTTATGTGTGGGAATGTTTAGGTGGCAGCACAGTGTTTCCCAAACTCAGGGGCCAATTCAGCTTCAGCAGCAGATTCAAGTCGAGTGTGATTGACAGGCTCTGGGAGCTTCTGGGAGCGGGTTGGCGGCATTTTCATGGCGGTTGCGTGATGTAAAAAAAATGGTGGCGGGCCTTCTGCATACGCAGTCGCTGGGCGGGCCATTCTGCATGCTGGGCGGCCCCCAGCATGCAAAAGAATGGATTGCAGAATCTGCAATCCATACTGAATAACCCCTTATGTTTGGTAATAGATACTGAATGCAGTGCTGTTAATAATATTGTATGGGTAGACATACAGTATTACAATATCTGAGCATAAAACACTTTCTTCTGAAGAATGTTCCTCCAGTAATAGAGCTATTTTAAAATGAAATCACTACTGTGCTCCAGACTGCCAGCATTAGTGAAAGACTAGCCTCACACAAATGATCTTACACCCGAAATTCCTTTATTTCTTTTCCCAGCAAATATTCCCTGTTAACATTAATTACTTATGAAACAGATTGGGGCAGATGTATTAACCTGGAGAAGGGATAAAGAATTGATAAAGAAGTGATAAGAGCAAGGTGATAACTAGAGATGAGCGGGTTCGGTTTCTCTGAAACCGAACCCGCACGAACTTCATGTTTTTTTCACGGGTCCGAGCAGACTCGGATCCTCCCGCCTTGCTCGGTTAACCCGAGCGCGCCCGAACGTCATCATGACGCTGTCGGATTCTCGCGAGACTCGGATTCTATATAAGGAGCCGCGCGTCGCCGCCATTTTCACACGTGCATTGAGATTGATAGGGAGAGGACGTGGCTGGCGTCCTCTCCATTAGAAATTAGATTAGAAGAGAGAGAGAGATTGTGCAGAGTCAGACAGAGTTTACCACAGTGACCAGTGCAGTTGTTGTTAGTTAACTTTTATTTATTTTAATATAATATATCCGTTCTCTGCTATATCCGTTCTCTGCCTGAAAAAAAACGATACACAGCAGCAGCCAGTCACACAGTGTGACTCAGTCTGTGTGCACTCAGCTCAGCCCAGTGTGCTGCACATCAATGTATAAAAGGCAAAGCTTATAATAATTGTGGGGGAGACTGGGGAGCACTGCAGGTTGTTATAGCAGGAGCCCCCAGGAGTACATAATATTATATTAATTTAAAATTAAACAGTGCACACTTTTGCTGCAGGAGTGCCACTGCCAGTGTGACTAGTGGTGACCAGTGCCTGACCACCAGTATAGTAGTATATTGTTGTATGTATTGTATACTATCTCTTTATCAACCAGTCTATATTAGCAGCAGACACAGTACAGTGCGGTAGTTCACGGCTGTGGCTACCTCTGTGTCGGCAGTCGGAACTCGGCAGGCAGTCCGTCCATCCATAATTGTATTACAATATATACCACCTAACCGTGGTATTTTTTTTTCTTTCTTTATACCGTCGTCATAGTGTCATACTAGTTGTTACGAGTATACTACTATCTCTTTATCAACCAGTGTACAGTGCGGTAGTTCACGGCTGTGGCTACCTCTGTGTCGGCAGTCGGCAGGCAGTCCGTCCATCCATAATTGTATTATTATTATAATATATACCACCTAACCGTGGTTTTTTTTTCATTCTTTATACCGTCATAGTGTCATACTAGTTGTTACGAGTATACTACTATCTCTTTATCAACCAGTGTACAGTGCGGTAGTTCACGGCTGTGGCTACCTCTGTGTCGGCAGTCGGCAGGCAGTCCGTCCATCCATAATTGTATTATTATTATAATATATACCACCTAACCGTGGTTTTTTTTTCATTCTTTATACCGTCGTCATAGTGTCATACTAGTTGTTACGAGTATACTACTATCTCTTTATCAACCAGTGTACAGTGCGGTAGTTCACGGCTGTGGCTACCTCTGTGTCGGCAGTCGGCAGGCAGTCCGTCCATCCATAATTGTATTATTATTATAATATATACCACCTAACCGTGGTTTTTTTTTCATTCTTTATACCGTCGTCATAGTGTCATACTAGTTGTTACGAGTATACTACTATCTCTTTATCAACCAGTGTACAGTGCGGTAGTTCACGGCTGTGGCTACCTCTGTGTCGGCAGTCGGCAGGCAGTCCGTCCATCCATAATTGTATTATTATTATAATATATACCACCTAACCGTGGTTTTTTTTTCATTCTTTATACCGTCGTCATAGTGTCATACTAGTTGTTACGAGTATACTACTATCTCTTTATCAACCAGTGTACAGTGCGGTAGTTCACGGCTGTGGCTACCTCTGTGTCGGCAGTCGGCAGGCAGTCCGTCCATCCATAATTGTATTATTATTATAATATATACCACCTAACTGTGGTATTTTTTTTTCTTTCTTTATACCGTCGTCATAGTGTCATACTAGTTGTTACGAGTATACTACTATCTCTTTATCAACCAGTGTACAGTGCGGTAGTTCACGGCTGTGGCTACCTCTGTGTCGGCAGTCGGCAGGCAGTCCGTCCATCCATAATTGTATTATTATTATAATATATACCACCTAACCGTGGTTTTTTTATACCACCTAACCGTGGCAGTCCGTCCATAATTGTATACTAGTATCCAATCCATCCATCTCCATTGTTTACCTGAGGTGCCTTTTAGTTCTGCCTATAAAATATGGAGAACAAAAAAGTTGAGGTTCCAAAATTAGGGAAAGATCAAGATCCACTTCCACCTCGTGCTGAAGCTGCTGCCACTAGTCATGGCCGAGACGATGAAATGCCAGCAACGTCGTCTGCCAAGGCCGATGCCCAATGTCATAGTACAGAGCATGTCAAATCCAAAACACCAAATATCAGAAAAAAAAGGACTCCAAAACCTAAAATAAAATTGTCGGAGGAGAAGCGTAAACTTGCCAATATGCCATTTACCACACGGAGTGGCAAGGAACGGCTGAGGCCCTGGCCTATGTTCATGGCTAGTGGTTCAGCTTCACATGAGGATGGAAGCACTCAGCCTCTCGCTAGAAAACTGAAAAGACTCAAGCTGGCAAAAGCACCGCAAAGAACTGTGCGTTCTTTGAAATCCCAAATCCACAAGGAGAGTCCAATTGTGTCGTTTGCGATGCCTGACCTTCCCAACACTGGACGTGAAGAGCATGCGCCTTCCACTATTTGCATGCCCCCTGCAAGTGCTGGAAGGAGCACCCGCAGTCCAGTTCCTGATAGTCAGATTGAAGATGTCAGTGTTGAAGTACACCAGGATGAGGAGGATATGGGTGTTGCTGGCGCTGGGGAGGAAATTGACCAGGAGGATTCTGATGGTGAGGTGGTTTGTTTAAGTCAGGCACCCGGGGAGACACCTGTTGTCCGTGGGAGGAATATGGCCGTTGACATGCCAGGTGAAAATACCAAAAAAATCAGCTCTTCGGTGTGGAGGTATTTCACCAGAAATGCGGACAACAGGTGTCAAGCCGTGTGTTCCCTTTGTCAAGCTGTAATAAGTAGGGGTAAGGACGTTAACCACCTCGGAACATCCTCCCTTATACGTCACCTGCAGCGCATTCATAATAAGTCAGTGACAAGTTCAAAAACTTTGGGTGACAGCGGAAGCAGTCCACTGACCAGTAAATCCCTTCCTCTTGTAACCAAGCTCACGCAAACCACCCCACCAACTCCCTCAGTGTCAATTTCCTCCTTCCCCAGGAATGCCAATAGTCCTGCAGGCCATGTCACTGGCAAGTCTGACGAGTCCTCTCCTGCCTGGGATTCCTCCGATGCATCCTTGCGTGTAACGCCTACTGCTGCTGGCGCTGCTGTTGTTGCCGCTGGGAGTCGATGGTCATCCCAGAGGGGAAGTCGTAAGCCCACTTGTACTACTTCCAGTAAGCAATTGACTGTTCAACAGTCCTTTGCGAGGAAGATGAAATATCACAGCAGTCATCCTACTGCAAAGCGGATAACTGAGTCCTTGACAACTATGTTGGTGTTAGACGTGCGTCCGGTATCCGCCGTTAGTTCACAGGGAACTAGACAATTTATTGAGGCAGTGTGCCCCCGTTACCAAATACCATCTAGGTTCCACTTCTCTAGGCAGGCGATACCGAGAATGTACACGGACGTCAGAAAAAGACTCACCAGTGTCCTAAAAAATGCAGTTGTACCCAATGTCCACTTAACCACGGACATGTGGACAAGTGGAGCAGGGCAGGGTCAGGACTATATGACTGTGACAGCCCACTGGGTAGATGTATGGACTCCCGCCGCAAGAACAGCAGCGGCGGCACCAGTAGCAGCATCTCGCAAACGCCAACTCTTTCCTAGGCAGGCTACGCTTTGTATCACCGCTTTCCAGAATACGCACACAGCTGAAAACCTCTTACGGCAACTGAGGAAGATCATCGCGGAATGGCTTACCCCAATTGGACTCTCCTGTGGATTTGTGGCATCGGACAACGCCAGCAATATTGTGTGTGCATTAAATATGGGCAAATTCCAGCACGTCCCATGTTTTGCACATACCTTGAATTTGGTGGTGCAGAATTTTTTAAAAAACGACAGGGGCGTGCAAGAGATGCTGTCGGTGGCCAGAAAAATTGCGGGACACTTTCGGCGTACAGGCACCACGTACAGAAGACTGGAGCACCACCAAAAACTACTGAACCTGCCCTGCCATCATCTGAAGCAAGAAGTGGTAACGAGGTGGAATTCAACCCTCTATATGCTTCAGAGGTTGGAGGAGCAGCAAAAGGCCATTCAAGCCTATACAATTGAGCACGATATAGGAGATGGAATGCACCTGTCTCAAGTGCAGTGGAGAATGATTTCAACGTTGTGCAAGGTTCTGATGCCCTTTGAACTTGCCACACGTGAAGTCAGTTCAGACACTGCCAGCCTGAGTCAGGTCATTCCCCTCATCAGGCTTTTGCAGAAGAAGCTGGAGGCATTGAAGAAGGAGCTAACACGGAGCGATTCCGCTAGGCATGTGGGACTTGTGGATGCAGCCCTTAATTCGCTTAACAAGGATTCACGGGTGGTCAATCTGTTGAAATCAGAGCACTACATTTTGGCCACCGTGCTCGATCCTAGATTTAAAGCCTACCTTGGATCTCTCTTTCCGGCAGACACAGGTCTGCTGGGGTTGAAAGACCTGCTGGTGACAAAATTGTCAAGTCAAGCGGAACGCGACCTGTCAACATCTCCTCCTTCACATTCTCCCGCAACTGGGGGTGCGAGGAAAAGGCTCAGAATTCCGAGCCCACCCGCTGGCGGTGATGCAGGGCAGTCTGGAGCGACTGCTGATGCTGACATCTGGTCCGGACTGAAGGACCTGACAACGATTACGGACATGTCGTCTACTGTCACTGCATATGATTCTCTCAACATTGATAGAATGGTGGAGGATTATATGAGTGACCGCATCCAAGTAGGCACGTCACACAGTCCGTACTTATACTGGCAGGAAAAAGAGGCAATTTGGAGGCCCTTGCACAAACTGGCTTTATTCTACCTAAGTTGCCCTCCCACAAGTGTGTACTCCGAAAGAGTGTTTAGTGCCGCCGCTCACCTTGTCAGCAATCGGCGTACGAGGTTACATCCAGAAAATGTGGAGAAGATGATGTTCATTAAAATGAATTATAATCAATTCCTCCGCGGAGACATTGACCAGCAGCAATTGCCTCCACAAAGTACACAGGGAGCTGAGATGGTGGATTCCAGTGGGGACGAATTGATAATCTGTGAGGAGGGGGATGTACACGGTGATATATCGGAGGGTGAAGATGAGGTGGACATCTTGCCTCTGTAGAGCCAGTTTGTGCAAGGAGAGATTAATTGCTTCTTTTTTGGGGGGGGTCCAAACCAACCCGTCATATCAGTCACAGTCGTGTGGCAGACCCTGTCACTGAAATGATGGGTTGGTTAAAGTGTGCATGTCCTGTTTTGTTTATACAACATAAGGGTGGGTGGGAGGGCCCAAGGATAATTCCATCTTGCACCTCTTTTTTCTTTTCTTTTTCTTTGCATCATGTGCTGATTGGGGAGGGTTTTTTGGAAGGGACATCCTGCGTGACACTGCAGTGCCACTCCTAGATGGGCCCGGTGTTTGTGTCGGCCACTAGGGTCGCTAATCTTACTCACACAGCTACCTCATTGCGCCTCTTTTTTTCTTTGCGTCATGTGCTGTTTGGGGAGGGTTTTTTGGAAGGGACATCCTGCGTGACACTGCAGTGCCACTCCTAGATGTGCCCGGTGTTTGTGTCGGCCACTAGGGTCGCTAATCTTACTCACACAGTCAGCTACCTCATTGCGCCTCTTTTTTTCTTTGCGTCATGTGCTGTTTGGGGAGGGTTTTTTGGAAGGGCCATCCTGCGTGACACTGCAGTGCCACTCCTAGATGGGCCCGGTGTTTGTGTCGGCCACTAGGGTCGCTAATCTTACTCACACAGCTACCTCATTGCGCCTCTTTTTTTCTTTGCGTCATGTGCTGTTTGGGGAGGGTTTTTTGGAAGGGACATCCTGCGTGACACTGCAGTGCCACTCCTAGATGGGCCCGGTGTTTGTGTCGGCCACTAGGGTCGCTTATCTTTCTCACACAGCTACCTCATTGCGCCTCTTTTTTTCTTTGCGTCATGTGCTGTTTGGGGAGGGTTTTTTGGAAGGGACATCCTGCGTGACACTGCAGTGCCACTCCTAGATGGGCCCGGTGTTTGTGTCGGCCACTAGGGTCGCTTATCTTTCTCACACAGTCAGCTACCTCATTGCGCCTCTTTTTTTCTTTGCGTCATGTGCTGTTTGGGGAGGGTTTTTTGGAAGGGACATCCTGCGTGACACTGCAGTGCCACTCCTAGATGGGCCCGGTGTTTGTGTCGGCCACTTGGGTCGCTTATCTTTCTCACACAGTCAGCTACCTCATTGCGCCTCTTTTTTTCTTTGCGTCATGTGCTGTTTGGGGAGGGTTTTTTGGAAGGGACATCCTGCGTGACACTGCAGTGCCACTCCTAGATGGGCCCGGTGTTTGTGTCGGCCACTAGGGTCGCTTATCTTTCTCACACAGTCAGCTACCTCATTGCGCCTCTTTTTTTCTTTGCGTCATGTGCTGTTTGGGGAGGGTTTTTTGGAAGGGACATCCTGCGTGACACTGCAGTGCCACTCCTAGATGGGCCCGGTGTTTGTGTCGGCCACTAGGGTCGCTTATCTTACTCACACAGCGACCTCGGTGCAAATTTTAGGACTAAAAATAATATTGTGAGGTGTGATGTGTTCAGAATAGGCTGAAAATGAGTGTAAATTATGTTTTTTGAGGTTAATAATACTTTGGGATCAAAATTACCCCCAAATTCTATGATTTAAGCTGTTTTTTAGGGTTTTTTGAAAAAAACACCCGAATCCAAAACACACCCGAATCCGACAAAAAAAAATTCGGTGAGGTTTTGCCAAAACGCGGTCGAACCCAAAACACGGCCGCGGAACCGAACCCAAAACCAAAACACAAAACCCGAAAAATTTCCGGCGCTCATCTCTAGTGATAACGCACCAGCCAATCATTATGGACTTGAAAAATGACAGTTAGGAGCTGACTGGCTGGTGCGTTATCACCTTGCACTTATCACTGCTTTATCACTTCTTTATCCCTTCTCCAGGCTTAATACAGTACATCTGCCCCGTTATTTGTTAGATTTGATGTGGGCTTGTGGGAGAACAGGATTGGATATGACAAACTCATGAAACCATCTGACGAGATTTTCATGTGTTCTCTGTCTTAGGGGTCCAGTTACTAACAGTACTCTGCTCCCTGCGCTATTCCTCCTCCTGCTTCGTTTGCTTAACGCTGTGTTCCTGGGTGCATTCACCGCTTCTATTACTAAGATTCTGCTAGACGAAGCGGCTGAACAGTAACTCACCCTCTCTGCGATGACTGTCCTAGTTCATAACGCTGGTATACTGCGCATGTGCAGTTTCCCTTGGCCAATCCCAGGCGGGCCTGCTGTGATTGGTTGAGAAACGCTCCTCACACACTTCACAGCTGCGTCAGCCTGCCTCGAGGACACAGAGTGAAGCCACGTCAGCTGACCTGCTCCAGCAGGATTTTTTTTACAAACAAGAAAAACTTTAATCAGAAAACAAAAAAAGGACACTGCAAGTCAGCAGATAATGGCTCTGTGCTGCAGGGAGGGCTGTTAACGGCAGCTAAACCTGACGAAGCAGGCACAGGAGGAAAGGGGCAGCGGTGAGTCATCAGAGGGTTTAGTAATAGCAGAGGGGAATATCGCCGCCATAGTAGCCTATGGCAGTGCGATATTAGGCACAGTACTTAGCCCAGGCAGATAACAGTCAGTGAAAATGCAGAGAAGCGATATGTACAAGCATTTTCACTGAATTTTTCGTTATGGAGGCTTATCTCCGTTTAGTACATGGACCCCTTAGTACGCTTACTGTTGATTCTGATCACACGCTCTGTCTTCTTCTTAAGTCTTGGTGTTATTGCTGGGTTCACAGCAGGCCCAGCCCGCCCGTTACGTGCAGTACGCGCACGGGTAAGGCGCCGCAGTGAAGAAGGCGCCGCCGGCAGCCTGGACCACGCGCCTCTCCTGCCTGCCGTCCTGCGGCTGCCCCTCAGTCTGGTCTCCGGCAGTGTTTCGGCGGAGTGTATAACTCAAATCAGGTGCCGGTTCGTTAGCAAATCAGAGCTCGCGGACCGGCGCCTGATTTGAGATATACACAATGCAGTCACCGCCGGAGACCAGGGGCAGAGCGGCAGGCAGGAGAAACGCGCGCTGCGCTCTCCACAAAAAAAACAGGCAGCAAAATGGTGAGCAGCACTGTGGGGGCATATGTCTATGTGACACTGTGGGTTCATATGTGGCACTGTGGGGGCATTTCTGTATCTGGCACTGTGGGGTCATGTGTGGCACTGTGGGGGCATATCTGGCACTGTGGGCACATGGCACTGTGGGAGCATATCTGTATCTGGCACTGTGGGGTCATATGTGGCACTGTGGGGACATATCTGGCACTGTGGGCACATAGCACTGTGGGGGCATATCTGTATCTGGTACTGTGGGGGCAAATGTGGCACTGTGGGGGCATATCTAGCACTGTGGGCACATGGCACCCACTATCTCTCTGTGATTCCAGCCTCCTCAGTCACCCACTATCTCCATCACCTCTGCCACCCAGTCACGCACTTTCTCCCTGTCACTGACAATCTCCCTGGACCCCTGGGGGTCCTATTGTGTTGCCACGCCCCTTCCTTGTGAGACCACACCTCTTTAAAAAATTGATCCCATCAAGGGGCGCTAAATTCTAAATTCGCTTACCAAAAAAATTAAGCTCGGGCCGGCCCTGGTTCACAGTCAAACCTTCTGCATTTTCATTGTGAAATTAACTCCAAATATGACCTTAATTAAACTATTAATATTTATTATCTGCTACAGAAGGAACTCCATGTTGGTGTAACCCTGAACTAAAGGAAAAGTGCAAACCAAGTGAATTTGGGTTCAATGGAGCACTGAAGCTTGGAAGGACATAAACTGCACATTGATGTTCATGTACTGTAGGCACTTTTGCTTTGACTTCCTGACTAATCTAACTGCACACTATTAATATCACTACACACAATTAATATATATAGCAGCATAATGTAGGATGTATCACCTATTGTAAATACATTTCGCTGCATCCCGGCCGCAATTGCCTGCGTTTTTTATCATCGATAAGCAAAGTGACTTACCTGCGGGACAGCTCTTCTGATATAAAGCTTTCCCAGGAGTCCAAATGCGCATGCATGGCCATAGGCTTCTATAGATGGCATTATCTTTCGGGCACAAGCTTTGAAAAGTTATACTTTCTGCAGTTTGCTGTATTCGGCACATTGCTGCTCCATAGAATCCTATGGGGACCGCTGCTCTTACATATGGCTATGTGTACTATGGATGGATTATAATGGCTTTGATGCATCCCACCTATAATGTTGAATGTTTCCACGGTCAACCAGGACAGGAGAAAATGATGTCTTATGTGTATGTAATTAGCTTATTCCACAGTCAGTGAGAGATGTTTTCTGGAAGAGGGTCCTCTGGATGGCAAGACTGGGAACAGGCCCTGAGGGTACTTAAAATCCCACCATTAATAGTATTCCTCAACTATTTACATTGAGTCTATTATGTGCCTCAGTGTTTGTTCAAAACAGAGGTCAGACTCATTGGTTTAATTGTATAAAAGGTGGACAACCCTCTCCCCATTACCCCTTACATACAACACACAATTCTGATCTGAAAGAATGCTAGGGATCAGAAGGTCGCTGTGAGTTGGCACCTGCAGTGGGGGCTGTGGTGTAGACACAAAGGGGAGGCATTTGATATGCCGGGTGTCGGGATCCCAGCGCTTACCATGACACCCCTGAAGGGAGAATAAATAGCGTGGCATACGTAGCGTGCCACCATGCCTGCAGCGAGCCGGCAAGGGGCTCTTTTGCGCTCGCCCCACTGCCTGCATACCGGCAGCCAGGATCCCGGTGCCGGTATGCTGGGCGCCGGGATCCCAAGCACTGGCAAAATGTAGTAGACCCGACACAAAGAACTGGTGGTGTGGTGGGTTAGTGTACATTCCAAAACATTGAAAGAAACAAAAGAAAAATCTCCTTGCACCAATTAAAAAACCCAGTGTTCTTAACAGGATTACCTGCAGCTTTCAGTCCTTTTTAGGAAACCAGAAAAAGCAACAAAAGCTGGCAAGCTGTATAAAAAAGTTTTATTTTCAATTCAAGGTATAAAACATATCATACCAACGGATCATAAAATGACAACAACCAATCTCACATAATTCCACATGCATGCTGTTGCTATATGTTTCTTGGTTTACAGCAACCACATATAATTAACTTAAAACTCTACATTCATTTGTGCAACATATACATAAATTCATTAGTCACTATAAATAAAAACAGAGCAGCTGCCACAGTAGAAATATGCATCACAGTTATTCCCTGTCCACTGCTAACATGGAGAAAGCTTTTAGCAATAACGATCCTAGACTCGTCTGTGTAAAAATGTTGTTAGTATAGCCACAGTTTTCCAGGGACCACTTAACTTGTTAGTATTAGAAAGTTTCTTTCCTAAACAGTGTAGTGATGTTAGATTCAGTGCCGTAACTATACATTTCAGCGCTGTGTGCAAGAAACAGCATCAGCGCTCCCCCCTCCCCTCACCTCCAAGGTTGGCTTAGCCTTACAGGGCAGATTGTGCAGTGGAAGGGCATCAGAAAACAAAAAATAAATGTTTCTCACCACTCATCATTGCAGCTCTTCTGCCACTTCCGAACTCCTAATCAGGCCCAGGATGTATAACACAACACTGCGTTGCTCCTGCCGTGCAGGGGGTCCTTGACAATCCTATCTGGCAGCTGGCTCAACTCCTCTGGTTCTGACTCCCACCGGAGTGCTCCGGTTGCCCTCTCTACAGGGGTCCTCTGTAAGGGGTTCTTCAGGCCGAGTCCTCACTGTAGGGGTTCTTCCGCGGGTCCTGGTGGGTCTTGAATCCAAGGGAGGTTGACTTCTGCGGTGCTTGCGCGCCTTTGGCCAGTTGCCCTCCCCCAAGCAGAGCCGGCCCTAACCAGTTTGATGCCCTAGGCAAGATTTGGGCTGGTGCCCCCCAGCATTGATGCTAGTTTCGCCTCTGACCCAACACCCTTCACCCAGCAGTACAGATCACAGCAGCAGCCAGCAACACCCATTACCTCTCGGAAAGGGGGAGAGAGATATAGAGAGAGAGAGTGGGGGGAGAGAAAGAGAGAGGGGGTAGAAATAGAGAGAGAGAGAGAGAGACACAGACAGCAGAGTACAGAAAGCAGGGTGAGAGAGAGGAGAGAGGGAGAAAAAAAAGAGAGAGAGCGATAGAGAGAGGAGAGAGGGAGAGAGAGGGAGAAAGAGAGAATTAAAGAGAGGGGTGACGATAGGAAGGATGAGAGATAAGAAAGAGGTGAGACAGGGGCGAGAGAAAGGGTTGAAAGAGGGGGTGGGGGAAGAGAGAGCAGGGTAGAGAGAGAGATAAAGCATGAGAGAAAGAGTGAGAGAAAGAGAAAGTAAGAAAAAGAGAGAAAAAGAAAGGGAGAAAGAAAGGTAAGAGAGGGTGTGAGAGAGCGAGCTGTGGGAGAGCGGGCAGGGGAGATAGGCGGGGGGAGAGAGAAAGAAAGAAAAAGAAAAATATGTGAGACAGAGGGGAGAGAGGGGTCAGGGGAAGAGAGAGAACGGGAGAAAGAGAGAGAAAGAAAGAAAGAAAGAAAGAAAGAAAGAAAGAAAGAAAGAAAGAAAGAAAGGGGTGAGGGGGTTGACAGAGAGGGGGCAGGCAGGGGGAATGAGAGAGAGGGAGGAGGAAAAAGAGATAAAGAAAGCTGAGACAGAGTGGGGGTGGGAGTGAAAGAGAAAGAGAAAGGAGAGAGAGAAAGGGGAGGGAAAGAGAGATAGTGAGATAAGTGAGACAGACAGCAGAGAAGAGAAAGCAGTGTGAGAGAGTAGAGAGGCACAAAGGGGAGAAAGATAGAGAGAGGAGGAGAAAGAAAAGAAGAAACAGAGAGGGGAGTAAGAGAGAGGGTTGATAGAGTGGGGGAGGAGACTGAGGGAGATGAGAGAGAGTGAGGAAGATGAGGGGGGGGGGAGAAAAAGGTGGCTGGGGGAGAGAGACCAGGGGAGAGGTAAAAATAAGGATTGAGAGAGAGAGGTGGGGTAGAATGAGAGGGAGGGTACATGTGGCACTGTGTACCTCGCTCTGTCCCCCTACCCCCGATACAGTTCTCACTGTGTGTCGTCGTCCCCTTAAGTACAAGCAGCACTGTGTATCTTGGGCAGCGGTTGGTCCCTCTTCTCATCAGTGCCAGTAGCGGCTGGTCCTCCTTTCAGCGCCGGCATTAGCAGGTCCCCTCTTCTGGTTTTTGTGGGATTGGGACATTGGGCAACAGCGATAGAGAGCTGAAGAAAAGGTGAGTGGAGTGGCTGGATTGGCTGGACCGCCTCCTCCTGCTAGTACTGCGCTGACAGTGCTGCTGCTTGCCCGTCATTGCACCACAGTGCCGCAGGTCCCTGTTTAAAAAAAAGTAAGCAGCAAAAACGACATGGGGTGAAAATGTGCCCGTGTGCCCACCCCCTCCCTGATCCGACAGTGCCTCCAGTCCAGTCACCACACGCACAGTCTGTTCCCCCCATTCAAAACATACACACACGCAGCCAGGCGTCTGTCCTCTACTGTCTCCACACACGCAGCCTGTCCAATACAGTCACCACTAGTGATGAGCGGGTTCGGATCCTCGGGATCCGAACCCGCCCGAACTTCACCTTTTTTTGCACGGGTCCGAGCAACTCGGATCCTCCCGCCTTGCTCGGTTAACCCGAGCGCGCCCGAACGTCATCATCCCGCTGTCGGATTCTCGCGAGATTCGTATTCTATATAAGGAGCCGCGCGTCGCCGCCATTTTTCACTCGTGCATTGGAGATGATCGTGAGAGGACGTGGCTGGCGTCCTCTCAGTTTCTATGTTCAGTGGGCTGCAAATATCTGTGCTCAGTGTGCTGCAAATATCTGTGCTCAGTGTGCTGCAAATATCTGTGCTCAGTGTGCTGCAAGTGCAAATATCTACGTTCTCTGCCTGAAAAACGCTCCATATCTGTGCTCAGTGTGCTAATTGCTTTATTGTGGGGACTAGGGACCAGCAGTATTATATAGTAGGAGGACAGTGCAGAGTTTTGCTGACCAGTGACCACCAGTATTATACGTTCTCTGCCTGAAAAACGCTCCATATCTGTGCTGCATTGTAGTATATAGCAGGAGGACAGTGCAGAATTTTGCTGACCACCAGTATAACTATATATATAGCAGTACGGTACAGTAGTCCACTGCTCTACCTACCTCTGTGTTGTCAAGTATACTATCCATCCATACCTGTGGTGCATTTCAGTTTTGCACAGTTTGCTGACCACCAGTATATAATATATAGCAGTACGGTACAGTAGGCCACTGCTCTACCTCTGTGTCGTCAAGTATACTATCCATCCATACCTGTGGTGCATTTCAGTTTTGCACAGTTTGCTGACCACCAGTATATAATATATAGAAGTACGGTACAGAAGGCCACTGCTCTACCTACCTCTGTGTTGTCAAGTATACTATCCATCCATACCTGTGGTGCATTTCAGTTTTGCACAGTTTGCTGACCACCAGTATATAATATATAGCAGTACGGTACAGTAGGCCACTGCTCTACCTACCTCTGTGTCGTCAAGTATACTATCCATCCATACCTGTGGTGCATTTCAGTTTTGCACAGTTTGCTGACCACCAGTATATAATATATAGCAGTACGGTACAGAAGGCCACTGCTCTACCTACCTGTGTGTCGTCAAGTATACTATCCATCCATACCTGTGGTGCATTTCAGTTTTGCACAGTTTGCTGACCACCAGTATATAATATATAGCAGTACGGTACAGAAGGCCACTGCTCTACCTACCTCTGTGTCGTCAAGTATACTATCCATCCATACCTGTGGTGCATTTCAGTTTTGCACAGTTTGCTGACCACCAGTATATAATATATAGCAGTACGGTACAGAAGGCCACTGCTCTACCTACCTCTGTGTTGTCAAGTATACTATCCATCCATACCTGTGGTGCATTTCAGTTTTGCACAGTTTGCTGACCACCAGTATATAATATATAGCAGTACGGTACAGAAGGCCACTGCTCTACCTACCTCTGTGTCGTCAAGTATACTATCCATCCATACCTGTGGTGCATTTCAGTTTTGCACAATTTTCTGACCACCAGTATATAATATATAGCAGTACGGTACAGAAGGCCACTGCTCTACCTACCTCTGTGTCGTCAAGTATACTATCCATCCATACCTGTGGTGCATTTCAGTTTTGCACAGTTTGCTGACCACCAGTATATAATATATAGCAGTACGGTACAGTAGGCCACTGCTCTACCTCTGTGTCGTCAAGTATACTATCCATCCATACCTGTGGTGCATTTCAGTTTTGCACAGTTTGCTGACCACCAGTATATAATATATAGAAGTACGGTACAGAAGGCTACTGCTCTACCTACCTCTGTGTCGTCAAGTATACTATCCATCCATACCTGTGGTGCATTTCAGTTTTGCACAGTTTGCTGACCACCAGTATATAATATATAGCAGTACGGTACAGTAGGCCACTGCTCTACCTCTGTGTCGTCAAGTATACTATCCATCCATACCTGTGGTGTATTTCAGTTTTGCACAGTTTGCTGACTACCAGTATATAATATATAGCAGTACGGTACAGAAGGCCACTGCTCTACCTACCTCTGTGTCGTCAAGTATACTATCCATCCATACCTGTGGTGCATTTCAGTTTTGCACAGTTTGCTGACCACCAGTATATAATATATAGCAGTACGGTACAGTAGGCCACTGCTCTACCTACCTCTGTGTCGTCAAGTATACTATCCATCCATACCTGTGGTGCATTTCAGTTTTGCACAGTTTGCTGACCACCAGTATATAATATATAGCAGTATGGTACAGAAGGCCTCTGCTCTACCTACCTCTGTGTCGTCAAGTATACTATCCATCCATACCTGTGGTGCATTTTAGTTTTGCACAGTTTGCTGACCCCAGTATATAATATATAGCAGAACGGTACAGAAGGTCACTGCTCTACCTACCTCTGTGTCGTCAAGTATACTATCCATCCATACCTGTGGGGCATTTCAGTTGTGCGCAGTATATATAGTAGTAGGACATTGCTATTGATATATTACTGGCATATAATTCCACACATTAAAAAATAGAGAACAAAAATGTGGAGGGTAAAATAGGGAAAGATCCAGATCCACTTCCACCTCGTGCTGAAGCTGCTGCCACTAGTCATGGCCAGGACGATGACATGCCATCAACGTCGTCAGCCAAGGCCGATGCCTAATGTCATAGTAGAGAGCATGTAAAATAAAAAAAAATAAAGCTCAGTAAAATTACCCAAAAATCTAAATCTAAATCGTCTGAGGAGAAGCGTACACTTGCCAATGTGCCATTTAAGACACGGAGTGGCAAGGAACGGCTGAGATCCTGGCCTATGTTCGTGGCTAGTGGTTCAGCTTCACATGGGGATGGAAGCACTCATCCTCCTGCTAGAAAACTTAAAAGAGTTAAGATGGCAAAAGCACAGCAAAGAACTGTGCGTTCTTCTAAATCACAAATCCCCAAGGAGAGTCCAATTGTGTCGGTTGCGATGCCTGACCTTCCCAACACTGGACAGGAAGAGGTTGCGCCTTCCACCATTTGCACGCCCCCTGCAAGTGCTGGAAGGAGCACCCGCAGTCCAGTTCCTGATAGTCAAATTGAAGATGTCACTGTTGAAGTACACCAGGATGAGGATATGGGTGTTGCTGGCGCTGGGGAGGAAATTGACAAGGAGGATTCTGATGGTGAGGTGGTTTGTTTAAGTCAGGCATCCGGGGAGACACCTGTTGTCCGTGGGACGAATATGGCCATTGACATGCCTGGTCAAAAAACAAAAAAAATCACCTCTTCGGTGTGGAATTATTTCAACACAAATGCGGACAACTGGTGTCAAGCCGTGTGTTGCCTTTGTCAAGATGTAATAAGTAGGGGTAAGGACGTTTACCACCTAGGAACATCCTCCCTTATACGTCACCTGGACCGCATTCATCAGAAGTCAGTGACAAGTTCAAAAACTTTGGATGACAGTGGAAGCAGTCCACTGACCACTAAATCCCTTCCTCTTGTAACAAAGCTCCTGCAAACCACACCACCAACTCCCTCAGTGTCAATTTCCTCCTTACACAGGAAAGCCAATAGTCCTGCAGGCCATGTCACTGTCAAGTCTGACGAGTCCTCTCCTGCCTGGGATTCCTCCGATGCATCCTTGAGTGTAACGCCTACTGCTGCTGGCGCTGCTGTTGTTGCTGCTGGGAGTCGATCGTCATCCCAGAGGGGAAGTCGAAAGACCACTTGTACTACTTCCAGTAAGCAATTGACTGTCCAACAGTCCTTTGCGAGGAAGATGAAATATCACAGCAGTCATCCTGCTGCAAAGCGGATAACTCAGGCCTTGGCAGCCTGGGTGGTGAGAAACGTGTTTCCGGTATCCACCGTTAATTCACAGGGAACTAGAGACTTGATTGAGGTACTGTGTCCCCGGTACCAATTACCATCTAGGTTCCATTTCTCTAGGCAGGCGATACCGAAAATGTACACAGACGTCAGAAAAAGAGTCACCAGTGTCCTAAAAAATGCAGTTGTACCCAATGTCCACTTAACCACGGACATGTGGACAATTGGAGCAGGGCAGACTCAGGACTATATGACTGTGACAGCCCACTGGGTAGAGGTATTGCCTCCCGCAGCAAGAACAGCAGCGGCGGCACCAGTAGCAGCATCTCGCAAACGCCAACTCGTTCCTAGGCAGGCTACGCTTTGTATCACCGCTTTACATAAGAGGCACACAGCTGACAACCTCTTACGGAAACTGAGGAACATCATCGCAGAATGGCTTACCCCAATTGGACTCTCCTGGGGATTTGTGACATCGGACAACGCCACCAATATTGTGCGTGCATTACATCCGGGCAAATTCCAGCACGTCCCATGTTTTACACATACATTGAATTTGGTGGTGCAGAATTATTTAAAAAATGACAGGGGCGTGCAAGAGATGCTGTCGGTGGCCCGAAGAATTGCGGGCCACTTTTCGGCATTCAGCCACCGCGTGCCGAAGACTGGAGCACCAGCAAACAGTCCTGAACCTGCCCTGCCATCATCTGAAGCAAGAGGTGGTAACGAGGTGGAATTCAACCCTCTATATGCTTCAGAGGATGGAGGCAGGGCTGTTTCTAGCCAATTTGGCTTCCGGTGCGAGAATTAAAAATGCGCCCCCCCATGACATAAAAAAATGTGCCCCTCCCCCCCCCACACACACCTAGATTTAAAAAAAAACTTGCACGCGCACCTGGCAAGGGGCATGGCCTCATCTAAATGGGTGTGGCCTCATTTAAATGGGCATGGCTTCGTTTGAAAAGACTACCTTACAATCCAGTTTTTGACCCTGCTCCAACAGATCACGACCACCAAAGGAAAAAAAAATTCTACCATGTTAAGCCCCACACAGTAATGCCCCCTGCACCATATTATGCCACAGACCGCAATGCCCTTGATACATTAAATCCTCACACTACGGCAGGCAAGAGTCCCCATTTCACACATTACGGCAGGTGTCCCCATTTTACACATTGAGAGAGAGAGAATACTTACAGAGGCGATTACCGCTCTTCGGCCCGCCTCACCAGTCGCTCCTCGCGCCGGCCTTTCCCTCTTCCTAACTTGGATCCCCCTCTGTACTCCGCTCGGGTGGGGGGGGGGGAGTTTCGCGGAGTGACGGGGTTACGTCGTGACGTAATGACGCAACCGCATCATTCCGTTAAACTCCGCCCCCGAGCGGGTTACTCGGGGAGAAATAGGAGGGGGAAGCAGGAAGCCACAGTTAGTGCCGCGGCGGGCGCCCAGTGCGGTTGCACTGCTCACCTGCCCCAAGAAACGGCCCTGGATGGAGGAGCAGCAAAAGGCCATTCAAGCCTATACATCTGCCTACGATATAGGCAAAGGAGGGGGAATGCACCTGACTCAAGCACAGTGGAGAATGATTTCAACGTTGTGCAAGGTTCTGCAACCCTTTGAACTTGCCACACGTGAAGTCAGTTCAGACACTGCCAGCCTGAGTCAGGTCATTCCCCTCATCAGGCTTTTGCAGAAGAAGCTGGAGACATTGAAGGAGGAGCTAAAACAGAGCGATTCCGCTAGGCATGTGGTACTTGTGGATGGAGCCCTTAATTCGCTTAACCAGGATTCACGGGTGGTCAATCTGTTGAATCAGAGCACTACATTTTGGCCACCATGCTCGATCCTAGATTTAAAACCTACGTTGTATCCCTCTTTCCGGCAGACACAAGTCTGCAGAGGTTCAAAGACCTGCTGGAAAGAAAATTGTCAAGTCAAGCGGAACGTGACCCATCAACAGCTCCTCCTTCACATTCTCCGGCAACAGGGGGTGCGAGGAAAAGGCTAAGAATTCCGAGCCCATCCGCTGGCGGTGATGCATGGCAGTCTGGAGCGAGTGCTGACATCTGGTCCGGACTGAAGGACCTGCCAACGATTACTGACATGTCGTCTACTGTCACTGCATATGATTCTGTCACCATTGAGAGAATGGTGGAGGATTATATGAGTGATCGCATCCAAGTAGGCATGTCAGACAGTCCGTACGTATACTGGCAGGAAAAAGAGGCAATTTGGAGGCCCTTGCACAAACTGGCTTTATTTTACCTAAATTGCCCCCCCTCCAGTGTGTACTCCGAAAGAGTGTTTAGTGCAGCCACTCACCTTGTCAGCAATCGGCGTACGAGGTTACTTCCAGAAAATGTGGAGAAGATGACGTTCATCAAAATGAATTATAATCAATTCCTCCGTGGAGGCATTCACCAGCAATTGCCTCCTGAAAGTACACAGGGACCTGAGATGGTGGATTCCAGTGGGGACGAATGAATAATCTGTGAGGAGAGGGATGTACACAGTGAAAGGGGTGAGGAATCGGAGGAAGAGGAGGAGGTGGACATCTTGCCTCTGTATAGCCAGTTTGTGCAAGGAGAGATTGATTGCTTCTTTTTTTGGTGGCGGCCCAAACCAACCAGTCATTTCAGTCACAGTCGTGTGGCAGACCCTGTCGCTGAAATGATGGGTTTGTTAAAGTGTGCATGTCCTGTTTATACAACATAAGGGTGGGTGGGAGGGCCCAAGGTCAATTCCATCTTGCACCTCTTTTTTCTTTCATTTTTCTTTGCATCATGTGCTGTTTGGGGACTATTTTTGGAAGTTCCATCCTGTCTGACACTGCAGTGCCACTCCTAGATGGGCCAGGTGTTTGTGTCGGCCACTTGGGTCGCTTAGCTTAGTCACACAGCTACCTCATTGCGCCTCTTTTTTTCTTTGCATCATGTGCTGTTTGGGGACTATTTTTTTGAAGTGCCATCCTGTCTGACACTGCAGTGCCACTCCTAGATGGGCCAGGTGTTTGTGTCGGCCACTTGGGTCGCTTAGCTTAATCACACAGCTACCTCATTGCGCCTCTTTTTTTCTTTGCATCATGTGCTGTTTGGGGACTATTTTTTTGAAGTGCCGTCCTATCTGACACTGCAGTGCCACTCCTAGATGGGCCAGATGTTTGTGTCGGCCACTTGTGTCGCTTAGCTTAGTCACACAGCTACCTCATTGCGCCCCTTTTTTTCTTTACATCATGTGCTGTTTGGGGACTATTTTTTTGAAGTGCCATCCTGTCTGATACTGCATGTGCCACTCCTAGATGGGCCAGGTGTTTGTGTCGGCCACTTGGGTCGCTTAACTTAGTCACACAGCTACCTCATTGCGCCTCTTTTTTTCTTTGCATCATGTGCTGTTTGGGGACTATTTTTTTGAAGTGTCATCCTGTCTGACACTGCAGTGCCACTCCTAGATAGGCCAGGTGTTTGTGTCGGCCACTTGTGTCGCTTAGCTTAGTCACACAGCTACCTCATTGCGTCTCTTTTTTTCTTTGCATCATGTGCTGTTTGGGGACTATTTTTTTGAAGTGCCATCCTGTCTGACACTGCAGTGCCACTCCTAGATGGGCCAGGTGTTTGTGTCGGCCACTTGGGTCGCTTAGCTTAGTCATCCAGCGACCTCGGTGCAAATTTTAGGACTAAAAATAATATTGTGAGGTGTGAGGTGTTCAGAATAGACTGAAAATGAGTGGAAATTATGGTTATTGAGGTTAATAATACTATGGGATCAAAATGACCCCCAAATTCTATGATTTAAGCTGTTATTGAGGGTTTTTTGTAAAAAAAACACCAGAATCCAAAACACACCCGAATCCGACAAAAAATTTTCAGGGAGGTTTTGCCAAAACGCGTCCGAATCCAAAATCAAAACACAAAACCCGAAAAATTTCCGGTGCACAACACTAGTCACCACACACACAGCCTGTCCTTTACAGTCACCACACACACTGCATGTTTCCTACAGTCACCACACAAACACACACACAGCCTTTCCCCTACAGTCACCACACACACTGCCTGTCCACTACAGTCACCACACACACAGCCTGTCCACTAGTCACCCCCTCCCACACACACATACATACATAAATGTTACCTCCAGGTCCACAGAGGTAGCAGGCAGGGCTGGGACACACACAGACAAACAACGAGGCCCAGGCAAAGTTGGAAGCGGGGCCTAACCACGGACCTCCGTGACCACGCCCCTTTCATAAAAACTAAATTAAAAAACACTAGCACGCCGCAGGGACATATGGGCTGGAGGCGGAGATGTCTCGGGTAGGAGGAGGCGGAAATGGACTGGAGTCGGAATCTGCTACTGCCCAGCGCCAGCGGGCTCTGCCCCCAAGCTCCGCTGCTGTGGTGCTGCCTGTGAGCACGGGCTGCCCGGGTGCAGACCAAGGAGGGGAGGAAGCAGATATTATCTGCGGCCTGGGGGCGGGGATATTACACATTACAGAGTGAAGTCTGCGGCTGTGTGCCGCAGAAGCCCCGCCCAGTCATACTAAACATTTCACTTCCTGTTTCTGTATCCCTGCCGTTACTGGGATGTGCATGTGTGTATGAATCAGTGTAACTGCGCACAGCACAACCGCTGCCTGGGTGAATACTAGTAAAGACAGCCACGCACCACAGCGCTGCACTGCCGAACAGCTCTACATCTGTTAGGGCGGCCAATCGGGAGCACACAGCGCAAGATGCGCCTCCTACCGCAAGTGCGCTGTGTGCCAGGCACACTCAGCACACATCTAGTTACGGCCCTGGTTAGATTATTAATAGATCTGCAGTTCTATTCAGGCAGGAACAAATGGTTAAAGCATGCTTAGTCTTGGTTAGAGATTTAGCATGGCCATGCTATTAAAATAGTAGTAGTGCAGAGATTTTTGGTCTCTTTGCTCCCGACTCTGGTAGCTTATTCCTTTAAAAGAACTATATCCAGAGGTGATCCGGTCTTTAGATCAACAGTAAGTAGGTCGACACGGTCTTGGTCGACCACTATTGGTCGACAGTAAGTAGGTCGACATGGTTTATAGGTCGACAGGGACTCTAAGTCGACATGACGTAAGGTCGACATGAGTTATTCACTTTTTTTCATTTTTAGAACTTTTTCATACTTTACAATCCACGTGGACTACAATTGGGAACAATAACCTGGCGAAGCGAGCCATGCGAGGGGACACGGTGCACTAATTGGGGTTCCCGGTCACATCCTCCAGCTACGCTGCCGTAGCTGCTGCTCTCCAATGTCTCCCCGCTGCTCTCCCCGTCTCCTCCTCTCAGCACCCTCATCTCAATCCGACTTTTTTTAAAGTTGGATTGAGATGGTCAGGAACGGCCAAATCCTGTCGGATTTGCCCATTTATTGAATAGGTCCTGTCGGATCCATTCAGAGAAATTCATGTCGGAATGGATCCGACTTTATTTGAATATACCCCCATGCCAGAAGAGCTGAGAACAATAGTGGGAGGGGGTGCAATGCGGAAGGGGGCTGATGCTGCCTCTAATGGGGTGATAGGTGCCACTTTACAAGGGATAAGTGCAGAGCCATTTCTAGACATTTTGGCTCTTAATGCGAACAGTAAAAAAATGTGTGTGTGTGTCCACAGACATTATAAAAAGTAGCTTTTTGTGCGCCCCCCCAGACTCACCAAAGTGGGTGTGGCCTCACCAAAATGGACGTGGTCTTGCAAGAAAAGACTCCCTTACAGGTAAGAAAAAAACACACCATATTATGCCCCACACAGTAATGCCACTTGCACCATATCATATACCACACAGTAATGCCCCTTGCACCATATTATACACCACACCGTTATGCACCCAGTACCATAGTATGCCCCACACACAGTAATGAACCCTGCACCATATTATGCATCACACAGTAATGCCTTCTGCACTATAATATGCCCCACACATAATATACAATACATTCTGCGCCATAATATGCCACACACAATAATGCCCCCTGCACAATAATATGCCCCACATAATAATGCCCCCTGCACCATAATATGCCCCACACAATAATGCCCCTGCACCATAATATGCCCCACACAATAATTCCCACTGCACCACAATATGACCCATACAGTAATGCCCCCTGCACCATAATATGCCCCACACAATAATTCCCACTGCATATTATTATTATTATTATTAACTACAAATAATGTAAGGAACTAACTGAAGCATAGACAAAAATACCAGAAAGAGCCATCAAAGTACTGGAAATAACAAAGTAATGCTGAAACTGGCAATAAACAGCAGTTCAGAGCAGCCTACTACACCTGCCTAAATGTAAATATAAACATGCTGCAGGTGGCAGGTTACGGTTTTCTGTTACGATTCTCTATGAATATTTGTGGGATTTCTCACACAGTAATCTTAGCTGTGTTTTCACTGTTGAAAAGAAGATGAGAAACATTGCCAGAGCATGTCATTATAATATAGATAAACCTGAATCATATTTCCTCATATGTGGGCACAGGGCCTGCACCAGATCTGTGTGCAGTGTCAAGGTGTCAGGCTCTTAAATACACAGGGCTTAGGGGGTCATTCCGAGTTGATCGCTAGCTGCCGTTGTTCGCAGCATAGCGATCAGGCTAAAAATCGGCATTTCTGCGCATGCGTACGGGCCGCAGTGCGCACGCACAAAGTACTTTCACAAAAAACAATGTCGTTTTACACAAGTTCGAGCGACGCTTTTCAATCGCTCTGCTGATCGGTGAGTGATTGACAGGAAGTGGGTGTTTCTGGGTGGTAACTGAGCGTTTTCCGGGAGTGTGCTAAAAAATGCAGGCGTGTCAGGTGAAAACGCAGGCGTGCCTGAGGAAACGGGGGAGTGGCTGGCCGAACGCAGGGCGATACAACATGTGCAGAGAGAGTTAGATTTGGGTGTAATATAATATAATGTAATATATTGTAAAAATGTAAAATATTGTCAATGTATTCATGTTGTGCTACCAGCGATAAGGTAAGTATGTGATAAGAAACATATTAACATTTAGGAAAATAAAATTTTCTTTTTGAATTTGTTATATTTCCTTTGCCCCACACAAACTGCTGACTGCGTTCACAGAGGCTGTTATGAGAGTAAATACTGCTGTAATGTAACATGTCCGAAAGCTGCTGTTACCATATTAGTAATCAGTCATAGCCACTACTGTATGTTCGTGCTGTAGTGTGTGGGCTGCGGCGGTGAGAGCCAGCCGCACACAGCGCACTGCAGCGGGGTGGCTACACGTGGTCTGGCGCTTACAAACGGAGGCAAGCATCGGCTAGCGGCCACGATACGGCTGCAGCTCACACGCTGCTAAACATAACCTAGCGCCTGCTGTGTGGGATAACTAGGGTGAATTACACTGTTGAATATATGTATAAGGGGGAGCAATACACCCAGTGCAGTTATACTGACCTAATTGACGAGTAGGATGATACGGTACCTGATCTGCTGAACAAAGGGATCGGAACTTCCAACTAAATTCATTTTATACACCCAATAAAGGGTTACAACAATGATACACACATTGAATCAAAGTGTTTAAAGAGTGTCAGCATAAAAAGCCAAACTGTATTGTAAGGTATATTTTGATCGCCCGATTTATGATGACATCTAATACATTGAGGTGATACTGATATTGCACACAGAGCGTGTCCAAGCATATAGCATTATGGGCATACTGAAAATTAAAGCCGCATATTCAACTGATGTATGGTGATGAAGGGAAGTGTCTTATAAACACCCCACTAACTGATACTGACATCTTGTTTTGGATATAAGAAATCAATAAACTGCACTGGTAGGGATTGTCCCATATACATATCCAATCTGCTGAGAATAACACTAGATCCGGTACATATGACTATCGGATAAGCAGCTAGAAGTAACATATATTTAACAATAGAATCCAGGGACAATTGCAAGCTAATGCAGTTATATGGGATTGGTCCTATGGATGAATAAAGACAAAAGGAATTTGGTTATACCAGATTATTCATGTGTGGTAAGGCTACAGACGAACCCGCTGTGCACACATACATATATAAAAGACAGTAATTTAGACTGGCATATTATCTGGCAAATTACACTGCACCCACCGTTAGTTTAGGATCTAAGGGGGTCATTCCGAGTTGATCGCTAGCTGCCGTTGTTCGCAGTGCAGCGATCAGACTAAAAATGGGCATTTCTGCTCATGCGTATGGGCCGCAATGCGCACGCGCGTCGTACGGGTACAAAGGCCGTTGTGGTTGTGCACAGGTTGTAGCGAAGCTTTCAGTCGCACTGACGTCCGCAAGAAGATTGACAGGAAGGGGGCGTTTCTGGGTATCAACTGACCGTTTTCAGGGGCTGTATGACGTCAAATCCGGACACGAATAGGCTGAAGTGGTCTCAAGCGCTGAGTAGGTTCAGAGCTACTCTGAAACTGCACAAACTGTTTTGCAGAGCTCGGCTGCACAAGCGTTCGCACTTCTGCTAAGCTAAAATACACTCCCCAGTGGGCGGCGGCGGCATAGCGTTTGCACGGCTGTAAAACTAGCTAGCGAGCGATCAACTCGGAATGACCCCCTATATGCAGAAGAATGGAACACACCATTTGACCACTGAAGAATTCAAGAAATAAAGTAACATAAACAGCAAGGACAGTGTTTTATTATAAAAACAATAGATTGTTATAATAACACAAAGATACACTGAAATGTGATAATTTTTATTGTAACAGGTTATAAATTGTATCAGTTTGTTAGATCCAGACTCCAGTCTAAGAAAACTATAGGAAGAAGGATATTAAACTGAGATATTAAGAGGATTACACAAACAAAATTATATACATTGCAGCGGGGGCTATAAAGCCTTTATTAGAGGAATCATCCCCAGACTCAAGCATAACAGTCTCTGTCAAAACATTTAATACGATTTTAATTAGTGATGAGCGGGTTCGGTTTCCGAGAAACCGAACCCCCCCGAACTTTACCCTTTTTACACGGGTCCGAGGCAGGTTCAAACCTTCCCGCCTTGCTCGGCTAACCCGAGCGCGCCCGAACTTCATCATCCCGCTGTCGGATTCTCGCGAGATTCGGATTCTATATAAGCAGCCGCGCGTCGCCGCCATTTTCACTCGTGCATTGGAGATGATAGGGAGAGGACGTGGCTGGCGTCCTCTCCGTTTATTGTAGAACACAGTTGACTTTGGTTGTTTTTTATTGCTTAATTGTGGGGAGGATTGGGGAGCAGCTGTTAGGAGTACAGTGCAGAGTTTTGCTGATAAGTGACCACCAGTTTTTTTATCCGTTCTCTGCCTGAAAAAAACGCTCCATAGTCCATACCATATCTGTGCTCAGTGTGCTGCATGATATATCTGTGATGAGTGCTCACACTGCTTAATTGTGGGGACTGGGGAGCAGCTATAGCAGGAGTACAGTGCAGAGTTTTGCTGACAGTGACCACCAGTATACGTTGTCTGCCTGAAAAACACTCCACATCTGTGCTCACAGTGTGCTGCTTTATTGTGGGGACTGGGGACCACCAGTATAATAAATATTATATAGCAGGAGTACAGTGCAGAGTGCACTGCTGTACCTACCTCTGTGTCGTCACTCGTCATCCATTAAGTATACTATCCATCTACATTGTATACCTGTGGTGCATTTTTTTAGACTAGTTTAGCAGTTTGCTGACAGTGTCCACCAGTATACTATATATAGCAGTACGGTAGGCTACTGCTGTACCTACCTCTGTGTTGTCACTCGTCATCCATTAAGTATACTATACATCTACATTGTATACCTGTGGTGCATTTTTTTTAGACTAGTTTAGCAGTTTGCTGACAGTGTCCACCAGTATACTATATATAGCAGTACGGTAGGCCACTGCTGTACCTACCTCTGTGTCGTCACTCGTCATCCATTAAGTATACTATCCATCTACATTGTATACCTGTGGTGCATTTTTTTTAGACTAGTTTAGCAGTTTGCTGACAGTGTCCACCAGTATACTATATATAGCAGTACGGTAGGCCACTGCTGTACCTACCTCTGTGTCGTCACTCGTCATCCATTAAGTATACTATCCATCTACATTGTATACCTGTGGTGCATTTTTTTTAGACTAGTTTAGCAGTTTGCTGGCAGTGTCCACCAGTATACTATATATAGCAGTACGGTAGGCCACTGCTGTACCTACCTCTGTGTCGTCACTCGTCATCCATTAAGTATACTATCCATCTACATTGTATACCTGTGGTGCATTTTTTTTAGACTAGTTTAGCAGTTTGCTGACAGTGTCCACCAGTATACTATATATAGCAGTACGGTAGGCCACTGCTGTACCTACCTCTGTGTCGTCACTCGTCATCCATTAAGTATACTATCCATCTACATTGTATACCTGTGGTGCATTTTTTTAGACTAGTTTAGCAGTTTGCTGACAGTGTCCACCAATATACTATATATAGCAGTACGGTAGGCCACTGCTGTACCTACCTCTGTGTCGTCACTCGTCATCCATTAAGTATACTATCCATCTACATTGTATACCTGTGGTGCATTTTTTTTAGACTAGTTTAGCAGTTTGCTGACAGTGTCCACCAGTATACTATATATAGCAGTACGGTAGGCCACTGCTGTACCTACCTCTGTGTCGTCACTCGTCATCCATTAAGTATACTATCCATCTACATTGTATACCTGTGGTGCATTTTAGTTGTGCGCAGTATATATAGTAGTAGGCCATTGCTATTGATACTGGCATATAATTCCACACATTAAAATATGGAGAACAAAAATGTGGAGGTTAAAAAAATAGGGAAAGATCAAGATCCACTTCCACCTCGTGCTGAAGCTGCTGCCACTAGTCATGGCCGAGACGATGAAATGCCATCAACGTCGTCTGCCAAGGCGAAAGCCCAATGTCATAGTAGAGAGCATGTAAAATCCAAAACACAAAAGTTCAGTAAAATGACCCAAAAATCAAAATTAAAAGCGTCTGAGGAGAAGCGTAAACTTGCCATTATGCAATTTACGACACGGAGTGGCAAGGAACGGCTGAGGCCCTGGCCTATGTTCATGGCTAGTGGTTCAGCTTCAAATGAGGATGGAAGCACTCATCCTCTCGCTAGAAAAAAGAAAAGACTTAAGCTGGCAAAAGCACAGCAAAGAACTGTGCATTCTTTGAAATCACAAATCCCCAAGGAGAGTCCAATTGTGTCGGTTGCGATGCCTGACCTTCCCAACACTGGACGGGAAGAGCTTGCGCCTTCCACCATTTGCAAGACCCCTGCAAGTGCTGGAAGGAGCACCCGCAGTCCAGTTCCTGATAGTCAAATTGAAGATGTCAGTGTTGAAGTACACCAGGATGAGGATATGGGTGTTGCTGGCGCTGGGGAGGAAATTGACAAGGAGGATTCTGATGGTGAGGTGGTTTGTTTAAGTCAGGCACCCGGGGAGACACCTGTTGTCCGTGGGACGAATATGGCCATTGACATGCCTGGTCAAAATACAAAAAAAATCAGCTCTTCGGTGTGGAATTATTTCAACACAAATGCGGACAACAGGTGTCAAGCCGTGTGTTGCCTTTGTCAAGCTGTCATAAGTAGGGGTAAGGACGTTAACCACCTCGGAACATCCTCCCTTATACGTCACCTGCAGCGCATTCATCATAAGTCAGTGACAAGTTCAAAAACTTTGGGTGACGGCGGAAGCAGTCCACTGACCACTAAATCCCTTCCTCTTGTAACCAAGCTCCTGCAAACCACACCACCAACTCCCTCAGTGTCAATTTCCTCCTTACCCAGGAAAGCCAATAATCCTGCAGGCCATGTCACTGGCAAGTCTGACGAGTCCTCTCCTGCCTGGGATTCCTCCGATGCATCCTTGAATGTAACGCCTACTGCTGCTGGCGCTGCTGTTGTTGCTGCTGGGAGTCGATCGTCATCCCAGAGGGGAAGTCGGAAGACCACTTTTACTACTTCCAGTAAGCAATTGACTGTCCAACAGTCCTTTGAGAGGAAGATGAAATATCACAGCAGTCATCCTGCTGCAAAGCGGATAACTGAGGCCTTGGCAGCCTGGGCGGTGAGAAACGTGGTTCCGGTATCCATCGTTAATTCAGAGCCAACTATAGACTTGATTGAGGTACTGTGTCCCTGGTACCAAATACCATCTAGGTTCCATTTCTCTAGGCAGGCGATACCGAAAATGTACACAGACCTCAGAAAAAGACTCACCAGTGTCCTAAAAAATGCAGTTGTACCCAATGTCCACTTAACCACGGACATGTGAACAACTGGAGCAGGGCAGACTCAGGACTATATGACTGTGACAGCCCACTGGGTAGATGTATTGCCTCCCGCTGCAAGAACAGCAGCGGCGGCACCAGTAGCAGCATCTCGCAAACGCCAACTCGTTCCTAGGCAGGCTACGCTTTGTATCACCGCTTTCCAGAATAGGCACACAGCTGAAAACCTCTTACGGCAACTGAGGAAGATAATCGCAGAATGGCTTACCCCAATTGGACTCTCCTGGGGATTTGTGACATCGGACAACGCCAGCAATATTGTGCGTGCATTACATCTGGGCAAATTCCAGCACGTCCCATGTTTTGCACATACCTTGAATTTGGTGGTGCATAATAATTTAAAAAACGACAGGGTCGTGCAAGAGATGCTGTAGGTGGCCCGAAGAATTGCGGCACACTTTTGGCATTCAGGCACTGCGTACAGAAGACTGGAGCACCACCAAACATACCTGAACCTGCCCTGCCATCATCTGAAGCAAGAGGTGGTAACGAGGTGGAATTCAACCCTCTATATGCTTCAGAGGATGGAGGAGCAGCAAAAGGCCATTCAAGCCTATACATCTGGCCACGATATAGGCAAAGGAGGTGGAATGCACCTGACTCAAGCGCAGTGGAGAATGATTTCAACGTTGTGCAAGTTTCTGCAACCCTTGCCACACGTGAAGTCAGTTCAGACACTGCCAGCCTGAGTCAGGTCATTCCCCTCATCAGGCTTTTGCAGAAGAAGCTGGAGACATTGAAGGAGGAGCTAAAACAGAGTGATTCCGCTAGGCATGTGGGACTTGTGGATGGAGCCCTTAATTCGCTTAACCAGGATTCACGGGTGGTCAATCTGTTGAAATCAGAGCACTACATTTTGGCCACCGTGCTCGATCCTAGATTTAAAACCTACGTTGTATCTCTCTTTCCGGCAGACACAAGTCTGCAGAGGTTCAAAGACCTGCTGGTGAGAAAATTGTCAAGTCAAGCGGAACGTGACCCGTCACCATCTCCTCCTTCACATTCTCCCGCAACTGGGGGTGCGAGGAAAAGGCTAAGAATTCCGAGCCCACCCGCTGGTGGTGATGCAGGGCAGTCTGAAGCGAGTGCTGACATCTGGTCCGGACTGAAGGACCTGCCAACGATTACTGAAATGTCGTCTACTGTCACTGCATATGATTCTCTCACCATTGAAAGAATGGTGGAGGATTATATGAGTGATCGCATCCAAGTAGGCACGTCAGACAGTCCGTACGTATACTGGCAGGAAAAAGAGGCAATTTGGAGGCCCTTGCAGAAACTGGCTTTATTCTACCTAAGTTGCCCTCCCTCCAGTGTGTACTCCGAAAGAGTGTTTAGTACAGCCGCTCACCTTGTCAGCAATCGGCGTACGAGGTTACTTCCAGAAAATGTGGAGATGATGTTCATTAAAATGAATTATAATCAATTCTTCCGTGGAGTCATTCACCAGCAGCAATTGCCTCCAGAAAGTACACGGGGACCTGAGATGGTGGATTCCAGTGGGGACGAATTAATAATCTGTGAGGAGGGGGATGTACACAGTGAAAGGGGTGAGGAATCGGAGGATGATGATGAGGTGGATATCTTGCCTCTGTAGAGCCAGTTTGTGCAAGGAGAGATTGATTGCTTCTTTTTTGGTGGGGGCCCAAACCAACCCGTCATTTCAGTCACAGTCGTGTGGCAGACCCTGTCACTGAAATGATGGGTTCGTTAAAGTGTGCATGTCCTGTTTATACAACATAAGGGTGGGTGGGAGGGCCCAAGGACAATTCCATCTTGCACCTCTTTTTTCTTTCATTTTTCTTTGCATCATGTGCTGTTTGGGGAGTATTTTTTTGAAGGGCCATCCTGCCTGACACTGCAGTGCCACTCCTAGATGGGCCAGGTGTTTGTGTCGGCCACTTGGGTCGCTTAGCTTAGTCACACAGCTACCTCATTGCGCCTCTTTTTTTCTTTGCATCATGTGCTGTTTGGGGAGTATTTTTTTGAAGGGCCATCCTGCCTGACACTGCAGTGCCACTCCTAGATGGGCCAGGTGTTTGTGTCGGCCACTTGGGTCGCTTAGCTTAGTCACACAGCTACCTCATTGCGCCTCTTTTTTTCTTTGCATCATGTGCTGTTTGGGGAGTATTTTTTTGAAGGGCCATCCTGCCTGACACTGCAGTGCAACTCCTAGATGGGCCAGGTGTTTGTGTCGGCCACTTGGGTCGCTTAGCTTAGTCACACAGCTACCTCATTGCGCCTCTTTTTTTCTTTGCATCATGTGCTGTTTGGGGTCTATTTTTTTGAAGGGCCATCCTGCCTGACACTGCAGTGCCACTCCTAGATGGGCCAGGTGTTTGTGTCGGCCACTTGGGTCGCTTAGCTTAGTCACACAGCTACCTCATTGCGTCTCTTTTTTTCTTTGCATCATGTGCTGTTTGGGGAGTATTTTTTTGAAGGGCCATCCTGCCTGACACTGCAGTGCCACTCCTAGATGGGCCAGGTGTTTGTGTCGGCCACTTGGGTCGCTTAGCTTAGTCACACAGCTACCTCATTGTGCCTCTTTTTTTCTTTGCATCATGTGCTGTTTGGGGAGTATTATTTTGAAGGGCCATCCTGTCTGACACTGCAGTGCCACTACTAGATGGGCCAGGTGTTTGTGTCGGCCACTTGGGTCGCTTAGCTTAGTCACACAGCTACCTCATTGCGCCTCTTTTTTTCTTTGCATCATGTGCTGTTTGGGGACTATTTTTTTTAAGTGCCATCCTGTCTGACACTGCAGTGCCACTCCTAGATGGGCCAGGTGTTTGTGTCGGCCACTTGGGTCGCTTAGCAGAGTCACACATCTACCTCATTGCGCCTCTTTTTTTCTTTGCATCATGTGCTGTTTGGGGACAATTTTTTTGAAGTGCCATCCTGCCTGACACTGCAGTGCCACTCCTAGATGGGCCAGGTGTTTGTGTCGGCCACTTGTGTCGCTTAGCTTAGCCATCCAGCGACCTCGGTGCAAATTTTTGGACTAAAAATAATATTGTGAGGTGTGAGGTGTTCAGAATAGACTGAAAATGAGTGGAAATTATGGTTATTGAGGTTAATAATACTATGGGATCAAAATGACCCCCAAACTCTATGATTTAAGTAGAGATGAGCGGGGTCGGTTCCTCGGAATCCGAACCCCCCCGAACTTCAGCCTTTTTACACGGGTCCGAGGCAGACTCGGATCTTCCCGCCTTGCTCGGTTAACCCGAGCGCGCCCGAACGTCATCATCCCGCTGTCGGATTCTCGCGAGGCTCGTATTCTATCGCGAGACTCGGATTCTATATAAGGAGCCGCGCGTCGCCGCCATTTTCACACGTGCATTGAGATTGATAGGGAGAGGACGTGGCTGGCGTCCTCTCCGTTAGAATAGATAGAGACACTTGAGTTGATTACTTAGTAATTTTGGGGAGCATTAGGAGTACTCAGAGTGCAGAGTTTTGCTGATAGTTACTAGTGACTGACCACCACCAGTTTTATTTATTATTTAATATAATCCGTTCTCTGCCTGAAAAAAAACGATACACAGTCACATACCATATCTGTGCTCAGCCTCAGTGTGCTGCATGATAATATCATCTATATGTATATCTGACTGTGCTGAGTGCTCACTGCTCACACAGCTGAATTGTGGGGGAGACTGGGGTGCAGTTATAGCAGGAGTACAGTGCACACTTTTGCTGCCAGTGTGACTGACCAGTGACCACCAGTATATTGTCTGCCTGAAAAAGTTAAACACTCCTGTGGTGTTTTTTTTTTTTTATTCTATAAACGCATTCTGCTGACAGTGTCCAGCAGGTCCGTCATTCATTATATTATATAAATATTTACCTGCAGTAGTGTTATATTTTTTTTGTTCATCTCTATCATCTTTATCATCTCTATATTAGCAGACGCAGTACGGTAGTCCACGGCTGTGGCTACCTCTGTGTCGTCAGTGCTCGTCCATAATTGTATACCTACCTGTGGTGGGTTTTTTTTTTTCTATCTTCTTCATACTAGTAGTTTAGGAGTCTGCTGACAGTGTCCAGCAGGTCCGTCATTATATTATATATACCTGCAGTAGTGATATATATATATTTTTTATATCATTATCATCTCTATACTAGCAGATGCAGTACGGTAGTCCACGGCTGTAGCTACCTCTGTGTCGTCAGTGCTCGTCCATAATTGTATACCTACCTGTGGTGGGGTTTTTTTTTCTATCTTCTTCATACTAGTAGTTTAGGAGTCTGCTGACAGTGTCCAGCAGGTCCGTCATTATATTATATATACCTGCAGTAGTGATATATATATATTTTTTATATCATTATCATCTCTATACTAGCAGACGCAGTATGGTAGTCCACGGCTGTAGCTACCTCTGTGTCGTCAGTGCTCGTCCATAATTGTATACCTACCTGTGGTGGGTTTTTTTTTTCTATCTTCTTTATACTAGTAGTTTAGGAGTCTGCTGACAGTGTCCAGCAGGTCCGTCATTATATTATATATACCTGCAGTAGTGATATATATATATTTTTTATATCATTATCATCTCTATACTAGCAGACGCAGTACGGTAGTCCACGGCTGTAGCTACCTCTGTGTCGTCAGTGCTCGTCCATAATTGTATACCTACCTGTGGTGGGTTTTTTTTTTCTATCTTCTTCATACTAGTAGTTTAGGAGTCTGCTGACAGTGTCCAGCAGGTCCGTCATTATATTATATATACCTGCAGTAGTGATATATATATATTTTTATATCATTATCATCTCTATACTAGCAGACGCAGTACGGTAGTCCACGGCTGTAGCTACCTCTGTGTCGTCAGTGCTCGTCCATAATTGTATACCTACCTGTGGTGGGGGTTTTTTTTCTATCTTCTTCATACTAGTAGTTTAGGAGTCTGCTGACAGTGTCCAGCAGGTCCGTCATTATATTATATATACCTGCAGTAGTGATATATATATATTTTTTATATCATTATCATCTCTATACTAGCAGACGCAGTACGGTAGTCCATGGCTGTAGCTACCTCTGTGTCGTCAGTGCTCGTCCATAATTGTATACCTACCTGTGGTGGGGGTTTTTTTTCTATCTTCTTCATACTAGTAGTTTAGGAGTCTGCTGACAGTGTCCAGCAGGTCCGTCATTATATTATATATACCTGCAGTAGTGATATATATATATATTTTATATCATTATCATCTCTATACTAGCAGACGCAGTACGGTAGTCCACGGCTGTAGCTACCTCTGTGTCGTCAGTGCTCGTCCATAATTGTATACCTACCTGTGGTGGTTTTTTTTTTCTATCTTCTTCATACTAGTAGCTTAGGAGTCTGCTGACAGTGTCCAGCAGGTCCGTCATTATATTATATATACCTGCAGTAGTGATATATATATATTTTTTATATCATTATCATCTCTATACTAGCAGACGCAGTATGGTAGTCCACGGCTGTAGCTACCTCTGTGTCGTCAGTGCTCGTCCATAATTGTATACCTACCTGTGGTGGGGTTTTTTTTTCTATCTTCTTCATACTAGTAGTTTAGGAGTCTGCTGACAGTGTCCAGCAGGTCCTTCATTATATTATATATACCTGCAGTAGTGATATATATATATTTTTTATATCATTATCATCTCTATACTAGCAGACGCAGTATGGTAGTCCACGGCTGTAGCTACCTCTGTGTCATCAGTCACTCGTCATCCATAAGTATACTAGTATCCATCCATCTCCATTGTTTACCTGAGGTGCCTTTTAGTTGTGCCTATTAAAATATGGAGAACAAAAATGTTGAGGTTCCAAAAATAGGGAAAGATCAAGATCCACTTCCACCTCGTGCTGAAGCTGCTGCCACTAGTCATGGCCGAGACGATGAAATTCCATCAACGTCGTCTGCCAAGGCCGATGCCCAATGTCATAGTACAGAGCATGTAAAATCCAAAACACAAAATATCAGTAAAAAAAAGACTCAAAAATCTAAAATAAAATCGTCGGAGGAGAAGCGTAAACTTGCCAATATGCCATTTACCACACGGAGTGGCAAGGAACGGCTGAGGCCCTGGCCTATGTTCATGGCTAGTGGTTCAGCTTCACATGAGGATGGAAGCACTCAGCCTCTCGCTAGAAAAATGAAAAGACTTAAGCTGGCAAAAGCACAGCAAAGAACTGTGCGTTCTTCGAAATCACAAATCCACAAGGAGAGTCCAATTGTGTCGGTTGCGATGCCTGACCTTCCCAACACTGGACGTGAAGAGCATGCGCCTTCCACCATTTGCACGCCCCCTGCAAGTGCCGGAAGGAGCACCCGCAGTCCAGTTCCTGATAGTCAGATTGAAGATGTCAGTGTTGAAGTACACCAGGATGAGGAGGATATGGGTGTTGCTGGCGCTGGGGAGGAAATTGACAAGGAGGATTCTGATGGTGAGGTGGTTTGTTTAAGTCAGGCACCCGGGGAGACACCTGTTGTCCGTGGGAGGAATATGGCCATTGACATGCCTGGTGAAAATACCAAAAAAATCAGCTCTTTGGTGTGGAAGTATTTCAACAGAAATGCGGACAACATTTGTCAAGCCGTGTGTTGCCTTTGTCAAGCTGTAATAAGTAGGGGTAAGGACGTTAACTACCTCGGAACATCCTCCCTTATACGTCACCTGCAGCGCATTCATCATAAGTCAGTGACAAGTTCAAAAACTTTGGGCGACAGCGGAAGCAGTCCACTGACCAGTAAATCCCTTCCTCTTGTAACCAAGCTCACGCAAACCACCCCACCAACTCCCTCAGTGTCAATTTCCTCCTTCCCCAGGAATGCCAGTAGTCCTGCAGGCCATGTCACTGGCAATTCTGACGAGTCCTCTCCTGCCTGGGATTCCTCCGATGCATCCTTGTGTGTAACGCCTACTGCTGCTGGCGCTGCTGGCGCTGCTGTTGTTGCTACTGGGAGTCGATGGTCATCCCAGAGGGGAAGTCGTAAGACCACTTTTACTACTTCCACCAAGCAATTGACTGTCCAACAGTCCTTTGCGAGGAAGATGAAATATCACAGCAGTCATCCTGCTGCAAAGCGGATAACTGAGGCCTTGGCATCCTGGGCGGTGAGAAACGTGGTTCCGGTATCCATCATTACTGCAGAGCCAACTATAGACTTGATTGAGGTACTGTGTCCCCGGTACCAAATACCATCTAGGTTCCATTTCTCTAGGCAGGCGATACCGAAAATGTACACAGACCTCAGAAAAAGACTCACCAGTGTCCTAAAAAATGCAGTTGTACCCAATGTCCACTTAACCACGGACATGTGGACAAGTGGAGCAGGGCAGACTCAGGACTATATGGCTGTGACAGCCCACTGGGTAGATGTATTGACTCCCGCCGCAAGAACAGCAGCGGCTGCACCAGTAGCAGCATCTCGCAAACGCCAACTCTTTCCTAGGCAGGCTACGCTTTGTATCACCGCTTTCCAGAATACACACACAGCTGAAAACCTCTTACGGCAACTGAGGATGATCATCGCAGAATGGCTTACCCCAATTGGACTCTCCTGTGGATTTGTGGCATCGGACAACGCCAGCAATATTGTGTGTGCATTAAATATGGGCAAATTCCAGCACGTCCCATGTTTTGCACATACCTTGAATTTGGTGGTGCAGAATTATTTAAAAAACGACAGGGGCGTGCAAGAGATGCTGTCGGTGGCCAGAAGAATTGCGGGACACTTTCGGCGTACAGGCACCACGTACAGAAGACTGGAGCAACACCAAAAACGCCTGAACCTGCCCTGCCATCATCTGAAGCAAGAAGTGGTAACGAGGTGGAATTCAACCCTCTATATGCTTCAGAGGTTGGAGGAGTAGCAAAAGGCCATTCAAGCCTATACAACTGACCACGATATAGGAGGTGGAATGCACCTGTCTCAAGCGCAGTGGAGAATGATTTCAACGTTGTGCAAGGTTCTGCAACCTTTTGAACTTGCCACACGTGAAGTCAGTTCAGACACTGCCAGCCTGAGTCAGGTCATTCCCCTCATCACAAACAAACAGTAGCAGCGCTAATTAAATTAATAATATATGAAGGATTGAGTAATAAAAATTCTATTTAATAAAATGGCAATCTATAGCCACAATTGAACAACATATGTACACAGCTCATGCAAACAATAATTAAAATGGGTCTCAACTTATAATTGCCTCTGATAAACAATCCGTTCCTATTTGGTGAACTGGATAAGCAGATGGTATGATTTAGATGAGAAATAGACTGACTGCGCAGTCTTAGCCTTCCAACTTTACCAGTGCCGCTAGAGGTGTAGTCCCTTGGAAATCTTTAGTGTGTATAAACGTCCAAACGGGTTCCTCAGTATTTTGCGGTGTCCATCTCCTTAAGGTGGTAATTTGTTTGGTGTTGGAGGTCGTTTCCACAATCTGTCTGCAGCAATGAACGTCCAGTTCTGGTCCGGATTTGAGCAAGTATGAAGTGGCAGATGATGACCCAAAAGATTCCAGAGGAAACGACCTCCAACACCAAACAAATTACCACCTTAAGGAGATGGACACCGCAAAATACTGAGGAACCCGTTTGGACGTTTATACACACTAAAGATTTCCAAGGGACTACACCTCTAGCGGCACTGGTAAAGTTGGAAGGCTAAGACTGCGCAGTCAGTCTATTTCTCATCTAAATCATACCATCTGCTTATCCAGTTCACCAAATAGGAACGGATTGTTTATCAGAGGCAATTATAAGTTGAGACCCATTTTAATTATTGTTTGCATGAGCTGTGTACATATGTTGTTCCATTGTGGCTATAGATTGCCATTTTATTAAATAGAATTTTTATTACTCATTCCTTCATATATTATTAATTTAATTAGCGCTGCTACTGTTTGTTTGTGTTTTGATGTCTAATTGGGTTTGACTACCCCACCATAATTAGCAGCTGCATTAGAGGTGCGGCAACCTATAGCGCCCAATCTTCTACCTATTGGTATATATCTTTTTGGCATTCCTCTCATCAGGCTTTTGCAGAAGAAGCTGGAGACATTGAAGGAGGAGCTAACACTGAGCGATTCCGCTAGGCATGTGGGACTTGTGGATGGAGCCCTTAATTCGCTTAACAAGGATTCACGGGTGGTCAATCTGTTGAAATCAGAGCACTACATTTTGGCCACCGTGCTCGATCCTAGATTTAAAACCTACCTTGGATCTCTCTTTCCGGCAGACACAAGTCTGCAGGGGTTCAAAGAACTGCTGGTGAGAAAATTGTCAAGTCAAGCGGAACGCGACCTGTCAACATCTCCTCCTTCACATTCTCCCGCAACTGGGGGTGCGAGGAAAAGGCTCAGAATTCCGAGCCCACCCGCTGGCGGTGATGCAGGGCAGTCTGGAGCGACTGCTGATGCTGACATCTGGTCCGGACTGAAGGACCTGCCAACGATTACGGACATGTCGTCTACTGTCACTGCTTATGATTCTCTCACCATTGAAAGAATGGTGGAGGATTATATGAGTGACCGCATCCAAGTAGGCACGTCAGACAGTCCGTACGTATACTGGCAGGAAAAAGAGGCAATTTGGAGGCCCTTGCACAAACTGGCTTTATTCTACCTAAGTTGCCCTCCCACAAGTGTGTACTCCGAAAGAGTGTTTAGTGCCGCCGCTCACCTTGTCAGCAATCGGCGTACGAGGTTACTTCCAGAAAATGTGGAGAAGATGATGTTCATTAAAATGAATTATAATCAATTCCTCCATGGAGACATTCACCAGCAGCAATTGCCTCCACAAAGTACACAGGGAGCTGTGATGGTGGATTTCAGTGGGGACGAATTGATAATCTGTGAGGAGGGGGATGTACACGGTGATGAATCGGAGGATGATGATGAGGTGGAGATCTTGCCTCTGTAGAGCCAGTTTGTGCAAGGAGAGATTAATTGCTTCTTTTTTGGTGGGGGTCCAAACCAACCCGTCATTTCAGTCACAGTCGTGTGGCAGACCCTGTCACTGAAATGATGGGTTGGTTAAAGTGTGCATGTCCTGTTTATACAACATAAGGGTGGGTGGGAGGGCCCAAGGACAATTCCATCTTGCACCTCTTTTTTCTTTCATTTTTCTTTGCGTCATGTGCTGTTTGGGGAGTGTTTTTTGGAAGGGCCATCCTGCGTGACACTGCAGTGCCACTCCTAGATGGGCCAGGTGTTTGTGTCGGCCACTAGGGTCGCTTATCTTAGTCACACAGCTACCTAATTGCGCCTCTTTTTTTTCTTCTTTGCGTCATGTGCTGTTTGGGGAGTATTTTTTGGAAGTGCCATCCGGCCTGACACTGCAGTGCCACTCCTAGATGGGCCAGGTGTTTGTGTCGGCCACTAGGGTCGCTTAGCTTACTCACACAGCTACCTCATTGCGCCTCTTTTTTTCTTTGCGTCATGTGCTGTTTGGGGAGTGTTTTTTGGAAGGGCCATCCTGCGTGACACTGCAGTGCCACTCCTAGATGGGCCAGGTGTTTGTGTCGGCCACTTGGGTCGCTGAGCTTAGTCATCCAGCGACCTCGGTGCAAATTTTAGGACTAAAAATAATATTGTGAGGTGTGAGGTGTTCAGAATAGACTGAAAATGAGTGGAAATTATGGTTATTGAGGTTAATAATACTTTGGGATCAAAATGACCCCCAAATTCTATGATTTAAGCTGTTTTTTAGGGTTTTTTGAAAAAAACACCCGAATCCAAAACAAACCCGAATCCGACAAAAAAAATTCGGTGAGGTTTTGCCAAAACGCGTTCGAACCCAAAACACCGCCACGGAACCGAACCCAAAACCAAAACACAAAACCCGAAAAATTTCCAGTGCACATCTCTAGATTTAAGCTGTTTTTTAGGGTTTTTTGAAAAAAAACACCCGAATCCAAAACACACCCGAATCCGACAAAAAAATTTCGGTGAGGTTTTGCCAAAACGCGTCCGAATCCAAAACACGGCCGCGGAACCGAACCCAAAACCAAAACACAAAACCCGAAAAATTTCCGGTGCACATCACTAATTTGAATACACTTTCTTTATTTCTATATTCACACTATTCATTTTAATATTTCATATTGGCTGATGGAATACTTCTGCATTTAAACTGATGCTATTAAAAGTTATGTTTTACATATTATTCGTAAGGTTCTCAGTGCACCCAGAATACAGCTTCTGTTTTTCTGTGTGTTATAGGCCCTACACACTGGCCGACATCAGTCAAAGATATGAACGATCTAGTTTATAAATGAACGAGATACCGTTCATATCTTTGAGTGTGGAGGCTCCAGCGATGAATGATGCGTGTCCCCGCGCTCGTTCATCGCTGGTTCCCCGTCGGCTGTACATGCAGGCCAATATGGACGAGATCGTCCATATTTGCCTGCACGTCTACAGAGCCCACCCGGCTTCACTCCCCCCGTCACTGCCTCTCCGCCACCGGGTCGCCCGTCGGCCGTATCCACCGTCGGGCAGCTCTGCGGCGGATCGGCCAATGTGTAGGGTCCTTTAGTGTTATATTGTTTAGGCTATGGGTAGCACTCCCAAATCGGTTGGATTATTGCCATATATAGGCCAGAGAAAATAAATAAGAAAAGGGAAAAAGAACAATCTGTATAATTATTGGTTACTGGTGTGGGATTGTTGTGTAAACTGCTGACTGTGACAGTTGCCTTATAGGCACACTCCTAAACGCTGTGTTTAGCTGAAAGCAAGCTCTGGGAGTTGCATGGGTGCAATCAGTCCCTGCACCTTTGTCTTAGCAGGCGAGTGGAGACGGCAGCATCCTCTGCTCATGGAAGTGTGGTGTTCATAACACTGACATGGAGGAGCAGCCGCCTGCAGCTTCACATGAAAGATACTACTCAGAGGCACCCAGAGCTACATCCTCCCATGTCTCCAGTGGGTGTGTGACCATTAAAAGTAGGACTTGGTAGTGCACATATACTGTAGGATAGAATCTAAGCAACTATAGTGAACGGTCTGACTGTCAAATGTTAAACCATCCTCCCATCCTTACTGTGCAGACTTACTGTACATTCCATCCCTACTGGGCACACTTATCCACATCCCTTACTGAACACACTTACCCACCGCTGTGCATAGGTGTACAAGGCAGTCTTACACCCCACCGCCAGGTATGTGTTTCAGCCTGTTACCATTCCCTCCACTGTGAAAAGCCTACTGCAGACACCCCTATCTTACTGGGCACACTCTCCCCAGTCTATCTCCACTGTGCATGTACTACACCCCCTGTCCCCCAATGCATCTACTGTGGACAGTGGATTGGGTACTCACTACAGAAACTTACCATTGTGCCATTCCTCTGCACCAACCAAGACAGCCCTGCCAGGCAGCGAGCACAAGGTGATGTACACATCACTCCCGGGGTCTCCTGCCTTCTGTGAGCCACCCCACAGCATGGACATCAATTCTGTGACTGTCCATTCTATTTTTCTCTCCAGTCACCAGTGCCGCTGCTGTCTGTGATACTATCCCGGCTGTGCGAGTGCCTGATGTCACAAGGTCCTTCCAGTGAAGGGGATCTAGTGACTACTCTTCTGAAAGCTTCCCATCCTATTTGTTCCGCTGGAGGATGGTTATAGCGCTCTCTTTAAGGCAGGGGTGTAACTAGTCATTGTTGGACCCCATTTGTTATTGCTTCATGTACCGCCCAATTCCAAAAAAACTGACAGAGAAATATGAAACAGTCATGGAATACGGGGTCTCCATCAGTCGTGGGCCACATACAGTAGCACCCGCTGCACCTATGGAAGTTACGCCCTTGCTTTAAGGCTTTGTTGCAACAAAAAAAAAACAGCATCTGATTTATCAGTGCACACCGGGTAACATGTTCCCTTATGCGATGTTCTGTGAATTGCCAGGCTGTTTGCGATTATGCTCAGCGGAGAGTCTTGATTTAGCTATGGCAATAATTTTGTAACAGTAATTGACACATTTGTTTCAAATCTGTTTCTCTGTATATTGTGATACTTTACAGTTGTGCAACCAATTTCACAGTTTTCAGTCACTATGATTATTTGATGCACATTACTTATCTTATTATTTGAATGCTAATATTATTACAAACCCTATGAAGGGGCAGATTTTATTTGTTAAATTTATAAGAGGTTTGAGAAATAATCCCTATGTACTGAAATGTTGATATTTGCTAAAAAAAAACACATTTTTATATACAATATATATATATATATTGTGGTGAGACAGGGTTAGTTTCACCAGGGAATGCAGTATTTCCCTGGTTACAACTTCCCTGTATTGGGTTAAAAAAAAGCTGTCCAGCCTCAGAGAAAGTGCGTTGTCAGTGCAAAGCCCAGATAGGGGCTCTGAGGTATGGTTGAGGGAGAGAAGGGTGGCTTTGGTCCAGGCTTTCGGACCTTCCCAGCCACAGCTGGGAATTGGTCTAATTGTACTGGCAGGAATTTAAACCCTGCTATGTCTACTCCTCAACACACTGGTGCCGATAAGTGGCCAACGAGTAGGGAACTTTCCCCTAGTGCTAGGGACAGTTTCTGGAGGCACTGAGAGACCGTGCATTCGGTCAGTGGTTTGGACAATGTATTTCTTTTGTTGGTGTGAAGTTTGTTTGCTGCCTGCATGCCATTAAATACTGCTCAAACTGTATGCTGCCTGTTGTGTCCTGACTTTGACGGTGATCTTGTTACAATGTGGTGGCCCATACAGGGACTTCGCTGCTTGAACTACAGCAGACGCCACTGGCATGGTGGGGACCTCGCGGTGGCAGGTTATACAACGGTAACCGTGAGTAGGCTGATGGGCCAGAGAAAATTTGTACTTTTATTTTTTTAAAGTGACAGTACAGCAAAAGTGGTGTTGATATTGTGTGTGCAGCATAGGGTGGTTGTAAATACTGGCTTATTGTGCACATATTAAACCGTCAACATTACAATACACCTCCTCTAAGAGCAAGATGGAGGAAATATTCTGGACACCAACTTCCTTGTTGGCTGCACACCAGACCACACAGGAGCAATTGTTATGCTTCCTTAAGTCCAAAAACGAGGAATCTACCTCTGGTCAGTTAAAAAATAAATGTTTGCCGGTGATGACCCAGAGGCATATCTCCTTATTTTTGAATGAGTGCACAACTTTTAAAGTGGCTGCAAGCCTGCTGGGTGTCATGAGCCACCGCTGTGGCTCATTCCTGTATGAACTGTTTATGTTCGCATTCCAGGTTTTCTCATGTACCTGTTTAGGCTATTATGTGGTGAGTCTGTGTAACTGCAGCCTGTCTCCTGTATGTTTGGCCTGTGCAGTCTCATCTGTCAGATAATTAGACCATTACCTTGTGTCTGGCTTTCAGCCATCCTGATTAGGGCTTGCTTCCTTTATTATCCAGCATGCCTTTCACCTGATGCCGGTGATAGATACATGTTCCTGTTTGTACTAGTGTCCAGGCCTTTCCTATGGTGGAATCTTTAATCTAAGCAATCGGTGCTGTAAAACTACTTGTTATATCCTGTCCAGTTGGTATCCTGTGTACCCTGTCCTGACAGAATCCTGAGTTCATTACCCGTCACCTGAGTTCCTGCTTCAATGAGAACCTGTCAGCTCGTATGAGATTCTGTCTGCCTGTGTTGTACCCGTTACCTGGAGACCTTGTTAGATTGGTACCTGACCAGAACCAGTTGTCCTTGTATTTAGGTTTTTGTGCATTTCTGTATTATAACATCTTTGAGCATTGTTGCTTTCCCACTTTATTTAGTAGCTTATAACACCTTTGAGCATTGTTGCTTTCCCAGTTTATAAAGTTGCTTATAACATCTTAGAGCATTGTTGCTTTCACAGTCTTAGTCAGGTTACTTGTTCACTCTCAGTCTCGGTTGATGCCTTGTTATCTCATAAGATCTGGGGGCATCGGAGTCTGGGCAAACCTAATTTGCCCATTCAAACGCGGCTGCTATAGGAGAAGACTAACTTTGCAGGCGCCAACTGACCACTGGGGGGAATAACAGAGTCAGAGGCCAGAGTAGATCCTCAGTAACATTATCAACGGCAAACAAAAAAAACTAAACAGAGTATTTTTTTATTATTATTATTATTATTATTATTTATTTTTTTTTTTATTTTTTTATTCAGCCTTGCAATATCCAGCATTTTTCAGTCCAGATTATTCTGTCTAGTGTGATATCTCTCTGTGCCTAATTATGCAAGCCCTGCAAGAGTCTCTGTCAGCTCTGAACTCTGCTTTCAATGCTTTGAAATCGGAACGACTGGAAGTTTTGTAGCAGCCATTAAAACAACTGCAAAGCCTTCTGACCTAAATTTTTTATCACCCTGCCTGAGTTTATTGAGACTTCATTTATCTCTAAAGAGACTCTTGCTCACAATATAGTGATGAGAGAATCCTCGTATTTGGTGGGTGAGAAAAGGTTTAGAAGTGTTCCGTGGCCCAAGCACTCAGAAGAGGAGCATCAGCGTCACAGAAACTTAAATTTATGCCTATATTATGGGGACTCTGGCCACTTTATTTAGGGCTGTGGACTGCACAAGGCTAGAGGGGGTGACAAGTCTCTGCCTTCTGTCATGTATCATGCCATGTCAGATCAAGTGTCTAGTTCTGTTCCTGACTCCACTGTGGCAGAGAAAGAACCTGCTTTTTAAAGAACTCCAATTCAGAATTGAGGCCCTATCACTAGAAGGCCATATTCTAGGTTTGGGACTCATAAAATTGTATTTAACTCACTCAATAGAGAAAAAATAGAATCCAATGTTTTTGCCTCTGAGAAAACATTCGATGTTCAAGTCCCAGGAGGGGTATTTGATGTTTTGATTCCAAAACCATAATCTGGTATTTCAGCATCTGAAAAAACATCCGATGCTCAGGGTCCAGGAGTGGTGCCTGATGTTCGGGGTCCAGGATTGGTGTGCGATGCTCGGGGTCCAGGAGTGGTGCGCGATGCTCGGGGTCCAGGAGTGGTGCGCGATGCTCGGGGTCCAGGAGCGGTACCCGATGTTCAGGGTCCAGGAGGGGAGTCTGATGTCCTGGATTCCGCAGAGGTTACCATTGCTAAAGATCCCGGAGGGGTCTTGGGTGGCAAAACCCAAGGAGAGGTCTCGAGTAGGAAAACCCCAGGAGGGGTGCTTGAGCTGCCAAGCCCAGGATGGGTCGCTAATACCAAATTTCCAGGAGGGGACTCAAGAGGAACCGCCCCAAGAAAGGCCTTTGAATCTGCATCTCCAGGAGGGCACTCAAGAGGCACAATTCCAGGAGGGGTTTTAGAAGCCGTTACCTCATGAGGGGACTGAAGAGGTATAGCCCTGGAAGGGGGCCCAGAAGTCGCTTCCCCAGGAAGGGACTCAAGAAGCTTAGCCTCACCAGTGGTTCCAAAGGCTACATCTTCAGTGGAAGTTCCGAAGGTTACAGCCTCAGGAAAGGTCCTGAAGGCCGTAACGCCAGAAGGAGTCTCGAAGGTCATAATCCCAGAAGGGGTCTTGATAGCCATAGACCCAGAGAAGGAGTCCGACGATCTGGTCTCAGCAAGGGAGTCCGATGACCCGCCCTTGGCGAGGGAGTCCAATGATCTGGTCTCGGCGAGGGAGTCCGAGGTGCTGACCCCAGGAGGGGAGTCTGAGGTGCCGACCCCAGGAGGGGCATCAGATATAATGACTAATGGGTCAGCTCCAGAAGGGTCTTCTGAATCTGTGGCCTTGGAAAGGTCATCTGACTCTGCATCCCCTGAAGGGACAACTGACTCCAAAGCCTCAGAAGAGGCATCTGTCTCCATGTCAAGTCTTGTAGCTCCATGTGGAGCATCTGTCTTAGTATCAACTCATGTAACCCCAGGAGGGGCATCTGTCTTAATCTCTAGTCCTATAGCCCTAGGAGGGGTGTCTGTCTTAGTATCAAGTCTTGTAGCCCCAGGAGGGGCATCTCACAGTGTTAAGTTCTGTAGCCCCAAGAAGGGCGTCTGTCTTAGCATCTAGTCCAGTAGCCCCAGGAGGGGCATCTGTCTGTGTCTCAATCTCTGTAGCACACTGTTGAGCATCAGATCCTGCCGAGTTCCCAGCAGATGAGATTTCTGTTAAGACCTCAGGAGGGGTAGATCCAGTCAAGTCTCCAGAAGGAGAGAGTCCAGTCGTGAACTCAGATGGTGTTGTTCATGCCATGTGTCCTGAAGAGACTTTTAGACACTCAGCTTCTGTAAGAACTTCTGACCTTGTAAGATCTGGAGAGCAATCCCAACAAGTTTCCTCAATGGGGAGTACACAGTCTCCTTCTACACACCAAGATCCAGAGCTGGTTCTATTCTATGGGAAACTGGAGCAATTTCATGAACTCATGTTGCAGCCTTTAGATGCAGCTTCACTCTGTACTCAATCAGAGATTGTGTTGCTTCTTCTCATGTCCTTCAGAAGGGAAGCTAGAAAGTGGGCTGACCAATTAATCTCATCCAGAGATCCTGTTTTTCAGGACTTGAAGGCTTTCTCTCAAGCCGTGGTCAAGAGGTTTGGTGGATTGGAGGTTGTTCCTTCGGAGCCTCCTGCAAGTTCTGCTGAGAACCCAGTGTCCAACAAAACTAGGCTTCTGCTGTTCCACAGGAGGTTTTAAGTCCATCTAATTGAGAAGATCCATTGCCGTATTTGGTTTCGGATTCCTCGGATGATGTATATACATCAATAATTTTTGATGGGGACTTAACCCAATTTGTTGCTCTAGTGAATCACTTTGTCATCATTATGAAATCAAGACCTTCCATAGGAATTACTTCAGATAACATTGTTTTACATCTCATCTACTTTTATTAATGGGAATCCTTTTGAATGGGCTTTTAGACTCATTAAGGCAGAGGATCCCATACTTCAGAATCTTCCAGCATTTTCTGAGGCAGTCATCAAGGAATTTGGTCTCAGAGAACACCCTCCGGATTCCTCTAAGTTACCTGTCTCACATGCAGAGAATCTTTTGCTGTCTACAGAATCAGTCCGAAATCCTCAGGCCATAGCCTTGACAGTAGGAGATGCTTTCTTTCTTTCTGCCTGCAGTATTTATTCTGAAATTTCAGCCCCCAATGTTAGAAAACAAATCTTGGGATCGAACCCACACTCCAACTCAGATTATGACTCTAAAGCCGGTGAAATTCCTTTGTTGGAGGGTACCATCAGTTCAGATAATGTTTGGGGCATTACCTTGGACAGACCCCTGGAGTCAAAGAGAAGAAGAAAAATAAGTCTCACCAGAGATCTTAATTGTACTTGTTTTGATTTCAGTTCCCTTTGGCCCAGATGGGGTGTCTGGAGTCCACCCTCAAGGGGGGGAGGGGGGGGACTGTCATGAGCCACCACTGTGGCTCATTCCTGTTTGCATTCTGTTTATGTGTTTATGTTTGCATTCCAGGCTTTCCCATGTACCTTTTTAGGCCATTATGTGGTGAGTCTGTGTAATTGCAGCCTGTCTCCTGTATGTTTGGCCTGTGCAGTCTCACCTGTCATATAATTAGGCCATTATCTTGTGTCTGGCTTCCAGCCATCCTGATTGGGGCTTGCTTCCTTTATTACCCAGCCTGCCCTTCACCTGATGCCGGTGATAGATACATGTTCCTGTTTGGACTAGTGTCCAGGCCTTGTCCTATGGTGGAATCTTTAACCTGTGCAATCGGTGCTGTAAAACTACTTGTTATATCCTGTCCAGTTGGAATCCTGTGTATCCTGTCCTGACAGAATCCTGAGTTCATTACCCATCACCTGAGTTCCTGCTTCATTGAGAACCTGTCAGCTCGTATGAGATCCTGTCTGCCTGTGTTGAACCCGTTACCCGGAGACCTTGTCAGATTGGTACCTGGCCAGAATGAGCTGGCCTTGTAGTTAGGTTACTGTGGAGTTTCCACACAGACACTGCTTGCCTGCATTTCTGTATTATAACATCTTTGAGCATTGTTGCTTTCACAGTCTTAGTCAGGTTTCATCTTGTTCATTCTCCATCTCGGTTGGCACCTTGTTATCTCGTAAGATCTGGGAGCATCGGAGTCTGGGCGGACCTAATTCGCCCATTCAAACGCGGCTGCTATAGATGAAGACTAGCTTTGCAGGCGCAGACTGACCACTGGGGGGAATAACAGAGTCAAAGGCTAGAGTAGATACTCAGATCGTAACATTGGGCAGACAAACTAGCACCTTACCTTACTGGGGAGTCACAGAAAGTGTATGTAGACTTGCCAGCTAATGAAGCTGCTAATTATGAGAAAATCAAAATGGCCATTCTGGCATGCAGCGGTCTTACGGCAGCGGGGAAAGCACAGCGCTTCAGGGACTGGGCCATGTGTCCAGGGATGTCGGTCCGGAAGCAGCTGGCTGAGTGGAAGCTGGATGCAGCCAGAAGCTCATACTGCTATGCAGGTGGTAGAGATTGTAGCCATAGATCAATGTGTACGTTCACTAGGATGAGAGATGAAGCACTGGGTACTTCACCAGGATCCCCAGTCGCTGGATGGCCCTCTCTATAGAACGATATGAAGCTGCGGTCAATATGACTAGAACCCCTAAAAAGGAGCCTAGGGCCCTGCAGATGGTGAAGCTGGCACCTCGCTGGCCCTTGCCTCCTCTTGAAGGGCCCAGCGAGGGGTATAAAGAAAGCCCCATAAAATGTTATGAATGTGGTGCACCGGGGCATGTGAGATGGGATTGTCCTAAAAAGCCGAGCCAATGGACTGTAGCTCTGCCAGTTTGGGGCCAGCTTTCCCGTTTTTTTGTACCATGGTTCCACTGACTACACGGCTTCTCCTGTTGTGGCAGCCAGTTGTATTAGGGGGTTGCAAATTTCTTGCCCTAGTGAATTGACCCTCGTGTCTGAGGCTGTGTTACCATGGGCAACAGAGAGAGTTCCAGGCCCTGTAGCAGTACTGTGCGTCCATGGTTCCACCGAGAGGTTTCCAAGAGTTCGAATCAGGATTGGCTTAAGGGGCAGCTGTCATGAAGTAATAGCAGCCATCTGCCTGAAGCTTCCATACCCATTAATTTTGGGGCCCTATTTCGCAGGCTCCAGGGATTTGTTCAAACTGCTATTTGAAGGGTACCTCCCACCAGCTAAAGCTGCAGTTCATGTGGGGAATCCTGAGCCTGAGAGCGCTCCTGCCCGGGACTTGGAGGATTTGCCATTTGACACAAATTTGCAAAACTTTGGACAGTATCAATTAAATGACGCTGCCCTTGCCAACATACAATCAGAGGTTGTTGAGGTGAATGGGGGTCGCTAAAACCACTTATCCTCTAGACGGGATTCCTTTTTTCATTCAAAAAAACGAACTACTGTATAGGGTGATGGAAAAACATGGGCATAGGCTGGAACAGCTGTTAGTGCCTCGAGCACATGTACCATTGGTTCTGTGTGCTTCCCATACTTATCCTTGGCGTGCCCACCTCGAAGAAGAGAAAACTTGTGAGAGGGTACTTCTGTGTTTCTTTTGGCCAGGGGTAACCGCTGAAGTAAAAAGGTTCTGTCAACTTTGCTCCATTTGCCAGAGAACCTGTCCAAAGCCTCATCTCAGGGCCCCCCTTGTTCCAATGCCTGTCATTGGGGTGCCTTTTGACAGGATTGCTATGGATCTGTTAGGCCCTCTGGACAAGTCAAAGAAGGGCAACCAGTACGTGCTAGTCATAATAGATTATGCCAGAGGCCATCCCGCTGCGAAACGTAAAAACTGTAAATATTACTAAAGAGCTGTTGTTGCTGTTTACTCATTTGGGGTTTCCTAAAGAGATCCTAACGGACCAGGGGACCCCTTTTATGCAGTGGTGCAAGTAGAAAAAAGTAATTTAGCTACTGTGAGCGCGCGCCGAAAGTGCGCGCACCAAAAATGGGTGTGGCCAAATGCCACATGGGGTGTGGCCAATGAAATGGGGGCGTGGTACACATATGGTGGAGGGGCAGATACACATATGACCCCAATAGTGCCAGATACACATTGCCCCACAGTGCCAGATACACGTTGCCCCACAGTGCCAGATATATATTGCCCCACAGTGCCAGATATACATTGTCCCACAGTGCCAGATACACATTGCCTCACTGTGCCAGATATACAAATGCCCCCAGAGTGCAAGATATACATTGCCTCACAGTGCCAGATACACAAATGCCCCCAGAGTGCCAGATACTGTATACATTGCCTCACAGTGCCAGATACATATTGCCCCACAGTGCCAGATATACAAATGCCCCCAGAGTGCCAGATATACACTGCCTCACAGTGCCAGATACACAAATGCCCCCACTGTGTCAGATACACAAATGCCCCCAGAGTGCCAGATATACATTGCCTCACAGTGCTAGATACACAAATGCCCCCACTGTGTCAGATACACATTGCTCCCCAGTGCCAGATACAGAAATGCCCCCACAGTTCCAGATATGCCCCCAGTGCCAGATACAGAAATGCCCCCAGTGCCAGAAACACCCCCGGTGCCAGATATGCCCCCAGTGCCAGATACACATGTCCCACGCAGTGCCAGATATGCCCCCAGTGCCAGATACACATGTCCCCCCAGTGCCAGATATGCCCTTAGTGCCAGATATGCCCCCAGTGCCAGATACACATGTCCCCCGCATTGCCAAATATGGCCCCAGTGCCAAATACATATGTCCCCCCATGCCAGATATGCCCTCAGTGTAAGATATGCCCACAGTGCCAGATACACATGTCCTTCCAGTGCCAGATATGCCCCCAGTGCCAGATACACATGTCCCCCAGTGCCAAATATGACCCCAGTGCCAGATATGCATGCCCCTGCAGTGCCAGATATGCACCCAGTGCCAGATACACATGTCCCCCCAGTGCCAGATACACCTGTCCCCGCAGTACCAGATATGGCCCAGTGCCAGATACACATTTCCCCCCCTAGTGCCAGATATGCCCCCAGTGCCAGATACACATGTCTCCCCAGTGCCAGATATGCCCCCAGTGCCAGATACACATGTCCCCCCAGTGCCAGATATGCCCCCAGTGCCAGATAGACATGTCCCCCAGTGCCAGATATGTCCCCCCCCCTTCCCCTGCTGCTCATGGCTGCTGCTGCTGTCCTGTGTGTGTGAGGGGAGGAGAGTGCAGCCTGCCCCTCAGTCTCCGGCGACGGTGCGGGTGTCTTCCTTCAATTTAGTGCCGATTTGTGAGCCAATCAAAGCTCGCGGTCCGGCAGCATTGACTGCCAGTCCGCAAGCTCTGATTGGCTCACGGCCGGTGCTGAATTGAGGGAAGACACTGAGGGGCAGGAGAGGTGAACGCTGCTTCTCTTTCCCTCCCCTCGCCGTAGCGGCAGTGAGCAGCGGAGGGAGGGAGCGGCGGCCCGTTGACGGTGGGTACGGTGTACCCACGGCTAAATTCTTAAGGGTACGCCATACCCACCCGTACCTGCCCACTTGCACCGCTGCTTTTATGTCTCAATTTTTACAGAACTCTGCCGCAAGATAGAGATTTCTCGCCTCCACACCTCCGTCTATCATCTACAAATGGATGGACTGGTAAAGTGCTTCAATCGGACTCTTAAAACAATGATCCAAAGGGCTGTCTTGGATGGGAATGGGACAATGTACTGCCATACCTGATGTTTGTCATTCGAGAGGTCCCGCAGTCGTCAACTGGCTTCAGCCCCTTTGAGCTGTTGTATGGGAGACAACCCTTTGGAGTTCTGGACATATTAAAATAGGGCTGGGAACAACAGCAATCCAAGGAATCCAACTCTGTGGAGTTTGTAAATAAACTTTACCAGCAACTTCATTAAATTGTGCCAAATGTCCGTGAAAATCTCATAAAAGCTACATCCAGACAAAAGCAAGCCTATGATGGCGGAAGTTTGAGAATTCCAACCAGGGGACAAAGTATTATTCCTTGTCCCCACTCAGGAGCGTAAGCTGTTGCTCACTGGAGAGGTCCATATGAAGTCGTGGAGGCTGTAGGCGCAGTGTGCTATCGAGTTAGACAAACAGGGAGACATCATGCTGAACAGATATATCATGTTAACCTGCTGAAACCTTGGCAGGAGGAACCTACTCCAACCCTCCTCGCCAGTGCATTAGGGAGTTCAGATGTCCCATTAGCCAAGACCTTGTCGTCTACTCAGAGGCAGAAGCCATAGTACCAAAGAATCAAGATGTCTTCTCAGCCATTCCTGGGTGGATCACCTTAGTGGAACATGAAATTCACGCCCCTGAAGGGGTCGTCGTAAAGCAAAGGCTCTACTGCATCCCAGAGGCTCGGAGACAGGAGGTAAAAGTGAAGTGCAAGAAATGTTAAAGTTGGGTATAATTGAGGAATTGAAAAGTGACTGGTCTAGTTCGATAGTCCTAGTGCCCAAACCCAATGGGACATTGAGCTTCTGCAATGACTTCAGATGCCTTAATCGGGCTATGGACTGCCTTCTGAGACCCCACGTGGGGTATGCCATATTCTTGACAATATTGTCATTTACAGTACCGACTGGGAGAGTCATATGAATAAACTACAAAAGGTGCTAAATACCCTCAGGCAATACGGCTTTACTGCCAATCCTTCAAAATGCCATATAGGTCTCCCAGAAGCCAATTACTTAGGGTATGTCATTGGCAGAGGTGAAGTAAAACCCCAATTGAAAAAAGTAGAGGCAATTAGGTCCTGGCCAAAACCTAGCACTAAGAAACAGATGCAGATCTTCTTGGGGTTACTGGGATACTACAGGAGGTTTATCTAGAACTTTGCTGCAAGAGCCCTGCCCTTGGCTGACTCCCTGAAAAAGGCTTGTCCCGAGAAGATAGTATGAACTGTTCTGCTTGAGAGGGCATGGGAGGACCTGAGAATGGCCCTATGTACTAATCCAGTTCTTCAGGCACCAGAATTCACTCGGCCGTTCCTCCTACAGACAGATGCTTCGACCACTGGACTCAGTGTCGTACTATCACAAATAATAGATAATGAAGAAAATAAGAATTTACTTACCGATAATTCTATTTCTCGTAGTCCGTAGTGGATGCTGGGGACTCCGTAAGGACCATGGGGAATAGCGGCTCCGCAGGAGACTGGGCACAAAAGTAAAGCTTTAGAACTACCTGGTGTGCACTGGCTCCTCCCCCTATGACCCCTATGACCCTCCTCCAAGCCTCAGTTAGGATACTGTGCCCGGACGAGCGTACACAATAAGGAAGGATTTTGAATCCCGGGTAAGACTCATACCAGCCACACCAATCACACCATATAACTTGTGATCTAAACCCAGTTAACAGCATGATAACAGAGGAGCCTCTAGAAAAGATGGCTCACTACAGCAATAACCCGATTTTTTTTGGTAACAATAACTATGTACCAGTATTGCAGACAAACTGCACTTGGGATGGGCGCCCAGCATCCACTACGGACTATGAGAAATAGAATTATCGGTAAGTAAATTCTTATTTTCTCTGACGTCCTAGTGGATGCTGGGGACTCCGTAAGGACCATGGGGATTATACCAAAGCTCCCAAACGGGCGGGAGAGTGCGGATGACTCTGCAGCACCAAATGAGAGAACTCCAGGTCCTCCTCAGCCAGGGTATCAAATTTGTAGAATTTTACAAACGTATTTGCTCCTGACCAAGTAGCTGCTCGGCAAAGTTGTAAAGCCGAGACCCCTCGGGCAGCCGCCCAAGATGAGCCCACCTTCCTTGTGGAATGGGCTTTTACAGATTTTGTCTGTGGCAGGCCTGCCACAGAATGTGCAAGCTGAATTGTACTACAAATCCAACGAGCAATAGTCTGCTTAGAAGCAGGAGCACCCAGCTTGTTGGGTGCATACAGAATAAACAACGAGTCAGATTTTCTGACTCCAGCCGTCCTGGAAACCTATATTTCCAGGGCCCTGACAACGTCTAGCAACTTGGAGTCCTCCAAGTCCCTAGTAGCCGCAGGCACCACAATAGGTTGATTCAGGTGAAACGCTGAAAACCACCTTAGGGAGAAACTGAGGACAAGTCCTCAATTCCGCCCTGTCCGAATGGAAAATCAGATGAGGGCTTTTACAGGATAAAGCCGCCAATTCTGACACGCACCTGGCCCAGGCCAGGGCCAACAGCATGACCACTTTCCATGTGAGATATTTTAACTCCACATATTTAAGTGGTTCAAACCAATGTGACTTTTGGAACCCAAAAACTACATTTAGATCCCAAGGTGCCACTGGAGGCACAAAAGGAGGCTGTATATACAGTACCCCTTTCACAAACGTCTGAACTTCAGGGACTGAAGCTAGTTCTTTTTGGAAGAAAATTGACAGGGCCGAAATTTGAACCTTAATGGACCCCCATTTCAGGCCCATAGACACTCCTGTTTGCAGGAAATGTAGGAATCGACCTAGTTGAAAATTCCTCCGTCGGGGCCTTACTGGCCTCGCACCACGCAACATATTTTCGCCAAATGCGGTGATAATGTTTTGCGGTTATATCTTTCCTGGCTTTGATCAGGATAGGAATGACTTCATCCGGAATGCCTTTCTCCTTCAGGATCCGGCGTTCAACCGCCATGCCGTCAAACGCAGTCGCGGTAAGTCTTGAAACAGACAGGGTCCTTGCTGGAGCAGGTCCCTTCTTAGAGGTAGAGGCCACGGATCCTCCGTGAGCATCTCTTGAAGTTCCGGTTACCAAGTCCTTCTTGGCCAATCCGGAGCCCGAATATAGTTCTTACTCCTCTCCATCTTATAATTCTCAGTACCTTGGGTATGAGAGGCAGAGGAGGGAACACATACACTGACTGGTACACCCACTGTGTTACCAGAGCGTCTACAGCTATTGCCGGAGGGTCCCTTGACCCGGCGCAATACTTGTCGAGTTTTATAAACATGTGGAAGACTTCTGGGTGAAGTCCCCACTTGCTGACAGTGCTATCACATGATTTTCCGCCCAGCGAAGAATCCTTGCAGCTTCTGCCATTGCCCTCCTGCTTCTTGTGTCACCCTGTCTGTTTACGTGGGTGACTGCCGTGATGTTGTCCGAATGGATCAACTCCGGGTGACCTTGAAGCAGAGGTCTTGCTGAGCTTAGAGCATTGTAAATGGCCCTTAGCTTCAGGATATTTATGTGAAGTGATGTCTCCAGGCTTGACCATAAGCTCTGGAAATTCCTTCCCTGTGTGACTGCTCCCCAGCCTCGCAGGCTGGCATCCGTGGTCACCAGGACCCAGTCCTGAATGTCGAATCTGCGGCCCTCTAGAAGATGAGCACTCTGCAACCACCACAGGAGAGACACCCTTGTGCTTGGTGACAGGGTTATCCGCTGATGCATCTGAAGATGCGACCCGGACCATTTGTCCAGCAGGTCCCACTGGAAAGTTCTTGCGTGGAATCTGCCGAATGGGATTGCTTCGTAGGAAGCCACCATTTTTCCCAGAACCCTTTCATTGATGTACTGAGACTTGGCTCGGTTATAGGAGGTTCCCGACTAGCTCGGATAACTCCCTGACTTTCTCCTCCGGGAGAAACATTTTTTTCTGGACTGTGTCCAGGATCATCCCTAGGAACAGACGACGAGTCGTCGGAATCAGCTGCGATTTTGGAATATTGAGAATCCAATCGTGCTGCCGCAACACTACCTGAGATAGTGCTACACCGACCTCCAACTGTTCCCTGGATCTTACCCTTATCAGGGAATCGTCCAAGTAAGGGATAACTAAAATCCCCTTCCTTCGAAGGAGTATCATCTTTTCGGCCATTACCTTGGTAAAGACCCGGGGTGCCGTGGACCATCCATACGGCAGCGTCTGAAACTGATAGTGACAGTTCTGTACCATAAACCTGAGGTACCCTTGGTGAGAAGGGTAAATTGGGACATGAAGGTAAGCATCCTTGATGTCCCGAGACATCATGTAGTCCCCTTCTTCCAGGTTCGCAATCACTGCTCTGAGTGACTCAATCTTGAATTTGAACCTCCGTATGTAAGTGTTCAAGATTTTAGATTTAGAATCGGTCTCACCGAGCCGTCCGGCTTCGGTACCACAACAGTGTGGAATAATACCCCGTTCCCTGTTGCAGGAGGGGTACCTTGATTATCACCTGCTGGGAATACAGCTTGTGAATGGCTTCCAAAACTGCCTCCCTGTCAGAAGGAGACACCGATAAAGCCGACTTTAGGAAACGGCGAGGGGGAGACTTCTCGAATTCCAATTTGTACCCCTGAGATATCACCTGAAGGATCCAGGGGTCTACTTGCGAGTGAGCCCACTGCGCGCTGAAATTCATTGAGACGGGCCCCCACCGTGCCTGATTCTGCTTGTAAAGCCCCAGCGTTATACTGAGGGCTTGGCAGAGGCGGGAGAGGGCTTCTGTTCCTGGGAACTGGCTGATTTCTGCAGCCTTTTCCCTCTCCCTCTGTCACGGGGCAGAAATGAGGAACCTTTTGCCCGCTTGCCCACGAAAAGACTGCGCCTGATAATACGGCGTCTTCTTATGTTGAGAGGCGACCTGGGGTACAAACGTGGATTTCCCAGCTGTTGCCGTGGCCACCAGGTCTGAAAGACCGACCCCAAATAACTCCTCCCCTTAATAAGGCAATACTTCCAAATGCCGTTTGGAATCCGCATCACCTGACCACTGTCGTGTCCATAACCCTCTACTGGCAGAAATGGACAACGCACTTAGACTTGATGCCAGTCGGCAAATATTCCGCTGTGCATCACGCATATATAGAAATGCATCTTTTAGGCAATCTATAGGCAATAATATACTGTCCCTATCTAGGGTATCAATATTTTCAGTCAGGGAATCCGACCACGCCAACCCAGCACTGCACATCCAGGCTGAGGCGATTGCTGGTCGCAGTATAACACCAGTATGTGTGTAAATACATTTTAGGATACCCTCCTGCTTTCTATCAGCAGGATCCTTAAGGGCGGCCATCTCAGGAGAGGGTAGAGCCCTTGTTCTTACAAGCGTGTGAGCGCTTTATCCACCCTAGGGGGTGTTTCCCAACGCACCCTAACCTCTGGCGGGAAAGGATATAATGCCAATAACATTTTAGAAATGATCAGTTGTTATCGGGGGAAACCCACGCATCATCACACACCTCATTTAATTTCTCAGATTCAGGAAAACTACAGGTAGTTTTTCCTCACCGAACATAATGCCCCTTTTTGGTGGTACTCGTATTATCAGAAATGTGTAAAACATTTTTCATTGCCTCAATCATGTAACGTGTGGCCCTACTGGAAGTCACATTTGTCTCTTCACCGTCGACACTGGAGTCAGTATCCGTGTCGGCGTCTATATCTGCCATCTGAGGTAACGGGCGCTTTAGAGCCCCTGACGGCCTATGAGACGTCTGGACAGGCACAAGCTGAGTAGCCGGCTGTCTCATGTCAACCACTGTCTTTTATACAGAGCTGACACTGTCACGTAATTCCTTCCAACAGTTCATCCACTCAGGTGTCGACCCCCTAGGGGGTGACATCACTATTACAGGCAATCTGCTCCGTCTCCACATCATTTTTCTCCTCATACATGTCGACACAAACGTACCGACACACAGCACACACACAGGGAATGCTCTGATAGAGGACAGGACCCCACTAGCCCTTTGGGGAGACAGAGGGAGAGTTTGCCAGCACACACCAGAGCGCTATATATATACAGGGATAACCTTATATAAGTGTTTTTCCCCTTATAGCTGCTGTATTTTTAATACTGCGCGTAATTAGTGCCCCCCTCTCTTTTTTAACCCTTTCTGTAGTGTAGTGACTGCAGGGGAGAGCCAGGGAGCTTCCCTCCAACGGAGCTGTGAGGGAAAATGGCGCCAGTGTGCTGAGGAGATAGGCTCCGCCCCCTTCTCGGCGGCCTTATCTCCCGTTTTTCTGTGTATTCTGGCAGGGGTTAAATTCATCCATATAGCCCAGGAGCTATATGTGATGCATTTTTTGCCATCTAAACTTTTCACTAAGCAGCTCAGGAGAGCCACCTAGTGTGCACCCTTCTCGTTCGGGCACAAAAATCTAACTGAGGCTTGGAGGAGGGTCATAGGGGGAGGAGCCAGTGCACACCAGGTAGTTCTAAAGCTTTACTTTTGTGCCCAGTCTCCTGCGGAGCCGCTATTCCCCATGGTCCTTACGGAGTCCCCAGCATCCACTAGGACGTCAGAGAAAAGCTTGTTCTTTTCCTCAGCAGAAAGCTCTTGCCAATGGAGACTCATTATGCTATAGTCGAGTTGGAGTGCCTTGCCATAAAATGGGCCGTTGAGACCTTAAAATATTACTTATTGGGATGAGAATTCATCCTGCTTACTGATCATGCACCATTGAGATAGATGCACCTCAACAAAGAGGTTAATCCTAGGGTCACTAGGTGGTTTTTAAACCTACAGCAATATAAATTCAGAGTGGAGCATCATCCGGGGACTTAACATAAAAATGCTGATGCCCTGTGTAGGAAATTTTGAAAGACCACAAGGATGTCTGAACCCTCGAGGGGGAGCAAGGCACTTCCCCACTCGTAGAGAAGCAAAGGGGGGATGTGTGGTGAGACAGGGTTAGTTTCACCAGGGAATACAATATTTCCCTGGTCACAACTTCCCTGCAGAGGGTTAAAGAAAAGCCGTCCAGCCTCAGAGAAAGTGCTTTGCAGCCAGGTAAAAGAACCTGGTTCAGTGCAAATAGATAGGGGATCTGAGGTGTGGTTGAGGGAGGGAAGGGTGGGCTCTCAACCACAGTGCTCTGGTCCAGGTTTTTGGACCTTCCCAGCCACAGCTGGGAATTGATCTAATTGTACTTGCAGGGATTTAAACCCTGCTAAGTCTACTGCTCAACACAGTGGGGCTGATAAGCGGCCAGCGAGTAGGGAGCATTTCCACTAGTGCTAGGGACTTGGACCATCAGTGCCCGGAGGCACTGAGAGACCATGCATATGGTCAGTGGATTGGACAATGTATTTTTTTTTTATTTAGTGTGAAGTTTGTTTGCTGCCTGCATGCCATGAAATACTCGCACAAACTCTGTATGCTGCCTGCTGTGTCCTGACTTTGACAGCGACCTTGTTGCAATGTATACCCCACGAGCTGGGATTACGAGCAGTTCATCAATTCATTTCAGATAACCCAAAATACCTGGGCCCTGTGACGTTTTTCATTGAGTTATTAGAGTTCACTTTAAAACATAATAATTTTTTATATGATGGTCAGTTCTTTTTACAAAATGTTGGTTGTGCCATGGGGAGCTGTGTGGCTCCTTCTTATGCTAATTCTTTTATGTATTCTGTTGAGCTGAAGTTGTTTTTTGATGATCTCACAGTATCTAACGCTGTCTTTAGATTTTATCGTTACATTGATGATATTTTGTTTTTATGGTGTGGCGAGTTGTGTCATCTTACTGATTTGATTGAATGTCATAATAATTCATCATGCCCAGCTAAACTATGACCACTAGTCTTCAAGACATAATTTTTTTAGATGTAAATATCTCCATTGTTAATGGTAAGATCCAGACTAGTTTATTTGTGAAGCCCATGGACAGGAACATCATCCTTAGACACAATAGTTTCCACCCACAAGCAACTATCGATAGTCTTCCATTTTTGCAATTTGTGCGAGTTTGTTGTATTACAAGTGATCCTTTTTATAGAGAGCAGCAATTAGATATACTAATGCAAAAATTTATGGATAGGGGATACCCTGTATCCACCTTAGAGGGTGCAAAAAGAAGGGCTTTGTTGTTAGATAGGGATATCCTACTCCAAGCAAAGGATAAAGTACCTTCATCCTCTCAAGTTGTTCCTTGGGTCAACCGTTATACTGTAAAAAGTCAGATTACCAGCAAAAATGCCAAAAGAATATGGACAATTATTAATATAGACCCTGATCTACCATCTTTACGTAATGCTCAATTGCTTCCAAGCTACTCTAGGGGCCCTAATTTGAAAGACTTACTTGTGAGGACTTACATCACTGGGATGAGCCAAGATAAGCATTTGCTTTCTAGAAAGGGAGGCTGTTATCGATGCACTGTGTGCACTACGTGTAGTGCACTGATTACTGGCCATACATTTTCACATCCATACTTACTCGGGTAAAGAGTACGTGATCAAAGTTCCCTTGACATGTACTTATAAATTTGTGGTGTACCTCCTGTCTTGCCCATCTGGTTTACACTATGTGGGCAAGACAGAGATGCAATTTAAAGAGAAAACTGCCCAACACAGGACTGCCATCAGAGCTGCGCTGATTTCGGCTTCCAGCGACCAAGCTGTTGCCCGTCATTTTGCGCAGGCTCGTCATAGCATGGCTATGCTCCATTATGGGATGATAGCCTAGGTACCTAAATCGCTAAGAGGAGGTGATAGAGCAAAGAAACTCTTACAGTTGGAGGCAAGGTGGATATTTGCCCTGAACACAGTCAGTCCAAGAGGGCTGAATGAGTCACTTAGCCTTTCATGCTTTCTGTGATGACTATCAGAATAACTGGGTTACATCTATATGTACAAGAGGTTTTATATTTTAAGGATATAGTTGTCATATACCAGATTACATTATTCAATATTTTATGCTGTTGAATATTTTATGCTGTTTTGTACTTTATGTTCTATATATGTATGTGTTGTTTGCACAGCTTAAGGGCTCTGATGTGTATTTTCTATGTATGTTGTCATTATTTTTACACTAGTGCAAGGTTTGTTTATCTTGCACCTTACATTCTACTATTGTCATGTTGTGGAGCAGTTGCCTTGGTAACCACCAGTGCTTCTCTTTCCCAGCTTTCCTCCCGGTGCCAATCACATAATTTCTCTGACGTCCTAAGTGGATGCTGGGGACTCCGTCAGGACCATGGGGAATAGCGGCTCCGCAGGAGACAGGGCACAAAATTAAAAGTTTGACCACTAGGTGGTGTGCACTGGCTCCTCCCCCTATGACCCTCCTCCAAGCCTCAGTTAGGTTTTTGTGCCCGGCCGAGAAGGGTGCAATCTAGGTGGCTCTCCTAAAGAGCTGCTTAGAATAAAAGTTTGTTAGGTTTTTTATTTTCAGTGAGTCCTGCTGGCAACAGGCTCACTGCAACGCGGGACTAAGGGGAGAAGAAGCGAACTCACCTGCGTGCAGGATGGATTGGCTTCTTAGGCTACTGGACACTAGCTCCAGAGGGACGATCACAGGTACAGCCTGGATGGGTCACCGGAGCCGCGCCGCCGGCCCCCTTACAGATGCTGAAGAGAGAAGAGGTCCAGAAATCGGCGGCTGAAGACTTCCCAGTCTTCTTAAGGTAGCGCACAGCACTGCAGCTGTGCGCCATTGCTCTCAGCACACTTCACACCGCGGTCACTGAGGGTGCAGGGCGCTGGGGGGGGGGCGCCCTGGGCAGCAATGTAATTACCTTTACTGGCTAAAAATACATCACATATAGCCCCTGGGCTATATGGATGTATTTAACCCCTGCCAGGATTACAGAAAAAAACGGGAGAAGAGCCCGCCGTGAAGGGGGCGGGGCCTATCTCCTCAGCACACAGCGCCATTTTTCCCACACAGATCCGCTGGTGGGAAGGCTCCCAGGCTCTCCCCTGCACTGCACTACAGAAACAGGGTTAAAACAGAGAGGGGGGGCATTTTTTGGCGATATTATTATATATTAAGCTGCTATAAGGGAAAACACTTACTATAAGGTTGTCCCTGTATAATTATAGCGCTTTGGTGTGTGCTGGCAAACTCTCCCTCTGTCTCCCCAAAGGGCTAGTGGGGTCCTGTCCTCTATCAGAGCATTCCCTGTGTGTGTGCTGTGTGTCGGCACGTGTGTGTCGACAGGTATGAGGACGATGTTGGTGTGGAGGCGGAGCAATTGCCTGTAATGGGATGTCACCCCCTAGGGAGTCGACACCGGAATGGATGGCTTTATTTATGGAATTACGTGATAGTGTCAACACGCTACAAGGTCGGTTGACGATATGAGACGGCCGGCAAACCAATTAGTACCTGTCCAGGCGTCTCAAACACCGTCAGGGGCTTTAAAACGCCCATTACCTCAGTCGGTCGACAGACACAGACACGGACACTGACTCCAGTGTCGACGGTGAAGAAACAAACGTATTTTCCAGTAGGGCCACACGTTACATAATCACGGCAATGAAGGAGGCGTTACATATTTCTGATACTACAAGTACCACAAAAATGGGTATTATGTGGGGTGTGAAAAAACTACCTGTAGTTTTTCCTGAATCAGATGAATTGATTGAAGTGTGTGATGAAGCGTGGGTTACCCCCGATAGGAAGTTGCTAATTTCAGAGAAGTTATTGGCATTATGCCCTTTCCCGCCAGAGGTTAGGGCGCGCTGGGAAACACCGTCTAGGGTAGATAAGGCGCTCACACGCTTATCAAAACAAGTGGCGTTACCGTCTCCTGATACGGCCGCCCTCAAAGATCCAGCTGATAGGAGGCTGGAAAATACTCTAAAAAGTATATACACACATACTGATGTTATACTGCGACCAGCAATCGCCCCAGCATGGATGTGCAGTGCTGGGGGGGTTTGGTCGGAATCTCTGACTGGAAATATTGATACCCTGAATAGCGACAATATTTTATTGACTATAGAGCATTTAAAGGATGCATTTTCTTTATATGCGAGATACACAGAGGGATATTTGCACTCTGGCATCAAGGGTAAGTGCGCTGTCCATTTCTGCCAGAAGAAGTTTATGGACGCGACAGTGGTCAGGTGATGCGGATTCCAAGCGGCATATGGAAGTTTGCCGTATAAAGGGGAGGAATTATTTGGGGTCGGTCTATCGGACTTGGTGGCCACGGCAACAGCCGGAAAATCCACCTTTTTTACCTCAGGTCACCTCCCAACAGAAAAAGACACCGTCTTTTCAGCCTCAGTCCTTTCGTTCTCATAAGAACAAGCGGGCAAAAGGCCATTCATATCTGCCTGAGGCAAAGGAAAGGGTAAGAGACTGCAGCAAGCAGCTCCTTCCCAGGAGCAGAAGCACTCCCCCGCTTCTGAAAAGTCCTCAGCATGTCGCTGGGGCCTTACAAGCGGACTCAGGTCCGGGAGGGGGGGGTCGTCTCAAGAATTTCAGCGCGCAGTGGGCTCACTCGCAAGTCGACCCCTGGATCCTGCAGGTAGTATCACAGGGGTACAGATTGGAATTCGAGACGTCTCTTCCTCGCAGATTCCTGAAGTCTGCTTTACCAACATCTCCCTCCGACAGGGAGACGGTGTTGGAAGCTATTCACAAGCTGTATTCCCAGCAAGTAATAGTCAAGGTACCCCTACTACAACAAGGAAAGGGGTATTATTCCACGCTGTTTGTGGTACCGAAGCCGGACGGCTCGGTGAGACCTATTCTAAGTCTGAAATCTTTTGAACACTTACATACAAAGGTTCAAGTTCAAGATGAAATCACTCAGAGCAGTGATAGCGAATCTGGAAGAAGGGGACTTTATGGTGTCCTTGGACATCAAGGATGCTTACCTCCATGTCCCAATTTGCCCTTCAAACCAAGGGTACCTCAGGTTCGTGGTACAAAACTGTCACTATCAGTTTCAGACGTTGCCGTTTGGATTGTCCACGGCACCCCGGGTCTTTACCAAGGTAATGGCCGAAATGATGATTCTTCTTCGAAGAAAAGGCGTATTAATTATCCCTTACTTGGACGATCTCCTGATAAGGGCAAGATCCAGAGAACAGTTAGAGGCCGGTGTAGCACTAACCCAAGTAGTGCTGCAACAGCACGGGTGGATTCTAAATTTTCCAAAATCCCAGCTGAGCCCGACGACACGTCTGCTGTTCCTAGGGATGATTCTGGACACAGTTCAGAAAAAGGTTTTTCTCCCGGAGGAGAAAGCCAGGGAGTTATCCGAGCTAGTCAGGAACCTCCTAAAACCAGGAAAAGTGTCAGTGCATCAATGCACAAGAGTCCTGGGTAAATGGTGGCTTCTTACGAAGCGATTCCATTCGGCAGATTCCACGCAAGAACCTTTCAGTGGGATCTGCTGGACAAATGGTCCGGATCGCATCTTCAGATGCATCAGCGGATAGCCCCGTCTCCAAGGACAAGGGGGTCTCTTCTGTGGTGGTTGCAGAGTGCTCACCTTTTTGGAGGGCCGCAGATTCGGCATTCAGGACTGGGTCCTGGTGACCACGAATGCCAGCCTGAGAGGCTGGGGAGCAGTCACACAGGGAAGAAATTTCCAGGGAGGGTGGTCAAGCCTGGAGACTTCACTTCACATAAATATACTGGAGCTAAGGGCAATTTACAATGCTCTAAGCCTGGCAAGACCTCTGCTTCAGGGTCAGCCGGTGTTGATCCAGTAGGGCAACACCACGGCAGTCGCCCACGTAAACAGACAGGGCGACACAAGAAGCAGGAGGGCAATGGCAGAAGCTGCAAGGATTTTTCACTGGGCAGAAAATCATGTGATAGCACTGTCAGTAGTGTTCATTCCGGGAGTGGACAACTGGGAAGCAGACTTCCTCAGCAGACACGATCACCACCCGGGAGAGTGGGGACTTCATCCAGAAGTCTTCCACATGATTGTGAACCGTTGGGAAAAACCAAAGGTGGACATGATGGCGTCCCGCCTCAACAAAAAACTGGACAGGTATTGCGCCAGGTCAAGAGACCCTCAGGCAATAGCTGTGGACGCGTTGGTAACACCATGGGTGTACCAGTCAATGTATGTGTTCCCCCCTCTGCCTCTCATACCCAAGGTACTGAGAATTATAAGGCGAAGGGGAGTAAGAACGATACTCGTGGCTCCGGATTTGCCAAGAAAGACTTGGTACCCGGAACTTCAAGAGATGCGCACGGAGGATCCGTGCACTCTACCTCTAGACTTACCGCGGCTGCGTTTGACGGCATGGCGGTTGAACGCCGGATCCTGAAGGAGAGGGCTCCGACGGAGGAATTTCAACTGGGTCGATTCCTACATTTCCTGCAAACAGGATTGTCTATGGGCCTCAAATTGGAGTCCATTAAGGTTCAAATTTCGGCCCTGTCGATTTTCTTCCAGAAAGAATTGGCTTCAGTTCCTGAAGTCCAAGCTTTTGTCAAAGGAGTACTACATATACAGCCCCGGTTGTGCCTCCAGTGGCACTGTGGGATCTCAATGTAGTTTTGGGATTCCTCAAATCCCATTGGTTTGAGCCACTCAAATCGGTGGATTTGAAATATCTTACATGGAAAGTGACCATGTTACTGGCCCTGGCTTCGGCCAGGAGAGTGTCAGAATTGGCGGCTTTTTCGTACAAAAGCCATATCTGATTTTCCATTGGGACAGGGCAGAACTGCGGACGCGTCCTCAGTTTCTCTCTAAGGTGGTATCAGCGTTTCACCTGAACCAACCTATTGTGGTGCCTGCGGCTTCTAGCGACTTGGAGGACTCCAAGTTGTTCGACGTTGTCAGAGCCTTAAAAATATATATATATATTCAAGGACGGCTGGAGTCAGAAAGTCTGACTCGCTGTTTATACTGTATGCACCCAACAAGCTGGGTGTTCCTGCGTCTAAGCAGACGATTGCTCGTTGGATTTGTAGCACAATTCAACTTGCGCATTCTGTGGCAGGCCTGCCACAGCCAAAATCTGTAAATGCCCACTCCACAAGGAAGGTGGGCTCACCTTGGGCGGCTGCCCGAGGGGTCTCGGCATTACAACGCTGCCGAGCAGCTACGTGGTCAGGGGAGAACACGTTTGTAAAATTCTACAAATTTGATACCCTGGCTAAGGAGGACCTGGAGTTCTCTCATTCGGTGCTGCAGAGTCATCCGCACTCTCCCGCCCGTTTGGGAGCTTTGGTATAATCCCCATGGTCCTGACGGAGTCCCCAGCATCCACTTAGGACGTCAGAGAAAATAAGAATTTACTTACCGATAATTCTATTTCTCGTAGTCCGTAGTGGATGCTGGGCGCCCATCCCAAGTGCGGATTGTCTGCAATACTTGTACATAGTTATTGTTACAAAAATCGGGTTATTATTGTTGGAAGCCATCTTTTCAGAGGCTCCTCTGTTATCATGCTGTTAACTGGGTTCAGATCTCAAGTTGTACAGTGTGATTGGTGTGGCTGGTATGAGTCTTACCCGGGATTCAAAATCTTTCCTTATTGTGTACGCTCGTCCGGGCACAGTATCCTAACTGAGGCTTGGAGGAGGGTCATAGGGGGAGGAGCCAGTGCACACCACCTAGTGGTCAAACTTTTAATTTTGTGCCCTGTCTCCTGCGGAGCCGCTATTCCCCATGGTCCTGACGGAGTCCCCAGCATCCACTACGGACTACGAGAAATAGAATTATCGGTAAGTAAATTCTTATTTTCTGGTGATGATTACGGAACCCGGCAGTGGCGCGTAAGGTCCCAGTACGGCGTACGGCATGGATGGGGCAAACAGAAGTCTGTGTGAGCATAAATTTCTGGTTTTTGCACTGTACACTTTATCCTGATGATGGGGATACACTCCCCGAAATGTTGATGAGTTGCCACTAAAGTTATTTCACCGTTTATAAAGTCTTGGAGTGCAACCTCGTTTGTTCATTTGTACATGTGGGATTTCTACACAGGAGGGCACCCAAGCAGGTTATCTACCTAGGGAACAGCTGTTCCTGTTGGAGTGCCATGTTCGGATTGGAGATATATATATATATATATATATATATATATACCCAAATGGCAGGCACTCCATGACTTCCAAACTGTAAATGCCGTGGTTCACAGCTCACAAGTAATTGTAGATAGGGCAATCAGCGGCACTCAAGGCGGACTTGTCAAAGAAACACACAGGTTCACGGATTGATGGGATCGTTTTGGATTTTATTCCATCATCAGGCCACAGGTAAATTAACAAACAAACAAAAAACACATACCTTTATACCTTAGAGAAGACACAGTGGTTCCCATCCTCCCGTACAGCCGCCGGAGCAGGAGCTGCCCGCACTTCCAATATCTTGCCTATTCCGGGTGTGGATGATGCGATCACGCTGCGCACAGCAGCCAGGGTGTGTTGGCATGGCAACCCGCTACAACAGCAAACAGCAGCTGCAGGTTCTGAGGAGAGAAAGTGAAAAGCAAAGTAGTAAAATTAACACAAGTGTATATACTATTCAGAGAGATGTAGGGTAATATACAAAAAGAAATGATTGTTAAGTTATAAGATAATCCTCATTATGAAGAAAATTAAAAGAAATTCAATAGATGGAGGAATGCAGTAGTATACTGCATCAGCACCACATAATATGGATAATATTAAGCAAGTCATCATATCACGAAAAATATATAAATATTAAAGCAGGTCAACATATCACAAAAGCATATTAAAGGAGAGTTGGTCATTAGGACCACGGGGTTTAACAGTGTCTAATTTGAAGATCCAGAATGCTCCCAGACTAGATGGGCCAAGTGGTTCTTATCTGATGACAAACTCTATGTTTCTATGTTTCTATGTTTCTCCTCTCTGAAGAAGACGCAATTTGAATTGTTGCATAAAGAGCAGCTGCGTAACGATACTACCTGTGATTGGCTGGAGAAATTAGAACAACAGACAGCGTTGTTCAAAAGAGAATTGGTGACCTTCAAGAAGAAAAAATTTGAATTAGTCAACAAGGACTATGCTCAGCAAAAAGTCTACTCATGGCTGACGGGCACCAATAAGGAGAGACCTAATTATCGTAAAAAGAGATTCACTAGGAGACGGCAGTCCCTGATGGCATCGTCAAGTGACTCCAATACCTCGGCTAATTAAGCTAGCGAAGCCCCGGGCACCTCAACTAATGTCTCAGGTAAGCCCCTATTAGGGGTGAAGACCCAAGCAAGGCGCGGAAGAAATGGGGACCAACTCGTAGAGGTGGACAATGTAGAAGAAAGCAAGGTCAGGAAAGAAAACATGATCTTCAATTTATCTAAGGCGACTTTGACCCAGACTGAACAAACAGTCCTTAATAAGGGCCTCTCATTTGTGCCGACTAACAAATTCAACAAATTTAATTGGAAGATTGATGTGACACGTCTTAATAGACAATTGAAATTAAGGGATTTCTTTAAAGATAAGTCCGATTTACCAGTGACACAGCCAACAGTATATGACACCTTTAAAAAGAAGTCCAATTTTGATCCGTTCTGTAATAATACCTCGATTTCAAGTTTTATTAAATGGTTGGATTCCAAATTCTGTACGGAGGCAACTTCTCGAGCTCAAGTTAAATTAGTCTCCAATTTGACAGGGGCTGAATGGCAGGCTATTAAAACCTTAAAATCTGATGATGATATAATGATCCTGCCCGCCGACAAGGGTGGAGGGATTGTGATCTTAGCTCTTGTTGATTATAAATATGAGATGTATGCTCAACTGAACAATCCTAAAGTATACGATAAATTGACCAATAATCCCACTCAGAAATACTGTACAAAAGAGAACTGGATATGTTACTTGATACAGCTGTCAAAGAAGGAGGTCTACCTGCGACAGTAGTTGAATATCTGAAAACTGAGCATCCACAAGTTCCTTTGATTTATTACTTCCTGAAAATACATAAAAGTTTACACTGACCACCGAGTAGGCCGTTCATATCGTCCAGAGACTCTTTATTTAGCCCAATTTCTAAATTTTGGGATTTCTTTTTACAGTTGTGTGTACAGATTGAGCAAACTTATCTACAGGACACAACATCTTTATTAAATAAGCTTGAAACAATTAATACTATTCCATCGGATACTTGGCTCTGTTCATTGGACATCACTAGTTTGTACACTAGTATCCCACACCAAAAAGGGATTGAAGCAACCAAAATCCTAATTGAATCTAGTGATGCCTACAAAGGTCCTAAAATTGACCTGTTTATTGATCTTCTTCATTTAACCCTTACCAGGAATTTCTTTTCATTCAATGGAGAATTTTTCCAACAACGGACAGGTTGTGCAATGGGGTCACATGTAGCCAGATCATACGTGAATGCGTATATGTTTATGATTGAATGCAATTTGCTCCTTAATTCTGAGATGTCATCCTTTATATTATTCTACACACGTTATATAGCTGACTATTCATGGAATATATTAACAACATTAACGCCCATGATAGCCCTATTAAGTTCACGTTTGAGATGAGCTGCTCAAATATTCATTTTCTTGATGTCGATCTGAGGCTTGTGAATGGGAAACTTCAGACTGCTATCTATTCAAAACCTACAGTTAGGAACAAGCATTTGTTGGCTCAGAGTCACCATCCTTATGCACTAAAGAAAGGACTCCCGTTCTCCCAACTGAGTCAAGCGATTGACAAGCAATCAAGAGGAATTGGAACTAAATATGCTGAAAATGCTGGACACGTTTCGCGAGAGGGGTTATTCGGCGGCTATTTTAAGACAGGCCAAGAACAAAGTGGATTTCATTCCTCGTGCGGATCTACAGTATTACGCAGAACTAATAAGAAAAAAGAGGAAACTCAAGATCATTGGGTTCATACCTTCAACGTGGCGGACAAGTTCATAAATGAAACTTCCAACTAGACAAGGATCTGAAAAGCTTGAGACACACCAAAATTATGTCTTGTTACAAAACGGGACGTAACTTTCGAGATCTTATCTTAAGAATGGACATTAGTAAATGCAAACATCCCAGTATGTTGTTGAGGCAAGCTGGATGTCACTAATGTTTGGGCTGCACGACTTACAGTTTTAAGATTGCAGCCAAATATTTCTTTCATCAGCATTCTGGCGTCAAATTTCACATCAATTATCCTGTTACATGTAGCACTACTTATGTGGTCTACTTGATTAAATGTCCCTGTGGACTTTGTGATATCGGAAAGACGGTGAGAATGTTTAAAGAGAGGATCACGCAACACCGGTCTGCTATCCGAGCGGTCATCAATAATACAAAGAAAGAAAATGAACAACCCGTAGTGAAACATTTCGCTGCAGCAAAACATGGACTCTCAACATTAAAATATATCATCATTGACCATGTCCCTGATGACACCAGAGGTAGTGACAGAGGGAAGCGTCTTCTTCAGGGAGAAGCGTTCTGGATCTTCAAATTAGACACTGTCAAACCCCGTGGTTTTAATGACCAACTCTCCTTTAATATGTTTTTGTGATATGTTGACCTGCTTTAATATTTATATATTTTTCGTGATATGATGACTTGCTTAATATTATCCATATTATGTGGTGCTGATGCAGTATACTACTGCATTTCTCCATCTATTGAATTTCTTTTACTTTTCTGCATAATGAGGATTACCTTATAACTTAACAATCATTGCTTTTTGTATATTACCCTACATCTCTCTGAATAGTATATACACTTGTGTTAATTTTACTACTTTGCTTTTCACTTTCTCTCCTTGGAACCGGCAGCCGCTGTTGTAGCGGGTTGCCAATGCCATGCCAACACACCCTGGCTGCTGTGCGCAGCGTGATCGCGTCACCCATACCCGGAAGACTCGAGATATTGGATGTGCGGGAAGCTCCTGCTCTGGCGGCTGTATGGGAGGATGGGAATCACTGTGTCTTCTCTAAGGTATTAAAGGTATGTGTTTTTTTTTGTATGTTTGTTGCTTTGCCTGTGGCCTGATGATGGAGTAAAATCCGAAATGTTGCCATCAGTCTGTGAACCTGTGTGTTTCTTTGACAAGTCTGCCTTGAGTGCGGCTGATTGCCATATATATATATATATATATATACACACATACATACATATGCGTGTTTACTGGTGGTCAACATTTTGGGGACCGTATCCCCATCCTCAGGTCATGCGGACTAATATATAGATATATAGATATTATGTATAATGTGTGTGTGTGTGTGTGTGTGTGTGTGTGTGTGTGTGTGTGTGTGTGTGTGTGTGTGTGTGAGTCTACTGTATCTTGATGAATTGTGGTTATGGAGTCATGGGACATTATGTCCGTAATCCCGTCACTGTGTGATGACTTCCTTGTAATCTGCAGTTACAAGAAGACGTTGTATATGTAGCAACTTGGGAACCAGCACACTAATCATGTAAGCTTTCCCTTACAATCATGTGTTTTGTTGTTGTCACTGTGGGCCTAATTCTGGATGTCACACAATCTGCACGCAATGCCAATGTTCACGTAGTAACTGCACGAGTGAACATGTCTGAAATCCTCTACAGAGCATATGTGAAGCAGATGCTGTTGTGATCAGGACAGACGGTATTAGAAATGTGGTGGAAAAAAGATGGGCATAGACAGGGCCGGTGCTAGGGTGTTCGGCGCCCCCCTGCAAACTTTAAATTTGCGCCCCTTCCATACTTTACAAAGGGACAGCGCACATAATGCTTTTACACATAATGCTCTCTGTAGTAGTGACGCTCACACACGTAACGCCCCCTGTGGTAGTGGCGCTTATACACAACGCCCCCTGTAGTAGTGGAACTTACACACGTAACACCTCCTGTACCAGTGATGCTTATACAAGACGCAGTAATGCTTACACACGTAACACCCCCTGCAATAGTGATGCTTACACATGTAACGCCCCCTGCAGCAGTGATGCTTACACATGTAAAGCCCCCTGTAGCAGTGACGCTTACACACGTAAAGCCCCCTGTACCAGTGACGCTTACACACGTAATGTCCTGTACCTGTGATGCTTACACACGCAATGCCCCCTGTACCAGTGACGCTTATTACAGCAAGCAGAGATACAGCAAATTGGTGTCTCATTCATCGCACATTCGGATGCATGTTTGTTCACCAGGGGGTATATTTACTAAAAGTCTATTTTCGGTCGATTTAAAATCGACCAGAATAGAACCAACATCCCCACAAAAGCGACTACAGTGTTTCTATCACAAATAGCTAATTTACTAGAAGTCGATTATGAGTTGCTTTTAAAAACTGCTGTGTAATGTGAGTTCTATGTGAAGTTCTAAAAGTGTTCTATTGATAAAAAAAATCAATAAAAATCGACACAAAATAAACAAAATTATTCAAAAGCAAAACAGGTCACATGCACTGTATTACCCACAAACACCTTTATTCTTGGGTTAATTTGAATATTCACAATTTTTTTTAAATCATTGCTGTGCCTTTCAATGTCATAATTTATGTAGTCAGAGTGCCCCACATAACTTCTCCCATGAATATTCCATCATATTGAGGTTTCAGGCAATTCACATAGTTTAAATTCAAATAGAACTATTTCTGATGGTTCAACTGAAAATGGTGATTTTGATTTTTCAAATCCACTATTAGTGGGTTAGGAAATCTATGTTAAAGTATTGAAGGTTCTATTGTAGTTCTATTTTAAGTGTAAAGTTCTATTTCAGACGATTTTGACTTTAGTAAATACAGGTTTAGTATCCCTTATCCAAAATTTAGAATCCTTGATTTTTATGTCCCATACTGAGATAATGACATATATATTATAAAGATATTATATATATAAATACATATTATGTATATAATATATATATATATATATGTCATTATCGCAGTAGGGGACCCAAAAATTGGGGATTTTGGATAAGGGATACTCAACCTGTACCTGTCACACAAAATAGACTGAAAGCCAAAATCGACTTTTAGTAAAAATACCCACAGGAGAAGGGATGATACTATACTAGCATTTGTATATCATCACCACCGTAACTCCAGCAAGAGGCACACAAGCTCATCCCTGAATCAGACCCTACTATATATCACATTTGATCTTGGTAATTCAGTATTTAATGCGCTAGTTGTTGTTTGTGGAGTGTTTGGTAGAGGACACTGTAGAGGTCACAGTAAAACCAGATATTATAAAAGAATACTCATCATTCCTGTTTGTGTCTTTTCTTTGCATATATTATAGTAGTTACCTGACCCTTCAGACACCGGTCTGAAACCTGTAACAAAATGTGGGGGCTTGAACTGGGATTAGAGGATGCAGACTGCCGGTCACTTATCAAAGTAGCATGGGACAGGGATTTGAGGGAGGTGACGCCGCTAGTGACACTACATGGTCATAAAGAGTTTGCTATTATGCTGTTCCAGTAATTATAGACAGACTCACTGGGATACTCACAAAATAATTTGTAATGCACCACAAATGCCAGGCTTACATCAGGGTCTATTCATGAAGCAGTGAAAAGAGCGGAAAAGTAAGCCTGTAGAGAAGTTGCCCATGGCAACCAATCAGCTGCTCCGTACAATTGTATAGTATGCAAATTATAAATGTTACTTCAATGCTGATTAGTTGCCATGGGCAACTTCTCCACTGGCTCGCTTCTCCACACTTTTCACTGCTTCATGAATAGACCTCACAGAGATGAAATAACAGCCTAACACCAAAAGTGAATTTTGTAGCTCAGTTAACTGGAAACAAGTGTTTGTTCTCCTGTGTCGTGAGTGGAGTGCATTCCCAGACATTGCTAGACACGGGGACTCAAGTGAGCATTGTCTTCATAGCTAAAACAGCATTCACCATCAGTAACCATTCAGCTCGACAAGTTATTGGAATTGGAGAATCAGCAAAATATGACTACAGCCAATTGCACACCTGTACAACCTGAGAGGCTGAGTGGAAGTCATTGGAGAAATTCAGAGTTACAACCAAGTCTCTTTATGTATTTAGATATCTCTTTTAATTAGCTGTGAGTGTGTGGACTGGCCATAATTGGGGCACAGCATTATGTAAGAACTCATCGTGGGCCATTGTGAACAAAATGGTAATTGTAGTATTAGGCTGAGTGCTCTACGAAGCAAAGCTATGATTGTAAAGAAGGGAAATGTTGAGAAATTACATGCTCTTTACTGTAGTTACAGGGAATCAAAACTTATTGTAAAACCAGGGAAGTAGAGTTGTATCATCTTGAAAAGTGTCATATTATCCAGCATTGCCATGATGCAGTAGATATGCTGTTTGAGCCAGTCACTGAGCATCCGGATGGCCGTGGTCTTCAAAAGTTATACACATTTCCATTAATAACTCCAGCACATATCACATAATTCTACCTCAAAGAACAGTGTAAGGGAGTTATTCAGAATTGTTAGCAAACCAAAAAAGTTAGCAATTGGGTAAAACCATGTTACACTGCAGGTGGGGCAGATGTAACGTTCAGAGGGATATAGATTTGGGTGGGTTATATTGTTTCTGTGCAGGGTAAATACTGGCTGCTTTATATTACACTGCAATTTAGATTTCAGTTTGAACACACCCCACCCAAATCTAATCTCTCTGCACATGGGGGGTCATTCCGAGTTGATCGCTCACTAGCTACTTTTTGCAACCATGCAAACGCATAGTCGCCGCCCACTGGGGAGTGTATATTTGCTGTGCAAGGGTGCGATCGCATGTGCAGCCGAGCGGTACAAAAATAGTTTGTGCAGTTTCTGAGTAACTCAGAACTTACTCAGCCCTTGCGCTCACTTCACCTTGTCGGGTCCCGGAATTGACGTCAGACACCCACCCTGCAAACACTTGGACACGCCTGCGTTTTTCCAAACACTCCCAGAAAACAGTCAGTTGCCACCCACAAACGCCCTCTTCCTGTCAATCTCCTTGCGATCGGCTGTGCGAATGGATTCTTCGTTAAATCCATCGCACAACAACGATCTGCTTTGTACCCGTACATTGCGCCTGCGCATTGCGGTGTATACGCATGCGCAGTAGTGACCTGATCGCTGCACTGCAAAAAACGTCAGCGTGCGATCAGGTCGGAATGATCCCCATGTTACATCTGCCCCACCTGCAGTGAAATTGTTTTTTTTTCAGAGTTGTTAGCAAACCAAAAAAGCACACTAATGAGCAAAACCATAAGTTTGTATTGAACCAACTGATGGGTCATTTCATGTGCTTATCAGTGCTGTAATTAAAGCGGTGCATTGTGTAAATATCAATAACCAGTAAAGAAATCAATTGAAGGTGAATGAAAAGGAATAAACAGGATAAAAAAAAGAACTTACTCCCTGCCATGGAAAAGTGGAAATCATCAATAGTTTTACAGAACCTTAATACTGAATAAGAAGAGTAAGAGAAAGAAGAGATAGCCAGATTCATGCGTTATGCAGAAACTGACATCTTTGCCAAGAATGAAGATGCTATAGACTGCATTCCAAATGGAAGTTTAATAATTATCGATAATGAATGACTAACCAGTTCAGTATTACTCTCTATAAGTAAATAGGGGGCTATGGTGCACATGTACTAAAGCCTTGACGAGTAATAAAGTGGAGAGTGATAAATTACCAACCATTCAGCTCCTGTAATTTCTCAAACACAGCCTGTAATGTGGCAGATGCTGATTGGCTGGTACTTTATCTCTGTTTTAAGGTGGGTACACACTGATATATCTGCAGATCAATTGTTCTGCATATCTATCTATGGATGGATCAGGCAGTGTGCTGTGCTTACACACTGCCCGATGCGTTGGGACTGACGTCGCGAACAGTTCAGCTGTCAATCACTGCTGGCTGCCACAGCATGTGTGTGGGGCGGTCAGCTGATCGCCCGTACACACACAGCGATGCTCCAATATATCGGTAGATATATTGGCCGTCGGCTGTGCTGTAGGGCGATGCGATATGTCTGTGAATGACGGAGTTCACAGACATATCGCCCGTACACACTGGCCGACGGACCCACGATATATTGGCCGTTCTATTGAACATTATGTTCCCATAAAGGTATCTTTAGTTTCTTTTGCACTCTGTATTACCGAAGGATTTCATCTACACTATACTCCCTATACATATACAAAGGAAAAGAAACCTTTATTATTCTTATTATTATTATTATTACCAGTTATTTATATAGCGCACACATATTCTGCAGCGCTTCACAGAGAATATTTGCCCATTCACATCAGTCCCTGCCCCAGTGGAGCTTACAATCTATATTCCCTATCACATGTACACACATTCATACTAGTGTTAATTTTGTTGGGTGCCAATTAACCTACCAGTATATTTTTGGATTGTGAGAGGAAACCAGAGTATCCAGAGGACACCCACGCAAGTATGGGGAGAATATACAAACTCCACACAGTTAGGGACATGGTGGGAATCGAACCCATGAGCTCAGTGCTGTGAGACAGTAATGCTAACCATTACACCATCCATACTGCCCTAATGGGAACATAACCTGCTTGTTTAAAGTAAGTAAACATGTGAGCACCTTTTTTCCATCACGTGTGGGGTGTCGAGTAAAGAAGGATTCGGGTATCTGCGACATCTTGAGCACTCTAGATGGGACTCCCCCTTTCTTCAATTTTCCACACTTAGGTGCATTTTATATACAAACATTATACCCATATGTGACACCCGGAAGTAGTATGGGTGCAGGATGGTTGTGGTTCTGCTCAGATGATAGGGATGAGTAAATGAAGTCAACTTCAGAGTAATAATACTAAAGTTTCAAATGAGGTTTCGATTTATTATCTGTGGCAATGGAGTTAATTCGATAGATACTCTCAGCGAGTACAATATGGGTACATAAAATCAGTATAAAAGCTTACAAAATGAACTCAAATTAAAACATACAATTAGTGCAGGAACTGGATGATAGCTGTTGTCTCTCAGTCTGCGTTGCGTTCCTGCAAACGGGTTAGCTTTTCTACACACTTCCCTGAACTATGCCAACTCTTCAATACTAAAGTAAATACTGGTTGCTAGGTTTAGCGAACCGCTAGTTATTATTATTATTATTATTCTTTATTTATATGGCGCCACAAGGGTTCCGCAGCGCCCAATTACAGAATACATAAACAAATAATCAAACAGGAAAACAGCAACTTACAGTTGATGACAGTATAGGACAAGTACAGGGTAAATAAACATAGTTACATCAGCAGATGACACTGGAATAAGTATCAGGTGGCAGAAGACTGCTGGATGTGGTGCAGTTGAAGATTATTAAAGTAAGAAAGGATAAGCACATGAGGGAAGAGGGCCCTGCTCGTGAGAGCTTACATTCTAAAGGGGAGGGGTAGACAGACAGGGGTGACACAGATGGGGTACATAGAGAGCGTAGAACAGAGGGTTAGGATGAGATTTGGCTGGGTTTGGTGAAGAAGTGGGTCTTGAGAGATCGTTTGAAGTTTTGTAGAGAGGTGGAGAGTCTGAGGGGGAGAGGTAGGGAATTCCAAAGAAGTGGTGCAGCACGTGAAAAATCTTGGAGGTAGGAGTGGGAGGAAGTAATCCGTAGGCAGGAGAGTCGGCGTGCATTAGCAGAGCGAAGAGGACGGGTGGGAGTGTAAAGGGAGATAAAGTCAGAGATGTAGATGGGAGAGGAGTGGGTGAGGGCTTTGTAAGCGAGTGTGAGAAGCTTGAAATGGATTCTGAAAGGGAAGGGGAGCCAGTGAAGGTCTAGTAAGAGAGGAGAGGTGGACGTAGTGCGTTTGGTGAGCAAGATGAGCCGGGCAGCAGCATTGAGGATAGCACAGAACCAAAACAAAAGATATACTCCCAAACCGCGCTAATTACAGTAGCCGCCTATGGACCTTCAGAAAATCCTTCACCAAGATTTTAAGAACACAGATTTTTCACACCAAGTAGAAAGAACATGTGGCGCTACCATAAATTTTAACACCTCATGGGCAATAGTATAATCCCAAAAAAACTAAAATTATACTTATTACAAATACATCCTTTTTAGATGGAAATCCATAAATCTATAAAAATGAGAGAAAAGAAAACAATAGTGCAGCACCAATGATATTCTGCCTTTTCAGTCCCCTTTATTAGTTCCACTCACATGGACAAGGAATATATTTTGCATATCATCCACATGAGGCTGTTTCTTCTTAATTCTGAAATCTCAATCCGTGGTACTAAAATTTAAAAAAAATGTACATAGTGCAATAGAGTCTGGATAAAAATACACAGACTTTAATAGATAATTACACTCACATTTAAGAATTAAAAACAATGCATATATCACCACAATCTGGTGTTTCACCAACAATGGAATTCCCACAGTTCACCGGTCCCAGAAGCCCGTCGATCCCAGATGGAAATGGTCAGATCAGGTCCCTCAGAGTCCTGGTGCAGGGTCACAGCGGTCCAATTGGTGTATGTAGAATTTGCTCAAACGCGTTTTCGGTTATACAACCTTCATCAGAAGCATAGCTACCATCTAAACATAATCCCTTAATATACCCCTATCAATTATTTTCATCCAAAACACCTGAACTCTCAGGTGGAGCTCCGGCATTCCCCTGGATACGCGTCACTCCCCGGTGACGTATGCGTTCCACCCTCGGATTCACGGCACCAGACAGGAAGTGCGTGACGTGTGCGTTCCAGGATGAAGTTTTAGCTTCCTGTTTGCATTCCATAACGCTATTATACTCGTAGTTTGTTTCTTTATGTCTGATGTCTTATCCACTCAGTGTTTTGGATCAATACTTTCAGGGTGCATAATGTAAAATGGTTTTTTCATCACCAGAATCAATTTGATATATATGAAAAAATAAAAAGATAAAAAATATAAATATATAATTTTAACATGTTCACAACATATGCATGATAAACTTGACATTTATTTCATCCTATTCACCCTTTCCTTATATGAAAAAAGAGAAGAGAAGAGAGCATCATTAAGACTGTAAGAACCATTTGAGCTCGAAATCACTGTTCAAGCCATGTGGTATTAAGGTCCCTAATTTATAAATCCAACGCATTTCAGATTTTGCTAATCTCACATCGATATCTCTGTTGCGCCAAGTGGAATTTATTTGTTGTATTGCCCAAAATGATTTTATTCCATTGGGATTACATCCGTGAACTTTTTTTAAGTGAGATGAAAGAGAGTGTGTCTCTATGCCTTTTTTGATATAGTAAAGATGTTCAGACAATCTGATTTTCAAACATCTGGTAGTTTTACCTATATATACAAGGCCACATTTGCATTCAATGGCATATACCTAATTTTTTGAGTTGCATGTCAAGAATTCTGTTATATTGTACGTTATTCCTTTTACTTCAAATTCTTTCAGTTTGCTTACTCCTTTGGTAGTTCTACACATATTACACATCGCACAGCGATGGAAGCCCTGTGTACGTATGCTGTTTCTTTTAACAGGTTCTATTGAACTATGTACTAGTTTGTCTTTTAAATTTTTCGATCTCCTATAAATAAAACGAGGCTTGACAGGTATATCATTTCCTATAATGGGGTCTTTCCTAAGAACATTCCAATGTTTCCTGAACACTTTCTCGATTTCTTTATGTTGGGTATTATATTCAGATATAAAGGACCATTGTGTAGTGTCCCTTTTCTTTTTATCAATATCTACATCTAGGATCAATTTTTCCCCAATAAGAATCTTCCTTTCTAGCCTCTCCACTTTTTGATTTGCCTCCATCAGCAGTTCTTTCTTATACCCCTTTTCTAGGAATCGATTGGTCATTTCTAAGGTTTGGCTCTTACAGATTTCTTCCTCTGTACAATTGCTTTTTACCCTCATGTATTGACTATAGGGAATACTTTTTAACCAGTTTGTATGATGCTGGCTGTTTGTTTCAATGAAGCAATTAGAGTCTGTTGGTTTGCGGTACAGCTTCGTCTCTAATGTATTCTCCTTAATATATATACATAAGTCAAGAAAGGTAATTTCTTCACGACTCGTGACTATTGTCAACTTTATGTTACAATCATTTTTATTGAGTCGTTCACAGAACTTTTGTAGATCATCCATATTACCTCTCCATATAAACAAGAGGTCATCAATAAATCGACGCCAGAGCACCAGGCTCGACCCCAGCTCGCCATCACACAGTACCTTGGTATCCTCCCAGTAGGCCATAAAAAGATTGGCGTAACTGGGGGCGAACCTGGTGCCCATAGCGGTGCCGACCTTCTGCATATAATACGTGCCTCCAAAAACAAAATAATTATTATTTAAAATAAATCTAATACTGGCAACCAAAAAATCCTTTAGTTCTTCCGAATAATCTGATAGATCCAAAAAATGTTTGACTGCCTCCACACCTTTATCCTCCTGTATAATTGTATATAGTGTCGAGACATCTGCACTAACTATAATATCATTTTCATTCCAGACAAAGCCATTCAAGATTCTTAGAACGTCACCTGTATCCTTTAAGTAGGATCTCGTATTTTTGACCAACGGTTGTAGATAGTGGTCAACTACAGAAGATAAATTTGAAGTAATACGTTTTGTACCTGATATTATAGGTCTACCTGGAGGGTGGAGGGGATCCTTGTGGATTTTTGGAAGGGTATATATAGTGGGTACCGACGGATATTGAATATTAATATATTCATATTCATTTTTTGTGATGACATTTTTAGATAGAGCTTCCTGTGTCAAGACAATAAGGGCTTTTGTAATCCGAGCAGTGGGATCACTTTTTAATTTACTGTAAGTCCCACCTTCCTTCAATTGGCGCTCAATTTCTCTAATGTAATCTTCCTTATCCACAAGGACTACCCCTCCACCCTTATCGGCAGGTTTAATAATTAACTGTTCATCTTCCCTTAAGCTTTTTAGTGCCTGCCATTCTTTCCTGGTAAGGTTACAATTCCTTCTCTTTTTTCTTAAAACTTGCTCTACATCATCAAGAACTAGTTTGCTGAAACAATCAAGGAAGCTTCCTTTCATATACGTGGGATAGAATGAGGATTTGGTTCTAAACTGGGGACCTGGATTTTCCCCAGTCTCCTCAGTCTGATCACCCTCCTTTACTGAAAAAAACTTTTTTACAGTCAGTTTACGTATGAATTTCTGGAGATCTATATAAAAATCGAATGAATCCATCTGAATTGTGGGTGCAAACTTAAGTCCCCGTTTAAGTACTTTTTCCTCATCTGTCGTTAATACCCTCTTACTGAGATTAAATGGAGAGAGGTATTTGTCAGGAATGCCAGTCAGGAGCAGATTACAGTAGTCCAGTCTGGAGATGACCAGTGAGTGGATAAGAGTCTTAGTAGCATCCTGGGTCAGAAAGGGTCTGATCCTGGAAATATTTTTTAGATGAAAATGGCAGGTTTGTGAGAGGTGCTGAATGTGTGGTTTGAAGGAGAGGGAGGAGTCAATGATTACTCCAAGACAGCGCACTTGGAGGCTAGAGGAGATAGTAGTGCCATCAATAGATAATGAGATTGTAGGAGGTGAGGTTATGCGGGAGGGAGGAAAGATGATCAGCTCTGTCTTAGACATGTTAAGTTTAAAAAAGCGCTGGGACATCCAGGAAGAGGTAGCAGAGAGACAGTTGGAGATACGAGTGAGGAGAGCAGGGGAGAGGTCTGGAGAGGAAAGATAGATTTGGGTGTCATCAGCATAGAGATGATATTGGAAACCAAAAGAACTAATGAGCTTACCTAGTGAGGACGTATAGAGAGAGAAGAGAAGAGGACCAAGAACAGAACCTTGGGGTACCCCTACAGTTAGTGGAAGTGAGGGGGAGGTGGAGTCATGGGAGGAGACAGAGAAAGAACGGTCAGAAAGGTAGGAGGACAGCCAAGAGAGGGCAGTGTCACGCAGACCAATGGAGTGAAGAATTTGCAGTAGGAGAGGATGGTCCACAGTGTCAAAAGCAGCAGAGAGATCAAGTAGAATAAGTATAGAGTAGTGTCCCTTAGATTTAGCAGCATGGAGGTCATTGCATACTTTTGTAAGGGCAGTTTCAGTGGAGTGGAGAGGACGGAAGCCAGACTGGAATGGGTCAAGCAGTGAGTGTGAGGAAAGAAAGGAAGTAAGGCGGTTGTAGACAATACGCTCAAGGAGTTTGGAGGCAAAAGGGAGGAGAGAGATGGGTCGGTAGTTGGAGAGAGTGTTTGGATCAAGTGCAGGTTTTTTAAGAATAGGAGAGATGAGTGCATGCTTGAAGGCAGAGGGGACAGTGCCTGATGAGAGGGACAGATTGAGAAGGTGGGAAAGATGGGAACAAGCAGAAGGAGAGAGGTAGCGGAGGAGGCGGGAGGGGATAGGGTCAAGTGGGGAGGTGGTGAGGGGACAGGAACGAATGAGGGCCATGACTTCCTCTCCAGATGCATGGGAGAAAGATGTCAGAGTAGGTGCGAGGGATGGGGAGGGTTGGTAAGGGATGGGAGAAAGCTGGTTACTGATGGTCTGGTGTGATGTGATGTCCTGACGTATGGAGTCAATTTTGGATGTGAAGTAAGTGGCAAAGTCAAGAGCAGAGAGTGAGGAAGGGAGACGAGGTGGAGGTGGGCAGAGGAGTGAGTTGAGAGTGGCAAAGAGGCGCCGGGGGTTGGAAGACTGGGAAGAGATGAGGTTCTTGAAGTATGACTGTTTAGCAAGAGAAAGGGCAGCATTGAAGGATGAGAGCATAAGTTTGAAATGGAGGAAGTCTTTCTTAGAGCGTGATTTCCTCCAGTGTCGCTCAGCAGTACGTGAGCATTTTTGCAGATATCTGGTGCATCTGGTGTGCCAGGGTTGAGGTGTTAATTTGCGAGGGTGAATAGTGGTTGGTGGAGCAACAGAGTCAAGAGCAGAAGTAAGGGATGCATTGTATGTGGAAGTGGCTTGTTCAGGGCATGAGAGAGAGGGAATAGGAGAGAGAAGCGAATCAAACAGGGAGGAAAGGAATGTGGTGTCAATAGCTTCAATGTTACGCTTAGTGATGGTAGCCTTGGGAGGTAGTTAAACTTGTCATTCAAGCTTTAGACTAATATAAACACAACATTGAATATATAATGAACCATCAAATATACAGGTTGCAATGACATCAGGTTATACAATAAATTCCCTTTCTACCTGTACCATGGCATGCATGCAAATTGCTTTAAGTTGGTAATGTAAGGAGTCCCCTAGAGCACATGCATGGCTGAATGAGTATTGAGAGCTCTCTTATTGTTTTTCGCCCAGGTTAAGTAGCAAACAAAGGTTAACTGTTCCTGAATGGTATACCGTGGTGATGCAATCTATCTTATGAATTAGCACTGCTCCTGGTAAAACTAACTTGCTCCAAGTCAAACAGCTCTTCCTGGCTGACTAATTACAGGGTTTATAGGCCCTCATTCCGAGTTGTTCGCTCGCTAGCTGCTTTTAGCAGCATTGCAAACGCTAGGCCGCCGCCCTCTGGGAGTGTATCTTAGCTTAGCAGAATAGCGAACGAAAGATTAGCAGAACTGCTAATAAATAATTATTTGCAGTTTCTGAGTAGCTCCAGACCTACTCACAGATTGCGATCAGCTCAGTCCGTTTAGTTCCTGGTTTGACGTCACAAACACGCCCTGCGTTCGGCCAGCCACTCCCCCGTTTCTCCAGACACTCCCGCGTTTTTCCCTGACACGCCTGCGTATTTTAGCACACTCCCGGAAAATGCTCAGTTACCTCCCAGAAACGCCCCTTTCCTGTCAATCATTCACCGATTAGCAGTGCGACTGTAAAGCGCCGCAGGATCCACAGCAAAACTGCTAAGTTTTTAAATAACTAAGCGCATGCGCCCTGCGTGCTTTGCGCATGCGCAATTTGCAACAACTCGCAGCATAGCGAAAATAGGCAACGAGCGAACAACTCGGAATGACCCCCTTAGTCAATAAAAGCTCCAGATTCTCATTGACTGTCTCTAATCTGTAGTCTCACTTACACAGGCTTTACATTTGATACTTTGTAGCTCCTTGCCTGTAACTGCTCCAACTATGCTGTCAAGATGTAGTGGCTGTATAGCGTAAAAATCCTGTAAACTGGGACTTTATCAGTGCTACAGTTGCAGTGTAAGTGATGATACAGGGTGGTGCAAGGTGTTTTATCACAGACTTTTACTCTGGCACCAGTCACAATGTCCAGTCTCTCTGGCTGGCTCCAAATAGCTGCTGATTTAACCACTGATTTGCTGAGGAGAAGGGTCTTATCCTCAGAGCGCCACCAATTTAGTGTCCATCTGCAGGTCAGGCCCGCCTCTGTACTGCCTCTACTCTTAGCAGGCGTCTGTATCACCACCCAGCTCTCTTGCTGGCCTGCTACTGCTGCCTCCCTGTCCACTTCCTGGCATGACTACACCTGCTAGGACATGATGGGGGTCATTCCAAGTTGTTCGCTCGTTGCCGATTTTCGCTATACTGCGATTATTCGCTTACTGCGCATGCGCAAGGTTCGCAGAGCGCATGCGCTTAGTTATTTTACACAAAAGTTAGGTATTTTACTCACGGCATAACGAAGCTTTTTCATCGCTGTGCTGATCGTAGTGTGATTGACAGGAAGTGGGTGTTTCTGTGCGGAAACTTCCCGTTTTATGGGAGTGTGCGGAAAAACGCAGGCGTTCGAGTTGCAAAACGCAGGAGTGGCTGGAGAAACGGGGGAGTGGTTGGGCAAACGCTAGGTGTGTTTGTGACGTCAAACCAGAAACGAAAAGGACTGAGCTGGTCGCAATGGCTGAGTAAGTCTGGAGCTACTCAGAAACGGCTAAGAAATTTCTATTCGCAATTCTGCTAATCTTTCGTTTGCACTTCTGCTAAACTAAGATACACTCCCAGAGGGCGGTGGCTTAGCGTGTGCAATGCTGCTAAAAGCAGCTAGCGAGCGAACAACTCGGAATAACCCCCGATAGACACCAGGGGTATCACCGGAAACCCCACTGCCAGTTTCAGCACAAACAACCACAGGTCCAGCACCGCAGGTCACCGGGAAACCTTACAGCGCAGCTCTGCTCCCCTGCACTGTGGACCAACTGCCACTAACTGTCAGTGCAGCCCCTTTTATCTCCTTCTGTCCCACAAGCCTCCACTGCTGCTAGGGACCATGTGATGCTGATACAGCCCACTGTCACCAATACAAATTAAGCATGCAGTACAGGATATATTATACACTATTGCTTTACATACACACATGAACTGATGGCACTCTTAGTGGGGTGCCACATATATATGTATATTATATTTTTCCCTTGCATATGGTATACCATGACAAAAACTTAAAAATTGCAAAAACAGTTCCTGGACTGTTAACACAACTGTTGGAACAACTCTCAGCGCATGTAAGACTGTTCTCTTTTTTTTTTTAAGAATATATTTATTGAAGGACAAAGCGGAACACTTCCCAAAAGAAACACACAAAGTATACAAGACATATCAAGGCATTAAGTCGGAAACCAGCAGAGTTAAATGAAGGAAAGACACACAGGCTAGATCGGCCAATAACATGTCACATGTGCACTGCTAGATCCAATTTTTAATTTTCAATAGAAAAGAAAGAGTCCTGAAACATGAGGACATAAATGTTATAAAACTATAGACTACAAAAGGAGAAGGAATAAAGTGCAGGAAAAGAAAAGGAGACGGCATGGCTACAACCGTCAAAAGAGAGAGGAAAAAGGGAGAGACAGGAAATAAGTAAGAAAGAAAAAAAAAGGAGAGAAATGGGATTTACGTGACAGGAGAGATAGCCTTAAAGAAGGACATCCAGGGGCGCCACGTTTTATCAAAGGATTTAGAAGAGTGTGTAATAACACTGGTCATAAATTCCATGCGGTGACCTAACCAAACCCTAGTGATAACTGAGGTGAGAGAGGGCAGGAGGGGTTGTTTTCAGTCAGCAGCGAGTTGACAAGTGGCTGCAGAAAGGACATGCCTTATAAGTTTATTCTGGTGGTAGGTAGCATCTGGGAATGGCAATGGTAAGAGGAAAAATTTAGGATCTAAGGGAAGCGAGATTTGTAGAAGTGAGAAGAGAAGGTTCCTAATATCCGACCAGAAAGTGGAGAGCTTGGTGCAACTCCACCAGATGTGAAGAAACGAACCTTCCAATCCGCAACCTCGCCAGCAATGATTAGAGGCATCGGGGAATATCTTAGCTATTCTGGAGGGGACCAAGTACCATCTATGAAGAATTAGTTTCTGTCCTGTTAAAGTAGTCTGTACCACTTCTGTCTTACTGAGATGACTATGTGATAGTTTAGATTTTAGATCCGGTGCTCTTCTGTAAACTATTTTTGGCCTAGAGGACAGAGTGTCAGCTAATATGTTATCTTCTAGGAGAATATGCCAATGCTTAGATAGGATCTTCTCAAGTTGTCTATTGTTGGTACTGTATTGTGTCAGGAAGACTGTCTTAAAGACTTCACTTGATGGCTTTTGTGGCTATTTGTAGATCTTTCTCAAGTATCTCTTTCTTGTAGCCTCTCTCTAAAAATTGGTGTTTCATTTCCCCTGCTTGTTTCTCAAAATCTTTGTGGTATACGATTGAGTGCAAATTAACGAGGTGGGACGCCACACTCTATTGTACTGGACTTTGGACTTACTTTTTTAATTTTTTCATTCTTTTTGTCATTCTGTTTTTATAGAATAAATACACACATTCTTTACTTATATATTGTTTATCTGTCATTTCAACGCAATTAATACTATCACTTATTCAGGCGCAATTGTGTATCCTTACATTGTAAACTTGCGAATGGACAAGTCCCAAATCGATAAGGAGTGGGAAACAATGAGATGATCGCGGACCTTCTTCGGGCGACGGACTCGAGGGATCCAGAGTAGGGAAGCTGGGGAAAGCAATCTGAGAGACTCAGCCTCAAGGTGAACCCACACTATGGAAGAATTAAAATGGTTCCAAAAAACACATTGAGCGAGCTGCGCAGAGAGGTAATAGTGTTTAAAATTGGGAATACCTAGACCCCCTCCCCGAGTTGGCCTTTGGAGAGTGCATAGGCGCACCCGAGGCCTTTTTCCTGCCCATATAAACTTAGAAGTGTGATACTGAAGAAATTTTAAAACATATGGGGGAATACAGATAGGGAGGGTTTGAAAAAGATAAAGGAGTTTAGGAAGAACAGTCATTTTTACAGTGTTAATACAGCCTATCCAAGAAATAGGTTGGTGGGACCAGGATTCTAGATCTATTTTAATTTGGGAAAGAAGGCAAGGGAAGTTGGCCTGAAAAAGTTGATGGTATCTCTTGGTTATAAATATTGTATCTTCTGAGGACACCAGTTAAATGGGAAAAGGTTCGCTAGGGACGACTTGTCCGTTTGCGGCAAGTAAAAATCAAGGACTTCCGTCTTATCTAAATTGATCTTGTACCCAGAGAAATGGCTATATAAATCCAATTCAGCTAGAACGGGTGGGAGTGAGGAGAGGGGCTCGGAGAGTGTTAGTATGACATCATCAGCGTACAGCGCCAGCTTATGTTCTGTGGTACCGACACGGACCCCAGATATTTCGGAATTGGCACGAATCCTAGAGGCCATGAGCTCAATAACAAGAGCAAAAATCAGCGGAGAGAGGGGGCATCCCTGACGCGTGCCATTAGAAATATCAAAAGGTGTCGAGGTCAGACCATTTGCAGAAACAGTAGCCGAAGGTGAGCGGTAAAGGGCCGCTATTCGTGGACAATTTTGACCGGGTCGTTAGTGGTGGAATTAGTGCGGGGAAACCGAATCTTCTCAATTAAGTTATGGGAGCATTTTTACCTGAGTTTTCTGGCCAGCATAGAATCAGCCTTATTCGCCTTATCATAGAAACGCTGTTGGAGTTTTTGAAGAGTGACAGCAGCTCTTTTAGAGAGAAGGGTGTTAAGTTGGCCTCTGACAGACGTAATCTCGGTCAACAGGGTTGGAGTGGGGTAGCGTTTATGACTGTCTAGAAGAGCAGCAAGCCGAAGCTCTAAAGAGGTTACTTCTTCGACAGCACAGAGCTAATAAGCAGGCCTAGAGAAGGTAGTAGGATACAACAAAAGCGAGTCGTCAAGGCGCCACCTATAGGGACGGGGATACTGTCTGAGGGGGTCAAGGAGGATAAAGACTCCCGCGTGATCCATCCAGGAGAGGGGGGTAATGCCGGCCTAAGTAGTCAGGGGGGGTTAGTGAGTAGGAGACAAAAATCATGTCAATACGAGAATATATATTATGCGGTGGGGAGAAATGGGTATAGTCACGGGCTGTTGAATTTTTAAGACGCCAGGAGTCATAAAGATTATATTGCTTAAGTAAGGAGGATAAAGTTACTGTGTCTGGAGAGAGGAGGCAACAGTTTAAGCGAGGAGGGCGAGGACCTATCAAGGCTCGGGTTAAGGACAACATTAAAGTCCCCTGCTATGATGAGATGCCCCTGCGCATGTCGCTCAATGCACTTGAACAGCTTAGAGAAAAAAGAGCCCTGAGCCTGATTTGGTGCGTATACTGAAACAAGAGTAACAGTTTGTGAGCGAAGCGAGCCAGACACAATAAGAAAGCAGCCTTCCGGGTCAGAATAGGTAGCAGAGTGCAAGAAAGGAGTCCTATTATGAATAAGTATTGCAACGCCTCGTTTCTTGCAGTCCGCAGAAGCAAAAAAAGTTTGAGAGAATTGCTTCCCCTGTAATTGAGTGTGAGTTCCCGTGAGGTGAGTCTCCTGTAAAAACACTATATCCGCCTTTCCCCTCCGACAGGCCTCCAGGGTAACTATGCGTTTGTGCGGGGAGTTAAGACCATTTACATTGATGGACAGTAACTTAAGGGCCATGGTGGCAAGGATATAGTCGCTACAAAAGAAAAGGCAGATGAGAAAGTGAAAGGGCAAAAACACTGAGTAAGTCTACCAGACAGAGGACAAAGAGAAGAAAAAGGAGAGAAAGAAGGAAAGTAGCCCCAAAAAAGGAAAAAACAGAGGAAAGGGGTAAGAAGCCCAATTGGGCGTAAACCCTTAAACCTAGGAACCCGTTGTGGGTTCAATTCAATAAGAACAATATAGAAAACCATGTACAGTAAGTATAGCGTGCATGGGGGGCGGGACATAGGAAGGTGGGGGATGAGACACCCCACACAGGGACCTGGGGTCCTAGTAAGAACAGCAGCAAAAGAAAAAGGGGAGAACAGCATATTTGGTGAGCAAACATGTCAACACATTTATATATAATAACAACAAAAATCCCACTGGGAGTTGAGACATTAAAAAAGGATTTAAAGTTCAGGAAGATCTGGACGTTACTAGAAGAATCATGAAAGAACAGTCAAAAATCAACTTCACGGCCATAGGCCCGCAGCCACCCAGGACAGCGTCTTGGGGGAGGGGGGAAAAGGATGCGTCCAGAAAGTAGAGGCGGCAAGAGGGCTGGAATCAACAATCTCATGGAGGAGCAGCATCGCGCCCTCGATCCTGACGTCTCGTGACGGTGGACCATTCCGGAGCAGGGGGGCGGGACCGCTGGGGTTTGGGTGAAACAGGGGGCAGAGACAAAGACTCAGGCAGCAAATCTAATTTTGCCAGGAGATCCTGGCCTTGGGATATGGACTTCACAGAATATGAGGAGTTGGCAGTGTATACTTGAAGTTGGAAAGGGAAGCCCCAACAGTATCTGATATTGTGTTGACGTAAGAGGCGAGTAATAGGTTGGAAGTCCCTATGTTTGTGGATAGTGGAGGTGGCCAGGTCCTGAAATAGCTGGAGATCCATATCTTGGAAAGTAATGACCTGGGTATCTCTGGTGGCTTGGAGTAACCGTTCCTTAGTACGATAATAGTGCAGCCAGACAATGATGTCACGAGGAGGCTGAGCAGACGAGGGTTTCGCTCTAAGGGCCCGGTGAGCTCTGTCCATCAAATAATCGATAGGAGACAGATCAGGGAGAATGTGTCAGAAAAGGCCACCAAGAAAGGACTGTAGTTCTGAAGTAAAAATGGTCTCGGCCACATTGCGTATCCTCAGATTAATCTGTCGGGAGCGATTCTCTGCGTCCTCTTGATTTTCTTTAAGGGATTCGACCTCATTGTCCAGTCGTGAAAGTTCTTTGTCAAGGGTAATCTGGGAATGGCAGAGACTATCTGTCTTGGATTCCAGGGTATCCGTCCTGCCGCCAAGGGAAGATAGTTCCGATTTAAAGTCGTTGACAGCCTTAGAAAGTTCTTGCACAAAGGCTGTTTTGACTCCCTCCAGAAGATTAGTCATGACCGCCTGTATCTGTGAGTCAATTTCAACTTCTGCAGGCGGAGGTGAGCCAGATAAGGAGCTAGGATGTGGAGTCGGGGTTTTTTTAGGGGCCAAGAAGGGAGCCAATGGGGCTTGGGTCGCCCGTTTGACTTTAGACATAATGAGGATGAAGAAATATATGGAGAGACCAAGAGAGCGGGCCTATAACATTGAAGGGGTCTCGCGTCCCAGGGTAAAGTAACAGAGAATGTAAGATGTAGGGAAATAAACCAATTACAGGCTGCTGCAAATCAGATTGACTGTAAGTGAAGCATAGGACGGGTCCCCAGGTCCCCGGGCATCATAAAGACATTCACATCGGGAGACGAGTTGTTACAGCCCTATAAGTCTCCAGGGAGAAGGGCCAACAGTCCTGAGTGCCGCCGCAAGTGACATTTATATATATATATATATATATATATATATATATATACTTTATACTATATGTATTTTTTAAGGTCAATGTTGAGTCCAAGGGGCTCCAGTAACTCTGATGACAGCAGAGGTTCCATGACATTGTAAGATGTATCTAGGACTAAACCCATTACAATGTCATACATTATTCCTTGTAAATCCATCTCTATGTACAGTATATACTGTACCACTATTTGTCTATAAAATTGCAGTGTGGGTTTTTGTGCATGGTCAGATCATATTAATTTGGAATCGATAAGTGTTAAGCAGTTATTCTTACATGCATTTAAAATTAAGACACATCGCTACATAAATGACTAGCAGTCCTCTGAGAGCAATAACGATAATGTGCACTGAATCTTTCAAACTTTATTGTACAGATGTCTCACAAGACAAAATACAATAGTTTAATGGCTATTTCAACTCCATCCACCTTGCGATTTATTACCAGTACTTCAAAAGTAAATTGAGCAGTTTGTGGGTCTTGAAGCTTTCACAGGCGATTCATTTTAAACAAAGCAATGTATATTGACCCTTGTAATTCTCAGTTAAGATTCCAATATATGTAAATTTGACAAATAGCACTGTTGCTGCTGTCCTGATAGTTTTCAGTGTTTATGTTACTCGATATATACAGTTTATAATCCCAGCACTACTGATCCTGCCCTAATAATATGCAGTTACAAGGTTACTGAACATTATAGGGCTCACGCTGAGCTACTGTGCATGAGCAGTAAGGAATAATGCAAGTGAAACAATGGAAAATTGTGTTCTGTTTTAGGGGACTTAGGGAGACATTTACTAAGCAGTGATAAGAGCGGAGAAGTGAGCCAGTGAAGAAATTGTCCCATCAACCAATCAGCAGCTCTGTATAATTTTAGCAAATTATAGATGTTACTTCAGTGCTGATTGCTTGCCATGGGCACTTCTCCACTGGCTCACTTTTCTGCTCTTATCACTGCTTAGTAAATGTCCCCCTCTGATACATGCAGTAGCGGATCTTGCCACGGGCAAGCAGGAATTTTGCCCGGGGCGCCGCCTTCCGGAGGGCGCTGGCGCCATCCGGAGGGCGCCGCACCGTGGCAAGATCCGCCACTGCTGCCCGCTGTGTCCCCTGTCCGCCTCCGCTACCCGCTGCCCGCTGCCGTCCCCGTCCGCCTCCTGTGAAGGGAACTAGACGCTATGCGTCTAGTTTCCCTTCGTGGAGAGTAACTTTGCTGTGCGGTGCGCGATGACGTCATCGCGCACCGCACAGCAAAGGTCCTCTCCACGAAGGGAACTAGACGCATAGCGTCTAGTTTCCCTTCGTGGAGAGGACCTTTTGCTGTGCGGTGCGCGATGACGTCATCGCGCACCGCTCAGCATTCAAGCGGCGCTAGCAATGTACAGGGGGCGTGACTGACCACGCCCCCTGTATTAGGCCACGCCCCTCTTCCTGCCCGGGGCGCAGAGCGCCTTTGAACCGGCCCTGGATACATGAACATTGTATTGATCGAGCACTGCCTGGTGGATCTACTCATCAAATCATATTTGCGGGATTTCCCATGAAAATACCAGTTTACCTGTAAATATTGCATATTCCCTGAAAATACCAAGTGGGTACCGCAGCAGATATCAGAGACATTGCAGTACGTTGCCGTACTGTCATGGTGGGCAGAAGGAGGGACACAGTGCCTACAGTATCTCAGCAAATTAGACTTGTATATTACGGCACTCAAAGATTCCTTTTTTGCACGTGAATTGTGGTGACAAGGAATCTTTGATATCGGGGGCAGACCACAATTTATACTTATAATAAAGTTGTAATGATTGGTCTGTACATATAATTTATTCATTTATTTATTTATTTATTTTAAATTTACTCCTTAGCACTGTGTATGAACTATGGAGACAATTTTAACTTTTTTTCGGAATGTTTAACTGTTCGTTCCGGCATCAACCAAAAACTACTTAATGAATTTGGATGGTGTTTTCATGTTTGGATAGCTTAGTCACCTAGAAAGAAACTGAGGTATGTAATATCTCAATGTGACATCAGGGAGAGGAGTAATAAAGGAAAAACCAGATGCTAGACACTCAGCGCACGCAGTGTGCAGGCTCAAGCAAAAAACGTCTATATCAGTGGTTTCCAAACTTTTTGAATCACGGCGCCCTAGAATATCAGATTTTTTTTCACGGCACCCCTAGGCCAAAAATTTCTTATTGAGAAATTTAGAAAGAAATATTACATTAAGTACGCGATAAACGCGATGTTTATATGTCATCCTTAGGGTCAGTTGTGTGGTGAGGGACAAGATTTGCTTCTGTTTGGCCACATATTTTATGACTGGCAGCCACCAGCACTGATTTTGCCTATTATATTGACCATGAATAATTTGAATTGGCCCTGGAACACCAACCCAGGGCACCCCTGCAAGTGTCCCGAGGCACCCCAGGGAGCCACGGCACACAGTTTGGGAACCTCTGGTCTATATGTATATAAATATAATATTTAGGGAACAAATATACTTCTAGGGATTGTTTATGAACTATGAAGAAAAACATTTTTTATCGGAAATTTGCACAGACTCCTCAATTCCAAAATGACTATATATATATATATATATATATATATATATATATTTCGCATCACAAATGCAAACAGTTATATATGTTTGCATATATAAATGCATAGATAGATACAGTATACTGTATCTCAAGATCTATTCCGCAAGAAAATCCAACTATATATTAATCACAAATCAGGCAGTTTATCTTGACTCATAAAGTTGATGGCGCACAAAGACAAATATTACATATCATAGAGTTGCTGCCCATGTTACTTGTAACCTTTTAGTGTTACTGTAGGTTCAGAAGCAACAGATTTGGGATCTACAAAGGGTTACCACCTCATCCCTTTAATTCTGGATACATATTTATTACACAGGTTCTGTGGCTGATTAAAACCAGGTGAAATTGAGTCTTAAGGTAACCCTACCACAGAACCTGTGTAATTAATATTTGTTCAGAATTTAAGGAATGAGGTAGAAATCCTAGATTTATAAAATAATATTTGTTTGACTAAAGTGAACTTAGACTGGACTGTGAGATTGATTGCCCCTTGAAATGGATTTTGTGGTTTGCATAAAAAAAATAGAAAACTGTGGATTATTGATTATTGCTTATCGGTGTACTGTCGCAGGGACAAATGCTCAGGGCTGCAGGCATAGATCTCAGCACCAGCTGCTTCTCTCATAGGCAGCTTAACGTGGCTTGATTACGAGTTAATAGTCTCAAGCAGGGGCGAATCCAGAAGAAAATGAAAAGGGGGGGCACCATGATAGGGGAACGGTAATAGTTATATTTACATGCACCTAAGGCACGCGTGCTCCGATATAAGCGGTGTGGTATCACGGGGGCATGGCCTCACAGAATACACCATCAGGTAATGATTGGCTGCAGGAGCGCATCCTGGTTTATTGCCAATGAAGAAAAGGCTGATTGGGTCTTGAAATGTTGGTCACCTGTTCCATTAATTATGGGAGCCTGGAAGTCACCCCAGCACTATATAATTATTATAGTTTTTAGTTGGTGGTGGCAGGTGCAGCATACCTTGTTTTGGGCACTGCACTGAAACTCAGACTGCAGGACACGAACTGCCCATCTTTGATCAGTAGAAGCAGCCAGCTGGATCTCCAACAAGCAGCATAAGGCATCTGCAGGACAGCCCTGTCACAATCACACGGGCCGCCTTCTCAAAGCTGAGGCTGAGTTTAACTGCACCTAGAATGGTGGTAAAGGAAGTGGAGGAGGAAGGGCTGGGAAACTGTGCGGTGCAGTGAGGGCTAATGAAGCCTTCTGCGCCATCATAAGTAACAGTCTTACTCCATGCTGGCATTTGAACCCCGCGCCTGGGCTGGACTCTGTTTGGCTGGCAGTGGGGGAGGTAGGTTGCGGTGTGAGCAGGGGGAGGCTGGAGCTGCAGCTCCAGCCTCCCCATTGGTTACCACACAGACTTGCTGTAAGAGCCGCGGTGGGTCCTAGTGCCTGCCGGCTCTTCTATAAAACCTGACTGACGGAAAAAGCAGTAGTGCTGCTGCTGTTCTCCTTCTCCTGGATCCGCCTATGGTCTCAAGCATCTTCTTGGGTTTATCCCTGAAGGGAAAACTACAAATATTGTTTACAAAGACATTTTGTGATCAATGTCTACAATATAAAATATACAGTACATATGTGTCTTCCTACATCTACCCTTAAGACGCCATGCACTGTTAGATGCCTGGCATGAGTGAGCTGGCAGTTCCTGTGCAACTGTGCTAACGTCGGGCATCTTTTCTTACTGAAAATGTGTCTTATTCACATGAATAAGACACAGAAGCAAACTTTGCTGATGAAAATGATATGTGGCATGCCTATATTCTGTGTGTAACAGCGGTTGTATCTGCATATGAAATGCTACGTTAGTGTTTTCCTGGAAAACAGTCACTGACATTGTAATGTATCATTTCATATGCAGATACAGCAGCAGTCATACACAGAATAATAGACATGCCACAAATCATTTTAATCAGCAGGATCTCCTTGTGCATCATATTCACACAGGTGTGCCGGACCGTTGGTGTGCCGGGCCGCAGCAGCTGCGTGATGTCACATGCAGTACCTCCCTGCCAGCATGCAGGAGCTGCACTGGCAGGGAGCTACTTGACAGGTACAAAAGCATCGCTGCCATGCAATGCCTTTGTACCTGTGCGGGGGGGATGGGGGCCCTGTGCTGGGCGTCCCCCCACATGTCAGAGTGACTGATCGTAGACATGCTAAATTTAGCACATCTACGATCAACTCATGCAGTTGGCTGATGTAAGTACTGCACATGGGCCCTCATTCCGAGTTGATCGGTCGCAAGGCGAATTTAGCAGAGTTACACACGCTAAGCCGCCGCCTACTGGGAGTGAATCTTAGCTTCTTAAAATTGCGACCGATGTATTCGCAATAATGCGATTACTAACTACTTAGCAGTTTCAGAGTAGCTCCAGACTTACTCTGCCTGTGCGATCAGTTCAGTGCTTGTCGTTCCTGGTTGACGTCACAAACACACCCAGCGTTCGCCCAGGCACTCCCACCGTTTCCCCGGCCACTCCTGCGTTTTTTCCGGAAACGGTAGCGTTTTCAGCCACACGCCCCTGAAACGCCGTGTTTCCGCCCAGTAACACCCATTTCCTGTCAATCACATTACGATCGCCGGAGCGAAGAAAAAGCCGTGAGTAAAATTACTTTCTTCATAGTAAAGTTACTTGGCGCAGTCGCAGTGCGAACATTGCGCATGCGTACTAAGCGGATTTTCACTGCGATGCGATGAAAAATACCGAGCGAACAACTCGGAATGAGGGCCATGGATCCAAGATGCACTGCTCGGGTGTGGTATGTTAAGTAGATAAGACTTAGGTCGACAGTGTCTAGGTCAACCACTATTGGTGGACAGTAAGTAGGACGACATGGTTTCCAGGTCGACAGGGACTCTAGGTCGACATGATAAAAGGTCGACATGAGTTTTTTAAGTTTTTTTGGTGTTGTTTGCTCCGTACAGTGACCGGGAACCACAGTTAGTGCACCGTGTACGTTCGCCATGTTTCGGGTTACCGTTCCCAATTGTAGTCCACGTGGATCGTAAAGTATGAAAAAGTTCACAAAATGAAGAAAAAAAAGTGAAAAACTAATTTCGACCTAGAGTCCCTGTCGTCCTAGCAACCATGTCAACCTACTTAATGTCGACCAATAGTGGTCGACCTAGACAGTGTCGACCTACTTACTGTCGACCTAAAGACCGGATCCTGCACTGCTCATGTGTCCTGATTATTATTGCACTGAGATGCAGAAAGAATGTGTACATAGGGAGTGCAGATTTTAGTGGATGTTCCTGGGAGTATCAGGCAGAGGCTGGGCAGACGCAGGGGTTTCGCTGACAGCACAAACACTCAAACAGGACGCCCTATTCAGACAGAGAAACTGTGCTTACTATTTGGCTGGTGCAAGTTTCAGTGGTGCATCTGATGGTGTACAGATGGTAAATGTGCACTGAGACTGATGCGCACCATCGATGTTTTTTGACAAAAGAGTTGTACAGTAGCTCTCAATTTACATACATCATTGAGTCGTTACTAGAGAGGGGATGAGAGCAGTAGCGCCGAGAAGGGGGGTACAAAATACCTGGGCCCGGGCTGCTGGAGGGGCCCGATGGGGGTCCGGGTCCGCTACCCCCCTGTATACCTGTGCTGTGGCCGGCAACGGTCGCGCCATCTTCCTGGTGATCTCTTCAGGAAGATGGCGCTGCACATAGAAAGCAAAGACTCTGGCACTGTACCAGAGTCTTTTCTCTCTAGTGGCCAGTGTCATCTTCTCAGATATCACTGGGAAGATGGCGCTTGCTGGGGAGGAGGGAACCGCTTCCTGCCGCCCCGTGGTTAAAATTACGCCCCCTGTGGAGCGCATTATCTTATTATAACATAATTTTTATACCAACAGATGTCATCACAACCCCTTTTTAAGCCACTCCCCCTCTACCGGGCCCCACGTGGCTCTCTACGCCCCTGGTTGAGGACAGCAGAGTTCCTCTAGTGAACTCCAGAAGCAGGACAATCATATAAAAATAAATTTGTCACGCTAAAGGTGCTATTCAGATGTGAAGAGAAATTAGGCTCTTAGCTCAGATAAGTGCTGTACCACAAAAGAGGGATAATGGGTGTACGGTAATGAACAGTGGGATAATATTTAATCACAAATATTAAAATATTAAAATCAGAAAAAGGACAATGCACAAATAAAATAATTAAAACATAGGGGGTAATTCCAAGTTGATCGCAGCAGGAATTTTGTTAGCAGTTGGGCAAAACCATGTGCACTGCAGGGGAGGCAGATTTAACATGTGCAGAGAGAGTTAGATTTGGGTGTGGTGTGTTCAATCTGCAATCTAATTTGCGGTGTAAAAATAAAGCAGCCAGTATTTACCCTACACAGAAATAAAATAACTCACCCAAATCTAACTCTTTCTGCACATGTTATATCTGCCTCCCCTGCAGTGCACATGGTTTTGCCCAACTGCTAACAAAATTCCTGCTGCGATCAACTTGGAATTACCCCCATAGACAGGTCAATTGTAGCAGCTAAGTAGTAACAGTAAGCAGTGGTCCCAAAGGTCTCAATTAATACTTGAGAGTAAATAATAAGAATGCAGGATAAATTGTCAGCTGTGGTGTAAGTAAATAATAAGAATGCAGGATAAATTGTTAGCTGTGGTGAAAATCAGCTGAATCTCATAAGCAGGTGATAAGAATAGCTATAAGAATGGAGATGGGTCCTACCAATAAGAGGAGCCGCAGGTGGTATGTGCAACATGCAGACTATTCCGGGATATAAACTGCATAGTCTCCTGCGCATAAAGGGCCTAATTCAGACCTGATCACTGCTGTGCGTTTTCGCACAGCAGCTGATCAGGTCTGAACTGCGAATGCGCCGGCGCTGCAGTGCGCCGGAGCATGCCAGACAGCCAACGGCTGTCTCAGTCCTGCGATCGCCTTTGAAAAAGTCACGTGTTGCGTGACGAAACGCGTCAGGACTCCTCCCCTTTTCTCACTTACTCACCGCACGCTCTGGGACACTATCTACAGCTCCATCTCACCGGCTATAGGAGCAAGCGGTGTACGTCTCAATATAGGACAAAGCCGCAGCATCAGCTCTGCATGCGGATAGTGGCCGGACAGCAGTCTTTCTCCCTCTCATCATCCACGGACAGCATACGTCCAGAGAGGATTGGAGAAGTACTACAGAGTGCCGGATCCCCTCAGCGGCTCTAATCTAATCAGCCGCGCACCTGCCTTTCCCCACACACTGCAGCGGGCGGTGCACGCCCAGGGGAATAATTATACAGCAGTGGGATTCCAGCGTGTACAGACAGACCCTCCGATCTATTGTTCATTGGGCAATTTGAATCCTCCCGAGGACGCTCGGGTTTTACAGCCCTACTGGAGAGGTAATTTAATACAATTTTTCCATACATTGGCTTCTGGAACTTTGAGGCAATGCACCATACAGCCCAATATCCATAGAAGCTTACTGTTGCTTTCAACAATCACATTATATTTAGCAACTGTGCTTCATCCAAACAGTGGCATACAATAGTCTTGGCTACAGTGTTGCAACAGCTGAACATTTGGACTGCCGGCAGCTGTTCAGTGTGCATCATTTCTTCAATTGTTTGCTGTAACAGTATAGGCAAATTTATGTGAGCAGTTTATCAAATATATGTGGCAATTTTGTGAGAATAGGGGTCACCTATTGTGTTTTATATATAACCTTGTGCTTAACAAAGTGGAATTTTATATTGATTTAATTTAATAATAAATATTCAATTTAATTTTACCCCTTGGTTGTGATGAATTTAGATTTTACAGTGTCAGAATGAAATGAGCGCCTCTATTTAATCCTTTTTTTTTCTGCGATCGCCTCTGCCTGATTGACAGGCAGAGGCGGTCGCTGGGCGGGAGGGGGCGAGCCAGCAGTGTTTGGCCACCATTTAGGAGGTGCAGTACGAACAACGCAGGCGTGCCCGGACCGTTGGGGGGGGCGGGCTGCGGTGTGACATCACACGCAGCCACTGCGACCCTCACAGCGACAAGTAGCTCCTGCCAGCGCGCAGGAGCTGTACTGGCAGGGAGCTACTCCTAAAGTACAAAAGCATTGCTGCTGTGCGATGCTTTTGTACTTGTGCGACGGTACAGGGACTGACACGCGGGGCGGACTAGCCCTGTGCTGGGCGTCCTCCCGTATATCTGTGTGACTGATCGTAGATGTGCTAAATTTAGCACATCTACGATTAGGTCTGAATTAGGCCCAATATCCAGAAAAGGTCGGCATCCGTATAGCTGTAATTCCCTGTGAAATGTGTAGGTCATCACTGAGTCATTGTGTGCTCAACAATTAACATAAAGACGCAAACATGGCTGTGACTCAGAATCACGCTGATAGTAGTATATATCAAAGGCAAAAGATCCTAATATCTGGAGAAAACGTCATTTATTTTCCAGATTTAGACATTCTGCTTATTTTCAGTATCATTCCCAAAGAGATGCAATGGCTATGACCAGGTATATCTGGTGGTGGCCTTGTCATAGCTTCCCCTATTTACACCATGTATAGGGGGACAGCAGTGCACACCTGTGTGGTATCAGTTGTATTAGGGATGTCCTCCTATGCTATTGCCATCTCAGCATTAATGATAGCAGATGATGTAAAAAATGTATTTGTTATAAGATTTTATTTTTTGTGTTTAAGTTATATTTTCATTTTTACCGACTGTGCACCTAGAAGCACTGGCAATAATTACTCCTACTCCCAAATTATCTATCTGGGAGCTGAGCATGAGTGATAAATTGATGAATGGTCCTGCAAATATTTTCAATCACCATGATGTTTGGAGTTAGAGCAGGAAATGCCTATTTTTTTATTTGTTAATAGACCGCACAGTAACATAGGTTTTGAAACAGAATGAGACCTATGCTGGGTTGTGTTGTGTAACATATGCAAATAGCTCTGCGCTTTCCCAGACCAACCTGTGCCCGCTGAAGTAGAATGGGAAGGGAACTGCCTTACTTACTACGTACAGCATAGATGCGTTTATGCTATTGTGCTATATTATATATATATTAGCATCATATATTAGCGCAAATACACAATTGTGATGATGATGGATGCTTGCACAAGCTAATTGCAAATACTGTACATCTCTGAGGCTGACAGGTGCATTCGTAATTGTTTGTGTAAATATTTAGTATTTGTGTGCGTGTTTTAGCAATTTGTGGAAACTAAATGAAGAGTGGTATCAGTTGTATTAGGGATGTTTTCTAAGTTGTATCGTAGACTAATAGCGAAAGCGTATTTCACAAAAAATGAGTGACGTATGCCTAACGTAACCTGGGGCTTATGCTAATGGTACTGACCTGCACTCATCTTGTGCTACAGTAGCTGCAAATTTGCTTCTACACTTACATATTTCTTAGTGAATGCTAAATACTATTGCGGCCCCTGCCTGCTTCCCACAAGATCAGCTCAGTCATAATCTGAAATACTTTGTGCTGCTGTGAGCCATATGATCTGCCCGGCCTGTTCTTCTCTACCCACCAATTTGAAATGTAGGGACATACAAATGTAGAGGAATACTGAGCTGAGTGAAATGTGCATCATTATACACTAGATATAAACTCACAGGTAGTGAGAGCGTAAGTTACTTGCTGACCAGGTGTGGTGTCTTTTGTCAACGTTGACCATGCTGACATTCATAATGTCAACACAGAGATGTCGACACAGTCATGTCATCGGTGAACATGTCGATATGTTCATAATGTGGACATTCAGCATATCAACACTGATATGTCATAATGGTCAGAAAGTCGCTAACCCTAACCCCAACGCTAAGAATAACTCCTAAGGCTAACCCCTAACGCTAAGAATAACTCCTAAGGCTAACCCTAACACTAACAATAACCCCTAAGGCTAACCCTAACCCCTAACGCTAACAATAACTCCTAAGGCTAACCCTAACCCCTAACGCTAACAATAACTCCTAAGGCTAACCCTAACCCCTAACAATAACTCCTAAGGCTAACCCTAACCCCTAACGCTAACAGTAACTCCTAAGGCTAACCCTAGCCCCTAACGCTAACAATAACTGCTAAGGCTAACCCTAACCCCTAACGCTAACAACTCCTAAGGCTAACCGTAACGCTAACAATAACTCCTAAGGCTTACCCTAACCTTAACAATAACTCCTAAGGCTAACCCTAACCCCTAACGCTAACAATAACTCCTAAAGCTAACCCTAACCCCTAACGCTAACAATAACTCCTAAGGCTAACCCCAACCCCTAAGGCTAACAATAACTCCTAAGGCTAACCCTAACTCTAACAATAACTCCTAAGGCTAACCCTAACCCCTAACAATAACTCCTAAGGCTAACCCTAACCCCTAACCCTAACAATAACTCCTAAGGCTTACCCTAACCCCTAACGCTAACAATAACTACTAAGGCTAACCCTAACCCCTAACGCTAACAATAACTCCTAAGGCTAACCCTAACCCCTAACAATAACTCCTAAGGCTAACCCTAACCCCTAACCCTAACAATAACTCCTAAGGCTAACCCTAACCCCTAACGCTAACAATTACTGATAAAGCTAACCCTAACCCCTAACGCTAACAACTCCTAAGGCTGACCGTAACGCTAACAATAACTCCTAAGGCTAACCCTAACCTTAACAATAACTCCTAAGGCTAACCCTAACCCCTAACGCTAACAATAACTCCTAAAGCTAACCCTAACTCCTAACGCTAACAACTCCTAAGGCTAACCCTAACCCCTAACGCTAACAATAACTCCTAAGGCTAACCCTAACCGCTAAGGCTAACAATAACTCCTAAGGCTAACCCTAATCCCTAACGCTAACAATAACTACTGTGGCTAATCCTAACCCCTAACGCTAACAATAACTTCTAAGGCTAACCCTAACCCCTAACCCTAACAATAACTCCTAAGGCTAATCCTAACCCCTAACCCTAACAATAACTCCTAAGGCTAACCATAACCCCTAATGCTAACAATAACTCCTAAGGCTAACCCTAACCCCTAACCCTAACAATAACTCCCAAGGCTAACCCTAACCCCTAACGCTAACAATAACTACTAAGGCTAACCCTAACCCCTAATGCTAACAATAACTCCTAAGGCTAACCCTAACCCCTAACCTCTAATGCTAACCCTAAGCCCTGACGCTAACCCTAACCCTAAATGTAAGACTAAACTTAACCTTGATATTATGCCAAACTTCTGTCCATGTCAAAAATTTCCAGGTGTTAACATTTATGATGTCGCTATTTGAACCACGTCTAGTGCAGACACAATGAATGTAGGCATTGTGTAGGTTAGCTGCGTGACTGCATACCGTTCCTGGCCGTATAATGCTAGTCAAATCAATTCACTCAAAGGAAAGCAGTCCGTGATGTGTGTGAACAGGCATGTTGCTGTGTGCTGTAAATGTGTTTATGGTCATGGCTAACAAACAGACCAACTGTATGTAGTCCGGAATGCTCGCAGTATAAAACTGTTCCTTTATCTAATAGGGGGTGTCACTGGAATGCCACTTTTCCTTGTCATATTTAAGCAACTCATCTCTGGCTATGTATAGGCTCTTGTTTGTCTTGTAGCTCCTAATAGACAGTTTCTCTATACGCGATGCATTGTGACAGGACATTTACATTGCTGGTTTATGGGATTGAAGGAGATGCAAATGAAACATCTCGGCATTGGAAGGACCTGTCACCAAGATGCTAATTGCTGTGACCGGCTAGCTGGGGCAAATGGGACTTGTGACTTACAGGGGGGCGGAGGTGCTATGTCCCAAAAACGGAGCCAGTAAATGTATTACAGTAGGTTGCTGCATTGCAGGAAAAATGATGCTGGCAATATTTTCTGTTGCTTTCATCACTTATAGCAAATAAAAAAAGCTATTTTCCAGATCGTAATGTACCGTAACATAAATAAATCTGTTTTTCCAACCATCACTCTCCTTAACGCTTTGCAGAAAGAGTGGTGGATGAATGGCTTTCTATCCTGAGAAGAACGTCTAAGAATGTGCAATTTGCTATGCTCTTGGGTGCAGCATTCTTGTAATAAAGAGTCTGTTATTATCATTGCATGTTCATAAAATGGCAACATGTTTCACAGTGCTGAATTATGTTCTAACGAGAGCAGCTTATTGGGTTGATAAGGTCTTCCCAGGGAGAAATAAAGTGCTTTTTCCAAATTATTATGAAGGGTGTCAGAGCTGATGGCAGCATGAGAGCTGTTGACTCTAGAGTGGGATGTGATAACCCGCAGCTCACTTAGCTGAAAAGTATCAAAAAACACAATTAGGCACATAAATGGGTAAATATTACATCATGCCTCCATGCTTGGCATTGATACACCCCTCTGGGTGAAGATTTAAGTTCCTTAGGACACGATACAATATGTGCACCTTTCAATGGTAAAGCATGCTGCACTATATATTATTAATAATAAGCCTCAATGGCAATGGTTTATTCAGGTCTAGAAGTGGTCACACAGAACTCTTACCTGAGTTGGCATAGGGTTCCTTATGGTATGAGTGTAGACTTTACAATTTAATTACCATTGCCTCTAAGGTGAGCAACTGTATCAGGAAATGTTAGTGATCTAAACAAGGAATCTATTGCCCAGGGTTGTAGTGAACAGCAGCTTCTCAGTGCAGCTCAGGGTGGAACACTCATTGTTTCTGTATTCATTATTTTTATATAGCTGACTGAGAAGCAGGATCTCCAGGATGTATCTCAATAACAGTCAATGACCATCATCATTAAGTTACCTATTCTCATTAGGTTTCATACCAATAATAAACCAGGGTTGGGTACATTTCTAAAAGTGTTAAATGGTATATAAAAAAGACAGAATATCTCTTCACACAAATGAGGCGTAGACGAAACAACATTTTGTCTCCTAGGGTGACAATCACCTTCAGGACTGCCCTTCTAAGGCAAAACAGTTTTCTTCAAGTTGCAACATTTAAAAGTAAGATGATGCTAGAACTTCTGGAAATGTATCTGCGATTACAAAATCTCAAAGGATACTTGGTAAATATGTGCAAAAGAGAAACACAAAACTAACTAGAACACTTTTATAACAATTTTTTTTTTAATGGGCTTAATTGTTTGTAACCATTGCTTACGTATATCTCTTCCAGGACACATCATAGGCAATCTAGTACAGCAAGAAATGGGCTTTGCTTTTCCTATGCTGACACGTTACTGTTTTTGTACCACCATTAAGGCTGCTCTTAGCTTTGTCTGCAGGGGTTAAACTGAACAATGTTCTATAAGCATTCACAGTGAAAGCAACGAGAAAGGAGCTGATCAAAATACAGGTTGAGTATCCCTTATCCAAAATGCTTGGGACCAGAGGTATTTTGGATATGGGATTTTTCTGTATTTTGGAATAATTGCATACCATAATGAGATATCATGGCGATGGGACTTAAATCTAAGCACAGAATGCATTTATGTTTCATATACACCTTATACACACAGCCTGAAGGTAATTTTAGCCAATATTTTTTATAACTTTGTGCATTAAACAAAGTGTGTCTACATTCACACAATTCATTTATGTTTCATATACACCTTATACACACAGCCTGCAGGTCATTTAATACAATATTTTTAATAACTTTGTGTATTAAACAAAGTTTGTGTACATTGAGCCATCAAAAAACAAAGGTTTAATTATCTCACTCTCACTCAAAAAAGTCCGTATTTCGGAATATTCCGTATTTCGGAATATTTGGATATGGGATACTCAACCTGTATACATCTAAAACTAGAATTTGGAAACGGAGACAATTTCCATTTGCGCGTATGAAATGAAGCTGGTAAATGTTCCGCATCAGCATCACTTTAACCAGAAACATTGACATGTGGATGCAGTACAAACATGTGGAGGACAAATGACTGAGATGGGAAAACACCAAAACAGCATTTATAGTGCAGGACTTCATCATCTAGGTCATAGTGTCATGTCAGCAGTGAGCAGGGGCCACCATATCCATATACATATTAAAGTAGTAGGTAATTGTGACCCAACATTGTGGTTGTTTCTATATGACAAGATCACTATAGTGTCCCACATATAAGTCCTGCTATGTATTGTTTTCAGCTCTTTTGTTTCACATAGTTCCTTACATGTAGCAAAAATAGGTTCTCACTGGTCCCTCAGAAGTCTTCCTCTGAGGTCTTCAAGAGCTGTTGTTGCCTCCAGGACACTGCGTCAGAACAAAACTCTCAGTGCACTGCTGGCTACTGGTAGACATGGACCTTCCAGATATCCTTTGGAAACGATTTCTGAAGTAGCCGCTATTGCTCCAGGACCTCTGCCTATTCCTCAGGTACTCTTTGTAGTTCTTAGTGAGCAGAGTGTACAGGAATGGATTGATGCAACTGTTGCTGTAGGTCAGGCATGTGGTAAGGTAGTTAATATTTCTGTTGGCTTTGGGGGAAACAGGCATGGATTCATAGTACTGGACGAGGAGCTGCCAAATCCAGAAGGGGAGGAAGCAGGCCCAAAACACAAGGACAATTGTGAAAATTAGATATAGTACCTTTTGATTAGGCAACCTCTTAGTCTGCTTGAAAGTGGCAGTTTGAGATACCCAATAAGTCCTAGCCAGTCTGATATACAGGTAGCCTATAATGAGCCCTGGGCCTACTATGCTTGTGCAGAAAAGCACTGTTAAATAAATCTTGTAGGACATCCTACTCCACATGGGCAGACAGATGCTCTTGTTATCCTTGTGCACCAGTTTTATCATGATCAGCATAGGCAATGTTATAAGCAGTGACACCAACCAGACAATAATAGCAATGCACTTTCTGTAGCTTTTAGATCTCTTCACTGTGTCTAAGGGCTTCAGTACAGCAAAGTAGCGCTCTGTACTCATGATAGTGAGGGTGAAGATACTGGCATGCATTGTCAGGAAGTCCAGACTGAAAAGAATGCGGCAGCCAATGTCTCCAAAGTACCACTCCTGAATAAAGTAAGTGCCCACTATAAATGGGATGGTGAGCAGATAGAGGAGATCAGCCAGGGCCAAGTTGATTATGTAGATGTACATTGAAGCTGCAGAGCGCATGGACTGGCACATCACCACCAAGGTATAGACATTCCCTGCTACTCCTATTACACACATAAGGGATAAAATCACCCCTATGGTAAATGTGGCTATCATGTCCTCCACGGAGTCTGGGGAATGCGGCACATCCCATGTAGTATTAATTGGGCTGGTGAGGTTGGTCTTCCAGGATGTGTCTGTGGTCAGGGGTAACCTGCCTTGAGGTTCTTCATGGAAAGACATTCTTTTATCTCAAAGTGATGTGTTGATTTTCTGGACTTAGGATGGAGACCATTGAGGCACTTCAGTAATGTTCCTTCAAGAGTTTCCTATAGGTAATTATCAGAAGTGTTTGGTTAATGCTAGCTCAGTATCTGAAATGAAGCTGATTGCAGTAACAGTCTGCCTAGCTAGCTGAATGGTATTCTCTTACTATATGCTACAGTCTAAAAAGTACAATTTGCCTTTCCTCTAATTTCCCCTCTTTTAGCACTCGTACTCTGGAGATTGTTCTATGTTTAATAACTTGCTTTCAAATAATTGTGGTCCATTAACGTCTGGTATATCAGCTTACTTTAGATGAAAACTGTTCCATAAAAAAACAGGATGGACCGTCTAGTCTACCTAATAACATTCTACCAAATGTGACAGCTTTTCATGAGTGAGACTGGTTCTCTGAGATGTACACTACTTTCTGAATGAGACTGTCTTTTAGCTAACTAGACTGCTTTACAATGAATTAGACTGCTCTGCAGCGAACTACACTACTACTGCATGAGTCTAATCTCCTTTACAGTGTGACTAACTTCACTTGGATAAGTCTGGCCACAATCACTCTGTGATACTGTACTGTAATTCACTGCCCACCACATCTCAGAAACTACGGTAATGTTAGGCATGGGATGGGACAGCTTTGCATTGGGTGAGGCTGCCTTCATTAAGTGACATTCTGCATTGATATACATTGAGTGTGTAAGAACAGTATTATACTGTGTTGTCAGTAAAATTCCACTGTACTGCATTTAATTAAACTGAGAGAGACAATCACAGAAGTGAGTGACACAGTATAAGAGCCTTAATAGATTAAAAATAACCCGTTTTAAGGGGGTTGATTTGCTTGAACTGCGTAAGACTGTTATATGTATATATATTTAGACAGTGATGTACTGAAGGAGATTGTGCCGGACATGGCGAGACTGACTTACATTTAGTTTGATTGCCTTGCATTTAGACATTCTAGCATCATATGAGACTGTGCTACACACACTGAATCAGACAACCCTTTCAAACTGATTTGCATTTGATAAGACTGCAGGCTATACCTGCATGGGCATTCTATGGAGACATGCTTGAGGTGAACAGAAAGCAGGTGACCTTCTTACAAATTACACAAATCAGAAAGTCAACAACTGTGCTGCTAGATTCTTATTATAAATCATGAAAAAAGAACTTCAGCTCCGTTAATCCCTTACTGCTATTAGCATAACTAATGTGCCCGATCAGTCTGTATTATTACAAATGAAATCAGGAGCCATGACCTCTGCAAAGCTTTGCTGAATATCAGACCTGCACCTCTCCGCTGCCTCCCGCATAAGCAGTAATGAGAATTAATGAATGGATTAAGTGACCTTAAATTGCTATCCCAGGAGCTTGGGACCAGAGATTTAACCCTTGCAGTAGAGGAGAAAACTCTGCAACTCCTTTGCTATGAAAGGGGTTAATGAACCAGAGGTATTCTGACTGTCCTGTTACAGCAACATTGCATCCCAAATGCATCTGTTCCTCCTTATTGTAATCATTACCTCTGTCCTGTGATGCTCCGCAGCAATTGCAGCAACTTGTCACATCTGCCCAGGTTCTTCTGCGCTGGTAGAAGCTGAGAATGGCTGGTTGGAGCATGTTTAAAGCATATGACTCTCCAATCCCTCGGATTGCTTTCTGAATGATACCTAGTGATGTCAGTGGAGCATCTGTAAAAGTCAGACTCCTCCTTTAGAAGCTTCTGTTGGCCAGTCTTGTCTGGAAACCACTTGTGAGTCAGTCAGATAGAAAGTGATTTATTTTCAGTGGTTTCTATTATTAATAAATATTGTTGATCACCTCCCACTTGTCTCCACCTCCTCCTCCACCTTTTTTTAAATTAAGAACAGCCCATCCAAGAAGCACAGACAGAGCAGACAGTATAGGGTTAATCCTTCCTGTAATGCTCCGGCTCTCAAAACACAATTGCTTGTTTGGATATTCTTTGCCCTGCTGCTTCTACTTGTGGTTATTCAGCCGTCTGTTTAGCATATTGTCTTTTAACTGCAATAACACATTCCCCTTCTGTCTTATACCATTTCATGGAGATAAAGAAATGAGCCCTGTTATCTTCATGAATTACCCTTCGTGTCTATAAATACTTGCTGCATGCATGGGGTGGGCACTCTGTATAGTGATTCAATCCAAACAGGTGCCAGAGAAGAACTTTACAGAAAAAAACGTAAGCCACGGCACTCCCGAAGTAGATGCTTCAACTAGGAATTTGTGTATTCACATGAGGCGACATCTCAGGTCTGCAGCAGACCTTTTCCAGTCACATACGATGTTGCTTTGTGAATAAACAAATTCCTAGATGAAACATCTAGTTCTGGAGTGCTATGGCTTATGTTTTTCATATACAGTACATCTAGATAGATAGATAGATAGATAGATAGATAGATAGATAGATAGATAGATAGATTACTGTTCGTTACTTGTCCCACAGACACTGACAGTTATGGTGTCCATACACTTATGCGATGCCCCGCGACGCGACATAGCAGGGCATCGCACCGGCAATTCAGGTGCGATGAAATCGCGCCTGAACTGCCAAAGTGATTACCATGCGGTCATGCGATAGATTGCATGGTAATCACGTGATGGGCACGTCACCGCCGAGTGTGAGCGGCCTCTGTCCGCTTCCGGCGGATGCCTATCGCGCATCGCAGTGCGATATATCGCATGTGTTTTTAAAAGCACATGCGATTGCACTGCGATGCGATAAATATTAAGTGCAGCACATACTATCATGAGACGCGATATTAGAGCGGCATGACCTTGTATCGTGTCGCATGGTACCTTAAATGTTCATACAACCCTTCGATTTCTCTCACAGATGCGGTCGAAATCGAAGGATTGCATGTACAGATGAGCGGGTTCGGTTCCTCGGAATCCGAACCCGCCCGAACTTCAGCTTTTTTTACACGGATCCGAGCGACTCGGATCTTCCCGCCTTGCTCGGTTAACCCGAGCGCGCCCGAACGTCATCATGACGCTGTCGGATTCTCGCGAGGCTCGGATTCTATCGCGAGACTCGGATTCTATATAAGGAGCCGCGCGTCGCCGCCATTTTCACACGTGCATTGAGATTGATAGGGAGAGGACGTGGCTGGCGTCCTCTCCATTTAGATTAGAAGAGAGAGAGTGAGATTGAGACAGAGACACTTGATTTACTGGAGCTTAGGAGTACTAGAGAGTGCAGAGTTTACTAGTGACTGACCAGTGACCACCAGTGCAGTTTTATTTAATATAATCCGTTCTCTGCCTGAAAAAAACGATACACAGTGACTCAGTCACATACCATATCTGTGCTCAGCCCAGTGTGCTGCATCATCTATGTATAATATCTGACTGTGCTCACACAGCTTAATTGTGGGGGAGACTGGGGAGCAGTTATAGGTTATAGCAGGAGCCAGGAGTACATATTATTAAAATTAAACAGTGCACACTTTTGCTGCAGGAGTGCCACTGCCAGTGTGACTGACCAGTGACCTGACCACACTGACCACCAGTATAGTATACTATATTGTGATTGCCTGAAAAAGTTAAACACTCGTCGTGTGACTTGTGTGGTGTTTTTTTATTCTATAAAAAACTCATTCTGCTGACAGACAGTGTCCAGCAGGTCCGTCATTATATAATATATACCTGTCCGGCTGCAGTAGTGATATATATATATTTTTTATATCATTATTTATCATCCAGTCGCAGCAGACACAGTACGGTAGTTCACGGCTGTAGCTACCTCTGTGTCGGCACTCGGCAGTCCATCCATAATTGTATACCACCTACCCGTGGTTTTTTTTTTCTTTCTTCTTTATACATACTACATCTCATTATCATCCAGTCTATATTAGCAGCAGACACAGTACAGTACGGTAGTCCACGGCTGTAGCTACCTCTGTGTCGGCACTCGGCAGTCCATCCATAATTGTATACCACCTACCCGTGGTTTTTTTTTTCTTCTTTATACATACTACATCTCATTATCATCCAGTCTATATTAGCAGCAGACACAGTACAGTACGGTAGTCCACGGCTGTAGCTACCTCTGTGTCGGCACTCGGCAGTCCATCCATAATTGTATACCACCTACCCGTGGTTTTTTTTTCTTTCTTCTTTATACATACTACATCTCATTATCATCCAGTCTATATTAGCAGCAGACACAGTACAGTACGGTAGTCCACGGCTGTAGCTACCTCTGTGTCGGCACTCGGCAGTCCGTCCATAATTGTATACCACCTACCCGTGGTTTTTTTTTCTTTCTTCTTTATACATACTACATCTCATTATCATCCAGTCTATATTAGCAGCAGACACAGTACAGTACGGTAGTCCACGGCTGTAGCTACCTCTGTGTCGGCACTCGGCAGTCCATCCATAATTGTATACCACCTACCCGTGGTTTTTTTTTCTTTCTTCTTTATACATACATACTACATCTCATTATCAACCAGTCTATATTGGCAGCAGACACAGTACAGTACGGTAGTCCACGGCTGTAGCTACCTCTGTGTCGGCACTCGGCAGTCCATCCATAATTGTATACCACCTACCCGTGGTTTTTTTTTTCTTCTTTATACATACTACATCTCATTATCATCCAGTCTATATTAGCAGCAGACACAGTACAGTACGGTAGTCCACGGCCGTAGCTACCTCTGTGTCGGCACTCGGCAGTCCGTCCATAATTGTATACCACCTACCCGTGGTTTTTTTTCTTTCTTCTTTATACATACATACTACATCTCATTATCAACCAGTCTATATTAGCAGCAGACACAGTACAGTACGGTAGTCCACGGCTGTAGCTACCTCTGTGTCGGCACTCGGCAGTCCATCCATAATTGTATACCACCTACCCGTGGTTTTTTTTTTCTTCTTTATACATACTACATCTCATTATCAACCAGTCTATATTAGCAGCAGACACAGTACAGTACGGTAGTCCACGGCTGTAGCTACCTCTGTGTCGGCACTCGGCAGTCCATCCATAATTGTATACCACCTACCCGTGGTTTTTTTTTCTTTCTTCTTTATACATACTACATCTCATTATCATCCAGTCTATATTAGCAGCAGACACAGTACAGTACGGTAGTCCACGGCTGTAGCTACCTCTGTGTCGGCACTCGGCAGTCCGTCCATAATTGTATACCACCTACCCGTGGTTTTTTTTTCTTTCTTCTTTATACATACTACATCTCATTATCATCCAGTCTATATTAGCAGCAGACACAGTACAGTACGGTAGTCCACGGCTGTAGCTACCTCTGTGTCGGCACTCGGCAGTCCGTCCATAATTGTATACCACCTACCCGTGGTTTTTTTTTCTTTCTTCTTTATACATACATACTACATCTCATTATCAACCAGTCTATATTAGCAGCAGACACAGTACAGTATGGTAGTCCACGGCTGTAGCTACCTCTGTGTCGGCACTCGGCAGTCCATCCATAATTGTATACTAGTATCCATCCATCTCCATTGTTTACCTGAGGTGCCTTTTAGTTGTGCCTATTAAAATATGGAGAACAAAAATGTTGAGGTTCCAAAATTAGGGAAAGATCAAGATCCACTTCCACCTCGTGCTGAAGCTGCTGCCACTAGTCATGGCCGAGACGATGAAATGCCAGCAACGTCGTCTGCCAAGGCCGATGCCCAATGTCATAGTACAGAGCATGTCAAATCCAAAACACCAAATATCAGTAAAAAAAGGACTCCAAAACCTAAAATAAAATTGTCGGAGGAGAAGCGTAAACTTGCCAATATGCCATTTACCACACGGAGTGGCAAGGAACGGCTGAGGCCCTGGCCTATGTTCATGGCTAGTGGTTCAGCTTCACATGAGGATGGAAGCACTCAGCCTCTCGCTAGAAAAATGAAAAGACTCAAGCTGGAAAAAGCACAGCAAAGAACTGTGCGTTCTTCGAAATCCCAAATCCACAAGGAGAGTCCAATTGTGTCGGTTGCGATGCCTGACCTTCCCAACACTGGACGTGAAGAGCATGCGCCTTCCACCATTTGCACGCCCCCTGCAAGTGCTGGAAGGAGCACCCGCAGTCCAGTTCCTGATAGTCAGATTGAAGATGTGAGTGTTGAAGTACACCAGGATGAGGAGGATTTGGGTGTTGCTGGCGCTGGGGAGGAAATTGACCAGGAGGATTCTGATGGTGAGGTGGTTTGTTTAAGTCAGGCACCCGGGGAGACACCTGTTGTCCGTGGGAGGAATATGGCCGTTGACATGCCTGGTGAAAATACCAAAAAAATCAGCTCTTCGGTGTGGAAGTATTTCACCAGAAATGCGGACAACATTTGTCAAGCCGTGTGTTCCCTTTGTCAAGCTGTAATAAGTAGGGGTAAGGACGTTAACCACCTCGGAACATCCTCCCTTATACGTCACCTGCAGCGCATTCATAATAAGTCAGTGACAAGTTCAAAAACTTTGGCCGACAGCGGAAGCAGTCCACTGACCAGTAAATCCCTTCCTCTTGTAACCAAGCTCACGCAAACCACCCCACCAACTCCCTCAGTGTCAATTTCCTCCTTCCCCAGGAATGCCAATAGTCCTGCAGGCCATGTCACTGGCAATTCTGATGATTCCTCTCCTGCCTGGGATTCCTCCGATGCATCCTTGCGTGTAACGCCTACTGCTGCTGGCGCTGCTGTTGTTGCTGCTGGGAGTCGATGGTCATCCCAGAGGAGAAGTCGTAAGCCCACTTGTACTACTTCCAGTAAGCAATTGACTGTTCAACAGTCCTTTGCGAGGAAGATGAAATATCACAGCAGTCATCCTGCTGCAAAGCGGATAACTGAGGCCTTGACAACTATGTTGGTGTTAGACGTGCGTCCGGTATCCGCCGTTAGTTCACAGGGAACTAGACAATTTATTGAGGCAGTGTGCCCCCGTTACCAAATACCATCTAGGTTCCACTTCTCTAGGCAGGCGATACCGAGAATGTACACGGACGTCAGAAAAAGACTCACCAGTGTCCTAAAAAATGCAGTTGTACCCAATGTCCACTTAACCACGGACATGTGGACAAGTGGAGCAGGGCAGGGTCAGGACTATATGACTGTGACAGCCCACTGGGTAGATGTATGGACTCCCGCCGCAAGAACAGCAGCGGCGGCACCAGTAGCAGCATCTCGCAAACGCCAACTCTTTCCTAGGCAGGCTACGCTTTGTATCACCGGTTTCCAGAATACGCACACAGCTGAAAACCTCTTACGGCAACTGAGGAAGATCATCGCGGAATGGCTTACCCCAATTGGACTCTCCTGTGGATTTGTGGCATCGGACAACGCCAGCAATATTGTGTGTGCATTAAATATGGGCAAATTCCAGCACGTCCCATGTTTTGCACATACCTTGAATTTGGTGGTGCAGAATTTTTTAAAAAACGACAGGGGCGTGCAAGAGATGCTGTCGGTGGCCAGAAGAATTGCGGGACACTTTCGGCGTACAGGCACCACGTACAGAAGACTGGAGCACCACCAAAAACTACTGAACCTGCCCTGCCATCATCTGAAGCAAGAAGTGGTAACGAGGTGGAATTCAACCCTCTATATGCTTCAGAGGTTGGAGGAGCAGCAAAAGGCCATTCAAGCCTATACAATTGAGCACGATATAGGAGGTGGAATGCACCTGTCTCAAGCGCAGTGGAGAATGATTTCAACGTTGTGCAAGGTTCTGATGCCCTTTGAACTTGCCACACGTGAAGTCAGTTCAGACACTGCCAGCCTGAGTCAGGTCATTCCCCTCATCAGGCTTTTGCAGAAGAAGCTGGAGACATTGAAGGAGGAGCTAACACGGAGCGATTCCGCTAGGCATGTGGGACTTGTGGATGGAGCCCTTAATTCGCTTAACAAGGATTCACGGGTGGTCAATCTGTTGAAATCAGAGCACTACATTTTGGCCACCGTGCTCGATCCTAGATTTAAAGCCTACCTTGGATCTCTCTTTCCGGCAGACACAAGTCTGCTGGGGTTGAAAGACCTGCTGGTGAGAAAATTGTCAAGTCAAGCGGAACGCGACCTGTCAACATCTCCTCCTTCACATTCTCCCGCAACTGGGGGTGCGAGGAAAAGGCTCAGAATTCCGAGCCCACCCGCTGGCGGTGATGCAGGGCAGTCTGGAGCGACTGCTGATGCTGACATCTGGTCCGGACTGAAGGACCTGACAACGATTACGGATACGGACATGTCGTCTACTGGCACTGCATATGATTCTCTCCCCATTGAAAGAATGGTGGAGGATTATATGAGTGACCGCATCCAAGTAGGCACGTCACACAGTCCGTACTTATACTGGCAGGAAAAAGAGGCAATTTGGAGGCCCTTGCACAAACTGGCTTTATTCTACCTAAGTTGCCCTCCCACAAGTGTGTACTCCGAAAGAGTGTTTAGTGCCGCCGCTCACCTTGTCAGCAATCGGCGTACGAGGTTACATCCAGAAAATGTGGAGAAGATGATGTTCATTAAAATGAATTATAATCAATTCCTCCGCGGAGACATTGACCAGCAGCAATTGCCTCCACAAAGTACACAGGGAGCTGAGATGGTGGATTCCAGTGGGGACGAATTGATAATCTGTGAGGAGGGGGATGTACACGGTGATATATCGGAGGATGATGATGAGGTGGACATCTTGCCTCTGTAGAGCCAGTTTGTGCAAGGAGAGATTAATTGCTTCTTTTTTGGGGGGGGTCCAAATCAACCCGTCATATCAGTCACAGTCGTGTGGCAGACCCTGTCACTGAAATGATGGGTTGGTTAAAGTGTGCATGTCCTGTTTTGTTTATACAACATAAGGGTGGGTGGGAGGGCCCAAGGACAATTCCATCTTGCACCTCTTTTTTCTTTTATTTTTCTTTGCGTCATGTGCTGTTTGGGGAGGGTTTTTTGGAAGGGCCATCCTGCGTGACACTGCAGTGCCACTCCTAGATGGGCCCGGTGTTTGTGTCGGCCACTAGGGTCGCTTATCTTACTCACACAGTCAGCTACCTCATTGCGCCTCTTTTTTTCTTTGCGTCATGTGCTGTTTGGGGAGGGTTTTTTGGAAGGGACATCCTGCGTGACACTGCAGTGCCACTCCTAGATGGGCCCGGTGTTTGTGTCGGCCACTAGGGTCGCTTATCTTACTCACACAGTCAGCTACCTCATTGCGCCTCTTTTTTTCTTTGCGTCATGTGCTGTTTGGGGAGGGTTTTTTGGAAGGGACATCCTGCGTGACACTGCAGTGCCACTCCTAGATGGGCCCGGTGTTTGTGTCGGCCACTAGGGTCGCTTATCTTACTCACACAGTCAGCTACCTCATTGCGCCTCTTTTTTTCTTTGCGTCATGTGCTGTTTGGGGAGGGTTTTTTGGAAGGGACATCCTGCGTGACACTGCAGTGCCACTCCTAGATGGGCCCGGTGTTTGTGTCGGCCACTAGGGTCGCTTATCTTACTCACACAGTCAGCTACCTCATTGCGCCTCTTTTTTTCTTTGCGTCATGTGCTGTTTGGGGAGGGTTTTTTGGAAGGGACATCCTGCGTGACACTGCAGTGCCACTCCTAGATGGGCCCGGTGTTTGTGTCGGCCACTAGGGTCGCTTATCTTACTCACACAGTCAGCTACCTCATTGCGCCTCTTTTTTTCTTTGCGTCATGTGCTGTTTGGGGAGGGTTTTTTGGAAGGGACATCCTGCGTGACACTGCAGTGCCACTCCTAGATGGGCCCGGTGTTTGTGTCGGCCACTAGGGTCGCTTATCTTACTCACACAGTCAGCTACCTCATTGCGCCTCTTTTTTTCTTTGCGTCATGTGCTGTTTGGGGAGGGTTTTTTGGAAGGGACATCCTGCGTGACACTGCAGTGCCACTCCTAGATGGGCCCGGTGTTTGTGTCGGCCACTAGGGTCGCTTATCTTACTCACACAGTCAGCTACCTCATTGCGCCTCTTTTTTTCTTTGCGTCATGTGCTGTTTGGGGAGGGTTTTTTGGAAGGGACATCCTGCGTGACACTGCAGTGCCACTCCTAGATGGGCCCGGTGTTTGTGTCGGCCACTAGGGTCGCTTATCTTACTCACACAGTCAGCTACCTCATTGCGCCTCTTTTTTTCTTTGCGTCATGTGCTGTTTGGGGAGGGTTTTTTGGAAGGGACATCCTGCGTGACACTGCAGTGCCACTCCTAGATGGGCCCGGTGTTTGTGTCGGCCACTAGGGTCGCTTATCTTACTCACACAGTCAGCTACCTCATTGCGCCTCTTTTTTTCTTTGCGTCATGTGCTGTTTGGGGAGGGTTTTTTGAAAGGGACATCCTGCGTGACACTGCAGTGCCACTCCTAGATGGGCCCGGTGTTTGTGTCGGCCACTAGGGTCGCTTATCTTACTCACACAGTCAGCTACCTCATTGCGCCTCTTTTTTTCTTTGCGTCATGTGCTGTTTGGGGAGGGTTTTTTGGAAGGGACATCCTGCGTGACACTGCAGTGCCACTCCTAGATGGGGCCGGTGTTTGTGTCGGCCACTAGGGTCGCTTATCTTACTCACACAGTCAGCTACCTCATTGCGCCTCTTTTTTTCTTTGCGTCATGTGCTGTTTGGGGAGGGTTTTTTGGAAGGGACATCCTGCGTGACACTGCAGTGCCACTCCTAGATGGGCCCGGTGTTTGTGTCGGCCACTAGGGTCGCTTATCTTACTCACACAGTCAGCTACCTCATTGCGCCTCTTTTTTTCTTTGCGTCATGTGCTGTTTGGGGAGGGTTTTTTGGAAGGGACATCCTGCGTGACACTGCAGTGCCGCTCCTAGATGGGCCCGGTGTTTGTGTCGGCCACTAGGGTCGCTTATCTTACTCACACAGTCAGCTACCTCATTGCGCCTCTTTTTTTCTTTGCGTCATGTGCTGTTTGGGGAGGGTTTATTGGAAGGGACATCCTGCGTGACACTGCAGTGCCACTCCTAGATGGGCCCGGTGTTTGTGTCGGCCACTAGGGTCGCTTATCTTACTCACACAGTCAGCTACCTCATTGCGCCTCTTTTTTTCTTTGCGTCATGTGCTGTTTGGGGAGGGTTTTTTGGAAGGGACATCCTGCGTGACACTGCAGTGCCACTCCTAGATGGGCCCGGTGTTTGTGTCGGCCACTAGGGTCGCTTATCTTACTCACACAGTCAGCTACCTCATTGCGCCTCTTTTTATCTTTGCGTCATGTGCTGTTTGGGGAGGGTTTTTTGGAAGGGACATCCTGCGTGACACTGCAGTGCCACTCCTAGATGGGCCCGGTGTTTGTGTCGGCCACTAGGGTCGCTTATCTTACTCACACAGTCAGCTACCTCATTGCGCCTCTTTTTTTCTTTGCGTCATGTGCTGTTTGGGGAGGGTTTTTTGGAAGGGACATCCTGCGTGACACTGCAGTGCCACTCCTAGATGGGCCCGGTGTTTGTGTCGGCCACTAGGGTCGCTTATCTAACTCACACAGCTACCTCATTGCGCCTCTTTTTTTCTTTGCGTCATGTGCTGTTTGGGGAGGGTTTTTTGGAAGGGACATCCTGCGTGACACTGCAGTGCCACTCCTAGATGGGCCCGGTGTTTGTGTCGGCCACTAGGGTCGCTTATCTTACTCACACAGTCAGCTACCTCATTGCGCCTCTTTTTTTCTTTGCGTCATGTGCTGTTTGGGGAGGGTTTTTTGGAAGGGACATCCTGCGTGACACTGCAGTGCCACTATTAGATGGGCCCGGTGTTTGTGTCGGCCACTAGGGTCGCTTATCTTACTCACACAGCTACCTCATTGCGCCTCTTTTTTTCTTTGCGTCATGTGCTGTTTGGGGAGGGTTTTTTGGAAGGGACATCCTGCGTGACACTGCAGTGCCACTCCTAGATGGGCCCGGTGTTTGTGTCGGCCACAAGGGTCGCTTATCTTACTCACACAGCGACCTCGGTGCAAATTTTAGGACTAAAAATAATATTGTGAGGTGTGAGGTATTCAGAATAGACTGAAAATGAGTGGAAATTATGGTTTTTGAGGTTAATAATACTTTGGGATCAAAATGACCCCCAAATTCTATGATTTAAGCTGTTTTTTAGGGTTTTTTGAAAAAAACACCCGAATCCAAAACACACCCGAATCCGACAAAAAAAATTCGGTGAGGTTTTGCCAAAACGCGGTCGAACCCAAAACACGGCCGCGGAACCGAACCCAAAACCAAAACACAAAACCCGAAAAATTTCCGGCGCTCATCTCTAATTGCATGCAATATCTCACAAGTGTATGGGCTACATAAGTTCTTTTCAAGGGCCCTACTCACTGGCCGACCCGCCGCCGAGCTGCCCGACGGCGGATACGGCCGACGAGCGACCCGGCGGCGGGGGGGGGCAGTGACGGGGGGAGTGAAGTTTCTTCACTCCCCCCGTCACGCGGCTGCATTGAAGTGCAGGCAAATATGGACGAGATCGTCCATATTGGCCTGCATGCACAGCCGATGGGAGACCAGCGATGAACGAGCGCGGGGCCGCGCATCGTTCATCGCTGGAGTCTCCACACTGAAAGATATGAACGAGTTCTCGTTCATTTATGAACGAGATCGTTCATATCTTTCAAAAAATCGGCCAGTGTGTAGGGCCTATAACAGCTGTTTTCAATTATGATGTCAGAGGTGTTCCTTAAACAATCTCTGCCACCCTTTTGTACTATTTATTCAATTGCCTGGCATGGTCGCATTGGATGCAACCATAACCAGGAAGTGCCTTACCTGACCTGTTCACACAGAATGCGTCCAGTCATATAAACAGTGTTAGCAGCAGCAGGGAAGGGAGACTTCCAGCCGCTGCTGCTCTTAGGTGTACCTTCCAGTCCTTCTGCCTCCCTGCACTATCCCCTGTGTCTGCCGTGCTGCCGATCATTGCTGATCAGTCAGCACAGCAGGACCCCCCCACCCTGCGGCTGAAGACAATAGTAGCCGCTGGGGAAGTGTAAATGAACCCCCCCAATTCCCCCCGTGTACCTAGTGGCTGTCTGAGCTATTAAAATGAAAGTTGTGATGGTCGGGATGTTTTCGATGTTCCCAACGGTGCCAAACAATGTTCCGATATTTGGGGAGGGACGTATTTTTTTACAAATACAAAAAAAAATTCTCTTCCCCCCCTGCCTGCACACATTATCACCGCGCTCCCCCCCCCCCCCCCCCCCTGCCGGCACCCGCGACAACCACTGCCCTGGATCACAGCAGCAATGGAGGCAGAGCAGGATCAGGAGGACCGGTGTAGCGGATCAGCCCTGCTGCTAATTCCTGTAAGATAGTCTTTCTCTTCAGTGCTGACAGTCTGTTCATGCCAACAGTGCTGCATTATTATATTAGGTCTGCCCCCCTGCGATCGTATATAAAGGACCCCTGTATAGTGTGTGTGTGTATGTTCCCCTGTATAGTGTCAGTGTATGTGTGTGTATGGACCCCTGTATAGTGTCAGTGTGTGTATGGACCCCTGTATAGTGTCAGTGTATGTGGGTGTATATGGACCCCTGTATATTGTCAGTGTGTGTGTGTATATGGACCCCTGTATAGTGTATGTGGACCCCTGTATAGTGTCAGTGTATGTGTGTGTGGACCCTTGCATAGTGTTAGTGTATGTGTGCGTATGGACCCCTGTATAGTGTCAGTGTATGTGGACCCATGTATAGTGTCAGTGTGTGTGTATATGGACCCCTGTATAGTGTGTGTGTGTGTGTGTGTGTGTGTGTGTGTGTGTGTGTGTGTGTATAAGGAACCCTGTATAGTGCCAGTGTGTGTGTGTATATGGACCGCTGTATAGTGTCAGTGTATGTGTGTGTAAGGACCCCTGTATAGTGTCAGTGTGTGTGTGTGTGTGTGTGTGTGTGTGTGTGTGTGTGTAAGAACCCCTGTATAGTGTCAGTGTATGTGTGTGTGGACCCTTGCATAGTGTTAGTGTATGTGTGCGTATGGACCCCTGTATAGTGTCAGTGTATGTGGACCCATGTATAGTGTCAGTGTGTGTGTATATGGACCCCTGTATAGTGTATGTATGTGTGTGTGTGTGTGTGTGTGTGTGTGTGTGTGTGTGTGTGTGTAAGGACCCCTGTATAGTGCCAGTGTGTGTGTGTGTATATGGACCGCTGTATAGTGTCAGTGTATGTGTGTGTAAGGACCCCTGTATAGTGTCAGTCTATGTGTGTGTGTGTGTGTGTAAGAACCCCTGTATAGTGTCAGTGTATGTGTGTAAGGACCCCTGTATAGTGTCAGTGTATGTGTGTGCATGGACCCCTGTATAGTATCAGTGTATGTGTGTGTGTGGACCCCTGTATAGTGTTAGTGTGTGTGTATATGGACCCCTGTATAGTGTCAGTGTATGTGTGCATATGGACCCCTGTAGGGTGTCAGTGTATGTATGTATGAACCCCTGTATAGTGTGTGTGTGTGTGTGTAAGGACCCCTGTATAGTGTCAGTCTGTGTGTGTGTGTGTGTGTGTGTGTGTGTGTGTGTGTGTGTGTGTAAGGACCCATGTATAGTGTCAGTGTATGTGTGTAAGGACCCCTGTATAGTGTCAGTGTATGTGTGTGGTGTATGTGTGTGTATTGGCCCCTGTATAGTGTCAGTGTATGTGTGTGGTGTATGTGTGTGTATGGACCCCTGTATAGTGTCAGTGTGTGTGTACATGGACCCCTGTATAGTGTCAGTGTATGTGTGTGTAATGGCCCCTGTATAGTGTCAATGTGTGTGTATGGACCCCGGTTTAGGGTCAGTGTATGTGTGTGTATGGACCCCTGTATAGTGTCATTGTGTGTGTGTATGGACCCCTGTATAGTGTCATTGTGTGTGTGTGTGTGTGTGTGTGTGTGTGTGTGTGTGTGTGTGTGTGTGTGTGTGTGTAAGGACCCCTGTATAGTGTCAGTATATGTGCGTGTATGAGAATTCAGCCATCATTCTAATTACAATTTAAGGGGCATCATTTTTTTATTTGCCCTGGGCGCCTTTATCCCTAGTTATGCCTCTGCCCTCTTCCTGTTATCCAGTGTCTCCCTGTCACCCACTATCTACCTGTCACCCTCTATCACAGTGTCACTCAATGTCTCTCTGTCACCCACTATCTCCCAGTCACACACTACATCCCTGTCTCCTCTGCATCCCCAGTCACCCACTAACTCCCTGTCACTCACTGTCTGTCACACTCTATGATCATGTCACCCACAATCTCCCTGTCACCCCTGCATCACCAGTCACCTCTATCTTCACAGGGGGTGTTTAGGGGCAGACCATTGCCTAGGGAAACAAAATAGTTAGGAACAGAGGTGCAATCCAAACTTTAATCGTTTGGGCTTTATCGTTCACACAACGCAAGCCACGCATCGGTAATGATGTCATTATGTCAACCCCCTTTTTATCCCCTTAGGGGAGGTCTGTTATATATATATACAATATGTAAATATTTTCATGTGTGCATATTCAGTGTGTATATGTATGTATATATACAGGTTGATTATCCCATATCCAAATATTCAGAAATACAGGTTGAGTATCCCTTATCCAAAATGCTTGGGACCAGAGGAATTTTGGATATCGGATCTTTCTGTATTTTGGAATAATTGCATACCATAATGAGATATCATGGTGATGGGACCTAAATCTAAGCACAGAATGCATTTATGTTTCATATACACCTTATACACACAGCCTGAAGGTAATTTTATCCAATATTTTTTATAACTTTGTGCATTAAACAAAGTGTGTGTACATTCACACAATTCATTTATGTTTCATATACACCTTATGCACACAGTCTGAAGGTCATTTAATACAATATTGTATTGTAACCAATGGTGGGAACTTTGTGGACAGCGGTGAGGTTACTTTCGGTCAACCGCTGTCCGCAAAGTTCCCACCTTGTGGTTCCAGCTGCTACTAAAAACAATATTCACATTTTTACAAAAAGGCTATCAGCCCCCCATCCGCCGCCCTTGGATGGGGGGGACAGCCTCGGGCTTCACCCCTGGCCCTTGGGTGGCTGGAGGGGGGGACCCCTTGATTTAAGGGGTTCCTACTCCTCCAGGGTACCCCGGCCAGGGTTGACTAGTTGGGTATGTAATGCCAGGGCCGCAGGGACCACTATAAAAGTGTCCCCCGGCTGTGGCATTATGTTCCTGGCTAGTGGAGCCCGGTGCTGGTTTCAAAAATACGGGGGACCCCTACGCTTTTTGTCCCCTGTATTTTTGGAACCAGGACCAGGCGCAGAGCCCGGTGCTGGTTGATTAAATATGGGGGAACCCCTGTCATTTTTTTACCCATATTTTTTCAACCAGGACCGGCTCAAAGAGCCCGAGGCTGGTTTTACTTAGGAGGGGGGGACCCCACGCATTTTTTTCCAGCAAATTTAACACTTTCCCACCCCTTCCCACTGATAAACATGCACGGATCTCATGGATCCGTGCATGCCTATCAGAACACGGTAAAAAAAAGCAGGTCTGTTTTTTTTAGCATTTTTTTACGATTTGTATTGTTTCACGGCAGTGTTTGGCTATTGCCGGCAGTGTTTGTGAATTACACTTTTTAGTAAATTACCGAGTTCTACCAAATAACAGGCGTATTTGACCGATGGTGTATTCATTCGTAATTTTTTTCTTTGAGTTCCAAAAAAATACGAATGCCCTCATCACTGCCGTGATTTGACTTTAGTAAATTCCCGAGATGACACTTTGAAGAAAAAACACCATCTCGGTCAAAATCGGGAGCTTAGTAAATTTCCACCTTTGTTTAATGCACAAAGTTATTAAAAATATTGGATAAAATTACCTTCAGGCTGTGTGTGTAGGGTGTATATGAAACATAAATGCATTCTGTGCTTAGACTTGTGTCCCATCGCCATGTTATCTCATTTAGGTATGCAATTATTCCAAAATACGGAATAATCCGATATCCAAAATACTTCTGGTCTCAAGCATTTTGTATAAGGGATACTCAACCTGTATATTTATTTATTTATTTATTTATTTTATTATCAGTTTCTTTCTTTTTTTCAATATATATTTTATTGAGGTTCAGAAAATATAACAATCAATATCAGAAGTAAACATAGTATCCATTCTAGTATAAAGACAAATAAGGTCTGAGACCTTCAAGTTGTGTGGACAACGGGATCTAAAATAAAACCTCACTTTTTCCATTTTCTAGTATAAAATAGAAGAACTGTAGATGACATTGTTATAGAAATCTTGGAAAAGCCATATCACAGAGCTATCTATCACCAATTTGTTACAGAAACAAAAATATAAACAGTATAAACCATACAACATACTAATACGTTCTCCCCGTTGGGGAACGAATAACTAAAAAAGAAACAAAAAACAAAAAGACAAACATATAAAAAACAGTACCTGCCAGGGCAAGGGGGTCGCATCCATGGAGACATCAGCAGAGCGAGAGAAAACATGTAGACAACGGAGAATCGTAGAAAGGGTGTAGAGGGAAAAGACGAGAGAAGCTAAGGGAGGCGGCAGCAAGTAATGCAGCAGTAGAGAGAGGAAAACCGGAAGAGCAAAGAAGTGGAGAGGATTACGTAGTTACGGGAGAGAAATGGGAGGGCTATCAGACAGAAGTTGGTATCCGTACCATGTGGTACCTTGAAAACTCTGCTTAACTGCCAGTTTTGTCAGGGTGGGCAATCTATTAATAAATCGTCCCCAACATTTAAACAATGCAGGAGTTAGTATTTCTTTATTTAGAGACGTTTCCAGCCAGTTCATTGTGAATAGGAAGAGTAGTCTAGAGGTAGCTAGTGGCAGTGTGTGTGTGGGTGGTGGTGGGGGGGGGTGTCGGAGATCCATTGCTGGAGAATGGCTTTCCTGCCTACCGCTGAGAGAATCACTATCAATTTCGTATCCTGAGAGGAAAGTTCAGGTTGATCCAGGATTGAAAGCGTAGACCTGACTCGAAGGCACCATTTATCTGTAGTTCAGCCCAAAATGCTTGAATGAGGGGGCAATGCCAAAAGCAATGCATAAGATCAGCTACTGGCGCAGAGCATTTCAAGCATTTTGCCGAGTCAGATAAACCCATCAAATGACTCCTCTTTGGGGAGATATAGGCTCTATGTAAATCTTGTAGGACATTTCCTGATATAAGCTAGCCGGAATAACTAGTAACTTACTATGAATTGGATCAGATTGGTGGGTATGATGTTGTTGTAGTATTGTAAGAATCTGTCCAGAATGCAGTCTTATTATGAGTGACCATGGTATTAGTTGAGCATGTCACCCAACGTGAGAGTTGTTTTCCAGGAAAGTGACAAATTAGAGGAATATAATGAGGTGAGGTAGCACTTGATTTGTGCAGTAAGTAGTGGCAGTGGAAAAGGAACAGACATTTAGGAATTGTTAGTATACAAAATATTGACTTTTGTGTCAAACTATAAGCATGTAAATAACCCCAATATAGTAACAGACTGATCAGATTAAAAATCTGGCAGAACGGTGGACAGAGTATCGTGTATGGACACTTTTTATCACTTCTCCTCCAAGATGTTCCTTATCCATCCTTATTCACTCTCTAAAATACCTAGATTTGGTTAGCTGTCCTCATATTTCATTAGCTCAGGACCAGGAGCAGTTGGTGGTTGCTTTATTTGTGGAGGAGCACCTGTTTTTCTCTGGAATCCAGACTCACTCAAGTGGCATCTATGACCACCAGCTGGAGTGGTTCCTACCTTTTTGCCAGGTGGGTTGTCCGTGCAGCAGTTCTGTCAGTGGTATGGCTAACTACGTCTTGTTCACTTTGGCGCCTGCCAGATTTATTACACATGTGCAATGCATCTGGCAGGGCCCACAGAAGCACTGACTTCTAGGGACTGCATCGGCTGGAACCCCTAGAAGATGGGTAGGACTCGCGGGAAGGTAGAAGAGTGGCTTCCCATTGGAAGCACTCTCTGCTAATTGCGGTCTGGACCTGCAGTCCCAAGGGGGGGAAAACACCTCCTCTGAGTCTTCCTGTCTGGTTGTGATTAGCAGGGAGCACTTCTAACAGAAAGCCACTGCCAGAAAACATTCAGTAGTGTGGTAGATTGTTCTTGGGCGGGAAGGGGGGGGGGGGGGGAGTCGCCTGCAGCACCTAGGTAAAATCTGCCACTGATCCCCATTATTTGGCACAAAATTGTATCATTGCTTTCTTCCTCACCTACAATTGCCTGCTGCACTGAAATCTCAGGATGCTGTCTGACTGAACTGCTTCACTGGTACGGTGTCTTTGGTTCCTGTGTTAGTGTTCGCCGCCATACTGTAATATGCACCTCCAGGGAGCTGCTTTGTTTTTCTTGTGGAAATCTGGTGGACGCAGAGGCCGCCCCCCCTTCTGGCCCTGTGCTTTGGATGATCCATGGAACTTGCCGCACTACCTGTGCATATGCTGAGCTGATCTGCTAGTGAAAAATCAATATCAGCAATGTAGATTATTGTAGAATTTTTTAGGGGTTTACCACTCCATCGCAGTATTTTTCTTGTATTGGCCAGGCTCCCACTAAAATACAGCTAAGCTCTCAGGTGATCACCTCCATCTCTACTCAGCTATTTCTGTAGCAGGGGAGATGCAATCCATCAACTCTAACAGGCTATTACAGTGCTTTCAACGGTGGCAGTCCTCACTAGCTGGGATTCTTCTGCACAAGCTTTCCCATGAATAGGTAAACCTATCTAACAGGGATCACCAAGGTACAAATACTGCCACAGTCCTTCTACTTTCACCATTTCAGTTTAGTGGTAGGTTCAATTTCATTTAAAAAATTCTTTATAATGCTTTCATCATTTTATTTTTCTTTAAACCCTTTTTTTAGATTATTTTCCAGCAAATGGACTGAAAACCAAAATTTCCTTTTCCATCTTGCAGTTGGAACCGGCTAGCTTGGTCATTCATGCGTATATATCTGGAGCCAGACTCGGCTAAGTACTATGTAAACCCTTACTGCTGCTGACCTACCTAGTAATAGTTTATCAATAAGTTAAAGCTTCAGGAGCTATCTTCTCGCTGCATTCCCAGACTTGTATCCTATTGTTAATAATCAGGGGGGTCATTCCAATCTGATCGTAGCTGTGCTAAATTTAGGACAGCTACGATCACTTACACTGGCATGCGGGGGGGACGCCCAGCACAGGGCTAGTCCGCCCCGCATGTCAGGCCGCCCCCCGCACAAGTACAAAAGCATCGCACAGCGGCGATGCTTTTGTACTTGAAGAGTAACTCCTGGCCAGCGCAGCTCCTGCGGCTGGCCCGGGAGTTACTTGTCGCTGCCCGGGTCGCAGCCGCTGCGTGTGACGTCACGTAGCCACTGTGGCCCGCCTCCGCACGTCCGGCCACGCCTGCGTTGGACAAACTGCGCCCACAAAACGGCGGCCAAACGCTGCCATGCCGCCCCCTCCCGCCCATTGGCCGCCTCTGCCTGTCAATCTGGCAGAGGCGATCGCTAGGCAATGACAGCCATCGGCTGTCAGCCATGCACTGGCGCACTGCGGCGCTGGCGCATGCGCAGTTCTGACCTGACCGCTGTGCTATGAAGAACTGCAGCGAGCGATCAGGTCAGAATGACCCCCCAGGTCCGTAAGGCTTTCAGTTAACGCCACTGTAACTGAAATCTCCTGTTATGGAGAGTGCTGATCACCAGAAGTCCTGACAGTACATGAGTTCCAAGATCCTGCAAAGCTTTGTGAGCGGAGGGACCCGCCTTAAAGAACTATTATTGGGAATTGATTTAATAAAGCTCTTATAGAAAATTAAAATTGCCTTAAAGACAAATACTTTATTTTCTGTAGAAAATAAAATACATTTATAGATCAATAGCTCAATCAGCCACGAAACCTTGGACTTAGACTCCTCCATGTTTTACAAAAGTTTAGATTTTCGCAGACAGTCCCAATCTTTTATAGCCTAAATGCAATGGGATTTAAAGATTAGCAGGTATTCTGTGTGTAAAATATGTTCGTGGCTGGGGATGGTACTGTAGAGTATATCATTTTTATCTTGGAACTTTATTTGTTCTTTTGGGATTTAATGGTTTTGCAGTGGCCATGCATTTTCGTTAAAGCTTCTCGTTTACAGTTAACTGACGTTTTGTTTGATGATCAGACATATCTGTACCACATAACAGGTCTGTGGAATTATTCTTGCAAAAAGGAAATATATGGCTGCACAGTTTCTCAGGAACAGTGTTTGATTTTTCTGGGGAGAACAATTAAACGTAACACATAAATAATATGGCATGCTAGTTTCTTAACACAACCCCACATTGAAAATGTTGTTGGAGGGAGCATGGCTTGGCAGACAAAGTTGGCAGATGTGTTACCCTGCTGTTCTTTACCTTTGCCCCCCTAACTTGGGGGGTTATTCCGACCTGATCGCACGCTGCCAATTTTCGCAGCGCAGCGATCAGGTCACTACTGCGCATGCGTATGCACCACAATGCGCATGCACGTCATAAGGGTACAAAGCGGATCGTTGCTGTGTGATGGATTTAACGAAGAATCCATTCACACAGCCGATCGCAAGTAGACTGAAAGGAAGAAGGCGTTTATGGGTGTCAACTGACCGTTTTCTGGGAGTGTTCGGAAAAAGGCAGGCATGTCGAAGCGTTTGCAGGTCGGGTGCCTGACGTCAATTCCGGGACCGGACAGGCTGAAGTTATCGCAAGGGCTGATTAAGTTCTGAGCTACTCAGAAAATGCACAAACTATTTTTGTACTGCTCGGCTGCACATGCAATCGCACCCTTGCACAGCAAATATACACTCCCCAGTGGGCGGCGACTATGCGTTCGCACGGCTGCGAAAAGTAGCTAGCGAGTGATCAACTCTGAATGACCCCCTTGATCTTGATGTGGTCCTCCGCTCCTCGTTCAACCTGTCCAGGTTCTCTGCCCACTGGAGCCTACCCAGCTGGTTCTGGAAACCCCTGGGTTTACCTCACCAGTAGCCCCATTTTGAGGCCCTTACCTCTCCAGTGCACCTCTCCCGGCTCCTGACTACAGCAGGACCTCCAACAGCTTTCGCATCCTGCCATCTCTAATCCATTCTCCCCAGGAAGACAGGCCCCTGAGATACCACGAGGACTATCGATCTGATACATTCCATTCATGACTGCAAAATTCCTTCCTTCACAATGTCATTGAATGCCAAAAAGGTGTTTGACCGAATATCCTGACCGTTCTTTTCCTTGGGTCGATGGGCTTCTCTGGCAAATTATTATGTGGAATTTTGACCTTATATTGTTCCCCTTCTACCACCGTACAGGAACCCTGGAAAACATTGGCCCTCATTCCGAGTTGTTCGCTCGGTATTTTTCATCGCATCGCAGTGAAAATCCGCCTAGTACGCATGCGCAATGTTCGCACTGCGACTGCGCCAAGTAACTTTACTATGAAGAAAGTATTTTTACTCACGGCTTTTTCTTCGCTCCGGCGATCGTAATGTGATTGACAGGAAATGGGTGTTACTGGGCGGAAACACGGCGTTTCAGGGGCGTGTGGCTGAAAACGCTACCGTTTCCGGGAAAAACGCAGGAGTGGCCGGAGAAACGGTGGGAGTGCCTGGGCGAACGCTGGGTGTGTTTGTGACGTCAACCAGGAACGACAAGCACTGAAATGATCGCACAGGCAGAGTAAGTCTGGAGCTACTCTGAAACTGCTAAGTAGTTAGTAATCGCATTATTGCGAATACATCGGTCGCAATTTTAAGAAGCTAAGATTCACTCCCAGTAGGCGGCGGCTTAGCGTGTGTAACTCTGCTAAATTCGCCTTGCGACCGATCAACTCGGAATGAGGGCCATTGTGTATTGCGAGTAATTGCAGGTAATCACAGTTGTCTCTGAACCTACAGAGCCGGGAGTCAATACACCATGCAGCGCAAAAATAGGATTTTAATACCTACCGGTAAATCCTTTTCTCCTAGTCCGTAGAGGATGCAGGGGTCCACTTCAGTACCATGGGGTATAGACGGTTCCGCAGGAGCCATGGGCACTTTAAGACTTTTCAAGGGTGTGAACTGGCTCCTCCCTCTATGCCCCTCCTCCAGACCTCAGTATAGGAACTGTGCCCAGGGAGACGGACATTTCGAGGAAAGGATTTACTTATAATTTAATGGTGAGATTCATGCCAGCTCACCTCAACCATGCCGCACACATGGCATTCACCATAACACATGCCAACGGGCATGAACAATTGCAGCAACATGCTGAAAAAAACGAAAAAAAACATCTGTGTAACTACAAATTAACAACTGCAGGTAAAGTACGCACTGGGTCGGGTGCCCAGCATCCTCTACGGACTAGGAGAAAAGGATTTACCGGTAGGTATTAAAATCCTATTTTCTCATACGTCCTAGAGCAGGCATTCCCAACCACGGTCCTCAAGGCACACTAAGGTTTTAGTGATATCAAGGCTGCAGCACAGATGGTTAAATCAAAATAACTGAGCTACTAATTAAGTCACCTGTGCTGAAGCCTGGATATCACAAAAATCTGCACTGGTAGTGTGCCTTGATGACCGTGGTTGGGAATGCCTGTCCTAGAGGATGCTGGGGTCCACTTCAGTACCATGGGGTTATACCAAAGCTCCAGTACGGGCGGGAGAGTGCGGATGACCCTGCAGCACCGATTTACCAAACTTGAGGTCCTCATAGGCCAAGGTGTCAAACTTATAAAATTTAGCAAACGTGTTTGACCCTGACCAAGTAGCTGCTCGGCAAAGTTGTAAAGCCGAGACCCCCCCGGGCAGCCGCCCAGGATGAGCCCACCTTTCTAGTAGAATGGGCATTTACCGACTTCGGTATCGGCAATCCTGCCGTGGAATGAGCGTGCTGAATCGTCCCTCTGATCCAGCGGGCAATAGTCTACTTAGAAGCAGGACACCCAATCTTGTTGGGAGCATACAGGACAAACAGAGCCTCTGTTTTTCTTATCCGAGCTGTTCTTGCGACATAAATTTTCAAAGCTCTAACCACATCAAGAGACTTTGACTCAGTGAAAGTGTCAGTAGCCACTGGCACCACAATAGGTTGGTTCATATGGAAAGACGAAACCACCTTTGGAAGAAATTGTTGGCGAGTTCTCAACTCTGCCCTATCTTCATGGAAGATCAGGTAAGGGCTCTTTTGAGACAAGGCCCCCGACTCAGATACCTGCCATGCGAATGCCAAGGCCAAAAGCATCACACTTTCCAAGTGAGAAACTTCAATTCTATCTCCTGTAGAGGTTCAAACCAATCCGATTGAAGGAACTGCAACACCACATTAGGGTCCCATGGTGCCACTGGAGGCACAAATGGAGGCTGGATGTGCAGCACCCCTTTCACGAATGTCTGAACTTCTGGAAGGGAAGCCAATTGTTTTTGAAAGAAAACTGATTAGGCCGAAATCTGGACCTTCATTGAACCCAATCTTAGGCCCGCATCCACACCAGCCTGCAGAAAATGGAGAAAATGTCCTAACTGAAACTCCTCCGTAGGAGCCTTCTTGGATTCACACCAAGACAAATATTTTCTCCAAATACGGTGGTAATGTTTAGACGTTACTCCTTTCCTGGCCTGAATAAGAGTGGGAAAGACTTCCTTGGGAATACCCTTTCGGGCTAGGATCTGGCGCTCAACAGCCATGTCTTCAAACGTAGCCGCGGTAAGTCTTGATACACACACGGCCCCTGCTGCAGCAGGTCCTCGCGAGGAGAAAGAGGCCGAGGATCTTCTATGAGCAACTCCTGAAGATCTGGATACCAAGCACTCCTTGGCCAGTCTGGGGCAATGAGGATTGCTCGAACTCTTGTTCTTCTTATGATTTTGATAACTTTTGGAATCAGTGGAAGTGGAGGGAAGACATATACCGACCGAAACACCGACTGGATCACCAGTGCATCCACTGCTATTGCTTGAGGGTCTCTCGACCTGGAACAATATCTCTGAAGCTTCTTGTTGAGACGAGATGCCATCATGTCTACTTGAGGAACTCCCCAAAGACTTGTCACCTCTGCAAAGACTTCTTGGTGGAGGCCCCATTCTCCTGGATGGAGATCGTGTCTGCTGAGGAAGTCTGCTTCCCAGTTGTCTACTCCCAGAATGAAAATTGCTGACAGAGCTCTTGCATGCCTTTCTGCCCAGAGGAGGATCTTGGTCACCTCTGCCATTGCCGCTCTGCTTTTCGTTCCACCTTGACGGTTTATGTACGCGACTGCTGTTACACTGTCGGACTGGATCTGCACGGGTTGATCTTGAAGAAGATGTACCGCTTGTAGAAGGCCATTGTAAATGGCTCTCAATTCCAGAACGTTTATGTGAAGGCAGGTTTCCTGACTTGACCATTTTCCTTGGAAGCTTTTCCCCTGTGTGACTGCTCCCCAGCCTCGGAGACTTGCATCCGTGGTTACTAGGACCCAGTCCTGAATCCCGAACCTGCGTCCCTCTAGTAGGTGAGAACCTTGTAGCCACCACAGGAGCGAAATCCTGGCTTTGGAGGACAGGATTATCTTCCGGTGCATGTGTAGGTGGGATCCGGACCACTTGTCCAACAGGTCCCACTGGAAAACTCTGGCATGGAATCAGCCAAACTGTATGCCTCGTAGGCCGCCACCATCTTCCCCAACAACCAAATACATTGATGTATTGACACTCTTGTTGGTTTCAAAATCTGTTTGACCATTCTCTGTGTTTCCAGAGACTTTTCTACTGGGAGAAATACTTACTGTACTTCTGTGTCCAGTATCATTCCCAGAAAGGACAATCTTGTCGTCGGTTCCAATTGTGACTTTGGAAAATTCATGATCCAACCGTGTTGTTGGAGTACTGACAGGGAGAGTGCAATGTTCTGCACTAACCGTTCCCTGGATCTCGCTTTTATCAGGAGATCATCTAGGTAAGGAATTATATTGACTCCTTGTTGTCGAAGGAGGACCATCATCTCTGCCATCACCTTGGTGAATACCCTCGGTGCCGTGGAGAGCCCAAACAGCAACGTCTGGAACTGGTAATGGCAATCCTGTACTGCGAATCTCAGATAAGCTTGGTGAGGAGGATAAATGGGAACATGCAAATAAGCATCTTTTATGTCTACTGACACCATGAAGTCCCCTTCCTCCAGACTGGAAATCACTGCCCTCAGAGATTCCATCTTGAACTTGAACCTTTTGAGGTAGAGATTCAGATCTTTCAGGTTTAAAATTGGTCTGACCGAGCCATCCGGCTTCAGCACTACGAAAATACTTGAATAAAAACCTACTCCTTGCTGTGACAAGGGTACCAGTACAATGACTTGATCCTGACATAATTTTTGAATTGCAGCTGTTACTACTTCTCTGTCTGGAAGAGAAGCTGGCAAGGTCAATTTGAAAAATAGGGATGGGGGGACGTCTTGAAACTCCAGTTTGTATCCATGGGACACTATTTGTAAGACCTATGGGTCCAGGCCAGATTGAAGCCAGATCTGACTGAAAAGTTAGCGGACTCCCGCAAGGGAGCCCCCGCGTCATGCTGCAGATTTTGCAGAAGCAGGGGTTGATTTCTGCTCCTGCGATCCTGGAGACGCTGCAGAATTTTTCCCTTTTCCCCTTCCTCTACCTGCAAAGAAGGGGGAACCTTTGGCCTTTTTGTATTTGTTGGGCCGAAAGGACTGCATCTGAGAGTGATGTGTCTTTTTTGCCGGTGCAGGAGCATAAGGCAAGAATGTCGACTTACCTGCGGTAGCCGCAGAGACTAATGCATCCAGCCCATCTCCAAACAAGGCCTCACCTTTATACGGGAGAGCCTCCATATTTCTTTTGGAATCTGCATCAGCATTCCACTGGCGAATCCACAACGCCCTCCGAGCTGATACTGCCATGGTAGCGGCTTTTGAACCCAAGAGTCCGCTATCTTTCATGCCTTCTAGCATGTATGCAGCAGCGTCTGTGATATGACCTAACGTTAGGAGCATCTCGTCTCTATCCATAGTGTCAATTTCTGATGACAGGTTATCGGACCATTTTTCGATAGCCCTCCTCACCCATGCGCAAGCAATGGTGGGCCTGAGCAATGTACCATTGGCCACATAAATAGATTTCAACGTAGTCTCCTACTTGCGTTCTGCTGGCTCCTTCAGTGAAGCCGTCGCAGGTGCAGGGAGAATCACCTTTTTAGTTAACCTTGACAGGGCACTGTCTAATACGGGGGGTGACTCCCACCTTTTCCTGTCCTCTGCCGGGAAAGGATAAGCAACCTGAATCCTTTTGGGAACCTGAAATTTCTTTTCAGGGTATACCCAAACTCCCTCAAATAAGGTATTTAGCTCATGAGAAGGAGGGAAAGTTACATTAATTTTCCTTTCTTTATAAAAATAAGCCTCCTGAGGTACAGGAGGGGCTTCCGTAACTTCCAAAACTTCCTTTATAGCAACAATCATGTATTGAATGCTTTTTTCCAATTTAGGATCTATCCCCCTGGAATCACTATCGTCGACACAGGAATCAGAGTCCGTGTCGGTATCAGTATGTACTATTTGTGCAAATGGTCTCTTATGTGACCCAGAGGGGTCGCCTATGGACTATGAGAGCGTGGCTTGACACAGCATGGTGTAGGCATCTTCCTGCCAGAGCTCCTGCGTGATCTATCTCCTGTTTCCCTGGTGTTCTGTAGCTGAAAATTTCTGCAAGAGTGCAGTACCCCCCTCTGCTCCTGCAGTGTGAATTTGTGGATCATCGGTGCCAAGAGTCCTAACTTACTGGCTGGTGAAGTCTGTGAGTGGATCCTGAGGCAGACTCTGCTCTCAGTGTGGCTGTTGCTCCTGCTGCAGCTCTGCCCTCACTCAGCTGCTGGGGCCAGTGTGCTCAGGGCTGGTGAGCTTGTATTATACACAGCACACATTCCACTGCCTGTCCCCTTCTCCCCTGGTGCGGATATTACTGAGCACATAGGATTACAGAGACAACACTCCCTGTGAATTTGGTACAGAGCTTTAACTATAACCGTAGTGCAGGGAAGAGCACTGTATGCCTGGCTCCCTCTCACCTCTAGAACACATTTGCTGGACTCACACGCCTGCATTCTTTGGATGAGCCGAGCTCCTGTGTGTATAACTCTGCTCCCTTTCTACCAGTGGATCTTCCTCTTGCTCCTACAGTATATTGCTTCTTCACCCTGAAGCCATGTTTACTCCTGTTCATACCTCTGGACATTCGGTCTCAATCATCCTGAAGACTATCGTGGAATCCGAGCAAAGGGTTCTTAATATGTTTGGAGTAGAGACTGTTGCAGTAACTGGTTCTCCTGTGGGGTCCACCTGCCCGCCGATGCTGCTACCTCGGAACCTTTGGGGGAGCTTGTATCTGTGGGGCCTGCCGCTCTGCTACAGTCGATGCTTAATGCTGGAGGTTCCTCCGACGAACGCATTGTGAACAAAATGGGGGAGTTGCGGATTCTTCCTGCGCATATTCACCGTTATTTGCAGTGGGTGATGGCGCGTGGGAGGTCGGTGACTGCCTCCATCTCATCGTTGGTGACTGTATGGACCTCCATTGCAATTTTCTTTGAGGGTCCGCAGTGTGACCTCCTTGATAATGGGGGAGAACGGTATTGTATCATTTCGCAGTTAATTGTGATGTTTGGGAGAGGGATGGTTCTCCATTCTACATTTACCGTGGAACTATGGCCTATCCTCTTATCTATCTGGCTAATGCTGTGCATTATGGTTGCTGGCTCCACTACCTTCCTGACTACTGTTCGTGTACCGCTAAATGACTTGATTCCAGAGTGGGCTTATCCTCCGGACTGATTTTCTTTCTTTCCAAGTCTGTATAATACCTCACTGGTTACCGGGTCCTTGGCTGTATTCTATTTTACTGTTGATACTTTCTTAAATACTATGTTCTATTCTGTTTTTTGTATGTCTTACCATTGATATAATTTCGTTATTTGATGGTTCTAAGATATGTTTTATTTGACCATCGCTTATTTAAGGGTTACATAACCCTGTATACTGTTGTATCTGTAGGGTGCTACCAGCACTATTCCTTATATTTCCGGGTCGCTTATCATATCTCCATATTTGCATATTCATTTTCTTATTTTTTATTCTCATATGAGGGAGATCTACTCTATTTACTGTTCGGCCATATTTCTTCTTTTTTTTTTTATTTGCCCCAGTCACTTATTTTTTTCATTTATCCTGGTATTAGGGAAGGGAGGGAGGGGGGTGTTAGACAGTTAGGTCACGTAGTTTAATGGGGGGGGGGGGATTTGGGGATCCAGGTATACCTAGGTTGGGGATAGGCTATACAGGGTGGGGGGTTTTGAGGTGGTTTGTTTTGGGGGGTTTTGTTTTTTGTTCTGTATAGTAGGGTTTTTTTGTTTTATCTCTATGAGCAGCAGAGGTCTTAGGATTTTGATTATTTGTTATCTTTTTTTTTTTTTTTTCTGTATACTCAGGCAGGTGTTTTATCTATAGTTTGCAGTGCCAATACTTTTGTATTTTTCTACGCCTCATGGGTCAGTCTTTTTTTATTTTATTTTATAATTTTATCCTCAATGTGTGAGCTCACATGGCGCCTGTGGGCTCTTACTCTTACTGCTTATTGCTATAATGTGGGGCGTATTGTATATCCTGTACTATTAGACGTGTACTGCAATTGTATTCTGTGTCTCCTGTCTGACCGTACTTCTGGATGCATCCTGCATACTTTACTATACCTGCCGGTATTGTTTGTTTTATATGTATACTTTTTTTTATTTATTTTTTATTTCGTATTATTCTTTTTGGGATGTTAGCTTAAAACTTTCAATAAAAAATACGCAATTTAAAAAAAGAAAAAGCAGGACTATAAAAAATCACATCTTCCACTGATTTTCTCCAGCTTTCTGCATGAGACACAGACTTATCCAATCTCTTTCTGATATGATTCACACTATCACATAATTCTTTTACCCATTCAGGCTCGTGGTGTTCCGGCAACGCCACCACATTACAACTCTGTGTCCCTATAATGGCTCCCTCAGGGGAAGAGCTCCCTGCCTCAGACATGTCACATCCGTGCACAACCACACCACAGACACTCCGGGACTTATAGGGGACAGACCCACAGTAAAATCTGTCAGAATTACACAGATAGGATTTGCCAGTTCACAACCCAGCGCCAGTAACACAATGTCTGTGAACACAAAATGCCCACTGACATGCAGCGCTTTTATAATGTTAATCACACAATTATATAGCACCAAATTCACTGTGGCCCCCCCTGTTTTGCACCCTGATATTTGTTCAGCAGTGGAGGAGGACCAGCGTTCTTCTCTGCAGCCTGGAAGGAGAGATAATGGTGCTGAGCAGTGTGCTGGCTGACTGAGGAGGAAGCCCCGCCCCCTCAATGGCGTGTTGCCAGCAGTTCTCCCTGAAAATAAAAAACCTAACATAAGTCTTTTCAGAGAAACTCAGTAGAGCTCCCCTGAAGTGCATCAAGTCTGCCTGGTCACATTTTCTAAACTGAGGTCTGGAGGAGGGGCATAGAGGGAGGAGCCAGTTCACACCCTTGAAAAGTCTTAAAGTGCCCATGGCTCCTGCTGAACCGTCTATACCACATGGTACTGAAGTGGACCCCAGCATCCTCTAGGAAATACCTAGCATGTGTCAGCTGCCAGGTCCCGTGCAACTCTGCTGACATTGGGCTTTTTTTCTTAAATGTGTCTTATTCACAACACAATGTGTTTAGGAAGCATTGATATATGACACTTGTATAATGTGTGTGACTGTGTCTGTATACAGAGCAGAACCTGTATTGGAAAAAAGTTGTGGCTGCAAGATTGTAGCACTTCGTGTACAGATTCAGAGACTCAGTTGCACACAGATATACAAGTGCCTAGTTTCATTATGTTGCAAATAAGATGCATTTGTCATTGAATGCCAAAAAGACGCCCAACACTAGAAGAATCTCACACAACCTGGCATGCCAACATCAGCTGTTTGGCGTGACTCCAGCAAAGATATATGAGAACACATCTGTAAGTAGGCGATCCTATCTCCTACTGTAGCACTTCTCATAGTCTTACACAGTAAAAGACAAATTGGCCCCTGCACGTGCTCATTAGAAATTTGGGCAGCCATCTTGGGGCAGGGCCTGAAGGCTCCATGAAGAACAGGAAGACTGGAGTCTGCATAGTAGCACATTACTCTTTCAAAACGTTACAGTATATAATTATGAAAGATAACTTAAAAATGTGTGGTGTGAATACTAACATTGCTGCAATCATGAAAACTGCTTTCACAGTATTCTTTTCTGATTACCTCAATATAGGTGTAACCCCCCCCTTTAGTGTGCGGTGTGATGCAAAGTGCTGGAAATGGCCCAATCCTTCTTCTCCTCAAGGGGAGGACAGAGCTCCCTCACTGCTACCTAGCTTTAGATGTCTCCCCAAAGGTGGGAAAATGAATATCTCTAATAGATTGTTTACCACACCCCCTGTTATGATGTCTACACTTGACTACACCCTCATTTTGGGTCCACAATTTGGCCACAACCCTTTTACTTTCTTTTTCATCCACTAGGGGTCACTGGAGTACTCTTGGGATATGGACCGCTTCCACAGGAAGAAGGCACTGAATAAATTAAATTTTGAAACTACACCTCCCCTCCATATCCCTGAATACCTCAGTGTTTTTTCTGTGCTCGACACAGTTAGAAGGCTTGTGGAGTTTGTCCACATTTCATGGAATTTTTTCTAAGTTTTTCTTTTTTCAACGATTTACCACATCCCTTCCCCCCTTCCAATAGGCGTGGGTCCGGGATAGTGAAGGCTACTTTAGCAGCTGTGGGTGTCGGACCTCTCTAAACAGAGCTCCCTCACTACCACGTGCAGGACTAAAACCTGCAGTAAAGGCTGGACGGAACTTACAGAGAAGCCCCGTCATAGCCCTCACCACAGGGTCCAGGTATGTTGAACGGGGCGGTCAGCTCATGCTGCCGCCCCACTGTGTGGGATACTGTATGTGTGTGTGTGTGTGTTTGGTCCCCCGCCGCTCTGAGCCGCGTCAGCCACATGGTTTTATGCATAGGCCGCTCCATGAGTAACTTTGCTGCCACAGTGATGTTCCCTGCACACAGAAATGTCAGGGTCACTGGATAAAAGCTCATGATTCAACTCTTATTGATAAAGGGAATACAGCAGCGCGGCATATGTAGTACAATAGGCTATGAAGTCTTTGTTAAAACAGGATACAAGTTATATGTGCAGGTTTGAGTGCAACATAAGATGTTTATTAAATCTGCCTACATAATTATAAGTCGGCACTTTGTGTTATACTGTGAGCATGGGGACATATTAACCATGCTTCCTGTTGTTTTTCCTGTTGTATTTCCAGAATTTCCTGTGTTACATCTCTCCTCCATTGAAGGCGCAGGGGTGTTAAGGGGAATTTGGGATCAGGCATATTGCTGGCGTGCACTGCACTTGGCCAGATATATATTTATAGAGACACCTTAGTGCTATTTACTGAGTCGCGCAAGTTGTCTGTCTTTGTATTTTTTGTATTGTCTGTCTGCATGAGTAAGACACCAGCAATTACTAATAAGCAGTTTCCCTGCCATGTCTAAAACATGGATATACACTCACTTCTCTTACTATTATTTATATCATAACTGTTTATAATGATATTATCCTAAAGTCTGCAAATCTGAATCATGGCCGTGGCAGCCAAATACTGGCTTTGTTCACTGTTGTAAAGTAAAATATGTTATAACAATTGGTCAGCACATGGTGCTTATAAAACAGTATCTGTAATTCACTTGGCCACACCACACTGGATACGCCCAATCTCATCTGATTTTGGAAGCTAAGCAGTGTTGGGCCTGATTAGCCACCTGGGAGTACAAGGTGCTGTAGGTATTTTTTAATCTACAACCACACCACACTGGATACGCCCAAACTCATCTGATTTTGGAAGCTAAGCAGTGTTGCATATTGTTTGCCATCTGGGGAGACTGGTGATCCAACTAGATTGCATACTGATGCATGCTAGTTTAAACTGTTAAAAAAAAAAGATACATTCTGGTAGCTCAGTTTGGGCTTACACTATCAATATAAACCTACCATAGGTTTTACAGTCATGATAGCTCTCCAGAGGCCGCTCCCAAGAGCGCGCTCCCGGCGCCGGCCACTAGATAGGGCCCATTAACTAAGCTGTGGTTATGCAGCAGTCATCTCAGGTTTTAAGCCTGTGTGAGGTCACATTTAGTTTCAGACTTCTAAAAATTATTATATCTCTGTATCAGGATGTATCTGGATATATGGGTATATAATATATATGTGTATGTATGCATATATGAAATATATATATATATATATATATATTTATTAAGGTCTGAGTATGTGTGAATATACATTGTTGTATGTATGTGTAGATATATTTATATATATATATATATATATATAATATGCTGACATTAAAAATCTAGTTTTGCAGTAAGCAAGACTAATGGGTCAGCACACAGTGCTTATTAAACAGTATCTGTTGAGCACTGCAAACATGGTGAGTTCAGGCTCACCTGCAGCAGCTTTGCTTATTGTTTTTACAGGTGGCTCTGTAGCCAAGTGGTTAGGCTTCCCGGCCACAGTGAACATTGTGATTGCATGGACACTGGTTCAGATCCTGGTTTAACAGGTGTTTAAAAAAAACATTAAAAAAAAAAACATGGTAGGACACCATTTTTTAACGTTACTTCCTGGTTCTTTCCCGGAGGTTGCTGCCCTACAACACTTAGGGGTATATGCAATTGCGGTCGAATTTCGGGAATTTTTCGCCAAAAAAAAAAAAAATCGACAATGCAGTACTTTCCGACGAAAAAACGGACTTTCAAAATTCGACTTTTTGAAATTCGACTTTTGACAAATTCGACTTTTTTGCAATGATACACATGCTGCAATTCGACCAAAGTCTATTCAATGGAAGTTTGGAAATTCGACAACAGTGCTTTTAGACAGTAAATTCGTCATTTTCAATTCGCCACACTTTGGAGGGTGAAACTAATAAAAAAAATTTAAAACATGTTTTTTTTGGGTTTTTTTTGCTTGGTAATATCATATCTATTTATATTAGAAGGGATTAGGTACTTGGTTTGTCTTTTTTAGAGGCACAAGTATTATTTATAATTTTTTAAAAATAATATTTTTTATTTTTTTTTATTTTTTTGGATGGAATGGTAAAATCCCTGAAAAAAATGGCGTGGGGTCCCCCCTCCAAAGCATAACCAGCCTCGGGCTCTTTGAGCTGGTCCTGGTTCTAAAAATGCGGGGGGGGGAAATTGACAGGGGTTCCCCCGTATTTTTAAAACCAGCACCGGGCTCTGCGCCTGATGCTGGTGCAAAAAATACGGGGGACAAAAAGAGTAGGGGTCCCCCGTATTTTATACACCAGCATCGGGCTCCACTAGCTGGACAGATAATGCCACAGCCGGGGGTCACTTTTATACAGCGCCCTGCGGCCGTGGCATTAAATATCCAACTAGTCACCCCTAGCCGGGGTACCCTGGGGGAGTGGGGACCCCTTCAATCAAGGGGTTCCCCCCCCCAGCCACCCAAGGGCCAGGGGTGAAGCCCGAGGCTGTCCCCCCCATCCAAGGGCTGCGGATGGGAGGCTGATAGCCTTGAGAAAAATGTCAGAATATTGTTTTTTCCAGTAGTACTACAAGTCCCAGCAAGCCTCCCCCGCAAGCTGGTACTTGGAGAACCACAAGTACCAGCATGTGGGAGAAAAACGGGCCCGCTGGTACCTGTAGTTCTACTGGAAAAAAAATACCCAAATAAAAACAGGAGACCGACACCGTGAAAGTAAAACTTTATTTCATACGTCGACACACACATACTTACCTATGTTCACACGCCGACATCGGTCCTCTTCTCCAAGTAGAATCCAGGGGTACCTGAAAAGAAAAGATAAATACACTCACCTCATCCATGGTCCAGAGGTAAATCCACGATCTTGTCAAAAAAACAAACCGGACACCCGTACCACACGGACTGAAAGGGGTCCCATGTTGACACATGGGACCCCTTTCCACGAATGCAGAGAGACCCCCCCCGTGACAGCTGTCACTGAAAGGTCTCGTAAGCCAATCAGCGAGCGCAACGTCCTTGCACTCTGCTGATTGGCTCTGTGCGCGTCTGAGCTGACAGCGCATCGCAAAGCCTCTCCATTATATTCAATGGTGGGAACTTTGCGGCTAGCGATGGGGTCACCCGCCGGTCAGCGGCTGACCGCGGGTAACCCCACCGCTGACGGCAAAGTTCCCACCATTGAAAGTAATGGGAGAGGCTTTGCGATGCGCTGTCTGAGGTCACACGCGCACAGCCAATCAGGTGAGCGCCACGGAAGTAGCGCTTCCTGATTGGCTGAAGGGACCTCAGTGACAGGAGTCACTTGGTGTCCCGGCATTCGGGGAAAGGGGTCTGATGTGTAAACATGGGACCCCTTTCAGTCCGGCATGGTACGGGTGTTCGTGTTTTTTTTTAACAAGTACGTGGATTATCTCCCGGACACTGGATTGAGGTGAGTCTAATTTTTTTCACAGGTACCTCGGATCATCGGAGACTGTGGCAGTCGGCGTGTCAACATAGGTAAGTATGTGTGTGTCGGCAGTGTGTAATAAAGTCGTACTTGTCAAGGTGTGTGTCTCCTGTTTTTATTTGGGTATTTTTTTTCCAGTAGTACTACAGGTACCAGCGGGCCCGTTTTTCTCCCGCATGCTGGTACTTGTGGTTCTCCAAGTACCAGCTTGCGGGGGAGGCTTGCTGGGACTTGTAGTACTACTGGAAAAAAACAATATTCTGTCATTTTACTCAAGGCTATCAGCCTCCCATCCGCAGCCCTTGGATGGGGGGGACAGCCTCGGGCTTCACCCCTGGCCCTTGGGTTGCTGGGGGGGGGACCCCTTGATTGAAGGGGTCCCCACTCCCCTAGGGTACCCCGGCCAGGGGTGACTAGTTGGATATTTAATGCCACGGCCGCAGGGCGCTGTATAAAAGTGACCTCCGGCTGTGGCATTATCTGTCCAGCTAGTGGAGCCCGATGCTGGTGTATAAAATACGGGGGGACCCCTACTCTTTTTGTCCCCCGTATTTTTTGCACCAGCATCAGGTGCAGAGCCCGGTGCTGGTTTTAAAAATACGGGGGATCCCCTGTCAATTTTCCCCCTGCATTTTTAGAACCAGGACCAGCTCGAAGAGCCCGAGGCTGGTTATGCTTTGGAGGGGGGACCCCACGCCATTTTTTTCCGGGTTTTTCCCCGTTTTTTTAATTTGCGGCAAAATCTGGCAAATCGGCCGTTTTTCGCCCGCGGGACTGTCGAATCCGTTTTTCATTGAATATGGTGAATTCCGGCAGCCACCTGCCGGAATTCACCTGTCGAATTGTGTCGAATTAAAAAACGGCGATAATTTGCCGCAATTCGCCGTGAATTGCATATACCCCTTAGCCTCTGGAGTAGCGGGGTGTTGTTAGGAGTTTCATTTATTGATTGTTTTTGTACAGCATGACTCTACAGGTAGATACACTATTGCTGGTAACCACATGCACAGTAATACAGGTTTATACACACGTTACTTCCGTGGTGTACTTACTGGTTGGGGTACATGATCACTAAGTCTAATGCATAGTCAAACAAGCAGCTTCGCTGCAAAGTCGGTCACACAGTGTGTCGGACAAATACGAATCTGGGCCAGTGGCGCAATGTATAACGCATCTGACTACGGATAACAAGATTGTAGTTTGTCTCCTACCTGGCTCGTTTAAGTTGCCGTGATCGTATAGTGGTTAGTACTCTGCATAAAAACTGCACAGACAAACCCTTACCGGTCCTCTTTGGGGGGAATGCGGGGGCATGTACTGCCTGAAAAAAAAAAAAATATTTTTTTTTTTTTACTGTTTCAGTTAGATTGTTGCGGTCGATTTACCGCCAGCCCTCATAGCACCAGGCCAGTACATCAGGTTCTCAGCGAAGGCTGAACAATTTTCAATGAGAGACAATTGCAATTATTGGGTGTTTAACTACCTATCGGAGTGTACCCTACACAGCAGTAGGGCTGTTGCTTCGCCCTGCTTTGGTAAGGGTTTGAGGTAACAAGGCTGTAGTGGCAGGACACTCCAGTTCAGGTTTGCCCTAAATAAAGACCACCTTACACTTCTTGCTGCCTACAGCTTCGTTGGACGTTGGCAGTTGGTTCTTGCGTTTTCAGCTTCGCTAGTGGCGCATAACGTCCACTTTGGCTACATTCCTAACAGGCGGAGTCGGATTCCAAACGAGATAGATCGCAGACCAAGTGGGTGGGAAAATCTGATTTCCTACCATTGTCTACGCGAATTCCTGAATGATTCCGTCTCAACGACTTCAATTCCTAGGTATGATTCTCGATACGGTAAATCAAAGAATTTACCTACCCGAACAGAAAGTACAGGTCATTCGTCATCTGGTACAATTAGTGCTCAAGCCACGAACAGTCTCGGTTCATTTGTGCATTCGCCTATTAGACACAATGGTGGCGGCTTTCGAAGCGCTTCAGTTCGGAAGAATTCACTCACGTCCTTTTCAGTTGGATGTGCTCGCACAGTGGTCGGGCTCGCATCTGCAGATTTACCGCAGGGTGAGGTTGGCTCCAAGGGCCAGAGTGTCTCTACTCTGGTGGCTCAAAGTACAGAATCTAACCCTAGGGAAACGGTTCGGCACCTGGAATTGGATAATTCTCACGGCGGACGCGAGTCTCAGAGGTTGGGGAGCTGTAGTTCAAAATTATCAGCTCCAGGGTCTCTGGGCAGGTCACGAAAGATTGCTGTCTATAAATGTCCTGGAACTCCGGGCAATTTACAATGCGCTACGACAAGCAGTGCACAGGCTGCAGGCTCAGGCTGTTCAGGTGCAGTCAGACAATGCGACGGCGGTCGCATATATCAACAAACAAGGAGGAACGAAAAGCCGTATGGCAATGCGGGAAGTAGCTTGAATCCTCTATTGGGCCGAGTATCACCAAATGATATTGTCGGCAGTAGTCACTCCGGGAGTGGACAACTGGGAGGCGGATTATCTCAGCCGTCGGAATTTTCATCCAGGAGAATGGGCATTAAATCCAGAAGTGTTTCACATGCTAGTCCAGAAGTGGAGTTACCCGCAGGTGGACCTGATGGCATCTCGCCACAATCATCAAACGCCCCAGGTCATGTCCAGAACGAGAGATCCAAAGGCAGTGGCGGTGGATGCTCTCACAATCACGTGGCCATACAGTCTCGTGTATCTGTTTCCACCGTTTCCGCTGCCCTCTCTGTGGCTAAAACGGATCAAAGAAGAGTCCGTCACAGTTATACTAGTGGCGCTTCTTTGGCCTCGGAGAGCTTGGTTCTCGGATCTCCGCGGTCTACTCGCAGTCGGTCTTTGGCCGCTCCCACTACGTTCGGACCTGTTACAGCAGGGTCCGTTCCTTTACCCCGATTTAGCACGGCCGCTTTTGACGGGGTGGCTGTTGAGACAGCACTCTCAAGAAGAGAGGGCATTCCAGAATCGGTTATACCAACCATGTTACGAGCTAGGAAGCCGGTTACGCAGCTCATTATTACAGAATTTGGCGTGCCTACGTAGGTTGGTGTGAAGCTCGGAAGTTTCCGACATCATCTTTTAAGTTATTCCGTGTCTTGTTATTTCTACAGATGGGGTTAGATGGACGTCTGAGTTTATCCACACTAAAAGTGCAGATATCGGCGTTGTCAATTTATTGTCATAGTAGATTGGCCCTATTGCCGTCGGTTCACACCTTTATGCAGGGTGTCCTCAAAGTTCAGCCTCCATTCACTCCACCTACTGCGCCATGGGACTTGAATCTGGTTTTTAGATTTCTTACAGTCTTTTTATTTTTGAACCCTTACAACAAGTGGATATTTAATTTCTCACTTGGGAAAACAATTTTTCGTTTAGCCTTAGCGTCAGCAAGGCGTGTTTCAGATTTGGGTGCTTTGTCGTGCAAGCCACCGTATTTAGTGTTTCATGATGACAGAGCGGAACTTCGGACGAATTCCGCTTTTCTACCAAAGGTAGTGTCATCTTTTCACATCAATCAACCAATAGTAGTTCCTGTGTTAACAGGAGTCTCTGGTAGGTTGGATGTGGTACGCGCATTACGCATTTATGTATCCCGAACGTCGACAGTTCGTAAGACGGATACGTTGTTTGCTCTCTATGATGCTGCCAAGATGGGTTGGCCAGCTTCTAGGCAGACCTTATCCAGTTGGATTAAACTGACCATACGTCAGGCTTACCTTCATGCTAGGTTACAGCCGCCTTCATCAGTAACAGCTCATTCCACACGTGCTGTGGGAACGTCATGGGCAGCGAGTCGTGGAACTTCTACGACACAGCTTTGCCGGGCGGCTACATGGTCTTCGGTGCACACGTTTGTGCGCTTCTACAAGTTTGATACGTTTGCGGCATCAGCATCTAGCTTTGGCCGCCTAGTGTTACAGGTGCCAAACAGCTCTCCCGCCCACGGGGGAAACTTTGGTACGTCCCAAGAGTACTCCAGTGACCCCTAGTGGATGAAAAAGAAAATAGGATTTTGGTACTTACCAGGTAAATCCTTTTCTTTGAATCCATAGGGGGCACTGGACGCCCACCCAGAGCAGTTTACCTGGTTTGGGGTAGGTTCAGTAGATCTTATGGTAACACATTTTCACCGACTGGTTCAGATTAACAAGTTCTAATCGGTTATGGTGTCAACTGTTTAGTTGTCAGTAATGTTGTGTCAACTTTATTGTTGTTCGTTATGTTATATGTAATTCTCCATTGTCAACCTCTCTATCGCTCCTGTTCGGCTCAGTAAAAAACACTGAGGTACTCAGGGATATGGAGGGGAGGTATAGTTTCAAAATTAATTTATTCAGTGCCTTCTTCCTGTGGAAGCCGTCCATATCCCAAGAGTACTCCAGTGCCCCCTATGGATTCAAAGAAAAGGATTTACCTGGTAAGTACCAAAATCCTATTTTTACTTGCTATCCCCTCCCAGTGCCTCAGACTTGCAGTATTTTCAATAGGCAGTAACATTTAACACTTCAAGGTTTGTTATGTTATTAACATTGCCCCCTAGGGGGTGTTACACAGATGGAAGCTCAACTTTTCCTACTCTAGATACAGTAATAGAAATGGACATACAAACTAAGCTGTGTGATGTTCTGCAGAACTGTTAGGACTGTGAAGAAAAGTTATATCCGTTAAAACTGTAATTCTAGTATTGTCAAAACATATTCCAGACAGTCCTGAATTCTTGGACCCATAATGGGTGGAGCTTAGCCATTTAGGGCATCATTAAGCATGAACAGATAGGGCTTTGACCAATTTTGTCCTGATTTTGAAGGGATACTTTGGAGAGAGTTTACAAATGTTTATAAGTTGGTATATCATCTGCCCCTCAGTCATTTTACATTGTATTCATGAAATAGAAAGCAAGAAATGTCACATAATAGAGATAGCTTGACGATGTACTGTACATATGAACAGACAAATAATTCAGCAGAACATAGACTACATTATAGTACACTGGGCCTGATTCAGAGATGTATACAAGCCCAATGGTTTGTGTACATCTCCAATGGTGAGTGGGATGGTTTTAAGTACATGCAGAACCGGTTTTGCGTGATCGCACCCAGTGGCCCTTGAGCCGCATCCTGATTGACTTGGTGCTGGTGTTTGGAGATATGGTTGGGCAGAGCTGACCAGCGTTTCCCGAAAATGGGGATGTGTCGCCCCATTTTCTGAGGGTGCAGAGGCCAGGGTCTGTTTCTTCAGCTTTCTCTGCTTCATCTTACTCAGATGACCGATGCTGGTCGCGATGGTGATCTGATGATGCGTCTTCAGACAGTGTCTTTTTTTTCACTACAGACACCTCCTGCGGGATCAGTACGTATTACCGCCAGACGGAATCCCGGTGGTCGGAATACCGACACCGGGATCCCGACCGGCACAATCCCGACAGGGGGGCGAGCGCAACGCAGCCCCTTGCGGGCTCGCTGCGCTCGGCACACTAATTTATTCTCCCTCTATGGGTGTCGTGGACACCCACAGAGGGAGAATATGTTGGGATTGTGCCAGTCGGGATCCTGGTGTCGGTATTCTGACCGGCGGGATCTTGACCGCATCCCCCTCCTGCGATGTGTTCTGAATTAGGCCCACTGTTAGTAAAACACAAAAAGTAGATCAACCTAAACTACAGGAAACACTCAAACATTCAGACAATTTAGCTTTTAATTCTGAAACACATTTGTCTTATTTATACATAAAATCTATCTTCAGTCTGTTTTTCTTTTTTTTTTTGTAGTGCGATTTGGTAAAAGCGCCTCCTTTTCTTTTACATTTCCTGTGGATGAGTGATTGTGATGATCAAATATGTTCAACCTGTACAATTAGGGGTGTTAGGTAAAATCTGCAATATTGGTGGCTGCGTGGTGCTAGAGAAACTATTGGAACACTGGCACCTTGCAGCCATCAACACAAAATGAATTATCCCCTTGTAAGCACTAGTCAGGGAACTTTTTTAAACTGGTATGTAACTTTTTCTCTCTCGGAGACCTCTCGTTAAAACCATGCATTTAATCAACATTTTGGGGCTATCAATACATGTGATGAAGCTGCAAATGGGTTATTACGCATATGCACATTTTTTTTATTGCTGAAATCCTACTACAGGTTGAGTATCCCATATCCAAAATGCTTGGGACCAGAGGTATTTTGGATATCGGATTATTCCGTATTTTGGAATAATTGCATACCATAATGAGATATCATGGCGATGGGACCTAAGTCTAAGCACAGAATGCATTTATGTTTCATATACACCTTATACACACAGCCTGAAGGTAATTTTAGCCAATATTTTTAATAACTTTGTGCATTAAACAAAGTGTGTGTACATTCACACAATTAATTTATGTTTCATATACACCTTATACACAAAGCCTGAAGGTCATTTAATACAATATTTTTAATTATTTTATGTATTAAACAAAGTTTGTGTACATTGAGCCACAGAAAACAAAGGTTTCACTATCTCAGTCTCACTCAAAAAATTCCGTATTTCGGAATATTCCGTATTTTGGAATATTTGGATATGGGATACTCAACCTGTATTACAAAAGATCAAGCTTAAGTACTTACACTTCACATTGCATTGTCAGATGTGCATTAGTCATAACTTGAGTATATTTATTGGTTATAATAACTAATAAACGTCATTAATTACAATGGGGGTCATTCCGAGTTGTTCGCTCGCAAGCTGCTTTTAGCAGCTTTGCACACGCTACGCCGCCGCCTACTGGGAGTGAATCTTAGCTTAGCAAAATTGCGAACGAAAGATTAGCAGAATTGCGAATAGACACTTCTTAGCAGTTTCTGAGTAGCTCCACACTTACTCGGCATCTGCGATCAGTTCAGTCAGTTTCGTTCCTGGTTTGACGTCACAAACACACCCAGCGTTCGCCCAGACACTCCTCCGTTTCTCCAGCCACTCCCGCGTTTTTCCTGTCAATCACATTACGATCACCAGAACGAAGAAAAAACCTTGTAATGCCGTGAGTAAAATACCTAACTGCATAGCAAATTTACTTGGCGCAGTCGCACTGCGGACATTGCGCATGCGCATTAGCGACTATTCGCTCCGTTGCGACAAAAAAATAACGAGCGAACAACTCGGAATGACCCCCAAAATGCAGATTTGAAATTAAATGTGTTTATGCACGTGAGAAAGAGCTTTAAGGTTCAGTTTCTGTAATTGCCAGATGTCTATAATTTCCAGATGTAGTCTATTTTGGAAATTTGTCTTTGGAGGCTTTTGTCTGATAATTTCCCTGTTTTCTAAGACTACCCAACTGCGCATTGCCACTAATGGTACTCTGCTTGAAGGTATCACTGTCTGTTCTGTATGTATTAACAACAACACAGAACTGATCTGTTTCATTTACATGAACAATTTCATTTTCAGTTTTGTAACTAACTGTTTAATATTACACAGTTCCACTTCTATGTATGCTGGGTGTCATTTAGTATCTGTGCTTAAACCACAAAGGGGGCTATTCAATTAGCGTGATATCAATAGCGTGGGGAAGGAAGTCCCTTGAGCTATTCAATTGACCACACTGTTAAGCCTGACTAGAGGATTTCTTTGCACACCCCTCCTGAGAGGAGAAATCTGACTAATTTAGTGCTGCAGTACTGTTTTCTTCCTTAATGCATGCGCAAACTGCATTGCGGGCGACACATAATTTGGAGAATGTCAATTACCGCGATTAAACAACCAGCATCTTGTTTCTGACCTGATCATAGCTATGCTAAATCTGGCACAGCTACGGTCATCTTCCCTGACATGCAGGGGGATGCCCAGTACAGGGCTAGTCCGCCCCGCATGTCAGGCCGCTTCCTCCCCGCACAAGTACAAAAGCACTGCACAGCAGCGATGCTTTTGTACTTGTAGAGTAACTCCCAGCCAGCGCAGCTCCTGTTACGTCACGCAGCCGATACGGCCCACCCTCGCCCAGTCCAGCCATGCCTGCGTTGGCCGGACCGCGCCCACAAAACGGCGGGCAAATGCTGCCGTGCCGCCCCCTCCCGCCCAGCGACCACTTCTGCCTGTCAATCAGCCAGAGGCGATCGCTAGGCAACAGCAGCCGTCAACTGTCACTCATGCGCCGGCGCACTGCGGCGCCGGCGTACGCGCAGTTCTGACCTGAACGTTGCGCTGCGAAGAACTGCAGCGAGCGTTCAGTTCAGAATGACCCCCTATGTGCAGGAAGTAGTGTGGACAATTGAATAGCTCTGGGACCTCCTTCAGGTATACAGGCCATATAATGTCCATAGCCAAACATCAGTTGTAGAAAGGGTCATACTATAAAGATACACAGAAAACAGAACATAAAGCGCTTGTGGTCACATATGAAATGAGTAGGTCTAAGCAATCCACATATTAAAGAATTAAAAATTTAATACAACAAAAAAATCAAATTAAAAGACAAAATATTCCACATTTAGAATGTAAATGAAAATACAGTAAAATTGCTGCTTAAAGTCCTGCTCCCAAATGGAACTAGTAATCTGAATCAGATAGACTTCGAGTGACCTGTTCCTTTTGAATAGTCCCCTTTTGATCCCATATGGACCTGGATAATAGTATGCAACCGTGAATAATTACCACTGATGTATTCAAGGTGTTTTAAGCGGTTCAGCGTCCTGCAGAGTGGCAGTTCCTACTTCCTTGATGTAAGTGTGGAAAAAGTTGCCACGGTTTCGTGGAGATCCCTCCAGCACGGTCCAAGGGTGATGAAATGTGGGGACTTGGTCCAGGTCCTTGTCTCTTCCAGTTGTAGATCCAAGGGAGTAGAAGCACAGAGGATGAAATAGCAGCCTTCACCTGCTTCATACAATAACCTTTGTTGTGGCAATGTCATAGGATGTCACTTTTGTGACAAGTTCGTCAAATTTCTGCCTTGTTAGAACTGCACAGTGCCAGTCAACTGTAAGTGCTTTTATTGTAAAGTGGAAATGCCTAGTAGCAACAATAGCTCAGCTGTGAAGGGGTAAGCCACACAAATGCACAGAACCATAGGCGTGCGCACGGGGGGTGCCTGGTGCGCACAGTCACCCCCTAATGTCCGGCAGCCCCCGCATGCCTGCAGCACAGTGATCACATGCTGCTCATGTTCCTCCTCCCTCCCCCGCTGCGCCTGCCGTGCCCACCGCACAGTCAGGAGTCAGAACTGAATGTGACTGACCGGCGGCTGCACTGGTCGACAGTGGATGCGATGCGGTGCACTGAAGTACAAAGCTTCGCCCCGTGCCGCAATGTGACATCACGCCGCCCACCCGCATGCCCTCGCACTCTCTCTCCCTCTCTCTATTGCGTGCCACTGCTACCACAGCCGCACAGCACGGTGTTCCTCTCTGGTGGAGTCGAGGACGAGGACCCGGAGGCAAATTCAGCTCAACACAGACGGTTCAGTGACTGCCACACTCAGCCAGGGCCGTCTTAACAGTAGTGTGGGCCCCTGGGCACAGCAACGCACTGGGGCCCCTACCCATCCTCCAGAAGTAGGGGTGGGGGGTGCTATCAGTGGCAGCGGTCGGTAGGGGGTGATCTATCTTCCGCTAAGCATGTAGAACCTGGAGCAGTAATTTCTGCTAATTACTCCTTTACTGCACAGATGGGGCGGGAGGGAGAACACTAAACTGTAGAATGGGGCATTGTGCTGGATGAAGTGGCCCTAGTACATGACTTTCAGGGTGGTAGGGGGTGTTTAATACGAAGGGGAGGAGTGGATGGTGTGCAGCTTAATATTTATCATTTTCTGGTGGGAGGGCAGCTTGCTTGACTGCAGATATCTCAAGTTCCTGGTAATAGATTTCTTAGCTTTTAATAGGATAAAAAACTATAGAGACCCACCTTTCAGGAGGTGCTGGGGACTTGTAGATCAGAGTTCAGGAACTAGAGCAGTCCTCCAATGAAAATATAAAACTGCATACCAGGCGTGTTGAGCTGGAGCAGGGACAAGCTGCTTGAAGGCGGATATCTCTGGTTCTGGGCATAGTAGGGCCAAGTTGCCATTGTCCACTGAAAGGGGAGAGTCCCAGCATTTGGAGTGTACCCTCGGAAAAACTCTATGTCAGACAGAACCTAAGATATCTGGCTTGGAAGAGCAACTAACAGGCTTGGATGGGGACCACTGCTTTGAAGTCGGATATCTCTGGTTTTCTATGGCCGATTTTAAAAAAGCTGGTACCCCTGGAAAGAGGGGACCCTCGGCTATTAGCCTAGGGCCCTTAAACTCTTGGGGCCCTTGGGCAAGAGCCCATTGAGCCCATACGAAAAGACGGCCCTGCACTCAGCTCAGTCAGTGACCAAAGTAAAGTACTGTGCTGCAGCTGAGCCTGTTCCTGTTTTTTTTATTATTTATATATATATAACACAGCAACAAGGACCGGCACTCCTGTATCACAAGCAGTGTGAAATGCCTAGGTGCCAGTAAAAAATAATGCACAGTTCTGCCAAAGAATGTTTGGCCTCACGAAAATGATGGGCTACAGGTTGCTCCTGTGGGGTACCCTCTAGGGCAGACCGTATAGCCTGGCGGTGCAATGCCATTCTTTCCCTAATTTAGGGAAAGAATGGCATTGCACCGCCAGGCTATACGGTGGCAAGTCTACGACATAAACTCATTGACCATGTACCGAGCAACATCCGTGGGGGAGATCGAGGAACATTGTTGCTCCAGAAGGAGGCCCGCTGGATCTTTGAATTACGGACATTGGTCCCGTATGGGCTGAATGAATCCAACAGTTTAGGATGTTTTTTTGTGAATATCTTTTAAACTTATGCTTATATATGGGATTATCTTTATATATAGGGGTACTAGTTTTTTTGCACTTTTTTGTACTTTTTGTGCCAATGGGATCTGCTTTGTTTATCAGGATATTTTCCCTTTATTAAGAGGCGATAGGTATTCTTTATTAACACTATATTGTAATTTTCGGCAACCACTAGATGTGGGTTATTGTACATAGTGTACATTGCCTGTAAGTACTCCTCATATGTATTGTGGGATTTGGTCATTTTGTAATCAGAGTGTCAGTATATCTATAATCTCACTAACTTTGATTTTTGCCATCTCAGTTAGATTTTGGCATTCCAATTATCCATATTGCCATGTTGCAGACCTGTGTACATGTTTTTAACAGGGGTGTGTATATTTATTATTGTTTTCTGACCCTCAGCATTGTAGCGGCTAAACCCGGCGGGTTACTATGACAACGGCGCTGGAGAGCGCGCGTCGCTGGATGGTGACGTCATCAGCCCCCATCCGGGACCCGCTCATGCTGCGTAGACGAATCTGTATGGGGTGGTGGTATTTAAGGTAAGCACTCTTGTATGTTATTTTGATATTGTCCTGACGAAATTTAAGATATTAAATGAAACGTTGACTGCATTATGCTGTGCTGACAGCTTTTTTTGAGGTTGCTAACAGCATGTTTCATCAAGTCCTGGAGTGCCGTATCTCTCCATAGAACTTTTTATATATATATATATATATATATATATATATATATAGTGTACATGAAGTTGCCCCCCCCACCCCCCCCACCCCCCAAAAAAATGTAAAAAAATAAACAAATCTGTAAGTGTACTCTGGGAAAAAACTTAAAGAACAGATAAGTAGGGTTATAAAAATATATCACCTGAGCCAAGCTCTTAGTAGTTTCCTGCGAGGGGCTTTAAGGGTATCTGGCACTGGGGCATACCATGTGGCGTAATGTGAATTTGAGTAATACCACGTGGCGTAATGTGAATGTGGTTCATATCGTGTGGCTTAATGTGAATTTGGCGCATACTGTGTGGCGTAATGTGAATTTGGTTCATACCGTGTGGCATAATGTGAATTTCAGCTCATACTGTGTGGTATAATGTGAATTTACGCTCATATTGTGAGGCATAATGTGAATTTACGCTCATACTGTGTGGCGTAATATAAATTTAGGCTCATGCTGTGGGGCATAATGTGAATTTCAGCTCATACCGTGTGGCATAATGTGAATTTCAGCTCATACCATGAGGCATAATGTGAATTTCAGCTCATACCATGTAGCGTAATGTGAATTTCAGCTCATACCGTGTGGCGTAATGTGAATTTATGCTCATACCGTGTGGCGTAATGTAAATTTATGCTCATACTATGTGGCGTAATGTGATTTTACACTCATACCGTGTGGCTTAATGTGAATTTATGCTCATACTGTGTGGTATAATGTGAATTTCAACTCATACTGTGTGACGTAATGTAAATTAGGGGTAACTGGTGAGCATGGGGACCTGTGTCCTGTGGACGAGGAGTTTGATGGCATAGAAAGAGGCAGATGCCACATGTGTAAATTTTTTACTTTACTTGTGTTATAATATAACTCAAACGTTCGCCCCCCTAAATCTCCCGTACTTTTCTGAGTGTCCAACTCAAAATCAGTGTGTTGGTGCTGGGCGGTGCAAGGGGTGGGGTGTGTGTGTAGAGGGGAATGTATATGCACCTAGGCCCACCACTCTCTAGTCCCGCCACTGTGTCAGGGATAGGTTGAGGAAGTGTAAGCAGCAATAGGGTGCAGCAGTAGCTAGGACTAAGGGTTATGCCATAGCGGGAAGTCAGTACAGGGCGGTGCAAGGGGTGGGGTGTGTGTGTAGAGGGGAATTTATATGCTCCTAGGCCCACCCCTCTCTAGTTCCACCTCTGGGTCAGGGATAGTTTGGGGAAGTGTAAGCAGCAATAGGGTGCAGCGGCAGATAGGACTAAGGGTTATGCCATAGTCAGTCAGTACCAGCTGATGGTCGCACTATTATGTTTTATTTTATTTCTCTGGGGTGTATTATATTTACTTTATTAGGAACTAGGGAGAAATTAGTTTACGCCATGTGATTTTACTGAGGGAATGTGAAATAGTGATAGACACGCCCCTGGGCGGTGCTAGATACACCCAAAAGGCGGCACTAGACACGCCTAAAAGGCGCTGCTAGAAGTGCCCCTCCGGCGGTGCTAGACGCGCCCCTCCGGCGGTGCACCCTCTAATAATATTAGCTGCGCACGCCTATGCACAGAACCAAAATCATCTGTCCTTGGTTGCAACACTCACTAGTTCTAAACTGCTTTTAGAAGCCACATCAGTACACACTAATCGTTGGGAGCATCATGCATTGGGTTTCCATATCTGAACAGTAACACACAAGCTTCCTCTTCTTCACTTTGCCTCATTATGATCAGTGCCAAACATTGGCTTTTGTAATTTAAAGCATGTCACCATTGCACTCTGGATCAGTGGAAATACAGTGACAAATGTGAACACTTCACCAACTGGCTGTCTGACAGAAAAATCTGGGTTTAGTGAATGCGGATCAACTCTGACCGCAGAGTTCAGAGGAGATTAATAGCCTGGGACTGTTAGGTTTGGACTGGGACGCTTAGTTCCAGTGAAGGAAAATCTTACTGCTACATCACATGGGGACTTTATAGATAATTGTATGCATTTAACTTAAGGTTACAATTTGAGGAAGTCCCTTTCCTGTTTCAGTGTAACATGCCCCACGCGCACAGCAAAGTCCATCAAAAACAGGGTTTTTAATATTATGTCAAATCCTATTCTTTGAGTCCATTGGGAGACAGTGGGATAAATTGGAGTATAGTGGGTGCAGAGGAGAATGGCACTTTAAATCTAGAAGACCTTCTGTGCTCCCTCACCAAATAACCTCATCACCGCCACAAGCAATTCAGTTCAGTTTGCATTAATTAGCAACGCTGCACTAGGGTATGAGTTAAGGACCTGGTCGGAAATCTAATTGTGTGGAGTTTGTATGTTTGCCTCATGCTGCGTAAGTTTCCTCAAGGTGTTCCGGTCTCCTCCCACACTACAAAAACATGCTGTTAAATGAGAATTTACATTGTAAACTCCATTGAGCAGGGACTGATGTGAATGACAAATATACTCTGGATATCGCTGCTTAATTGGTGGTGCTATATAAATAAATGATAGTAATTATACTAGTAGTAGTAATGATAATAATAATAATAATAATAATAAAAAGAAAACAAAGACGAAGAAGAATAGTTGTGTTTAAGCTAGAGAGAACAAGCAAGAAGATGGAAAGAACAATAGGGCAGATGTATTAAGCTTGGAGAAGTGATAAAGAAGTGATAAGTGGAAGGTGATAACGCACCCGCCAATCAGCTCCTAACTGTCATATTTTAAACCCGTAATGATTGGCTGGTGTGTTATCACCTTCTACTTATCACTTCTTTATCACTTCTCCAGGCTTAATAAATCTGCCCCAGTATCAGTCAAACACCAAATAAAAAAAACAACAAAAAACAAGAGCACATATAGTGGGCATCTAGTGTCCACCAATGGACTCAAAGGAAAAAAAATAACATACATAGTACAGTAAATTTACAAATCCTGATTTCTTAATCCTCCAATTGGAGGACCTTGAATAAACGAACATTGAGGACATTTCAAAGCTGCCTGAAAGGGTTGGTATGCTCAGTGAAAGAATTGCATATCACACTCCTTCCAAAACTGGCCTTTCTGGATACAAATGCATGAAACCTACAGTATAGGGGGGAATTCAATTGTTTGAAAAGTTGGTTGGGTGTCTGTTTTTTCCTGTCTATTAGATAGGAAAACACAGACACCCAACTGACTTTCCAAACAATTGAATGCTCCCCATAGAATCTGGAAAATGTATGAATAAACAACCAGAAGTCCCTTCATATCTGCTGATTAAAAGCTTTGAGTCGGACCAACTAGGAAACACCAACTATCCTCATATTTGGCTGAAACTAGTATCCTGACCTTTAGCATAGTTTCAATCACCTTCTTACATAAGCCAGCCACTATAGACTAAGGTGAAGAAAACACCCATGTATTATCAAGTTTGTTCTTAGCAGAAGCTGTCAAGACAGACTGTACTGAGAATTTCTGTGTACCACACGCTGCGTGGCCAATTCTGAACTTCTTATTATCTTATTGAAGATTTTCACATTTTATCTTCTATAACACCTTTAGAAGCATTTTCACTGTAAGGAACAAGTAAATGAGACAAAAGTCCCACTGTAACAACATGGTGACTATCACTAATGTCTTCAGATACCTGGTACTGGTGCAACACTTATTTATGCACCTTGTGGTTCAACTGAGACACCATCATGTCTGGCTGACCCAACCTTTCTATCAGCTTAAGAGAAACCTTAGGCCAAAGGGACCTATTGTCAGGATGAAAGTTCTCGTGACTGAGAAAATCCAATTGTAAGTTGCCTACACTTGAAATTAATATTGCTATGATGGCTGGAACATTCTGCTCTGTTTATTGAAAAATCCATTGGGTCTCTCTCATAGCTTGAGGACTGCTAGTGTCTTGTTGATGATTGAGGTATGCCACCATCATGGTGTTATTAGACTGCATCTTTATTGCCTTCCTGCACAAGAGATGACATCCATTTAGGTAAGGATTACTATTCTTAGCGCTAAAACATTGGAAGTTTGGATTCATTCAAGGTCCAAAGACCTAGAAAGTGAGCTGAATCGTGATTGAAGGCTGGCATCTGTTTTCACCTGTGTCAAATTCCACAATTTGAAAGGCTTCTCCAATGTACTCAACCACAAATCTAAACATAATTAAAAGATCTAGTGGAAAACCTTCCTAGAAGAGTGGAGGCTACTATAACTGCAAAAGGGAGACCAAGTCTGTATTAATTCCCATGGTTTTGGAATCATATGTCCAAAAACCTCATATTGATATGACAATGCTGGATTAAAGTGTATTTCTTTGTAAGGATATGCTTATGTTTATCACAAGCATATTTAAATTGCTCTACTGTCTCAGCCTCAACCACCTGTGTAACGGGAGGCTATTCCACTTGTACATTACCCTTTCTGTGAAGCCATTTTTTCTCAAATTTACCCTAAACCTCCCTCCCTCCAGTTTTAGTGCATGTCCTTGTGTTCTAATACTTCTCTTCCTTTGAATAATGTCTCCCTCCTGTGACTTGTTGAAACATTTGATGTATGTGAAAGTTTCTATCATGTCCCCACTTTCCCCTCCAAACTATACTGCACATATTAAGATATTTTACTCTTTCCGGGTAAGTTTTGTGCTGTTGGCCATTCACCATTTTAGTTGTCCTTCTTTGGTACCCTCTTCTTTGCCCTTCTTCTAATGTATCAATATCTTCTGGAGATATGGCCTCCAGAACTGGGCACAGTATTCCAGATGAGGCCATACCAATGACCTATACAGTAGAAGTATTACCTCTTTCTTTTAGTTCTGATTCCTCTCCCAAAGCAGCCAAGCATCTGACTAGCTTTCCTCATTGCTGTTACATTGCTTACCTGCCTTTAATCACCTGAAATAGTGACACCTAGGGGGTCATTCCGAGTTGATCGTAGCTGTGCTAAATTTAATTATTTAATTGAATATTCTTCCCTGACATGTGTGGGGACACCCAGCACAGGGCTAGCCCGCCCCGCATGTCAGTCCGGACCCCCCTCGCAGAAGTGCAAAGGCATCGCACAGCGCTGATGCCTTTGCACTTCAAGAGTAGCTCCCGGCCAGCGCAGCTTTAGCATGATGGCTGGGAGCTACTCATCGCCCCCTGGCCCACAGTGGCTGCGTGTGACGTCACGCAGCCGCTGCGGCCCACCCCCGGTTCGGTCCGGCCATGCCTGCGTTGGCCGGACCAAACCCACGAAACGGCAGCCAAACGCCACCGTTCCACCCCCTCCCACCCAGCGATCGCCTCTGCCTGTCAATCAGGCAGAGGCGATCGTATGCCTGCTACGGCCTTCGGCCATCTGGCATGCGCCGGCGCACTACAGCGCCGGCGCATGTACAGTAGGGATCCGTTCGCTCTGCTGCGTTAAAATGCAGCGAGCGAATGGGTCAGAATGACCCCCCTAGATCCCTTTCCTCCTCAGTAGTTTCTATTATAGTGCCATTAATGCAATATTTAGCCTTTGGATTTTGGAGACCCAAGTGCATGGTGACACAGCTGGTGAAGTGACAACTAGTATATTTGTCTGGATGTCTCCATCAATCTCTAGCTGTCTTAAATAAATCACAATATGTATATACATAAAATATACCTCACACGTTGGAACTTTGGCTGGTACTGTTAGCAACTCAATTGGTCCTATGACCTCAATATCAGTAGTGCAAATTATCTCTGAAAGAGTTAACCTAGTTCAGGGCTTAAGGGCCCCATACACTAACGCAACATGTCCCGACCGTCATGTCGCAGGCGATCACCCCGGCAGCCTCCCGGGCGGCAGGATCGCATACAATATATCGTATGCGTTTCTTTTGCATACGATGTATTGTATGCGATCCCCGCCATGCCTGCGAGGTCGGACATGATCATTAGTGCAGCACATTCAATCTAGGGGATCCGATCCGATGCTCATGGGAATGTGCATCGGATCGGAAACTCCTCCAAAATGCCCGATTTCACCCGATACATCGGCCTGAATGCCAGAAATCGGCTGAAATCGGGCATTATCGTTCTAGTGTATGGGGCTCTTTAGGCTTTGACACTCTATACCTGCGCTATAAGTAAAAACAACACGCTTCAAAAGACTAAGGGGGTTATTCAGAGTTGGTCGCAGCTTTTGCTATTTAAACTGTATTCATCTCTTAATATACTCAGTGCTGCTGTATACATAAGCTGACCAGTTAGAAAATATAGAAATGTAGATAAACGGGAAGGTGCTTGGTTATCTTGGTCAGGTAAAAAAAAGTAGCCCTTAAAAATAAACTATATTTTATATAACTGATTATTTTTGTATTTAATCATGCTGGAATTAATAGCCATGTGTTTACAAACAGCATGGGGTCCACGAGTGGGTCTTCTATCCAGTGCTGTTTAGTTAATTGTGGGGTTAGGCACACACCAGTTGACATTCCTCTCTGTGTAGAGGAACATGTTGATTTGTGCATGCTAATCTGGGCCTTTATTCATTAAACACAGGAGCGTTATGCTACGGAAGATTGTTCCATACATAATTCATTTGCACAATATTGCAGGAACGTGCCTAGCAGCTTGAAGCTGCCTGAATGCACGTCACTGAGCCTATTCAGAGAGGCTGCCATAGGAAAACGCAGGGTTGGATTACAGGTACCTGGAATTCCCAGACTCAGTGCTGAAAATCATAAATAGCTAACTTTCCTACTTTGCTTCTAGTAAATCTGGGGGCTTTTGGAAAAGACTAGAGAGTTTTGCTTAATGTCAAGGTTTGCTTCATTGCCCCACTTATGCCAGGTAAGTGCTCCCAGGAGGTAATTGTCCCCCTTGGTCTGGTTGGCCTCATTACGTAATTACTAAAGAGGAGCTGTGTAAAACCTTTGAGAAAGATACAGGGGTAGAATTCAATTGTTTGAAAAGTCGGTTGGGTGTCTGTTTTTTCCTACTAGATAGGAAAAAACAGACTCCCAATTGACTTTTCAAACAATTGAATACCCCCCATAGTGTAGACGTTGCCCACAATAACTAATCAGTTGCCGGTGTTTGAAATGCTGGCACTGGAATCCCGACACACGGGCAAAATCCTGGCGCCAGAACTCTGACAACCACCTGGAATATCGATGCCGGAATCCCAACCGTGGGCATCCGGAACGTAAGTATGCAGTGTCTCCTACATTTTAGATGCGGATGGGGGAGGAGTTTAGGTTTTGGGGATGTGAGGGTTAGGCTGTGGGGAGGTGGGGTTAAGCTTAGGCTGCGGGAAGGGAGAGTTGGGGTTAGGGGCAGAGTCGTCACCAGGTGTGGTGACACCCGGTGCACACTCTGCATTACTACACCCCCACTCACCCCGCCGTAGCCGTGGGCACCCAAAAAGGGGGCACAGCCTAATTTAAAGTGGGTGTGGCCTCATTGCTATCCTTCTCTTCACTCTGGAGGCATGTCCAGCTTCCCTGGAGATGCTGGCTGCCCCCAGAGACTGGGCAGCGTGCAGTGCCGGCTCCTTATCTGTGACAGGAGCTGAGTGCTACAGATGATTATCACTCTGCAGAAGAGCTGGCACTTTGGTATCATCCCTTCCGAGGGTGACACCTGGGTATGAGCCGCAACCCCCGCACCTGCCTTCTGACGCCACTGGTAAGGGGGAAAGGGAGGAGGGTAAACATACTTATGCTGCATTCAGATCGCAAATGCCGGATCCTACCCGGTAAGAGAAACGTGTACTTACCGGGTGGGATCCGGCATTTGCGCTCCGTTGCTGGCTTTCCGACCCGGCAATATAACGGGTCGTTGCCATAGCAGCGGAGGGTGCAGCAGCAGCAGGGGCGGGGGTGGAGGCGGCGCCGGGAGATGAGCTCATCTCCTGCGCCGCCTCTGCCTATGCTGTGAATGGGAGCCGTGTCGCATCGGAACGGCTCCCATTCACACTGCGCCTGACCCGGTAATCTACCCGGTAATAACCCTTCTTTTTTACCGGGTTGAATTACCGGGTCAGGCGACCCGCTAATTCACCAAAGGACCTTTCACATCGCACACGGACCCGTTTCGACACGGCAATATGCCGTGTCGATACCGGGTTTTTAGTGCGATGTGAAAGGGGTATTACCTGACCCCTGTCAAGATTCTCTGCATTGGGATACCAGTTTCAGTCATATGACCACCAGCATCCCATCAGCTGACATATTGTATGTATTGCCATCCCAGTACACAGCGCATGCATCCCGATTGTTAATGCTCAGAGATACAGTAAAGAATTGAATTTTATTGGGCATACCTGGGAGGTAATAAGGGGATGGCGGAGCTGATGTGTGTGTGAAGGGGATTGCAACCTTCCCCTCCACGGAGCGACGAGCGGCGACTCGGCGGGCGGTTTCCAGTCTGGAGGGGCTTGCATCCGAAAGGATTCAAGCCCCTCCAATCCCAGCGGCGCATTTCAAACGGCGCGCCAAGCGCGAGCCAATCAGGGCTCGCGCCTTGGCCGCCAATCAGAGCTCGCCGCGGCGAGCCAATCGGGGCTCGCCGCGTCATAGCTCCGCCCGCTCCCGGCGCCATATAAGAGGCGCTGCGGAGCGGGAACAGTCAGTCGGACGGCGGACGGGAACAGAAGAGGAAGAAGAGCTCCAGCGAAGAGAGACGGCGGCCGAGCAGCGGAAGAAGACGTCGGCGGAGCAGAAGACATCGGCAGTGCGGAAGAAGACGTCGGCGGAGTCACGCAGGAAGACAGAAGACGGCGACCAGCGGCGGAAGTCCGGCGGAGAGTGCTGCAGCGTGTGGAGAGCAAAAGAGCTAACGAAGCTCCCCGCTGCAGCCTCTCCCTCCGCGACAGGTAGGCGGCCTTGGGCCACCTCTACCTACCTATAATCCTCCCTAGAGCACCAGGGACAGGCACTAGGCCTGCGGGCAGAGTCAGGCCCTGTCGGCCTGTGCGCACGTTAGGCGGGCTCCGGCCTGTGCCCACTCCAGGCCTCCGGCCTGTGCCCACTCCAGGCCTCCGGCCTGTGCCCACTCCAGGCCTCCGGCCTGTGCCCACTCCAGGCCTCCGGCCTGTGCCCACTCCAGGCCTCCGGCCTGTGCCCTCACTCCAGGCTTCGGCCTGTGCCCTCACTCCAGGCTTCGGCCTGTGCCCTCACTCCAGGCTTCGGCCTGCGCCCTCACTCCAGGCTTCGGCCTGCGCCCTCACTCCAGGCTTCGGCCTGCGCCCCTCATTCAGGTTCCTGCCTGCGCCCCTCATTCAGGCTCCTGCCTGCGCCCCTCATTCAGGCTCCTGCCTGCGCCCCTCATTCAGGCTCCTGCCTGCGCCCCTCATTCAGGCTCCTGCCTGCGCCCCTCATTCAGGCTCCTGCCTGCGCCCCTCATTCAGGCTCCTGCCTGCGCCCCTCCGGCTGGAAGTGGGCTGTGTAGCAGCTCTTGAGGGGTCAGTGGCTGTTGTTTGTAGCAGACCGGCCCCACGCGGTGTATGACCCAGGGGATTGGAAGTGTGGAGTAACGTTCCCGTCCCACACGTCGCCATCCCCCGGTCATCGGAAGTGGGCCACCGTCTGTTCCAGACCCCCGCCCTTCATTGTGAACCAAAGGCACCGGCTGGTGTCCAACATCCGGAAGGTAGGACTGGTAAATCGGGGTATACTGTTAGGCCGGGGAATTGTTCCACTGACTTGCCGGGTAGTGAACATGTTAATTGGTCCAGTCTCCGTTTGATTGGGGTAGAACCAGTAGCCTCCAGTTGTTTAAGTTAGTTTGTTAGGTAGGCGTAGTTGGCTGTATTGTTGTTAGCCGTAGAGTAGCCTGCAGGTAGGGAGGTTGTTCTTCTTGTCCCAACAGGAGCGGAGAGGTGCGACAATCAAGGTGACCCGCAAGTTGGAAGTGAGTATCACCCTGTGTCTGTCTGTCTGTCATCCCCCCTGTATACCGGTCCGGAGGGTTTGCTCGCGGACGCGAGGACCCCCTCTCACCACACAACGTGCGAGAGTGCGAGTGTGTGAGAATTGGGTAGCTGAGGCCTATTGGCCAGTGATGACCTTCCGCCCAGCCGGTGAAGGTCGCGGCTACCCCTGACGTGTCCCGTACTCTAGGCGGAGGTCGGGCGTACGTCTCAACCGACATATTCCTCTCTTTCCAGACCCCCGTCGTCCGCGGTGAGGTGGTGTCCGCCCCGAGGAGTGGTCTCGAGAGTGAAGTCTCTGACGCGTCTGGATATCGTCTGTGGCGGCGTTGCACAGGTGGGTGGAGTGACGACACCTGCACAGCAGCAGGCGGTACATCCTTGTTAGCCGCTCACACTTGGCGTAGTCGGCAGGATGGACGGAGATCGGTCACTACCCACGGCCGAGAAGCCGTGGACAGATGCGCCGAAACCACGCACTCGGAGAGGCTCGACTGCCAGCTCCACTGATGTGGTGGCGAGGGGAACGGACGACGAGCGACGGAGGTCATCGCGTCGACTCAACGTCGGACCAGCCCTCGCCCACCTACCCCGTTACGACGGTCGCAATATGACCTTAGAGGACTGGAAGGCCCGACTAGAGGCGACATTCCTCATCTATCGGGTGCCCGACGACCTGCAGGTGCCCCTCGCCCTGAATTCTCTGGAAGGCGAGGCTCGTAGGACGATTCTCTTGCGGCCCGACGATGAACGCGAGGAGCTGGAGGAGATCTATAATATCCTGGGGGATATTTATGGCGACACCTCTTCGGCGGGGACCCTCCGGCAGCGTCTGTTTGGCCGGTTCCAGAGGGAGGATGAGTCCATCCCCCAGTATGCAAACGCGCTCCAAGAGATGATGGGAGAAGTGCGTCGGAAAGACCCCGATGGGTTTGGGGCGCTCACCAACACCAGCCAAATATTGCGGGACCAGTTCGCCATGGGACTCCGGAACGTGCCCCTGAGGCAGGTGATGCTGGATAAGATATCCCAGGATGACACCCTGACCTTCCATCAGGTGGAGATCGACGCCGTAGCCAGGGACCGCAATGCCAATTACGGGCCACACGCCGTTTTTCCCCAGTGGGTACAGCCGATCTCCGCGCCCGTGGCTAGCCGGGAGACCAATCCCTTAGAGACCTGCGTGCAAGACCTGAAAGAGGCCTTCCTTCGGGTGACTAAGGAAATGAGGGAAGAGGTCTCCCAGCTGAGGGAGGAAGTGTACCGGCGTGACCAGCGGGGCACGGAGTCCCGTGAGCGGGACACCAGGCGGCCCCGTGGGCGAGGCGCGGAACCGGACGGCCGTCCGGGAGAGGGCCGGGGCCCTCGTTGTTACCGATGCCATCGGTATGGGCATATTGCGCGGACCTGTACCGAAGCAATCCCGGAGGCACAGTTAAACTGACCTCCCTCGCGGTAACGGGACCACCCGTGGGGGGGAGCGATGGGGAGAGATCAGCCATTAACGAACAGGCTGAATTGGTAGGAGAGTGTCCCGTGGTAGTCAGCCGCCTCGGTGGGAAAGAGCAGTCTTGCCTGTTGGATACCGGCTCTCAAGTATCCACCATTTCCGAGGCCTGTTTCCTTGAACATTACGCCCATCTTAAAAGTGAGGTGTCCGAGAGCTTCATTACCCTCACGGCAGCTAATAACCTACCCATTCCCGTGGTGGGGGTGGTGTGGATGGAGATGGTAGTTTGTGGCCGAGAGCTGGGTAGGAAGGGGCTGCTGGTAGTCAGCAGCCCGGGGCTGAGCCATGGCCCAGTGATCCTCGGGATGAATGTACTCCGACATCTCGACCAGCTCTTGTTCCAGGAAAATGGGCCACAATATTGGAAGAACCTGGGAGTCCGGCGCCCCGTCCAGCAGGCACTCCAACAAGTGGGACGACGGGGGACCAGGGCCCTAGGGGCAATCGATGAGCACCTGGGTCTTTTGAAGGTCGGTCACCACCAGCGCCTGGAGTTGCCACCTCGCCAAGAAGTCCTGATCCCTCTGGAAGTACGGACTCATCAGAGCCTAAATGGCATGGAGGTGATGGTAGAGCCCACTGATGCGCTGAGGGTAGGGTCTGGAGTGATGGTGGCACGGACCGTGTCGGTGGTGACCGGGGGAAAGGTCTCCGTCCGCTTTTGCAATCTCACCGATCAGCTTTGCCGAGTCCCGGCTGGGACAGTCATCGCTCAGGTGGTGGCGATTCACGAGGATAGCGTTCAGGGTATGCGAAAGCTCTCCCTACAGCCAGAGGCTTCCGAGGCATGGGCATTATCTGTTCAAGTGGAGGAGCAGGAGGGGCCCTGCCCCGAGTGGAACGGCACCATGATCCGTACGCAGATGGACGTGTCGCTGGAAGAGTGTGCGGCCGGGGACGTAGCCAAGCTGGACCAGATGCTCTGGAACCGTCAGAAGGTGTTCTCCCGGCATGAGGAAGACTTCGGGTATACGGAGGACCTGCAGCATGAGATCCGCACCGGAGACGCCCCCCCGGTTCGGGAGCGGTATCGGCCGATACCGCCCCGGTTGTACCAGGAAGTAAAGAGCATGTTGCGTCAGATGCTGGACAACCACGTGATCCAGGAGAGCAAAAGTCCCTGGGCTGCACCCATAGTCTTAGTCCGGAAGAAGGACGGGACTATCCGGTTCTGTGTGGACTACCGGAAGCTGAACAGTTGCACCGTCCGGGACGCTTACCCTCTCCCTAGGATCGAGGAGTCCCTAGCTGCACTGGGCAATGCGAAGTTTTTTTCGACCCTGGACCTGGCCAGTGGATACTGGCAAGTGCCGGTGGCCCCCCAGGATAGGGAGAAGACCGCATTCGTCACTCCCATGGGGTTGTTTGAATTCTGCCGCATGCCGTTTGGGTTAAACAATGCACCCGCCACATTCCAGCGGATGATGGAACGGTGCTTGGGAGACTTGAACTTTGAAGCCTTGCTGATTTACTTGGACGACATCATTGTGTTCGCCCCGACCTTGGAGGAACACTTTGCTCGACTCGACCTGGTTCTTCAGCGGTTGGAAGCATACGGCCTGAAGCTCAAGCCCCGGAAGTGCCACCTGTTGAAATCCAGCTTGGAGTACCTCGGGCATGTAGTGTCACGTGATGGGGTGTACCCAACCCCCAGCAAGGTGGCGGCCGTCCAGGAATGGAAGGTGCCCACCACCGTCACGGAATTGCGGGCATTTCTGGGCTTGGTGGGGTACTACCGGCGCTTCATCAAGGATTTCGCCCGGATCGCGGAACCCCTACATGCCTTGCTTCGGGGGATTGCGACCACTAAGAAAGCTGCCCTGGAGACTTGGGGAGAAGCGCAGAACCTGGCCTTTGACCAACTGAAAGGAAGTCTCACGGAAGCTCCAGTGTTGGGGTACGCAGACTTCGAGAAGCCCTTCGTCCTATACACGGATGGGAGTCTACAGGGGTTGGGCGCGGTCTTGGCTCAGGTCCAGGATGGGCAGGAGCGGGTGATTGCTTACGGCAGTCGTAGCCTGCGAGAGACCGAAAGGAACCCAGACAACTACAGTTCCTTCAAGTTGGAGCTACTGGCAGTGGTGTGGGCCGTGACCGAGAAGTTTGCGGAGTACTTGACCGCCACCCACGTGGATATTTTCACGGATAACAACCCCTTGGCGTACCTGGAGACCGCCAAGTTGGGTGCCTTGGAGCAACGATGGGTGGCCAGGTTGGCCAAGTTCTCCTACAAAATCCGCTATCGACCGGGGAAGAGTAATGCCAACGCAGATGCCCTGTCTCGTTTTCCGGTGGAAACCCCCGAACCTGGTGGGGAAGAAGAGGACTGCGGCGAAGAAATGCCGGATCTCACTCGTGTGCGGCAGGCCACGGCCGGAGAGTTGTACCGACAAAACGCCCAGACTGCCTTGCTTAGGTACACGGAGATGGACTGGGCACAGGAACAGCAGGCTGATGAGGATTTGGACCTCGTTCGACAGTGGGTACAGAGGGGTCATGTGCCATCCCGCCAAGAGCAGGATGGATTGACCGGGTTCTGTAGGAAGGTGGTACGTCGTTGGGACCATTTGCGGGTCTGCGCTGGTACCTTGCGGAGACGCTGCTACTTGGAACAGGAAATGCGTACTGTGGAGCAGATGGTCGTGCCAGAAGCCCGGGTGCGGTCGCTGGTGGAAGAGGCGCACGAGCAAGGGGCCCATTTGGGGCCCTATAAGACATACCATTGGTTGAGACGCCAATATTTCGCCCCCCGGCTGCAAGCGGTCGTGGACCAGGTGTGTCGTGAGTGCAGGCGGTGTGCGGTAGTTAAACCACCGGAACAACACGTGCCCATCCAGACGATCCGGACCAGTCGGCCACTGGAGATGCTGATGATCGACTACGTGTTGGTCGGGGAATCTGTAAGTGGGCACCAGTATGCCTTGGTAATGACTGACCACTTCACTAAATTCACGGTAGTGGTTCCCACCCGAAACCAGACCGCAGAGTCGGCAACACGAGCGATCGTCGAACATTTCATTCGGCAGTACGGTTGTCCTGAGCGGATCCATTCGGACCAGGGTGCCTGTTTCCAGGGGCAGCTGATGGAGCGCCTCTGCCAGCTTTATGGCGTTCAAAAGTCCCGCACGACACCTTACCATCCGCAGGGGAATGGCGCCTGCGAGAGATTCAACCGGACTCTGCTGCAGATGCTCCGCGTGTTGGAGCGTGCCGAGAAGCAGCGATGGCCCGAACGTGTTCAGGAGCTGGTCTGGACTTACAACAACCGAGTTCACCACACCACGGGATTTTCACCTTTTTTCTTGTTGTTCGGCCGACCCGGACGGGAGGCACACGACTTACAACTGTCCGGGACTGAGGAGGTAACGCCCCTCGCCCCTGCCGAATGGGTCGAGGACCATCGCCTACGTCTGAAGGCGGCGCACGAGTTGGCTGGGAGGCTGATCGCAGACCACCAGCATCCACCTGTGAGGTCCCACGAGCCTGGGTCGTTGGCCGTGGGCCAGCGAGTGTTGGTGCGAGAGGTTCGCCCAGGGGGGAAATTGTCTGAACGGTGGGAAGTTACCCCATACCTTGTTCGCCGTCGCTTGGACCCAGGTGGACCAGTGTATCAAGTAGAGTCTACCGATGGGACGGGGCGCCTGCGCACGCTACATCGGAGTAAACTGCGACCTTGTCCGTTCCCAGATCCGGTGAGCAGGGCTGAGTCCCCTGTAGCGGAGGACGGGTTAGGGGCCCCTATCGGGGAAGCTCTGACCCCTCTGTCAGACGAGGAATGGTGGTTGCCGGTTGAGGAGAATCAGCCGGAGGAGGCATCAGAGCCTCAAACCCCAGCCGAAGTAGTGGCCTCTCCCCTGCCAAGACGCTCTCTGCGTTCAAATAGGGGCGTCCCGGGCCCTCGCTACGCGGATCCGAACTTTGTATGGTCGGATTCTTGCTTTGCGGGGACCACAAAGGACAAAGGGGGGGGAAATGTGAAGGGGATTGCAACCTTCCCCTCCACGGAGCGACGAGCGGCGACTCGGCGGGCGGTTTCCAGTCTGGAGGGGCTTGCATCCGAAAGGATTCAAGCCCCTCCAATCCCAGCGGCGCATTTCAAACGGCGCGCCAAGCGCGAGCCAATCAGGGCTCGCGCCTTGGCCGCCAATCAGAGCTCGCCGCGGCGAGCCAATCGGGGCTCGCCGCGTCATAGCTCCGCCCGCTCCCGGCGCCATATAAGAGGCGCTGCGGAGCGGGAACAGTCAGTCGGACGGCGGACGGGAACAGAAGAGGAAGAAGAGCTCCAGCGAAGAGAGACGGCGGCCGAGCAGCGGAAGAAGACGTCGGCGGAGCAGAAGACATCGGCAGTGCGGAAGAAGACGTCGGCGGAGTCACGCAGGAAGACAGAAGACGGCGACCAGCGGCGGAAGTCCGGCGGAGAGTGCTGCAGCGTGTGGAGAGCAAAAGAGCTAACGAAGCTCCCCGCTGCAGCCTCTCCCTCCGCGACAGGTAGGCGGCCTTGGGCCACCTCTACCTACCTATATTCCTCCCTAGAGCACCAGGGACAGGCACTAGGCCTGCGGGCAGAGTCAGGCCCTGTCGGCCTGTGCGCACGTTAGGCGGGCTCCGGCCTGTGCCCACTCCAGGCCTCCGGCCTGTGCCCACTCCAGGCCTCCGGCCTGTGCCCACTCCAGGCCTCCGGCCTGTGCCCACTCCAGGCCTCCGGCCTGTGCCCACTCCAGGCCTCCGGCCTGTGCCCTCACTCCAGGCTTCGGCCTGTGCCCTCACTCCAGGCTTCGGCCTGCGCCCTCACTCCAGGCTTCGGCCTGCGCCCTCACTCCAGGCTTCGGCCTGCGCCCCTCATTCAGGTTCCTGCCTGCGCCCCTCATTCAGGCTCCTGCCTGCGCCCCTCATTCAGGCTCCTGCCTGCGCCCCTCATTCAGGCTCCTGCCTGCGCCCCTCATTCAGGCTCCTGCCTGCGCCCCTCATTCAGGCTCCTGCCTGCGCCCCTCATTCAGGCTCCTGCCTGCGCCCCTCCGGCTGGAAGTGGGCTGTGTAGCAGCTCTTGAGGGGTCAGTGGCTGTTGTTTGTAGCAGACCGGCCCCACGCGGTGTATGACCCAGGGGATTGGAAGTGTGGAGTAACGTTCCCGTCCCACACGTCGCCATCCCCCGGTCATCGGAAGTGGGCCACCGTCTGTTCCAGACCCCCGCCCTTCATTGTGAACCAAAGGCACCGGCTGGTGTCCAACATCCGGAAGGTAGGACTGGTAAATCGGGGTATACTGTTAGGCCGGGGAATTGTTCCACTGACTTGCCGGGTAGTGAACATGTTAATTGGTCCAGTCTCCGTTTGATTGGGGTAGAACCAGTAGCCTCCAGTTGGCTGTATTGTTGTTAGCCGTAGAGTAGCCTGCAGGTAGGGAGGTTGTTCTTCTTGTCCCAACAGGAGCGGAGAGGTGCGACAATCAAGGTGACCCGCAAGTTGGAAGTGAGTATCACCCTGTGTCTGTCTGTCTGTCATCCCCCCTGTATACCGGTCCGGAGGGTTTGCTCGCGGACGCGAGGACCCCCTCTCACCACACAACGTGCGAGAGTGCGAGTGTGTGAGAATTGGGTAGCTGAGGCCTATTGGCCAGTGATGACCTTCCGCCCAGCCGGTGAAGGTCGCGGCTACCCCTGACGTGTCCCGTACTCTAGGCGGAGGTCGGGCGTACGTCTCAACCGACATATTCCTCTCTTTCCAGACCCCCGTCGTCCGCGGTGAGGTGGTGTCCGCCCCGAGGAGTGGTCTCGAGAGTGAAGTCTCTGACGCGTCTGGATATCGTCTGTGGCGGCGTTGCACAGGTGGGTGGAGTGACGACACCTGCACAGCAGCAGGCGGTACATCCTTGTTAGCCGCTCACATGTGCATGTCACTGGCATGTCGCTGAAAAGACTGTGTTCAAAGATGCTAAACCCTTCACACAGGAGACTGTACTCAGATGTAAAAACTGATGCAAATTCTCATGGTTCGGATGGTGGTGCATCTAAAGCAGAGATGGAAATGCACTTTCAAGACACTGCAAGTGGGCATCTCGTTTTTGTGAAAATCAGCACTGCCACTAACATAAGACACAGATGCAACGGAGGCAAAATATGCAGCTGAGGCTGCATCTAACTCAGAATCATATCGTGTAGTATGTTATATTTGTAGAGTATGTACATACAAAGGGGCTGACTATAAGGTAGGAGCAAAGCAAACAAAAGTAAGCAAATTTGCACCTGGCAAAACCATGTTGCAATGCAGGTGAGGCAGATTTAAAATGTGTAGAGAGATTAAGAGGCCTATTTATTAACATTATTTTTACTAAAATAATGTGAAAAAGGGTGTTTTCACACACTTTTCACATTATTTTAGTATCACTCCAATGTATTAAAGGGCATTTGGAGCAGTTTTCATGAAAACCTGCTCCAAACCCTTTAATTGTAACTTTTTTAGTAACCCACATCGCATATCTCATACTTATAATGGGAAACGCGATATGGCTGAATTTGCTAAAAAAAAAACAACAAACAGTAGTGTGTCCTGTTATAATTTTGGCAGTTCAGGCTGGTGAAATCACAGGGCAGCACTGCGATATCCAGCCTTTGCCCAGCTTTCTCTGCCCCTTGGCAGAGAAAGCTGTGCGGGGACCAGCTACTGGTGATCACACAACCTGATCACTGTTTAAAACAAAGAAAAAAGTAAAAAAAAAAAAAAAAACATACTAACTAGGCCAGGAGCCGGTGATCGGTGCTCCTGTGCTGGCTGCCGGGCGCCTGGTCCTCCATATGCTGCGCTGTGACCCTCGGTGAAGTAAAACGGCAGCTCACTTTGCAGCACTGGGGGTCACAGAAGCGCACAGGATCCGGCACCCCAGCAGGAGCAGCGATGACCAGCTCCCTGGACTGGTGAGTATATTCACGGTGTGTGTGTGGAGGGGGGCGGGGGGTGTAGCGGTGCGTGCGGGGGTAACCGGCGATGTCAGTGGTGGCGGTGCATGCACAGAAGGACATCGGGGTATTTTTCCAGAAAAATACACAGATGATGCTGTGGATTGTCATCGCAGGGACAGACCTGCATGCGATAGATGATACATCCGTGCGATGTAATCAATTATCGCAGTGCGGATTCGGGCGATTTTATCACACCACATCTGCATTCTTGGATGCGGATAGTGATAAATAGGCCTCTTAGACTTTAGAGGGATGTGTCCAAACTCAAGTATAAAGTGCAGTAGATAAATAAAGCTGTCCAGCATTTGTAGTCTATATGCAAAAGTAGCCAGTATTTACCAGGCATGCAAAAAAAGTATTTGCACTGCTTGTATTGCAGCATGGTTTATGCTAGGTGCAAAGTTACAGATGAGTCCTAGGGGCAAATTTACTAAATGTCAAACTCTGTTGATTTTGGTGTTTTTCTGCGATTTGTGTGTGATTTTGCAAATCACAGATTTACTAAATGTCAATTTGGTGACAAATCATAGTTGAAACACTCCAATTATGTTTGTTAAATCAAAATCACACCAAAATGTTAGCACAGTACCCCAAAAAATCAATACACAACCAACTCAGTGGCATGCTTGAATGTAAAAAGGTTTTCTATTCACCCAGGCTTAATTATGATGCTTGTAAAAGGAGCCCAAACCACTTGTAGCAATGCGGCTGATTTCAACATAACAGACAGAGTTGCTGATATGTAGTTGGGCCAATCTGTGCTACATTTTGGATTGCAGGAGCAAGAAAAAGATGAGAATAACCAGCATGTAGAAGCATACCTCCCAACATGACCCTCTCCAGGAGGGACAGAATGCTCTGCTCCGGGACTTTGCTCTTAATTTATGATTGCCATCACCTGTGAAGAAACACCTTTTTTAACAAGTAACTAGTTCAATACAGGTGCTGGCAATCCTACATTAAGAGGAAAGTCCAGGAACAGTGCATTTTGTCCCTCCTGGAGAGAGTCATGTTGGGAGGTATGGTAGAAGTACTGCAGAGACTGCACAGGCTGCACAGGCCTATGCTTCAGTAGACAGTTAAACCTCACTGCAGTCACTGATTTTGAAGTTATACAGATGATCTGCCTCAACCATAACAACTTAATGCACCTATATGACCTTGTTAAAACTCAGCTTGAATCAGACGCTGCATGGTCACATGCTATCCCAAGCCACATTGGTTGGTACATCACGCAAAATCTGGCAGCCCTGAAGACCATCTTCTACACCTGCATCTGCTTCCCTAGCCAGGAGTCAAAATGGCAAGAAGTCAGGTTCTTGCCCCATGGGCATCTTGGAAAGCGAGGTTGCACTGGCAACTTGCTAGTGCACAGGAAGTCTTCTTATAGAGACTTTTGTTCTCCCATTGGGTACTGCTGTCAGTTGGCTGGGTGCAGTACTCCAAGTGGCTGAGAGGAGTCATGTGACTAAATCCAACATGGCTGCATCCATGTACTGATTCCGGAGAGAACTGCGCATGGAGATGGACTAGCAGCATGCTATGGGGACTCGCGGAAGCGATAGAGCCTACAGACATCCACAGGACAGCAGAGCGAGGCAGAGGTACTGTAAGTGAACAGGTCTGAAAGACTGGAGCATGACACTATCTATTTCAACCACCAAGATTGGAGTCAGCTTTCAACACTAGCTACATAAGAATAGGAGCTAATTGTAATGCTATTCACTAAAATTGGGAATTGTTTTATACATTAGCCACTAAATTAAGACTTGTTCTGTATTTTATATTATTGATCATATTGGGGCATAGTGGGCAACATTAATTCACAATTTTATTTGTTTTATTGTTTTATTGCACTGTTAGAATAAAAAACAGTATAAAAATATGACGTGTTGATACTTTCATTTTAAAATAATTTCTATGGACACTTTGCTACTAAATCAAAGCATTTAAGCCATACTCACCTACTCACAGAATGGCTGGGAGGCTCCCAAAAATCGTGTGGCACTTCTGACCACCTGGGAATGTAGACAAGTCTCCTGAAGAAGCCTCCAGCCAATTCCCCCCCACACCACATTCACCCACTTGCTCAGTGAAAGTTGTCAGGGTGATGACGCAATTTGTACCTAATCGCATCATTGTAGCCCCCCTGCTTCATGGTGCTGGCAACCTCGGCATTGTATAGCGGGGGCAGGACTGTGATAATGCGATTGCGCTTCCAGGCCCCCACACCACTTGCCTTTGCCGATGCCATGACCCAAGTTGTGCCATCCTGTCTATACTAAGTACTAACTAAAGTACTAAGTACTGCAACGCAAGCCACACATCGGTAATGACGTCATTATGTCAACCCCCTTTTCATCCTCTCAAGGGAGGTTTATTAAAATTCTACGTTGTTTTACTATTTCCCACCTGAAGAATACCTATGTTGGATTTCAGCTTCCTAACATATCGAGAAGTAAGAGAATTAGTGATGACTCAGTCAGTCAGTCAGTGAGAGATACAGTAAAAAGTGACAGGACCATTTTTGTAGTGTATTAAATTCTACACACTGGAGGTACAATCCAAATTTTGATCCGATTGTCAATTTTGGGCGTTATCGTTCATCCAACGCAAGCCACGCATCTGTAATGACATCATTATGTCAACCACCTTTTGATCCCCTTAGGGGTGGTTTATTAAGATTCTTATTATGTAATTTTCCTATTTCCCACCTGAAGAATACCTATGTTAAATTTCAGCTTCCTAACATATCTGGAAGTAAGAGAATTAGTGGCCTAGCGTTTGATGGAAGTGGACATGCCTTCCGTGTGCTCCTGCTTAGTGACCCCTAAAACCCCCCTTTTGCCTTCCCCTGCCAGTCAGCACAGACCTCTGAGTGCTTTTAGGGCCTAATTCAGAGTTGATCGCAGCAGCAAATTTGTTAGCAGTTGGGCAAAACCATGGGGGTAATTCCAAGTTGATCGCAGCAGAATTTTTGATAGCAACTGGGCAAAACCATGTGCACTGCAGGGGAGGCAGATATTACATGTGCAGAAAGAGTTAGATTTGGGTGGGTTATATTGTTTCTGTGCAGGGTAAATACTGGCCGCTTTATTTTTACACTGCAAATTAGATTGCAGATTGAACACACCACACCCAAATCTAACTCTCTCTGCACATGTTATATCTGCCTCCCCTGCAGTGCACATGGTTTTGCCCAGTTGCTATCAAAAATCCTGCTGCGATCAACTTGGAATTACCCCCATGTGCACTGCAGGGGGGGGCAGATATTACGTGCAGAGAGAGTTAGATTTGGGTGGGGTGTATTCAAACTGAAATCTAAATTGCAGTGTAAAAATAAAGTAGCCAGTATTTACCCTGCACAGAAACAAAATAACCCACCCAAATCTACTGTAACTATCTCTGCAAAATCTTATATCTGCAATACCTGCAGTGCACATGGTTTTGCCCAACTGCTAACAAATTTGCTTCTGCGATCAACTCTGAATTACCCCTAAGAGTGGTACGGAGGGTCCGGGTATAGCGTTGCGAAGTCGTGAGACACTGTGCTGGTCACTGCAGGTTGCAGCCTACCTGGGACCAGGAAGCCGCAGCCCCTAGTGGAAGTGGGGACCTGAAGACGTGGCACCTCGGGCGAGGTGGTCCGGAAACCCGAGCTACACCCTACCGTCTTAGAAACCGGGGATCCTGGCCGCTGGAGAGGCAGCTTCCATTCAATGAGCCTACAACAACTAGCTATGACGCTAGCAGCCTCCCGCAGCCACGGACTGGGACTGCTCATGGACTTGGTGAGTCCCCACTCTTACTCTCTCTGAGTGCCTATTAATCCCCCTGAAGCCCTGGAAGTTGCTCTGCTGTATTGGGCTCACGCCTGGCCTTCATGGAGCACCTATGCCAGCTGGGCTTGGGTGAAGACCCCCTTCTGTATATGAGGAAGTGCCTGAGCACTCCTAGCTGAGTCCCTGTCTGTCTTTCCTATACCCTCTCCTATTACTGACACTGGGCTGTCATAACCCCGTGAGCAGCCGAAGTTTTCCCTCTGTGACACCCTTGCACAATTCCAGCTAGGAGACAAGGATTGTACTGCGCACAGCTGTCTGCTGTGGCAGTCTGCCTTGTCCCGGTATATATATATCTTGAAGCTGTGGCTGTGTTCCCCTACCATTTCAAGTGGAGTTGGGCTTGTACTCTCACTCACTGACACCTTTTCCTTGTATCCTGCCTGTTGTACCATGTTGCGCCAGCTGTCCATTATGTGAAGCACACTTTTGGCTCTGTGCATCCTACCTAGTGGCTGGCTCAGTTGCATACCGGCCCTTGGGGATCTATAACTTATGTGACCGGCGAACGCTGATTCCTCGGATGTCAAACTAAGGCTTCTCTGGGTAGGGGCGGCTGAGGACACCCTGCACATCCTACTCACTATGTGACGCCTGCTGTTACGGGCAACTCTGCCACAACCTTCATGTGATCAGTGACATGATGTAAAACGATGTTCAAACCATGATGCCTATTGGTCCTGCTCTCTTGCTGATGCTTTAAATCCTGCATCCTCTGATGTCGGCTCCGATGGTAAGTTGAACCTTCTGCCCCGTGAGTGCGTTGCGGACTGCTTTATAATTTGTTTAATCCGTTCAGCCTAGTGTGCAGCCTGTACATGAGTCGTAGGAAACTCAAGGGGTCGAGGAGTCTCTCATGTATACCTGACACACCATTTTGTTCTGACCTCCGACGTTATCTTACCCTGCAAAAGGACTCTGACATGTCAGCCTCACCGACCCCGGCCTCGCCAGCCCATTCATATACTTCAGGGGCTTCTGTTGGGATGAGAGCTGCATCCAAATCCTCGGGCCTGGAAGAGAAGCAAGACATGCAGGAGGTGCTTAACCTGTTGCAGGCTTTACCCAATAAGCCGGACATTCCTACCAAAGCAGACTTTCTGTCCTTGGAAAACTGGCTGAGAGAGGTAGTTCATACTGAAGTGTCGGCGATAAAATCGGATCTCACTCATTTGGGCTCCCGCACAGAATCCTTGGAAACCAAGGGGGAAAAGATGGATGCTTTTCATAAGAACCTTGTTGATACCATAGAGTTACAAGCTGAGGAGAACCAAAATTAACGGGATCATTGAGATGAAATCAATAACAGGGGGCGCAGAAACAATCTTCGGGTGAGGGGTATCCATGAAGATGTCCCACCGTAGAGCTTACAGGATGTCCTCAATAGGATTTTCAGTGAGGTACTGGACAATGACCCAAATTATTCCATTGTCTTTGACAGAGCATACAGAGCACTGCGTCCCAGGGATTTACAGTATGAACGCCCAAGGGACGTCATATGCCGACTCCACTATTTCACCCAGAAGGAAGACATACTTCGAAAGCTTCGGAGCTCTGAAGGCTTGGAATTTGATGGCCACCCAATTCAAGTTTACCAAGACCTTTCATGGCATACACTACAAAGCAGACGCCAAGTGAAACTACTAACAGATGCCTTGCGTAAGCACAATATTAAATATAGGTGGGGATACCCGTTCAGTCTCACCGCCACCAATGGAGGTAAGACAGCTTCGATACGGAGACCCGAGGATGTTGCCTCCTTCTGCTCCATCTTGGACATTCCCCAGGTCCAGACCCCCGATTGGCTGTCCCTCCACTTGCGGACTTATCTCCCTGCAGCCCCCTCATCAGAGGCCCCCTTCCAGCCTGTTGAGTCCCCGCAGAACTGAAAGCACAAAACCAATAAGTTGCTGACTATATGTAGGCAATGCTTGGACACAACCATACATCTCTACCAGGGGTGTAACAGTGCATCTCTGGGCCCCACAGCATAATATGAGTAAGGGCTCAGCTAATCTTCAGAGTACCCTTTTGCACATGCTCAGAAGAGGAATCCGTTCTGCTGTTTTGAGAGCAGAGAGGGGCCTAAGAGGAGAGGAGAGGAGGCAGTAGTGGTACTTTCATCACTGGCTTCTGCACTGCGATACATGGAATATGCACAGGTTAAGCTTGTTACCATGTAAGCAGACACTAGATGTATGCACTGCAGTAATGAAAATGAGATGTACTGTACCTTCAGTATAAAATATATCCACATGTAAGGTCAAGGTGTCACCAGCAATTCTCAGTATATGAGTAACTAATGAGAAATCACTTGGATGACCAATTATTCTAATATATACTACAGCAAGATAAGTGGTGTCATGGAAACACCTTCGAGTTGCTCAGGTAAAAGTTAATGCTGTTTTAAAATCACGATTCCTAGGCTTGTATTATTTAAAATAATTTATTCTAAAGAATTGAGTTAAAGGTGAGATTGTTTCCCCGCTGTTATCGGAAGTCATTCTCTTATCATGTGTGTGCTTGGTGCCAGCCTATCTCTGCATACTCATGCAACATGAAGAGAGATGTGAGATATTGCAGGAGGCTGTAGCATAGATAGAGATTTTAGAGCTGAAATCCCAGAATCCTCTCTGCTGGCGGAGCTCTTCCTTATTCACTACTTAAATTAAGGGACAGTCTCCGAGGAGATTAGTATCACAGTTTAATCTGTCCCTAGCTGAAAACTGCTTCCTGCTGCTTAGTTCAATGACGCCAGCCTAAAATAGATTTTTTTAGTAGAATAGTGTGTGTAAAGTTGTAAACTGCATTTTTATACACAGAGTGTATGGGGAAATATTGCAGTAGCAATAGACTTTATCAGTTGTTTGTTGCAAATGCAGAGTTTGCATAGATTATTGAAGTTGTGTTTTTTTCCCTGTAATTAGCACATACTGTACATTAAATACAACAAATAAAAAGTAATAACCATATAGAAATATGTATACAAGCACACTAATGGGCAAAACCATGTTGCACTGCAGGTGGGGCAGATGTAACGTGCAGAGAGTTAGATTTGGGTGGGGTATGTTCAAACTGAAGTCTAAATTGCAGTGTAGAAATAAAGCAGCCAGTATTTACCCTGCACAGAAACAATATAACTCACCCACATCTAACTCTCTCTACACATTACATATGCCCCACCTTCAGTACAACATGGTTTTGCCCAATTGCTAACAAAACTGAATAACGCCCACTGGGGGTCATTCCGAGTTGTTCGCTCGCAAGCTGCTCTTAGCAGCTTTGCACACGCTAAGCCGCCGCCTACTGGGAGTGAATCTTAGCTTATCAAAATTGCGATTGAAAGATTCGCAATATTGCGAAAAGACTTCTCTGTGCAGTTTCTGAGTAGCTCGAAACTTACTCTGCCAGTGCGATCAGTTCAGTGCTTGTCGTTCCTGGTTTGACGTCACAAACACACCCAGCGTTCGCCCAGACACTCCTCCGTTTCTCCAGCCAGTCCCGCGTTTTTCCCAGAAATGGTAGCGTTTTTTCACACACTCCCATAAAACGGCCAGTTTCCGCCCAGAAACACCCACTTCCTGTCAATCACACTCCGATCACCAGAACGAAGAAAAAACCTCGTAATGCCGTGAGTAAAATTCCTAACTGCATTGCAAATTTACTTGGCGCAGTCGCACTGCGGACATTGCGCATGCGCATTAGCGACTAATCGCTCCGGTGCGAGAAAAAAATAACGAGCGAACAACTCAGAATGACCCCCACTGTTTGGAGCTTTAGGACAAACACACATAACAGAAACCTTTATAGTAAATGAACCTTGAGGCTGGAGCACTACATCAGCTGGTGTAGCACTATTTGCATGAATTCTCAGTACGCATGCCCAAAACTATATATAGTCAGCAGTCGGTAAAACCGCCCAAATTCATAAACAATGCAAGAAACAGCGAAATACGTCCCTCAAATATAGACGATGACTGGTATCTTTATCACAAGTTTGAAGTATCAAGGTGCGTACCCCAACTCACATGAAGCATATAGTGTTGAATCATATCAAGGTATCTTTTTGGTGCAGTCGTCCTTGGATATATTACTACCCCTTAGGGTCAGGCAGTGTTTATGCAAAAACCACCAGAAAAAGAGGTAGATTGCAAAAAATACAGATATTTAATATGACAGTCCATTACGTTTGCAGGATCCACAACATCCAATAAGATATAAAAAAGTTAAAAAGTACAAAAAAATAAATAAAAAATACAATGTTTCCTTGAAGCTACTCACAGTACAATAGTCGACGCACTTTGGTCTAAACAGACCTTTATCAAGACAAGTCATCCTGAACGGGTTCGAAAATTGTGAATTCACATTGAACCTTTTCATTGGTATCGCAGAACAGCAAAATCTAACAGTCATCTTCTATATTTGAGGGACGTATTTTGATTCTCTGTTTAAAGTACTTGTTTATGTTTATTGTTATTTATGTCATAGCACCCTGGACATAATAATAATAATAATTTTATTTATATAGCGCTCTTTCTCCAATAGGACCCAATATCTTTACTCTTTTTGCAAATTTTGTTATATAGATGTGGTGACATCTCTTTTGATATTTATAGTGCGCGGGCTGCTTTGTACGCCAAATAGATGAACCCTCCATCCCCTTCCTTTTTTGTTAATGCAAGAGACAGCACCTAGGGTCTTTTTAGCAAAATGCAAATGCATACCTCCCAACTGTCCCGATTTTTCCGGGACAGTCCAGTTTTTTGGGGGACTGTCCCGCAGTGGGGAGGGCAGTTGGGAGGCTTTGGTCACGCACAGCGTGCATTCACGGGAGACAGAGGGTGAGAGGGCATGCCAGCAGCTCACAGAGAACATGCCTCCTTAGTGACGAAAACGTGAGGCGTGGCTCGCAATCGAGGCACTCCCACAAAGCCACACCCTTTTTCAGATGCAGGTGCAGTTGTCCCACGCACTGATTCAGAAATGTTGGGAGGTATGCAAATGATGTATTCCAAAAATCAGATACACATGATGTCGACGTTTCGGTACCAACATGCACCGTCGTCCGGACAATTTCAATAGCAGCCATAACACACACACATATATGTATATATATATTATATACTGTATATAATGTTATCCATGTAACTTTCTCCCAATAGTTCCTTATGTGCTTTACATTTGCATTTAAAAAAACCACAAGATACAAATAACCTTAATAGAAAACATAACTAAGCATTTGGGTTGAATTTTTTTTAGCAACTAAAGGGACATTGGAGAAATGCTAGAGTAAACAGGTAAATCATGAATCTGTTTATGAGAGATTCTAGAGTGGAGGGCGCGGAGTCAGAGCCACAAAGCTAAAAGCTCAGCCCCCAAATGACTTTAGGCAGATTCTAGGTACTGCTTAGTAGCCCTTCATCTACAGATGCAGTAAGCGAATGGGGCAATACGGAAGCAGAAGCTGCTTAAGGTACCTTGGATTATATTTGCCATCTTACATTCAGTCAGTGCAGGGAGTGGAGAATGGGGGCGAGCTTACTCATCGCATGCGTGATAAAGCTGGAATGTACCCAGAAATGCAATTAAAATCACCCGATAATAGCTGTCCTATGCAAAAAAAGGACATCGCGGTTTAGGACCCGGGAGTACTTATGCACATGCACAAAATGAAGCGCGCCATTCCATGTAGTGCTGGGAGGGTTACGATTGGATCCCTCTCAGAAGGCAAGCGAAAAGAGGCCCATAGGCTTCTACTGGGTAACGCCACCACCGGGTCCATGCTCTGGAATGTATTGCATTACAGAACTTGGTACATATGGAAATGCAGCCAAAACTATGATAAAGGCATTTTCAGCATTTTGGACACATTTTTATGCTTAGTACATCCGGCCCTGGGTGATCTATTGCAGGAACGGGGCTGGTTAGTTAACAGCGTGGTAGCTGCATTTTGTACCAGCTGCAAGCAGTCCAATTCTTTTGCTGGGATCAGGTATAAGGAATTGCAGTAGCCCAAGTGTGATGATACACATGCATGAACGACTTTAGGCAGGTCTGATGAGAGAGTCAAGTGCTTGGTTCTGGCTATGTTTCTAAGATGAAAGAATGAGATTTGATTGTGACTGATACCTGAGTGTCAAGACATCATCCAGGACTAAGCCTAGATTCCACACATATTCAGTGTTTTGCAATTCTGAACCCCCAAGTGTAAGTGCAGTTGGTTGGCTAAGCTGTATTTTTGTCCTTTGACGGTGACGACCATGGATTACTCCTCCACTTTTGATCTCAGCTAGACAAGGCATTCAGGGTTGGTATAGGGTTCTCAGTACCTGGAGCAAAGGACAGGTAGAGTTGTATATCATATGCGTAACAGTGGTAGACCAAGCCATGACGTCTGATTATTTTACCCAGTGGTATCATGTATACTGCAAAAAGCATTGGATATAGTATAGTGCCATGTGGAACCCGACGTGGCAGTGGCACTGGAGGATGATAAGTATACTGTATGTCAGGTCCCAGGGTCTGACTTACGTGGCCGGGTGCCGGGGTTGCCGGTTCGGGTGCTGGAGGTCCTGCGGCGGGGTGCTCTAAGGTCCTGGTCACGGAAGGAGGCGTCTGGGGCCGGGATAAGAGTGGCTGCTCTGTAAGAGCTGGGGGCCAGTGCTGCATAGCAACATGCAGACAAGTGGACATATTGGAGACCAAGGAAGCCTCCCAGTCCTCCAATTGTGCTGCAGCTGGTAATCCCTGACCAATCCCCGCTCCTCAGCGCTCTTAAAAGGGGCTGGATAGCAATGGGGCTTCGCCAGTGCTATACTGTATGTTGCTGCTCCTTGGTAGTTTCTAGCTATGTGTTCCCAGAGGTCCTCAGGTGCTTCTGTATTCTCCCAGTCCTTACTGTGACTTCTCAGAGTGTCTTGCGCTCTTGTCCCAGTGCTTCACCCGGATCCAGCCATACTCCTAATCAGTGTGGGATCTGCAGCCGTCGGCTGTGGTTCAGCCGCATCTTGGAGTAGGATACCCCTGAGGTCTGGCTCTGCTGGGTACCTCAACCAGTATTTAGAATTCACCGCTCCAGCTCCACGCTAGCTCCAGTCATTCCCAGTTAAGGGTCCGCTATCCAGCTCCAACCCCAGTTTATATCAATTGCTCAGTACCAGCGCAACGCAGCTACCGCTATCTATCCACCTACAGGACCGTCACGGATAAAGTTCACCATATAAGTCCCAGTTCATGAGGAGGAACTATACCAGACTGCCCGTCTTAATCTCCCGATGACATCAGCTGCTCCAACCCCAGTCGCCTTGCTGGACACTATACCAAAGCCAGACCTGGCAGTTAGCACTGGCCACATGAATCCGGCTAGTGATCAAGCCCCCGGAGTAGATTCCGCAGCTGATATCTTGTCTCATTTGCAGTTGGTACAGTTCATGCAGGACATGCCTGCGCACCTGGATATCCTCCATGCTGCCATCACAGCTCCCAGTGGGCCAGCTGCAGCAGTTCCGCCTCCTGCAGCATCTCCGCTTGTGTCTATTTCCCATCTTCATTTATCCCCGCCAAATAAATTCGATGGAACTCCAAAGCTCTGTCACAGATTCTTGAATCAATGCGAGATCCATTTTGAATGGCAAGCAACCAATTTCCCGACTCCGAGGACTCAGGTCGCTTATATCATCTCACTGTTGTCTGGTCAGCCGTTGGAGTGGGCATCTCCTCTGTGGGAAAAGTCAGATCCGATTCTGTCGAATTATGCCGAATTTATCTCCACCTTCAGAAGGATCTTTGACGAACCTGGTCGAATCACCTCAGCTTCCCATGAGATTCTTCGTCTGCGCCAGGGCAATCGTTCAGTCAGTCAATATGTGATCCAATTCCGTACATTGGGGGTAATTCCAAGTTGATCGCAGCAGGAAATGTTTTAGCAGTTGGGCAAAACCATGTGCACTGCAGGTGTGGCAGATATAACATTTGCAGAGAGAGTTAGATTTGGGTGGGTTATTTTATTTCTGTGTAGGGTAAATACTGGCTGCTTTATTTTTACACTGCAAATTAGATTGCAGATTGAACACACCACACCCAAATCTAACTCTTTCTGCACATGTTATATCTGCCTCCCCTGCAGTGCACATGGTTTTGCCCAATTGCTAACAGAATTCCTGCTGCGATCAACTTGGAATTACCCCCATTGTCATCAGAACTCAACTGGAACGAGGAAGCCCTAATTGCAGTCTTTTGGAGTGGGTTATTGGATAAGATCAAAGATGACCTAGCAACACGGGACTTGCCTGTCCGTCTCGATAACCTAATTTCCCTGTGTAACAAAATGAACCTCAGATACAAAGAGCGAGCCCTGGAAAGAAATAAGTTTGATCGACCCGGACCTTGGATTTGTTCCAGTGTAAGGTCTCCGTCTCCTCCGGGTGAGGAACTGAAGCAGATAAATCGTTCCCGACTCTCCATTGCAGAACGTCAACGACGCGGACAAGAGAATCTATGTTTGAATTGCAGGTCTTCGGAGCACTTAGTCAAGTCCTGCACTCTTTGTCCGGGAAACTCCTGCTCCTAGCTTATGACAGAGAGGTTCAGCTAGGAGTTTCCATGAAATCACCTTCTTCAAAGGCTGAGTCCATTTTATCAGTTTCTCTGGAAATTTATCCTCATACTATTCCTATTACTGCCCTACCGGACTCCGGAGCTGCAGAGAATTTCATCACGGCCGACTTCGTTCTCAGGTACGATATTCCTACAATAAGGTTGTCTCAAGCAATGTCTCTGACTGTGGTGGATGGTAGTCAAATTCCAGAGAGGAGCATAACCTGCCGCATAGATCCATTAAAGCTTAATGTAGGTGCGTTACACTCAGAGGAGATTTCTTTCTTGGTGATTCCCAAAGCCTCCCATATTGTTGTATTAGGACTTCCGTGGTTACAGAAGCACAATCCACAATTTAACTGGGTGTTACTTGAGGTTAAGGCCTGGAGTTCTTTTTGCCTTAAAAATTGTCTGCAGTCCATGAGACCAGTTAAGTCCATCAGTATACCTGACTCTGAAGGGCTTCCGTCAATCTACAGTGCATTCAAAGATGTTTTTAGTAAACAGGAAACAGACACCTTGCCCTCCCATCGGGAATGGGATTGCCCAATCGACTTGCTGCCCAGTAAATCACCTCCTTGATGAAGCACGTATCCACACTCCTTACCAGAGACTCAAGCCATGTCCGAGTACATTCATGAAAATTTAGAAAAAGGCTTCATTAGACCCTCTTCATTTCCAGCCGGAGCTGGCTTCTTTTTTGTTAAAAAGAAAGATGGTGTTTTGCGCAGTTACAGTTTGATTCGTATTTGAGCGGGGGATGAGTGGAATACTGCATTCAACACACGGAATGGGCATTATGAATACTTAGTTATGCCATTCGGTCTCTGTAATGCCCCTGCAGTCTTTCAACACTATGTCAACGAAATTTTTAGATATTTGCTCTACAAATGTCTAGTAGTATACTTGGATGACATTTTGATATTATCAGAAGATTTGGAGAGCCATCGAGTCCAAGTTAAAGAAGTACTCTTCATACTCAGGAAAAAACAACTATTCTGAAAACTGGAGAAGTGCACGTTCAAGGTATCCCTCCATTCCATTCCTAGGTTATGTTATTTCAGGTACAGAACTACTAATGGATCCAGAGAAAGTCCAAGCTGTCTGTAAATGGTCTATTCCCACTACACTCAAGGGCATCCAGCGCTTTTTAGGGTTTGCCAATTTCTACAGGAAATTCATAAAGAACTTTTTGGCTGTATTTATCCGATTACCATGCTGACAAGAAAGGAAGCAAATCCCTCCCATTGGACTCCAGAGGCAAATGCAGCTTTCTTGGCCCTTAAGCAAGCGTTCATGTCTGCCCCTATTCTCCGACAGCCCGATTTGTCGCAGCCATTTATTGTTGAGGTTGATGCTTCCACAGAGGGTGTTGGAGCTGTGCTGTCCCAGACTTTTGAAGATCAAAAACTGTACCCCTGTGGTTATTTTTCTCAGAAGTTTCTACCTGCAGAACGTAACTACTCCATTGGGGAGCAGGTGTGGCTGGCTATAAAATTAGCTTTCGCGGAATGGAGATATTTACTGGAAGGAGCGTTGCATCCTATTGTAGTATTCACTGACCACAAAAATCTACTGTACCTCAAAATGGCCATGTTCTTTACATGTTTTGATTTCAAGCTCAGTTAACGTCCATAAGCTCTCAACAAGAAAGCTGATCCTCTCTCCCGTTTCATGGATACTGAGGAGGTATCTGCTGACTGCAAGAAGCAAACAATTATAGATCCAACCTCTTTTCTAGCGACTCAATTTTCCCAGCTCCTCCTCCGGGATAAACCTTTGTGACACCAGGACTGCGGAAAAGGCTTCTCACTTGGGCCCATGCTTCTCTGTTCACTGGCCACGCCGGCATTCGCAAAAGCCTCCGGCTGGTTCAGCGGTATTACTGGTGGCCAAATCTCAAGACTGATGTACAAGACTTCATAGCCTCTTGCCCAAAATGTGCCCAACATAAAATTACCAGAGGGCATCCTTTGGGTCAGCTCCAACCACTTCCCATACCGACACACCCATGGACACACATTTCTATGGACTTTGTTACCGACCTTCCTCCATCCGAGGGATACAACACTATCTGGGTGGTAGTGGATTGTTTTACGAAAATGGCCCATTTTATTCCTCTTTCTGGTATTCCATCCATGGCACAGCTCGCCAAGTTATTCATAACCGAGGTATTCAAACTACATGGACTGCCAAGGTAAATTGTTTCTGACTGTGGTTCACAGTTCGTGGCAAAATTCTGGAAATCTGCATGCACCTCTCTAGGCATTAAACTAAAGTTTTCCTCGGCCTATCATCCCCAAACTAATGGTCAGACTGAAAAAGTAAATCAAGATTTAGAAACCTTCCTGCGAAGGTTCATATCTTCTTCTCAGGATGATTGGATGGTCTACTTGCCGTGGGCAGAGTTCGCACACAGTAATCAATATTATACCTCTTCTGATTCAACTCCATTTTTCACTAATTATGGTTTCCATCCACGAATTACGGAATTCCAGCCTCTTCCTGCATCAGAAATTCCCGCAGCAGACCATGCTTTACAACAGTTCACAGATATCTGGAAATAAGTACCAGTCGCACTTAGGAAGTCCTCTAAGCGCTATCAGACATTTGCGGATAGGAAGCGTAAAGCAGTTTCAATCCTCAGACTCAGGGATCGAGTGTGGATCTCTACACGTAATCTGAGACTCAGAGTTCCCTCCAAGAAATTTGCACCACTTTACATCGGTCCCTTCCCTATTAAGACAGTTATCAACCTAATGGTCTACAAATTGAAACTAAAAGGAAACACCTAAGGTGGAATCGGGCGCTTAGGGGTGTGTTGTTCTAATGCAGCTGCTCAATGTAGATTATAGTCGAACCTACTAACCACAACAGAATACACAAAAAAATAGCAGCGCTAAGTGAACCTAAGATGGATGGATGAGTACACAACAATTAAAAAAAATTTAATTGTTTAATGATAAAAATTATATGAATTATTAAAAAATTGGAAAGCTGCCAGGAACACCAATGGTGGATTCTACACCCTCCCCTCCTTTGTCAGAAGGAAGAAACAAGCAATACAGGGACTTTTTAGGCACAGTCTTAACCAGACAGTTGGTACACACATTCACTGCTGGAGGTAAATCCAAAGATTAGTGGTCGAACCTCAGCCAGGGTTCTGAAAGTCCTCACCAGTCACACGGTGCCTTTAGATGGAATGTTCTTGTCCTGATGTGCAGTGTAGCATCCCAATGGAAGTCCTTGGAGGGGGGTGGAGTGGCAAAAGGTGATCCAAGTGAAGCAGCAAGTCACACCAACGTGTTTCGCTGCTCCTGGGCAGCTTTTTCAAGGTTACAAATTGAAACTAACCACATATTTACAGATTTCCAATGCTTTTCACGTCTCTCTAATGTAACCCTTGGTTCTAAACGGGTTCAGTGCCTCCCTTCCAAAGTGGAATTTGAAGTAGAATAAATTCTTGATTCATGCAAGCGGTATGGCCGCCTTCAATATCCGATAGATTGGAAAGGCTACGGTCCTGAGGAAAGAGCTTGGATTTTTGCAGAAGATGTACATGCTCCTAAGCTAGTTTGTGCTTATCTTGCCAAGCATTCCTCTAGAACAAAGAAGTGTCCAGAGTCCACCCTCAAAAGAGGGGGTACTGTCAGGTCCCGGGTCTGACTTACGTGGCCGGGTGCCAGGAGTTGCCGGTTTGGGTGCTGAAGGTCCTGCGGCGGGGTGCGCTAAGGTCTTGGTCACGGAAGGAGGCATCTGGGGCTGGGGTGAGGCTCGCTGGGAGAGTGGCTGCTCTGTTAAGAGCTGGGGGCCGGTGCTGCATAGCAACATGCAGGCAAGTGTCTACAGTTCTGGGCGCCACCATATTGGAGACCAAGAAAGCCTCCCAGTCCTCCAATTGTGCTGCAGGTGGTAATCCCTGACCAATCCCCACTCCTCAGCTCTCTTAAAAGGGGCTGGATAGCAATGGGGCTTCGCCAGTGCTATACTGTATGTTGCTGCTCCTTGGTAGTTTCTAGCTATGTGTTCCCAGAGGTCCTCAGGTGCTTCTGTATTCTCCCAGTCCTTGCTGTGACTTCTCAGAGTGTTTTGCCCTCTCGTCCCAGTGCTTCACCTGGATCCAGCCGGACTCCTAATCGGTGTGGGATCTGCAGCCATCGGCTGTAGTTCAGTCGCATCTTGGAGAAGGTTATCCTTGAGGTCTGGCTCTGCTGGGTGATAGGTATAACCAAGCTCTATGTATGAAAAACAAATAAAATAAAAAAACCAAAATGAAAAATGAAAATAAAATATGAATAAGAATAAGAATATTCTTATTCATATTTTATTATTTTCATTTTATTTGTTTTACATACATAGCACTTGGTTATACCTATCACTTAATTGATCTCACGATCCAAAAACCGAGCAGCTTTTTCCCAAGCGCAGCAAGCTATTGCAGTTTTTACATTGGCTCTGCTGGGTGCCTCAACCAGTACTTGGATTTCTCAGCTCCAGCTCCACGCTTGCTCCAGTCATTCCCAGTTAAGGGTCCACTAACCAGGCTCACAGCTCCATCCCCAGTTTATATCAATTGCTCAGTACAGGTGCAACCAAGCTACCGCCATCTATCCACCTACAAAAACTTCATGGATAAAGTTCTCCGTCTCAGCCCCAGTTCATGAGGAGGAACTATATCAGACCGCCCGGTGACATCAGCTGCTCCAACCCCAGTCACTTTGCCGGACACTATTCCGAATCCAGACCTGACAGTATACTCACTGTGACCTGCAGGGGAGATACAATTTCAATCAGCTAAAACTTGCCATCCAGTTTACAGACTATTGACAGGGTGTTCATAAATAAAATCAATAAAAGAACAAAAAGCACCTATGTCCACACTGCTGCCCTGGCAAATATCAAAGATGGCAAGGAAACACAGCTACACCTATTCTATTCACCTAGCCTCAAATCCAGAGGCAGAACTCTGGGAGGCAACGGAGTCATCTGCCGCCGGGCTCCTGCTCGGAAGGGGGCACCTCTCCTCCCATTCTGTGACACCATTGAATTAAGTTAATTAATTTTTTTTTTTTTAAGTACTGTTTATTGAAAGTTTTTACTAAAGTACAATACGCAATGTACATAAGGGTGGGGGGAGGGGAAGACAGAAGGAAAAATGGGAGGGAAGGGAAAGGGAATGGGGTACAGCAATGCAAACATATGATATCAAATAGGCAAATATATCAAATACCGTATGTCAAGGGAGGGGGGCATTTGTAGTACGCCAGCCATGGGGACCAAATATCAGAAAATGTAACTGCATCGCTCTCGATCACACTAGAGCGGAACTCCATATGGTATGTATCCCAGACAGCAGCAATCACGGCCGCAATGGATGGGAGTGTGTGCAATTTCCAGTGGAAAGCGATTTTACATCTCAGTGCGGTCGCGATGTGCCAGATGAGCTTTTGTGAGGATTTCGGTGTTCCGGGAATAGGTCTCGGGAAAAGGAAGAAGGACGGGGAAGAGGGCATATTCACTCCAGTGATTCGTAAAATCAATCTCCGGGTGACCTTCCAGAGTGATGCTATCCCGGGACAATCCCAAAATATATGGCGCAGGGTACCCTCCGATCCGCAGCCCCTCCAACATCTATCTGACGCGGAAGGGAATATTCTACTCAGTCGCGTCGGAACCAGGTACCAACGGACATATAATTTAAACGAGTTCTCTCTATGTCTAATAGAGGTCGCAGAGGAAACCAGATTCTGCTTAATCTGCTCCCAGGTGTCCGTCTCTATGTGTTCCTGTAAGTCAGCTTCCCAAGCTATTTCGTGAGGGGCCAATGTGGGTAGGTTATGCGTAAGCATGAGGCGATATATTGATGACAGTAGGCCCTTAGAGGGAGAGCGCAGGAAGCATAACGATTCCAGAGGGGATCGGGACAGAGAGTTGTGTGATTGGAGAAATGCTATGTGAAAGCTACGTAACTGCAGGTATTGGAAGAAGCATTGCGGAGGGAGTCCATATCGATTCTGTAAATCTGCGAATGCTGGGAAAGAGCGAGACAGTGCAATATCGTTGATAAACAGAAGATCATGAGCCGACCAGTGCTGGAAGGCATGTGAGGACCGTCCTTCGGCGAACAGTGGATTGTCCCAAAGGGGGGCAAGAGCGGGAGGGGAGGATAATAGAGCAAAGGTCTTAGTGAGCCTATCCCATAGTGAGATGGTGAAAGTTATGGATGGGAAATTAGTATAATCAGGGGGTCTGTGAGAACGCGGGATCCATAGAAGGGTGGAGACGGAGCGCACACGAACAAGTTCGGATTCCAATTGAACCCATCTACGAGAAGATATGTGCGAGTGCCAGAGAACGGCCTGTGATAGATGGGCCGCATAATAATACAATTTAATGTTGGGCACTCCAAGTCCACCCTCCCTGGCCCTGTTATAGAGCGTCTTGAATCTAACCCGGGGCCTTTTGCCTGAACATAGAAAGTGTGAGAATTTCTTCTGTAAATCTAAGAACACTTGTGAGGGAATCCGCACCGGAAGCGACTGAAAGAGATACAAGAGGCGAGGTAGGATATTCATTTTCAGAGCGTTAGCTCGGCCAGACCAAGAAATGAATTGGCCAGACCATCTCTGGAGATCACCAGTAATACTGTGAATCAACTCAGGGTAGTTAGCTGCATATAGTTGGGAATATTGTCTGGTGAGATATACGCCCAGGTATTTCAGTCGGGATTTTTTCCAGTCAAATTTGAAATTGTTACATAGGGTGGCTTTCAACGGGGTTTGTAGGTGGAAGTCTAATACCTCTGTCTTAGATGCGTTAACTTTGAAATTGGAAATAACACCAAACTCCTGTATCATTTTGAAAAGGTTTGGGAGAGAGATATGTGGATTCGAGAGAGTAAGCAAAATATCATCCGCATATAGAGAGATCTTGAACTGAGAAGAGCCCACTGTGATCCCCGAGATATCCGGGCAGCTGCGGATTCTTGACGCCAGAGGTTCCATCATTAGAGCGAAAATTAAGGGTGACAAAGGACAGCCCTGTCTCGTGCCATTCGCAATTGAGAATGGAGGGGATAGTAGACCGTTCACTAGGACACAAGCTGACGGGGAAGCGTAGAGAGATTCAATGCCCGTGAGGAAACAGCCTGAAAGACCAAAGCGTCGAAGGGTGCAATCCATGTATATCCATGATATGCGGTCGAACGCTTTTTCAGCGTCCAACCCAATCACCAGGGAGGGGATCCCAGAGGAGTCAGCGAAGTGCAGGGTATCAATCGCCCTTCTAATGTTGTCAAAGGCCTGTCTACCTGGGATGAAACCGACCTGGTCCGGGTGAACCAGGGAAGCGATCATCCCGCAAGCCGGTTAGCAAGTATTTTCGCAAATAATGTCAGAGCAGAATTTAGCAGTGATATTGGGCGATAGCTGCTACAATCTGTGGGATCACGTCCGGGTTTAGGTATGATGACTATTTCCGCTCTAGTAGTGGAGCTATCGAAGGGAGTATCAGCTAGAATTGCATTGAACAATACCGTCAGAGCCGGGGTCAGCGTACCATTAAATTTCTTATAATATAAAGCTGGTAGTCCATCCGGACCCGGAGCTGAGGCATTCCTCAATGATTTGATTGTGATATCCACTTCCTCTGCGGATATCTCTGTATTGAGTAAGTCCATCTGTTGTTTAGAGAGTGTCGGAAGGGGGCAGTAAGAGAGGAAGTTGTCTATGCGCTCTTGCAAACTAACGGGGTCATCTAGAGTGGGCAGGTTATACAAGGACTGGTAGTATTCCTTGAAACAGTGGGCAATTTGTTGAGGGTCATAGGTCAGCTTGTGGCGTTGGTCCTTCAGTGAGAGGATTCTATTCCTCTGTTTACGGGCGCGTAGGCGGGAGGCTAAGAGGGAGTCAGCTTTGTCACCCTTGGAGTAGAACTTATGTTGTAACCATCGCATGGTCTTAGCTGCTTTGGCTGATAATATTTGGTATAATTGGCCTTTGAGAGCCAGGAGTTTGCTATATATAGAGCGTCTGGGCGTCTGTTGGTGTCGGGTCGTTAGCTCTTTGATTTGGTTTTCAAGATCCGCAACTGCCCTGCGATCCTTTAATTTTTGGGCTTTAGTTAAAGAAATAAAGTGCCCGCGGATGGTAGCTTTGTGTGCTTCCCAGACTATTGCGGGAGATATCTCGTCCATGGCATTCAAGGAGAAGAATTCCTTCAGGACTTCAGTAGTCTGTACGATGTAATCCTTTTTCAGAAGGAGAGCAGAGTTTAATCTCCAACGGAAGGTTGTGGGGGGTGTAGGGGAGGAATCAATAATCAAGAAAACTGCCAAATGATCTGACCACACCACAGGGGAGACCGAGGCCTTAATCAGGCCTTGTACAGTGGAAGAGTCTACTAGGAAAAGGTCAAGTCTAGAGTGGAGGTCATGGGGGATAGAGTAATGAGTGTACGTTCGTTCACATGGGTATAGTACCCTCCAAGCGTCGTAATACCCCGAGGACGTTATGTATTCAGCTAATCGTCTGGATTCCCTAACTGTCGATGGACTAGGGTTACGAGACTAGTACGGTCCCACACTAGATCTGGTACGGCATTAAAGTCTCCACCAATGATCACCCGTCCCTTCGATAGTATATCGAGTTGGAGACGGAAATCGTTGTGGAAGGCACCCTGCTCCATATTAGGGGAATAAATCGAGGCTATAGTTAAAAAGGAGCCGCCAAGCTGTAGGACAACAATAGTAAACGACCCTTGGGATCCGAGAAAGAGCTCTCAGTAGTGTACTGAAGGGAGGCATGAAGCAGGATAGCAGTACCTTTACGTTTTTGGGGGGTTGTGGAGTAGAAGGCCTGAGGGTAGGCCCTCGAGGCCAAGGATGGGTGTTCAGTTTTAAAGTGAGTTTCTTGTAAAAGAATTATGTCCGCTTTCTGTTTTTTAAAAAATTGGATGGCCATAGTACGTTTCTGGGGGGAGTTGAGTCCGTTGACATTCAGTGATACAATGTTAAGAGTCATGGGGGGTTCCAGGGCGAAACTCCGCGCGAGGGGGGTCTAACCACCCAGGGTGTAGTGCAAAGCTGCGTAGGGGGGGTATAAGGGGGACGGGAGAAATTAGGGACAAGAAACAAGGGGATTGGAGGCCATGCGGCCAACCGAGTATCCAGAAAAAGTCGCAGTCTGAAGGACACGACGTACAACACCACTATAGGGCCCGATCCGCACAGGAGGGGGACCTGGTGTTGTGGGGGTGAGGCCGGGAGGAGAACAGAGGCATACCAACTGTCCACCAACCAGAGTAACAGTAGAACGTGGACCATTAACGAGGGCATGGGGGGAGGGTGGTCTGCAAGGCAAAAAAGGGGGAGGGGGATACCCCAGTAACTTGTTGACAGGGTCTGAGTGTACTCCAACTCTGGAGGGTCCATTCCAGTGATGGAATGATCCTAGCAGAGGGACAGACTATACCCTATGGTGTCAGGTTAGAGTATCACAGTATAACATACGAATATAATAGGATTTAAATGTATAACAGCTAAGAGAGATAGGTAATTATCATCAACAAAGACAATCATAACATCACCGAACAGCGGCATGGGGCGACCCCGGGGTTGTCATATGGTAATATCACAAAGTCAGTTTGATAGTGGGCCGGGGAGGCAGGATGTGAGGGTGTATAAGGGGAGCCACATGCCGCTGCGCAGGAAGGATGGGCCCTAGGCACAAATGCAGTATAAACAAAGAAATAAACAACATCTCTATAGCCTTAGATTAGAAAAAGATATTTTGAAAGTCCATGTAACAAAAACCTGAGAGTCCTCAGGTCGAGTAGTGTACTCAGCGGGCGGTCGACCATTCAGCACGCGGGGGGGGTCTCGACTTCGGATTCTCAGGAGAGTCTGAGGATGGTGCAGGAGGAGACGTCGAGAAGAGCCCCAGTCGCAGCAGGACCGACAAGCCATCATCAGGGTTCTTCACCGAGTGATTCCGACCGTTGAAGGTGAACTGAAGAGCAAACGGAAATCCCCATCTATATAGGATCTGACGGTTGCGTAGGGCCTTAGTGACGGGTAACATCTCCCTTCGCTTTTTGAGCGTGGAGGGGGCCAGATCTTGGAAAATGAGGAGGTTAGATCCCTGGTATGGGATAGCAGGAGTGACTCGGCAGGCGTTGAGTACCTTAGTTTTGATGTGAAAATAGTGCATGCGGAGGACAATATCTCTCGGAGGTTGGTCCGGGGGGGGTTTCGCACGGAGAGCTCTGTGTGCTCTATCCAGCAGAAATTGTTCCTCCGAGTGATCCGGGAGTAGTTGTTGAAAGAGATCTAGTAGATACTCCGGTAGCGCAGGTGTATCTATCGACTCTGGCACGTTGCGTATTCGCAAATTGTTTCTGCGCGAGCGATTCTCCAGGTCCTCGACTTGTTCGCGCATGAGGTCAACTTCCGACCGCAGTTCCGAGACTTCCTGAGTAACCACATCTTGGTAGTTGCAGATATCATCAGTCTTACGTTCTAAAGCGTCAGTACGCGAGCCCAGGGAGGATATCTCCGTTTTAAGTTCCTGAATGGCCGCACGTAGTTCAACTCTGAATGTGTTCGCGATCCTCTGTACCAAGGAATCATAGGGGTCAGAGTCAACAGTGAGAGCCGAGTCGGATCTGGACGGGGAGGATCCCGCGTCCTGTAGAGTCCCAGGCGAAGCCGGGTGTTGATTCGCAGTTTTGCCCCTTTTAGGGCCAAAGAATGACGATGAGTCTCCAGGAGGAGCTTTACGGTTTCTGTTAGACATGACCACTATATTTCAGAGCGGTAATGTATAGATGTATAGAAAAAACTGAGAGGAGTGGGGTAGAGCCCAGTGCCTTGCAGAGAGGGAAAGGCGCCTCACATGGACATCACGGAGGGGCTACACAGAGTGAGCCTGAGCCCCGGCCAGCGGTGACTCCTGCTCTTCGATGACCTGGGGGTGTTCAGAGCCCAGGATTTTACTATGTGTGGAGTTGTTGCCACCTCTAAGAATCCTGAGAGGGAGGAAATAGGGGTAGTCGGCAAAATAGGAGGTAGAAAGGGAGCCCCAGCCGTTCGTTTCAGAGCCAGGGGGAGTGGAATAGCAGGTTCAGGGTGGAGTTATGAGAGCGTCAATAGAGAGCTGAGGGAGAGACAGCGTCAGAGATCCACGATACTGTTAGGGTCCTGGATGGAATAAAGAGGTAGGCAGGAGCAGGTGGGAGTTTTAATGGAGTGCACCCAGTTTCATGCAATGAGGCCTAATCTCCACCAGGGGGAGCCAGACAAGCAGGGATGACGGGTGCTAAGGATACAGTGTGGTGCCTGGCTTGCATATCCCCCTCCAGGATCGATACCGGGAGCCCACCCACAAGGTGAGGCCCGGCCAAGGTCTAGCCGGCGACCAGGGCACCCCCAGGGCCAGGTGGCAGTGAGGGAGGGTCAATGGGCACCGGAGTACAGGCCACAGCAGAAGAGGGGGTCTCCTGGGAGCACTAGGGAAGGTAGGAGCGTGCAGGAGGGATGGTGCAGGAAATTCAGAGAGAGAGGTGCACCACAGCGCTGGGGCTCACCTGCTGGCTTTAGGTCCCGGCTTCCGGACGGAGGGTAGGCCCAGGGCAGCGGGGTGATCTTCCAGGAGACGATTTCCCGCCGGGCGGCACAGCTCCGTGCCGTGTGCGTGATCCGTCTCCTCAGCGGTGCGCGGGTCTAAGCTCTAAGCCTGGAGCGGTGTCCTCCTCCCGTCCGGCCGCCAAGCGCCGCACAGCTCCGGCTCTCCTCCGACGGCTCCAGCCGGCCGGGTCCAGGGCTCAGCCGAAGCGTTCCGGCGTCTGCCTCAGGCTGTGTTCGGCGTCAGCCCCGTTCTTCAGCTATAGTGGAAGGATCTGAGGTAAAGTCACTTCGGTCCCGTGAGGCCCTCCGGGTCGATGCGGAAATTGAGGCCCCGGTCTGAGAGGTGCCTGTAGGCCGCAATCCGCGGAAGCTCCAAAAGGTGCTCCCCGATTCCGCGGTTCTAACAGGGGTGCACCAGCAGAGATATAGGGGGCTTAGGTTCTTTTTTTAGTAGAAGTGGTAGGAAAGAACCTTATAATAGTTTTTTTTAAGCTTTCAGCAGCAGGAGCCCATGTGCAGCACGTCTGCTGCTCTCTGCATCCAGGCCACACCGCCTAAGTTAATTGATTTGATAGCTGCCGCAGTCTTTTCATTGGCCGACTTCCTCACTGGTCCCTGCACCTTACAAATCACACCCTCTTTATTATACTGAATATACACATTTTACAAGTGTCATACCCAGGATTAGAAACCACAACATATTACACTGGATGCGGCACCTTACTGATGAAGCTTTTTGTTCCTGTATAGGAAATATGAGAATTTTAACTATATGAAGATACTTCTCTGACAATTACACGTAACTTCATAAAGTTAGAATTCTCATGCTTCCTCTACAGAAGCAAATAGCTCCATCAGTAAAGTGTCTGCTGTTAGTGTAACAGGTCATGGGTTCTAATCCTGGGTATGACTGCTAAGAAATGTGTGATTTAAAATAAAAGACAATTAAATGTATAAATACAGTATATACATTTCTCTTACGTCCTAGAGGATGCTGGGGACTCCGTAAGGACCATGGGGTATAGACAGGCTCCGCAGGAGACATGGGCACTCTAAAGACTTTAGATGGGTGTGCATTGGCTCCTCCCTCTATGCCTCTCATCCAGACCTCAGTTAGATCATGTGCCCAGAGGAGACTGGGTGCACTGCAGGGGAGCTCTACTGAGTTTCTCTGAAAAAATACTTTTTGTTAGGTTTTTTATTTTCAGGGAGCACTGCTGGCAACAGGCTCCCTGCATCGTGGGACTGAGGAGAGAGAAGCAGACCTACTTAAATGAAAGCCTCTGCTTCTTAGGCTACTGGACACCATTAGCTCCACAGGGTCGGAACGCAGGTCTCACCCTCGCCGTTGGTCCCAGAGCCGCGCCGCCGTCCTCCTCACAGGGCCGGAAGATAGAAGCCGGGTGAGTATGAGAAGATAGAAGACTTCAAAGGCGGCAGAAGACTTTGGATCTTCTATGAGGTAACGCGCAGTGGTAACGCTGCGCGCCATTGCTCCCAACACACACACTGGTGGCACTGTATGGGTGCAGGGCGCAAGGGGGGCGCCCTTGGCAGCATTTAATAAACCTCTAGGGACACTGGCATAGATATATACTACGGAGGCAGTATATTGCAAAAAAACCCCGCCAGTATAAAGATTTGAGCGGGATCGAAGCCCGCCGGTGAGGGGGCGGAGCTTGATTCCTCAGCACTAACCAGCGCCATTTTCTCCACAGCACGCTGCAGAGAAGCTGGCTCCCCGAACTCTCCCCTGCTGAACAAAGTACAGAGGGCATAAAAAAAAGGGGGGGGGGGGCACATTTATTTGGCACAGTGAGTATATTTGTAAAAGCGCTGTACTGACTGGGATTTATTCCAGTGTCCAGTGGCGCTGGGTGTGTGCTGGCATACTCTCTCTCTGTCTCTCCAAAGGGCATTATTGAGGGACTGTCTCCATATATATATCCCTGAGTGTGTGGGGGTGTCGGTACGTGTGTGTCGGCATGTCTGAGGCGAAAGGCTCATCTAAGGAGGAGGTGGAGCAGATGATTGTGGTGTCTCCGTCGACGACGCCGACACCTGATTGGCTGGATATGTGGAATGTTTTAAATGCAAATGTGTCTTTATTACATAAGAGAATGGACAAAGCAGAATCCAGAGAAAAGACAGGGAGTCAATCCATGGCTTTGGCTGTAACACGGGGCCCTCCAGGGTCTCAGAAACGTCCCCTGTCCCAAGTAGCAGACACTGATACCGACACGGATTCTGACTCCTGTGTCGACTACGATGATGCGAGGTTACACCCAAGGGTGGCCAAAAGTATTCATTATATGATTATTGCAATAAAAGATGTTTTGCATATCACAGATGACCCCTCTGTCCCGGACACGAGGGTATGCATGGTTAAGGAAAAGAAACCTGAGGTAACCTTTCCCCCATCTCATGAACTGAACGCGTTATTTGAAAAGGCTTGGGAAACTCCAGACAAGAAACTGCAGATTCTCAAGAGAATTCTTATGGCGTATCCTTTCCCGGCACAGGACAGGGTACGGTGGGAATCCTCGCCCAGGGTGGACAAGGCTTTAACGCGCTTGTCCAAAAAGGTGGCGCTACTATCTCCAGACACGGCAACCCTCAAGGATCCTGCTGATCGCAGACAGGAACCTACCTTAAAATTAATTTATACACATACGGGTGCCTTGCTCAGACCGGCAATAGTGTCAGCTTGGGTTTGTAGCGCTGTAGCAGCTTGGGCAGATACCTTGTCAGCTGACATTGATACCCTAGATAGGGATACCATTTTATTGACCTTAGGTCACATTAAAGACGCAGTCTTATATATGAGAGACGCTTCGAGAGACGTTGGGCTGCTAGGTTCAAGAGCCAACGCCATGGCGATTTCTGCTAGGCGAGCCCTGTGGACCCGCCAATAGACGGGTGATGCAGACTCAAAGAGGCATATGGAAGTTTTGCCTTACAAGGGTGAGGTTTTATTTGGGGAAGGTCTCGCGGACCTGGTTTCCACAGTGTCACAACTGAGGGCCTGAGCTGACGGGAGGCAGCCTCAGTTGTAGGGGCTGAGATGTACCGGAACCTGGGAGGTTGTATCAGACCCCTGGACATGTAAGTAACATGAATAATAACTGCCAGAAGGCGTGACCACGACAACTTGGATAAAAGTCAATGATGTTTATTATGACAACTCCGCAACACAGCAGCAGTAAAAGAAAACGTAAAAGTCAGCAAAGAATAAATACAGTTCCTGGGTACTACAGGATGGCAGGAGCCACAGGGCACTGGTAGTGTGAGATAGTTCTTATAATCTTCTAGATGGAAAGTCCTTACCAGGCCCGACTGTAGCAATGGAGATAACCCAGGATTGTACCAGCTGGTGTTCCAGGAAAAGCTGGGTTGCTGAAGATAAAACGGCTGCTGTGGATACTGGCTGGAACCAGACTGTTGTTAGCACGGAGTGGATACTGGCTGGAACCAGTTAAATAATAAATGAACTTGGGAGCGATGAAATATGAGCTGAAATGTAGAACTTGAGAGCGGAGAAATAATAATACCGGTGGAGAGTGGTAAAGTGTAGAAAGGACACCGGCCCTTTAAGAGAAGCTGTACTCTGCTGGAAGCTGGGCTGGAAGCAGGTAATGTTGTAGCTGGAAACAGATGAATCCACAATGGATTGGAGAGTCAGGCTACACCGCAGGTGGAATGCTGGTGCGGGTCTCTATGGTGGAAGTCTTGAGACAGGAGCTGGAACCTGGAAGACAATCACAGGAGAGAGACAAACAGGAACTAGGTTTGACAACCAAAGCACTGACGCCTTCCTTGCTCAGGCACAGTGTATTTATACCTGCAGCAAGGAAGGGATTGGCTAGGCAATTATGCAGATTAACAATACTGACAACAGATTGGAGGAAATGATCAGCTGACAGAATCCAAGATGGCTGCGCCCATGCAGACACTTGGAGGGAAGTTTGGTTTGTAATCCATGTGGTAATGAAAACAGTAATGGCGGCGCCGGCCACTGGAGACAGGAGACGCCAGGCTGACAAGTGCACCTCCAACCACACGGACACAGCGGAGGCCGCGGCTGACATAATCGCCACTCTGACACTCTGCATGCAGAAGCTCAGGGACGGCGGCGGAGGCCGCGGGAGACTCCATGCCAGATGTAATAAGGCGTTACTGTGACAGCGTCTCAGAGAGACAGGAGAGGATGCAGGAATGTGAACATTAGGATAACAGATGGAATCCGGTCCTGGAGCGCTGAGCCAGCCTTAGGAGGCATCTGATGGGTAAGAAATGGCGTCCAGATACCCGGATCGTGACAGCACCCCCCCCTTTAGGAGTGGCCCCAGGACACTTCTTTGGCTTTTGAGGAAACTTGGAATGGAATCTCCGGACCAAGGCAGGAGCATGGACATCAGAAGCATTGGTCCATGAACGTTCCTCAGGGCTGTAACCCTTCCAGTCAATAAGATACTGTAGTTGACCGTAACGGTGACGTGAGTCCAGGATCTTGGCCACTTCATACTCAACGCCTCGTTGAGTTTGGACTTTCAGAGTTGGAGGAAGTGAGGAATGAAACCGATTCAAGATCAGCGGTTTCAACAGGGAAACATGGAATGTCCTGGGTATTTTTAAGAAGGGAGGCAACTGAAGTCTGTAAGCAACAGGATTGATGACTTGTTCAATCTTGAAAGGACCGATATAGTGAGGTGCAAACTTCATACTGGGAACTCTTAACCTCAAATTCTTCGTGGATAACCATACCCGATCACCCACCTTGAGAGCAGGAACTGCTCGACGCTTCTTATCCGCAAACTTCTTGTACCTGAACGATGCCTTGAGCAGAGCTGATCGTACGCTCTTCCAGATATTGGCAAACTGATGCAAGGTAATATTCACTGCGGGAACAGAAGTTGCTGGAAGCGGTTGGAATTCAGGGACTTTAGGGTGGAATCCAAAGTTAGTGAAGAATGGTGTTGAAGCAGATGAAGAATGATACTGGTTGTTATGACAGAACACGGCCCAGGGAAGTAATTGAACCCAGTCATCTTGAGAGGAGGACACATAGATGCGGAGGAAGGCCTCCAAGTCCTGATTCACCCTCTCGGTTTGACCATTGGTCTGAGGATGGTAAGCCGTGGAAAACTTTAGCTTGACTTGAAGGACTTGACATAAACTTCGCCAGAATTTGGCTGTGAATTGAACTCCTCGATCTGAGATAATTTCTTCAGGAAGACCGTGGAGTCGGAAGATCTCTTGTATGAATACTTGAGCCAACTTGGAAGCTGACGGAAGACCGGTGAGAGGAATGAAGTGTGCCATCTTGGTGAACCGGTCAACTACCACCCAGAAGGTATTGAACTTGTTGCACATGGGTAAATCTGTAATAAAATCCATCGACAAATGGGTCCAAGGTCGACGGGGAACAGATAGTGGAACCAGTTGCCCCGCAGGCGACTGGCGGGATACCTTATGTTGAGCACACTTTGGGCAAGATGCAATAAACTCCAAGACGTCCTTTTTCAGAGTTGGCCACCAATAGGACCTAGAGATAAACTCCAGGGTTTTTTGGATACCTGCATGTCCGGCAAAACGGGAAGCATGGGCCCAATGCATGAGCTTCTTCCTTAGCATCGGTTTCACAAAACTTTTCCCTGATGGGGGCGTAGAGTCCATCCCTACCGTGGAGAATGCCAACGGATTTATAATAGGATGCTTGTCTGAAGACTCTGACTCATTTTCTTGCTCCCATGAGCGGGAAAGGGCATCGGCCTTGCGATTCTGAGAGCCCGGACAGAACTGGAGTTTAAAGTCGAACCTGGAAAAGAAAAGTGCCCATCTGGCCTGACGAGGGTTGAGACATTGTGCGCCTTTCACATATAAAAGGTTCTTGTGGTCTGTAAGTATGGTGATTGAATGAGAAGCTCCCTCCAACAGATACCTCCACTCTTCTAGAGCGAGCTTGATGGCTAGCAACTCCTGGTCGCCAATGGCATAGTTGCGCTCAGCTGGGGAGAACTTCCGGGAGAAGAAACTGCAAGGGTGTAAATGGCCATCTTTAGCCCTCTGAGATAACACCGCTCCTACTCCAACGGAGGAGGCATCCACCTCTAAGATGAAAGGAGAGTCGATGTCAGGCTGTTTCAGAACAGGCGCAGAGATGAACCTTTGATTTAAAAGATGAAATGCTTGCATGGCTTCTTCAGACCACTTGGACGGGTTAGCACCCTTCTTAGTGAAAGCAGTAATAGGCGCCACAATGGTGGAAAAGTCTTGTATAAACTTTCGGTAATAGTTGGCGAACCCCAAGAACCTCTGGACCCCTTTGAGGGTTAAGGGTATCGGCCAATTTTGGATTGCTTGTAGTTTCTCAGGATCCATCTCTAGTCCGGAACCGGACACAATGTACCCTAGAAACGGAATGGACTTGACTTCAAAGACGCATTTCTCTAATTTGCAATAGAGATGATTGACACGGAGACGGGACAGAACCTCTTTAACCCAAAAACGATGTTCCTCTAAATCGTTGGCAAAAATGAGGATATCGTCTAGATAGACCACGACATGACGGTATAGAATGTCTCTGAAGATCTCATTGACAAAATGCTGGAAGACAGCTGGAGCATTACTCAATCCGAAGGGCATGACGAGGTACTCATAATGTCCGTCACGGGTGTTAAAGGCGGTCTTCCACTCGTCACCCTCACGGATCCGGATGAGATTGTATGCACCTCTCAAGTCCAGCTTTGTAAAGATGGTAGCTCCGCTAACTCTGTCAAAGAGCTCAGTAATCAGGGGTAAAGGATAACGGTTCTTGATGGTAATGTCGTTCAAACCTCTGTAGTCGATGCACGGCCGCAGACCACCATCTTTCTTTTTTACAAAAAAGAAGCCTGCGCCGGCTGGGGAAGAAGAAGGTCGAATGAACCCCTTTGCTAGGTTCTCTTTAATGTATTCCTCCATAGAATGCGTCTCAGGCAGAGACAACGGATAAGTTCGGCCTCGAGGTGGAACCTTCCCTGGAACGAGATCAATCGGGCAGTCCCATTCTCTATGAGGAGGAAGGATATCAGCAGAAGCTTTACTGAACACATCCGTGAAATCTTGATATGGAGGAGGTGGAACATCAGACGACCTGGGGGAGGAAGAACAGACAGGCAATACTTTAAACAAACATGTCTCAGCACAGGAGGAACCCCATGCCAGGATTTGCGTAGTCATCCAATCAATTGTAGGATTGTGAAGACGGAGCCATGGAAGGCCCAGGACCACAGGATGTGTGGCTCTTGGAATCACTAAAAAAGAAATAAGTTCGGAATGAAGAACTCCCACTCTCAGACGAACTGGTAGAGTCCTTAAAGAAATAACTGCATCAAAAATTTTGCTGCCATCCACGGCAGTTAAAGAAATGGACGAAGGAAGTCTCTCGGTGGGTAGGGACCACCGTTTAACATAGGCTTCGGTAATAAAGTTCCCAGCTGCTCCGGAATCAAGGAGGGCAATGACGTTCCGATAACGTTGAGCAACTTGAAGCGAGACTGGGAGATTACAATCTTGAGGAGATGGAGAGGAGATCATTACTCCTAGCCGGCCCTCTCCTTGGCGAGCTAGGATTTGGAGTTTCCCGGACGTTTGGGACAGGCATTAATGGTGTGAGACGGAGCTGCACAATAGAGACAGAGAGACTCGGAGAGACGTCTTCGGTGCTCAGCAGGAGTTAAACGGGAACGGCCAAGTTGCATGGGCTCATCTTTAGATGGTGACAGTTGACGAGGAGGAGGAGCAGAAGATTTTGGAGCAGATGATCTTCCACGCTCAGTTGCTCTCTCTCTGAAACGTAAATCAACTTTCGTACAGAGTGAGATTAGCTCATCTAACTTAGAAGGTAAGTCTCTGGTAGCTAACTCATCTTTAATACGCTCAGATAAGCCATGCCAGAATGCAGCATACAGGGCCTCGTCGTTCCATGCCAGTTCGGATGCCAGGATCTGGAACTGTATCAGATATTGTCCTACAGTACGTGACCCCTGGCGTAAACGGAGAATCTCGGATGAAGCTGAGGTTACCCGGCCTGGCTCGTCGAAGATGCGCCTGAATGTTGACACGAAGGCAGTGTAGGAAGATAGCAGGGTGTCGGACCTCTCCCATAACGGTGATGCCCAATCAAGGGCTGAGCCACTGAGAAGAGAAATAATGTAGGCAATTTTTGTACGGTCACTGGGAAAATTGCCAGGTTGTAGCTCAAACTGAATCTCACACTGGTTGAGAAATCCCCTGCAGAATCTTGGAGATCCGTCAAATTTTGCTGGCGTTGGAAGATGAAGACGTGGAGCAGAAATGGGTAAGGTGGGTGGGGTTATAGCTGGAGTCACTGTGGTTGACGCACCAGACGCGCCTGATCCACGGAGAGTTGTCTGAATCCCATCCAGCCGAGTAGAGAAATCCTGGAGACAGCGGATGATGTGGCCCTGTGCAGCCTCCTGATGTTCTAGTCGGGCTGCCAGTTCTTGCATCGGCCTGGCCGCTTGATCCTGGTCTCCGGCTGGATTCATTAGGTCAGTGCTTACTGTCACAACTGAGGGCCTGAGCTGACGGGAGGCAGCCTCAGTTGTAGGGGCTGAGATGTACCGGAACCTGGGAGGTTGTATCAGACCCCTGGACATGTAAGTAACATGAATAATAACTGCCCGAAGGCATGACCACGACAACTTGGATAAAAGTCAATGATGTTTATTATGACAACTCCGCAACACAGCAGCAGTAAAATAAAACGTAAAAGTCAGCAAAGAATAAATACAGTTCCTGGGTACTACAGGATGGCAGGAGCCACAGGGCACTGGTAGTGTGAGATAGTTCTTATAATCTTCTAGATGGAAAGTCCTTACCAGGCCCGACTGTAGCAATGGAGATAACCCAGGATTGTACCAGCTGGTGTTCCAGGAAAAGCTGGGTTGCTGAAGATAAAATGGCTGCTGTGGATACTGGCTGGAACCAGACTGTTGTTAGCACGGAGTGGATACTGGCTGGAACCAGTTAAATAATAAATGAACTTGGGAGCGATGAAATATGAGCTGAAATGTAGAACTTGAGAGCGGATAAATAATAATACCGGTGGAGAGTGGTAAAGTGTAGAAAGGACACCGGCCCTTTAAGAGAAGCTGTACTCTGCTGGAAGCTGGGCTGGAAGCAGGTAATGTTGTAGCTGGAAACAGATGAATCCACAATGGATTGGAGAGTCAGGCTACACCGCAGGTGGAATGCTGGTGCGGGTCTCTATGGTGGAAGTCTTGAGACAGGAGCTGGAACCTGGAAGACAATCACAGGAGAGAGACAAACAGGAACTAGGTTTGACAACCAAAGCACTGACGCCTTCCTTGCTCAGGCACAGTGTATTTATACCTGCAGCAAGGAAGGGATTGGCTAGGCAATTATGCAGATTAACAATACTGACAACAGATTGGAGGAAATGATCAGCTGACAGAATCCAAGATGGCTGCGCCCATGCAGACACTTGGAGGGAAGTTTGGTTTGTAATCCATGTGGTAATGAAAACAGTAATGGCGGCGCCGGCCACTGGAGACAGGAGACGCCAGGCTGACAAGTGCACCTCCAACCACGCGGACACAGCAGAGGCCGCGGCTGACGTAATCGCCACTCTGACACTCTGCATGCAGAAGCTCAGGGACGGCGGCGGAGGCCGCGGGAGACGCCATGCCAGATGTAATAAGGCGTTACTGTGACAGCGTCTCAGAGAGACAGGAGAGGATGCAGGAATGTGAACATTAGGATAACAGATGGAATCCGGTCCTGGAGCGCTGAGCCAGCCTTAGGAGGCATCTGATGGGTAAGAAATGGCGTCCAGATACCCGGATCGTGACACACAGCTACCGCGGGTAAATCTACTTTTTTACCTTATGTTCCCCCACAGCAAAAGAAAACACCACAATATCAGATGCAGTCCTTTCGGTCGCATAAGTCCAGAAGAGGTCGGGGCTCTTCCTTCCTCGCCAGAGGTAAGGGTAGAGGGAAAAGAATGCCTGCTACGGCTAGTTCCCAGGAGCAGAAGTCCTCCCCGGCTTCTACTAAATCCACCGCATGACGCTGGGGCTCCACTGAGGGAGTCCGCACCGGTGGGAGCACGTCTTCGACTCTTCAGCCACGTCTGCGTTCAGTCAGACGTGGATCCTTGGGCAATGGAAATTGTATCCCAAGGCTACAAGCTGGAATTTGAAGACGTGCCTCCTCGCCGATTTTTCAAATCGGCTTTACCAGCTTCTTCCCCAGAAAGGGAGATAGTTTTAGCTGCAATTCAAACTCTGTGTCAACAACAAGTGGTTTTCGAGGTTCCCCTAGTTCAACAGGGGAAGTGTCATGCCGCGGCCGCCGTACTTACCCCTCCGGGCACGCTGGGTCTCCGTGCGGCCATCCTCGCTGGCGGTCTCCGGCTCCCAGCGCTCCGTCCCGCGATCGTGAGTGTGGACGTCGCGGGTACGCCCGGCGTCCACTGAAGGTGCGGGTGACGTCGTCAACACTTCCCACCAATCAGGTACTGGCGGGAAGTTCAAATTCAGACGCCGGGCTGAGCTCCTGCGCCTGAGTATCATCTTTTCTTCTTAGAAGTTGTGATCTCCAGTGCTCCTGTATTGCTGTGGCTCTCCGTGCCTCCAAGTACCTCAGCGTCTCCACGCACCTCCGTGCCTCCGAGTACCTCAGCGTCTCCACGCACCTCCGTGCCTCCAAGTACCTCAGCATCTCCACGCACCTCCGTGCCTCCAAGTACCTCAGCGTCTCCACGCACCTCCTTACCTCCAAGTACCTCAGCGTCTCCACGCACCTCCGTGCCTCCAAGTACCTCAGCGTCTCCACGCACCTCCGTGCCTCCAAGCACCTCAGCATCTCCAAGCACCTCAGCGTCTCCACGCACCTCAGTGCCTCCAAGCACCTCAGCGTCTCCATGCACCTCAGCGACTCCACGCACCTCAGTGCCTCCAAGCACTTCAGCGTCTCCACGCACCTCAGTGCCTCCAAGTACCTCAGCGTCTCCACGCACCTCTGTGCCTCCAAGCATTTCAGTGTCTCCGAGCACCTCAGTGCCTCCAAGCACCTCAGTGCCTCCCAGCTCCTCAGTATCGCTCTCGGTGAGCTCACGGTATTTTGCATCAAATTCATCAGCGCCTTTTCAAGTCTTGTCTTTCAGGAGACCTTCCACATCCACACGTGCCTCCTGCCTGTCATCCAGATCCTGCATGAGGAAAACCTACATTCGGCCATCTCTGCTGCGGCCCAGTTGTGGTTCCTCTTCCCGGTCATCGGAAGAAATCCCGAGTCCACAACACTCCCAAACCAGGTCAGTGATAGTATACTCAGGCCCCATGGACCCGGGGGATCGGAACACAGAGTTGAGCGCCATCCAAAGTTTGGCTTCCCGAGTTCAGACTCAGGAGGCGACACAGGGCCAGGTGATGCAATATCTCCAGAGGGTAAACTTTGCCTTTACTGTGGAGCCGCAGATCATTTCCTTAAATTTTGTAAATCCCTTCCGGGAAACGGGCAGGCCTAGGTTGTTCAAGTGGAGTCAAGTTGGGAGTCACGTCCAAATCTTCTCCGACTTTGGATTGCTTACTTTGCGTGTCTTTGACCTCCAAGTCAGTTGCCAAATCTTTTAATGCCCTATTGGACTCTGGGGCTGCTGGGAATTTCATTTCTTTCTCCTGTGCTCAAGGTCTGGATTTAAAGTTGCGGTCTATCAAACGGCCTATTTCTTTGACTGCTATTAATGGAACCAGAATATCCAATGGCCTCATTACATATCGCACAAAGCCCGTTAGGCTGCAGGTCGGAGCGCTACATCAAGAACATCTAGAACTTCTAGTGATTCCGGAGATGCCTCACGACCTTGTCCTCGGGTTGCCTTGGCTCAAAACCCATAATCCCCACGTCGACTGGAAGTCTTCACAAATTCTGTCTTGGAGTTCTTTTTGTCACGCTAACTGTCTCACTCCTGTCTGTCCGCTCCGTGTCTCTTCTAAGTCGGATGAAGAGCTTATTCCAGAGGTGTATCAAGAGTACAAGGATGTGTTTTCGGAACATGCGGCTGACCAGTTACCACCCCATAGGCCTTGGGACTGTCCCATTGACCTAATCCCAGAGAAGATGCCGCCCCGTGGCCGCACATATCCTTTGTCACTTCCCTAGACTCAAGCCATGTCGGACTATATTAAGTCCAATCTTCTCAAGGGATTCATTCGCCCCTCTACCTCCCCGGCTGGAGCAGGTTTCTTTTTCGTGAAGAAGAAGGACGGGGGGTTAAGACCATGTATCGATTACCATGGCCTAAACGATATCACCGTCAAAAATAAATACCCCTTGCCACTAATTACAGAGTTATTTGATAGGGTTCGTGGCGCCCACGTTTTCTCCAAGCTCGATTTGAGGGGAGCCTATAATCTTATACGTATCCGAGAAGGGGATGAATGGAAGACAGCCTTCAATACGAGGGATGGGCATTACGAATATCTGGTGATGCCGTTCAGCCTTAGTAATGCCCCCGCCGTCTTTCAAGGATTCGTCAACGAGATCTTTCGAGACATGTTATATCGAAGTGCTGTGGTATATTTAGACGACATACTGATTTTTTCCAAAGATCTTACTGAACACAGGACACAGGTCAAAGAGGTGCTCCATCGTTTACGAAAGAATCATCTCTATGCTAAGATCTCCAAATGTACCTTCGAAGTAACATCAATTCCGTTCCTCGGTTATATCATCTCGGGGAAGGAGCTTCGCATGGACCCGGAGAAACTTTCCGCCATTCGTGACTGGACTCAGCCCCTCTCTTTGAAAGCAATACAAAGATTCCTGGGCTTTGCAAATTATTACAGGAAATTCATTAGGGGTTTCTCCACCATAGTAGCTCCCATTACCGCCTTGACCAGAAAGGGGTCCAACCCAGGTTTGTGGTCTCCCGAGGCCATGGAAGCTTTCACCTATTTAAAATCAGCTTTTATGTCAGCCCCGGTCCTCCAACAACCAAATTTCGAAGAACCTTTTTTCCTGGAAGTTGATGCGTCCTCGGTCGGAGTCGGAGCCGTTCTCTCCCAGTACTCCTCGGATAAGAAATTGCATCCGTGTGGCTTCCACTCTCGTAAATTCTCTCCGGACGAACGGAATTATTCTATTGGTGATCAGGAGATTTTAGCAATAAAATCCGCTTTGGAGGAGTGGAGGTATCTTTTAGAAGGGGCCAAACATGTAATTACTATCTACACCGATCACAAAAATTTGTTGTACATCAAAACCGCACAGTGTTTGAATCCTCATCAAGCTAGATGGGCGCTTTTCTTCACTCGATTTTCTTTTGTTATCAAGTACCGGGCCGGGACTTTCAATACTAAAGCGGATGCGCTTTCTCGTTCACAAACTCCCACAGATGAAGAGAATTCTTTTGAGCGGAGTTTAATTCTGAATCCAATTTCTGTTTCCGCTGCTTCCACTACTCCGGGTCCTCCCCCTGGAAGGATGTCTGTACCAACTAAATTCCGGCCGAAAATACTGCATTGGGCTCATAACTCCAAGTTCTCCGGTCATCCTGGTGTCCAGAAGATGTTCAAGTTTCTGCAAAAATCTTACTGGTGGGACACCATGAGGAAGGATGTACAGGATTACGTTAACTCTTGCCCACAGTGTATGCAGCATAAATCTCCTCGTCTGCCTCCTGCCGGGTTGCTTCGTCCTCTGTCCATTCCTTTGAAACCCTGGACTCATATTTCCATGGACTTCATTACCGAGTTGCCCTGTTCCAAAGGTTACAATACCGTCTGGGTGATTGTCGACCGTTTTTCTAAGATGGCACAATTCATTCCATTGACGGGTCTGCCGACAGCTCCCAAATTGGCTCTATTATTCATCCAGGAACACTTTTGGTTGCACGGTTTACCTCAAGAAATAGTCTCTGATCGAGGGGTACAGTTTACTGCAAGGTTCTGGAGAGCCCTCTGCTCAGCCTTACAAATTAAACTTAATTTTTTGTCTGCCTATCATCCCCAAACGAATGGTCAAACGGAACGAGTCAACCAAGATTTGGAGACTTTCCTCCGCCTTTATCTCTCCCCTTCACAGGACAACTGGGTGGAGTTGTTACCTTGGGCGGAGTTTGCCCATAACCATTAATTTCATTCTTCCACTGGCGAATCTCCGTTCTTCATCAACTATGGGTTCCACCCACGAGTTTCGGAATTACCATTCCTTCCGACAGAAGAGGTTCCAGCTGTGACTTCCACTTTATCACACTTTAAACAAATTTGGAGTAAGGTTCATGCTAGTCTTAAAAAGGTTTCTGTCCGATACAAGTACTTCGCGGACAAGAAACGGCGAGCCGCTCCTCAATACAAGGTTGGTGATAGGGTATGGCTATCCACATGTAATCTCCGGTTAAAGATACCCACTATGAAGTTTGCTCCAAGGTTCATCGGTCCTTATCCTGTGCTACAAGTTCTGAATCCTGTGGCCTGCAAGTTGGGTTTACCTTCTCATCTACGCATAGCAAATGCCTTCCATGTTTCTCTTCTTCGTCCTCTCGTCCTTAATCGTTTTCATTCAAAGTCTTCTAGCCCCACCTCAGTAGAAACTGAAACCAGTACAGACTTCGAGATCAAAACTATTCTTAACTCTCGTTATCATCATAAGAACCTGCAATATCTGGTAGAGTGGAAAGGTTATGGTCCTGAGGAGAGAAGTTGGATAAAAGCTTCTGAGGTCTCAGCTCCTCGACTAATCTGGAGTTTCCATTCTAGACACCCTACGAAGCCAGGGAAGTGTCCAGGGGCCACTCCTAGAGAAGGGGGTACTGTCATGCCGCCGTACTTACCCCTCCGGGCACGCTGGGTCTCCGTGCGGCCGGCCTCGCTGGCGGTCTTCGGCTCCCGGCGCTCCGTCCCGCGATCGTGAGTGTGAACGTCGCGGGTACGCCCGGCGTCCACTAAAGGTGCGGGTGACGTCATCAACACTTCCCACCAATCAGGTACTGGCGGGAAATTCAAATTCAGACGCCGGGCTGAGCTCCGGCGCCTGAGTATCATCTTTTCTTCTTAGAAGTTGTGATCTCCAGTGCTCCTGTATTGCTGTGGCTCTCCGTGCCTCCGAGTACCTCAGCGTCTCCACGCACCTCCGTGCCTCCAAGTACCTCAGCGTCTCCACGCACCTCCGTGCCTCCAAGTACCTCAGCGTCTCCACGCACCTCCGTGCCTCCAAGTACCTCAGCATCTCCACGCACCTCCGTGCCTCCAAGTACCTCAGCGTCTCCACGCACCTCCGTGCCTCCAAGCACCTCAGCGTATCCACGCACCTCAGTGCCTCCAAGCACCTCAGCGTCTCCATGCACCTCAGTGCCTCCAAGCACCTCAGCGACTCCACGCACCTCAGTGCCTCCAAGCACCTCAGCGTCTCCACGCACCTCAGTGCCTCCAAGCACCTCAGCGTCTCCACGCACCTCTGTGCCTCCAAGCACCTCAGTGCCTCCAAGCACCTTAGTGCCTCCCAGCTCCTCAGTATCGCTCTCGGTGAGCTCACGGTATTCTGCATCAAATTCATCAGCGCCTTTTCAAGTCTTGTCTTTCAGGAGACCTTCCGCATCCACACGTGCCTCCTGCCTGTCATCCAAATCCTGCATGAGGAAAACCTACATTCGGCCATCTCTGCTGCGGCCCAGTTGTGGTTCCTCTTCCCGGTATCGGAAGAAACCCCGAGTCCACAACACTCCCAAACCAGGTCAGTGATAGGAAGGGGTACTATTCAACCCTGTTTGTGGTCCCGAAACCGGATGGCTCGGTCAGACCCATTCTAAATTTAAAATCCCTAAACCTGTACTTGAAAAAGTTCAAATTCAAGATGGAATCGCTCCGGGCAGTTATCTCCAGCCTGGAAGGGGGGGATTTTATGGTGTCACTAGACATAAAGGATGCATAACTTCATGTCCCCATATATCCCCCTCATCAGGCGTACCTGAGATTTGCTGTACAGGACTGTTTCAGTCTCAGTTTCAGACTGTTTCAGTTTGCCGTTTCAGACGTTGCCGTTTGGGCTTTCCACGGCCCCGAGGATTTTCACCAAGGTAATGGCGGAAATGATGGTGCTCCTGCGCAGGCAGGGAGTCACAATTATCCCGTACTTGGACGATCTCCTGATAAAGGCGAGATCGAGAGATCAATTGCAGAAAAGCGTGTCGCTCTCCCTGAGAGTGCTGCAGCAGCATGGCTGGATTCTAAATCTACCAAAGTCACAGTTGATTCCAACGACTCGGCTATCTTTCTTAGGCTTGATTCTGGACATGGAACAAAGGAGGGTTTTTCTCCCGATGGAAAAAGCCCAGGAACTCCAGAACATGGTCAGAGACCTGTTAAAACCGAAAAAAGTGTCAGTCCATCAATGCACTTGAGTACTGGGAAAGATGGTGGCGACCTACGAGGCCATCCCCTTCGGCAGGTTCCATGCGAGGACTTTTCAGTGGGACCTTCTGGACAAGTGGTCGGGGTCCCATCTACACATTCATCAGAAAATAAGCCTGTCCCTCAGGGCCAGGGTGTCTCTCCTGTGGTGGCTGCAGAGTGCTCACTTTCTCGAGGGTCGCTGGTTCGGCATTCAAGACTGGGTTCTGGTGACCACGGACGCGAGCCTCCGAGGATGGGGAGCAGTCACACAAGGAAGAAATTTTCAGGGACTATGGTCAAGCCAGGAGGCTTGTCTACACATCAACGTACTGGAATTGAGGGCCATATACAACGGCCTACGACAAGCAGAGAATCTTCTTCGTGACCTACTGGTTCTGATTCAATCAGACGTCACAGCCGTGGCTCATGTAAACCGCCAAGGTGGGACAAGGAGCAGAGTGGCAATGGCGGAAGCCACCAGGATTCTTCGCTGGGCGGAAAATCATATAAGCGCTCTGTCAGCAGTCTTCATTCCGGGAGTGGACAACTGGGAAGCAGACCTCCTCAGCAGACACGATCTCCATCCAGGAGAGTGGGGACTTCATTAAGAAGTTTTTGCATAGATAACAAGTCATTGGGGACTTCCTCAAATAGACATGATGGCGTCACGCCTCAACAAGAAGCTTCGGAGGTATTGTGCCAGGTCAAGGGACCCTCAGGCAGTAGCGGTGGACGCCCTGGTGACACCGTGGGTGTTTCAGTCGGTCTATGTGTTCCCTCCTCTTCCGCTCATCTCAAAGATACTGAGAATCATAAGACGAAAAAGAGTGCAGACAATACTCATTGTTCCAGATTGGCCTCGAAGGGCCTGGTATTCAGATCTTCAGGAAATGCTCACAGAAGATCCGTGGCCTCTTCCTCTCAGGGAGGACCTGTTGCAGCAGGGGCCCTGCGTGTTCCAAGACTTACCGCGGTTACGTTTGACGGCATGGCGGTTGAACACCGAATCCTAGCTGGGAAAGGAGGAAGTCATCCCTACTCCGATAAAGGCTAGGAAGGAGGTGACGGCGAAACATTATCACCGTATCTGAAGAAAGTATGTATCTTGGTGTGAAGCCAAGAATGCTCCTACGGAAGATTTCCATCTGGGCCGTTTTCTCCACTTTCTACAGACAGGAGTGGATATGAGGGTACAGAAGAAAGGGCCGCTTTGACCAATAAGTGCCCAAAGGAGAGAAATATATACCCTTATTGGTTGTCTGCTACAAGTTGCCGGTGAACTGTTCAGTTGTGATCAGACTACAACATTTAAACTTTTCCCTGCACTTGGAATTTATAAATATTCCGCCCGGCTGGGCATCGCTCACTTGAGCCAGGGGATCTGCACGGCGGCCCGGTGCACTCACACTGTGCCGCATTGAAGGGAACGGCTCCCACCTGAACGTGCCGCCGACGGATGTCTCACCCGTGCACAGCGTGATAACAAGCGGCTTTCAACAACCTACTCCGTGCAGTAAGGAATCACAGCGTCTCAGTGAGTAGCAGCAACCGTACGGTTATTTAGTCCTTATTTACTCCATGGAAACAATTACTTAAGTTTGGACACTTACATATGGTCATAGACGCTAATTATGCCAGTTGGAGGATTTATTCCCATTTGAACTGTGAGATACAGAACTATTTTGAGAGACTAATTCAATACAATTAGTGTCTCTCTCTATAAATTCCAGCGTCCCTTTCTTACATCAATTTACTATATATGTATGCATCTATGTAGTTCTAGAGGTTTATAACACCTCAGTTTTATGCTTTAGGAATTGTTGTGGTCTTTTTTTAGTATGTTTGTTATTGTTTTTATATTCTAATAAATAGTTTTTTATAAGCATCACTGTTATTGAGCGCCGACCTGGTGTTTTGTTTTAGGAGTGGATATGGGCCTAAAATTAGGCTCCATTAAGGTACAGATTTCGGCCCTATCAATTTTCTTTCAGAAGGAATTGGCTTCTCTGCCAGAAGTCCAGACTTTTGTAAAGGGAGTGCTGCACATACAGCCTCCTTTTGTGCCCCCAGTGGCAGCATGGGACCTTAACGTGGTGTTACAGTTCCTAAAATCTCACTGGTTTGAACCTCTTCAAAAGGTTGAATAAAAATTTCTCACTTGGAAGGTGGTCATGTTGTTGGCCTTGGCATCTGCAAGGCGGGTGTCCGAATTGGCAGCTTTGTCTCACAAAAGCCCCTATTTGATTTTCCATGTGGATAGAGCAGAATTGAGGACTCGTCCTCAATTTTTGCCTAAGGTGGTTTCATCGTTTCATATGAACCAACCTATTGTGGTACCTGTGGCTACGGGTGACTTGGAGGATTCCAAGTCCCTTGATGTAGTCAGGGCCTTAAAAATTTATGTAGTAAGGACGGCTCGGGTTAGGAAAACAGAGGCACTGTTTGTCCTGTATGCAGCCAACAAGGTTGGCGTTCCTGCTTCTAAGCAGACTATTGCTCGCTGGATCTGTAACACGATTCAGCAGACTCATTCTACGGCTGGATTGCCGTTACCAAATTCGGTAAAGGCCCATTCCACTAGGAAGGTGGGCTCTTCTTGGGCGGCTGCCCGAGGCGTCTCAGCATTACAGCTTTGCCGAGCAGCGACTTGGTCGGGTTCAAACACTTTTGCTAAATTCTACAAGTTTGATACCTTGGCTGAGGAGGACCTTATGTTTGCTCAATCGGTGCTGCAGAGTCATCTGCACTCTCCCGCCCGGTCTGGAGCTTTGGTATAATCCCCATGGTCCTTACGGAGTCCCCAGCATCCTCTAGGACGTAAGAGAAAATACGATTTTAAACCTACCGGTAAATCTTTTTCTTCTAGTCCGTAGAGGATGCTGGGCGCCCGTCCCAGTGCGGACTACATTCTGCAAGACTTGTATATAGTTATTGCTTACATAAGGGTTATGTTACAGTTTTGATCAGTCTCTGGCTGATGCTGTTTTGTTACATACTGTTAACTGGTTCGTATGTTCCAAGTTGTATGGTGTGGGCTGGTATGTATCTTGCCCTTAGATTATCAAAAATCCTTTCCTCGTACTGTCCGTCTCCTCTGGGCACAGTTCTCTAACTGAGGTCTGGAGGAGGGGCATAGACGGAGGAGCCAGTGCACACCCATCTAAAGTCTTTAGAGTGCCCGACTATACCCCATGGTCCTTACGGAGTCCCCAGCATCCTCTACGGACTAGGAGAAAAAGATTTACCGGTAGGTTTAAAATCTTATTTTTTTTCAGAACACTACACACACACACACACACACATACATATATTTATCTTAATATAGGAAATAGGGGGGCACCAATATTTATCTTGCCTCCGGGCAACTGGGACGAACTTACGCCACTGCTCAAATCACACCAAATGGGCCACTGCACCATGCGTTCTGCAACACACTTTTGCACTGAATATGCATCTATTTGCATTACTAATGCAACAAAAGTACAATGCTCGAGTACCCTGGACACTGGTGCTGGCAAAGGGGTATATGCAATTCTGGCCGAATTGCGTCTTTTTTTCGTCCGTTTTAGGATTCGACTGTACTCGACTGCCGAACCCCTCCGCCCGGGACCATGAATTCGACATATGCAATACAAAACGCATTCGACACTCCCCTTGTCGAATAACGGACCAATCGTCGAGTAGTGGGCGTCCTGGATTCGACTTCCCGCCGTTTTGATCCCTTTATAGGGCTTGTTTGCTGCGTGCTCAGCAGCCATTTTGTGAACCTGCAGAGAGGTGTGTGGAGGTGCAGAGCTAGCAAATTGGTGTTGTTTGCTGTGGTTTTCGTTTGGACACCCAGCAGGCTTTAATCCAGGACGGACAGGAGACCTGTTACCCCGGAGGAGAGTCGTTTTAGGAGCGATTTCTACATTTGTAGATAAGTACCACATGTGGTTTGGCGTTGCATGTATGTGTTTGTGAAGTGGGGGGGTGCCATGAGGTGTACATGTGGCGTTGCTTTGGGGTGTTTGGGGTATGTATATGTGTGCAGGTATGTGTATATAGCTCCTGCTTGTATTGCTGCATGTTTTTTGGGGAGTTGTTTGTTTGTTTGTTGGTAGTTTTTCATAAAGTGGTTTTTGGGTCATGCTTTTGCATTGGTGTACCTCCAGCATGTGCAGGAATGCTTTTTGGCTTGTTTGGGGTGATTTTAGAGTGTGTTGGTATCCGACATGTGGTCGACATGTGATGTCGTTTGTTCCCAAAACATGTTTTTTTGCTCATATTTTAGCACTGGTGCATGCCTGCACATGCTGGAGGTACTTTTTGGCTTGTTTGGGCTGACTTTGACCGTGTTGGTATCTGGCATATGGCCAAAATGTGGTGTAGATTGTTTCCAAAACATGTTTTGTGCTCCTGCTTTAGCACTGGTAGACCTCCAGCAAGTGCAGGGATGCTTTTTGGCTTGTTTGGGGAGATTTTAGAGTGTGTCGGTATCCGACATGCGATGTCGTTTGTTCCCAAAACATGTTTTTTTTGCTCATATTTTAGCACTGGTGCATGCCTGCACATGCTGGAGGTACTTTTTGGCTTGTTTGGGCTGACTTTGACCGTCTCGGTATCTGCCATGTGGCCGACAGTGGTGTAGATTGTTTCCAAAACATGTTTTTGCTCTTACTTTAGCACTGGTTGACCTCCAGCATGTGCAGGGATGCTTGTGCTGGGGTTTTGGCTTGTTTGGCTGTGGGTTTTTTTCAAATTTTCATTTTTTTTTCTTGTTTGCTCCTGCTTGAGCACTGGGATCCAAGCAGCATGACGTGTGGTTGCATGTAATTTTGTAATGTGTGTTAAATTTGTAAAAATATATATTTTTCTTTTTACACCAGAGATGTACAGGGACAAGCGGCCCCGATCCCCCCTTCCCCCCACCCCTCAGAAGAACTTTCCCTGCATAGCAACGAGGAGTGGGAGCCGACCCAGGAGGAGGATACGACCGACCAGGCATGCAGTGACCAGCCGCGGTCGTCAAGGGACCAAATGGAGAAGTCAAAGAAAAAGCCTAGAAAGGTAAATACTGACAACATCTGCAGACACAATAGCATCCAACTTGACACACCCTAGTTTGCGCACTGCCATGCACACCTACAGGTATCATTGCGCACTGCCAGGGATACTGACACTCACAGGTACATACCGATCTTATTAAATGCATGTTTTTTTTTTAATCCCTAAAGGTAAGAAGCCAGCCAGAGGAGCAGTCGGAGGAGGAAGCCTCTGGTGAAGATGCAGGACCGAAGAAGCCGCGTGGACCCAGATACACTGAGGTGGAAAACTGTGCCCTAGTGGATGGCGTCGACAGGTCCTACGACGTTCTGTATGGACCAAGGGCACAGACCACAGCAGCTAAGACCAAGCAAAACATCTGGGATGCCATCACGAGACAAGTCACTGCAGTATCCGGAAACCGCCGGAGCACCGGAAACTGCATGAAGCTGTACAGTGATTGCCGCAGACAGACCAAGAAGAAGATGGGGATTCAGCGCCGACATGAGACAGCTACGGGAGGTGGTCCGGCTCTTAATCTGAAGTGGCTACCCTGGGAGGAAGTTATTAAAATGCGCATGAACCCTGCCATGGTCCAAGGAGTTCTCGGAGGTGTGGACTCTAGCCGTCCTGCTGGCTTTCCCGAGGAGGAAGAACCGCCCAGAAGACGGAAGACGGCGGGAGACAAGCAGTCCAAAAGGAGGCCTGATGGTAAGAATACATTCAGATGAGCTGCACTAATCTTTTTTTTTATTTTTTTTATTTGCTAATGTGTTTGTTCTTTTTCCCCAGACACGCCTGCCCAGAGGATATCACCTGCGCGCAGGACATCGCCAGCACGCGGACCATCACCTGCGCAGCAGGCAACGGCAGCAGCGTGCGGACCATCACCTGCGCAGCAAGCATCAGCAGCGCGCAGATCATCACCTGCGCGCCACACATCGTCAGCGCGCAGAAAGTCACCTGCGCGCCAGACATCGTCAGCGCGCAGACCATCACCTGCGCGCCAGACATCAGCGCACAGAACGTCACCTGTGCGCCAGACACCGTCGGCGACCACACCACCAGCTGGGCGCCAAACTACATCTCCTGCACGCAGGCCATCACCAGCTCGTCATCTCTCCAGGAGCTGTGACCGAAGAGCCTCAACAAGACACTACCCTTGTGGACCCATCACCCGAACTGTTTGAGTCTACAGGGTTAACGGACTAAACTTTTCTTGGGTTTGAAGACAGCCGTGCAGAAGTATCCAGCCAGACCCTTGAAAAGTCTCCAGAATTGAGGACAAGTGAAGCTCCTGGAGCAGCGGCACCACCAGATGGAGAAGGTTTTTATTTTTTTTATTTTTGGGGGGGAGGGTGCGCCATTTTTGTATAGTTTATTAACTTTAATTTTTTGTTTTCTTTTGCAAACAGAGGTGCCATGGACCAGCAGCGGACTTGCATCGGGGATTGGTCCCTTCTTCAGGCCGGATCTCCTACAGGATTCGTCGGACGACGAGGTGGAAGTGCAGCAGCCTGCTGTTTCTACATCCCTGTGTGAGTAAATATCGAATTGTGAGCCTTCAAACAAATGTATGATTGTGTATACTAATTTCTAATTTTCTTTTCAGCTGCACAAATGCAATTGGTGGCAGACGTACAGGAAGGGCAGGATCCCTCAAATGTTCAGAGGGTACACACCCTGGCAGCCGAGATGACTTCCCGCCAGGATACTTACACGAATGTCGTTGGAACCAGACTGGACGCCATTGAGAAGATAATGGAGAAGATGGCAAACGGTCTGGTTGAAATGCAAATGGCTATGCCGACAGCACGGCCGAAATGCAAAAGACCAGAAGAGAAGATCACAGGGAGACTATGGACATCCTTCACATTCTGGCCACATCCATCAACCGGCTGGTGGATAACACATCATGCCTGGCACACAGCGTTGACAATATGTCGGAGAGCCAACGACATTCGGCATCCAGCCAACAGATCATCGCAACCACACTGCAGATGATGTATGATAAGTTCCCAGAGCCAGCTCATCAACACGCTGGTGAACCACCACTTCCGCCATCACAAGCCACACGGACGCCTCCTTCCCTTCCTCCACCACCATCCTGGTATGGACGGTCACAGCTGTACCAAGGATATACAGGGATGTACCACACCCACCAGATGCCTCCACCACCAACACCGGCCGCATCATCTACACCCGCACGGCCACGAGGCCAAGTCAACGCACTCCACAGCCGCCCAGGGCATAGACGCCCCATCAGGAGGAAGAAGAGGATCCGGATGAACAACCACCATAAGTCCGGTCGTATTGTTTTATTATTTACTCTTATGTTTTTCATGTTTCCCTTTCTCCCCCTCCCATTAGTTTTTTTTTTCTTAATAATGTTATGTTTGTGTTGGGCTCCCCCACTCTCAACCGAATACTACCAAGGAGCTTTGTCTAGGCATACATGCGCGGGCATGGATGCGGGTGCGTGTGGTAACGGATGAAAGCTGCTTGTGGCTACATGTATGATGGGCCAAAGAGCTATTCTGATACCACTTATTTTTTTTTACCAAAAAAAATCCTTTTTGTATTGGTGTACAATAGGCTTTCACTGTTGTGTGATTTTACTATTTTGTTTATTTTTGGCTTATTCATAGGATTGGGTGGAAAATTGAAGTGGACGGCGTAGTTCGTGTTGTGCGTACCAAGGTGAGTAAAGCCATGTTTCAATGTATATATTCAATCCACTTTGGACCACCTGCCCTTGTGGAACCACACAGCCCAGCAATGGGTCATGCTGGGCTGTGTGGTTCCACAAGTTCAAGCGTGTCAAAGTGCTGACCACTGACACGACTATTCCACTTTGTACCGCCTGCCCTTGTGAAACCAAACAGCTCAGCAATGGGTCATGCTGGGCTGTGTGGTTCCACGAGTGCAGGCGTGTCAAAGTGCTGACCACTGACACCACTATTCCACTTTGGACCGCCTGCCCTTGTGGAACCACACAGCCCAGCAATGGGTCATGCTGGGCTGTGTGGTTCCACGAGTGCAGGCGTGTCAAAGTGCCGACCACTGACACCACTCTTTCACTTTGGACCGCCTGCCCTTGTGGAACCACACAGCCCAGCAATGGGTCATGCTGGGCTGTGTGGTTCCACAAATGTTCTTGGGAAAGGAATGAACATGACATCATTAGTGTCTTTACTTAATATGTTTTTTTTCCACAGATATCTACACACGAAAAGAATGTAAAGAAGAACAAACACTACTTTTTTTGTTTTATTAAATTTTATTTTTTATTCTAAAATAAAATACAATTATATATTTCTTCAATAAATTTTTAAAATGAGAAGTTTTGTGTGGTTTTTCTTTAAATTATTAGTAAATAAAATGTAAAATATGAGATGCAGTGGTATTGTGTTAGGTCGCCCATGGTACAGCAGGGGAACTGTCGTGTCCCTTTTCATCCATGATGATTCAAGCAACTTAGGAAGGATACTCCGCAAGACCTGTGGAAGAGAATAGTATGAGGTTCCAGCTATTGGTAATAGTGTCACCCTTCTATGGAAAAGACAAGGTACAAGCAACACTTTGACACAAGCAGGTTACAGCGGCCTTTCTCCCAAATGCAACCCTCCGGCACTTGAGAAACTACACATCCAAACATTCCCTGACGCAGCGTAAGCATTGCTGTCAGGGCATGATTGGATGTGCAGTTTTGCAAATGCCGGAGGGCTGCACTTTGGACATGCCGGGGTAACTTGGACTAGAGGGAGTTTTGGGCAATACATCTCACCTGAGGGGGGTTGTCTGCTACATGGCGGAGGTTCAGGTCCACATCACAAGTAGGTTGCCCATGGTAGAGTTGGATAAACGGGTCCAATATTTGCGACAACCCAACAACAGGAAAAAACAGGGGGTAAAAGGTCGTCAACAGGACGAAACTTGGAAAACAGGCCTGGGAAGGTGCGTCAACAGGACGTAAAACTCTGAAATACATAAATAAAGATTTTTTTTTAGAATATTACAGTCTCAGTTTACACGATAATACAAATGTTACAAGTATACTCACAGGCAGTGGAAAAAAAAGCTTTGGATCAATGTCCGTCGGAAATCATCTCCTTCGTCCATACCCACCGGTAGAGCAGAAGAACGGTTCCCGCGTCGGAAAGCACTGCGACGAAGAGTCACCGGCAAACGGTTTGCGACACATATGTTGTGTAAAATACAACATGCATTTACCATGCCGCAAACCTTTGCCGGTGAGTACAAAAGAGCACCACCGGAAGTGTCTAAACATCTAAACCGGCTTTTAAGTACACCGAAGGCACGCTCAATTATTTGCCTCGATGCTTTGTGTGTCTCTTGGTAACGTTTTTCTGCTCTACCAACAGGATTAGACAATGGGGTCAAGAGCCACGATTTGTTGGGATAACCCGCATCGCCTATGGAAATGAAAAAAATGGTGGGTAATATAAAAATAAATAAATAAAAAATAAAAAAAATAAAAAAACAATTAAAATAAATACCTAACAGCCAGCCACCCGGCATGTTTCCTGTTTCGAACTTCTCAAACAGCGATGACTGGCTTAGGATGAAGGAGTCGTGAGACGATCCAGGAAATAACACAAAAATATTCAAAAATTTCATGTTGACATCACAGACCGCCTGTACATTCATGGAATGGAAATGTTTTCGGTTCCGAAAACATTCTTCCGAATTCCGTGGCGGTCTGATCTGCACGTGGGTACAGTCAATCGCGCCCAGAACATTGGGAAAATTGTATTTGGTAAAAAAGCCTAATTTGATCTCACGACATCCGCTGTCCGTATCTGGAAATGTGATGAACTGGATTGTCATTTGCGGAAAGCCCTAATGACCTGGGTTATACAGCGCGACAGTGTCGACTGTGAAAAACCGCATGTTTGAGACAGTGTAGGCTGGAATGTGCCTGACGCCAAAAAATGTAACGTAGCCAGCAGTTTCTGGAAACCGCTGACTGCGCGATTGGTCCGTGCCCGAGGTTCCAGGTCGGCCTCCAACAGAGCGTACAGCGAATATATGTCGCGAGTCGATAAGCGATAATTTTGAATCACCTCGAACTCGCTGAGATCCTCCAGTTCACGCCTAGTGCGATACTGGCGTGGACGTGGAAATGAAACACGCACTACTGACTCACCCAATGCAGACATTTGCTGACTTTGATTCTGATGTTCACCAGCCCTTTCTTCCTCCATGCTTGCAGCCAGCATGAACATCACAATCTGGTCAGAAAAAGGCTCCATTATTGTAGTCAGTACAAAAATAGGATTGTGTTTTAAAACGCAGGGATTTTCCTAAAAAAACGATTCCACAAGAGAGCTGACTGTAATGGCTCCTCTCCCATGAGTCTAAAAAATGGGAGTGAGGAGATAGGAGGGGCTTTGCAGAAGTGTATCCTGGATAAAACTGTGGAATCATGGGTACATTTCCCTCAGCAGAGTGAAGAAAAAAAATATTCTTTTAAAAAATCAATTAAATAATACTTGTGAGTCAAAAAAAGACAAACCAAGTAGATAATCCCTTCAAATATAAATAGATATGCTATTAGCAATCCAAAAAGCAAAAAAAAAAAAAAAAAAATGTCAATTTTTTTTTTTATTCGATCCCGCCAGCAAAGTGAGGCGGACTGAACATGCCGAAATTGCTGTCGGAAAGCACTGTTGTCGAATCGACATTCTTCAATTGAATATACTTTTGTCGAAAAGCCGCATTTTGACCATTGCAGACATGTCGAATTTTGAAAATGTCGATTTGCAAAAAGTCGAATCTGAAACGGCAGGTATTTTGTCGAAAAGTACTGTATTGCATTGACGAATCCAATTCGACATGTTTTTTTTGTCGAAAATGTCCCGTTTTTCGACTTTCGCGTCAATTCGACCGCAATTGCATATACCCCAAAGCCTGCAGTTGCCATGTGCCACCCAGACACTAACCTTGGTAAAAAAAAGTCAAGCCTGGGGACTGATACAAGTGAGCAGCGCAATGCATCGCACCACACATCATTGTGCTTAATTTGCGACTTTATACCAATTCCTTTGAACCAAAAATACTAGGTAGCTAGTAGAGATGAGCGCCTGAAATTTTTCGGGTTTTGTGTTTTGGTTTTGGGTTCGGTTCCGCGGCCGTGTTTTGGGTTCGACCGCGTTTTGGCAAAACCTCACCGAATTTTTTTTGTCGGATTCGGGTGTGTTTTGGATTCGAGTGTTTTTTTCAAAAGACCCTAAAAAACAGCTTAAATCATAGAATTTGGGGGTAATTTTGATCCCAAAGTATTATTAACCTCAAAAAACATAATTTACACTCATTTTCAGCCTATTCTGAACACATCACACCTCACAATATTATTTTTAGTCCTAAAATTTGCACCGAGGTCGCTGTGTGAGTAAGATAAGCGACCCTAGTGGCCGACACAAACACCGGGCCCATCTAGGAGTGGCACTGCAGTGTCACGCAGGATGTCCCTTCCAAAAAACCCTCCCCAAACAGCACATGACGCAAAGAAAAAAAGAGGCGCAATGAGGTAGCTGACTGTGTGAGAAAGATAAGCGACCCTAGTGGCCGACACAAACACCGGGCCCATCTAGGAGTGGCACTGCAGTGTCACGCAGGATGTCCCTTCCAAAAAACCCTCCCCAATCAGCACATGATGCAAAGAAAAAGAAAAGAAAAAAGAGGTGCAAGATGGAATTATCCTTGGGCCCTCCCACCCACCCTTATGTTGTATAAACAAAACAGGACATGCACACTTTAACCAACCCATCATTTCAGTGACAGGGTCTGCCACACGACTGTGACTGATATGACGGGTTGGTTTGGACCCCCCCCAAAAAAGAAGCAATTAATCTCTCCTTGCACAAACTGGCTCTACAGAGGCAAGATGTCCACCTCATCTTCACCCTCCGATATATCACCGTGTACATCCCCCTCCTCACAGATTATCAATTCGTCCCCACTGGAATCCACCATCTCAGCTCCCTGTGTACTTTGTGGAGGCAATTGCTGCTGGTCAATGTCTCCGCGGAGGAATTGATTATAATTCATTTTAATGAACATCATCTTCTCCACATTTTCTGGATGTAACCTCGTACGCCGATTGCTGACAAGGTGAGCGGCGGCACTAAACACTCTTTCGGAGTACACACTTGTGGGAGGGCAACTTAGGTAGAATAAAGCCAGTTTGTGCAAGGGCCTCCAAATTGCCTCTTTTTCCTGCCAGTATAAGTACGGACTGTGTGACGTGCCTACTTGGATGCGGTCACTCATATAATCCTCCACCATTCTATCAATGTTGAGAGAATCATATGCAGTGACAGTAGACGACATGTCCGTAATCGTTGTCAGGTCCTTCAGTCCGGACCAGATGTCAGCATCAGCAGTCGCTCCAGACTGCCCTGCATCACCGCCAGCGGGTGGGCTCGGAATTCTGAGCCTTTTCCTCGCACCCCCAGTTGCGGGAGAATGTGAAGGAGGAGATGTTGACAGGTCGCGTTCCGCTTGACTTGACAATTTTGTCACCAGCAGGTCTTTCAACCCCAGCAGACCTGTGTCTGCCGGAAAGAGAGATCCAAGGTAGGCTTTAAATCTAGGATCGAGCACGGTGGCCAAAATGTAGTGCTCTGATTTCAACAGATTGACCACCCGTGAATCCTTGTTAAGCGAATTAAGGGCTGCATCCACAAGTCCCACATGCCTAGCGGAATCGCTCCGTGTTAGCTCCTTCTTCAATGCCTCCAGCTTCTTCTGCAAAAGCCTGATGAGGGGAATGACCTGACTCAGGCTGGCAGTGTCTGAACTGACTTCACGTGTGGCAAGTTCAAAGGGCATCAGAACCTTGCACAACGTTGAAATCATTCTCCACTGCACTTGAGACAGGTGCATTCCATCTCCTATATCGTGCTCAATTGTATAGGCTTGAATGGCCTTTTGCTGCTCCTCCAACCTCTGAAGCATATAGAGGGTTGAATTCCACCTCGTTACCACTTCTTGCTTCAGATGATGGCAGGGCAGGTTCAGTAGTTTTTGGTGGTGCTCCAGTCTTCTGTACGTGGTGCCTGTACGCCGAAAGTGTCCCGCAATTTTTCTGGCCACCGACAGCATCTCTTGCACGCCCCTGTCGTTTTTTAAAAAATTCTGCACCACCAAATTCAAGGTATGTGCAAAACATGGGACGTGCTGGAATTTGCCCATATTTAATGCACACACAATATTGCTGGCGTTGTCCGATGCCACAAATCCACAGGAGAGTCCAATTGGGGTAAGCCATTCCGCGATGATCTTCCTCAGTTGCCGTAAGAGGTTTTCAGCTGTGTGCGTATTCTGGAAAGCGGTGATACAAAGCGTAGCCTGCCTAGGAAAGAGTTGGCGTTTGCGAGATGCTGCTACTGGTGCCGCCGCTGCTGTTCTTGCGGCGGGAGTCCATACATCTACCCAGTGGGCTGTCACAGTCATATAGTCCTGACCCTGCCCTGCTCCACTTGTCCACATGTCCGTGGTTAAGTGGACATTGGGTACAACTGCATTTTTTAGGACACTGGTGAGTCTTTTTCTGACGTCCGTGTACATTCTCGGTATCGCCTGCCTAGAGAAGTGGAACCTAGATGGTATTTGGTAACGGGGGCACACTGCCTCAATAAATTGTCTAGTTCCCTGTGAACTAACGGCGGATACCGGACGCACGTCTAACACCAACATAGTTGTCAAGGACTCAGTTATCCGCTTTGCAGTAGGATGACTGCTGTGATATTTCATCTTCCTCGCAAAGGACTGTTGAACAGTCAATTGCTTACTGGAAGTAGTACAAGTGGGCTTACGACTTCCCCTCTGGGATGACCATCGACTCCCAGCGGCAACAACAGCAGCGCCAGCAGCAGTAGGCGTTACACGCAAGGATGCATCGGAGGAATCACAGGCAGGAGAGGACTCGTCAGACTTGCCAGTGACATGGCCTGCAGGACTATTGGCATTCCTGGGGAAGGAGGAAATTGACACTGAGGGAGTTGGTGGGGTGGTTTGCGTGAGCTTGGTTACAAGAGGAAGGGATTTACTGGTCAGTGGACTGCTTCCGCTGTCACCCAAAGTTTTTGAACTTGTCACTGACTTATTATGAATGCGCTGCAGGTGACGTATAAGGGAGGATGTTCCGAGGTGGTTAACGTCCTTACCCCTACTTATTACAGCTTGACAAAGGGAACACACGGCTTGACACCTGTTGTCCGCATTTCTGGTGAAATACCTCCACACCGAAGAGCTGATTTTTTTGGTATTTTCACCTGGCATGTCAACGGCCATATTCCTCCCACGGACAACAGGTGTCTCCCCGGGTGCCTGACTTAAACAAACCACCTCACCATCAGAATCCTCCTGGTCAATTTCCTCCCCAGCGCCAGCAACACCCATATCCTCCTCATCCTGGTGTACTTCAACACTGACATCTTCAATCTGACTATCAGGAACTGGACTGCGGGTGCTCCTTCCAGCACTTGCAGGGGGCATGCAAATAGTGGAAGGCGCATGCTCTTCACGTCCAGTGTTGGGAAGGTCAGGCATCGCAAACGACACAATTGGACTCTCCTTGTGGATTTGGGATTTCAAAGAACGCACAGTTCTTTGCGGTGCTTTTGCCAGCTTGAGTCTTTTCAGTTTTCTAGCGAGAGGCTGAGTGCTTCCATCCTCATGTGAAGCTGAACCACTAGCCATGAACATAGGCCAGGGCCTCAGCCGTTCCTTGCCACTCCGTGTGGTAAATGGCATATTGGCAAGTTTACGCTTCTCCTCCGACAATTTTATTTTAGGTTTTGGAGTCCTTTTTTTTCTGATATTTGGTGTTTTGGATTTGACATGCTCTGTACTATGACATTGGGCATCGGCCTTGGCAGACGACGTTGCTGGCATTTCATCGTCTCGGCCATGACTAGTGGCAGCAGCTTCAGCACGAGGTGGAAGTGGATCTTGATCTTTCCCTAATTTTGGAACCTCAACTTTTTTGTTCTCCATATTTTATAGGCAGAACTAAAAGGCACCTCAGGTAAACAATGGAGATGGATGGATTGGATACTAGTATACAATTATGGACGGACTGCCACGGTTAGGTGGTATAAAAAAACCACGGTTAGGTGGTATATATTATAATAATAATACAATTATGGATGGACGGACTGCCTGCCGACTGCCGACACAGAGGTAGCCACAGCCGTGAACTACCGCACTGTACACTGGTTGATAAAGAGATAGTAGTATACTCGTAACAACTAGTATGACACTATGACGACGGTATAAAGAAAGAAAAAAAAATACCACAGTTAGGTGGTATATATTATAATAATAATACAATTATGGATGGACGGACTGCCTGCCGACTGCCGACACAGAGGTAGCCACAGCCGTGAACTACCGCACTGTACACTGGTTGATAAAGAGATAGTAGTATACTCGTAACAACTAGTATGACACTATGACGACGGTATAAAGAATGAAAAAAAAACCACGGTTAGGTGGTATATATTATAATAATAATACAATTATGGATGGACGGACTGCCTGCCGACTGCCGACACAGAGGTAGCCACAGCCGTGAACTACCGCACTGTACACTGGTTGATAAAGAGATAGTAGTATACTCGTAACAACTAGTATGACACTATGACGACGGTATAAAGAAAGAAAAAAAATACCACAGTTAGGTGGTATATATTATAATAATAATACAATTATGGATGGACGGACTGCCTGCCGACTGCCGACACAGAGGTAGCCACAGCCGTGAACTACCGCACTGTACACTGGTTGATAAAGAGATAGTAGTATACTCGTAACAACTAGTATGACACTATGACGACGGTATAAAGAATGAAAAAAAAACCACGGTTAGGTGGTATATATTATAATAATAATAATACAATTATGGATGGACGGACTGCCTGCCGACTGCCGACACAGAGGTAGCCACAGCCGTGAACTACCGCACTGTACACTGGTTGATAAAGAGATAGTAGTATACTCGTAACAACTAGTATGACACTATGACGACGGTATAAAGAATGAAAAAAAAACCACGGTTAGGTGGTATATATTATAATAATAATACAATTATGGATGGACGGACTGCCTGCCGACTGCCGACACAGAGGTAGCCACAGCCGTGAACTACCGCACTGTACACTGGTTGATAAAGAGATAGTAGTATACTCGTAACAACTAGTATGACACTATGACGACGGTATAAAGAAAGAAAAAAAAATACCACGGTTAGGTGGTATATATTGTAATACAATTATGGATGGACGGACTGCCTGCCGAGTTCCGACTGCCGACACAGAGGTAGCCACAGCCGTGAACTACCGCACTGTACTGTGTCTGCTGCTAATATAGACTGGTTGATAAAGAGATAGTATACAATACATACAACAATATACTACTATACTGGTGGTCAGGCACTGGTCACCACTAGTCACACTGGCAGTGGCACTCCTGCAGCAAAAGTGTGCACTGTTTAATTTTAAATTAATATAATATTATGTACTCCTGGGGGCTCCTGCTATAACAACCTGCAGTGCTCCCCAGTCTCCCCCACAATTATTATAAGCTTTGCCTTTTATACATTGATGTGCAGCACACTGGGCTGAGCTGAGTGCACACAGACTGAGTCACACTGTGTGACTGGCTGCTGCTGTGTATCGTTTTTTTTCAGGCAGAGAACGGATATAGCAGAGAACTGATATATTATATTAAAATAAATAAAAGTTAACTAACAACAACTGCACTGGTCACTGTGGTAAACTCTGTCTGACTCTGCACAATCTCTCTCTCTCTTCTAATCTAATTTCTAATGGAGAGGACGCCAGCCACGTCCTCTCCCTATCAATCTCAATGCACGTGTGAAAATGGCGGCGACGCGCGGCTCCTTATATAGAATCCGAGTCTCGCGAGAATCCGACAGCGTCATGATGACGTTCGGGCGCGCTCGGGTTAACCGAGCAAGGCGGGAGGATCCGAGTCTGCTCGGACCCGTAAAAAAAACATGAAGTTCGTGCGGGTTCGGTTTCAGAGAAACCGAACCCGCTCATCTCTAGTAGCTAGTATACTATTCATGACAGTATACTGTAATAATAAGTTTAGAAGCAGCAACAATGCAAATAAATTGCAAAATTCAGAAAAAAGCACAAAAGTCCAGGAATCACTACCTGTAGACATGCATCTTGTGCTGTGTGGCTAGGTGTATGAGGACCCGCCTTTAACAAAAAATTATAATGATGATGTATTCTTTTTCAAAAGTCTTACAGATGATGTAAGACATAATGTATCCACTTGAAAATGTAATATGTGATTTTGCCCTTTGAAAATGTCACTGATTATTCAACAACATGGAAATGCACCTTATCCCTAAATCATCCTAGCCAGTGGCAGATTTTACCTTGGGGCTGCCATTAGCAGAGAGAGAGAGCGATTCAAGTGGAAGCCACGCCACTGCTATAAGGTCAGCCCTATCTGGTTTCTAGGGGCTGCAGCCGATGCAGAGGAAACACTGCAAAGAACAATAAGGAGGATGTGTTCTATAAGAAAATGGATGAATGAGAGATGAATTACAAGGAACACGTGACAAATTGCATTATTCTAGTGGAAGGGAGAAAGTAATAGGGAGTAATCTAACATGCTACAAAATAAGTGCAGCATATTTTAATTTTTTAATGTACAGTAATGCTTGCTGTATGATAAAAAATCTCACATTAGTGCAGAGGTTCTCAAACACGGTCCTTAAGGCACCCCAACAGTCCAGGTTTTAAGTATATCCATGGCTCAACACAGATGATTAAATCAAATTGACTGAGGTAATAATGAAGTCAGGGCCAGTGCAAGGTATCTCAGCACCCTAGGCAAAGCTTCAGCTTACCCAAACCCTCCCTCCCGCAGCCTAACCCTCCCCGGCATACAAACATTCAGGATGCCGGCTGTCAGGATTCCGGCGTCATCCATATTTATTCTCCTAATGTGTTCCATGCCCCATCTGTAAGTTCATTACTGACCTGCATCCTTCAGTTTTTTTGCTATATGAATAAAGTGGTGCCCTCCAGTGGCCGGTGCCCCTAGGCAGCTGCCTAAAGCTGCCTAATGGTAGAGCCGGCCCTGAAGTCACCTGTGGCCAAACATGGATATACTTGAAACCTGGACCATTGGTTTTTTTTTTAGTGATGAGCGAGTTTGGTTCCTCGGAATCCGAACCAACCCCGAATTTCACCCATTTTACACGGGTCCAAGGCGGACTCGAATCTTCCCGCCTTGCTCGGTTAACCCGAGCGCGCCCGAACGTCATCATCCCGCTGTCGGATTCTCGCGAGATTAGTATTCTATATAAGGAGTCGCGCGTCGCCGGCATTTTCACTCGTGCATTGGAGATGATAGGGAGAGGACGTGCAGCGTTCTCTCAGTTGTGTTCAGTGTGCTGCAAATATCTCTGCTCAGTGTGCTTGCAAATATCTGTGCTCAGTGTGCTGAAAATATCTACGTTCTCTGCCTGAAAAACGCTCCATATCTGTGCTGCATAGTAGTATATAGTAGGAGGACAGTGCAGAATTTTGCCGACCAGTGACCACCAATATTATATCAGTACGGTACAGTAGTCCACTGCTCTACCTACCTCTGTGTCGACAAGTATACTATCCATCCATACCTGTGGTGCATTTTAGTTGTTGTGCGCAGTATATATAGTAGGAGGACAGTGCATAATTTTGCTGACCACCAGTATATAATATATAGCAGTACGGTACAGTAGTCCACTGCTCTACCTACCTCTGTGTCGTCAAGTATACTATCCATCCATACCTGTGGTGCATTTAAGTTTTGCGCAGTATATATAGTAGAAGGACAGTGCATAATTTTGCTGACCACCAGTATATAATATATAGCAGTACGGTACAGTAGGCCATTGCTATTGATATATTACTGGCATATAATTCCACACATTAACAAATGGAGAACAAAAATGTGGAGGGTAAAATAGGGAAAGATCAAGATCCACTTCCACCTCGTGCTGAAGCTGCTGCCACTAGTCATGGCCGAGACGATGAAATGCCATCAACGTCGTCTGCCAAGGCCGATGCCCAATGTCATAGTACAGAGCATGTAAAATCCAAAAAACAAAAGTTCAGTAAAATTACCCAAAAATCTAAATTAAAATCGTCTGAGGAGAAGCGTAAACTTGCCAATATGCCATTTACGACACGGAGTGGCAAGGAACGGCTGAGACCCTGGCCTATGTTCATGGCTAGTGGTTCAGATTCACATGAGGATGGAAGCACTCATCCTCTCGCTAGAAAAATGAAAAGACTTAAGCTGGCAAAAGCACAGCAAAGAACTGTGCGTTCTTCTAAATCACAAAATCCCAAGGAGAGTCCAATTGTGTCGGTTGCGATGCCTGACCTTCCCAACACTGGACGGGAAGAGGTGGCGCCTTCCACCATTTGCACGCCCCCTGCAAGTGCTGGAAGGAGCACCCGCAGTCCAGTTCCTGATAGTCAAATTGTAGATGTCACTGTTGAAGTACACCAGGATGAGGATATGGGTGTTGCTGGCGCTGAGGAGGAAACTGACAAGGAGGATTCTGATGGTGAGGTGGTTTGTTTAAGTCAGGCACCCGGGGAGACACCTGTTGTCTGTGGGACGAATATGGCCATTGACATGCCTGGTCAAATTACAAAAAAAAAATAACCCTTCGGTGTGGAATTATTTCAACAGAAATGCGGACAACTGGTGTCAAGCCGTGTGTTGCCTTTGTCAAGCTGTAATAAGTAGGGGTAAGGACGTTAACCACCTAGGAACATCCTCCCTTATACGTCACCTGGAGCGCATTCATCAGAAGTCATTGACAAGTTCAAAAACTTTGGGTGACAGCGGAAGCAGTCCACTGCCAACTAAATCCCTTCCTCTTGTAACCAAGCTCCTGCAAACCACACCACCAACTCCCTCAGTGTCAATTTCCTCCTTAGACAGGAAAGCCAATAGTCCTGCAGGCCATGTCACTGGCAAGTCTGACGAGTCCTCTCCTGCCTGGGATTCCTCCGATGAATCCTTGAGTGTAACGCCTACTGCTGCTGGCGCTGCTGTTGTTGCTGCTGGGAGTCGATCGTCATCCCAGAGGGGAAGTTGGAAGACCACTTGTACTACTTCCAGTAAGCAATTGACTGTCCAACAGTCCTTTGCGAGGAAGATGAAATATCACAGCAGTCATCCTGCTGCAAAGCGGATAACTTAGGCCTTGGCAGCCTGGGTGGTGTTAAACGTGTTTCCGGTATCCACCGTTAATTCACAGGAAACTAGAGAATTGCTTGAGGTACTGTGTCCCCAAATACCATCTAGGTTCCATTTCTCTAGGCAGGCGATACCGAGAATGTACACAGACCTCAGAAAAAGAGTCACCAGTGTCCTAAAATATGCAGTTGTACCCAATGTTCACTTAACCACGGACATGTGGACAAGTGGAGCAGGGCAGACTAAGAACTATATGACTCTGACTGCCCACTGGGTAGATGTATTGCCTCCCGCAGCAACAACAGCAGCGGCGGCAACAGTAGCAGCATCTTGCAAACGCCAACTCATTCCTAGGCAGGCTACGCTTTGTATCACCGCTTTCCATAAGAGGCACACAGCTGACAACCTCTTACGGAAACTGAGGAACATCATCGCAGAATGGCTTACCCCAATTGGACTCTTTTGGGGATTTGTGTGTCAAAGTCAGAAAAATATCTCTATGCACACTACCATATTTGCACCTCACACAGGTCCGTGCTGCGCGTGCGTACGCTCTCCCGTACGTGCGCATACTCACAGTCGCGGGCACCCGCAGGCGCATGGTATGCGTATTTACGGTAGAGTTTATGCGATCGTAGCGTGCGACTCAATCATTACATATTTTCACTAATAATGTATTTTGTAGATCATGGTCCCTTTGAGAGATTCTGAAAGTTTGGTTAATATAGAATGTTCATGAACAGAGAAATCCCTCTTTGTTTGATACGAAGGGTCAGACAGGAGTAATACAGTGGTGTTTAGTATCCATCGGAAGAATATTTAATTAGAAACATTCCGGTGTTGGTGTGGAGCGGATTAATCGCTCGTGCGAATAGTTATGGACATAAGAAGTTTTTGTCCATTTACTATTATTTGTTCTTACTTAGTCATGCGGCGGGAAACCCAGTATCCCACCCACCTGAACAGTTGGAAACAGTCACAGCCCACCTGTATGAATCAACCTATGACCTTTTGTTATAATGCGAAGCCGAATTCCTGTGTCCAATGAACAATGAGATTGTAGGGACCATTGAATTGTATTGTGTGTGGGGCATAAATAGGCAGGCCGACCGTATCCAGCATACTCTCTCTTCAACGGTTCTCATTGCTGATAATCGGGAGCTGGATATCGAGGCGCATGCGATCGTTTCCCCTTGTGCGTAAGTGTTTCTCCGCAATCATATTGTCTTGATGTTATTGTAAGCCATCTCTCTCTCCTCTCTTTTTCCCTTATTTTCCCTTGATTGTATTGTATTGTATTGTATGGTATTTCCTGTGTAGTTATTTGGTTAGTTAGTCTATGTTATATTGTTGTGTATGCTTTGTAATGTGATTCTTTTGCAAGTATAATAGTCATAATACATATAATAGGTTTTGGACCCTAAGCCCAGGTATCTGTGTATTTCTTATAGTGTTAAGTATTCCCTGAGCGTCGGTGACGCCCAAGCAGCTTTGTAGTTAATCAGGTTACACCAGGTTGCATTTACACTCTAACACCACACTAAGGTTTACTGTATATTTCGCTGTTAATGGTATAGATATAAAGGTTTAACGTTGTAAGCGTCTGCACCGCTGGTGATCTCCTCGTGGTCCCGAGCGTCCGCTACGCTATAGCGAATCATTACGTTAGTCGGCAGCCACTAGCGTGCCTGCCTGTGATCTCTGGGCCGTAAGCGAACGTGACGCTTGAGCGTCTCGACTACGGTTGAGCGATCGTTACGCAACTTGCGTACCCTTACGGTACTTCTTACGTAGATAGCGTACAGTGTTCTTAGACCTCTTAAAGTGTTTTATATACGATAAATATTTAGCTTTATCAATTGGGGGCCGTCCAGTCCTTCACATATCTGCACTAGGTAATATCAGCAGACATTATCCATCAGCAAAGGGCGGGAGGTTGTATCCCTCGTAGTGCTGACGGGATAAGCGTCTGCTTCGCTTAGGTAAAGGGTGCTGAAGGAATCCGGGAACCGGAGGTAAGAGCAAAACGCTAGTGTCTTTTAAAACTGTTTATTTTTCTGTCTTGCGTACACACGCACGCACACATATATATCTGCATTTCTTTTCCATTTGTGTATTTTCGTATATCACTCTCCTGTTTGCCAGGTTTATAGTTGATAAACGTGCTAGAAGAGATTTGCCGTTATTTCATAGTTTAAGAATAGAGGTAATATAGTTAAAGTGTAGACAAACACACAGTTTTTGCCTGGGAGATAAGGCGAAGTCAGTGTGGTGTGTGGTAGATGATCAAGGATCATCTACATTGATAAAAGTATAAATTGTGTTACGGTGGATCTTTGCTTTGCGTACACGTGTCTCTAACAAAGACTTGCGTACGCAATCCAAAGGCCGACGCACGCAGCGTATATTACGCAACGGAGCGTCTGTGTACGCCCACGTAACTCAAACCACAAGTTGATTTTAACAGGCGATAAATAGCGCAACGCGGTAAATAGCGCAAGGCGATAAATAGCACAAATTGATTTCAGTTTTCCAAAACTTAGTTTAAATACCTTACTTTACTGTAATACCTCTGGGGAGAGCTATCAGACTACGGGAAATGATTTTTCTGATCAGAAAACTATAAGAATGATAGTGGGTTGAAAACGGTATGAGTGTATTGAATCCAGCTTTGTGGACTTTGTGGTCTATGTGATAAAACGGTATTAAATCCCGCTTTGTGGACTTTGTGATCTGTGTGATCTATGAGCACGGCCTGAAGTGAAAACGTGCAACAGAGTGTGATAAAGTTTTCGTTGTGTTACGCTCTGGCTGTTTTGGAGCACAGTAGGGAGACTCCAATGATCCTACCATTTATGGGCAACAAGTGTCTATAAGTGGTACGATTGGACCGCACGGTTGTATGTGTGACCAATAACGCAACGTGATATGAGGTCGTATATCCATGCGTAAATCTTGCCCTCATACGTGTTGTAGGGAGCACATGCAAGCGTGATTTGTGAAGAAAAAGGAAGGGAATTTTCTCAGGAAAATCTCTAGAGATAGGGCCTGCAACGGCTACACGTGTCTGCTAGAAGGCGGATCGGAGATACCCGGAGCAGAAGAAGTTCAGTGGAAGAGCTTTAAGGATTTCCAACGTAGATTTCTGTGTTTGGTGCATTTTAGGAAGTTTTTCTGTGTTAAAAAGGTCCACAATGGAAACCAAGTGCACGACACAGAGACAGTCGGCAGTCAGGATTCAGACTCCAGAGGCTTGCAGACCCCGAGGGTCTGCTCGGTTAGTAATGTGGGGGAAATATGGTCCCCACACTGAGACCTTTTGTGATGAATGGACACGAATGACTGCGGGGGATAAGGCACCATTTCCCGGGATAGGTAGTTTTAACTCAGAGGTGTTGCATAATTTAAGGAGAAGGATATGTCTCATTAAATCAGCAAAGAGACGAATCAAGCATTATGATTGTTTACAGTTATGGCAACAGGAAGGTGAAATGCAAAGAAATGTAACTTACATACCTAACTTTCATCTTGAGAGGAGAGACATGGCAATGGAGGGGATTATGGTTGCGGAGAAAAGCACAAGGGTGAACAATAAAAACGCTCTTAGCAACTGTAGTATAGATGATAAGAATAAGTGTAATAAATGTAACAATGCTAATTGTAATACTGTTGAATGTACAACTATTAACCCATGCAAGTCGCACCCCATGTTAAACTTTCCTCAGGAACACCAACAAGAAAGTGAACCCAGAACGATGTCGGCACCTCTTCCAGAAGCCATCACATAAGACATCCAGGTGGACGCGACCCAATCGGTAAAGACTGTAAACAAACCCCCTAATGGAGGGTCAGGTGAGGTCGTGTCCACAGGTACGTATGGTATTATACATTACGCACAAACAAATGTACCTCATATTGTAGAATCAATTCAGAATGACGTTACTGGACTTAATCCTGTCAGGGTAATTGCAGTACCAAATGGGAAAACTGACTCTTCAGGAGTCACCCCCGTCAGGAACATCGCCATGTACTGCCCCTTTTCCCGAACAGAATTAAGAACAATTCTGTCTGAATTTCCTGATCCCAGGAAAGACTTAGTTGCTTGTCAAAGATACATTAGAGTGCTAGGACACACTGCAGAGCCAAATAACAAAGATTGGAGGACAGTTTTGAGGGCATGTTTACCCCCCGATGTTGATTCATTGAAATTTATCGCTGATTGTAAGCTAGATGAGGAAGTGCCACTAACAGACGAGTATAACCAAGATAATGTAAAAAGAATCAATCTACAGTTGAAAGAATATTTTCCTACAGTAGTAAAGTGGAATAAAATCTTTACAATAAAACAAAAAGAAGGTGAATCCGCATCAGGGTATTTTCACCGGGCTCTGCAGGATATGGCTAGGTACACTGGTATAGATGACATTGAAACTAATGTACACCACAGAGAGGTAGCTGTGTCCGTATTAATGAACAACTTAAAAGACACACTAAAAATTAGGGTACAAACTTCCATACCACATTGGAGAGGTATCTCGGTGGCGGCATTAAGAGAGTCCGCTATCGAGCATGACCGAAATATCCAAAGAACCAGGGAAGCGCAGGGAGAGCGGTTGATGGCACTGAACATCCAAGCACTAGAGGATGCATCAAGTCGACCGGAATCCCAGGCCCCTAGCACATGGAGAAAGCCAAGGATTTGTTATCATTGTAGAAGAGAAGGGCATTATGCCAGCAACTGTAATAACCCACATAAAGTCAGACCCCCTAGACCAAGAAATGAGCAAAATTATAACACACACAATTATAATCAGGGATCACATAGGAAGAATTTTGGCCCACACCCATGAGATATAGTCAGGAAAGGTGATTATTAGGACTGATGGTAAGCCTGAGGTAACGGTTAATAAATTGGGAGGTCATTCACTAAAGACACAGGAATGACCGGGTGAAAAGTTGTAAATGTATCTGTGAAATGTTTCTTTTTCTATCCCCATCTCTGACGATTATTGGTAAGAATTCAAACATTGCATATCCGCTTGGTCCTTGCAGAAGTCTACCAAACCCCAGCATGACCTATCCGCCACAATGTATTCTGGCCAGATACAGACAGTGGAGTAATGCAGGTGCTGGTGGGGAGGGACTGCTCAAGGAAACCATTTGACACGTAGATATGACATCCTGATAATCTGACAATGTTTTCTTAATGCTGACAATGTTTTAAAAATGCTTTGTTTCTCTTTTCCTATTGATGGTTATTGTCGAGTTATGTAAAATATATATGCATATGAATTGTTCTCTATCTCTTTTGGGTTTTTTTTCGTTTTCTCTCTCTTCTCACTCATGTTTTCATGGTTTAAAGATGGTATGTCACCCCTCAGTTGGACCAATGGTAATGCCAGATTTTTGCTCCTTACAGAAAGATCGCTGGTTAGGAAGGAATATTGCATCACCAGACTGTTCGTTTGGAAGACTGAGAGATAGCACCTTTGAGATGACAGCAGAACAAGAAGAACTACAAGACTAGAGAACTTATTATCGTAACAAGTTCTCTCCCCCACAAACTGTTTTCTTATACCCCCTTTACAAATTTCTTCTTTTCTCCTCCTGTAAGATGGACTTGCCCCAAGAGACTGTGATATGGATTTTCATGTTGACCCTGATATTGACCAGAGCAGTCTGTTTCGGTGAGAGTACCAGTGAGGTCGAGAAAGGATCTAGAAAGGTTCTGATGACTGAGACGGAGGTGTAAATTTCCAATAGCAACCCAATCACCAAGCAAAGGCGAGTACCGGAAACGATCCAGCAGCCATGTTATCTGTAAACATTTTTCTTTTAAGGATTGTTGGCTGAAGAAAACTGTATCTGTAGGCTCTGTAACAATGTCATTGAGGATGGGTGCATTAAGAAATGCCAATCCAGTTTTAATATCCATATGGACCGGCATCCATTGAGTAACTATCACTCCTTAGTGGGTAGTGTGTTAAACAAAACAGATTGTTGGGTATGCTCTCAAGTACCTCAAGGTCATAGCAAATCAGGGCTAGTACCATTTCCTTTAACGTTAGGGGAGGTACTTGAGTTAAGTGGTGGGAGACCGGTGGACAGGAGGTTTAACATCTCCAGTCCTCCTAGTTTAAAGCTCCACCAATACCACGTGGATAGGTCCCTATTATGTTTCAACATCTCCAATCCCCGAAAGCCAGGAAATTGGGAAGTGTCATGGAGTAACCACACCATGACCTTTTCGCATAGAGCAGATAGAATGCCTACAGATACAGAGCTTGTACGCCACATAGCCAGTAGAGGAAAATCTTTCCGGTATAGGTATACCTTAGGAAATAGGATTACTAAAGTTGGAGAGGTATCACCAGGATACTGTGCACATATCGTACAACCTGATACGTGTACTAAGCAGATGGAAGAATTAGGGTTAGGAGATTTCACATGGAAGGTGTGTAATATGGTTATGTCCTACTCCGTCCCATATGTTCTCCCCGATGATGCATATTTCATATGCGGGAGAAAGGCGTACAAGTGGCTTGCCCCAAACTCTGAAGGATTGTGTTATATTGGAAAAGTACTGCCTGAAGTAATGACTGTATCACATGACAAAATGAAAGACATACACCGTGGTGCCCAAGCTCCTTATACTCACACCCATTACGAGCACGTTGTTAAAAGGCACCTGATAGAGAAGACAGAGCATCCGGCCTCTGATCTGATAAGTGAATCCACCGGGATTCAATTCTTAATCGCGTTAGATTTCACCCGCACCGCTAGAGGAGTGCTGAATTATAAATACATATCGGCGCTCGCAAATTTGTTAGATAATATCACTGAAATGTATGATGACACGTTTAGATATACTGGAAGGGAACTTCAAGCTTATAAAACAGAACTGGTGCAGCATAGAATGGTTCTTAATTACCTCACAGCAGTGACAGGCGGATATTGTGTTACATTGGCAACACAGTATGGCGTGAAGTGTTGCACGTATATCACGAATAGCACCGAGGATCCGGTCAAGGTCATAGACCAAAAGATGGACGATATTCTCCAATTGAAGTGGGAATTTCGCCGAAAACACAATCTCACTCTTGCTGCTGTAGGTAATGAGCTGACTGGTTGGGTGTCATGGTTGAACCCGCGAAATTGGTTCTCCGGTTTAGGAGACTGGGCTCAAGGAGTCATAATGGATGTTGGGAAGTTTCTCCTATGTATCTTAGGTGTTGTCATATCAATTGGCTTGATATTTAGATGCGGTCAGGCTTTAATGAAGTGCAAACAAAGTACAAGAGTAATGAGTTTGAGGAGTGAGGAAACTGTAATTAACCTGGATTTGATTTATGACCCAACAATAGAAACAATGATGTAATGAAAATGCGATTATACGGTCCGTTTCTTTCACCTGTTTTTCTGGGTTTTTTTCTCCAAGATAAAGAGACCCACTTGGACAAGGAAGTTGACGAGACACTATACAGACAACGGATTGACCAAAGAAGAAGTTTTGACCACTTTAGATACGGACATTTGATGAACTTTGCCATGGATCCCCAGTTTCCCTAGAATTCTTAAACTTACGCTAGCCCAACATTTTTGTAAATCTATTGGCATTGACAAAGCTTTTTGCTCGCACCTAATGGGCAAAACAGCGCAAAGAAGACGACTTTCAACTGATACCGAACAAAACTTCAACCGACAGATGTACATTAACCTGACATAGAATACCACTGCATTTTCCATAAGTGTTCTTTATCTTCATCTCTACAACCCTCGGGTAATAACACACATAGTCGATAGGGAATACAGGCACAGATATCAGCAATCACATATCTCCCCCATTCATGTATCATCAACTAAAATGTGCTTCCCCATTTTGTTACAACCAAAACCGAAAAGAGCTCGGTAAAGTTTGACAGCCCATCCACAGACCCGTACCACGGGATAAGAAGGAATTCAAATGTATACTTCGCAATACCTCGAAGCTTGATTTACAACACGTACGGCACGATGATACATGACCCCCCAAACATGGACTCATACACACATGCTTCTGCTATCTCACTAGGTCATACCCTCTTCCCACCTACTCCTCTCTCCTCCCTTACCCAACCATGGAAATGAATTAACCCCTGACATATATTTTTCTCCTTTTGAAATGTTTTAGGAAGTGGCAGTTATTGTTGACTGCCAAAGGGTGGACTGTCAAAGTCAGAAAAATATCTCTATGCACACTACCATATTTGCACCTCACACAGGTCCGTGCTGCGCGTGCGTACGCTCTCCCGTACGTGCGCATACTCACAGTCGCGGGCACCCGCAGGCGCATGGTATGCGTATTTACGGTAGAGTTTATGCGATCGTAGCGTGCGACTCAATCATTACATATTTTCACTAATAATGTATTTTGTAGATCATGGTCCCTTTGATAGATTCTGAAAGTTTGGTTAATATAGAATGTTCATGAACAGAGAAATCCCTCTTTGTTTGATACGAAGGGTCAGACAGGAGTAATACAGTGGTGTTTAGTATCCATCGGAAGAATATTTAATTAGAAACATTCCGGTGTTGGTGTGGAGCGGATTAATCGCTCGTGCGAATAGTTATGGACATAAGAAGTTTATGTCCATTTACTATTATTTGTTCTTACTTAGTCATGCGGCGGGAAACCCAGTATCCCACCCACCTGAACAGTTGGAAACAGTCACAGCCCACCTGTATGAATCAACCTATGACCTTTTGTTATAATGCGAAGCCGAATTCCTGTGTCCAATGAACAATGAGATTGTAGGGACCATTGAATTGTATTGTGTGTGGGGCATAAATAGGCAGGCCGACCGTATCCAGCACACTCTCTCTTCAACGGTTCTCATTGCTGATAATCGGGAGCTGGATATCGAGGCGCATGCGATCGTTTCCCCTTGTGCGTAAGTGTTTCTCCGCAATCATATTGTCTTGATGTTATTGTAAGCCATCTCTCTCTCCTCTCTTTTTCCCTTATTTTCCCTTGATTGTATTGTATTGTATTGTATGGTATTTCCTGTGTAGTTATTTGGTTAGTTAGTCTATGTTATATTGTTGTGTATGCTTTGTAATGTGATTCTTTTGCAAGTATAATAGTCATAATACATATAATAGGTTTTGGACCCTAAGCCCAGGTATCTGTGTATTTCTTATAGTGTTAAGTATTCCCTGAGCGTCGGTGACGCCCAAGCAGCTTTGTAGTTAATCAGGTTACACCAGGTTGCATTTACACTCTAACACCACACTAAGGTTTACTGTATATTTCGCTGTTAATGGTATAGATATAAAGGTTTAACGTTGTAAGCGTCTGCACCGCTGGTGATCTCCTCGTGGTCCCGAGCGTCCGCTACGCTATAGCGAATCATTACGTTAGTCGGCAGCCACTAGCGTGCCTGCCTGTGATCTCTGGGCCGTAAGCGAACGTGACGCTTGAGCGTCTCGACTACGGTTGAGCGATCGTTACGCAACTTGCGTACCCTTACGGTACTTCTTACGTAGATAGCGTACAGTGTTCTTAGACCTCTTAAAGTGTTTTATATACGATAAATATTTAGCTTTATCATGTGACATCGGACAACGCCACCAATATTGTGCGTGCAGTACATGTGGGCAAATTCCAGCACGTCCCATGTTTTGCACATACATTGAATTTGGTGGTGCAGAATTATTTAAAAATGACAGGGGCGTGCAAGAGATGCTGTTGGTGGCCCGAAGAATTGCGGGCCACTTTCGGCATTCAGCCACCGCGTGCCTAAGACTGGAGCACCAGCAAACACTCCTAAACCTGCCCCGCCATCATCTGAAGCAAGAGGTGGTAACGAGGTGGAATACAACCCTCTATATGCTTCAGAGGATGGAGGAGCAGCAAAAGGCCATTCAAGCCTATACAGCTACCTACAATATAGGCAAAGGAGGGGGAATGCACCTGACTCAAGCGCAGTGGAGAATGATTTCAACGTTGTGCAAGGTTCTGCAACCCTTTGAACTTGCCACACGTGAAGTCAGTTCAGACACTGCCAGCCTGAGTCAGGTCATTCCCCTCATCAGGCTTTAGCAGAAGAAGCTGGAGAGATTGAAGGAGGAGCTAAAACAGAGCGATTCCGCTAGGCATGTGGGACTTGTGGATGGAGCCCTTAATTCGCTTAACCAGGATTCACGGGTGGTCAACCTGTTGAAATCAGAGCACTACATTTTGCCCACCGTGCTCGATCCTAGATTTAAAACCTACGTTGGATCTCTCTTTCCGGCAGACATAAGTCTGCAGAGGTTCAAAGACCTGCTGGTGAGACAATTGTCAAGTCAAGCGGAACGTGATCCGTCAACAGCTCCTCCTTCACATTCTCCCGCAACTGGGGCTGCAAGGAAAAGACTAAGAATTCCGAGCCCACCCGCTGGCGGTGATGCAGGGCAGTCTGGAGCGAGTGCTGACATCTGGTCCGAACTGAAGGACCTGCCAACGATTACTGACATGTCGTCTACTGTCACTGCATATGATTCTGTCACCATTGAAAGAATGGTGGAGGATTATATGAGTGACCGCATCCAAGTAGGCACGTCAGACAGTCCGTACGTATACTGGCAGGAAAAAGAGGCAATTTGGAGGCCCTTGCACAAACTGGCTTTATTTTACCTAAGTTGCCCCCCCTCCAGTGTGTACTCCGAAAGAGTGTTTAGTGCAGCCGCTCACCTTGTCAGCAATCGGCGTACGAGGTTACTTCCAGAAAATGTGGAGAAGATGATGTTCATCAAAATGAATTATAATCAATTCCTCAGTGGAGACATTCACCAGCAATTGCCTCCAGAAAGTACACAGGGACCTGAGATGGTGGATTCCAGTGGGGACGAATTAATAATCTGTGAGGAGGGGGATGTACACAGTGAAAGGGGTGAGGAACCGGACGATGAGGAGGAGGTGGACATCTTGCCTCTGTAGAGCCAGTTTGTGCAAGGAGAGATTGATTGCTTCTTTTTTGGTGGGGGCCCAAACCAACCAGTCATTTCAGTCTCAGTCATGTGGCAGACCCTGTCGATGAAATGATGGGTTTGTTAAAGTGTGCATGTCCTGTTTATACAACATAAGGGTGGGTGGGAGGGCCCAAGGACAATTCCATCTTGCACCTCTTTTTTTCTTTAATTTATCTTTGCATCATGTGCTGTTTGGGGACTATTTTTTGAAGTGCCATCCTGTCTGACACTGCAGTGCCACTCCTAGATGGGCCGGGTGTTTGTGTCGGCCACTTGGGTCGCTTAGCTTAGTCACACAGCTACCTCATTGCACCTCTTTTTTTCTTTGCATCATGTGCTGTTTGGAGACTGTTTTTTAAATCTGCCATCCTGTCTGACACTGCAGTGCCACTCCTAGATGGGTCAGGTGTTTGTGTCGGCCACTTGGGTCGCTTAGCTTAGTCACACAGCGACCTTGGTGCACCTCTTTTTTTCTTTGCATCATGTGCTGTTTGGGGACTATTTTTTGAAGTGCCATCCTGTCTGACACTGCAGTGTGTTAGGTTCCTGGTGCTCAGAACAAGGGAGATGTTATGAAGCGAGTCCAGAGCACCAGGACGTAATGCTGGGAAAGGGGAATGGAAAGGGAATAGCCCCTGGCGCCCTATCTCCGTTGTCTCGCCCGTGCTGTCAGTACACTCTTGCGAGACTATGGTTGCTTGAGCCCATGGCAGCCGCGTTTGAAGGGTGAATTACGTCTGCCCAACTTCGATGCCCCCTCAGGTCTTAATGAGAGACAAAGAGTGAACCGAGACAGGGTGATAACAAGGGACCCTCTGACTAAACAACAAGGCCAGGGGCTACTAACAAACCTAAAACCAAAGTATGTGCGGCTTGCCGCCAAAGGAAAAGAACAACAAAGGAAATGCTGACCACACGCCGACACAATACTTTTGTGTACCGGCGGTGACAGCATAAGCAGAACCCTCTGCAAAACACCAGTGACAGAAATAATAAGGGAATACAGTGGCCTAGGCCGACGGACGCGGCAGTGCCGCTACTCACGGAACCGGTACGAATACTGGCAAACGGACAGGAACTCCCAATGCTGCTGACACAGACTCTCAGAACTGGAGGACAGGCAGAATCCCAAACGACAGACCGGTGGACACCAAGAAGCCAGAAACTTGACCAGGCACAGGCAAAGGTACTGGACCTCAGGACAGGAACGCCTCACGGCAGTACACGGGATCAGACATAGGAATCGACACAGGGACTGACACAGGAATCGACACAGGAAGCTCAGGAACCAAGCTCAGAACTCAAGCTGACTGGAAACGCAGAAATATCACCAGCGTCTGTGAATAGCACTGAGCCAGCATATAACAGAGAGGCCTAATTAATAATCTCATGCAGCTGCCCTGTTGCATGACTCCAAACTGACAAGATGCAACTAGCAGCCAGGTGAGGCTGAACACATGGGAACAAGCTGCAATTGCACAGACTCACCAGCGGCAGCAACCAAGAGTACTCTTAAACAGAGCAACGGGAAATCCTGGCCTGCGAAACAACTAATAAACATAAAATACCTAACTGACATGCAAAACAGGAATGAGCCACAGCCGTGGCTCATAACAGTACCCCCCCCCCTTGAGGAGGGGTCAAAGGACCCCAAAATACAGACTGTCCAAAACAAGGTATACAAAAAAAAAAACCTGACACACTGGTCTAACAGACACGAAAACAGAAACAAGCTGCAACCACAGCTTGTAACAGTGCCCTCCCCCTGACGGTGGCCACTGGACACAAGATAAGGAAAAAAAAAATCTTTTTTTTTTTTTTATATCAAGGCAAGAGTCAAAAATTATTTCTTTTTCTTCTTCTTCTTTTTACAAAGCTCTTTAGGTCTGACCAAGGTAATTCCCCAAACATTGTCTGAACTGATGGTACCACCCAGCAAGGCTGCGTTCAAATCAGAGACAGGTTTCTTATCCTTGGGAGCTGAACTTTCTGGCAAAGTACTATTATTAGAAGAAGAAGAAGTAGTCAGAAAAGCACATCCTGCAGTCAAAACAACGGGCTGGGACTCTTGTGCCGAGTTTACAGTATTTGCTGGACTCTCAGCAGACAAGACGGGTGACTTAGAGGAACCTGAACCAATTTCTTTGGAACCATATCTTTTAATAATTGCATCACTGAATGCTGGGGGATCCTGAAGAATGGGATCTTCAGCTTTCCTTAGGCTGGCCGCCCACTCAAAAGGCTCTCCTCTAAAAGAATAAATCAGATAAAGCACAATGTTCTCTGAAGTGATGCCCAGAAATGGTCTAGACAACATAATGTAATAGTGTTTGTAAAGCGCCAGAAATTGGGCTAAGTCCCCATCAAAGATTATGGATGTTGAGACATCAGAGTCAGGATCTGTTTCCTTCCCATCTGACTGACTGGAGTGCTTTGAACCCCACCCGGGGCAGTGACTTTCTGAACCCCATCCGGGGCAGTGACTTTCTGAACCCCACCCGGGGCAGTGACTTTCTGAACCCCACCCGGGGCAGTGACTTTCTGAACCCCACCCGGGGCAGTGACTTTCTGAACCCCACCCGGGGCAGTGGCCTTCGGGAACCCCGCTGGGGTAGTGGCCTCCGGGAACCCCGCTGGGGTCAGCACCTCGGATTCTTTTACTGGGACCGAGCCGTCGGCCTCCCCCACTGGGACCGAGCCATCGGCCTCCCTCACTGGGACCGAGCCATTGGCCTCCCTCTCCGAGTCGATAATTATCGAAACTTCTCCCGGGACTATGACTTCCGGGACTTTTGCTGAAGCTATAACCTTCATCACCTCCACTAATGCTACACCTCTTAAGTTCTTTCCTGGGGAAGCGACCTCTAGACCCTTCTTAGAGGCTGCGTCTCTCAAGATCCCACTTGGGGATATTACTTCAAAGATCCCTTCTGGGGTTTTGCTTCTCGAGTTCCCTTCTAGAACTATGGTTTCAGATACCCTTTCTGGGGTTGCGCTCTTCAAGTCCCTACCTGGGGTAACAGCTTCTAAGACCCCTTCTGGTATGGAAACCTGAGCTATAATATTTCATGTCCCTCTATAAGCTAGAGCATCGGGTACCGCTCCAGCACTCTGGGCATCGGGTACCGCTCCAGCACTCTGGGCATCGGGTACCGCTCCAGCACTCTGGGCATCGGGTACCGCTCCAGCACTCTGGGCATCGGGTACCGCTCCAGCACTCTGGGCATCGGGTACCACACCAAGATCCTGAGCATCGGGCACCTCTCCAGGACCCTGGGCAACGGGCACCACTCCAGGACCCTGGGCAACGGGCACCACTCCAGGACCCTGGGCAACGGGCACCACTCCAGGAACCTGCAACTCTGCTTCAACAGGAACCTCAAGAGAGGAAACATTCTCTTTTGATTCCTGAATCTATAATGGGGCTCCCTTGCCCAAGGACCCCAATTATAGGACAGAGAGCTTTTTAGTGTGGGTTGTGTGACAAGTACCTCTGCCACAGTAGAGACAGGAGTAGGTCTTGTATCCTGACTCAACTTGGCCAGAGGGCAAGACTCGTCACCACACTTTGGCTTGCGCAACTCACAGGTCTGCAGATAGTGGCCTAAACCCCCACAATATAGGCATAAGTTTAAGTTTCTGCGACGCAGACGCTCCTCTTCTGAGAGCCTGGGCCGCAGAAAACTTTTAAACCTTTTCTCTTTAATTAAACCAGAGGATTCTCTTGTCACCATACTGTGAACAAGAGTCTCTTTAGAGATAGATGTACTTTCAACGACTTCTGGCAAGATGAGCAAGATTTTAGTCAGAAGGTTTTGCAGTTGCTTAAATGATTGCTGCAAAACTTCTAGTCGCTCTGGTCTCAAAGCACTGAAAGCAGAGTTCAGGGCTGAGAGAGATGCCTGCAGGGCTTGCATAGTAGACATAGGAGGATTTAAAACTAGACAAGACAAGACAAGGCAAGACTAAATTTTTGCTAAACAAAACAAGACTGTTTTTTTTTTTTGGTTTTTTTTAAACACCGGACTGGATTCTAAACACCGGACTGGATTCTAAACACCGAATTCTAGACAGGACTGGATTCTAAACACCGGATTGGATTCTGCACACTGAATTCTAGACAGGACTGGATTCTAGACTAGACACTGGACTGGGCCAAAAAAGAAAAAAAGTTTTATTTCTTTTTTGTGGTTGGGCTGGTGATAATGTTAGGTTCCTGGTGCTCAGAACAAGGGAGATGTTATGAAGCGAGTCCAGAGCACCAGGACGTAATGCTGGGAAAGGGGAATGGAAAGGGAATAGCCCCTGGCGCCCTATCTCCGTTGTCTCGCCCGTGCTGTCAGTACACTCTTGCGAGACTATGGTTGCTTGAGCCCATGGCAGCCGCGTTTGAAGGGCGGATTACTTCGATGCCCCCTCAGGTCTTAATGAGAGACAAAGAGTGAACCGAGACAGGGTGATAACAAGGGACCCTCTGACTAAACAACAAGGCCAGGGGCTACTAACAAACCTAAAACCAAAGTATGTGCGGCTTGCCGCCAAAGGAAAAGAACAACAAAGGAAATGCTGACCACACGCTGAAACAATACTTTTGTGTACCGGCGGTGACAGCATAAGCAGAACCCTCTGCAAAACACCAGTGACAGAAATAATAAGGGAATACAGCGGCCTAGGCCGACGGACGCGGCAGTGCCGCTACTCACGGAACCGGTACGAATACTGGCAAACGGACAGGAACTCCCAATGCTGCTGACACAGACTCTCAGAACTGGAGGACAGGCAGAATCCCAAACGACAGACCGGTGGACACCAAGAAGCCAGAAACTTGACCAGGCACAGGCAAAGGTACTGGACCTCAGGACAGGAACGCCTCACGGCAGGACACGGGATCAGACATAGGAATCGACACAGGGACTGACACAGGAATCGACACAGGAAGCTCAGGAACTAGCAGGAACCAAGCTCAGAACTCAAGCAGACTGGAAACGCAGAAATATCACCAGCGTCTGTGAATAGCACTGAGCCAGCATATAACAGAGAGGCCTAATTAATAATCTCATGCAGCTGCCCTGTTGCATGACTCCAAACTGACAAGATGCAACTAGCAGCCAGGTGAGGCTGAACACATGGGAACAAGCTGCAATTACACAGACTCACCAGCGGCAGCAACCAAGAGTACTCTTAAACAGAGCAACGGGAAATCCTGGCCTGCGAAACAACTAATAAACATAAAATACCTAACTGACATGCAAAACAGGAATGAGCCACAGCCGTGGCTCATAACACAGTGCCACTCCTAGATGGGCCAGGTGTTTGTGTAGGCCACTTGGGTCGCTTAGCTTAGTCACACAGCGACCTTGGTGCACCTCTTTTTTTCTTTGCATCATGTGCTGTTTGGGGACTATTTTTTGAAGTGCCATCCTGTCTGACACTGCAGTGCCACTCCTAGATGGGCCAGGTGTTTGTGTCGGCCACTTGGGTCGCTTAGCTTAGTCATCCAGCGACCTTGGTGCAAATTTTAGGACTAAGAATAATATTGTGAGTTGTTCAGAATAGACTGGAAATGAGTGGAAATTATGGTTATTGAGGTTAATAATACTATGGGATCAAAATGACTCCCAAATTCTATGATTTAAGCTGTTTTTGAGGGTTTTTTGTAAAAAAAACACCGAATCCAAAACACACCCGAATCCGACAAAAAATTTTCAGGGAGGTTTTGCCAAAACGTGTCAGAATCCAAAACACGGCCGCGGAACCGAATCCAAAACCAAAACACAAAACCTGAAAAATGTCCGGTGCATATCACTAGTTTTTTTGTTTCTGTGCAGGGTAAATACTGGCTGCTTTATTTTTACACTGCAATTTAGATTTCAGTTTGAATACACGCCACCCACATCTAACTCTCTCTGCAAATGTTATATCTGCCCCCCTGCAGTGCATATGGTTTTGCCCAATTGCTAACAAACTTGCTGCTGCGATCAACTCAGAATTACCCCCATAGATTCAGAGTAATATCACACATCAAACTAATCAGTGCAGCTAGCAATGTAGTATTGTCACCCCTAGTTTTTTTTTTTTAATATATGCGAATAAGTGGCACAGTTTGAGTGAGAAAGAGGCTTGACGTGGACAAGTGTCCCGGGACCTGGTGTACAGAGAGAAGCTGTTTGGCATGACTGAAGCACAGTGTAAGAGGACACATCTGTATTGGCCAGCTGTGCAGGCTCTTTCCGTGACCATTGCAGAATATTTTTGCCTTGTGATGACTGCACTTAGGGCCTAATTCAGACTTGATCGCTGTTGTGTGAAATCGCACAGCAGACGATTATCGAATGACTGCACATGCGTACGGCTCATAATGCACAGGCGCGAGGCCAAACTGCGAAAAAAAACCTGCATTTTTTGATCGCTAGGCGAACACAGGCTGATTGACAGGTAGCGGGCATTTGGGGGTGTTAACTCGCCGTTTTCTGGGAGTGTCCGGAAAAACACAGGCGTTCCCAAAGTTTACAGGGAGGGTGTGTGACTTTCGCACTGACCCGATCATCCGGTTTCTTTCGAACTATATGAGTAGGTCTAGAAAACTAGAAAAAACATTAGATGGTGAGTGAGTTGTGAAAGGATTTGCAGCTGACCGGCATATGCATAGCTTTTCTCAGTCAGCGTACGCAGATTGCACGGGGCGGGTTTTCATTCTGCCTGGACGGCTACTATCCGATCGCAAACCTCTGCAAATTCACAGAGGTGCGATCAGGTCTGAATTAGGCCCTTAGTTAAAAAGTTAATTCAAAGCACAGCCTCCTATTACATATGCACCTTACCCCACATTATCAATCTGTTTTACTACTTGGAAAATAGACACACATCAGTGCTCTCTCTCTATCAAAAGTAGGTGAGTAAGCAACTATGCTAATTCATTTACATAATTCCTAAAAACATTGGGGGGTAATAAATAAATCTAAAATTATTGCTTATTATGCTTAAGAGAGAAACTGAAGAAGTACTGTACCTAGTTGCTGTCTTATTTTCTCTCCCTTCAAGTATTAAGTTAGCAGTGGAGCCTACTAAATATATGCATACTGTTTTCTGTAGTGTTGACAACAGTACATTTGCATCTTTCTCCCCACTTGAGATATTGCTATCACAGCCATCACTAAACATTGCGGTCATTCATAACAAAACACCAACGGAGCTGCACAATAAATTGAATATATAAATTCCAGCCACCACCCTCTCACACACATATCACTCAGCCACCTCCCTCTTACACATACTGTATAAACCCAGCCCTGCCCCATCCACCACCCTCTCACACATAGACTGCATAGTGTATACCCCAGCCACTTCCCTCTCACACATATATACCCAGCCCTGCCCCATCCACCTCCCTCTCACACACCTATACCCCAACCACCTACCTCTCATACATACAGTATATGCTCTTGCCCCAGACACCTCCCTCTCACACACATACCCCAGCCTTGCTCCATTCACCACCTTCTCATACACATATCCCTCATCCACCTCCCCTCACACATATGTACACAGCCCTGCCCCAGCCACCTCCCTCTCGCACACATATACCCCAGCCACCTCCCTCTCACACATATATACCCAGCGCTGTCCCAGCCACCTCCCTTTCACACACCTATACCCAGGGCTTAAAGTGGTCCTGGAGAGGTGGTGGAACTCATTCACGATGCCACTACCCCCCCTCATCACATTAAGCGGAGCCAGTGCTAGTATACATGCTCCCGCTGGGTGAAATAATCAGGCGCCATGGCCTGGTCTACCACTGCTATGCAGATGATACACAACTGTACTTGACCTTTGCTCCGGGCACTGATAACCCAATAGCAACCCTAAATGGCTGTCTAGCTGAGCTCCAGGAGTGGATGAGCGCCAGTTGGCTGCGACTGAACCCGGATAAATCAGAGGTCCTTATGATAGGACCGCAACATCAAAGGACAAGACTGCAGCATAGCCAACCAACTGGATTTACACTCGGGGATTCAGAATTACAAACCACTGATCGTGTGCGGAATCTTGGCATTGTCCTGGATGGTGGCTTGACACTTAAACATCAGATATCAGCCACAATCAAATCCTCATTCTTTCACCTGAGGAACATAGCCAGAATCAAGCACTTAATTCCCTCAGATGATCTGCCAAAAGTCATACATGCATTTGTATAATCTTGAATAGACTACTGTAATGCCCTCTACCTTGGTCTCCCAGCAAAAGAATTGCACCGCTTACAGCTGGTGCAAAACATAGCTGGCAGGCTGTTAACCAACCAGCCCCGTTCTAGCCACATAACACCCATCCTCTACTCCCTTCACTGGCTGCCTGTAAGATGGCGAATGATCTTCAAGATTGGCTTACTAAACTTCAAAGCACTACATGACCAGGGCCCAAAGTACCTGAAGCAACTTCTGATCCCATACTGCCCCACTCGATTAGTGCGATCTGTAGATGAAGGACTTTCAGCAGTACCTAGAATCTCCCGTAATTCAACTGGGGGTCGAGCTTTTAGTCATGCGGCTCCGACACTATGGAACTCACTTCCCCGCACAGTGCGAGAGGCCCCAACTATAGAATCCTTCAAAAGTAGACTCAAGACTTTCCTGTTTATTCAAGCATTTCCATAATGTCCCTTTAGTATCTACATGCTTCTGTATTTTATTAAAAGCTTTTCTGTTCTTCATTATTCTCTATACTATATTATGCTATGTATCTGTTAAGCGCCTTGAGTCCTATTGGAGAAAGAGCGCTATATAAATAAAATTATTATTATTGTTATTATTATTTTTGCCCCCCCCCCCCCCCTCCGCTCCTCTTCATGGCTCTTCTTCACTTCAGCAGCCAAGACAGCAAGGACATCACATACGCCGTGACGGAAAAGGAGGACTTTGGGACCTGAGGAGGGGATGAATGCTGTCCAACAGCCACAAAGTGTGTGAGTACCAGGAGGGTAGTAGATGGAGGAGGACCATGGAGCCACCAGGACCTGAGGAAGAGGGAGGTGGCTGCAGCTCATCAGTAACACTAGCGCCACCTGCATCATCTACTGACATAGGTGATGGGGCGGGATATTCTGTTGGAATTACTGTGCAGGGCAGTGGAGGAGGTGGAACTAGTTCCCTCTACCATTACAGGTGGTGGAACTCAGTTCCACTTTGCTCCCCCCACTTTAACCCCTGCCTATACCCCAACGACCTACCTCTCATGCATATATGCTCTTGCCCCAGACACCTCCCTCTCACACACATACCCTAGCCTTTCTCCATTCACCACCCTCTCACACACATATCTCTTAGCCACCTCCCTCTCACACATATACAGTATACCCAGCCCTGCCCCAGCCACCTCCCTCTCAAACACCTATATGCCAACAGCGTACCTCTCATGCATATATGCTCTTGCCCCAGACATCACTCTCTCGCACACATACCACAGCCCTGCCCCATCCACCTTCCTTTCACACAAATATCCCTCAGCCACCTACTGTATCTCTCATACATATATTATCCTGCCCCCTCCACCTCCCTCTTGCATCTGTGCTGTCAGGCAGCTGAAGTTTCCCAGTGTGATAGTTGGTCTGCTGCATTTCTGTAGATATAATGTAGCATAATCTTTGATTATTTTTAAATATGATGCTTCATTGTGTTCCTATGTATTTGATAGTCCATATTTTCAGTTGTTTTGTCTCCTCCATGCTGGTGGCCATTTTGTTGAGGACATTTATATACAGTTATATGCATGTCCACAGCTGCAGAGGCACACTGGGTATCCTTTCTGGCGGGCCTCAGGACAAAAGTCCATGCAGTACCACCTTGATGGCGGCCCTGCTAATTGCCACCGTGATAAAGGATTGAAGTTTTTATTGAAAGTCCATACTTTGGAATTAACCACACCTTAGGAAATCATTATCGATTAAACCCGTTGGGTGATATGTTATTGTAACCAAAAGCGGGCATAACGGGCTGTAAATGAGCTCGCCCCCTATAGGGGAGATAGCGTTTTAAGCAACATCTAACCCACGATGGCCACATTACATGTGTATTGTAAGGTTTTATCAATTTCGATTAAAAATAAATAAATAAAAACCAAGTATCAAAGAAACAGACATAAACTGACTGATTGTTAGAGGGTGTACTCTAGTGTGAGGGTCTTGTTGTAGACACAAAAAGAGGATCCACTTCTTCATCTTCATACTTAGGGTGGTATCCAATTAGCTGTGGTGAATTACCGAAGTTAATGGATTCCCCTGGAGCTATCCAATTAGCCCCATATGTCGGCAATTATCGGGGATATAGCTTTGTGTGCCTCAGGCACGTGAAGCACAATCTCCAGTAAGCAGCCCCAGGAGATCCATTTTTCGGCCAATTTATCCCGGATCCCACGTGTTATTTCCCGATAATTTGTGATTTACCGCACATTAAAAATGGATAGCTCAATAGTGTTATCAGGCTAAGAAAATATAAAAAAGATTTTATAATATATATATGTGTGTGTGTGTGTGTGTGTGTGTGTGTGTGTGTGTGTGTGTGTGTGTCTGTGTGTCTCATAAGCACAATCATAAGCACAAATAGCTTATCTGTGCTGTGTCCCATAGCAACCCATCTAGTGCAGATTAAATGAAAGTAAATGTCTGATTAGTTCTTCTGGGTCAATGCACACCTGTAGTAATATATACTATCTGGAGTACAAAATAATGGGCCTTGTTTAAGTAGTAATTCTGACTTTCACATCAAATTACAGTTGGCAGGAGAAACTGTTTACTCTAAAGTTAATTAATTCCATTAATTTTCTTTTTAGTCTGGTGTAATTTAGATCTGTGAGTGTATTGACATATAAATTCATTATTAAATAATTACACAAATATTGTGTTGTCATGTGTGTATCTAGTGTAGTTTGAAATAAATGGGTATATACAGGATAGAAAGGGTAATGCTAGGTGTATTTCATACACCTGCATTGCAGCAAAGTTGTACGTATGTGTAACATGTTGAGTCTGTGCTGCAGAAATTGCAGATTCATGGATTGTTATCCCTATGGGGATAGATAACACTATGAATGTGTCGTAACAGGTACTGTATTTCTCCAGGATCCTTATAGTCCTCATATTAACTGTTAAACATCTGTACAAATGCACAGGATATGTTATGGTGAAAAATGCAGTAAATAGTGTAAACAAAAGCCCCAATTGTCCAGAATATAATATAGCCCCATTCCGATAGCATACAGTATGTCACCAAGCCACCATATGTCAACAGTCTGTGGGGGAGATCTATCAAACCTAGAAGCGAGATAAAGAAAGTAGCAACCAGTCAGCTTCAAACTGCCATGTTACAGGCTGTGTTTGAAAAATGACAGAAGCTGATTAGTTGGAAGTTTATTTCTCTCCAAGGCTTGATACACCTGCCCCTAAGGGAGAGATGTATCAAATCTTAGTGAAAGATAATTGTGGCAAAAAATAAGGTAGCAGCCAATCAGCTGTCATGTTACAGGCTGTGCTTGAAAAATGACAGCCAATGACAGCACAAAGGTTGTGTCCGTTTAATAGTGGTTATGGTACTCCCGAATGGTTGAAAGTTTTCAGTTCACCTCTAAACTGTTGCTCTTTCCGGCACACTAACAAAGACTAGAACCAAAAGACATAACAAAAGGGAAGAGAGGAAGGGATTTCCAGAAGCAAGAAGGGAGTGATACCAACCTCTTGGTACTAATATAACAACCGTAAGCACACCCATTGACACCTTATAGGCTACATTCAAATTAAACAATGTAAATATTCACAAAGGAGGAGTTAACATACTCGTAAATCGCAAAGGGACCCTACTCCTTCAGCCATGGGATTTAACTCTGCTCAGGCACACTTTGATGCATTTTGCTCCAATTTCCAAGTGGAGGAGCTTCACTGTGTGATGAGCATCTCTATAGCAGGGCAACTACCCCTCTCTCTACTGCCAGAGCCACCCACTATGCTCTCACCTCCTCCCAAGATCCATCCCACCCCATCAAACCTGCAACCCAGCCAATCTCATCCACATCTCCCTTGCCCCTTCCTATCATTCTCCTGTGCCACCTGAAATGCCCCGATCACACTTCAACAAACTGCCTGCTATCCATAACCTCCTCCTTTCCACTCTCTCAATCTTCTTACTATCACTTAAACCTAGCTCTCCTCTTCTAACACTGCATCCCCTGCTGCCCTCTCCTATGGGGGCCTCTTCTTAATCCACTCTGTCGACCTGATGGCCACCATAATAAGATGGTGATATCCTTAGCATCAAAAACCCGGTGGCCAGGCTATAGTACATATATAAATATGGTAAAACCCCAGAAAATGGGGGGTTTACTGCATTTTCCCTTTAGTACATCCCACCCTTACTAATTTCAAAATGCTTGCTTTCCTTTTCCATTAAAGGCGATGTCCCCTTTAAACAATTTATGATCTATCCCCACTTATGTCAGGTCAGTTGAGGCAGTCTACCACCTTGACCCCAAAACATTGGTAGGGTAACCAGGGGTAATTGTGTGTGCTCGATACCTATAGTGAAGATGGTGTATTTAATGTCAGTTAGTGTTGGACTGGGGCATGAAGGGCCCACAAGGAGTATCTGTAGGGGCCTACTGAAGAGCGGCAGCACCAAGCTTAAGGGGTGTGGCTAGCCTTCTGAGGGGCAGAAAGAAAGAAGAATAACTGCCTGGGCACTTCACTTTAATAATCCTCCTTTCCTTCTGGCACAACAAATGGGGCAGGTTCATTCATTTAATTCAGTTTGAGGCTGGTCTCAGGCCACCTCCCATCCACTTGAAATAAATGGGCAATGCTGTGTGCACGAGTAGGTGGTAACTATTAAAAAGACAGCCAGACCAATTCTATCATAAAGGAATATTTATTGAACATGTAGCCACACTATACCTCTCACTACACACAAGTAATACTGATATCATACAGCCTATATCCACCAATCACTGTACACAGTTTATGCTGATTTCACACAATTGACATACACTGATCACTATACATAATTAACACACAAGTCTCACTGATATCACACAACAAAATACGCTGCCCTATGGGCCCTTGCATCTGGCTAGCAGAGTGCTTGGCACAGCACCCTGCAATCAGTATCATTCTTTCCATGTTCTGGGCTTGCATCCTACACAGTGGCATAACTAGGGGTCTGCAGCCAATGCGAGCGCTTGGAGGCGCGCAGGGCTGCGGGGCACCCTAGCCACCGCTACTGATTCTGTTTTGGGAAGGAGGGACACAGAGGGCAGAGTGCGCACCTCTCATGTGTGTCCCTCCTGGGTCTCCGGCGGCAGCTGCGTGTCTGTTAAATGAAGTGCCCGTTCGTGAGCTCTGATTGGCTCACGAACCGGCACTTCATTTGATAGACACGCCGCCGGAGAAGCAGGAGGGACACACAGGAGAGGTGCGCGCTGTGCCCTCCGTGTATCTCCTTCCCAAAACAGCACAGCAGCGGGGGGGGCCCGGGGGAAGGGGTACCTGGCACTGGGAGAGCATATTTGGCACTGGGGGAACATATTTGGCACTTGGGGGGGCATGTTTGGCACTGGGGGAGCATATTTGGCACTGGGGGGCATATTTAGCACTGGGGGAACATATTTGGCACTTGGGGGGGCATGTTTGGCACTGGGGGGCATATTTGGCACTGGGGGAACATATTTGGCACTGGGAGGCATGTTTGGCACTGGGGGGCATATTTGGCACTGGGGGCATGTTTGGCACTGGGGGAGCATATTTGGCACTGGGGGATATATTTGGCACTGGGGGAACATATTTGGCACTTGGGGGGGCATATTTGGCACTGGGGGAACATATTTGGCACTGGGAGGCATGTTTGGCACTGGGGGGCATATTTGGCACTGGAGGCATGTTTGGCACTGGGGGAGCATATTTGGCACTGGGGGACATATTTGGCACTGGGGGAACATATTTGGCACTTGGGGGGGCATGTTTGGCACTGGGGGAGCATATTTGGCACTTGGAGGGCATATTTGGCACTGGGGGAGCATATCTGGCCCTGGGGGAGCATATTTGGCATTGGGGGAGCATACCCCCTGGTTACAAGCACAATACCCAGCTCATGAAATCCCTGGCAACAAGCATTACCCCTTAGCAACGAGCATGACACCCAGTGTATGAAACCCCTGGCAACGAATATTACCACCTGGCAACAAGCTTGAAACCCAGCACATGATACCTCTGGCAACAAGCATAACACCTACCGCATGAAACCCCTGGCAACGAGCATGACACCCTGAGCATGAAAACCCCTGGCACCATGCATGGAACCAAGAGCATGAAACCTCTGGCAACGAGCGGGTAATTTAAAAGTAATTAGAAGCCTTACTGTAGGACTTAATGTGTAATGGGCATTGCAGTGTGTGGCATAATGTATCACGGACATCGCGGTGTGTGTCATACTATATCACGGGCATTGTGGTATGTGGTATAATGTCTCAGGGGCATTGCAGTGTGTGGCATAATGTATCACGGACATTGCGGTGTGTGTCATACTATATCACGGACATTGCGGTGTGTGGCATAATGTATCACAGGCATTACGGTGTGTGGCATACTATATCACGGGCATTGTGGTATGTGGTATAATGCCTCAGTGGCATTGCAGTGTGTGGCATATTGTATAATGGGCATTGCGGTGTGTGGCATAGGGTATAACGGGCATTGCGGTATGTGTCACAGGCATTACGGTGTGTGTGGTATACTATATCACGGGCATTGTGGTATGTGGTATAATGTCTCAGGGGCATTGCAGTGTGTGGCATAATGTATCACGGACATTGCGGTGTGTGTCATACTATATCACGGACATTGCGGTGTGTGGCATAATGTATCACAGGCATTACGGTGTGTGGCATACTATATCACGGGCATTGTGGTATGTGGTATAATGCCTCAGTGGCATTGCAGTGTGTGGCATATTGTATAATGGGCATTGCGGTGTGTGGCATAGGGTATAACGGGCATTGCGGTATGTGTCACAGGCATTACGGTGTGTGTGGTATACTATATCACGGGCATTGTGGTATGTGGTATAATGTCTCAGGGGCATTGCAGTGTGTGGCATAATGTTTAACGGGCATTGCGGTGTGGCATAGGGTATAACGGGCATTGCGGTATGTGTCACAGGCATTACGGTGTGTGGTATATTATATCACGGGGATTGTGGTATGTGGTATAATGTCTCAGGGTCATTGCAGTGTGTGGCATAATGTATCACAGACATTGCGGTGTGTGTCATAATGTGTCACAGACATTGTATGTGCTATAATGTATCAGGGGCATTGCAGTGTGTAGCATAATGAATAACGGGCATTGCGATGCCTGTCATGATGTGTCACAGGCATTACGGTGTGTGGCATAATGTGTCGGAGGCATTATGCTGTGTGGCAAATTGTGTTATGGGCATTAGTGTGTGTGGCATAATGTCCAAGGGCCATTGCAGTATGTGGCATAATGTATGCTGGGCATTACTATAAGGAGGAAAAATGACAAATAATGTAAGGGGCATGAATCAGGACTTTTTTTTTTCCTGAGGTGGCCAACGTCTGGGTGTGAAGGTTGCAAAACTGGGGTATAAGGTAGTCTTTTCCTGCAAAGCCACGCCCCTTTATGCAAAGCCATGCCCATTTGAGCAAGACCACGCCTCTTTTTGCGGCACGCGCAGATTCATTGCTTTACTAGTGCCAATTATGTGGGGGGTCGGGGCGCCAGAGAATTTTTGGGCTTGGGGGAGAAAAATTTCTAGTTACGCCACTGATCCTACAGCCTGTACAGTCACTCAGAGCATCCACAGGATACTACGGGCAGTGACGTACTTCCCAGTGCTGGTGGCCCTGCCCTCTTGGTGTGACATCAGGACATCATGTGCTCAATGAGTGGGGCCAGTACAGGGTGCACTGCCGCCACTGCCTTCAATATAAAGCCTAACTATGTATTTGAAGGAAAGATGATTATGCCATTTTATACTCTAAATAATTTTCTTCAGGGCCCCGTAGCAAATAATCACAATATGAGCTTTCTAAATGCTAACACATGCTCAAGACACGGAAAAACCCCCATCAAAGACAATAAGTGAGTGCACTGTTACATCGGTGACGCACAGATGTAACTGCCAATGTGGTCAACTCTAATTTTCCACTAATTTTCAGATCAGGACTTTAACCACAAATCTGGAAACATCATTCAGCCTCACAGTTACATACGTTGGTTGGTATATTACTCCTCATACTCCTGCTTTAGGGCCTTATTCAGGTTTGTTAGCAAACCAAAAAAATTGGTTATCGTCAATTAGGCAAAACCATGCTGCAGATGTAACATGTGCAGAGAGTTAGATTTGGGTGCGGTGTGTTCAAACTGAAATCTAAATTGCATCATAAAAATAAAGCAGCCAGTATTTACCCTGCACAGAAACAATATAACTCACCCAAATCTAACTCACTGTGCACATGTTACATTTCCCCACCTGCCTCTGAATGAATTTGCATTTGTGAGATGCTGCAGGAAGGCAATACATCTACCCAGTGTGCTCTCACAGTCATAAAAGGGGTAATTCAGAGTTGATCACAGCAGCAAATTTGTTAGCAGTTGGGCAAAACCATGTGCACTGCAGGGGGGGGCAGATGTAACTTGTGCAAAGAGAGTTAGATTTGGGTGGGGTGTGTTCAAACTGAAATCTAAATTGCAGTGTAAAAATAAAGCTGCCAGTATTTACCCTGCACTGAAACAATATATCCCACCCAAATCTAACTCTCTCTGCACGTTATATCTGCCACACCTGCAGTGCACATGGTTTTGCCCAAATGCTAACAAATTTGCTGCTGTGATCAACTCTGAATTAGCCCCATGGTTTTGCCCAAATGCTAACTTTTTTGGTTTGCTAACAAAGCTGAATAACCCCCTTAGTTTCAGAATCTGGGACACATGCTTTTACATTGCTTATGTAGTAGTATAAGACTAGTACATTTCTATATCGGAATAAAGAGTGTGTCTACCTATACACCACTATAGATCATCAGTACGTATATATGAATGCGCTATGGGTCTCCGTGGCCACTTTTCCATCAGACCGCGACATCCTACATACGGCCAGATGCATCATTGCTTAAAAAGTAATAAAATGGAGGGTAAAAAAGTACCAGCCAATTAGCTCCTAACTGCCATTTTTCAAACACAGCCTGTTACATGGCAGTTAGGAGCTGATTGGCTGGCACATTTTCTTTCTCCATTTTATCACTCTCCAAGCTATGATGCATCTAGCCCTTACTCTCTTATGTTAATGCAAGAATTTGCCCATGCCAACTAAATATCTGTGTGTCTGCATGTGGAATCCAATCCCGCCCACTGTCTGCAGCCCCAGCCTCCATCAGGGGTGGTCTTCAGTATGCCGACTGACGGGATCCCGGCGCACAGTATACCAGCGCCGGGATCCCGACAGCCGGCATACCGACACTTATTCTCCCTCGTGGGGGTCCACGACCCCCCTGGAGGGAGAATAAAATAGCGTGCCTGTAGCGTGGCGAGCGCAGCGAGCCCGCAAGGGGCTAATTTGCGCTCGCCACACTGTCGGTAAGCCGGCGGTCGGGCTCCCGGTGCTGGTATGCTGGTCGCCGGGAGCCCCACCGCCGGCATATCGTAGTGAACCCCTCCATCATCATCTGAGTTTACACCAGCCCCATGCTACAGTAGGTGCAAAAGGTCTGTCTGAAATGTCACATCTCTGCATGGTGATTTCTTGCACAGAAGCCCGTGACACTCCCTACAGACAGAAGAGTTCCATGCATACACATGGATGCCACAGAGGGGGATTTCAATTGTTTGAGAAGTCAGTTGGGTGTCTGTTTTTTCCTGTCTATTAGATAGGAAAAAAACAGACACCCAACCGACTTTTCAAACAATTGAATTCCCCCCAAAGTTACCAGTTAGAAATACCCATTTCATAGATAGTGTGCTCCATTGTTGGACGGATCACTTCATGTGCACCCCTCTTCTGGGAATGGCGAGTGCCGTGGATTCCCGTATGTGTATAATAGGGTTAATTTCTAATTGGACCATTTGTGATCATATCTCTCTCTCATGCACCCCTAAGCTCATTTACTTTAAAACCTAGGTCAGCTGCTGTTTAGGTGTGTTGGTGACTGTCTGGCTTAAGGTGTGTACACACGGTGAGGGTGAGATCCTTGCTATGCCAGATGTTGACTATGCGATTTCCCTTGAACTCCCCCAGAGCCCAGATAGCACAGATTGTACAGATTTTGACTATCTGTGCTTGAGATTTTGTCTATGTACGATTTTGACTAAGTGCCAATTTTGACTGTACTTTGTACTAGATATACTGTACACTAGATAGTCAAGATTGACTTGCCTGCACGGTCTATCCAGCCTTACGATACCGACCCCACCGGAGCGCGCATCGGGATCGAATCTGTATCGCAAGCTGCCTAATACCTTGATATATGAACTAACTTTTCATAAGATATTGACTATATAGTCAAAATCTTATAGATTTATCTCACCGTTTGTACACACCTTTAGAAAGCCAGAAGTCAAGCTAGGCACACACTGGCAGATTTATTTTGGTCTGCCTGACAATCGTCCGATTCTTCAGGAAATTGTAGGCACCAATATCTGAGCTACACACTTAAAGATTTTTTTTTCCAGTTACCAATATTCTGGCACATCTCACTGCATTTGCATATATCCACCCACAAGGTGGATGACATAGTGACAGGAAAACATAGGAAATATGGGCAGATTATTGAGAATGCACACACACTGCTCAATATTTGGAGATTGTGGCAGATATTTTTGGTCTGATTGATCGGAAAATCGATCGTTCGGGTGTGCGTACAAGATTTTCACAAATTATTGGTGAAACACCTACACAATCGATCATACACACTATACAATAAATCAGGCCAATGGCCCTCATTCCGAGTTGTTCGCTCGCTAGCTGCTTTTAGCAGCTTTGCACACGCTAAGCCGCCGCCTACTGGGAGTGATTCTTAGCTTTGCAGAATTGCGAACGAAAGATTCGCAGAATTGCGAAAAGAAATTTCTTTGCAGTTTCTGAGTAGCTCGAGACTTACTCTGCCACTGCGATCAGTTCAGTCAGTTTCGTTCCTTGTTTGACGTCACAAACACACCCAGCATTCACCCAGACACTCCCCTGTTTCTCCAGCCACTCCCGCGTTTTTCCCAGAAACGCCAGCGTTTTTTCGCACACTCCCATAAAACGGCCAGTTTCCGCCCAAAAACACCCACTTCCTGTCAATCACACTACGATCACCAGAACGATGAAAAATCCTCGTTATGCCGTGAGTAAAATACCTAACTTTTGAGTAAAATAACTAAGCGCATGAGCTCTGCGAACCTTGCGCATGCGCAGTAAGCGACTAATCGCAATATAGCGAAACTCGGCAACGAGCGAACAACTCGGAATGAGGGCCAATGTCCCAATTATTGGTAAATCGGCCCAATAATTGTATAGTGTGTACCTAGCTTCAGTTGGCAATTGAGCTTTAAACCAGGTAAGCACATTTGTGGAGTTGTGTTAGTAACTGTCTTACCTTTAAAAGCCATAAGTGTGGGAGGTGAGCTTAAAATCAGGTAAGCACATTTTCTCCTATGAGATAGCAGTTGGGTCCCGTGGAGTGGGCTGCAAGCTTAAATGCATTGTACAATTTATGACCTAAAACCCCATTGTTTATCCAGTTGTAGTAAAGCATTAAGGTGAATGAAACTACTAAGGAGAGTGCAGGGTTCTGTGTGTGTGTGTGTGTGTGTGTGTGTGTGTGTGTGTGTGTGTGTGTGTGTGTGTGTGTGTGTGTGTGTGTGTATATATATATATATATAAAATATATAAATACCGGGGGGGTGCTGTTGTAGGGGCCCATGCTTAAGGGTGTGGCCAGGTTCCACTGGGGCGTGGCCAGCCACCACAGAGTTTGGCTAACCATTACAGAGTACATTTTCTGTTCCAGTTGGTAAATATATAATAAACCATATTCTTGTGAAGTATAATGGCCCTCATTCCGAGTTGTTCGCTCGCAAGCTGCTTTTAGCAGCTTTGCACACGCTAAGCCGCCGCCTACTGGGAGTGAATCTTAGCTTATTAAAATTGCGAACGAAAGATTAGCAGAATTGCGAATAGACACTTCTTAGCAGTTTCTGAGTAGCTCCAGACTTACTCGGCATCTGCGATCAGTTCAGTGCTTGTCGTTCCTGGTTTGACGTCACAAACACACCCAGCGTTCGCCCAGACACTCCTCCGTTTCTCCAGCCACTCCCGCGTTTTTCCCAGAAACGGTAGCGTTTTTTCACACACTCCCATAAAACGGCCAGTTTCCGCCCAGAAACACCCACTTCCTGTCAATCACATTACGATCACCAGAACGAAGAAAAAAACCTTGTAATGCCGTGAGTAAAATACCTAACTGCATAGCAAATTTACTTGGCGCAGTCGCACTGCGGACATTGCGCATGCGCATTAGCGGCTAATCGCTCCGTTGCGAGAAAAAAATAACGAGCGAACAACTCGGAATGACCCCCAATGTAACATAAGTATAATGCATAATTCAAGTGCACTAGGATAGAGTCTGGAACCTGATCCATAGAGAAGGAGGGCACACAGGCAGTGGGGCCCACCGGTGGTTTCCCCTGTTCCCCTGTGGGCCAGTCCCACCATGGGAACATCACTAAGCTTGGTGATACCCAGTGCGGGGGAAATACCCCCTGTGTGTGTTGCTGAAAAAGGGGCATGGACTCACAGGATGGGGAGTGGCTTCACATGAAGGTAACCCGACTCCTATTTTAATCACTAAAGAGGTCCTAAATATATTGGGCTGCCCCAGCAGACTGTCTGTCTACAGTGCTGGCTCCTGCACTGTGAGGGTAATTCAGACCTGATCACTGCTATGTGTTTTCACACAGCGGGCGATCAGTAATAGACTGCACATGCGTATGCACCGCAATGCCCATGCGCGTCAACTAACAACAACGGGCATCGCCGGTCAGCAACAGGATGGTATGAAAATTTAATGTGCACGGGCGTTTGCAAGGTGATTGACAGGAAGAGGCCATTGTGGGTGGTAACTGACTTTTTACTTGGAGTGTCAGTGAAAATGCAGGAATTCCCACGCATTTTCAGGGAGGGTGTGTGACATCAGCTCCTGCCCCGATCAGCCTGTTCTCTTCGCACTGAAGGAGTAAGTCCTGGGCTGCACACAGAGGGGGTCATTCTGAGTTGATCGTAGCTGTGCTAAATTTAGCAAAGCTACGATCGTTAACTCAGACATGCGGGGGGACGCCCAGCACAGGGCTAGTCCGCCCCACATGTCAGTGCCGCCCCCCCCCCCCCCCCCCGCACAAATACAAAAGCATCGCACAGAGGCGATGCCTTTGTATTTGAGGAGTAACTCCCGGCCAGCGCAGCTCCTGCGGCTGGCCGGGAGTTGCTCGTCGCTCCCGCTGGCCGCAGCAGCTGCTTGAGACGTCACACAGCCGCCGCGGCCCGACCCCCCAACAGTCCGGCCATGCCTGCGTTGGCCGTATTGCTCTCCCTAAACGGCGGGTTAACGCCGCCGTTCAGCCCCCTCCCGCCTAGCAACCGCCTCTGTCTCAGAGGCGATCGCTAGGTAACGAAAGCTGCCATGCGCCGGCGCATGCGCAGTTTCGACCCGATTGCTGCGCTGCGACAAACTGCAGCGAGCGATCGGGTCGGAATGACCCCCAGAGTGCACACAGTGGATTTTTGCAGCTCGGCTTACGCATGCAATCGCACACTTGCACGGCAACTATCTGAATGCAGGACAGCAAAGCTAGCAGCCCAGTGATCAGGCTGAATCACCCCCTATGATAGGAGCAGAGTGCAGCACCTGCCTCCTGTCATTGAGAAGGAGCTGCCATTTTGGTATCACTCCTCAGTTATTGACACCTGGGTGTGGCCTACACCCCTACAGTGACATCAGTGTGTGTGTGTGTGTGTGTGTGTGTGTGTGTGTGTGTATATATATATATATATATATATATATACACAGTATATATAACTATAGCAAACTTAATTGTTTTGAGCAAAATATGAGCCAAATCCTCCTGGTTTATTATGGTGAGTGTGATTTTCATGCACCCCAGATCTGTGAGTGGCAAGTGCAGTAGATCAATGCCTACTGTACATAAGAAATACTGTTGAATTCAGTAAATACTGTCATTTGAAAGACATTTTTTTAGCAGTTAGCGGTAGGTTGATGAGTCACACTAGGGTTTCCAATGCTGCATTGTTGGGAGGAAAAACTGGAGGCTCATAAACAATTATATAGTAGTTCATAATTTTTTCATTATTAAAAAATTGTAAAGTGAGAATTTTTAGTTTTTAATTCTACCTTTACCTTTCACAATTTTTTCAAATTCATCATACCCCCTCTATATAAGTATCACTTCCGAAAAACTGCTTCTTTTGCGAAGACAGCTTTTTGGAAAAGTGATGTGCCCACTCCTGCTGCAGTCTCTCTACAGAGTGTCCGCTCCCCTCCGCAGGCTCTTCAAGGTCTGCCTGCTCCCCCTGCAGCCTTCCTCGATGTGGCCGTTCCCCCTAAGCCTTCCATGATGTACTCACTGCTCACTCCCCCCGCAGCCTCTTTGCCGCAGACGAGTTTAAGCTGCCACCGTTACTAGTGCCAAGGCCGCCTCCACCCCATGCTCATGGGGATGCTGGTGTCCCCTGATGATGCCACAGTGAACTCCCCCATGCCCCCGCTCACCGCAGGGATCCTGCTGGAGGTAAGCGGACAAAGCACGAAGGGTTCTTTTCAGAACCCTCTGCTGCATCGAGAAACTGCTCGCTAACTCAGGATGGCGAACAGTTACCCGGCTGCTGCTTCTCCACAATCCCCGGACTCTGCTGTGCCCTGCTGCTGCTTCTCCACACTCCCCGGACTCTGCTGTGCCCTGCTGCTGCTTCTCCACACTCCTTGGACTCTGCTGTGCCCTGCTGCTGCTTCTCCACACTCCACGGACTCTGTTGTGATTGGCTGCTGAATAGACTTCTGCATAGACAGAGGAAAGTAATGGCTCTGCATACTGGGGTCACATACACTAGACACACTGGATGGGGTCACTGGGTCAGACACACAACAGGGGGGTCATGCACATGACAGGGGGTCACTGACAGAGCATTAGACATAGGGGGGTCACACACACTGACAGGGAGTGACAGAAGTCTCACACACACATAAATAACTCACACATCAGCAGATGTGGGGATGGCAGACTTCGGCATACTGGAGAAGTGTAGAAGGAGAACAGTTCTGCCAGAATTAGGGTCATATTTGGACTAATTAAGCTACAGTAGTTGGAAACTTCCAATTGCTTAATTAGTCATTAGGGTGGGGGTGGGGGGTACTACAGGGATTTCAGAGTAAGTCCTGTAAATTATTCCTAAAAAATATAAATTTGAGGAGAAATCAGATTTGCTCTGGGGCTGCGAGAATAAAGACGCAGTCATTTCTATAAAAATCACGGCAGCTCATTTTCTTTCTTTCAGTTGAAAAGGAAAAACCCTCTGCTGCTAGTTTTTAAACAAACTATGCACACAATTAAATATACCCCAATGGATAACAAGTGATCAGTGTACTAGACACAAGTGGCACCTTCCTCCAGAGAAGAAATGTTTGACAGGGATCACTTATCACTAATATAACCCTGCAAAATCTAAGGCCTAACCTGTGATAGGCTGCCAGTCCACAAGCTCATCATACAATTAACTTTTTAATGATGAGCATGTTTTTAATGTATATGTCTTATTTTATTTGCTTTTGGTGATGATTACTACAATGCACTACTTTATGTAACTGCAGCAAATTATTTTCCCCAGATCGGGGCAGCGTCCGGTTTCTATAGTAACCAGGAAGTGCAGTAGCTGTGATGTCATTAGACAGGGCTGCTCCAGTGCATACCATGTGTGACATCACCCACTCTACCCTGCTTCACAGTGGGACTGCACCTATTTAAGGTAAGCTTGTTGCTCACCTTGACCAAAACGTTGGTGTATTCGTGTGAGATAATATAAATTGTTGTTTTTTTCAAGTCTGAGTGCCGATGCATTTGTTCATCCTGCATTACCCAATACAGAGGGCATTGGAGCACATTATTTCCGGACCATTCACAAATATCTATACTGTATGTTTATACCACTTTGTTTGCAATAGACACTGATAAGCTGTGTTCTGCACCATGATTAAGAGATGGACACTGCTGTGGCCGCACTAAGGTACCGATTCAGCAGTGAACGTTGAAGTGCGAAAATTGCTATTAGCTGATTTCCGCACTTCTGCACATGCACGCACGCCGCTGTGCGCATGCGCAATGACTTAGATTGTGATTGTACAATCACAATCTAAGTGTGGGGGGGCACGGTCCGGACAACGGAAGCATGTCCGGACCATTTGCGGAGCGGGACATGACAGCTGCGTGATGTCACATGCAGCCGCTGCAACCGAAAACATGGCGGCAAATGCGGATGGCTACCCTAAACATGCAGGTGCATCGCTGTTTAGCGATGCGCTTGCATTTTAGTGGGAGAGGGAAGGACCCGGCCTGCAGGGCGGCCTTGTCCTGTACTGGGCGGCCCAGTACAATGACAGTATATCTGTGTTACTATATGTAGGCATGTGTGTGACTAACTATGTATATACTGCTTGAGTAACTGTATTTATGTATGTGTATACCAGTGATCTAGGTGAAGTCAATGGCTGGGGAGGCACTGGCTAATTAAACACTGACCCCCCTTACAAAAAAAGTGTGGGGTGTCCCTTATTAAAGAATAACCATCTCAATTATCTGTTTTAATTACTTTTACTTGCAGCTTTCCCCCTTTTGAATCCCAGCATCTCCTGACCGCCTGAAATTTGCGTTAGGGATATGGAAGGCGTACAGCAGCCATACTCACATATATAAAGTCCCCCAGAAAGGGATTTTTTCCACTTAATAAATATTCCCCTAAGAGTGCTCTAGAGCAGGCCTGGCCAACCGGTGGCTCTCCAGATGTTGTGAAACTACACATCCTAGCATGCCCTGACACAGTTTTAGCATTCCCTAATAGCAAAACTGTGGCAAAGCATGATGGGACTTGTAGTTTTACAACAGCTGGAGAGCCACAGGTTGGCCAGGCCTGCTCTAGAGGCTAAAACAGCTAACCAGAGTTTACAAACTACAGAAGATGTGGTGGTCCAAAAATCTAGCAGGAAAATATACTGTACATTCAAATATATTGCATATAGGATTCTAGTGCTGCCACGGCTGATGATTTTCTGCTGCTTTGGGAGTAAAACCAGACCTTTAAAATGAAATGCTAGATCCCCTGAGGCCCATTGAGTTGGATAAGATGATTAATATGAGAAAAAAACATGTAATTCAATACATTTTTTAATTTCTAAAGCTTAAGGTTTGTGTCACATTATATAATAGAAAAACACTGTATGGGTCACAATTCTGATTTCAGAATGGTATTTATGATGATATGAGAAATATGAAGACATATTAGACAGTGTTTAGCAAACTAATTACATTTCCAGAAAATGTGTTACGTGAACATATTGATACTTCTCAATACGCCCCCACTTGTCTTAAACCAACTTAAACCTGAAATACAGTAAGACATGATTGACATACAAGGCCTCAGATGTCTGTAATTACAACAAGAAAATAAGAAAATAATGTGTAATTGAGAAAACACTGCAGACAATCCGCTCCAGCCAAACACCACATAAGCAACTGGCACAGTCTGGAACCTATGCCAAGGTAGGTGTCCAGGTCCCCCCACACAGGCGGTGACAAACTATCCGTACATCAAAGGTGATGCTTTTCCACCAACAGCCAAGTTCAAAATGAACAAATCACAAAAGAAAAATATCTGCGTCAACAACAAACCCAAACCTATACCATGAAAAGTGCATACCACCAATCCTAGAGAAATCTGCAACCCCAAAAATGAACAATGATGCGCTGAAACTTGTAGCCACCGTCTCGGACCACAAACCAGGAGATTTTAGTGCTCACCTAATGTCTCATGCGGCCAAGACTACACGTACATGAGAGCCCCTCCAAATCAACTTAGGCACCAAGGCTATCTGCATTTGACTTGCAGAATCATTCTAAATCTACAAAATTAGGACAAACGCCTGCCACTGGGTAGAGTCAAGAAAACGCTGCAGCTAATAAGCTCTAGCCAAACACATTATAACTAGCTGGATACGTCTATACTGTACATCAGACTTGCCTAATCTCCCAGAATGGCCAGGATGTTCCCGAATCTCAGGTGTGCTCCCATCTGCCCGGAAAAGAATTAAACTCTTCCTGAGTTGCTCGCGTCTGATCAGTGCCACCCATTTCTTGAGTACTTAACATTTTCACGATTCCAGCCTGCCCTCAGATACCGCTATCTAAGAAAGCTGGGTCATGACAGTTGTGCATTTTGGTCACTTAGGATTAGAGATGTGCACCGGAAATTTTTCGGGTTTTGTGTTTTGGTTTTGGATTCGGTTCCGCGGCCGTGTTTTGGATTCGGACGCATTTTGGCAAAACCTCCCTGAAAATTTTTTGTCGGATTCGGATGTTGTTGTTTTTTTAAACCCCTCAAAAACAGCTTAAATCACAGAATTTGGGGGTCATTTTGATCCCATAGTATTATTAACCTCAATAACCATAATTTCCACTCATTTCCAGTCTATTCTGAACACCTCACACCTCACAATCTTATTTTAAGTCCTAAAATTTGCACCAAGGTCGCTGGATGACTAAGCTAAGCGACCCAAGTGGGCAGCACAAACACCTGGCCCATCTAGGAGTGGCACTGCAGTGTCAGACAGGATGGCACTTAAAAAAATTGGCCCCAAACATCACATGATGCAGAGATAAAAAATAAAAAAAGAGATGCAAGATGGAATTGTCCTTGGGCCCTCCCATCCACCCTTATGTTGTATAAACAGGATTTTTCTAAACGTTATTGGTGAAAACCACTAGTGGGTTTATCACCAAAAGAAGGCTTAGTGTGTGGCGCACTCTTTTGAAATATTAATACAGTATTAAAACATAACTTTTATTTATTTTTTAAAAATAAATCTCTATAGCCAGGCAAAACAAATCATCTGATAGCCTGAGAGTGCAGAGCAATAAAGTACTAACCATAAATTCAAAACACTATGATGGTGATAGTTCTATATTAGGGTTAGATTAAACAAAATATTTAAATACAAATATTAATAAACATAAAAATGATGATAAAGAGTTAATAACCAAGCTGTGTGACAATTTATTCAAATTTGGTCAATGCTAATGCTAATAGGCTACCAATTCAAGGAATTATTTAACTAGACGATTAATAAATTGGTAGTCCCTTATAATTTCTAAGACTCTGACTATTACAAGACAAGATTGGTACCTAAGAGGATAATGTAAAAATGTTGTAACATAGCGCCATCTTTTACACCAGTCTACTGTTCAAGACTGTATAAATAATGCAGATGTAAATTAATACAAAGTTATGTCCACCAACTCGCAACAACTATATGGCTGGCATAACAACAAATACAGGAGAACAGATAATGAATGAACTGTCTCTTGTGATGATATTAATAAAAATTGTGAGAGAAAAAAAGAAATCAAATTATAAACACAATAATTAGTATTCCAGATGATTGTTGCAAGCCCACAAGTGACTCTAAATTTGTCACACATGAGTGGACATAGGCCCTCATTCCGAGTCGTTCGCTCGGTATTTTTCATCGCATCGCAGTGAAATTCCGCTTAGTGCGCATGCGCAATATTCGCACTGCGACTGCGCCAAGTATCTTTGCTATGAAGAAAGTATTTTTACTCACGGCTTTTTCATCGCTCCGGCGATCGTAATGTGATTGACAGGAAATGGGTGTTACTGGGCGGAAACACGGCGTTTTATGGGCGTGTGGCTAAAAACGCTACCGTTTCCGGAAAAAACGCAGGAGTGGCCGGAGAAACGGGGGAGTGGTTGGGCGAACGCTGGGTGTGTTTGTGACGTCAAACCAGGAACGAAAAGCACTGAACTGATCGCACAGGCAGAGTAAGTCTGAAGCTACTCTAAAACTGCTAAGTAGTTTGTGATCGCAATATTGCGAATACATCGGTCGCAATTTTAAGATGCTAAGATACACTCCCAGTAGGCGGCGGCTTAGCGTGTGTAACTCTGCTAAATTCGCCTTGCGACCGATCAACTCGGAATGAGGGCCATAAGCCAGTGTTTTAGAAGCTGGTCTCAAATCATCACATAGAAAAACATATCATATATTACCATAGGTACAGCCGTCGCAGTGTCTGAAATTATAATAGATAGTTTCCAAAGAAGCATATATAGACCTTTCTTACAGTCCTTAATACCAGGACTATTTTGCACAGACACATCAAAAGAGAGAATGGTCAGTAAGTCTCCCTCAAGGATATAGTTAGACTCATTTGTCTATGTATCAAATCTCCCCATTAACAACAGTTCTCTAGACTGGAATAATTAATATGGTGATATATAGCTTTAATGAATTGCTATATTAGTTGGATTTTCTCAAACACTGTTTGTTATTATTGCAACTTGTTGTTCCAGATCTAATATGACACTCTAAATTGGTCAAATATTATGGAAATGCATCAGAAAGGGAGAAAAGACATAAGAAAGGGCCCCTGGTGTGTGGAAACGGTTTCCCTTTCTACTGTTGCCCCATATGCCACTATGGGCAGTGGTGGGTACAATGAGAGCGGGGAAGAGCCGTCCACCAAGGACTGAAAGGACAGAGTAGTGCGAGCTGCTTCTGCTGTCCACGTTCTATGTCCCCCCTCCCCTGTTGCATATAAGCATTGCAGGGGGGGCCGCAGACAAAAGAACAGTGGATGAGAGGGCTGCTCTGATTACCTTTCTGATGTACCGTCTGGTGTGTCTGTGTCAGAGAGGGTAGGTTCCCCGTTAATCCTATAGAGCCACTGCCGCGATGAGGTGCCCAGCTGAGTCAGTTGCAGCCGTTTTTATAACAGAAAGCCGGGTCTGTAGAGATATATGCACCTCGGTAATTTGGTATACCCTGCACCTGAAACGGACAATGGTCTCCGTAGTGGCAGGGAGCTGAGCTGACTGGCCTCCGTCTTAGCAGGGAGCCGTGGATAATAAGTAACCGAGTCTCACTCGTGTAACATGCCGGGCTGGATGCAATTGCCCATCTATTGAAGAGCCACTACCCTAATACAATAGCGGGAATATAGCGTGCCGGGCTAGGTATAGTTGCCCGTCTGTTTGGAGAGCCCCTGCTCTCATAGAGCGACAGGTCAGGATTAGTTCCCACACCCCTCTGTGAGGTCTATAATGGCAGGGAGCTGAGCCGACTGGCCTCCGTCTTTGCAGGGAGCCGTGGATAATAAATAGCCGAGTCTCACTCGTATAGCATGCCGGGCTGGGTGCAATTACCCATCTATTGAAAAGCCACTACCCTAATAAAGCAACGGGAAAGTAGCGTGCCGGGCTGGGTATAATTACCCGTCTGTTGGAGAGCCGCTGCTCTGATAGAGCGACAAGTAGGGATTAGTTCCCACACCCCTCTGTGAAGTCTCCGTCTTTGCAGGGAGACAACGAGTCTCCGTCCTTGCAGAGAGCCTATACGGGAGATGGGCGCCGGGTCGGGTATGATTCCCGAGCCTCCGTGAAAGCTACACGCCCACGTCCCGCTGATGACGTACGTTTCACGAAATAGCTTGATCACATCAGTGACGCTATGAGAGAGAGGAGCAATATTTAAAGCATGTTAATTAAGCGGCCATTAGGTTCATGTCATCAAGATAATTAGAATCATAGTAGCAGCAATAAATGGGAAAACATGTTCAGAGACGTTGTAACAGATGTAAATAATTACTGTTAAATTTGTGGGCACAGAAAGGATAATTATTAGGTATTGGACACACTGCTAATCATTATCTTTAGCAGAGAAAGGTATATGACATGAAACAATTAAACCGTGGCAGATAACCTGATCTCTATTGTCTATCAGGGTATAACTGGTGGTTAATGTGAGCCTAAAGGGGAGGAGATTTATTACAATTGTTAAGTAATTCACAGAAATGCGTCTAGTGATTCTTTTCATTAAGTGGAAATTTAATTATAGCCAGGAGAAGAAACCCATATGTTAAAACCAATTATCCATCATTAGTAATTGTTTATTAGGATACACCCATATCCCGGGTTGATAGTCATATGTAGAAATTGATAATAACCCTGAGGCTAAAGAGATATATCAATTGCTTATAGTTAGTATATACCACACCAAAGTAACCTCAATTTAATATGTCACGGTATATTAGCAATAGGTTATTACTAATTATATATACACATCTGAAATATCTTAGGAATGCTAAGTAATTGATTATATAAATAAAATTAAATCAGACATTTAGGTTTGGCATTTTATGCATATAAAGAAAGAGAGATAGAGAACTTAGTGATAACAAAGAAAACATAAAAACTAATGTATCTATAAGAGGTGTAGTATATGAAAGCCACTAATATATTAGTGCTCCATTTACAGCTGTGGGTTCCGTGTCAATAAAGCGTTCAATAGTAGTAAGTCTTTGAAATATAATCAAAGATCTATAATAAGACAGGGTGTTAGTAGTTTTAGGAAAAATTAAAATTAGTGATTTCAAGTGTCACTAGGAGATACACTCATAAAAATTATTGAACAATACTGATGGTGAAACACTACATAAGTGAAGATTGGAAATTATTACGAAAAGTGTATGAAACAGAGTGGGGGATAGGTGCATTGTAACAGTTATAAGAATAGTGTGATATTTATAATTATCGCTAGATAATATGATATAAACTTGATGAGCTATTAGTATATCCTGATACCTGATACAGGCTCTATTTGGTAGTACGATAGGTATAAATAAAAAAGCTGAAGTATAGGTGCTAAGTTGACTTAAAATAATATCATAATATTAAATAAAGAAATCTCTAAAAATCCATAATGAACCCATTATACTATAGATGATAAAATGGTGATAGTAAGATGGCAAATACAATTAATTGTGAATGACTAGCATTCAAAATATACGTCACCCCTTCTATGGATATGAGGAGAATCTCGGGATAATAGAGGACATTAGAGAGGAAAGAGAAGGGTTATAGACATTACCTACTAGAGGAAAAAGAGAAAGGAAGGACCGAAGAGAGGTACATGATATGTAAGAGAGATGAGAATAAAGATGAGCACATTAGAGGTAGCATTGGATTACATTTCAAGGGACAAAGATGTATAATTATACAGGAAGGAAAGCTCCATAGTTGATATTTTCGTTCAAACCATTGGGTGTTAACGTGTCTAATCTAAATATCCACTTGCTTTCCAGTTTTTGTAACTCCTTTGAAGAGTCACCTCCTCTAATGCCCATCCGTAATCTTTCAAGGCAAAAAAACCTAAGTCCGTGTGGAGATTTTGCATGTCTACGGTGAAAGTGCCTGGCTACTGATGTAATCTTCCTGAATCTTGCAGAGTCCAATTCTACATTCCTAATGTTGCCCATGTGTTCCATTATGCGAGTCTTGACCATTCTAGTGGTCATTCCCACATATAGCATCTTACACGGGCATTGGATGCAGTAAATGACATTGGTAGTTAAACAGTTCGAGAACTCTTTCATTCTCAGTTTATTACCATCCCTGTCAATGATATCGGGTTTAGTCTCGACAAATCCACAGGCTACACATGATCCACATGGATATGTGCCTTTGATCTTATCCTCTCGTTTTGGAAGATGGCGAAAATGGCTTCTAACCAGTTTGTCCCCTATATTGGGCGATTTCTTCCAGCTCATCGCTACCGTTGGACCAAGGTTATCTGCCAGATCAGGGTCATTCAATAGGAGAGGCCAGTGTTTATTAATCACCTCTTGAATTTCCTTCCACTCTCGACAAAAATCACCCACAAACCTTATCTCAGGTTTGGTTATCTTCTCTCTCAATTGTTTGGATTTTTTACTCTCTTGGAAAATAATTGATTGCCTGTTGGTACGTGAAAGGACCCTGTTGGTTTTTTTAATACATCTCATACTGTATCCCCTCTCTTTCAGTCTTACTGTCAGTTCTTTGCTCTTAATCTTATACGTCTCATCATCTGAACAGTTCCGTCTCAGTCTTAGAAATTCACCCCTCGGGATGTTCTGAACGGTAGCGGGTAGATGTGAGCTAGTGCTGAGTAGTAGACTGTTCGTGGCCGTCTTCTTTCTGTAGAGTTCTGTAGCAAGCAGGACATGCAAACTTTAACAAACCCATCATTTCAGCCACAGGGTCTGCCACACGACTGTGGCTGAAATGACTGGTTGGTTTGGGCCCCTACCAAAAAAGAAGCAATCAATCTCTCCTTGCACAAACTGGCTCTACAGAGGCAAGATGTCCACCTCCTCCTCATCGTCTGATTCATCACCCCTTTCACTGTGTACATCCCCCTCCTCACAGAGTATTAATTCGTCCCCACTGGAATCCACCATCTCTAGTCCCTGAGTACTTTCTGGAGGCAATTGCTGGTGAATGTCTCCACGGAGGAATTGATTATAATTAATTTGGATGAACATGACTTCTCCACATTTTGTGGAAGTAACCTCTTACGCCGATCGCTGACAAGGTGACCGGCTGCACTAAACACTCTATCGGAGTACACACTGGAGGGGGGGCAACTTAGGCAAAATAAAGCCAGTTTGTGCAAGGGCCTCCAAATTGCCTCTTTTTCCTGCCAGTATATGTACGGACTGTCTGACGTGCCTACTTGGATGCTGTCACTTATATAATCCTACACCATTCTTTCAATGGTGACAGAATCATATGCAGTGACAGTAGACGACATGTCAGTAATCGTTGGCAGGTCCTTCAGTCCAGACCAGATGTCAGTTTTCGCTCATGACTGCCCTGCATCACCGCCAGCGGGTGGCTTTAGAAATGTGATCCTTTTCCTGGCAGCTCCAGTGGCGGTAGAAAATGAAGGAGGAGCTGTTAGCGGGTCACGTTCCACTTGACTTGACAATTGTCTCACCAGCAGGTCTTTGAACATCTGCAGACTTGTGTCTGCCGGAAAGAGAGATACAACATAGGCTTTAAATCTAGGATCGAGCACTGTGGCCAAAATGTAGTGCTCTGATTTCAACAGATTGACCACCCATGAATCCTGGTTAAGCGAATAAAGGGCTCCATCCACAAGTCCCACATGCCTAGCGGAATCGCTCCGTTTTAGCTCCTCCTTCAATCTCTCCAGCTGCTTCTGCAAAAGCCTGATGAGGGGAATGACCTGACTCAGGCTGGCAGTGTCTGAACTGACTTCACGTGTGGCAAGTTCAAAGGGTTGCAGAACCTTGCACAACGTTGAAATCATTCTCCACTGCACTTGAGTCAGGTGCATTCGCCCTCCTTTGCCTATATCGTAGGCAGATGTATAGGCTTGAATGGCCTTTTGCTGCTCCTCCATCCTCTGAAGCATATAGAGGCTTGAATTCCACCTCGTTACCACCTCTTGCTTCAGGTGATGGCGGGGGATGTTCAGGAGTGTTTGCTGGTGCTCCAGTCTCCGGCACGCGGTGGCTGAATACTGAAAATGGACCGCAATTCTTCGGGCCACCAACAGCATCTCTTGCACGCCCCTGTCATTTTAAAAAAAATTATGCACCACCAAATTAATTGTATGTGCAAAACATGGGACATGCTGGAATTTGCCCACATGTAATGCACGCACAATATTAGTGGCGTTGTCCGGTGTCACAAATCCCCAAGGGGAGTCCAATTGGGGTAGGCCAATCTGCGATGATGTTCCTCAGTTTCCGTAAGAGGTTGTCAGCTGTGTGCCTCTTATGGAAAGCGGTGATACAAAGCGTAGACTGCCTAGGAACGAGTTGGCGTTTGCGAGATGCTACTACTGGTGCCACCGCTATTGTTGCTGCGGGAGTCAATACATCTACCCAGTGGGCTGTCACAGTCATATAGTTCTTAGTCTGCCCTGCTCCACTTGTCCACATGTCCGTGGTTAAGTGGACATTGGGTACAACTGCATTTTTTAGGACACTGGTGACTCTTTTTCTGACGTCTGTGTACATTCTCGGTATCGCCTGCCTAGAGAAGTGGAACCTAGATGGTATTTGGTACCGGGGACACACTACCTCAAGAAATTCTCTAAGTCCCTGTGAACTAACGCCGGATACCGGCCGCATGTCTAACACCGACACAGTTGCCAAGGCCTGAGTTATTCGCTTTGCAACAGGATGACTGCTGTGATATTTCATCTTCCTCGCAAAGGACTGTTGGACAGTCAATTGCTTACTGGAAGTAGTACAAGTGGTCTTCCGACTTCCCCTCTGGGATGATGATCGACTCCCAGCAGCAACAACAGCAGCGCCAGCAGCAGTTGGTGTTACACTCAAGGATCCATCGGAGGAATCCCAGTCAGGAGATGACTCGTCAGACTTGCCAGTGACATGGCATGCAGGACTATTGGCGTTCCTGTCTAAGGAGGAAATTGACACTGAGGGAGTTGGTGGTGTGGTTTGCAACGGGAGCTTGGGTACAAGAGGAAGAAGGGATTTAGTTGTCAGTGGACTGCTTCCGGTGTCATCCAAAGTTTTTGAACTTGTCAATGACTTCTGATGAATGCGCTCCAGGTGACGTATAAGGGAGGATGTTCCTAGGTGGTTAACGTCCTTACCCCTACTTATTACAGCTTGACAAAGGCAACACACGGATTGACACCAGTTGTCCGGATTTCTGTTGAAATACTTCCACACCAAAGAGGTGATGTTTTTGGTATTTTGACCAGGCAGGCATGTCAATGGCCTTATTCATCCCACGGACAACAGGTGTCTCCCTGGGTGCCTGACTTAAACAAACCACCTCTCCATCAGAATCTTCCTGGTCAATTTCCCCCTCAGCGCCAACAACACCCATATCCTCATCCTGGTGTACTTCAACACTGACATCTTCAATTTGAATATCAGGAACTGTACTGTGGGTGCTCCTTCCAGCACTTGCAGGGGGCGTGCAAATGGTGGAAGAAGCCACCTCTTCCCATCCAGTGTTGGGAAGGTCAGGCATCGCAACCGACACAATTGGACTCTCCTTGGGGATTTGTGATTTAGGAGAACGCACAGTTCTTTGCTGTGCTTTTGCCAGCTTAACTCTTTTCATTTTTCTAGCGGGAGGATGAGTGCTTCCATCTCAAGTGAAGCTGACCCACTAGTCGTAAGGAACATAGGAGAGGGCCTTAGCCATTCCTTGCCACTCCATGTCGTAAATGGCATATTGGCAAGGTTACGCCTTACTCCTCAGACGCTTTTAATTTAGATTTTTGGTCATTTTACTGAACTTTTGTTTTTTGGATTTTACATGCTCTCTACTATGACATTGGGCATCGGCCTTGGCAGACGACGTTGATGGCATTTCATCATCTCGGCCATGACTAGTGGCAGCGGCTTCAGCATGAGGTGGAAGTGGATCTTGATCTTTCCCTATTTTACCGTCCACATTTTTGTTCTCCATTTTTTTTAATGTGTGGAATTATATGCCAGTAATATATCAATAGCAATGGCCTACTGTACTGTCTGTACTACTACTGCTGGTCACCAAAATGCTGCACTGTCTTACTATATACTGCTCACAATAATGCAGCACAGATATGGATAGTAGTATACTTGACACAGAGCTGCAAGATACAGCAATGGCCTACTGTACTGTACTATATGTATACTGCTGGTCACCAAAATGCTGCACTGTACTACTATATACTGCTCACAATAATGCAGCACAGATATGGATAGTAGTATACTTGACACAGAGCTGCAAGATATAGCAATGGCCTACTGTACTGTACTATATGTATACTGCTGGTCACCAAAATGCTGCACTGTCCTACTAAATACTGCTCACAATAATGCAGCACAGATATGGATAGTAGTATACTTGACACAGAGCTGCAAGATACAGCAATGGCCTACTGTACTGTACTATATGTATACTGCTGGTCACCAAAATGCTGCACTGTCCTACTATATACTGCTCACAATAATGCAGCACAGATATGGATAGTAGTATACTTGACACAGAGTTGCAAGATACAGCAATGGCCTACTGTACTGTACTATATGTATACTGCTGGTCACCAAAATGCTGCACTGTCCTACTATATACTGCTCACAATAATGCAGCACAGATATGCATAGTAGTATGCTTGACACAGAGCTGCAAGATACAGCAATGGCCTACTGTACTGTACTATATGTATACTGCTGGTCACCAAAATGCTGCACTGTCCTACTATATACTGCTCACAATAATGCAGCACAGATATGCATAGTAGTATACTTGACACAGAGCTGCAAGATACAGCAATGGCCTACTGTACTGTACTATATGTATACTGCTGGTCACCAAAATGCTGCACTGTCCTACTATATACTGCTCACAATAATGCAGCACAGATATGCATAGTAGTATACTTGACACAGAGCTGCAAGATACAGCAATGGCCTACTGTACTGTACTATATGTATACTGCTGGTCACCAAAATGCTGCACTGTCCTACTATATACTGCTCACAATAATGCAGCACAGATATAGATAGTAGTATACTTAACACAGAGCTGCAAGATACAGCAATGGCCTACTGTACTGTACTATATGTATACTGCTGGTCACCAAAATGCTGCACTGTCCTACTATATACTGCTCACAATAATGCAGCACAGATATGGATAGTAGCATACTTGACAAAGAGCTGCAAGATACAGCAATGGCCTACTGTACTATATGTATACTGCTGGTCACCAAAATGCTGCACTGTCCTACTATATACTGCTCACAATAATGCAGCACAGATATGCATAGTAGTATACTTGACACAGAGCTGCAAGATACAGCAATGGCCTACTGTACTGTACTATATGTATACTGCTGGTCACCAAAATGCTGCACTGTCCTACTATATACTGCTCACAATAATGCAGCACAGATATGGATAGTAGTATACTTGACAAAGAGCTGCAAGATACAGCAATGGCCTACTGTACTGTACTACTATAATTATATACTGGTGGTCCCCACAATGCAGCACACTGAGCACAGATATTTGCAGCACACTGAGCACAGATATGGAGCGTTTTCAGGCAGAGAACGTAGATACTTTCAGCACACTGAGCACAGATATTTGCAGCACACTGAGCACAGATACAGAGCTTTTCAGGGAGAGAACGCAGCCACGTCCTCTCCGTTCAATCTCCAATGCACAAGTGAAAATGGCGACGACAGGCGGCTCTTCATATAGAATACGAATCTCGTGAGAATCCGACAGCGGGATGATGATGTTCCGGCGCGTTCAGGACAACCGAGCAAGGCGGGAAGATCCGAGGCTGCCTCGGAACCGTGTAAAATAGGTGAAGTTCGGGGGGGGGGGGGGGGGGGGTTCGGATCTCGGAGAACCAAACCCGCTCATCTCTACTTATATGGCATTAATTATGACACCACAAAAGAGTTTAGAGAAGTAAATTATTTACACACTTATTTACACGTAGGTATGTAGCATTGACCTGTCAGGCTCACAAGTTTAACAAGAAACATGGAGAATATACTGGATCAGAGGTTCTCAAATGTGGTCCTCAAGGCACCCTAATGGTCCAGGTTTTACGTTTATCCATGCTTGGCCACAAGTGACTTAATTAGCACCTCAGTCAATTTGATTTAATCTGTGCTGAGCCATGGATATACCTAAAACCTGTACCGTTGGGGTGTCGTCTTCCCTATATTTAACAAATCGGGAAATAAATGACAAAAACAAAAAAAACAACAACAGAGTTCTCTAACTTACATGATGTTAGTACTCTGCCATGAAAGGAGTCACGTACAGTAAGAAAAGTTAGATGCATCACTAGTCAGTAGACAGAAGTCAGCTCACAAATCCTCTAGCAGCTGCTGTAGAGCTCCCACCTTTGGGTTTAACTCTCTTGTTGTTAGATGTTTCATGAATCAGTCACTCACTCCTAAGTAACTGTCTCTCAGTAGATAGTGGGGTAAGGGGGTTGGAATAGCCCAGATGATGTGACTCTCCCATAACCTCTCCAAGATTTATATTTCTTGACCTGGCCTGAAAAGATCTGCTTATTTTGGACTGAAGTGTTTAGTTTAACACACAACTTTTTATGACTGGTATAAGATCATTGAGAAAGGTTCTGTTGAACCGAAACGCGTTGCTTGGACTGAGGAAAGGATGCTTGTGGAGACACGGTGAACTATTGCTGAAAAACCTCTTTGCGGTGGTGCCAGGCTATTTCAGCCCAGGACCACACCAGCTTATTTATAAGCTAGCCCACCGCAATACAGGGAGATGGTGAGAGCTTCTTTCTGTCATTTTAAAAAGCACAAAGTCACCTTCAAGGATTTACCATTCCACATTGCACTTTATCATTGTATTTGTGTTTTTTAAATTGTATCATTAAAACTTGTCTGTTTGCACTTTTAAATTTGTTTCATTCAGGTCATTAGCCCTTGCATGGGCCACCCCATCAATTTGTGGGGGGTATATTATCATACCACTCATTTCACCATTTATGTGTGATTATCACTTTATATTGCATAGGCCTATGCTAAGGCCTTTATCACATCTATACGGTTTTAGTGCCAATGACACATTGTTTCACCTTCTTGTTCATAAGTTTTGGGAATTGGTGTTGTTCCCCCCAATTGAACAGTTTGTCAAGGCAGCTTTATCTGTTTAACCGCGCAATTCTGAGACTGTACCAATATTTTCATTGGTATAAGATCATTATCTTGGTCCTGGACTCAAGGGAGAACATAATCTATCATTTTTCAGATTGGCAGATAGGTCACATACAGGACACTGTACAAGGTATGCAAAGAACAGGATAAGAATTCCATACAGAAATTCCCCTCGGTTTCCCGTGTATAGCAGTATTTGAGACACGGGAAATATACAATGGGGCTAATTGATATCAAAGCCAACTACCTCACAATTAATAAAATATCAATGGTATAGGGGGTCTGCGGTGCTCCCCGTAGGCAGAAAAGTATAATATAAAAAGTTAGAAAAAGAAGAACATCAACAAAGAGTCTTCTTTTTCAACTGTTTTACACAGCACGGGTATGTCAGTCATTTTTATACACAGAATCAGGTCATATGTAGGTCAACAGAATACAATTCTTTTATCCATACAGAGTACATATCATTTCTGGTGATTAGTGATTACTAATGGGTCTAACCACAACACATCGTCATCATAGCCATGCCCCGATTTTATAAAGTCAGTAACCCCCGCACCGCTCACCTATGCCACGCCATGCCCCTTGCTGTGCTAAACTAGCTGTTCCCAACTCGTAAAGTATGACATACACATCAATGTGACTTTAGTTGTGGAGAAGTCACTTCCCCATTGCTAGAGTGGCCGATATATCGGCTAGTGTGTACCCTGCTTAAGTTTGAACTTGAAATAACAATATAGGGTTGTTAGTAGCGCTTGGATATCATCTAGAATCTTAAATACACAGCTGTTGCCAAAGAGTATATATAGAAAGCATGCAGATTTTCAGAAGAAAAACAGCCACATATATCATCTGTGCATGTGTATGGGTATCATTTTCAATCTACTGTCCAAAAAAGGAACTCTCAAAGCTCAAACATTTTTTTTTTAAAAACCTTCTTACTACCTTCCTATTCGGAGACAAGGGTTTGCAGAGAGAACAGGTATCACTGTGTCACTACTACACTGATAACTTTTCAGACTATCCACAGCTTATTAGCTGTTTATCAGTGAAACTTTACCCAGGGATTCTGATATAGAATTTAAGCTCTTGTAACATACTGTATACAGGTCAAATGCCTTTTAATTCAGAACTATTTTTTTAAGATATGATACAGGTCTCCTCATACACGTACCCTCAGTACGCCATGCAGCATGAAACATCTGGTGTGAAAGAGCCACACTGAGCGCTGTAGCATCTATTTCACATAAATTTGAACTTTGTGGTGGGATGGATGGTGCAGGTGGTATTGGACAGAAGGCATTGAGCAAGCGAGGGAAGTCCATCTCTCTAAGTATTTCTCACATTGAGGAGTGCAATAAACACATCAGAACCATCTGTTTAACAGTTACTTCATAGAACATACAGCCCTTTCTGCTAATCCATTGATATGTGAATAGCAAGGACTGCTGGTAATGTGAGATGTCCCATTTACTGGAACTCATCACTCATGAACTGCATGGTATTATCAGTAAGTAGCTATGATAAGCAAAGTCTAGTGCAAAAAGTTCCTTTTCAATTTGAACGTAACATGTAAGGTACCTGGAAGCAAAAGTGATGGGTTTGTCACACTGCAGTCAGACAGCACCAAGACCATGCTGGGAGGCATTGGCAGGGTTCACAACAGGAACATGCACAACAAAAAATTCAAGCACCAACATTGAAGTTAGCAGTGGTGCCTCCAGAGGTGGGACTACAGTGCAGTAGATAATTCAAATAGGGGAGCCACACCAACTGCCAGTGAGTCCTGGCTGGTGATGTTTGGCAGTGTTTAGGGTGGCAGTTGGTGTGTCTTCCCTATTTGAATTTTGGACTGCACTGGAGACCCACCTCTGGAGCTGCCACTGGAAGCTAGCATAGCTTTGAGGCAAAAAATAGCAGCAGTGTGGTGGTCTAACCAATACCATGTTGTTGTGTAATATCTAGCAGAGTTGGGCTGTGACCTCACTGTAGTGTGGAAGAAATATTGATTGCAGTTGGACATACCCAAAAAGCACTGCAAACTCAAATTATCTTGTAGGGTAGGCATGTGTTGGATAGTCTGTATCTTCAAAATATCCAGCTTAACACCTTTTGTAGTTAGGAAGTGGACAACATATGGGACATCAGTTACTCCAAAATGACAAATAGAAACTTAGAATTTGATGGCAGAGAAGAATTACATGACTCATCTAGTCCGCCACTTGATCTTAACTGTAAGCTGATTCCATGCATTCTTTGGAGAACTTTGCCTGTTTCTTTAAGCAGTTGGTTACATACAATTGTTTAATTTGAGCCACTAAGATGCACATTTGACCGAAAAAATACACTTGGCACAAGCCAAGTTGTGTGGCACCTGCACACCAAGATTGGCTGTGTGGCACCTGCACACCAAGATTGGCTGTGTGGCACAACTGTGGCAATAGTGTTATTGTAATTATATGGGTTAATTAGTTCGGTGGAGGGGTGTATTTGGTGCAGTGTCTAAGGGCTTAAATCAGGATCCACAGCTTTTCCAATAAATAAAAGAAAAGCGTTTATGGTCATCATAAATAAACAAAACAACAAACAACCTAGCCCCTATTTAGGGCAACTATCTCACTTTTGGAGCCCTTACTATAGGGGAGCAGCTAATCTGCAAACATACAGTCTATTACAAAAGTCTTACACTATGCTTTCTGCAGAGTAACACAGGGGCCAGTCTGATCTTTAACTTGGGGCTGCCACAGCTGCTCTCATATACAGTATCAGTCCTGCTTCCTGCAGGGTAACACAAGCTCTAGTCTGTTTTTTGGCTGGCTGGGCTACCTGCCACAACTTCACAGTTGCAGTATATGATCTTCTCTTTCTCCCACAGGCTGAACCCTGGTCATCTGTCCTGTATCACTGCTTCATTCCTTCCTGGGCTCTGTGCATAAACCAGCCTCTGGTGTGTTCCCACACTCCTTTCCTTCTCTGTGTGAATGGATCCCTCCAGCCACACACAGAATACACTATTAACTAGAGCCATCTCTGGTGATAATGCCACACAACCCCTCACTAGCTCGAAAACCCCTGAGGTGAGTGACATGGGATGAGGCATTCCTATGGTGAAGTCCCTCTTCACTCTGCTCATGAGGGCAATCCACCGAATTTTAGATCATCCAGGCTCTTGTATCTCTGGGGTTCTCATCCTCCAAATTACAGAGTTTATTTTCCTCCTATATTTTTTTTCTCACTTTATGGTACCATTTGTACTTCTTGCTGTCTATATGAAGCACTTGAGATGTATTCTTGGGTATGTTAGGTTTTAAGAATTTGAGGTACTTTTTCTTAAAGTACCATAATTCATTTCACACTTGTCAACCACATCAAAATCAAGCAAGTTCTCTTCCTCAGATTCTTCTAGTTCAGACAAAGAACAGCTTTTAGCTAACTGAACGTTTCTTTTGCTTAACCTCTTAAAGGCACACCCATTGGCCAACTTCAGCTTCTTTAACCTTCAGCCTTGAAGCACAGTATTGGCTACTGTTATGCATCTGGTATCTGGTCAGTCCTTTCTTGCACACTGGTATCTTGTCTTCTTCCAAGGAGCCAAAATTATCCTTAGAGCAACCAGCATCACACTTTTCAGACCTCTTCTTTCTGTCAATAGAATATGTACTGGCACTGTCACTCTCAGATTCCAGACTCTCATGTCCATGTAAGATACTTGAATGTTTACTCCATTGATCCACAAACTTTATCTCATGGCTTTGATGGCTACTTTATCTGTCACTTCAATCCAATATATATTTTGGATTTTTATTGTGCACCAGCTTTTTGGGATTTTAATATATGATGAACAACTCCTACATGTTCCACCATCACAGGTTGAAGTTCACTCTCCACAGAGGTCTTATTTTTAATTTTTATTTTTTTTCAAATTCTGTTTAGCTGGTTTTCTTGTTTTAAGCTTTGTAGTGTGAGACAACTTCACTTCCTCACAGGCAAGTTCCAACCATGGGGGTGATTACGAGTTGTTCGCTCGCTAGCTACTTTTATCAGCATTGCACACGCTAAGCCGCCACCCTCTGGCAGTGTATCTTAGCTTAGCAGAATTGCGAACGAAAGATTAGCAGAATTTCGAATAGAAATTTCTTAGCAGTTTCTGAGTAGCTCCAGACTTACTCAAACATAGCGATCAGTTCAGTCAGTTTCGTTCCTGGTTTGACGTCATACACACGCCCAGCGTTCGGCCAGCCACTCCCCCGTTTCTCCAGACACTCCCGCGTTTTTCCCTGAAACGCCTGCGTTTTTCCGCATACTCCCATAAAACGGCCAGTTTCCGCCCAGAAACACCCACTTCCTGTCAATCACACTACGATCAGCAGAACGATGAAAAAACTTACGCCGTGAGTAAAATACTAAACTTTTGTGCTAATTTACTTGGCGCAGGCGCACTGCGTACACTGCGCATGCGCAGTTTGCGACTAATCGCTCCGTAGCGAAAAAAAATAACGAGCGAACAACTCGGAATGACCCGCCATGTTTCATATCCATGAGTAATCCTCTTCACCAGACCGTCAATATAACTTTCTTTAAGGTTCTGCTTTCCATTGCAAAATGGTGTGGTTGGGTTACATCCATATTACTATGAACACATGGTGATAACAGAGTCTCATCCTTGGAAGCCATCAATATCTCTGTAGACTTCTGTACATCCTGTACCTTTGCCTCACAGGTCATATGATCACTATCTTTATTTATCAGTTCTTTATCACCAACTCTAGACAGTTTTATTACCTTGAGCTGTAGCCGTTTGGGAGAACGTCATATCTCCAGCTATCACTGTAAGCTGAAAGTCACTGCAGGGTATGACATCCATTTTAACAATACCATCTTCTAGGGAATTTCCCAACCTTAAAACTTCAGTCCTTTCTTGCACACTGGTACATTTAATGAGGACATCTCCATTGTCCCACTGCTGCTGACAGACATCAATATTCTGCATCATCTTACTTTGTTCCCACAATTCACTCTTTAGGCGGGATGTATCAACATACATCACCACCCTCGCACCCTATCGCAGTGATGTTGATCGAATATGTACTAACATATGCGATCAATATTGCAATGCGGTGACGGAGGCCCCCCGCGATACCTGTGAGGTGGTGTGTGGGGGGTTGTCGTCACCTCCCCAGGCTCTTCACCTGCTCCCCTGCTGGAAAGCAGGCAGCAGGCTGTCCCCGGTGCCTCCTCCTCCCCCCTGCAGCCAGAAGGACCTCCGGCTGCGTTGCTAGGGGAGGAGGAGATTACCTTCTGGGTACAGGCTTCCTGGAGGGAGGTATGCCGGGGGAGAGGGGGGTCGGCGTCTGTGACAAGGGGCGACAGAGGCGGCGGGTTGCTGCGGCCAGTGGTAAGAAGCCCATAGGCTTCTATAGGGTATCGCCATCCAAAGATGGCAATACCCTGTGCGGCGAAAACGCGGCAGTCGGGTATTTGTACATATGAAAATGCTATTAAAAAAACCCAAAATGGATTTTATTGTATTTTCCCTTTGGTACATCCCGCCCTTTGTCTGCTGTTCATTACATGAGACACTTGGCATTGGTAACATATCATTCTTCATGCCATCCTTTTCAGAATCAACCTGTAATTACTGCTGCTTGTGTTTGTAAACATCTTACACACTAGGTTCAGTGAAGACATCAGATGCCATTTTGGGTCCAGAATCCAATTTCAGAGTGCTATGCAACTTATTTTCCTCGCCAGTTTATCCCACTTCCAAGTGCCATGTTTCCTTAGCTGCAGATAGCTGTTCTTCAAGATGGGCAATTTTTCCAATGGCGATTTTCAACTTGTTCTCAAACTGCAGAAGACTGCTCTCCATATCTTCAAATTCAATGAGTCTAAACTTTTGTACAGCTATTTCAGACTCTGTCACTTTTAATTGCACTGAACCTCCAGTTCTCTGGCATTAATTTCCATTTGGAGATTTTGCCGCTGGTTTTCTGTATTCATCAGACATTTCCCAATGTTCTCACTCTGTCCTTGCAATTTTCCAGTCACGCCATGTACATGGTAAAGTTCTTCATCCAAAGCTTTACTTTGCTCTGCTGCTTTATGCATATCTTCCTCTAGAAATACATTCTTTTCCATCAGACCCTCTGAAACATATTTGGCTGCAGCAAAGTTGGATTGTAGTGTCTGTATTTATTCCTTAAATCTTTATTGAAGATGGAAAATCATCATGTCTTTTTCCTCATGGTCTTTCTTGCACCGAGCGTGAGCCTGCAGCAAATGGAGATATTTCCCCTCTACTCAACAAAGCTTCTCAGCCAGAGAATCTCTCTCTAATTCAAACACTTTAAAATCTCATGTATCTTTACACATTTTCTTAAATTTTCCACAACCTGCTGAAGGGTAGAATACCTTTGGCACAATTTATCCATTTCTTTCTCTTGCTTTGTTTGATAGGTAGAGATAGAGAATTCCAGGGTTAAGGAGCAACACATGCAAAATCTTTGCGATGGGAGTGAGAGAAGTTTGAGGGCTTTGTATGTGAGTGTGAGAAGTTTGATTTGGATTCTGAAGGGGAAGGGGAGCCAGTGTAGAGCTTCTAAGAGATGGATAGCAGATGTAGTATGTTTGGAGAAGAAGATGAGTTGGGCAGCAGCATTAAGGACAGATTGGAGTGGAGAAAGGTGGTTGTCAGGGAGGCCAGATAGGAGTAGATTACAGTAGTCCAATCTGCATATGACCAGTGAGTTAAGGTTTTAGGAGCATTCAGGGTGAGAAAGGGTCTTATTGTGAAAATATGTTTTGAAATGGAAACAGCAGGACTGCGAAAGGTACTGAATGTAGGAGAAGGAGGAGTCAAGGATAACCCCAAGACAGCACACTTGGGGGCTAGAGGAGATAGTTGAGCCTTTAATACATAATTAAATTGTGGGAGGTGAGGTTATGCGGGAGGGTGGGAAGATCATCAGCTCAGTCTTAAGACATATTAAGTTTAAGAAAGCTCTGGGATTTGCACATGCGCAATAGGTAAGTCACCAGCAATCTGGCAAAGGTGCTATGTCTGACACAGAGCCACAGTCTGCTGTGCTGCCAGAAAGCATAGTGCCTGTGCCCGGGTCCTCCCCTCTCTTAAACTGTCAGTATTCCTAAGACTCGCTGGGAGAGATTTACGTGGATAGAGATAAAGTGGAGAGAGCTAAAGTACCAATAAATCAGCTCTTGTCATTTTTCAAACATACGGGGAGATTTATCAAAGCTTGAAGAGCAATAAATTACCAACCAGCTCCTGTCATTTTTCAAACACATCCTATAAAATAAGTTAGGAGCTGATTAATTAGCACTTCATTTCTTTCCACATCATCTCTCACCAAGCTTTGATACAATTTAGACCACAGCCTGCAAAGTGACAGAATCTGATTGGTTGGTACTTTATCTCTCTCCATGCTTTGATAAATGTACTCCTCTGTCTTGGATAAATACGCAGTGATTGCTTTCCAAACCCAGTTATGTAAATTACCACTAATTGATCCATGAGAGGGTCGTTCAATTATCCCCAATAGCCGGCACTCCCAGGGCCAGGAATAATGAAATCCCCGATAAATGCCGTGTTTTAGCTGTTGTGATCACGAAACACGGATCCAGGAGCTTATCGTGGATCCTGTGTGTTTTTGTGCAAAAACGGCCATGAAAAAAAACAGGGGGCAATTGAATTACCTTCGGAATTTTTTTTGCGATAAAACAGGTATCTAATCTTTACCGTGATAACAGTTTGCGGCTAATTGAATTACCTCCAAAGTGTCTCTTCAAGCTTACTATCGATCGGTTGTCAGTAAAAAGATGGTAAAGTAATTTCTTATAGTAGAACACAATTTTCCGGGATTATTTTAACCATGGTGTGGATTAACCAAGCAAATGTAATACTGGATATACCGTATTTATTATATCCAGCCTACTACATATGGAACTGTACATTACTGTAATCTGAACTAGACTGCATGTGTTCACTAATCTGCATGTGCTCATTTCCAGCATGCAGGTGTGCACCTCCGCAAGGTGAAGAATGGATGTGAGAAGAAAAAAGGATGGTTCTGACTCTCTAATACCACTTTTATACTAAAATGACGGGTCGCACTCGGGAGCCGTACACTGGTACTTCCCGGGTGCGACCCGTCAAGAGACCCCTTTCAGACAGCGGTCCCACCTGGCATATGCCGGGTTGGTAATGTCACCACTGACATGTGCAGAGGCAGCACTTGGAGATAAAGTGTTCTCCAAGCACTGCCTCTTCTCTATGCAGTGAACTTGTCTCAGGCCGCATCGACCTGGCTAACCCATTTACACTGCACTGCGACCCAGGTCCTGCCCAGGACCAACCCTGCAAGCTAGCCGGGTTGGATTCCTGGGTAACTGGACCCGTGCTAACCCTTTTACACTGAGCCACTCCCTGGTTATCAGGGCAATAACCTGGGTTTTTAGTGGCGGTGTAAAAGGGGTATAACAAAATTTGGAAGTGCTCCATCAAAGGATGCTATCTGTCAGTCCATTACTGCACTCAAAGAGGAGGCTGGATGGACAGGGCAATTTATGCAGAATAGTTCCATAATTAATTTGTAGCACATGTATGCTGTCTGAAGGACTACCAGAACACAAAGGTTTTTTTTAGAGACTAATGTCATTGCTGCATAATAAGGAACTACAGATCAGCAATATTGCATAAATACATTGATGAAGACAAAAATTTAACAGCTTTCAGAAAAACATGTTTTACTATTTATGGTATGTATGATGCTTGGAATTCAGCGAAAGCAATTACAATACAGTGATGCTGGGGATAGAAATTCTTACAAACCTGTGTTGATAGTATATCCTCTGATGAAAAAATACAGTTTCATCTTCAGAACTGTCCCAGGTGTCAGAGGGTGAAAATATGGATGAAGCTAACATCAATGAATGGGTGATGAGTGACAACGATGAACAAGGCTCTGAACTGGTCACTGAGGAGGAGATTGTGAGAAATGTGCTAATCAGGGTAAAAAGCAGATTTCACTGCAGATGAAAATGAAACAGCAATGGCGAACCCACAACCTTGTATTTCTCATCACAAAGCTTCCCAGCAAGCCAAACTGCTACTGCAAAATCACCATGAACAGAAGTAAATAAGTAGAATTAGAAAGAAGTTAAACCTTTTTTTTTGTAAGTTACAGATTATTTTTATGTCATAAATTACTGTACTGTGGGGGTCATTCCGAGTTGTTCGCTCGGTAAATTTCTTCGCATCGCAGCGATTTTCCGCTTAGTGCGCATGCGCAATGTTCGCACTGCGACTGCGCCAAGTAAATTTGCTATGCAGTTAGGAATTTTACTCACGGTTTTTTCATCGTTCTGGTGATCGTAATGTGATTGACAGGAAGTGGGTGTTTCTGGGCGGAAACTGGCCGTTTTATGGGAGTGTGTGAAAAAATGCTACCGTTTCTGGGAAAAACGCGGGAGTGGCTGGAGAAACGGAGGAGTGTCTGGGCGAACGCTGGGTGTGTTTGTGACGTCAAACCAGGAACGACAAGCACTGAACTGATCGCAGATGCCGAGTAAGTTTGAAGCTACTCAGAAACTGCTAAGAGGTGTGTAATCGCAATTTTGAGAATCTTTCGTTCGCAATTTTAAGAAGCTAAGATTCACTCCCAGTAGGCGGCGGCTTAGCGTGTGCAAAGCTGCTAAAAGCAGCTTGCGAGCGAACAACTCGGAATGACCCCCTGTGTTATTTTTGTTTTAACAGTGGTTTTGATTATCCAAACTTTTTTGTATACTCTATGAAACTTCTATATGAAATGTGTAACTCGGTAAATAGGAAATATAGATACCACTTTTGGTAGAAAATATGGATTGCTTTTCAGAACAACTTTATCCTTGCAGATATTTAGAAAAGGTTCCTTGCACTATAGATCCCTTCTGGCAGAAGTAATTACCGCTGGAAATACTACTCTCAGTACCATTCATTTCAAAGAGATTTCCTGCTTTGTTAGAAATGGAGCACCCATAAGTGCGTTGATCTCAATGTTGAAGTCCCATGGAGCTACAAAGGATCTGATAGATGGGCAAATTCTAATGCATGTTATTGAGCAAGTCAACAGAGGTGACATTGTTCTGTAAGATAATTTATATCCTGTCTGAGATAGTCACATGTAACAAAATACTCCTTTATTTTGTGCATACAACATATCCATCACAGACTGCATAAAGTCTTTCCCCAAAAGTTCTGTAAGTCCAGTTCCCTGAAAAAACACACTGATTACGATGTAAATGTTTTGAATATTTGAATACACCCCTGACTAAAGGACTTTGAGTGCGTGTCTTCCAACTGTCTGGTATCAGTATCATGCTCCATTCTGTTTTCAGTAGGTCTTTCCTCCAACTTTGCAGCCAGAAAACTAAAGTACTGAGGGTGTTCCCAGTTTTGACATGCCTCCTGATGCTGTGTGCATGACATGGTGTGCTCACATGGGCGGCAAACCGTTATTGCGGTTTAAGTGCTCATTTTAGAGGTAGCAGACTGATGTACCTAGGTCAGCCAGCCTGCCTTGGCTTGCAGATGTGTGGCCAGGAAGATAGAGGCAAGATTCCACATAATCGAATTACATTTTCTAGGTGTTTCGTCACTTACTCCATATTCAATACACCCTAGTCTAAGGGGCCCACACCACCCACCCTGCACCCATTGTTTCAATACTCACCTCTCCATAGTCCCATGTTGGTGGCAGAACTTTTTCACAAATCACTGGGAAAATGGTGCGGTGGACATTTTCCCTGCGTTTTGCGCAAGCGCAGTAAGGAGATCTCTGAGAAAATGGCCACCACACCATTTCCCTAGACTTCTGTGCATGCTCAACACAGTCTGTGCCCCTAGTGCTCAGACTTTACTGTACTGCCGGCTAGAGAAGTGGGGGCCCGGACAAGGAGGCCTGCGCATGGGCCTCTTTCTCTGTTAACATGCCCCTGACTTCTTTCATACTTAAAATGTGCTGATCTGCCTAGTCAGAGGCTAGAAAGATAAAGGTAAGGGGAGAAGTCACAGTGTACACTATATTGGGGTGGAGGTATTTATGCCCCTGTCCCTACCTAAGCTAGAAGGCACTTTATCCATTGTAAATGCTGCACTGGAGTTTTGATGGAGAGAACAATTTACCACTTGCCTGGCGTGGTTGCATCTTTCCCTTACAAGGTTGCATCTGTTGTGATCAGTCAGAAATGCCCATTGGATGGCTGCCAGAAGATAATCTTCCAGCAGCCGCCAATCTCAGAGGTACCTCCCAGGACAATTATCGGCAGGGCAATATATCGGTCACCAATGTTCTGGATTAAAATCAATATTTTAAGTTTGTAAAAAAAATAATAATTCTTTTTTTTTTCTTTAATAAAATTGAGATGGTTAATATTAGTATTCTAAACTGAATTTATTCATGAAAAATATTAATTAAATGTTTGTGACATACTTGCATTCTGTCCAGGTACATCCAGGAAATTCCTGAATCTTGTTTTGCACTCCCAGATGGCAGGGAAAGTTGGCAAGTCTATCGGAGATGCCTAGTGGCCGTCCAGGAGGACTGATGACTCGATTTGCTTTTGAATCGCATAATTGAGGCCCCGTCCCAAGTTTACAGTTCCAGAAATCATGGTATTGTATAGAAGGGGGGCAGAGCCACAATAATCGATCAGGGTGCCATGCTCTCTGCACTACCCAGTCAGCTGGCCTTGCCACCTTGCACTGCTGACCACCTCTTTGAAGGGGAAGTGAAAATGTTGACAAGTATGGTCTTTAAACACTTAAGGGCCCTACACACTTGGCGACATTGATGGTAGATATGAATGATATCCTTCAAAAATTAATGATAAATCATTCATATCATCCAGTGTGGATGTTCCAACGATGAACGATGCGCATCCCTGCAGTCGTTCATCTGTGGTCTATTATTTTTTATACATGCAAGCCAATTTGGACGGTATAGATGTAAGGTACTGTCATATCGTCCAAATTGGCCATAGATATCATCCAGTGTGTATGCAAAAATCGTTGGTGACAAATCAAGCAACAATAATATCGTTGGTCATTAAAATCGCCCAGTGTGTAGGGCCCTTTAGCCTTAGGCTTATTTAATAAGATAAATCTTACATGGAAGAGTATATAATTGCACAAAAAAACAACATAATTCAGCAAAAGATGCACAACACACAATAATAGCTTATTATTATTCATTCTCTCAAGTGCTATTTATGTTTCAAAACAATTGCATGCTGCTACGGTTTTTAAAACTGCTAATGTTTGTGACTTACCTTTGTATGAATGTGACTATTAGTATGTTTAGCGCATACACAACTGCAGGCCTCACTCCACTTTGGGGGAAGTGCTCCTAAATAGCACTGCAGGATTTTGCATCCAGATGGAAACGCATGTGAGGAATCAGTAAGAATGTCACTATAGAGTCCTGCCTACATTAAGACTACGTATGGGCTTAGGTGGTTTGGGCACTGCACTGGACTTCTGATTGCAGAGGACTATGTATATGCCTTCACAGAGACCAACAATATGTGACAATCAAAGGATCCCTGCTGGGGATATCTGTTGTACATGTATATGTTGGTGGTGCTCCCAGAGTCAGTAGTACAATTTGTAGCTTAAGAAGAAAAAAGAAAGACACTGTGTTGGGGCACACTTTGTGAATATGAAATATGTTGAAACTTAACTTTTATTAAGGATCAGCACAGACTTTATTATAAAAAACAGTCACCTTAGATGGGGTTGAATGGTGTAGATATTGGGGTTGAAATACCCTCAAGTGACACTAATCATATTTCTAAAGCTAGGTACAAACTGGCAGATTTTTTTTGGCCTGCTCGACAATCGGACGATTTTTCAGGAAATTGTAGACAAAAATATCTGAGCTATACAATTAAAAAATTTGTTTTCAGTTACCAATTTTCTGCCATGTCACACTGCATTTGCATATGTCCGCCCACAAGGTGGATGATGTTACACCGTTAACAGAATTATTTAACCAGTCACTAAATACAGGTGCTATTCCAGAGGACTGGAAAAGAGCAAATGTAGTTCCACTGCACAAAAGTGGAAGCAAGGAAGAAGCAAGTAACTACAGACCAGTAAGCCTTACATCAGTAGTGGGGAAAGTAATGGAAAAACTATTAAAAGAAAGAGTTGTGGAATATCTTAAATCAAACCACTTACAGGATCCAAAACAGCATGGATTTACTGGTGGTAGATCATGCCAAACAAATCTTATTGACTTTTTTGACTCTGTGACAAAAATAATAGATCAAGGGGGAGCTGTAGATGTAGCATATCTAGACTTTAGTAAGGCATTTGACACTGTCCCACATCGCAGACTGCTAAATAAACTTGTAAGCGTGGGGGTGGATTATAAAACAGTTAAATGGATAAGAACCTGGTTGCAGGATAGGAAACAGACAGTTGTAGTTAATGGAGTGCAATCTATGGAGGGAAATGTTACCAGTGGAGTACCCCAGGGATCTGTACTTGGTCCAATTCTCTTTAATATCTTTGTTGGTGACATTGTAGATGGTATTGAAGGGAAGGTATGCCTTTTTGCAGATGATACAAAGATATGCAACAGGGTAGACACACCAGGAGGGGTAAAACAAATGATTGATGACCTACAGTAGGTAGGCTTGAGAAATGGTCAAGAACGTGGCAACTACAGTTTAATGCTAAAAAATGCAAAATCATGCACTTGGGTCTCAAAAACCCAAAGGCTAAATATAGTATCAAGGGTACTATAATGGAAACTACTGAGGAGGAAAGGGATTTAGGAGTCACTATTTCAAGTGACTTGAAGGCAGGAAAGCAATGCAACAAAGCAATGAGAAAGGCAAGTCAGATGCTTGGTTGCATAGGGAGAGGAATCAGTAGTAGGAAAAAAGAAGTGATAATGCCACTGTATAGGTCATTGGTGCGGCCCCATCTGGAATACTGTGTCCATTCTGGAGACCATATCTCCAGAAGGATATAAATACATTAGAGAGTGTACAAAGAAGGGCAACTAAAATGGTGCATGGCCTACATCACAAAACGTACCCGGAAAGGCTAAAAGATCTTAACATGTATAGTTTGGAGGAGAGAAGGGAAAGGGGGGACATGATAGAAACTTTCAAATATATCAAGGATCTTAACAAAGTTCAGGAGGGAAACATTCTTCAAAGGAAGAGAAATATTAGAACTCGAGGACATACACTGAAACTGGAGGGGGGGAGGTTCAGGGGAAATTTAAGGAAAAATTACTTCACAGAAAGGGTAGTGGATAAGTGGAATAGTCTCCCATCAGAGGTGGTAGAGGCTAAGACTGTAGAGCAGTGGTTCTCAAACCCGGTCCTCAGGACCCCACACGGTTCATGTTTTGCAGGTCACCTGTAGATTTTTAAAATGTGACAGTTGGTGATACACAGTGCAGCTGCTGGGTGAAATGGAAAACGTGAACCGTGTGGGGTCCTGAGGACTGAGTTTGAGAACCACTGCTGTAGAGCAATTTAAACATGCTTGGGATAGGCATATGAATATCCTTACAAAGAATTAAGGTTCAAAAAGGGTTGAGATTACCTAAAGGATAAAAAAAAAGGGGCAGACTAGATGGGCCAAGTGGTTCTTATCTGCCGTCAAATTCTATGTTTCTATGTAGTGAGAGGAAAACATAGGAAATTTGGGCAGATTATTGAGAACGCACACACACTGCTCAATATCTGGAGATTGTGGCAGATATTTATGGTCTGAGCCGACTGTTTGGAAAATCGATCGGGTGTGTGCAAGATTGTCCCGAATTATCATCGAAACGCCAACACGATAATTCGTACACACTATACAATATATCAGGCTAATGTACCAAGTATTGGCAAATCGGCCCAATAATTGTACAGTGTGTACGTAGCTTTAGTGTGTAATACCAATTCAAATTCGCCTCAGGTGAAAAATATTAAAATCAGGGCTATATATGATATCTCTGTACATCAGGAGTGTATTATTAGATAAAAAAAAAATAGATTTTTCAGTGATAATATATATATTCCTTGGCGGTGGCTCTCTTGGTACTTTGTAATATTATGCTAACAGAGTTTCTTTTGCTGGTATCATAAAAGATATCTTAAGATTTCAACCCCACATAAGGTGACTGTTTTTTATACTAAAGTCTGTGCTCATCCTTTTTTATGATCAACCTTGATAAAAGTTACGTTTTATCATATTTCATGTTTACAAAGTGTGCCCCAACACAGAGTCTTTCTTTTTTTTTCTTAAACTACATTAAGACTACGCCTCCTCTATTACATTCAATTTTACTCCTAAAATATCCTGTGCATACTCACAGGATATTTAAACCAGAAGTGTTATCATTTTAATGGCATATTCAGAACTCTGCTCCCTGACAAAGACTTAGAATTTGCTAGCACTGCCAAAAGGCACCTGGCATACTCACAAGTTATTAGGGTGATTTTTTTTTCTTTTAGAAGCCTGAAAACTTGTGAATAAAAATAGCAGTGGGAGGACACCAGTAGCACATATCTTGGAGAAGGAGGAATTCAAGGACTCTGAGAGAACAGATCCCCTTTTACATTGTGCATTTGTGAGTAGGGGTCTGTGTGGGTGCCATGCTGGGGAGGGAATGGAGGATACTCATCTCCGTTCCCCTCCGGCGGGCGGCATCTCGCGGCGGGCTTCCGGCACGGAGGGACTTGCATCCGTTAGAATTCAAGTCCCTCCAACCAGATTGCAGCAGTTTGAATGGCGCGCCAAGCACGAGCCAATTGGGGCTCGCGCCTTGGCAGGCAATGAGCAAAGGCCGCAGCAATCCAATCATATAATAGATGCTGTGGAGCGGGAGAGCTCAGTTGGGCGCTGGACGCTGAAGAAAGTAGAGCTCCAGAAGAAGAAAGAAGTGGCTGAAGCGGCGGAGAAGAAGAGGAAGAAAGAACAAGGAGAAGCAGCAGCGGCGGAGCAGAAGGAAGTCCAGTGGCGGAAGAAGACCGACGGAGAGTGCTGCAGAGTTTGGGAAGGAAAAGAGCTAATGAAGCTCCCCGCTGCAGCCTCTCCCACCGAGTCTGGTAGGCGGCCCTGGGCCCTCACCACCTTTCTCTAAATCCTCCCTAGACCACCGGGTCACCAGGCACTAGGCCTGTGAGCACAAACAGGCAATAGGCCTGAGGGGGAAGCTAGGAGTACTGGGCCCCATTTATTTATAAGTAATCTTGACATTAGGCCAAGATTACTCGTCATTGGTTAGGCAGGCATTAGGCCTGTGGGACATTACAGGCACTAGGCCTGAGTATTAGTTAGGAGAGCTGGGCCCTGATTATGTGTAGTGATCTTGGCATTAGGCCAAGATCACTTGTGAACAAGTAGGCGGGCACTAGGCCTGTGGGTGAATACAGGCATTAGGCCTGAGCTCCCAGTAGAGGAGACCCTAGTCATAATTTACAAGTAGGCAGGCCAAAAGGTTTGTGCTGTGATATAAGTGTCAGGTGAGCAAAAAGCCCAAATAATTTCATTTCTGCCCAGCTGGGAATATTTAGGGTCAATAAATCTTCAGCGTGCTTCTCCCTAGGAAACCGGTGCTGGTTACTCCAGCATACTCTCATGGTCTGATCCTGTCACTGCAGGTCAGATAGGGCTGGTGATTGAGTAGACTGTGGAGGAGCGGTCCAGTTCCATACACTCTCCTAATTACAAAGTGAACGACTGTTCACTTTTTGCCCCCCCCCCCCCTTTCCCTCCCAGGTTCTTTAAAGACCCCAGGGTGCTTGCTAGGTGCATTTTATAGGCTGAGCCAGTAATCCCTGGCTCTGTCCACAGGGATTACCAGGGGCATATTCTCCTCCTTAATTTCATTGTTTGGGTCACTGTATGCTCCAGTTTATTGTTCTTGTATTGCATATTGTATTCTAAACGTTATTATTGTATTGTCTGAAGTTATTAATCATTAGCTAGGATTAGTGTCTGTTATTGCCAGCTACTGTTCACCTAACCTTGTGTTATAGCTTTGGCCGCAGGAAAGCCAGTTAGTTCGGCCCCGCAGAGTAAGGGTAGTTTGAGGTTAGCGTAGCTAGGCTGTTTTGTTTTGACCCCATAGGAGCTGTAGAACATCACCGCAAAGTGACAAGAATCGAGGCGAGAGTATCTCTCTGTGTCAGTCTGTCACCTGAGCGCTGATTGCAAGGTCTAGCACACCTCAGCACATGAGTGCTAAATAGGTGAGAGTTGGGTGGCTGAGGCCTTGTGCCAGTGATAATTTTCACCTAATCGGTGAAACCTGCAGCCACCTGGGGGTGCCAACGGCACTCCATCATAGCTTAGCCTCAGCACAGCTTGCGGTTCACAGTCCATTTTCTTTCCCTACAGTCGTCATTACAGTATTCCCATCCTACCAGTGTGAACAAGGTACTTGTCGTTCCGGCTTCCGTGAACTGGTGAGTACCGCCTAAGGGCGTAATCTTTACGCACCCTTACACATTGCTAAATGCTGTCTTCCTAGATTCAGATACACAATAGCTCATATTAAAGATACAGAAGCTATCTTTTATACAGCAAACATAGACCATCATTAATATTAAATCCAGTTTTGTTTTCTTGCAGAGATGTTGTCTTAAATAAATGTGAACACCATTTTCATTGAAATATCATAACACCCAAACATAATAGTACCCCACATGAGTAGGGTTTTTATAGGGACAGTTTATTAGAATTATACAGCATTTAAGGACATACTGAGTGGATGATGAGATAGAGGGGGGAGATTTACTAAGTCTTGGAGAGTGATAAACAGGAGAGAGATAACAGCCAATTAGATCCTGTCATGTTACAGGCTGCGTTTGAAAAATGACTTGAGCCGATTGTTTGGTAGCTTATATCCCTCCACTTTATTACTCTCCAAGGCTAAGTACATCCAGTGGCACCTTGGGCGAGGGGTTCGGGTACTCTTTACCAGCTGCCCCATTAGAGATAGCCTGAGGCACTTGGGTGCTGGGGGAAAGAGGACTGACTATAGCCTTTCTCCACAGCCCAGCACACGGCACATGCAGCTATGTGCTGCACTGGAAAGAGGCAGCTGCAGAAGCAGTGTCTTCTCTCTCCCTGCATGATGTGAGGGAGGTGAACAATTGTACCTGCCACCCTTTTCAGCCGCTGCAGTCGTAGCTGCCCATTGGTCCTCACCCGGCGCCCCCATTTGCCGTCACACAGAAGATTATTTTAAGATTTCCTAAGGAGGGGGGCTGGCCATAGCTTAATGCATTGGCCGCGACCCCTTCCAATACCTGGACCTGGCACTGCTGTTGTTGCCCCTGAATACATCTGCCCCATTGTATCATTTCTTGTTAGCAAAGTTAGCCATATAGTTGGTAATTTTGAAACCTAATTTGCGTGTTTGGGCTCAGATGATCTAATCTACCCAACCAAATAATAATTAGCAGATTAAATCGAGCAAATCTGATATTCTGCTCAGCAACTGACATTCTACCATTAGATTCTACAAGTTGATGCCAAGCTGAGGCAGTGAATGAGCGTAGCCTCTTTCCCTGTGCAGCACCATACCTCCCAACTGTCCCGATTCCAGCAAGACAGTTCCACCTATCAGGCACTGTCCCACCAGTGGGCCACAGTGTCCAGCGGGCAGGGGCAAGGTTGGGGAGGCTTTGATCACGAGTGATCTCTGAATAGATGCTGCGCGCATGGGCACATCATCTAAGCAGTGCAGGGATGTGAGCTTGGGGGCTGCCCAACTGTTGGGGAGTGCTGAGCAGCTCCCCAAACTGATGATAACTGGGGATGTGCCGCAAGGCCACGCCATCCCATCCAAGGCCATGCCCCCACCCAGACGAGGCTGCACCCCTTTTGTTGGGAGGTATGCAGCAAGTAAAAACATCTTACTTTCTTCATCCGTAAAGATAAATGAACTGAGGGAATTAGAAAAATCAAACTGATTTGTGCCCAGAATGGGGTTATGTAACACCCAGGTAATTATGGGTGGAAATGTGTTCTGAGGTGAGTATGTATGTAAGTTGGTAATTTATGTTGGCTATGCTTTCTTTTGACTGGTGGTCTGGATCTCTGTCCTAGGTGCAGGTTCTTACAGTTCTCTACAGAGAGGAATGAATTCACGCCAAGAGTTGTACAAATTATTGTTTTAACAGAGAACGGGTTTATTAACCACTTCCTGGCATGGTCGCATCAGATGCGACCAGTCAGATAGAGAGTGTTTGCAGCAGCAGGGAAGAAAAACTTCCCTCTGCTGCTGCTCTCAGCGGGACCGGAAAGTCATTCTGCCTCCCTGCACACTCCCCCAGTGTTTGCCGTGCTGCCAATCATTGCTGATCGGTCAGCACGGCAGGACCGCCCCTCCAGCGGCTGCAGACAATGGCAGCCACTGGGGAAGTGTAAACAAGTTAATAATGAAAAGCTGATTACATTTACATTCAATTAGCCATTGTTTCTTTTACAATAACTTGCATAAAGAAAATAATAAACAAAATAATAAACAATTGCATTATTCTGTAACTACAGTACTTGTCTCGAAGTCTTCTTTTCAGTAGTGATGAGCGGGTTCGGTTCCTCGGAATCCGAACCCCCCCGAACTTCAGCCATTTTACACGGTTCCGAGGCAGATTCGAATCTTCCCGCCTTGCTCGGTTAACCCGAGTGCGCCCGAACGTCATCATCCCGCTGTCGGATTCTCGCAAGATTCGTATTCTATATTAGGAGCCGCGCGTCGCCGCCATTTTTCACTCGTGCATTGGAAATGATAGTGAGAGGACGTGGCTGGCGTCCTCTCAGTTTTATTCAGGTGGCTGCAAATATCTGTGCTCACTGCTTTATTGTGGGGACTGGGGACCAGCAGTATTATATAGGAGGAGTACAGTGCAGAGTTTTGCTGACCAGTGACCACCAGTATTATACGTTCTCTGCCTGAAAAACGCTCCATATCTGTGCTCAGTGTGCTGCATATATCTGTGCTCACACTGCTTTATTGTGGGGACTGGGGACCAGCAGTATATTATATAGGAGGAGTACAGTGCAGAGTTTTGCTGACCAGTGACCACCAGTATTATACGTTCTCTGCCTGAAAAACGCTCCATATCTGTGCTCAGTGTGCTGCATATATCTGTGCTCACACTGCTTTATTGTGGGGACTGGGGACCACCAATATTATATAGGAGGAGTACAGTGCAGAGTTTTGCTGACCAGTGACCACCAGTATTATACGTTCTCTGCCTGAAAAACGCTCCATATCTGTGCTCAGTGTGCTGCATATATCTGTGCTCATACTGCTTTATTGTGGGGACTGGGGACCACCAGTATTATACAGGAGGAGTACAGTGCTGAGTTTTGCTGACCAGTGACCACCAGTATTATACGTTCTCTGCCTGAAAAACGCTCCTTATCTGTGCTCAGTGTGCTGCATATATCTGTGCTCACACTACTTTATTGTGGGGACTGGGGACCACCAGTATTATATAGGAGGAGTACAGTGCAGAGTTTTGCTGACCAGTGACCACCAGTATTATACGTTCTCTGCCTAAAAAACGCTCCATATCTGTGCTCAGTGTGCTGCATATATCTGTGCTCACACTGCTTTATTGTGGGGACTGGGGACCACCAGTATTATATAGGAGGAGTACAGTGCAGAGTTTTGCTGACCAGTGAACACCAGTATTATACGTTCTCTGCCTGAAAAACGCTCCATATCTGTGCTTAGTGTGCTGCATATATCTGTGCTCACACTGCTTTATTGTGGGGACTGGGGACCACCAGTATTACAGATGTAGCCACCTTTATCTTGACTGATTCTCCGCCAAGACGGACGTTTAGTCACGCTAAGGCGATAGCTGAGTTTAATCACAGGCAGGCGCGTTGAGGCGATTCTAGATACTCAGCATGCATTACACATCTCCACCACTGGGTGGCTAATGCTCCACTAATCCAGTACTTTCGATCGTACAGTATAGTGGCGGATTGATCTACAGCTCTGGCAATTGGTCAGTGATGACTGTAATGTTAATACTGTAGGCGTAACGGGAGGCGGCGGAAAAAGATGGTGACCTACACTGTACTTTTAAAATACATGTACAGTACATGAGCTTCTGAGTTAACTAAGGCATAATGGGAATGGTGGGCTAGCGGGAGGCGGTGGAAAATACCGTGCTTTACAAATGCGAGCGTCTGAGTCCCCTAAGGCATAAACCAACACCAATGGGGAGGGGGCCGGGCGCTGTTTGCTGTACTTTTACACATGAAATTGGGAATCTCTTATGAGGCGTTGTGGGCTAGCGATGAAGGCTCCCACGCTGGGGGTCCAGGGTTCGAGACCTGATGTGCCTTTTTTTTTTTAATTGTAATAATATACTGTATTATTTTATTTTCATTGTAAGACAGTCAATGGAAAGGTGCACACAAGTTACATATAAATCAGAGTACATCTGCAGGAGCGATTCTTTACGCTAAATGCAACTACACAGCGGCAATGAGTAGAAATGAGTGTATTCTGACGCAACGAATTGAGCAAAACAGTACAGTAGATCTTCGGCGTTTGTGTATTGCACAGGACCTGAATTCCCTCCCTGTCTACTGCATGATCTGTGCAAGCTCCCAGGGGGGAATGGCGATGGTGGTAGGGGGAGACGATGGAAAATACCTTGCCTTTGAAATGCAATTATATGAGCGTCCGAGTCCCCTACGGCATAAACCAACACCAATGGGAAGGAAGTGCCAACCTTTTTTTTTTTATGTGTTCCCGTGACATTCATTTTAATATTTTTTTCTCTCTCTAATACATCCAATGGAAGGATGCACACAAGTTTCACATAAATCAGAGTAGATCTGCAGGAGCGATTCTTTACGCTAAATGCATCTACACAGCGGTAATGAGTAGAAATGAGTGTATTCTGAGTGAGCAAAACAGTACTGTAGATCTTCGGCGTTTGTGTATTGCACAGGACCTGAATTCCCTCCCTGTCCACTGCATGATCTGTGCAGGCTCCCAGGGGGGAAGGGCGATGGGCTAGCAGGAGGCGGTGGAAAATACCATGCTTTACAAATGCGAGCGTCTGAGTCCCCTAAGGCATAAACCAACACCAAGTGCCAACCTTTTTTTTTTATGTGTTCCGTAAACAAGCACAAACAGATAATTGGTACCCTAATAGAACATACTGTACAGAGACACTAAGTACGGTGATTTGGCATCCGGTAAAACAGCTGTTCATGCTAATTAGTACACTAGTAGAACATACTGTACAGAGATACTAAAGATGGTGATTTGGCATCTAGGAACTTTCAGAGGAGCTTTTATCTCTCTCCATTATACATAGAAAGATTAAACTTGCAACTGTACGTTACAAGCTGTTTGTGCTAATTAATACACTAGTAGAACATAGAGTACAGAGATACTAAAGACGGTAATTTGGCACCCAGGAACTTAGGGAGGAGCTTTTATCTCTCTCCATTATACTTAGAAAGGTTACAATGGAGAGAGATTAAAGCTCCTCCCTAAGTTCCTGGATGCCAAATCACTGTCCTTAGTATCTCTGTACAGTATGTTCTACTAGTGTACTAATTAGCACAAACAGCTTGTAACGTACAGTGGCAAGTGTAATTTTTCTAAGTATAATGGAGAGAGATAAAAACTCCTCCCTATGTTCCTGGATGTCAAATTACCATGCTTAGCATTTCTGTACAGTATTTCCTATATAGCCAGAAACCCTGCATCCTGTGCAAGTTAGGCGGACAACTGGAGGGGACCCGAAACACGGTTGCTTCCCGTTTCCCTTCCCAGTGTCACATAAACTAGTGGTTGGTCTGCCCCGAAAGCCAAGAGTCTCCTCTTTTGTATGGTACCAGTCCTGAGTCTCTGGCACACCCAGAACCAGAGATATCAGTACGCAAAGTGGACCCATTTTCCCATAGACTATAATGGGACCGTTAATTCAGACCCACCATGGGTTCCGACGCTTGCCATGAGCCTTGTGGGGGTCACAGAAACTTGGGGTTGGTACCCTCCAGTAGCTAATTGTCTCCCCTTCCATACCAACCTAGTGATGAAGGCTCCCACCTCCCACGCTGAGAGTCACAAAGTGCCAACCTTTTTTTTTATATGTTCCCGTGACATTCACTTTATTATTATTTTTTCTTTGTTGTACATTCAATGAAAGGGTGCACACAGGTTTCACATAAATCAAAGTAAATCTGCAGCAGTGATTCATTCCGCTATATACAAATGCACAGCGGTAATGAGTTTAAATTAGTGTATTCCGACGCAACTAACTGAGCAACACAGTACTGTAGATCGTCTGCATTTGTGTATTGTACCTGACCTGAACTCCCTCCCTGTCCACTGCATGACCTGTGCAGGCTCCCAGGGGGGAAGGGCGATGGGGGTAGGGAGAGGAGGTGGAAAAGACTGTGCTTTTGAAATACAAGTATTAGCGTCCGAGTCCCCTAAGGCATAAACCAACACCAATGGGAAGGACGTGCCAACCTTTTTTTAATGTGTTCCTGTAACATTCACTTTATTATTATTTTTTTTCTTTGTTATACATTCAATGGAAGGGTGCACACAGGATTCACATAAATCAGAGTGGGCGGGGGATTTTCCTACATACAGTAGTATACTGTTGCACATGTCTTGTAACCTGATCAGAACTCCCTCCCTGTCTACTGCATGTACTTTGCAGGTTCCCAGGGGGAAAGGGGAAAGTGGGATGGGGGTAGGGTGAGGCAGTGGAAAATACCGTGTTCAAAGAAAAGGCATAATCAAAACCATGGGGAACTTTGCGGTGTATCATTATGTGCAAAGACCTCACTTATCCCTATCACCCCTGTGTATTTTAGCTAGGGGATTCTGACGCTCCTTCAGCATTGCCCAGTGACCTACCCAATCTGTGCTGTTACTTGCTCCATAGCTGAGGGCCTCCATTGGGCGAGGAGTCACAGGCGGTAGCCATTTCAATTGAGTCTGCCCTGCTACAGAATTGTATGTGTACCGTATGGTGCATAGAACCTTAACAGTACAACTGCTCCTGCATCTTTGCCCTGGTTTATGTGAATAACTCCCTCCCTGTCTACTGCATGTCCTGGGAAGGATCCCAGGGAAGAAGGGCGATGGGCTAGCGGGAGGCGGTGGAAAATACTGTGCTTTTGAAATGCAAGTACTGTACGAGTCCAAGTCCCCATTATGTTCTTCTAGTGTACTAATTAGCACGAACAGCTTGTAACGTACAGTGGCAAGTTTAATCTTTCTATGTATAATGGAGAGATAAAAGCTCCTCAGTAAGTTCCTGGATGCCAAGTCACCGTCCTTAGTATCTCTGTACAGTATGTTCTACTAGTGCACTAATTAGCACGAACAGCTTTTAACTGGATGCCAAATCACCGTACTTAGTATCTCTGTACAGTATGTTCTATTAGGGTACTAATTAGCACGAACAGCTTGTAACGTACAGCGGCAAGTTTAATCTTTCTATGTATAATGGAGAGAGATAAAAGCACCTCAGTAAGTTCCTGGATGCCAAATCACCGTCCTTAGTATGTCTGTATAGTATTTTCTGTTAGGGTACTAATTAGCACGAACAGCTAATTAGTACCCTAATAGAACATACTGTACAGAGATACTAAGGACGGTGATTTGGCATCCAGGAACTTAGGGAGGAACTTTTATCTCTCTCCATTATACATAGAAAGAATAAACTTGCCGCTCTATGTTACAAGCTGTTCGTGCTAATTAGTACCCTAATAGAACATACTGTACAGAGATACTAAGTATGGTGATTTGGCAACCAGGAACTTAGGGAGGAGCTTTTATCTCTCTGTATTATACATAGAAAGGTTAAACTTGCCACTGTACGTTACAAGCTGTTCGTGCTAATTAGTACACTAGTAGAACATACTGTACAGAGATACTAAGTACAGTAATTTGGCATCCAGGAACTTAGGGAGGGGCTTTTATCTCTCTCCATTGTAATCTTTCTAAGCATAATGGAGAGAGATAAAAGCTCCTCCCTAAGTTTGTGGATGCCAAATCACTGTCCGTAGTATCTCTGTACAGCATGTTCTTCTAGTGTACTAATTAGCACGAGCAGCTTGTAACGTACAGTGGCAGGTTTGATCTGTCTATGTATAATGTAGAGAGATAAAAGCTCCTCCGTAAATTCCTGGCTGCCAAATCACCGTCTTTAGTATCTCTGTACAGTATGTTATACTAGTGTACAAATTAACACAAACAGGTTGTAACGTACAGTGGCAAGTTTAATCTTTCTATGTATAATGAAGAGATAAAAGCTCCTCTGTAAGTTACTAGATACCAAATCACCATCCTTAGTATCTCTGTACAGTATGTTCTACTAGTGTACTAATTAGCACGAATAGCTTGTAACGTACAGCGGCAAGTTTAATCTTTCTATGTATAATGGAGAGAGATAAAAGCTCCTCAGTAAGTTCCTGGATGCCAAATCACCGTCCTTAGTATGTCTGTATAGTATTTTCTGTTAGGGTACTAATTAGCACGAACAGCTAATTAGTGCCCTAATAGAACCTACTGTACAGAGATACTAAGGACGGTGATTTGGCATCCAGGAGCTTAGGGAGGAGCTTTTATCTCTCTCCATTATACATAGAAAGAATAAACTTGCCGCTCTACGTTACAAGCTGTTCGTGCTAATTAGTACCCTAATAGAACATACTGTACAGAGATACTAAGTACGGTGATTTGGCATACGGTAAAACAGCTGTTCATGCTAATTAGTACACTAGTAGAACATACTGTACAGAGATACTAAGGATGGTGATTTGGCATCTGGGAACTTCCAGAGGAGCTTCTATCTCTCTCCATTTTACATAGAAAGATTAAACTTGCCACTGTGCGTTACAAGCTGTCCGTGCTAATTAGTACCCTAATAGAAAATACTATACAGAGATACTAAGGACAGTGATTTGGCAACCATGAACTTAGGGAGGAGCTTTTATCTCTCTGTATTATACATAGAAAGGTTAAACTTGCCACTGTACGTTACAAGCTGTTCGTGCTAATTAGTACACTAGTAGAACATACTGTACAGAGATACTAAGTACAGTAATTTGGCATCCAGGAACTTAGGGAGGAGCTTTTATCTCTCTCCATTGTAATCTTTCTAAGTATAAAAGCTCCTCCCTAAGTTTGTGGATGCCAAATCACTGTCCGTAGTATCTCTGTACAGCATGTTCTAACTTGTAACGTATAGTGGCAGGTTTGATCTTTCTATGTATAATGTAGAGAGATAAAAGCTCCTCCGTAAATTCCTGGCTGCCAAATCACCGTCTTTAGTATCTCTGTACAGTATGTTATACTAGTGTACAAATTAACACAAACAGGTTGTAACGTACAGTGGCAAGTTTAATCTTTCTATGTATAATGGAGAGATAAAAGCTCCTCTGTAAGTTACTAGATACCAAATCACCATCCTTAGTATCTCTGTACAGTATGTTCTACTAGTATACTAATTAGCATGAACAGCTTGTAACGTACAGCTTCAAGTTTAATCTTTCTATGTATAATGGAGAGAGATAAAAGCTCCTCAGTAAGTTCCTGGATGCCAAATCACCGTACTTAGTATCTCTGTACAGTATGTTCTATTAGGGTACTAATTAGCTGTTTGTGCTAATTAGTACCCTAATAGAAAATACTATGCAGAGATACTAAGGATGGTGATTTGGCAACCAGGAACTTAGGGAGGAGCTTTTATCTCTCTATATTATACATAGAAAGATTAAAATTGCCACTGTACGTTACAAGCTGTTCGTGCTAATTAGTACAGTAGTAGAACATACTGTACATAGATACTAAGTACAGTGATTTGGCATCAAGGAACTTAGGGAGGAGCTTTTATCTCTCTCCATTGTAATCTTTCTAAGTATAATGGAGAGAGATAAAAGCTCCTCCCTAAGTTCGTGAAAGCCAAATCACTGTCCGTAGTATCTCTGTACAGCATGTTCTTCTAGTGTACTAATTAGCACGAGCAGCTTGTAACATACAGTGGCAGGTTTGATCTTTCTATGTATAATGTAGAGAGATAATAGCTCCTCCATAAGTTCCTGGTTGCCAAATCACCATCTTTAGTATCTCTGTATAGTATTTTCTATTAGGGTACTAGTTAGCACGAACAGCTAATTAGTACCCTAATAGAACATACTGTACAGAGATACTAAGTACGGTGATTTGGCATCCAGGAACTTACTGAGGAGCTTTTTCTCTCGCCATTATACATAGAAAGATTAAACCTGCCATGTACGTTACAAGCTGTTCGTGCTAATTAGTACCCTAATAGGACATACTGTACAGAGATACTAAGTGCGGTGATTTGGCATTCCGTTAATAGCTGTTTGTGCTAATTAGTACACTAGTAGAACATACTGTACAGAGATACTAAGGACGGTGATTTGGCATCTAGGAACTTACAGAGGAGCTTTTATCTCTCTCCATTATACATAGAAATATTAAACTTGCCACTGTACGTTACAAGCTGTTCATGCTAATTAGTACACTAGTAGAACATAGAATACAGAGATACTAAAGACTGTAATTTGGCACCCAGGAACTTAGGGAGGAGCTTTTATCTCTCTCCATTATACTTAGAAAGATTACAATGGAGAGAGATTAAAGCTCCTCCCTAAGTTCGTGGATGCCAAATCACTGTCCTCAGTATCTCTGTACAGTATGTTCTACTAGTGTACTAATTAGCACGAACAGCTTGTAACGTACAGTGGCAAGTGTAATTTTTCTAAGTATAATGGAGAGAGATAAAAACTCCTCCCTATGTTCCTGGATGTCAAATTACCATGCTTAGCATTTCTGTACAGTATTTCCTATCTAGCCAGAAACCCTGCATCCTGTGCAAGCTAGGCGGACAACTGGAGGGGACCTGAAACACGGTTGCTTCCCGTTTCCCTTCCCAGTGTCACATAAACTAGTGGTTGGTCTGCCCCGAAAGCCAAGAGTCTCCTCTTTTGTATGGTACCAGTCCTGAGTTTCTAGGACACCCAGAACCAGAGATATCAGTACGCAAAGTGGACCCATTTTCCCATAGACTATAATGGGCCGTTAATTCAGACCCACCATGGGTTCCGCCGCTTGCCATAAGCCTTGTGGGGGTCACAGAAACTTGGGGTTGGTACCCTCCGGTAGCTAATTGTCTCCCCTTCCATACCAACCTAGCGATGAAGGCTCCCACCTCCCACGCTGAGAGTCCCAAAGTGCCAACCTTTTTTTTTTCTATGTTCCCGTGACATTCACTTTATTATTATTTTTTCTTTGTTATACATTCAATGAAAAGGTGCACACAGGTTTCACATAATTCAGAGTAAGTGGGGGATTTTCCTACATACAGTAGTATACTGTTGCACATGTCTTGTAACTTGATCGGAACTCCCTCCCTGTCTACTGCATGTACTTTGCAGGCTCCCAGGGGGGAAGGGGAAAGTGGGATGTGGGTAGGGCGAGGCAGTGGAAAATACCGTGTTCAAAGAAAAGGCATAATCAAAACCATGGGGAACTTTGCGGTGTATCATTATGTGCATTGACCTCGCTTATCCCTATCACCCCTGTGTATTTTAGCTAGGGGATTCTGACGCTCCTTCAGCATTGCTTCAAATCTTTGCTGTTACTTGCTCCATAGCCGAGTGCCTCCATGGAGCTAGGAGTCACAGGCGGTAGCCATTTCAATTGAGTTTGCCCTGCTATAGAATTGTATGTGTACCGTACAGTGCATAGAACCTTGACAGTAGAAACTCTCCTGCAGCTTTGCCCTGCTTTATGTAAAACTTGTGTTTTGTTAGTTTGCCATGCGATCGAGCCCGGTGTAACGTAATGTGCATAGACCTCACTTATCTCTTTCGCCCCTGTGTTTTTTGGCTAGGGGATTGTGACGCTCATTCAGTATTGCACCGTAGCCTGCAAAACTTATACCATCTCTCACTCCATATCTGAGCGCTGCCTGCCACATGGTGGGGGTTCAGGGGCAGTGGCCATTTTGCCAGTGTGCTATGCGATCGAGTCCGGTGTACCGTAATGTGCATAGACCTCACTTATTCCTATCGCCCCTGTGTATTTTAGCTAGGGGATTGTGATGCTCCTTCAGCATTGCCCCATAGCCTGCAAAATCTGCACTGCTACTTGCTCTGTAGCCTAGGGCCTCCATGGGGCAAGGAGTCATAGGTGGTAGCCATTTCTATTGAGTCTACCCTGCTACAGAATTGTATGTGTACTGTACGGAGCATAGAACCTCAACAGTAGAATCACTCCTGCAGCTTTGCCCTGGTTTATGTGAATAAAAATAATAATAAGGTGTCTGGAAAAAACTAACATGCATTCGTACTTTAGGAATCGAACCCGGGACTAGGAGTATAGGAAGCGGAACACTTCACCACTTCGCCGCAGACAGATGAATAAATCCATTGGTTTTGATTATGCTGTAATGGCTACGGGATTAGGACGCTAACATACTGTACAAAATTCCTAATCTCAAGAGGCAATAGTGAACTTCTAACACGTCAATTTGCGACAGTATACACTACTGGTTTTATGTTGTTTTGTCTGCGGGACTTGGACGCTCACATATTCATAAAGTACTGTAGATGGATCATATACTGTATGCTGTACTATTTGCATCTGTACCATATATACTGTATTAAATAACGCAGCGTAATGAGTATTTACTGTATTAAATAATGCAGCGTAATAAGTATTTACTGTATGCAGTGTAATGAGACGCCTTACAAAAGTAGTCCTTATTATATATTTCAGTATTGTATTTTATGGGAGACCACACGCATGCGCAGTGGTGATTGTAAAAAGCGACATCTGGTGGATGATCACAGGTATTACATGTAAAGGTAACGCCAAACGCTCTCCGTGCGATTAGGTACGCCTCTCTGTGACTAGGCGCGCCTCCTTACACCTTGGGACGCTGCGTATGCTCGATCGGGACAAACGCCTCAGCCAGTCAAGATAAAGGTGGCTACATCTGTATATAAGAGGAGTACAGTGCAGAGTTTTGCTGACCAGTGACCACCAATATTATACTTTCTCTGCCTGAAAAACGCTCCATATCTGTGCTCAGTGTGCTGCATATATCTGAGCTCACACTGCTTTATTGTGGGGACTGGGGACCACCAGTATTATATAGGAGGAGTACAATGCAGAGTTTTGCTGACCAGTGACCACCAGTATTATACGTTCTCTGCCTGAAAAACGCTCCATATCTGTGCTCAGTGTGCTGCATATATCTGTGCTCACACTGCTTTATTGTGGGGACTGGGGACCACCAGTATTATATAGGAGGAGTACATTGCAGAGTTTTGCTGACCAGTGACCACCAGTATTATACGTTCTCTGCCTGAAAAACGCTCCATATCTGTGCTCAGTGTGCTGCATATATCTGTGCTCACACTGCTTTATTGTGGGGACTGGGGACCACCAGTATTATATAGGAGGAGTACAGTGCAGAGTTTTGCTGACCAGTGACCACCAGTATTATACGTTCTCTGCCTGAAAAACGCTCCATATCTGTGCTCAGTGTGCTGCATATATCTGTGCTCACACTGCTTTATTGTGGGGACTGGGGATCACCAATATTATATAGGAGGAGTACAGTGCAGAGTTTTGCTGACCAGTGACCACCAGTATTATACGTTCTCTGCCTGAAAAACGCTCCATATCTGTGCTCAGTGTGCTGCATATATCTGTGCTCACACTGCTTTATTGTGGGGACTGGGGACCAGCAGTATTATATAGGAGGAGTACAGTGCAGAGTTTTGCTGACCAGTGACCACCAGTATTATACGTTCTCTGCCTGAAAAATGCTCCATATTTGTGCTCAGTGTGCTGCATATATCTGTGCTCACACTGCTTTATTGTGGGGACTGGGGACCACCAGTATTATATAGGAGGAGTACAGTGCAGAGTTTTGCTGATCAGTGACCACCAGTATTATACGTTCTCTGCCTGAAAAACGCTCCATATCTGTGCTCAGTGTGCTGCATATATCTGTGCTCACACTGCTTTATTGTGGGGACTGGGGACCACCAGTATTATATAGGAGGAGTACAGTGCAGAGTTTTGCTGACCAGTGACCACCAGTATTATATGTTCTCTGCCTGAAAAACGCTCCATATCTGTGCTCAGTGTGCTGCATCTATCTGTGCTCACACTGCTTTATTGTGGGGACTGGGGACCACCAGTATTATATAGGAGGAGTACAGTGCATAGTTTTGCTGACCAGTGACCACCAGTATTATACGTTCTCTGCCTGAAAAACGCTCCATATCTGTGCTGCATTGTAGTATATAGTAGGAGTACAGTGCATAATTTTGCTGACCACCAGTATATAATATATAGCAGTACGGTACAGAAGGCCACTGCTCTACCTACCTCTGTGTCGTCAATTATACTATCCATCCATACCTGTGGTGCATTTCAGTTTTGCACAGTTTGCTGACCACCAGTATATAATATATAGCAGTACGGTACAGTAGGCCACTGCTCTACCTACCTCTGTGTCGTCAAGTATACTATCCATCCATACCTGTGGTGCATTTCAGTTTTGCACAGTTTGCTGACCACCAGTATATAATATATAGCAGTACGGTACAGAAGGCCACTGCTCTACCTACCTCTGTGTCGTCAAGTATACTATCCATCCATACCTGTGGTGCATTTCAGTTGTGCGCAGTATATATAGTAGTAGGCCATTGCTATTGATACTGGCATATAATTCCACACATTAAAAAATGGAGAACAAAAATGTGGAGGGTAAAATAGGGAAAGATCAAGATCCACTTTCACCTCTTGCTGAAGCTGCTGCCACTAGTCATGGCCGAGACGATGAAATGCCATCAACGTCGTCTGCCAAGGCCGATGCACAATGTCATAGTAGAGAGCATGTAAAATCCAAAAAAATAAAGCTCGGTTAAATGACCCAAAAATCTAAATCAAAATTGTCTGAGGAGAAGTGTAAACTTGCCAATGTGCCATTTACGACACGGAGTGGCAAGGAACGGCTGAGGCCCTGGCCTATGTTCAAGGCTAGTGGTTCAGCTTCACCTGAGGATGGAAGCACTCATCCTCCTGCTAGAAAACTTATACGAGTTAAGATGGCAAAAGCACAGCAAAGAACTGTGCGTTCTTCTTAATCACAAATCCCCAAGGAGAGTCCAATTGTGTCGGTTCCGATGCCTGACCTTCCCAACACTGGACGGGAAGAGGTTGCGCCTTCCACCATTTGCACGCCCCCTGCAAGTGCTGGAAGGAGCACCCGCAGTCCAGTTCCTGATAGTCAAATTGAAGATGCCACTGCTGAAGTACACCAGGATGAGGATATGGGTGTTGCTGGCGCTGGGGAGGAAATTGACAAGTAGGATTCTGATAGTGAGGTGGTTTGTTTAAGTCAGGCACCCGGGGAGACACCTGTTGTCCGTGGGACGAATATGGCCATTGACATGCCTGGTCAAAATACCAAAAAAAAAATCACCTCTTCGGTGTGGAATTATTTCAACAGAAATGCGGACAACTGGTGTCAAGCCGTGTGTTGCCTTTGTCAAGCTGTAATAAGTAGGGGTAAGGACGTTAACAACCTAGGAACATCCTCCCTTATACATCACCTGGAGCACATTCATCAGAAGTCATTGACAAGTTCAAAAACTTTGAGTGACAGTGGAAGCAGTCCACTGACAACTAAATCCCTTCTTCCTCTTGTACCTAAGCTCCCGTTGCAAACCACACCACCAACTCCCTCAGTGTCAATTTCCTCCTTAGACAGGAACGCCAATAGTCCTGCAGGCCATGTCACTGGCAAGTCTGACGAGTCCTCTCCTGCCTGGGATTCCTCCGATGGATCCTTGAGTGTAACACCAACTGCTGCTGGCGCTGCTGTCACGATCAGGTGAACAAGCTCCTCCCAGCGAAACGCGCGTCACTTCCGGTCCGGCGCCCGACTTCCGGGACCTCCGTAACGGAGCTACGGCGTACGGACTCCTCTCCAGCACAATCGTGGCAGGTATTCAACACCGCTCCCTGCAGCATTGAACAGCTCTCCCAACAGGTCTGTTATCCCCAGCACTTCATAACGATAGCGGGGATAAGTTCATCTCACTCTGTGCATGCCGCACAGACAGAGATTGTTTTTCAAGCACTAGCTCCTACTTCCGGTCCGGCGCCCGACTTCCGGGACCTCCGTAACGGAGCTCCGGCGGACTGACTCCTCTCCAGCACATTCGTGACAGGTATTCAACACTGCTCCCTGCAGCATTGAACAGCTCTCCCAACAGGTCTCTCATCCCCAGCACTTCATAACGGTAGCGGGGATTAGTGCATCTCACTCTGTGCATTCCGCACAGACAGAGATTGTTGTTGTTTTTTCAGCATTAGCTCCTTTAGCAACAACACTTGCCTGTCTTCTCCCTTGCTCATTGCACATATTTACAAATAAATCCTTGTGTATTTAAACCATTACAAGTGTTTATCAGTGCACCAATTAATTAATTATCTTTTTGAATACAGCAATTGCTATACTAGGAGTGTATTGTACTACAAGTATTCCAGTTTTGGGAGAGGTTGCCCTATCTACTATATTAAATGCTTTTTTGCATACTGTCTGTCCTTATCAATTGTGATAAATATTAATATATAAAGTGTATTTTCTTGTAAGAGACAGACAGGCGTACATTTAAACAAATATTGTGCTGGTTTTGATGTGAAATTGAATGTCCTCCAATGTCTTAAAGAAACAGCATATGGTATTTTTTGCAATCTACTTGGTAATCTATTCTGTATGGGTTATTGGTTATATATTTTCACCACACCCACCAAAGCATAATCCGTATTAGGCAGAAATTTTGTGTCTATGCTAGACCTTCAACTGTGTCATCACGAACCTGAGGTACCTTAACTATCAGGGTACATTATCACTCTTAATGGTATTATCATAAATGGTTCAGATACTTATTACACTCTTGCCTAAGTGATATTCGTTTTGCAACTAATTTCTATTTCCCTGCTTCTCCGTGTAAGCACTCTTGGATTCGCAATTTTGTCATTATTTATTCAAGAATCCTTTTTGTGCATTTCCTCATGCTGGTGGGTGTCGACCTGAATTTCTACAGTCACACCATGCTGGACATGCCCGATCTCGTCTGATCTTGGAAGCCAAGCATCATTGGGCCTGGTTAGTACCAGAAAGGGTGACCCTCTGGGAATACTGGGTACTGTAGCATCAAGGAATTCACCCTCCGGTGATGTACTCAGGAATAATCAGTAACCCACATTCCTTCCAATTATTGCAGTATATATACCTACGCTGACCTTCATAGAAGGAGTCCGGAGTTGCAAAAGCCGGGTTTCTTGTTTCTCTCTTATGAATGCACTTATGCATAACAATTCATAAGTTGATAGAGAAAACAGGAGACTTCAAACTTTCGCTTTGATTCACATTAAATATCTCACTTAAAACACAGTGGGCGTGCAGACAAATTTTCTGCCACCTACCCCACAACAAGTGAGTAACATATCGTCATATTGTTATTTAATACTTTTTTTAATACTGTTGCGGTAATACACAGCAACATTTTAGTCTGTTCAGAATAAAAAAAGTTAAGTTTTATCTTTACACCATCACATATTCTATTCATATCTGTAAGTCTATTTATACAAAGTGTGCCCCAGAGAGACACTAAAACAGTCTTCCTTTTTGCTTCTCTGCAAAAAAACCCCCACAACAGTTTACTCTGAACCAATGTCCGGGAGCACCGCCAACTCTGTTCTACCGCAAAAGCCTAGCAGGCAAAGTCGGTAGCTTTACGTTGGTTATTATTCAGTCATCTATGGTATAAAAATTTGTTTCATATTGATTCACAATCTGGTCCTGTGCAGATTCCAAAAAACCCCATTCATTACTACGTCACCTGGACCGCATTCATCAGAAGTCAGTGACAAGTTCAAAAACTTTGGATGACAGCGGAAGCAGTCCACTGACCACTAAATCCCTTCCTCTTGTAACCAAGCTCCTGCAACCCACACCACCAACTCCCTCAGTGTCAATTTCCTCCTTAGACAGGAAAGCCAATAGTCCTGCAGGCCATGTCACTGTCAAGTCTGACGAGTCCTCTCCTGCCTGGGATTCCACTGATGCATCCTTGAGTGTAATGCCTACTGCTGCTGGCGCTGCTGTTGTTGCTGCTGGGAGTCGATCGTCATCCCAGAGGGGAAGTCGGAAGACCACTTGTACTACTTCCAGTAAGCAATTGACTGTCCAACAGTCCTTTGCGAGGAAGATGAAATATCACAGCAGTCATCCTGCTGCAAAGCGGATAACTCAGGCCTTGGCAGCCTGGGCGGTGAGAAACGTGTGTCCGGTATCCACCGTTAATTCACAGGCAACTAGAGACTTGATTGAGGTACTGTGTCCCCGGTACCAAATACAATCTAGGTTCCATTTCTCTAGGCAGGCGATACCGAAAATGTACACAGACGTCAGAAAAAGAGTCACCAGTGTCCTAAAAAATGCAGTTGTACCCAATGTCCACTTAACTACGGACATGTGGACAAGTGGAGCAGGGGCAGACTCAGGACTATATGACTGTGACAGCCCACTGGGTAGTTGTATTGCCTCCCGCACCAAGAACAGCAGCGGCGGCACCAGTAGCAGCATCTTGCAAACGCCAACTCATTCCTAGGCAGGCTACGCTTTGTATCACCGCTTTCCAGGCACACAGCTGACAACCTCTTACGGAAACTGAGGAACATAATCGCAGAATGGCTTACCCCAATTGGACTCTACTGGGGATTTGTGACATCGGACAACGCCACCAATATTGTGCGTGCATTACATCTGGGCAAATTCCAGAACGTCCCATGTTTTGCACATACATTGAATTTGGTGGTGCAGAATTATTTAAAAAACGTCAGGGGCGTGCAAGAGATGCTGTCGGTGGCCCGAAGAATTGCGGGCCACTTTCGGCATTCAGCCACCGCGTGCCGAAGACTGGAGCACCAGCAAACACTCCTGAACCTGCCCTGCCATCATCTGAAGCAAGAGGTGGTAACGAGGTGGAATTCAACCCTCTATATGCTTCAGAGGATGGAGGAGCAGCAAAAGGCCATTCAAGCCTATACATCTGCCTATGATATAGGCAAAGGAGGGGGAATGCACCTGACTCAAGCGCAGTGGAGAATGATTTCAACGTTGTGCAAGGTTCTGCAACCCTTTGAACTTGCCACACGTGAAGTCAGTTCAGACACTGCCAGCCTGAGTCAGGTCATTCCCCTCATCAGGCTTTTGCAGAAGAAGCTGGAGACATTGAAGGAGGAGCTAAAACAAAGCGATTCCGCTAGGCATGTGGGACTTGTGGATGGAGCCCTTCATTCGCTTAACCGGGATTCACGGGTGGTCAATCTGTTGAAATCAGAGTACTACATTTTGGCCACCGTGCTCGATCCTAGATTTAAAACCTACGTTGTATCTCTCTTTCCGGCAGACACAAGTCTGCAGAGGTTCATAGACCTGCTGGTGAGAAAATTGTCAAGTCACGCGGAACGTGCTCCTCCTTCACATTCTCCCGCAACTGGGGGTGCGAGGAAAAGGCTAAGAATTCCGAGCCCACCCGCTGGCGGTGATGCAGGGCAGTCTGGAGTGAGTGCTGACATCTGGTCCGGACTGAAGGACCTGCCAACGATTACTGACATGTCGTCTACTGTCACTGTATATGATTCTGTCACCATTGAAAGAATGGTGGAGGATTATATGAGTGACCGCATCCAAGTAGGCACGTTAGACAGTCCGTACGTATAATGGCAGGAAAAAGAGGCCCTTGCACAAACTGGCTTTATTTTACCTAAGTCCCCCCCCCCTCCAGTGTGTACTCCGAAAGAGTGTTTAGTGCAGCCGCTCACCTTGACAGCAATCGGCGTACGAGGTTACTTCCAGAAAATGTGGCGAAGATGATGTTCATCAAAATTAATTATAATCAATTACTCCGTGGAGACATTCACCAGCAATTGCCTCCAGAAAGTACACAGGGACCTGAGATGGTGGATTCCAGTGGGGACGAATTAATAATCTGTGAGGTACTCAGTGAAAGGGGTGAGGAATCGGACGATGAGGAGGTGAACATCTTGCCTCTGTAGAGCCAGTTTGTGCAAGGAGAGATTGATTGCTTCTTTTTTGGTGGGGGCCCAAACCAACCAGTCATTTCAGTCACAGTCATGTGGCAGACCCTGTCGCTGAAATGATAGGTTTGTTAAAGTGTGCATGTCCTGTTTATACAACATAAGGGTGGATGGGAGGGCCAAAGGACAATTCCATCTTGCACCTCTTTTTTCTTTCATTTTTCTTTGCATCATGTGCTGTTTGGGGACTATTTTTTGAAGTGCCATCCTGTCTGACACTGCAGTGCCACTCCTAGATGGGCCAGGTGTTTGTGTCGGCCACTTGGGTCGCTTAGCTTAGCCATCCAGCGACCTTGGTGCGCCTCTTTTTTTCTTTGCATCATGTGCTGTTTGGGGACTATTTTTTAAATCTGCCATCCTGTCTGACACTGCAGTGCCACTCCTAGATGGGCCAGGTGTTTGTGTCGGCCACTTGGGTCGCTTAGCTTAGTCACACAGCTACCTCATTGCGCCTCTTTTTTTCTTTGCATCATGTGCTGTTTGGGGACTATTTTTTTTAATCTGCCATCCTGTCTGACACTGCAGTGCCACTCCTAAATGGGCCAGGTGTTTGTGTCGGCCACTTGGGTCGCTTAGCTTAGTCATCCAGCGACCTCGGTGCAAATTTTTGGAGACTGCTGTAGAGATGCTGAGGGGGGTGCAGGCATTGGGAGAGACTGCAGAGGGTGCAGGGACGCTAGGGAAATGCTGCTGGAGCAGGGATGCCGGGGAGATGCTGGGGGGGGGGGGGGCGGTCACTGATAGCGGCTGCGGAGGGAGCACAGACGCCAGAGAGATGCTGAGGAAGGGAGCGGCTGCAGGGGGAAGTGGGCACTGAGAACGGCTGTGGAGGGTGTGGGGATGACAGGGAGATGCTGCTGGAGCAGAAACGCTAGGGAGATGCCAGGGTGTGGAGCGGGCACTGAGAGCGGCTGTGGGTGGAGTGAGGATACTAAGGAGATGATTCCGGCGGAGAGGAGACATTGGTTTGAGATACTGCGGGGGGGGGGAAGGGGGGGGGGACATTGAAAGATGCTGCGGAGGGACCAGAGACTCTGACGTGGAGAGGTTGCAGGGGTGCAGGGTGATTTAATGTATACAGGGTTAAATATATATATGTGTGTGTGTGTGTGTATATATATATATATATATATTTATTCGCTTCCGAATTTCGCAGCGATCATGTGACAAAAATGGCATTTATGCGCATGCGTATGCCCCGCAACGTATGGGTACAAAGCCCTTTGTGGTTGTGCTCAGGTTCTAGTGAAGTTTTTCTTCGCACTGGCGGGCGCTAGAAAATTGACAGGAAGGGGACGTTAATTGAGTGTCAACTGACCGTTTTCAGGGAGTGTTTGCAAAAATGCAGGCGTAGCTGAAAAAACGCAGGCGTGGCTGGGCGTTCGCTGGGCGGGTGTATGACATCAAATCCGGACACGAATAGGCTGAAGTGATCGCAAGCGCTAAGTAGGTTCAGAGCTACTCTGAAACTGCACAAACTGTTTTTGCAGAGCTCGGCTGCACATGCGTTCGCACTTCTGCTAAGCTAAAATACACTCCCCAGTGGGCGGCGGCATAGCGTTTGCATGGCTGCTAAAAACTGCTAGCGAGCGACCAACTCGGAATGACCCCCTATGTCTGTTATCCTGTGCACAGGTCAATACCCATTTTTAAGAGTATCTGCAAATATATATATATATATATATATATATATACACACACACACACACACACACACACACACACACACACACACACACACACTCACAGTATTGTGCGCCCTCTGAATTAGTTTTTATCATATAAATATGAAAACCTGTATGCGTTGAAACAGCTGTCGGGCCACAGTTGTTGGATGTATCACTAATGGATTTGTATTGAAGAATAAATCCTCTCCTGCTTTCAACTGAATCGTGAGTGCTGGTTTTTGCATTTTTTCTCTTTGGGAAAGTAAGTGATATTATATATATATATATATATATATATATATCTTGCCACATTGAAACTTTAATGCACTAAACCTTTGAATTGATTTTCACCAAGTCCGCTGAGTGCTGCCTGGTTCTTTTTCAGTGAGAGTGGAGAGCAATCCCTCGCTATGGGACCGTACAGTATCTATTTGTGAATAATGGGATGGCACCACGGCAGCTGTTTTACAACAGGGGAGTGTCGGCTTAAAATCCATGTCTCTCTCTCTCTCTCTCTGTCTATATATATACACACATATATATATATATATATATATATATATATATATTTAAGTCCTCAAGGACTGGTTGCAGCAGTGGAATGAAGCTCCAGTTCTGGCTGTAGCAGTGCAGAGCGGAGAGGTTGTTCCTGCAATACAGTGAAATAACTACTTAGTTAACGCCACTGCTAAGAAACTGCAGGGGGGGCAGATGTAACATGTGCACAGAGAGTTAGATTTGAGTGGGGTATGGGGGTCATTCTGACTTGAAAGCTTGCAGCAGTTTATCGCAGCACAGCGATCGGGTCGGATCTGCGCATGCGCCAGCGCCGCAGTGCGCCGGTGCATGCTGGGCTGCCGAAGGCTGTTGTATTGTAGCGATCGCCTCTGTCTGATTGACAGGCAAAGGTGGTCGCTGGATGGGAGGGGGCTGGATGGCGGCATTAAGCCGCCATTTAGGGGGCGCGGTCCGGCTGAACATTGGGGGGGCGGGCCGCGGCGGCTGCGTGACGTCACACGCAGCCGCTGCGACCCGGGCAGTGAGGGTGTTCTCCCGGCCAGCCGCAGGAGCTGCGCTGGCCGGGAGTTACTCCTGAAATGCAAAAGCATCGCCGCTGTGCGATGCTTTCGCATTTCTGCAGCGGGGGCGGCACTGACATGCGGGGCAGACTAGCCCTGTGCTGGGCATCCCCCCGCATGTCTGAGTGCCTGAGCGTAGCTGTGCTAAATTTAGCACAGATACGATCAACTCGGAATGACCCCCTATGTTCAAACCGAAATCTAAATTGCAGTGTAAAAATAAAGCAGCCTGTATTTACCCTGCACAGAAACAATATAACCCACCCAAATCTAACTCTCTCTGCACATGTTATATCTGCCTCCCCTGCAGTGCACATGGTTTTGCCCAACTGCTAACAAATTTGCTGCTGCGATCAGGTCTGAATTACCCTTTATGGGTCTAATTCAGATCTGATCGTAGATGTGCTAAATTTATGTATGATCAGTTTCTCTTTCCCATCATAGGGCTAGTTTACCCCGCATGTCAGGCCCTACCACCCCGCACAGCGGCGATGCTTTTGTACCCGCTGAGTAGCTCCCTGCCAGCGCAGCTTCTGTGCTGGCAGGGGGGTAACCGCTGCGTCCCAGGTCGCTCCTGATGTCACACGCAGCCGCCGCGGCCTGCCCCCGCAATGGTCCTGACACGCCTGCGTTGTGTGGACTGCGTGCAGCCAACGGCATTCTAATGCCATTGGCAAGCCCCCTTCCGCCCCGTGACCGACTCTGCCTGTCAATCAGGCAGAAGCAATCGCAGCCCTGATATGCTTTTAGGCTCCCGGCGCAGGTGCACTCCACAAAGGAATTTAGACAGCAATCGCTGCCACGATCCAGTCTGAATTACCCCCTACAGTATATCCTGTCTTTGCTGCAGCTTGGAGCTTTTAGACTATATATAGGAAGTACTTTGGGCGCTTGAATGGTAAGGTTAGCAAAGTGTCCTCTGTCAACTGTACCTGTTATGCAGTAAGATGGAAAATATTTTAGCTGTATATCCCTTCGGTCCCAGCTGTTTAATACTGAAACTGATGCTCCTGTCACTCTGCTCAGCTTAAGGAGAGCAGCGAAAAATAGACGCTGTGCAACATCTATTCACCAGAGACAGGGGGGACTGGGGGCATGCCAACAGCTTACCGAGCGATGGGCATGCCCCCACAGTGCCAAAAATGGGGACGTGGTTTGCAATTGCAGGCATTATCGTAAAGCCACACCCACTTTACATTGACCACACTCCCTTTTGGGCGGGTGTGGCTTTGATGCGCGAGGGAGTCCCTACTTCAGTAGTCACGATGTTGGCAGGTATGGGGAGTCCCAATGACCGGAAGCTCTCCAGGAGCACTGATCACCGATCCCAGTCTGGTGAGTATGAGCTGCAGTGGGAAGGAGGGTCACAGTGCACGTGAGGGGGGGGGTGTCATGACAAGGACAGGCTGCCGGCGACGGTGGTAGCATTGGCAGAGTCATAATCAGGGGATTTTTTTTGAAAGATACCCCGATTTGGCTATGGAATGGCATCGCAGGGACAGAGCTTTCTCACACGCTCTGTCCCTTCACGCGGTTATTTATACATCCATGCAATGTGATCAATAACTGCAGTGCGAATTGGGTTAATTTTATCACATCATATCTGCATCCTCAGATGCGGATGGTGATAAATTGTCCCCTCAGTCTCTACAGCTCTACACCTACTGCCGCCTGCCGCTAGATGTGCTTATAGTCAAATAAGAAGATAATTAAGGCCAGCACCTGTCCAAGTTCCTAGCCTGTCTGTGATAGGTGCAGTGTATTTATACAGGTATCACCTACAGACAGACATCGTCTTCATAGGCTACAGTTGGCCTTCCTCTGCTTGCATAGAGCACAGGGTACCTGTCAAAGCTGCCGGAGCCTGCGCACAAGTTCTCTTAACCACTTGCCTGGCATGGTTGCATCAGATGCGACGACACCAGCAAGTGCTTTTTCTGACTTGGTCGCACAGGATGCGACCAGTCAGATAAACAGTGTTAGCAGCGTCAGGGAAGAGAAACTTCCCTGACGCTGCTGCTGTCAGAGGGACCGGAGGAAGCACCCAGGTGCAAAACTAGTTAGAGGGAGAATTTGCTGATCATTCTACAAATTCCTACAACTGATGGTGATCTGGTCCATAAGCTGGGAACCAAGGACGGCCAAACGTGACTCCTTAAATCAGAAACTGCCGGCTGGGTCTTCTGCAACGTGAACGCGGCCAACCAGCTGACGGGGAGAGTCAGATCTGCACAGCCGTCCGTATACAAGCGGCTGCAGCTTCCCGTGCTCTGTTGAGCGGACGTAGACGGGTGAGAGACAGCACCACACACTGCTGAGTGCAGCGCAAGATCCCGCAAAACAGCCAGTTGGGCTGCAGTGGTAAGCTGCCATACACGGCACATAAGCAGCAATCACATTACGGGACAAGTGCTCTCAGGATCGTTTGCCCATAATGTGGGACACCATACATAGTGCCACTGCTTGTATATACAAGAGACTGCACCTTAAAACTGAAATGCATACGAGTGTGCAAAAGTTTTCATACCATTTTAAGAAACATATATATCATGGAACAATAAGCTGTGTGCATACAACGTATGAGTGCTAACCACAATTTGGGACAGCAATTTTAAACACAGTTGTTTCTACAATATCTTTATGGATAACATTTTAAAGTTAAATCGCATTTTTTTATGAAAGATGTATACTTAAGATTGGATACTATCTAGAGTGTGCATAACTATTCATACTACATGTGGTAATATATATCAGGTGTTTTCCATTGTTATAGCAATTAGGAAAAGTATTTGATGACTTGTACACATGAATTCTATATAGTAAAAGCGTTACCCAATCTTTTTATATATATATTTTTTATTGAATAAATAAATCAGATGGTTATATATTATACAGGAGTTTTCATTCATATATGCACCATTTAGTATTTTAGCGCAAAACAGTAATTTTTTGGTTCTTTGAAACAAAATTTCCCATTCAATGTCACTTAAAGCTTCTCTCATCATGTCAAAGTTGGCTTTGCTTAAGTTTAGAGTCATAGGGGGTCATTCCGAGTTGTTCGCTCGTTATTTTTTTGTCGCAACGGAGCGATTAGTCGCTAATGCGCATGCACAACGTCCGCAGTGCGACTGCGCCAAGTAAATTTGCTATGCAGTTAGGTATTTTACTCACGGCATTACGAGGTTTTTTCTTCGTTCTGGTGATCGTAATGTGATTGACAGGAAGTGGGTGTTTCTGGGCGGAAACTGGCCGTTTTATGGGTGTGTGCGAAAAAACGCTACCGTTTCTGGGAAAAACGCGGGAGTGGCTGGAGAAACGGAGGAGTGTCTGGGCGAACGCTGGGTGTGTTTGTGACGTCAAACCAGGAACGACAAGCACTGAACTGATCGCAGATGCCGAGTAAGTGTGGAGCTACTCAGAAACTGCTAAGAAGTGTCTATTCGCAATTTTGCTAATCTTTCATTCGCAATTTTGATAAGCTAAGATTCACTCCCAGTAGGCGGCGGCTTAGCGTGTGCAAAGCTGCTAAAAGCAGCTTGCGAGCGAACAACTCGGAATGAGGGCCATAGTTGGGCCTATATAGGGCTGCTTTTGAAAACGGATATTGAATGTGACCATATTGTGGTCGCTATTTCCCATTGGCTTCACTACTATAATATTTGATATCAAATCCCCATTGTTTGTTAATACCAGATCTAAGATTGCCTTGTACCTAACTGGTTCCTCGATTAGTTGAAGTAAGTAGTGATCATTTAGTGTATTTCAAAACCTATTACCCCTAGCAGTATCACATGAATCATTTGTCCAATTAATCTCTGGATAGTTAAAATCTCCCAACATTACTACATCTCCTAATTCTGACGCTTTCTCGATTTGCTTCAGTAACAATTCCTCATCAGACACATTAATATCAGATGTGCATAGCCCTATAAGTATCATTTTCTGTCCCTTTCCCCCGCATGCAATTTCTACCCATAAAAGTTTCCACAGTATTTATGGTCCCATCGTGAATGTCTTCTTTTATATCAGGTTTTAAAAAAGCCTTTACATGAAAACATACCCCTCCACCGCTTTTATTTAATCTGCCTCTCCTGAACAGCGTATAACCCTCTAGATTAACTATCCAATCATGAGATTCGTACCACCACGTTTCAGTAATACTGTACCTATAATATCATACTGTTTGTTTGCTGCTAGGACTTCTAGTTCCCCCTTTTTCCCTGTAAGGCTTCTAGCATTTACATACATACAATTAAGATAAGTATTCCCTCTACTTCTTTATTTTCTATGTGCATTATCTGTGATCCATGTTCATCGTTAATTTGTGTTTTGGTAGAACCCTTGCCAGCTTCTCTTTCCCTCCCCTTCTCCACCCCCATTCAGCTCACTACCTCCATCCTTACTATTCTCACTGCTTGACCCATAGTTTCTAACTAAACCCTACCCCCAGTCCCCTAGTTTCAAATATCCTCCAACCATCTAACCATCCTTCCCCCGAGCACTGATGCCCCATCCTCATTCAGGTGCAATCCATCGTGTCAAAAAAGATGGCGCCTGACTGAGAAGTCTGCCCAGTGTTCCAGGAACACAAACGCCTCTTTCCTACACCAATTTCTAAATCACACATTTACCTCCCTAATCTCCCTCTGTCTCCCTGGGTTAGCGCATGGCACAGGTAATATTTCGGAGACTAATACCCTAGATGTCCTTGCCTTTAGTTGCTAAGTCACTATAGTCTTTTTTAAGGACATCCCACCTACTAATTTTGTCATTGGTGCCAACGTGCACCAAGACCGCCGGGTCAGTCCCTGTTCCTCCCAACAATCTTTCTAGCCAGTCCGCAATGTGTCATACCCGAGCATCTGGGAGTCAACAGACTGTACGGCAATCACGGTCCCGGTAGCAGATTGCCCTGTCTGTCTTCTTGATATTAGAATCCCCTACCACCACAATCTGACTAGGTACCTCACTTTCTTTTTTCCCATCTGTGCTGGAGGGACCATTCCTCCGGTTGCTGGAGGAAACAGTCTCCTCCAGCTCCCTCATTTCTTCACTGCCATCCACAGAATCTTTGTCCAATCGAGCAAATTTATTGGGGTTTGGAAGTTAAGAGATGTCCTGCCTCCCCCTTTTTCTTCTTTCTTCTAACTGTAACCCAGCTGGCTGCCTGATTGTCCTTGTCTACCGGTGTCACCACCTGCAACTCCTCCACCATTCTAAGCTTTGCTCGAGATTGTGAATATCCCTCAGTCTTGTAACGGTTTGCTCTAGATCAGTTACCTGGGCTTCCAGGGCAGCCGTTCGCACACACGTCGCACAGATGTATTTACCCTGGGACGGTTGCTCCAGGTGCGCATACATCTTGCATGACAGGCAGTGAGTGAGATTCTCAATCACGGCCTCACCCATTTTGCTTGTAAAGTCTAACGCCCTGTTACCTTCAGAAAACAATACAAACTATGCAATACAATACTAATGCCTAGCTGTGAAGAGAAACAATATTCAACAGCAGGACAGCAATTGATAATACAATACAATCAAGGACAAGGAGAGATACAGAAGGACAGAGACAAACAAAAACCAGTCACTTATACAATAATGTAGTTAAGCTTATACTTATCTTCCCTTGTGCACCCCTTGATCCTTTTCTTTTATGCAGCAGCAGCCCCAGCCCCGTACAGTAGGCTCCTCTAGTAGCAGCAGCAGCAATGGCAGCAGTCACCGACCCCCTCTGTCACACTCCACTGGTATCTGCAGCAGCAATCTCTGGCCCCCTTATGCAGCTCCTTCTGGCAGCAACAATAGGCTCTGACCCCCTCAGGCAGGCTTTGGCGGCAGCTGCCTGGCCGCAGCAGCATCACTGGGGAGCACCTGGTACACACTCGCACACACAATCGCAGCCCCTCACAAACTTACACACAGAGCAACAGTGGTAGCTCATATTCTTGCTGCATGCTCCCCGCACCGGCACCTCCTCTGGCCCCCTCATCGGCATGCCCTGCACATGCGTCTGACCACTTCCGGTTCACAGCTCACCGCGTCAGTTAACTACTGTAGTTTGTAGTTCATTCCTGACCTGTGCTGGTGCAGAAACATTTATTTTACAGTAAAACACCTTGGGATGCATAACACAAGTCATACTTGGCTACCCTACCGGAATGGCCGGGAGTTTCCCGAAATTCGGGTGGCCCTCCCGGTGCCCCCCCCCCTTAAGAAAGGTGGCCAAGTCTCCTGCTTTCCCTGCCAGCCCCTCCACACCCCCCTCCCTCGGCCGCCCACAGCAGAGAACAGGTGGGCAGTCTGAGGGGATCCAATGACGCGATTTGCGCTGAATTGCATAATTGTAGCTCTGCCTACTGCTATACAGTGCCTATTTTTGTGGAGCCACGATGACGTGATTGTGATGCCATGCCCCCAGACTACCCACTTGCCCAGCAGCCACACCCCCGGACAGCCCATGTTGCCTCCTGACCACGACCCCTGACATCCCATCTTGCCACCTGTGACGCCCCCTTGCGCCTACAACACTGCCTCCTCCCATAGGAGGGGGCAGCAAAGTAGGCAAGTATGATACAAGTTAAACTATTTTCTCCATCAAAAGCACCCACTGATCAACCTATATATCTTGGTGAAGTTTGCCTTATTGTGTGTGTGATGATCCAGAGTAAAGGTCCGTAAACATTAGACGATGTCGCTCTGTGAGCGATGTCGTCTAATGTTTCCCCCTCCTGGGCCGGCCGGTCGGCAGCCGACTGTACACACTGAGCGATATGACCGCTCATATCGCTCGGTGACGTCATGCCTCCACCAGCCCTGCATGCAGGTCGTGGACGACAGTCCAGATCCTGAATGCATGCCCTACCAACAGCGACAACGTTGGCGACCCGCGGGGCCGCGCATCGGTCGTCGCTGGTGGCATACACACTTGCCGATAAAATGAGCGACGTCGCTCAGAGAGGGGGAAAATGAGCGACGTCGCTCATTTTATCGTCAAGTGTGTATGGGCCTTTAGCATGCAGGTGTTTTGTCTTTTCCCTAACGAAAAGTAATAAAATTAAAAAATAACTGTGTTTTAAGTGGTCTCTTATAGTTTTATTGTTTAAATAATAGAGAAATATAGTTATCCATGAAAATACAACACACTGTTCTGCTCAACACAAAGTAGATCTGGTTTAACTTGCTGTTTCCTTGGAGTTACTTAAGGCAGATTTATGTTAAGATGACTGGCTGGAACTACAGTGCTGAGCAGACTATTTAACGGCAACTACAGAGCAATAATTGTGGCAATAAAATAGAGGTAAACTTTGAATTATTGTACAACTGAGACATTAAATATAGTGCATTTGCAAATTCTGGTGGCTGCTGGCACCTAGCAGTATGGATAAAGATCTGAACACTGTGAACAGTGCAGGCAAAGGGAGGTAAGCTTAGGACACATGCCATTGTCTAGTATTAATGGCAGGGTAGAATTTATGGGGTCAGTATGTGTCAAAGCAAATATTAAAGAAAGAACAAAGCATTTTCACGGTTTCCTCCAATTTTCCCTCTGGACAGCCACTATGTAAGGACATCTGTGGGGGCTGGGGGTGTGGCTAACGTAAGACTCAGGGTGGATTGAGAGAGTGTAGTATTGTTGTGACGCTGCATGAGCCAAAATCCTCTATTATCTCTGTCAGTTCTGATCCATTTGGAAGCAGAGCTGCATTATACCTAATAACTCAATTTTATATACAGATGTAGCCATGCTCAGGTTTGCCGCTGTACGTCCTTGTCGCGACAAAGCTGGCATGGCTAATGTGCCTGTGGACTACAACGTGTACTGTCATAGAAATATATGGTGATGCGGCTTGACAGCACCGGCATATTAAGTCGCACCCGTGGCGCACCATGTGTGTCCATGCAGCTATGCCGCAGGTGCAACGAGTGTGGCTACATCTGTATGGTGTTGCTCACCTCTACAAATTGAGTGTATTGAGCCTAGAAGCAGCAGAGTCATAGAAACATAGGGGGTAATTCCAAGTTGATCACAGCAGGTATTCTGTTAGCAATTGGGCAAAACCATGTGCACTGCAGGGGAGGCAGATATAACATGTGCAGAGAGAGTTAGATTTGGGTGGGGTGTATTCAAACTGAAATCTAAATTGCAGTGTAAAAATAAAGCAGCCAGTATTTACCCTGCACAGAAATAAAATAACCCACCCAAATCTAACTCTCTCTGCACATGTTATATCTGCCACACCTGCAGTGCACATGGTTTTGCCCAACTGCTAAAAAATTTCCTGCTGCGATCAACTTTGAATTACCCCCATAGAGTTTGATGTCAGATAAGAACCACTTGGCCCATTTAGTCTGCCCCCTTTTTACCCTTATAGTTACCTCAAATCCTACTAGATCCTTAGTACTTAGTAATGATATATTGACGTCTATCCCAAGCATGCTTAAATTGCTCTATTGTATTAGCCTCTACCACCTCTGATGGGAGGCTATTCCACCAGTCCACTACCCTTTCTGTGAAGTGATTTTTCCTCAAGTTCCCCTGGACCTACCTCCCTCCGGTCTCAGTGTATGCCCTTGTGTTATAATACTTCTCATTCTTTGAAGAATGCCTTTCTCTCACAGCTTGTTAAACCCTTGATATATTTAAAAGTCTCTGTCATGTCCCCCCTTTCCCTTCTCTGCTCCAAACTATAATTTATTAAGATCTGTTAGTCTTTCCGGGTAGGTTTTATGCTGTAGGCCGTGCATCAATTTAGTTGCACTTCTTTGTACAGTCTCTAATGTACAGTATTAATATCCTTCTGGAGATATGGTCTCCAGAACTGAACACAGTACTCTAGAGGAGTCTAATAAATGTCTCTGTTTCTGCAAAGTGGTTATGTAAAAATTTTTTCTCTGCAAAGGAAAATGAACAAAGGGAATTAGAAATATATACATTAGAGCCACTGTTTTCCACTCTGGTGCGACCGATGCACATTCTAAGCAAAGGAGATGTGGCCTGAGGATGTGGTCAGATAAACTCCACTGATGTAATTACACCCAATTCAAGGCAAAACAATCATCAAACTAACTGAAAGATATTATAAAGCTTTTTGTACTAATGTCTTATGCATACTAATTTATGAATTATCTAGAAATAAAATAAGATTTCACTAAAGGAATCTGTGATGGGTTATAATCGTTCCAGCTCTATAAAAGTTTTTTTTTAAATTTTCTTACTTGTATAGTACAGTATAGTCCACATTCACTACAGATCTCCATATAATCCAGAGAGAAACACAGTGACTGCCAAATACTCAGAGAGCGTCACAGTGACCACCATATAATACAGAGAGAGTAGCAGTGACTGCCGTATAATATGAAGAGCAACATTATAATTGACATATACTCTATAATGCAGAGAACATCACAGTGATCCACATATAACACAGGTAATATTAATCCCCCCCCCCCACACACTCAACATTAATACACTCTCCCCCACCACAGACAGTATTAAGAGTCACACCTCCAGAAAAAAAAACCATACCCATCCCCACTGTATAAATATACCATTAAATATACAATAAAAAAATTTCACACCTCCACTGTCACTTACCTGTCTAGAGGGAGGATCTGTCTGCCTTGTAGAATTCAATAGTGTCCTGTGTCTGTAGTGCTTTGTGACAAATGGAATACTGTAGAATCAGGCTACAGGAGATGAAGGGGTGGGATTGAGTAGGCAGGGTCAAAGGCAGGAATTGGAGGGGATAACTTATACCCCTTTTACACTTGCAGTGAAAGGTCATTCCCGGTAATGTGTCCCGGTATATTTGCCAGGACACCGCTGACTCTAGTGCAGGTGGTGCTTGGAGGTAATCTTCTCCAAGCACCGCCTCCTCCTATGCAGAGAACGGGTGCCGGGTCGCCTTGACCCGGTATACCCATTCACACTGCACAGCTTCCCGGGACGGTCCCGGATTCAACCCAGGTCGAGACCTGGGTTGAAACCCCGGGATGCTCGTCCCTGTACCCATTCACACTCACAAAAATCCCGGGATGATGCGCGTTCACGTGCAATATCCCGGGATTTTTCTGCTAGTGTAAAAGGGGTATTACTAAACAGGCATGGTGGGGAAGAGGAGAAGGCTGGGACTAGCGGCGATGGAGTGGTGTCTCAAGGAGGGAGTACTTTGGTATCTACAGCTCAGGTAGGAGTAGGAACGAGCTGCTATTAATAGATCAGTTCACCAGAAGGGCCCCTGTGGTCTGATACTGCCAAAACATGCTGGGCAGCCCCACAGAAATCGTGGCCTGCTAAGTCCGCACCCTAACAGGGTTATGTCCTTAAAGCAGTGGAACCCACCAGGGAATTACCTTGCTCCATGGACTCTCAGTCTGACCATGTATGACTCCTACATGATTGAACAGGACATGCTTACATAACAGCCCAGGTCATTATGAAGGGCCACTCTCCTCCCATCTGTTTTCTCAAGTCCGACAGCTTAATAGGTATCTTTGGCACCTCTGGCACCACAAATAATCAAAGGGTTGCTGACATATACCTGTTCTCCTCTGCTGCTCCAATGACTTTACTCTGCCCCCTTCCTTTCACAGGCTTCAATCTTCTCCATTCCCAAGAAATGACATACGTTACACAGGCTCATATAATTTTATGAGCCAAAGGAGCAGAAAGCACTGCTATTCAGATAACAGCAAAAACAACATGACAAATTAATGGGGGAATACTGCAAATACCTGACCCCAAGATTCCACTACTACGGGCCGATCCTGACTAGGTTGAAATGCTAAGTAGTAGGATCTGCTTCCAAATTTCCTACATGCTAAACACAAGGCTAAACTGTACCAAGGTCTTGCCAATGAGGTCTAACTGTGGCTATCTGTATTCATGATTTATTGGATCATTCTTCAGCATTGTGCTTGATATATGGTTGAGATTGCTTTATCACAGTGTGTGCAGTCATCAATAGACCATTACGGTTAAACGGGGTCGGTTGAACCCCTGTGGGCTACTACTACAAGCATCTTACTTATAATCCATAAAAATGTAAGTACACTTGCTGTTGAAAAAAGCATTTCTCAGAAGACAGATGCTTTGTTTTATTAAGTGAAAACAGCTCCATAAATTATATTTTTTAAATAAATGTTTCAGTATAATATTTATTTACTGTACACAAATAGTACATTATCTTTTCTTAAACACTGATGTATCCCTTTCCTCCCTAGACATACAGTATCTAAGTTTAGTCAGTGATCTCAATATTACATATTTTATTGACATTGACTAATATCTTTGAATGACTAATTGAGAATATCCTTCTAAATAAGTATGTTCAGTTACAAGTGGAACCTTGACAATCCTCTTCTGTAGAGTGTTTCCATGTACTTCAGTATGTACTTCAATATGAATGTCACATTTTATTTAATGATTCCTCTCTATCACTTACATGTAGTATGTACATCCGCTATGCATCCTGGGATCTAAACATTACCTAAGACAGCAGCTGGAGATCTACTTGTCTCATAAGTCACAGTTGAAATTGCAGTGTAAACTGTGCTTTCCATGTTCTCAAATGTAATTCTGAATGTTTTTTCCAGACTGGGAACAAATGTATTTATAGGGAAGTGCTACAGGTATGTCTTTTATAATCTACTTACTACTAAATTGTTATTTAATCTGCTACATTTCTCTTTAATGGTAACTAACTGATGTGTACATACACGTACATTGGGGGTCATTCCGACACGATCGCATGCTGCACTTCTTCGCAGCTGCGCGATCGGGTTGGAACTGCGCACGTACGGTGGCCGCATTGCACAGGCGCGTCGCTGCACGGTGGCGGTCATCGTCAGGCAACGTCGCCGCTACCGAAGAAAGCGGTCGCGGCGGCGACCGCAAGAAGATTGACAGGAGGAAGGCGGATCCGGGCGGCAACTCACCATTTTCTGGGAGTGGTGAGTCCAACGCATGCGTGTCCAGGTGTTTGGAGGGTGGGTGTCTGATGTCAATTCCGGGACCTGCATCGCTGGATCGATCGCACAGGGTAATTAACTCTTACCCTGGATTTCTTTTACAGGAAACTTTTTTTGCATGGCAGGGCTGAACAAGCGTTCGCAGCCCTGCTATGCAGAAATACACTCCCCCATAGGCGGCATCTAGTTGATCGCATGGGCAGCAAAAAATTGCTACGTGCAATCAACTCGGAATGACCCCCATTGTACCCAGTGTTTACACAGAGTAGAGACAAAGGGGGTCATTCCGACCTGTTCGCATGCTGCAATTTTGCGCAGCGCAGTGATCAGGACACTACTGCGCATGTGTATGCACCGCAGTGCGTAGGTGCGTCGTACGGGTACAAAGCGTATCGTTGCTGAGCGATGGATTTAACGAAGAATCCATTCGCACAGCCGATCGCAAGGAGATTGACAAGAAGAAGGCGTTTATGGGTGTCAACTGACCGATTTCTGGGAGTGTTTGGGAAAACGCAGGTGTGTCCAAGCGTTTGCAGGACGGGTGTCTGATGTCAATTCTGGGACAGACAGGCTGAAGTGATCGCAAGGGCTGAGTAAGTTCAGACCTACTCAGAAACTGCACAAAATGTTTTTGCAGAGCTCGGCTGCAGAGGCATTCGCACACTTGCAAAGCGAAAATACACTCCCCTATAGGCGCCAACTATCTGATTGCAGCGCTGCAAAAAGTAGCTAGCGAGCGATCAACTCAGGATGACCCCCAAGGTTGTATTGGGCCGCCAGGGAGTCTTGGAGATCCCCTGTGGCACTCTGTTTCATAGCTTGCCCAGGCCACTGGTGGCAATGCACAGTGCAGCAGCATGCAATGCTGGCCAGGTGGATAGGGAATGGCAGGCTCCATGTGATATCACTGGAGGGGGGTATCAGGTTGTTACAGGTGCACCATGCACAGATACAGAGGAGCCATGTCCATCACTCCAGACAGATCCTCCTCCTTGAGAGGTATGTGCCACTGGAGGTGTGAAAAATATTTAATGTTATCTAGGGGGGTGGTTTATTTATGCAATGGGCACATGAATTCGAGTTCTTCTAGGGGGTGTTGTTTTTTTTTTTTTTTTTTATAATTCTCTTTATTAGACAGCCATAAAGTCACAACATAAGGTACAGGAGGTCAACGTACAAAGACATTCAGCAGTGACAGACAATCAAGTGCAAAATGTATAAGATGCAGAATATTGAAGGCTGTGCAGATTTTTTTTTTTTCAACAAGAAAAGGAAGAAAGACAGAAATAATTCACATCAAGTAATGCAAACACAGCTGACTAGCAACAGTTTAAAGAGGCATAAGTCACCGAGGTGCACCACTGCCCCATACAATAAAAACAACAATCGTAGAAAATAATCCAGCTGATAAAAACAAAAAACAAAAGAGACCGGAAAAGAAAGAAATAGAGATAGAAAGAGAAGAAAAAGAAATAGTATAAAGATACAATAAATAGATGAAATATGTTGCCGGGGGGGGGGGGGGGGGGGGCATACATTTTGGAGGAGAAAATTAAATCGTGGCATTGGACCAAACATATTAGTATGCGGTGTCAGGAAGTGGCGAGTCAATGCTATGAGAAAGATCTACAGAACCAACCAACACCTCAGATCACTCACAATCAAGTGATAATTCCTGTCATACGATTAGTCAAATGCCACGTTGTATCCCGAAAAACCTTCCAGATACAGTCCCGTCTGTCTAAAAGTAAACTATCTATATAGATTCCCCATTTTTTATGGAAAAGCATCACCCCAGTTTCAATTTGGAAAGTGGCCATTCGCCTCTCACAAAATAATACATCTAATAAAGCTGATTCCCATTCTCCCAGTGATGGGGTCGTTTTATATATCCAATGTCGCAGTATCACCTGCTTCGCTACCGTGACCATCACAGTCAGCAAAGGAATCACAGGAGTGAGGTCAGATCGCAACTTCCAGGGCGAGAACTCCGCGAACAGTAACGGACCCACGGCTCCAGGAAGATTTATTTTGAGTAAACGGGATAAATATTGGAGGATCTTACACCAAAACCGTTTAATTTTCCCACAGAACCAAAGATTATGTGCAAGAGTAGCTCCACTCACTCCACATTTAGAACAAGTTCCCGATTCACCAGGGCGGAAATGTTGCCTTTGGGAGGGGGATACATACATCCTGTTCACAATCCGTAAATGTATTTCCTGTAATGTAGCGGATTTTAGAGCCTTTAAGACCACCTCGGTGTTCGCAGAGATCTCGCCCATCACGGGTGCCGCTGGGAGTTCTCGCTGCCAGGACGCAGAGAGAGGGGACCAAGAGGGGGCTGACACTTCAATCAGGTCACTGTAGAGATAGCGAATCTTGAACGGATTATATCTACAAAACGTGAGAGTGTCGAGTATTGCCCGAGTAGAGACCATCTAACCTAGGGGGTCACCAAAGGAGTTAATATAATGGCGTGCTTGGAGATACATAAAAAAATTGGAGTGGGGCAAAGAAAATTTGTCTCGTAGTTGCGTGAAAGAGAGCATCTGTCCACCAGGATCAAAGACGTCCCTGATTGTGTGTATTCCCTTACATTTCCATGTATAAAAATGTTGATTATCTAAAGAAGAGGGGAAATTGGGGTTGCCCCACAGGGGTATGTATGGGGACTCAGAGGGGTCAGTACGAAACATCTTATGAATGGAAATCCAGGCCCTATAAGTGTCCCAAAATAAAATATTAGTCCTAAACTCCTGGGGGAGTTTAGATAGGGGTGTGTGAAGCAGTGCTGCTGGGGAGTAAGGGAAAAGTAGTGCCTCCTCCAGTTCTAGGTTCGTGAATAAATCTGATCTAAGCAGCCAGTCTGAGGCAAACTTAAATAGTGCAGATCTAGCAAACATCGTCACATTAGGCATACTAAGACCACCCTTTAGTTTGTTAACGTAAGTTCTGGCCTTGGGCATACGAGGCTTAGCATTTTTCCAGATACATTTTGAAAATATTTGTGAGCAGAGTAGGGAATCCTGTTTAGAGATCGTGACTGGGAGCATTTGGAGCAGGTAAGCCAGTTTGGGGAAGATAATAGCCTTTATCACCGCTATCCTGCCCAACAGAGAAAGTTTGAGATCCTTCCAAGTTTCTAAGCGTGATTTAATTGTTTGAATAATGGGGGTATAATTAAATAGATATAACCGAGAAAGTTCCGAAGGGATATAAATACCTAGATATTTTAGTTTAGTAGGGGTCATTGTAAATTGTGAAGAGAAATCAACATAGAGAAGGGGGTCATTTATGTTAGTCAAAGGGAGTAATTCGGACTTATGGGTATTTATACGGTAACCAGCGAAGGTGCTAAAACAGTGTATAGTGTCAAAAATGGCCGGAATTGATGTACGGGGATTGGAAACAAATAAAATCATATCGTCTGCAAATAGTCCAAGTTTAACCTCCTTCCCTCTCACTGAAATCCCAGAGAAAGCCGGTAACTTTCTCAGTGCTATAGCCAGTGGCTCTAAAGCTGCCGCAAAGAGCAAGGGGGATAAGGGGCAACCTTGTCTGGTCCCCCTATTAATCATTAAGGGTTGAGATAGAAATCGATTAGTGAAAATTTATGTAGATGCATTATGATATATGGTATGTAGTATGGCCACAAATCGGTCGGGAAAACAAAAACATCTGAGTGTCTCAAACAGGTGGTCCCACGTCACCAAATCAAATGCCTTCTCAGCATCTAGTGATAGTAGGAAAGTGGGTTCACCTGTTCCTACACCTCCCAAGGACTGGAGGACAGTCAGAACTTTACGGATATTAGTCACCGAGTGTCTGCCTGAGATAAACCCGGTTTGATCCTCATGGTTTATTTCAGGCAAGATAAATTTCAACCGGTCCGCCAGCAATTTAGTAAACAATTTGTAGTCCACATTAAGCAGGGAGATAGGGCGATAAGAGGATGGGAGGAGGGGGTCCTTACCAGGTTTGGGTAGAACCCGAATCAGGGCCGAGTTAAAATAATGTGGGATAGTAAGATTAGAAAAAATAGAGTTAAAGAAGGCAGTCATGGAGTCAATTATTTTAGGGGAGAGCAATTTAAAGAATTCACCAGACAAGCCATCGGGGCCCGGGGTCTTCAAAGGTTTAAGTGCTTTAATAGCCTCCGCCACCTCAGTGGCAGTAACAGGAGCAATCAGGGAGTCCGATTGAGTGGAGGAGATCTGGGGTAACTGCAATGTTTCCCAGAAGGAGCTTTTGCTAAGCTGGTCAACATCGCTATATGAATAAAGATCGCTAAAAAAAGAGTAGAAAATATCAGTTATTGCTTTTCCTTCAGACTGCACATTGGAGGTAGAGTCCTTCAGAGCCGTCACATGGTGAGGGCCCTTATCGGATTTAAGTAAATTGGAAAGCATTCGGCTAGGCTTATCTCCATACTGAAAAAAATTATATTTTCCCGCGATAAGGAAGCCATTATCCATATGTGTTAGAGTGTGGTCAAATTGGGTCCTAGCGTCCCTGTACTTCTGTTTGTTAGCTAACGTAGGTGAGGATTTAAAATTTTGAAATGAGGATGTAAGTGTAGATTGTGCTGCCCTATATGTGGCATCCTGGTCCCGTCTATATTTCGACATGTATGCTATTATGTCCCCTCGCAGAACAGCTTTAGCAGTCTGCCAAAACAAGGCAGGGTCAGATATATGGTCAGAATTGTTAAGAAAATAAGAGTCCCAGGAAGTCAGCAACATAGATTTAAAGTCTGGAGAAGCTGCCATTTTGGCAGGGAATCTCCAATGGGAACTAGTACCCAAAGTGAATTTACCCTGTAATACAATCGATATAGGGGCATGGTCCGAGATAGTTATAGGGTTAATAGCTGCCTCAATGATCCTGGGGGACAGATCAGTGGATACAAAAAAATAATCAATACGGGAAAAAGAATTATGAGTTGAAGAATAATAAGTATATTCCAATTCCACAGGGTTGTGTAGCCGCCATACATCCACCAGGCCCAATTGCGTAGATATATAATCCAGATTGATCTTGGGAAGTCGGGTCCTCTGAGAGGAAGTATCCTTCCTATCCAAAACCAAAGAGGACACCAAATTCATATCCCCTCCAACAATAAGAGAGGCATGAGAATAAGGTCGGAGAAGATTCGTTATCTCCAAATAAAAAATTTATCATAAACAGCTGGGGCATAGACATTACATAGGGTTAGTCTGGTTCCCTCCAAGGTGACATCTAAAATAATATTTCTACCCAGGGGATCAATAATCTGATGATGGATGTCCATCTCAACCCCCTTACGGATGAGGATTGCAACCCCCCTCGCCTTAGAAGAAAATGAAGAAAAAGCTACAACCTCTTGTCTAAGCATGGTAAGTTTGCCATGTTCAGCAGGGGTCAGGTGCGTTTCCTGGAGCATAGAGACATCCGCTTTTATCTTATTTAAATAAGTGAGGATACGGCTCCGTTTGATAGGAGAATTGATACCCCTAACATTCCACGAAATTATATTAAGGTGTGACATCTATACCATCAGTAGGGGAATACAGAGAGACAGTAACGGGCCTCGAAATGGGAGACATTAGGAAATAAGCAAACCGATGTATCAAAGATATAAATACTTCCCACCCCATCTGGTTAAGCAACTGCAGGGAGGACGGAGAAAAGAAGAAAGCAGAGAAAGTCAGAAAAGAGAAAGGAAAATAGAAACAAGAACAAAGACAAAAACAGTACATGAAAACATCTATAACATTATACAACAATAGAAACGGGCAGCCTGGTCCAGCTGCAATGTAAAACAAGAAAAATGAAATAACCAACAGGCAATACCGAGATAATGAGCTTAAGCAACTAACATAATGACCCTTACATAAAAAGAATGAAGCGCCATCAAACCCATCGTATTAGACGGTAAACCAAACCCACCCCGCAATAAAGAAGAAGTGTTAGCAATATCACCCAGCAGGAGAGGTAGGGTTAAATCCCAGTATCAAGTGTTACTCATCACCAGCTCTGGACGGAGAGGATGGCTGCGAAGCTGAGGGTGTCCGCATGGGTCCCCCGAGTCCCATTACAAATTCTTTAGCAGAGTCCACTGAAGTGAAATCCTTCGGACCTTGTGGAGTGAAGATGCGCAGCCGCACAGGGTAAAGGAGAGCAAATCGGGCACCACCCTTCACCAACTGAGAGCATACCGGAGACATTTCTCTTCTGGCCCTAGAAACTTCCGCGGAATAATCTTGGAAGAGAAAAAACCGTTGGCCATCCCATTGAAGTAGACCTTTGCTCCGAGCTGCAGACCATATCATTTCTTTATGTCTAAAGTTCAAGCATTTGAAGATAATCGGGCGGGGCCTAGATTGATTTGAGTCACGTGGCGGACCCAGTCTATGTGCCCGCTCAATTTCCAACGAGGAGAGCTCTTCCGGAATACCCAGGAGGTCCGGTAAATCAGAGAGGAGAAATTTTAGAAGGTCGGGGCCTTTCAGCGATTCTTTAAGACCCACAATTCTCATGTTGTTACGCCTCGAACGATTTTCAAGATTGTCTATCTTCATTATCATATGTTGGCGTGAAGATGTTAAGGATGCAACCTGTTCTTTCAGATCTTCAATTTCTTTGAAGTTAACTCCAATCCTATTCTCATTCACCGAGATTCTACGTGACATGGACCCAAGTTCCGATTTCAGGTCCGATACTGCCGTCATGAATTTATCTGCCTGGGCTAGCAACAGGGGTTCCACGGTTTCCTTAATCGCTTTCACTATTTACGAATAGGAAGGAGGTGCGGGAGGAGCCTTCGGAGGCATGGTAGGTGAGGAGTCAACTGCGGTGTCCAGATAATCAGAGTTAGATGACGGTAACGGGGAATCAGGGCTTGGTTCACCACGTTTACTACCACTTCTATACCTTTGAGGTTTCGGTGTAGAAGAACTTAAGAATTTGTCCATAATAATAATTATGAGCTCATGAGGGTCGAACAGATGAGACGGTATGCCGTTAGTTATAAATGCAGGAGGAACTTTACATCACAGCTGTAGGAGGTGAGAATTCACATAACGCAGATAAACATTGCCAGTTATGGGAAACTGAGAGCAGGCGTGGTCCACCAAGTCGTCAGAAGGAGACAGCTGTGTTCACCAGGTATAGTATTAACACCGCCAGTATATATGGGAGGGTGGTCAGCGAGATTTAGAGAGTGTGGCAAACAGTGACGGTAGTGCAGTATTTCAATGACCACGGCAATCCGACCAGCGGCATCACCGTGAGAGCACGCCAATTGAGGACAAATTAATAGGTATTGGGATAACCACACTCACCTCCCACACATGTGGTGACGGGGAGGGGGGGTAGGAGATATAATTCACTTTGTGGCAATGGACTGGAGAGAAAGTCACTGGTTTTGAGGATCAGCAGTAAGGGTATTAGGGATGCCCAGTCCCACTATATTACGGTCCAAGAAATAACCAATGTAGGGTAAGGAAGTGACCAACAAGGATTAAGGAGAGGAAGGGTTCAGTATATCTGTGGAGCCCCTATAGATGATCTTATGCAGGATACCAGGAGTATCAATGGAGCACCCACCTTCTCTCAGTATAACTATAGTGCCTGCTTTCCACCTGACCTCCAGATCCGTCTCTTTCGTCTCCCAGCTCCAGTGTATGATGTATGCAGGGGGGAGAGTGGTACAGGGAAGGTGCAGCCGCTCCGGAGGGAGTCCGCGACAGGCAGAGGCAGAGCTGTGCTGGCGCAGCGCCGGAAGTGCGGTCCCGCTGCTTTCCCCGGCTGTGACCGCCGGGTCCCGATCTTCGCTCCACGGGGCACCAGCGACGATGTAAAGGGGGTCCCAAAGGACACACAGCAAGTCCTGAGGTGGGTGAGAAGGGGCGAGGGGGCTCCAACAATCGCAGGCGGCTCCGGAGTAAGCGCGCCCCACGGAGCTTCTCGACGGGCCGGATTTACAAATTTAGCCCGCGGCTCCGGTTCCCGGCACAGGCTACAACCCGCAAAGACCGAATAAACGGTCTCCCGGCTCCGCGGACAGGCGCACAGGCACTCAGGGTCCCAGGGGATGCGGTATGGGCAAGAGGCGGTAATTTCTCCAGCGGCAGCTGCTGTTTAATCGTTTAGGAGCACGAGCTCTGAATTCCTGCATCCAGCTGCCTCCCCAGTCAGGCCACGCCCCTCGGGGGGGGGGTTGTTTTTTAATGGTAAATTGAAGTGTGTGGGGGGAAGGTGTATTCTTATCTCTGTTATATGAGGTTCTGCAACATATGGTGGGCACTGCGACACTCTGCATTATATGGTAGGTACTGCAACACTCTGCATTATATGGTAGGCACTGCAACGCTCTCTGCATTATATGGTAGGCACTGTGACGCTCTCTGCATTATATGGTAGGCACTGCAATGCACTTTGCATTATATGGTGGAAACTGCAACGCACTCTTCATTATATGGTGGGCACTGCAATGCTTTTTGCATTATATGGTAGGCACTGGGACGTTCATTGCATTATATGGTAGGCACTGTGATGCTCTCTGCATTATATGGTAGGCACTGCAATGCTCTCTGCATTTTATGGTAGGCACTGCAATGCCCTCTGTGTTTTATGGTAGGCACTGCAATGCTCTCTGTATTATAAGGTAGGCACTGCAATTATTTTTGTGTTATATGGTAGGCACTGCGATGCTCCCTGCATTATAAGGTAGGCACTGCATTGCTCTCTGCATTATATGCTAGGCACTACGATGCTCTCTGCATTTTATGGTAGGCACTGCAATGCTCTTTGCATTATATTGTAGGCACTACGACGCTCTCTGCATTATATGGTAGGCACTGCAATGCTCTATGCATTATATGGTAGGCACTATGATGCTCTCTGCATTATATGGTAGGCACTGCGATGCTCTCTGCATTACATGGTAGGCACTGTGACGCACCCTGCATTATATGGCAGGCACTGTGACGCTCTCTGCATTATATGGCAGGCACTGTAACGCTCTCTGCATTATATGGTAGGCACTGCAACGCTCTCTGCATTATATGGTAGGCAATGCAACGCTCCCTGCATTATATGGTAGGCACTGCAACGATCTCTGCATTATATAGCGGTCACTGGTATGTTGTGTATGTGTCCAACTAAGGCCCAGTATGTCCAGCAGCCGTACAAGAGAAAACAACAGCAGTGGCATTATGTAACTGATTCTATTGTTTTAGGCACTACTGAATGTTGGTGCTCTAGGCTATTGCGGTAGTACCAACCCAGATAATACTCAGCATAAATATATGGGATATGAAGAATAATTAAGAAAATAGGGGCCACTAAAATTCTTTCAATTGTCATGTTTAAGCATATCCCTACTTTGGGTAAATAATACATGATAAATAAGGGCAAATAATGGCATTATGTATTTATTTATTTATTTACTGACTGAAGTGTAGAATAAATGTTGGGCATGGTACATAGACATCTTTTTCTATACTAATTTAATCCTTATGATTGCATTCACTGTGTAGTTCATACAGCTTCTACTGTACTTACTGAGCAGAACAAGAAAGCGCCATCTGCATAGTGAGATCATCAAATATATATTGATTTTCTTGTGTTCGTTTCTCAGATTCTATATTTACCATTCATATTTACCACTGTATCTTTTTGTATTATATTGATCTTCTAGTATTACAACAACATCAATGTCTTGAATGAATGTTTGGGTCAGATACTGTAGGCAGGATAGATCTTCAACTGTTAGGGTCTCCTGCTCTGTGCTGCCACGTCGTCATGGCAACCGGGAGACAAGTGCTAGCGGAGTAACCTGAGCGTAGCTGATACTCCGGTTCGGGTCTTTTGCTGTGCAGTGGTTACAGGCTCTGTGCACGGCAGGGGATCCGGTGCTGGTTTTTGTGCTCACAGTCTGTGAGGTCTGAGTGGGGCGTGGACAGCACCTGCTATATAAACCCTCTTCTCAGGTTAGGCAGACGCTGCTGAATCTTTGTTGGTTAGTCAGTTCCTGAAAGCTAGCTAGTACTGTGTAAACTTTGTATTTGTTTGTTGCTTACTGCAAATAGGTCTTGGGATTTGGTATTACACTCTGCCAATCCAGACCTAGCAGTAAGACTGGAGTCAGTCGTTTAACCTGCTGGGGTTCTTTTGCTACTCTGTGAACCTAGCAAGTTTGCGGCTGTATTCTCAGACTTGCCTGCCAAAATCCTTTCTCACTGTGCAAGGTGTTCAGGTGTCAGTTTAGTGGCAGTAAGCTGAACCAGTGCACTGCAAGTGAGGACTAGGATTGTGGAGACTCTCCTTGTGTCTATTATTCCATCTCTGACCAAGGAGTTTACTGCCACACCCGTTGGTAACCCTTTAGGGTTTTGCTGTTGCCCTTAGCAACAGCATTTCGGGTTCTCTACGTATTAAATCACTACATCTCGCTTCTTTCCATCTGAGCATTCCTAATACTAGGGAGACACCCAGTTTCTTAGCCTTTGGGCTTCTCTGTTCACTTTGTGTTTATTTTGTTACCCTATCACCTTCTGTGTATGTAATGTCATATTCCCCAGTCTGTCTGTGAGTTAATTTGTTTTGCATCCCTCACCGTTCAGACACCAGTACATTCCTGCTGGCACTGGTGTGCATAACATATTCAGCAGCCTAATACTCCTGTTGAAATTTTGTGGGAATATGGAGCATACCCCTCAAAATACTTTGCAACAGGTGGTCGATCAGGTGCAGGTCCTGACTCGACAATTTAATGATTTGTCCATTAAAATGCACACCTCGCAGGCCGCTGGCGGAGCTCCCGCAGCAGCAGTACCTTCAGGGGTTAAGGAGCCGAAAGTAAATCTCCCGGATCGTTTTTCTGGAGATCGCTCGCAGTTCTTTTGTTTCAAGGAGAGCTGCAAGCTATATTTCCAGCTTAGGCCTCAGTCTTCTGGGTCGGAGATTCAGCGGGTGGGCATAGTGATTTCCTTGCTACAAGGAGACCCACAGGTCTGGGCATATGGATGCAGCCTGACTGTCCGTCGCTTAAAAGTGTTGATGCTTTTTTTACGGCACTGGGCATGTTGTATGATGACCCTGACAAGACGGCCTCAGCCGAGGCTCAGATTTCGATCCTTAAGCAAGGGCGAAGGCCAGTTGAGGTTTATTGTACGGAGTTTCGGAGGTTGGCCCATGATACCCAGTGGAATGAACCAGCCCTGAGACACCAGTACCGAAGAGGTCTTTCTAACCAGTTAAAAGACCAACCGGTACAATATCCCTTGCCTGATAGCTTGGATCAGCTCATGCAGTTATCCATTCGGGTGGATAGACGGATGAGAGAGCGCAGGCTTGAAAGGGAGACCGAGGTTTACTTCTTTCCCAAGGGAACCTCAGACTCTGAGGAATTTTACGAGGAGCCTATGCAGATTGGGGCTACCCGCCTCTCCTCGCGTGAGAAGACGCGGAGGAGACAGCAGGGGTTATGTTTGTACTGTGGGAATAAAGGTCATGTGGTAGTATCATGCCCAGAAAAGCCAGAAAACTTCAGGGCCTGAGGGTGATGGGAAATATCCTGTCAGGCCAGAAGTCAGAATTTCCCAAGAAGACTTTTATCATTCCGGTGACCTTGAAGATCCTCGGTCAAACTGTCAAGACTGAGGCCTTTATGGACAGTGGGGCCGACGGGGTTTTTATGGACCGCCAATTCGCCCTGAAACACTCTGTTCCCTTAGTACCCTTGGCATCGGAAATTGAGATTTGTGGGTTAAACGGGGAACCGTTATCCCAGGGTAAAATTACCTCTTGCACTAGCCAGATTTCTTTGTTTATTGGAGCCACACACTCTGAAAAATTGTCCTTTTATATGACTGTGCCATTGATTTGTTGCCGAATGCTAAGCTTCCCAAGAGCAGGTTGTACTCCCTGTCACGTCCTGAGACTCAGGCTATGGCAGAGTACATTCAGGAGAACTTGGCTAAGAGATTTATCAGACCTTCACAGTCTCCAGTTGGGTCGGGGTTCTTCTTCGTGGGTAAAAAGGACGGTTCGTTGCGACCCTGCATCGACTTCAGGGAATTGAACCGTATCACGATTAAAAACTCATACCCACTGCCTCTCATTTCGGTCTTGTTTGACCAGCTTCGTACTGCCACCATTTTTTCTAAGATTGACCTACGCGGTGCGTACAATCTAATCCGAATAAGAGAGGGGGATGAATGGAAGACTGCCTTTAATACCCACTCAGGGCATTATGAATATTTGGTGATGCCTTTTGGGCTCTGTAATGCCCCGGCAGTCTTCCAGGACTTCATGAACGATGTGCTCAGGGAATATTTGGATAGATTCTTAGTTGTATACTTAGATGACATCCTAATCTTCTCCCATTCCCTGGAGGAACATCGGAAGCATGTACGCTTAGTCCTCCAGAAACTCAGATACCACCGGCTTGGGGCGAAGCTGGAGAAGTGCGAATTTGAAGTTCAGCAAATCGCATTTCTAGGATATATTATCTCCCCAGAAGGTTTCCAAATGGAGGGTTCCAAGGTACAGGCAGTCCTGGATTGGGTGCAGCCCACTAGTTTGAAGACGCTTCAGCGTTTTCTGGGCTTTGCAAATTTTTATAGACGATTTATCGCTGGATTTTCGTCTATAGTGGCGCCCTTGGTGGCACTCACTAAGAAAGGGGCGGATGTTGCTCACTGGTCTTGTGAGGCCAAAGCGGCTTTTGCCCGTCTCAAAAGGGCATTTGTCTCGGCCAAGGTGCTGCGACACCCAGATCCAGAGCGTTCTTTTGTGGTGGAGGTGGATGCCTCTGAGATGGGTGTTGGGGCAGTGCTCTCTCAGATGGGGGTGTCTGATAATCGCCTTCATCCCTGTGCTTACTTTTCCCGTAAAGTTTCGCCTGCCGAGATGAATTATGACGTGGGTAACCGGGAATTGTTGGCTATTAAGGATGCACTCGAGGAGTGGAGACACTGGCTTGAGGGGGCTAAGTTTGTGGTCTCAATTCTCACCGACCATAAGAATTTGGCATATTTAGAGTCAGCGAAGCGCCTCAATGCCAGGCAGGCACGATGGGCTTTGTTTTTTGCTCGCTTTAATTTTTTGATAACATATCGCCCTGGGTCAAAAACATCAAGGCTGATGCGCTCTCGCGGAGTTTTGCTCCAATCCAGGAGACCACCGAGGAGCCATTGCCCATTGTGTCCCCATCATATATTAAAGTAGGCATTACCCAGGACCTCTTGTCATTAGTCCTTAGAGCACAGGAGCAGGCTCCTCCAGACCTTCCAGTAGGTCTTTTGTTTGTGCCTCCTAGGTTAAGACAGCGAGTGTTCCTGGAATTCCATGCCAAGAAGTCGGCAGGTCACCCGGGTATTGCCAGAACTCGGGAGTTGCTATCTAGGGCGGTGTGGTGGCCCTCGGTGGCTAGGGATGTGGATCAGTGGGTTCGGGCATGTGACATCTGTGCCCGAAATAAGACTCCTAGTGGGGTTCCTGTTGGCCCATTACATCCACTCTCTATTCCATCTAAGCCATGGACCCACATTTCAATGGATTTTGTGGTGGACTCGCCCAAATCCTCGGGGATGACAGCCATCTGGGTTGTCGTTGACAGGTTTTCGAAGATGGCGCACTTCGTTCCATTGGTTGGGCTGCCATCGGCCAGACGCCTGTCTGAATTATTTATGCTGCATGTTGTGCGCCTCCACGGGTTGCCACTTGATGTGGTCTCTGACCGCGGATCCCAGTTTGTGGCCAAATTCTGGAGGGCATTTTGTTCCGATCTCCAGATTTCTGTCAGCTTGTCGTCAGGCTACCATCCGCAGTCTAATGGGCAGACTGAAAGGGTGAACCAGTCCTTGGAGCAGTACCTCAGGTGTTATGTCTCCAAGTGTCAGACTGACTGGGTTGCTCATCTGTCCATGGCGGAGTTTGCCTATAACAACGCGGCTCACTCGGCTACAGGGATCTCTCCCTTCCTTTGTGTGTATGGGCATCATCCTAAGGCCAATTCTTTTGACCCCCTGGACTCCACGCCTGGTGGTTCCTCTATGGTTTCGGTCCTTAGAGGTATTTGGAGGAAAGTGAAGAAAGCCCTTGTGTCTGTGTCATTAGTGACCAAAAGGGTTTTTGATAAACGGAAAAGACCCTGCAGCTTCAAATTAGGAGACTTCGTCTGGTTGTCTACCAAGAATTTGAAGTTGAGACAGCCATCTCATAAGTTAGGCCCCTGGTTCATCGGTCCTTATAAGATCACTAGGGTTATCAATCCGGTGGCATTTCAGTTAGATCTACCCCGTTCTTTGGGTATCAATAAAACATTTCATTGTTCCCTTTTAAAACGGGCGATTAGTAATCCTTCTTCCAGTGGAAGACCTTCCCCTCTTCTGATACGTGGCCAGAGGGAGTTTGTTGTTGAAAGGATTCTTGACTCCAAGATGGTTCGGGGTCGGCTGTCATTTTTGGTGCACTGGAAGGGGTATGGCCCGGAGGAGCGGTCGTGGGTGCGCAGTTGTGATCTTCATGCCCCCAGACTGTTACGCTCTTTCTTCTCGCAGTTCCCCGATAAACCCGGTGGTAGGGGTTCTTTGACCCCTCGTCAGAGGGGGGGTACTGTTAGGGTCTCCTGCTCTGTGCTGCCACGTCGTCATGGCAACCGGGAGACAAGTGCTAGCGGAGTAACCTGAGCGTAGCTGATACTCCGGTTCGGGTCTTTTGCTGTGCAGTGGTTACAGGCTCTGTGCACGGCAGGGGATCCGGTGCTGGTTTTTGTGCTCACAGTCTGTGAGGTCTGAGTGGGGCGTGGACAGCACCTGCTATATAAACCCTCTTCTCAGGTTAGGCAGATGCTGCTGAATCTTTGTTGGTTAGTCAGTTCCTGAAAGCTAGCTAGTACTGTGTAAACTTTGTATTTGTTTGTTGCTTACTGCAAATAGGTCTTGGGATTTGGTATTACACTCTGCCAATCCAGACCTAGCAGTAAGACTGGAGTCAGTCGTTTAACCTGCTGGGGTTCTTTTGCTACTCTGTGAACCTAGCAAGTTTGCGGCTGTATTCTCAGACTTGCCTGCCAAAATCCTTTCTCACTGTGCAAGGTGTTCAGGTGTCAGTTTAGTGGCAGTAAGCTGAACCAGTGCACTGCAAGTGAGGACTAGGATTGTGGAGACTCTCCTTGTGTCTATTATTTCATCTCTGACCAAGGAGTTTACTGCCACACCCGTTGGTAACCCTTTAGGGTTTTGTTGTTGCCCTTAGCAACAGCATTTCGGGTTCTCTATGTATTAAATCACTACATCTCGCTTCTTTCCATCTGAGCATTCCTAATACTAGGGAGACACCCAGTTTCTTAGCCTTTGGGCTTCTCTGTTCACTTTGTGTTTATTTTGTTACCCTATCACCTTCTGTGTATGTAATGTCATATTCCCCAGTCTGTCTGTGAGTTCATTTGTTTTGCATCCCTCACCGTTCAGACACCAGTACATTCCTGCTGGCACTGGTGTGCATAACATCAACAAAATCTCTAACCTTTGTTTGTACACTCATTTATTCAGAAGTTATTATTTTCTCCCACCATCTGGAAGCGAAACATTTCTGCAAATACTTATATAGTATAGTATTTGTAGGATACTTTACCCATGTAATGAAAAGTTCCTTTAACCCTCACTCTGATTATCTTTTAAGCAGTAAGGGCCTGAGTCCAAGGCATCTGCGGCGTCTTTTCCATACAGCCGTTTCAACCTACTTATCAGTTCATGCTAAGGCAAGGATCCGGCTGTATATGCCCTTACATATAAGATCTGTGCACCTGCTTGTGGAAGTCTATACCTCCCTCTGTTTTGATAGCTGTGCCCACGTGCAACTATACTCATAGCTCACCAAATAGCCCCATTTGGTGCACCACAGACTTGGAGACTCAAGTACCCACAAGTAATAATTTTAGTAGCACCGCTAATGCGATAAAACTGCATTGCAAAAATACCCTAGACACTGGTGCTGGCATTGCATGCAGTCATAAGCATATCTACAATGGGTGCAAGATGTGCGGTGCACACGGGCCTCTGCATGCAGCTGCTGTGTGCGACTCGGATGCTGTGTAAAAAGGCAAAAGACGAAACTAGTGAGTCACTGCATGCTCCATGCCAGTGTCGTTATGCTTAATCCGCGCCAATTCCACTGCAAAAAAACTACTAACCCTAAGTGCACTATGCTGTAAGTATGCTGCAATGTGCATTAGATGCTACATTTAGATAGAACTTCAAAAGTCTGGGAATTGCTTCCGATAGCAGATCATCTAATTGGCACCATGCAACTCTCGCCGTATGGCACAGAAAGGATAGCTATATACAACAGACACATCTGTACATCCACACCATCATCATTACTACTGTATATGGGTTTGCACATCGATGACACTCCCACAAGATGGAACCGTTCACTCGCCAGAGAGAATCGCTCAATGCAAGCTGAGCTTGCCAAACTGCTGACACTGCTAGACTTGCAGCATCCAGGGTCATGGAGTCCCCAGCTGCAAACATGTCAGCCAGCCGATGCTGATACACATGCAGCCTCAAGGGTCATGGAAGAAAAACATGTCCGTCAGTCAAGGCTGCATAAACTGCTTTATCCAAGACAATCCAGCCAGTCAGCCCCGGCCAGGCACCTCTCTTCCTGCAGCGCATCCCCCCGCCGTTGCAGACATGTTACCCCGCTGCCAGCACCTCCCGCCGGCTGCCGATCAATGCTCCTCCCGCCGTCCGCAGTACCTCTCTTCCTGCTGCCTGCAGCTCCACACAGGTCCCCCGCAGCCAGCCCCTCCTGCTCACGGCCGCCGCTCTCTGCTCCCTTGGCCGCTGCTGTCAGCGCATCCGCAGCCGCTGACAGCAGCGGCCTGACAGGATGGCCAAATCTGACAGTCGGATTTGGCCGTCCATTGAATAGGGGTTGTCGGATCCATTCCGACAACTGCATGTCGGAATGGATCTGACTCCTATTGAATATACCCCATAGTCTTTAATTTGCAGGAAATGTTGCATGCTACCAATAACTACATCAAGTGCTTTAATAGTGTCTTGGAAAACATGCAATCACATTATCTTAACGTGCATACACACTGTAAGATTTTGGCTATCTTCGATATTGGCTATCTTCGATTTTGGCTATGCGATTTCCATTGAACTCCCCCAGAGCCCTGAAGCACTGATTTTCACTATCTGTACCTTCAATTTTGACTATGTGCAATTTTAACTATACTTTATATTAGATAGTACACTAGATAGTCAAGATTGATCATCCATGCTGACAGGACACCTGTTGGTGAACATCAAGGCTGATTCATTGCCCCAATGACCAATGAGGTAGCAATCATTGTTGTTGACTGCAGATGTACTTCAAGGTCCATTTTTCAACCCTGCAATGCCAGCCGGTATTTCAGTTAGTATACCAGTATAACAGGCATTTATATCCCCTCCTCTATTACCGCACTCCACTCCACCCCACCCAATCATGGCTCTGACTTCACCGCATTGAGAATCTGTCCCCCTTCACCTCCTTCCCAATTGTCCCACTCCTCTACTTACTCCAGTGGCTGGTCCTCATCTTCCAAGTTTGCCCGTCTCACTCATTGGAGAGTATGCCAAGGCTTCCAATGCACATGTGGCCTTTTGCAATTATTATACGGATATATATATATATATATACACATATATATATACACACACACACACACACACACACACACACACACACACACACACAGTGCATCCCTAAAGTATTCACAGCGCTTCACTTTTTCCACATTTTGTTATGTTACAGCTTTATTCCAAAATGGAATAAATTATTTTTTCCCCTCAAAATTGTACACATAATACCCCATAATGACAACATTTGCAAATTTATTAAAAATAAAAAAACTAAGAAATCACATGATGCCACAAGCTTGGCACACCTATCTTTGGGCAATTTTGCCCATTTCGCTTTGCACACCTCTCAAGCTCCATAAGGTTGGATAGGAAGCATCGGTGCACAGTCATTTTCAGATCTCTCCAGAGAAGTTATATTGGATTCAAGTCTGGGCTCTGGCTGGGTCACTCAAGGACATTCACAGAGTTGTCCTGAAGCCACTCCTTTGATATCTTGGCTGTGTGCTTAGGGGCGTTGTCCTGCTGAAAGATGAACCGTCACCCCAGTCTGAGGTCAAGAGCGGTTTGGAGCAGGATTTCATCCAGGATGTCTCTGTACATAGCTGCATTCATCTTTCCTCTATCCTGACTAGTGTCCCATTTCCTGCCACTGAAAAACATCCCCACAGCATGATGCTGCCACCACCATGCTTCACTATAGGGATGGTATTGGCCTGGGGATGAGCGAATCCTGGTTTCCTCCAAACATGATGCCTGGCATTCACACCAAAGAGTTCAATCTGTGTCTCATCAGACCAGATAATTTTGTTTCTCATGGTCTGAGAGTCCTTCAGGTGCATTTTGGCAAACTCCAGGAGGGCTGCCATGTGCTTTTTTTTACTAAGGAGTGGCTTACGTCTGGCCACTCTACCATTCAGGCCTGATTGGTGGATTGCTGCAGAGATGGTTGTCCTTCTGCAGGGTTCTCCTCTCTCCACAGAGGAATGCTGTAGCTCTGACAGAGTGACCATCGGGTTCTTGGTCACCTCCCTGACTAGGGCCCTTCTTCCCCTATCGCTCAGTTTAGATGGCTGGCCAGCTCTAGGAAGAGTCCTGGTGGTTCCAAACTTCTTCCATTTACAGATGATGGAGGCCACTGTGCTCATTGGGACCTTCAAAGCAGCAGATATTTTTCTGTACCCTTCTCCAGATTTCTGTCTCTTGACAATCCTGTCTCAGAGGTCTACAGACAATTCCACTGACTTCATGCTTGGTTTGTGCTCAGACATGCACTGTCAAGTATGGGACCTTATATAGACAGGTGTGTGCCTTTCCAAATCATGTCCAATCAACTGAATTTACCACAGGTGGACTCCAATTAAACTGTAGGAACTTTATGCATAATGGTCCAGCCAAATTGCAAAGGTTCTTTGTGGTATACAACAACGTTGGCCAAGGGTCAGGAGGAAGTGAAAGAAGAAAGAGAAAACATGTGAGGTTATGTGTGGATTATTTAGAGGGCTATAATTAGATAAGAAAACTTGTGAAGGTTATGTGGGTGGTTCTGGAATTTGATAAGCTTGCCTGAAGAGGTGAGTTTTCAAGGAATGCTTGAAACAAGGGTGCAACTACCATAGGTGCATGGAGTACAGCTGCTATGGGGCCCAGAGTTAAGAAGGGCCCACCTTCCCTGTAAAAGTTAATTACAGTATGTTATATACATTGTTTACTGTTGGATGGTATATGGGAGCCATTACATACTTTTGCCTTGGGGCCTGCAATATATTTAGGTATGTCCTTGGACCTATTCATTGTAATGTGGTATAAAATGAACTGGAGGGGCATTATAATGTTACATAATATGAATTTGGGGGCACTGTAATGTGACTTAATATGAACTGGGAACACTGTATGTCATAATGTGAATTCGGGGTACTGTGTTGCATAATGTGTACTGGCAGCCCTACAATGTGACATAACGTGAACTAGGGCACTATTATGATTTATAGAATAAACTGGGGCACCACTATGGGGCATAACATTAATTAGGGCACTACTATTGTTCAAAAAATGAACTAGGGCGCTGTTATGGGGTATAACATTAACAGCTGCTGCAAAGTGGAGTCTCTTTAGTAGCACTGGGACAGGCCCCCTTCAAAATTTTGCTATGGGGCCACAAAGTTCTGGTTTCACCTCTGTCTTGAAGGTTTGGAGGTGAGAGAAAGGTTTTATTGTGCATGTGAGGGCATTCAGTAGTGCTGAGAAGGGGGGCAGATACTCTTTAACTGAGTCCAGGCTAGTTGGAGGATCCCGGGTCCCGCTGCCCCCCCCCCCCATCCTCCCCGTTGCAGACTGCACTTCAGGCAGGCAAAGAGAGGGCTGGCTGATGTTGCAGCAGCTTTACTACCCAGTGCCACAGCAGAGAGAGCAGCTGCAGAAGCACTCAGTTCTCTCTATCCTGCAATCACACCAGCTCCCCTGACTGCCACCTCCGCCCATCAGATCCTTCACTGGTACCCCTCTGTGTGGCACGCGTGCCCATGCACCCTCTTTGTACCCACAAATAACTGGTTATTATTTAGATTTTCTAAGGAGGAGTACTGGCCACACCTCACTACATTGACCTCCTCCCCTTCCAGTATCAGGGCCCGGCAGAGCGGTTGGTGCACCTGAGGGCACTCCACAGTTTGGGTGCAGCCGGAGGGAAGTCTTGCAATCGTGAGTGGGAGTGAGTAATGCTCGTGAGAGTAATGCATTTGAGTAATGCTTGTGACTGACCCTCTAATAACATTGTATCATTTGAATGCACGGTCTGGATCCTGATATTAGTGGAGGAAGTGCTTTCTGCAGGCAGTGGGGCTCATTTCCCCTGTACCCATGTGGGCCGGTCTGACCATGTCCAAATTGCTTAGTAAATTGAGATTAATGGGGGCTGAGGTCTGTAGTATTAGTCATATCTGATATATCCTGTGTTGCCTATTATTAAATACCCTCAATACCAGCGGTATATTAAAAGAGAAGGGGAGCAGTGTGCAGTTTCCACCTGGGCCCCCTCCTCTCTAGCTGGCAGTGCAGAGACTCTGGGCACTAATGTCACTAGGAGACCCTAGCACTGTCCCAGAGTCTAGTGCACATGCACAGGTCTCATGGGATATGGTGCAGTGGCCATTTTCCCAGAGATTTTCGTACTGCACTAAACACTGGGAAAATGGCCACTGCGCCATTTTCACAATAATGTTTGCAGTGCTGCTGCATGACTCTGGAGAGGCAAGTATTGAAAAAAATGGATACAGGATGTGCGGCTTGGGCCCCATGATCTCTGGGGCTCGTGTGCACCGAACACCTTACACCCATTATAAATATGCCACTGCTCAATACTTAAATCATGAGGAAACTGTCATTTCCAAATGATATGCAGAATGAAAGGGGTTAATTAATAGGCTCCCAATGCACTTGGTGGACAAGCAGCTGCACTTATGCACACAAGGAAGCACTGGAAATTTAGCCGTTTTTAAATGAAACAATATTTTCCTTCACGTTTTTGTCCTGTCCAGTGCCAGAGCCACTATTTATGTAGAGGAAGGAAACGGAATGTGTGGGGTGAACAGCGTAACATTTGGGAGTATTTCACTATCCTGGGAAACTGAAACCTAAACAATCAGATGATGTTTAATGTATTTAATCTCTGAGCTGTTCGTGATCTGAGTGTAAAATGTATAGAGATGTATAGAAAAGGATTAGTGATGAAGTACATACACAAACAAAGTTGTGGATAACCTAAACATCCTAGAAGCTGCAAATTTGAAATGTTTAGTCACCATGGACTCACTTTTTAGGCACTTGAGCCCTAAATTGGAGAGTTCAAGGCTTTAAAACTAGAGATGAGCGGATTCGGTTTTACTCAGATTTACTCGGTTCTCAAAACGCCATCAACGGATGTCACGTGTTTTGGATAGTCAATCAGATGCCGTTTTAAGAACCGAGTAAATCCGAGTAAAACCGAATCCACTCATCTCTACTTAAAACCACTTAACTGACAATTTTTCCCTTCAAAAGAGTTAACAACATTGTTTTTTAAAATTTAATTTATTTAACAAAGTTGAAAAAGTATTTTTTTAAATATTTAAGCATTATATTATGTACATCTGCAGAACGGATCTCCTCGTCAAAAACGGTGGTACAGGGTGGGACGGCGCAGTTGCATGAAATCTGACCATGCCAGTTAAGTGGTTATATGTGTTGGGACCTGATCACATCCCTACGTAAATGGACATGATTAAAATGAAACATAGGACCTGATTTATTAAGGATTGCAAATACAACGCTGCACACTTGCAGTCATTAGTAATGCAAATGCAGGAGGAGGTGCATACCACTCCTCACTGCGACTGCATCTAAGATGAACATTGCGACCATCAGTCGCGATGTTCATCTGCAACATCAGGCTAAGTAAGCTTCAGTTTACTCAGCCTTGCCGTTGCTGAAGGGACTGTGAGGCCACGGAAACTGAATACGCGATGCAGCCCTTGGCCTCGCCACGCTCGGTAAACGGGTGCAACATTTTTCTGAACGCCAGCCGCTCCCGTCCCTCCCCGCAAATGCCTCTGCCTGTCAATCAGGCAGAGGCGTTCACATATCTGTGCTGCGACCGCTGTACCTGTTCTGCACATGCGCAGTTTCCCCAGATCAGGAAACTGCACATAGGATCGCTGAAGCGATCCTTAATGAATAAGGCCCATAGGGTGTTATTTAGAGTTGGTCACAGGTTTTGCTATCGTAGCAAAATCTGCGACCACTGATATAACATTCTGGGGGGCTACCCAGTACAGGCAAGGCTGCCCAGCATGTGTGGCGCCACCCCGCAATATGATCGCAATTCAATTGCGATTGAATCAAATAGAGGTTGACGCCTGCCTATGCAGCATGGCTGTGTAGGCAGGCGGTCTGGCACCATGTTTACAATTGCAGGAAATGCAGGTAACGTCATCGGGCCACTCTAAAAACGGCCATGACACACCATGCATTTCCTGCTCTCTCCCCCCCAACACCGTGTCGCCAACGCCAGTTGCCTGTCAATCACTATGCGATTGCACCCTTCTGGGATGCGATCGCATAGTGAAGGGTCATGCATGAGCACTGTATTTTCCAAAAGATATTTATATTTATGGGAGAGAAAAAAATATTTTCCTTTAATCTTTGGATAGAATATTCCTCCTACATGTTTCAGGTTATCCTGATGGCCTTTGGTAAAACTAAGTTAGTGGAGAAAGCAGAGGTTTCACTATACTACAATGCACTCCGTTGTTGTTTAGTATTTTCCTTGTCAGTAGTCTGATATTTTTGTTTGACTAAACAGTCCAGAGTTATTGCCCAATCTTGCAGATTTTAAAGATTCTGGGGCTAATTCAGGTTGGATTGCAGTGTGTGATCCAACCAGAATTTTTGCTGAAAAGATGCGGGCGCATGCGCAGCACCCGTCCTGCGCATGCGCCCGTCCTGCGCATGCGCCCGCATTTTCTGAAGGGTGTCCGCAGAGAAAGCAATCGCCTTGTCTGTCAATCAGGCAGAGGCGGTCGCGGGGCTACCCAAATGGTGGGCGATGCAGCGCGAATGGGGGCGTGGTCACGGGTGCTGCATGACATCACATGCAGCCGCCGCAACAGGTAAAATGGCGCCGGAAGTCCTGTGGACGCAGCTAAGCTGCGCCGGCAGGAGTCATCTTTAGATTCTGCTGACAAGCAGAAATTGGTAAGCGATCGCAATTTCTGCTTGTCAAAGGGGGGGGGGGGGGGGGAGGGAGGCACCGGTCAGTATGCTGGGCAGTATGCCCAGCGCTGGGCGGCCCCCAGCATGCGAGCAAAAGGATAGCAAATCCTACTGATTAGCAGAATTTGCTATCCTTACTGAATTAGCCCCTCTGACCACCAAAGAAGGCCAAATAGTACTATTGAAAACTGCCTGGATATCAACTACTTAAAAAGTAAAAAGACAAAAAATAAAATTCTATATTGATCACTACTGCAATGTGATCTAACTATAAGTGATTTAATCATTTCACCACTCACACGTATGTTTACCCTGGATACAGACACACCCAGTCTGCAGTCCAGTCACATAGCCAGAACCTACAATATGTGTCTTTCACAATTTTCAATAAGTTATACTGTATGTTGTGGTCAAAGTACTATTTATAGCCAGATGTAGGTATAGTAGAAATGGTGTTTTATTTTCTCCATGTATCTAGTATCTGCTCACTGCCTATGGACTGTGGGCCTGACTCATTACCAATTGCCAGGACTACCATGAGAAATTGTGGGGCCCGGGACTGACAAAATAGACAGCCCCCCCCACCCCCACCAAAAAAATAATAAATAAAAAATTCTGCCACACTGCTCCACCCCAGAAAAGGCTTGTTTTAAGTTCTCCATGCGCACCATCCCATTGTTATTGTGCAGCCTGTGCAGCACTCCAGGTATTGGTGGCAGGAGCCAGGGGTGGGCCCCCTCTCTATAAGGGCCCAGGACTCCAGTCCCCGCAGTCCCCCCTGATGGCTGCCCTGCCAATTGCATATGTGAGATTGCACACAGTGAGCGATTATTGGCAAACTGCGCATGCGCTGCGAATGCATTGTGCGAAGGGCAAAATGTGATCGCCATGTGTATCCAGCCTAATTGTAAAGTGAACGCCTTTTGATTGACAGGAAGTAACCGTTTGTGGGTGGTAAGATGGCGTTTGTGGGGAGTGGTTGGGAAAATGCATGCATGTCATGACTGTTTTCGGGGCATGTAACTGATGTCATCTGCGAACACTGCGTTCAAAAACATGGCACCCAGTACGACTGCATTCTCATTGATCTGATGTGTGCTGGGGTCAGCCGCAAATGTTGATGGTGTCCTTTTATTGCGTATGCATTAAGAATCTGTTAATGCTTATGCAGTTTTACGAATGCATCGGTGGGCGTCTTTTATCCTTTCTGTCCGGCTCTTCATATGAGACTTTTAGCAATAGTAGATTTGTGACCATCGCTATCTCAGCCTAAATGAATCAGGCACTGTGATATAGGTCACACATGATTTGGGTCAGAGACTCAGGTGGGTGCAGAGGAAATATGCAAAAACAGATATTAAAAAAATAATAATATTTGTAACATCAGAGGGACATACTGTACTGTAGAAAATGTCAAACACATAATGAAAAATAATAGATTCAAAATACACAATAAAGAAAAATATGAATTATACATTATAATTATGAATAGTACCCAATGCATATTATTATAATAGAAGCAAGGCGGAACAGGGGATAAATATCTTTATTAATGCACAACAGACCAAATGGTGAGATGTCAATGGCAGGAGTTTCTTGGAACATAGTAGAAGATGAGGAGATACTGTAGTAATACAGAACAGGATCGGGAGACAAGTTACTGGATATAATTATTTTGGCTGCATAGTAAAACAGTAAAGAACATAGAAGTGCTCAGAGATTACAGACAGAGGGCCTAATTCAGCATGGATCGCTATTCAGAGAAATTGCAGTTGTCTGTGAGTAGAAAGGCGCCGTCCTGATAGAAAGAAAGAAAGAATGCCTGTGCAAAATTGAGAATGCATCGCGGAATGCTATCCACTCACAGATGCATACGATTTTTTGTGGTCTGAGCAAATGTAAGTAGGTTTGAGGCTTCCACTAATCTGTGACTGAGACGACCTGGAAGTGGTCTGCGCTAACGTCAGAGACCCTCCCCAAAAAACGCCTGGGCATGCTTGCGTTTTTTCTGACACACCCAGAAAATGGCAGGTTTCCACTCAGAAACGCCGGCTTCCTGTCAAACAGCGGCTACATTGCAATTAAGATCTGTACTCATTTTCTATCACTATTACCCCTCATGCGTGCATAATGCGAACACTATGCATGCGTAGTCTTTCAATAATTGCTCGAGTTGTGATTTTTCTGAATAGCGATCTATGCTGAATTAGGCCCAGAATCACGGAGCACTGGAGGAAGACTAACCAAGTCCAGGGTCAGGCAACAGACATAGGGCCAGATTCAGAGGTGGTGGTGGTAATAATAATAATAATAGGATTCATACAAATAAAAGGCTCAATAAAAATAGATACTATGAAATGATAAAATAGAACAACTCATATTGTGGTCATAAAAATAAACTACAGTATGTAGCAAATAAAACTTAAAGCATAAGATATTTCTGTGTCTAAGACAAGAGCACTAGTGCTGATAAAAAACATTTATTATACACTATAACAAATCATTACTACTGGGAGATTCAGATAAATAATGAGAACTGTCAAAATAACATTTGTATAAGCATGAAATACAATCATACTATATTTCACTTTACAATAGTGAAAGCTACAAGACTTACTAACATTGGTAAGGGCTATTACACTTTGTAACACTTTAAGACAAATTATAGTGCAGCTTAACAAAATCAGGCACCAGTGCCACGAGGGGAGAGTTGCACTTTTGACAGGAGATAGACACATCTAGGATGCCACAAAGGCTAGCTCTGGTCCTGATTATAATACAGATAAACTACTAATACAAATGCTGTAAATAACATACAATAACATAAAGCAGAAGATAAAACTGGTGCTACCCAAATGAACTTGAAATCTAAGAGGCGTGTGGAACAATTGATACATAAGGTAGTGCAATGACCAGCCCCTTTATCATTCTCCACTTTATCACTTTTCAGTGCTTAGTACATCTGGCCCTTAGGCTGGTACATCTGGCCCTTATTCAACTAGATGTGGTAATTTTCTGCAGCTAATGGATTTGGCCGGGGCTATCCAATTAGCCCTGATATGCATCAGGACCTGAATCATAATCTACAATAAGCAGCTGTCGGACCTGTGATAACACGTGGAATCAGGAGTTTATCCCGGATCCCAAGTGAAATCGCACAATCGCACTTTTTTGCCCTATAAAATCTGCCTATACAGTAATTACCATCGGTCATAAATGATCACACCTAATAGGATACAGATCTCAGACTTTCAATTCAACTGATGTGCTATAAGACAAAAAAGTTAAATTGAAAACAAAAGACCCCTTGCAACAATCAGTTTTGTCCAATGATAAATCGTCCCCTGCTGTAGGTCTTGACAGTGTCATCTCTTCTTATAAAGCTACTTGATTATTATTATTATTATTATTATTATTATGATTATATGCTCCAATAGATAATGCCTCACTTTAGAAGCAAATGTGCCATAACATTGGTTGGATGAGGGTGAGAGTCACAGAAGGGAATGGAGTGAAAATTTGCATTGGTTGCAGGAAGGGCAGTCTTAACAACATTAGGCCCTGGGTAAAGCAATGCACTGTAGCCCCTTCACTGGAATAAATAATACATAAGTGAATGCCTGTCAGCACTCTGATTGGTGGATTGCACCAGTGATCCACCAATCAGCACTCTGACTGCCATTCACTGTCAGTCTGTCATTGTCTTTCAGCAGGCTGAAAAGCAAGTAGAGAAATCTGTACTCTTATTGGTGGATAGTTCCAGCTATCCACCAGTCAGCATGCTGACAGACATTCACTGTCAATTATACACATTACACAAGCAGATCAGCCAGACAGAACTCTCTAACTGCCTCCCAAAAGGTTCCAAAGGCGCCAGCCTGGGGGTAGACAATAGTATATTTGCAACTAGGCACATGAGGCACTTGCCTAGGGGTGGCACTTGCTGGGGGGCGGCACACCAGGTTAATAAGAGCTAGGTGATTGGTTTTTTTTCATCATTACGACATTTATTTAAATATTTTATTTAGCAAATTACAGGGATGGGCAGCAAATTGTGGTCCAGGAGTTGGTAGTAGGGTGAAGCTAGGGCTGCTTTGGTGGTCTTGAGGCATCTGTACTGGCACCCAAAATGAAGGCGAAAATGACGTGATTTGGGGGGGACAATAATGTGCCTTTGGGCGACCTGACCGCTAAATCCATCCCTACAGGCAGATGTATGCCCCTGATCAAAGGCCCCTAGAATCTTTGGGCCCTGGGCAGCAGCCCAGTATGCCCATACATTAAGATTGCAGGATGGTCTTTATCCATAGTTAGTAAAAAAAAAATACTGTATAGCCAAAAACAGGTCCAGAATAGTCCCAAAATCAGTGAGTTCCTGGTGAGGTCCACACTAAACTGAAGAGTTTAAGAAATGCTTCTCTTCAGTTGCATCCACGAGGTGAGTTGCTTCATGTATCTCACTATTTAAAAATTCTGGTTGGTAGCCATACACTTGAAGTTGGTACAGACTGACCCGATCACCTTCCAAACACTAGTGTGGAATATACTGTATATTTATCATCAAGCAGATGCCACAAGATCAAAGAAGCAGATTACACCTTTCTATCTTTTATTGCTTAGTTCTTACAGGATTTACATAGAAAACAATAATACAGAGACAAGCTAAACAACAATGGGAATGTAATTAAAACACATACCAATTCAGTCATATAATGCACAGAAATGTTGTTGATTGTAAATGACGAACTTGGAGAGGATCAAAGGTACAAATTTAACTGTAATGCACAGACATCATTTTAATTGTCCCCATCTATGAAATGCAGTATCTAGTATTCCCCAGCATCTTATCCTTTACAGGATGCTTTCCAGCTGCTTCCATAACTGTGTTTGCACATTTCTCCCAGCAATCAAGTATTTAAGGGATGCATTTAGAAAAATGGCACTTCTCAGTGATAAAATAAGATATACAGTATGTCCGCTGTGATTTGTATTATCGCTGTGGCAGCTTAGCAAAATGACCTTAGCAGAAGCTATCAAGAGTGATAAAAGGTGCTTATTGCTCTGAGGGCCCCTATTCTGCCCCACTGGACATGCGTGGATCTGGAAACCCAACCAAAGCATGTGCCCTGATGGTTACCACTCTAAGACGCAGATTGAACATTCATGCAGAGAGATGTAGTTTTGATAGGCATTTCTGGGTGGTAACAGAGGGGGCTAGCCAAATGTTTGCATGGTCAGCATGTCGTAGTCAGCGACTGCGTCTAAAGATGCAGTTGCACTGACACAGGCAGCCATGGTCAGGCTGAATAACTGTGTTTCCATAGGTGCAATCTTCAATGGTGCGACCGATGATGGATTAGTGTACAGTAGCAGCTGGTGGGCACCTCAGTAGGAAGACCGTTGCTACGGCATTAGCATAAAGATGCAGGTGCGGCTGCGTCCATCTCTGAACCAGGATCTATATCCCATTCACTTCTTATCTTATTTGCTGAAGGCAAGGCTTACCCACAAAGCATTAGGGTTATAGGCAAGCAGCATTAGGGTTGTAGGCACACAGCATACCCAGTCACAGAACAAATACTTACTCTGGTCTCACTGAGATAGTGGAAGAACCGTGGGACTGCCGTCGGCCCCATCCTCCTCCAGCTGCCCACTGAATACACTGCCGCATGGCCCTTGGCCACCTCCTCCTCTCAATGCTGTGAAATGGCGCCCTCCTGCCAGCTCCTCCTCGGCGTCTCCTCTTACGATGGCACACCCAGACATGTGACGATGCAACCACGTCACAACGATGAACTTTGCCCAGCCAGCAGAGTTACGCAGAGGAACGGGGGGAAACAATGGAAGAGAAGGCAGCTGTGGACAGCAGCTGCCAGCAGGGGCTGCGGTGGGTGCCCTGTGTGAATGCACGGCTCGCCCGATAGAAACGGCCCTGTGCCTTGGCAGTATCTTCTTGCTAAACTGCAGCGCCACAGGGGGGATTTTAATAAAGATGAGTAAGGGATCTACTTATGAAGAAATGATAACTCATTTCTTCAAGGTTTTACTGCTATTAACATAACTTACCACCATCAATATCTATAGGAATGCCAACTATACCAATTTAACAAGTACAGTACTGTACCAAAATAGAAAAAGGCTTTGGTAAATCCTCACCAGGTCAGAGTACTAAGCACAGCGACCATCATTGGTGGATTTTACATATGGGCTGTGTGACTGCACTGGCTTCATTGTGACCTCTATGGGCTGCAGCCAATGCAGTCCATAGGAGCAGGGGGTCTGTGCATGTGCACTCAGGCCTCAGCGTGTGCTCATACATTGGTCCCAGCGCTTGTCAGCTCCATTGCGCAGGTGCCGGCTGATGGGGTACGACTCTCTTCTGTCCATCATGGGTAGTGGCACCCCCCCTGCCCACAAATGGTAGGAGCCGCTGTTGGCGGCCATCCATGCACACTTTACTGTTTCCAAATCCAAAACTAAAAAACACCCTCACAGAAGAGCCAAATTGGTAAATAATCCACTGAAACTGCATAATGTATTGCTGTGATAGGCAGTGATTCATAATGCAGCCATTGACCTGCCAATGGTGAGCAGATCTCTAAACCCTTAAAGTTTTAGAAAGTAACAGTAGTATACCTCTCTGAGTAAGTATAATAGATAAGTGATTAGGCATAGTGCCCCTCGTCAGTCATAATCTAGTTCTGAATAAGCCCACAGATACTGTTATATAACAGCCATATTGAGCTGTTCTCGACAGATCCACCTGTCACTCATATCCTAATGCACTAACCAGGGTCTAATGAAGTCTGCAAATTGCTCTCATTACGATCTCGCTTGGAGATGTTTGTCATATGAAATTAATTGCGCCTAATAACTACAGGCTTTTTAGTCAGCCGCTCTACGTGTAATGTTTTAGTGGGTAGTTGCCGGACATAGTTAACACTTTAGTTACTGGACAATCTGCAGCAATTGGATGCAGAGATGCATTGTAGAAATTAATAAGAATACACCACATCTCTGTGTTAAGGTGCAATTTCCTGCCTCCATCCCATTGTCTCGCTGCAAAGTAATGATGGATATTCAGTGTTTTGCTCATACTAATGAATCTAATCAATCCTCCAGGTGTAATCTGTCAGACACGAGCAGGGCTTAATTAACCCTTGAATTGCGGGCAAGCAACTCAATGATGACTTGAAGTTTTACTGTAAACACAAAGTGTGTGTGATGGTGACCAAAGACAGACCAAGTTTAAAAGTACTGTATCCATATTACCATGTTGTTCCTAAAGAAAATAAAATTCTTACAGTACTGTACTGTATGTGAGGAATACTGTATGTGAGGGGAGTCACGCTGTTATCATGATACAAAATGTGTCTGATTATTAACGTTTCTGGGAGTTGTTAACTTTCCCAGAGTCTGGATATGACTTGTTTCTATTAGAAACACATAATTTTGTCCATTTCCTACCTCCCCCTTGTGTAGGGCAACTCTATGGCCAGGATGTAATGGGAGCCGATAATGGCAAAATGTTTGATGTTTGCGGCTATAGCTGCATACCATTTTGAACAGCAGGAGCTGCTTGTGCATCCTATTTTCATAGGTTTGCTTCTAAAAATTAAACAATGCAAATAGGACGCACAAGCAGCTCCTGCTGTTTAAAATCATATGCAGCATGCCTATATTCTGTGTGTAATAGCAACTGTACCCGCATACCAAATGTCATGCTACAGTGTATTCCAGCCAAACACTGTGACATAATTTGGTAGGGAAGCGGTTATGTAACTATACCGATGCCGGAATCCTGCCCGGTGTAAAGCCCGACAGTCAGCATGCAGACTGACAGGGACTATGCCCACTCGTGGCTGCCCACGACACCCATAGAGTGGGAATAGAACCTGTGGCAAATGCAGTGAGCCACTAAGACCACTGCATGGCGCGCGCAGTGCTTTATTGCACTCCCCCCCGCCGGCAATCTAAACACAGGGATCCCAATTTGGTATGCTAATACAGTCACAATTACACACTGAATATAGCCATGCCACATATCATTTAAATCAGCATAAACTGCTTGTGCATCCTTGAGGATTATTTAGGATGTGTGTTGCTTAATCATGGGACTTTTGGGACTACATTGGCTGAGTTCCGGGAAATAGATGTACATTTGTAACGTCTGATGGTGGTGTGATAATTTCCCAGGTGGCATTATCGCATAGCTGCCTACCCTCCCTCATTCTGCAGGAGACTTCCTGAAATAGTAGTAATCTCCCTGACTCCCTGTATAGACCAGCAATCTTCCTGATTGCACCTTACCCCAGCTGATTGCAGCTGTTACATTCTTGAGGAAAAAAGAGAAATCAGAGATACATACATTCCAAATGGGCATCAGTGCCATTTCCCTGCATTGGCTATAAGACACAATGATCCGAGACTTCCGGTTGGCGGGGCATCTAGCATGGCCGCTTTTTAATTCCTCTCTGTGTAGGGGCTACAGCAATCTGTCCGAATCCTCTTCCTATTGTCACCTTGGGAATACCTGCTTTGTGGGAGTGTGTCCCTTGTGAGTAGAGGAACAATTTGATACCACACTTGCCCCTCTAGACCTCTTTTCCACCGAAGTTTGGCCGTTTATATTAATGGCGTGGATGGCCGCCTACACTTGGCGCGAAACTCGGGAGGGATGGGACTGATGCCACAGAGCTTTTACTGCTTGGTCTCCAGCGTCCCCTGCCGCCCCCCCCCCCCCTCCCCCGTCTATAGACTTACTCTCTCCGGGTTGCCGGAGCTCTGGACGCCCGTCCGTGTGCTTCGGGTGGTGACGTCCCCGCCGCGGGAGCACAGATCGCCGCAGAAGGATTCCTGGCGCTGTGATCTGGAGGCCTGATCCGCCGGACGGAGGACTTCTCGGCCGTGACACCGCAGCAGAGTTTACTGAGACCAGCGGCGCCGCAGCTTGCTGGGCGGGAGATACTGACGCGGAGCTGCTTTCCCGTCTCTCCCCGGCGGCGGCTGGGGCGAGACGTACACTGTCCCCCGCTGCCTGTGTGGATGGCTGGCCGGCTCGAGACGCCTGGGACGACCTGCCTCTGCTGACCTCTCCCCCGTTGACCCTGCTAAGTCCGCCGAGGCTCGTCCTCACCTGTGCCGCTGAAGAGTGACCGTCAAGTCTGACTGTGTGCCCGTCCCTGCTGCTGGCATCCAGGGAGTCTGAAGGCTGATCTTCTGGGACCTTTGGTGTATGAAAGCTGCTGCGGGGGCTGACTTTGCCGGGCGATCTGCTGCCCCTTAATCACTCCAGGTACTAACCCTGTCTGTCCCCCCCCCTCCACTTTCTCTCTTTTCTTACCACTTACTTGATACCGTCCCCCCTCTTGTGTGCCCCTCTTCCCTCTCTTGCAATACACCCCCCCCCTTTCCCGAACACAGTTACCCTTACTTGATCCCCTTCTCTTTTCTCTTGTTGTGGAAGCAATTGCCGCACTGCGAGTGTGCTGGAGTACCTCCTTCTAATGCGTGGGACTGTTGGCCACTGCTTGGAACATTAACAGGACCTCATAGGGGTGTGTTTACACTCCTTATGGATTGTACTGCTGCGACTACCGTGAGACGGCTGTTATATTAGGGGGCAACGCATTGCACCGGCTGGTGCTACTCATGGACGCCCCACAATCGGAGGGGAGCCCCGATTGACGCTGTTTGGCTGCGAGGTTCGGATCTTCTCCACTGTGTGTCTGCTTATTCGGGCTCAGACCCTATTAGCCGCCTGTGCCACATCTACATTAGGGGTCATGCAGCTTGCATACTGCTGCAACTGAGGGAATAGTGCCACTGAGTGATTTTCTGTTGGGAGACTTCTAGAGAGATTGTATTCTTTTTCTATGTTTATTTGATCGCTTCAGATATATAACCTGCTCTGCTGGCTCTTGAGACAACCTTTATGTACCGTTTGTTATTTTTCTTATATATCATTATGTGACGTTTGTTATTTTTGCTCAGAATCTCTAATCTGTATTGCTTGACATAATATATTGTTTCTAGATATGTTTCTACCACAGCCGAGCATTACCATAGTTTATTGCCGGGGCTGTTGTATGGGCCTTCTCGTAGGTTGTGATATGCTTTAGACAATAAGAGATGGTTTAACACATCCGCCCGAGCTTTATATGTAATCACCTGTTTTTTCGTTGCTGTCTTTAACTGGGGGAACGTTGTTTGTGGGAGACGCTGATTGTTCCGCATTTTACTCTCCAGGGTATGGACAAATACCTCGACAAAACCATGCCTCCGAAACAATCCGGCGCCTCAAACAAAACAGGGAAGGGAAAAGAAGCCTAACCCAAATCAGGTCCACCATCCCCGGTTGGACATGGGTCGGAATCGCCCAACTTACCCAGTGATAAAACTCCCCCTCTGACGGCAAAAGAGATTTCTGATTTTCTTATGCCCTTGCTTGATAAGCGATTTGACGATCTACAGGCCAGATTAGAAACGGGTTTGGCTCGCTTAGACTCTCATGCGATGCGTCTTACTGCATTGGAAATGAGATTGGGGGACACTGAGGACTCGGTCCAATCCTGTCAGGAGGGGATATCATCCCAACATAAACATATACAACAACTGCAGGATAAGGTTGAGGACCTGGAGAATAGATCTCGTAGGTATAACCTTCGATTTATAGGCATTCCGGAGTCCTTAACGGCCAGGCCCTCTCCTCCTATCTATCTATTGACCTCCCAAACTCATTGGGGATCATGGAGGATATGGAAATCCCCCATTTCGAAAGAGTTCATAGACTGGGGACGCTGCAAGATGGGACGCGGCAGCGCTCCCGCCCGGTCATAGCTCGCTACCTAGACTATAGGGACCTAGACTATAGGGCTAAAGAACAGGTCCTTACAGCTTATCGTAAAACTAGAGAATTGTTGGTCAAGGGTCACAAGATCCTGATATTCCAGGATTTCTCGGCTGCAGTGGCTCAGAAACTAAAGGAATTCTCTGCCGTCTGCTCTCATTTACATAGTAACAATATCAGATTTGCCTTGTTATACCCAGCCAAATTGCGGGTCTCAGAAAATGGTACGCAACTGTTTTACACAGACCTGGAAGTGGCGAGAACTCACTTCTTGACTCGCAGATCCCCTTCGAAGTCGCCTGCTATTTAAAGTATCCGTCACTTGAAGCCATGGGTTAACTGTTTAAGGTACTCTTGCCTCGGGCGGATGTGTGTTTGCCTATTACGTGTTTCTCTTTATTTTTGTTTTTTCTCTTCTCTCTTATTTTATAGTTTTTACTGTAATTCGTTATAAGCATCCATTTTTACTATTTTAGTAACTGTTTTGTTAATATTTTGTGTGCGCACCACTAGACCTAGCTGGTGCTCACCATGTTTTTGGTTGTTATGAAATAACATTAGTGATCCATAATGACTCATAACTCTATTTTCTAACATTTTCCTATCTTAAGACTGTGCTATATTTCTCATATTGCGCTGATGTTGGCGCTGTTGAAGTCACTGCTTGCTAAGCGACCTTGGTTTGGGGGGGGGAGTCGCCGCTGTCCGCCTGAATCTATTGCCTACCTGTCAAGTTTCTCGCCCCCCCTGTGGGGATTGGGTAGCCATGCCGTCGATAGTTTCTACCTCTTCTGAGGTGATACCCCCGAAACCGATACAGTTCGTGTTTTGGAATGTAGGGGGACTTAATTCCCCAGTCAAGAGACGACGTGTGGTCACGCACCTTAAACGCCTCCACCCAGATGTGATTTTCTTACAGGAAACGCACTGGCGGGCGGGCACAAAAGACAGAGGGGTAGCCATACTTTTTCAAAAAAAACCTCCCTGTTGCTATTTTTACAGAAATCATTGATCCCGAAGGCAGATATATCATTATGGACATAGAGCTTTTTCATGCCAAATATACCCTTGTCAACTTATACGCCCCGAATGTTAATACCCACACATTTATTCAGGACTTTGCCCACATTCTTTTTAGCAGAACTAACTACTCCCTAATAGTGGGTGGAGATTATAACATGGTGGACGATCCTACAGTTGACAGATCACCGACTATGTCGAGAACCACTGATTCTCAGAGCAGACACCTGCTGACATTCCGGGATTCCCTAGACCTCTCTGACCCTTGGAGATTGCTGCACCCAACTGACAGGACGCATACCCATTTATCGTTGGCACACGGAACTCTGTCTCGTATTGACAGGTTCTTCATTGCCGATGACCTAATGCCTCAGATCGCTGGGGTGGATATACTTGATATATTGATCTCTGATCATGCCCCCGTCACGTTAGCGCTGACCCATCCCCGCTGACCCATCCCCGCATGCATTCAACGGATTGCATTTGGCGATTCCCACAATACCTGGCAGACTTGGAAAACTTCAAACTATACCTAACAAATCATTGGACCAATTACATAGATGACAATATAGACTACTGGGACAAACCCAAAATCTTTTGGAATGCCTCAAAGGCCGTGATGAGGGGTCACATTATCAGTTATGTCGCCCGCAAAAAAAGAGATTCCAAATTGGAATATACTACGTTAAAAACAACCATGACCAGGGACTTCCGACTGTATACTTCTAACCCAACAGAGACTACTCTTGACGAATACAGGCAGGCTAGACGCCTGCTTGAAACCTATTTAGCTACTCAGGCGAGGCATTCCTTAGATTTCACCAAAAATAAATTTTACAGATGGGGCAATAAGGCGGGTAGATTATTGGCGGTCATTTCTAGACCTCCTCAGAAACGACATGTTATAACCACTATACACCACCCCAGAACTGAACGGGTAATCACTAAATCTCAGGAAATAGTAGAACAATTTCAATCCTATTTCCAGTCCCTGTTTCAGTCAACTCACATAGACACAGATATACAAACACAGTTGCTCACGGATGCAGTATTGCCCCCCCCCCCCCCCCCTACCAAAGACCAGAGAGAAGCTCTTGTGGGTCAAATAACAGCGGAGGAAATTAATACTGCTAGCTCCAACTTGCCCCATGGCAAATCTCCAGGCCCGGATGGCTTTTCGGGTGATTATTACTGCATGTTGCAGACCCACATTGTCCCCTCATTATTGGAACTGTTTCATGCAATACATGAGAGGAGCTCTCCATCCCCGCTTTTTAATGAAGCCTTTATTACACTTATCCCTAAACCGGGTAGGGACACTAATTTCCTTTCCTCCTACAGACCAATTAGTCTCCTAAATGTGGATTACAAACTTCTAGCCAAGATAATGGCAACGCGGCTCCAATCTATTCTCCCTGATATCCTCACCATGACACAAATGGGTTTTGTAACAGGTAGACATGCGGTTAAGGCTATCCGCACAGCTCTGGTGGCGGTGGCGGCGTCCCAGTCTCCATGCACAGACTCAAATATGCTTCTTAGCCTCGACGCTAACAAGGCCTTTGATATGGTATTATGGCCACATCTGTTTACCATATTGGAGAGAAGAGGGTTTGACGGGAGCTTTATTAACTATATACGATACCTCTATACTGCTCCATCTGCCTCTCTTTTAATTAATGGGATTAGAGGTCAACAAATTTTTTTGGAACGAGGAACCCGTCAGGGATGCCCTTTATCGCCCATGCTATTTAATTTTGCCCTCGACCCGTTGCTTGGGACACTACAGGACTGGTCTGTCTTTAGAGGTATAAAAGTGGGCGGTCAGGAAATTAAACTTTCAGCTTTCGCTGATGACATCCTTCTTTATGTATCAGACCCCGAACATTCCCTAGCTCAGATCTTAAACAAGATTCAATTATTTGGCCGTATTTCGGGTTTCAGTATTAATATGGACACATCTAAAGCTCTACTGTTGAGTGGCACTGTGATGTGCCCGACTTGGGCCACACGCTTCCCCTTACACTGGGTGTCCACATATATTATATACTTGGGTGTCATGGTGCCACGTTATATCTCGGAACTATACAAACTCAATGTACACAAGGCCATACATACCCTGACTGATGACATTAAGAGGTGGGAGCGGCTCCCATTGTCATATCTTGGTAGGGCTAACCTCTTAAAAATGGAGGCTATACCCCGCATACTATACCCCCTACAAACGCTCCCCATTCTGTTGACTAAACAGGACTCACAACAGATTAATAGACTTATTAGAACTTTCATATGGAAGCGTGGCCGAGCACGTATTGCTTTGCGAAAACTTGCTCAACCTAAATCCAACTGAGGTATCAATTTTCCAGACGTAGTGGTTTATAATCATGCCGCTCTTTTGAGACATTTAAGGGACTGGTTGCAAGACAGCTGTACTTACACGAACACATCTTTGGAGCAGTGCTTCCTACCGACTGTAGCTTTGACAAGTTTCCTCCACCAACACGACTGGGAAATACCTGATCATATTCGGTCTAACCCCCTTTTATGGTCTACTAGGAAGATGTGGCACATACTACGACATGACGCGAAATTGAACCCCTATCAATCCCTACACTTACCCCTAATTAAAAACCCTAACTTTTTGGACGGCATGGCTGCCCATCCCTTCAAATTGTGGAGGGAGGATGGTATAACGTCAATTCGCTCATTGGTATCAGTGGAAGACCACCGTCTGCTCACCCTTTCAGAGGTTTCAACGAGGCATGCTGTGATTGCCTCGTCTCCACTTCCATTTCTACAAACACAATTCTATGTCAGGCATGTTCTAGCACACTTTGCGGATGGGGATTGGACCAACCCTTTGGATAGTCTCCTAATACACCCTGTACCGAGTCACAAGGCCATTTCCATTCACTATACTTTTTTGAGAAAATATTGGATCATGCTACTGTGACAGGTGGTATGTCCTCCTGGTTGGCTCACTTTCCTGCCCTGACCATACCAACTATGGAAAAAACATTACTTTACTCACGAAAAGTCCTCCCTGCAAGCATGTACACTGAATTGTTCCTTAATGTATATCACAATGCCTACCTGTCCCCATTACGGCGCTTCCACATGGGAGCGACTGAATCGCACTCTTGCCCAAAATGTCACCAGAGTGAGGCTGATACCTTTCACTGTCTGTGGGCATGCCCGATTGTGCAATATTTCTGGCATTTAATTAGGAGATATGCGGAGGCTAACCTAATAACCTGTGTGCCCTTTACCCCTGAATGGGCAGTTTTGGGTATCATTGATCCTGCTCTCCGCATGCCATCGGAATGTAAAAAAATACTGATAGCCTTAAGTGCGGCAGGGAAAAAGACGATACTACAGGGATGGATAAACAGCACACCACCACAGATACCACTATTTTTAAATAAGCTAAACCACATTTTTAGGATGGACTGGGTGGAGGCTATTGTAGATAAAGGTAAATTTGTGGAACGATTCTTTAATCTCTGGGAATCCTATATCTCCACTTTACCCCTTAATACACGCTTACACATTCACAACAGCCTCAAGAACACAACATGGTACCTGACGAGATTGGCTGCACAGGACCAACCTATATCATTGATCTAGGACTGGGCGGTGGTGGCGGCTTCCCCCTGGGTTGCCCATACTATTCATAATAGCGTCAGCGTAATGAATGTTGCACTCTTGTAAAGCTAAAGTCTTTATTATTGGAAACAAAAGAAGAATCGATGTGCGGTTTCATATTATCTTGTTTAATCCTTGTGTATTATTACTACATGATTTCTGTACATCATAATCTGTGTTGTGATTATCCATGATGTCTCAATAAAAAAAATATATAAAAAAAAAAAAAAAGACACAATGATCCATATGGCTACATATATTTTATAAAGGGTTTCTCATGGCCACTTACAGTATATGGAACCTCTTGTAAAACACAATACGCAAACAGATCCTGCAAATTATCAGTGTCATTTCCCCAACAAGTAGATCTTACTAACTTTGGGGTCATTTACATTTGGATGTAAGTTATTTTTTTGACACGGCTCACAGATATAGCAGTACATGTGTGCTCTGATAGGTGTTACTTTCACAATCTCCCTGAAATTATTTTTTAACAGTAGGCAAGTATGCATTATCGGCTCCCATTACAACCCGGCCTATAACTTGCCAAATTATGGGAGTCATTCCGAGTTGATCGCTCACTAGCAGTTTTTAGCAGTCGTGCAAATGCTAATCTGCCGCCCTCTGGGAGTGTATTTTAGCTTAGCAGAAGTGCGAACGAAAGGATCGCAGAGCTGCCACAGAAAAAAAAATTGTGCAGTTTTAGAGTAGCTCCAGACCTACTCAGCGCTTGCAATCAGTTCAGACCGTTCAGTTCCGGATTTGACGTCACAAACACACCCTGCATTTGGCCAGCCACGACTGCGTTTTTCCTGGCATGCCTGCGTTTTTTCGACCACTCCCTGAAAACGGTCAGTTGACACCCAGAAACGCCCCCTTCATGTCAATCACTCTGCGGCTGCCATTACGACTGAAAAGCTTTGCATGACCTTGTGTAAAACTACATCGGCCGTCGTGAAAGTACGTCGCGCATGCGCACTGCGCCGCATACGCATGCACAGAAGTGACGGATTTTTACTTAATCGCAGCGCAGCGAACATTTTCAGCTAGCGATCAACTCGGAATGACCCCCCCATGTTGCCAAGTACCATACATTTTTTTCAAACAGGGACATACTGATCCAGAGATCTATTTATGAGTGGTTTTGTTCTGAAGAGAAAATCATTCAATATAAATATATAAATAAGTAGTTAATTAATTCCCAAAGCTCTTCAATCTATCTATATTGATTTTGAATAATTTTTGTATGTTTTTACTCTGCTGTACAATTAATTAGAATAAACAATGCATTTTTAACACATACAGAAACCTTTGCAAATGAACGGGGAAAAACTCAGGCAATAACAAGCAATATTTACATGCTGGTGTGACACTCTGGTGCCAGAATCTAATGCAGGACACTCCTATCCTGTTTCCTATGCTCCAGCAATGGTGTTTGTGATCCACAATAATATAACCAGTGCAAGTCAAGGAAATATTGGTTGCCAGGCCATCGCATTATGGGGGTTCTGAAGCAGGACTCTGAGCTGCTAGCTGCACCTGTTTTTTATCATGGCATTAAAGAACAATAGTAACTTTGTGGTGGTAAGCGCAACTCTGATTGGGATATGGGTGGGAGGGGGTGGGGAATGTGACCTGACAATGAGATGTCAGAGGAAGCAGAGGATTGAGTGCCTTATTTAAAAGGAAATATTTATTGATGCATGCTGATGATCAGTATAAATTGTAGTCAATTTGTTCATCAGGTAAGTCAACGGACTACCCTTTTGAAGTATACCCTCTGTGTTGGTATACCAGTATCACTCTAGGGTGTATGTCAGGTTTACTTTTCAGTTCACCTATACCATAGGATATATACCTATGTGCCCTATGGTGTTTGTAGTCAATAGTGAAGTGTCCCAGGGTTAGTGTGCGGCGTCCCGCTGTCTAGCCCTGCAATGTACTGAAGTGTGCTGCCTACCAAGTGGGGAGATGGTGGGCTTGTTGTACTCACCACCGGTGCGTGTGTGATGCGCCTCCAGCTCAGCTTCCACCTCTCTGCTGCTGCTTGGTCTCCGATCCCGGCGGCCGGTCCCCAGGTGTGTTCTGCTGTGTCTCTCTGTCTGGGCGTGCAGCAGCCGCTGCACTCCATTACTGGGAGGATGTTTCCCCTCACACCACTTCCTGGTTCCGGGTCACGTGCCGCGGGGTCCACGTTGTCAGTTTGCGATGTGTGCAGGTTTTTCTTGCCTCTCCCTCTCCACCTGGAAGGGGGGTTAGTTGGAGTGTCCTGGGTAGTATAATTCGAGTGGTCCAACGTGTTTCAGCACTAGTTGTGCCTTTTTCGAGCACAATAGTTTTTTTATTGTTTTATTGAGTATTTGTATAATAAAAGGATACTTTCTTATAAAACCTTTCCTTTGTTGGATTTATGAAAATTACGAGGTCCATAATGGTTTTATACGAAGATTGAAAAGCGGAATCCTAAAGATACCTTGATGTGTACAACTATAATCTCCTAAACAACCTACTAAAGGGGAAGAGGATTTTTACTATTAAGGAATACATGCGTATAGAACCTTCCACTTCATTGGACCTATGGAGAGTATGAGTCCCATATAGGCGTATATAAAGATTGAGATGAGGACCCCTACAGATACCTGATGTGCACACTTACAACTTACCAAACGTGAGTTGGGGTACGCTCCATCTTTTAGCACTCATATCATCTCCCCACAAAGATACCTTTATAAGAAAGGCACCATACGTACTTATGTGAGTACGGTATGTTCTGGTATTAAGAATTGTCCATATTCCATTTGCGGGGGGTGTACGATACAGAGTATTGAACATACCACACTATTGGCCTTTTCCCCCTCTTCACCCTTTTTATCTTGTATGAGGTTCTTACAAAGGGGAAGATGAGCCATACCATGAACTTGTGAATCGTGTGGGAAAAAGATACTTTTATGAAGACTTTTCTCACACCGTACATGGGAGTACGGTGCGTATACGCAGATTATTCACTCATCAACTAAAGTTAACATAGTGACATTGGTGGTCATTCCGAGTTGTTCACTCACTGCTATTTTTAGCAGAATTGCTAATAGGCTAAAATCCGGCAGTTCTGCGCATACATATGCACAGCAGGGCGCACGCGCTAAGCAATTTTACACAAAACTATGCTATTTTACTCATGGGCGAACAAAGCTTTTCAATCGCTCTGCTGATCGTAGTGTGATTGACAGGAAGTGGGTGTTTCTGGGCGGAAACTGGCCGTTTTCAGGGAGTGTGCTAAAAAACGCAGGCGTGCCAGGTAAAAACACAGGAGTGGCTGGAGAAACGGAGGCGTGGCTGGTCGGACGCTGGGCGTGTTTGTGACGTCAAACCAGGAACTAAACGGACTGAGGTGATCGCAATCTAGGAGTAGGTCTGGAGCTACTCAGAAACTGCAAGGAAATACTTATAGCAGAATTGCTAATCTTTCGTTAGCAATTGCTAATCTTTCATTAGCAATTCTGCTATGCTAAGATACACTTCCAGAGGGCGGCGGCTTTGTTAATCCTCCCCCCCTCCCTATTTGTTCCACTAATCTGATCTGCATTTGAAATTTCTTGGCATTTGCGCTCCTCGTCCCATCTGTGCTTATGCTAAAGGGCCCCATACGCTAGAACGATAATGCCTGATTTCAGCCCAACTCAGGCATTCGGGACGATATATTGGGTGAAATCGGGCATTTTCGTTGTGCTTTACACCCGATCCGATCTGATGTGCGTTCCCGTGAGCATCGGATCACCCTAGATCTGACATATCACGAGTGCTGAACTCGTGATATGTCGGATCCTGCAGGAATGGCTGGGATCGTATAAGATACATCGTATGCAAAAGGACCACATACGATGTATCGTATACTATCCTGCCGCCCGGGAGGCTGCCGGGAGGTTGAAGGGAAATCTTATACGACATGACGGACCATCATGTCATGTAAGTGTATGGGGTCCTTAAGTCCACAGACATTCCAGTTTCCTGACGGCCACTCCAGTAGTGGGGCTCCCCACGCTGTCCATGTGACACAGTGTGGCTGATCCTTGAGGACATCACTCAGAGGTATGCAATCTGGTGGCAATATACAAGTAAAATGGTATCATCTGCAACTAAAATTCTACCTGTGGCTGTCCAACTGTAGTTCAAGTACAAGAGCCAGCACACAGTTCAGTTCTGTCTGCTGTGACTTGTAGTGCCAAGTAGCTGGAGAGCCCCTGTCAAGTCATATGTGTGGTGTGTGTATATAATATATATATATATATATTAGTGATGAGCGGGTTCGGTTCCTCGGAATCCGAACCCCCCCAAACTTCACCCATTTTACATGGGTCTGAGGCAGACTCGGATCCTCCCGCCTTGCTCGGTTAACCCGAGCGCGCCCGAACGTCATCATCCCGCTGTCGTATTCTCGCATGATTCGTATTCTATATAAGGAGCCGCGCGTCGGCGCCATTTTCACTCGTGCATTGGAGATGATAGGGAGAGGACGTGTGCAGCGTTCTCTCAGTTGTGTTCAGTGTGCTGCAAATATCTGTATGCTGCAAATATCTGTGCTCAGTGTGCTGAAGTGAAAATATCTACGTTCTCTGCCTGAAAAATGCTCCATATCTGTGCTGCATTGTAGTATATAGTAGGAGGACAGTGCAGAATTTTGCTGACCAGTGACCACCAGTATTATATCAGTACAGTACAGCAGTCCACTGCTCTACCTACCTCTGTGTCGTCAAGTATACTATCCATCCATACCTGTGGTGCATTTAAGTTTTGCGCAGTATATATATATAGTAGGAGGACAGTGCATAATTTTGCTGACCACCAGTATATAATATATAGCAGTACGGTACAGTAGTCCACTGCTCTACCTACCTCTGTGTCGTCAAGTATACTATCCATCCATACCTGTGGTGCATTTAAGTTTTGCGCAGTATATATATATATATATAGTAGGAGGACAGTGCATAATTTTGCTGACCACCAGTATATAATATATAGCAGTACGGTACAGTAGTCCACTGCTCTACCTACCTCTGTGTCATCAAGTATACTATCCATCCATACCTGTGGTGCATTTAAATTTTGTGCAGTATATATATAGTAGGAGGACAGTGCATAATTTTGCTGACCACCAGTATATAATATATAGCAGTACGGTACAGTAGTCCACTGCTCTACCTACCTCTGTGTCGTCAAGTATACTATCCATCCATACCTGTGGTGCATTTCAGTTTTGCGCAGTATATATATAGTAGGAGGACAGTGCCTAATTTTGCTGACCACCAGTATATAATATATAGCAGTACGGTACAGTAGTCCACTGCTCTACGTACCTCTGTGTCGTCAAGTATACTATCCATCCATACCTGTGGTGCATTTAAGTTTTGCGCAGTATATATATAGTAGGAGGACAGTGCATAATTTTGCTGACCACCAGTATATAATATATAGCAGTACGGTACAGTAGTCCACTGCTCTACCTACCTCTGTGTCATCAAGTATACTATCCATCCATACCTGTGGTGCATTTAAGTTTTGTGCAGTATATACAGTATATAGTAGGAGGACAGTGCATAATTTTGCTGACCACCAGTATATAATATATAGCTGTACGGTACAGTAGTCCACTGCTCTACCTACCTCTGTGTCGTCAAGTATACTATCCATCCATACCTGTGGTGCATTTAAGTTTTGAGCAGTATATATATAGTAGGAGGACAGTGCATAATTTTGCTGACCAACAGTAGGCCATTGCTATTGATATGTTACTGGCATATAATTCCACACATCAACGTCGTCTGCCAAGGCCGATGCCCAATGTCATAGTAGAGAGCATGTAAAATCCAAAACACAAAAGTTCAGTAAAATGACCCAAAAATCTAAATTAAAAGCGTCTGAAGAGAAGCGTAAACTTGCCAATATGCCATTTACGACACGGAGTGGCAAGGAACGGCTGAGGCCCTCTCCTATGTTCCTCATGACTAGTGGGTCAGCTTCACATGAGGATGGAAGCACTCATCCTCCCACTAGAAAAATTAAAAGACTTAAGCTGGCAAAAGCACAGCAAAGAACTGTGCGTTCTTCTAAATCACAAATCCCCAAGGAGAGTCCAATTGTGTTGGATGTGATAAAGCTGAATATTTATCGTATATAAAACCCTTTATGAGGTCTAAGAACACTGTACGCTATTTACGTATGAAGTACCGTAAGGGTACGCTCGCTGCGTAACAATCGCTTAGCCGTAGTCGAGACGCTCAAGCGTCACGTTCGCTCACGGCCAAGAGATCACAGGCAGGCACGCTATTGGCTGCTGACTAACGTAATGGTTCACTATAGCGTAACGGACGCTGTATCGGGAGCGGGCTGCTCGAGCGATACAGACGCTCACGAGAATACGCTGTTGGTATCGGGCACACTTATAGGTGAGCGTCTACCGTAATGCTACGCTATCAGCGTAGCGGACGCTCGAGACCACGAGGAGATCACGAGCGGCGCTGACGCTCACAATGTTAAACCTTTATATCTAAACCATAAACAATGAAATATGCTGTAAAACCTTAGTGTAGAGATAGGGTGTAGATGCAACCTAGTGTAACCTTATTAACTCAAAAGCTGAATGAGCGTCACCGACGCTCTGAGAATACTTAACACTATAAGAATTACACAGATACCGTGCTTAGGGTCCAACGCCTAATATATATATATATATTATGAATGTTATACTTGCAAAAGAATTAATACAAATACAAATCATACACTACAATATAACATAGACTACCTAACCAGATAACTACACAGGAAATATAATACAATTACTATTTAAGGGAAAATAAGAGAGAAAGAGGAGAAGGGAGTGAGAGAGAGAGAGAGAGAGAGAGAGAAATTGGCCCACAATAACAAGAAGATCAATATAGTTGCGGAGAAACACTTACGCACAAGGGGAAACGATCGCATGCGCCTCGATATCCAGCTCCCGATTATCAGCAATGAGAACCGTTGAAGAGAGTGAACTCGATATGGTCGGCCTGCCTATTTATGCCCCACACACAATGCAATTCAATGGTCCCTACAATCTCATTGTTCATTGGACACAGGAATTCGGCTTCGCATTATAACAAAAGGTCATAGGTTGATTCATACAGGTGGGCTGTGACTGCTTCCAACTGTTCAGGTGGGTGGGACACTGAGTTTCCCGCCGCATGACTAAATAAGAACAAATAATAGTAAATGGACATAAACTTCTTATGTCCATAACTATTCGCACGAGCGATTAATCCGCTCCAAACCAACACCGGAATATTGCTATTTAAATACTCTTCCGATGGGTACCAAACACCACTGTATGACCCCTGTTAGACCCTTCGTACAATACAAAGAGGGATCTCTCTGTTCAGGAACATGCTATGTTAACTAAACTTTCAGAATCTATCAAAGGGACCATGATCTACAAAATACATTATATAGTGAAAATATGTAACGATTGAGTCGCACGCTACGATCACATAAACTCTACCGTAAATACGCATACCGTGCGCCTGCGGGTGCCCGCGACTGTGAGTATGCGCACGTACGGGAGAGCGCACGCATGCGCAGCACGGACCTGTGTGAGGTGCAAATATGGTAGTGTGCATAGAGATATTTTTCTGACTTTGACAGTTGCGATGCCTGACCTTCCCAACACTGGACGGGAAGAGGTGGCGCCTTCCACCATTTGCACGCCCCCTGCAAGTGCTGGAAGGAGCACCCGCAGTCTAGTTCTTGATAGTCAAATTGAAGATGTCACTGTTGAAGTACACCAGGATGAGGATATGGGTGTTGCTAGCGTGAGGAGGAAATTGACAAGGAGGATTCTGATGGTGAGGTGGTTTGTTTAAGTCAGGCACCCCGAGAGACACCTGTTGTCCGTGGGACGAATATGGCCATTGACATGCCTGGTCAAATTACAAAAAAAATCACCTCGTCGGTGTGGAATTATTTTAACAGAAATGCGGACAACATTTGTCAAGCCGTGTGTTGCCTTTGTCAAGCTGTAATAAGTAGGGGTAAGGACGTTAACCACCTAGGAACATCCTCCCTTATACGTCACCTGCAGCGCATTCATCAGAAGTCATTGACAAGTTCAAAAACTTTGGGTGACAGCGGAAGCAGTCCACTGACAACTAAATCCCTTCCTCTTGTAACCAAGCTCCTGCAAACCACACCACCAACTCCCTCAGTGTCAATTTCCTCCTTAGGAACGCCAATAGTCCTGCAGGCCATGTCACTGTCAAGTCTGACGAGTCCTCTCCTGCCTGGGATTCCTCCGATGCATCCTTGAGTGTAACGCCTACTGCTGCTGGCGCTGCTGTTGTTGCTGCTGGGAGTCGATCGTCATCCCAGAGGGGAAGTCGGAAGACCACTTGTACTACTTCCAGTTAGCAATTGACTGTCCAACAGTCCTTTACGAGGAAGATGAAATGTCACAGCAGCCATCCTGCTGTAAAGCGGATAACTCAAGCCTTGGCAGCCTGGGTGGTGTTAAACGTGTTTCCGGTATCCACCGTTAATTCACAGGAAACTAGAGATTTGCTTGAGGTACTGTGTCCCCGGTACCAAATACCATCTAGGTTCCATTTTTCTAGGCAGGCGATACCGAGAATGTACACAGACCTCAGAAAAAGAGTCACCAGTGTCCTAAAAAATGCAGTTGTACCCAATGTCCACTTAACCACGGACAAGTGGACAAGTGGAGCAGGGCAGACTAAGGACTATATGACTGTGACAGCCCACTGGGTAGATGTATTGCTTCCCGCAGCAAGAACAGCAGCGGCGGCACCAGTAGCAGCATCTCGCAAATGCCAACTCATTCCTAGGCAGGCTACGCTTTGTATCACCGCTTTCCATAAGAGGCACACAGCTGACAACCTCTTACAGAAACTGAGGAACATCATCGCAGAATGGCTTACCCCAATTGGACTCTCCTGGGGATTTGTGACATCGGACAATGCCACCAATATTGTGCGTGCATTACATGTGGGCAAATTCCAGCACGTCCCATGTTTTGCACATACATTGAATTTGGTGGTGCAGAATTATTTAAAAAATGACAGGGCCCTGCAAGAGATGCTGTCGGTGGCCCGAAGAATTGCGGGCCACATTCAGCATTCAGCCACAACGTGCCGGAGACTGGAGCACCAGCAAACACTCCTGAACCTGCCCCGCCATCATCTGAAGCAAGAGGTGGTAACAAGGTGGAATTCAACCCTCTATATGCTTCAGAGGATGGAGGAGCAGCAAAAGGCCATTCAAGCCTATACAGCTACCTACGATATAGGCAAAGGAGGGGGAATGCACCTGACTCAAGCGCAGTGGAGAATGATTTCAACGTTGTGCAAGGTTCTGCAACCCTTTGAACTTGCCACACGTGAAGTCAGTTCAGACACTGCCAGGTCATTCCCCTCATCAGGCTTTTGCAGAAGAAGCTGGAGAGATTGAAGGAGGAGCTAAAACAGAGCGATTCCGCTAGGCATGTGGGACTTGTGGATGGAGCCCTTACTTCGCTTAACCAGGATTCACGGGTGGTCAATCTGTTGAAATCAGAGCACTACATTTTGGCCACCGTGCTCGATCCTAGATTTAAAACCTACGTTGGATCTCTCTTTCCGGCAGACACAAGTCTGCAGAGGTTCAAAGACCTGCCGGTGAGAAAATTGTCAAGTCAAGCGGAACGTGACCCGTCAACAGCTCCTCCTTCACATTCTCCTGCAACTGGCGCTGCGAGGAAAAGGCTAAGAATTCCGAGCCCACACGCTGGCGGTGATGCAGGGCAGTCTGGAGTGACTGCTGACATCTGGCCCGGACTGAAGGACCTGCCAACGATTACTGACATGTCGTCTACTGTCACTGCATATGATTCTGTCACCATTGAAAGAATGATGGAGGATTATATGAGTGATCGCATCCAAGTAGGCCCGTCAGACAGTCCGTACATACACTGGCAGGAAAAAGAGGCAATTTGGAGGCCCTTGCACAAACTGGCTTTATTTTACCTAAGTTGCCCCCCCTCCAGTGTGTACTCCGAAAGAGTGTTTAGTGCAGCCGCTCACCTTGTCAGCTATCGGCGTACGAGGTTACTTCCAGAAAATGTGGAGAAGATGATGTTCATCAAAATGAATTATAATCAATTCCTCCGTGGAGACATTCACCAGCAATTGCCTCCAGAAAGTACACAGGGACCTGAGATGGTGGATTCCAGTGGGGACGAATTAATAATCTGTGAGGAGTGGGATGTACACAGTGAAAGGGGTGAGGAATCGGAGGATGAGGAGGAGGTGGACATCTTGCCTCTGTAGAGCCAGTTTGTGCAAGGAGAGATTGATTGCTTCTTTTTTGGTGGGGGCCCAAACCAACCAGTCATTTCAGTCACAGTCATGTGGCAGACCCTGTCGCTGAAATGATAGGTTTGTTAAAGTGTGCATGTCCTGTTTATACAACATAAGGGTGGGTGGGAGGGCCCAAGGACAATTCCATCTTGCACCTCTTTTTTCTTTCATTTTTCTTTGCATCATGTGCTGCTTGGGGACTATTTTTTGAAGTGCCATCCTGTCTGACACTGCAGTGCCACTCCTAGATGGGCCAGGTGTTTGTGTCGGCCACTTGGGTCGCTTAGCTTAGCCATCCAGCGATCTTGGTGCACCTCTTTTTTTCTTTGCATCATGTGCTGTTTGGGGACAATTTTTTTAAGTGCCATCCTGCGTGACACTGCAGTGCCACTCCTAGATGGGCCAGGTGTTTGTGTCGGCCACTTGGGTCACTTAGCTTAGCCATCCAGCGACCTTGGTGCACCTCTTTTTTTCTTTGCATCATGTGCTTTTTGGGGACAATTTTTTTAAGTGCCATCCTGTCTGACACTGCAGTGCCACTCCTAGATGGGCCAGGTGTTTGTGCCGGCCACTTGGGTTGCTTAGCTTAGTCATCCAGCGACCTCAATGCAAATTTTAGGGCTAAAAATAATATTGTGAGGTGTTCAGAATAGACTGGAAATGAGTGGAAATTATGGTTATTGAGGTTAATAATACTATGGGATCAAAATGACCCCCAAATTCTATGATTTAAGCTGTTTTTGAGGGTTTTTTCTAAAAAAAACACCCGAATCCAAAACACACCCGAATACGACAAAAAATTTTCAGGGAGGTTTAGCCAAAACGCGTCCGAATCCAAAACACGGCCGCGGAACCGAATCCAAAACCAAAACACAAAACCCGAAAAATTTCCGGTGCGCATCTCTTAAAAGTATTCACAGCGCTTCGCTTTTTCCACATTTTCTAATGTTACAACTTTATTTCAAAATGGAATAAATTTATTTTTTCCCTCCAAATTCTACACACAATACCCCATAATGACAGCGTGAAAGAAGTTTTTGGGACAATTTTTGCAAATTTACTAAAAATAAAAAGCTAAGAAATCACATGTACATAAGTATTCACAGCCTTTGCCATTTAGCTCAAAATTGTGCTCAGGTGCATCCTGTTTCCATTGAACAACCTTGAGATGTTCCTACAACTTAATTGGAGTCCACCTGTGGTAAATTCAGATGATTGGACACGATTTGGAAAGGCACACACCTGTCTATATAAGGTCACACACTTGACAGTGCATGTCTGAGCACAAACCAAGCATGAAGTCAAAGGAATTGTCTGTAGACCTCCGAGACAGGATTGTCTTGAGGCACAAATCTGGGGAAGGGTACAGAAAAATATCTGCTGGTTTGAAGGTCCCAATGAGCACAGTGGCCTCCATCATCTGTAAATGGAAGAAGTTCTTAACCACAAGGACACTTCCTAGAGCTGGCCGGCCGTCTAAACTGAGTGATCGGGGGAGAAGGGTCCTAGCCAGGGAGGTGACCAAGAACCTAATGGTCACTCTGTAAGAGCTACAGCATTCCTCTGTGGAAAGAGGAGAACCTTCCAGAAGGACAACCATCTCCACAGCAAACCACCATTCAGGCCTGTATGGTAGATGTCAAGACCCGGAGCATTACCCACCATCACTTACCTGTGTGTGCATCTCTCCAGCGATCCAGAAGTCCACCAACCACAATCTCCACTCCACTCAGGTGACTTATGCTTCCAATCACCATTCAAGGGGGTTAAAAGGACTCAGCATTCACTTAGAATTTGCCCTGAACAACGTCGCTGATTCCAGCCACGTTCCTCTAGCTTCCAGTGCTAAACTCTTGTTGCTATTTGGACCTGAGTGTGTGGAAATACAGATCCCAGCTCGCTTCTGCAAAAGATTGCTTTCTCTGTGCCTGTGCTTTAGCAGTCTGCAGAGACTCTACAGGTGCTGCCCTCCAGTGATTGCTACAGGTTACCTGTTCCCAACTAGCAAACCTGCACACCTCTGCACCGCACCCTGAGTGAACTCATTACCAACACAGAAATATCACAGCTTCCAACTCTGCTCAGTACTGCTGTTGCCATCTGAGAATTGCGATCTGTAATCAGAATCTTTCACTAATCAGATTATAGTCCAGTTACAAGTTTACCAGATCCAGTCCGGCTCAAATATTCAAGTTCCAGTTCCAAGTTTTCCGGATCCAGCCCGGCTCAAGTTCTAATACACTCTGTTTCCAGTTCTTTGCGAGTACTAGTCTCATTCCCTGTTCCTGTCTAACTCGCTATATCAGTTACATCACTCCATGCACAAGACTAATACTACCGTCTAGATTCCTGCGCTCAGCCTCTCCCACTGACCCCAAGCGTCATCCTCGAAGACACAGACAAGCCCAGCTCTGACAGTTTGTTCAGGGCCAATGGATTCAAATGATGACCAGAGTGTGGGCTCAGGGGCTTTGGTATAGTCTAATGACAAGGCTTGAAAGCCAGGAGTCAACACAGCGGCAAGTTGTACAGTATTTGCAGGAGGTCTCTTCCCATTTGGACTGCTTGCAGGCATTCCTTCCTACTGCACCTACAGCTCCAAGTCCACCTCGGCCAGCACCTGTGCAACCTAGCATAGCCAGTCCACTTTCATGGCTCTAATTTCCCACTCCAAAAAAATATGATAGCAACACAAAGCTCTTTCGTGGCTTTCTGAATCAATGTGGAATCCATTTCGAGTTTCTGCCACATAATTTCCCTACAGACAAGACAAAAGCTGCTTACATAATTTCTTTACTGTCTGGTCCAGCTTTAAATTGGGTCTCACCTCTTTGGGCGCATACTGATCCTCTGATATCCAACTATACTGAATTTGTTGCTACCTTCTGAAGAATCTTTGACGAACCAGGCAGATCTACCTCAGCGTCTATAGATATTCTTCGGGTGCGTCAAGGTGCACATACTGTGGGTTATTATGTGATTAAATTTCAAACTTTGGCTTCTGTACTGTCCTGGAATAATGAAGCTCTAATGGCTGCTTTTGGAGTAGGTTTTCAGATAAAATTAAAGATGATCTGGCCACACAAGACTTAGCAGAAAACTTAGACAACTTGATTTCACTTTGTATTCGCATTGATCCTCGCGTCAGCGAACGAAACGATAAAGGATCAAGGGGTCACCTGATGCCTCTGATTCGCCCTTGATTGCTTAAAGGTGAAGAACCAATGCAGCTCAATAGGTCCCGCTTGACTTCTGAAGAACAATTCAGAAGACGGCAGGAAAGATTGTGTTTGTATTGTGCTGCTCCAAGTCATTTCCTAGGTTCCTGTCCAATCTGTCCGGGAAAATTCCAGAGCCTGACTTGTGAAGGGGAAGTCTAGTTAGGTATTTTGAAAAAATCTTCTCCACATCCTGATTGTGTTCTTCCAGCTACTCTGGATTTCGCTCATGATCTCAAGCACTTGTCTGCCCTACTTAATTCGGGTGCGCGGGCAACTTCTTGTCCCTAGCCATTGTACAAGAACTCAGACTTCTGGTTAGGCCTCTCTGTCATTCAGTTTCATTAACTGCGGTGGATAGTAGTCACATCTCTAATGGAACTGTGTCTCATGTAACTCATCCTGTGACTCTGCCTATTGGAATCCTTCACACTGAGCAAATTGAGTTCCTAGTGATACCTAAAGTCACCCACAACATTGTCTTGGGTTTATCCTGGCTTCAACTACACTATCTTCAGATCGACTTGTCCACTTTACAGCTAGCAAGCTGGAGTCCATCTGTTTAAAATGTGTAGTCCCACTTACATCCTCAGGCATTAAATTACAACCAGGGTTACCAGAGGCCTATAAAGACTTCTCCGATGTCTTCAGCAAACAAGCTGCTGATGTGCTACCTCCTCATCGGGAGTGGGATTGTCCCATAGATCTTATACTTGGGAAGTCTCCACCCAGAAGTTGGACATATACTTTTTCAGTTCCAGAAACCCATGCCATGTCCGAATACATTAAAGAGAACTTACAAAAAGGCTTCATACGCCCCTCCTCTTCTCCTGCTGGTGCTGTGTTCTTTTTGTCAAGGAGAAAGATGGTGGTCTCCGCCCCTGTATAGACTATCGCAGACTTAATGATGACGAACACTATCTTCTCCACTGATTACTGAACTATTTGACTGGGTAAATGGAGCCACAGTCTTTTCCAAGCTAGATCTCCGGGGTGCCTATAATCTAACAGGAATCAGTCAAGGAGATGAGTGGAAAACTGCCTTTAACACCAAAGACGGACACTATTAATAGTCCGTTCAGCCTGAGTAAAGCCCTAGCCGTCTTCCAACATTTTGGAAATTAAATATTCAGAGATATTCTATATAAATACGTTGTAGTCAACCTCGATGATATGCTTATATTCTCCCGAGATCTGACTTCGCATCGCCAGCAAGTTAGAGAGGTTCTCAGCAGACTCCGTAGTAATCGACTTTATGGAAAACTCTCCAAGTGCGTATTCAAGGTCCCTGCTATTCCCTTCTTAATGTATATTATCTATGGTACTGAACTCCGTATGGATCCAGAAAAATTGGATGCAGTACTAAATTGGACTCTCTTCATCTCTCTGAAAGCTATTCAACGTTTTTTTGAGTTCGCTAACTATTATAGAAAATTCATCAAGGGGTTTTCCACCCTGGTTGCCCCAATTACTGCCCTCACTAAGAAGGGTGCAGATCCCTCTACATGGTCTAATGAAGCTCTCTCTGCCTTCCATTTGGTCAAGCAAACTTTCATTACAGCCCCAGTTTTACATCAGCCTGAAGTGGATAAACCCTTCATCCTGGAGGGGGATGCGGCTTCCATAGGAGTAGGGGCAGTCTTATCCCAAATCGATGATGATGGGAAATTGCACCCCTGCGGGTTTATCTCTCAGAAGTTCCTACCTGCAGAAAATAATTACTCAATTAGCGATAAAGAACTGACTGCAATTAAATTGGCTCTAGAGGAGTGGAGGTACCTTCTTGAGGGAGCCAAATTCCCTGTGACCATTTATACGGACCACAGGAATCTGCTTTACTTGAAATCTGCCCAATGTCTGAATCCTCGACAGGCACGTTGGGCCCTGTTCTTTTCTAGATTCGACTTTAGACTCTCTTTTTGCCCAGGCTCACAGAATGTCAAAGCCGATGCTCTTTCCAGGTCCATGGTGCCAGAGTGAGAAATTAATTCCCAATCATTAATCCGGTTGCTTTTGCCTCTACCTATGTCTCACCATCTCCTCCTCCAGGCAAATTTTTTTTATCTCCAGAGCTCCACCAGAGGTTATTGGCTTGGGGTGCATACTTCCAAGTTTGCTGGGCATTCCGAAATCCTCAAGACCTATCGTTTCTTACAGCTTATCTACTGGTGGCCAAGCATAAAAGCAGATGTTCAAAATTATATTGCCTCCTGTTCTAAATGTGCTCAGCCTAAAGTATATCGACAGGCACCAGACGGAACTTTCCAGCCACTCCCTGTGCCCAGTCGACCCTGGTCTCATATTTCTATAGACTTCATAACTGATTTGCCTGCATCATGAAATTTCACTACCATCTGAGTAGTGGTGGATAGGTTCTCGAAGATGGCAGATTTTGTACCTCTAACCTGCTTATTGGTGGTCATTCCGAGTTGATCGCAGCCAGCAACTTTTTGCTGCTGCTGCGATCAATTTGTACACACCTATGGGGGAGTGTATTTTAGCTTAGCAAAGCTGCGATCACTTGTGCAGCTCTGCTAAGCTAAAAAAAATTCAAGCAGAAGACCAGCCCTATACCTATTTACCCTGTGCATCAATCTCTGCGATGCTGAAGCCAGCTTTGACGTCAGACATCCGCCCTCCGTTCTGCTGGACACGCCTGCATTTTCCTTACCACTCTCCGAAAACGGTCTCCAACGGTCCGGATCCGCCCAGGTACGCCTTCTTCTTGTCAATCTTCTTTGCGGTCGGCTCTGCAACCGCTTCAATCGTCGGACGCGACGTAACCCAGCGATCCCTGTCGCCGGGCAACATCACGCACGCGCATTTCGGCCACCGCGAATGTGCATTCTGGACCCGTTCGCACCGCAGCTATAAACCGCTGCGTGCGAATGGGTCGGAATGACCCCCATTATCTGCTCCTAAACTGGTGCAAATATTTCTTCAAGAGATCTTTTGCTTACATTTCATTCCAGTGGAAATTGTTTCTGACCGAGGAGTACAATTCGTGGCTAAATTCTGGAGAGCTCTATCCTCTGCTCTGCAAGTGAAGTTAAATTTTTCCTCCGCTTATCATCCACAAACGGCCAGAGCGAAAGTGTTAATCAGGAACTTGAGACCTTCCTCAGACTCTACATCTCATACATCTTCACAGGATAATTGGGTGGATCTATTACCCTGGGCCGAATTTGCTCATAACTTCCGTTATCATACTGTCACTGATACTACTCCTTTCTTTACTGTCTATGGTCAACATTCTCGAGATCCAGATTTTCATTCACTACCTTCTGCCGATGTGCCAGCTGCTACTAACGTCTTACATCAGTTTTTCCCAGGTATGGCAATGAGTGCATCAATCTATTAAGAAGGCTTTGTCTTGTTATAAGATCTTTGCAGACTGCAAATAAAAGCCCTCATTCCGAGTTGTTCGCTCGCTAGCTACTTTTAGCAGAAATGCAAACACAAAGCCGCCGCCTTCTGGGAGTGTATCTTAGCATAGCAAAATTGCTAACGAAAGATTAGCAATTCTGCTATAAGTATTTCCTTGCAGTTTCTGAGTAGCTCCAGACCTACTCCTAGATTGCGATCACCTCAGTCCGTTTAGTTCCTGGTTTGACGTCATAAACACGCCCAGCGTTCGACCAGCCACTCCTCCGTTTCTCCAGCCACTCCTGCATTTTTACCTGGCACGCCTGCGTTTTTTAGCACACTCCCTGAAAACGGCCAGTTTCCGCCCAGAAACACCCACTTCCTGTCAATCCCACTATGATCAGCAGAGCGATTGAAAAGCTTTGTTCGCCCCTTGAGTAAAATAGCATAGTTTTGTGTAAAATTGCTTAGCGCGTGCGCCCTACTGTGCATACGCATGCGCAGAACTGCCGGATTTTAGCCTATTAGCAATTCTGCTAAAAATAGCAGCTAGCGAACAACTCGGAATGACCACTGAAGAGCAGTGCCAAGTCTGAAACCGGGAGATCGTGTATGGCTGTCTACTAGGAACCTCCATCTCAGAGTTCCAACTATGAAATTCGCCCCATGATTCATAGTTCCGTTTTCTGTAGAATGAGTTATAAATCCAGTGGTATACAAACTGAAACTTCCGCCTTTACCTGAGGATACCCAACTCCTTCCACATTTCACTACTTCACCTTTGGTCTTGAACTGCTTCCAAACTGTTCCTCCAGACACCACAAAAGTGCAGACTGGCCATGTGGAATTTGAAGTAGAAAAAAAATCTTGATTCTCGCTGTTGATATGGTCGCCTCCAGTACATCTTAAACTGGGCTGCTTATGCTCCTGAAGAGAGGACATGGTTCTTCGCTTCTGATGTACATGCTCCATGTTTGGTCCGTGCCTTTCATAATAATAACCCAAAGAAGCCAGGTGGGTGTCTGGTGGCTACCTTTAAAAGATGGGGTACTGTCAGGACCCAGAGCATTACCCACCGCCACTTACCTGTGCGTTGATGTGCATCTCTCCAGTGATCCGGAAGTCCAACAACCACAATCTCTGCACCGCTCAAGTGCTTGACGCTTCACTTAGAATTTGCCCTGAACAACGTCGCTGATTTGAGCCATGTTCCTTGGCTCTAGCTTCCAGTGCTAAACTCTTGCTGCTATTTGGACCTGAGTTTGTGGAACTACAGATCCCAGCCCGCTACTGCAAAAGCTTGCTTTCTCTGTGCCTCTGCGCTAGCAGTCTGCAGACACTCTACAGGTGCTGCCACTGCAGTGATTGCTACAGATTACCTGTTCCCAACTAGCAAAACTGCACACCTCTGCTAAGCACCGCACCCTGAGTGAACTCATTACTAACATAGAAATATCACAGCTTCCAACTCTGCTCAGTACTGCTGTTGCCATCTGCGAATTGCAATCTGTAATCAGAATCTTTCATTCAGTGACCAGAGTATAGTCGAGTTCCAAGTTTACCAGATCCACTCTGGCTCAAGTATTGAAGTTCCAGTTCCAAATTCTCCGGATCCAGCCCAGCTCAAGTTCTAATACACTCTGTTTTCAGTTCTTTGCGTGTACAAGTCTCATTCCCTGTTCCTGTCTAACTTGCAATATCAGTTACATCACCCCATGCACAAGACTTAAATACTACCGTCTAGATTCCTGCGCTCAGCCTCTTACTGACCCCAAGCATCATCCTCGAAGACACAGACAAGCCCCGTTCTGACAGTAGAGTGGCCAGACGGAAGCCACTTCTTAGTGAAAAGCACATAGCAGCCCTCCTGGAGTTTGCCAAATGCACCTGAAGCACCATTAGAAACAAAATTCTCTGGTCTGATGAGACAAATATTGAACTCTTTGGCATGAATGCCAGGCATCATGTTTGGAGGAAACCAGGCACCGCTCATCACCAGGCCATTTCCATCCCTAAAGTGAAGCATGGGGGTGGCAGCATCATGCTGTGAGGATGTTTTTCAGTGGCAGGAACTGGGAGACTAGTCATGATAGAGGGAAAGATGAATGCAGCATTGTACAGAGACATCCTGGATGAAAACCTGCTCCAGAGCGCTCTTGACCTCAGACTGGGGTGACAGTTCATCTTTCAGCAGGACAAGCACACAGCCAAGCACACAAGCACACAGCCAAGATATCAAAAGAGCGCTTCAGGACAACTCTGTGAATGTCCTTAAGTGGTCCATCCAGAGACCAGACTTGAATCAGATTAAACATCTCTTGAGAGATCTGAAAATGGCTGTGCACTGATGCTTCCCATCCAACCTGATGGAGCTTGAGAGGTGCTGCAAAGAGGAATGGCCGAAACTGCCCAAAGATAGGTGTGCCAAGCTTGTTGCATCATATTCAAAAAGACTTGAGGCTGTAATTGCTGCCAAAGGTGCATCAACAAAGTATTGAGCAAAGGCTGTGAATACTTATGTACATGTGATGTCTTAGTTCTTTATTTATAATAAATTTGCAAAAATCTCAAAATCAATTTTTTCACATTGTCATTATGGGGAATTATGTGTAGAAATTTGAGGGGAAAAATGAATTTATTCCAGTTTGGAATAAGGCTGTAACATAACAAAATGTGGAAAAAGTGAAGCGCTGTTAATACTTTCTGGTTGCACTGTACTACAAACGAGTCTGGCCCATATCAATTCAACTGTGAGTGCAGCTGCAGCATAGTCACACTGCAACTTTAGCCATGCCACATATTCCAGTATATATTCAGCAGAACACTGCAGCTCTGTATTAAAGGCATGTAATATCACACAATATCACCAGACGGTTAATGGTCAAAAGCAGTGTACAAATACACTGCCTCGAATAAAACTAAACAGGTTAAAATCGTTGCAACATAACAAAGTGTGGATAAAGTGAAGCCAGTGAATACTTTCCGGATGCACTGTACATATATATATAGTATATACACCCCGCCAACATAAAATAATCCCTTCGGCTGCAGGCAACCAAGCATGTCAGTGGATAGTGAGCTAGGCCAGGTGTCAGGCAGAGGAATAGTAGAGAGATATTTGTTTTTCCCTGTGGGGGCCAATGTGTGATTCCCCATTTTCATTCTCATGCTAGGGGAAGGACTGCAGCACCAGGGCAGTAGCTGGAGGAACGTATACAGAATAGACTCCATTAACCCCTATACCCAGGAGAGCTAATGATATATTGGGGTAAATATCTGGGCTTTACTCTGTGAAAAATTATGCAATAAGGAATATTTTCTCATATTAGCTTCGTATATAACAATATGACAATGAGAATACAGAAATACAGTTGATCAGATGTGATCCCTAGAAATACGTCTTTCATTTGACCTTTTTTATATAAAGCATGTACACAGCCTGTACATGAAGGATGTATATGCATAGAAGTGTGCAGCTTTGCAGCTCCTGTGACACTGATGAGGGGTCACCCCCATTGTAATAAATGATCTTGCAGGAAATTCTGACAAGTTATTAAATGAGAACTAGAAATGATAATGTTATTCTGCTTATACCAGGTCACGCCATTGCACCCCCTGGGCTGACCCATCTCTCTCTGTCCCTCTGCTGTGTGTTTTCCATTCCTCTATGTCATCTAGGTACAGTCCATATCTTCTATATTTGTCTCTCTACTTTGTTACTGCTTTCTAACATTTCCTTGTTCTTATTACAGATTTTGGTTGAACTGGTTCCGTAAAGTCTTTTTCCTGATCACCTGTTTATGCTAATTCCTATATCTGTCCAGCTGTTTATTTTCCCATTTTACATTGTTCTTCATTATGCTGGCCACATAAATTGGAGATATGGGCTGAATAATCTGACTGTCTGTGTTTTGACAGCGGGCAAGAGGTGCCACCGGGAAGTGGTATACACGCCGTTGGGGGCAGGGACAGACCCCCGGTGGTAGCAGTGGATCCAGCTGACCTCCCCACAGCAGCGGCGTCTGCCTGCCCGTGATGAGATCGCGGGTGAGCAGCACTGCCGGGCACCAAAGGACATGTCTCCGGGGACATGGACAGACCACCGGCAGCACTAGAGGACCCGCCAACTGCTCAGCTGCAGCCGCGACTGTCATGCGGGAGCTGCAAAGAATGCCAGCCTAGGGGTAGCAGGAGGGGGGATGAATAGATCAGTGTGGACACGGCATTGCCAGGGTATGCAGGGGAAGGGGAGAAGAACGCGGGTGAGTGGCACCGTCGGGCACCAAAGGACTTGTCTCCGGGGACATGGACAGACCACCAGCGGCAACAGAGGACCCATCAACTGGCTGAGCTGCAGCCGTGGCTGTCACCGGGAAGCTGCAAAGAATGCCAGCATGGAGGTAGTGGGAGTAGGGGTGAATAGATCGGCATGGACACGGCATTGCCAGGTTATGCAGGGAAAGGGGAAAAGAATACCAGAACGAAAGGGGAAGAAGAGTAAAGGCCGGGACAGATTGTAAGAAAAGACTAAAACAAAAGAGGGGAATATAATGAATCCTACGGAAAGCAGAGAGAATAATCACGATATGCACACAAATGTGGCCTCAGCACTCACCAAAGCCAGAAGCAAAGAGGCTTTGGCCTGTCAATCAAGCCCCCTAAATAGATTTCACTAACCAACACACCTCTACCCCATACTTTGCCTACATGACCCTCTCCATGAGGGAGAAAATACTCTGTTCCTGCACTTTCCTGGTAATGTATGACTGCCATCACCTGTGGTGAGCTAGTTAATTGATAAGAAAAAAAAAAAAAAGTATGCTTTACCCTGCCTTAGGCTACCAAACAAGATTGATTAGCAGCCATGCCAACCCCCATCCTAGAGGTTTAACCCACCTCTTTTCTTAGGCAATCATTCAGTTTCTCTTATTGCAGATTTTGGTTGAACTGGTTCCATACAGTCTTTTTTCTGATCACCCATCTATGCTACTTCGTATATCCGTCCAGCTGCTTTATTTACTCATTTTCCAATTTTCTTCATTATGCTTCCCACATAAGTTGCCGGAGATATGGGCTGACTAATCAATGTGCATGTGGCTACAAAACTAGCTTGACGCCTGAAAATAATTTAATTGAAAGCAATTTTATTATATTGCCTATGTTCAAACTTCAGTCGGTAGATTGATTGTCTTCAGCCTACATGTGCAGATAGTTTCTGGCTTCCACTATAGAAACAGGCCTCCATGTGATCCAAATGTAGGGTCGGGTGAACAAACAGCCTGAGGATAAGTCAGGTATAGGCAGCTTGTCTGGTTTTCTGAGAATGCTATTTCCTTCAGAAGGATCAAGATAAGGCTTAAGCCCCCAGTGAGAGACATAAGCAGCAGCAAAGCCCTTAAAACCAACTTTCTATACAAATTATTAATCATTGAAATAATTGATTTTTTTTTCCAGTGGACATTAATGCGACTATTAAAAAAACCTCCTGGGTTTGTGCCAATGTTTAATATAGTGAATAGAGAGAGGAAGGGGATGTAAAAGCCTAGTTGAAGTTTACTCAATGTGCAGTAGATTTGCATCATACTGTATATACAGTATATATCTTTAGGGATACAAAAGCCTGTTAAACACAAAAGATTACATGTTTAGGATGAGTTGGATGGGAACTGTTAGCTCACTCACACCAGGCATCTCCCATTGGGTGGCATATTGAGGCAAGATGAATGAGGACACATCTGTACATCCTACACGCTTAGCTTGAAAATAATTTTATACAATATTTTTAACAGTTTGTACATTAAAACACCAGAATAAACGGTGTCACTATCTCAGTTGCGCTCAAAATTTTTTGTATTTCTGAATATTCTGTATTAAAGAATGTTGGCTATGGAAGACTCAACCTATACTAGTAAATAAAAAAATCTTACCTCCTCCATCCCCCATAAAAATAAGTATTCTGTAAAAATACACATACAGTATATGCCTTTTATACACATTAGGAAACTTTTACTACCAGTGTACAGGATTAAAAACTAAGCTCAGTCCGCCACACACAGACCCCTCTATATAACTCTTACTGTAAGTCATCAGTTGCCTCCAGATGTCCCTGATAGATGATATATATCAGACTACCTGCCTCTTATATACAATCAGTCTCCTCTACGTGTCCTTTAAATATACCATACTGTACCATCAGACACATCCACGTAACCCTTTTATACTATCTGATATTGCTCTGTTGTGAAAGTGTGCTATATTGTACTGTTTTTCCTCCATTTTATGTTATGGTATGAAACTTTTACATGTCCTAGTAACAGTAAAGTTTATCCTTCATTCTTCCCTGCAAGTTTAATAGTTGAAAAGACAGGTATATTCTGCAACAACTGCAGTAAACTGGCACATAATAAAAAGAAAAATGAATATAGACAGTTCTACAGGAAATAAATTATTTTTCTCCGATACAAAAGCTATATAATATTCGGGCACAAACAGACACTAGTATCACTATAAATATGCTGATCACACTATTCTAATATGCAGCTCCCAAAAAGCAATCTGGAAATTACTGTTGGCAAAAATTAATAGAATAAAATGAAACTGCAATTAAATTAAAATACCACAGTTTTAATTACAATATTAAAAAACATTTAAAACCATACTCTGTAACCACAACAGTCAACGGCAGCATCTTTCTGAGCTCAGCAGGACAGTGCTGGGTAGTCAGGGTCCCACCGTGTGGAGGGAATGCGCAGCTATGATGAGAGGTTGGTAGTCTGCTGGTGCAGGTCCGGACTGGTGGGTAATTTCAGTGTCTTAACCAGTTTCTCCATTGTTTTTGAATAATGGTTTTATCAGAAGGAACCATTATTGTTTAAAAACAATGGAGAAACTAGTTAAGGCACTGAAATTATCCACCAGTCCGGGACTGCCCCAGCAGACTACCAACCTTTCACCATGGCCGCGCTCTCCCTCCCCACCATGAGACCCCGACTACCCAGCACTGCCCTGCTCAGCTCAGATAGATGCTGCTGCTATACCTCTGAGTTTACGAACTTCACAAGCATAGCTGCCGGTTTCTGCCCAACAGTAGTAGCATGGACTCACGCAAGCATCATTTGTGGTGACCGATACAGACAGAGCTTGTCATCTTTCTCCGCGGGCTATGCACTTTTGGAATTTCATAGTGGATCTCCAGACAGGAGGTCAAGCATAGCGCAGGCCGTGTTGTAAAGCATATCTTAAAGTGACATTATTTATTTACAAGCCTTCCTACCTTAATCTATAATTTTGTGGAAAATCCATTTGGGAAATTGGACTTTATATACTAAAGAACTGTCTCATTGCACTATTGGATAAGAAGTCCGTTGACTGTTGTGGTTACAGAGTATGGTTACAGAGTATGGTTTTACATTTTTTTTTAATGTAATTAAAATGGTGGTATTTTAATTTAATTACACTCTCAGTTATCATTTCTTCTACTTATTTCTGCCATATAATAAGCATAGTTGCCCACATCTTGTTGCTTCTCTCTGGGATAAGCTCCAAGAGTACAAGCAACTGGCCACTCTGGGGGTTGGGGCCAGGCTCTCACTTCTTTAAGTTCCACTCTCGTCATGTAAAAAGCAACAAATTGTAGATCCACAAGGGAGGGGCGTTGCCCAGCCCTATTTGTAGGAAGGCACAATTACTAGTAGTGATGAGCGGGTACGGTTCCTCGGAATCCGAACCCCCCCGAACTTCACCCATTTTACACGGGTTCGAGGCAGATTCGAATCTTCCCGCCTTGCTTGGTTAACCCGAGCGCGCCCGAACGTCATCATCCCGCTGTCGGATTCTCGCGAGATTCGGATTCTATATAAGGAGCCGCGCGTCGCCGCCATTTTTCACTCGTGCATTGGAAATGATAGTGAGAGGACGTGGCTGGCGTCCTTTCACTTTGTTTCAGAACTTTCAGGGGGCTGCAAATATCTTTATTCTGGGGACCAGCAGTATTATAGGAGGAGTACAGTGCAGAGTTTTGCTGACTAGTGACCACCAGTATTATACGTTCTCTGCCTGAAAAACGCTCCATATCTGTGCTCAGTGTGCTGCATATATCTGTGCTCACACTGCTTTATTGTGGGGACTGGGGACCAGCAGTATTATATAGGAGGAGTACAGTGCAGAGTTTTGCTGACCAGTGACCACCAGTATTATATGTTCTCTGCCTGAAAAATGCTCCATATCTGTGCTCAGTGTGCTGCATATATCTGTGCTCACACTGCTTTATTGTGGGGACTGGGGACCAGCAGTATTATATAGGAGGAGTACAGTGCAGAGTTTTGCTGACCAGTGACCACCAGTATTATACGTTCTCTGCCTGAAAAACGCTCCATATCTGTGCTCAGTGTGCTGCATATACAGATGTAGCCACCTTTATCTTGAGTGGCTGAGGCGTTTGTCCCGATCGAGCATATGCAGCGTAGGGAGGCGTGCCTAGTCACAGAGAGGCGTACCTAATCGCACGGAGGCAGACAGAGCGTTTGGCGTTACCTTTACGTGTAATACCTGCGATCAGCCACCAGATGTCGCTTTTTACAATCACCACTGAGCATGCGTGTGGTCTCCCGTAAAATACAATACTGAAATATATAATAAGGACTACTTTACTAAGGCGTCTCATTACGCTGCATACAGTAAATACTCATTACGCTGCATTATTTAATACAGTACTGTATATACGACACAGACGCAAATAGTACAGCATACAGTATATGATCCATCTACAGTACTTTATGAATACTGTATGTGAGCGTCCAAGTCCCGCAGACAAAACAACATAAAACCAGTAGTGTACACTGTCGCAAATGGATGTGTGTTAGAAGTTCACTATTGCCTCTCAAGATTAGGAATTTTGTACAGTATGTTATCGTCCTAATCCCGTAGCCATTACAGCATAATCAAAACCAATGGATTTATTCATTTGTCTGCAGCGAAGTGGTGAAGTGTTTCGCTTCCTATACTCAGAGTCCCGGGTTCGATTCCTAAAGTACGAATGCATGTTAGTTTTTTCAGACACTTTATTATTATTTTTATTCACATAAACCAGGGCAAAGCTGCATGAGCGGTTCTACTGTTAAGGTTGTATGCTCCGTACAGTACACATACAATTCTGTAGCTGGGCAGACTCCATAGAAATGGCTACCACCTACTGTATGACTCCTTGCCCCACAGAGGCCCTAGGCCACGGAGCAAGTAATAGTCCAGATTGTACAGGCTATGGGGCAATGCTGAAGGAGCGTCACAATCCCCTAGCTAAAATACACAGGGGCAACAGGAATAAGCGAGATTTACAGTATAGTATGCACATTATGGTCCTCCGGACGAGGTCACTCCATCTCCTCTGCAGTGACCTCACTGATCTCCTCCGGTTGTATGTCCGGAGGATCTCCCTGCTGGCCCTCCGGTAGGCTCTGACCTTCTCCTCGTTGCTGGCGAGAGTTCTGTCCCGCCAGCGAACGAGGAGACGCAGCTCACCCAGAGCATAAGGACGGTCCCTTACAGCAGCCATGACACCGTCCTTATGCGCAATGAGCGTCTCAGACGTCGTGCGTCTCAGACGTCGTGCGTTCCAGGCATTCAACGTAGTTACTGTACTTTGTGGCAGTTTCCCTTAGTTTTGAATATGCCCTTTCTTTGACCACGGTATTTTCCACTGTCTTGCCCTACGCCCTTCCCTCCTGGGAGCCTGCACAGGTCCTATGCAATATGTAGATAAAATAATACAGTGTATTATTACAATAAAAAAAAAAAAGAAGGCACATCACGTCTCGAACCCTGGACCCCCAGCGTGGGAGGTGGGAGCCTTCACCCCTAGCCCACGACGCCTCATGAGAGACTCCCAATTTCATGTGTGAAAGTACTGCAAACAGCGCCCGGCCCCCACCCCATTGGTGTTGGTTTATGCCTTAAAGGACTCGGACGCTCGCATTTGTAAAGCACGGTATTTTCCACCGCCTCCTGCTAGCCTACTGCACAGATCATGCAGTAGACAGGGAGGGAATTCAGGTCATGTGCAATACACAAACGCCGAATATCTACTGTATAGTAGAGATGAGCGGGTTCGGTTCCTCGGAATCCGAACCCGCCCGAACTTCAGGTTTTTTTACACGGGGCCGAGCGACTCGGATCTTCCCGCCTTGCTCGGTTAACCCGAGCGCGCCCGAACGTCATCATCCCGCTGTCGGATTCTCGCGAGGCTCGTATTCTATCGCGAGACTCGGATTCTATATAAGGAGCCGCGCGTCGCCGCCATTTTCACACGTGCATTGAGATTGATAGGGAGAGGACGTGGCTGGCGTCCTCTCCGTTTAGACTAGAGTACTAGAGAGAGACACAAATTTTGGGGAGCATATTATTAGGAGGAGTACTACTTGCTGCTGATAGTGTGACCAGTGAGCACCAGTTTAATTAATCCGTTCTCTGCCTAAAAAAAACGATACACAGTGTGACACAGTCACATACCATATCTGTGCTCAGCCCAGTGTGCTGCATCATATGTAATACTGTATATCATTATCTGACTGTGCTGAGTGCTCACTGCTCACACAGCTTAATTGTGGGGGAGACTGGGGAGCAGTTATAGCAGAAGTACATATTTTAAGTACAGTGCACACTTTTGCTGCCAGAGTGCCACTGCCAGTGTGACTGACCAGTGACCACTAACCACCAGTATTGTGATTGTCTGCGGACCACCAGTATATTGTGATTGTCTGCCTGAAAAAGTTAAACACTCGTCGTGTGGTGTTTTTATAAACGCATTCTGCAGACAGTGTCCAGCAGGTCCGTCATTACATAATATATACCTGTCCGGCTGCAGTACTAGTGTGATATATATATATTTTAATTTTATCTCATTATCATCCAGTCTATATTAGCAGCAGACACAGTACGGTAGTCCACGGCTGTAGCTACCTCTGTGTCGGCAGTCGCTCGTCCATCCATAATTGTATACCACCTACCCGTGGTTTTTTTTTTCTATCTTCTTGATACTAGTAGCTTGCTTTAGGAGTCTGCAGTGCTGAGTCTGACAGACAGTGTCCAGCAGGTCTGTCATTACATAATATATACCTGTCCGGCTGCAGTACTAGTGTGATATATATATATTTTTTAATTTTATCTCATTATCATCCAGTCTATATTAGCAGCAGACACAGTACGGTAGTCCACGGCTGTAGCTACCTCTGTGTCGGCAGTCGCTCGTCCATCCATAATTGTATACCACCTACCCGTGGTTTTTTTTTTTTCTATCTTCTTGATACTAGTAGCTTACTTTAGGAGTCTGCACAGTGCTGACAGACAGTGTCCAGCAGGTCCGTCATTACATAATATATACCTGTCCGGCTGCAGTACTAGTGTGATATATATATATATATATATATTTTAATTTTATCTCATTATCATCCAGTCTATATTAGCAGCAGACACAGTACGGTAGTCCACGGCTGTAGCTACCTCTGTGTCGGCAGTCGCTCGTCCATCCATAATTGTATACCACCTAAACGTGTTTTTTTTTCTTCTATCTTCTTGATACTAGTAGCTTACTTTAGGAGTCTGCAGTGCTGACAGACAGTGTCCAGCAGGTCCGTCATTACATAATATATACCTGTCCGGCTGCAGTACTAGTGTGATATATATATATATTTTAATTTTATCTCATTATCATCCAGTCTATATTAGCAGCAGACACAGTACGGTAGTCCACGGCTGTAGCTACCTCTGTGTCGGCAGTCGCTCGTCCATCCATAATTGTATACCACCTACCCGTGTTTTTTTTTTTTCTATCTTCTTGATACTAGTAGCTTACTTTAGGAGTCTGCAGTGCTGAGTCTGACAGACAGTGTCCAGCAGGTCCGTCATTACATAATATATACCTGTCCGGCTGCAGTACTAGTGTGATATATATATATTTTTTAATTTTATCTCATTATCATCCAGTCTATATTAGCAGCAGACACAGTACGGTAGTCCACGGCTGTAGCTACCTCTGTGTCGGCAGTCGCTCGTCCATCCATAATTGTATACCACCTACCCGTGGTTTTTTTTTTTTCTATCTTCTTGATACTAGTAGCTTACTTTAGGAGTCTGCAGTGCTGAGTCTGACAGACAGTGTCCAGCAGGTCCGTCATTACATAATATATACCTGTCCGGCTGCAGTACTAGTGTGATATATATATATATTTTAATTTTATCTCATTATCATCCAGTCTATATTAGCAGCAGACACAGTACAGTAGTCCACGGCTGTAGCTACCTCTGTGTCGGCAGTCGCTCGTCCATCCATAATTGTATACCACCTACCCGTGTTTTTTTTTTTTCTATCTTCTTGATACTAGTAGCTTACTTTAGGAGTCTGCAGTGCTGAGTCTGACAGACAGTGTCCAGCAGGTCCGTCATTACATAATATATACCTGTCCGGCTGCAGTACTAGTGTGATATATATATATATTTTAATTTTATCTCATTATCATCCAGTCTATATTAGCAGCAGACACAGTACGGTAGTCCACGGCTGTAGCTACCTCTGTGTCGGCAGTCGCTCGTCATCCATAAGTATACTAGTATCCATCCATCTCCATTGTTTACCTGAGGTGCCTTTTAGTTGTGCCTATTAAAATATGGAGAACAAAAATGTCGAGGTTCCAAAAATAGGGAAAGATCAAGATCGACTTCCACCTCGTGCTGAAGCTGCTGCCACTAGTCATGGCCGAGACGATGAAATGCCAGCAACGTCGTCTGCCAAGGCCGATGCCCAATGTCATAGTACAGAGCATGTAAAATCCAAAACACCAAATATCAGTAAAAAAAGGACTCAAAAATCTAAAATAAAATTGTCGGAGGAGAAGCATAAACTTGCCAATATGCCATTTACCACACGGAGTGGCAAGGAACGGCTGAGGCCCTGGCCTATGTTCATGGCTAGTGGTTCAGCTTCACATGAGGATGGAAGCACTCAGCCTCTCGCTAGAAAAATGAAAAGACTCAAGCTGGCAAAAGCACAGCAAAGAACTGTGCGTTCTTCGAAATCCCAAATCCACAAGGAGAGTCCAATTGTGTCGGTTGCGATGCCTGACCTTCCCAACACTGGACGTGAAGAGCATGCTCCTTCCACCATTTGCACGCCCCCTGCAAGTGCTGGAAGGAGCACCCACAGTCCAGTTCCTGATAGTCAGATTGAAGATGTCAGTGTTGAAGTACACCAGGATGAGGAGGATATGGGTGTTGCTGGCGCTGGGGAGGAAATTGACAAGGAGGATTCTGATGGTGAGGTGGTTTGTTTAAGTCAGGCACCCGGGGAGACACCTGTTGTCCGTGGGAGGAATATGGCCATTGACATGCCTGGTGAAAATACCCAAAAAATCAGCTCTTCGGTGTGGAAGTATTTCAACAGAAATGCGGACAACATTTGTCAAGCCGTGTGTTGCCTTTGTCAAGCTGTAATAAGTAGGGGTAAGGACGTTAAGCACCTCGGAACATCCTCCCTTATACGTCACCTGCAGCGCATTCATAATAAGTCAGTGACAAGTTCAAAAACTTTGGGCGACAGCGGAAGCAGTCCACTGACCAGTAAATCCCTTCTTCTTGTAACCAAGCTCACGCAAACCACCCCACCAACTCCCTCAGTGTCAATTTACTCCTTCCCCAGGAATGCCAATAGTCCTGCAGGCCATGTCACTGGCAATTCTGACGAGTCCTCTCCTGCCTGGGATTCCTCCGATGCATCCTTGCGTGTAACGCCTACTGCTGCTGGCGCTGCTGTTGTTGCTGCTGGGAGTCGATGGTCATCCCAGAGGGGAAGTCGTAAGCCCACTTTTACTACTTCCACCAAGCAATTGACTGTCCAACAGTCCTTTGCGAGGAAGATGAAATATCACAGCAGTCATCCTGTTGCAAAGCGGATAACTGAGGCCTTGACAACTATGTTGGTGTTAGACGTGCGTCCGGTATCCGCCGTTAGTTCACAGGGAACTAGACAATTTCTTGAGGTAGTGTGCCCCCGTTACCAAATACCATCTAGGTTCCACTTCTCTAGGCAGGCGATACCGAGAATGTACACGGACGTCAGAAAAAGACTCACCAGTGTCCTAAAAAATGCAGTTGTACCCAATGTCCACTTAACCACGGACATGTGGACAAGTGGAGCAAGGCAGGGTCAGGACTATATGACTGTGACAGCCCACTGGGTAGATGTATGGACTCCCGCCGCAAGAACAGCAGCGGCGGCACCAGTAGCAGCATCTCGCAAACGCCAACTCTTTCCTAGGCAGGCTACGCTTTGTATCACCGGTTTCCAGAATACGCACACAGCTGAAAACCTCTTACGGCAACTGAGGAAGATCATCGCGGAATGGCTTACCCCAATTGGACTCTCCTGTGGATTTGTGGCATCGGACAACGCCAGCAATATTGTGTGTGCATTAAATATGGGCAAATTCCAGCACGTCCCATGTTTTGCACATACCTTGAATTTGGTGGTGCAGAATTATTTAAAAAAAGAGAGGGGCGTGCAAGAGATGCTATCGGTGGCCAGAAGAAATGCGGGACACTTTCGGCGTACAGGCACCACGTACAGAAGACTGGAGCAACACCAAAAACGCCTGAACCTGCCCTGCCATCATCTGAAGCAAGAAGTGGTAACGAGGTGGAATTCAACCCTATATATGCTTCAGAGGTTGGAGGAGCAGCAAAAGGCCATTCAAGCCTATACAATTGAGCACGATATAGGAGGTGGAATGCACCTGTCTCAAGCGCAGTGGAGAATGATTTCAACGTTGTGCAAGGTTCTGCTGCCCTTTGAACTTGCCACACGTGAAGTCAGTTCAGACACTGCCAGCCTGAGTCAGGTCATTCCCCTCATCAGGCTTTTGCAGAAGAAGCTGGAGACATTGAAGGAGGAGCTAACACAGAGCGATTCCGCTAGGCATGTGGGACTTGTGGATGGAGCCCTTAATTCGCTTAACAAGGATTCACGGGTGGTCAATCTGTTGAAATCAGAGCACTACATTTTGGCCACCGTGCTCGATCCTAGATTTAAAACCTACCTTGGATCTCTCTTTCCGGCACACACAAGTCTGCTGGGGTTCAAAGACCTGCTGGTGAGAAAATTGTCAAGTCAAGCGGAACGCGACCTGTCAACATCTCCTCCTTCACATTCTCCCGCAACTGGGGGTGCGAGGAAAAGGCTCAGAATTCCGAGCCCACCCACTGGCGGTGATGCAGGGCAGTCTGGAGCGACTGCTGATGCTGACATCTGGTCCGGACTGAAGGACCTGACAACGATTACGGACATGTCGTCTACTGGCACTGCATATGATTCTCTCCCCATTGAAAGAATGGTGGAGGATTATATGAGTGACCGCATCCAAGTAGGCACGTCAGACAGTCCGTACTTATACTGGCAGGAAAAAGAGGCAATTTGGAGGCCCTTGCACAAACTGGCTTTATTCTACCTAAGTTGCCCTCCCACAAGTGTGTACTCCGAAAGAGTGTTTAGTGCTGCCGCTCACCTTGTCAGCAATCGGCGTACGAGGTTACTTCCAGAAAATGTGGAGAAGATGATGTTCATTAAAATGAATTATAATCAATTCCTCCGTGGAGACATTGACCAGCAGCAATTGCCTCCACAAAGTACACAGGGAGCTGAGATGGTGGATTCCAGTGGGGACGATTTGATAATCTGTGAGGAGGGGGATGTACACGGTGATATATCGGAGGATGATGATGAGGTGGACATCTTGCCTCTGTAGAGCCAGTTTGTGCAAGGAGAGATTAATTGCTTCTTTTTTGGTGGGGGTCCAAACCAACCCGTCATTTCAGTCACAGTCGTGTGGCAGACCCTGTCACTGAAATGATGGGTTGGTTAAAGTGTGCATGTCCTGTTTATACAACATAAGGGTGGGTGGGAGGGCCCAAGGACAATTCCATCTTGCACCTCTTTTTTCTTTAATTTTTCTTTGCGTCATGTGCTGTTTGGGGAGTATTTTTTTGAAGGGCCATCCTGCGTGACACTGCAGTGCCACTCCTAGATGGGCCAGGTGTTTGTTTCGGCCACTAGGGTCGCTTATCTTACTCACACAGCTACCTCATTGCGCCTCTTTTTTTCTTTGCGTCATGTGCTGTTTGGGGAGTGTTTTTTGGAAGGGCCATCCTGCGTGACACTGCAGTGCCACTCCTAGATGGGCCAGGTGTTTGTGTCGGCCACTAAGGTCGCTTATCTTACTCACACAGCTACCTCATTGCGCCTCTTTTTTTCTTTGCGTCATGTGCTGTTTGGGGAGTGTTTTTTGGAAGGGCCATCCTGCGTGACACTGCAGTGCCACTCCTAGATGGGCCAGGTGTTTGTGTCGGCCACTAGGGTCGCTTATCTTACTCACACAGCTACCTCATTGCGCCTCTTTTTTTCTTTGCGTCATGTGCTGTTTGGGGAGTGTTTTTTGGAAGGGCCATCCTGCGTGACACTGCAGTGCCACTCCTAGATGGGCCAGGTGTTTGTGTCGGCCACTAGGGTCGCTTAGCTTAGTCATCCAGCGACCTCGGTGCAAATTTTAGGACTAAAAATAATATTGTGAGGTGTGAGGTGTTCAGAATAGACTGAAAATGAGTGGAAATTATGGTTTTTGAGGTTAATAATACTTTGGGATCAAAATGACCCCTAAATTCTATGATTTAAGCTGTTTTTTAGTGTTTTTTGAAAAAAACACTCGAATCCAAAACACACCCGAATCCGACAAAAAAAATTCGGTGAGGTTTTGCCAAAACGCGGTCGAACCCAAAACACGGCCGTGGAACCGAACCCAAAACCAAAACACAAAACCCGAAAAATTTCAAGTGCACATCTCTACTGTATAGTACTGTTTTGCTCACTTAGTAGCGTCAGAATACACTCATTTCTACTCATTGCCGTTGTGCAGTTGCATTTAGCGTAAAGAATCGCTCCTGCAGATGTACTTTGATTTATGTAAAACCTGTGTGCATCCTTCCATTGGATGTATTAGAGAGAATTTTTTTTTTTTTAAATGAATGTCACGGGAACACATAAAAAAATGGTTGGCATTTCCTTCCCATTGGTGTTGGTTTACAGTATGCCGTAGTGGACTCGGACGCTCATGTAATTGCATTTCAAAGGCACAGTACAGTATTTCCCATCGTCTCCCCCTACCCCCATCGCCCTTCCCCCCTGGGAGCCTGCACAGGGAGGGAATTCAGGTCATGTGCAATACACAAACGCTGAAGATCTACAGTACTGTTTTGCTCAGTTAGTAGCGTCAGAATACCCTCATTTCATTCCCGCTGTTTAGTTGCATTTAGCGTAAAGAATCGCTCCTGCAGATGTACTCTGATTTATATGTAACTTGTGTGCACCTTTCCATTGACTGTCTTACAATGTAGATAAAATAATACAGTGTATTATTACAATAAAAAAAAAAAAAGAAGGCACATCACGTCTCGAACCTTGGACCCCCAGCGTGGGAGGTGGGAGCCTTCACCCCTAGCCCACAACGCCTCATGAGAGACTCCCAATTTCATGTGTGAAAGTACTGCAAACAGCGCCCGGCCCCCACCCCATTGGTGTTGGTTTATGCCTTAGAGGACTCGGACGCTCGCATTTGTAAAGCACGGTATTTTCCACCGCCTCCTGCTAGCCTATTGCCCTTCCCCCCTGGGAGCCTGCACAGATCATGCAGTAGACAGGGAAGGAATTCAGGTCATGTGCAATACACAAACGCCGAATATCTACTGTATAGTACTGTTTTGCTCACTTAGTAGCGTCAGAATACACTCATTTCTACTCATTGCCGTTGTGCAGTTGCATTTAGCGTAAAGAATCGCTCCTGTAAATGTACTTTGATTTATGTGAAACCTGTGTGCATCCTTCCATTGGATGTATTAGAGAGAATTTTTTTTTTTTTTAAATGAATGTCACGGGAACACATAAAAAAAATGGTTGGCATTTCCTTCCCATTGGTGTTGGTTTACAGTATGCCGTAGTGGACTCGGACGCTCATGTAATTGCATTTCAAAGGCACAGTACAGTATTTCCCATCGTCTCCCCCTACCCCCATCGCCCTTCCCCCCTGGGAGCCTGCACAGGGAGGGAATTCAGGTCATGTGCAATACACAAACGCTGAAGATCTACAGTACTGTTTTGCTCAGTTAGTAGCGTCAGAATACCCTCATTTCATTCCCGCTGTTTAGTTGCATTTAGCGTAAAGAATCGCTCCTGCAGATGTACTCTGATTTATATGTAACTTGTGTGCACCTTTCCATTGACTGTCTTACAATGTAGATAAAATAATACAGTGTATTATTACAATAAAAAAAAAAAAAAGAAGGCACATCACGTCTCGAACCCTGGACCCCCAGCGTGGGAGGTGGGAGCCTTCACCCCTAGTCCACGACGCCTCATGAGAGACTCCCAATTTCATGTGTGAAAGTACTGCAAACAGCGCCCGGCCCCCACCCCATTGGTGTTGGTTTATGCCTTAGAGGACTCGGACGCTCGCATTTGTAAAGCACGGTATTTTCCACCGCCTCCTGCTAGCTACTGTAGCCCTCCATTCCCAGACGCTCATGTATTTTAAAAGCACGGTGTTTATACATTGTCCTGTACATTCTTCCTTTTACACAATTACTGTAGTTGCGTCTCCATACACATACAGTACTCCATACTTTTTCCACCGCCTCCCGTTACGCCTACAGTATTGCCAGAGCTGTAGATCAATCCGCCGCTATACTGTACGATCGAAAGTACTGGATTAGTGGAGCATTAGCCACACAGTGGTGGAGATGTGTAATGCATGATGAGTATCTAGATCGCCTCAACGCGCCTACCTGTGATTAAACTCAGCTATCGCCTTAGCGTGACTAAACGCCCGTCTCGGCGGAGAAACAGTCAAGATAAAGGTGGCTACATCTGTATCTGTGCTCACACTGCTTTATTGTGGGGACTGGGGACCAGCAGTATTATATAGGAGGAGTACAGTGCAGAGTTTTGCTGACCAGTGACCACAAGTATTATACGTTCTCTGCCTGAAAAACGCTCCATATCTGTGCTGCATTGTAGTATATAGTAGGAGTACAGTGCATAATTTTGCTGACCACCAGTATATAATATATAGGAGTACCGTACAGAAGGCCACTGCTCTACCTACCTCTGTGTCGTCAAGTATACTATCCATCCATACCTGTGGTGCATTTCAGTTTTGCACAGTTTGCTGACCACCAGTATATAATATATAGCAGTATGGTACAGTAGGCCACTGCTCTACCTACCTCTGTGTCGTCAAGTATACTATCCATCCATACCTGTGGTGCATTTCAGTTTTGCACAGTTTGCTGACCACCAGTATATAATATATAGCAGTACGGTACAGTAGGCCACTGCTCTACCTACCTCTGTGTTGTCAAGTATACTATCCATCCATACCTGTGGTGCATTTCAGTTTTGCACAGTTTGATGACCACCAGTATATAATATATAGCAGTACGGTACAGTAGGCCACTGCTCTACCTACCTCTGTGTCGTCAAGTATACTATCCATCCATACCTGTGGTGCATTTCAGTTTTGCACAGTATATATAGTAGTAGGCCATTGCTATTGATACTGGCATATAATTCCACACATTAAAAAATGGAGAACAAAAATGTGGAGGGTAAAATAGGGAAAGATCAAGATCCACTTCCACCTCGTGCTGAAGCTGCTGCCATTAGTCATGGCCGAGACGATGAAATGCCATCAACGTCGTCTGACAAGGCCGATGCCCAATGTCATAGTAGAGAGCATGTAAAATCCAAAATACTAAAGTTCAATAAAATGACCCAAAAATCTAAATTAAAAGCGTTTGAGGAGAAGCGTAAACTTGCCAATATGCCATTTACGACACGGAGTGGCAAGGAACGGCTGAGGCCCTGGCCTGTGTTCATGGCTAGTGGTTCAGCTTCACATGAGGATGGAAGCACTCCTCCTCTCGCTAGAAAACTGCAGTGCCACTCCTAGATGGGCCAGGTGTTTGTGTCGGCCACTTGGGTCGCTTAGCTTAGTCACACAGCTACCTCATTGCGCCTCTTTTTTTCTTTGCATCATGTGCTGTTTGGGGACTATTTTTTGAAGTGCCATCCTGTCTGACACTGCAGTGCCACTCCTAGATGGGCCAGGTGTTTGTGTCGGCCACTTGGGTCGCTTAGCTTAGTCACACAGCTACCTCATTGCTTTTTTTCTTTTCTTTGCATCATGTGCTGTTTGGGGACTATTTTTTTGAAGTGCCATCCTGTCTGACACTGCAGTGCCACTCCTAGATGGGCCAGGTGTTTGTGTCGGCCACTTGGGTCGCTTAGCTTAGTCATCCAGCGACCTCGGTGCAAATTTTAGGATTAAAAATAATAGTGTGAGGTGTGAGGTGTTCAGAATAGACTGAAAATGAGTGGAAATTATGGTTACTGAGGTTAATAATACTATGGGATCAAAATGACCCCCAAATTCTATGATTTAAGCAGTTTTTGACGTTTTTTTGTGAAAAACACCCGAATCCAAAACCCACCCGAATCCGACAAAAAAATTTCAGGGAGGTTTTGCCAAAACGCGTCCGAATCCAAAACACGGCCGCGGAACCGAATCCAAAACCAAAACCCGAAAAATGTCCGGTGCACATCACTAATTACTAGTATTATCTATTAAAAAATCCAAAATAAAATTTCTATGCTGACACAGAGCAACACCATTTTATGCCCCTTACACCATATTAAGTCCCCACAGTAATGCCTATCTCCATACAATTCTCCGCACAGTAATGCCCCTGACACCATATTATAGCGACACAATAATTATGCAGGTACCTGTTAGTTATCAGGGCATGGGTTCTGCACATTGTCAGTAGATTCCTTCCTTCCCTCCCCCATTGCAGTCAGGAGGACCCGGGATGCTCATGCCGCTGCTTGCCCACCTCCGTCCCTGCTGTTCTGCTACTGTCCTCCTGCAGCTCTATATTGAAAACATCCCTCCCAAAATGGCCGCCGCCTCAGAGGAGATAGCTATTAAAGCTACTAGAGGGCTTCTCGAGTATCTTAAATAACTGTCTCCTCTGTGGCGGCAGCCATTTTGGGAGGGATGTTTTCAATACAGAGTTGCTGGAGGGTCTGAGGACAGCGGAAAAACAGCGGGGATGACAGCGGAATGGAGGGGACAGCGAGGTGCGGACGGGAAGGTGGCTGCATGAGCATCCCGTGCCCTTCCCTCTCTGTCAGTGAGGCCAGATCCGGGACAGCTGTGCCCCCAGCACCCCCCTGATGGTGGCCCTTGATGGGTACATGAAATATTGAAAGCCTAGAATTTAGTGAACACGCTAAGCAATCTCTTGAATCAAAGTTCAATGATTAGTTGCCCCTCTTTGCAACCAGCACAGAAATTAATAGCATTGACATTTAAAATGTAAAGCTGTTTCTACCCAATTTGCCCAACATTAAATTAATATTTTCACATTGAATAGCCCCATTCCATTTTTATATTAAATGAATTATCCCATAACCCCACCTAATAGAAATAGGCTCCACTCTCATCTTTTGCTGTTTCATTTGCTGTCCCAGAAGGTTCTGTTCTCACTGATGCATTACTGGGAGGTCCAATGATGTCCCACCAGGCTCAACATGGCCACACCTTCTCCCTGTAATGAAGCCGTGAGGAGAGACTGGGACAGAAGATGGGACAGCACCATGCAGCAGCACACTTTTAGGAAAGGTGAAAGTGCCCACGGGGATCGAGGTGAGCACCTGCTTTGCACAGTATTACTGACTCATTGTGGTGCAGAGGGAAGATCAGACATGGAGGCTGCCCAGGCTCCATAGCAGCCACACCCTATGCACCTACTGTAGGTACTCTCATGGACCCACATGTCAGATAAGGTCAGCATGGTAAGAGAGGGAAAGGAGGGGATGAATACATCAGTATTGTCTGCTGCCGCAAGCAATGAGATGGCTGGACCCAGGGGAGGGACAAACCTGTCAATAAAGTGACAACCCCAGGCCTGTGATGGAGGAGATGTTTCAGGATGAATGGAAGGAAGCCACTGCTAAGTTTGCATCTGTGGAAAGCTAAAGCCTGCAATAAAAAGTGAAATGGAAAACTAGTACCTAGTAAAACTCTTAAGCGAATCTCCATAGTACAGTATGAGATATAGCCAGAGCTGAGTGCAGTGATACTGTGTCTATTGTTTAGCCCCCTTCCATGGGCTGTTATCTTTGATGAATGATCTCCCTGCAGGTCTTGCTTCACTGAACATGAATTGTGAACTGCATGCTGCAAACAGTGTAACATGTCTCTCTATTGTCATTGCAAAGCTTAAGCAGCAGGAGATATCCTGTTACAGCTTAACCATTCCACTGCCTACGGTTCTGCTGTATATTTTGTGAAAAAACAAGTTTATCTACTGTACCTTACATATTAATCTTTGTACATACAGATTCATCATATTGTTTTCATTACACCTATAAATGGACTTTCCCCTACAAATGCAAACAGGGACCCACTGGAAACAAAATTATTAAATCTCATGACTTTAGCTCTCAGATCAGGAAAGGTGCTGACCATCACACGCACCGTGCAGCATGCAACGTTACAATGGACAAAGACAGAGAAGAATAGAGGTCAGCATTATTTATTACAAATGAAACAATGACTTAAAATGTATTTGAAAACATTAATCAATTGATTTTTAAAGGTGAGTCAGATGTGTAGAATAAATTAGTGATGTGCACCGGAAATTTTTCGGGTTTTGTGTTTTGGTTTTGGACTCGGTTCCGCGGCCCTTTTGGATTCGGACGCGTTTTGGCAAAACCTCCCTGAAATTTTTTTGTCGGATTCGGGTGTGTTTTGGATTTGGGTGTTTTTTTTACAAAAAACCCTCAAAAACAGCTTAAATCATAGAATTTGGGGGTCATTTTGATCCCATAGTATTATTAACCTCAATAACCATAATTTACACTCATTTTCAGTCTATTCTGAACACCTCACACCTCACAATATTATTTTTAGTCCTAAAATTTGCACCGAGGTCGCTGGATGGCTAAGCTAAGCGATACAAGTGGCCGACACAAACACCTGGCCCATCTAGGAGTGGCACTGCAGTGTCAGACAGGATGGCACGCCAAAAAAATAGTCCCCAAACAGCACATGATGCAAAGAAAAAAAGAGGTGCACCAAGGTCGCTGTGTGACTAAGCTAAGCGACACAAGTGGCCGACACAAACACCTGGCCCATCTAGGAGTGGCACTGCAGTGTCAGGCAGGATGGCACTTCAAAAAAATTGTCCCCAAACAGCACATGATGCAAAGAAAAAAAGAGGCGCACCAAGGTCGCTGTGTGACTAAGCTAAGCGACACAAGTGGCCAACACAAACACCTGGCCCATCTAGGAGTGGCACTGCAGTGTCAGACAGGATGGCACTTCAAAAAAATTGTCCCCAAACAGCACATGATGCAAAGAAAAAAAGAGGCGCACCAAGGTCGCTGTGTGACTAAGCTAAGCGACACAAGTGGCCGACACAAACACCTGGCCCATATAGGAGTGGCACTGCAGTGTCAGACAGGATGGCACTTCAAAAAAGTAGTCCCCAAACAGCAAATGATGCAAAGAAAAAAAGAGGCGCACCAAGGTCGCTGTGTGACTAAGCTAAGCGACACAAGTGGCCAACACAAACACCTGGCCCATCTAGGAGTGGCACTGCAGTGTCAGACAGGATGGCACTTCAAAAAAATTGTCCCCAAACAGCACATGATGATGCAAAGAAAAAAAGAGGTGCACCAAGGTCGCTGTGTGACTAAGCTAAGTGACACAAGTGGCCAACACAAACACCTGGCCCATCTAGGAGTGGCACTGCAGTGCCAGACAGGATGGCACTTCAAAAAAATAGTCCCCAAACAGCACATGATGCAAAGAAAAAAAGAGGCGCAATGAGGTAGCTGTGTGACTAAGCTAAGCGACCCAAGTGGCCGACACAAACACCTGGCCCATCTAGGAGTGGCACTGCAGTGTCAGACAGGATGGCACGTCAAAAAAATTGTCCCCAAACAGCACATGATGCAGAGAAAAAAAGAGGCGCACCAAGGTCGCTGTGTGACTAAGCTAAGCGACCCAAGTGGCCGACACAAACACCTGGCCCATCTAGGAGTGGCACTGCAGTGTCAGACAGGATGGCACTTCAAAAAAGTAGTCCCCAAACAGCACATGATGCAAAGAAAAAAAGAGGCGCACCAAGGTCGCTGTGTGACTAAGCTAAGCGACACAAGTGGCCGACACAAACACCTGGCCCATCTAGGAGTGACACTGCAGTGTCAGACAGGATGGCTCTTCAAAGAAATTGCCCCCAAACAGCACATGACGATGCAAAGAAAAAAAGAGGCGCATCAAGGTCGCTGTGTGACTAAGCTAAGTGACACAAGTGGCCGACACAAACACCTGGCCCATCTAGGAGTGGCACTGCAGTGTCAGACAGGATGGCACTTCAAGAAAATAGTCCCCAAACAGCACATGATGCAAAGAAAAAAAGAGGCGCAATGAGGTAGCTGTGTGACTAAGCTAAGCGACACAAGTGGTCGACACAAACACCTGGCCCATCTAGGAGTGGCACTGCAGTGTCAGACAGGATGGCACTTCAAAAAAATAGTCCCCAAACAGCACATGATGCAAAGAAAAAAAGAGGCGCAATGAGGTAGCTGTGTGACTAAGCTAAGCGACACAAGTGGCCGACACAAACACCTGGCCCATCTAGGAGTGGCACTGCAGTGTCAGGCAGGATGGCACTTCAAAAAAATAGTCCCCAAACAGCACATGATGCAAAGAAAAAAAGAGGCGCACCAAGGTCGCTGTGTGACTAAGCTAAGCGACACAAGTGGCCGACACAAACACCTGGCCCATCTAGGAGTGGCACTGCAGTGTCAGGCAGGATGGCACTTCAAAAAAATTGTCCCCAAACAGCACATGATGCAAAGAAAAAAAGAGGCGCATCAAGGTCGCTGTGTGACTAAGCTAAGCGACTCAAGTGGCCGACACAAACACCTGGCCCATCTAGGAGTGGCACTGCAGTGTCAGACAGGATGGCACTTCAAAAAAATTGTCCCCAAACAGCACATGATGCAAAGAAAAAAAGAGGCGCGCCAAGGTCGCTGTGTGACTAAGCTAAGCGACACAAGTGGCCGACACAAACACCTGGCCCATCTAGGAGTGGCACTGCAGTGTCAGACAGGATGGCACTTCAAAAAAATTGTCCCCAAACAGCACATGATGCAAAAAAAAAAAGAGGCGCACCAAGGTCGCTGTGTGACTAAGCTAAGCGACACAAGTGGCCGACACAAACACCTGGCCCATCTAGGAGTGGCACTGCAGTGTCAGACAGGATGGCACTTCAAAAAAGTAGTCCCCAAACAGCACATGATGCAAAGAAAAAAAGAGGCGCACCAAGATCGCTGTGTGACTAAGCTAAGCGACACAAGTGGCCGACACAAACACCTGGCCCATCTAGGAGTGGCACTGCAGTGTCAGACAGGATGGCTCTTCAAAGAAATTGTCCCCAAACAGCACATGATGATGCAAAGAAAAAAAGAGGCACATCAAGGTCGCTGTGTGACTAAGCTAAGCGACTCAAGTGGCCGACACAAACACCTGGCCCATCTAGGAGTGGCACTGCAGTGTCAGACAGGATGGCACTTCAAGAAAATAGTCCCCAAACAGCACATGATGCAAAGAAAAAAAGAGGCGCAATGAGGTAACTGTGTGACTAAGCTAAGCGACCCAAGTGGCCGACACAAACACCTGGCCCATCTAGTAGTGGCACTGCAGTGTCAGACAGGATGGCACTTCAAAAAAATAGTCCCCAAACAGCACATGATGCAAAGAAAAAAAGAGGCGCACCAAGGACGCTGTGTGACTAAGCTAAGCGACCCAAGTGGCCGACACAAACATCTGGCCCATCTAGGAGTGGCACTGCAGTTTTCTAGCGAGAGGATGAGTGCTTCCATCCTCATGTGAATCTGAACCACTAGCCATGAACATAGGCCAAGGCCTCAGCCGTTCCTTGCCACTCCGTGTCGTAAATGGCATATTGGAAAGTTTATGCTTCTCATCAGACGCTTTTAATTTAGATTTTTGGGTAATTTAACTGAAGTTTTTTTTTGGGATTTTACATGCTCTCTACTATGACATTGGGCATCGGCCTTGGCAGACAACGTTGATGGCATTTCATCGTCTCGGCCATGACTAGTGGCAGCAGCTTCAGCACGAGGTGGAAGTGGATCTTGATCTTTCCCTATTTTAACCTCCACATTTTTGTTCTCCATTTTTTAATGTGTGGAATTATATGCCAGTATCAATAGCAATGGCCTACTACTATATATACTGCGCACAACTGAAATGCACCACAGGTATGGATGGATAGTATACTTGACGACACAGAGGTAGGTACAGCAGTGGCTTACTGTACCGTAATGCTATATATTATATACTGGTGGTCAGCAAACTGTGCAAAACTTAAATGCACCACAGGTATGGATGGATAGTATACTTGAGGACACAGAGGTAGGTACAGCAGTGGCCTACTGTACCGTAATGCTATATATTATATACTGGTGGTCAGCAACTGAGCAAAACTGAAATGCACCACAGGTATGGATGGATAGTATACTTGACGACACAGAGGTAGGTACAGCAGTGGCCTACTGTACCGTAATGCTATATATTATATACTGGTGGTCAGCAAACTGTGCAAAACTTAAATGCACCACAGGTATGGATGGATAGTATACTTGACGACACAGAGGTAGGTACAGCAGTGGCCTACTGTACCGTAATGCTATATATTATATACTGGTGGTCAGCAAACTGTGCAAAACTTTAATGCACCACAGGTATGGATGGATAGTATACTTGACGACACAGAGGTAGGTACAGCAGTGGCCTACTGTACCGTAATGCTATATATTATATACTGGTGGTCAGCAAACTGTGCAAAACTTAAATGCACCACAGGTATGGATGGATAGTATACTTGACGACACAGAGGTAGGTACAGCAGTGGCCTACTGTACCGTAATGCTATATATTATATACTGGTGGTCAGCAAACTGTGCAAAACTTAAATGCACCACAGGTATGGATGGATAGTATACTTGACGACACAGAGGTAGGTACAGCAGTGGCCTTCTGTACCGTACTCCTATATATTATATACTGGTGGTCAGCAAAATTATGCACTGTACTCCTACTATACACTACACTGCAGCACAGATATGGAGTGTTTTTCAGGCAGAGAACGTATACTGGTGGTCACTGGTCAGCAAAACTCTGCACTGTACTCCTCCTATATAATACTGGTGGTCCCCAGTCCCCACAATAAAGCAGTGTGAGCACAGATATATGCAGCACACGGAGCACAGATATGGAGTGTTTTTCAGGCAGACAACGTATACTGGTGGTCACTGTCAGCAAAACTCTGCTCTGTACTCCTCCTATATAATACAGCTGCTCCCCAGTCCCCACAATTAAGCAGTGTGAGCACAGATATATGCAGCACACTGAGCACAGATAAGGAGCGTTTTTTTCAGGCAGAGAACGGATAAAACTGGTGGTCACTGATCAGCAAAACTCTGCACTGTACTCCTCCTATATTAATAATACAGCTGCTCCCCAGTCCCCACAATTAAGCAATAAGCAAGCACAAATATTTGCATCAACAATAAATGGAGAGGACGCCAGCCACGTCCTCTCCCTAACATTTCCAATGCACGAGTGAAAATGGCGGCGACGCGCGGCTGCTTATATAGAATCCGAATCTCGCGAGAATCCGACAGCGGGATGATGACGTTCGGGCGCGCTCGGGTTATCCGAGCCATACGGGAGAATCCGAGTATGCCTCGGACCCGTGTAAAATGGGTGAAGTTCGGGGGGGTTCGGTTTCCAAGGAACCGAACCCGCTCATCACTAGAATAAATAACATTATATCACAATAGAATTGTCAATGCAATAAGTAGATGATTAAAATCGCAAATAGTCAAAATTCTGCAATGATCACTCGCAACGATCATGGATTCAGCTCACATAGTATATATAGTATATACATTCATGGACCACACTGCGGAATCTAGAATACGAGTAGAAACCACAGGGCCGGTAACTCAAGAACAATGTAGCACTTCAAACTGTAGCACTTCAATCATATCATATACTTAAAAACAATACATATGATTTGGTAATAGCATTTAAAAAGCTATTATTAATTACCATATGAATAGAAGTAATGGGTTCTGCATCACTGAACACAAAGTTAGCAGCATGCAGAAGGGGATAAAACCAATAAAGAAACTGTAAGGAGAAGAATGTGTACAGAGATTACAGTCTAGAGGGAAACGGAAATACCGTAATTTAACAAGATATTGATGATACATTAGACCCTTACTACAGCAGTACATGGCCTCCTTGGCTGCCTTCTCCCATAGGACATGTGGTCTGTACTTTTCTCTTCCCACTACATGAAAGTTAATTAATAGTATCCTCTCTCTCATGGCACAATGACTTTTATCTCAGTCAACATGTGCCACTACAGTCCAGTGGGAATTACCCCTGCACAATACTCTCCCTGCTCCTCTCACAGCTTAACATGGAAACCTGATCACTGCGCAGGGAGAGGTATTAGTTGGCTGAGTTGGTCTGTTACCTACAGCTACAAAATGACATTTTCCTCCTGTTACCGCTCTTATGTTTTCTACAGATTAAGGTGCTCACTGCATTCAGAAGCATATTCTACACCATAGACTGCTGTGACTGTGTACTAGGCCAACAGTCACAACTTTCTGTATTCCATCTTTATATGTAAAATATATGGACTCTCAAGGGGACATTTACTAAGCAGTGATAAGAGTAGAGAGCCAGTGGAGAAGTTGCCCATGGCAACCAATCAGCACTGAAATAACATCTATAATTTGCATACTATAAAATGATACAGAGCTGCTGATTGGTTGATGGGACCACTTCTCCACTGGCTCACTTCTCCGCTCTTATCACTGCTTAGTTAATGTCCCCCTCAGTCACGAAGAAAACTGTAAAATAAGTTAATCATTTCCTTTATTATTTTTACCTAACCCGGTGGGCCCGAAGCGTGGCGAGCGCAGCCAGCCCATGAGAGGACATGCTGCACTTGCCGTCGGGATCCCACCTGTCTGGATTCCGGCATCGGTCTTATGACAATCGGGATCCCATACTAAATCCCATATGAGGACACAGGGAAAAAAAAAACACTACACAACAAAATGCATAACTGTCCATATACAGTATATTGAGCCAAACATATATATCATTGTGATCAACTACAGCAGAGTACTACAGTATTTACACCAGGTATACCAATGTGTCTATGTACACCAGGAGACGTAAGCATTAGGTGTGCAGAACTGGCACTATACTATTTCTATATAGCCTGCTGTACATAAAACATTATTTTATTGAGTACACATGGTCTAATGTGGTCAGAGACATCAGAGAAAATAATGTCCAGTTAATACACGTCCCATTTCCTTACTTATAGTTATTTATATTAGTAAAAAAAAGCCCTCCACATCCATTGTCTATCCTGTTAGAAATGAAATGTGAATTGTCTTTCCTGCAGCACTCCATATGGAGATGACAAGTCATGTAATTAGGGATTTGTCACTTGTAAAGTAATCACTATACAACTGTTTCTATTGCTATCACCTGAAGAGGCCAATCCGCATTCAGTCAATCAGAGGTGGCTACATAGAACGGTTAATAGTCCTCATCAGTGGTGAAGCTTATCAGGGCCCTGCTGCACTGAAGGGGCCCACAGCCACCAGCATTACAATGAGTCACACTGACTCATTGTATGCTGCCGACACCACCTCCCAGACGTCATGCTGTTGCTGACTGATGCTGAGTGCTCCTCTGATAGGTAGGAGAGGCCGCTCTCTCAGCTCCCCCCCCCCCCCCCCCCCCCAGACCTAGCAGTGCAGTTGATGAGAACTGTCCATTCGGAGGGGCAGCTCTCTCAGCTCCTCACCCTTCCTTTTTATATTCCCCCCCCCCCTTCCCCTCTCTCCATCAGTTTTTGGGTGTCGGGGATCTGACAGTGTCACATAGCGGCAAGCTCTCATCACCATTTCTGGCTCCCACTGTCATAGTGGGAGGGAAGGAGGAACAGATCATGCACTGTGAGTGTGACTGTCAGTCAGCCATTTCCCCGCACAGCAGCAGTAGCCCCTGGTAGGAAATAAACAGAGTAGTTTTACATGTTTTTTTATTTGCATATATCTAAACACAAAAATGGAAATGGAAATTGCTGTGCGACATAAAAAACTGTTATAGATAATAGACAAATAAAAATATAAATATATTCCTAAAATAAACAGGAGGTACAGATAGTGCACTATCATTTAAAAAACAGAATATTGCACTCAAGATATGCACATACATATTAAATATAAAAACTGGCTTATGAAAGTGACTGTCATTCAGGACAAAGCACTCTCACGTCTGGCCCTGGCCTCAACATCAGGAGGCAGACACTGAAACGCCTGCTGCCAGCACAGAGGACCCACCTGACGCCAGCACAGAATAGCTGCCAGCAAAAGAGGGAGACATCGTATCAGAACTATTAAGGCAAGTGAAAATGGGGGAACAGCTTTTTAGGAACTGTAGTGGTCAAGTTACTTGAACATATTATGTCACTGAACTGTAAATCCACTCAGTCTGTACATTCTACATTTTTACACAGAGGACCCACCTGCCACCAGCACAGAGGACCCACCTGCTGCCAGCACAGAAGACCCACCTGCTGCCAGCACAGAGGACCCACCTGCCACCAGCACAGAGGACCCACCTGCCACCAGCACAGTGGACCCACCTGCCACTAGCACAGAGGACCTCCCTGCCACCAGCACAGAGGGCCCACCTGCTGCCAGCACAGAGGACCCACCTGCCACCAGCACAGAGGAACCACCTGCCACTAGCACAGAGGACCTCCCTGCCACCAGCACAGAGGATCTACCTGCTGCCAGCACAGAGGACCCACCTGCCGCTAGAATAGAGGGCCCACCTGTTGCCAGCACAGAGGGCCCACCTGTTGCCAGCACAGAGGGCCCACCTGCTGCCAGCACAGAGGACCCACCTGCCACTAGCACAGAGGACCTCCCTGCCACCAGCACAGAGGACCCACCTGCCACTAGCACAGAGGACCCACCTGCCACTAGCACAGAGGACCTCCCTGCCACCAGCACAGAGGACCTACCTGCTGCCAGCACAGAGGACCCACCTGCCGCTAGAATAGAGGGCCCACCTGTTGCTAGCACAGAGGGCCCACCTGCTGCCAGCATAGAGGATCCACCTGCTGCCAGAACAGAGGACCCACCTGCTGCCAGCACAGAATAGCTGCCAGCAAAAGATGGAGATATTGTATCAGAACAAATAAGGCAGGTGAAAATGAGGAATGGGCAGGGGTTTATAGAGACACTCTAGGGCTAGTAAGGAACTGGCGACAATACTATGGTACACTTTAGGAACTGAAGTGGTCAAGTTACTTGACCATATTATGTCCCTAAATCTACTCAAAGTATATACATTTTACACAGATGACCCACCTGCCATCAGCACACAAAAGCTGCCAACAGAAGATGAAGAAAACATATCACAACAACTAAGGTAAGTGAAAATGGGGAACGGGCAGGGGATTTGAGAGACACTGGGAGATGTCTCTGCTATAAGGCACTACTCTAGGGTTAGTTTAGAACTGGCAGCAATACTATGGGGTATTTTAGAAACTGAAATGGTCAAGTTACTTGATCATATTATGAAGAGCGAGTGCAAATAGCGCAAGCGAGTGAAAACTTCAAGGCTGTAGGATTGCATGGGCCTTGCACAATTAGTAGGTTATCAAACAGTTAATAGGTTTGGGGGTTTGGAGTTAATTAGAATAGTGGGAGTGTTAGGGAGGAGCTAGCGGACATGAGTACCCACTTGACTCCTGTATTAGTCTATTTCTCTAATCTACTATATTTCTTTAATTGTTCTTCTCTAGCCTCTGTCCTACTTATTCATTCCTTGTCTATTTCTTTCTTACTTTTACTCTATTTAGTCTTACTGGATAATGGCCGCTCGTCCGCAAAGAAGGGCGCTCCCCTCTGCCCGCTACCTGGGTACTGTGGCTGGGGTGGCTTCAGCGGAATCTCCGGCTCGTCGCCGCCGCTAGTCCCCCAGCCCTTCTCTGTTCCTGGCTGCCGTGGGTGTGCTTGCGGGTGCTTCCCCCGGCGGTCTCACTGCTTCTTCCGCTGGGAAACCCGCGACGCGCTCGGGTAGCCTCCGGCGGGTCACGGCTCCCTCCAACACTTCTCCTGCCTCTGCCCCCGCACATGGTGCACGGGTCGGGCTGGCGGCGGGAGCACGTGGGGGGACACAAGCGGATTTGACCCCTGGAGGTGCTGCTGTGTCAGCCTCCAGGGGTAGGGGCACATGGGATACCACCCATACGTGAGCCACAAGGGAGAGGCAGGGCTGTCCCCTGGAGGACATAATGTGCCAACCTCCAGGGGCTCAGTCCCTTATAATACTTCTGCTGAGGGGTCCTCACAGGGTCGTGGGGCCCATGCAGGGGCAGCAGCACGTGCGCCCATCTCGTCATGCAGCACGCGGGCTCAGACTAGGCATGTCAGGAGGCATGGTGCAGCTGTGCCCAGTCAAGAGGTGAACCCAGTGTCTGGCACAGCTCGGTCTCCTGCAGCGGATGCTCGGGCATCGGCAGCCACTCCAGGTCGGCCTGATTGGGGTACCCCCTGTCGGGCCGTGAATCCCCTGGCCGGTACCAGCATGCCTCAGGCGGTCACTGGGCGTAGGACTAGATGTGCAGCTCAAAGTCCTCCACATCCGGATGGTGGTGCAGGACCTTTGGCTGGTGGTGACCCTTCCATTAGTGGCATTGCGCTCCCTATTACATCAGTTGCAGGGCCCGCGCCGGGGACACAGCGGCTGTTAACGCGCTTTTGGTTTCCATGATAGGGATTTTGACTCCCCTATTGACTGCGCAGGCATCCAGGAGTGGATCGGCGGGGCAGTTCAGTGACTTGTGGTCTGCACTGACCCCACTTGTCACTCAGCTGACGTCATTATGTGCTGCTCCCGCTTCTGCTACGGAACAGCAACTGCTAGTTGCCGATGGGTCCGGTGCGCAGGTGTCTGCAAATAACCAATTGCCTGGCTCTTCGCTGGCACCTTCTGTTCCCTCACGTGTTTCAGATCCGGTGGACATGGCGGAGAGCGATTCCGGCGACAGCGACCAGTCTTCTACATCGGCCGCCGCGAGATGGAGCTCCCAAGCCTCCTCGTCAGGTAAAATTGATGGTGATTGCACAATAGGGCAGCTGGGTGATGTGGCCGTGGCTGCGAGTGGCAAAGGACATGTGGAGCTTTCCGAGGGTAAACGCCAGAGGCACGGGCGTTCCCGCAAGCGCAGTAAGCGTTCGTGTCGCCATACGCATGGGAGCAGTAGCAGCAGTCCGGAGGAGGGCAGCCCCAGCAACGTCGTGCATTGCCCAAACACCAAGGTCTTGTGGGGTCTCCGCCCATGGATACGGGATCGTATCAATAGTGGGTCTTACGTGGATGTCTGTGCATTAACATCCAAGACCTGCAAGGCTTTAGTGGTGGTCAAGAAAAAGAGTGGGATAGGTGAGGACGCCTATAGGTCCTATGTTAACTGGCTCAGGTAGTTCTACACATTCTCGACCTGTTATCTGGTGACGCGACCGGAAGAGGCCATGAACATCGTACGCTATCTACACATGATTCATGGTCTCTTTCTTTCACCGTCTTTTAGTTTTTCCTCGACTGGACTCGACCTGTAGCCTTTTTTGGCCACTCATCACCGTTTGAACAATGAGGGTCCCGTCGGATTTTGCCCTGCTTTTCTCCTGAGAACCCAGGGGGTGCTATTGGCTCTCACCCTCCGTGGCAGCTTTTCACTTCGGGACAGGTCATCTCCCCTCCCCTCACCTGGCGTTCAGGTCACGCTTGAGTTACATCATTAACCTATTGTATTTGTTTAATTTCTGGAGTATCACTCGATATGCACCCTATATGGACCTTGTGCCACTCAAATGTTTATTGGACGGCTAGGTCGCCTCTGTCCAGGGACTCGGCTGCTGTTAACATTTTACAATGGGTTAGATGGTTAGGTTGTAGGGGGATGAGATGGGAGGAACTCTTTCCTGCCTTTACCTTGCACATTAAATCCCATGGCCCCCCGGGAGTGTTGGTCATTCACCTAGGGGGTAACGACATAGGGTCTCTGCCTTCTCTTGTGTTGCGTCATCAGATGGCACGTGATTTGGAGCAGGTCATGACGTGGTAGCCTTGGTGTCGGATTGTTTGGTCCACAATCATTCCGCGTCAGGTTTGGCGTAGTCCGCTGCCTTGTGTTGTGTTGGACAATTCATGGCGCAAGGTCAATGATTTTGTTGGCAGGAGAGTTTTGGATCTTGGTGAGCTGTAGTCTCCCACCCCCTTATTCGTTTTAAAGATGCCCATTTATATAGACCTGATGGCGTCCATTTGACGGATGAGGGTATTTGTTTATTTTTGGAAAGCATCTTTTGTGTTCTAGATAGCGTGGTTTGAGTTATTAGCGCTTACTCAGATTGTGTTGTAGTGGTGAGATTTAGAGTATGGTGGCGGCACTGTCTCCTGCCGGGCCGGTGTGTGGCGGGAAGGAATGGCAGTTACAGTGGCTATTGCGCCGATGTTTGGATGTGTGCTCTTTTTCCCAATACATTGTATACTCTGGCCCTCCTTACCGGGGGTCATTGGGCTTGGCTGTCTGGCCGGCCCAATTATGGAGTATTGGGGAGAGAGTTGGAGACTCAGCGCTTATTGGCGTAGCTAATGAGATAAATAAAGTCATGTCGTGAACATGCATAGCGGTAATAAGTCGTAATGTCACTGTCGATCTGGCCATTCTTTCTTATTGCCACCATACTTAGCTTAAATATTAGAATTAAATAAATAACAGTTGACTGATTTTAATGGCATTTCAGTGGTCCGTGTCGTTATTTCTAGATAAGTTAAGTTAGTTCATATTTAGTAGTAAGATTATTGTGTAATGATGTCATGTGGTACGACATCGGCCGATAGAAAGTTTATGCCCCTGAAATGTAAATCTACCCAGTTTATACATTCGACATTTTTTACATAGAGGACCCACTTGCCGCCAGCACAGAATAGCTGCCAGCGAAAAAGGGAAACATATCAGAACAATTAAGGTACTGTAAGTGAAAACAGGGAATGTCCAGAGGTTTGGAGAGACTCTGGGGATTTAGGAACTGGGGACTCTACTGTTTGATTTACAGTGGGTGTCATCAACCCAACTCTAGTTTGTTTTGATCACCTCTTTAGGAATGCAAGCTAAACCTAAAAGTGGGGCACAAATGCACAAGGAAATGAAGGAAGAATTAGAAAAGGGCGCCAAGCTACCAAAAATAAGCCTTTTTTTTCAACATGTTGAAATCCCTGATTCTGACAGCAACCCAAACAGTAGCAATGTTGAATATACAGATATACAGCAAGATAATGCAGCAACTACAAGTTCTGAAACAAGTAGAGTGTGAAAATCAGGATGATAGTGCAGAAGTAGATAGGAGTTATGTATTGTTAAACGACGATGAAGAATCTGAAAAAAACTATTGAGTAGAAAAAGATCCTGAAGAAAGTGTTCAGTATACAGGAAGCAAATATCCTACAGATCGAGGAGATATTCCATCAGATATCAAAGGCAATAAAACAAAGAGAGAATTTCCCAGGGATCATGTAAGCCCAAAGGGATCTTTCTGAGAGATGAAAAGCAAGGGGGCGGTGTTTTTCTGAAACATTACATTATGAAAACAAAGACTAGTGTAATCATACCTTGAGCATGGCTTTGCTATTCCTCTAAATCAGATAGTGCATACTGTCAGCCATGTTGGCTGACCATAATAGTAACACATATAATGCAGCGTGAATGACTGGTGTGACAGATTGGCGTCATTTAACTTAATTGCTTGCATTGTATTTCAGCACTGGCAAATGCATGGCACTGTTGATGAAGAAATCCTAACAGCAAAGAACTTCTGGAGGCAAGTATTGGATCGTCTTATTAATGTAACTTTAACAATGTCAATGGGTAATCTCACTTTCAGAGGGTGTAGGGAAGTTTTAGGAGATGTTAATAGCGGAAATTTTGGTCAATTGTTGCACTCATTGCAAAATATTACCCTGTTTTGAAGCAGCTAATTAGCATATCTAAAGGCTCTGGACCCTATTAAGGTTGAGCAGCAGATTCTGCTAAAAAGCAGAATCTGCTACTGAGTACGATCTTATGCTGGGGGCTTCCCAGCATGCAAAGGTCCACCCAGCGACGCAATCACAATTCCATTGTGATCGCACTGCAGAATGAGAAATTAGTGCACACGCATGCGTATGCAGACGCATCACCATGTTTCGGGTCACAGCAGCCACGTGTGATGTCAAGTGGCCTACCTGAAAATGGTCTGGACCCGCCTCAATTGTCCGGACCACTCTGCCGATGTCAATCAAATTTGTGAACGCATCTTTCAGGGATGCGTTCGCAATGTGGATGTCTGCGCACATGCGCTGCAGACTTCGCGCATGCGCAGATAGCCGAAAAGTGTCCTCCTTCGATTTTTACAAATTACCAATCCAACCTGAATGAGGGCCTCTGTTCGGTATTTAAGTCACAAGATTCAAAATTAAATCATCGAACTGCCATCCAAAAAGAATTCAATTTTTTTGACGAAATCAAACCAGCATCTTTTTTCTCAATAATTAGGGATACAACAGACAATACTTCCAAAAACTATGGTGGCTTTTATGCAGGAGTGCAGATAAGAACAGCTCGTTGATAACCTAGTTTAAAATATGTATATTGCACTGTCCACAATTAAGATCTTGCACTACATGACTGTGTTCAGGGTATACTTGGGGAAAAAAAACTGTTCTATGACGTGCTTGAAAGAGCGTCAAATGATAATGTCAAATGATGGGCCATGTTGTCAGAGTTGGCATCTTTCTCTGATGCTGAGATTGGCAGCAACGTTACTTTGAAAAGATTATGTCCAACATGTTGGTCTTCAGGGAATGATTCTCTTACTGCTTTGAGATTCTGGTATAAGGACATAATGAAGGAACTTACATGAATAATTCTTCTCAGCAAGCATAAAGATGAATATTATGAAGCTGCTGCTTTGACAAAAATGCTAGGATGTTTTGAGTTTGTAGTACAGATAGTACTTCAAAAAACGATTGTTGAAACAGTCACTTCTGTTTCTAAGGGGTCCATTTATCACCATCTGCATCTGAGGATGCAAATGTGAGGTGATAACCTTGGTCAAACTCACAATGCAATTATTGATGACTGCATGGCTGTATCAATATTCGCATACAGGGACAGAGCTTGTGCGTAAGCTCTGTGCCTGTGATGCCTCTCTGCAGCACTATCAGGGTATTTTTCATAAAAAATACCCCAATTTTTTGCTGCAGATATGCTGCTGTCCCACAATGCCAATGCTACTGCCACCTCCCTCCCCATTGCGATGACCCCCCTGACCGCTGATCATATTCAATAGCAGTGATCGGTGCACTGGGGCGCGCTGCCAGCTGTCGGGGCTGCTGTGACCTCTTGTGCTTTGCAGCATCGCTTTATTGCACCAGAGGCCACAGGAGCAGCAGGGAGCCCCAATAACTGCCAGTCCGCACTGAGCACTGGACCCTGGGGAGGTGATACAAAGAGCTGATCATAATGATGGCTCCCTGCACAGCTTTCTCTGCCTAAGGGCAGAGAAAGCAGTGCAGAAGAACCAAATCTGCAGTGAGCCCTGTGATTACAACAGCTGAAGTTGGCGGAATTATCACTTTTTTTTTAGTAAATTCAGTCAGATCGCATTTCCAATTACAAGTATGGAAAATGCAATCAGGGTTACTAATAAAATGACAATTAAAGAGTTTGGAGCAGTTTTTCATGAAAACTGCTCCAAAAGCCCTTTAATACATTTAGGTAAAACTAAAATGATGTGAAAAGTGTGTGAAAACACCCTTTTTCACATTATTTTATTAAAAAAAGGTTAATAAGTATGCCCCTAAATGCCTACAGTCAAAACAAACGCACTTAGAAATGCTGCAAAATGAATTTGTAATGCAGTAGTCACTGAAGCTATTTAGAAACTACAGGTTGAGTATCCCTTATCCGAAATGCTCGGGACCAGAGGTATTTTGGATATGGGATTTTTCCGTATTTTGGAATAATTGCATGCCATAATGAGATATCATGGTGATGGGACCTAAATCTAAGCACAGAATGCATTTATGTTACATATACACCTTATACACACAGCCTGAAGGTAATTATAGCCAATATTTTTTATAACTTTGTGCATTAAACAAAGTGTGTCTACATTCACACAATTCATTTATGTTTCATATACACCTTATACACACAGCCTGAAGATCATTTAATACAATATTTTTAATAAATTTGTGTATTAAACAAAGTTTGTGTACATTGAGCCATCAAAAAACAAAGGTTTCACTATCTCACTCTCAGTCAAAAAAGTCTGTATTTCGGAATATTCCGTATTTCGGAATATTTGGATAAGGGATACTCAACCTGTATTTAAAAAAAGCTAAAAATACAGCTATAAACATGTCTGAAAAGAGGAAAGTGGAGGCCAAGGGGTAAATTTACTAAGATGGGAGTTCTATTTAAGATGGGATGTTTCCCATAGCAACCAATCAGATTTCAGGTATTATCTTCTAGAAGGTGCTAGATAAATGAGAAGTAGAATCTGATTGGTTGCTATGAGCAACATCCTATCTTAAATAGAAATCCCATCTTAGTAAATTTCCCAAGTTTGCATAAAAAATAAGAGTGAAAAAACAATTTGAGGAATTATGTGAGGATGAGAGGCTAAATGATGCAGAAAGATCCTTTAAAGTAAACATTTTCTGTGGTTGTTTGGATATTATAGTGGCACAACTGTCTAATCGTTTCAAGAGTCTCAATGCCATGGTCAAAAAGTTTAAAACAATTCTACCTAGCCCACTTGTGACAGCAACAAATGATGAGCTCTATGTACAGATTTGCTAAAAGAGGTGCGAGAAAACTTATTGGGCGCTGGAAAGGGAATGGGCAGCCTAGGGTACACATTTGGGGCTTTCCTCTTCCCCCAAATTGTAACGAGACTACAGGTATGGAGTGGTGTGACCGGGGCGCCTCTTTCCGTGGTGGTATGTGGGGACCAAAGCAATGATCACCTTAATTAATTGAGCACAATAGCGATGTGTTGGTATGAATTACGATGGTTCTCAATAAAAGTATAATTTAATACAATCAACATTTACATACATATAAGTAAAAGCATACCATAATGGTAAGCTAGGAGCCACAGGTGTTAAAGGAAGCGGGGTGGTCACAAGATACTCCCTGCTTGGGCTCCTAAGCTTACTGATGGGAAGTAAACCCCTGGATGGATGATGATGACAAACAGCTCTAGTGACAATTCAAACAATATTGGAAAGCATACCGGGGAGGTAGCAAAGGAGCCGCAGGTGTTATGATAAGCAGGGTGGTCCAGACTTCACCCTGCTCTGGCTCCCAAGCTAACCACAATGGCAGATGTCCAAAGGATGAACGGTTCGAGCTCCTAGTGGATCCAGATACCCAACGCGTTTCGAGATCTCCAATCTCTTCCTCAGGGCTTGATGGTGTTGCATGTGTCCAGAGATGGCTTTTAAAGATGGTGGGAGAGTAGTTCCGGGTCATAGGTCACTAAAGTCAGGGTTGCTCCATAAAATCACTTTGGCCAAATCTGAGTTCAAAATTGTGGTCTATACTAATATAGGTGCCTTAGGGTGAGCATAAGGTGCAGAAATCAATTGAGAAACTGTTAAAAATTACGTCTTGCCGGGCAACCGGAAGTGACCCGGACCGGAAATAAAGACCGGAAGTGAGACCGCGGCATGTAAAGACCGAAATAACATGTTGATTTGGGATTGGAATGGCAAGAAATAGAGGTGGATTGCACACAAATAGTGGGAATAAACTATAAAGAACAGTGATCATGGTGTGTGTTGGACCGCGTCACTCCGATACCGGAAGTGACGCAGCGGTTTGCGTTCCCCTGACCGTAAGTGACGCGGTTGTTTGCGTGTCACCTACGGGAAGTGATGGGGATGGTGACTGAAGCGGCGGCTGTGAGCCCCATAGCAATTAACTGGCAATAGGAGTGTAATTATAAGAGGGAAGTAACTTAATAGGTGAAGTGGTGGTATTAAAATCGAACAGTCGTTTAGGGATGCCATAATGGGTTAAAGTGATGTGTCCTCTTACATCTTTGCTCTTTGCGCTACAAGTCGAGTGACAACGCGGTAGTGCCATGTGTCTTTTTTTGCATTTTTGTGGTGAAAATGTGTCTTAGACGCGAAGCAATGGGACGCACAGTCAGCTTCAGTTGATTAAATTGATATGCAGCATGCCTATATTCTGTGTGTGACTGCGACTGTATTTGCATACAAAATTATATGCTACGTGGCATTTCGGATGGAATCTCCAGGGGATAAATTTATTGTCATGAAAGGAGTTTGCCTTTTTATTTATTGTTTCCTGCAAGATAAAACTAAAATGAGCCATAGTTAATTAAATGTCAGTATTAGCAAACTTAAAACTTAATTGATGATTACTCTTCATAGTCAGATTGTCAAGATCGGTGTTTGAATGTATGGGATGTAATATGGGGGTTGGGTATGTGTGACTGACAGTCTGTCACCATACCAATGCCGGGATCCCGGCTCTGAGATGCCCGGTGGGGGTGGGAGTGCAACGAAGCCCCTTGCGGGCTCGGTGGCGAGCTGCAGGGTCTATTTCCACTCTATAGGTGTTGTGGACATAGTCCCTGTTAGTTGGCATGCCGGTTATTGGGATTGTTAGGGGTCAGGATCCCAGCGTCAGTATTGTGACCGGGTGTGTTGTGTGTACTTGGGTAATATGTGGAAGGGGCTGTGTATAATGTGATGTAATATGGGGGTGCTGTGTGCACTGAGGGGTAGTATGGGGGAGGGGGGTCTGTGTATACTGGAATGGAATATGGGTGTACTGAGGGGTAGTGTGGGGGAGGGAGAGGGGTTGTGTATACTGGAGTGTAAAATCAGAGTGCTGTGTGAACTGAGTGGTGTTATGGTGGAGAGCACTGTGTAGAATGAAAGTATTATGGGGGTTCTGTGTATACTGAGTGGTATTATGTGGGGGTTTGTGCATAGTGAGTGGTATTATGGTGGGTGTTGTGTATACTGAGTGGTATTATAAAGGGTGCTGTGTGTACTAAGGGGTGGTCAGGGACATAACTACTGTATAGTGGGGCCAGGAAGCTGCTGGGCTTGCTATGGACCATTCCACTTGGTCGCTGGGTGCCTCCTTAGTGGCTGAGTAAGGTCTTTCTGCAGAACATCTCTGCCAGACCTCTATGTCGTCCTTCATTCATTGCTTACTCCTTCTCTACTAATTGGACTCATTCGCCTCTAGCAATACTTGTTTCGGCGAGGGATCCAACGCACAGCACAGAAGCATTCCCTCCCTTAAAGGGACAGCTTTGGGACGTCCTATGGTTTCCAGTGTCCCCATAGAAGAGAAAATGGGATTTTTGTTCTTACCTGTAAAATCCTTATCTCTGAGTCATTGGGGGACAATGGGCATCCAGTGTCCCCCATGGTCTCCGCCACCCCATCGTCCACTGTTTGGAAGACATCAACAAGGGACTTGGGAGTGAGATTCCACTGCTTACATCATAGGATACCAGCTGCGACCGAGCCACTCTCTAATTCAGTGGCCACAGAAACCAGGTAAGACTACTCAATACACTGCCTACACCAAATAGTTTGGCCACAGTTTTTAACAACTTAAAAACAATATTCGAATTACATCCACTACCTATAAAAGACACAGCATTAATACAGTAATAATAAAATTGCCACGAATTCCGAGGTAACTCGGTTGTTCACAATGTTCATTTCTCTTATATACTGCCACTTTTTCCAGAGTGTACTGTAACAAGTTCCCACCATGGACCTAACTGTGTGGAGTTTGTATATTCTCCCCATGCGTGCATGTGTTTCCTCCAGGTATTCTGGTTTCCCCACACAATCCAAAAATATACTGGTAGGTTAATTGGCCCCACCCAAAATTAACCCTAAAGTATGCATGTACATGTGTTTTGGGCACACTAGATGGGCTGAGTGGGTCTTATCTATCACATTCTATGTTTCTATGCAAGTGTTGTAGTATATTGGATCTACATTTACTTTGTAATAAAGTGTTGATTATTCTAACAATGTATTGTGTTATCCTGCCAAAGTTTATTTTAAATAAGAAGGGGTTACATGCTGAACATATAAGCACTGTTCAATGATATCTATTTGCTCAGCTCACTATGGGGGTCATTGAGACCTGATCGTTCGCTAGCGTTTTTTGCAGCGTTGCAATCAGGTCAGAACTGTGCATGCGTATGCACCTCAATGCTCAGGCGCGTCACACGGGTACAAAGCAGATCACTGCTGTGCAATGGTTTTTACGAAGAATCCATTTGCACAGCCGATCGCAAGGAGATTGAAAGGAAGAAGGCATTTGTGGGTGGCAACTAGAGATGTGCACTTGAAATTTTTCGGGTTTTGTGTTTTGGTTTTGGGTTCGGTTCCGCGGCCGTGTTTTGGGTTCGACCGCGTTTTGGCAAAACCTCACCGAATTTTTTTTGTCGGATTCGGGTGTGTTTTGGATTCGGGTGTTTTTTTCAAAAAACACTAAAAAACAGCTTAAATCATAGAATTTGGGGGTCATTTTGAACCCAAAGTATTATTAACCTCAAAAACCATAATTTCCACTCATTTTCAGTCTATTCTGAATACCTCACACCTCACAATATTATTTTTAGTCCTAAAATTTGCTCCGAGGTCGCTGGATGACTAAGCTAAGCGACCCTAGTGGCCGACACAAACACCTGGCCCATCTAGGAGTGGCACTGCAGTGTCACGCAGGATGGCCCTTCCAAAAAACACTCCCCAAACAGCACATGACGCAAAGAAAAAAAGAGGCGCAATGATGTAGCTGTGTGAGTAAGCTAAGCGACCCTAGTGGCCGACACAAACACCTGGCCCATCTAGGAGTGGCACTGCAGTGTCACGCAGGATGGCCCTTCCAAAAAACACTCCCCAAACAGCACATGACGCAAAGAAAAAAAGAGGTGCAATGAGGTCGCTGTGTGAGTAAGCTAAGCGACCCTAGTGGCCGACACAAACACCTGGCCCATCTAGGAGTGGCACTGCAGTGTCACGCAGGATGGCCCTTCCAAAAAACACTCCCCAAACAGCACATGACGCAAAGAAAAAAAGAGGCGCAATGAGGTAGCTGTGTGAGTAAGCTAAGCGACCCTAGTGGCCGACACAAACACCTGGCCCATCTAGGAGTGGCACTGCAGTGTCACGCAGGATGGCCCTTCCAAAAAACACTCCCCAAACAGCACATGACGCAAAGAAAAAAAGAGGCGCAATGAGGTAGCTGTGTGAGTAAGCTAAGCGACCCTAGTGGCCGACACAAACACCTGGCCCATCTAGGAGTGGCACTGCAGTGTCACGCAGGATGGCCCTTCCAAAAAACACTCCCCAAACAGCACATGACGCAAAGAAAAAAAAGAGGCGCAATGAGGTAGCTGTGTGAGTAAGCTAAGCGACCCTAGTGGCCGACACAAACACCTGGCCCATCTAGGAGTGGCACTGCAGTGTCACGCAGGATGGCCCTTCCAAAAAACACTCCCCAAACAGCACATGACGCAAAGAAAAAAAAAAAAGCGCAATGAGGTAGCTGTGTGAGTAAGCTAAGCGACCCTAGTGGCCGACACAAACACCTGGCCCATCTAGGAGTGGCACTGCAGTGTCACGCAGGATGGCCCTTCCAAAAAACACTCCCCAAACAGCACATGACGCAAAGAAAAATTAAAGAAAAAAGAGGTGCAAGATGGAATTGTCCTTGGGCCCTCCCACCCACCCTTATGTTGTATAAACAGGACATGCACACTTTAACCAACCCATCATTTCAGTGACAGGGTCTGCCACACGACTGTGACTGAAATGACGGGTTGGTTTGGACCCCCACCAAAAAAGAAGCAATTAATCTCTCCTTGCACAAACTGGCTCTACAGAGGCAAGATGTCCACCTCATCATCATCCTCCGATACATCACCGTGTACATCCCCCTCCTCACAGATTATCAATTCGTCCCCACTGGAATCCACCATCTCAGCTCCCTGTGTACTTTGTGGAGGCAATTGCTGCTGGTCAATGTCTCCACGGAGGAATTGATTATAATTCATTTTAATGAACATCATCTTCTCCACATTTTCTGGAAGTAACCTCGTACGCCGATTGCTGACAAGGTGAGCGGCGGCACTAAACACTCTTTCGGAGTACACACTTGTGGGAGGGCAACTTAGGTAGAATAAAGCCAGTTTGTGCAAGGGCCTCCAAATTGCCTCTTTTTCCTGCCAGTATAACTACGGACTGTCTGACGTGCCTACTTGGATGCGGTCACTCATATAATCCTCCACCATTCTTTCAATGGGGAGAGAATCATATGCAGTGACAGTAGACGACATGTCCGTAATCGTTGTCAGGTCCTTCAGTCCGGACCAGATGTCAGCATCAGCAGTCGCTCCAGACTGCCCTGCATCACCGCCAGCGGGTGGGCTCGGAATTCTGAGCCTTTTCCTCGCACCCCCAGTTGCGGGAGAATGTGAAGGAGGAGATGTTGACAGGTCGCGTTCCGCTTGACTTGACAATTTTCTCACCAGCAGGTCTTTGAACCCCAGCAGACTTGTGTCTGCCGGAAAGAGAGATCCAAGGTAGGTTTTAAATCTAGGATCGAGCACGGTGGCCAAAATGTAGTGATCTGATTTCAACAGATTGACCACCCGTGAATCCTTGTTAAGCGAATTAAGGGCTCCATCCACAAGTCCCACATGCCTAGCGGAATCGCTCCGTGTTAGCTCCTCCTTCAATGTCTCCAGCTTCTTCTGCAAAAGCCTGATGAGGGGAATGACCTGACTCAGGCTGGCAGTGTCTGAACTGACTTCACGTGTGGCAAGTTCAAAGGGCATCAGAACCTTGCACAACGTTGAAATCATTCTCCACTGCGCTTGAGACAGGTGCATTCCACCTCCTATATCGTGCTCAATTGTATAGGCTTGAATGGCCTTTTGCTGCTCCTCCAACCTCTGAAGCATATATAGGGTTGAATTCCACCTCGTTACCACTTCTTGCTTCAGATGATGGCAGGGCAGGTTCAGGCGTTTTTGGTGTTGCTCCAGTCTTCTGTACGTGGTGCCTGTACGCCGAAAGTGTCCCGCAATTCTTCTGGCCACCGACAGCATCTCTTGCACGCCCCTGTCGTTTTTTAAAAAATTCTGCACCACCAAATTCAAGGTATGTGCAAAACATGGGACGTGCTGGAATTTGCCCATATTTAATGCACACACAATATTGATGGCGTTGTCCGATGCCACAAATCCACAGGAGAGTCCAATTGGGGTAAGCCATTCCGCGATGATCTTCCTCAGTTGCCGTAAGAGGTTTTCAGCTGTGTGCGTATTCTGGAAACCGGTGATACAAAGCGTAGCCTGCCTAGGAAAGAGTTGGCGTTTGCGAGATGCTGCTACTGGTGCCGCCGCTGCTGTTCTTGCGGCGGGAGTCCATACATCTACCCAGTGGGCTGTCACAGTCATATAGTCCTGACCCTGCCCTGCTCCACTTGTCCACATGTCCGTGGTTAAGTGGACATTGGGTACAACTGCATTTTTTAGGACACTGGTGAGTCTTTTTCTGACGTCCGTGTACATTCTCGGTATCGCCTGCCTAGAGAAGTGGAACCTAGATGGTATTTGGTAACGGGGGCACACTACCTCAAGAAATTGTCTAGTTCCCTGTGAACTAACGGCGGATACCGGACGCACGTCTAACACCAACATAGTTGTCAAGGCCTCAGTTATCCGCTTTGCAACAGGATGACTGCTGTGATATTTCATCTTCCTCGCAAAGGACTGTTGGACAGTCAATTGCTTGGTGGAAGTAGTAAAAGTGGGCTTACGACTTCCCCTCTGGGATGACCATCGACTCCCAGCAGCAACAACAGCAGCGCCAGCAGCAGTAGGCGTTACACGCAAGGATGCATCGGAGGAATCCCAGGCAGGAGAGGACTCATCAGAATTGCCAGTGACATGGCCTGCAGGACTATTGGCATTCCTGGGGAAGGAGGAAATTGACACTGAGGGAGTTGGTGGGGTGGTTTGCGTGAGCTTGGTTACAAGAGGAAGGGATTTACTGGTCAGTGGACTGCTTCCGCTGTCGCCCAAAGTTTTTGAACTTGTCACTGACTTATTATGAATGCGCTGCAGGTGACGTATAAGGGAGGATGTTCCGAGGTGGTTAACGTCCTTACCCCTACTTATTACAGCTTGACAAAGGCAACACACGGCTTGACAAATGTTGTCCGCATTTCTGTTGAAATACTTCCACACCGAAGAGCTGATTTTTTTGGTATTTTCACCAGGCATGTCAACGGCCATATTCCTCCCACGGACAACAGGTGTCTCCCCGGGTGCCTGACTTAAACAAACCACCTCACCATCAGAATCCTCCTTGTCAATTTCCTCCCCAGCGCCAGCAACACCCATATCCTCCTCATCCTGGTGTACTTCAACACTGACATCTTCAATCTGACTATCAGGAACTGGACTGCGGGTGCTCCTTCCAGCACTTGCAGGGGGCGTGCAAATGGTGGAAGGCGCATGCTCTTCACGTCCAGTGTTGGGAAGGTCAGGCATCGCAACCGACACAATTGGACTCTCCTTGTGGATTTGTGATTTCGAAGAACGCACAGTTCTTTGCGGTGCTTTTGCCAGCTTGAGTCTTTTCATTTTTCTAGCGAGAGGCTGAGTTCTTCCATCCTCATGTGAAGCTGAACCACTAGCCATGAACATAGGCCAGGGCCTCAGCCGTTCCTTGCCACTCCGTGTGGTAAATGGCATATTGGCAAGTTTACGCTTCTCCTCCGACAATTTTATTTTAGATTTTTGAGTCCTTTTTTTACTGATATTTGGTGTTTTGGATTTTACATGCTCTGTACTATGACATTGGGCATCGGCCTTGGCAGACGACGTTGCTGGCATTTCATCGTCTCGGCCATGACTAGTGGCAGCAGCTTCAGCACGAGGTGGAAGTCGATCTTGATCTTTCCCTAATTTTGGAACCTCAACATTTTTGTTCTCCATATTTTAATAGGCAAAACTAAAAGGCACCTCAGGTAAACAATGGAGATGGATGGATACTAGTATACTTATGGATGGACGAGCGACTGCCGACACAGAGGTAGCTACAGCCGTGGACTACCGTACTGTGTCTGCTGCTAATATAGACTGGATGATAATGAGATAAAATTAAAAAAAAAATATATATATATATATATCACACTAGTACTGCAGCCGGACAGGTATATATTATGTAATGACGGACCTGCTGGACACTGTCTGTCAGCACTGCAGACTCCTAAAGTAAGCTACTAGTATCAAGAAGATAGAAAAAATAAATAAACCACGGGTAGGTGGTATACAATTATGGATGGACAAGCGACTGCCGACACAGAGGTAGCTACAGCCGTGGACTACCGTACTGTGTCTGCTGCTAATATAGACTGGATGATAATGAGATAAAATTAAAATATATATATATATATATCACACTAGTACTGCAGCCGGACAGGTATATATTATGTAATGACGGACCTGCTGGACACTGTCTGTCAGCACTGCAGACTCCTAAAGTAAGCTACTAGTATCAAGAAGATAGAAAAAAAAATGAACCACGGGTAGGTGGTATACAATTATGGATGGACGAGCGACTGCCGACACAGAGGTAGCTACAGCCGTGGACTACCGTACTGTGTCTGCTGCTAATATAGACTGGATGATAATGAGATAAAATTAAAATATATATACAGGTTGAGTATCCCTTATCCAAAATGCTTGGGACCAGAGGTATTTTGGATATCGGATTTTTCCGTATTTTGGAATAATTGCATACCATAATGAGATATCATGGCGATGGGACCTAAGTCTAAGCACAGAATACATTTATGTTTCATATACACCTTATACTCACAGCCTGAAGGTCATTTTAGCCAATATTTTTTATAACTTTGTGCATTAAACAAAGTGTGTCTACATTCACACAATTCATTTATGTTTCATATACACCTTATACACTCAGCCTGAAGGTCATTTAATACAATATTTTGAATAACTTTGTGTATTAAACAAAGTTTGTGTACATTGAGCCATCAAAAAACAAAGGTTTCACTATCTCACTCTCACTCAAAAAAGTCCGTATTTCGGAATATTCCGTATTTTGGAATATTTGGATATGGGATACTCAACCTGTATATATATATATATATCACACTAGTACTGCAGCCGGACAGGTATATATTATGTAATGACGGACCTGCTGGACACTGTCTGTCAGACTCAGCACTGCAGACTCCTAAAGTAAGCTACTAGTATCAAGAAGATAGAAAAAATAAATAAACCACGGGTAGGTGGTATACAATTATGGATGGACGAGCGACTGCCGACACAGAGGTAGCTACAGTCGTGGACTACCGTACTGTGTCTGCTGCTAATATAGACTGGATGATAATGAGATAAAATTTAAATATATATATATATATATCACACTAGTACTGCAGCCGGACAGGTATATATTATGTAATGACGGTCCTGCTGGATACTGTCTGCAGAATGCGTTTATAAAAACACCACACGACGAGTGTTTAACTTTTTCAGGCAGACAATCACAATATACTGGTGGTCAGCAGACAATCACAATACTGGTGGTCAGTGGTCACTGGTCAGTCACACTGGCAGTGGCACTCTGGCAGCAAAAGTGTGCACTGTACTTAAAATATGTACTCCTGCTATAACTGCTCCCCAGTCTCCCCCACAATTAAGCTGTGTGAGCAGTGAGCACTCAGCAGTCAGATAATGATATACAGTATATGATGCAGCACACTGGGCTGAGCACAGATATGGTATGTGTGACTGTGTCACACTGTGTATCGTTTTTTTTCAGGCAGAGAATGGATTCATTAAACTGGTAGCACTGGTCACTGCCACTGGTCACACTATCAGCAGCAAGTAGTACTCCTCCTATATTATGCTCCCCAAAATTTGTGTCTCTCTCTCTCTAGTACTATTAGTCACTCTAAACGGAGAGGACGCCAGCCACGTCCTCTCCCTATCAATCTCAATGCACGTGTGAAAAATGGCGGCGACGCGCGGCTCCTTATATAGAATCCGAGTCTCGCGATAGAATCCGAGCCTCGCGAGAATCCGACAGCGGGATGATGACGTTCGGGCGCGCTCGGGTTAACCGAGCAAGGCGGGAGGATCCGAGCCTGCTCGGCCCCGTGTAAAAAAAGCTGAAGTTCGGCGGGTTCGGATTCAGAGAAACCGAACCCACTCATCTCTAGTGGCAACTGACCGTTTTCAGGGAGTGGTTGGAAAAACGCAGGCGTGTCCAAGCGTTTGCAGGGCGGGTGTCTGACGTCCATTCCGGCCCCGGACAGGCTGAAGTGATTGCAGTTTCTGAATAAATTCTGGGCAACTCAGAAACCGCACAACGTTTTTTTGTATCGTTCGGCTGCACATGCGATCGCACACTTGCAAATCTAAACTACACTCCCCAGTGGGCGGCGACTATGCGAACGCAGGATTGCAAAAAACAGCTAGCGAGCGATCAGGTCTGAATTACCCCTTATATACACTTAACTACCTACAGCCCTGAAATTACCAGAACCCATATGATAAAAATTAGACATACTGTAATAACGTAAAGCAGAGCACTGCAGTGTTGTTTTTCCCCTATTTCAATCAACAAATGCAATGGAATATGTGCTTGTTTCTTTTTACTATTTAACATGATAAGGTTTTTAGTTTTAAAATGAATATTTAAAATTTATATGGTTTTTATAATATAAATTGTGAAATTGATTACTATACTACTATATAATTCAGAATATCCTCAGTTATGTCAGTAGTAAATTTGCAGGCTGCTTTCTTAAATTGTCATTGCTCCATTGTGCCTCAGTGGTCACTGTTATTTCAGTAAATGAATAAGCTGCTGCACGTCAGTACTGGTTCTGAATGTTCAGCCCACAACAGTAAATAAGAAATATATGTGCACTTATTGGCCATCCTTGCTACATCCATTGAAATGGCTGCGCACTAGGAATAGTATCTGCATGCATTCAAATAGTATAGGAAAAGAGAAAAAATCATGTTTTAAATTATTATTTTTTTTAAATTGAAATAAATTGACCAAAATATTCATACTTGTTCTATTCCTAATTTGTCCATCTATGGAATCAGCTGCTCCATTTTTGTATACAACATGGCTGCCTCCACTGTGTGTGGGAGAGGGGCACACGTTTTAGTGTAGACCTGCTTTAATTAACATATGAAAATGTAACCTCCGTCAATTGAAAGCATATATGTTACACAATTGTATCCTGTGGCCAGCATGTCTACATATAAAGCCACCAGCAATGGCTATGTCACAAGCCGCCAAGTGGCTTGCCTCCATTGTGAGTCCTGGTTGTTGCCTGGCAAGCGGAGCATCTTGTCTTCTGGCAGCAAGGGCTGCAGGTACCCGTCTGTCACTGGTCCACCATGGTGCCACTCAGCTACTGAATCCCCGGTTGCCTAGCAAAGTAGCAGCTCCCTGTCAGTGGAGCTTATGTATCTGCAGCACTCCAGCTGCACGGAGTTAGTCAGTAATTAAGCAGGGCCATAACTAGGTGTGTGCCAGCTGTGCCTTGTCCATATGCACTGTGGACACAGAACAGCTGGCAGCACCCGCTGGGACACACTGCCCCACAGTAGGGTTAATGTCTGTGCGGGCGATGTTTGGAAGCTGCAGCGCCCGGCTGTCAAATAGGTAGTCGGGCAGCTTCCTGTCCCTCATTAGACTCCGCCCCTCCTGACTTCCCATTCTTAGATGCCCTCACCCCTCTGGTTACCCCGTTACATGGTCCGACCCGTGCTTACATGAATTACATTACAACGTCATTAGGTGGGACACTGCACCGGCCCTTCCCTGTTCTACCTCTCTCCCGCCGCATCTGCCTAAGAGGAGCAGGAACAGCCAGCCTGGAGAGTATGAATGGGACTGCCGGGCACAACTTAAACACAAGCAGTAGCAAGCTCCAGCACCACTGTCCGATCCCTGCAACAACATTTCTCACCTATGTGGAGGCCGTGGCAGAACTCAATCATGAACTGGAAGAGACGGCTCAGTGACACACTCACAACTTTATTTTAGTGTGGTGTAGTAACTCAGAGTGTATTTTTAATAGGGGTGTATGCCGGGCCATTTGTCAGGTTTTGTGTTTTGGATCTGTTTCTCCTTCATGTTTTGGATCTGTATTGGTTTTGCCAAAATTGCCCTTGCGTGTTTTCGTTTTGGATCTGTATTTTTTTTAAATCATAAAAACAGCTAAAACAACAGAATTTGGGGGTATTTTTGTTCCTGCAATATTATTAACCTCAATAACATTAATTTCCACTCATTTCCAGTCTATTCTGAACACCTCACAGCTCACAATGTTGTTTTAGTTTTAATTGTCTTTTTTTCCCTGTCAGTATTGAAACAGACTGTCTGATATGCATATTTAAATGCTATCACTGAAATAGCCATTAACCATTCTTTCAATTGTGACAGCATCATATGCAGTGACAGTAGACATGTCAGTAATTGTAGGCAGCTCCTTCAGTCTGGACCAGATGTCCAAACTTGTTCCTGACTGATCTGCATCACCGCCAGCGGGTCTCTTTGGAAAATTATTTTTTTTCCTTGCAGCCGCAATTTCCGGAGAAAATGAAGGAGGATATGTTGATGTGTAATGTTCCACTTGAGCTGCCAATTTTCTCACCAACAGCTCTTTGCATCACTGCAGATTTGTGACCGTTGTAAAGAAAGACACAACATATGACTTAAACCTAGTATCAAGTATGGTCGCCAAAATATAGTGATCTGATTTCAAGAGATTGACGACCCTTGAATCCCGGCAAAGCGAATGAAGGGCTTTATCTACAAGTCTGACATACTTAGCAGAATCGCTCAGTTTCAGCTCCTCCTTCATTTTTTCCAGCCGCTTTTGCAAAAGCCTGATGAGGGGAATGACCTGACTCAAACTGGCAGTGTCCGAACTAACTTCACATGTGGCAACTTCGAAAGGTTTGAAAACCTTGCCCAACGCGGAAATTATTCCCCACTGCGCTTGACTGAGGTGCATTCCCGCTCCTTTCCCTATGTCATAGGTGGATGTGTAGGCTTGAATAGCCTTTTGCTGCTCCTCCATCCGCTGAAGCATATAAAGGGTAGAATTCCAACTTGTTACTACCTCTTGCTTTAGATGATGGCAAGGCAAATTCAAGAGTGTTTGCTGGCATTCCAGTCTTCAACGTGCAGTTGGTGAATGTTGAAAATGTCCACAAATTTTGCGGGCCACCGATAGCATCTCCTGTACGTCCCTGTCTTTTTGAAAAAAAAAAAAAAATCTGCACTACCAAATTGATTGTGCGAGCAAAACATGGAACATGTTGGAATTTGCCCAGATGTAATGCTCTCACAATATTGGTGGCATTGTAAGATATTACAAATTCCAAGGAGCGTTCAAGTGGGGTAAGCCATTGTGCAATTAGTTTTTCTAAGAGGTTCTCAGCGGTGTGCCTCTTACTGGAACCGAAGATACACAACATAACCTGCCTCTGAATGAATTTGCATTTGTGAGATGCTGCTGGTGCTGCGGAAAGCAATACATCTACTCAGTGTGCTCTCACAGTCATATAGTCTTTAGTTTTCCCTGTTCCACTTGTCCACATATCCATGGTTAAGTGGACAGTGGATACAACGGCATTTCTGAGGACACTAATGACACTTTTTTTAATGTCCTTGTACAGGCTTGGAATTGCTTGTCTAGTGAAGTGGAATCTAGACTGCATTTGGTACTTGGGACACAGGGCCTAATTCAGAGTTGATCACAGCAGCAAATTTGTTAGCAGTTGGACAAAACCATATGCACTGCAGGGGGGCATATATAACATGTGCAGAGAGAGGTAAATTTGGGTGGGTTGTGTTCAAACTGAAATATAAATTGCAGTGTAAAAATAAAGCAGCCATTATTTACCCTACACAGAAACAAAATAACCCACCAAAATCTAACTCTCTCTGCAAATGTTATCTGCCACACCTGCAGTGCACATGGGGGGGGGGGTCATTCTGACCTGATTGCTCCCTGCAGTTCATCACAGCGCAGCAGTGCGGAGGGATTCTCACAGCATGCAACCTGGATAAACTGCCCAATATTCAAACTGGTATAAGTAACAGAATGTATAAGAGTGCAACAATGCACAGCATGGTGTTACAATTAAACACTAACTGAATGGGAATGCAACAATGCACAGGATGGAATAAGCAACTGAGTATAACTGTATGTGAATGCAACAATGCACAGGATGGAATAAGCAACTGAGTGTAACTGTATGTGAATGCAACAATGCACAGGATGGAATAAGCAACTGAGTAAACAATAAGAGAGCAAAAGATAAGAATCTGTTGATGGTCCACACAAAACCTGCTTTCAAGGTGGACTGGATCTGATTAGGAACACGACCAAGACTAGGTGACCGACTTCAGGAATATACTGAGTTGATTCTGGGTTCTCACATGTAGCAGTAACTATTACCAGCGATTTGGGAGTTAACTGGAAGTGAATATAAACAAGCTCCCGGTGTCCGCTTGTTGCTAGACATCAGGCGGGAACCAGGAGGCATTGTGCCAGGCGTCAGCCTGTTGTTAGGCGCAATGGCTGGGACACCCGTCCCTCTCTGCTGCTGACACTGGCGCAGCTCCTACCAACACTTGCAGAGGGTGTGGAAATGGTGGAAGGAGCCTCCTCTTCCCGTTCAGTATTGGAAAGGTCAGGCTTATACATCACAACCGCGGACACACTTGAACTCTCCTTGGGGGATTAGTGATATTTCTGAACACACAGTTGGTTAATTTGCCTTAACTAGATTCATTTTTTAACTCTTTTACAGGGAGGGCTTATATGATCACTATGAGATGCAGAACCATCAGTCATAAACACAGGCCAAGGCCTTAGCCTTACCTTGCCACTTCATGTAGTGAACGGCATATTGTCAATTTTACGTTTCTCGTCAACTAACTTTACTTTTTTTTACATTTATTGACGTAAAATATTGCTTCTTTGATTTTACATGCCCTCTGTGCCATTGGCCTTAGCAGATGACATTGGCGGACTTGCACTGTCAATGTCTTGACTAGTGACAGCAGCTTCAGCACCAGTAGTAGGAAGTGGTTCCTGATCTTTCAATTGTATATCCTCCATTTCTATCAACATGAAGTGGGGTTCAGCAACAGTGTCACACAAATGAATCAGAAATATATATATATATATAATTACACACTGCGGTTCACGTCACTGACAGCATCGCACAATGAGTCAGAAATATGTAGAAATATTTTTTATATCACACACGGCGGTTACAGTGTCACATAAATAAGTCAGAAATATATGTAATAATTACACACTGCAGTTGACTTCACTGACAGTGTTGCACAATACGTTTATGAGTAGGAAATAATATACTGCGGTCTGACTGGCAGTGTCACAGTATTTATGAAAATAAAATAAAAAAATTATAGTACACTGGGGTACAGCACAAACAAAAAAATATATTTTTTATAATTAAAATTTTAGGCTTTTTGTTTTTAGCTTTTATTATTTTAATTTAACACTGGGGTAGAGCCCCTGGATGGATGGACAGATAATCCCTTTCAGATACAGCAGGCAGAGAGAGCACCCCTTTTTCAGATACAGCAGACAGAGAGCACCCCTTTTTCAGATACAGCAGACAGAGAGCACTCCTTTTTCAGATACAGCAGACAGAGAGAACACCCCTTTTTCAGATACAGCAGAGAGAGCACCCATCCCACGCCAACCAAGCCAGACAACACAGTACTGGAGATGGACACATCAGTCTAGTACACTCACCGCAGCCAGAGTGAAGATGATGCCGATGCATGGAACTTATATAGAATACAAAACCCGTGAGAATTCGCCAACTGGAAGATGACATTCGGCCTCGCTTTGGGATCCGAGTAAGGCAAGAAGTCCTGAGACGGACTCGGATCTTGCCTCAAATCGCAATGTTTGGATGGGTTCAGTTCACGGGGAACCTAACCCGCTCATCCCTAATTTTTTATTTATTTTCCATTCTAAAGAAATCCTCTCTGTTTCTGTCTTCTTGTCTCACTCACTCACTCTCTCTCCCTCCCTGTTTCTCTTTATAGTCTCTCTCCATTCCTCTCTCTGTTTAATTGTCTCTTTCTGTCTGTCTGTGTGTGACTGTCTCTGTCTTTATATATAATTCCAAATACTGGGATCCCTGAAGTCATGATGTAAGGTCATAAAATGTTGAATTTAAACCTTGTGTGTCTGGGTCTGGTTAATTGATTTATTGCCAGGAGTGCCGTCTGTGGTATTTGTATTGTTTGGCATTTGTGGAAAGGCATTCTGCACTGCTGCTATATTTGGGAGAGTCCAGTCTGTTTTGGACTGTAATAGATAATAAAAATATATAATCTATACACACACATACTGTATAATCTATGATCTAATATTCAGTGGGACTGTCCAATAGATATGGTGCAGCTCTGCCCTACCTTGAGCATTGTGTGGGTGCGGGGGTTGAGGGTGGTGGTGGGGTGCGGGGGGCCCCTTGAGATAGTACACCAGGCCCCAAGATTTCTGTTACTGGCCCTACGCACTCTCACTCACATATTGTGTAAAAGGGGCTGGCGTATTGTAAAGAAAAAATGGGCTTCTACCTACCATAATGTGTAAAAGGGGGCTCTACCTGGAATGTGTGACAGGGGCTCAACCTGGCATAATGTGAAAGAGAGATCTCTACCTGCCATAATATTTAAAGGGGACTCAACCTGGCGTAATGTGTAAAAGGGGCTCTACCTGGCATAATGTGTGATAGGGGCTCTACCTGTAGTAATGTGTAAAATAGGGCTCTACCTGGCATAATGTGTGACAGGGGCTCTACCTGTCATAATGTGTGACAGGGGCTCTACCTGGCGTAATGTGTGAAAAGGGCTCTACCTGGTGTATGTATGTAAGTGGTGCTACTGTGTGGCATAATTTAAATAATAAAGACTACTGTACAGCGTAATATGAATTGGTATTATATTGTGGTCATGCCCCTTCCTCATGAAGCCCGCCACGCCCCTATATTTTTGTCACGTGCTATAGCTGCGCACGGGACCTAATTTTAATATGAAGGGGTGCGCCGATGCTGTTTCTTGCACACAGCGCTAAAATGTCTAGTTATGGCACTGCAATTAAGCACTCCAAGACTGGCTTTCCCCATTAGTCAGTTAGTCCAGCTCTCTGTGCCGGTTATAGCTTCTGCTTTGTCTGTGTAAGCTGCTGGTCAAAGGCTACCATCAGCAGAAGCTATTGCTGAGCATAAAATGCATCATTAGCGGCCTCTGTCATTATCTTACCCATGCAAAGCAAAACCTCTACATGGGTAAAATCCTGTTCTGCAGATGGCACTAGCAGGAGGATGCAGTCATCAGCATATCAACATGACAATGGATCCCAATGGGTCTACTATGGTATGCCGGCGCCGGGATCCCGATCGCCGGTTTACCGGCAGCGAGTCGAGCATAAAAGAGCCCCTTGCAGGCTCACTGTGGGCATGGTGGCGCATATTTATTCTCCCTCCAAGGGTGTCGTGGAGAACCCTAGAGAGAAAATACTTGTCAGTATGCCAGCTGTTGGGATTCCGGGCAGGTGCCAGAGGTTCTCATCCTCTGGAACAGGCAGCATGGCCAGAGGCAGCCCCCCTCCTCCACAAAGGTAGTATCCGCCAATGCATACTGTATATCAGTCAAATTTTACGGTGCTGATTTTCTACTTTCGTCTAAAAATACATGTGTCCCTGGTGAAGCCACCATGTCACCCCATCATATAAGAATAAATTGTCTTTTCATGTCTTAGATTATGTTGAGTTATGTCTTACAAATATGTAGGTAATTAAATGTCCTGCTTAAAAAAATTAAGCAGGACATCAATCTTACAAGCACTAGACTAAGGTCTGAAAATGTATCTCGGATCAATTGGTGAAAAATTTTCTACATTACACATCCATCAAACATGATATAGGAGTGGCAGAGTGCAGAGGACATTTTGATTCAAATTAGTCTACTACAGAGAATTAGAAACATTCTATATGAGAAATGATTTTATATATATATATATATATATATATTGCAACATATTTTTTAACAGTTTGGATATATTTTATTTACAAATGTGTGCATCAACCAAGGGTATATGTACACAGTCTTACTAGCATCTGTTGGGTAGTTGGGAGAAAAAAATGTGGCTGTGTGAAATTATCAATTCTGGCATTCTTAAGATTCTATGGGGCTGGTGTATCATCCATTGCAATTCACATCAGTTTTTCTTTGTCTAATATCGCATTTGATTGGCATTACCTTTTAGCATGAAATGTGTCAATCAAAGGCAATATTTATAGCGTATAGAAATTTTTTTGCGATTTTAAAATGTGATAATGTTCATGATTTTTATAAAATTTTTGTACTGCGTGTGTGCACTTGAACGTGAAAGATGCTGCAGACTGATGAGGCGCCATATACAGCCTTGCAGCAGTGCCAGGTGAGGTTGATGGTAGTTAGAGTTGCGGGCCTGTCTCATGCCTGTCCCATTCTTAAACTAGAATGAGAAAGACACTGCAGGGGTCTAAAAAAAATTTTTTTTAAACATTAAAAAAAGTTAAAAAAAATTATAACAGCTAAAAAATAGATTTTTTACTCACCATAAAATCTCTTTCTCAGGGTCCATCTGGGAGACGCTGTGAGGAGACACAGAAAACACCATCCTCGGGGATGGAATGAGCCTGGAAAATTAACCAGCCATACGAAGAAATGACAGGTGTCCACTGTCTGTTGCAGGTGTGTCCGAAGCGATGCATCGGACGGTGCACTTTATGAACAAATCATCCAGATAGGGGATGATGTTGACTCCCTGTTTTCTTAGTAAGAGAACCATGTGGGCCATTATCTTTGTGAAGACTCTGGGAATTGGTAATGCCAAGTGTCCACCGGAAAGCGGAGAAGGTGATGATGTCCCTTCCAGATGAGAACATGGAGGTAAGCATCCTTGATGTCTATGGAAGTTAAATATTCCTTTACTTCCATAGCGGCGATAACAGACTGGATTGACTTCAGCTTGAATCTGTGCAGTTCAAGATAAGGATTCAACAGTTTTAAACAGAGGATTTTGCAGATCGAACCATCTGGTTTGTCCACCAGGAAAAGACTGAAATAAAATCCGAGACCCCGTTGATGTGGAGGGACCGAGATGATTACCCCTGTGCTGAACAGAGAAGCAATAGTTTGAAGTAAGACCTGTTTCCTGTCTGGATTCTGAGGAAGAGGGGTAACAAAGTCTGTGTGACACCTGTTCCTGCAGATCCAGAATGTATCTCCTGGATGTGACTCTGCTCACCCAACAATCTGGGTCTGTTTGAAGCCAATCATTCTGAAACCAGAGTAAGTGGGCCCCTACCACCTGGGGACAGATTGCATGGCTGTGGTAGTCATGCAGAGTGCTTATCGTAGTTTTAGGTCCTGGTCGACGTGCACTCTGGGAGCCTCAGAATACACCTCTATGGGGAAAATAGGAAGTGTCCCTGAAGGACTTTAAGAATAGAAAAGAGCCTCTATTTTGGTCCTGAGCAGAGTGCACCTGGCTCTGTGCAGCCCTTTGGTAACTTCTTGGTACATTGTGCACAAGAATAATAAAAAGCAGAGCCAGTTCTTGGTCTGGTTTTCCTGACATTGGTCCTACTTGTACCAAATGCCTCCTTGATTTCTGTGACCCAGTGAAGGGGAAACCCAGGGACCTCAGCGGTGTAGTGACTCCCCTAGAGGCAGTAGAGAGTGAGTAAACCGAGCTCACAGAAGCTCTCTATCCTACCTACTCTCACTCTGGTTGTGTTTGCCACCTGTACTAGAGACTAAACACAAAATGTAAAACACATTACAAATAAAACTAAAAGCTAGGAGTAAAGAAAAGTGTGCCTTCACTCCAAGGCACAAAAACTAGACTGAGGTACTGCTGGAGGTGGGAGGGGTTAGAGGGGGAGGAGTCAGGTTTTAGTGTTCTTGTACTTAATCTCCATAGCCCACACTCTAACCCAGAGGTAATGAATAATGCAGCATCCCCAGATGAATTAAAGAGGAAAAATGGATCAGACAGTATATAATAGCCAATTGATTAAAAAAAAATAATAAAGAATTAAATTAAACTACAAATGCCTTCCACAGCTACTGTTATATAACATGTAAAAAAAAATTCGACCTGGATTATGATATATATGATTTATATTGCATTCAATAGACTCCAATGAGTTTGGAATGCTTTTTACAATGGGGGTCATTCCGAGTTGTTCGCTCGCAAGCGGATTTTAGCAGATTTGCTCATGCTAAGCCGCCGCCTACTGGGAGTGAATCTTAGCATCTTAAAATTGCGAACGATGTATTCGCAATATTGCGATTACACACCTCGTAGCAGTTTCTGAGTAGCTCCAGACTTACTCGGCATCTGCGATCATTTCAGTGCTTGTCGTTCCTGGTTTGACGTCACAAACACACCCAGCGTTCGCCCAGGCACTCCCCCGTTTCTCCGGCCACTCCTGCGTTTTTTCCGGAAACGGTAGCGTTTTTTCCCACACGCCCTTAAAACGGCCTGTTTCCGCCCAGTAACACCCATTTCCTGTCAATCACATTACGATCGCCAGAACGAAGAAAAAGCCGTGAGTAAAATTCCTAACTGCATAGCAAATTTACTTGGCGTAGTCGCAGTGCGGACATTGCGCATGCGCATTAAGCGGAAAATCGCTGCGATGCGAAAAATTTTACCGAGCGAACAACTCGGAATGACCCCCAATAGGAGAAGCCCAGATTTTTATCTGTCAAAAAATGAGACACAAATCTGATTAACAGCTTGTTACATAGGACCCAAAACAAAACAATGCAATAAGCATGGTTATTGGGAAAAATTACTACGGAAACACCTTGATATACCAGCCCCTATGAATGTTATATAGACAAAATACTATCTTTATATCAGCAGCCCACTGGAAGAGTGTTTTAAAGTTTTTTGTAACTTTATTATTGAGAATGACCATCATCTTAAACTTATATTTAAAATGGGTGGAGAAGACATGGAATACTTGTAATTAGTATTAGAAAGGATACCTAATGTTAAGACTATGAGAAATTTCACAATTATTTTTTTTTTTTAGTTTTGAGAGTTGCCATCTGAAAGCATAAGAACAATATATTAATTTACCAATTTTCTAGTACTAAGACAAATTGTACCAATAATGAAATTTGTAACTAACAACTAACAATATATAGAGAAATGTTTATGGATAGAAGGATCATGGAAAAACTTGAGAATATAATTAGAAAGGACTTGTTGGTTTATAAAATACGGACTTCTCCAATATGTCATGTATTACACAGTTTAGAAACAGAATTTGACACTAGATAAGAACCACTTTGGCCCATCTAGTGTGCCCCTTTTGTATACCCTTGATTCATCAAAACAGACTCAATATAAATGACTATGAATCACATTTACAATGGGATAGTTCCTTAAAAATGCAATATTGTAGACTATGGTATGTTTTATCATCTATTAGTCCAAGTACAATTACAATGCAAGAATACCGAATACAATATAAAAATAGAAGCTACTATGATCTAAATGCCAACATGGAGAAAGTGTCAGCAGTATTAACACTTTTTTAAAACAGCAGTGTGATAGTCCTATACTTAGTTGACAGCACTACTACAAGTTTCAAGATAGTCTTTTCACCAAGGATCTTTGGAATTATACGATTCTATGCTAAAGGCCAGTACTCACTGGCAGATCTGGGGAGAGATGTGTGGGGGGAGCGGGGGGCGCTCATTTCACCCAGCGGGTGAAGTGAGTGACCCGCTAGATTGGCCAATCACCGCCAGCGATATCGCTGTGAGGGGTACACACGGAGAGATCACTGCTTAAAATCTAAGCAATCTAGTCAGATTGCTTAGATTTTAAGCAGCGATCGCTCCGTGAGTACCCCCCTTAACTCTTGCAATGAAGTATGTATAAAAGGAATGTCATATTGTCATCTGTCAAACTGAATCAGCCAAGGCTGGTTTGAAGCATAGGACTTCACTGAAAGTGAATGAGGGTTAGTTAAGGCATTATTTTAATAAATAGGAAACAAACTATATCATTAAATCAACAAACATATGCATATATAGAAATATACAGTATTTCTCAAACCAAATACCCTTATCCTGCGCCATAAATATAACTTTAGTAAAAACAAAACAATTTATATAAAATACAATAATCTGACTGCTCCCTTTGGTGGATCTCTATCAGCAGGGATCCCAATGTACAGGTAGAGAATTAAACAAACCAAGTTTACTGCAAAGATAGCAATATCTGTAATAATTATTACTGAGTAAGCATTGGCATAATTTAGCTGCAGATTCTCAGTTGGATGCAAAGTAGAAAAAAACAGTAACTTTGTACCAGGGAGAAAACCATGTTGCACTGCCGGTGGGTGGAGAGGGATTGCAGTGCACAATAAAGCTGTCCAGCATATATGGGGTTACAAGCAAAAGTACTTACCCTGCATTTAAAAAAAATAAATTGTACAGTATTGCACCTCTAGAATAGACCCATTAGAAACATTGGGGGTAATTTAGACCTGATTGCTCACTAGCGTTTTTTGCAGCGCTGCGATCCGGTCAGAACTGCGCATGCATACGCACCGCAATGCGCAGGCACGTCGCAAGGGTACAAAGCGGATCGCCGCTCAGCGATGGGTTTGTGCGAAGAATCCATTTGCACGGCCGTTCGCAAGGAGATTGACAGGAAGAGGGCATTTGTGGGTGGCAACTGACCGTTTTCAGGGAGTGGTTGGAAAAATGCAGGCAAGTCCATGCGTTTGCAGGGAGGGTTCCTGACATCAATTCCGGTCTCGGACAGACTGAAGTGATCGGAGCGGTTGAATAAGTCATGGGCTGTGCAGAGACTGCATAAGATTTGTTTGTACAGCTCTGCTACACATGCGTTCGTACACTTGCAAAGCGAAAATACACTCCCCTACGGGCGGCAACTATCTGTTCACAGCGCTGCAAAAAAACCCTAGCGAGCGATCAGGTCAGAATTACCCCCAATGGGCGGTATCTTATTAGCCCCGGTGCCACTTTAGCCGATCAAAACAGCTGGATATCATGATGTATGACCAGTGGTCATTATCATAATATCCAATTAGAGTTTTTATTGGCTGAAATTGGACCCACGAATGCACGAAAACACATGGGATCAGGAACTTCGGCCACCCCTTATTGTGGATTATGCTTCAGGTGTCAAAGTGCCGGTATTGGGAGAAAACAATACCGGCATCAGGGATAATGGGATATCTCCCAGCAATGCCATTAGGGTATTAGGATTAAGGGTGAGGGTTAGGGTATTAGGATTAAGGGTGAGAGTTAGGGTATTACGATTAAGGGTGTGGGTTATGAATTTGACTATTAGGCTTAGGTGTTAGAGTTGGAGTGTGGTAAGGGTTTAGGTTATTAGGATTAAGGGTGAGGGTTAGGGTATTAGGATTAAGGGTGAGAGTTAGAGTATTACGATTAAGGGTGTGGGTTATGAATTTGACTATTAGGCCTAGGTGTTAGAGTTGGAGTATGGGTTTGGTTAGGGTATTAGTGTTAGAGTATTAAGGTCAGGTTTCAGGTTAAGAGTAAGGATTGGAGTGTTAGTTTTAGGGTAGTAGGATTAATTGTGAGGGTTAGGGAATTAGTGTCGGAGTATTAGGGATTGGGGTTAGGAATACTGTAATAATTTTATTTAAATAGCATGCTTTCTCCAATAGGACTCAAGGCACTTAAAGGTGAGGGTCAAGGTATTAGTGGTATTGTATTAAGGATGGGGGGGGGGAGGGCAGGGTATTAGTATTAGTGTATTAGGATTAAGGGTGAGTGTTAGGGTAATAAGATTAATGGTAAAGGGTTAGGGTATTACGATTAAGGGTGTGGGTTATGGTATTACGATTAAGGGTGAGGGTAGGATTAAGAGTGAAGGTTAGGGTATTAGGATTAAGGCTGAGGGCATGGGTTTTAAGGGTGAGGGTTGAAGGGTATTAGTGTTAGGCTAATTAAGACTAAGGGTGAGGGCATTTGCATTATGGTTTATTCCAGGTACAAAATTACTTGTTGTTTTATTGCTTTGCTCCCAACCGAGAATTAGCGCCAAGTTTTAGTGACAGCTACTGTAGGAATACCAAACACATGCCAGCTCCAAATCACTTAGTGCTAGAGGTACAGTAATTTGAATAAAACTTTATTTGGGAAAAGTACTTGATTTTTTTTTTAATGCAACCATAGCTTCATGTGTAAATTTGCTAACCCTCAAAGTAATTCCACCGATCAATAAAATAATACTATAATGAGCTGAATGACAATTTCAGTCAGAGAGCTTGGCTGGAACTGGTAATGTAGGGGGTGTGGCCTAACCATGGAGGCGTGAACATGCTTCCTTACAAAATACGTAAATATACAGCTGTTTAGGCACCACAAAGCGGTGCTGCGACCAACACATTTTGCAGTGAGCCCACTAGCCAGGGTTGTGCACAATCAGTGCAATCAGTACAATCGCTCCCCAGCAGGCAGAAGAGAGTGGGAAGGTGTTGGGGGTGGGTCACGCAGCCCCTCCGCTTCAGCAAGCTTGGGCAATTACTAACCCCTTCCCTCTTGGCGTAACTGCATGTGTGGATTAAAGTAAATCTGGAAAACCAATTATTATGGTACATGTGCTAGCATAATACTGCTTTCCATGCATCTCATGATGCACCACCGACCAAAAAACAGTTGGTGGGATGATTCTGGAAAGTTAGCATGGCAGGGTGCGGGAGGAAAGTGCACGCCAAGCACTGTGCATTTATACACTGGTATATCCAAATGATTAGAATCAGATTAGAAGAAAATCAATTAAGATCACAATTTATATTACTCTAGTACACAACTATTTACTGCAATTTTTGATATTTGAGCACTAAGTTGGTGCAAACTGCACAAATGTAAATGTAGCCCACATTAGCCAATCAGGTATTTAGGTTGCTTTAACCTGCAGTACATATAGTAAAGGAGAATTCTGATCTCTCACTATATTATTAAATATACCTTTAAGATTTTACAAAATTAGTGTGGAATAGTCTGCCTATTCCTGCCCCCATGGAAATCAAAATAAAACGTGATTTCCTGTTATTGTGCCACAGAGATCTATTTTGTTTATTAAAACATACAAAGTGAATTGCAGGTGGCATAAATTATAATATTTCGCTATTAAAATTATTCAATTCTACTACTTCCCAGGCAAAAATGATTTGCAACAAGCATTCATATTTATTATTGTGTCTGCTCAGACGTAATTAATTCACATGTTAAATCGTGCGTTAGTTATATTAAAGTTCAGCACTGGAACATAAAGAGAAAACCAAGGAAATTATACAGGAATACCACCCATAGCGCTGCTTCTGAACCGCCCTAGCCTAATTTACAACGGCATGTTAGTATGCAAGTAACCTATCAACTAATGTGGGTACTTGTTTGTTCAATTGGAAACCAGTGCTGTCCTTTGATCTTATCCGCCTGAGGCAACCGCCATCATTAGTTTTTACACATGTGCCAATATTTACTAAGAATTCGAGTTTGTCCGATTTTTGTTTATTTTTTCTAAGTCCCAATCCGGGAATTCACTAAGCACCAATCTCGGCAGTGTTTGGACTATTCGTAATGGTTTGATTTGCAAAGTTCCGAAATACGAATGAATAGACCATCGGTCAAACGCGGCTGATATTTCATACAATACGGGCATTCACTATTCATTCGTATTTGGGTGTTAGTTTCTGAGTGCTCAAGTGCGGGTCTGTTTTTTTCCGAATCGTTAAAAAAAGCAGCAAAAAAATAGACCTGCTTTTTCCAGTCGAGTTTGGATAACCATGCACGGATCAGTGAGATCTGTGCATGGTTATCTATGGGAAAGGGTCTGTTTAGTGTAGAAACTGAGAAAAAAATTGCATGGGGTCCCCCCTCCTAAGCATAACCAGCCTCGGGCTCTTTGAGCCGGTCCTGGTTGAAAAAATATGGGCAAAAAAATGACAGGGGTTCCCCCATATTTAATCAACCAGCACCGGGCTCTGCGCCTGGTCCTGGTTCCAAAAATACGGGGGACAAAAAGCGTAGGGGTCCCCCGTATTTTTGAAACCAGCACCGGGCTCCACTAGCCAGGTACATAATGCCACAGCCGAGGGACACTTTTATACTGGTCCCTGCGGCCCTGGCATTACATACCCAACTAGTCACCCCTGGCCGGGGTACCCTGGAGTAGTGGGAACCCCTTAAATCAAGGGGTCCCCCACTCCAGACACCCAAGGGCCAGGGGTGAAGCCCGAGGCTGTCCCCCCCATCCAAGGGCGGCAGATGGGGGGCTGATAACCTTGTGAAAAAATGTGAATATTGTTTTTAGTAGCAGTACTACAAGTCCCAGCAAGCCTCCCCCGCAAGCTGGTACTTGGAGAACCACAAGTACCAGCATGCGGTGGAAAACCGTGCCCGCTGGTACCTGTAGTACTACTACTAAAAAAATACCCCCAAAAAAACAGGACACACACACCGTGAAAGTATAAGTTTATTACATACATGCACACCTCCATACATACATACTTACCTATGTTCCCACGAGGCTCGGTCCTCTTCTCCATGTAGAATCCTTGGGGTACCTGTGAAAAAAATTATACTCACATAATCCAGTGTAGAATCCGACCTTTGAATAATCCACGTACTTGGCAAAAAAATAAAACGGAAACCCGACCACGCACTGAAAGGGGTCCCATGTTTACACATGGGACCCCTTTCCCCGACTGGCGGGACCCCCCGTGACTACTGTCAAAGAGGGTCCCTTCAGCCAATCAGGGAGCGCCACGTCGTGGCACTCTCCTGATTGGCTGTGCGCTCCTGAGCTGTCAGTCAGGCTGCACACTGAAGATACAATGTAGCGCATAGGCGCTCCATTGTATCCAATGGTGGGAACTTTGCGGTCAGCGGTTGAGGTTACTCGCGGTCATGTAAACATGGGACCCCTTTCAGTGCATGGTCGGGTTTCCGTTTTATTATTTTGCCAAGTACGTGGATTATTCAAAGGTCGGATTCTACACTGGATTATGTGAGTATAATTTTTTTCACAGGTACCCCAAGGATTCTACATGGAGAAGAGGACTGAGCCTCGTGGGAACATAGGTAAGTATGTATGTATGTATGTATGGAGGTGTGCATGTATGTAATAAACTTATACTTTCACGGTGTGTGTGTCCTGTTTTTTTGGGGGCATTTTGTTAGTAGTAGTACTAGAAGTACCAGCGGGCCCGGTTTTCCACCGCATGCTGGTACTTGTGGTTCTCCAAGTACCAGCTTGCGGGGGAGGCTTGCTGGGACTTGTAGTACTGCTACTAAAAACAATATTCACATTTTTTCACAAGGCTATCAGCCCCCCAACCGCCGCCCTTGGATGGGGGGGACAGCCTCGGGCTTCACCCCTGGCTCTTGGGTGGATGGAGGGGGGGACCCCTTGATTTAAGGGGTTCCCACTCCTCCAGGGTACCCCGACCAGGGGTGACTAGTTGGGTATGTAATGCCAGGGCCGCAGGGACCAGTATAAAAGTGTCCCCCGGCTTTTGCATTATGTACCTGGCTAGTGGAGCCCGGTGATGGTTTCCAAAATACGGGGGACCCCTACGCTTTTTGTCCCCCGTATTTTTGGAACCAGGACCAGGCGCAGAGCCTGGTGCTGGTTGATTACATATGGGGGAACCCCTGTCATTTTCCCCCCCATATTTTTTCAACCAGGACCGACTCAAAGTCCCGAGGCTGGTTGTGCTTGGCAGGGGGGGACCCCACGCAATGTTTTTTTGATTTTTTAAGATTTTAAACAACTTTTTAAGGTACACAATGAAGCCCTGCACGGATCTCACAGATCCGGCCGGGATTCCTTGTGTTTTGTCAGGCAGTGTTTTACTCATCACTCCCGTAAAACACTGCCTGATATTACGTATCACATCGACATAGGAAAAAACGATTGTGCAAAACTCGGCAGCTTAGTGAATGATCGTATCAGGATTCAAAAAGTTGCAGTAAAATGCACTCGATACCATTCAAGTTCAAACACCCTTCAAAACGGCCAAAACACGAATCTTTGTAAATATACCCCCATGGTATGTGAAGAGATACAGACACCAGAAACTGATTTCCTTCCCCATCCACAGGACTCAAAATCACAGTTTTTTTTATATGTGCCCTGGATGCTCCCATGACCATTGGTGCAAGTAGAAAAAAATTCTTAGTGGTAATGTGCACAAAGAAAAAGAAATAGAGGGAGGTGTGGTCATCTGCCATAAGGGGCGTGACCACAGACAATGGGGGCGTATCAGCATGACACGCCATCCATTTATCGTCAATCTGAGAACATTCCTTTCCATTCCAAATTCACCTTACCTATATGGTGGTTTCTCAGAACCTCTAAAGAAATGCATCCTCCCTGGTCAGACAGTGGCTTCAGTTGGTATTCACTATTCATGTAGGAAATCACATGGTCTGGAAGATGCCTGTTTGTATAGGAATATAACCAAAGTCATCATCATACAACAGAGGTTCAACAAGACTTATGCCATCTGCGTCACCTTCTACCTCCTGCCTCTCAGCCACACCATTATCTTCTCTGTGTCTCTCAGCCACACAGTCATCTCTTCCCTGAGTGAGAGCATGCTCCTCTTCATGGATGGCAGCCGCAGGACAAGGAGCAGCGTCACAGCTCCCAGCAGCCCTCACCCCATGGTAACTTCCATGCTGGCAGTGCAGTATTTATAGCAGCTGCAAGGTGGTCCAGTGGTATGGCGTACCTGCTGCCAATCTCCTAATGGTACGCTGTACCGGTCCGTACCACCATACTTGCACCACTGCCCATGACACTACCACAAGCCAGGGTAGTTATGTGTGATCAATCGCATTGTTACCACACAGATCATGCCTCGAAATACCCTATTTCACAGAAATTTGTGGGGCTCTTAGAAAAATATGCAAGCCGTTTCCAAGATTTTAAGTGAACATTCTATATGCATATACTGTATATAATGTATGTGGTTACTGGTGTCAGACGTAGATCAGAACCGTAAGGAGATCCATGTTGTCCTAATAGGGACTCTTGGGTAGTGTCAAGGGGGTTGTTTGAGTCAACAGGCATGTTGGCGGCATACTGGTATCAGGGACTGCATCAGCTGCAGTAGTGGCACAATTTCGCAGTAGCAGCTGGTACTGCTTTGGCTCCATTTCTATATCAGTCCGCATATATTCCATTAATGGAACTGCATGTACTGTAGATTTTCCTGTATAATGGAGACTGTTCTGCATAAGACTTCTAAGTAGTATATTAAACCACCTCCTCTATATATATACTGTATGTAAGTGCCTGTGTATCTTCTTGCAGTATACTGTACATCACTGCTGTTTTCTTGTTTAATACTGCACTCTCTTGATGGTTAATAAACCAGTGTTCCTGGTTAAAAGATCTTTATATAGATCTTTGCACTTCGATAAACACCTAGAGCAAAATTCACAGGTTCAACCAATTGGTGATGGACCCTGGCACCTGTATGTAAAGATATCAAGGAAACTGAGTAAGTACTTAAAGTCTGCTATTTATACATAACGAAAGAATGTACAGTACATGGGCTAGTATAAGCTTTGATAAATTAATGTACTCAAAAAAACTATTTTACAGTAGTGCTGATGGGGCCCATACACTATAACGATATGTCTGCGGCTGAAGTCGGATGCAATTTCCCTTGAACTCCCCCGGCACCTTCCCGGGAGTGACTCCATATGATTTGGTACTTTTGTGCTATTTTTGCATAAGATATATCGCATGCGAATGATGAAGCCGCTACACATCGCATGCAATATATCGTACGGCATACAATTGTACCATGAGATATAGCTGATGAGCTGGATAGAGGGCTACGGGGGCTGGGAGTGTCCTGAGAATGCCAGTGAAACTTCCCTGTGATACAACGCATGCGATATATCACATGCACAAAAAACACACTTTTTCATCCGATTCCATCCAATTCCGATATATCATTAGTGCAGCACCAACGACCTAGGGGATCCTATCCGACAGCTACGGGGACGCGCATCAGATTGGATATGATCTAAAACACATACGATTGTACACAATTTCATACAATATATCAGATGGATATATATCGGAATTGTATGAAATCGTGTAAAATCGTCCTAGTGTATGGGGCCCTTTAGATGTAGCCAACAGTCACAGAAAAGACTGCTTGGACATGGACTCAGAAGCCATGGGACACTTTAACTACAAGCACAGTTGTTTCAGTTCCTTAATCATGTGAACCTGTAACAATCAGAGGCATAGGAGATAACTTCCTAACTGCAGCAGAAATCAGGATAATACCTGTCAGTTTCAAACTCAGGGCAAGACAGTAATCACTGATACAGAGGATGTGTTACATACAGTATGCCAGATTTAGGGGACAATCTTATTGTCATTAATGTACTGGAGTAGAAATAATTCAAGGTCTACTTTGCAGAAGGACAGGGCATTGTTCAAAATAAAAAAAGTCTGTGTAGTGTGAACAAGGCAGCCGTGGGGGTTACTTACCTCCACGAGGCTGCGGAGGTAGGCGATGGGTCCGTCCGGGTGGTGAAGCGGGGGCGGGGCGCAGCTATGGAGGAACTCGGATCTGAGAGAATTCAAATTCCTCCAATCAGCGATCATAAATTCAAATCCCACACCAATGGCGAGCCAATCCTGGCTCATGGGTAGGCATCCAATGGGAAGCCTCCACGGCAAGACAAACGGAGCTTGCCGCAGCGAGCCAAACAAAATCTTATATCAGACGCTGAGGAGCGGCGGAACTCAGTCGAGTGCTGGAGTGGGAGCAGTAAAGAGCTGCTAAAGAGTGGAGAAGCCCAGCAGCTGAAAACTCGGCAGTGGCGGGAGAGCACCCGGCCATGGCAGAAGACTCGGCAGCGGGGGCAGAGGATACAGCAGCGAGAGAAGACTGATGGAGAGTGCTGCAGCGCATGGAATGAAAAAGCTGACTAAGTTCCCTGCTGCAGCCTCTCCCAACAGTTCTGGTAGGCAGCCCTGGGCCCTCACCACTCTCAAATAAATCCCCACTGGACCACCGGGTCACCAGGCACTAGACCTGTGGGACAAGACAGGCAATAGGCCTGAGGGACAGTTAGGAGTATTGGGGTCTAATTGCACTAGGCCAAGATCACTCCTGGTCAAGTAGGTGGGCACTAGGCCAGCAGGTGATTTCAGGCATTAGGCCTGAGGGGATCATAGAGGGTGCTAGGCCAGAATCACTATATATTGGCTGAAATAGGCAGGCCTAGAGCCTGAACTGCATAAAGGGTGATCTGGGCATTAGGCCCAGACCACTCCCACCTGCCCTATGATAGACGGACACTAGGTCAGGGCACATTATTCAGGCTCTACGCCTGTGGTTAACAGGGAGGACACTAGTTCTCAGTCATTTCATTCATCAGGGTGTTCTGGGCTTTAGGCCTAGTGCACCTTTGCCTGGCGTGGCTATCCGGGTGTTACACCTGTAGGATAAAGTTGGCTTCAGGGGTACCAGGCCAGGATTAAACATGGACAGTGACTGAGCACTAGGTGCAAGTCATTGTGGCGTGTCTCTCATAATAGGTAGTCTGATATTCTCCACACCGGTCAAGTAAGAGCCAGGAAATTAAGTAGAGCATGGAGGAGCGGCCCAGTTCCACATGCTCACCTAATTTCAGATTGAACAGCTGTTCACTTTTGGCTCCAGGGTTCTTTAAGACCCCAGAGTTTGTCCTAGCTTATTCTATAGGCAGAGCCGGCTGGCTCTGTCCACAGGGAATAATAATTTGTGGAATATTCTTAACCTTGATTGCCTTATTCAAGTCACTGTATGCTTCTGTTTCATGTTCTTACAGTATATTGTTTTGTGAATGTTATTGTTGCACTATGTCTTACAATTGTTGATAATAGCTAAGACTAATTTTAGTTAAATACTAAATACTGTCTATCTAGCCTAATGTTGTTATAGTTTGGGGCGCAGGACAGTCGGTTAGTTAGGCCCCATAGAGTTAAAGTCGTCTAAGGTGAGAGTAGATAGGCTATTTTGTTTTGACCTACAGGAGCTGTAGAACCCCACCGCAAAGTGACAAGAATCGAGGAGTTAGTATTCTTCTGTGTGTCTGTCCCCAAGTGCTGGTTCAGTGGACCTTTTTCAGCCATACAAAGTCCAGATACACCTCAGCGCGTGAGTGCTATATAGGCGAGAGTTGGGTGGCTGAGGCCCTGTGACTATGATTATTTTCACCTAACCGGTGAAACCCACAGCCACCTGTGAGTGCCAATGGCACTCCGCCAGCTTAGCCTAAGAACAGCTGGCGGTTCACAGCTCATTTTCTTTCCCTACAGCTACAATTACAGCATTCCCATCCTCCACGGGGTGAACAAACACTTGTCGTTCTGGCTCACATTGACCGGTGAGTACCACCTAAGGGCGTAATCCTTATGCACGTTCACACTTGGCGTAGTCGGCAGGATGACGGACACGGACGATGATTCTCCAAAAGTGTGTAGGAAATTCAATTTTGGACGTGCATTGTCACATACGCCCCGATGATGGTCGGAATATGCTGCTAGAGGACTGGAAGAGGCTAAATGGAATCATCCAGCTGCATAGAGTGCCTTCAAAACTACAGCTGCAACTGGCACTGAATACGTTGCATGGGGAAGCCTAACGGTCTGTCATCCTCATTATAGAAGAGGAAAGAAAAATGTTAGATAAGGTGCTCGCGATCCTTGAAGGAATCTATGGCAACACCTCATCCGTTGGGACTATGCGGCAGCGACTGTTCAACCGATTCCAGAGGGAGGATGAATCTGTTCCCCAGTTTACAAATGCGCTCCAAGAGATGCTAGGAGAGATCTGTAGGCGCAACCCAGAGGGTCTGGGAGACCTGGAAAATCTGAGAATGATGCTGATGGATCAGTTTGCTCTGGGTCTAAGAAGTGTCCCCATTCGCCAGATCCTACTGGATAAAATCATCATGACCCAACAGTTGCTAACGCCAGTGTCGGCCCCTGTGGAAAGCAAAGAACCGAATCTCTTAGAGGCCTGCATTCAAGACCTTACGGAGGCACTCTCCAAAGTAACTTTGGAGATGAGAAAGGAGATCTCCCAGTTGCGAGAAGAGGTCCATCGACAGAGGGGCCATGGGGGGTGGAGTCAGAAGATCGGACTCCACGTAGGATGCAAGGAGATCCACGAGCGAATGTAGGTGGTGCTCGTCCTAGGGAGGGCAGATGCCCTCGCTGCTACCGCTGTAATCGGTTTGGACATATCGCCCGGGAATATACCGACTGGGTTTCATTAAACTAGAATCCCTTGAGGTGACGGGACCACCCGCAGGGGAGATGGATGGGGGAGGTACAGCTAAAGCTGACCTAGTGGGGGAGTGTCCCATTGTTGTTGGATGCCTTGGGGGAAAAGAACAGATGTGCCTGTTGGATACCTGCTCTCAAGTGACCACCATGTCTGAGGCTTGCTTCCTGGAACATTATTCCCATCTGAAAGATTTGGTACTGGAAAGTTGGGTTACCCTTACAGCCACCAATAACCTTTCTATTCCGGTTGTCGGGGTGGTATAAATGGAGATCTTGATCTGTGGTCAAGAAATGGGAAAGAAAGGAATCCTGGTCATAGGGAGTTTGGGCCTATGTCACGGGCCGGTGATAATTGGCATGAACGTCCTGCATGACCTCAATCAAATTCTGTTCCAGGAGAATAGGCCACAGTATTGGAAAGAGTTGGGTATTCAGTGCCCGGTGCAACGGGCATTTAAGCAGGTAGGATGGATATGTGAAGCTGGAAAGTTAGGAGAGTCCCTGGAGTGCACCAGGACCAGTCATCGGCAGCAAAGTTACCTCCCCGCCAAAAGGTCATTCTTCTCCTCAAGGTGTGTACCCACCAGCGACTGGACGGGTTCGAGGTGATGGTGGAACCCAATGTGTTCTTAGGGATAGACTCTGGATTTATCCTAGCTCAGATGTTGGCGGTAGTAAGAGATGGGAAAGTGTTGGCTTGGCTCTGTAACCACCTGGATGAGACATAGAAAATCCCTGCAGGAGCAACTATTGCCACCGTAACGGCCATCATCAGAGATAGGGTTTGGGGGGGGGGGGCAAGTCCTACTTCATTCTGAAGAACAAGAGTTGTGGTCTATGGCAGTGAGCCTGGAGGAAGAGAAAAAACCCAGTGCGGATTAGAGTGGCCAGATAATATGGGAACAGATGGATGTGTCTTTGGATGAGTGTGACCCGCTATGGTGCAAGAATTAGAGCGTGTGCTATGGAGGAGGTGGAAGGTGTTCTCCCGGAATGAGGAGGACTTCGGGGTGTACCGAGAGGTACAGCATAAGATCTGCACTGGAGATAGTATCCCTATTCGTGAGAGGTACCGATGTATCCCTCCGAAACTCTATCAAGAAGTGAAGAAGATGTTGAGGCAGATGCTGGAAAATCCAGTGATTCATGAAAGCAAAAGCCCATGGGCAGCTCCCATCATGTTAATGCAGAAGGATGGTTCCAAGCGGTTCTGGCGGATTACAGATGGTTGAACAGCTGTACGATTCATGATGCTTACCTATTGCCTATGATAGAGGAGTACTTGGTGGCTCTAGGGAATGCCCGGTAATTTTCCACCTTAGACTTGGCCAGTGGATACTGACAAGTGCTGGTTTCCATGCAGGATCAAGAGAAGACCGCCTTCACAACACTGATGGGGCTGTTTGAGTTTCTGCGCATGCCTTTTGGACTCATGAATGCTCTGGCTACCTTCCAGCAGTTGATGGAGAGATGTTTGGGGACTTGAACTTTGAAGCTCCTCTAATATACAGTGTCTGGACAATTTCATAGTGTTTGCCTCCACTCTGGAAGAGTATTTGATGCACTTGGACTTGGTGCTACAATGTCTGGAGAAGTACGGGCTCAAGATCAAGCCCTGTAAGTGCCATCTTCTGAAGTCAAGCCTGGAATATCTGGGGCATGTTGTGTCCAGGGATGGGGTTTGTCTTACACCTAGCAAGATTGCAGCCATACAGGATTGGAAGATGCCCACTACTATCACCGAACTGCGCGCCTTCCTAGTATTGGTCGGTTACTACTGGTGTTTTATCAAAGACTTCGCCAGGATCGCTGAACCACTGCATGCTTTGCTCTGGGGGGTAGCTACCACCAACAAGACTCAGGCAGTAACCTAGGGTGAGCCGCAGGAGATGGCGTTTCGACACCTGAAGAGAATGATCACTAAGGCAACGGTTCTTGGGTATGCGACTTTGAGAAACCCTTTCTTCTGTACACCAATGGCAGATTGCAGGGTTTAGGGGCAGTGCTTTTGCAAATACAAAACAGTCAAGAACGGGTGAGTGCATGTGGCAGTCGGAGTTTGAGAGAGACTTAGAGGAATCTGGATAATTATAGTTCCTTCACATTGGAACTGTTGGCTGTAGTCTGAGCCGTGACAGAGAAGTTTGCAAAGTACTTAGCGGCTGCTCATGTGGATATCCATACTAACAATCTCCTGGCGTACTTGGAAACTGTGAAATTGGGCTCATTGGAGCAGTGTGGGTGGCCTGGTTGGCGAAGTTCAGCTATAAGATCCACTATCAACCGGGAAAGAGCAACGGAAATGCAGATGCATTGTCGCGATTTCCTGTACAGACACCTCTGACGCCAGAGGATGAAGAGAACAAGGGTATAGAAGTCCCAGATTTGACCACAGTTAGATTCCGTGCAGCCACAAACGCCCAATAAGTACTAGGGTATGCAGTTTTGCTCTGGAGTATTGAACAAGAGTGGGCCTCATTGCAGCAGAATGATCCAGGACTCCATGCCATTCAGCAGTGGAAGTAGAAGGGACACTGGCCTAGCCGGTGAAAGAGAAGTCGGCTGACCCTCTTTTGTCAGAAGGTCCTACGAAGTTGGGACCGGCTGAAGGTCTGCACTGGAATGTTGCGTCGGCAAGTGTACCTGGAGCACGAGCTCAGTATGGTGGAACAGATCGTGGTGCCATAAGCGATGCTCCAGGCATTCGTGACAGATGCGCATGATGGCAGAGCACACTTGGAATTGGCAAAAACCTTCCAGTGGCTACAGCACCAGTTCTTTGCTCCTTATTTGTCATTCGTGATGGACAAGGTGTGTCAAGAATGTCGGCAATGTGAAGTCTTTAAGCCGCACAAACAGCATGCGCCTGTGCAGACTATCTGGACCAGTCGTCCCCTGGAGCTGTTGGTGATCAATTACATTCTCATTGGAGAATTTGTTAGTGGTCATCAATATGTCTTGGTCATGATGGATCACTTTATTAAGTTCACGGTCGTGGTCCCTACGAGAGATCAGACTGCTGAGTCTGCTACCAAGGCCATTGTCGAACATTTCATCTAACAGTTTGGATGCCCTGAAAAAATACATTCGGATCAGGTAGACTGCTTCCAAGGGAAACTTATGGAGCAACTCTGTCTATTGTGTATGGGATGCAGAAGTCCAATACAACTCCGTATCATCCACAGGGCAATGGCGCCTGCAAATGTTTTTACTGGACTTTGCTACAAATGCTGCAGACCTTGGAAGAAACCAAGAGGCAGAGGTGGCCAGAGCATGTGCAAGAGCTGGTGTGGACATCAGAGTTCACAGTACCACTAGTTTTTCCCCTTACTTTTTGGCCACCTGTACGGGACGTACAAGATCTGCAACTATCAATTCTATGGGAAGATGGTGGTTCATTACCAGTGGATTGGGTCACAGTACATCAGCAGCACTTAAAGGTGGCTCATGACGTGGCTCGGAGAATGATAGCTGATAACTCACATGTGCCCCCATAGGACTCGAGAAGCTGAACCTTTTGACGTGGGAGAGCGGGTACTCGTCTGCATGACCTAGCCGGGCAGAAAACTGTCTGAGAGGTGGGAGTTGTTACCTTATATTGTCCAAAGTTGCCTGACAGTAGAGGGCCTGGTCTATCAGATGGAAGTTACAGATTAAACATGCCGATTGAGGACCCTTCATTGTGACCTTTTGCACCCCTGTTTGTTTCCCAAGGCCGCAGAGAGAAAAGATTCTTCGGTTCTAGGTTCCGCTCCCTCCCCAGTGGGGGAGACAGTACCGTCGCGATCTCCCAGAGAAGCTGGCCTTGAAGAAGACTGGTGGGTACCTGTACATTCGGCTAGTGGCAATGCTGTCCGTGATGGTGGAGTCCCCCGTCCAACAATATCTCCCCTGCCAAAACATTCCCAGCAGTCGAGCCATGGAGTGCCTGGCCCTCGGTATGCTGATCCTGACTTTATCTGGTCACAGTCTTCCTTTGTAGGGACTACAAATAACAAACAGGGGAAATGTGAACAAGGCAGCCGCCGGGTGTACTTACCTCCACGAGGCTGCAGAGGTAGGTGACAGGTCCGTCCAGGTGGTGAAGCAGCGGTGGGGTGCAGCTGCGGTGGAGCTTGGATTTACTATATCTGAGAGGATTCAAGTTCCACCAATCAGCGATTCAAATCCCGTGCCAAAGGCGAGACAATCCTGGCTCGTGGGTTGGTATCTAATGGGAAGCCACCACGGTAAGCCAATTGGAATCTGCCACGTCATAGTTTCGCCTTCTCCCAGCGTCTTATATTAGACACTGAGGAGCGGCGGAGCTCAACCGAGTGCCAGAGTGGGAGTGATGAAGAGCTCCTGAAGAGTGAAGAAGCCCAGCAGCTGAAGAAGGCTTGGTTATGGCGGGAGAAGACTCGGCCGCGGCGACAGAGGATACAGCAGTGACCGGCGGAGAGTGCTGCAGTGCATGGAATGAAAAGAGCTGACCAAGTTCCCCGCTAGGCCAAGATCACTCCCGGTCAAGTAGGAGGACACTAGGCCAGCAGGTGATTTCAAGCACTAGGCCTGAGGGGACTTTAGAGGGCACTAGGCCCGAATCACTATATATTGGCCCAAGTAGGCAGGCCTAGAGTCTGAGCTGCATAAAGGGTGATCTTTGCATTAGGCCCAGATCACTCCCTCCTGCCCTGTGATAGGCGGACACTAGGCCTGGGCACATTATTCAGGCTCTACTCCTGTGGTTAATAGGGAGGACACTAGTCCTCAGTCATTTTCTTTCATCAGGGTGTTCTGGGCTTTAGGCCTAGTGCACCTTTGCCTTGCGTGGTTAGCCGGGTATTACACCTATAGGATAAAGTTATTTTCAGTGGTACCAGGCCAGGATTAAACATGGACAGTAACTGAGCACTAGGAGCAAGTCATTGTGGCGTGTCTCTCATAATGGGTAGTCTGATCTTCTCCACACCGGTCAAGTAAGAGCCAGGAAATTACATAGAGCATGGAGGAGTAGCCCAGTTCCACATGCTCACCTAATTTCAGAGTGAACGGCTGTTCACTTTTGGCTGCAGGGTTCTTTAAGACCCCAGACTTTGTACTAGCTTTTGCTATAGGCAGGGCTGGCTGGCTCTGTCCACAGGGAATAATAGTTTGTGGAATATTCTTAACCTTGATTGCCTTATTCAAGTCACTGTATGCTTCTGTTTCATGTACTTACAGTATATTGTTTTGTGAATGTTATTGTTGCACTATGTCTTACAATTGTTGATAATAGCTAAGACTAGTTTTAGTTAAATACTAAATACTGAAAAATGAGAAGGGGAGAATTCGGAGCACTCCCTACCCTTTGCTGCCTGTGGTAGGACACCTGGGGGTTTATTTACTAATATTCGTGTTTTAGCCGTTTTTAAGGGTGTTTGATCTCGAATGGTATCGTGTGCATTTTACTGCAACTTTTTGAATCCTGATACGGTCATTTACTAAGCTGCCAAGTTTTCCACATTTGTTTTTTCCGATGTCGATGTGATTCGTAATGTCAGGGAGTGTTTTACGGGAGTGATGAGTAAAACACTGCCTGACAAAACACAAGGAATCCCGGCCGGATCTGTGAGATCCATGCAGGGCTTCATTTGTACCTTAAAAAAGTGTGTAAAGTGTTAAAAATTCAGAAAAAAATTGCGTGGGGTCCCCCCTCCTAAGCACAACCAGCCTCGGGCTCTTTGAGCCAGTCCTGGTTGTAAAAGTACAGGGAAAAATTTGACAGGGGATCCCCCATATTTAAACAACCAGCACCGGGTTCTGCGCCAGGTCCTGGTATAAAAAATACGGGGGACAAAAGATGTAGGGGTCCCCCGTATTTTTCACACCAGCACCGGGCTCCACTAGTCAGAGAGATAATGCCACAGCCGGGGGGACACTTTTATCTTGGTCCCTGCGGCCCTGGCATTAAATCACTAACTAGTCACCCCTGGCCGGGGTACCCTGGAGGAGTGGGAACCCCTTAAATCAAGGGGTCCCCCCTCCAGCCACCCAAGGGCCAGGGGTGAAGCCCGAGGCTATCCCCCCCATCCAAGGGCGGCGGATGGGGGGCTGATAGCCATAGTGTAAATAAAAAGAATATTGTTTTTTGTAGCAGTACTACAAGTCCTAGCAAGCTGGTACTTGGAGAACCACAAGTACCAGCATGCGGTGGAAAAACGGGCCTGCAGGTACCTGTAGTACTACTACAAAAAAAATACCCAACAAAAAACAGAACACACAGACCGTGACAGTAAAACTTCATTACATACATGCACACCTACATACACACATACTTACCTATGTTCACACGAGGCTCGGTCCACTTCTCCATGTAGAATCCACGGGGTACCTGTGAATAAAATTATACTCACACAATCCAGTGTAGCTCTGTCCTCTTTGTAATCCACGTACTTGGCAAAAAAACAAACCAGAAAACCCGAACCACGCACTGAAAGGGGTCCCATGTTTACACATGGGACCCCTTTCCCCGACTGGCGGGACCCCCCGTGACTCCTGTCAAAGAGGGTCCCTTCAGCTAATCAGGGAGCGCCACGTCGTGGCACTCTCCTGATTGGCTGTGCGCTCCTGAGCTGTCAGTCAGGCTGCACACTGAAGATACAATGTAGCGCATAGGCGCTCCATTGTATCCAATGGTGGGAACTTTGCGGTCAGCGGTTGAGGTTACTCGCGGTTAACCGCTGACCGCAAAGTTCCCACCATTGGATACAATGGAGCGCCTATGCGCTACATTGTATCTTCAGTGTGCAGCCTGACTGACAGCTCAAAATATTAAATACTGTCTATCTAGCCTTGTGTTGTTATAGTTTGGGGCGCAGGAAAGTCAGTTAGTTAGGCCCCATAGAGTTAGAGTAGTCTGAGGTTAGAGTAGATAGGATGTTCTGTTTTGGCCTACAGGACCTGTAGAAAACCACCACAAAGTGACAAGAATCAAGGAGTGAGTATTCTTCTGTGTGTGTCTGTCCCCTGAGCGCCGATTCAGTGGATCTTGCTCCGCCATGCTAGACTGGAACCGGTAAGACTTAGTAGAACCGTACTGGAACCGATGAGAGCCTGGTGCATAGATGTAGAATGCTGTAACTCAGGAAGCAGGGCTGTGACTGAGTTGCTGAGGCCCAGAATGCTGCAGCTGGACTTCCTTTAAATCCCCGGCTGGACTGTGATTGGCTGCAGGGAAACTGGCTGGCCGGACTGAGGCTAAGATTTGTGAAGTGGAAATCAGTTGGAAATCATGGAATGCGGCAATGTCAGAGAATATCACTGTACTGCACACAGGAGCTTAAATAAACCTCAGGCACACAAATAGTTACCAACTGGTCTGAGAACACTGCTGCAATCTGAAGTCTGTGTGTGTGTGAAAATGATCCAATATCACATACTGTATCAGTAAACCTTTAGGCTTAGCAGATATTTTGAAGGTGAAATTAGAGTCAGGTACAATATTTTCAATCTATGGGATGACAATCAGGTTTGAGTGGACAACCTGTCTTTTTAAAAGAACAGGGATCTATCAAAGTCTAATATTCACAACACATGTTGTGACGTTTATCATGCAACGAACAAAAGAGATTTATGAGAACCTCAGAAGAAGTGTTGTTGATGCTCATCAGGCTGGAAAATGTTGTAAAACCATCTCTATAAAGTTTGGATTCCACCAATCAACAGTCAGACAAATATAGTAAATTCCAGACCATTGTTACCATTCCCAGGAGTGATCAACCAACAAAGATACGTGAACAGCAAGGCATCTAATAGTTTGCAATGTCTCAAAAGGTAACCTCTAAGCAACTAAAGGCCTTTATCACATTAGCTAATGTTAATGTTCATGAGTCCACCATCAGGAGGACACTGAACAACAATGGCGTGCATGGCATGCTTGCAAGGAGAAAGCCGCTGCTCTCCAAGAACATTGCTGTCCATCTACATTTTGCTAAAGATCAACTGGACAAGCCAGCAGGCTATTGGAACAATATTTTGTGGACAGATGAGTCCAAAATAGAGCTTTTTGGCTTAAATGAGAAGCGTTATGTTTGAAAAAGGAGAACACTGCATTCCAACATAAAAACCTCATACCATCTGTGAAACACAGTGGTGGTAGAATTACGGTTTGTAGTCCGTGGGCCAGTCCAAATGTCGGTACCACCAAGAAGGGCAAAACTTGAGTGCACTTTTCTTAAAGATATATATATGGCCATAATATTTCTGTATGATAACCTCCTTATAGCCACAGCTTTGTGAAATAATGGAAGGTCGTAAGTACAACCGGGCGGTGCGACTTCACAAGCTGGTGTATGAAGCTATTATGAGGCTTGCATGGAAGGGATTTCTCGTGTGGTTGGAAGAAACCCATAAAAATGACAAAGCCTATTTGGATGAAATGCTTCATGGTGTCAATATCTTATGCCAAAACATCTGCAATGCCACATTATCAGAGGTGCTTTGAAATGAAGCCTGTGTCCATATTAATTGCATAGAGTTCTATTTCGGTACAAGTCTTTTTTGCACCGGCTTGTGGGCACAAATATCCTGGTTCCCGGCATGGGATTCAACAAAATAGCACCCACCGGGACAGGGGGGCCGTTTGGACCCCTGGGACCAATCCATACCCCTGGATTCAAAAACATCACCTGTACCGGTCGGAGCTTTAGGGGGGCACTCTTTTTTTTAACAGATACCAGTTCCAGCACAGGTACTTAAGGCACTGACACAAGCTGCAGAGTCTCCCCGGTTCCCTGAATGGGCTAAAAATTTGACCACTTTGGAGCAAAATATCTCCGGTTCTGCTGGATGGAATCATCCCAAATTTGGCCCAAATATAGAGTGTGCCAAATTTCAGGTAAATAGCTCCACCAGAACCAGAGATCCAGGACTTCCAGTCAGCGGTACTTGGCCATTGACTTACCCAGGAGTGCCCGGGTACAGATTCTTGACTTTGCCGTCTATAGCTCCGGTTCTTCTGGACCGAATCACCCCAAATTGGGACCACTAATACAGGGGATATCCCTCTACTAGTGTATTTCATGTAAATAGCTCCACAGGAACCGTAAATCCATGACTTCCAGCCAGTGGTGTTTTCCCATTGACTTACCCGGGGGTCTCCCGCAAGCGCTCAAGTGAAGTGGGTTCCATTCCGGGAGCCATATCTTACGTTCCTGGGGTGCCAGAGACCCCAAATTTCGCCTGTGGATAGAAGTTTATGCACTATCACGCCACCAAGTTTCAAAATTTTGGGCTACATGGTCTGGAAGCAGTGGGGGGGGGGGGCACTACCCCCCGGGGCCTAGCATCCCCAATTTGGGGTACAGAAACTTGAGGTTACAATTTTGGGGTAGCAATCCGTTGGGGCTACCTGGGCTATATTGGGGGTTAAGCTCCAGGATGGGTCGGGGTACCCCAAAACATAGACCAAAGTGATTGGAAAGCTCCACAGGTCAGGGGTCATGACCTTTGACCCCTACCACTATGTACCGAGGGTAGGCCAAAGTCTCCTCTGCAAAATGTATATCTCAGCTTTTTGAAGAAAAATCACTGGACCGAGTAATCGCCCCCTCAAAAAACATCACCCGGAATATTTTATTTGGGGATAAGCTCATCTGAAAGAGGAGGTTCACCTGAACAAAATGTATATCTCAGAATTTTTTTAAACCCTCTGGATCCGGACATATCGGGATCCAAAGAGACCCCAAAGTCCCCATTGATTTATAATGGAGCAGTTGCCAATAGGGGCACTGGATTTCAGCCGATGTAGCTCCGGTGCCTTGGGGTCCACATACAAGCAAATTGGCATGCCCAGAGAAGAGATCCAGGGCTACAAAACATATTCTCTGATAGTTTATAGACCCCCTGGATCCGGAGAAAGAACCGGGCAAAAATCCCCAAAATCCCCATTGACTTATATTACCCCCCCCCCCCCCCCACACACACACACACACACACACACACACACACACACACACACACACACACACACACACATTTTTGTGTTTAACTACCTATAAGCTGGGACTCTGGTAAGGTTATCATACAAAAAACAACTCTACTATCATAGTTCTACAAAAGAAATACAACAAAGTTTTGCCCCCTTTACTGGTACCGCTAAGTAAAAAATCTGGCTTTGACCCATGGACTATTGGGGCTGTTGTGCTGCATCTGGCCCAGGATGACTTGCCATCATTGATGGGACAATGAATTCTGAATTATAACAGAATACTTAAAAGGAAAATGTCAGGATATATCTGTCCATGAGCTTAAGAGAACGTTGGTCATGCAGCAAGACAATGACCCAAAGCACACAAGTCATTCAACTGAAGAATGGTTAAACAAATGTAAAGTTTTGGAATGGCCAAGTCAAAGTCCTGACCCCAATCCAATTAAAATGTAGTGGAAGGACTTGAAGTGAGCAGTTCATGGGAGGCACCCACCAACATAACAGAGTTTAAGCTGTTTTGTATGGAGGACTGGGGTAAAATTTCTCCAAGCCAATGTTCAGGACTAATAAAAAAATACCGGAAATGTTCACATGCAGTTATTGCTGCACAAGGGGGTCATACCAAATACTGAAAGCATGTATGGTCAAAGTGCTAGGCAAAGCCAGTGCTGCTGGCTGGTAATCATAAAACATGTGGACAATCAGAAGTACAACTGTACACTGCCACATAACTGACCCTAAGGATAACAGGTAGGCACAATTTAGTTAATTTAATATTTTTTTTCCCAAATGTATCACTAAAACACTTTTTTCCTAGAGGTGCCGTAAAAACTAATGTTGATGTTCTACGGTGCGGTGGTTCAAGAAAGTTTGGGAATCACTGTTCTATCTAAGGAATTGTGCGCCAACAGTGGTTGTGAAAAGTGAAAGACTACTGGAGGCGTAGTCAAAGAAGAAAAGTGTCAATCATCTTGGGGTCATTGGATGTAAAGCATATGCCAACATTCCTAAAGAAAGAATGCACCAGCTAAATCTTTAAGTCCATCTCCTGTAACATGCTTGGATATTGCACACAGAATAAAGGATACAGACTATGGGACATTAAAATTAAAAAGGCTCATCAAGTCAAGGGATGTGGTGATTCATGAAACACAAGCGACCAATGACAATAAGGATATGGTATCTTCACAAAAGTTTGTGATGCTACTGTAGATGTTCATCTCTAAGCATGAATGAAAGTGAAAGTGTCCAAATTTAAAGCAGACATTCTAGGAAGAATAAACATTTGCAAAACCTAAAGTAATTATTGTGAAGAATTTACGAACTTCGTGTTTTGTGAAACTCAAAACATGCATGAAGCCACAGCAAGCGCAACTGAGAGAAATGGAAATCAGCAATAAATAAACAGCTAAGAGCTTTGAAGAACAATGACATGTGGAGTTTTGTTGACAGATCGTAATAACAAGTGGGTCTTTTAAAAGACCCTTAATATTGGGCCTAATTCTGAGTTGATCACAGCAGCAAATTTGTTAGCAGTTGGGCAAAACCATGTGCACTGCAGGGGGGACAGATATAACATGTGCAGAGAGAGTTAGATATAGGTGGGGTGTTTTCAAACTGAAATCTAAATTGCAGTGTAAAAACAAAGCAGCCAGTATTTACCCTGCACAGAAATAATATAACCCACCCAAATCTAACTCTCTCTGCACATGTTCATTAATGAACGAGAACATTCATATCGTTCAGTGAAATCTTTATGTGTGTTGGGCCCATTACAGCCAGAAATCTGGCATAGACTACAGAGAGCTCTCATCTGTTATTTAAAAAATGAAGGGTGACCCCTAAAAAGATTATGCACAGGATTTCAGGGAAAATATCAATGATAGTAATATAGAACCAGCCAATTTACATATTTATTGCTCAAATTTCATATAATACGTTATGCTGGAGGCGCACCAGAAAGCAGAAAAACAGAATACGGTTTGAAGGTGAGTAGGTAAGAAGAGAAAACCCACTCTAAGAAGGCTTTCTTTGTGGTGCACTCTTTTATTGAATTATGTTAATTAGTTATTTAAAACATAACTTTTATTTCATGTTACCTAAAATAATACAACACTTTTAGACAGTAACACTGTGAAAAAAATCTTTCTATTTAAATATTATGTTTATATGAGAGCCTATCCTATTATTATATAAATCTAGGCTCAAAAATCTACAATGATCTAAATAATTATTTATAGATACTGGATGTAGATAACTCAATTTGCGAAAATATAAAAATTAGATTACCATTCGATTATGGACAGTGTAGTGATTATAACGGGGTACAGCAGAAGTCAACGCTACTTTTCTTTCATTCTGTCTCAGTGTGTGAGTAATATCCCACTCTCCTTATGCCCATTCACTGTCGTTGGCACATGGGATAACAGTAGAAGTGATACCTCACCAATACACTGAGACATCTGCATATCAGGATAAATTGTCTATTTCATCTAAAATTATTTATAAACTTGTGTGAAATTTAATTGAATGATATCTTTACAAGCCGCTTATAAAGTGCCTGAGATATTAATAGTATACTGCTGCTAATATATTTCCTACTTACATTTTTGAGTTGCTGTGTATATTCAGTCCACGGTACTATCTAATCATGATTTTTGTACGTAACTGCATGAACTATTATTGGTTTAATTAGCATAGATCATTGACAATTGCTTTAACCAGTATGAGACACTACTATGGTAAACTCTCCTTTCATGCAGTTAAACATACTATCTATGGCCCTCATTCCGGGTTGTTCGCTCGCAAGCTGCTTTTAGCAGCATTGCACACGCTAAGCCGCCGCCTACTGGGAGTGAATCTTAGCTTAGCAGAATTGCGAACGAAAGATTCTCAAAATTGCGAATAGAAATTTCTAAGCAGTTTCTGAGTAGCTCGACACTTACTCTGCCACTGCGATCAGTTCAGTCAGTTTCGTTCCTGGTTTGACGTCACAAACACACCCAGCGTTCGCCCAGACACTCCCCCGTTTCTCCAGCCACTCCCGCGTTTTTCACAGAAACGGCAGCGTTTTTTCACACACTCCCAGAAAACGGCCAGTTTCCGCCCAGAAACACCCACTTCCTGTCAATCACACTCCGATCACCAGAATGAAGAAAAAACCTCGTAATGCCGTGAGTAAAATACCAAACTTCTTAGCAAATTTACTTGGTGCAGCCGCAGTGCGAACATTGCGCATGCGCAGTTTGCGGAAAATCGCTGCGATGCGATGAAAAATAACGAGCGAACAACTCGGAAATGAGGGCCTATGTTTGATACACTGTTGCTCATTAATACTTACATCTGTTGTAAGGTATAGGGAGCTATTCAGGTTTGTTAGCAAACCAAAAATGCACACTAATGGGCAAAGCCATACTGCACTGCAGGTGGGTGGGTAATATTGTTACGGTGCAGGGTAAATACTGGCTGCTTTGTTTTTACACTGCAATTTAGATTTCAGTTTGAACACACCCAACCCAAAGCTAACTCTCGCTAGATACAATCACAGAAAAGTAGAAAGATCGCACAGTGCGCAGAAGCTGCTAGTACGGGTATATCTAAAAAGAGGTCTTTACTACCCCTTACAACAGACAAATAACACAATACATAGAATACCACTGAACCAGCGCTGTATAGGGGTCGGTTTAGTTGATGTTCTCCTGTTGTCTAAAAGTGTAAAACTGTCTTTTATAAAACACTCATTTAATAACCATAAATAACTTCACATAAAACATCCAGTGCCTATCTGTTCGGCACAATCACAAGGCATTCACAATTGGGTGATATCCTAGTAGGAATGGACAATGGCTAGTTACCGGATTCAGGCAAGAACTGACAACGTGAAATATCCTTATATATTCCAGATGTAATGAGTCCTGTGTTGTAAAAGTCCCGTTGTCCGTACAACCTTTGATCCTGTAGTTAATTTCCTTATCTTAACAAAGAAAGACAGATCATGGTGCAGATCAACTTTTTAAGGGACCAAGAATTTATTTACACAGGAAAACTCACAATTTATACAATTAAAACAAGCATATCACCACTCAGGGTAAATAGAAAGGGGTGCTGGCGTGACTGGTAACCCAAGTTACCCTCCTAGATGGTCCAAGGGCTCCGCTAGTGGTTCCGGATACCACAAAAGCAAGATAAGGATAAAATGAAGTCCAGCGTCAGGTCACCCACGATCAAAAGAATACCAATTGCTCAACGCGTTTCGGACGCTATGGTCCTTCCTCAGGAGCATAAAGGTGTACAGCAATGAGACAGATATTTAAACCTAAATCTAATTACACAATAATGTCCATGTGTGCAGCCTTTTCCCGACCCGAAAAGCCGGATGGACGTCCGCAACCGGAAGTCACGTTGACCGGAAGCGGAAGTTACGATGCGTTCCACCGCTGATGTCCGGAAGTTCATTGTGCGTTCCAACTACGGATATTCACAGACAGGAATCCAAGGAATAATAATAAAGTTCCACACTTCAAAATCGGATGTTTGTAGTCCAAATAAGTCCAAATTCAAATGTTTTCCACATGCAACCAAAGAAAACACAAAATATAAATGTAATACGATAAAATTATAGGATAAAATTATCATTAAAAATATCATAAAAATTAAGGGAAACATAGCAGCAGGAACATAAAAAATGGCAAAATTCAGAGATAGCAGCAAGAATATAGTAAATTAAAGGAACCACTTTAATTCGAATTCCCCATTTAGACCTTCTGGAGTTAGAGTTTTTAACATAAAGATCCACTTCATCTCGGATTTTGCCAGTCTACTTTCAATATCTTTATTTTTCCAGGACGAAGTGATCCCTTCTATACCCCAAAAGGCCTTAATAGCAGCAGGATTACAATTATGGACCTTCTTAAAATGTGCGGACACGGTATGGCTTTCCAATCCCTTTCTCATGTTGTAGGTGTGTTCCGCCAGCCTTACTTTTACATTTCGGCTAGTCTTCCCTACGTAAACTAGGCCACATATACATTCAAGACCGTATACCACATTTTTTGAGTTACAGGTCAAAAACTCTTACAACACAGGACTCATTACATCTGGAATATATAAGGATATTTCATGTAAGGCCTTATTGGTATTTGCGCCACTTCTCAATTTCTTTTAAAACTTCTATTTCTTGTGGAATTTTTGTGAAGGTTCCTTATTGTGTAGTTGGCTGCAGTATACCTAGCAGCGCATTTATTCATTCACTATTTTTTGTAAGAAGGGACAACGGACAGTTCTTTAAAGCGCATATTAGTTCCAGATCCTCCTGGCTGCAGCAACAGGATTTCTTCTGGTTCCAGTTTGTCGGTAATACTATTCACCACATCCTTCTCCTTCCAGGGTCATCCACTGGGCACCCACGCATTCCGACCCTGCCTGGGTCTTTCTCAAGGTAAGCTCCGTTTGCTGAATGCCTTCACAGTCTCCTGATCCAGTTTTAAAAAAAACCGGTTCTATCCCTATTGGTCCCGGCACAGCTGGTCTCTATACATTCATTATCCAAAAAATCCATGATGCTCGTGTGCCAGGTCCACCCCCATAAACATCACTATGGAAACCCCAATCGTCTGGTTCCTTTTACTCCGTATTCCGCTGCGCATGTTACATCTGCCCCACTTGCAGTGCAACATGGTTTTACCCATTAGCCTGCTTTTTTGGTTTGCTAACAAACCTGAATAAAGCTCGTAGGGCCTGATTCAGCATGGGTTGCAGTTATGCGAAAAATCACACAACTACAACCCTTTACACTAATATGCAGGGGGACGCCCAGCACAGGGCAAGTCCGCCCCACATGCCATGTCCTCCCCCCACTAACATGCGAGCGAAGCGCTTGCATGATTAGGGTTACCCCATGTCTACGCAGCCTAGCTGCATAGGCAGATGGAGGGCTGCTATCTTCTGGTTCGCAGCGGCTGCGTGTGACATCATGCAGCTGCCGCAGCCTGCCCTTAATAGTGATTTCAGTACAATAGTGGCTGATGCTGAATCAGCCCAATAGTACGTTACATTTAGTCATTGCCATATCAGCCTTGTACTGTATGATTTATTGCTGGACAAGTTAGACTTCGATTTCACATTTTTAAATGGAGAGTTTGCGGAAGAAATCTTTATGAAGCCTCCTGAGCATTACAACAATAATGCCTTTCCAGAAGGAAAAGTATACCTATTAAATAAACTGTTGTATGGGCTAAAACAAGTGGTCCTTGATGGTACTGTATATTAAATTAGATGCTGCGTTGTTGGAAATGAACTTTGTGAGATCAGAGACTGATCATTGTCTTTATTACAAGCGGTGCCATAACTAGACATTTTAGCGCTGTGTGCAATGTGGTATCCGTTTGGATGGTCAACCATGTTAAGGTCGACCACTATTGGTCGACATTGACATGGTTGACACATGAAAATGTTCGACACAGGACAGGTCGACACATGAAAATGGTCGACACACAACAGGTTGATACAAGAAAAGGTCAACATAGCTTTATTTTTTTTACAAAATTTAGATTTTTAGTTTTTTCATACTTTACCATCCACGTGCACTATGATTGGGAACTGAAACCTGTGCAGAGCGCAGCGGTGATGGAGTGAGGCACCTTGCCTGCCGCATGGTGAGCGAAGCGAGCCATGCAAGGGGATGCAGTACACTAATTGGGGTTCCTGGTCATGTTAAGGAAAAAATTACACCAAAAATAGTTAAAAAAACCCATGTTGACCTTTTCATGTGTCGACCTGTCCCGTTTCGACCATTTTCATGTGTCGACTATTAGTCCATGTAGACCATGTCTTTGACCAATAGTGGTCAACCTAATTCATACCAGAATTGTGCAATATACAGCATCGGCGCCCCCCATATTTAAAATAGGGCCAGTGTGCGCCATAGGCGTTTGGCAAAAGTATAGGTGTGTGGCTTTACAGGGAAGGGGAATGGCCACAAAATAATACCAATTCATATTACACTGCATAGAAGTCTCCATTATTCAAATTACAATGCACAGTAGCACCACTAACACACATTACATCAGGTAGAGCCCGTCACACATTACGCCAGGTAGAGCCCCATTTTACACATTACAGCAGGCAGAGCTCCCTTCTACACATTACGGCATGTACAGTCCCCCTTTTTATACATTACGGCAGGCAGAGTTCCCCTTTTTACACATTATGGCAGCAGTCCCTCTTTTTACACATTACGGTAGCAGAATCCCCCTTTTTACACATTAGGGAGGTAGAGCCCCATTTTTACACATAATGGCAGATATACATATTTTTGGCATAATATCACTTACAAGTGCCTCCAGGAAGAGGACCAGACAATAGGCTGTAGTTATAGGATGCAGCAGCCAGTGGAGGGACTGTTGCAGTCAGAGGTTACAGCATCTGGCAAGTGCCAAGACAAGTGTACAACCCGCGATTCATGGGTCCTTGATGGGGATGTGTCTAAATTCCAGAGGGGGCAGGACTTAAATAGCAGCCCAAGGCTTCTTTGCAGGGCAGCACTGCAGCAGCAGGAGGCAGTGAGAGAGAGCGGACAGTGGCCGTGCGGGTGTTGCTGCCAGATGGTGCGCCCACAGTGCAGTTGCACTGTGTGCGAGGCGCAACTGGCACACACCTAGTTATGGCCCTGATTACAAGTATCTAGATGGAAAGTTATTATTGTAGTATACATGGAACGACTTGTTACTTTCAGGTCAGCAATTTACATTATCTGATGTACAGCTGAGGTAAGTGCAAAGTTCAGGTTAAAAGATTTTGGCTAACATGCCAAATGCTGGGTCTAAGAATCCAGCAAGACTGACAAGCTGGAACTATTACAATTGATCAGCGGTGATATATTGAGGCAATTCTTCTAAAGTTTGACATGGCGGATGCAAAATCAGTCAGTACACCAGTACACACTCTGCTTCCTGGTTTCCTCCACGCAGTGCATGCCATGCAGCTGATCACTGCTAATCGGTCAGCCCGGCAGCACCCCCCACCCAGCAGATGCATACATTAGCAGCCACTGGGGAAATGTAAATGTAAGCAGCACTCACCATCCCTGAGAAGTCCTGGTGACTGCAGAGAGGATCACGTTCCGTTAAAAAGATGGTCGCAATGTTCTGATCATTGATGATCCTGATGGTCCGACCATCAATGTTCGTACTAATGTTTTTGTTTTTTTTAAAGAAAATTGTATTGGACATAACTATTCTGTGCACGTTACGGTGTGCTCTGTGACTTTCAACATCTAAAACAAATGCCTGTACGGTTAAAGTCACAGCCCAGCATCTCTAATACACTTAGAGTCATGTTTTGTCACATCTGCAGGACGGATGCTGTAATGATTAGCATTACTGCCTCACAGCACTGAGGTCATGGGTTCGATTATCACCATGGTTCTAACTGTGGGGAGTTTGTATATTCTCCCCGTACTTGCATGGGTTTCCTCTGGGTACTCCGGTTTTCCCCCACAATCCAAAAATATACTGTTAGGTTAATTGGATCCCAACAAAAAATTAACACTAGTGTGAATGTGTGTGTGTGTGTGTGTGTGTACATGTGATAGGGAATATAGATTGTAAGCTCCACTGGGACAAGGACTGATGTGAATGGCCAAATATTCTCTCTGTAAAGCGCTGCGGAATATGTGTGCACTATATAAATAACTGGTAATAATAATCTGCAATGCAAAATGTAAATGGCACTATGGTTCTTCCTAAACCCAAGTGATGAGCCTCCACAAGAAGTTTCCTCTCTTGATATCCTGGCATCTCTTGAGTCTGATTGGATCCCACAATTTATTAGCTGCCTTTTTAAAATCTAGAAAGGATTTATCTGGAGTTTGCATCCTGAGAATGAACAATTAGGTATCAACATTTTCTCCATTGTCCCCTCTATAAACTGGTTAACCAGTATTTTACCAGTTTGTCTCACCTCTGCCTCAACTACCTCCTGGATGGCCCAAAGTGCTTCCTGAAGACTGAGGGCAAAGTCTTGCATGGATTCTCAGGTCTGCTATCTATGGGCATAGAAGAGCATCTTTAAATCTGACACTGTACTGTACTTAATTTAAAAGTGAGCGCTAGCCTTTTAAAAGTCTGATCTATTGTCGTTCTTTCTTGGATGGGCCATGGCATGACTTCCCTGAGCGCACTCCCTTTTAAATGTCCCATCAAGATTTCTACTTGTTGATCACTCAGTGGCTATAAACAAAGCTTGCATTTTCATTTTAAATTCTCCCAACATACTTTATTTTTTACTCTGTCCCGTGTGCATCTCCATTATATATGGGGAGCCATGGAGCCCCAAAATAATATGGCAGAGAAACAGATTTAATATTAACCATGGCTAAATCGCCTGCAGCTTGTCCATCCATTGCCATCCTGTGTTAACCTCTTGCATTGGGGTTATCCTTCAGTTTGGACTCTGTAAATCCTGTTCATAGATGCAAAATTTCAATGTAAGACTCTCACCAATGGGTTTCGGTGATTCAGGTGGGATGGTCTCTTCTAGCAGTCACTCCTTCTCTTTTCCTTGGCAGAGAGACAAAGGATTCACCAAACCCAGACACAACAAACACACCAGGTATAAGTCATTTTTTTGTTTATTTATCAGGCTGCTTTGGGAGAAAGATAGAATATGATTCTGTCTAAAGGTGATGCAGAAGTTTTATTAAATTTAAACATTGTCACTTCACGTATAGATGTAATGACAAGTATACTGTAGAACCCTAAACTTTAAGCTTTCTGTAAGTAGGCAATATTTTAAATATCCTCTCCTTAGTGGTATTAAACCTGGCTTAAAGTAAACCCTTCAGCGGATACACATTTCTAATTTTCAAGGAGAGGATACTTATAAATATACAATATATAATCAGCATATATTTTTGTATTATGCAACATAGATTAATCCGTTTCCCAACAGCAGTGATTAATGTTTTATCATAAATAACCAGCAGTCCTGTAACAATGTTAATCATGAAAGGGGACAGCTGGTAGGTGTCTATATGCAGAAATAGCTCTGTTCCAAACTACTTCCTCAGTGAGCCTGCATTAACTCTGAGTTTATACAGAATTAGCTTGCTCTCCTACAAAGCTAACAACTGTAACCAAACATATAATCACTTAGGGGGTAATTCCAAGTTGATCGCAGCAGGAAATTTTTTAGCAGTTGGGCAAAACCATGTGCACTGCAGGGGGGGGGGCAGATATAACATTTGCAGAGAGAGTTAGATTTGGGTGGATTATATTGTTTCTGTGCAGGGTAAATACTGGCTGCTTTATTTTTACACTGCAATTTAGATTGCAGATTTAACTCACCACACACAAATCTATCTCTCTCTGCACATGTTATATCTGCCTCCCCTGCAGTGCACATGGTTTTGCCCAACTGCTAAAAAATTTCCTGCTGCGATCAATTTGGAATTACCCCCTTAGTCCAGTTGCAATATCTTTAACTAGAGATGAGCGGGTTCGGTTCCCTGAGAACCGAACCCCCCCGAACTTCAGTACGCGAGCCCGGATCCGAGACTGGCTCAGGTTTTCCCGCCTGATTCGGAAACCAGAACGAGGCAAAAGGTCATCATCCCACTGTCGGATTCTTGCAGGGTTTGGATTCCATATAAGGAGCTACACGTCGCCGCCATTTTCACTCCGGCACTGGAGGGTGTAGAGGGAAGATGTGTCTCCATCCTCAGTGTACTGCATCAGTTTAGTGGTAGTGTCTTGTGCTGCATCTGTCCAGTCACAGTGGTTGTGTCCTCGCCCAGTGCTGCTGTAAAAGTCCAGTCGTGCTGTGTTGTCCTGCATCAGTACAGTGGTAGGGTCTTATACTGCATCAGTCCAGTCACAGTGGTGGTGTCCTCTGCTGCCATATGTCCAGTTCTGCTGTATAAGTCCAGTCCAATGGTGCTGTGTTGTGCTGAATCAGTTCAGTGGTGTACTGTGCTGCATCAGTCCAGTCACAGTGGTTGTGTCCTCTGCTGCCATATGTCCAGTTCGGCTGTATAAGTCCAGTCCAGTGGTGCTGTGTTGTGCTGAATCAGTTCAGTGGTGTACTGTGCTGCATCAGTCCAGTCACAGTGGTTGTGTCCTCTGCTGCCATATGTCCAGTTCGGCTGTATAAGTCCAGTCCAGTGGTGCTGTGTTGTGCTGAATCAGTTCAGTGGTGTACTGTGCTGCATCAGTCCAGTCACAGTGGTTGTGTCCTCTGCTGCCATATGTCCAGTGCTGCTGTATAAATCCAGTCCAGTGGTGCTGTGTTGTCCTGCATCAGTACAGTGGTAGTGTCTTGTGCTGCATCAGTCCAGTCACAGTGGTTGTGTCCTCTGCTGCCATATGTCCAGTGCTGTTGTATAAGTCCAGTCCAGTGGTGCTGTGTTGTGCTCAATCAGTCCAGTGGTGGTATCTTGTGCTGCATTAGTCCAGTCACAGTGGTTGTGTCCTCTGCTGCCATATGTCCAGTGCTGCTGTATAAGTCCAGTCCATTGCAGTGGTGCTGTGTTATCCTGCATCAGTCCAGTGGTGGTGTCCCAGTGCTGCTGTATATGTCCAGTGGTACTGCCGTATAATTACAGTGGTACTGGCATATAATTCCATCAGTACTGGCATATAAATCCAGTCCAGTGATACTGTCGTATATGTCCAGTGATACTGCCGTATATGTCCAGCGGTATTGCCGTATAAATCCAGTGATACTGCCGTATAATTCCAGTGGTACTGGCATATATTCCAGCGATACCGGTGTATAAATCCAGTCCAGTGATACTGCCGTATATGTCCAGTGGTACTGCTGTATAATTCCAGTTGTACTGGTGTATAAATCCAGTAATAATGCCGTATAATTCCAGTGGTACTGGCGTATAAGTCCAGTGATACTGCCGTATGTCCAGTGGTACTGCCGTATAATTCCAGAGATACTGCTGTATAATTCCAGTGGTACTGGCGTATAACTCCAGTGATACTGCCATATAATTCCAGCGGTACTGACGTATAAATCCAGTCCAGTGATACTGCCATATATGTCCAGTGGTACTGCCGTATAATTCTAGTGGTACTGGTGTATAAATCCAGTAATAATGCCGTATAATTCCAGTGGTACTGGCGTATAATTCCAGTGGTACGGGCGTATAAATCCAGTAATAATGCCGTATAATTCCAGTGGTACTGGCGTATAATTCCAGTGGTACGGGCGTATAAATCTAGTCCAGTGATACTGCCGTATATGTCCAGTGGTATTGACGTATAATTCCAGTGATACTGCTGTATAATTCCAGTGATACTGCTGTATAATTCCAGTTGTACTGGCGTATAATTCTGTCCAGTGAAACGGCCCTATAATTCCAGTGATACTGCCGTATAATTCCAGTGATCCTGCCATATAATTTCAGTGGTACTGGCATAAAAATCCAGTGATACTGCTGTATAATTCCAGTGGTCCTGGTGTATAATTCCAGCGGTACTGGAGTATAAATCTAGTTCAGTGATACGGCCGTATATGTCTAGTGGTACTGCCTTATAAATCCAGTGGTACTGCCGTATAATTCCAGTGATCCTGCCGTATAATTCCAGTGGTACTGTCGTATAAATCCAGTCCAGTGGTACTGCCGTATATGTCCAGTGGTACTGCCGTATAAGTCTAGTGGTACTACAGTATAATTCCAGTGGTACTAGCGTATAACTCCAGTGATCCTGCCGTATAATTCCAGTGATCCTGCCGTATAATTCCAGTGGTACTGACGTATAAATCCAGTGGTACTGGCGTATAATTCCAGTGATCCTGCCGTATAATTCCAGTGGTACTGATGTATAAATCCAGTGATACTGCTGTATAATTCCAGTGGTACTGGCGTATAAATCTAGTCCAGTGATTCTGCCGTATATGTCCAGTGGTACTGCCGTATAAATCCAGTGGTACTGCCATATAATTCCAGTGATACTGCCGTATAATTCCAGTGGTACTGCCGTATAATTCCAGTGGTACTGCCATATAAGTCCAGTCCAGTGGTGCTGCCATATAAATTCAATGGTGCTGTCCTGTGCTGTATATCATTTACTCCAAATAAAGGGATTATTAATATTTAATCCAAATCATTTTCACAGGGTTTGCCCTGTGTGGCGTAGAGGTACGCTCTCCTGTACCGCATATTGTTATATAACTCCAGAAAAATAATGGAGAACAATAATTTGGAGGATAAAATAGGGAAAGATCAAGAAGAACCACTTCCTCCTAGTGCTGAAGCTGCTGCCACTAGTCATGACATATACGATGAAATGCCATAAACGTTGCCTGCCAAGGCCGATGCCCAATGTCATAGTAGGGGGCATGTCAAATCGAAAAAGCAAAAGTTCAGTAAAATGACCCCAAAAAATAAATTTAAATAGTCTGAGGAGAAATGTAAACTTGCCAATATGCCATTACGACACGGAGTGGCAAGGAATGGCTAAGGCCCTGGCCTATGTTCATGACTAGTAGTTCAGCTTCACATGACGATGGAAGCCCTCATTCTCCCGCTAGAAAAATGAAAACAGTTAAGCTGGCAAAAGCACAGCAAAAAACTGTGCATTCTAAGATGGTATCACAAATCCCCAAGTCCAAGTGTGTCGGCGGTTGCGATGCCTGACCTTTCCAACACTGGACGGGAAGAGGTGGCTCCTTCCACCATTTGCACGCCCTCTGCAAGTGCTGGAGGGAGCACCCACAGTCCAGTTTCTGATATTCAAATTGAAGATGTCACTGTTAAAGTACACCAGGTTGGGGGGCGTGGCTTGGATCAACATGGAGTAGCTGCCTGCGGCTTAAGCTCTCGACCATCATCCTGCTTTCTGATCCGTTTACCCTGACCCGCGGCTCCTGTACCTTGCCTGGCTGATGTCTCGGGGTGTGCTGCCCCTGCTAACTCAGACCCGGCTCCTTGCACGGCGCTCTGTTGGCGGCTGCTTTGGTGTGCCGGCCCGGCTCCCTGACTCCATGCCCGCCATTGCTGCAGCCCCCAGGACAGCGCACGGTGGCGCTTCCGGCAGCGGCTCTACACTGATCCTCCGGCTGGCGGGACGTGACGGGGGGAACACACACGCAGAGGTGCACTCACAGAGGTGGTTGCCCGGGGCCTGCAGGAGGTGATCCGGATGGCTGGGAGCGGTGAGGAAAGCCCGTGAAACTGCCATCTTCTCCTGCTGCTGACGTCCTTCCCCCCTGTGGTGCTGTACAGCACAGTGGGCTGCGGTTGGGGCTGCCACTCTATACATCCCTCCTGGGCTTAATCCTGTGTCTCAGGCGCTGTGCTGTGGCTGCAGCTATTTTATTCATTGTTACGTGAAGGGAGTTCCTGGGATTATAATCTCCCCCACTCCATTGCGATACTTACATACCCGGCAGGCTATTATCCTTACACTAACACACCTGCCATCATAAATCTGAGTCTGTGTCCCACATTTCTGGGTTGCACTCCATTAACTACAGTGTGCTTAACTGTGTGTATGTGGGACTGCTCTGTTCTTTTATTGTTTATCCAGTTTGGCCCAATCTGACCTGTTTTGGCCCCTGTGTTGACCCTGTATTATTGGAGACTTTTTTGCTGTAATAAATTTAGGGTTTGACTCCGTGCTGCAATGGTGAAAGGGGGTCAAAGTGCGGCGAACGCTGCTGCGAAATTGGAGAAATTCGCCAGGTCTCAGCCGGCATCTCACTCGACACGACAGGGAGATACTAACCCATCCTCACCTGCGGCTGAGGTCGATGCTGCTGACCTCGCTGAGCAGGCGCATTAAACCCAGCAAATACTGCAGGCAATTTCTGCATCCGAACAGAGGGTCACTGATAAGATTGGGCAAGTGCAGGTGGATGTTTCTCTACTTAGACAGGATCTACAGAAAATCCGGGAAAGAGTGGGGGAAACTGAGCACCGGATATCAGCTTTGGAAGATACTGCTGCACCCCTACAAATGAAAGTGGATGACCCATCTAGTCAGATGGTTTCTATGCAAGCCAAAATGTCGGATATAGAGGGGAGGTTGCGGCGCAACAACGTTCGGTTTGTTGGATTCCCTGAGAGAGCAGAGGGTACTGCCCCGGAGGCATTTCTTGAAGATTGGCTTGTTAAACTATTTGGTAAGGAAGCATTTACTTCTCAATTTGTGATGGAGCGAGCACATAGACTTCCGCCTTGACTACCACCACCGGGGGCACCGGCTAGAACTTTATTGCACGCCTCCTGCATTTTAAAGACCGTGATGCCATACTTTGTCTGGCCCGGACGCAGAGCCCTATCCAATTTGATGGACATAATATATCTGTCTTCCCTGATTTTGCCCTGGAGGTGCAAAAGAGCCGGTCACAGTTTCTGCAAGTCAAGCGTCAACTGCAGGACCGCAACATACAGTATTCTATGCTGTTTCCAGCCAGGTTACGGGTGGTGTTTCATAACACTACTCATTTTTTTCCCTCTCCTCGAGATGCTAGTGACTGGCTGGAGTGGCAGCCTCGTCCTCCTCATTGATATGTTATTGTATTGTTACAGATGCTGGTTTATTTCTCCCCTTTTTTTTTCTTCCTGTCATACATGCCTGACGTACAGTATATTCCTGTTATTTCGATAATACCGCGGATATATATGCAACGATTTAAAGCGGCTATGCTTGGCAGCTTACTGCTACGTTTGTTTTAGTATTGAAGTTTGTCACCTGATATGTTTACTCAGGGTCAGGGTACTATTTCTCTCTGCACCTTGTGGAGAGTACTAGCTGAAGATAGTGTAGGGGCTTTTTCTGGTTAAGGCCCCTATCCCTTAGTTAAGCTAGTTTAGTGGGAGTTATGGGATCCAGGTATACCTTACGTTTATTAGGTCATACAGGGAGGGTGTGGGTGGGGTTAGTTTGTTTTTTTTCAAGCCATCATCTCTTGTTTATGTGCGTGTTCTGTTATGTGCAATTATTACTGATTGATACCCATTTACTGTTTATTCCTTGTTTGCTCAGCCTCGCTATGCTAGACTGCCATATTTTGATGTCTGTCTCTATGTTCTATCCTGTTACCCTTTTTTCTTCTGATTTCTATGCCTGTAGTTTCTGAGGGGCTCCATCTGCTCAGTTGGAATGTCCGGGGATTGAACGAAAAGATTAAAAGATTGCTAGTCCTGGCTCAGGTTAAACAATACCGGGCGGATATAATTTGCCTTTCTGAGATACATTTGTTTAGTAGCCGGGTGTTGGCGCTCAAGAAGCCCTGGGTTAGTCATATGTACCATTCCACTTTCTCTAGCAGCGCTAGAGGTGTCTCCGTGCTGGTCAGAAAATCTGTACAATTTCATCTGGACGCTTGTGAAACGGATCAATATGGAAGGTACATCTTTCTGCACGCCCATATTAATCGTAAATTGTTTAATATATTGGCTGTTTACGTTCCCCCGCCGTATAATAATGAGGTTCTTCGTTGCGCTGCCCGATTTCTTGTTCAGTCCCCCGCTACCCCTATAATATGTTTTGAGATTTAACAATGTTATGGATCATACCCTAGACAGATGGAGGGAGTCAGTTGTCTCTCCTCCCCTTCGATGTCGTCTACTCCATTTGCACGATTGGTGGGGGAGCTGGTGGATATTTGGAGAAGTCGTAATCCAGTGGCTAGTCAGTTTTCCTGTCACTCCGCTACTTATCATACTCTTTCTCGTATAGATTTGATTTTGATTTCTCCTGATTTATCCCCTGATGTACTAGCGGTGGATTACCTTCCTAGGGGTATATCGGACCACTCTCCTGTATCCCTTACAGTTAATATTGGTTGGGAGCGGGGTGCAAAAATGTGGAAACTTAATCCCTTTTGGCTAACTTTATTAGGGGAGGGCGCGGATCTGATTGCTGCCTGGGAGGGGTTCCAGGTAGACAATTTGCCGTATGCTGATTTGTCAATTAAACATGATGCTTTCAAGGCGTTCATGCGAGGCTCCTTTATAAAACGAATCTCTGAGGTTATATTATTTAGTAAGAAGGAGGAGGTTCGGTTGGAGGACTCGTGTCGGCGGTTGGAGTCCCGCTATGTTGCTACACATTTACGGTCTGATGAAATGCTATGGCGGGACGCGCAGGCGGAGTGGTCCGATTGCTTATTTGAAAAATCCAGGCGTGGACTCCTCTTTGCGGGACATGAACGATATTTTCAGGCCGAGGTAAATGGCAGTTATTTGGCTCGGTCTGAGATTACTAGTTATGTAATTCAGTGTGTGAGGGATTCTAATGATCGATTGTGTTATTCTGGCTCAGAGGTGACGGAGACTTTTCGTAGTTATTATTTTTCACTGTATGCCACCCGAGCCACTTACTCCAGTGATCAATTAAGTGAATATTTGGCTCGGTTGGATTTGCCCTGTTTGTCCCGGGAAGACTCCGAGGCCTTGGATGCTCTGTTTACGTTGGAGGTGGAGGCTGCGGTTCTGTCTCTTCCGGTGTCTAAGGCTCCTGGTTGTGATGGACTTCCTGGAGAGGTCTATAAAAAATATAGTAAAATTTTCTCCCCCTATCTTTTACAATTGTTTGACTCATTGTTTGAGGGTGGGACTCTCCCACGCTCTATGGCTGAGGCCAACATAATTGTTTTGTTAAAACCGGGGAAAGATCCCAAACTACCCGAGTCTTACCGTCCCATTTCCCTCCTAAACACTGATGTCAAGATTCTGGCAAAGATCTTGGCAACTAGATTGAATTTGGTTATCACAGCAATAGTTCACCCGGACCAGACAGGGTTTATGCCGGGCAAGTCCACAGCCCAGAATTTGCGTAGATTGTTTTGTCATCTGCAGAGGTGTGATTTGGTGGAGTCGGATGTGGTGGTCGTGTCTCTTGACGCGGCCAAAGCGTTCGATTCAGTGGAGTGGCCGTATCTGTGGAAGGTGCTTGAGAAATTTGCTTTTGGCCCTCGTTTTATTTAGTTTCTTAAGTTATTATACTCCCTGCCCGTGTGACATCCAATGGTTTCATTGGAGGGGGGCACTCGGCAGGGTTGCCCCCTATCCCCTGTGCTTTTTGCAATAGCAGTGGAGCTGTTGGCTGGCCTGCTCCTTACTAATAATAGGATTAGGGGTGTTAAGGTGGGGGATCATGTAGATGTAGTGGCTCTATACGCGGATGACATGCTCCTTTTCCTACAGGACTCCGAGGACTCCTTACAGGCTGTGCTGCAGGTGGTAGGGGATTTTGGAGTTTTTTCTGGTTTGTTAATTAATTGGAACAAGTCGTACATTTTTCCCATTTCTGGTCTCATCCCTGAAGATACACAGAGGGTGCACCCCCTACGGTGGACATTGAGGTTCAAGTATTTAGGTATCTGGATCACACCCATGGCGCAAAGTTATGTGACTCAAAACATTGACCCCATTTTGACAACTTTTAAGGAAAGGGCCCATAGCTGGAAAAAACTACCACTGTCTGTTTTGGGTCGGGTTAACCTATTTAAAATGGTAATGCCGCCGAAGTTCCTGTATGCCCTACACAATTCTCCAGTATATCTCCCGAAAAAGATTTTTGCAGTTATTGAGGGCATTCTGTCTTCATTTATTTGGAGTGACAAGCAAGCACGAATCTCTATTAAGAAGCTCTGTAGGTCGCAACTCTCAGGAGGTGCGAGTCTTCGTAATCTAAGAATGTACTATGTAGCAGCACAACTGTCCCAGTTGCGAGATTGGACTGGGGAATCCCTGGACCCGACTTTGTGGGGTTTTCTGGCTGAGCGGATGGAGTGTTCTCCTGTTTTCTCCCTTTCTCCTCTTTAATTTCTTCTCTCTGGTCATTCGACTTTTGATTTACCTCCTATGCTGCGTCAGGCCTTACTAATTTGGCGTTATACTCACACTTTATATGAATGGTCAGGGCAGGATGCCTGTACTCCGTTATGGTTTAATGATACATACTCTGAATTATATAAATTATCTTTAGACAATATATGGATTATTAAGGGTATTGTATCTCTGCATCAGCTGTACCATGACGATGTGCTCAAGTCTTTCCAACAACTGAAACTTGAATTTAATATACCTAACACTGCTTTCTGTATTTTCAGCTTTGTCACGCTGTGCAGGCTCAATTTCCTCATGGCCCCCCAGCAATCTTAGACTCACCAGTTAAAGTGTTGCTCACCTCTCTTAATCAAAGGGGAAAAATATCTGTCTTGTACGCTGCTCTAAATGATAAATTTAGTCCTGATCATTTGAATAGTCTTCGCATAAAGTGGGAGGCTGATTTGGGACCTTTGTCTCATGAACAGTGGCTCCAAATTTTAGGTTCCCTTAAATGTACTACACCCTGTATAATATATAGACAAGTTTTTTTTTAATGTTCTGCACAGAGTATATCGCACTCCTGTTACTATGCATAGGGCTGGTCTTAGGGATAACTCTTGCTGCCCCAGATGCCAGGCTGTTGATGCCGGATTCTGGCACCTATTATGGGACTGTCCGGTGATTTCTCTCTTTTGGAGTAAGGTGTGGCATGACATAACTATAACTGCTCCCTCCCTCCCTGATATAAACCATGGTATATGTTTGATCGGATTGGATCTTGAGGAAACACATTCTGTTATGTTGTATAAATATGTTCTATGCCTCACTACGCTGGCGAAAGTTCTTTGTCACGGCGCCGCGGTCTTCATACCTACCTCTCCGGGCGCGCTGGGTCTCCGTGCGGCCGTCCTCGCTGGCGGTCCCCGGCGTCCGGCGCTCCGTCTAGCAGGCCTCCACGTCCGACGTCCTCGGGAGCTGCGGGTGACGTCATCGGCCCATCCTCCAATCAGGCCCTGGCGGGAAGTTTAAATTCAGACGCCGGGCAGTGCTCCGGCGCCTGAGTATCATCGTTCAAACTGTACCTGTAATTCCAGTGCTCCGTGTCTCCAGCACATCCGTGCCTCCAAGCACCTCCGTGCCCCCAAGCACCTCCGTGCCTCCAAGCACTTCCGTGCCTCAAGCACATCCGTGCCTCCAAGCACTTCCGTGCCTCCAAGCACTTCCGTGCCTCCAGCACCTCCGTGCCTCCAAGCACCTCCGTGCCTCCAAGCACTTCCGTGCCTCCAAGCACCTCCGTGCCTCCAAGCATCTCCGTGCCTCCAAGCACCTCCGTGCCTCCAGCACATCCGTGCCTCCAAGCACCTCCGTGCCTCCAGCACATCTGTGCCTCCAAGCACCTCCGTGCCCCCAAGCACCTCCGTGCCTCCAAGCACCTCTGTGCCTCCAAGCACCTCCGTGCCTCCAATCACCTCCGTGCCTCCAGCACCTCCGTGCCTCCAAACACCTCCGTGCCTCCAAGCACCTCCGTGCCTCCAAGCACCTCCGTGCCTCCAGCACCTCCGTGCCTCCAAGCACCTCCGTGCCTTCAGCACCTTCGTACCTCCGTGCCTCAAAGCACCTCCGTGCCTCCAGCACCTTCGTGATTTACCAGCACCTGTCAAGTTCTCTCTTTCAGGAGACCTTCAGCGTCCGCACGTGCCTCCTGTCCGCCGATCAGATCCTGCATGAGGAAGACTTACATCCGGCCATCTCTGCTGCGGCCCAGTTGCGGTTCCACTTCCCGGTCATCGGAAGAAACCCCGAGTCCACAACCTCCTCAAACCAGGTCAGTGATAGTATACTCAGGCCCCATGGACCCGGGGAATCGGAACACGGACTCAAGTGCCATCCAGGACCTGGCTTCCCGTGTACAAAGTCAGGAAGCGGCACAAGGTCAGGTGATGCAGTACCTCCAGGAGTTGTCCGGACTCTGGATCAGATTCAGGCGTCTCTAGCCTCAGTAATTCCGGCACCAGTTCCGGTAGCTGCACCACTTGCCACCTCCAGCAATGTCCAACCATCGGCTGGTGCCACTCCGCGCCCTCAGCTGCCTACGCCATCCCGTTACAATGGGAATCCTAAGAATTGTCGTGGTTTCTTAAACCAATGCGAGGTACATTTCGAGCTACTAGCTCACAACTTTCCTACAGACCGGTCCAAGGTAGCATATATTATTTCTCTGCTGGAAGGATCTGCCTTGGACTGGGTGTCTCCATTATGGGAACGTTCTGATTCACTGGTTTCCAATTACTCCGAATTCATCACGTCTTTTCGACGAATTTTTGACGAGCCCGGCAGGATGACCTCGGCCTCTTCTGACTTACTCCGCATCCGTCAAGGCTCCCGATCCGTGGGTCAGTATGTGGCTCATTTCCAAACCATTGCCTCTGAACTTCGTTGGAATAATGAGGCTCTGAGAGCTGCTTTCTGGAACGGTCTTTCTGATCGCCTGAAGGACGAGTTGGTCACTCGAGAGCTTCCGGGTTCTTTAGAGGAATTGATCTCCCTCTGTGTCAAGGTAGATCTCCGGATGCAGGAACGTGGAGGAGAACGTAGTCGATCGGATCGTTCTAGGTTCCGGCTTCCTCCTGCAAGGCAAGCGGTGGGTCCAAGTCCAGACGAACCCATGCAGATTAACCGATCCCGATTGTCCCCGGAGGAGCGGCAACGTCGTCATGAGGGTTAGCTCTGCCTGTACTGCGGAGCTGCGGGTCACTTCATCAAGTCCTGCAAATCCCGTCCGGGAAACGAGAAGGCCTAGCTTGTTCCGGAGGAGTCAAGTTGGGGGTTACGACCAAATCTTCTCTCACTTCGGACTGTTTGCTTCCTGTAACGTTAATCACCAAGGCCACTTCCAAGTCTTTTGAAGCCCTGTTGGACTCTGGAGCTGCGGGGAATTTCGTTTCTTCCCTCTGTGTTCAAAGCCTGAATTTGGAAGTACGGTCCATCGAACGGCCTATTTCCTTGACAGCCATCAATGGTACTAGGATATCCAAGGGTATCATAACAGAACGCACGGTTCCAGTTAAAGTACAGGTCGGGGCTCTACATCAAGAATACTTGGAGTTCCTGGTGATCCCGGAAATGCATCACGATCTGGTTCTCGGAATACCTTGGCTCAAAAGTCACAATCCCCATATCGATTGGAAGACCGCACAGATTCGGTCTTGGGGTTCTTTTTGTCACGTTAACTGTCTCACCCCTGTTTGTCCGCTTCGTGTTTCTTCTAAGGCGGAGGAGGAACCTATTCCAGAGGCATACCAAGAATTTAGAGATGTGTTTTCGGAACAAGCAGCCGACCAGTTACCACCCCATAGAGCTTGGGACTGCCACATTGACCTTATCCCTGGAAAAATGCCGCCTCGGGGTCGCATTTATCCTCTGTCTCTCCCAGAGACACAGGCTATGTCTGACTATATCAAAACCAATCTTCACAAGGGATTCATCCGCCCCTCTACTTCCCCGGCTGGAGCGGGCTTTTTCTTCGTGAAAAAAAAGGACGGAGGGTTAAGACCATGTATCGACTACCGCGGCTTAAATGATATTACCATCAAAAATAAATACCCCTTGCCTCTAATCACAGAGTTATTTGATAGAGTTCGTGGTGCCCATGTTTTTTCCAAGCTCGATTTGAGGGGGGCCTATAACCTTATACGCATCAGAGAGGGAGATGAATGGAAGACCGCCTTCAATACCCGGGATGGGCATTATGAGTACCTGGTGATGCCGTTCGGTCTTAGCAATGCTCCTGCTGTCTTCCAGGGATTCGTCAACGAAATATTCCGAGACATGTTATACCTAAGTGTCGTGGTGTATTTGGATGACATCCTGATTTTTTCAAAAGACCTTGCTGAACACAGATTACAAGTCAAAGAGGTACTCCGCCGTCTACGTGAGAATCATCTCTATGCCAAGATGTCCAAGTGTACCTTCGAAGTAACATCAATACCGTTCCTCGGTTATATTATCTCGGGGAAGGAGCTTCGCATGGATCCGGAGAAACTCTCTGCCATTCGGGACTGGGCACAGCCACTCTCCTTGAAAGCAATACAAAGGTTCCTGGGTTTTGCTAACTATTATAGAAAGTTCATTAGAGGTTTCTCCACCATTGTTGCACCCATTACCGCCCTAACGAGAAAGGGTTCCAACCCGGGGTTGTGGTCTCCCGAAGCCATAGAGGCCTTTTCCCACTTGAAATCAGCTTTTATGTCCGCTCCAGTACTCCAACAACCAAATTTCGAGGAACCTTTCTTCCTAGAAGTCGACGCATCCTCGGTCGGAGTTGGGGCCGTTCTCTCTCAGTATGCCTCAGATAAGAAATTACATCCGTGCGGCTTTCACTCTCGTAAATTCTCTCCAGCTGAACGGAATTACACTATTGGAGACCAGGAACTCTTGGCGATTAAATCTGCCTTGGAAGAGTGGAGATATCTCTTAGAGGGGGCCAAACATGTGACTACCATTTACACTGATCACAAAAATTTGTTGTATATCAAAACCGCACAGTGTTTGAATCCTCGCCAAGCTAGATGGGCACTCTTCTTCACTCGATTTTCTTTCATTATCAAATACCGAGCCGGGACTTTCAATACCAAAGCGGATGCACTGTCCCGTTCACAAACTCCCACAGATGAGGAGGATTCCTTTGAACGGAGCTTAATTTTAAATCCAATTTCTGTCTCTGCTGCCTCGACTACTCCAGGTCCTCTTCCTGGAAGAATGTCCGTACCGGTCAAATTCCGGTCGAGGATACTTCAGTGGGCCCATATCTCCAAATTCTCCGGTCATCCCGGCGCCCAGAAGATGTACAAGTTTCTGCAAAGATCTTACTGGTGGGACTCCATGAGGAAAGATGTACAGGATTACGTTAATTCCTGTCCCCAGTGTACACAGCATAAATCTCCCCGTTTACCTCCTGCTGGGTTGCTTCGTCCTCGGTCCATTCCTATGAAACCCTGGACTCATATTTCCATGGACTTCATCACTGACTTGCCCCATTCCAAGGGTTGCAACACCGTTTGGGTTATCGTCGACCGTTTTTCGAAGATGGCACACTTCGTTCCTTTGACTGGTCTACCAACAGCCCCGAAACTAGCTCTACTGTTCATCCAAGAACATTTTCGGTTGCATGGGTTGCCACAGGAAATAGTCTCTGATCGTGGGGTACAGTTCACCGCAAGGTTTTGGAAAGCCCTCTGTTCGACTCTACAGATTAAACTTAAGTTTTCCTCCGCTTATCATCCCCAAACGAATGGACAAACGGAACGAGTCAATCAAGATCTAGAGACTTTCCTCCGTCTTTATCTCTCCCCTTCACAGGACAACTGGGTGGAGTTGTTACCTTGGGCAGAGTTTGCCCATAATCATTCGTTTCATTCTTCCACTGGTGAATCTCCATTTTTCATCAACTATGGGTTCCATCCAAGTGTTCCAGAATTACTAAGCCTTCCGATGGAAGAGGTTCCAGCCGTAACGTCCACTCTACTACACTTCAGACAAATTTGGAGTAAGGTTCATGCTAATCTTAAGAAGGTTTCAGTCCGGTACAAGTTCTTTGCGGATAAGAAACGGCAAGCCGCTCCACAATACAAGGTTGGCGACAATGTATGGCTGTCCACACGTAATCTCCGGTTGAAGGTGCCCACCATGAAGTTTGCTCCAAGATTCATCGGTCTTTACCCTGTGCTACAAGTCCTGAATCCTGTGGTCTGCAAGCTGGGTTTACCTTCACACCTACGTATACCGAACGCCTTCCATGTTTCTCTTCTTCGTCCTCTCGTCCTTAATCGCTTCCATTCAAAGACCTCTAGCCCCACCTCAGTGGAGACTGAAACAGGAACAGACTTCGAGATCAAAAATATTCTAGACTCGCGTTACCTTCACAAGAATCTGCAATATCTGGTGGAATGGAAAGGATATGGTCCTGAGGAGAGAAGTTGGATAAAGGCTTCTGAGGTCTCGGCTCCTCGACTAGTCCGGATCTTCCATGCTAGACATCCTACGAAGCCGGGAAAGTGTCCAGGGGCCACTCCTAGAGGAGGGGGTACTGTCACGGCGCCGCGGTCTTCATACCTACCTCTCCGGGCGCGCTGGGTCTCCGTGCGGTCGTCCTCGCTGGCGGGTCCCCGGCGTCCGGCGCTCCGTCTATCAGGCCTCCACGTCCGACGTCCTCGGGAGCTGCGGGTGACGTCATCGGCCCGTCCTCCAATCAGGCCCTGGCGGGAAGTTTAAATTCAGACGCCGGGCAGTGCTCCGGCGCCTGAGTATCATCGTTCAAACTGTACCTGTGATCTCCAGTGCTCCGTGTCTCCAGCACATCCGTGCCTCCAAGCACCTCTGTGCCCCCAAGCACCTCCGTGCCTCCAAGCACTTCCTTGCCTCAAGCACATCCGTGCCTCCAAGCACTTCCGTGCCTCCAAGCACTTCCGTGCCTCCAAGCACCTCCGTGCCTCCAAGCATCTCCGTGCCTCCAAGCACCTCCGTGCCTCCAGCACATCCGTGCCTCCAAGCACCTCCGTGCCCCCAAGCACCTCCGTGCCTCCAAGCACCTCCGTGCCTCCAATCACCTCCGTGCCTCCAGCACCTCCGTGCCTCCAGCACATCCGTGCCTCCAAGCACCTCCGTGCCCCCAAGCACCTCAGTGCCTCCAAGCACTTCCGTGCCTCCAGCACATCCGTGCCTCCAAGCACCTCCGTGCCTCCAAGCACCTCTGTGCCTCCAAGCACCTCCGTGCCTCCAAGCACCTCCGTGCCTTCAGCACCTTCGTACCTCCATGCCTCCAAGCACCTCCGTGCCTCCAGCACCTTCGTGATTTACCAGCACCTGTCAAGTTCTCTCTTTCAGGAGACCTTCAGCGTCCGCACGTGCCTCCTGTCCGCCGATCAGATCCTGCATGAGGAAGACTTACATCCGGCCATCTCTGCTGCGGCCCAGTTGCGGTTCCACTTCCCGGTCATCGGAAGAAACCCAGAGTCCACAACCTCCTCAAACCAGGTCAGTGATATTCTTATTGCAAGGGTTTGGTTCTCGTCTGATATACCTAAGGTGGAACAATGGAGGGCCTTGGTGAACAATGTGGTTAGGCATGAGAGACATATGTATAAAGTACGAGGTTCCGCCTCTCGATTTACGGAGAGGTGGGATCGGTGGTGTAGCTTACGGCTGAGCAGACCTCTATTAAGCACTTAAATTTCCCAATTTTTTGTTTTTAAGGTATATTTATTATTTACCCTGGATCTGTATGGCTAATGATTTGACACGCACACACACATTTCTCTGTACTCAATATGACTGTTTATTGATGGCGTCTGTTACAGTTAATGTTACTATTTGTGTTTTTTTATGTAATGTTTATTTCATTTGAAGCAAAATCAATAAAAAATACTTGATTCAAAAAAAAGTACACCAGGCTAAGGATATGGGTGTTGCTAGCGTTGAGGAGGAAGTTGATGAGGAGGATCCTTATGGTGATCTGGTTTGTTTAAATCAGGCAGGCACCGGGGGAGACACCTGGGCTAAAATAGGATTTTAATTACCTACCGGTAAATCCTTTTCTTGTAGTCCATAAGGGATATTGGTCACCCGCCTCTATGCGGTGACTTTCTGCAGGTTCTCTGTTGCGTATTCCTGTTCATCTGTTGCTGTTAATGTTGTCAAACTTTGCTGGCTAAGTTATGTATTGGTGTGCTGGTGTTCAAATCTCACCACACCTGTTGTTGTTATGTTCCTTCTGTCAAGTATGTCATTCTCCTTCGGGCACTGTTATACCTATAACTGAGCTGTAGGAGGAGGCATAGAGGGAAGGAGTCAGCACACCCAGCGGAAGAAATTTAAAGTGCACTGACTGCTTTTGACCCATCTATACCCATCGTACTAATTCTGTCCCCAATATCCCTTATGGACTACAAGAAAAGGATTTACCGGTAGGTAATTAAAATCCTATTTCTCTAGCATCCATAAGGGATATTGGGGGCAGAATTAGTACAATTGAGATGTCCCAAAGCTTCCAGAATGGGCGGCTACGTGCGGAGACAACTGCAGCACCGCCTGCCCAAACTGAGTATCCTCTTTGGCCAGGGTATCAAACTTGTAGAACTTCACAAAGGTGTTCGTTTCCGACCAGGTAACAGCTCAGCATAGTTGCAGGGCCGAGACTCCACGGGCAGCCGCCCAGGAAGAACCCACCAATCTAGTAAAGTGGGCCTTCAGAGACTGGAACCGGTAAGGCTGCCAACGCACAGGCTTGTTGGATAGTAAGCCTAATCCAACGAGCAATGGACTGCTTTGAAGCAGGGCAACCCTTTTTACGTGCATCATACAGCACGAACAAGGAATCCGTCTTTCTGATCTGAGCCGTCCTCTTGACATAGATTTTCAAGGCTCGCACAACATCCAATACCTCCGAAAAAGCAGAAGTGTCAGAACCAGACGGAATCACAATAGGTTGCGTCAAGTGAAATGTGGAGACCACCTTTGGCAGGAACTGCCGTCTAGTCCTGAGCTCCGCTGTTCTCATAAAAGACCAAATACAGACTTTTGCATCACAAGGCCCCCATTTCTGAGACACGCCCAGCAGAAGCCAGGGCCAGTAACATCACCGGTTTCCACGTGAGGTGCTTATCTTCTACCGTCGTCAGATGTTCAAACCAGGAGGACTGTAGAAAGCGTAACACTACATCCAGATCCCAAGGTACCGTAGGCGGCATGAAAGGAGGTTGTATGTGAAGCATCCCTTGCAAGAAGGTCTGAACTTCCGGCAAGAGAACCAACTTCTTCTGAAAGATGATGGAAAGAGCTGAAATCTGGACCTTATTGGATCCCAGACGCAAGCCTTTATCCACTCCAGCCTGCAGAAAACAGAGGAACCTTCCCAAGTGGAAATCTGCAGGGGGATATTTGTGTTCCTCACACCACGAGACATATCTCCGCCAGATATGATGATAGTGTTTTGACGTCATAGGTTTTCTGGCTTGCACCATAGTGGCAATTACCTTTTTGGAAAGCCCTTTGTGATCTAGGATGTTCTGCTCAACTTCCATGCCATCAAATGAAGCCGCCACAAGTCCGGGTAGACGAACGGTCCTTGTTGAAGGAGATCGCTTCTTAGTGGTAGAGGCCAAGGGTCCTCTACGGACAAGTCCAGGAGAGCCATGTACCATGCTCTTTAGGGCCAATACGGGGCAATCAAAATTGCTTCCTCTCTTTGATGTCTGATCCGCTTGAGCACCCTTGGGATCAGAGGAATTGAAGGAAACAGGTAGACCAGCTGGTAAGGCTAAGGCGAAGTCAGCGCATCCACTGCGCTCGCCTGAGGGTTCCTGGTTCATGAGCAATAGCAGCAAAACTTCTTTTTGAGACGAGAGGCCATCAAGTCGATCTGTGGGCAACCCCACCTGTCGATGATAAGTTGGAACACCTGAGGGTGTAGTCCCCACTCCCCCGGGTGGAGTTCGTGGCGACTCGGGAAGTGCGCCTCCCAGTTGTCAACTCCCGGAATGTAGATTGCGGACAGCGCTCTTGCATGTCTTTCTGCCCAGAGGAATATTATTGACTTCTTGCATGCAGGCCCTGCTTTTTGTCCCTCCTTGATTGATGTACGCCACAGCGGTGGCGTTATCCGACTACACCTGGATCACCTGATCTCGTAGTAGATGAGACGCCTGAAGCAGAGCATTGTGGATGGCCCAAAGTTCCAGAATGTTGATTGGATGTAGGGCCTCTTGGGCAGACCACCTACCCTGAAACTGCGCCCCTTGGGTGACAGCTCCCCAACCTCTGAGACTTGCATCCGTCATGAAGAGGACCCAATCCTGAATCCCGAAGCTTCGGCCTTCCAGGAGGTTGGAAGACTGTAACCACCACAGGACTGAAATCCTAGCCTGTGGTGTGACAGCTGAATCATCCAGTGCATCTGATGAGATGAGAACAGGGCCACTTGTTCAGGATGTCCAATTGGAAGGGTCTGGCATGGAACCTTCCATACTGTATCACCTTGTAGGGGATTACCATCTTTCCCAATAATTTTATGCAAAGATGAATAGAGAATCGAGCAGGTCTGAGTACCATGCGAACCATTTCCTGGAGTGTTCTCGCTTTTTCCACTGGGAGGAACACTCTCTGTGCTACAGTATCCAGTACCATTCCCAGAAACAGGAGTCTCTGAGACGGTTCCAGGTGGGACTTCTGCAGATTGAGAATCCACCCGTGGTGAGACAGAAGTTGGATAGTGCGATCTATATGGAGTAATAGAAGCTCCTTGGAGCTCACTTTTATCAGGAGATCATCCAGGTATGGAATTACATTGACCCCCTGGAACCTGAGCTGAAACATCATTTCTGCCATCACCTTTGTGAACACCCTCGGAGTTGTAGACAGGCCGAAGGGTAATTCCTGAAACTGGTAGTGATCGTTCAGTAGGGCAATCCTCAGATAGGCCTGATGAGGATGACAAATTGGGATATGTAGGTAAGCGTCCTTGATATCCAGGGACACTAGGAATTTCTGTTGTTCCAGGCCATCGATCACCGCTCTCAAAGATTCCATCTGGAATTTGAAAACCTTCAGGTAAGGATTCAAGAACTTCAGATTCAGAATGGGTCTCACAGACCCGTCTGGTTTTGGTACGACAAACAGACTGGAGTAGTAACACTGTCCTTGTTGTAGTAGGGGTAATGAAACTATGACCTGGGACTGGACCAACTTGTGTATGGCCAGTAGTAGCGTACCATGCATACTTTACAAAGCTGGTAAGCCTGATTTGAAAAACCGTTGGGGAGGAGTACTGTCGAACTTCAGCTTGTAACCCTGAGAGATAAGGTCTCTTACCCAAGCATCTTGGCAGGAACCGTCCCAGAGTGGCTGTAGTGACGTAACCAAGCTCCCACCATGAGATCTCCTCGGGGTGGGTGGGCACCGTCATGCTGAAGTCTTTGCGGCAGCAGAACTGGTGTTCTGGTCCTGAGATCCAGCAATGGCTGGTTTCTTAGGTTTTCCTCTGGAGCCTCTAGCTGCATTGGAGACCCATCTGGCCCTAGATCAAAATCTGGAGGACCAAAAGGACTGAGTAGACAGTCCCGGATAGGTACGTCTAGCAGGTGGAGCCCCCGAAGGGAGAAACGTGGATTTTCCAGCAGTAGCTTTGGAAATCCATGTGTCCAATTCACCTCCAAAGAGCCATTCACCTGTGAAGGGAAGAGATTTCACATTACGTTTGGACTCAGCATCAGCAATCCACTAACGTAACCATATGGCTCTTCGTGCAGACATAGCCATGGCCGTGGTCCTAGCATTAATATTGTCAATCTCTTCAAGGGAGTCACAGAGGACTCTTGCCATGTCCTGAATGTGAGTCAGGAGAGTAACAGTATGAACTAAGATCATATCACCCGAGAGACATCCCTTAATTAGATTAGCCCAGGAATGAATGGCATGTGTCATCCAGCAACCTGCAATGACCGGCCTTTGAGCAACACCTGCAGCAATGTAAATAGATTTTAGAGTGGTCTCAATTTTGCTATCTGCTGGGTTCTTTACTGTAAAGGAGCCCGGAGCAGGGAGTACCGCCTTTTTAGAAAGGCGAGAGACTGAGACGTCTACTGCAGGAGATTCTTCCCAGAATTTTCTGCCATCAGGGGCAAAGAGGAATGTATGTAAAAACCATTTGGACACCTGAAACTTTTTATCAGGATTCTTCCAGGCTGTTTTAAATAAATCATCTAATTCCTTGGAATCAGAAAAAGTGACTGCCATTTTATCTTGTGGAAGGAACAATGCTGAGTAGTAGCATCCTCCAGGGGGAGCTTTAACACATACCTAATAGCCAATATGAGGGGCTCAATACCCTGGGTGGGGGTGGGATCCCCACTTATGGGGTCCCCATCATCCTGTATATAATCATCAGTATCTGAGAGTAGTGCAGGTAAAGCACGTATATGTGCACCCTTAATGAACAGGGGGGGGATGTTTAGCAGTGAGACCTGCCACTGCTTGTTGCAGTTCCTGAGTCTTATTGGCATTTGCAGTGAGCTGAGAGGACATATCAGACATCATAGTTTTGATAGCCCCCAACCAGGAGGGCATTGGACTCTCCTCCACATTGTTATCAGCATTCAGAGCTGGCTGACTACACTGCTCGCATGATATGGAGTCAGATGAACTAGGAGAGAATCTAGCATTACATACACTGCATGACTTCTGTTTTACCATTGTAAATCAGAAAAAACAGGTACAATACACATACAACACAGCCTGATATTGATATATTGCAAGTCTGCCCTAGTGCATGTGAGAGGAGACACAGAAGAGAGGAACCTAACACACCCAGCGCTGCACAGCGCCAGTGAGGCTGTCAGTGTTTTTATGTAAACACAGTGAGACTGTAATTTGTAATCCCTCAGAGGGATTGTTATTGTGCAGTAATATAGCGTCTCTCCCCCTCTCTACCCGGTACCAGCGATCCAGGGACTGTTTGGAGGAGCTGTGGAGGCTGCTGCTGCTATGCAGAGGAAGGCGCCATAATGCCGCTGAGCCCGCTCTCGTGTAGCTTCTGCCCCCGACATGGTGCCGGAGCTGCCTCTGTATATTTATAATGGCATTGTTTCCCAAGTCGTAAAACCTTACATAAATGCTTGGTTTACCCTAAAGTAGCCAGTCTCACACAGGGACTATAGTGGGTCCCCCCCCAGTAAATTTTGGGATCCCCCTAGCAGGGCCCCCAGTTGGTACTCACCACCAATGATCACCTTCAGGCAACGTTAGGCGTGTACGGCATGCTGCGACTGCGACAGCTAAGGCCTCATGCCCCGCTGAACAAGTAGCCCCTCCGGACGGTGGTCCTGCAGCGGGGAAGCGGCTCTGCACCTCAAGAGGACAGTGGCCATCCCTCCTCTAACTCCCACGGCGTAGGTATGCTGTTGCCCAAACAGCATACCGAAATAAGTAAAACCTTAAAAGAAATTGAAGATAAACTGGAGCTAGCAGAGTGTGCATCCTCTCCTGAGGGCACTTTTTTCTAAACTGAGCTGTAGGAGGAGGCATAGAGGGGAGGAGCCAGCACGCCCAGTGGAAGAAATTTAAAGTACACTGGCTCAATTGGACCCGTCTATACCCATCGTACTAATTCTGTCCCCAATTTCCCTTATGGATGCTAGAGAAATACCAAAAAAGCCACCTCTTCGGTGTGGAATTATTTCTCCACAAATCAGGACAACAGGTGTCAAGCCATGTGTTGCCTCTGTCAATCTGTAATAAGTAGGGGTAAGGACATTAACCATCTAGGAACATCCTCCCTTATACGTCACCTGCTGCGCATTCATCAGAAGTCAGTGTCAAGTTGTGAAACTTTGGGTAAGAGTGTAAGCAGTCCACTGACACCTAAATCCCTTCTTCCTCTTGTACCCAAACTCCTGCAAGCCACACCACCAACTCCCTCAACGTCAACTTCCTCCTCAGTCAGGAACGCCAGTAGTCCGGCAGGCCATGACTGAGGAGTCCTCTCCTAACCGGGATTCCACCGAAGGATCCTTGAGTGGTACGCCTACTACTGCTGCTGTTGCTGCCGCTGCTGTTGTTGCCGCTGGGAGTCGATCGTCATCCCAGAGGGGAAGTCGGAAGACCACTTGTACTACTTCAACTAAGCAATTGACTGTCCAACAGTCCTTTGTGAGGAAGATGAAATATGACAGCAGTCATCCTGTTGCAAAACGGATAACTGAGACGTCAGAAAAAGTGTCCTCAGTATCCTAAAAAATGCAGTTGTACCCACTGTCCACTTAACCACGGACATGTGGACAAGTGGAGCAGGGCAGACTCAGGACTATATGACTGTGACAGCCCACTGAGTAGATGTATTGCCACCCGCAGCAACAACAGCAGCGGCACCAGTAGCAGCATCTCACAAACGCCAACTCGTTCCTAGGCAGGCTATGCAATGTATCACCGCTTTCTGTAAGAGGCACACCACTGACAACCTCTTACGGAAACTGAGGGACATCATTGCACAATGGCTTACCCCAATTAGACTCTCCTGGGGATTTGTGATATCGGACACCACCACCAATATTGTGCGTGCATTACATTTGGGCAAATTCCAGCACGTCCCATGTTTTGCACATACAATTGATTTGGTGGTGCAGAATTTTTTTAAAAATGACAGGGGGTGCAGAAGATGCTGTCGGTGGCCCGAAAAATTGTGGGCCACTTTCGAATTCAGCCACCGCGTGCCGAAGACTGGAGCGCCAGCAAACACTCCTGAACGTGCCCTGCCATCACCTGAAGCAAGAGGTATTAACGAGGTGGAATTCAACACTCTATATGTTTCAGAGGATGGAGGAGCAGCAAAAGGCCATTCAAGCCTATACATCCACCTACGATATAGGCAAAGGAGGTGGAATGCACTTGACTCAAGCGCAGTGGAGAATGATTTCAATCTTGTGCAAGGTTCTCCAACCCTTCGAACTTGCTACACGTGAAGTCAGTTCAGACACTGCCAGCTTGAGTCAGGCCATTCCCCTCATCAGGCTTTTGCAGAAGCAGCTGAATAAATTGAAGGAGGAGCCAAGACGGAGCGATTCCGCAAAGTATGTGGGATTTGTGGATGGAGCCCTTCTTTTGCTTTGCCAGGATTCTAGGGTGGTCAATCTGTTTAAATCAGAGCACTACATTTTGGCCACCGTGCTCGATCCTAGGTTTAAAGCCTACGTTGTATCTCTCTTTCCGGCAGACACAAGTCTGCAGAGGTTCAAAGACCTGCTGGTGAGAAAATTGTCAACTCAAGCGGAACGTGACCCGCCAACAGCTTCTCCTTCACTTTCTCCCGCAACTGGGGCTGCAAAGAAAAGGATAAGACTTCCTAGCCCACCAGCTGGCAGTGATGCAGGGCAGTCAGAAGCGAGTGCTGACATCTGGTCCAGACTGAAGGACCTGCCGATTACTGACATGTCTACTGTCACTGCATATGATTTTGTCACCATTGAAAGAATGGTGGAGGATTATATGAGTGACAGCATCAAGTGTCAGACAGTCCGTACGTATACTGGCAGGAAAAAGAGGCAATTTGGATGCCCTTGCACAAACTGGCTTTATTTTACCTAAGTTGCCCCCCATCCAGTGTGTACTCTGAAAGAGGGTTTAGTGCAGTCAGTAACCTTGTCAGCGATCGGCGTAGGAGGTTACTTCCACAAAATGTGGAGAAGATTATGTTCATCAAAATGAATTATAAATTCCTCCGGGAAGACCTTGACCAGCATTTGCCTACAGAAAGTACACAGGGACCTGTGACGGTGGATTCCAGTGGGAACGAATTAATACTCTGTGAGGAGGATGTACACACCGAAAGGGGTGAGGAATCGGAGGATGAGGTTGACATCTTGCCTCTGTAGGGCCAGTTTGTGCAAGGAGAGATTGATTGCTTCTTTTTTGGTGGGGTCCCAAACAAACCAGTCATTTCAGCCAGTCGTGTGGCAGACCCTGTCGCCGAAATGATTGGTTTGTTAAAGTGTGCATGTCCTGTTTATACAACATAAGGGTGGGTGGGAGGGCCCAAGGACAATTCCATCTTGCACCTCTTTTTCTTATTTGCATCATGTGCTGTTTGGGGACTAGTTTTTTAAAGTGCCATCCTGTCTGACACTGCCGTACAACTCCGGGGGTTCTGCCGTATAAGTCCAGGGGTACTGCCGTGTAAGTCCAGTCCAGTGGTGGTGTCTTGTGCTGCATCAGTCCAGTGGTGGTGCCTTGTGCTGCCATAAGTCCAGTGGTGGTGTCCTGTGATGTATATTATTTACTCCAAATAAAAGGGTTATATACATAACTTATATTATTATCCAAATCATTTTTACAGGGTTTGCCCTGTGTGGTGTAGGGGTACGTTCGCCTGTGCTGCATATTATTATAATAGCTCCAAATAAAAGGGTTATTATCCAAATTAATTTTACAGGCTTTGCCGTGTGTATGTGGTTTAGGGGAACGCTCTCCTGTGCCACCAATATTGTGCGTGTATTACATCTGGGAAAATTCCAGCACGTCCCATGTTGTTTGTGCCGCACACTTGTGTCGCTTAGCTTAGTCATACAGCTACCTCATTGCACCTCTTTTTCTACTTTGCATGATGTGTTATCAAAATGAATTATAAATTCCTCCGGGAAGACCTTGACCAGCATTTGCCTACAGAAAGTACACAGGGACCTGTGACGGTGGATTCCAGTGGGAACGAATTAATACTCTGTGAGGAGGATGTACACACCGAAAGGGGTGAGGAATCGGAGGATGAGGTTGACATCTTGCCTCTGTAGGGCCAGTTTGTGCAAGGAGAGATTGATTGCTTCTTTTTTGGTGGGGTCCCAAACAAACCAGTCATTTCAGCCAGTCGTGTGGCAGACCCTGTCGCCGAAATGATTGGTTTGTTAAAGTGTGCATGTCCTGTTTATACAACATAAGGGTGGGTGGGAGGGCCCAAGGACAATTCCATCTTGCACCTCTTTTTCTTATTTGCATCATGTGCTGTTTGGGGACTAGTTTTTTAAAGTGCCATCCTGTCTGACACTGCCGTACAACTCCGGGGGTTCTGCCGTATAAGTCCAGGGGTACTGCCGTGTAAGTCCAGTCCAGTGGTGGTGTCTTGTGCTGCATCAGTCCAGTGGTGGTGCCTTGTGCTGCCATAAGTCCAGTGGTGGTGTCCTGTGATGTATATTATTTACTCCAAATAAAAGGGTTATATACATAACTTATATTATTATCCAAATCATTTTTACAGGGTTTGCCCTGTGTGGTGTAGGGGTACGTTCGCCTGTGCTGCATATTATTATAATAGCTCCAAATAAAAGGGTTATTATCCAAATTAATTTTACAGGCTTTGCCGTGTGTATGTGGTTTAGGGGAACGCTCTCCTGTGCCACCAATATTGTGCGTGTATTACATCTGGGAAAATTCCAGCACGTCCCATGTTGTTTGTGCCGCACACTTGTGTCGCTTAGCTTAGTCATACAGCTACCTCATTGCACCTCTTTTTCTACTTTGCATGATGTGCTGTTTGGGGCCTAGATTTTTTAGGTGCCATCCTGTCTGCAAGTGCAGTGCCACTCCTAGATGGGCCAGGTGTTAGTGCCACACACTTGTGTCGCTTAGCTTAGTCACACAGCTACCTCATTGCACTTCTTTTTCTTCTTTGCATCATGTGCTGTTTGGGGCCTATTTTTTAAATCTGCCAACCTGTCTGCCACTGCAGTGCCACACCTAGGATGGGCCAGGTGTTTGTGCCGCACACTTGTCTCGCTTAGCTTAGTCATCCAACTACCTTGGTGCAACTTATTGGCCTAAAAACAATATTGTGAGGTTTCAGAATAGACTGGAAATGAGTGGAAATGAATGTTATTGAGGTTAATAATACCATAGGAGCAAAATTAGCCCCAAATTCTGTGATTTTAGCTGTTTTTATGTTTTTTTTTAAAAATCATCCAGATCCAAAACCAAAACCCAAAAGGTTGGTTTTGGCTAAACCAATCCAGATCCAAAACACGAGGATGGAACCAGAACCAAAACACGAAAAGTGCCCGCCGCACATCTCTATCTTTAACTGCAATAAATTGAAAAGAAAAGTGGATTCAGCAGTACAGAATTTGTCTCCTGAAAAGAACTGGTCACCTGATCCTTATGCTGCTTCAGGTTATACACAGCTGTGTACTTGCAGTCAGCCCTATTTGACACTTCCACTGGTGCGTTTACTCTATATCAGGGTTGGGGAACCTTTGGCTCTCCAGCTGTTGTTGAACTACACATACCAGCATGCCTTGCTACAGTTTTGCTATTTGGCCATGCTAAAACTGTTACAGGGCATAATGGGATGTGTAGTTCAATAGCAGCTGGAGGGTTGAAGGTTCCCCATCCCTGCTCTATATAAAGGTGTAGGTGCTAGCAGAGGGTGCGTTATGTGGCCCCCGTCTCTGTAAGTAAATTACTTGCAGATAGAGGGGAATAGAGGGGGTAAATATACTCAAGGAGGTGACTTGGAACACTGCAGTTGGGTGATATACCCCTAATTTAGTGGAGAAGCTGCTGTATGGTAGATTATGGCCAGAGATAGTTATGAGGGACTGTTATTTATTTATTGGCAGTTTCTTATAAAGCACAGGATATTCTGATGCGCTTTACAATTAGAACAACAGTAACAGAACAAAACTGGGCAAAAACAGACAGACATAGAGGTAGGAAGGCCCTGCTCGCAAGTTTAGAATAGTGACCAGCATTCATTCAGATCTCTCTAAAATATCATCTTATATGGGATAGCAATTTATTACCTCTGAGAGGTAGGGAAGACATACAGCATATTAGCTAGGAAGGTATCCCTGACAGCAGTGATGGCCTGGTAGCTGTCTAGAACAGTGGTTCTCAACCTCGGTCCTCAAGTATCCCCAACAGTTCATGTTTTCCAGGTCTCCTCACAGGATTGCAAGTGAAATAATTTGCTCCACCTGTGGGTCTTTTATAATGTGTCAGTAAGTAAAGAATACACCTGTTCAACTACTATGTAACCTGGAAAACATGAACTGTTGGGGGTACTTGAGGATCGAGGTTGAGAACCACTGGTCCAGAAGATGTGGGGTTGCTTACCTCCTGACTGACTTTTGGAGCTACTCACTTGTCCATCTGCAGAGCCTTTACGCATGACATACATGGAGACACTACTAAATGTAATTTGATAGCACTAAAAAGGGATCTGTGGATCAGCAACAAATAGGTAATCTTAAGGTGCTGAAGAACTGCTCTGAGGCACTCTGATGTGACTTGTTGGCGGTGTCAGTCTATAGCGTTGCTATGCTGGCCCAGTATGGTGGCCCAGTATCAGCAGCAAGCTCTCTCCATACTGACTTGAGGTAGCAATTCTCTCACAGGACCTCCTGAGCTATTTTCCCTGTGCCAGTGATGTTCACAGGGGTGTGAAGAACTTTCCACAGTAGGAGACTGTGGAAAGTGTTTCACTCGGCTGTCCAAACAGCCCAACGGATGGCGGCAGCTAGCGATGATGCGGGAGCACGCATCAGCACTCACCGCTAGCCCATACACACAGGACAAGTTTGAGCTCAAAGTAACTCAAAATTCCAAAAGTGAGCTACTTTGAGCTCAAAATCGACCAGTGTGTATGGGCCTCTACAGTCACACACAGCTGCCCTGACAGACGCAATCAGTGGCAGCAGTGGCGTAAATTCGTCACAGTTGCCCGGAGGCAAGATAAATATTGGTGCCCCCCCATTTCCTATATTAAGATAAATATATGTATGTATGTGTGCGTGTATATATATATATATATATATATATATATATATATAGTGTGTGTGTGTGTGTGTGTGTGTGTGTGTGTGTGTGTGTATATGGAGTGTTCTGAAAAAAAAATGTATATACTGTATTTATATATTTAATTGTCTTTAATTTTAAATCACACATTTCTTAGCAGTCATACCCAGGATTAGAAGCCATGACCTGTTACACTAACAGCAGACACTTTACTGATGGAGTTATTTGCTCCTGTACAGGAAGCATGAGAATTCTAACTAAATGAAGATACGTGTAATTGTCAGAGAAGTATCTTCATATAGTTAAAATTCTCATATTTCCTATACAGGAGCAAACAGTTTCATCAGTAAGGTGTCTGCTTCCAGTGTAATAGGTCGTGGTTTCTAATCCTGGGTATGATACTTGTAAAATGTGTATCTACAGTATAATAAAGAGGGTGTGATTTGTAAGGTGCAGGGACCAGTGAGGAAGTCGGCCACTGAAAAGACAGCGGCAGCTATCAATTAACTTAATTCAATGGTGTCACAGAATGGGAGGAGATGTGGCCCCCTTAAGGGCAGGAGCCCGGCGGCAGATGACTCCATTGCCTCCCAGAGTTCTGCCTCTGAGTGGCAGTGCAACTCCTTCCACTGTCTCACCAGACTCTGCTCTGCCTCCAGATTTTCCTTCACCACAGAGCAGGCTCAGTCCTGGTTCTCAGCTCCCTCCCACAGGTTCTGCCTCTGACAGAGAGCACTTCAGTCCTGCATTTCAACTGCTGCTGCTGAGTATCGGAGCTCCATTTCTATATACATCTGTGCTGAGGCCCCAGATCTCTCCCTCTCTGGCTCTGATAAATGATGCCTTATTTTGTGGATATCACATAGGCAGTCATATAATTTATGTTTCAATCTTGTTTATTAGAGACTTTCTTATGTACATAGACAGTGCTCGAAGTGGGGGAGTAGGGGGGAGTGATCACACTGATCTCGCCTCCGTCTGGATTTGCCCATTGCTGTGGGGCACGATAGCCCCCCCCCCAAAAAAAAAAATTGCATTCAGTGACACTGAAAAGACTGTTTTTTTAATATTAATTTGAATAAGAGGGTGCTGTCCACATCTCCTGTGATTAGGTCACACCCTGTAAACGCACCTGGGCCTGCCACAGCTCTCTATACCCTGGCATGCCACCATCCATCAGTGTGGACGGTTGGTATGACTGATCCCCCAACAGGGTGGTATCAGCAACACCATAAAACTTGAAGAAGACTAGACCCAAGCAGAAACTACTCCACCTGGTTACACGCCACAAAGAACCAAGCATAGAAAAATTAGAAACAATGGGGGAGCAGAGAGAAAAGAGGCTAATGTAATCTCAGAAATGTACCCGTATAAAAACTCATCCCTTATCCCCCTCCCTCCCACAAGTGAGCAATCATCATCTCTCTCTCTCTCTCCTCAAACCATCCCCTTCCCAAGTATATATTCTGAAATGTGTGCATTTTCTGGTCCTTTCTGCGTTACACAACACAGACAAACGGTCATTTTGAGTTTAGAACTGCATTCAATTTACATATAAATGCACACTTCAATAAATAGACCCCAAAGTCGCATTATATTTATCTGTCTTTTCTTCCCCTTTGTTCCCTTTCATCTTTTCCTTAGAAAAAAATTACTTTTAAAAATGTAATTGAGGAAATTCTGTATTAACCTGTTGTAGGCAGCAGACTAATATGCAATCCAATACATTACTGCTCTTTCAGGAAAGGGAACTGTGTTCTAGACAGCAACAGGCTGGTTATTTATCAGTTCTGGCAAATCTCCTAGGGGCTGGTTCACCGATGGCTGAGCCTGGTACATAAACATTTATTTGCTGTATAGCTGTAGTGTACTTTGGTCAAACATGGCAACCACTTGTGACCTTGCGACCCCATCATTACATAGGTTAGGCTAGCTGCTAGTAGTTGGCCACTCTTACAGTGAACAGCTTGACCTACACAATCATGAGGCCACAGAGGTCATTCATTTGGTCTCCCATTGCCATTACAGGTGATACATTGCTGCAGGCCAGTTGTTTGACTTGACAGTGCTATGTGATGACATGTACGAGCTGTCACGGGACACACAGTACACCAACATTTTTTACCCAACAACAGATTCAAGAGTTACCTGCAACAGTTATTTTCATTTCCTACCACATATGAGGTGTTGGGCACCACATACTGTATGGCTGACAGTGAGTGGTCTCTGATATGGTTGGTCCTAAAGTGTCATCGTCAGAACATTTCTACCTGAGGCAGTGCTCCTGCCTAATACATACAGTGCAGGCAGGGCCAGGTTATCTGCTAGGTGGCTCACACAGATGCCTAGACCTCGGTTGGGACTGGGGGATTCCTTTGCCGATGCAAGTATTAGGGGACCTCAGCCCACATGCATAAACACTCCTGATCACCAGCAGCAGAGCAGGACACATAGGAGAGGAGAACTTGTTGATTGCAATACGTGTAATAAAAAGTGGACTAGAGCACAGGATCATTGAAAAATAGTGTGTTCCATGTCTCACCATAGATATGATGAATGGAGTTCATGGGTGTATAATAATGGGTGCAGGGTAAGCAGCGCCCACAATACACACCCTGCCTTCATTCAAAATACTTTCCTCTCCATGAACACTGCAGGTATCACCTGGAACATAGAGTTTTAAATTCGAGATACTCCCGCACCAGAATATTTAATAATGGGTGATCTATAGGGAATATTTATTACGTGATATTTTATGTAAACAAAGAAAATGTTTTAACATGAAGCACGTATAGATGCTTGCTGATTCAATGTACATGTGAGGACTTTGAAAAGAGAGAAAGGAATCCACTTCATAACAGCAGCACTTTTTCCCTTCCACAAGAATTTTTTTCAAATATTTTTATTTTTAATTACAACATAAATAAATAAATACTTTATTGATAAACCTTATAAAATCTAGAAGAAAGTTCAATACCCATATTTGATATGTGTTTCTTTAATATTATCACATATGATGTATTATATGTCCCCCTTTTATGGGGTCATGCAGAGTGAAATATAAAAGTTGATAGAAATAGAATAACGTGTAGAAAACATCTAAAGAAAAATTATTTGGTGTAAATAAAATGTGATTTAAAAGAAAATGCTGTGTATTCTGTGTAATATTTTTTGCCTGTGATATTTTAGATTTATTGTTCTTCTCTTGAATGATCACTAGATTATTTCTAGTAGTGATATCTAGTGAAGGTTACAAATGTAACAATATTATGTCTAGTGTTTATGATTTCCTCGTTCAGTAGTTAGAAAATAAGATTTTACTTACCGGTAAATCTATTTCTCGTAGTCCATAGTGGATGCTGGGGACTCCGTAAGGACCATGGGGAATAGACGGGCTCCGCAGGAGACATGGGCACTTTAAGAAAGAATTTAGATTCTGGTGTGCTCTGGCTCCTCCCTCTATGCCCCTCCTCCAGACCTCAGTTAGAGAAACTGTGCCCGGAAGAGCTGACAGTACAAGGAAAGGATTTTGGAAATCCAGGGCAAGACTCATACCAGCCACACCAATCACACCGTATAACTTGTGATAAACTTACCCAGTCAACAGTATGAACAACAACAGAGCATCAGTTCAACCCTGATGCAACAATAACATAACCCTTATTGCAGCAATAACTATATACAAGCATTGCAGAAGAAGTCCGCACTTGGGACGGGCGCCCAGCATCCACTACGGACTACGAGAAATAGATTTACCGGTAAGTAAAATCTTATTTTCTCTAACGTCCTAGTGGATGCTGGGGACTCCGTAAGGACCATGGGGATTATACCAAAGCTCCCAAACGGGCGGGAGAGTGCGGATGACTCTGCAGCACCGAATGAGCAAACACAAGGTCCTCCTCAGCCAGGGTATCAAACTTGTAGAACTTTGCAAAAGTGTTTGAACCTGACCAAGTAGCCGCTCGGCACAGCTGTAATGCCGAGACCCCTCGGGCAGCCGCCCAAGAAGAACCCACCTTCCTAGTGGAATGGGCCTTAACTGATTTTGGCAGCGGCAATCCAACTGCAGAATGAGCCTGCTGAATCGTATTACAGATCCAGCGAGCAATAGTTTGCTTTGAAGCAGGAGCACCTAGCTTGTTGGAAGCATACAGGATAAACAAAGATTCTGTTTTCCTGACCATAGCCGTCCTGGCTACATAAACCTTCAAAGCCCTGACCACATCAAGTAACTCGGAATCCTCCAAGTCAGTAGTAGCCAAGGCACCACAATAGGTTGGTTTATATGAAAGGATGAAACCACTTTTGGCAGAAATTGTGGACGGGTCCGCAATTCTGCTCTATCCTCATGGAAAACCAGATAGGGGCTTTTATGTGACAAAGCCGCTAATTCTGACACACGCCTAGCCGAAGCCAATGCTAGTAGCATGACCACCTTCCACGTGAGATATTTCAATTCCACCATTTGAGTGGTTCAAACCAGTGGGATTTCAGGAAACTCAACACCACGTTAAGATCCCAAGGTGCCACCGGGGGCACAAAAGGGGGCTGAATACGCAGTACTCCCTTCACAAACGTCTGAACTTCAGGTAGAGAAGCCAGCTCTTTTTGAAAGAAAATGGATAGGGCCGAAATCTGGACCTTAATGGAACCCAATTTTATGCCCAAAGTCACTCCTGACTGTAGGAAGTGAAGGAAACGGGCCAGCTGGAATTCCGTAGGGGCATTCCTGGCCTCACACCAAGCAACATATTTTCGCCATATACGGTGATAATGTTGAGCTGTCACGTCCTTCCTAGCCTTTATCAGCGTAGGAATGACCTCATCTGGAATGCCTTTTTCCGCTAGGATCCGGCGTTCAACCGCCATGCCGTCAAACACAGCCGCAGTACGTCTTGGAACAGACAGGGCCCTTGTTGCAACAAGTCCTGTCTTAGAGGAAGAGGCCACGGGTCCTCTGTGAGCATTTCTTGCAGATCTGGATACCAAGTCCTTCTTGGCCAATCCGGAACAATGAGTATTGTTCTCACTCCTCTTTTTCTTATGATTCTCAACACCTTGGGTATGGGAGGAAGAGGAGGAAATACATAGACCGATTGGAACACCCACGGTGTCACCAGGGCGTCTACAGCTATCGCCTGAGGGTCTCTTGACCTGGCGCAATACCTCTGTATTTTCTTGTTGAGGCGGGATGCCATCATGTCCACCTGTGGCAGTTCCCACCGACTTGCAAGCTGTGCGAATACTTCTTGATGAAGTCCCCACTCCCCCGGGTGGAGGTCGTGCCTGCTGAGGAAGTCTGCTTCCCAGTTGTCTACCCTCGGGATGAACACTGCTGACAGTGCGCTTACATGATTCTCCACCCAGCGAAGAATTCTGGTGGCTTTCGCCATTGCCACCCTGCTTCTTGTGCCGCCTTGTCGGTTTACATGAGCCACAGCGGTGATGTTGTCTGACTGAATCAGAACAGGTTGACCGCGAAGCAGGGCCTCTGCTTGACGTAGGGCATTGTAAATGGCCCTTAGTTCCAGGATGTTGATGTGAAGGCAAGTCTCCTGACTTGACCACAGACCTTGGAAATTTCTTCCCTGTGTGACTGCTCCCCACCCTCGGAGGCTTGCATCCGTGGTTACCAGGACCCAGTCCTGAATGCCGAATCTGCGGCCCTCGAGAAGGTGAGCACTCTGCAGCCACCACAGGAGAGACACCCTGGCCCTGGGGGATAGGGTGATTAACCGATGCATCTGAAGATGTGATCCGGACCATTTGTCCAGTAAGTCCCATTGAAAGGACCTCGCATGGAACCTGCCGAAGGGAATGGCCTCGTACGATGCCACCATCTTTCCCAGGACTCGAGTGCAGTGATGCACTGACACCTGTTTTGGTTTTAATAGGTCCTTGACCAGTGTCATGAGTTCCTGAACCTTCTCTATCGGGAGATAAACCCTTTTCTGGCCTGTGTCCAGAATCATGCCCAGGAAGGGCAGACGAGTCGTAGGAACCAGCTGCGACTTTGGAATATTCAGAATCCAGCCGTGTTGCCGTAACACTTCCAGAGAACGTGCTACGCTGATCAGCAACTGCTCTCTTGACCTCGCTTTTATGAGGAGATCGTCCAAGTATGGGATAATTGTGACCCCTTGCTTCCGCAGGAGTACCATCATTTCCGCCATTACCTTGGTAAATATTCTCGGAGCCGTGGAGAGACCAAACGGCAACGTCTGAAATTGGTAATGACAATCCTGTACCACAAATCTGAGGTACGCCTGATGAGGTGGATAAATGGGGACATGAAGGTATGCATCCTTTATGTCCAGAGACACCATAAAATCCCCCCCTTCCAGGCTTGCAATGACCGCTCTCAGCGATTCCATCTTGAACCGGAACCTTTTTAGGTACACGTTCAGGGATTTTAAATTCAATATGGGTCTGACCGAACCGTCCGGTTTCTGTACCACAAACATGGTCGAATAGTAACCCTTTCCTTGTTGAAGGAGGGGAACCTTGACCACCACCTGTTGAAGATACAATTTGTGAATTGCAGTTAACACTATATCCCTCTCTAAGGGGAAAGCTGGCAGGGCCGACTTGAGGTATCGGTGAGGGGGCATCTCTTCGAATTCCAGCTTGTATCCCTGAGACACAACATCTATTGCCCAGGGATCCAACTGTGAGTGAACCCACTTGTGGCTGAAATTTCGGAGACACGCCCCCACCGGGCCTAGCTCCGCCTGTGGAGCCCCAGCGTCATGCGGTGGATTTAGTGGAAGCCGGGGAGGACTTCTGTTCCTGGGAACTAGCTGTGTTGTGCAGCTTCTTTCCTTTGTGTCGGCATCACCTGTCCTTTGCCAAGTCCACAGGACCCTTCTGGCAGAAATCGACATAGCATTTATTCTAGAACCTAGTAGGCTAATGTCTCTCTGAGCATCTCTCATATAAAGGACAGCGTCTTTAATATGCCCCAGGGTCATTAATATAGTATCCTTGTCTAAGGTATCAAGTTCCTCAGATAAGGTATCCGTCCATGCTGCTACAGCACTACACACCCAAGCCAACGCGATTGCCGGCCTCAGTAAGGTACCTGAATGTGTATAAATGGACTTCAGGGTAACCTCCTGTTTGCGATCCGCAGCATCTTTGAGGGTAGCCGTATCCTGTGACGGCAGGGCTACCTTCTTGGATAAGCGTGTCAAAGCTTTGTCCACCCTCGGGGAGGATTCCCAGCGTAACCTGTCCGTTGGCGGGAAAGGATACGCCATAAGAATCTTTTTGTAAATCTGCAGTTTTTTATCTGGAGATTCCCAAGCCTTTTCACATAACTCATTGAGCTCGTGTGAAGGGGGAAAAGTTACCTGCGGCTTCTTTTCCCCATACATATGAACCCTCTTGTCAGGGACTGGGGTTTCCTCTGTGATGTGCAACACATCCTTAATAGCTATAATCATATAACGGATGGATTTAGCCAATTTTGGCTGTAACTTTGCATCATCGTAATCGACACTGGAGTCAGAATCCATGTCAGTATCCGTGTCAATAATTTGGGATAGTCGGCGCTTCTGAGACCCTGTCGGTCTCTGCAACATAGGATCAGGCATGGGTTGGGACCCTGACTGTCCTGAGGTTTCAGCTTTGTCTAACCTTTTATGCAAGGAATTAACATTATCATTTAAAACCTTCCACATATCCATCCAATCAGGTGTCGGTGCCGTCGGCAGAGACACCACATTCATTTGCTCCCGCTCTGCTTCCACATAGCCTTCCTCATCAGACATGTCGACACAAGCGTACCGACACACCACACACACAGGGAATGCTCTTTTTGAAGACAGTTCCCCCACAAGGCCCTTTGGTGAGACAGAGAGAGAGTATGCCAGCACACACCCCAGCGCTATATAACCCAGGAATAACACAGTAACTTAATGTTAACCCAGTAGCTGCTGTATTTGTGTTTTTAGCGCCTAATTATGTGCCCCCCCTCTCTTTTTACCCTTTTTCTACCGTGATCTGCAGGGGAGAGCGTGGGGAGCTTCTTCTCAGCGGAGCTGTGGAGAAAAAATGGCGCTGGTGAGTGCTGAGGGAGAAACCCCGCCCCCTCGACGGCGGGCTTCTGTCCCGCTAAAATACATATCTTTTTGGCGGGGGCTCATACATATATACAGTGCCCAACTGTATATATGTTTACTTTTGCCAATAGAGGTCCATATGCTGCCCAGGGCGCCCCCCCCCCCACCCCTGCACCCTTACAGTGACCGGAGTATGTGAGGGGTGTATGGAGCAATGGCGCACAGCTGCAGTGCTGTGCGTTACCTCATGTGAAGAACGGAGTCTTCTTCCGCCGATTTCGAAGTCTTCTTTGCTTTTCATACTCACCCGGCTTCTGTCTTCCAGCTCTGCGAGGGGGACGGCGGCGCGGCTCTGGGATCGGACAACGAGGGTGAGATCCTGTGTACGATCCCTCTGGAGCTAATGGTATCCAGTAGCCTAAGAAGCAGGACCTATCTTCAGAGAGTAGAGCTGCTTCTCTCCCCTCTGTCCCATGATGCAGGGAGTCTGTTGCCAGCAGAGCTCCCTGAAAATAAAAAACCTAACAAAATACTTTCTTACAGCAAGCTCAGGAGAGCTCACTGAACAGCACCCAGCTCGTCCGGGCACAGATTCAAACTGAGGTCTGGAGGATGGACATAGAGGGAGGAGCCAGAGCACACCAGAATCTAAATTCTTTCTTAAAGGGCCCATGTCTCCTGCGGAGCCCGTCTATTCCCCATGGTCCTTACGGAGTCCCCAGCATCCACTAGGACGTTAGAGAAATGTTACATTTGTTACTTTCCTGTAGCATAATAGAGATGTTTCTAACAACACTGCAATATGAGGTATATTCCTGGTATCTCTATGCTGGGTGATTGAGTATATTCCTGATTTGTAAATGCTGGATAATTCCAGCTATTGGTTTCTATATGCTGAATAATTCCAGCTAATAATAAACGTTATACCAGGAACTGTGCAAACATAAATGCCTGTTTTCCTTACATATCAAGCAGACTTAATTCCTGCTGTGTTATTTCTTCATCATATATCCAGATAACAGCAATTTCTACTGCATATTCCTGTATAAATTCCAAGATCATATTATGTTAAATAACATGGGTGTACACTCTGATACCACTTTGTGATCTATTCTTTCACATTAGGATTTTGATATGAGTTCACCAATGTAAATAGCTATATTGCTAACGGATCAGTCTCAGATCCATATGGTGCCCCAATTTCCTTTTATTTGATCAGAAAACTATACATCACAAATGTCAGTGTTACACATATAAATGGATGGATACACAGTAGCTTTATACAATCACTGTTCTGTAAGAGGACTTCTAATTAAAGGCTAAATGATTGTGTAGGATTCATGGCATTGCACATGGAGATTTATACTCCTCTTAATACATCGATATTGCCAGAGTGGTTCTCACTTGCTACATTCTTAACAGCACATTAGTAAGTTATTGTAACTGAAAACACAGGATTAAACATTTCCTATTATGACAGTACAGACAGCGCACAGCAATGCCTATGCGCATTTCACTTCAATTAAGCTTCGTCAGGGTTTAGAAACATCTCTATTATGCTACAGGAAAGTAACAAATGTAACATTTCTAACTACTGAACGAAGAATTCATAAACACTAGACATAATATTGTTACATTTGTAACCTTCACTAGATTTCACTGCTAGAAATAATCTAGTGATCATTCAAGAGCAGAACAATAAATCTGAAATATCACAGGCAAAAAACATTACACAGAATAAAGACAGCGCACAAGCATTTTCTTTTAAATCACATTTTATTTACATCAAATAATATTTCTTTATTTGTTTTCTACACGTTATTCTATTTCTATCAACTTTTATATTTCACTCTGCATGACCCCATAAAAGGGGGACATATAATACAATCATATGTGATAATATTAAAGAAACACATATCAAATATGGGTATTGAACTTTCTTCTAGATTTTATAAGGTTTATCAATAAAGTATTTATGTTGTAATTAAAAAGTAAAATATAAAAAAAAACATTCTTGTGGAAGGTAAAGAGCGCTGCTGTTATGAAGTGGATTCTTTTCTCTCTTTTCAAAGTCATCACCTGGAACATGGCACAAGTGCCATGTTTCTGGAGATCTGTGCATGCACAGCGGCCTTGAAAAAAGCAAATCTGTGAAACCCGTGTAGGCAGGGGCCCCTGCTGAACACCTCAGATGTATTATTATCAATTAAATATTGTTAGTTTATTTACCACATTAACAGGCAGCAGCACGTTGATTAGAATTACCAATATACTCTATAGGAGTAAATCCGTGATAGGAAGACAGTCTGTATTTTAGCGATCACTTCAGATCCTCCACTCGCTTGTTGAAAACATGACAGCTCACAGATATTTTAATATTATATGTGTGAGGAGATATAACTGAACTTATTACTCACACAGGTGTTATCTATGTAAATCTACAGTGTTGCAGCAGTTGCATTCTATCCAAAAAGTGGGTGACCATTACATTAATAAACTAACTCAGAGGTTCTCAAACACCCCAATGGTTCGGGTTTAGGTATATCCATGGATCAGCACAGCTAGTTAACTCAAAACTGACTGAGGTGTTAATTAAGTCACTTGTGGCCAAGCATGGATAAACTTAAAACATGTACTGTTGGGGTGCCTTGAGGATAGCGTTTGAGAACCTCTGTACGAACTACATGCTGTGACAGAACATAGTGTAGCTTTTTGTTTTGATAACTAGTGTTCATGAATAAATAAACTCCTTTGAGGGACAATATACCACACATTATAGCTGATAATTCAGAGTGGCAGATTATTACTCTAATAAATGAGGATTTACGACTCATGCCTGCAGATGATTGACAGATGTCATAGTGATATTTATTGAAATCTTTAATAGCGAAGCAGGAAGGACGGCACACTGCATATAGGTTTATTATTCTTCATCCCATTTAGGGGGTTATCCACCTGCAGTGCAACATGGTTTTGCCCATTAGTGTGTTTTTTTTAGTTTGCTAACAAACCTGAATAACCCCCTTAAACAAATAGCAGGTTACTATATCAATAGACTGGCTGCTCACAGCCATTGGATACAATGTTAACATACTGCAAGATCTCAGCAGTTCTCAAACTGTTAGGGTGCTGTGGCCAGGAGGTTTGGTCTTACTCTGAGTCTCACCACCAGCAAATAGTCTCCGGGTGTACAGCTGCCTGCCTTGCAGCTGTGGGAGAGGTATATGCTATTGCCAATCACACAAGGAATTGCATGTAACTATTAACAGCTTGGTGATCGGTGCCTGCATGTGGGGGCGGAGCGGAAGCTGTAAGTGCCGACGAGAATAGAGGCAGGCTCTGGCAGTGATGGATTGCCCTACCTATCTCTCATCTTACCCAAATGCTGCTGCAGAACAATGAAAAAATGCTGTGGGGCAGGGCAAATTGAAGCCATGGGGCATTATAGTTGTGACTCCTGGGTGGTGGTGCTTCTTTTTCTTCTATAGGGATCTCCTCTTCTATACATGCTGCCTGTCATGAGCTCCTTCACCAGTGAGTATTCATCTCTGCAATGCTGCTCTGCCCCAGCTTCCAGGATCAAGCATGTGTTATCCAGTTATGCCCAAGAGGGTATGCCACCATGACTCCCACAGACCCTAGTGTGTGCCATCACCCCCACACACACAGGCCCCAGCATGTGAGTCACCATGTATCCGCCTCAGGACCTACTGTAAATATGTCACTAGTCCTCCCCAAGTCCCTAGTATGTGTGTTACCATGTCCCTTTATCCCAGGCACAGTGTGTCACCATGTGTCCCCCTCAAGATCCAGTGTGTCAACGTGCTGTTCCCCCAAGACCAGTGTGTTTGCCACCATATTCCCCCATATGTGTCTCACCATGTCCCCCCAGTCCCCAGTGTGTGTGTCACCATGTCACCCCCTAGCCCCACTATGTGTCACCATGTCACCCCCTAGGCCCCATGGTGTGTGTGTCACCATGTTACCACCTGTTAGACAGTGAATCACTCTGTGGTCTGTCTCGTTCCCAGCACTAGAGGCAGCTTCCCTGCTCTAGTGTTTTCCCTCCTAGTGTCAGCTCAGTGCACACTCTGAGAGAGTTCTTCCTGGGAGAGACAACTTCACTGATGTGCAGCGTCTGCTCTCCTCAGTGTGTGACCTTGTCTACCTCGCAGCCGCACCCTGTGTGTACTGAGACGCTATGTTACCGCTGTACAGCTTCACATGTATACTGTGAGTTCCTGCTGCTGCAGAACATCTTCTATATACAAGCTGTTATCTGAATAAACCAATCATCCTGGTTAAGTGCCGTTGTGTGGACTAACATCCCTATCCGACACCGCAACACTCTGCCAACACCACCAAGCTACAGTGTGTATGTTTATACTGTATGTCCCCACCCAGTATGTATCTCACCATGCCCATCCAGTCCCCAATATATGTGCCCATGTCACCCCAGACCCATGTGTATCTTATCATCCTCCAATTTTCTTCTTTGCACATTACTCCTCCTTTTATATCTGCCCTCCCCGCCTATTTTTATTGTTTACTCTTACCACCCCTGTGCCCTTTGCAAATCACAATTTGAGAAAGCTAAATAGCACTGCAGATCGCATTACTAATGGGGACTATGGTCTGACCCCTATGTATCAAACTCCAAAAAGCATAGCTTTTCAGAGTTTAGTCTCACTGGCTGCAAAAAAAGTTGGGGGTGCCCCAAAAAACGTTTGAGACACTAAAGGTGCCATGGACGAAAAAGTTTGGGAACCAGTATAGTAGCTGAATAGATTGGGTACATTACTTAGACCTCTTTCAGACATGTGATCTAGGAATTTGCAGAATCTAGCACCTGGCAAATCAAATTCCCAGGTCTGAGCTCCATGACCCTGGTCACGGGTTGTTTCCTATCACACATGCAGAAATCCCGAGTTGATGAGTGTTCATGTGCAAAGCCTCGGGAATTAGCTGCATGTGTGAAATGGGTATTAATAACTGCAGCTACGTATTTAGTGCTGCAGTGTTTCATATACAGCAAATCAGTATAAATACCAAGAGATTGTTTTCTCTGTCCGTAATTTGTGCTAATATTGCATTATAATAACTGCTTGTTAAATTAATATTTGCATAACAGGGATATATAATTGATAGCATTTATGCACATGTATTTCTCTGATGAGAGACAACCTGATTATGCCTTATACTGTAAGTGGTGAATACTTTTATATACATTTTGTGAAACTTCCAATATATATTAATAACCTTAATTGAGGAACAACACTACAGGTCCTCCGATTTTTTTTTAAAACTAAATTTCATTTTTTTATACTTTATTCTTGGTTTTAATATTTCACTGACTCAGATCATTTTAAGAAAGCATTAATAAAGGTTATATTTTAATAATTTGTGTTTCACTGATGACCACACCTATTCTTCTTAAGTGTCAGAGTCTACTGTGAAAAAATCCAGTGGGAGGGAGAAGAACCCCTGCATGGAGGCTGCACACAGGCCCCACCCTCTCTTCATCTGCCTTTGAATTAAGTTATAGAGAGGCATTTATGAACACCAGCGGCGGCTCCTACCTTTTGTGGGCAGGGGGCTGCTGCTGCTGCGGCTTCCAATGAGGGAGAGGTGAGAGCAGACCTCGTCAAGCTGCGTCCTGGGCCTGCGCAATGTATCTGGCACGCGCCGGGACTTGTGCATGCGCAGAAGAATCGACTTGTGTGCGAATGAGCATACCCCTGGCTTCTATGGCCTGCATTGGCAGCAGCCCATAGAAGCTGGGTAGGGCTGACGATGAGACAGGGAGTGGCTTCCTACAGGAAGCCAGCTCTCTGTTAATCGCATTCTGGTCTGGCAGTCCCGGAGGGAAGAAGCACATCTAAATGGGACTGCCTATCCTGCAGGTGACTGGCAGCGAGGATTTCCAATGGGAAGTCGCTGCCAGTCACAGTGAAGCCAGTGCAGTCACTGAAGCTGATTGGGATGGCGGATTTTACCTGGGGGAGCTGCAGTCCTGCAGTCCATAGGCAAACTCTACCACTAGTGAGCACTATTTTAAGCAGCTAAGTGTATTCCTAAGTGCAATTCCTACCTACTGAAAAAAGCTTTTGGTGATACTCAAGAACTCACTTATTACTGTTGAGCCCAATATTGTCTTAGTACGTTTCTTTTGGGGTACAGTTTTTTTCCTCTCTATCTCTCATGGTGAGTTGCCTCTCTCACTCCTCTGGTTTGTCTCTCTCAGATGTTGGACTCCCTCTCCCTTTAATTTTTTCCCTTGCTCTCTGTCCTTTTCTCCTGGTGGGTTGCCTCTCTTAGTCTTTCATGGGTTGCCTCTTTCTATCTACCTCCTAAAATTGTGATGGTCCCACAAAAATAAGATTGGTTTGGATGTGTATCTATCTATCTATCTATCTATCTATCTATCTATCTATCTATCTATCTATCTATCTATCTATCTATCTATCTATCTATCTATCCATCCCCAAGCCAGTGTCTTGCCCCATGAAGTCATGAAGGGTTTATGAACCATGAAGGGTTTATGAAATGTTGTGTTGTAAAACAGGGTGCTTAATATCGTGTTTATGGCCGAAAATGTAAAAGGGCAATGGTTTTACTTGCAAAACACGACTAGTAAAATCATTGCCATTTTAAATGTAAACATTGAAAATAAACACCTTAGGTTGGCTCTGAGTGCTGGCAGCCATTTTGTCAATTGCACCAAGATTCATAAGAATACAATCTACACGCCCCAGTGATGTCACTCACTAGTCTTTCATTCATAAAATGTCTGTATACTTTTATCAAATTCCTTACATTCTCCCAATTTCTTTTAATTTTTTTATTCTCTCTACCTGTATATGTATACCTTCATATGTACATACGAAACATTTTTTACCTCTGCCTTTTTCTCTTTCCAGCTCTTCCTTTCTCTATAGAGCACTCTTCTCTCTCACGTTATCTTTCCCTAGTCTCACTGTCTCTTCCTCTGCTCCATCTTTAGGACATCTGAGGTAGCTATGAAAATTCCTGACACGTCCTGTTGGTCACAGATCACATTTACGTTTGTTCTTATGGGGAATCTGCAGAGTTTGTGGAGACAGTTCATGCCCTGATGTACAATAGTAAGCAACATTTGCATCTTTTCTCTTTAAGCCTTACCTCATGAAATAATTTATAGAGAAAAAGCTAAACACACGCAGTTACTGCAGCATGCAAAAAGTGTGAATGGATTCTCAGCTGCCTTGTTACGTTGGATGTTGATTCTCATTAAGTTGTGAATTGCCTGTTATGGGGCCATTATAAAATATTCTTCGCACTTGTGTAATAAATGATGTCAATATACTGCCACCCAGTGGTTATTTTCTGCAGTGCCTGAAATTTTGGAAAATTAAACCATCCAAGCTTTATATACTGTATCTAGAGTCTGGAAAGGGCAATATTTTTTGTTACTGTATATGAAATAATAGGATTTTGGTACTTACCAGATAAATCCTTTTCTTTGAATCCACAGGGGGCACTGGAGTACTCTTGGATATGGACGGGGTGTTAGCAGGATAGGCACAATTTAAATATTTAAATTAGTAACTCTCCTCCCTCCTCCATACTCCCATAGTACCTCAGTGTTTTTTACTGAGCTGAACAGGAGCGATAGAGAAGATGAACAATGGAGAATTACATATAACATTATAACATAACGGACAACAATGAAGTTAACACATAACGTAACTGACAACTAAACAGTTCGCACAATAATAGATATCACCTGACATTTGAACCAGTTAGTGAGAATGTGTTACCATAAGATCTACTGAACTTACCACAAGACAGGTAAAACTGCTCTAGGTGGGTGTACAGTGCCCCCTGTGGATTCAAAGAAAAGGATTTATCTGGTAAGTACCAAAATCCTATATTCTTTTTCATCCACTAGGGGTCACTGGAGTACTCTTGGGATGTATCAAAGTTTCCCCCTTGGGCGGGAGAGCTGTTTGGCACCTGTAACACTAGATGGCCAAAGCTAGATGCTGATGCCGCAAATGTATCAAACTTGTAAAAGCGCACAAACGTGTGCACTGAAGACCATGTAGCCGCATGGCAAAGATGCGTCGTAGAAGCTCCACGACCTGCTGCCCATGAAGTTCCCACAGAACGTGTGGAATGAGCTGAAACTGATGCCGGCGGCTGTAGCCTAGCATGAAGATAAGCCTGACGTATGGTCAGCTTAATCCATCTGGATAAGGTCTGCTTGGAAGCTGGCCAACCCATCTTGACAGCATCATAGAGAACAAACAAAGTATCTGTTTTACGTACTGTAGACATTCGGGCTACATAAACGCGTAGTGCGCGTACCACATCCAAAGTAGCTGGAGTTCCTGCACTTTCTGATAATACAGGAACTACGATTGGTTGATTGATGTGAAAAGATGATACTACCTTTGGTAGGAAAGCAGGATTCGTCCGAAGTTCCGCTCTATCATCATGAAACACCAAATACGGTGGCTTGCATGACAAGGCACCCAATTCTGAAACACGCCTTGCTGAAGCTAAGGCTAGGAGAAAAACTGTTTTCCAAGTGAGAAACTTAACATCTACTTGTTGTAAGGGTTCAAAATATGAAGACTGTAAAAAGTCTAAAACTAGATTTAAGTCCCATGGCGCCCTAGGTGGTATAAATTGAGGTTGTACTTTGAGGACACCTTGCAGGAAGGTGTGTACAGTCGGCAAAAGAGCCAAACGCCTTTGAAAGTAAATTGACAAGGCCGAGACCTGCACCTTTAGTGTAGATAAACGTAGTCCTCCATCTAACCCTGTCTGTAAAAATAGCAAAAGACGGGATAACTTGAAAGATGATGTCGGAAACTTCCGAGCTTCACACCAACCTATATAGGCACGCCAAATTCTGTGACAATGAGCTGCCGTAACTGGTTTCCTAGCACGTAACATGGTTGGTATAACCGATTCCGGAATACCCTCTCTTCTCAAGAGGGTGGTTTCAACAGCCAACCCGTCAAACGCAGCCGCGCTAAATCGGGTAAAGGAATGGACCCTGTCGTAACAGGTCAGGACGTAGCGGAAGCAGCCAAGGATCATCTGCGAGTAGCCTGCGGAGATCCGTGAACCATGCTCTCCGCGGCCAATGAGGCGCCACTAGTATGACTGTGGTGGACTCTTGTTTGATCCGCTTTAGCAACAGAGGAATCAGCCGAAACGGTGGAAACAGATACCTGAGGCTGTACGGCCACGTGATCGTGAGAGCATCCACTGCCACTGCCTTTGGATCTCGTGTTCTGGACACATACTGGGGTGTTTGATGATTTTGGCGAGATGCCATCAGGTCCACCTGTGGGTAACCCCACCTCTAGACCAACATGTGAAACACTTCTGGATTTAATGCCCATTCTCCTGGATGAAAATCCCGACGGCTGAGATAATCCGCCTCCCAGTTGTCCACTCCCGTAATGAACACTGCCGACAATATCACCTGGTGATGCTCGGCCCAATTGAGGATTTCGAGCCACTTCCCGCATGGCCATACGGCTTCGTGTTCCTCCTTGTTTGTTGATGTGCGCGACTGCCGTCACGTTGTCTGACTGCACCTGGACAGTCTGAGACCGGAGCATGTGCACTGCTTGTCGCAGCACGTTGTAAATTGCCCTGAGTTCAAGGACATTTATAGACGGCAATCTTTCGTGATCTGACCAGAGACCCTGAAGCTGACAATTTTGGATCACAGCTCCCCAACCTCTGAGACTTGCGTCCGTCGTTAGAATTATCCAATTCCAAACGCCGAACCTTTTCCCTGCGGTGAGATTGTGTACTTGGAGCCACCAGAGTAGTGATACTCTTGCCCGTGGAGACAACCGCACCACCTGGTGAATCTGCAGATGCGAGCCTGACCACTGTGCGAGAACATCCAGTTGAAAAGGATGCAAGTGAAATCTTCCGAACTGGAGCGCTTCGAAAGCCGCCACCATTTTTCCTAACAGTCGAATGCACAAATGTACAGAGACTGTGCGTGGCTTGAGCACTAACTGTACCAGATGACGAATACTCTGTACCTTCTATTTTGGCAGGTAAATTCTTTGATTCACCGTATCGTGAATCATTCCTAGGAATTGAAGTCGTTGAGATGGAATCAGATTTGATTTCTTGAAGTTGACTATCCAACCATGCTGAACTAGCACATTGTATGTCAGCAAGGCATGTTGGAGGAGTATCTGTTGAGACGGAGCTTTGATGAGCAGATCGTCCAAGTACACAACTATTATCACTCCCAGGGATCTGAGATGAGCTATCATCACAGACATCACTTTGGTGAATACCCGAGGCGCTGACGAGAGGCCAAATGGTAGAGCCTGAAATTGAAAATGGTTTTGCTTTACCGCAAACCATAAGTACCTCTGATGCGGTGGCCAAATTGGAATGTGTAAATATGCATCCTTGAGATCCAGCGCAATCATGAATTCCTGTGGCTCTAAACCTGCAATCACTGACCGCAGGAATTCCATCTTGAATCTGTAATAAGTGACGTACTGATTGAGGCCCTTTAGGTTCAATATCGGAATGACCGAGCCATCTGGCTTTGGTACTACAAAAACACTGGAATAATAACTTTGACCTTGTTGGTGAACTGGACCGGAATCAAAACTGCTGAATCTAGCAGAGACTGAATCGCAATCTGCAGAACAGCCTTCTTGTCTTCTGACACAGGCAGTCCTGTCTTGAAAAAGCGCATTGGTGGGAGAAAATCGAACTCTATTTTGTAACCTTTTAATACTAAATTGCGGATCCACCCATCTGTGGATGTCTGGAACCACGCCAAATGGAACGTCTGAAGGTGTGCCCCCACCACTGAAGATCCGAGATGGGCTGGGAGCCAGTCATGCCACTGGCTTGTCGGTGGTCTTAGCGTCCTGACGACGGTTGGTGGCTTGTTGAAAACCACGTCTTCTACCACGTCTACCATGTGTGCTTGTTCCTCTACCACGGCCTCGAAAGGGCTGAGGTCTAAAGGATTTGAACGCTGGTCCAGAGTATTTCCATCTAGGTACCTGTGCAGGCAATGGTAGGAAAACAGACTTCCCCCCGTGGCCTCAGAAATCCATTTGTCCAATTCAGGACCAAACAACTTCTCGCAAGCGTAAGGTAACGCTTCTATTCTTCGTTTGGCCTCTGCCTCCTCCTGCCAAGAACACAGCCAGAGTGCCCGTCGTGCCGTAACTAGTGACGCCGAAAGGCGAGAAATGACCTGGCAGACGTCCATCGAAGCTGTACATAGGTACTCAGCAGCTTCACAGATGTTATCAGCGAGAAGTATAAGGTGGTCGTCTTGTAGGGCCGACCTGAGACCATTTTTTGTATTGTATTGAGAGGCATGGAAGGGTCAGCATTAGGAGGGATTGCTGACTCTAGACTGCCATAGGAGAAGCTAGGGGTATCTCCAGGTAAGCTGGCTCTCAGATGCGGTAGGAGCCATTACCATGTGGCCTTACACTGGGAATTCAACCCAGACATATTTGTAATTATTTATGGGGTGGGTGTGGTGGCCCCTGTGTCGGTGTGGCTGGGCTGCTTCAGGTCGGCACACCCTAACACTTTATTAACACTTATGATTTTCCCTATCACTTTGTATATATTTTTGTATTATTTTAATCACACCACTTACATAGCACTTCTGTGCTTCCTATTAACCCTTATTAATTTTCACCTGTGTGCTGACCTGGGGTAGCCGACCTGTGCCGACATGATGGGGTCCTGCACCCCGGACCCATACCTAGTATTAGGGACCCCCAGTGACGGAGAGGCCTTGTCGATCGGCCTGGGGGCTTAACCCTATATCTGCAGATATACGCAACCAAGATCTCCGTATAATCTGACTATTATATATTTTTCACTTGGTGTGCATTAGGGAACCATTGTTTTTTCCTACACAGAATTACCCCTCCCTTTTTAGCACCTGAGTGACATCACTATCTGATTGAGCAGCTCACCATTTTTTGTATTGTCTTGCGCAGTGAGGTCTGGCATTGAATCGTCAGGATGCAACATAGCAGAAACTGGAAAATTATAAGAAAAATGATAACTATCTTTGTGACCCGAAATAGACTTGGACCTTTGTAAGGACTGAGACATTTCTCGAGACCCTTCCGGTATCTCTGGCGGTCTCACCCGAGCCTCAGATCTAGCCAATTCCCGCTCTTGTCAAGCAGTGGCCAATTCCGATTGTAACCCAGCCATTACATCTGCAAGTATTGCCCATTGAGGATCAGGAGATTAAATCGGAGAAGAAATCCCATTTGTAGCAGTATTTACAAAACATACTGTGCATGTGGTAGATCCCTCAGGTAACACACTCTGACAGACATTGCAGTTAAGCTGCTTTTTAGATTTTGCCGGTGCCTTACTCATTATGTACACAGACAAAGACAGACAAGTCCCACGACTCAGTAAAATGTTACTAAGGTGTGTATACGGCCGAAGTGCAGTGCACGTGCCCAGACTATATGAAACTTGAACCGTCCAAATTCCTAGTAACACCCCTGCTCCATCCGGTGGTGGAGTGTTGTAGGACAGCACCTTCCTGGAAGAAGCAGGAAGTATAGTTAAAATGGCCTCCAGCCATGTGCTTATAGTCTATGTATTACATAGCATACCTCCCAACATGACCCTCTCCAGGAGGGACAGAATGCTCTGCTTCTGGACTTCCCTCTTAATCTATGCTTGTCATCACCTGTGCTGAAATACCTTTCTTATCCATTAATCTGTTCAACACAGGTGCCGTCAGTCATACATTAAGAGGGAAGTTCAGAAGCAGAGCATTGTGTCCCTCCTGGAGAGGGTCATGTTGGGAGGTATGACATAGCAACATTCCAGGTTATAAATACTCCCTGGTACATTTATAACTCTTAAAACCATGCCCTTTTTATTAATATAGTCTTAACAGCCTGTTACAGGTTAAACATTGCAGCCTTTTTATTAATATTACAGCCTGTATAGTGCTGCTGTGCATTATCTCCCCCCTGCAGCTGTGCTGCCTGTAATGGGGACAGACCGCGGCACCAGTGAGCGCTGTCCGCGGTCTGAGTGAGGGCTGAGGCGCTGGCAGTCTTACCCCCTCTGCTCCCCCCCTAGCGTGATCTACCTTAGTGAGCGCTGAGCCGTGGACCGCTGGTAACCCGGGTGCTGGGGAGCGGCGCAGGACGGGAGCTGGGGAGCAGCATGTATCAGCGGCTAGCGGCGGGCAGCATGTATCAGCAGCTAGCGGCGGGCAGCGTGTATCAGCGGCCTGGCGGCGGAAAAAGTGCTGGGGATTCTAGTAGCTAGCCGTCCCCACACACAACGGGGCGGCAGCGTGAGCTGACTGCCCCGATCTCCAGCAACTTATAAATACCTGCGGTATGTTGGGGCTATGACGGGGCTTCTTTACACAAGCTCCGTCCAGCTCCTTCCTGCAGCCTCAGACTGGAAATAGCTGAGCTGCTTGTAGTCTATGGCGGTGCTCCTCTCTGAGCGCCGACAAGCTAAGAGCTGCATGCAGCAGCTTCCACAATCCCGGTCCCAAGCTTCTTTCTTAAGCTGGGAAGGGATTGAGTTAAAGTAAAATGAAAAATAAAGTAATAATTGGAACAAAATGCGTGGAGGACTCCACGTGTGCAACTATCCTGGTGAAGCACAGAAAAACACTGAGGTACTATGGGAGTATGGAGGAGAGTTACTAATTTAAATTGTGCCTATCCTGCTAACGCCCCGTCCATGTCCAAGAGTACTCCAGTGACCCCTAGTGGATGAAAAAGAAATTCACCTTGTTTTGCATATGGCCATGAAAGTTCGTAAGAGACATTTGCACACCTCCTCCGAGTGCTACCCCCATAGTCTATCAAGTCTACCAAATGCAAATGAATAAAACAAGTATGGAATGGTAATTCATGAAATACAAGAGTAAAAACAGAACAAACACTTTGCAAAATGGCCTGCTATTTCATGACTCTCTGCTTGCAATAACTTTGTATGAATTTATATATTTGTGGTAGTAACTAAAGCTGCAAATACTCCTAATACTACTACTACTACTAATAATAATACATTCATTTATAAAGTGCTTTTCTCCTGCAGAACTTAAAGTCACATAACAAGGAACATGCAATAAGTGCTGTACAGAGGGCCTAATTCATGTTTGTACACAATGCCAATGCTCACAAAATTGAGCGCAGTGGCGTAACTACCGAGGGTGCAGCTGCTATGGGCATGAGCTGCTTCCAGGGCCTGCAGCTCCCCCTGCACCCAATCATGAGCTGCCTCCAAGGCGCGCCGCTCTCATCTTCACCCCCACCCACAGTGAGTATGTGGAGGATATAGAGGGGGGTGCGAGGGCCCTTCATGGCCAGCTCCAAGTCCCGGCTGCCAGTGCCACATTTTGTGGGTATTTAGTGGGTGGGGTCTAATTCCATGCAGTGCCCGTCCCCATCAGAGACACCTCTGCTGTTGGCAGGGCAGGTAATGTATCTCCTGCTTGTTCCCCTTCCATCTCTCTCTTCCTGAAACTCTTTCTCTCTCTCTCCCTGAGACATACTCACTCACTCGCTCTCTCTGGCACGGTTTCTCTTTTCCTCTCCCTGACACTCACTCTCTCTGACACTGGGCCTAGGGGGTAATTCAGATCTTATCACAGCAGCAAATTTGTTAGCAGTTGGGCAAAACCATGTGCACTGCAGGGGGGAAGATGTCATGTGCAGAAAGAGTTAGATTTGGGTGGGGTGTTTAAACTGAAATCTAAATTGCAGTGTAAAAATAAAGCAGCCAGTATTTACCCTGTACAGAAACAAAATAACCCACCCACATCTAACTCTCTCTGCACATGTTATATCTGCCCCCCCTAGAGTGCACATGGTTTTGCCCAACTGCTAACAAATATGCTGCCGTGATCAACTCTGAATTACCCCCACTGTCTTTCAGTCTCTCTCCCTGATACTGCCGCGTCTCTCTCTCAATGATACTGTCTGTCTCTTTTTTACACTTTCTCTCCCTCTCTCTGACACTGACCCCCTCTCTCCCTGACACTGTATCTATCTCTTCCTGACAATCTCTCTCTCTCTTCCTAATACCGTCTCTCTCTCCCTGACACTCTCTCTTTCTCTCCCTGACATTGTCTCTCTCTGACACTGTCGCTCTCTCCTTCTCTCTGACACTGTCTCCCTCCCTGAAACTCTGTCTCTCCCTTTCTCTCCTTGACACACTCACTCTTTTGCTCCCCTCTCTCTCTGTCCTTCCTTCTCTGACACTCTCTCACACTCACTTGCTCCCCTCCCACTCGTCCTCCTTCCCATTCTCTCTAATGCCCTACCTCCCTCTTCTTATCCCTTTCTCTCTCCCTGACACCATCTCTCGCCCATCTCTCTTTCTCTTAATCCCTCTTTTTCCATGAAACCGTCTCCGTCTCTGCTCTCCCAAAAGGGGCATTGTGGTGACAATAGCGGGGTGGGGGGGGGGGGGTGTTCCTTTGAGATGCCGATTGTAGTGAGATTTTAAACACAGAGTGATTGACAGGAAGGGGAAGCATTCGATATCCCTGCTGTCAGGATCCCGGTGCTCAGCATACCGGAGCCGGGATCCTGCAAGGGGCCCTTTTGCACTCGCCCCACTGCCGGCATTCCAGCGGTCGGGATCCCGGCGCCAGTATGCTGGGCGCCGGAATCCCAACAGCCGGGTTATCGTAGTAGACCCAACAGGAAGGGTCTATTTGGGGGAGGTAATGGGGAGCAGCAGAAAAAAATGCAGGGTTGTCATGGCCTTAATGTAATCAAGTACACAGAGAAACATGGCGCCAGGGTCACTACTGCCACATCCATATACAGTACTTACTTGATGAATAGATGTTTCTCATTATTGCATTGGTACAGGGTATGTGTACGCAGTTGCTGAAGACTTTGTGATGGCTTCGTCAGCTGGCTATATTCTTTTCTGGGTGCCAGCTTCACTAGCAATGATTAGTCAGCCTGTAGCCTGAAAAGTCGCAGCTGCGTAGGCTTGTGCGTACAAACATGAATTAGGACCAGAGATTGATGTTTGAAGAAATTATTCTCATCTCATCTTACATGAACTGGAATATTAGGAGATAAAAGAGGTTGCCTGTGCTTCATAACTGCATATCATTCTCTATTAGGATAGCTACTGTAGATCAATACAGCTGATTCCAGGATCCATCCAGTGATTTTCAGCCTAGAAATTCAGTTTGAAATTGATCTCAGCTCGTCAGAAATGTGCTGAATATATAATGTCTATTGGAACATCAGCAAGGATTTAAACACACACAGGGGGTAATTCAGACCTGATCGCTAGGCTGCGTTTTCGTACAGCGGGCGATTAGGTCTAAACTGCACATGTGTATGCACCGCAATGTGCAAGTGTGTCGCACGGGTACAAAGCGGATCGCCGATGGGTATGTGCAAAGGATGGGTTTGTGCAAAGGATCCATTCGCACGGGAGTTCGCAAGGAGATTGACAGGAAGAGGGCGTTTGTGGGTGGCAACTGACCGTTTTCTGGGAGTGTTTTGAAAAACTCAGGCGTGTCCAAGTGTTTGCAGGGAGGGTGTCTGACGTCAATTTCAGTCCCGAACAGGTTGAGGTGATCGCAGCAGCTGAGTAATTCCTGGGCTGTGCAGAGACTGCACAAAATCTGTTTGTACAGCTCTGCTACACATGCATTCGCACACTTGCACAGCTAAAATACACTCCTCCTGTCGACGGCGACTATCTGATCGCAACAGTGCAAAAATCGCCTGCTAGCAATCAGGTCTGAATTAAGCCCACAATGCGTAGAAAGTCAAGAAGTCAATTAATGAGCTTCAGCAAACGTCATGTCTACAGCTATGTAAGATCAGCCTACAGCCCCGTCCGCGTTCTTGTTATTCCTCTGCCTTTGACATGTTATCTACTAAAATTGTTAATGCAGCTCATTTAATAGAAGAAAACCAAATATGTTCTCTCTAAAGAATCTGAATAATTGATAACCAATTGTAATAAAAAATACAGGTTGAGTATCCCTTATCCAAAATGCTTGGGACCAGAGGTATTTTGGATATGGGATTTTTCCGTATTTTGGAATAATTGCATACCATAATGAGATATCATGGCGATGGGACCTAAATATAAGCACAGAATGCATTTATGTTACATATACACCTTATACACACAGCCTGAAGGTAATTTTAGCCAATATTTTTTATAACTTTGTGCATTAAACAAAGTGTGTGTACATTCACACAATTCATTTATGTTTCATATACACCTTATACACACAGCCTGAAGGTAATTGTAGCCAATATTTTTTATAACTTTGTGCATTAAACAAAGTGTGTACATTCACACAATTCATTTATGTTTCATATACACCTTATATACACAGTCTGAAGGTCATTTAATACAATATTTTTAATAACTGTGTATTAAACAAAGTTTGTGTACATTGAGCCATCAGAAAACAAAAGTTTCACTATCTCACTCTCGCTCAAAAAAGTCCGTATTTCGGATATTTGGATATGGGATACTCAACCTGTATTTCATACATATCACTTTCTCTAAAACAATAAAATGTCTATACATTTAAATGAGTACATTGCACTGAACGAATGTTAAATGGGGTCACAGGCAGAAATCCAGTTGGGGCCCTTTCACAGCATTTAATATGGTGACAGGGGTGGAAAGGCCATAGACTTTATCTGGTGTTTTCCTAGTGGCCATGGGGCTGGTTGAAGGTTTTGTTTTTTTATACCGGTATGTTACATTTTTGTTTTATTTTAACTTGGATCTGGCACTGGCTTATTAGTGGCAGAGCCAAATGCTAAGTAGTGGCTGGCCAGTCCCGGGGACTAGCTGCATTATTACACATTCTGTGGATCAGTCTGGTACAGTGGCAGGGAGCTTGGGTATATAAGGATCAGTATTGGTTTTTGGATTTAGAATCTGCACTGGATTGGATTGATATTAGTAAATTATCTCCTTCAATTTCTAAGGTAATGGTGAAAAACCAACATACTGCTATTTTCTTAACCTAAAAGGTTTTCTGAAATAGCACTTGGTTGGTGGTGCTTACAGATAATAGTTCTGAAAAACTGTATTACAGTACAAAGGGTTTTGCGAGAGCAAGCAGACTGTTAGTCTATTTGGGGCACACTTATGTTAATGTATTGTATGGCAATGTGATTGTGTACTCAGTATTAAAACTTAACTTTTATTTCTATGCACTTAAGAGATCAGGACCACATAGATTAAAAACGTTATTAAATAAATTACTTAAAAAGTTACTCTAGTAGTGAGTATGCCTTAAATAAGGCTTTGTCTTTTTATAGATATACTGTATCCATCTCACACAGAGGATTTATTCTCCTGATAGGAGGAGCACGTTTTGAGTAGATAAAAATTAAATTGTGATGTTTATCAGAGCGAAAATTTCTGTTGTTCTGTACAGATATATAAGGGTTAAGGTATAACCCAATTCAACTTGAGAGAACAGATGTCGGGCTGTGTTACTCCAAATACCCACAGAGTGAGCCAATATTATTTAGAAAGCTCACTAATAATCTGGTGTGTAAGACAAATAAATATTTTGGGTTTGATTGTGCGCGTGCAATGTATCACCAATATTTGAGAGAATGTCTAGGTTTGTTAGATAAGAGTAGTAGAGACCAGCCACTTCTGCTTATCTATTAGCCATGAACATTTCTGTAAACCCCTACAATGCAAGCTTTACACAGAGTATACGCCCGCACCGGGCCGGACTGGCCATCTGGCAAATGGCAGAAGGGCCGATGGCCTGTTGGGCCGGTCCAGCCACATAGAGAGCTGGGCTGAATGCATACAGCCTTCTGGCGCTCTATTCACCCCCCCCCCCACCCGTGGTTGGCTTACAGATGGAAGGCAGTGTGCTGTGAGGCAGGGCCCCCCTGACTCGTGGCATGTCTACGTGAGCTATTGCCGTGCCGTTGCTTGTTCTACTAGAAGTAGGGACATTTTAAATTCCCTTCAGGGAGCATCCCTTCACCAATTGGTGAGGGAGCCCACTCGGAAAGATGCAATATTAGACTTAATACTTACAAATGGAGATAGAATATCAGAGGTAAAAGTGGGTCAAAACCTGGGATCCAGTGATCATCAAGCAGTATGGTTCAGCATAAAGACAGAGACTGACTCATCCCATACAAAAAGAGTGGAAGAACTTGGAAGCAGTGCAGGAGAGGTGGGAAACATTAGAAAATGCAATATTAAAGGCAACAGACCTTTGTATGAAAAGTGTTAGGAAAAACACAAGGAAAAGGAAGCCAGTGTGGTTTGCAAAAGAAGTAGCAAATATTGTGAAAGGAAAAAAGATGTCTTTTAGGAAATACACTGCTCAAAAAAATAAAGGGAACACTAAAATAACACATCCTAGATCTGAATGAATGAAATATTCTTATTAAATACTTTGTTCTTTACATAGTTGAATGTGCGGACAACAAAATCACACAAAAATTATCAATGAAAATCAAACTTATTAACCCATGGAGGTCTGGATTTGGAGTCACACTCAAAATGAAAGTGGAAAATCACACTACAGGCTGATCCAACTTTGATGTAATGTCCTTAAAACAAGTCAAAATGAGGCTCAGTAGTGTGTGTGGCCTCCACGTGCCTGTATGACCTCCCTACAACGCCTGGGCATGCTCCTGATGAGGTGGCGGATGGTCTTCTGAGGGATCTCCTCCCAGACCTGGACTAAAGCATCCGCCAACTCCTGGACAGTCTGTGGTGCGACGTGGCGTTGGTGGATGGAGCGAGACATGATGTCCCAGATGTGCTCAATTGGATTTAGGTCTGGGGAACGGGCGGGCCAGTCCATAGCATCAATGCCTTCGTCTTGCATGAACTGCTGACACACTCCAGCCACATGAGGTCTAGCACTGTCTTGCATTAGGAGGAACCCAGGGCCAACCGCACCAGCATATGGTCTCACAAGAGGTCTGAGGATCTCATCTCGGTACCTAATGGAAGTCAGGCTACCTCTGGCGAGCACATGGAGGGCTGTGCGGCCCCCCCAAAGAAATGCCACCCCACACCATTACTAACCCACTGCCAAACCGGTCATGCTGGAGGATGTTGCAGGCAGCAGAACGTTCTCCTTGGCGTCTCCAGACTCTGTCACGTCTGTCACATGTGCTCAGTGAGAACCTGCTTTCATCTGTAAAGAGCACAGGGCGCCAGTGGCGAATTTGCCAAACTTGGTGTTCTCTGGCAAATGCCAAACGTCCTGCATGGTGTTGGGCTGTAAGCACAACCCTCACCTGTGGACGTCTGGCCCTCATACCACCCTCATGGAGTCTGTTTCTGATCGTTTGAGTAGACACATGCACATTTGTGACTTGTGTCAAAGTCAGAAAAATATCACGATGCACACTACCATATTTGCACCTCATACAGGTCCGCGCTGCGCATGCGTGCGCTCTCCCGTGCGTGCACATACCCGCTGTTACGTGCACCCGCAGGCGCATGGTATGCGCATTTACGGTAGAGTTTCTGTGTGCCCAGCGTGCGACTCAATCGTTACATATTTTAACTATATAATGTATTTTGTAGATCATGGTCCCCTTGATAGAATCTGAAAGTTTAGTTAATGTAGCATGTTCACGGACAAAGAGATCCCTCTTTGTTTGATACGAAGGGTCAGACATGGGTCATACAGTGGTGTTTAGTATCCATCGGAAGAGTATTTAATTAGCAATATTCCGGTGTTGGTTTGAAGCGGATTAATCGCTCGTGCGAATAGTTATGGACATAAGAAGTTTATGTACATTTACTATTATTTGCACTTACTTATCCATGCGGCGGGAAACCTAGTTTCCCACCCACCTGAGCAGTTGGAAATAGACACAGCCCACCTGTATGAATCAACCTATGACCTTTTGTTATAATGCGAAGAGGAATTCCTGTGTCCAATGAACAATAAGAATATAGGACCATTGTACTGTATTATGTGTAGGGTATAAAAGGACAAGCCGATCTGGGCCAGCTCTCTATTCTCTTCAACGGTTCTCATTGCTGATAATCGGGAGCGGGATATCCAGAGGCGCATGCGATTGTTTCCCTTGAGCGTAAGTTTTCTCCGCAATCATATTGTTTTTCTTGTTATTGTGAGCCATATCTCTCTCTCTCTCTCTCTTCTCTTTATCTCTCGTTTCTCTTATATCGTTATTGTACTGCTATTGTATTTCATGTGTAGTTATCTGGTTAGGTAGTCTATGTTATATTGGTAGTGTATGACTTGTATTGTAATATTCTTTTTGAACGTTCATTCATTTCCTTAAAAGGCGTTAGACCCTTAGACCGGTATTGTGTGTTCATTATATTGCAGTGGGTAATAGGAGCGTCTCTATCGCTCAAACAGCTTTAGTGTAAACCCGCTTACACAGTGTTGTATTCTCATCTTATCACTACGCAAGGATTTACAGTATAAGTACATTGTTTATGGTATAGTTATAAAGGTTTAACATTGTGAGCGTCTGCGCCGCTGGTGATCTCCTCGTGGTCCTGAGCGTCCGCTACGCTAATAGCGAACCATTACATTAGTCGGCAGCCAATAGCGTGCCTGCCTGTGATCTCTTGGCCGTGAGCGAATGTGACGCTTGAGCGTCTCGACTACGGCTAAGCGATTGCTACGCAACGTGCGTACCCTTACGGTATACCATACGTAAATAGCGTACTGTGTTCTTTGACCTCTTAAAGGGTTTTAAGTAAGAAAAATATTTAGCTTTAACACTTGCTGGAGGTCATTTTGCAGGGCTCTGGCAGTGCTCCTCCTGTTCCTCCTTGCACAAAGGCGGAGGTAGCGGGCCTGCTGCTGGGTTGTTGCCCTCCTACGGTCTCCTCCACGTCTCCTGATGTACTGGCCTGTCTCCTGGTAGCGCCTCCATGCTCTGGACACTACGCTGACAGACACAGCAAACCTTCTTGCCACAGCTCGCATTGATGTGCCATCCTGGATGAGCTGCACTACCTGAGCCACTTGTGTGGGTTGTAGACTCCGTCTCATGCTACCACTAGAGTGAAAGCACCGCCAGCTTTCAAAAGTGACCAAAATATCAGCCAGAAAGCATAGGAGCTGAGAAGTGGTCTGTGGTCACCACATGCAGAACAACTCCTTTATTGGGGGTGTCTTGCTAATTGCCTATAATTTCCACCTGTTGTCTATTCCATTTGCACAACAGCATGTGCAATTGATTGTCAATCAGTGTTGCTTCTTAAGTGGACAGTTAGATTTCACAGAAGTGTGATTGACTTGGAGTTACGGGGGTCATTCCAAGTTGTTCGCTCTGTAAAAATCTTCGCATCACAGCGATTTTCCGCTTAATGCGCATGCGCGAAGTCCGCACTGCGACTGCGCCAAGTAAATTTGCTATGCAGTTAGGAATTTTACTCACGGCTTTTTCATCGTTCTGGCGATCGTAATGTGATTGACAGGAAATGGGTGTTACTGGGCGGAAACAGGCCAATTTATGGGCGTGTGGGAAAAACCGCTACCGTTTCCGGAAAAAACGCAGGAGTGGCCGGAGAAACGGGGGAGTGTCTGGGCGAACGCTGGGTGTGTTTGTGACGTCAAACCAGGAACGACAAGCACTGAAATGATCGCAGATGCCGAGTAAGTCTGGAGCTACTCAGAAACTGCTACGAGGTGTGTAATCGCAATATTGCGAATACATCGTTCGCAATTTTAAGATGCTAAGATTCACTCCCAGTAGGCGGCGGCTTAGCATGAGCAAATCTGCTAAAATCCGCTTGCGAGCGAACAACTCGGAATGACCCCCTGTATTGTGTTGGTTAAGTGTTCCACTTTATTTTTTTGAGCAGTGTATAAGCAGGCACAAAATAATGAATACAAAGAGATATATCTTGTTAGACAGAAGGAGACTAAGAAGGTAAACAGATGTGCAAAGGCACAAGCTGAGGAGAAAATGGCCCAGTCAGTGGGCAAAGGAGGCAAAACTTTTTTTGGTATATAAGCGAAAGGAGAAAAACAAAAGGCGGAATAATAAAACAAAAGACAGAGACTGGGAGTCTTGTTGAGGGAGACAATGTAATAGCAGATGATCTTAATAATTATTTTTGCTCAGTATTTACTACTGAGAGAGGAAGGGGCCACAGTTAAGTTGGAGGGATATTCAGAAAATGAAACAAGTACATTTACAGAGGAGAAGGTCCTAACAGAACTGTCAAAGCTGAAAGTGGATAAATCAATGGGGCCAGATGGGATACATCCAAGGATACTAAAATAACTTAAAGAGGTGCTGGTAGCACCATTGACAGAATTATTCAACCAGTCATAATCTACAGGAGTCATTCCAGAGGACTGGAAAAGAGCGAACGTATTCCCACTGCACAAAAGTGGAAGCAAGTAAGAGGTAAACAACTACAGACCAGTGAGTCTTACATCAGTAGAATGGAAATTGATGGAAACAGTCTTAAAAGAAAGAGTTGTAGATTATCTCAAAGCCAGCAATTTACAGGATCCCAAACAGCATGGATTCACTGGGGGGAGATCATGTCAAACAAATCTTATTGACTTTGTGACTAAAGTGATGGATAAAGGTGGAGCCATGGATATAGCTTATCTAGACTTTAGTAAGGCCTTTGACACTGTTCCACATCGCAGACTGCTAAATAAACTTGGAAGTTTGGATTGGCTACTAGGATTATTGAATGGATAAGATCTTGGTTGCAGGATAGAAAACAGAGAGTTGTGGTAAATTGATTGCATTCACATGAGGGAAATGTTACCAGTGGAGTACCCCAGGGATCTGTACTTGGATCAGTGCTTTTTAATATCTTTATTGGTGACATTGCAAATTGCATTAAAGGGAAAGTATGCCTTTTTGCAGATAACACAAAGGTATGCAACAGGGTAGACACACCAGGTGGGGTAAAACAAATGATTGAGGATCTAGGCAGACTAGAGGAATGGTCAAGAGTGTGGCAATTACAGTTTAATGCCAAAAAATGCAAATTCATGAACTTGGGTCTCAAAAATCCAAAGGCTAAATATAGTATTAATGGCACTATACTGGAAACTAGGGAGAAGGAAAGGGATCTCGGAGTCACCATTTCAGGTGACTTAAGGCAGGTAAGCAATGTAACAAGGCAATGAGGAAGGCCAGTCAGATGCTTGGCAGCATTGGGAGAGGAATCAGCAGCAGAAAGAAAGAAGTAATAATGCCACTGTATAGGTCATTGGTACGGCTTCATCTTGAATACTGTGTTCAATTCTAGAGGCCATAACTTCAAAAGGATATTATTACATTAGAGACTGTACAAAGAAGGGCAACTAAAATGTTGCATGGCCTACATCACAAAACATACCAGAAAGACTAAGAAATCTCAATATGTATAGTTTGAAGCAGAGAAGGGAAAGGGGGGACATGATAGAAACTTTCAAATAAATCAAGGGTTTTAACAAAGTCCAGGAGGGTAACATTCTCCAAATGAAGAGAAGCAATAGGACACAAGGACATGCACTGAGAATGGGGAGGAGGGGGGGGGCTAGGTTCAGGAGAAATTAGGAAAAATTACTTCAAAAAAGGGTAGTGGACAAGTGGAATGGCCTCCCATCAGAGGTGGTAGAGGCTCAGACAGTAGAGCAATTTAAACATGCATGGGATAGGCATAGGGATATCCTTACAAAGAAATAAGGATCAAATAAGGTTTGAGATAAAAATATGGTAAAAAAAAAAGGGGGCAGACTAGATGGGCCAAGTGGTTCTTATCTGCCGTCAAATTCTATGTTACCAACCCTGGGGAAGGTTAAGATTAACCATCTGGTGACAAGCATACAATCATAAGTCATTTGTAGTGTTAAGTATTACATGCTGGGAACTATCTGGTTACCTGCGAATGTTTATCACCCCCTCCCTGTTTTTTTCTCTCCTTCCACCTCACTGTGTGCTCTTCCTGTAATGTGTACCTCCACTGATTGCACACCCTGCCATTGCGCCCTACATACAGGGTACATCATACTACTACATAAGTGTCAATTTTCCCATATATGCACTGGGCCCTTGTATGGCTCACCTCCCACAGTGTAACCTTCGAAGTGCACCCAACATGGCTGCCTCATCTGGTACGCTTGTGGATGGGCTGAAAAATACATAGACCTGGTGGTTTTGTTGGGACCTTACTCTGAACTTTAGGACTCTGAAATCACCCCCATTTTGTGTCATCTCTTCTAGGGGTAGACTGTTCCACCCTGGGTAATCCTACGCTGTGCGCCCAAGATGGCTGCTGCACCTGGTACCTTGTGAGGGTGGTATACACAACCCTTGGAAGTTATTACCCAAAATGCCTACACCAATCATACATTATGTGTGCTTAAGGTACTCTTTTGTGTCTGTGTGGCTGATCTATTGCTGTATTACTCAAATCTTCTGTATTATGTGCATTGTTTTTGATGTCTGTAAAGCGCCTTGAGTCCTGTTGGAGAAAGAGTGCTACAAATACAATTATTATTATTACTTTTGTAAACATAAAGTGCTGGCCCTAATCATTAAGCAGGTAACACAGGAGTGTCATCCCCACAGCAGAACATGGTCCCCATACACTAGTATGAGAACCTCCTTATTTCCAAATTAATCAAACTGTGAAAATACTTCATTTTTGGAATTTGATGAATAGAATGGACTAGAATCATCAGACACTACGCTTAGCAGTGCAAAGTTTCACTGCTACAGAAGTAGCGGTGATAGGTAATGCAGAGACAGCTGATCTCCGGATCAGCTGTATCTGCACTGAAGCAATGTTGTGTTAGTATCCCCTGCTAATACTCGCAAGTTGGATACTAAATTAGCAGTATTTGTTGAATAGAACACCTGGTATCAAGTATCTCATGAAGAGGTACTGTAGATACAGTATTGTGTCAAATGTAATATAGAGAGCCATTACTAATGTGGAGATGTGGCATGTGTGTCTGCTCCCAGTGCCGGGCGAGCAGCAGCATGCAGGGGACCTATGTCCTCTGCAAGACACAGCAGAAGACAGCGCTGGGACTGTGTGTCTATACCCAGGTAGTGCAGCAGCATTGGGTGTCCGGAGCCATGACCATCTATTGGTTCCTGGAACCAGTCATACTGCAGAGACGGGCAGCGCAATGCTTCAAACTTGGCTCTGACTCAGCAGCCAATAGGAAGCACAGACTGCGGCCATTCTAATCTGGTGCCCTCCGTGATCCATTCACGGTTTGTGGAGTGGCAGCCAATAGGAAGCGGCCCTGCCCCCGGTGTCTGACTCTGACAGGGAGTGTAGAAGAGAGACGGGCACTGCTAGAAGAAAGAAGATGTTGGCTGAAGAGCTCCTGCGACCACAGAAGAGGCCAGAAGATGCTGGGCTCAAGAGAGAAGATTGGAAGCACCCCTTGATGTGGAGAAGAGGTGTTGGCCAGGATGGGCCAGCGGCAGAAGACAGGCTGAGGACTGGAGAGGCCACCATTGGTGGAAAGTGAAAGAGCTATCAAAGCTAACTGTCTGCCTCTCCCAACAGACAGTTAGGACCTCGGTGAGGGCACATGTCACCTCCCCCCTCCCCTGACCATCAGGGATTGGGCACATTCAGGCACTAGGCCCAGAAGGCGGGCATTAGGCCCATAGCCATAAATCGGGCCTCAGGCCTGTGGCTGATTAGGGGGCACTAGGCCCAGTTCAAGTGTGTGTCCCCTACAGGTGGATAGAGTGACTCTGGGAACTAGGCCCAAGGCACTTATAGGAGCCCACAGTTAGGCAGATTTAAGCCTGAGCTGCCAGTAATACAAGTGATCTGGGCAATAAGCCCAGGTCACTCCAACTTGCCCATGTTAGGTGGGCAACATGCCATGCACATATGTAAATTAAGTGATCTGGGCCCAGGTCATTTTTGCTGGTCCCGTTTAGGCAGGCAATAGCTTGAGCCCCTGCATTGCTTGCGGGAGGTGGGCGGGCTTTGCGACACCCAGTAGATTAGGTACATTCCTCTTTGTGAAGGAGCGGTGCAGTTCCACACACGTAGTAGTTGAGGTTACAGGTCCGTCATGTAAGCAGCAGTCTACACCTGCATTGCAGCAGGCAACCCACCGCACCAACCCTCTCACACTGGGACTGAAAATCTAATATAGCAAGTCTAACATGATGCCAAGTGTCACAACTGAGGGCCTGAGCTGACGGGAGGCAGCCTCAGTTGTAGGGGCTGAGATGTACCGGAACCTGGGAGGTTGTATCAGACCCCTGGACATGTAAGTAACATGAATAATAACTGCCCGAAGGCGTGACCACGACAACTTAGATAAAAGTCAATGATGTTTATTATGACAACTCCGCAACACAGCAGCAGTAAAAGAAAACGTAAAAGTCAGCAAATAATAAATACAGTTCCTGGGTACTACAGGATGGCAGGAGCCACAGGGCACTGGTAGTGTGAGATAGTTCTTATGATCTTCTAGATGGAAAGTCCTTACCAGGCCCGACTGTAGCAATGGAGATAACCCAGGATTGTGCCAGCTGGTGTTCCAGGAAAAGCTGGGTTGCTGAAGGTAAAACAGCTGCTGTGGATACTGGCTGGAACCAGACTGTTGTTAGCACGGAGTGGATACTGGCTGGAACCAGTTAAATAATAAATGAACTTGGGAGCGATGAAATATGAACTGAAATGTAGAACTTGAGAGCGGAGAAATAATAATACCGGTGGAGAGTGGTAAAGTGTAGAAAGGACACCGGCCCTTTAAGGGAAGCTGTACTCTGCTGGAAGCTGAGCTGGAAGCAGGTAATGTTGTAGCTGGAAACAGATGAATCCACAATGGATTGGAGAGTCAGGCTACACCGCAGGTGGAATGCTGGTGCGGGTCTCTATGGTGGAAGTCTTGAGACAGGAGCTGGAACCTGGAAGACAATCACAGGAGAGAGACAAACAGGAACTAGGTTTGACAACCAAAGCACTGACGCCTTCCTTGCTCAGGCACAGTGTATTTATACCTGCAGCAAGGAAGGGATTGGCTAGGCAATTATGCAGATTAACAATACTGACAACAGATTGGAGGAAATGATCAGCTGACAGAATCCAAGATTGCTGCGCCCATGCAGACACTTGGAGGGAAGTTTGGTTTGTAATCCATGTGGTAATGAAAACAGTAATGGCGGCGCCGGCCACTGGAGACAGGAGACGCCAGGCTGACAAGTGCACATCCAACCACGCGGACACAGCGGAGGCCGCGGCTGACGTAATCGCCACTCTGACACTCTGCATGCAGAAGCTCAGGGACGGCGGCGGAGGCCGCGGGAGACGCCATGCCAGATGTAATAAGGCGTTACTGTGACAGCGTCTCAGAGAGACAGGAGAGGATGCAGGAATGTGAACATTAGGATAACAGATGGGATCCGGTCCTGGAGCGCTGAGCCAGCCTTAGGAGGCATCTGATGGGTAAGAAATGGCGTCCAGATACCCGGATCGTGACACCAAGTCTATATAAGGCAAAGTCATAGCCTGTGCAGAGTCTACCACACTTTGATCTCCTCAGCCAGTACACTGTGCCTAGATTGGCTGATATTGTTATCAATCATATGAAGGGCAGGACTCTCATGGCACATGTTGTAGACACATAGTTACTGTATATAGTAGATTGCTAATACATCCATCGGAATGGGAGCTTGAGCTTTGCGATTGCTTCTTTTACTTCCTCTTGTCACCACTCTGCATTAATGGATGGTGAGTCACACTTTCAATATCATCACTTTTGCTGCATTTCTTAAAATAACTTTTTTACCCTCAGTTCAGTGGCTTGTCAATGAAACTACGACACTAAGAATTTTCACACTAAATTTCTCTTGTGGTTCTGCTAGAGCTGTCAATGGGGACACCAGGGAGAGCAATAAAGTGATTGTTCTGACACGATGATAAAGAGGCTCTCCAGCCGAGTCCATCTGTCTGTGAGATGGCTGCAGCTTACAGGAAACAGAGAGCAGCTAATGTGCTAAGAATCAGTCTGTAGTGAGAAGACTCAAAGATTAAAAACGCACATATTCTTCCCATATTAAATTAATAGACTGTTACGTTGAGAACAGCGCACGCGCTATATGTGGCCTAATTACCCGATAAATACTGCTGATCAATTCACTGTTGATAGTTACAAGCTATTTATCAAAATTTGACAGCGCTTCCAAAAAGAGGTTAGAGTGAAGCATTTCCCCCATTTGGAAGGATTTCTCCACCTGCTTACTACAGCAGCAAAACCTTAAGTTCCCAGTTGCCCAGCAGGAAGCAACTGTGCAGATGTGGCCACAAGCAGGGATGCCATCAGAATTAACGGTGCCCAACACAAATTACACTTCAGGCCACCAAGCAGAAGTACACATAGGGGGGCAGGCATGGGTACACATGGTGGACTGATAGATGTGGTATCCCGGGCATTGTAGTGGGCACATATAAGTTACATGTAGATGGTACATGACAGCTAAGACAGCAGCTCTAGCAGATCTTCCGTTTTCTTTGGCATCGGCCTCACAAGCTTTATCCACTTCAGGCTGCGGCAGAGAGGCTAGCTCCATACACACACTAATATGATATATTGTGACAGCCATGATAAATAGAAGAATCAAGTATATTAATTAAAGGGGTATAGGAGAACATAGGTCCAGGACAGGTCACTGTAGGAAACCATTATCACCATACTTACAGGGAATTACAGCACAAAAGGAATTTAGCAGTTTCAACACCGTAGTTTGCAATACAGTAGTGTATAGGCGATGGGCAATAATTATTTCTACTAGTTAAATGGGCTTTTATTTTATCTTAGCTGTTGCAGCACCTGTTTGGCTATAACTAGGGAAAATTCAGCTTTCTAATACTCTCAATATACTATGCTTTAAACCAGTGATCTCCAACCCGTAGCTCGCCGTAGTATTTTCGGTAGCTCACAGAGCACGCGGGCTTGGGCAGTCACCTCCCTTCATTTTTAATATGGTGCCGGCTGTCAGCCAATCAGAGCTCGAGGACCGGCAGTGGCTGCACCTGATTGGCTGCCAGACCGTGAGTTTTGATTGGCATACTTACCGGCACCATATTTTAAATGCTCGCCACCGCCGGAGACTCTGTCACCATCACCGCAGCCACTCTCCGGACTTCACAGGAGAGGCGCGCGCTGCGCTCTCCTCCCCTTCCGTCCCTCATACAGGAGGAGCAGCACCGGCGGTAGTAGAAGAAGCCAGCAAGGGTTAGAACTGTGTGGGGCATTTTATCTGGCGATGCGGGGGGCATTTTAAATGGCACTACAGGGGTAACTGTATCTGGCACTGGTGGGGGCATTGTATTTGGCACTGCTGGGGGGCATTATTTGTGTATCTGGCCCAGCTGGGAGGCATTATTTGTATATCTGGCACTGCTGAGGCGCATTATTTGTGTATCTTGCACTGCTGAGGGGCATTATTTGTATATCTGGCACTGCTGAGGGGCATTATTTGTGTATCTGGCACTGCGAAGGGGCATTATTTGTGTATCTGGCACTGCGAAGGGGCATTATTTGTGTATCTGGCACTGCTGAGGGGCATTATTTGTATATCTGGCACTGCTGAGGGGCAATATTTGTGTATCTGGCACTGCGAAAGGGCATTATTTGTGTATCTGGCACTGCGAAGGGGCATTATTTGTGTATCTGGCACTACGCGGTGGGGGCATTACTTGTAGTTGTGAGGCCATGCCCACTTTTGTGAGGGCAGACCCACTTTTGCAGGAATGCACGCGCATTGGGGTGAGGGGGTATTTTCCGAAAGTAGCTCACACCCCAATTAAGGTTGGAGACCACTGCTTTAAACACACAATATATGGGAATAGCAACACAGATTATTACTCAGCTGGGGATGTAGTTGGCCTCCCGATGGACAGGATGCCAATGGTCAGAAGACTGGCACTGGAATCCTAACACCTGTTAGAAACCCAACGCTGGAATACCGACAGCCAAAATTCTGAAAGTAAGTATATCGGAGAGGGTTGAGGTTAGGCACTAGGGGGAGGGCTAGGGTGTGTGTGGAGGAGGTGTTAGGGTTGAGATACTGGAAGGGTGAGTTAGGGTTAGGGTAGGGTAAGGGGTAGGGTTAGTTTAGTTACTCAAACTTGTCAGGATTATAGCAGATTAGGTGCCACTGTTGGTATTCTGAATGCTGGCATCCTCACGGCCGGTATCCCGTACCCAACCCATTAGCAGAATTAGCTGCAACCTCAAAATGATTCAGTATTTTACTCTAAAGCACACATAAAGTTCTGTCATTGGAGTACACTGATCCTGGATAATAACTGACCTATAATATGTATATATTTGTAATCCACAATTGGTAACAGCAATAAGCATCTAATGCTATTATTTCATGATTCCAGGAATTAGTATCTTTGAGTGTTCAAAGACAAGGCACAAACACAGTTCCACTTATAAAATGGCACAAATATCTTCAGCACTACACAGTATCAATAGCTCACTCTTGAAGTGCTCTTTTAGTCAGTTTAGGATTCATACAAAATGGATGCCTCTCTTTTCACTGGTAAACTCAGGCACTGTTGCACTAGTAGCACAAACAAGGCACCTATATCATGTTGTCTACACAAACTCAGTCTATTTCACAAGTATTCAGAATTGCACATTAATTGAAATATAGCAGATCTCAGTATCTGTAAATAGGTCTTAGTATCTCATATACGCTCTCAATAGCTCTATAACAGTTCTCAGTAGCTCTTCAGCTCCCTTTACAGTTCTTTTATTCACAACCTCCATGGATCTCAGCTGTGGCTCCCACTACGGACACACTGTTTCCCGCTCTCAGTCTCAGCTGGTGTTTCTGCAGTGACCAGTCAATGCACCAACAGTGTGTACGCGGTGGCTCCTGACACCTCACCACTTCAGTGTTAATGCTTTGCCCAGTTTCTTATCTCTCACAGTAGACATACAACACATCACCCTGCTCTTTACTGTATTCCTCTACGTCTCCTGGTCAACTGTGCATGCGCAACCACAAACACACTGTTCTTTTGCTGGCTTGTTTCTGTTTTGGTGCGTAATGGTTCCACCTGGTGGCAGCCTCCTCATCAGGGGAAGGCAGGTCACAGTGAGTACAGCGGGTCGAACACTTGTCCCTAACACAGTGATTTTCAACCTTTTTTTTACGCGCGGCACACCGAACAATATTTTAAAATTGCCAAGGCACACAATCAGTTCCCCACAGAAAACAAAAAACACACATTGGCCTACACAGAAAAAAGCAATCACATTGCTCCCCACATAAATCCTATTGCTCCCTACATGAATTATTCACATTGTTCCCCCCATAAATCCTTATTCTCCCCACATAAATCCTATTGCTCCCCACAGGAGAAATAACATAACAAATATTAGCCCCTACCAGTCAGCTGTCCTCCCTGTCCTCCCAGTGGTGAGGGTTGTTCATAGTGGAGTGCTGCGAATACTGAGCAGCGGGTGGTCGGGCAGGTGTGGATGTGGGTGGGCAGGGAAAGTTGTGGATGCAGGCGGGAACTGGAAGATGTGTATGCAGGCGGGTAGGCTGGCTGGGTGGTGAGACGCTGCGGACGTGACCTATGATATCACACCGCCGTGTCTTCAAGGCATAGGTAACGGCCAGAGCACGACTGATCCTCTAAGAAGAGCCCGGGCCAACAGTTCACTCTGAAGGTGCAGGAAGCAGCTCTGGCTCCGCGGCACACCTTGCAGCTGGTAGCGGCACACTAGTTGAAAAAGCCTGTCCTAACATTTCCCTTCCTACGCTGCTAGTTGAATAAAAAGAATTAAAAAATATTAATTCAATAAGAAAAAGACAATCCAACACCAATGGGCACCAAAAACTGTCCAGACTCCTTACACATGTATCTTCCTGTACCCCTGCCTACACAAAGTCCATATGCCAGAGAAAGTCCTACAGATACCTCTCTGGCAAAACCATAGTCAATAAGCTTTTGGGGCTAGGCTTTTCACAGCTTGGTAAATTAGCTAGACAGTACTACCCATTATAAATAATAATGGAGCTGTGGTCTGTAACTTAAGTTTGCATACCACAGAAAATATCTGATGCCATTAAATTAACTTTTTTATAAATTGTTGTCTTTTCTCTTGTTGAAGGTTGTTTTAAGTTTTATGTTAGCAATATTCTAGTGATTTAATTGGCTCTACATATTATTCTAGCCCTGTGAACGGTGTAATGCTCTGACTGGCTAAAGGTCAGTCTAGGCCAGAGGTTCCCAAACGCGGACCTCCAGGCACCCTAATGGTCCAGGTTTTAAATGTACCCATGCTTGGCCACAGGTGACTTAATTAGCACCTAAGTAAATTTGATTTAACAATCTGTGCTGAGCCATGGATATACCTAAATCCTGGACTGTTGGGGTGCCTTGAGGACCGCGTTTGGGAACCTCTGGTCTAGGCTGTTTTAACGCAACAGGTTGGTCTATCCATGTAAATATCTTTTTATTAGCATTACAACAAAAATGAGTTATTTAAGGAGAATAATTGATTCATCAAGCATGATATTAAGAACTTGCCACTGTCTATTAACAAATATTTTTTTTACACCTGCTCTTATTTGTGCATTATTTCACAAACAGTAATATATCTCTGTATAAGATGCAGGGCGCCATTTATGGTTGAAACTGTGACTGATAGTAAGGGTGCAAAGGTAATGCTTTATTTGGGTTCTACAGTAAATGCTCAGTCCCTTTCCACCTGATATAGGCCCTCATTCCGAGTTGATCGTTCGCAAGGCGATTTTAGCAGAGTTGCTCACGCTAAGCCGCCGCCTACTGGGAGTGTATCTTAGCATCTTAAAATTGCGAACGATGTATTCGCAATATTGCAATTACAAACTACTTAGCAGTTTCAGAGTAGCTCCACACTTACTCGGCATCTGCGATCAGTTCAGTGCTTGTCGTTCCTGGTTTGACGTCACAAAAACACCCAGCGTTCGCCCAGACACTCCCCCGTTTCCCCGGCCACTCCTGCGTTTTTTCCGGAAACGGTAGCGTTTTTTCCCGCACGCCCATAAAACGGCCTGTTTCCGCCCATTAACACCCATTTCCTGTCAATCACACTACGATCGCCGGAGCGATGAAAAAGCAGTGAGTAAAAATACTATCTCCATTGTAAAATTACTTGGCGCAGTCGCAGTGCGAATATTGCGCATGCGTACTAAGCGGAATTTCACTGCGATGCGATGAAAAATACCGAGCGAACGACTCGGAATGAGGGCCCTAGTGCACCTGTAACATACGTACAGTGGAAGCAGCCATTTTGTAAACTGAGCTAAGTTTCAGGAGAATACAATTTATATGACTTAGTGATGTTGCTCATTGCGTTCTAATAAATCGATGGGATGTTTTCTTAAAATGTCAGCTGCTGTAATTTGCAGTTAATAGGTATAGTTTTAAAAGTCTTAGGTTAATTTTCCTTTTAATTTCCAATCATATACACTTTACAGTAATTTAATCACTCTTTACCGTGTGGAGATATGTAAGTATTTATATATGCTTTGTTCTCTCTTGTTACCACCTTTCCATCTCTACAGAGCCGTCTTCTCATCTTTCCCTTGTCTCTCTACCTCTTCTTCTGCTGTCAGTACAGGTGACCTGAGGTAACTATGAAAATTCCTGACACGTCCTCCAGGATCATAGATCTTGTTTATGTTACTTCTTATGGGGAATCTGCACAGTCTGTAGTTCGTATGTTATACCCTGATGTACAATTGAAGCAACAAATCTAACTTCTCTCTTTAATCCTGGCCACATGAAATAATTTATAGAGAGAAAACACAGAGAAACTGCAGCATTGCTGAAATGTGAATGAAATCTCAGCTGCCTTGTAATAAATACTGCACTTTAACTGAAACTTTCATTAAATTGTGAATAAAATATCACAACACTTGTGCAGTAAATTATGTTGAAATATTGCCACCCAGTGGTAATATTCTGCGATGCCTGATGTTTTGTTAAACCATTTTAAATTCTATTATCTACTGTCTAGATTTTACAAAAAAAATTCAAAACGTCTTCACAAAATATTCATTTCTACGCAAAATTTTGCATGTTTTACCAGTGGACTCTTTATTATTATTATCCTTTATTTATATGGCGCCACAAGGGTTCCGCAGCGCCCAATTACAGAGTACATAAACAAATAATCAAGCAGGAAAACAGCAACTTACAGTTGACGACAATATAGGACAAGTACAGGGTAAATAAACATAGCTACATCAGCAGATGACACTGGAATAAGTATCAGGTGGCAGAAGACTGCTGGATTTGGTGCAGTTGAATATTATTAGAGTAAGAAAAGGATAAGCACATAAGGGAATAGGGCCCTGCTCGTGAGAGCTTACATTCTAAAGGCGAGGTGTAGACAGACAGGGGTGAGACAGATGGGGTACATAGAGAGCATGGAACAAAGGTTTAGGATGAGATTTGGCTGGGTTTGGTGAAGAAGTGGGTCTTGAGAGCCCGTTTGAAGTTTTGTAGAGAGGTGGAGAGTCTGATGGGGAGAGGTAGGGAATTCCAGAGAAGTGGTGCAGCACGTGAAAAATCTTGGAGGTAGGAGTGGGAGGAAGTAATCCGTAGGCAGGAGAGTCGGCGTGCATTAGCAGAGCGAAGAGGACGTGTGGGAGTGTAAAAGGAGATAAGGTCAGAGATGTAGATGGGAGAGGAGTGGGTGAGGGCTTTGTAAGCAAGTGTGAGAAGCTTGAAATGGATTCTGAAAGGGAAGGGGAGCCAATGAAGGTCTTGTAAGAGAGGAGAGGTGGACGTTGTGCGTTTGGTGAGGAAAATGAGCCGGGCAGCAGCATTGAGGATAGATTGGAGTGGAGAGAGGTATTTGTCAGGAATGCCAGTCAGGAGGAGATTACAGTAGTCCAGTCTGGAGATGACCAGTGAGTGGATAAGAGTCTTAGTAGCATCCTGGGTCAGAAAGGGTCTGATCCTGGAAATATTTTTTAGATGAAAACGGCAGGTTTGTGAGAGGTGCTGAATGTGTGGTTTGAAGGAGAGGGAGGAGTCAAGGATTACTCCAAGACAGCACACTTGGGGGCTAGAGGAAATAGTAGTGCCATCAATAGATAATGAGTTGTAGGAGGTGAGGTTATGCGGGAGGGAGGGAAGATGATCAGCTCGGTCTTAGACATGTTAAGTTTAAGAAAGCCCTGGGACATCCAGGAAGAGGTAGCAGAGAGACAGTTGGAGATACGAGTGAGGAGAGCAGGGGAGACGTCTGGAGAGGAAAGATAGATTTGAGTGTCATCTGCATAGAGATGATATTGGAATCCAAAAGAACTAATGAGCTTACCTAGTGAGGATGTATAGAGAGAGAAGAGAAGAGGACCAAGGACAGAACCTTGGGGTACCCCTACAGTTAGTGGAAGTGAGGGGGAGGTGGAGTCATGAAAGGAGACAGAGAATGAACGGTCAGAAAGGTAGGAAGACAGCCAAGAGAGGGCAGTGTCACGCAGACCAATGGAGTGATATGTTCTATAGCTATATAAGGAGGAGGGTGCCGAATTTGGCAGAGAGGGATTTTTTTAAGATGACAATATCTGCGCAGGAGGAGATCCCTGATATCAGCTTCAGTGACAACCATACTGAACCTAAATCTCTCTTCAGACCGAAGATTGTGGGCTAGAGAGCGGCAGCACGTGCAAGCTTTTATGCAAAGTGTGCTTAATATTGAAGATGTGCAGTGGAAGACTCACTTCAGGATGTCGTAAGAGATGTTCCATTACATTTTGGATGTAACGACCCCAGAACTATCTAGACAGGCCACAAACTTCAGGACATCCATAGAGCCAAGATGGAGGCTAGCCATCGCATTGTGGTGGTACGTAATTCCTGGAGAATATCGCACACTTTCTTGCCTCTTTGAAGTAGGGATATCAATAGTGTGCACCATTGTATACCAGGTGACATGGCATTGGTGGACACTCTATATCCTATGTTTAGTTGTTTGCCACAAGGCCAGCGTTTAGAGGACACCATTCAGGGATTTGTGGTGTGTGGATATCCTCAGTGCGCAGGTGCAATCGACAGTATCCATATCCCTATAATTGTGTGGGGAATGGCTCCACAATAACATGCTTCAGTGACCATTGAACCCCAATAGTGTACCTTATCCCCACCAACGGGCCCTATGTGCCCACCAGGCTACCCCTCATGGAGGAGTATGCTCAAGTGTTGTTAACTATTCCTCTTTGCCAATTTTGTTTTGTTTTCTTTTTTAAATAGCTTTCAAAGACTGTTGATGAGGTGGAAACACTGATTCACATAATTGGTGATGCAGCCTATCCTATACGACGATGGCTGATGAAGGGCTTCACGCAACATGTCCAGCTGAGCCCAAATCAAATTTCATATACCCACACCCTGAGCTCTGCAAGAATGGTAGTTGAAAATGCCACTTAAAAGGACATTAGTGCTGTCTTATGAAGCGCAACGATGTGGACCTTATTATCATACCTAAGATTGTGGCTGCATGCTGCATAATCTATGTGAGTTTAGGAGGGAGGAATTTCTGCCAGAGTGGGCAGTGCTGGACGCAGATTTTGCCTACGCTTCAGTTGATTCTGAGGTCTATTTGGTTGACTATACTGTAAGTATGGAACAGATTGGGGCGGCTCTAACCGCCAACCTTCCATCATTATTGAGTTAATTTGTTTTTTTTTTATTCATAAACATTAAAAAGCTGTTTGTTGACATTCAGCTAATATACCTTTTTGAAATGAAAAACACCTACAGTATGCACAATTGAAATAGATGTATGTGTGATACACTTGGGTTTACTGAAAGAATTGGACAATTATAAACATTAACAAAGGGTAATATACCTTACATTTTTTTCTTTAAAAAAAATTGCATTATAAGTAAACATTCATATATTTTAAAAATTATATACAAAACCAAGAACAGTGTTGATAAATCTACCCTAGCATAATGCCTAATTTTTAAAAACTTTTGATTAACAATAACCACTTAAGGTAAATTCCTGTAAACAGGAGAATGGGGATTTTCAGCCCTTTCAGGAAGAGGTTGGGTATGTTCATAGTAGTAAGAGGCAGGGTTATACTGGGGACAATGTTGAACAGGGTAGTGTGGTGGCTTGTGTTGTGGTGGCACTGTGTGCTGCTGTTGACTGTTGTGAAACAATCTGTCAAATAATGCTATCTGGAATTGGTTAATTTTCCTTTGACGCCCACGTGCTTCCCTACTGTACTGCTCCTGCATGTATCTCAGCTGGGACATAAAGGTATTGTTCATCTCTCGCTCTGCCCCCAAAAATCTCTCCAGACGAGTGTCTTCCCGTGCAGCCATGGTAGCATCCATCTGCTGTAATTTTTTTTACCAACACAGTAGTCATAACTCTAGCAGCTTGCTCTGTCTTGTTGGGTCTCCTCCTCTTTGGCGGAACAGTATTTACTGTGGACGCAAGATAAACAAAATTAAAGATGGGGTTTGCAGAGAGTGTATATAAAATAGCAGTGGTAGCAAATGTGTTTATGGCCTCCTCCCACCTGCACTCTACTGCAACATTTAACATTTTGAATTTTATGATTTTTTTTTACTACTGAACGTAAATTACTTTATGTTTAACTAGCTGGTGTACCCAACATTGTCTGGGACTTTAAGAATGTGGGTTTACAAAAATAAATTTAAATATTAAACACACAGTATAAATAACATTGTAGATAGCTGAATAGCCGTGCTATGCTACGGGATGTGGATGGTAAATTAGAATGATAGTTGTTTGTTAATTTCCGTTAGTTGGAGAGCTAGTATATAGGCATATCTTGCTTCCCTGATGCACTTTGTGTAGTGGCTGGACCTCTTTTTGGTCCCCCAAGGGACCCTGCTCTTCCCACTATACAAATCTCAGTCTGTGGCTTCCTGTTGCCTCCATTCCTCTCCTCACATCATGTCAGTGCCCCTGTGAAATTAGCGTTTTTTTTTTTACAGTTTCTTATATAGCACAGCACATTATGTATCTCCTGATATACTCTGTGCTGCTGGGGGACCATGCTACTTCCGCTATATAACTCTCAGTGTGTGGGTTTGTGCTACGTGCATTCCCCTCCTCACATCATGTCCACTGGCCCTGTCACATGCAGCCCTGTCATCACTGACATATCATGCATGTCCTGATATAGAGGTTTATTTACTAATATTCGTGTTTGTGGCGATTTTAACATAGACTGACATCGGCCGTTCTTAATTGCAACTTTTTGAATATGTTTAAGGTAATTTACTAAGCTTTTGTGTTCTACCTATTCGTATTTTTTGATGTCGATGTCATTCGTATTTGTGGTTGTTTTTTTCCGGCTGAAGATGTGCATTGTGACGCATCATTCGTATTTTTCCTGTGCGGCAGTGTTTTCTGCACTTTGCGGCCGTATATTTACTTTTACATTCGATTTTGAAGCTGAATCGTGATTGGTTATGTGGATTACGTGGGAGTGTCAAAGCGCACCCATATAAAAACGCCCCAAACCGGACGAACCTCGTGGGTTTAGTCAGTGGAGAGGTAGTGCTGTGAGGAGTTGGTGAGTGTTTTGGTATTTAGGTCTACGATTTCTGAGTGCTGAGCTGTTTGCCGAGAATGTTGCCATGGTGAGGATGATAATGAAATATCATCGCCAGCTGTTTGGTCAGGAGTCTGCTAAGGTGTCTGCACGGAAAAAAGCAGTGATGTGGCAGAAGGTTGTTGACGCGGTGAATTGTGAGGGTGTGGTGAGGCGTGCAGAGGAAACCTGCAGAAAGCGCTTTTACGACATCAAACGTCATGTGAAAGCAAAAAAAAAAAGTAATTTTTTTTTACCATAAATGGCAAAAAACAACAACAGGCGCTGTAACCGGGCTGGTTTTCTAAGCCGCTGTTGGAAACGGGATGATAGTCGTTCACCCCAATGGCATAAATATGAACAAAACAAGAAATACCAACTGCGCTAACATATGAATAAATTTTTATATTAATTAAAATCAATATCACAAATACACATGTATATAAACGAACTGAATATTATAAACCGGCACTAATAGTGTCAAAAAACACAATATAAAAACTAAGCCTTAGGTATCCTGTGTATCACTTGCAGGAATCCTCAAGAGTGCCCAGGTCAGAGGTGTGGCCCCCCACACCTCTGACCTGGGCACTCTTGAGGATTCCTGCAAGTGATACACAGGACGTTGTTTACCATCCGGAGATTCCAGTCCCTTCGGTGTGGACATTAATAAAGGGAGAACCACCATCTTTAATTGCGTGGGATAGAGAGATTGCTCCAGAACCCCGCTAGGTGGGATACCCGGCTGAATCACCACCAGGAACCTGGTAATTATTCTCCTTCACCTGGATACCTGTTTTTTCACGTCAACGCATGCGTTGCAGGACTTGTTATCATCCTCCAACAATCAGTTGTTATACTGGTCATTTTTGCACAAAGACTGCCCCAAGTGAATAATCACTGTCAGAGAGTGGCTTACTAAGGCTCAGTTTTTATATTGTTTTTTTTTACACTATTAGTGCCGGTTTATAATATTCAGTTTGTTTATATACATGTGTATTTGTGATATTGATTTTAATTAATATAAAAATTTATTCATATGTTAGCGCAGTTGGTATTTCTTGTTTTGTTCATAGTCATGTGAAAGCAAAAATGGCGAACAGGAGGGGGGCGTCCATTTATCGCCACGTATTTGGAATACGAGTAGCCGCCGCAGAACCTCATCCCTCCGGAGGTAGTGAGGGCGACGTATGTACGGGACTCTGATCGCCCCAGGGTGTCTGGTAAGTTGTGTTTTTGGTTGTCTGTGTTTTTTTGGAGTAATTTTTTTTGTATGTTATGCTCATAAAAATTTCTGGCTTATTTGTGCATGTCATCTTCCATTGTGTATGGCAAGCATGTCCAAACTGTGGACCACCAGCTGTGGAGAAACTACACATCCCAGCATGCTGTGACACAGCTTTAGCAATCTCTCACAGCAAAACTGTGTTGGGCCATGCTGGGCTATGTAGTTTCACAGCAGCTGGAGGGCTGCATTTTGAACATGCCTGGTGTATGGTGTTTACACATAAATGTATGTACTGTTTCTGCTTTAATCAGCCATTTTGCGCAAACTTATTTGTGGAAGTGGGAGTCTAAATGTGTTTTTTTGTTTGTTTTGCTAATTGGCTGCCCACCACTCATTAATATGTCATGTGTGTAATGTTCAGAATTAGTTTTACTCCCATACATTTTTTGGTTAAGAGAGTGTTTTGTGTTTCAAAACATAAACAATTATGTTGTATGTAATGACTAGGTTTTGTTTTTGGGATATTTTGTGGGTGCAAGCCTTTATATGGTGGCACATGTTTTTTTGGATGAATGAAAAAATAGTGTACAATGAGACCAAACATGAATTCAGTGTCTTACGGTTCAATACAATAGTGTTAAAGTACACGGATTACAAACATAGAAGCGTCATTAAGCAGGACATTGTTAAGTTGTGTGGATTTGTATGCCGTCTGATAGGGTAGAAAGTGTTGCCTTAGTGGTGGGTTAAAGGTACGATCTGTCATAAATCAGCTTAGGAGTCATGTGTTGCTAAATTTGGTTGTAGGTTGTTGATGATTTATAATATTTAAAGGACCTCCTTTCCTTTTGCAGTGTCTAAACATACACAAAGGCCTTCTGGCCATGCCTCCACTGAAACTGAAGCCGAGGATGCTGCTGATGCTGGTAAGTACATTAACCTTGGGTGTGTTTGATCCGCAATGTTGAATGTAAAATAACGGAAGCCATCTTCCCCAAAGGACCATCAACACAAGCACTTCCCTCGCGGAGGCGCAGCCTGGGTGCGTCATCCAGACCGCCACTACAGCCATCATCATGCCGACGCATCTCCCTGGTTTCACCTGTGACACCAAGGCAACTGCTGGACAGTCTGCCACCCATGTCACCACATTCCCCACAGCTGCCTGGTGAGTTTTGTTGCACATTCACACAACACACACATTTGCACACACCCTTTACACTACTCTAAACAGTGCTAAATATGCAGGACTAGTGATGGGCAACATAAGCTGGCATGTTGCCCTTAACATCCAAACACAGTAAAATTATGTTGCACCTTGAAAAATTCTACACATTACATGTGCATGAATGAGATGTCCTATATTCCACAGTTAGGACAAATGTAAGCTATCGTCAAATACAGGTTGAGTATCCCATATCCATATATTCCGAAATACGGAATATTCCGAAATATGGACTTTTTTGAGTGAGAGTGAGATAGTGAAACCTTTGTTTTTTGATGGCTCAATGTACACAAACTTTGTTTAATACACAAAGTTATTAAAAATATTGTATTAAATGACCTTTAGGCTTTGTGTATAAGGTGTATATGAAACATAAATGAATTGTGTGAATGTAGACACACTTTGTTCAATGCACAAAGTTATAAAAAATATTGTCTAAAATGACCTTCAGGCTGTGTGTATAAGGTGTATATGTAACATAAATGCATTCTGTGCTTAGATTTAGGTCCCATCTCCATGATATCTCTTTATGGTATGCAATTATTCCAAAATACGGAAAAATCCGATATCCAAAATACCTCTTGTCCCAAGCATTTTGGATAAGGGAGACTCAACCTGTACTGCAATGTTTGCAAATAGATTTGTGAAGCACATTAGTGCACCACATAAGTGTAAACCACAAGCACACAAATTAAATGGATACTATTGGCTCTAAACACTTAGCCCAACAAATGTAAGGTGCATATGTGGAAAAAGTTAAAGACAAAATATGTGGACAATATAGGCTTACCAACATACACTTACACTGTCCAAAATTAATAGCAAAACACCTTACAACTGCTTTCTATTTACAGCGGACAACATTCTTCCAGAAAGTCAGCCAGGGCAACTGCAGCCAACACATGAGGAAACATATACACTCAATCTAGTTGAATTACCACCGCCACAACCAACAAACACTCAGTTTGCCACTTCGCCCTCACACCAGACACCTGTGCAGGACAGAAGCCCACCCACACCGTTACCACAGTCACCAGACCAGCCATTTTGGTCCAGCTGGTCGACGCAACAAAAACAATATTCTGATTGCGTAATCATACACACTACATTGTATGTCTAGCCCATCAAGTAACACGCATCACCAGAAGTAACAGCAGACAAACTAATGAACTAAGTAGAATGGCAAACACATTAGAACTCATGAGGGCAGACAATAATCGCATGCTCAATACCTTTCAAAGAGTCATGGATGACAACCAAAGGCTACATCAAACGTACTTGCAGATATTGACTGCGAATCAAACAACACAAGACGCCATGGTGAGAATTATGGAGAGCCACACGTCTGCAACCAGAGACTTAAACGTGACTCTGACAACACTTATACCATGTTCACATTGCCGCCCCTGCAAAAATCCCGTGTTGTTAAAACCTTCACGGAACACCTCAGCTCAGAATCACCCCGTTCACAGTGCACCAATGACCCGGGAAATTCCCGGGTCGGTACTGTTCACACTGACACAGTGGTCTGCCCTGGCAAGAAGTGTGAGGAATGATAAGAACAGCTTTGATTGGCTGGCAAAGATGATGTCATTTAAAGTGGACTTTGTGAACACAAATAGGTGGGTGGGAACTGCACATTGCATTGCTGTAATCATGGCCGATGAGATACAAGTGTGTAGCCCAGAGTTCCTGGTTTATTGCCTGATTTTGTTGTTTCATACAGCAAATGAGAGCTTGGTGCAGCTGATAACACTGTGCTACCTTGCACAGTGTCATTTCCAGAGGAGAAGGGCGCAATTTAAGGCTGAGAGAGAGCGTGCTCGATGTCATTATTTGCGCAGGAGGAGATCTTTTATGATGGCCAGCATTTCCTCCATATTGAGATTGACCACAGCGAGTAGCCGACAAATATGGAGTAGAGACCGCAGGCAGGGAGATGCTTTCTGGTCTACCGTGGAAGCTTATGAGGACGATCAGTGGAAGGCACACTTCCGCATGTCACGTTTGACATTTCAATATGTGCTTGACCTTATCACTCCTGCACTTTCTCGGCAGACCACAACCTCAGAAAACCCATTCCAGCAAATAGGAGACTAGCGATAAGGTTGTGGTGGTATGCTATCCCCTGGCGAATACTGCACAATCGGCTGCTTGTTTGGAGTAGCGAGATCCACGGTTTGCACTTTAGTGCATGAGGTCACAGAGGTTTTGCTAAAAACACTTTACCGTCGTTTCATCTCCATGCCACAAGGACAACGCTTAGATGACACCATCACTGGTTTCCAGAAACGTGGATATCCACAGTGTGCAGGAGCCATAGATGGGACACACATCCCTATCATTGCCCCCAATGACAACCCTGCGGATTACTACAACCGCAAAGGCTGGCACTCTATAATTCTGCAGGCCGTGGTCGACCACACGTATTGGTATTTGGTAAGCATCATTGTAAGCTCACAAGAGCAGCAACTTCTTTCCTCATGTGCCTTTCCTTTTCTACTCCATACTCCCTTTGATGGCACCTAACCTCTGGTTTTCTATACCTGTCCTATACATAGTATACATAGTATCTGAGGTTGAAAAAAGACAATTGTCCATCGAGTTCAACCTATTTGTGGTGTCCTATGCATGATGATTTGACTAAAATTTCTGACTGATGCTGCTATCAGCCGTTGCATTTTATCCCTATTTATAGTAACTATAATGCATGACTATGCACCATACCCCTGGATATCCTTATCCAATAGGAATTTATCTAACCTATTCTTAAAGGTGTTGACAGATTCCGCCATTACAACTCCCTCGGGCAGGGAATTCCAAACACGTATTGTCCTTACCGTGAAAAAGCCTTTACGACGTATTGTGCGGAATCTCCTCTCCTCTAACCTGAGCGAGTGTCCACGAGTCCTCTGTGTTGATCTAACCAAAAACAGGTCCCGCGCAAGCTCTGTGTATTGTCCCCTTATATATTTGTAGATGTTGATCATATCCCCTCTTAGTCTCAGCTTTTCCAATGTAAACATGCCTAGTCTTTCAAGCCTTTCCTTGTATTCCATCGTCTCCATGCCCTTAATTAGTTTGGTCGCCCTCCTCTGTACCTTTTCAAGCTCCAGGATATCCTTTTTGTAGTACGGTGCCCAGAATTGTACACAGTATTCAAGGTGTGGCCTCACTAGTGATTTATATAACGGGAGTATAATACTCTCGTCCCTAGCATCAATACCCCGTTTTATGCATGCTAATATCTTATTAGCCTTCTTTGCTGCAGTCCTACTTTGGGTACTACTGCTTAGCTTGCTATCTATGAGGAGACCTAAGTCCTTTTCCAGTACAGAATCCCCTAATTTGACCCCATTTAGTAGGTAGGTGTAATTTTTGTTCTTGTTACCACAGTGCATTACCTTACACTTGTCTGTGTTGAAGCGCATTCTCCATTTGGCTGCCCATGCTTCTAATTTAACTAAGTCGTTCTGAAGAGACTCGGCATCCTCCTCTGTATTTATAGCCTTACACAATTTGGTATCATCTGCAAAAATTGACACCATGCTCTCTAGACCTTCTGTTAGGTCGTTAATGAAAATATTGAACAAAAGCGGTCCTAATACTGAGCCTTGCGGCACACCACTTAGCACTTCAGTCCAAGTTGAAAAAGATCCATTAACCACAACGCGCTGCTTCCTATTATCTAACCAGTTTTTGACCCAAGTGCATATTGTGCTTCCTAGCCCTGATTCTTGTAGCTTGTAGATAAGTCTCATGTGTGGTACAGTATCGAATGCTTTGGCAAAGTCTAAAAAGATTACATCCACGTCTTTACCCTGATCTAGGTTTGCGCTTACTGTTTCATAAAAGCCAAGTAAGTTGGTTTGACAGGATCTGTCCTTCATAAACCCATGTTGATTCCTTTTAATGACCTTATTGGTTTCAAGGAACTTCTGAATACTATCTCTTAGAATACCTTCCAATACTTTCCCCACTATAGATGTAAGACTAACTGGTCTATAATTACCTGGTTCAGCTTTACTTCCCTTTTTGAATATAGGCACTACTTCCGCTATACGCCAGTCTTTGGGAACCATACCTGATATAACTGAATCCTCAAAGATCAAAGATAGCGGTTTTGCCAGTTCAGAGTGAAGCTCCATTAGAACCCTTGGGTGAATACCATCGGGTCCTGGTGATTTATTAATCTTTAAATGTTTTAATCGGTCACAGACTACTTCCTCGCTTAAATAAGTACCTATCAGTGTGATATTCTCATTATTGAGATTGTGTGTCAGTCCCTGAATTGGGTCCTCTCTAGTGAATACTGTAGAAAAAAACTCATTTAGTGTGTCCGCTATGTCATTATCATTTTTGCTTAAGACTCCCAACTTGTCTTTTAAAGGGCCTATACTCTCCTTTTTTAATCTCTTGCTATTAATGTATTTAAATAATTTTTTGGGATTCGCCTTGCTTTCCTTTGCTACTAGTTTTTCAGTTTCTACTTTAGCCGCTCTTATTTCCTTTTTGCAATTTTTGTTACATTCCTTATAGTGCTGAAATGACTCTGCTTCCCCGTCAGATTTGTATTTTTTAAATGCTCGCCTTTTCTTGCCCATAAGTTCCTTAATCTTTTTGTTAAGCCACATCGGTTTATGATTTTTATTCCCTTTTTTGCTACTCATAGGAATATATTTGAGTGTATTTTTAGCTAGCAGGAATTTTAGTACCTCCCATTTCTCCGTAGTATTTTTTCCTAAAAACAAACCTTCCCATTCAATATCCCTGAAAAATACCCTCATCTTTTCAAAATTTGCTTTGCTAAAGTTTAAAGTCCTAGTTGAGCCAGTATAGGGCTGTTTGTAGAAACTGATATTGAATGTGACCATATTGTGGTCGCTGTTTCCTATGGGTTCCCCTACTATAATACCCGATACCAAATCCTGATTGTTTGTTAATACCAGGTCTAAGATTGCATTGTACCTAGTTGGTTCCTCAATTAGTTGGACTAAGTAGTTATCATTTAGTGTGTTTAAAAACATATTGCCCCTAGCAGTATCACATGAATCGTTTTTCCAGTTTATCTCTGGATAGTTAAAATCTCCCATCACTACTATGTCTCCTACTCCTCCTGCTCTTTCAATTTGCTTTAGTAACAATTCATCATCAGATGCGTTGATACCAGGCGGCCTATAGCATACACCCAATACTAACTTTTTTATTCCTTTTTCCCTGCATGCAATTTCTACCTATATTGTCTTGAACTGTAAGTGCTGTCTTCTTGTTTGCTAACTTGGTTATGTTTAGTATATACTGTGTAATGGTTGCTGCGGATCCCTTGTGGTGCCATATAAATAAATGTTTATTATAATAATACTTATAGTAATAATCTGTATTTTAAAATGTAAAACTGTATCTTTTTTGTTGCGTATTGTAAAACATACAAAGCTAAACACTTTTTATAGCTTCACAGATGTGTTTATTGGGTGGCCTGGTCGTTCCCATGATACCAGAGTTCTGGCAAATTCAGATCTGTACCTAATTGCAGAGGAGAAGCTGAACGGCTGGTTGTTTCCTAGAGAGGCGTGTATATATATATATATATATGAACAAAGAACCAGGCGGCACTCAGGAGACAGTAATTCGGTGAAACCAACGGGTGCTTTACTTCAACATTTCGGGGTTCGGGACCCCATCTTCAGGACACACACAGTGAACAAAGTGCAATACAACAATTTAAATACCTTACCTGGCGACTCTCTGGCCGACCTCGCCGCGCCTCCGTTCGGCTTCCGGGATCCAGGCTTCCGGTCCCGGACACATGACCGGATACCTGCTCACCACGCCGTCACAAGGAGGCATGGGGGAATGTTGCCAGGATACGCCTGTCAACAACAATAACATCACATTACTACGTGAACAAATGACAGTGAATCGTATAAAATATTATATAAAATATTATAAGACAGACTAGCATTCACACTGCCTGAGCAATTGATTATCATAAGTGCCTAAAAATAATATGCAAAAAGTGACACAGTGACGAAGATATGCTAATCCCTACCATACTACATTAAAAACAATGAAACATTAATTGCACAGTGTCCCGCGGCCGCGCAATCATATCTTGCCAGACTGGGCGACCTGCAGGCTATTTATTAACCTAACACATAACTGACACGTCTAAGGTACTTTAATCAACAGGTCACGGATCAAGATAATACTAGGTTCAGAGGAACCAGTGTTCCATCTGCACTAAATGCTATCTCACAAACAAACACCGTGCCTGTCAAAGTGGCAAAAAAGCAATATAAAAATTGCTACATACATCAACGGACAATGATAGGACTCACATTTCTCATTTTGAAATATAACCTTTATATAAAATTGCTCATGCCTAGGGATTCATTGAGTCCCTTCGGGCTGAGTGTGTTAAGCGTCAGAATCCACCTCGTTTCTAATTGAAGCAGGTGTTTGGCCCTGTCCCCCCCTCTTATTGAAAAGGGGGCCTGGTCTATAATGCGGTACCTTAATGTGGCCAGGCTATGTTTGGCTAAAGCAAAATGCCTGGCTACAGGTTGCTCACTTGTACCCGTGTTCAGGGCCGCCCTGATTGCTGACCTATGTTGGCTCATTCTGACTTTAAAGCTGCATTCAGTTTTCCCTACATAATGTTGACCGCAGGGGCATATCAGTAAATATACAACAAACTTAGAATTGCAATTAACCGATACCCGAATATTGATCCTTTTACCGGTGTACGGATGCTGAAACGAATCTCCGGGTATCAGGAAATTACAAGTGGTGCATCCACATTTGTAACAGCCTTTTTTCTGTCTCAAAAAATGTGTGGCTGTAACAGCTTTTTTTGAAACGTCTGATTTAACTAATAGACTCCTAAGATTTTTGCTCCTAGTGTAACTAGGCATGAGTCTGCTGTTTTTGAACATCTATAGTTCTGGGTCAGTTTGAATAATGGGCCACAACTCTTTAGTTTTTTTGGTGGTATATCTGCTAGCAGTGTTGAATTGATTGACCCAAGGAAAGATATCCCCTTGGGATTTCTTGTCTTTACTTTCCAGTAATTGCTGTCGGGGCTTACTCAATGCTCTATGTCGGGCTTGTGGTAACAGCTCGATGGGATATCCCCTTTCAAGAAATTTGGATGTCATGCTGTCAAGTTGTTTATCACGTACACTGGGGTCACTGTTGATCCTGCATACTCTCAACATCTGCGAATAAGGTAAACCATAAATGGTGGCCTTAGGGTGAAAACTATCGAACCTCAATATGGTATTACGGTCTGTTTCTTTTGTGTACATGGATGTACTGATCACGCCATTCTCAATAGAGATTTGGACGTGTAGAAAATGAATCTGATGGGCATCCAACACCATGGTAAATTTAACTGGGCTAGAAGAAACATTATGTGTATTGATCAAATTCTCCAATTCACATTTAGGTCCTGACCAAATTACCAACAAATCGTCTATATACCTCGTATATAGAACCAGATGTTGCGAAATAATAGGTTGTGACAAAAATAAATCCTTATCCGTCTCTCGCGAACGAAGGGGCCACACAGGACCCCATCGCACACCCTGTGAGCTGTAAATAAAATTTGTTATCATACAAAAAATAATTATGTGTAAGCGTAAGTTCAAGTAATGACAAAAAGAAATCAGGATCTGGACCAATGTATAGCGGATTATTGGTAATAAGGAGCCTCACTGCCTGTATTCCCTGATGATGTGGAATGCAGGTGTATAAACTCGAGACATCAATTGTGGCCAAAGTGGAGGAAACTGGAATGGTTTTTAGCATATCCAACTGCCTCAACAAGGCTGACATATCTTTCAAGTGTGTCTGAGTCGCTTGTATACAGGGCTGCAAAAAGGTGTCTAAATAAACCGCTATAGGTTCACACAATGGCCCCCTGGCAGAGATGATAGGTCTGCCAGGGGGGTTATTCACATCTTTGTGAACCTTGGGAATGATGTAAAATAAAGGTGTCACTGGATGTACTCTGACCAACGCCCTATGTACCGCTGCCGTGATGATACCCTCACTGAGAGCTTCCGACAACAAACCGTCTAGTTCCCTCTGGAACCTAACGTTGGGGTCCTGACCTAGACAGGCATAAGTGGAGGTGTCGCCAAGGAGTCTAGTATATTCGGCTTTATATTTATCCATGTCCATTATGACAATGGCTCCTCCCTTGTCTGCTCCCCGTATGACGATATCATCTCTGTCCCTCAATTCTTTGAGCGCCAGGTGCTCCCCTTTAGTAAAATTGGAATGTGATTTCTCACACGAGTGCTCTATCGACGACTCAACCATACGGTTAAATGTTTTAATAGAAGGGTTGATGGATATTGGCTCAAAGTGAGACTTGGTAGAGATCTTTCTTACGGCCTCGGATACTGTGGACTCAACACATGTACTGGTCACTTTAGGATGCTTGCCAAAATTCTCTTTCAACTTCAGGTTTCGTTGTCATCTATATGTGTCAATTTTCCACTGTACCATGTCTGGCTTGTGAGTAGGCACATATGACAGGCCTTTACTCAGTACCCCAGTCATATCCTTGGTCAATGGAAATGATGAAAGGTTAAAGATCAATTGCGAGTCACTCTCTGAGGTTTCTTGTCTGATGCGGCTCCTCTCCCTCCGCCTCGTTTGGCCCCCCCTCCTCGTGGGCTTATTTTTCTGCCAGAGATACCGGCCCGGGTGCGTGCACCTAAAGGGACATCCTGTACTCGATCTCCCCGGGTAGATGTACATTCCTCATTATCACTGGCCGAGGTGCTGGAGAATTGGACCGTCTGTCTCCTCCTTGCTTGGCCTCTCGGGCCTTGCTGCTGTGGTTGAGATTTGGCACCAAGCCATGCATATACTCTATGTTGTATGTAATCCTGTTGGACACGGGCCAGTTTCTGTTTTTTGTATCGTATCAGATCCCTTTGGTATTGCTCCACTTGTGTGGTAAGTTTGTCCATCCATTTTGTGGTAGTATCAGCCATTAGGCTTGTTCCATGCTGAGACTCAAATATGCTGATATTAGCCTTAGTGCTACTCAATTCTTTCTTGGACTCTTCTATAACCAGAAGGATTAAGTCCATCGAGCACTTATTCAAAATTGAGATCCAGCGTTTACAGAACACTAAATTATGCCTTCCTATGTCATATTGTGGATGCAAAATCCTCTGGGTATCTGGGTATTGCTATATGGCAGTAGTGTCATAAACCTCCTGGCTCTGTGGGCTCATGCATAGTCAGGCACATCAAGGGTTAGCAATTTTATTGGGAGGGTTTAAAGGAATTGATAAGGAATTTTGATTGGAGCAGCAGTAGAGGAGGGGATTGTGGATTACTAACTAGGGAATTTTCTGGAAGGTTCAGCCTCTTTCTCTTGGACGTTACCCTCCCGTCCCTCCCTTGGTTTGGTTATTATGTCTCGGCTGGTTATTGATTGGGTTTTTGAGGTGGCCGGTCTCAGAATGGTTTAGGTGTTGTTATTGTTAGGCATAGGTAAATTTTTCCCTGGGAAGCAGATCAGTCAGGGAGGAGTATGGGCATGGTCAATCAGGGGTGTATCGGAGGACATCACCGGACCAGGTGGGCCCTCCTTTCTCCTTCTACATGGCTGAACGACTGCCTCAAGTCAATGCTGATGTGGGCAGATGACCTCATCAGTTTGGAGTGTTGTCCCCACAAGGCTTGGGCAGTTGGGCCTGCCTTGGCGGGTCAGATGGGCAAGGAAGGTGGCAGTTGGCCCTTGTTCATACAGTTATTGTTAATACTTGGGCTTATGCTAGGCCGTTCTTATCCTGCCACCATACTTTAGTTAGCTTTAAATCTAAATAGATAATTTAAACCCCCTCAATAAAAAGCTGACCCATTTCACCACAAATTAAAGTTGTTTGTGTATGTATTTATAGATAAATTGGTGTGCATGGAGCGTGAGTGCATGGGCCATGAAGAGTTTAATAGTGAATGATAGTAGCAGGTAATGATAGTTATAATTAATGATAGTTAATACAAGTTATAGTTAACTATAGTAAATGTTAATTAATGATAGTTTTAGTTAATGATAGTTAATGTTAATGATAGTTGATGGTAGTTAATGATAGTTTATAATAGCTATAGCTAATAATAGTTAATGTTAGTTAATGGTTGTTAATGGTACTGTAGTTACAGTTAATGTTAGTTAATTTTAGTTATTGTATTTGTTCATGTTATTCTTGCTGGTTCTACGTAAAGACTGGGTTTGTGGAATTAGGCCCACCTGACTCGTCCCAGCCTGGGACTCATCAGCCACTTCAGTGGTAGGAGATATGATGTCTTCATGCAGAAACAGGATCAGGCACAATGGGTTCCACAGGCTCATCCTGTAGGAGTTGTGGGGACGTAATACTGCCACTCCATCCTGGTAGCACCACTTGATTTTTGTTATGGTCATGTACCTTATTTAATTTTTTTTAAGGGCCTTTAATTTATTAATTACATGCTGCGGGGTCCTGTTGAAACCAGAGGATGCAAGCATCTTTGTAATATTTTTGTAAATCATTGAATTTTTACAGTCCCTGTTATTTGCTTGCTTATTTCAGCTTCTCCCCTTATCCTCAGCAGCTCCCTTACCTTCTCATCACTCCAATTTGACATTTTCAAAGTGCAGTACCTAATAAAGCTCCTCCTGGATGTATACAGTGTTCTGTCTGTTGTGTCCATATCTCAGGCTGGTGACATCATTGAGGAAGACAGAGAAACAGCCAAACAGTACCTTTTTCTGATTCCTGAGTTGAATATCCCGAGTCAGAGGCTTTCACACTGCACAACAAGCCAGATCAGACATGTGTTTAATCCTTCTTTTAACGCAGGTTGAAATGCTTGCTCAACCTGGGATATTCACTTTGGTGCTTTCACACTGCACCTCGAACTGGATCGATTCGGCAACAACCTGGCAATAACCCGGCTTATTGATGCTATGTGAAAGTGAGCTCAGGGCAGGTGAGAGCCTGGCCAGGCCCAGGTACTTTTCAGGGGGTGTGGCCTAATCATGGGAGGCGTAACCTTGCACACTTATAAAAAAATTGGCTAAACACTGCAGCCCAGCACATAGAAGCATGTGCTAGGTTGAGAAGAAGAGTTGCAAGGACTGCTGCCAGGTAAGGGGGACGGGGGATTGAGCTCCCTCTGGGCCCATCCATCAGGTCTGGGCCGGGTACATTGGTTTTTGAATTCACTGTAATTTAATCAACACAGGCCAGTGCAGGATCACCACTTCTCCTACAAAACAGGTGAGATGTTTGACAGAGGATCATGTACCTTTGTCTAACGTGGACAGCAGATCCACATACTACAGTACTTCTCAATTTTTTTTTACCTTTTTCTCTTTGGCTCTCTCCTGAATTCCATTTAATATACAGGACAACTCACATTATATTCTGGTGCACTCTCATTAGTGTGTCAGAAACACTGGCCACATTTTCCTACTACCATACCTCAACGCACATGCCCAACCTCATCTGATCTTGGAAGCATAACAGTGGTGGGCTGGTTCAGTACCAGGAAGGGAGACCCCAGGGTATACCCAGTGTAGTAGGAAGGCACCGATAAACCATTCTGACCTAGACACTAACAGCAGGATCACCACTCCCTTTTTCTTCTTTCAGAACTAAAATGCAACTCTATCTATTCTATATATGCTATATGTAACAAGGGGCTGTAAATACTGTGGACTTTTGTGACATAAAACCTGTGTCAGTTTGTATGACTGACCTTAGCTTTATTGTGAGACCAGTGAGTGGGTCTTCCCTCACACTAACTGACCCATTTGGGTCTTATTAATACAAATGTATTTTGTACTAATCCAAGGCAGACAGAAGTAGCATTTTCGATATCTACTTTCCTATCTGGAATCACCTTATTATATGTAGGGATCAGAACATATTTTATAATTATTTTTTGTATATACCTTTTTGGAGCTTCTTAATTGTTGGATGCTAACTTTATTTTATGTGAAAAATCAATAAAAGTAAAGTTTTAACTTTACCACATATCAATAATCTTGACTATTATAACAAAGATTGCGCCCAAACTAGAGTCTTCTTTTTCTTCTCCTTTGTCCTATACAGTATTTCTTTCTGACTCTGGGCGCACCACCAAGCGGACACATCTATGAAATTCATCTATCAACTGAAATTGTCCAGTATTGGTGAGAGCCTGGCCAGGCTCAGGTACTTTTCAGTGGGCATGGCCTAATCATGGGAGCGTAACCTTGCACAATTATAAAAAAAATTGCCAAACTGCAGCCCAGCACACAGCAGCATGTGCTAGGCTGAGGAGAAGAGTTGCAAGTACTGCTGCCAGGTAAGGGAGAGGGGGGATCGGGCTCCTTCTGGGCCCATCCATCAGGTATGGGCCTGGGTACATAATACCTGTCCCCCCCTCTCAGCACCACTGAGTGAGCTACATCCACAGAGGCCCAGGCTTCCTGCAGAAATTCAGTGTAAGTAGCAGACAGCGACCTCTTTAATTCCCTTGCAGTTTCTCTCGTTTTATCTATTTCCAAGATTTGATACATTTCTCCCTAAAAAACAAAGTTGCAATGTATAAGAAAAGTGTCAAGACCCTGATGCCTCAAACTCAACCACCAGACCTGGACAAAGCACTTCATTCTTCAACATATCCACACAATGCTTATTTGCACATTTTGCTATTGCTTTGTAGCATGATTTAAACATTGCAAACTGATGAAGAATTTGAAACATGTTTTTTTCAGATCAAAGAGGTTTTCTTGGTAATACTGTATTTCTATCTGCACAATGGTAATGTTATTGGCTTATTGCGGTCATTGGCATACATTTCTCCTGCTGCAATAGCGCACTCTGCTGGTAAATCTGTATATTATGGAATAACACTATTCTTGCTCTGCACATCTCTGCTGTTTAAATGCTTGACTGGCCATTAAGATCAGTGTGGACATTTGCTGAAAAATATTCCAAGGTCTCTATCTACAGTATTATACTCTTGCAGTGTTTGGGATCTCATTCAGTATATATCTTTATTATAATGCACAAACATGCAGTGCTTTACAGAAGATGTTTCATCATTTCTGTCAGACACTGCCCCACAACAACACATACTCTTAGGGCCTAATTTTTATTTAGTCTTCTTTTATATATGTATTGATGCATAACTGACTTGTTTAACCCATGCATGGTGCTCAACACATCCTGACATGTGGGCAGTACAGATGGTGTATTGGTAAACATTACTGCCTCGCAGCACTGAGGTCATGGGTTTGATTCCCACCATGGGGTATATTTACTAAGCGACCAATTTGGTGTTTTTTCATCAAAGTGTCATCTCAGGAATTTACTAAACTGAAATCTCAGCAGTGATGAGGGCATTCGTATTTTTTTTTAAAGTCAAAGTTAAAAAATACGAATGAATACACCATCAGTCAAACGCGGCTGTTTAGGTATAGAACTCGGTAATTTACTAGTCATTCGTATTTGTAATCTCTACCGTGAACGTGCATTTGCGGCCGGAAAAAAAAACCAAATCGTAAAAAAGCACGGGAAAAAAATATACCTGCTTTTGAGAAGCGTGTTTACATGTGTTTCAAATTCTACATTGATCACACCTGCATTTTTGGCCCTTTAAAAAGGACACAAGCACATTTTACAAATCTCTCACTCTGAAATGGCTGCTGCCGTGTGTAGTACTGATTTCTTGTTTGCTGTGGGATACCTGAGACTGTTCCATCAGGCTACACGAAACCAGGGCCAGGAAACTGATCATGGTCAGCAGGTTGTACAGGTGCCGCGGAGGCTGCGCAGGCCTTGTTTTTTTAGGGGGCGTTTAAACTTAAACGTATTGGCCGATGACCAGGTCATACAGATGTTCCTGCTAAATAGAAACAATATTTTCCGTCTGTATGACCTTGGCTAACTGGACCTAGACCCTGAGACAGCACGCTCTCGCTCTGTCTCAGGCCTGCACAAACTCCTGGCTGTGTTGCACTTTATGGCTACTGGCAGCTTTCAGTCTGTGACTGGAGATGTAATTGGAATCTCACAGCCCACCTTTTCTAAATATTTAAATCAGGTAAGGTAAACCATACATACTCCTCTATGTCTAAGTTTAGATTCTGTAATGTAATATTACACAGTCTTGTATTTCTTACAGGTCATGACACTCACCTTATATTTTTGAATGTCCACTCAGGTTTTGGATGCTTTGGATACACACATAGATGCCTCTATCTGCTTCCCTACCCAGGAGTTGCAGTGGCATGCAGTCAGGGTAGCTTTCTAATGAGCTTGCTGGCATGCCCAATGTGCTGGGTGCCATAGATTGCACACACGTTGAGCTGAGACCACCTAGGGACAGGCAATTCATTTATACCAATAAACATCTGGCCCACTCCACTAATGTCCAGGTGGTTTGTGATGCAAATCTTAAAATTATGAGTGTTGTTGCAGGTTACCCTGGCGGCTGCCATGACTCCTTCATCCTCAGTCAGTCATCCCTCTTTGATAAATTTGAGGCCGGACAAATGCCCAATGGATGGCTGCTGGGTAAGTACTATGTATTTTGTGTGTATGTGTGTTAGCCTCAACATGGTCAGTATGTTTACAGTTTGTTGCCTAGAGCAGATGTCCTAATGTTGCCTATATCTGTCTTTCAGGTGATGGGGGATATGGCTGCTTACTCTTGGCTTCTTACTCCATTGTCCCAATCTGATTCCCCTGCCGAACACAATTACAATAATGCACATAAGTCCACACGGAATGTGATAGAAAATAGGATTTTAATACCTACCGGTAAATCCTTTTCTCTTAGTCCGTAGAGGATGCTGGGGACTCCATAAGGACCATGGGGTATAGACGGAATCCGCAGGAGACATGGGCACACTATAAGACTTTGAATGGGTGTGAACTGGCTCCTTCCTCTATGCCCCTCCTCCAGACCTCAGTTAGAAAACTGTGCCCAGGGAGACAGACATTTCGAGGAAAGAATTTATTGTTTAAACATGGTGAGTGTCATACCAGCTCACACCACGAACATACCGTAGAACGTGGCATTCAATAGAACACCAGCCAACGGCATGAAAAAATACACAGCCACATGCTGATAAATATGTAACACAACCTGTGTGTCAACCCAACCAATAATCATAATATACCGCATGCCATGGCATGAACAACGTCAGCAACAACCTGACAGAAAAGAAACACCACAAAAGTGTAACCATAACCAATAACTGCAAACACAGTATGCACTGGGACGGGCGCCCAGCATCCTCTACGGACTAAGAGAAAAGGATTTACCGGTAGGTATTAAAATCCTATTTTCTCATACGTCCTAGAGGATGCTGGGGACTCCGTAAGGACCATGGGGTTTATACCAAAGCTCCAGACCGGGCGGGAGAGTGCGGACGACTCTGCAGCACCGATTGAGCAAACATGAGGTCCCCATCAGCCAGGGTATCAAACTTGTAGAGCTTAGCAAAAGTGTTTGAACCCGATCAAGTAGCCTCTCGGCAAAGTGGAACCGCCGAGACTCCTCGGGCATCCGCCCAAGAAGAGCCCATCTTCCTAGTAGAATGGGTTTCCACCAACTTCGGTAACGGCAATCCAGCCGTAGAACAAACACGCCGAATCGTATCACAGATCCAGCGTGTAACAGACTGCATAGACGCAGGCGCCCCAATCATGCTGGGAGCATACCGGACAAACAGAGCCTGTTTCCCCAATCTGAGCCAAATTGGCGACATAAAAATTCAAAACCCCGACTTCCTCGAGAGACTTTGAATCAGCCACAGGCATCAAAATAGGCTGGTTTCTGCGAAACACTTTTGGCAGAACTATTATCCGAGTTCTCAATTCCACTCTATCCACATGGAAGATCAAACAGGGCTCTTGTGAGACAAAGCCGCTACTTCCGACACCCGCCTTGCGGACGCCAAAGCCAATAGCATGACCACTCTTCAAGAGAGACATTTTAACACAACCATTCATAAAGGTTCCAAACAGTGTGACACAAGAAACGCAACACCATGTCAAGGTCCCACGGTGCCAATGGGGGCACAAATGGAGGTTGGATGTACAGTACTCCTTTCACGACAGCCTGAACTTCCGGAAAGGTGGCCAATTCTTTTTTTTAAAGAAAATTTATAAGGCCAAAACTGCACTGAAATGGAGCCTAATTTTAGGCCTGCATCCACACCTGCTTGCAAAGAATGGAGAGGAACGACCCAGCTGAAAATCTTCCGTAGAAGCCTTCTTGGATTCGTACTAAGACACCTATTTACGCTAAGTACGGTGTAAGGCTTTGCCGTTACTTCTTTTCTAGCTTGAAGAAGTGTGGAAACAACTTCACTGGGAATACTCTTTCGGGCTAGGATATGGCATTCAACCACCACGCCGTCAAACGCAGCCACGGTAAGTCTTGATACACGCCCGGATCTTGTTGTAACGGTTCCTCCCGTGGAGGAAGAGGTCAGGGATCTTCTATGAGTAAATAACGAAAAACTGGATACCAAGCCCTCCTTGGCTAGACCGGAACAATGAGGATCGCCTGAACCTTTGTTCTTCTTATGTTTATCACCTTCAGAAAGAGTGAAAGCGGAGGGGACACATAGATTGACTGAAAACACCCAAGGTGTCATGAGGGCGACCACTGCTATAGCTTGAGTGTCCCTTGACCTGGAACAACATCCCTGAGGCCTCTCGTTGAGGCGAGACACCAACATGTCCAATCGAGGCATTCCTCAAAGACTTGTCACTTCTGTGAAAACTTCTCGATGACGACTGTATTTCTCCTGGATGGAGATCGCGGCTGCAGAGGAAATCTATTTCTCCTTCCTTTACATCCGGAACAAAGACTGCTAGGATAGCGTTTACCAGTCTTTCCACCCAGCGGCAAACCTTTGCATCTTCTGCCATTGCTGCTTTGCACCTTGTTCCGCCCTAGCGGCTTACTTACGCCACTGCTTTCAATTCGTCCGATAGAGCTAACACGGGCAGATCACCAAGAATATGTTCGTCGAAAATAGCTCTTAATTCAAGAAAGCTTATTGCAGACAAGCTTCCCAGCTTGACCTTTTCCTCTGGAAATACTTCTCTTGCAAGGACTGCTCCCCAGCCTCGGAGATCTACATGCATGGACACCAGGATCTAATCCTGGATCCCGAACCTTCGTCCCTCTAGAAGGTGAGAACCGAGCAGACACCACAGGAGCGATATCAAGGTTATTAGGATTATAGTCGTGTGCATGTGCAGGTGAGACCCGGACCACATTTCCAACCGGTCCCTTGAAACCCACTCCAGCATTTGACCTGCTCACCGAAAAGGCCTCTTAGGCCGCACCCATCCGCTTCAACAACGGAACATATTGATGGATTTTCACTGCAAATCTGATCCGACTCTGGATCCTCAGACCTCTTTCCACAGGAAAAACACAGAACCTCCACCGTTCAGTATCTACTCTGATACCCACCTCCGACATCTGCGACGTTGGGAACAACAGCCATTCCCTGTGTTGAAGAACAGTCAGAGAGAAACAACGATTTGCACCACTTGTTTCTCGACCTCGCCTTAATCAGGAGAGCGTCTCAGTACAGAATAACAATGGCTCTTACTATTGAAAGAAACCCATCATACTGCCCTCACTCCAGTGAAACGGCAAAGACAATCCTGGATATCCACCCAGGTAATCTGAATGCGGAGAACAACGCATTAAAACCTCTTAGTTTTTTTTTTTAACAGGGACAGCAGGACAATGCCCTGAACCTGACGCACTTCTGGTATGGTGTCACGTACTACCTCCCCTTCCAGAGGGGAAACGGCAAATCTATTAGAAAATCAGTGATGGGAAACATCTGTAACTCCAGAATGTCCCCCTTTGGATTTTATAATTAACTCACAGGTCCTAGTCTATTCCCGGACTAACTGAAAAGTAGTAGACGAGTCCCCACCGGAGTGGGGTCCAGCCAGATAGACTCCGCGACATGTGGTGGATGTGGTAGAAACAGAAAATGACATCCGCCTCTGCGAACCTAACAAGGCTGCAGAACTCTTACCTTTTCATCTTCCACTGTCTGCACAGAAAAGGAAAAAAGAATGGTATCGAACCGATTAAAACGACTGCATCCCACAAAAGAATGCCTCACCAACCGTTGTGAGGGAATCTCACTCACGAAGTTCGATTTACCAGCAGTATCCGCCGAGATTGACTGAACTGAGGCATCCCCAAACAGCGGTACACCGTCCCAGGGAAAAACTCCAGTATCTCTCGGAGTCAGCCTCAACATTCCCCCGGCCACACCTCCTGTATACGTACGGCAGCCTGCCGCAATGTTATAGAGAAGAACCAACATAAGGAACCATTCCCTCTCTCTTTAGGGTAATTCTACTGGATGTCTTTCCGAATATAAACACTCCCTCATGTGCATGTAATGCAAATAAGCCCAAAGCATGGAAATAAAATATCACTTAGCTTCCTGTATATGATCCTTTGAGACAGGGCCCCGTGTTGACCAGGAGTTGACTTTCACAGTATTCTATACGCAGCGGGAAAAGAATAAACATTCGGACTCCTTGAGAGGATCTGAGACAAACTCGTCAAGGCCGACCTTGAGCTTTATCAACAGAGCGACCAGCACATGAGAAGGAATACTATTACTTCAGCATTCATTATAAATCATAATATGAATATACATAATGTAATACACAATTACACACATAACCCAAATATATTATATATATATATATATATATATATAACATACATATAAGCGGATTGTCCGGAGCCTTCTGGTCCCTAGAGACATTAATCTGTTCCGAATGTTTATGACCATGTACTGAATGCCCCAGTTGTGGATCTACCAGGAAACATTATAGTCGACAGAAAACCTAGTATTCGTGGACAGCAGGGAGTAGTAACCAGGCAAAATAACATTCTTGCGACGCCGAGGGGTCCGAGGGAAGTATACATATATAATTTTAATATCGCTCCCCCACAAATACTACCATGTCTGTGCACGAACTACAGGCCCATGGAACCGTACCATACATATAAATATATATACAGGTATAAGTTAATTACAGCATGTCAATTTACACCCGGTAATAACAGTTGGTGCCGACAGGGTCACCCACATACTACTGTGTCTCCCATACAGTGTTTACTTTTAACAAGCATACCACTACCGACCTGTTGACTTAGCATCTACTGTATCAAGTACCAAACAGGCGTCGGCGATGCCGACAGTGAAGCCCATACGTTTTTGTGACAGAACACTCACGCATGTCGACACAAGTGAACTATGGAGGGAATATCTGACAGGGAGCACACAGAGAATATACACAACAATGATTACATGCCCATTTCTAAAAGCAAATAGTGTTATATATCCCTCAACATAACACTAAAAGTATGTGCCCCCTTGTTTGTGCTGTACACATATTTTGGCGGGGACAGTGAGAAAATGGCGCTGAACACTGTGTGTGAGGGCTAAGCCCCGCCCCTCATCGGCGCGCTTCAGCCCCGTTATATTATCTTTCTATAAGCAGGCAGGGGACCGTATATAGTGTATATACACTATATACCTCCTAAAACAATATACAAATTGCTGTCCACGGCGCCCCCCCCTCTGCGCCCTGCACCCAAGTAAAACCGTTGGTGTGTGGGAGCACTGGCGCGCAGCGCAACCGCTGCTATGTACTGGCGGGGGTATCGTACGCGGTGCCCGGGGCCCGACTCTGCTCTTTTGCCAGTACCAACGAGACCTCAGTAACTGCTGCCCAGGGCGCACCCCCCCAGCGCCCTGCACCCTGTGAGTGCCGTTGGTGTGTGGGAGCATGGAGCGCAGTGCTACCGCTGCGCTTACCTCCGTTACTGAAGTCTTCTGCCGTCTGACGCCTTCTGTTCTTCTCATACTCACCCGGCTTCTTTCTTCTGGCTTCTGTGAGGGGGGTGACGGCGCGGCTTCGGGAACAAGCAGCTAGGCGAACCAAGTGATCGAACCCTCTGGAGCTAATGGTGTCCAGTAGCCTAAGAAGCAGAGCCCTTGAACTAAGAAGTAGGTCTGACTTCTCTCTCCTCAGTCCCACGATGCAGGGAGCCTGTAGCCAGCAGGTCTCCCTGAAAATAAAAAAACCTAACAATAAAGTCTTTAGAGAAACTCAGTAGAGCTCCCCTAGTGTGTGTCCAGTCATTCCTGGGCACAAAGTCTAACTGAGGTCTGGAGGAGGGGCATAGAGGGAGGAGCAAGTTCACACCCATTCAAAGTCTTATAGTGTGCCCATGTCTCCTGCGGATCCCGTCTATACCCCATGGTCCTTACAGAGTCCCCAGCATACTCTAGGACGTATGAGAAAGATGTTTTGGTGTGCTGAAATCTAGGTTTCGGTGTCTGGATAAGTCTGCTGGGCTTTTGTTGTATAGTCCCTGAAAGGTGACTAGGATTGTGTTCTGCTGCTGTTTTCTTCATAACATGTGTTTGCAGCAACATCTGGCACATGTTGAGGAGGATGATGTTGGTGATGAAGAAAACAGTCAGCAAGTAGAGGAGTTAGAAACATCTGGCAACAGTGTGAGTACAGATGTAGGGAGGCAGGTAAGGCAAGAGCTTATCCTGCGTCATTTTAGCGGTGTTTGTTTCTGTGTTATTTCTATATTAAAAAATATGGAGTCAAATGTTATTACAATATCAATGTAGCTCTTGCTCAAGACAAATATAGTTATGTGATTGTAGTGTATGTACTATATATGTGTTTCTGTATATCTGTGGTGTAGCAGTTACCTTTACAAATGCATATCTATATATTGTTTGGTTTTTAATTTTTTACATTAAAAATAATTTTGATCTTGTGATGTGAACATTTTCAATAATAATAAATTTGAGTAAACTATACCGTAACAAACTAACCCTAGTTTGTGTATTAGTTTGTGTTTCATTGTATGCTGTGCTTCCATTTGTGTATGCTAAAGACCCTTACATAATGGACATTGAGTAATGTCTTGCATTTTGCTTACCACACATTGGCTAACACCAAAACTAAACTATATGTCGTACTTTTTTTTGGGGTGTTGCGGTAATGAATCATGTTAGGCATGTTGTTTACCGTTACTCAATACCATTTTCGTGTAACACTGACAGCCATTAACAAATACAACTTGCCACATATAGCATTTTAGTAATTTATTACCTTACAACACTTTTTTTTGTGTGTACCACAATTCCATATTGTTGTCATATAGTGGGGATTAGTGTCTATCCTGCTGCAGGATTGCTAATTTTCTTATGGGGTTGTTTGCTGGCTGCAGAAGTTTGGGATGGCACATTGGACCGTGTTCTGATGGATCTTCGAACTGGGGTCTGGCTAGGTGTGGTGGTCCCTGAGCTTGATCCTTGTTGCTGTGATGACAACACATTTAGGTTTTGGCTCAGGTTGTTTAGGCTTGCTGTAAGTTGTGTTGTTGTGGCTGTGTTGTTGGAGATGATTCTGGACAGGCTTTCGGTGATTAACTGATTGTTTTGTATGATTTGAATGAGGGCTTGTTGATGGCGGTGTTGCTTATCCATTATGCGCTGAAAACTAGCTATAAGTTGTCTGTTGTCTGCTCTCATCTGCTCCACTGTATTGGCCACTCTGCCAAGTTGCACATTCAGTGTGCTTGAGTTTCTACTGAGTCTAGGTAGATGATGGGGCAGACTGGCGAGATATTAGCTGTGTGTACGCAGACAGGCATGGTTTTGGGCCTGTTGTGTGGCACAACTGTCCCAAAACGTTTTTTGAATTTGTGGCTGGGGTGGTGTTGGGCTCAATTGGGGGGTGGGGGATGTTTGGGGTGGTGGCGTTATGTCAGCCGGTGTGGTTGGCTGGTTGTTATCAATTGCTTGCAGGTGGAGTGTGAATGTTTGCTGCAAGTCTGTTTCCTGTTGGGGATCCTGGGGCATGATGTCTGCATCTGTATGGGGTTGAAGACAGCAACAATTTAGTAAGTGTTGGTCTTCTGGTTGTTTACAGCTTTACGTAAACATGCATGACTTATTAATATGCATGTTGATCATTAAAAACAGAGTGTGGACAACATTAAGAATTTACATTAATATTGTAACAAAAATAGTTTGCTTCTTACCTAACCTACTCATTGAAACAATTATTAATGTAAATGTTGGCCTAACAGCTAAATTACTGGTCAAACACGGAGAATTTAAGGTTAAATTTTGGATTAGGATAACAAACACAATACATTAAATGAGAAGATTAATACACTCATCCATTGTGAAAGGATGTCAGTCTTGGTCACTAAACATTTGATTTACAATAACAAAATTCATATGAAAAAAATAGTGCTTGCCTGAAGTGGGAACAACTATTTAGCGCATAATGTAAAGTGGTGATATGAACCACTAAATTAGGCTAACCATGTGCTTGCTGGTGTGGATTAGTACAAGGATGATTGTGTGCTTTTGGTCATGTGTATTTTGTGTGCAAAAACACTGTGTAAAATGTAATGTAATTATTTGTTTTTGTGTACTCACCAGACAGCTGAGGGGATTGTGGTTGATCGGATTGCGGACTGGCCAAAATGGCTTCTGGTGGCTGAGCCGTCACAGTGGAGATGCGCTGTTGTGGTGGAGAGGATGCGGGTGTCGTTGCCACCTCAAGACGCCGTCTCTTGCTTCCCCTCTTCTGTCGACTGGCAGACCCCTGTGAAGGTCGACTTTGTGGAGTGTGTTGTGCTGAGGAATTTCCTATGGGTTACAATAAAACAATTATTTATGTTTTTCTTAGTGTTTTCAGAATATGTATCACAAATTATTATTTACCTGCATCGCCAGCATCCGCATCTCTTGGCAGTGTGGTTTGTGTCCTGGCTGTGCTGGGTCTCTTTCATACTGTATAAATATGAAGATTGCGCTTATGTACATTATATTCTGAGTGCAAATTTGTAAACAAATATATTTTGTGATGTGGACATATGAAGAACATTATTATAATTTAATTAAACTTTGCTTTTCTGGCTGACTTCATTGGGTGTGTATAGTATAATTATGAACCAATTACACCAACAAATCCATACCCTAAGGTGCAGAATTAACAATATTAGCCAACTACAAAACCAACCATGGATGTTTAACACAACAAGAATATTAGTCTCTAACAAAATACATTAGTTCAGAAAAAAAACAATAACCAAATATAACCCCCCCCCCCCCCCCCAAATATAATGAATCTGCGGAAATAATCACATCTTGCACACATAGGCCTATCCACAACAACACACATTAACCATAAATAAATTCACCAAAATGATCTAAACATTCATGAAAACACGTGAGTCACACTTCATTTAAAGAAATTATACACAACCAGATCAGGAAAAATTTATACTGCAAAAGGGTCAGGAAAACTGCTTACTTCACAATACAAAGGGAAAATACATAACTATTTATGTACAAAATCACCAACAAATTCAAACAGTGAACCAACTTACAAACACAATTCTCTACATTACATTTCAGACAACTAAGGACAAAGCACATATGTAAAAACAATATAAATATTCATAAACAAACGCACCATCCTGCCTTGGACGATCCGAATCCCGTACATTAGTCGCACCAACCACTTCTGGCGGAATAAGGGACCAAGCAGGCTCCTCCCACTCACGATACGACGCTCTAAAGGGCTGGCCACCCCCTGTTTGTCTGGCTGACTTTGCCTCCCTGGCCATCTTAGCCTTGACACGGCGCTTGATGTGGTAGAATCTCTTACGACATGTGTCCTCAGTCCTCCTCACCACACCCTCACTGTTAACTGCCGCTACTACCTTCCCCCACAGAAAACTCTTCCTGCGTGAAGGAACCTTGCCAGCATCAGGCCCAAACAGCTGACGATGATGGCGCATCCGCTTCTGCACCAAAGCAACATTCTCTGCATAGCTGAACTTCACATTGCACCCCGTCTTTGTAGTGGTGCGTGGCTGCGGAGCCACAGCACCATCACTGTCACTCTCACTCGAGACCGCAGCAGCAACCTCCCCCACCTCACTCACCTCCTCCACCTCACTCACCTCCGCCACCTCACTCACCTCCGCCACCTCACTCACCTCTGACTGGGACATATTCCGGACAAACAACAAAGAACACTGAGAAAACCCCCCCCACAAAACACACTCCACCACTACCACTACCACACACCAAACACACACACACTCACAAACAATGACAATAGACTAAAAAAAAAAGACAAAAAACTAAACAAACTTTAAAATAACTACACAACAAGTATTACAAGACAACTTACACACACAGTACAGCACTCAGCAATCGCAAAAAAAACTCCTCAAATCCTCCAAATACTCCAAACAACTCTCCTACACCAAACACCACTTCCTCTCACCTCTCCACTAGCTAAACCCACGAGGTTCGGTCGGTTTGGGGCGGTTTTATAGTAATGAGCACAGACACTCCTCCATCACAAAACCAACCAATCACGGACGAGTGACATAAACGAAAGTCTGAAAAAAAACGGGGCCGGGAACGGAAAAACACTGCCGTAACATTAAAATTACAAATTCGTAAAAACAACACAAAACACGGCCGCAAAATACAAATCGGCTGCATTCTACCTTGGAAAATACACGAATGACATCGACATCGAAAAATGAAAAGAATCAAAATACGACACAATCGAAAATGAGGCGTAACAAATTCAAAAAGTTGCAAATTCACACATTCGATGTCATTCGTGTTTAATCTCCCTCCAAATCGACACTAATACGAATCTCAGTAAATATACCCCCATGTCTCTAACTGTGTGGAGTTTGTATAGTCTCCCTGTACTTGAGTGGGTTTCCTCCAGGTACTCCGGTTTCCTCCCACAATTCACAAATATACTGGTAGGTTAATTAGATACCAACAAAATGAACCCTAGCATCAATGTGTTTTTGTGTGTACATGTGATAGGGAATATAGATTGTAAGCTCCACTGGGGCAGGTACTGATGTGAATGGCCAAATATTCTCTGTAAAGTGCTGCGAAATATGTGTGTGCTATATAAATAACTGATAACTGGAGTGAGGATAAAAAAAAAATAGGCTCCACAGGCCCCGGTATTTCAGTATTCAAATATTTACATCTAAATACATTATTTACATATAAAAATGACATATGACTACCCCTGACTTCACATTAATACCACCCCGCATCCACTCACTACAGAACTGTATAAAGCAACACAGCCAGATCTCAGTGATCACCATATAGTAAACACAGCCTCCAGTTACCGCCGTAGATTACACAGTGCATTGCAATGACCACCATAAAGTACACTCCTGATACAGATGTGTCCCCATGCACCTAGTGTCTATGGGCCTAATTCAGAGTTGATCGCAGCAGAAAATTTGTTAGCAGTTGGGCAAAACCATGTGCACTGCAGGGGGGACATATATAACATGTGCAGAGAGAGTTAGATTTGGGTGGGTTATTTTGTTTCTGTGCAGGGTAAATACTGGCTGCTTTATTTTTACACTGCAATTTAGATTTCAGTTTGAACACACCCCACCCAAATCTAACTCTCTCTGCACATGTTACATCTGTGTCCCCTGCAGTGCACATGGTTTTGCCCAACTGCTAACAAATTTGCTGTTGCGATCAACTCTGAATTAGGCCCTATATGTCATACAGCCGAGGAAGCCTGATGTGTCTGAGCTGCTCCTAGAGGAGTAGTGTACCACACTTTTATGTAATTTTGTATCTTATTTACATCACAGACACAGCAAAACACCACACAAAGTGTACTGGAGACACTAAGCTTCTACTTTAACTGCACAGTAATTCGTTTTAATTGACAGGCAGAGGCGGTTGCTGGGTGGGAGGGGGCAGCACGGCGGCGTTTGGATGCCGTTTTGGGGGCGCAGTCCAGCCAACGCAGGCGTGGACGGACCGTGCAGGGGGTGGGTCGCTGCGGCTGCGTGACGTCACACGCAGCCGCTACGACGATCAACTCCCGGCCAGCCGCAGGAGCTGCGCTGGCCAGGAGTTACTCCACAAATACAAAAGCATCGCTGCTGTGCGATGCTTTTGTACTTGTATGGGGTGCCGGACAGACATGAGGGGCGGGCTAGCCCTGTGCTGGGCGTCCCCCCGCATGTCTGGGAACATGATCGTAGCGGACATGATCGTAGCTGTGCTAAATTTAGCACAGCTACGATCAACTCGAAATGGCGCCCTGTGTGCGCAGTCACATTGTACTGGACTTAGTCGCTTAGTCACATCTCCCAGTCAGTCCGCAGATCCTGTAACCACTCAGGAGCCACCTTGGGCGGTGTTCTCATCTATGTTTAATACGCTTGTGACACGCCTTATGCCCACTATGGGACCTCCTGTGTCATTACAGCCACATATTGTCCCTATGGTAAATCTGCCTTGCTCGGATAATTTGTATACCCAGTTGCAGCAATTGAATCAATCCTTGGTTAGACATAAAACAGCCCCAAGTCACTCTCATGTCACGGGGTCATCTAAGCGGACCGTTCCTCCTCACAATCCACTAATCTCTCAGAAGATTCTTCTGATGAGGATGGGGAGTATACTGCCCCGTCAGACACTGACACAGTTGCTTCTGACGAGGAATCTACTACTCAGGTTGATGTCCCTGACTTAGTGGCTGCTATTAAGCAGATCCTACAGATCACTGATGATGTTGAGGATTCCACTGCGGTGTCTAAAAAACCTGATAAGTTTAAACATCAGAAGGTAACTAAAACTTTATTACCGCATTCTGACCATTTAGTAGATATACGTAAAGAACCCTGGTCTTCTCCAGGAAAGAAATTCTCCCTATCTAAAAGGATGGTAGCTCGCTATCCTCTCCCTTCAGAGTTATGTAACAAGTGGGAAAACTCACCGCCGGTGGATTCCCATGTCACCCGTTTCGCGGTGTCATCTACTCTGCCTGTCACCACTGTCACCTCACTGAAGGAGCCGACAGATAAGCGTGTGGAGGGATGCCTGAAGTCTATTTACTCTGTTACAGGTGCTGTACATAGACCCACTATAGCAGCCTCCTGGGCTGCAAAAGGAATTGAAGCATGGGTTCAGGCATTAAAGGAAGAGCTGCCTCAGGATATCTCTGACACTGCCAGACAATACCTGTCTCATATTACCACCGCCACATGTGTTGGCGGCCACGGCATCGACTACGTCCATCCTGGCTCGCCGTATTCTGTGGTTGAGGTCATGGAAGGTGGACCTGGACTCCAAAAAGACTTTGGAGGTACTCCCTTTTAAGGGGGACATCCTATTTTGGGAAGATTTCAGTAAAATTGCGACTGACTTAGCGGCTACTAAGACTACTTTTCTCCCAAATACTAATCCTTATGCGCAGAAGGCAAAAGGTACCACTCCTTTCAACCTCAAGGCAAAGCAAAAGGTCAGGCATACCCGAAACAATCTTGTGCTCCTAAAACCACTAAACCCAAGGCAAAACAATCCTGGGCATCCCGTCAGCCTGATTCTAAACACGACAAGCCTGCTGCATGATGGGGCGGGCCTCCCCCTGGTGGACCCCAGGGTGGGAGGCCGACTTCTGTGATTTACCCAGGTCTGGTTGAAGACCACTTCAAATGCATGTGTGCGAGAAGTTGTCTCTCACGGGTACGTAGTCTCTTTCAAGAGCTGTCCCCCTCGCCAGTTCTGCACAACGGTTATCCCTTCGGATCCGTTGAAGGCGCAAGCTCTACAACTGGGTGTGCGTTCTCTCCTGGATACAGGAGAGGTGGTGCCGGTACCTCTGTCCCAGAGAGGCAGAGGATAATACTCGACCCTGTTTCTATTCCCGAAACCCAATTGGTCTTTCATGCCTATACTGAACTTGAAATCACTGAACAAGTTGTTTCCAAGATCCGTATGGACACACTGCGCTCAATTGTACTGGCCATGGAACCCGGAGATCATATGGTATCCCTGGATATACAAGATGCTTACCTGCATACCCTATTGCCATATCGCATCAGCAATATCTGCGGTTTGCTATTGGCAACCTTCACTATCTATTTCAGGCTCTGCCGTTTGGACTGGCCATGGCCCCTTGGATCTTTACCAAGGTTATGGCCATGATGACCGCTCATCTCCGTCGCCATGGAGTCAGGATCCTGCCATATCTGGACGACTTGCTGATTCTGGCAAACTCCCACCTATGTCCTCCTCAGTCATCTACAACTGACGGTAAACTTCCTACAAGCCCACGGGTGGCTCATCAACGTGGAGAAGTCCTTGCTGGTCCCTGCTCGGAGCATGGTGCACCTGGTGGCACTGCTGGACACACAGTCAATGGCTGTTTCTGTCTCCACAGGAGGTCCTGAAACTTCAGGACATGATCAGATACTTCCTCTCTCGCCCAAGAGTGTCGATACACTCGGCAATGCAAGTACTAGGCCTCATGGTGTCGGCGTTCGATGCTCAATTTCATTCCCGTCCTCTGCGGAGGTTAATCCTTTACAAGTGGGACAGCTTAACTCATTGGATCAGGTCTCACATGATCTCATTGACTCCGGAGGTTCGTCTGTCACTGACCTGGTGGCTACAGGACCAGCAGTTGAGTAGGGGCCGTCCCTTCTGGATCCCCAACAGGGTCCTACTGACTACGGATGCCAGTCTGAGGGGTTGGAGCGTGGTGTTGGAGTAACACTCTTTCCAGGGTTGGTGGACCATGGAGGAATCACTCCTCCTGATAAACATTCTGGAATTGTGGGCAGTGTTCAATGCCTTGTCTCTCGCTCTGCCTCTGATACAGATCAGGCCTGTTCAAGTACGGTCAGACAATGCCACCACGGTGGCATACAAAAACCATCAAGGCGACACTTGAAGCCACATGGCATTGATGGAAGTGTCAAAAATCCTTCATTGGGCAGAACACCATCTGCCAGCAATATCGGCAGTGTTCATTCCGGGAGTCCTCAACTGGGAAGCGGATTTCCTCAGTCGTCAGGACGTGCATGCCAGAGAGTGGAGTCTTCATCAGGAAATCTTCCAACTCCTAGTGGACAAGTGGGGCCCATCAGATGTAGACCTGATGGCGTCTCGACACAATCACAAAGTTCCGGTCTTCAGATCAAGAACCAGGGATCTTCAAGCAGCGTTCGTGGATGCACTGGCAATTCCATGGAACTTTTGGCTGCCGTACGTGTTCCCTCCAGTGTCACTCCTCCCAGGGTACTGCGGAAGTTCAAACAAGAAGGCAGAATAGTACTTCTAGTCGCTCCAGCATGGCCAAGACGGCATTGGTTCTCAGACCTACAGGGTCTATCAATAGTGTCCTTCTACTTCCTCAACGCCCAGACCTCCTCGTTCAGGGTTATATTATCTATGCTGAAGGCCCGCAAACCGGCATCTGCGCGGATTTATTACAAGGTCTGGCATTCTTACTTCACCTGGTGTGCTACTAAGAATTACGATGCTTACAAATTCAGTACTTCCAGACTTCTGGCTTTTCTACAAGAAAAAAAGACAGACATTGTCTGACATCTGGTTACTGTTATCACTCAGGGTGCTGGGGGAAGCAATGTCTGTCTTTTTTTCTTGTTTAGAAATACCCCTCCTATTCGAGCACCTGAATGATATCATTAAGCTGATTGAGCATCTACCATTATATATTTTCTACAACAAGGCCTGGATTTAGGCCTTCGTCTGGCCTCCCTCAAGGTTCATATCTCTTCCTTGTCTGTGTGGTGTGACAAGAACACTGGGATAGTGTTTGAGGGCAGGTATATTTGTCCCAGGTTCTTGTCTTACATGTTTTAGAAAATGTTAACTTCTAGGAAAAATGCTTTTTGTTTTGTCTGAACCTTTTCAGTTTGCTGTAAAAGCTGGGTAAAGGCTCTGAGAGAGAGATAAGGCGAGTTCTAGACATTGGGCCCAGTTCGGGTCTTTGGCCTCACAGAGGGCTAATCAGGGTTTCAGCTGTGTAAGAGTGATATAGTGCTTCTAACCTGATTAGTATGGGCAGACTGCCTGGGAAGGCTGCAGGATCTGTGTGTGAGAGACACGCTTTCTGATGCAAGTAAGCTATACAGTATGTACTGAAGAACTCTGTGTTTTGTTTAGTGACAGTTAGGAACATCTTATGTTTAGTTAGTGCCGGACAGGCAAGGTATTTTTATTTTGGGGTTTGTTTTATTTTCTGTTTCAATAAAACTGTCCGGGGTCAGTTGTACCAGAAACTGGACTTGTGTTGTTACTCAACTGCTGCGTGCTGCCATATTCCCCAGGAAAAGGCACCTTGCACCCCTACAGTGTTACAACTTGGTGGAGAATGCGAGCAGGCCGTTCTGCGCATAAGTGAAAGCAGCAGCTTTGTGAGTCCTGCAGAAAACGGTGGTTTATGCAGATACAGCCCAGTGTGAAGTTACTGAGACTCACCCCTGAGGGTTTGATATATGTCCTGGGTGAAAGCAGCTGCAAAGCCGCCTGAAAAATCTGTTGACATGGAGGATCTGCTTAAAGCCTTGCTGCAAGCTACAGCGGCTCAGCAGGAGGCCAACCGACAGCAGCAGGTGGCAATGGAGGAAAATTGGAGACTACAGCAGGAGGCCAACAGACAGCAGCAGGTGGCAATGGAGGAAAATATAAGACAGCAGCAGGTGGCAATGGAGGAAAATAAGAGACAACAGCAGGCAGTTGTTGATGAACTTTACAGGCAACAGCGTCAGGATAGAGAGGCCTTAGCAGAAGTGGTGCAGAGACTTGCAGCTCGGGTTGGAGATGTGGCCGTCAGTGCTCCAACCAGCTCTAGTTCTATACGAGCCAGTCACTTCCTGCAGAAAATGACAGAGGCTGATGATGTGGAGGCCTATCTGACCACGTTTGAAAGGACTGCCGAGCGTGAGAACTGGCCGAAAGCACAGTGGGCCAGTCTGCTGGCACCTTTCCTGTCAGGTGAGCCCCAAAAAGCTTACTTTGATTTAAGCCCTGCTGAGGCTCGGGACTATGATAAACTAAAGACTGAGATCCTGACCCGCCTGGGAGTCACGCTGTCAGTACGAGCACAACGGGTGCACCGTTGGCTGTACGCCATGGAGAAGCCTCCGCGCTCCCAGATGCACGACCTTATTCAGCTAACAAAAAAATGGCTGCAGCCAGAGACATTAACTGGTCCCCAGATGGTGGAAAGAGTCGTCATGGACCGCTACTTGAGATCTTTGCCCATGGTCCTGCGCAAGTGGGTGAGCCATGGAAACCCGGGTACTGCTGACCAATTAGTGGACATGGTAGAGAGGTATTTGGCAGCAGAGGAACTACTGATGACCACCCAGCAACCCATAGATCCTCGACAGCGCCCTTCAGTAAAGACTGGTAAGACTGTTCCGTGGGAAAACGTTGCTGGGCGGTTAAGAGAACGCAAGGCTGGAGAGACTGTAAACACTGGCCCTGGAAACAGGCCAATGGTGCTAGAACGGTCTATGCTGCCCAAATGGGTTGATAATCGTGTGGTTAAATGTTTTAGGTGTGGTATGCCAGGTCATGTTATTGCCAATTGCCCAGTCACGCAAGAACCCATGCAATGTGATGCTGCCTTTGAATGTCGCAGAATGTCTTTCTTTGCTAGGTTAGCCTGTACTGTGGTACCTTCACCTGAGCTGGAAAAACAAATGTGTGATGTGTTCTTAGAAGGTAACCGGGTAGAGGCCTTGCTAGATTCAGGAAGTTTAGTTACCCTCGTGAAAGCTGGGTTAGTGAACCCCTTAAAGGTCCAGCAAATACCTATTGGGGTAACTTGCATACATGGGGATACCCAATATTATGCCACTGCTGAGGTGAATATAGAAACTTGTTGTGGGTCAGCAATGGTTAAAGTGGGACTGGTCCCTACCTGTCACAACTGAGGGCCTGAGCTGACGGGAGGCAGCCTCAGTTGTAGGGGCTGAGATGTACCGGAACCTGGGAGGTTGTATCAGACCCCTGGACATGTAAGTAACATGAATAATAACTGCCCGAAGGCGTGACCACGACAACTTAGATAAAAGTCAATGATGTTTATTATGACAACTCCGCATCACAGCAGCAATAAAAGAAAACGTAAAAGTCAGCAAAGAATAAATACAGTTCCTGAGTACTACAGCATGGCAGGAGCCACAGGGCACTGGTAGTGTGAGATAGTTCTTATGATCTTCTAGATGGAAAGTCCTTACCAGGCCCGGCTGTAGCAATGGAGATAACCCAGGATTATACCAGCTGGTGTTCCAGGAAGAGCTGGGTTGCTGAAGGTAAAACAGCTGCTGTGGATACTGGCTGGAACCAGACTGTTGTTAGCACGGAGTGGATACTGGCTGGAACCAGTTAAATAATAAATGAACTTTGGGAGCGATGAAATGTGAACTGAAATGTAGAACTTGAGAGCGGAGAAATAATATTTCCGGTGGAGAGTGGTAAAGTGTAGAAAGGACACCGGCCCTTTAAGGGAAGCTGTACTCTGCTGGAAGCTGAGGCTGGAAGCAGGTAGTGTTGTAGCTGGAAACAGATGAATCCACAATGGATTGGAGAGTCAGGCTACACCGCAGGTGGAATGCTGGTGCGGGTCTCTATGGTGGAAGTCTTGAGACAGGAGCTGGAACCTGGAAGACAATCATAGAAGAGAGACAAACAGGAACTAGGTTTGACAACCAAAGCACTGACGTCTTCCTTGCTCAGGTACAGCTTACTTATACCTGCAGCAAGGAAGGGGTTGGCTAGGCAATTATGCAAATCAACAACACAGACAGCAGATTGGTGGAAATGATCAGATGACAGAATCCAAGATGGCTGCGCCCATGCAGACACTTGGAGGGAAGTTTGGTTTGTAATCCATGTGGTCTGGGAAACAGTAATGGCGGCGCCGGCCACCGGAGACAGGAGACGCCAGGCTGATAGATGCACATTTAACCACGCGGGCACAGCGGAGGCCGCGGCTGATGAAAAGACCACTCTGTATGTGGAAACTCAGGAACAGCGGAATCCGGTCCTGGAACGCTGAGCCCGCCTTAGGAGGCATCTGAAGGGTAAGTAATGGCGTCCAGATACCCGGATCGTGACAGCACCCCCCCCTTTAGGAGTGGCCCCAGGACACTTCTTAGGCTTTAAAGGAAACTTTGCATGGAAATTTCGGACCAAGGCAGGAGCATGGACGTCAGAGGCATTGGTCCAAGAGCGTTCTTCAGGACCATAGCCCTTCCAGTCAATGAGATACTGAAGTTGACCGTAACGGTGACGTGAGTCCAGGATCTTGGCCACTTCATACTCAACGCCTCGTTGAGTTTGGACTTTCGGAGTTGGTGGAAGTGAGGAATGAAACCGATTCAAGATTAGCGGTTTCAACAGGGAAACATGGAATGTCCTGGGTATTTTTAAGAAGGGAGGTAACTGGAGTCTGTAAGCAACAGGATTGATGACTTGATCAATTTTGAAAGGACCGATGTAGCGAGGTGCAAACTTCATACTGGGAACTCTTAACCTCAAATTCTTCGTGGATAACCATACCCGATCACCCACCTTGAGAGCAGGAACTGCTCGACGCTTCTTATCCGCAAACTTCTTGTACCTGAACGATGCCTTGAGCAGAGCTGATCGTACGCTCTTCCAGATATTGGCAAACTGATGCAAGGTGATATCCACTGCGGGAACAGAAGTTGCTGGAAGCGGTTGGAACTCAGGGACTTTAGGGTGGAATCCAAAGTTGGTGAAGAATGGTGTTGAAGAAGATGAAGAATGATACTGGTTGTTATGACAGAACTCGGCCCAGGGAAGTAATTGAACCCAGTCATCTTGAGAGGAGGACACATAGATGCGGAGGAAGGCCTCCAAGTCCTGATTCACCCTCTCAGTTTGACCATTGGTCTGAGGATGGTAAGCCGTGGAAAACTTTAACTTGACTTGGAGGACTTGACATAAACTTCGCCAGAATTTGGCTGTGAATTGAACTCCTCGATCTGAGATAATTTCTTCTGGAAGACCGTGGAGTCGGAAGATCTCTTGTATGAATACTTGAGCCAACTTGGAAGCTGACGGAAGACCGGTGAGAGGAATGAAGTGTGCCATCTTGGTGAACCGGTCAACTACCACCCAGATGGTATTGAACTTGTTGCACATGAGCAAATCTGTAATAAAATCCATCGACAAATGGGTCCATGGTCGACGGGGAACAGATAGTGGAACCAGTTGCCCCGCAGGCGACTGGCGGGATACTTTATGTTGAGCACACTTTGGGCAAGATGCAATAAACTCCAAAACGTCCTTTTTCAGAGTTGGCCACCAATAGGACCTAGAGATAAACTCCAGGGTTTTTTGGATACCTGTATGTCCGGCAAAACGGGAAGCATGGGCCCAATGCATGAGCTTCTTCCTTAGTGTCGGCTTCACAAAACTTTTCCCTGATGGGGGCGTAGAGTCCATCCCTACCGTGGAGAATGCCAACGGATTTATAATAGGATGCTTGTCTGAAGACTCTGACTCATTTTCTTGCTCCCATGAGCGGGAAAGGGCATCGGCCTTGCGATTCTGAGAGCCCGGACAGAACTGGAGTTTAAAGTCGAACCTGGAAAAGAAAAGTGCCCATCTGGCCTGACGAGGGTTGAGACATTGTGCGCCTTTTAGATATAGAAGGTTCTTGTGGTCTGTAAGGATGGTGATTGAATGAGAAGCTCCCTCCAACAGATATCTCCACTCCTCTAGAGCGAGCTTGATGGCTAGCAACTCCTGGTCGCCAATGGCATAGTTGCGCTCCGCTAGGGAGAACTTCCGAGAGAAGAAACTGCAAGGATGTAAATGACCATCTTTAGCCCTCTGAGATAACACCGCTCCTACTCCAACGGAGGAGGCATCCACCTCTAAGATGAAAGGAGAGTCGATGTCAGGCTGTTTCAGGACAGGTGCAGAGATGAACCTCTGTTTTAAAAGATGAAAAGCTTGCATGGCTTCTTCAGACCACTTGGACGGGTTAGCACCCTTCTTGGTGAAAGCAGTAATAGGCGCCACAATGGTGGAAAAGTCTCGTATAAACTTTCGGTAATAATTGGCGAACCCTAAGAACCTCTGGACCCCTTTGAGGGTTAAGGGTACCGGCCAATTCTGGATTGCTTGTAGTTTCTCAGGATCCATCTCTAGTCCGGAACCGGACACAATGTACCCTAGAAACGGAATGGACTTGACTTCAAAGACGCATTTCTCTAATTTGCAGTAGAGATGATTGACACGGAGACGGGACAGAACCTCCTTTACCCAGAAACGATGTTCCTCTAAATCGTTGGCAAAAATGAGGATATCATCTAGATAGACCACGACATGACGGTATAGAATGTCTCTGAAGATCTCATTGACGAAATGCTGGAAGACAGCTGGAGCATTGCTCAATCCGAAGGGCATGACGAGGTACTCATAATGTCCGTCACGGGTGTTAAATGCGGTCTTCCACTCGTCACCCTCACGGATCCGGATGAGATTGTATGCACCTCTCAGGTCCAGCTTTGTAAAGATGGTAGCTCCGCTAACTCTGTCAAAGAGCTCAGTAATCAGGGGTAAAGGATAGCGGTTCTTGATGGTAATGTCGTTCAAACCTCTGTAGTCGATGCACGGCCGCAGACCACCATCTTTCTTCTTTACAAAAAAGAAGCCTGCGCCGGCTGGAGAAGAAGAAGGTCGAATGAACCCCTTTGCTAGGTTCTCTTTAATGTATTCCTCCATAGAATGTGTCTCGGGGAGAGACAACGGATAAGTTCGGCCTCGAGGTGGAACCTTCCCTGGAACGAGATCAATCGGGCAGTCCCATTCTCTATGAGGAGGAAGGATATCAGCAGAAGCTTTACTGAACACATCCGTGAAATCTTGATATGGAGGAGGTGGAACATCAGACGACCTGGGGGAGGAAGAACAGACAGGCAACACTTTAAACAAACATGTCTTAGTACAGGAGGAACCCCATGCCAGGATTTGCGTAGTCGTCCAATCAATTGTAGGATTGTGAAGACGGAGCCATGGAAGGCCCAGGACCACAGGATGTGTGGCTCTTGGAATCACTAAAAATGAAATAAGTTCGGAATGAAGAACTCCCACTCTCAGACGAACTGGTAGAGTCCTTAGAGAAATAACTGTATCAAAAATTTTACTGCCATCCACAGCAGTTAAGGAAAAGGACGAAGGAAGTCTCTCGGTGGGTAGGGACCACCGTTTAACATAGGCTTCAGTAATAAAGTTCCCAGCTGCTCCGGAATCCAGGAGGGCAATGACGTTCTGATAACGTTGAGCAACTTGAAGCGAGACTGGGAAGTTACAATCTTGAGGAGATGGAGAGGAGATCATTACTCCTAGCCGGCCCTCTCCTTGGCGAGCTAGGATTTGGAGTTTCCCGGACGTTTGGGACAGGCATTAATGGTGTGAGACGGAGCTGCACAATACAGACAGAGAAACTCGGAGAGACGTCTTCGGCGCTCAGCAGGAGTTAAACGGGAACGACCAATTTGCATGGGTTCATCTGTAGTTGGTGACAGTTGGCGAGGAGGAGGAGTAGAAGATTTTGGAGCAGATGATCTTCCACGCTCAGTTGCTCTCTCTCTGAAACGCAAGTCAACTTTCGTACAAAGTGAGATTAGCTCATCTAACTTGGAGGGTAAGTCTCTGGTAGCTAACTCATCTTTAATACGCTCGGATAAACCATGCCAGAATGCAGCATACAGGGCCTCGTCGTTCCATGCCAGTTCGGATGCCAGGATCTGGAACTGTATAAGATATTGTCCTACAGTACGTGATTCCTGGCGTAAACGGAGAATCTCAGACGAAGCTGAAGTTACCCGGCCTGGCTCGTCGAAGATGCGCCTGAATGTTGACACAAATGCAGTGTAAGAAGATAGCAGGGTGTCGGACCTCTCCCATAACGGTGATGCCCAATCAAGGGCTGAGCCACTGAGAAGAGAAATAATGTAGGCAATTTTTGTACGGTCACTGGGAAAATTGCCAGGTTGTAGCTCAAACTGAATCTCACACTGGTTGAGAAATCCCCTGCAGAATCTTGGAGATCCGTCAAATTTTGCTGGCGTTGGAAGATGAAGACGTGGAGCAGAAATGGGTAAGGTGGGTGGGGTTATAGCTGGAGTCACTGTGGTTGACGCACCAGACGCGCCTGATCCACGGAGAGTTGTCTGAATCCCATCCAGCCGAGTAGAGAGATCCTGGAGACAGCGGATGATGTGGCCCTGTGCAGCCTCCTGATGTTCTAGTCGGGCTGCCAGTTCTTGCATCGGCCTGGCCGCTTGATCCTGGTCTCCGGCTGGATTCATTAGGTCAGTGCTTACTGTCACAACTGAGGGCCTGAGCTGACGGGAGGCAGCCTCAGTTGTAGGGGCTGAGATGTACCGGAACCTGGGAGGTTGTATCAGACCCCTGGACATGTAAGTAACATGAATAATAACTGCCCGAAGGCGTGACCACGACAACTTAGATAAAAGTCAATGATGTTTATTATGACAACTCCGCATCACAGCAGCAATAAAAGAAAACGTAAAAGTCAGCAAAGAATAAATACAGTTCCTGAGTACTACAGCATGGCAGGAGCCACAGGGCACTGGTAGTGTGAGATAGTTCTTATGATCTTCTAGATGGAAAGTCCTTACCAGGCCCGGCTGTAGCAATGGAGATAACCCAGGATTATACCAGCTGGTGTTCCAGGAAGAGCTGGGTTGCTGAAGGTAAAACAGCTGCTGTGGATACTGGCTGGAACCAGACTGTTGTTAGCACGGAGTGGATACTGGCTGGAACCAGTTAAATAATAAATGAACTTTGGGAGCGATGAAATGTGAACTGAAATGTAGAACTTGAGAGCGGAGAAATAATATTTCCGGTGGAGAGTGGTAAAGTGTAGAAAGGACACCGGCCCTTTAAGGGAAGCTGTACTCTGCTGGAAGCTGAGGCTGGAAGCAGGTAGTGTTGTAGCTGGAAACAGATGAATCCACAATGGATTGGAGAGTCAGGCTACACCGCAGGTGGAATGCTGGTGCGGGTCTCTATGGTGGAAGTCTTGAGACAGGAGCTGGAACCTGGAAGACAATCATAGAAGAGAGACAAACAGGAACTAGGTTTGACAACCAAAGCACTGACGTCTTCCTTGCTCAGGTACAGCTTACTTATACCTGCAGCAAGGAAGGGGTTGGCTAGGCAATTATGCAAATCAACAACACAGACAGCAGATTGGTGGAAATGATCAGATGACAGAATCCAAGATGGCTGCGCCCATGCAGACACTTGGAGGGAAGTTTGGTTTGTAATCCATGTGGTCTGGGAAACAGTAATGGCGGCGCCGGCCACCGGAGACAGGAGACGCCAGGCTGATAGATGCACATTTAACCACGCGGGCACAGCGGAGGCCGCGGCTGATGAAAAGACCACTCTGTATGTGGAAACTCAGGAACAGCGGAATCCGGTCCTGGAACGCTGAGCCCGCCTTAGGAGGCATCTGAAGGGTAAGTAATGGCGTCCAGAAACCCGGATCGTGACACTACCTTGGTGCATGAGGCCATAATAGGGAGGGATTTTCCTCATTTTTGGAAACTGTGGGAATCACGGTTATCAACAGATGTGAGAAGTAAAAAGCCAGTTGATGATAATACCGGTGATTTTATGGATGTACGTGGGTCTTCGGAACTTTCTGGCCCTTTGCCTTTTGCTAGTTTGGCTGGGGAAGTGACAGATGGGGAGTCCAGTGAGGACCCTCTTGCCGGGAACAGAGACATAGTAGTTAGAACTGAAAGCGTGCCTGACCTGGAGGTAAAGAAGGATCTGTTTGCGTCTGAACAGTTAAAGGATCCTACCTTAATAAAGGCTAGAGAGAATGTTAAGATTGTTAATGGGGAACCTGTGGTACCAGGTGACAGGGTTACGTATCCCCACATGGCCATCTGTAATGAGCTCTTGTACCACATTGTCAAAAGGGGTGAGGATGTGGTGGAACAGCTGGTAGTTCCCCAGCCTTATCGGAGAACGGTACTAGATTTAGCTCATAATCACGTTACCGCAGGACATTTAGGGGCAGAAAAAACCACTGAAAGAGTTTTACAAAGGTTCTTTTGGCCAGGGGTTTATAAAGAAGTGTCTGAATATTGTTCTTCCTGTCCTGAATGCCAGTATCATGCCCCTAGACCCCATTTCAGGAGCCCACTAGTTCCCATGCCTATTATAGAGGTCCCGTTTGACAGAATAGCCATGGATCTCGTGGGGCCCTTGTTAAAGTCTGCTCGGGGCCATCAGTATATCCTGGTAATTATGGACTATGCCACTCGATATCCTGAGGCTGTCCCTTTACGCACTATCACAACCAAGGCGATAGCTAGGGAGCTGGTGCAGGTATTTAGTAGAGTGGGAATACCAAAATAAATTTTGACTGACCAAGGTACTCCATTTATGTCAAGGATCATGAAAGAATTGTGCAAGTTATTTAAGGTCACTCACCTCAGGACGTCCATCTACCATCCCCAAACTGACGGGTTGGTGGAAAGGTTTAATAAAACATTAAAAAGTATGTTAAAAAAGGTTGTTGAGAGAGATGGGAAAAACTGGGATTGTTTGTTGCCCTACTTGTTAATGGCCATCAGAGAAGTTCCTCAGTCCTCTACGGGGTTTTCTCCATTTGATTTGTTGTATGGTAGACACCCCAGAGGGCTGTTGGATGTTGCCAAAGAGACGTGGGAAGGACAGCCCACTCCTTATAGAAGCGTTATTGAGCATGTAACACAAATGCAGGATAGGATTGCAGCCGTGGTATCTGTTGTCAGAGAGCACATGGAACAGGCCCAAAGTGCTCAACAGAGGGTCTATAACCGGAGTGCCAAGATACGGGAATTTGCTCCTGGAGATAGAGTTCTTGTTTTGGTACCCACTGTGGAAAGCAAATTCCTAGCTAAATGGCAGGGTCCATTTGAGATTAGGGAAAAAGTGAATGAGGTTAATTACAAAGTATACCAGCCGGGAAAGAGAAAACCCGAACAGATCTACCATGTTAACTTAATCAAACCCTGGAAAGATAGGTTGTCTCTGTCAGCGGAGCCTTGCCCTTCGGTGTCTTCACCCCGGTTGCTTCCCGCAGTGAAGGTGTCAGAGACATTATCAGCTGATCAGAACAATCAGGTTAAAGAATTTCTCATCCAAAATAGGGAGGTATTTTCAGAGCTGCCTGGCCGAACGACCATAATAAAACATGACATTGTCACAGAACCAGGGGTCAGGGTTCATTTAAAGCCATATAGGATTCCTGAAGCTCAGCGAGAAGCTATTTCTAAGGAAGTTAAAACCATGTTAGAACTTGGAGTCATAGAGGAGTCTAACAGTGAGTGGTCCAGTCCCATAGTGCTCATCCCGAAGCCCGACGGTAGCATACGCTTCTGTAATGACTTTCGTAAGTTAAATGAGGTGTCCAAGTTTGACGCATACCCCATGCCCCGTGTGGATGAGCTTGTAGAAAGGCTGGGAACAGCCAGGTTTCTCACCACATTGGACCTGACCAAAGGTTACTGGCAAATACCTTTATCTGATAGCGCCAAAGAAAAAACAGCCTTTTCGGTTCCGGAGGGGCTGTACCAGTATAAGATGTTACCCTTTGGGTTGCATGGGGCTCCAGCAACCTTTCAACGGGCGATGGATAAAATTTTGAGGCCCCATAGAAAATATGCAGCTGCCTATTTGGATGATGTGGTAATTCACAGTACAGACTGGGGGTCCCATTTGGTTAAAGTACAAGCAGTACTGGACTCAATCAGAGAGGCAGGGTTAACTGCTAACCCAAAGAAGTGCTGCCTCGCAATGGAGGAGGTCAAATACTTGGGCTTCACCATAGGCAGAGGTCTGATTAGGCCCCAATTGAATAAAGTTGATGCTATTCAAAACTGGCCTCGTCCAGTGAATAAAAAACAGGTAAGGGCTTTTTTGGGAATTACTGGGTACTATAGACGGTTTATTCCTAATTTTGCGACCACAGCGGTGCCGTTGTCAGACCTTACCAAAGGGAAGCAGTCAAATGTGGTGAAATGGAACCCTGATGCAGAAAAGGCGTTCCAAGCGTTAAAAGTGGCTTTGTGTTCACAACCGGTGTTGATAACACCGGATTTTTCAAAAGAATTTGTGGTACAGACAGATGCCTCAGAGGTAGGGATAGGTGCTGTGCTGTCCCAAACCAGAGATGGGGACGAACACCCTATCATTTATTTGAGTAGGAAACTCAATGAGCATGAAAAAAGGTATGCCATTGTGGAAAAGGAGGCTTTGGCCATTAAGTGGGCACTAGATACCTTGAGATATTACCTCTTGGGTAGACAATTCAGACTAGTGACAGACCATGCCCCTTTAAAATGGATGTATGTAAATAGAGGCAAGAATGCTCGTGTAACTAGATGGTTTCTAGCGTTGCAGGACTTTAAGTTTACTGTCGAACATAGACCGGGAACACAATTGGCCAACGCAGATGCATTGTCTCGCATCTTCTGTTTGGGGGCTACAAGTGTTCCGGCCCCTAGGTCGAAACAGGGGAGGGGGATATGTGACAAGAACACTGGGATAGTGTTTGAGGGCAGGTATATTTGTCCCAGGTTCTTGTCTTACATGTTTTAGAAAATGTTAACTTCTAGGAAAAATGCTTTTTTTTTTGTCTGAACCTTTTCAGTTTGCTGAAAAAGCTGGGTAAAGGCTCTGAGAGAGAGATAAGGCGAGTTCTAGACATTGGGCCCAGTTCGGGTCTTTGGCCTCACAGAGGGCTAATCAGGGTTTCAGCTGTGTAAGAGTGATATAGTGCTTCTAACCTGATTAGTATGGGCAGACTGCCTGGGAAGGCTGCAGGATCTGTGTGTGAGAGACACGCTTTCTGATGCAAGTAAGCTATACAGTATGTACTGAAGAACTCTGTGTTTTGTTTAGTGACAGTTAGGAACATCTTATGTTTAGTTCGTGCCGGACAGGCAAGGTATTTTTATTTTGGGGTTTGTTTTATTTTCTGTTTCAATAAAACTGGCCGGGGTCAGTTGTACCAGAAACTGGACTTGTGTTGTTCCTCAACTGCTGCGTGCTGCCATATTCCCCAGGAAAAGGCACCTTGCACCCCTACAGTGTTACAGTGGTTTTAGAGAAAAATTGCAGTTTTTCCTGATGTTCATACTTTCACTCAGGGTGTTTTATGGATTCAGCATCCCTATGTCCCTCCTGTGGCTCCATGGGATCTGTCTGTTGTCCAGAATGCCCTGCAAGAGTCTCCATTTGAACCTCTTGATCAGTGGACCTTAAATGGCTCACGGTCAATGTACTGTTCCTACTAGCTATTGTCTCTGCTAGAAGGGTGTCATATCCATGCACTCTGTCCTGTCATCTACCCTTTTTGATATTTCATCGTGACCGTGCAGTTCTTAGAACTCGCCCTGGTTATTTGCCTAAGGTGGTGTCATCTTTTCACCTTAACCAACAGATTGTGGTTCCGGCCTTTCTCTTCTGATTTGTCTTCCAAAGAGCAGTCTTTGGATGTGGTATGGGCTCTCCATATTTATGTGGAGAGGACTGCCTCTATCAGGAGGTCAGATTCTGGTTTTGTACTTTTTGGTTTTCACAAACGTGGCTGGCCTGCGAATAAGCAAACCTTGGCCAGATGGATTAGAATGGTGATTGCACAAGCCTATGCGCAGGCTGGACTCCCAGCTCCTGTTGCTATCAAAACCCATTCTATTCGGTCTGTTGAACCTTCTTGGGCGGCCAGCCGAGGTGCGTCCACTGACAATTGTGCAAGACGGCTACATGATCCTCAGTGAACACGTTCATTAGGTTCTATGCCTTTGATACTTCCGCCTCCCAGGATGCTTCCTTTGGACGCTGGGTTCTTATACCCACTACGGCATGTCCCCATCCCATAAGGAACTGCTTTAGGACATCCTCAATGTTTCCCTGTGGAAACCAATGTACCCCGCTGCAGAAAAGGAGATTTATGGTAGACTTACCATGGTTAAATCTCTTTCTGCGAGGTACACTGGTTCCGCAGGGAAACATCGGGGTGTAGAGGTGGATCTTGATCCAGGCACCAACAAGCTAAAGCCTTAGACTGTCCCAGGATGCATTGGAGCCTCCACTATAACCCCGCCTCCAGGCACTGTGAGCTCAGTTTCGTTAAGCAGTCCAATGCAGGAGCAGGTAAAAGAGAAGGTAGATGTTAGTCACATAGAACCACATTCTCATGACAGGAGAAGGGGCCAGCAGCTAATGCCATACAAACCCATATCAGGGTGGGCACCCTGTGGAACCAATGTACCTCGCAGAAAGATATTTAACCATGGTAAGTCTACCAAATCTCCTTTTCTGAGAGTCATATTGATAAATATTCCTATTAACATTTGCAAGACATGGCTAGACACCTTATCTACAGCCATATCATTGCTTCACCCCACTGGCATTAAGGGTTGGGTAAAATAATTACTCTAAATCCAGTTGTAGATTAAACCTTGTGGATGCCCCTAGGTAGTAGAAATTTGCAAATTATCTCCTAATATGATTAAAATTTTACCAACCAACAGTCTACAATCTGGAAACTGTAAATTTAATCTGATGTCTATGGTGATAATGCTGATTTATCCTTAGGAATGAAAGCTATACCTTAAACACACCTTAAATACACTTTACCATGGAGCCGCTGCGGCCGCTGTACTTAATACACACTCTACGTACTTTGTACGCTATTAGCGTACAAAGTCCCGTGCTGTGTACGGACTTAGCGTACAAACGCTGCGCTGACGGTACAAAGTACTCACAGCGCGTACACACCCAGAGATACACTTTAAACCTTTTACAGCAATGCAATGCAATGATAATACACTTTTAAACCTTAGCAGGGCAATGAAGACACGACACCAGATTGTAATTAAACCACTGGGTTCCGACACCACAGGGTATTATTGCTGAAAGGTGGTTACAATACAAATAATACAATACAATATAACAGAGTGTGACAGGACGGTACTGTACGGAAGCACTCGCAGCTTCCGCGTCCCGTTGACTGCGCACAGAATGGAAGGTCAAGCCGCACGAGGCCTGACCACATAGGGGATTCCCGCTTACCGTCAGTAACCGCCTGTTACTGACTCCACCCACTGCGCTGTGGGCGGGTTCTCGCTGCCACCACCAAACTCCTAACCTGCCGTGGCGTTTGGAACCACGGTTCTGCTCTGTATGTGCCGACGCACTGCTTTACCACACCTGTGTGGTGTTGACGAATCCCCACTAGCCACTTGCTAGGCCTCTACCGGTAGCTGGCGGAAGGCGGAGCTTGGAGACGTCAGGTGCTTCCCTGGACAGCCGGAGGACGGGGCTAGGTTTGGCCTAACCCTGTAGGTCACAAGATGAAGCAGTCTTCTTGAGGCAAAGATGTTTTATTGCTCAAATAACCTTTAAAAAGGCTCCTCCCTATTGCTAGGGGCAACAGCATACAATCAAGATGTTTTCAGCAGAAGAAGATGTTACAATACACACTCCTATGGGCCAACTGCCCTTCTTTTATCCCTCTCCAAGACCCCTTACCACAGGGGGTAAGCCCGCCCTGTGGTGCACAACCAATCAATGTTTACCCATGAGCTGTGCATGCTCTGGTCTCATGCGCACCTAACATTGTTCCCTATGGACAGTGGGGAGTGGTCGGTCTCCTTTGTCTCTCCCATCTGGGAGAGCAGGGTACTCCCACGGTGCCGTTCAGTCTGGCTGGGGGGAGGTTTTCCCTCCTAAACTGACTTCCAGAAACCTGCCCGGGACCCCTCTCACTGCCTGCAGCCTGGATTTGGGCTCCAGAGCTGGGCAGCCTGGCTCCCTGGTCCAGGTTTCTTGGCACTACGGCTGATCTCCATGGAGCTCCAAGAAACCACTCAGCTTGTTTCATAGCTAAGCTGCTTCTCTTTCTCCCTGTACCTCTTGGAACTGTGAGGCTGGATGGGAAAACATTCCGTTTTTGGGGAAAAGGTCTGGGAGAATCCATCAGCCTGCACAGCTATGGATTCCCCCCTCCTGGGACACACAATCAAGTAAGTGCACTTTCTCTTTAAATACATTACATTTTAAATCACACTGTACATTTCCCTCTAAATATACACTGAGCCTGTGCCTTGCACAGACTCTACATACTCAGGCACTGCAGTGCCTTCCCTAGCCCTGCAGCCTGGCTGCTAGGGCTCTCCCTCTCAGTGCTGGAGGTATGGGGCTGGCTTCCCCCATCCTCCAGCCTGCTTTCCTGCCTCTGGGGTTCCAGGGAGCTTGCTCTCCCTGTCCCCCCAGTGTGGCACTAACCAGTGGCCTCGCCGCACGCAGCGGCGCACCCCCCTGTACCGATGTCCGGCGGCCCGGGACACTTGTCCCGGCCGCCGGGACCCTGGTTTGTTTCAGCGCTGAGGTGCCGGGAGCGTAGCTCCCGGACCCCAGTGCTTCACCATCCTGCTCGGCAGCCTAATTTGCCCACGCCGCTAGGGAGCCGGCTAGCCCGGTCCCCCACGAGCGGCGCCTGTCTTGTGGCCTCGCTGCAGCGTCCGGCGGGGAGCTGGGCTGCAGCGCACCCCCCTCGCCGGCTAGCAGCCCGGGACGTCCGTCCCGGCTGCTGCGGCTGGCCACCTGTGCTGGGCTGAGGCGCTGGGAGCAGAGCTCCCGGCCCCCAGCAGCGGCTCTCACAGAGAGCACTGCAGCGGGAGCCGAGCTCCCAGCCGCAGCGCTCACCCTTCTCCCCGGCGCGCACACTCCAGTGCGCCCGGGGCTACACTGACCGCTGCCGGGAGCGGAGCTCCCGGACTCCGGCGGTCAGCGGCTGCCTCCTCTCCCCCGGCGCGCACACACTGCTGAGCGCGCCGGGGGGCTGTCCTCCCTGCCGTGGTCTCCGGAGAGGTCCGGGACCACGGCACACTTAAAAATACATTTTTACACATTTTACACATCACGGCGCCTAGCGCCCAACATAATTCAAATTTGGCGCCAAGCGCCCCTTTGTCTTTAAAAATGGCGCCGGGCACTAGGGGTTAACCCCTTCAGTGCCGCAGGCGGCCATTTGCCTCGTGGCTGGGGCTCTCCGGCCACACAGAGTAAATGGCTACATTCAATGTTACATACGTGAGTGGATTCGCTTGCGCTACCCGGTCCTCTGTCATCTGCTAGATAACATTGTGAGTCTTGTGTCTGACCAGGCCTGCAATAGGCTCTCTTTATACAATTCTTCCAAAAAGCAATACAATAGATACTGTAATCTGCACATATACAGTACAGGAGAGGTCATAGGTCGGTTTGAATAGGTAGGCGATGTCTTTCCCAACTGCTCTTGTGGGTGGTCTCCTCTGGATTCCCGCCGCATACATAATGTACAGTAAATACAGTATATATCTATATTCTGCTCCTGCACATAACTATCTGCAGGAACATGCGATCTTTCTCAAACCAACACCGGAATGTTACCCTTAAAATACCCTTCAGCTGGATACCAAACACCACCTTATAACCTTGTTCTGTCCCCTTCTATTCTGTAAAGGTGAATCCCTTTGTTCTGAAACCATTTAAACTGTTGTTACTTTCTGATGTGGTGCAGGGAGGCTATGTGTACATTGTGCATTATTTGGATTAAATATGTAATGTGTTTTGATAGCTTTCCATGCGTTCACAAACTCTACCGTAAATACCCATACCACACACTAATGCGCAGGACCGCGGGAGCGATCATACGCAAACTGCGAATATGTGCACGCACGACAGAACAAGTACACGCGCGGAGGCCATCTGTGTGTAGTTTGTACGTGATGTGTGTACTGCAATATTTTTCGACTTTGACAGTCCATCCTTTGGCAGTCACCAATAACTGCCACTATCTAATCACTAAACAGAAAAATATCTACACAATATCTACAGAAGTTTGGATGGTCGGGGGAGAGTGGTAGGTAGGAAATGTATGACCTAGTGGGATAGTAAAAAGCATGTATGTATGTATGAATCCATGTCTGAGGGGCATGTATCATCGTGCCGTATATGTTCTAAATAAGCTTCGAGGTATTGCGAAGTATACATTAAATCCTTCTCATCCCATATCAAGGGTCTGTAAATGGGCCAACAAACACTACCAAGCTCTTTTCGGCTTCTTGTTAAAACAAATGGGGTGCACATTTAGTTGATGATACATGGAGGGGGAAACATATGTGAGTGCTAGTATATGTGGATATCACCTGTCAACTATGTGTGCTATTAACTGGAGGTTGCAGAGGTGAAGATAAGACACATATCTAAAATACATTCATATAAACATTTTGGGTAGGGCAGATGTCTTTTCCGGATGGATGTATCTGGGCAGAGGGGGAAACAAAAGAAAACGGGTGAAAGAAACAGGCCATGAAATTCATTTGCAATCCTTATCATAACACTGTCTCTATGGATGGGTCATAAATTAAGTCTGCTGCTATAACAGCGCCCTCGCTCCTTAGACTCATCAACTTTGTACCGTGCTTGCGCCGCGTCAGAATTCGAACACACCTAAATATCAAACCAACAATTATGACGACTCCCAGGATACAAAGGAGAAACTTCCCTACACCCATAATAACATTTTGAGCCCACTCTCCTAAACCTGAGAACCCATTTCATGGGTTCAACCATGAGACCCAGCCGGTCAGTTCATTACTCACAGTCGCCAAGGTAAGGTTGTGTTTCCTCCTGAACTCCCACTTCAACTGCAAGATATCGTCCATCTTTTGATCGATAATCTCCGTTGGATCATCAGTACTGTTCGTAATATACGTACAGCACTTCACCCCATATTGAGTTGCCAGAGTAACGCAGTACCCACCTGTCACGGCTGTGATATAATTTAGGACCATCCTGTGCTGAATCAGTTCCTTCTTGTAAGCTTGTAACCCCCTTCCCATATAGCTGAAGGTGTCGTCATACATCTCAGTGATATTATCAATCAAGTTCGCTAGCGCATGGATATACCTATAATTTATAATTCCTCTGGCAGTGCGGGTGATGTCTAATGCGAGAAGGAATTGAATCCCGGTGGATTCGTGGATCAAATCAGAGGCTGCGTGCTCTGTCCTATCTATGAGGTGTCTCTTGATAATGTGTTCATAGTGAGTATGAGTATAAGGAGCCTGAGCACTGCGGTGAACGTCTTTCATCTTATCATGGGTTATGGTCATGACCTCTGGTAGTACTCTCCCAATATAACACAATCCCTCTGAGCTCGGGGCAAGCCACTTGTACGCCTTCCTCCCACATATGAAATAGGCATCATCTGGGAGAACATAGGGGACAAAATATGACATCACCATATTACAAACTTTCCAAGTAAAGAAACCTATCCCTAGTTCTCCCATCTGCTCAGTACAAGTATCGGGTTGGATGATATGAGCACAATACCCTGGCGATACTTTTCCAACCCACATGGTCTTGCTTCCACGAGTATACCTATACCGAAAATACCTCCCACTGTTGGCTATTTGGCGTACAAGTTCAGAGTCTATGGGTATCCTATCAGCTCTGTGTGAAAAGGTCATTGTCTGGTTATTCCCTGTCACTTCCCAATTTCCCGGTTTTCGGTAATTGGAAATATTAAAACATAATAAGGACAGTCTACATGATACTGGTGGAGCTTCAAACTAGGGGGCCTAGAAATATTGAATTTTTTGTCCACCGGTCTCCGACCCCGTAATTCGAGTACCTCATCTATTGCTAAAGGGTACGGTACTAATCCTGACTTGCTCTGACCTTGAGGTACCTGTGAGCACACCCAACATTCTGTCTGGTTTAAGACCTTACCCACTAGTGAGTGGTAATCACTCAACGGATGACGGTCCATGTCGATATTAAGGTTGGACTGACATCTCTGGATGCATCCATCCTCAACTATATTCTCACAATTCCTACAAATACAATATTCATCAGACAATAACCCCTCACAGTGCCTCCGAGCTCCCTGACTACCAGAGCGCTTACTGATGCCAGGCTTTACCAAAATGATGTGCTGATCCTGAGATCCTACAAATTCATACTTGTCATCAGAACCCATTCCAGATCCCTGCTCGACCTCTCTGGGACCCTCACAAAAACAAACTGTCCTTATCAAAACCAGAGTTACTAATAGAACCCGAAACGCAGTCTCTTGTGATCGATCCATTTCGTTAGGGGAAAGGAGGAAAATAAGAAGGAGAAAAGAACGGAAAAATGCAGGAGGAGGTGAAAAAAAGAAAGTGGTACGACAACCGTTCTAGCTCTTGTTACTCTCTGTGCTCAGATGCCCTTCAACAGTCCTGCCTCTCAATTTTCCCGGAACAAACTCTCTAGTGTCTCTTTGCTTTGCTCTTTGAACCCACAGTTCACTTTGCTCTCTGCTTTGCTCTTTGAACCTACAGTTCACTTTGCTCTCTGCTTTGCTCTTTGAACACTCAGTTACCAAACCACACAAACTTGATGAAACTGCACGAGTTCTCTCCGGGTCAGCGACCTGCTTGCAGTGGGACGAGTTGATCCAAGTCTCGCTTTTGGCGACCTTCAATGCTGTTGTGCTGGTTAACAAGACTTGATATGGTCCTTCCCACCTGTCTATGAGGCAACCTGAGCGTAAGAAATTTCGAAACACCACATAATCCCCAGGTTCAATGTCATGACAATTACTGTTCGGTAGGTCAGGAATCACCAGCTTTAAATTTCTTTGTTGATTTTTCAGCTGCTGGCTCATCCCAACCAAATATTTCACAGTCACTTCATTATTACATTTCAAATCATCCTGGGGGTCTATCATTACATGAGGTTGTCGACCAAAAAGAATTTCAAAGGGTGGTAGGTTAAGGGGAGACCTGGGAGTGGTTCTGATGCTGTACAACACTAGTGGCAAAGCTTCTGTCCACGACAATCCAGTTTCAACCATTAACTTGCTCAGCTTGTTCTTAATAGTGCTATTCACTCTCTCCACCTTTGCACTCGCCTGTGGACGGTACGGAGTATGCAGTGTCACACGCCATAGGCGGCGTTCACCGCGCTTACCCCTGCGTCCCTGCTGGTCTGAGTTGCGGCCTCCGCCTTCGGTGGTCCACGGGCTCCGGCGCCTGGCTGGCGCGGCTCCCGGCGGTCCCCCGGGGCAGGGGCGCCGCCATGACACCCGGCATCACGTGGGCGGGGAGCAGGTGACGTCATCAGACTGTTCCGCCAATCCAGCGGAGGCGGGAGATTCAAAGGCAGACGCCGGGCAGCGCCTGAGTATCGTCTTTTCCCCTGAAGTGGATGCCAGTGCTTCTGTCCTCGGCGGATCTCTCTGCAGCATACCCCAGTGTCTCCGGCATTTCCAGGTGTCAGTTGTTGCAAAGCTTCCAGCGTTCCCAGCCGCTGCTGGGTTCCACTGCGCTCTAGTCACCAGTGCTTCTTGGAGTCAGCGTGGGCTGCAGGTTAAACGTCGCTCTCAAGTTATACAAGTCCTCAGTGTCTTTAACCCTCGCTCAAGTTATACAAGTTCTCAGTGTCTTTAACCCTCGCTCTCAAGTTATACAAGTTCTCGGTGTCTTTAACCCTCGCTCTCAAGTTATACAAGTCCTCGGTGTCTTTAACCCTCGCTCTCAAGTTATACAAGTCCTCAGTGTCTTTAACCCTCGCTCTCAAGTTATACAAGTCCTCAGTGTCTTTAACCCTCGCTCTCAAGTTATACAAGTCCTCAGTGTCTTTAACCCTCGCTCTCAAGTTATACAAGTCCTCAGTGTCTTTAACCCTCGCTCTCAAGTTATACAAGTCCTCAGTGTTTTTAACCCTCACTCTCAAGTTATACAAGTCCTCGGTGTCTTTAACCCTCGCTCAAGTTATACAAGTCCTCGGTGTCTTTAACCCTCGCTCTCAAGTTATACAAGTCCTCAGTGTCTTTAACCCACGCTCTCAAGTTATACAAGTCCTCAGTGTCTTTAACCCTCGCTCTCAAGTTATACAAGTCCTCAGTGTCTTTAACCCTCGCTCTCAAGTTATACAAGTCCTCAGTGTCTTTAACCCTCGCTCTCAAGTTATACAAGTCCTCAGTGTCTTTAACCCTCGCTCTCCAGTTATACAAATCCTCAGTGTCTTTAACCACCGCTCTCAAGTTCTTCAAATCATCTGTGTCTTTAACCACCGCTCTCAAGTTATTCAAATCATCAGTGTCTTTAACCACCGCTCTCAAGTTCTTCAAATTATCAGAGTCTTAACCACCACTCTCAAGTTCTTCAAATCATCAGTGTCTTTTAACCATCGCTCTCAAGTTCTTCAGTCACCAGTGTCTTTTGCCATCATTCACAAGTACTTCCTGGACATTTCTCCATACGCTCCTTCTCTGTAATGTGACATTGTGTATGTGACATTGTGTTGCTCTCTTCCTGCAATAAAGTCCTTTAATATTTTCACCAAGCTTTACTGTCAGAGTCCTGTATGAGGAAGACCTATATCAAGCTATCCCTGTTCCGACCCAACTGTGGTTCCTCTCCCCTACCATCGGGAGAACCCCCGAGTTCACAACCCCCCCAACCTAGGTCAGTGACATGCAGCTTCCTATTAATTCCCATCAGCTTGCACATGACCTGAAAGACTTCACCTGTAAAATGGGTACCCCTATCACTTTCAATTATTCTGGGGATGCCATATCTACACAAATTCCTGCACAATTTTCTTTGCAGTGAACGTAGCGGTATTTGTGGCAGCAGGGAACGCTTCTACCCAATTAGAAAATACGTCAATACAAACTAACACATATTTTAAATTCCTACAGGGTGGTAACTGTATGAAATCGATTTGTATTACCTGAAAAGGTCCGTCTGTCAGAGGGATATGGGATGGCTCTGTTGGTATTGACTTTCCAATATTCTTCCTCAAGCAAGTAAAACATGTCATTGCTCTCTTACCTGCATGAGAAGAGAATCCTGGCGCACACCAGTAGGCTCTCACCAGCTTACACATGCCCTCTTTACCCAGATTAGTCAGACCGTGTGCCGCCTCAGCTAAGCTTGGAAGATATGCTCTGGGGGCTACTGGCTTACCTTGTCCACCTGTCCACAGTCCTGAGGATTCCTGGCCATATCCCTTTGACCTCCAGACTGCCTTTTCCTGTAATGAACACAAATCTTGCATTTCAATGTGTTTAACTGTTGTGTATTATCAGTTGTGTGAAGTAAACCGTCTGTGGAAAGTGAAAAGAGAGGGGAAATAGTAAAAAGAAAATTTGTCAGATTTGCGTTCACCATCAGGCTGTCACACCATCATGCATATCGGTATCTATGCACAGTCTCCCTTCACCAGTATTCTCATTCTCCACCCTTTGTGCATGACCAGGCACACTGCGTAAATACTGGTGTCCCTATGCTGGTGAGATATACTGGATTTGGGCAGAGCTCTGAAAGACCAAGTAGGCATGTGGCGTTTGAACTATAATCCTGTCAGTGAACGTAAGAGATGGAGAGGAAGCTTTGAAGACAAATCACATAGTTTAGTAACAGATAATTTTGTAGAGGCAAAGAATATTTTACAAAATTTGACATCTGGATTGGGCACTACGGGGGAATGATTCTCTACTCGGTCTGCTCCCCTAAAAGAAATTCTGTGTGTGTTATATCTCTACTGGGACTATCCCAGCCATCAATCCAGTATCCTGTCCATTCTAAGTTCATAGGGAACCCGGTATCGTTGAGATCATTTCCTCTACCTGTGATGGACATGCATCTAGAACAGTGAAATGCAACGTTAGTCTTCGTGGGTATCCCACATACTTTGTGCTTCCTGGGTGGGAGCACTCTATATGTATACCATCTCTAACAAAAACTCCTGTTAAGTTAATTAGAGGTCACTTCTGCTAGAGAGAGAAGCAGACGTTTAGAGACCTCCTCCTAACCCCAGTAAGTTCTGTCAAAAGAGTAAAGTTGCATTTATTCTGTTCTTCCCAATTAACCGAATCTGTGTTTTCTATATGGCTCGTATTCCTTGTCCCTTGATCCCGTCTATGTGTTTAATAATGTGGCTTGTTTTCTCTGTCTAGGGGTCTATATTGGCTATGTGTTCTACTATACCTACAATCTCTGGCAAAATGCCCTTCCTTTTTACAACTGTAACATATTCTCGGTCTTTTCCAAACAGCAGGGGTCTGGGGTTTAGGTTGATGAGACTTTGGTGTAAAAGCCTGTATACTTTCAATCCTCAGCCTCTCCTCCTGTTGTTTTCTACGCCTAACAATATTCTTGTGGTGTACAATTGCGCACTCTCTAAGACAAGCTACTGTGACCCCTTTCCAATTAGGCAAAGATGTTTGTACCCTGTCCCTTACTGTCTTATTGAGTCCGTCCATTAGCACAGAGACAGCCACTTCCCTATAATTCGCATCGTCCCCTGTATCTGATACCCCAATGTATCTATCCATTATTTGCAGGGCCCGATGGAAATATTCAGATGTCATTTCATTTTCCCTCTGTTTTATGGAGAAAATTCTTCTCCACTTAACATTAATGGGGAAACACAACTCTAGTTGTCTATTAATTCGTTCTAAGTTCTCCTGATTGTTTTTGTCAGTCATAAGACTATCCGACTCTAACCTACAATCAGTGATAAAGTTTTGGGTGTCAATATTAGGGGGTAGGCATGCTTTCAAAAATATCCGCCAGTGTTTGTTTGTCGGTTCATATGCATTACCCAGATCTCTGATAAATTTCTGACATCTGGCTAAATGCTTCCGAGGGTCGGGGAATTCTGAAATGATTGATCGCAGCTCATCTCTGGGCCACGGGCAATACATTGCATTATTCCTGGTGAGGATTACTCCCTGACTATCGGTTCCCCCATTGGGAGTTACTATTTCCAAGACAGGGTATAATTCTACCATTCCGTTCCTAATCTGTTTACTGTGAGGTGTTGTTGTCTCTGTGCAATGAACTGTCTCACACTTACCGGTAGCTGTGACCTCACTAGTTCTTTCATTGGGGAATATTGTTACTGCTCTACCTGGTTGGACAGGCCCCACCTGAGTGTCCTGCAAAGTGACTGCTTGGAGGAGAGCTGCGATTTGGCTGGATCCTACATCTTCTTGTGACCTATAACCTTGAAAAGACTTTAAAACAGAAAACATCTTGCAAAAATTAGGGTTAATACATTGTTTTTGCATACTACTATCATTTACGGATATACCATTGATTGTAGCCATCTCTTCCTCTTCGACCTGTGTCGACAATGGTGTGTTTCTGTTCTCATTCCCGCTAGGTTTTGAACCTGTTTTGCAAATTTGTTCTCTTTGCATATCCCCCTCTTGCTGCCATAATTTTAAACAATCATTATGTCTAATCCTTTGTTTTCTGGATTTAAGAAGACATATTTTACTGCTTACATTCTGCAGTACCTCTGGTTCAAAGCTGCCCACCCTAGGGAATGGTTCCCTATCATTGTCAGTCACACGTTCCCATTCAGACAAAAAGTTTTCAATACTTTTTCCTTTAAACTTCGCTGACCCCCTGGGCCGCGGCTCTTCAACCTGAACCTTGGTTACAAAACGTCCCTTACTTGAGCAACTGGCTCCCATTATTGTGGACCTTTTCCCACAAACACCAAAATACTCAATATAAGGCAACGTTGAAAGTTCTCCGAGCGCTCTTCACCCGCTCACCGCCCACGTTGGCCAGTACTACCATACACTGTCGATAGCGAAGGCAATGTACCCAACTTAGGGCCCTATGTGACCTATATTTACTGGAAGTTTTTAGGAATAACTTACCCTTTCCAGTAAAGTATCCGCCGTTGGAGATTTTCCTGAGAGAGACCAGCGAAAACTCCCTATGCACTTTATTATACACAAATCACGCTTGCGTATGCTCTATACAGCGCTGATGATACCGCAATTTTACGCAAAAGCTCGGGAGGATATCACATTGCGCTATATATCGCACCTACAAACGTGCGGTACAATCGCACAGCATATAGGTACTTGTTACTTATCTGCCGTACGACCACTGGAGTCGAAATTCAAGCTGCGAAACCTCAGCCGGAGCGTATAAAAAAAACTATATGGGTCACAACATAATTCACAATTCCCTACCACGCTCCTGTAAGTCTCCTCATGACTTACGTATTAAACCTTATACTAACGTGAGTCAGCCTTCTCACGCCAACAAGTCTCCACTCACTTGATGTACCAAACAACGGGATCCCGATTTCCCGGGGTTCGAATTTCACTCACTCCTACGTTCGCTCACTCAGGTATACTTTGTTTTTCTGAACAGAAAATTAGGATTCATTCAAGTTGGCAGCTTTACCCCCAGAGGCAATTAAAAAAAAATATTTATACTAAATTTTGTTTTTATACTAAGTTTCTTTAGAAACCGGGTAGTTTGGTGCTATTGTAGCGTGGCTACTGTCCCGCCTTTAAACTAAATGAACTATTATGTAATTTGTACTTAGCGACCGTATTCTTACGCAATTTGCATAAACCCGCGACCGTGCGTGTCTCTTACGCTGCGTGTGCAGTTCCGTACTTTGGCCCTCATTCCGAGTTGTTCGCTCGGTAAATTTCATCGCATCGCAGCGATTTTCCGCTTAGTGCGCATGCGCAATGACCGCACTGCGACTGCGCCAAGTAAATTTGCTATGAAGTTAGGATTTTTACTCACGGCTTTTTCTTCGCTCAGGCGATCGTAGTGTGATTGACAGGAAATGGGTGTTTCTGGGCGGAAACAGGCCGTTTTATGGGCGTGTGGGAAAAAACGCTACCGTTTCCGGAAAAAACGCAGGAGTGGCTGGAGAAACGGAGGAGTGTCTGGGCGAACGCTGGGTGTGTTTGTGACGTCAAACCAGGAACGACTAGCACTGAACTGATCGCAGATGCCGAGTAAGTCTGAAGCTACTCTGAAACTGCTAAGAAGTTTGTAATCGCAAAATTGCGAATACGTCGTTCGGAATTTTAAGATGCTAAGATTCACTCCCAGTAGGCGGCGGCTTAGCGTGAGCAACTCTGCTAAAATCGCCTTGCGAGCGAACAACTCGGAATGACCTCCTTTGTCCGAGACACGTGTACAAAACCGTACGTCCGCAATAGCGCAAATCACACAATTCTATAAATGTGAGCAATAAAACTACTATTGCCCACTAAACACAATCCACACTTGTTCCGTTTTAACCCTCTTACTACTGGGCCAGAAATGCATTTTGTGATTTTACTCTTATTTCCTTAAATACTTATTTTATTTTTAACTATATAGCAACAAATATTTCCGGTTTCACACAGGTCTAAATTAATCTAACAATTTGAATGATATGGCAACAATGTGAGAGAGTATGCAAAGTATGGGTGCCGTGTACGCTTTTGGCGCCAAATTTTTTTTTCAGATTTTAAATAGCTTTTTTCCTGTTTACCTTACGAGTTCTACCAGCATCTCTACAAACCATACAGAGCAGACTCCATCTAATCAGCAATCAAGTAGGATTTTCAGTGCATCCATCGACCAGGAAAAGGATACGTAGGATAACTTTCTGTCCACCCTTTGCTGACAGATTAAGTCTGCTGTGACCTGTTAGGTGGTAAGTATGTGGAAAACCGGAAGGAGCCCCCAATTGATAATGCTGATTTATCCTTAGGAATGAAAGCTATACCTTAAACACACCTTAAATACACTTTACCATGGAGCCGCTGCGGCCCCTGTACTTAATACACACTCTACGTACTTTGTACGCTATTAGCGTACAAAGTCCTGTGCTGTGTACGGACTTAGCGTACAAACGCCGCGCTGACGGTACAAAGTACTCACAGCGCGTACACACCCAGAGATACACTTTAAACCTTTTACAGCAATGCAATGATAATACACTTTTAAACCTTAGCAGGGCAATGAAGACACGACACCAGATTGTAATTAAACCACTGGGTTTCCGACACCACAGGGTATTATTGCTGAAAGGGGGTTACAATACAAATAATACAATATAAGAGTAAATGGCTACATTCAATGTTACATACGTGAGTGGATTTGCTTGCGCTACCCGGTCCGGTCCTCCGTCATCTGATAGATAACGTTGTGAGTCTTGTGTCTGACCAGGCCTGGAGTAGGCTCTCTTTATACAATTCTTCCAAAAAGCAATACAATAGATACTGTAATCTCTTTGTCCATTGGACACAGGAATGCACATATACAGTACAGGAGAGGTCATAGGTTGGTTTGAATAGGTAGGCGATGTCTTTCCCAACGGCTCTTGTGGGTGGTCTCCTCTGGATTCCCGCCGCATACATAATGTACAGTAAATACAGTTTATATCTATATTCTGCTCCTGCACATAACTATCCGCAGGAACATGCGATCTTTCTCAAACCAACACCGGAATGTTACCCTTAAAATACCCTTCAGCTGGATACCAAACACCACCTTATAACCTTGTTCTGTCCCCTCCTATTCTGTAAAGGTGAATCCCTTTGTTCTGAAACCATTTAAACTGTTCTTACTTTCTGATGTGGTGCAGGGAGGCTATGTGTACATTGTGCACTATTTGGATTAAATATGTAATGTGTTTTGATAGCTTTCCATGCGTTCAAACTCTACAGTAAATACCCATACCACGCGCTAATGCGCAGGACCGCGGGAGCGATCATACGCAAACTGCGAATATGTGAATGCGCGACAGAACAAGTACACATGCGGAGGCCATCTGTGTGTAGTTTGTACGTGATGTGTACTGCAATATTTTTCGACTTTGACAATGGTTTATGTACTTTAAATTGTTAATGGGTACATTACATTAAATACTCTATAGAGAAAATAGTGTATTAATGTAAAGTTTTCCTTTCTTTGAGTTCATTCATTTTCCTGTCTTTTGGAAACAATTTAAGAAAGCTTAATTGTAATTTTCTTTCAATATCAAATCAATATTATTTGATCCATTTTCATGGGCCCCTAAAAGGCACAGGGTCCATAGGTTGGTGCCTACTCTATTTGGTAATCTGGCACTGCCTGGAACCACAGTACAACAATGGAGCAAGGAGGGGTAACTATGATGTTAGCTTCCATCAAGTAGCAACAATATGAAAACTAAACTTACTGATATTTAAAGAAAAACCTTTGTATACACAAGACATCTTTGTAAACCACTCTTCTAATTAAAGCACATTTACTTCACTTCTTAGAATAATTTGGTAACCCACAATTCAATCCATAATCAATGAAAATGTAATTAGGAAACTAAGCTTTTTACAATAAAACCTGAAAAGACACTGGGGAGAGCAAAAAAAGGAATGATGTGCATGTCCTGCCACAAAGATAAAAGTGACTTGGCAGTAGGTACAATCTATCTCTAACACTGCAGGATACATGGAAGCCAAAGCTGCTGCTGTGCTATGAATGGCTACTTTCCAATATGTAGTGAGAGACAGGGCCAGCTCTACCATTAGACAGATGCCTAGGGTGCTAGGATTGGGGGGGAGAGGGGCCTCTGAGTCTGCTTATATAACAAAATGAAGGCTAACTCTAAAAGATGCATTCTTGTTCAACTTAATGCAGGCGGCGATTGTTCAACTTCTAAGATGCTACCTCCACACTTTCACCTGAGGGGCTGGTGTGTGTTTTTTTTGGGGGGGGGAGGGGCAGCAGGCTTAAGTTTTACCTAGTGTGTCGAGAAAACTTGCACCAGCCCTACAGTCTGCAGTTCAAAATAAAGTTCAATTGACTTCACATATACTGCCTGTATTAGGGTATTATATAATTATGATAAGGTATTTGTTATTGGTACTGTAGAAATACATTGCAAATAAAGAAATAAGTAATAAAGCTGTCACAGTGGAGAAACAGAGCAATATTTACATGTGCAATTAATAAGTAGGATCACAAACCAAAACTAAGAAGCCAAAGGGACTCAATGAGAATAAAACTTACGGAAGAGAGGGTGTGCAGGGCATTCATCAACCCCACGGCTTTAGAAGCAGGGAAGGAGGTGAGGGACAAATCTACAGTAGCTCATCATCCATAAAGGGGGCATCAAGGAAATCTGAGGACTCTTTAGACAACCTAAGCAGCTTGACTTGGGCAACATAATTCTTAAATCCTGACAATGTTTCTGAAGTTAAATCTCTTCTGCCTATTATACTGGGTTTTTCCCCCCCAGCCACTAGATTAATAAATATGTCACTACAAAAATGATTTTCAAGAGTCCTACAAAATATGTTTATTGACACAAATACTGTGTAATTAGAAAAATAACCAACCATACCAAGTCAGCTCCCATCAACTCCAACTGGAAGAACCAATGTTTCTTTCTCAGGACCATGACCCCATGAGAATTATGAGAATAAGTGGAATGATACATTGAGCCCACCCTGGGCCACCACTCTACCCCCAGATAAGTGAGTTGCTGCTAAACAAGTAATGTCGGAATTTTACTCTTTATCCTGAGACATAACAAGGGATCACTTAATTTTATTAAGGCCAACATATTCCATACAGATGGTGCCCCCTCCCCCACAAAACAACATTTGTGCTGTATTCTTGCAGCAGCCAGGACTCCAGAAACTCTTCAGACTACATTCCCTTTGCACTCTCCGGGAAGCCCACAAAGCATAGGTAGTTCCTCTGTTCTACCTGAACTCTGAAACAATCTCTCACTTTGGATATTGAGTTCAATGCAGTTTAATTGCAAATATCTCAACCTAGTACAGTATCCTTGTGTGGCAGTATATATTTTTAATATATTGTTGAAGTTTTGTTCAACATATTGTGGTATTATTCAGCCATATTTGCTGACTTTGGCAAGTCTTGATCTGCTAGAGGAGGAGGCATGTGGGATGGATGGGACAGAGCCCTGCTAATTGTGTCATTGCGACCCCTCTTCACTGATGTTTTTCTGGGATTCCCAGCTTTAGCGCAGGTGGTACAGAGGCAGACCACCATGAAGCGTGTCATCATAGCCCCGCCTCCTGTAATGTTTTTGCAGTGCTAGCTGTGGGGTTAAAATGATGCAATTCATAGCAAACTGGAACATCAAGAGCCAGTTGGTTGGTGGGGCTGCGTCGATCGCGTGAGATAGAGGACTGAACACTTGCTGCTGCAGCAAAGCATTCAGTCCTCTCTCTGGGTGCTGTCTGCAATGGAGACCTGGGGGGTAGCAGGATACAGGCCCTCCAACTGGCCGGGCCCGGGTACAGAGTAGCCACTCTCTCAGCGCCACTGCTTGGAACTGGGAATTTGGTTTATAGACATGGTTATGTTAAAATTCAGAAATCATGCATCAATCTAATGTAGCACTGTTGAAAAGAGGAAAAAATTGGTGTGAGTTTGGTGAGTGCCGGGGATCCAGTGTCAATATGGTGTTGACACCTGTGGTAAAACTGGCACCAATGTATTGTATGAATGAATCCAAAACAGTAAACCTCCCAATTTAGGTGTTCGTGGAGAAGGTGGTGGTACTGGGTCTAATCTAGGCGGAGTTCAAATCTTTCCTAGGGCACCAAATTGGCCAGGACTGGCTCTGAGCCACACTCTTTACTTAATTCTGGAACATTGGGGACAAATTAATTTGATTTCAGATAAATCTTATAGGAAATCAATGTTTCATTAGAGCTTTTTTACTTAGCACTCCAGTTTCAAGAACAAATGAAAACTATGCTAATATGATTGCTGTATATTGTTACATTCAACATTTAATATTGGATGAACTGAAGTACAGTATACTCATCCAGCTTACTGAGCTTAGCATAGTTATATTCGCCTCTGTATAGTATAGGCTTGACTTGAATCGGCCCCAAGAAGCAGTTGAAAAGAGGTGTTTTAGAGAACATTGAATATTCTCCACTTCTCCTGTGTTGCAGTGGAATGGCAATTTCCTATCCCTTACAGTACTTGATCACAAATTCCCTTGTAGCTATGAGAAACACATACTAATGAAGCCATGGCCATGCAACATAACTGCAGCAATCCTACTGTAAAATTAGGTAGAATACTTATAGCTGTCCTTTGCTTTGCTATAATGTGACAGGAGATTCACTAAACAGAACTGAGAGTCACTTTTATTATTTAAACTGTTATTTAAAAAGTCAGCTGACTGTAATAGTATGAGGTAAGTCACTTCCAAAAGTTACCTCTGACCGCTGTTCAAGAGATATACAGTAAATACAGTGGTCTCTTTCTACTGGCAGTGATTACTTATGATGAAATAATATATTTTTTCAGCCAAGTGGATACCTCAGAGTCTATCACTGTACAAATCACTGCTGAAAGCCACCTCTCCCTCCAGAGACTACAGTATTCGGGGATGCCTGAAGGTAGTAAAGCACCAGTGTCTGCACCACATACATTTTTTCTGCCCATAGCTGGTAGAGTACCTCTGCCAAAAGCTGGCACCAATAGGACACCCATTTCAGACAACACAGTACTCCACTGTTAAACTCTAGCATGTTCCACTTCAGTGGACTGTGAGTCAGAAGAAGTGACTAGGACCTCACTTTCTTCAAAGAGACATGTATAGTGACATACATACAGGCACTATCAGATAAGACCTCCCACCAATTTATATACCTCAAGTAGCTGGCCTGTACAGCACCCTAGTCAAAGCTGACAAATGTGATTTAAGAATTTATGTAGCTCACTGTCTTTTTCTTTAAATGTTGCATCTTTTTACTCAAAGTGTCAGAAAGACGCTTGGATGCTACTTTAGTCACAAGATAATTAATTTTAGACTTGCAAAGCCACATATGAAGCCCATCAGAACATAGCAAGAAAAAAAAGTTGTGGTCACTGCATCACAGCACTTCATACACAAATTCAGATTCTGCAACCTTGCATTTATGAACCAGCATCTAAATTTTGTCTCCTTTAACTATTTTATTTATTATTTTATATTTGTAAAATATATTAGGCTTAAATTCTGTCTCCACACTTACGCACTAGAGCTGAGAGGTCCCTGCACCCCTCAGAGCTCTATGTGGCAGCTACAGAAAAGTGAAGCTTGCCCCTCCTGCCTATTCCCCACCTGCCTATATCCCACCCACAAGCGACTCACCTCCATCTGCCCCTGTAAATCCCTTTGGAGCACTCATCACTATAACAATGAGCACCAGCTCTCTCCCTACTCACCTCCAACTGCTCCTGTAAATGTATCCATTGAGAGATAGGGATAGAGCAGAGGGGAAGACAGAATTGAGGAAGAGAGTGAGTGAGGGAAAGAGAAAATAGGGGGGAGAGAGAGAGGGGATATGGGAGATAAATGGTAAGAGAGAGGGGATATGGGAGATAAATGGTAAGAGAGAGGGGGACATGGAGAGAGAAAATGAGGAGGCAGAGAGAAATAAAGGGAGAGATTATGGGTCCAAACTACCAGTTTTATATATTTCTGTAACACTATCCTTTTTCATCTTTCTCTAAATCTCTAGATACTGTATACAGTATTTCAACTGCCCAATATGTCCACTGTATCGGGGAGGTCTAAACTCTCCATCATGAAATCAAGCTATTCCTGAAGCTGAGTGATCACAAGACATCCAGTTCAGGAAGACCGAGAATCCCCTATGATCTGCAGGTACAATCCACTCATGGACACCATCACCACTAGACCACTAGGGGGTTATTTAGGTTCCTTTAAAGGTTTTTGACTTGATACTCATCTTTCATTATTTATAATTAATTCTCTCTTCCCCCACCACACTTCTTTCTCTCTCACCACCAAAATGTTCAATTTCATATTGTCATCATGGACAAAATGCTGACACACAAGAGATCGACATTAACACGACCTTGACATGGTCCTTAAAGTGACAGATTAAACATCAACACAGTAAAAGTGTCAAGAATGAAATAAATGTTGATAGTCCATATGCTCTTTTACATTGTTTATTTGTCTCCATATCAGGTTGGAGCCATCCACCCTTGCTCTGGTTATCTGCTGATTGGCCCATATTCAAAAAGGCGGGAGCTTCGTCTCTCCCATGTGATCTGCTTACTGAAAACAATGCAATGTCGCCTATATTATCAATAATACATACTGTACATGACAAAAAAATGATTTTCACACTAAACATTGAGTAAATATTTTCTGTATATACCTTCTAGGGATCGAAATACTGACACCGGAATCCCAACCAGCATAATCCCGACAGGGGTGGCGAGCGGAACGCAGCCCCTTGCGGGCTTGCTACGCTCGGCACACTATTTTATTCTCCCTCTATGGGTGTCGTGGACACCCACGGAGGGAGAATATGTCGGGATTGTGCCGGTCGGGATTCCGGTGTCGGTATTTCGACCGCCGGAATTCCGTCCGGCGGGATCTTGACCGCATCCCACCTACTATGGTCATACTGTATGCTGCATCACATGTTTATTGCATTTTTTATTTAATTTCTTTCCTGGTTTTACCTTAACTAGTCAATGTTATGCCTAGTGCATCCCAAAATAATTATTCATTAATCTTATGATATTATGCTTCCTCTTAATAAACTCCCCTGTATAGCGTCGCTAATACCGGGTGTATTTTCAGCATACATTTATAATATGCAAATTCCTCTTAATCTGGTAGTATAAGGAGACAGTACTGTAATATGAAATGTTGTATTTATCTCATTTGCTGAAACATAAACAGGAGACTTATTTATTCCCAGTTATTTATATAGCGCACACATATTCTGCAGTGCTTTACAGAGAATATTTGGCCATTCACATCAGTCCCAGCCCATTGGAGCTTACAATCTATATTCCCTATCACATGTACACGCACGCACATTCACGCTAGTGTTAATTCTGTTGGGAGACAATTAACCTACCAGTATATTTTTGGATTGTGGGAGGAAATCGGAGTACCCGGAAGAAACCAACGCAAGTATGGGGAGAATGATCTCAGTGCTGTAAGGCAGTAATGCTAACCCTTACACCATCTGTATTGCCGAAAGGTGGTGTAAAGTTTATTTACTATCTAAGTTGTTTATCAGAAACTTACTGTTAATCATTTACAATTATTGTATGTTTTATTTGCTGACAAGTGTGAACCCACACACACATATATAAACATGCCTTAGGAGATTGCAACATTGCTTGTTTGTGTATTCAGTCAGCTGTTCAATACCGAAACCATTTAATACTGCTTACAAGCAAGGTTCACTGTGTTATTTACAAGAGAAACCAGGGGGAACTTCCTTCTGACATAAGCTGATAAAAGCCTAGATAAACTCTGGTGCATAAGTTGAAGCAGATCTCCGTTTCATGCTGTTTACTGTACAGTATGTACACCTGAAGACTGTTGTCTACTGTATGTTTCTAATTTTCCTATTGTAATAACTTGATCTCTGTTAGCTTAGAACAGAACATTTCAATTGACCTAGATATAAAAAAAATGGTTACTTTCTCGTAATAAAATAATATGCCAAATAAAGCAATTGAGGTGCAGCTTAGTCCCACTTTTAGCGCAAGTCAGGGAGTATTTCATCTAATATATATATACACATATATCAAATGAATCATGTTTTCAGTCGACCTTTCGATTCATCACTGAATAATTTTCAAGACAAGCCATAAACAAGTCCAAAAGGTTACATCTATAGGTCCATAAGCATTAGTCTGAGAAAAAAAAAAAGGTGAGTCGACTCCCAGGCCCCCATGATACATATATAAACAAACAAACAAACAAAGAACAGTAAAGGTGTGTACACACAGTGCGCTATGAACTTAACTTTTGTTATAGTTAAAATCGTAAGGAAAGTTAGTGCATATTGCACCGTGTGTACACAGCTTGCGCTGCCGATGCGTGGTCCCACGGGATTGGCATCGCAAGAAAAAATAGACTGCGCAGGCAGCCCAACATTGACTATATAGGCGGGGCCAGACTCCAGCCCCGTCGAATAGTCAGGTCGGGCGAACAGCGTATCGCGCTGTGTGTACACGGCTCTAGTGTCGGTAAGGATAACGATACCCAGGGAGGTGACAACCTGAACAGAAACAATAACACCAATAGCCATCAAATAATCAAATCTATGGCAATCTGGAAATATTCAGTATATTTGTGTCTCTAATAGAGACATCTAGAACCACAGTATATTTAAAAAATAGATGAACAGTAAGACTTAGTACTGAATAAATACAGTGCAGGTGCTAGCTATGCACATCATACCATTTTATTGGTGTTCAATTATTCGATATTTATCAATCCATATTATATTTTTTGATCATTCTAAATTCCAGTGGACACTGGGTTACTAAAAATGGCCAAAGTGCATGTGTCTCGAGCTGAGGGCGAGTACATTATATATCATCTGCATATATTACTGTATATTGGTCCACATTGATCTGCTCCATGGTAACACTACATTGCGTCTCCTACTATATTGTTAGAAATAATAGGACTGCAGAGAGAGCAACATTGCCTGAGCAACCCCTGTAAGACAACGGCGTGGTTTCTCTCCAATATCATTATGGTACACACTACTGTCCCCTTGACTCTAAGCGCTCGCCCCGCTGCTGGCTTTCTGGCAGACGGGATGCTGCTATCGGGATATTGACAGCTGGCATCCCGTCTGCCAATAAATCATATATATTCCCTCCTGGATACCCATCTGGAGAAATCCTTAATCATTCAGAGGAAAGAGAGAAATCCCCCCACCATTGACTATTTAAGCAGCCCAGTTGTCCCTGGACACACATCCTTTTTCTCACTTGTTACCTAAGAAATACTGCACTTGGCACCAGCCACTCACTTTCCCATTGCATGCAGTTGTTGTGTGCAACTGAGACGCTAACCTTTTTAAACATTCAAAAGATGGGAGTCCGATATAAGTGAGCCATGTATGCTTCACGCCACGTATCATTGTCCTTAATATGTAACTTTATACCAATTTATTCAACAACAAAAACTTGAATCCTAAGAGTCTAATTCACTATATGCAAGTTTATATGCACTATGGTGCCTAAGTCTCACCATGCATCTCACGCCATATGGCACAAAAAGGATTAGTGTATGAGGACATGAGTGTACACATCTTTTCTCCTATGTTGTACCCATAGAAAGTTATTTATATAGTGCATACATATTCCACAGTGCCTTATAGAGAATATTTGACCATTCACATCAGTCCCTGTCCCAGTGGAGTTCACAAATCTATAGTCCTCCTTACTAGAGATGTGTATTGGACCATTTTTGCTGGATTTTGATTTGCCTCTGTTTCGTTGTCCAGCTTCAGATTTTCCAAACCAACATTTCTGGTTTTGGATTTGTTTTAAAAAATTGACAAAAAAGCTAATAATTTTGGCCTTTTTTTTGTTCCTAGAGTATTATTAACCTCAATAACATTAATTTCTAGTCATTTCCAGTCAATTTTGACCACCTCACAATATTATTTTTACCAATATTGGGCAAAGGCTGCAGCAAGCTAGCTGGTTACTTCTATGAAACATTGCCACACAGCAGTAGCAGAAATGAAAGGTGGTGCAAGATGGAATTGTTTTTGGGATTATGTAGGATATTAAAAATTACATACATACTTTAACAAACCAATCACTTCAGCGAAAGGGACTGCCACTTTTGTGGCTGAAGTACTTGCTTTGTTTAGGTTCCCACAAAACAGGTTACCAAACGGCTTAAGACAACAGCTCTACAGTGGCTAGATGTCATTGTAATCCTCACCCTCATTAGTGTGTACATCATCCTCACACAATATTAATTCATCCCCGCTGGAATCCACCATTTCAGAAGCCTCTGAACCTTGATGTAATTGCTGGGAAAGGTCTTCCTTGTGGAATTTCCAGTTCATTTTGATGAACATCATCTTTTGCACATTTTGAGGAAGTAACCTCCTACGCTGATCGCTCACAAGGTTCCCGGCTATGCTGAAAACTCTCTCCATGTACACACTGGAGAGTGGGGGCAGTTTAAGTCATGCAAAGGCAGTTTGTACAAGGGCCACCAAATTGCCTTTTTTTCCTTCCAGCACTTGAAGTGACTCTGTGACATGTCTATTTGTATGGTGTCATGCAAATAATTCTCCACCATTCTTTGGATGGTGATCTTATCAAATGGAGTTATGGTAGAGGTGTCACTAATGTTGGGCAATTCTTTTAGACCCGACCAGATGTCAAAATGTTGTGTTGACTTTTCTGCATCACCACTAGGTCTTTTGGGAAAGCAGAGTTTTTTTTCTGTCTGCTGCTGCAGAAACTGAATGTGGAGACATTGCAGTGCCATATGTAACTAGAGCTGCCAGTTTGCTCACCAGGAGCTCTTTGCATCTCTTAAGATCTGGGTAAGTTGGAAAGAAAAGACACAGCATATGACTTAAACCTAGGATCAAGCGCTGTTGCTAAAATGTAGTGATCAGATTTCAAGATATTGGCAACCCATTCACCCTGGCAAAACAACTAAAGGACTTCACAGGTGGCTACTTCAAAGTGTTTGAGCACCTTGCACAAGACAGAAAGTACTCTCCACTGCGCTGGGCTAAGGAATATTCCCCCAACGTCATGGCTTCTTATGTGGCCATGGATGGCTTTTGCTGTACCTCAATCCACTAAAGCATATAAACGGTACAGTTCCACCTTGTTACCACCTCTTGCTTCAGTTGATGGCAGGGCAAATAAAACTGTTCTTGCAGGTGTTCTAATCTCCTCCATGCTGTTGTTGAACACTGAAAATGTCCCAATTTTTTGGGGGGTCACAGACAGCATAGCCTGCACGCCCCTATAATAAAAAAACAACAACAACCCTGTACCACTAAGTTGATCATGTGAGCAAAAGAGGGGATGTGTTGGAATTCACCCAGCTGTAATGCTTTCATAATATTTGTGGCGTTCTCAGATATCACAAATCCTGAGGAGAGTCCAAGCGGAGTAAGCCATGTTGCTATGACATCCCTCAGTTTTTCTAAGAGGTTGTCAGTGGTATGCCTCTTAGTGAAGCCAGTGATACACAGAGTAGCCTGCCTCTGAATGAGGTGGCGTTGTTTGTTAGATACTGCTTCTACTGAAGGCGATTCACCCACCCAGTGGGCTGTCACAGTCATGTAATCTTTAGTGAAAATGATCACGGACCTTTTGTGAGAAATGGAGGTGTGACCAATGCTGTGTGGGAGTGGCCAGTGCTATGGGGGGCATATTCACCTCCTACTCTATCAGCCCCAATGTCTCCCTGCATGCATAAAAGTAGAAGAATTGCATAATTTTCTGACTTAATAGAAATATAATTTTAATACCAACAGTCCATGGCCACCGTTGTGGCCAGCTGATCATCAAGCTGTCAGGATAATGGGCCTATTTGTATGTGGAGGCCTGGGGCTGTAGTTTCATCTGCCCCATTATTAATCTGCCCTCTACATCTTTGGATTCTTAATAGCTGTTTAGGGATTATCTTGATTAATTTATACAGTATACTTGGAAATTATATTCAACTTTTTTTTAAAACTTTTGCTTGAATAAATATTTGATGTTTTATCATACTATGGAACACCACACCTTTTTTTTGTTAAAGTTGAATTTAGGACACATATAGATAATAATTAATTAGCAGTAAATTCCCCCTCCCTGCTCCAATGCTCTCCATTTTCCCACTGGTCTTGCTCCATCTTATGCGATGTGGATCAAAACTTAATATAACACATAATAACTAAATAATAACATAATAATAACAACAACTCAGCCCTTAGAGAATATGTAGGTTAACTGCAGGCCCAATCCAATTAATTGATTACCCTATCTATAATTTTGGAAATACTGTCTTTTCATCCAACTGGGTTAAGTGGGGGATAGTCCTAATAATGGCCTATTGCTTTTCTGAGCTAATAATGAATTGGGTGAAGATATACCCAGCCTAAAGCTATATTTACTACATTGTAATTATATAAATAATCCTCTGAAAACAGTTGTCTTCTACAGTTTTACAACAAAAACTGTTTTATAAATAGGCCCCTTATTGTAAAATATGTATTTAAAAATGTTCGTTGGGGAATTTACCTGGCTTATAAATGTCTTCAAAATACTTTTTTGTACAACAATTATGTGTAATAAACCACTTTAGTTCTTTTTTTAACCCATTACCTTGTTAGTATATTTCAATTTTACTTTCATTTTCTCCAAAACATCCACTCTTACGAGGATTACAGTGAACTAGAACTAAACTTGAAATCTTACAGCTATTGTTTTACCAACAATGGGCACATGGATATCTCAAAATAACATCCTGTCTCTCAGATTTTGTAGCTGTTATATCATTGCTCATATAAGAGCTGTACAGTATATGAGAATTTTCTAGCTAGCTATAATGGATTGAAGTAAAAAAAAAAAAGGCATTTCCTGTGTTGAGAATGTGACATTCTTGAGAGTACAGTATAATCTTAAAATGCAGTGTGAAATTAAGTATAATCGAACTTTGCTATGCACTGATGTTTATAATATTTATTCTTCTTATTATTATTCCTTTATACAGTGCCTTTGCCCTAACAGAACTCAAACCACTTTACGTCACATTAGTGTAGATCAGTTGCCGTTGTCAGTAATCATTCATAGCAGTCCCTGACCCATTGGAGGCTACAGTCTAAATTCCCTATCACAGAAGACATTAGGGTCTATGTTTATCAGAAATCAATAAATCTACTAGCCTGTTTTTGAACTTTGTGGGAGGACTTCAGAAAACCTGGAGAAAACACGTAAGCTGCACACAGATTTGTCTGATAAAAATCAAACATAAAACCACATGGCTATGAGGCAAGAATGCTAACCACTGTGCCACCATTACATTATTTTGTTGTATTCTATCTTTACTGCTAGGTTAAGGCCTAATAGAGCAGATGTGGCCAACCTGCAGCTCTTTCTCCGTCCGCATGCGGCTCGGCGCCCTACTCCGTGTGGTCCTGCTGCTCGCCACCTGCCCGACACACTGCTAGTGAAGCAGTGTTTCTAAGGTGGCCGGCCCGTGAGCCAATCAGAGCTCCTGATAATCAAGATGGAGCAATCTGAACATCGGTGTGGTATCTGTAGGGAAGCTCAATGCTTCCCTGCTCTCTGCGTGGCACCTGGCACTGGCGCTTCCCCCTGACCTCCCAGCAGCCACTGCAGCCTACCGGAACCTCAGGCGCGGGCGCATGTGCAGACGTCTGCAGCTGATTTCTACACAGCAGAGGGGACTGCAGGAGTAGGCTAGAGCCTGGGATTCCGCATTGTGGGAAATGTGAGTATGCATGAATTGCTACTCAACCAAAGCTATATATCACATCGAACTGATGTAATGAATGTAACAAAGTAACAATTCTGTTTTCGGTTTTTATATGAATAGACCCAATAATGTTAACGGCTGTGGAGGTGTCTCTTGAGAAGTATTGGGACAGAGGCCCCTTCAATATGTTGCTATGGGGCCCACAAAGTTCTGGCTATGCCCCTGAGAGAATGCTACCATCACCAGTTGGATGGAGTTCATTTCACATAATGCAATATTATCCATTTTAAATAATTAACCTCACAAAATGCTTGTTTTGGTTCCATCAGTATTATTCCTGATTGAATATACTCTGTAAGTAATGTCTCACCACTGGGTTGAGGAATCACAGGTTGATGATCTTTATTAGCAGAACAGAGACACCAACATGTTATTACATGTACGTACTAAGTAGAAATAGCAAAGATAATTATATTACATCAATACGTATAATATGTCTGTATTTCTCTAATGAATGAAATAAAAAATGCAATAACTTAACATGAGAAAAAAAATTGTGTCCTTATGATGCACATAAGTAATGATCACTTTCTTCTAAGTCCTATGAAAGTTCTAACTGGGAAGCAGTCACAATACTGCCGGACGGGACACTGGCGGTCAAAATACCAATTGCTGGAATCCCAACTTGTGGTCACGATCACGATGTCAGAATGTCGACGAGGGGGGGGGGGGGAACACGACATCAAACTACAGAGACCGGGAATCCCTAGTGTCCTTTCAGCGGGATACGCTCACACCCTGCCGGGGGATGGGGGGGGGGGGGGGGATAGGGTGGTTAGGTACCAGGGAGGGAGGGTTAGGTTTAAGCACTTAGAAGGGGAGGTTAGGCACCCAAATGGGTAGGGTTAGGTTTAGGCAGCGGTGATTGAGGATTAGAGTAGGGGGCAAGGGAGGGTTAGAGTAGGGGGCAGGGGAGGGTTAGTGTCTTAACTACGGGGCTGTCGGAATTTTTATATGCTGGGATGCCGTTGTCGATATACTGAGCGATGACATTGGGATTACATACTGATGGCCACACAGGTTCATGTCATTTGGCCGGATGTTCACCTTTTACAATTGTACAACATACACATGGGTATCCACATTGGACTAATTTGGCTGTTCAGCATTATTGCCAGTTAGCCAGATTGATGGTTACTCTTGCCAGCAGACATAGAGGGAGATTCAAATGTTCAAATCTAATAGACAGGAAAAAACAGACACCCAACCGACTTTTCAAACATTTGAATCTCCCCCACTGTGTCCATTACTATGAGTGGTGATAGAAAAAGAGGACATTTGGTGGCTATTTGATAAATAGACAACTAAAAGTTAAAGAGCAACTATAAAGCTAAATTCAACCTATGTTACTGGGTTCAGTATGATTTCCCGATGGACGGGATGCTGGCGGTCAGAATACCAACAGCGGCATCCCGCCCATCAGAATTCCGGCATCCTCCCATTAAACCTGATAACACTCACCTGTTCCCTACCCTAACCCTCCCTGGTGGTGCCTAACCATCCCATCCCTGAAACCTAATCTCCTTGTCTAATGGATAAACCTAAGCCCCCAAGCGGCGAGACGCACTGAAAGAAGGATCGGTATTCCGTTGCGTCAGTATTTAGATGCCGGAGTCCTGACGGATTTAGATGCCGGGATCCCGAGTCCTGTCGGGATTTAGTTGCCGATGTTCCTGCTGTGGACGGGATTCCGGTATCGGTATTTCGAGCGCCAGGGATCCCATCTGTCGGGAAGCTGACTGCATCCCATATTACGTTGATTTTTCTCCTAGCAACAATAAACATAACTGACTATCATTAGTAATGTGGACAGCCAAAGCATTATGTAGCACTGCCCTCGGACTTCTGTTATGGGGAGCCCATTGGGGTTGGGATGCCGGTGATCAGAATACCAACAGCGGCATCCCGATCTTGAGCAGTCTAAACCTGCCACCCCCCCCTCCCCAGCGGCTTACCTGTCAGATGGACCAGCATGCGCTGGTTCGGGATTCCGGCGCCAGGATTCTGGGCATGTGACCCTATTCATGATGCTGGTGTCCGGCATTCCAAGTGGGGTTGGGATTCCGGCATCGGTATTTCGACTGCCCTGATCCCACCCCTGGGCTATTATGGCCTTTTAATAGGTGGTTCTGCAGTTTTAAGCATTTATTGTTGAATACATATTACAGTAGTTTCCCAATGGTCATTTTACATTTAGTGTACAGTGATCCTATTAGAATGATATAATTTACAGTTAAAATTACTATTTGAAGCTTCACTGTTGTTACTTTCAGCTTACCCAATGACAGGCATCAGAACTTCATTTTTTCATCTTAATCAGAATGACGGAGGTTAATGATGGATGATTGAGGGTAATTTCTGTGAAGGGAGGAGGGCTATGTGATGGGGGTTAACAAGAATGTGGGAGTTAGTGAAAACCATTTGAATAAGGGTTTCAGAAGTACACTGCTCTGTTCCCTGGGTATGCACTTTTAAATACCGCCCGTGTGGATTCCCAGCCTGTCTCAATACCGATGCTAAGATCCCTATAGGGGTACTATACTGGTGAAGTAGGTGATTCCCCTCTGTGGTGTCCACGACACCCATAGAGGGAGACTAGAACCTGTGGCGAGCGAAGCAAAGCCAAGGAGCCCGCAAGGGGCTTCATTGCACTTGCACCCCCTGCTGGCATTCTGGCACACGGGATAGCCGATGTTAGTATACTGATATTTGCCAACCTGTGCGGCAACATCTCATACCGATCACGTTCCCTGTGTACTGTGGGATTAAGCTTTTATTTGTAGGCATGCATATTTGGGCAATGACCCCTTTTAACAAAAAGAATTACATGGATGAAATTTTTTTTCACTCAGTTTAAAAGGTGTAGAGAGATAATATCAAGTTCCCTGTGTTCCAAAGGCAGGAAACTGTGACATGTGTTGTGAAGTGGCTGCATCTGCAGTGAAGACGATTATGACAAAATTTTCTATTAACAATCAGGCTTTCTAGTACTATACACTGTAACTAATGGGATAACATAAGAAAGTACTCTGTACATGCTTAGTTAATTTGAACACACTGGGGGGTCGATTTATAAATGTTCTTTAAGGGGTAATGCGCTATATGCACACGTTATGTGGCGCAGATAGCGCTTCCTGATCTAAGCACCTAGCGATGTGCTATTTTTAGCTGCGGCGGTATCCTGGCACAGCCCACTCGGCGCCTGTGTTTTTTAGGTAGAGCACTGTTGTTTTACCCGAGTTATGAACGTTCGTTGTGTACGAACGTTAGTGTCTTCCTCCATCTGCCTGTTTGCCGTCCGGACCCGGCGCTGCGGCTGTATTGGCAGCTCTTCTTTTTATCTTTATGAACTTTATTGATATGATGACAGTAGGCTCACTCTAACGTGATTTCAGTGTGAGTCAGTCAGGGTCAGCTGTATTTTTACTGTAGGTGATGAACTTTATGCCTTAATGATATATATATATCAAAACACCTGTTATTTTGAGTATATGTGTATTTAAATGTGGGCTGTATGTATACATATATACACTGCTCAAAAAAATAAAGGGAACACTTAAACAACACAATGTAACTCCAAGTCAATCACACTTCTGTGAAATAAAACTGTCCACTTAGGAAGCAACACTGATTGACAATCAATTTCACATGCTGTTGTGCAAATGGAATAGACAACAGGTGGAAATTATAGGCAATTAGCAAGACACCCCCAATAAAGGAGTTGTTCTGCAGGTGGTGACCACAGACCACTTCTCAGCTCCTATGCTCTCTGGCTGATGTTTTGGTCACTTTTGAAAGCTGGCAATTCTTTCACTCTAGTGGTAGCATCAAACGGAGTCTACAACCCACACAAGTGGCTCAAGTAGTGCAGCTCATCCAGGATGGCACATCAATGCGAGCTGTGGCAAGAAGGTTTGCTGTGTCTGTCAGCGTAGTGTACAGAGCATGGAGGCGCTACCAGGAGACAGGCCAGTACATCAGGAGACGTGGAGGAGGCCGTAGGAGGGCAACAACCCAGCAGCAGGACCGCTACCTCTGCCTTTGTGCAAGGAGGAACAGGAGGAGCACTGCCAGAGCCCTGCAAAATGACCTCCAGCAAGCTACAAATGTGTATGTGTCTACTCAAACGATCAGAAACAGACTCCATGAGGGTGGTATGAGGGCCCGATGCCCACAGGTGGGGGTTGTGCTTACAGCCCAACACCGTGCAGGACGTTTGGCATTTGCCAGAGAACACCAAGATTGGCAAATTCGCCAATGGCACCCTGTGCTCTTCACAGATGAAAGCAGGTTCTCACTGAGCACTTGTGACAGACATGACAGTCTGGAGACGCCAAGCAGAACGTTCTGCTGCCTGCAACATCCTCCAGCATGACCGGTTTGGCAGTGGGTCAGTAATGGTGTGGGGTGGCATTTCTTTGGGGGGCCGCACAGCCCTCCATGTGCTCGCCAGAGGTAGCCTGACTGCCATTAGGTACCGAGATGAGATCCTCAGACCCCTTGTGAGACCATATGCTGGTGCAGTTGGCCCTGGGTTCCTCCTAATGCAAGACAATGCTAGACCTCATGTGGCTGGAGTGTGTCAGTAGTTCCTGCAAGACGAAGGCATTGATGCTATGGACTGGCCCGCCCGTTCCCCAGACCTGAATCCAATTGAGCACATCTGGGACATCATGTCTCGCTCCATCCACCAACGCCACGTTGCACCACAGACTGTCCAGGAGTTGGCGGATGCTTTAGTCCAGGTTTGGGAGGAGATCCCTCAGGAGACCATCCGCCACCTCATCAGGAGCATGCCCAAGCGTTGTAGGGAGGTCATACAGGCACGTGGTGGCCACACACACTACTGAGCCTCATTTTGACTTGTTTTAAGGACATTACATCAAAGTTGGATCAGCCTGTAGTGTGTTTTTCCACTTTAATTTTGAGTGTGACTCCAAATCCAGACATCCATGGGTTAATAAATTTGATTTCCATTGATAATTTTTGTGTGATTTTGTTGTCAGCACATTCAACTATGTAAAGAACAAAGTATTTAATAAGAATATTTCATTCATTCAGATATATATAAGTTTTTTTAAACACATATATACATATATATATATATATGTTGTTAAATATACCCCACATAAATATATATTTATGTGCACACACACACACCTACGTGTGTATATATATATATATATAAACAAATATAGAAAACCACAGCACTCGCCACCCCAGAAGCGGGGTGCAGTGTCTGCACTCACCACTCATAGGGCGGGGTGCATGCAGCCCATGGCCACCTACCCAAATACATACAAATAGAGAATTCAGCACTCACCATAGCAAGCTCACTTGTCCTCACAACATCAATAAATAAATGATGGGGGTTTAGTTAGTGAATTGGCCAATGCACGGAAGCCTGCATACCGCTCCACGGTACCCCACCTACATGCAGGTCCTACACTATCACAAAGCCTTAAGAATTAAAACCTGGCAACTGTATCACATAATATAACTGCAAATATGCCCACTAAGTTTAATGTATGCCTGCCACATATCTAGTGGCTTTTAAAGGCATACTAGTCACCTGACACAGCCGGTAAATTACTAAGTAGCAGCTGACACAGGTTTAGAACAATTGAGATTACACAGGGGTGCATGAAAAGGCCTGTGACCGCGGTTAATAAGAGTTAACCAAAGATTAATCCCATAATATACAAACAAATATAGAAAACCACAGCACTCGCCACCCCAGAAGCGGGGTGCAGTGTCTGCACTTACCACTCATAGGGTGGGGTGCATGCAGCCCATGGCCACCTACCCAAATACATACAAATAGAGAATTCAGCACTCACCATAGCAAGCTCACTTGTCCTCACAACATCAATAAATAAATGATGGGGGTTTAGTTAGTGAATTGGCCCTTGATTTAACTGGTCCCCACTCCTCTAGGGAACTCCGGTCAGGGGTGACTAGTTGGGGGGGGGGGGGGGGGGGGAGCCAAGGCCACAGGGACCAATATAAAAGTGTCCCCATGGCTGTGGCATTATCTCCCTGGCTAGTGGAGCCCGGTGCTGGTTTTGTCCCCCGTATTTTTGAAACCAGGACCGGACTGAGAGCCTGGTGCTGGTTGTCTAAGTACGGGGAACCTCTGTCCATTTTTTCCCCATTATTTAAACAACCAGGACCAGCTCAAAGAGCCCGAGGCTGGTTATACTTAGTAGGGGGGACCTCACGCATTTTTTTTAACCCATTCACATTCTTTTCCACAGATAAGCATGCACAGATCTCAGTGATCCGTGCAGGACTCTCACAACATGACAGCAAAAAGCAGGTCTATTTGAAAGCTCCATTTTTTTAACCAATTCCATGCTTTCCCTGCAGTGTTTGGCTATTGTCGGCAATGATTGAGAATACAATTTTTTTTACAAACTACCGAGTTGTATCAAATAACAGCCATGTTTGGCTGATGGTCTATTCATTCGTATTTGTTAACTCTGCCTGGAAAATCACCCACTGCTGTCACCCTCCCCATCACCCTTTCCCTGCTGTCACCCCCTCCCTGGCATCACCCTCCCCGTGGCATCATCCACTGCTGTCACCCTCTCCCTGGCATCACCCTCCCTGTTACCTTCTCCCTGGCATCACCCACTGCTGTCACCCTCTCCCTTGCGTCACGATTTTCCTGTCACCCTCTCCCTGACATCACCCACTCCCTGACATCACCCACTCCCTGTCACCCTCTGTCTGGCATCACCCTCTCCCTGTCACTGACTGCTGGCTATTTTGTTGTTCAGGACTTCCATTAACTTAATAGCACCGCATCCGTGGTGCTATTGAGTTAATGGAAGCCCTGGAGCAAAATAATGTCATTCATGTCCTCCTCCCACTCCCTCCCCAGTCCCAAAGACCAATTTATTTTTGTTTTTCTATACTAATGTCTAATATATCACAAGTATAATGAGCAGGTAGGCAGTGGGCAATGGCGGCAGTGGCAGCATTGGCCTGAGATGCAAATTAATGGCGGTGGGCTGGGATTTTGGTGGTGTGTTTATAATATTGTGTGTGTTGCTTTGTGTGTGTGTATGGTGTAGCCAGTGTATATGTGTGTTTGTTGGGTGCAGCATGTGTAAATGTCTTTGTGTGCTTTTGGTGCCGCGTGTGAAAGTCTGTGTTTTTGGTGCTGCGCGTGTATATGTGTGTGTTAGGTGGCGTATGCGCTCGTGTTTACTGAGTACAGCGGACCAGCCAATGTCCAGGTCACACAGTACGGTGGGAGAGGGGACTGCAGCACAGGTGGAAGCTAATGAAGGCATCATTTTCACACAGCCCTGGATCTAATGTCAAACACAGTATTGGTTGCTCAATTGTTGATCAGTTCACATCAAAGTGTTTTCGGAGCACAGATTGAGGGGGGGGGGGGAGGGAGTGAAATAAAACCTATCAAGCCTGCACACCTCTCTCCTTCTTCCTATCCCAGCTCTCTCTGACGAATTGTTGTTCATTGTTGTTCAGCACTGCTTAAAGATGGGTACACACTGTTAAATATATCTTCAGATCAATTGGTCAGCAGATATATCTATGGACGGGTTGGGCAATGTGTTGTGCATACACATTGCCCGTTCCATCGGGGACTGACGTCATGAACTGGGTGGGCGTGTAAATACGTACGCCCAGGTCAGCTGTCAATCACCATCGGCTGTTCGCCCGTACACACACAGTGATGCACCAATATACCGTAAGAAACAGTGCATCCGGTAAGTATTTTGTGCGCTTCACTTTTTCCACTTTTTGTTATGTTACAGCCTTATTTGAAAATGTGTTAGAAACATTTTTTCCCTCCACATTCTACTCACAATAATGAAAACGTGAAATTTTTTTTTTAAGTGTTTTGCAAATTTATTAAAACTTAGAAAACTAAGAAATCACATGTACTTAAGTATTGTCCACCTTTGCCATGAAGCTCAAAATGTACCTCAGGGGCATCCTGTTTCCACTGAGTATCCTTGAGATGTTCCTCCAGCTTAATTGGAGTCCACCTGTGGTAAAATTAGCTGATTGGACATGTTTTTGAAAGGCACACATGTGTCTACATAAGGTTCCACACTTGACAATGCATGTCTGAGTACAAACCAAGCATGAATTCAAAGGAATTGTCTGTAAACCTCTGAGACAAGAATGTCTCGAGGCACAAATCCGGGGAAGGGTACAGGAAAATATCTGCTGCTTTGATGGTCCCAATGAGCACAGTGGCCTCCATTATCCGTTAATAGAAGAAGTTCGGAACCACCAGGACTCCGGAGCTGGCCGGCCGTCTAAACCACATGTTCTCAAACCCGGTCCTCAGGACCCCACACAGTGCATGTTTTGCAGGTCTCCTCACAGAATCACAAGTGTAATAAATAGCTCAACATGTGGACCTTTAAAATGTGTCAGTGAGTAATTAATACACCTGTGCACTTGCTGGGTTACCTGCAAAACATGCACTGTGTGGATGATCCTGAGTTTGAGAACCACTAGTCTAAACAGAGTGATTGAGTCGAGAAGGGCCCTAGTCAGGGAGCTGACCAAAAACCAGATGTTTCTAGTCCTTGTGGCGGCCAGGGCGAAAGTTTTGTTTGCGCCCCCACCCCGGAAAATCAGGATAGTGCCCGCAGAAGGGGCGCGTAAAAAATTAGGGCCGTGGTTTCATAGGAAAGGGCCGTCAATGTCCCCCCAGCAGTTGGTCCCCCAATAGCTAAGCACCCTGTAGATGTGGTCCCAGCAGATTTGCCCCCTTGTAGCGCCTCTAACACACACACACACACCAAAAAAAAATACACACACCCACACACACACAATACACTCAATACTCACCAGCCCCACTCCTGCTTCTCGACTGCTGTAGCTGTCCTCTGCCTCTGTCCGCTGAGCCTTGTATCTATGGGAGAGACGTCATGACATCTCTCCTATAGCACCGCACAGACGCTAGTGTTTATTTTATGACCTCTAGTGTCTAGCAATGGAGCCAGCTGCAGGGGGCGCCCACACAGCCTGCTGCAGCCGGGCTGTGGGTGGGCTAGGCACCTGAGGGGTGACTGCGGCCTTGCCCGCAGGCTGCAGCGCCCCTGGCACAGGCACGGCCACGCTAAGAACTGCTCCTGACTTCATCAATAAACTGCCAAAATTGTCAAATGGAACTGTGATGCTAAAACAGATACTTAGAATTTAACATTATTTCCATTTACTCATGCTTATGTATTTTGCACTGAAATTTTACAAATTCGGTCAGGGCAAATTATAGCTTAATCTGTCAATTACATTTTGAGCTGTAGCCCTTTGAAATCCCATGCCCTCATCTCAGAATGTCACTAGGGGACATTTTGGATAGTTTGACTTTGCATTAATATAAGGGCTTGGCTGAGCCCTTATTTGTTATATATATTTATTTTGTGATGCCTGTTTGTCTTTTGTCTATATGTTTGTTCAGATCTTCTATGGTCGCTGGGCACTGAAAACTCCTTTCTACTGCTTTGTCCTCCCACGTACATTGGGGGTCATTCCGAGTTGTTGTTGTTCGCTGCGTAGCGATCAGTGAAAAAAGCATCTAATCTGCGCATGTGTATGCACTGCAATGTGCATGTGCGACGTATGGGTACAAACAGCATCATGGTTTAGCACAGGTTCTACAGAAGCTTTCAGTCGCAGTGCCGACCGCAAGAAGATTTACAAGAAGGGGGCGTGTCTTGGCTGGCAACTGATCGCTTTCTGGGAGTGTTTGGAAAAATGCAGGAGTGCCAGGGAAAACGCAGGCGTGGCTGGGCGAGTGTGTGACGGCAAAAGCTGTCCCTCCATCGTTAGAATCGACGCACACGAAGAGCAACTACAGGGCTGGTCTTGTTTTGCACAAAATTAATTTGCAGGCGCTCTGCTGCACAAGCGTTTGCACTTCTGCAAAGCGAAAATACACTCGCCGGTGGGCAGCGACAATGTGTTTGCTCGGCTGCTAAAAACTGCTAGTGAGCGAACAACTCAGAATAACCCCCCTTGATCTTCAGCTTAGTGCTCAGGCATTTTATGTGTGTACTGTATTATTTCTATAATGTTTTTTTGGTCATGCTCGTGTCCTGGTTGGCAATGTTTAACAATGTTTTGCCTGTGTTTAAATGTGTTTTTGTCCATTAATGTTTATTGTAAAAAATACAGTATGGGCTTAAGATGTTTTTTTTTTATTAATACACATTTTTTCAGTGTTAAAGTACAAATTATGATTTTTTATTTTTTACTAACATTAAAATTGATCTATTTGTATTTATCTTTTCTACAGTATAGATTTGAAACTTTTCTTAAACTACAAAGTCATGATCCCAGTTTTTTTTTTCCTAATGGAAGTTGTATGGCTAAATTTAGCTGTTCTTGTGACTCAACCCAAGCAAAAAAATGTAATGCATAATGCAAAGATTAAGAGAAAATGCAGAATTTGTTTCCAAAGGGCATGAATATTTTCAGTACAACAAACACTGTACGGGTTGAGGAGGGATCGAGTTATCAAGCGATATAGATTGTCGTCATTAGCAATTTTTGAGCTGTATAATTAAGTGAAAGACAGGTTGGAGTCCTCTACGAGAAGATGTAAAGCAGTTCCTGGAATTAGCAAGTTATTGGCAACGCTGAATTTTTTGGCCAAAGGTTCTTTTCAACATACAGTCAGTGATGTTGGAGGTATTTCCCAGGCTTCCTTTTCTAGATTCCTGCCAATTGTACTGGAGGTAATTTTATTTCACTTAGATAAATTCCTCTCCTGGCCCAAAACACCAGTTGAATGGATAGCAGTGAAACAAGATTTCTACAAAATTGCTGGTTTCCCCAATGTTTTAGGGGCCATCGATTGCACTCTTGTACCCTACCGGCCCACTGCGGATATGGAAGAGATATCATGAAATCGAAAAAATTTCTACTCTATGAATATGCAGGTTATAGTAGACGTTAAGGGTAAAATAATGAATGTCTGTGCTGCTTATCCTGGTTCCACCCATGATGCTTTCATTTTAAGAAATTTGTCTGTTTTTAGAGATTTTTAGGAACACAAATTTTCAGGAGGCTGGTTGATAGGTATGTTATGTTGATGAAACATTTCATGTGGTGATGGCCCAATTTCATAAATATTTTGTAGTCCTATTAATTGTAATTGGGTGTTTTTGAGAGTTATGGACGTGAATCATATCTGTTAGTTGGGCTGCTAATTTAGGTGTCCCGCGTTTAGATAGTCATCGTCCCCAGGGGGAGTGTATACTCGTCCTGCAAGTGCGCAAACCTATCTGTACGCTGAGATGCTAATATCCAGTTTGTGCAGTGTGTGCGCAACTCAGGACTTTCACCTACAGTGCGATGAGAACAGGCTGTTTGGGGCAGGATTTGATGTCAGGCACCATCCCTGAAAACGCATGTGACCACCTGGAAATTTCCTATCCCAGTAAACATGTTTTTTCTACCCTCAAACGGCCTTTTCTTCTCAGTAACCTTGGTAATGTACGTGTGAACTGACTTTTTGCACCATGTCGTCGCTGATCAGCGATGCTTGTTGCAGTTGTCTGTTGCGCATGCACAATGTGTAGCATGCGCATGCACACTTTGGACCTGACCGCTCACTGTGCAAAAAATGCTCTGCAGCAATCAGAAATGATTTGTCAACTTAGGTACACCATATTATACGTAAGTCTATTTGGCTTTTAAACTTGTGTACTTTAAATTTTATGTCATTATATCGCAATGCATATTATATTTGAATAATTATTTTAATACAATTTCAACAATCTTTTGTTGGCCAAATTCAAAGCTCTGTGGATATATTTTTTTCATGTAGTGCTTGTCCCTTGCCTCATTTGTATTTGGCTTATAATCATATTGGCAATGTATGGTTTTTTTTTAATAAAAACATTTTTTGCCTAACCCACCTTACTATTGCTAAATCAGGCATACACTTTAAAGTATTTGGGTCAGTATAGATTTACGAAAAAATATAGACTAAAAATATGTATTTAATATTCCCCTGTTCCTTTTTTTTTTTTTTTTTAGGAGATTCTGGTTACCCTGCACGCTCCTGGCTAATGACTCCCATTTCCAAACCAACTTGGAGACAGGATTTTGTGTATAATAAAGCGCACATTGCAAGTGGAGCGATAATAGAGCGTACATTTGGTATTCTCAAAAGTAGATTTCATTGCCTGGATAAATAAAGGGGGCACCCTACTATATAGTCCACATAAAGTCTGTCAAATATTTTTAACATGTTGTGACCTGCACAACATATGCCTGCACCACAGACTACCCACAGTTGTCAGATGCCTAAATCATCCTGACCCTGAAATTACAAATGACGGAGGTGAGGAAATAAGAGGGGTGGCGAAAGCGGTTCGAGAAAATGTTATTAGACCCTATTTTGCTAAATAACGTCTACCATGCTCATTTTAGCGCAGCCAGGTAGTACTGGTTATATATGGTATTTTTAATGGTTAATGCAGAGGGCATTTTATTTGGTGTAGGGTTTATTGGCAAAAGCAAGTTAACATAGGTTTAATGTGTTTTTTTGTCAAAAAATGTAATCCTGTATTTGTTCAACTTGTTAAAATCTGTCAAATATACTATACATTCTTGCTGGAAAAATGCTTTGAGCTACAGTAATCACATTTATTCTAATGTTGAATACCAGTATATTACGAACCATTGTAAAAAGTTTAACGCACTAAGTCTTGAAATGTGTAATCTTTTAAATGCACCGTTACCATGTGTTGTAGGATATTCTCTTAAAATTAAAGGTTAATAATCACTGTCACCTTTGTTTTTGTAGGTTTAGTGAACAAAACAATATGTATAATATTTGCTATACAATATAAATCACATACAGGTCACACTTCTTGATAAATCTTACTTGAATTTCCGTGGGCCAGGTTAGTGATTTTTCCCAACATACCACATAGTAAAGTAAAACTCCGAACTCAGCATCTAACCCATTAATCTGCTTTTGGTAAATGGGGGCCATTCCACTTATTTTACTTTGTGAGGAAGATTTCCCAGTAATGCACATGACTCAAAAGGGAAGCTGAGGCAGTTGGTTTAATTCTACATTCCATGCTATCATCTGTAGTTGTAAAATTAGCAAAGGATGGCTTAATTTCTCCCCCAATGCTTCCTGCTGTTACTCGTCCCTAAGGTAGTCGCTGCAGGCTGACCAGTAAGAAGGCGCCCTAGGCTGCCCACAAATTAGCTGGTTTAAGTGTTTCACACTTGCCCCAATGGCAGAAAATTGAGTGTCAAAAAATTTGTGACTAGCTCTGTTTGCATCTTTGAGGCTACAGTTAGCCCAAATTATAATTTTAAAGCCTCGGACAGTTGACGGATTTTATATGGCAAACTGTTAACTGCATTTCATAGTTCTGTCTAAAGTAATCTGATAAATTGTGGGTTGGGCAGAATGGAATGCTATGAATAGGCAATATTGTATTGCACAACATACATACATTTTTTTAGAAAAATGGAAATCACTGCTTTGTGGGCATAGCTTCTATGACCTTTATAGTAATGGGTGTCAACCTCGGTCCTCAAGTACCCCCAACAGATCATGTTTTTCAGGCCACCTAGCAGTTGAACAGGTGTATTCATTACTCACAGACACATTTTTATAAACCCACATGTCGAGCTAATTTTTTTTACTTGCAATCCTGTGAGGAGACCTGGAAAACATGATCTCTTGGGGGTACTTGAGGGCCGAGGTTGGGAACCAATGCTTTAGATGACAATTATCACCACAGTAACCATTGCCGGTTATGGCACTAATGCCTAGTGTATCCAAGGTGACACACAAACCAACATCCGCAAAACAGTTTAACTTCAAGCACGGGCCCCATTTTTGGACTATTGATCCATGAGGGAGGCGGGTGACTGATTTCTACCCATGGTCATTTAGAATTGTTGAAAAAAAAACCTAAGGCATTCTTTTTGAGAACAACAATAAATAGCCCTTGTTGTGTGATTTTATTTGTAGTCAACAGGAAGTATCTAACTTCAAAGCGTGTCTGTGACCTGACGGTCTCGTACAAAAAGTCCTCACCGTCCCCAGTGCACAGAATGGATGGTTAGGTCACACGGGACCTGGCCACCTAGGGGATTCCCGCTTGCCGTCAGTAACCGCCTGTTACTGACTCCACCCACTGCGCCGTGGGTGGGTTAATACTGCCACCACCAATCTCCTAACCTGCCGTGGCGTTTGGAACCACAGTTCTGCTCTGTATGTGCCGACACGCTGCCTTACCACACCTGTGTGGTGTTGATGAATCCCCACTAGTCGCTTGACTAGGCCTCTACCGGTAGCTGGCGGAAGGTGGAACTTGGAGACGCTGGTTCACCCTGGACAGCCGGAGAACGGGGCTAGGTTTCGCATAGCCCTGTAGGTCACAAGATGACGCAATCATCTTGAGGCAGATGTTTTAATGCCAACAAATAGTTCTGAAAAGAACTCAGCAATACAGCAAGATGTTACAGCAGAATGAAACTGGTATAATACAACTCTGGATGCTCGCAGGCCTCCCTTTTATGTCAATTTTCCACACAGTACAACAGGGGGTCATGTCCCCCTGAGTCCTTTCCATCCAATCAGGATATCTTACAAAATATAAATAAATAAATTACATTTCAAAAGGAGATAAGTGCATATAACAATTTCCTCTTTCCTGTCACACAGACAATGTTTGGTATCAGTTTAACATTCACTATTGATAAATTTATCACATAGCTTCAAATACGGTTTGTATTTTATTTCCCAAACAAATGTTATTCCTTCCTGCATCTACCATTCAGGATTCGTATAGCAATGAAACCAGCTACATAAATAAATACAGGTTCCCAACCCAATCTGACACTCACAGCCATTACCTGCTGTGCACTGTCCAACATCAAAAGGGTTTTGTCATTCACACCTCTCTGCTAGCAGAGGCGATTAGCATGCCACTTCCTATTTCCAGAGGATAGGAGATGCTTATTCAGACAGATATAGTAAGTGCATTTTTCCCTTTAAAATACAGGTGACCACATCTTAAATATAAAGACATTTAAACATGCAATCCTACAATTGTGCACAGAGCACTGCATATGACATGTTAAAACACATCATTAAACATATTTTTAAACAGTCTGCGCCCAGCGCCGTAAGTACGTTTAACAGTGTCGCCAAGCGCCTATTGTCTAAATGGTGCCTGGCAGCTGAGGATTAACCCCTTCAGTGCCATGGCAGCCATTAACCATGTGGCTGAGGGCTCTCTCCGGCCACAGTGTCCCATAAGGGAGCCTTAGCATTTAAACAATTAGTCAACCACATGTTGATTTTTGAGTCTATAATAAACTACAATTACAAACATTTATCTAGATTATGAACATGCATGTACATTATTGGAAATACAGTACATGTACACAGAAAGGTAACGTTTTTTACAGAATTTAATGTGGTCAGACCTCCCCAACTTCCAGCGCACTGTCTTACAATTCTAAACAAATTGATCAAAAATGTATCTAATTTAGCACACTCACACCAGCTCCAAGTAATCATGGGTTTTTGACAACCTACACACTTTTCTACAGTAAGCACACAAAAACATGATTAATGTACTGGGTGGGAGATTAATAAAATAATTAACACAAATAAATTAAGTATAACTGTGTTTACATGCACTCAGTAAATACACAAGAGACATGCCTAAAATACACCTATAATACTATACTCCGATGAAATAAAACTGAGATACACAATTTTAACAAATGAACATTTATCTGATTACTTTTGTATCAACAGTTCATAAGGTTTGATTGCTGCAAAAAAATCAACATTAAAGGGATTGGTTCACACTATATCAACTTTGAAAAAATGGCCCGAAACACGTTGACTGTCACAACTGAGGGCCTGAGCTGACGGGAGGCAGCCTCAGTTGTAGGGGCTGAGATGTAACGGAACCTGGGAGGTTGTATCAGACCCCTAGACATGTAAGTAACATGTAGAATAACTGCCCGAAGGCGTGACCACGACAACCAGGATAAAAGTCAATGATGTTTATTATGACATACTCCGTAACACAGCAGCAAATAAGAAAACATAAAACTCAGCAGGGAAATAATACAGTTCCTAGGTACTACAGGGTGGCAAGGACCACAGGGCTCTGGTAGTATGAGATAGTTCTTAATAATCTTCTAGGTGGAAAGTCCTTACCAGGCCCGACTGTAGCAATGGAAATAGCCCAGGATCGTACCAGCTGGTGTTCCAGGAAAAGCTGGACTGCTGTGGGTAAAACGGCTGCTGTGGATACTGGCTGAAACCAGACTGATGTTGGCACGGAGTGGATACTGGCTGGAACCAGTTAAATAATAAATGTAGCTTGAGAGCGATGGAATATGAAGTGATGTTTGGAGCTTGAGAGCGGTGAAATAATAATGCCGGTGATAAATGATAATCTGCAGAAAAGGGTACCGGCACTTTAAGAAGAGCTGACCTCTGCTGGAAGCTGGATGCTGAAAGCAGGTGGATCTGTAGCTGGAAGCAGATGAATCCAAATGGATAGGAGAGTCAGGCTACACCGCAGGTGGAAATGCTGGTGCGGGTCTCTTTAGTGGAAGTGTGGAGATAGGAGCTGGAACCTGGAAAACAACCACAGGAGAGAGACAAACTGGAACTAGGTTTGACAACCAAAGCACTGACGCCTTCCTTGCTCAGGCACAGACTACTTATACCTGCAGCAAGGAAGGGATTGGCTAGGCAATTATGCAGATTAACATTGCAAACAGCAGATTGGTGGAAATGAACAGATGACAGAATCCAAGATGGCTGCGCCCATGCAGACACTTGGAGGGAAGTTTGGTTTGTAATCCATGTGGAAATTAAAACAGTAATGGCGGCGCCGGCCACAGGAGACGCCAGACTGATAAGTGCACATTTAACCACGCGGGCACAGCGGAGGCCGCGGCTGATGTAATCACCACTCTGACATTCTGCATGTAGAAACTCAGGAACAGCGGCAGAGGCCGCGGGAGACGCCATTCCGGATGTAACAGGCGTTGCAGTGACCGCGTCTCAGAATGACAGGAGAGGAGGCAGGAATGTGGACATCAGTATAACAGATGGGATCCGGTCCTGGAACGCTGAGCCAGCCTTAGGAGGCATCTGAAGGGTAAGTAATGGCGTCCAGATACCCGGATCGTGACAGCACCCCGTCCCTTTAGGAGTGGCCCCAGGACACTTGTTTGGCTTTTGAGGAAACTTGGAATGGAATCTCCGGACCAAGGCAGGAGCATGGACATCAGAAGCATTGGTCCATGAGCGTTCCTCAGGGCCGTAACCCTTCCAGTCAATAAGATACTGTAGTTGACCGTAACGGTAACGTGAGTCCAGGATCTTGGCCACTTCATACTCAACGCCTCGTTGAGTTTGGACTTTCGGAGTTGGAGGAAGTGAGGAATGAAACCGATTCAGGATCAGCGGTTTCAACAGGGAAACATGGAATGTCCTGGGTATTTTTAAGAAGGGAGGTAACTGAAGTCTGTAAGCAACAGGATTGATGACTTGCTCAATTTTGAAAGGACCAATGTAACGAGGTGCAAACTTCATACTTGGAACTCTTAACCTCAAATTCTTCGTGGATAACCATACCCGATCACCCACCTTGAGAGCAGGAACCGCTCTACGCTTCTTGTCCGCAAACTTCTTATACCTGAACGATGCTTTGAGCAGAGCTGCTCGTACACTCTTCCAGTTGTTTGCAAACTGATGCAAGGTGATATCCACTGCTGGAACAGAAGTTGCTGGGAGCGGTTGGAATTCAGGGACTTTAGGGTGGAATCCAAAGTTGGTGAAGAATGGCGTTGAAGAAGATGAGGAATGATACTGATTGTTATGACAGAACTCGGCCCAGGGAAGTAATTGAACCCAGTCATCTTGAGAGGAAGACACATAGATGCGGAGGAAGGCCTCCAAGTCCTGATTCACCCTCTCAGTTTGACCATTGGTCTGAGGATGGTAAGCCGTGGAAAACTTTAGTTTGGCTTGGAGGACTTGACATAAACTTCGCCAGAATTTGGCTGTGAATTGAACTCCTCGATCTGAAATAATTTCTTCAGGCAGACCGTGGAGTCGGAAGATCTCTTGTATGAACACATGAGCCAACTTGGAAGCTGACGGAAGACCGGTGAGAGGAATGAAGTGTGCCATCTTGGTGAACCGGTCAACTACCACCCAGATGGTATTGAACTTGTTGCACATGGGTAAGTCTGAAATGAAAGAAATCCATCGACAGATGGGTCCATGGTCGACGGGGAACGGATAGTGGAACCAGTTGCCCCGCAGGCGACTGGCGGGATACTTTATGTTGGGCACACTTTGGGCAAGATGCAATAAACTCAGTGACGTCCTTTTTCAGAGTTGGCCACCAATAGGACCTAGAGATAAACTCCAGGGTTTTTTGGATACCTGTATGTCCGGCAAAACGGGAAGCATGGGCCCAATGCATGAGCTTCTTCCTTAGCACCGGCTTCACAAAACTTTTCCCTAGTGGGGGCGTAGAGTCCATCCCTACCGTGGAGAATGCCAACGGATTAATAATAGGATGCTTGTCTGAAGACTCCGACTCATTTTCTTGCTCCCATGAGCGGGAAAGGGCATCGGCCTTACGATTCTGAGAGCCCGGACAGAACTGGAGTTTAAAGTCGAACCTGGAAAAGAAAAGTGCCCATCTGGCCTGACGAGGATTGAGACATTGTGCGCCTTTCAGATATAAAAGATTCTTGTGATCGGTAAGTATAGTGACCGAATGAGAAGCTCCCTCCAACAGATATCTCCACTCCTCTAGAGCGAGCTTGATGGCTAGCAACTCCTGGTCGCCAATGGCATAGTTGCGCTCAGCTGGGGAGAACTTCCGGGAGAAGAAACTGCAAGGGTGTAAATGACCATCTTTAGCCCTCTGAGACAACACCGCTCCCACTCCAACGGAGGAGGCATCCACCTCTAAGATGAAAGGAGAGTCGACGTCGGGCTGCCTCAGAACTGGTGCAGAGATGAACCGTTGTTTTAAAAGATGAAAAGCTTGCGTAGCTTCTTCAGACCACTTGGACGGGTTAGCACCCTTCTGAGTTAAAGCAGTAATAGGCGCCACAATGGTGGAAAAGTCTCGTATAAACTTTCTGTAATAATTGGCGAACCCTAAGAACCTCTGGACCCCTTTGAGGGTTAAGGGTATCGGCCAATTCTGGATTGCTTGTAGTTTCTCAGGATCCATCTCTAGTCCGGAACCGGACACAATGTAACCCAGAAACGGAATGGACTTGACTTCAAAGATGCATTTCTCTAATTTGCAATAGAGATGATTGACACGGAGACGGGACAGAACCTCTTTTACCCAAAAACGATGTTCCTCTAAATTGTTGGCAAAAATGAGGATATCATCTAAATAGACCACGACATGACGGTATAGAATGTCTCTGAAGATCTCATTGACAAAATGCTGGAAGACAGCTGGAGCATTGCTCAATCCGAAGGGCATGACGAGGTACTCATAATGTCCGTCACGGGTGTTAAAGGCGGTCTTCCACTCGTCACCCTTACGGATCCGGATGAGATTGTATGCACCTCTCAAGTCCAGCTTTGTGAAGATGGTAGCTCCGCTAACTCTATCAAAGAGCTCAGTAATCAGGGGTAGTGGATAGCGGTTCTTGATGGTAATGTCGTTCAGACCTCTGTAGTCGATGCATGGCCGCAGACCACCATCTTTTTTCTTTACGAAAAAGAAGCCTGCGCCGGCTGGAGAAGAGGAAGGTCGAATGAACCCCTTTGCTAGGTTCTTTTTAATGTATTCCTCCATAGAATGCGTCTCAGGCAGAGACAACGGGTAAGTTCGGCCTCGAGGTGGAACCTTCCCTGGAACGAGATCAATCGGGCAGTCCCATTCTCTATGAGGAGGAAGGATATCAGCAGAAGCTTTACTGAACACATCCGTGAAATCTTGATATGGAGGAGGTGGAACATCAGACGACCTGGGGGAGGAAGAACAGACAGGCAATACTTTAAACAAACATGTCTTAGCACAGGAGGGACCCCATGCCAGAATCTGCGTAGTCGTCCAATCAATAGATGGATTGTGAAGACGGAGCCATGGAAGGCCCAGGACCACAGGATGTGTGGCTCTTGGAATCACTAAAAAAGAAATAAATTCGGAATGAAGAACTCCCACTCTCAGACGAACTGGTAGAGTCCTTAGGGAAATAACTGCATCAAAAATCTTGCTGCCATCCACGGCAGTTAAGGAGATGGACGAAGGAAGTCTCTCGGTGGGTAGGGACCACCGTTTAACTTAGGCTTCGGAAATAAAGTTCCCAGCTGCTCCGGAATCAAGGAGGGCAATGACGTTCCGATAACGTTGAGCAACTTGAAGCGAGACTGGGAGATTACAATCATGAGGAGATGGAGAGGAGATCATTACTCCTAGCCGGCCCTCTCCTTGGCGAGCTAGGATTTGGAGTTTTCCCGGACGTTTGGGACAGGCATTAATGGTGTGAGACGGAGCTGCACAATAAAGACAAAGAGACTCAGAGAGACGTCTTCGGCGCTCAGCAGGAGTTAAACGGGAACGGCCAATTTGCATGGGCTCGTCTTTAGATGGTGACAGTTGGCGAGGAGGAGGAGCAGAAGATTTTGGAGCAGATGATCTTCCACGCTCAGTTGCTCTCTCTCTGAAACGTAAATCAACTTTCGTGCAGAGTGAGATTAGCTCATCTAACGTGGAAGGTAAGTCTCTGGTAGCTAACTCATCTTTAATACGCTCAGATAAGCCATGCCAAAATGCAGCATACAGGGCCTCGTCGTTCCATGCCAGTTCGGATGCCAGGATCTGGAACTGTATAAGATATTGTCCTACAGTACGTGATCCCTGGCGTAAACGGAGAATCTCAGATGAAGCTGAAGTTACCCGGCCTGGCTCGTCGAAGATACGCCTGAATGTTGACACGAATGCAGTGTAGGAGGATAGCAGGGTGTCGGACCTCTCCCATAACGGTGATGCCCAATCAAGGGCTGAGCCACTGAGAAGAGAGATAATGTAGGCAATTTTAGTACGGTCACTGGGAAAATTGCCAGGTTGTAGCTCAAAATGAATTTCACACTGGTTGAGAAATCCCCTGCAGAATCTTGGAGATCCGTCAAATTTTGCTGGCGTTGGAAGATGAAGACGGGGAGCAGAAATTGGTAAGGTGGGTGGGGTTATAGCTGGAGTCACTGTGGTTGACGCACTGGACGCGCCTGATCCACGGAGGGTTGTCTGAATCCCATCCAGCCGAGTAGAGAGATCCTGGAGACAGCGGACGATGTGGCCCTGTGCAGCCTCCTGATGTTCAAGTCGGGCTGCCAGTTCTTGCATCGGCCTGGCCGCTTGATCCTGGTCTCCGGCTGGATTCATATGGTCAGTGCTTACTGTCACAACTGAGGGCCTGAGCTGACGGGAGGCAGCCTCAGTTGTAGGGGCTGAGATGTAACGGAACCTGGGAGGTTGTATCAGACCCCTAGACATGTAAGTAACATGTAGAATAACTGCCCGAAGGCGTGACCACGACAACCAGGATAAAAGTCAATGATGTTTATTATGACATACTCCGTAACACAGCAGCAAATAAGAAAACATAAAACTCAGCAGGGAAATAATACAGTTCCTGGGTACTACAGGGTGGCAAGGACCACAGGGCTCTGGTAGTATGAGATAGTTCTTAATAATCTTCTAGGTGGAAAGTCCTTACCAGGCCCGACTGTAGCAATGGAAATAGCCCAGGATCGTACCAGCTGGTGTTCCAGGAAAAGCTGGGCTGCTGTGGGTAAAACGGCTGCTGTGGATACTGGCTGAAACCAGACTGATGTTGGCACGGAGTGGATACTGGCTGGAACCAGTTAAATAATAAATGTAGCTTGAGAGCGATGGAATATGAAGTGATGTTTGGAGCTTGAGAGCGGTGAAATAATAATGCCGGTGATAAATGATAATCTGCAGAAAAGGGTACCGGCACTTTAAGAAGAGCTGACCTCTGCTGGAAGCTGGATGCTGAAAGCAGGTGGATCTGTAGCTGGAAGCAGATGAATCCAAATGGATAGGAGAGTCAGGCTACACCGCAGGTGGAAATGCTGGTGCGGGTCTCTTTAGTGGAAGTGTGGAGATAGGAGCTGGAACCTGGAAAACAACCACAGGAGAGAGACAAACTGGAACTAGGTTTGACAACCAAAGCACTGACGCCTTCCTTGCTCAGGCACAGACTACTTATACCTGCAGCAAGGAAGGGATTGGCTAGGCAATTATGCAGATTAACATTGCAAACAGCAGATTGGTGGAAATGAACAGATGACAGAATCCAAGATGGCTGCGCCCATGCAGACACTTGGAGGGAAGTTTGGTTTGTAATCCATGTGGAAATTAAAACAGTAATGGCGGCGCCGGCCACAGGAGACAGGAGACGCCAGACTGATAAGTGCACATTTAACCACGCGGGCACAGCGGAGGCCGCGGCTGACGTAATCACCACTCTGACATTCTGCATGTAGAAACTCAGGAACAGCGGCGGAGGCCGCGGGAGACGCCATTCCGGATGTAACAGGCCTTGCGGTGACCGCGTCTCAGAGTGACAGGAGAGGAGGCAGGAATGTGGACATCAGTATAACAGATGGGATCCGGTCCTGGAACGCTGAGCCAGCCTTAGGAGGCATCTGAAGGGTAAGTAATGGCGTCCAGATACCCGGATCGTGACAGTTGACGTAATCCCTAACAGGAACATGGTTTTCACCTGTACTTTCTTAAAAACACCATTATCTTGCAACCTGTTGCCAAATATCCATCCCGGAAATTGCAGTCACCACATCCACGGCCGCCAGGCTACATCAACTAAACTACTACTAGTGGCAGCGACATTTGTACCCTACGCACTCATGTGGAGTGACTGTCTAGAATGGTAACTATTTCTTGATCCAACTACTCCTGCTTGTGTTATTGAAATATATTGTCTGGACTACACCTTACACAGGTACGTCAGTGATTGGCAAGTTGCACTTACCCCCACAAAGTCTACAAAAAAACTTGTTCTGTGGGATCAAACTGTTGCCATAGGTTTCCAAACAAAGTAATGCTGGTCCATTGAAGTAAAAGCGGTGCCGCATTGTAGGCTTAATCATTTAACTTCACTGCGCTACAGCATATCTATATGTGCCACGCTTTTGTCAGGTTCTAGACCATCAAAGCAGTTTTCTCCCAAGTGATTCTGGTGTCATTATTCTGTGTCTGAAGGTCATTTCATATCATTAGATACATTTAAACCTTTTGAAATGCTGTTACAAATGTTCTAAGGTAAATGAACCTTTATGATGTTCATCCTTTAAAACAGTGTTTATTTTAACAATGAAAATTTTTGTTTTCATTCGAAGTCAAACAGGAGTGTCTATTTCACACCATGTTTTTAAAAAAACAGTGAACTATAAATGTTTGTAGAAATTTCTCAAAAAACAAAGACACCAATTTATTCTGTTGTGAGTTCTTAACCAAAAGTTTGTAAACGGATCCATTTTAATAAAATGTAGTCTGAAATAACGGGAATGGGTCATTAGGAAGTCAACACTTAGGTCAAGTCATTAGGTCGACCACTATTGGTCGACAGGGTCACTTGGTCAACATGGTCATTAGGTAGACAAGTACTATGTCGACAGGTTAAAAGGTCGGCAAGATTTTTTTGGGGGGATGTTGTTTTCTTGGAAAAGTGGTGGGGAAGCCCATTTTGAGGAATCACTTCGCTTGCCATGCTTCGGACAAGGTGCCTCGCTCCACTACCACAGGGCTCGGCACAGGATACTACTCCCAATCGTTGTCCACGTGGAACGTAAAGTATGAAAAAGTTAAGCAAAATAATTAATTTTTTGGGGAAAAACTCATGTCAACCTTATGACCATGTCTACCTGGTGCATGTTGACCAATAGTGGTCAGCCTAATGACTGTCGACCTATTAACTGTATACAAAAATAACTACATGAGGGAATCTCCTTAATTATGAATTTTATAGGAAAAGTCTACGCTGTCTGAGTTTTAGAAATTTTTTCCAATTTTTGTGTCTTGGGGCATGTTCCTCTGGGGAATTGCCCACTTGTTCACGTTCCTCTTGTGTTAAGTTTTGTGTAAGCCTTTTTCGCTTCTTTATGGGGGCCTGCTGGCTGGAACCAGTAGCAACAGAATTTTCTTGGTAAAACTCCTTTGAGATTCTTTTATTTTTAACTCCAGCAGTTTCTTCAATGAATCTGGTATCAAACTTAAACTGGTGTTCATTTGCAGTGTATTTTGCTCTTGGATCCCTACCAATGTGCAGAGTGTACTCTTAATATCGTGCAAACCTTGCACCATATGTCCAATTTCACCATGTAAGACCTTTTTAAAATCAGACACGGAAGTTAAAAACATATTGTTAATATGCTGAAATAGAGGGTTGCTTGCCAAGTCAATGTGTGTTGCATAATGAATTTGGCCTAGCTCTTTGCTTGTTTCCCCTACAAAAATGGTTGACTGGTTGGACTGCTCGGCATTCTCATTAAAGGATTCAGAAATGGGACTATTTTCAGATACATAAAAACAATCTGAGTACGCTCCTTCTTCTATATTCATAACATTTTCAAGGGTGCAATATTCCCTTTCCGACGGCTCGTCTCCCGAAATCACAATCTCTGATAAATTGGTCTCTGAAAAAAATACAAACAAAACCAAAGGTTTTACTTAATATAAAAAAATCAACAGCATAACCACCCGATATCAGAAAAACTAACCTATAAAACAATTATGCATAAGTTGCAGAAATCTACTTGTGTTAAAAAGTTATTACCATACAATCATTTACAATGAAACAACTATAATGTGTACTTTCCTTGTTCATTACATATTTATGCATTATTAACTTGCTAACAATGAAAGAATGACAAATTCAAACACGTTAGAAAATCAAGAACTAATGTGCTTGATAAGATACGTTGTCCAGACACCATAGGTCTTTGCTTAGGGATGGGTTTTCTTGAGCAAATCATGCCAATTGAGTCTATGTTGGAGGTGTACAATTATACAGTATTCTAAATTGGAAGATAATATATGATTTAGGCATATGCAAGACAAAGCCGTCCATGTTCTGTGGAGCAGACCATTTGACATGGTGGCCTAAATTCTAATTTCAAGCATAAGACAAGAACATGTTTGAACCCACAAAACTCTTTCCCAGAATAAAACAAAAAACAGTCACCTGGAACTGTCTCAAGTGTCGGAATGGAAGACTGTAACTCAATTAAATCCATAGTCATTTGTGTAGGATTAATTCGGTGGCTTGTTGCACTTTTAAGAAGAGGATAAAAATACACAATTTAAAAATACAAACATGGAATCTTAGTCAAAATAGCTTAAAAAAAACATTGCCCATATTAGCTAGAGCATGAGTATTGATCAAAATGTAAGTTCCAGTTTCCTGAGGTTGTAGATGCAGTTGCTGAGAATTTAAATACAAAGCAAATCTGCTGACAAACATGGTTTCCTATAGGGCATGTCAAAAGTATATATGCAAAGGACTCACTGACGGTAAATGAGACTTTAAAGGGAAAAAGCCAAAAAACAAGTGGACTATCATAGAGGGGTAGGAGGCTTTAAGTAAAAAAGTAGACCATCACCACTTTGGTTTTATGTAAGTTAATTAATGTGGACAGTATTGTTAGTGTTTTGTCCATATAAAAAATCCAAGTTAATTCAAACAAATTGTTTACACAAAAAAAGAATATGATCATAAATCAGAGAAAAGAGTCTTGAAGTGAGCGTATACTCATTCAACCCCTACTCCAGTTGACCTTGGACAGACAACTACCTCAGTAGAGTTTCAAGACCAAATACAAACCTTAACAAAGCCACTATCTAAATTAAACAGATAAGAAATATTCCTTACTGCAAAAAAAAAAAAAAAAAACCCACTAGCCCTGACCCTGCCGCTTTAAATAAAACAAACTAACTTCTTTGTTTCAGATTATTAACCCAAAAATTAAAAAGCAATGAAAGTTTCCAAAACTTAAATTTTATTTAAATAATTTAACTGGACTTCGTGGTTCATAGTTTGCCTGGGAAACAGTTTTTAGCTGAGCCTTGACAGTTGGAACCTACAAAAATAGAGAAAATGAAAGTTTCAAATGTAGTAAATATTAATGAGAATGTTTTAATACAAATAAGTTTATTTACAGAAAACAAAAATCAAGGCACATGTGACATAAAAATATATTTTAAACTTCTGCATGTTTAATATTTTTTATTTTATTTCTATGTTATTGTGGGTGTGTTTTTCGTGAATTTCTTTTCACACAAAGTAGCTTTTGGCATCTAATCAAGTAAAGTGTTACAGGTAGGTGTTGTGTGAATGCTTTATTGTTTTCAGTAATTTTCTTTTTTTTTATTTGTTCAATGGGTGTACTCCCAATTTTAATTTAGGTCAACCTATGTTATCTTTCCTGAATTGTGGAAGTGCAGTTTTAAACTCCCTTCTTGACTGCTTCACTCTGCCCTTTTTTCTTTGTTTCCTGTCCTCTGTCTTGTTGCTTATATGCATTCTAGAACGGGCATCCGTTACAGGCAGGAAGTGCTCTGTTTCGGCGGATGCACTGTAATATTTGAAATTGCATTTGCAATTGTTAGTCTTGTCTTTGATAAGATGGTTTTGCCTCTTTTTTAACAATTTTTAACCCTAATGTAGAATGCTTTAATATACATTGCAATAGCTGGGTTTCAACCGGGAGTTGGATCATTCCCGGCTGTGTCCGGGCATTGGGCCAGCGCAGTATAAATATGATGGCTTTCCGACTTGGAAATATGTTGTGGCCATCTGAGGACAGAGGTGGGGTCGGGTGTGGAGGGGGTGTTGTAGAAAAGATCATCTCCACATCGCCACTTTCTGTTTTGAACAGCTGGCGGGCTGTTTGGGGCCATTTAAATAAAATGTATTGTACATGGCCTGGTTTTACCCCGGTAATGACCCTTTATTAATCCTGGGTTTAATTACCGGCTGTTGTGACCCTTTATCACTGCACAGCGACCCATGTCTTGCCGGCCAATTTCACGGTTGAAGCAGGGTCATTTGCGTAGTGTGAACGGGGTGTAAGTCTGCACAATGCTCCTTCATTAGTGCCTGATTTACCAGATGTTGACTCTGCTGGTGTGAATTTGACTATGACTTGTTTGTTTTTTTATTAAATATATTGCTGTTATCAAAACACCTTATCGTGCAATTTAACCTCACTCGCTGTTTTCAAAGTTTGGTTTGCCTCACGATGTATCTACGTGTGCAATGTCTAAATCAGTTTTTGTAAATTATATGTTATTGAAAACCCTAGGTATCTTGATTGACTAATGTGTACACTGGTATGTGGGCCAATAGGGAGTTTCTCTGCTTTGATTTGTTAGTACACAATTGTTCATTACCTCTCACCTATATAGTATGCTTTATTTGTGTATTTTGTTTTGTTTTTTTCATAGGCATAATGTCTGGTGAATGCTCATCTGTTAGAAATGAAGATGAAAGTGTTACCATGTCTCAGCAGCTTGATACCTCTGATAAACCTCAGACACTCCGAAAAAATTTTTTTTAGGCGCGTCTGTGCTCCCACAAATTCACCACTGAAGAAAATGAGACCCTCATCGATGGAGTATTGAGAAATTATGACAAATTATTTGGAAGACCTGGAGGACTAAATTATTCCGTTGAGTGTAAGGAGGCAATTTGGCGTGACAGCTAAAAATGTTAGCTCCCTTGGCACCTGTATACGCATGGCAATTGTGTGTCGCAAGAGATAACACGATTGCAAAAGTACAGTTAAAAAGAAAATGGCAGAGGAGAAAAACTATGTAAGTGGTACTGGTGGTGGACCTGCCAAAATTTTTGACTACTTACATTGGGCGCAAAGACTACAGGGAATCATTAAATTATCCTCTGTAGTTGGAGTTCCAGGCGAATTGGACACGGGGAAGAGTACGTCAATATCTGGTGAGTTTTTGTTTTTTGGTTGTTTATATTATATTTTTTTTTTATATGTAATTGTGATTTGCATTCAATGCAGGTGGTGTTAAAAATACTGGCCTTTGCTGACAATCGTAACTCAGTGGTCTGAATGCATGTTTAAAATCATTGAGAGTGCACCAATGTCTTTTTGCTGAGGTATCTTGCTGGCTTTTTTGATGCATATACATTTGTCTGATATATTATTCTGTCTATTTTTGGTGGTCTGTATTTTGCCCATGTGTTAGAATTTTTTATATCTGCAATATGTGTTTTTTCCCTGCTAAATTCAGACATATATGGGTACAGCAGCCCTATACAATGTTGTTTTGGGTCATACTAGTGTGTGTATATAGATGTGATTCCACTGTCTCTCTTTGTTGTGCCTGCCTGTTTTTTTTTTTTTTGTAACATTGTGTTCAGTTCTAACTTTAGGAGGATAATCTTTAAAAAAAACCTCTCCTCTATAACCATATAAAGTGCCTCTCTGTCGCTAAATGCATCTATGTCATCATTGGATGACAACAGTATTTAGGTTAGTATGCTAGTTTTGAGATTGTGTTATTTTAAGCTTATGATTTGGTTTTGTTTTTTTCAATTGACACAGATCAAATCCAGATGGCCTATAGCAAAGAAGGCAATGGTGGTATCTCTAAAAAAAAAAAACATTTCAAAGAAAAAGTTTAGTAACGTACCTAAAATTTTTTATTTTTCTGAATCTATTAATCTTGCATGTTTGGTGTAGGAAGGGTATGGGTCGTTAGGTTGACAACACTTTGGTTGACATGAATGTCAACCTAAGTGTTGAGGACAGCTCTGCAAACTATCCATGGTTTAGACTGATATAGCTGGGCTAATGACAAATACATTAGTTGCCCTCCACTGTGGTGGAGGGTGCAATGGTCACTTGTTTACCACGCTAACATACCTTTTTACTCATCCAAGTGTTGTGATATGCAGTTGTATTTACGTCCTTTTTTTCCCCCTCTGTGTTTATGTGGTATGTGTGTTATATTCTAGTATGACACAAGGTACCAATAGATGTGTAGGGTGGTCAGTTTAGCATGGCAGGGTAACACTGCAAATGCAGCATGAATGTTTTTATCTTGAGATGGTATGTTTTTAGCTGTATTATACTAACTTTGTGGCCAGTCACAGTCATGTCTGCTCTGGAGCCCGTCAATAGTGGCACAGATGTTGTAGAAGATCTTTGTGAAAGTTACATATGTGGAATTCACTTTGCTGCATGTTTCATTTTCCATATTTTGGTTCTGGAACACGACATTAAGTTGAGTAAACTAACATTATTCAGACCACATCTCTTTATAGTTTAATATTGATGGCTAACCATGGTCAAAGATTCTGTTCAACTACAGCAGACCTCAAAACAAAATTTGTAGGGAGGTATTCAATTATTTTATTTTTTTTAGTAAAAAAATATATGAACTTTTCGCCCATTTTTTGGGTCAAAATTACATTTGTCCTATTCAATGCCGTGCTGTTCTGTACACTGGTTGAGAAATTTGACAGTGCTGAAAAACACGTATATCGGCTAATTCGCAACCCAGATATGTCTTTTGGCGAACTTGCTGGCGTTTTCACCCGTTTGTGGGTCCTTTTTCACCCATGCTGATACTACCAAAAATACAAGTGATACGGCTAGGGTGAAAATGGATTCAAAATCAGGCAAAAAAGCCCACAATTTACACAGTCGTTTTAGTGCCATATTTTCAACCTCTTGAATTAAAGGCACTTAATTGAATACTTCCTTTAATAGTAGTAGTAGTGTCTCTCTCCTATTAAATATTCCTTTGAACTTCAAGCATGAATTTTTTCCCCCCAAAATTGTCCACGTAACTATGTCTAATTTTTTGGGAATTACCAGGAAAGCATAACTAATTATATGTGTATAATTATGCCTGCATCCATAACATACAGGATAGCCCCTAAATACGATCCTTCAACCCAGATGTACTAATTGAAAAGTAGGTGTACATTCTGGCATGCTTGGTTCAGTTCAATTTTTTCTATTCCGGCATATTTCATACATATCCTGCATGGGAGTAAAATGCACATGCGTGCAGTCGATGGCCCCAATCACATTGGGAAACCTAACAATATCATTAAAGCCTTTTTAATTTGAATTGCCTGTGAATTTCTTGGGAAATATATATAATCCTGGCTATGTTTCAGTACAGCATCCAGTACATTTAAAAAAAAAAACGGCTAAAAGCAGATTGGCTAATTCCCCTGAAATCAGAAACTGTGCTTTGGAGTGAACCAGATGCTAAAAAATGTAATGTAGCTAACAGCTTAGTCATTCCGGAAATGGCTCTACTTCTTTTGGTTTTTGGAGTTTGTTCCTGTTGAATTTTTGAATGCTGCTCTAATATCGCTGTGCTAGGCGGTCTATACTTTTTAATGACTTTCTATTCTCTTAAACCAGTTAATTTCTTCCTTTTGTGAAAAATTCTGTCTCTTCACACTCTACGACCATATGCTTGATGTTGCATTTGATATGTATTTATTTATTATTTATTTATTACCATTATTTATATAGCGCACACATATTCCGCAGCGCTTTACAGAGAATATTTGGCCATTCACATCAGTCCCTGCTCCAGTGGAGCTTACAATCTATATTCCCTATCACATGTACACACAGACACATTCACACTAGGGTTAATTTTGTTGAGAGCCAATTAACCTACCAGTATATTTTTGGATTGTGGGAGGAAACCGGAGTACCCGGAGGAAACCCACGCAAGTACGGGGAGAATATACAAACTCCACACAGTTAGGGCCATGGTGGGAATCGAACCCATGACCTCAGTGCTGTGAGGCAGTAATGCTAACCATTACACCATCCGTACTGCCCTATATTGCATATGATGTTGCATTTGATATACGCTAGATCGCATATTTGCCCTTGCCAGGATAATTTATAGGACTACTCTCAAAATATGAATGCTTATTGGCATCTAGAATTTTTTTTTAAAAGTATGAATTAACATAATATTTGTAATACTACACTATATATTATTAAGTACAAGCATTTCCTATACAATTAGGTGGATATATTTAACTGTTTTTAGTCTAAAAGTAAAGAAAAAAAAACCCCTATGGCACAAAAGCCCTTCTGCCATTAAAAGATGCAATTGTGTGCCACATTTTTACAAAGCATGCTGTTGTGGGTACACAAATAGCAAAAATGCTAAACGCAAATGTACAGAAATAAGATCACTGCAGGCGTAGAGGGATGGCCTATCTGTGGGGCGGAAATTTGAGTGCAACTCTCAAAGCTCGGGAGGAAGTTTAATAGGGAATTAACACTTTAAAGACCATTTAAAGAAAAAAGTTGTTGCCTCGGTACTAAGGGCCACAATGAAGGACCACGGAGTGGAGAATAACAGAGTTACCCTATAGAAGTGTACTGGCTTATTCCTGCATCTACTACTGTGATTGTTTCATCCCTTGACTTGTTCCCCAATAAACACACATTAGTGATCACGGTGGGCAGAATTGCAGCTTGAGACCCTTTAAGTGATGCCAGGGTTGGGATTCAGGTAAAAAAGTGGGACACCCAAGTTTGGGAGTATTACTGGTGGTACTCCGTCAGCCAGTATCATGACTGGTACCCTTTAATTCTCTGTGGTATCCTGCACATTTTAATATCCACAATAATTAACAAAGCAATACTCTTTTTTTTTTTAGTCTGGTAAAACGTAGAGCTTTATATATATATATATATATATATATATACACATATGTATAAAGCCTGACAACAGTGCATTAAAAGCCTGATGACAGTGTTGGGGGCACTGAAACGTTGCTGTAACTGATGTTACCGCTGTTTGTCCGTTAATCTCGCTCTGAGTGCCGCACCTACATACTTTTTTTATCTATCTATCTATCTATCTATCTATCTATCTATCTATCTATCTATCTATCTATCTATCTATCTATCTATCTATCTATCCATCACATTAATAGTTTTTTTGATTAGTCACACATTACATCAGTTAACAACAATCTTGCTACAAAGAAGAGTGTTCCAAGTTTGGAAGTTGCAACAAGAACACGAAAGGGTGACATTTGAAAGGATGTAGCTAGAGAAAGTTGGATTAAATTAAAGAAATAAATATATATAAATTTATAAATATCTGCATTATTGATAGGAAGAAGGTGGCATCTTATCACCAATAACTATTGGGGGTGTGGTTGAAAGGTGATTAAGGGGTCTATTCATAAAGAAAATGAAAAAGCATGGTGAGCGCAGCGAGCCCACGAGGAGACTCACTGCCTTGCAGCTGGGATTCTGGATGACGGGGTGCCAGTGTCGGTATACTGACAGCCAACAACCCGTCTGTGGGTCTCCCATATGTATTCCGTGTGAATACATCAAACCTAAAGTGCCATCTAGAAAGCAAACACCCTGTGTACTGCAGACTCCTGTTCCTGGTTCCAGTACAGACAAAATTAGACTTGTGATGAGCAGTAACACAGATATAATATTACTAGTACTGAACAAAATCCCATCCAAATAATAGATTTAGATGAAGATGAATTTGCTGTTGCTTCAAATATAGATATAAAACAAAATCCAGAGTCAGAGCCTGGACTTGGACCCAGGGCTGGTGCCACCTTTTGGCAGCTGCCTATGGGCGCTGGCTACTGGCGCTGCCAGTGAAAGAATACTTTCTTTATTATTCCCTTAGCATAGCCGAGCTCCTCCTCTTCCCTAAAGGTGTGTACACACTGAGCGATATGGCTCAACGATTTTGACAATATAGTAAAAATCGCTCAGAAAGTTAGTGCATATCGCTCCGTGTGTACACAGCGAGAGATAGCGATGCGCGTCCCCACCAGGTCGCTATCGCTGGGAAAAATAGATTGTGCAGGCAAGTCAATTATGACAAGGTCGCTGGAAAATCTAGTGCATATCGCTCATGTTTTCAGTACCCAGCGACCTTTCCCACCGATAGCGATCTGAGTCATCACAGCTTCTCCCCGCTGCCCATTTTGTTTACTCACTGCGCGGAGGCTGAAGACTGAAGAGCAAGCAGCTTTCAGGAGCTCTCTACACTCTTTTCAAAATGTGAGGCAGGGTGAAGGCTGCTGCGGGCAGGGTGCCTGTCTGTGGGCCCACATCCGTGGAGGCAGCATGAGAAGTGAGGAAGCCTCAGGTCACCAGTCGGATCCATGGAGGGGAGGGTTTGCAATACCAGCATGGCTTTGGGATGGACGACTGAGCTGGCAGGTGTTGCTGTGGGAGAGGGAAGTGGACTCCAAGTGCTGCAATGTGTATAAAGGGGGTAATTCAGATCTGATCGCAGCAGCAAATTTGTTATCTAATGGGCAAAACCATGTGCACTGGGGGGGGGGGCAGATGTAACATGTGCAGAGAGAGTTAGATTTGGGTGGGTTATATTGTTTCTGTGCAGGGTAAATACAGGCTGCTTTATTTTTACACTGCAATTTAGATTTCCATTTAAACACACCCCACCCAAATCTAAATCTATCTGCACATGTTAATATCTGCCCCCCCTGCAGTGCACATGGTTTTGCCCATTAGCTAACAAATGTGCTGCTGCGATCAGATCTGAATTAGGCCCAATGTGCTCTGTATGGTGCAATGTGTATAACGTGTTCTGCCTGGTGCAATGTGTATAACATGCTCTGCCTTGTGCAATGTGTATACCGCGGTTTACCTGGTGCAATGTGTATAATGCGCTCTGCCTGGTGCAATGTGTATACCGCGCTTTACCTGGTGCAATGTGTATAATGCGCTCTGCCTGGTGCAATGTGTATACCGCGCTTTACCTGGTGCAATGTGTATAACGCGTTCTGCCTGGTGCAATGTGTATACCACGCTTTACCTGGTGCATTGTGTATAACGTGTTCTGCCTGGTGCAATGTGTATAACATGCTCTGCCTGGTGCAATGTGTATAACACGCTTTACCTGGTGCAATGTGTATAATACGCTCTGCCTGGTGCAATGTGTATACCACGCTCTGCCTGGTGCAATGTGTATACCACGCTTTACCTGGTGCAATGTGTATAACGTGTTCTGCCTGGTGCAATGTGTATAACACGCTTTACCTAATGCAATGTGTATAATACGCTCTGCCTGGTGCAATGTGTATACCGCGCTTTACCTGGTGCAATGTGTATAACGCGTTCTGCCTGGTGCAATGTGTATACCACGCTTTACCTGGTGCAATGTGTATAACGTGTTCTGCCTGGTGCAATGTGTATAACATGCTCTGCCTGGTGCAATGTGTATAACACGCTTTACCTGGTGCAATGTGTATAATACGCTCTGCCTGGTGCAATGTGTATACCACGCTTTACCTGGTGCAATGTGTATAACACGCTCTGCCTGGTGCAATGTGTATAACACGCTCTCTTAACAAAGCGACTCTGACTCCTTCCTTCTTTCGATGTTGGGGCAAGTTTACTCACACTATAGAGGCAGATATTGAAATATTGAAAAATAAACTGGAGTCACTTAGTCAAAGTAATGAATATAAATAAAGAGATATCGCAGTCACAGAAAAGTTAAATAAGTTTGAACAAGCGATATTAGAGACTAAATGTAAAAAGTTCCAGCGGGATGTAGAGGATTACAGAACAGACAGCGTCAGAACTTATAGACAACGCAGGAATCCTAAACAAACAGATCCCTCTAATTCCCCCTATACAAGGTCTGAACAAAATCAGAAATTTAGAGAACTAGGAAGAAGGACACAGGGGGATACTCCAAGGTCATCATATAAGAATAGAACATTTTCCACCAAATACCGCCAAGAACAGATAGAACGTAAATCTATATCCAATAAGGTTTATGAAGGAGAATTTTCCCCTAATAAGATTGAGAAGCAGGGAGCGAGACCAAAACAGCAGGGGGTGAATTCTTCTTCATCAACTGATTTTTTAGAACAACGACAGAAGAGGTTACAAGATCAGGACAGGGAGTGGCAGAGAGAAACATCAAAAAGAAGAAGGAACGTAAGTTTCGAGGAAGAAGAGGAGGAAGGAAGGAAGTTTATAAGAAATTAAAGAAAGCTAGATTAACATCTCTAAAAAAGAGTATATACAATCTTTCTTCTAGACAGCTGACAGATAATGAAATTCAGGTGCTGAGTAAGGGTTTAAAATTTTCCCCCTCAGCGCCACCAAATATGTTCGATCTATTCGTGGAGCTCAATCGGTTCGTTAGAACATTATGCAGAAAGAAATATTTTGCAAAACAAACTCTTCTAAGGAATAATGATGAGGCGTCACCTATAGTGCTTGACGGTGAGGGTGTGGGAGCCCTAGAGGCACTCACATGCCTCCTTGATGAGAACTTTGATGACGCCACTCCAAAATTACAAAAATTGTTCAATATTAACGGCAAGAGTGAGCTCAGGAAGATATCTGAATTTTACCCCATCAAGTCCAAGGGATCAAGTGTGGACAGTTTTTATAAAACAACTTTGGATGACTTTAAGAACTTATGTTCAAACACATCTGTTGCACATAAAAGTAATAATCTTAATAAATGGGAGAGACAGGCAATGTGGAGACTAACTAAGGATAGCACAATTGTTATTAAGCAAGCAGATAAGGGGGGGGGGGGACTCATTATACAAGATAGGTCTGACTATATCAATGAGGCTAAGAGGCAGCTTCAAAATTGTGAATTCTATAAAGTCTTAGGTAGAGATCCCACATCTGTTTTCCTTCAAGAGCTTCATCATCTCTTAGATGAGGCCTTACATAAAGACCTGAACTCCAAGGAGGAATTCAAGTTTCTGTATAATGCAGACCCAACAGTCCCTATATACTATCACCTCCCGAAAATTCACAAGTCACTCACCTCACCACCCGGGCGTCCCATAATTTCTGGTGTAGGTTCCCTCACTTCCAACCTTTCACATTATGTTGATATTTTTTTACAGCCACGAGTATCCATACTTAAGTCACATATTAAAGACACAATAAATTTTTTTAACTTAATTAAAGACATCGAGTGGAGGGATTCCTATGGGTTCCTCACGCTCGATGACCAAAGTCTTTACACTAACATCCCTCACGATTTAGGTGTTAAAGTAATAACAAAAAAGCTTGCGGAGGATGGTGACCTTAGCTTGATACACCAACAATTTATTGTGGATTCTATCAAGTTTATACTACGTCACAATTATTTTTTTTATTTTTGGACACTTTTTATCTACAGGTGATGAGAACGGCCATGGGGACCAGGTTCGCGCCCAGTTATGCCAACCTCTACATGGGCGAGGTCGAAGATCAGCTCGTGGGGGGGGGGGGGGGGGCGGATTTGGCGCGAACCTGGTCCTCTATGGCCGTTATATTGATGATTTGTTTATTATTTGGGATGGGGATGACACGTCAGTTTTATCATTTGTCACACACTTGAATTCCAATCCGTTTAATCTGTCTTTCACCCATACATTTCACCCTTGTAAGATGAACTTTTTGGATGTCTCCTTGGAGGTCAGGGAAAATAAAATATGTACAACCAATTTTATGAAGGAGGTAGGAACAGATGCATATTTGCATTTCAAAAGCGGTCATTACACACCGTGGAAAAAAAGCATCCCGAAGAGTCAGCTGCTAAGACTTAGAAGGAACTGTTCTGACCTTGCCTCCTTTGATGATCAGGCTAAAACTATGTGTAATGCTTTTCAAAATAGGGGATACCCTTTACCCCTTATAAATTCAGCTTTGGAAGAAGTCAGAAACAAAAAAAGAGAGACTTTGTTAATACCCAAATTAAACAAGGGAGTAGATGTAGTGAAAAAAGAAGAAGTAGCGTTTATCTCTACTTTTAATAACTGTCACTTAGAAATTATGGAAATCGTTTCCAAAAATTACGGTATCCTCAAACAAGATCCATTACTCTGTCCAGTATTAACATCTAAACCGAGATTTATTTTCCGTAGAAACAAATCTCTTAGGAACATATTGGCACCTAGTCATTTAAAACCTATAAAAGAGTCCAGAAGTGAGGGAGAGACTAGTAACGACTGGTTAGTAAAACATCAAGATAGAATTAAGGGGTGCTATAGATGTGGTAAAAGTAAATGTATAACATGTAACTATATACAAAATCGGACAAAAAGAATCAATATAGAAAAGACAGATAGATCATTAGAAATAAAGAGTTTCATTAATTGTGATACAACTTATGTCATCTATATGTTAGTATGTGGTTGTGACAAAAAATATGTAGGGCGGACCACTAGAACTTTGAGAGTAAGATTCCTTGAACATAGGAGGAATATTATGAAACGTATTCAGACTCATAGTGTCTCGAAACACTATGCTGAGGCCCATAATGGGGATCCTGAATGTTTACAACTAATAGGTCTTGAATCTGTACCCAAAACTACACGTGGGGGGGGGGATAGATTTAAAAAACTATGTAGACAGGAGGTCTTCTGGATGTATCAGATGAATAGTATATATCCAGAAGGTCTAAATGAGTCAGTAGAACTAAATATGGTGATCTGACCCAATATTGGTGGGATATATTACCTACATGTACCTAGATGTAGATAGAGATATAGTTAAATTTATAGATGTGTCCCCTTGGTTCTCTTCCTTCTAACTCTTAGTGCCATAGTATTTAGCCTGCTATATGATAGAATGATTATCTGTTCTAAAGGATTACTAGATTGGCTTAACTATTAAACCAAGAAGGTCATTTACTATTTATAAATTTTTATTATCCCTGTTCACTCCATTTCCCTTCTTTTCCCTTCTTGGTCCTATTTCCTCTTCTCCCTTCCTCCCCCCTTCTCTACCTTCCCTTCCTGGTTTTCTTTAATTTAATTCCTAACAGCAATAAGATCAGTTAATATGACTAGCCAATGAGATGATAGGGAATCTAATAATATGTGTGATAATACTAAGAACATACATAGATAATGCATTTTCCCCGTTACCCCTTCAATAGGTTAATGCAGCCTGGGATAAATGTACTAATAATATAGTGAAATAGCACCAACCTAATAGAAAGTTTATATGTACGTTTGTCCGATCAAAAGGTGTAGTTTAAGCTCAGCTACGCTGTCAGCGGCCACGGGTTACCAAGGTAACAAAATACACAACAAAGGTTTGAGGTCTACGCACAGCCGCGTCCTGCGTCACACGGACACGTGACTAACTGGACCACGTGACCGGAGAGATGCGAAATCAAGGAAGAAGTCTCAGCTAGGTTGCTGAGCAACAGAACAAGCTTGCGGTTCATTGAGGGGTGGCATTACCTAATTCCCCTTCCAGGAAGTGACATACCGACTGTCCGGGATAACAGTAATGTTATATGATTGTTTTATCTAGTTTTGTTACCAAGTCCTTCATAAGGTAAAGAGTATGTTTACTTATATCTATAAGTCCTTTTCTCCCCAGTTTTTTGATTAGATACTAGGAGTGTACTCATTATTATGTAGTCACATGTCCTTTTTAACCCGGAAGCAGTTTGAATGCTTAAAAATTACAAACGAGGTAAAAAAGTTTTTTAAAGCTATTATCTAATATATAATATAATTTTTAAGAACTGAGTCTGTCTTAGGAATTGATATAAACCAGCTGAATAGTCAGGTTAATTGTTTTATGTATTATTTTACACTGATTAGAAGGATTGAGTGAACAGCTGATGACCTGTTACCAATCATGGAGGGTATAAATACCCAGACAGTTTACTTACACAAACTACCTTTGATAAAGCTGCAGTGCCTTGCAGTGAAACGCTTCAGGAGGCTTGCCAGCCCACCATCTCTTGATACTACAGCTGCCTTGGTGTGTCCGGACCAGGACTGGATCGCAAATTTTACAAAGAGCCCGAGGTGAACCAAATCATCTGGAATACCACCTATCCTTTCCACAACAGGAGGATACCGCAATGCAGTGAGGATCCCTCTAAACCCTTGCTTGGGTTTGAGTCAAACAAAAGGATAATCTCAAGGGACTACACCTCCAGCGGCTTACTGTGGTAATAACCTATGTGGGACTACACCTTTGGTCTATTTCCAGTTTTTTATCACCAAAGTCTTTGCCAGTCCATTTATCATTAGGAACAGACTACACCAGAGAGGCAGCGGTCAGTTTAAGTGGTTAATCACATGAGTGGCCATCTTATGGTTTTTTATGTGTTCTTAGCAATATGTATAATTAAACTGTGATTATTTTTTCACTCAATCCTTCATATTTGCATCTATTCCATTAGCGCTGCTATTTTACTTGTTTATTTACTCACACATTGCCTTCTCCGACTAAACTGGCAATAAAACAAAGCTTCCACTCTACTACATGGTATTCTCATCAGCTACTAGATAATAGACCCCTCCATCTTCCTCCCATAGTCCCATTTTTACATGCTCATCACTCATTCAATTTTCTTTTTCTCCTTGTCTTTCTTGATTCTCCTTGAATCTCCTTCTTCTTTACCAATCTCTGATTAGTTGGTTTTTCCCTGGATGGGTCGGCCGTCTCCTGGTCTTGGTAGGCATTGTTTTCTTTTTTATCTGTGTTATTGTTTATGTTTTTATGTTGTTCCTCATGTGGATGGATGCTCTTTCAGGTCCACTTTTTTTGCTAATTCAGACCTACCATCGACCTTTTCTGTCTAGTACATTGTTTTGGAACGGCCTATTTCTGTATATGTTTTCTGTTAAAAATGTTTTATTTTTTTGAGGTATTGGCGGACATTTATAACTTTGCTATATTTCTGGTATGCTATACTGTGCGATTCCTTCTTCACTGCATATGACTCTAATTTCTGTTTTTACTGCACACTGATTAACAATGCGAACCTCAATAAAATATATGTTGGGGAAAAAAAGAATTGTTGGCAGAGTGTTGCGGTGTCGAATAGGGATGTCCACACAACGGCACTTAACCAAGGTGATTGGTTTATTCATATAACAGAGATAACAGCCTGTAGACTATAGAAGATGTTCTGCAGCAGCAGCAGGAACTCACAGTATACATGTGAAGCAGTACAGCGGTAACACAGCGTCTCAGTACACACAGGATCTGGCTGTATACACGCAGGGGAGCAGCTGCAGGGTAGACAAGGTCACACACTGGGGAGAGCAGAAGCTGCACGTCATGGCAGTTGTCTCTCCCAGGAAGAACTCTCTCAGACTGTGCACTAAGCACCTTCTACTGCACTGAGCTAACACTAGGAGGGAAAACACTAGAGCAGGGAAGCTGTCTCTAGTGCTGGGAACAGAGAGACCACAGAGTGATCCACTGTTTAACAAGAATAAGCCATCATGCATATATATGAGCTAGAAAGAGTTTAAAGCTCTAGATCATCTATTGTGCCCGCATGCTAATAAGTTAGTGTGGATTGTTGCATGAAACATTCACACAGCCCATTTACTCTATGTCAGTATGCAACCGTAAACGCACGCAAAGATATTCAGATATTTTGGGGCAATTTCAGCCATACATGTAATCATTCTCTGTGATTGGCACTCCTCTATGATGCTCAGACCATTCACAACAGAGATTTAATGCAGATAGAAGTTGGATATGGAGTTAATAAGCCTATGTCCACATACGCTCACAAATATATACATAACATAATGTCAAGTTCTTATTGTATAATGCTGGGTACACACTAGTCAATTGATCTGCAGATATATCTAAAGCCGGTTCCGATCCGTCGGGGACTGAACTGGGCGGGCATTTACACAAGCCCAACCAGTTGAGCTGTCAGTCACCATCGGCTGCTGCCTCTTGTGTACGGGTGGTCGGCTGACCATCCGTACACACACACACCGACGTGCCAATATATCAAATGATCTGTGAACGACCTATTGCTCGTACACACTGGCCGACGGACCCGTGATATATCTGCCAGTGTGTACGCAACTTTAAGTCCTATCTGTACAATCCTGAAAGTCTCCAGGGCTCTTGACTTGCAGGCAACCAGTGATGCTACAGTATCAGTGCCATTGACTGCAGGAACAGCTCCATCAATAGCGATCTTCACTTTCAAAAGGACTCAGTGCTTTATATACAGTAATACTCCCCCACCCTGTAAAATCATCCTATATACTGTATGACACTCCCCCACTCTGTAAAGGCATCCCGCTATTTAAATGAGATAGTCAAAATCACCTATAGCCAAAACCGCATACACACAAAATCACTGGTAAAGATAATCAAAATCGTCTGCCAGTTCAAGGTAAATCGCTCAGTCAAAATGGCTCCGTGTGTACGGACCTTAAGAGACAAGGAGCAGGGTTGCCGTGGCAGCTCAACTGTTATCGGATTGCACTGTGTATAACGTGAGTGTAACCTATTGGGTGGTAAGCCCGCTCATGTTATGTACATTTTTTAATACGTTCTAATAAAAGGATGTGTAATACCCTGAAGTGTTTTTTTTTTTTTTTTTTAAATGGGGACCCCTTGTTTTTTTTTAAATATTGAAAGTCTCCATACTGTCCCTATGCAGCCCTATAGTATGACAGGGCTGAACTTTATGTGACCCTGTCAGCCTTTCTGACAGGGATCTTGCCGCCAAATCTCTGGTCCTGTCACCTCTTACCCAGCAACATAAAAAGTCCGGGAAACATGTCCCCAGCTGATTGGGTCCCCTGGGTTGTAGGGCAGAGTGACCAGGGGGTGGTCTGTTGCTGGGGCCCCGGGAGCCAGTCATCATAGAGGAGAGGGGAGGTGGAGGAGCACCAGGACCCTTAAAAGAAGCCTCACAGCACAGGAGAGGAGAGCCCTGGTATGGGAAGATTACCTGGAGGAGTTGTCAGCATGTAACTGCCGGGAGCCAGAAGTGCGGAGTCCCCCGCTGAAGCCTGACTGCTGCCCAGCCGAGCCGCCGCCAGGACCTATGACCAGCCTGGAGAGTGGAGCCGCCTGTCGGGTCGTGTGTCCGTCTGCGCTGTGAGAAGCGAAGGGGAAGATCCGGTGACCGCAGTGAACCGAGGAGCAGAGCTGGAGACCTGGTCGGAAGTGAGGACCCCTGGTGAGGATGAGCCGTCCACGCCGCTGCCTGCCGGTGAAGAGGATAGCGGGGATGACTGGAGATGCCCGGCCCGGATCGCTACCGAAGAGGAGCGGGTGGAGGAAGATCCCCAGGAGGAATTCCCAGGCTGCTGCAGAGAAGATGCGGGACCCGGCGGTGAAGGGCGCGCAGGCACCGCGAAGGACGACCCCGGGAGGAAGGACCCGGCGAGGACCCCTGGTGGCTGGGAGAGGACGGCGCGGACCATCGGCAGAGGATGGCGCAGAGGGAAAAGTCCAGAGCGGAGATGAGGACCCCGGTGACAAGCAGCAAAATTCCGGAGAAGAGCCCGGCGGGCTTAGGAAAGACATCGCATACCGGAGCTGAAGTGGGCATCGCCGGCAAGAGGAGGGAGACTCCGTACAGCAGCCGTCTGGACAAAGAGCGCAGCCCGGTGCGGTGCTCAGCATCCCGGTGCGGTGCTCAGCGTCCCGGGCAGTGCTGAAGTGCGGAAGGTCCAAGGTGGCAGAAGCGCCGCAGCTAGTGGTGAGAACCAGCTACAACCCTTCCGCTGCCACACTCTGCGCTGTTAACCCCTTCCGCTGCCAGAACTCTGCTATTGGGGCATCATATATGTTATTAGTTAAGGGGGTGAGCTCCCCTCATGACTTCCCTTCCCCCGCATATTAATTTAGAAAGGGGGTAGGCAACCCTAAGCCCCCACAAGTCCAGTTAAGAAGGTTGGGGATTATGAGACGAGGGTGATGTGCATAAAAAGTTTAAATGCTTAGTGTATTATTACATTGATTTGTGATGCTAGTTAGGTTTGTTGGTGAATGGTACGGTTGCTAGCCCACTTCATGCAGTTGTTTTATTTATAGTTCTCTCATGCAAGCTACGCCCAGCAGTGTTAAGTCAATGTGAATGTACTTTTCTGCTATTGAGATATGCTGGTACTTATAGTTCTCTCATGCAAGCTCCGCCCAGCAGTGTTAAAGTCAATGTGAATGTACTTTTCTGCTATTGAGATACGCTGGCACTTATAGTTCTCTTATGCAAGCTCCGCCCAGCAGTGTTAAGTCAATGTGAATGTACTTTTCTGCTATTGAGATTCGCTGGCACTTATAGTTCTCTCATGCAAGCTCCGCCCAGCAGTGTTGAAGTTAATGTGAATGTACTTTTCTGCTATTGAGTTATGCTGGCACTTATAGTTCTCTCATGCAAGCTCCGCCCAGCAGTGTTAAAGTTAATGTGAATGTACTTTTCTGCTATTGAGATATGCTGGCAGTTATAGTTCTCTTATGCAAGCTCTGCCCAGCAGTGTTAAAATCAATGTGAATGTACTTTTCTGCTATTGAGTTATGCTGGCACTTATAGTTCTCTCATGCAAGCTCCGCCCAGCAGTGTTAAAGTTAATGTACTTTTCTGCTATTGAGATATGCTGGCACTTACAGTTCTCTTATGCAAGCTCCGCCCAGCAGTATTAAAGTCAATGTGAATGTGCTTTTCTGCTATTGAGATACACTGGCACTTATAGTTCTCTCATGAAAGCTACCGCTGGTTACCTGTGACTATAGTAAAGAAGCCATAGCCAGACTGTACCTGCCATGCATTAAAGCTACCGCTGGTTACCTGTGACTATAGTAAAGAAGTCATAGCAAGCCTGTTTAACCATGCACCTGCTTCCCTGCCATGCATTAAAGCTACCGCTGGTTACCTGTGACTATAGTAAAGAAGCCATAGCCAGCCTGTTTAACCATGCACCTGTTTCCTGTTTACCTGCCATGCATTAAAGCTACCGCTGGTTACCTGTGACTACAGTAAAGAAGCCATAGCCAGCCTGTTTAACCGTGCACCTGTTTCCTGCTTACCTGCCACGCATTAAAGCTACCGCTGGTTACCTGTGACTATAGTAAAGAAGCCATAGCCAGCCTGTTTAACCGTGCACCTGTTTCCTGCTTACCTGCCATGCATTAAAGTTACCGCTGGTTACCTGTGACTACAGTAAAGAAGCCATAGCCAGCCTGTTTAACCGTGCACCTGTTTCCTGCTTACCTGCCACGCATTAAAGCTACCGCTGGTTACCTGTGACTATAGTAAAGAAGCCATAGCCAGCCTGTTTAACCGTGCACCTGTTTCCTGCTTACCTGCCATGCATTAAAGCTACCGCTGGTTACCTGTGACTATAGTAAAGAAGCCATAGCCAGCCTGTTTAACCGTGCACCTGTTTCCTGCTTACCTGCCACGCATTAAAGTTACCGCTGGTTACCTGTGACTATAGTAAAGAAGCCATAGCCAGCCTGTTTAACCGTGCACCTGTTTCCTGCTTACTTGCCACTTATTAAAGCTACCGCTGGTTACCTGTGACTATAGTAAAGAAGCCTTAACCAGCCTGTCTCACTGTGCACCTGTTTCCTGCTTACCTACTATGTATTAAAGCTACCGCTGGTTACCTGAGACTTAGATTAGAAGCCATAACCAGCCTGCTCCAACGGTGCACCTGTTTCCTGCTTTCTTGCCACTTGTTAATTTTGTTAGGATAATAAAATTGAGTTGGATCCTGTATATGTGTGTGTTGTCATTGTGTCTGAGAGGTAAAGCAGGTCTGCCGCTCTGATTCACATCAGCACCCCACAAATTAGTTTAAGTTTTCGGCACCGTAAATGTTATGTTGTGTTTGTGGGTGTTACAGATGTAGCACTGACTGCTCCCCTCTCTGCAATCCTGCTGTAGAGAGAGGATCATCTCCACTATAGCACCTGGCACATTCCAGCCCAGCACCCTCAAATATTTAGACTCCCACGCGATTGCAGACTCCCATATGTTACCCGACCCACACCGCAATTGCAGACTCCCACGTTACCCGGTCACCCCACGATTACAGACTCCCGCTTGTTACCCGGCCCCCTGTGATTGCAGACTCCCGTACGTTACCCAGCACCACCTGCAACTAGAGTCCCACATGTTACCAAATCCCCCACGATTGCAGACTCCAACATGTTACCCGATTTATAGACGATAAGTGCCACAAATATACTGGAGCATCTATTGTACAGCCTGCTTTTCATGACTGCTGGACATTACTGTAGTAATGGAAGTTCTTCTAACATATATGATATTGCACCATTTATTCGTTTTTTTTTTTACGTGGCTTATTATTTATTTCATTATGTTGTGTTTCTTATTTGCTTTTAATAATGTACTGTAACTTGTTTTTAATAGCTTCTGCTATTCATTAAATAAATGTGTGCTTATTATTGGAACCATCTGGCTTTCAGTATAATGTATAATTTTTTTCAGAGAAGCAAATACAGTGCTGCTTTTTGTCTATTTTGCAATATCTGATGTTATACAGGGAAAATGTGTACATCATTTATTTTATGTGTGTGAGGGGTAATATATCATGTTACCAGTGACTATATGTATATACAGAGCTGGCAGAATAGGAGGTGAGTATCACAATCCACAGCGCATTATCTAAGGTTTCTGTATCTTCGGGGGCTGCAGACACAATGCGGCAGCCACCTGAGGGAAGCGCGGGAGGGGCTGTCTGTTATGTCCGGGTGCCGCGGCCAGCACATGGGGTCACACCAGCATGAGCAGCGGCCATACACCAGCGGATCCCGTGGCCAGCACAGGAGGGGATCGCGTTCCACAGGACAGCCGTGCGGGGTGGGTTAGGAACCCTGTGTGGGGGTGTATTAAATTATTGTCCAGGGTTTCCGTGTCTTCGGGGGCCGTAGACAACACGCGGCAGCCTCCTCAGTGAAGCGCGGGAGGGGCTGCTGCGCTTGTTCAGACCGGGTGCCGCGACCAGCACAGAAGGAGCACAGCAACGTGATCCCCCGGAAAGCACACAACAGCAGTATCCGCGGCCAGCACCGGAGGGGCACATCAGTTCACTGGCTAGCTCGACGGGTTTATAATATAAGATTAATTGACTCCTCTATGATAAATAGTTTTAATATGGGTGCTTTTTACCTTAATATAAAATATATTTAAAATGGCTGCTGTAGTCCCCTTTTGTCTGCAAAATGGCGTTGTGCAGCACAGCAGTACCAGGACTACAGAAAACCTCTGGGGCTGTTCTTTGATTTTATGAAGGGTTTTTGGGTTTATCTAGACAATTAAATGCTTATAGTTTTTACTAAAAGGCTGCTTAATGTTTTTTGTTTCATTTGTATGTACTTGTGTGTGTATATGTAGAGAGAGACAGAGAGATGATTTTATATACATACATACATATTTGTCCTTTGGGTGGCAGGCATTCCATTACCAACTTTACTGTGCCTGGTGCTCACCTCAAACTGCCTCACCAACTTGTATATACCCTATACCATGGCGGCACTGAAGGGTTGTATAAATTCCAACATTTCAAAGAGCTTTAATTTTTCATATCCCTGACAGATGTTGGAAAGCACTGTTAAGGGATGACTGTCCTCTACTGGATTATTGCAGCTCTGATGGTATGGGCTCTAGAGGCTCTCAGCACTGTTGTACTGTATATCCACCTGCCTCAGGTACAGTAAGAACAGTAGCCCGGCCGCTCCTCCATTGCGGCCACTCAGGGCTTGGCGCATATGGAGCCAGAGGAGGACAAACAGGCACACGATGGGGGCAGGTAACGTGACAGAAAGGACACGTGATGCGGAAAGATCGGAAGAGAAAGGCAGTGGCGGACAGCAGGGGAGGGGTAAGTGTGGAGAAGTACCCAGGGCAGTAAGCATTTAGCAACGCGGACAAGCTTAGCACCTCTCTCTCTCTCTATATATATATATATATATAGCTACTCCTTGCTTCAGCATGGGACAGAGTTTGGTGAGTATAACCCCGAACAGGGGATGCGGGTGCTGTAAACAGTGTTTGTCACATTTTAGGGCATTTGTGACATCGTGGGCTGCAGGCAACACGAGGCAGCCAGTAGTGACAGCGGGAGCCGCTGCCAGCACACAAAGGTCAAATCTGCTCCAGCCCCGGGAAGGACACACAAGCAGTATAAAACACCAGCACAGGAGGAACACTTCAGCGCCAACCCCGGGAAGAACACTGAAGCGGGAGCCGCAGCCAGCATAGCCCAGGGAGGGACAGACCAGTAGACAGCACAGGGGAGGCACATCTACGAGAGTGCCGGCCAGCCAGAAGGACAAACTACAGTAAGTATCCCCTCAAGCAGGAGTCACCAGCGGATAAAAGCTGGGAAGAGGAAGCGCATGATAAGTTACCTACAAAGTCACCAATGTTGCACGGCGATATGAACAATATCTCATTTGTATTGTTTAGTGTGTGGGTACCGACGATGATCAATGCGTGGCCCCGCGGTTGTTAATCCTTGGTTCTGCGTTGTTTAGCAATGCAAGTCAATTTGGATGATGATCAATCATCATTCAGATCGGTCATCATCTAAATTGCGTGGATTGGTGAGTCTGTAGGTACCTTTACATTCTATATTTGGTTTCCTTGTTTTTTTTTAAAAGAACACTTTATTTCTTTACAGATACTTCACCAAATTAGCGAACTGTAATTCTTCCTGAATTTGTCATCCTTTTTACAAGGTAGGTTTTTTTTTCTCCATTTTTACTATTTATTATTTTATTTTTTTATCGTCTTTTTAAAATTTCAAGAAATACTTAGCCTTTTGTAATATATAGCAATACAAAGAGAGAGCAGGCAATACACAGAGATGGAGGGATAGAGACTGATACCCCTTTCAAAATACACAACACGGGATCAACCCGTTATTTTGCGGGGTCGAAACGGGTTGCTGTGCATTTTGAAAGGGGCCATGATGATGAATGGAAGGAGCAGCCATATGGTAAAAGGGAAGAGCTGTGGTTTGGGGAGGGACTAGTGACTTTAAGAAAGACAAAGAGATTGAATGTGAATTGTAGAGGGCAATGCCTCCAAACTTGAGGCTTAATTCAGAACTGGATGCTACAACAGCAGCTGCAGACTTTAGCCTGGTGAGGTGTGCGCACATATAGCAGCCACACTGCATATCAAGTGTGCAATGATTAATGTTGTAAGGAATGTGTAGGGAGTCATGAAAGTTAATTCAAGCATATAATTAGTAAGACTTCATTAGATGATAATGAAGATTTTCTTCTGGCATAATTTGGTTATATAATAAGGGATCAGTACTAAATGCCGCCGGCCGGAATACCGGCGGTCGAAATACCGACGCCGGAATCCCGACCACACAATCCCGACAGGGGTGGTGAGCGGAACGCAGCCCCTTGCGGGCTCGCTTCGCTCGCCACGCTGCGGACACGGTGCCTCGCTACGCTCGGCACACTATTATATTCTCCCTCTATGGGTGTCGTGGACACCCACGGAGGGAGAATATGTCGGGATTGTGGCGGTCGGGATTCCGGCGTCGGTATTTCGACCGCCGGGATTCCGGTCGGCGGCATCTTGACCGCATCCCTATAATAAGGCGGATATTTGAATTAAAGATTTAACAGGGCCATGTTACGTGGAAATAGTTAATTACCAATCATCCGTGCCTTCGATGGGATTAGCTAACAGACTCCCGGCTCTGGTTGCTTTACCTTATTGATGAGCCCATTTTTATAAAGCCTTATCTGCAGATGACAAGTCTGTCCCGGGCTTGGCACAGAGGACTTTTTTTGAAGGTTTAATGCAGTTAGCATCTCTAAATAAAATGCGTTTCTATGCTTTCCTTCCCGATATCAGCGGCTTCCTCAGTCAGTATGTTTTTGAAAAACAATTTGCCTGTGCACTGGTGTTTATTTGTTTTGTTGTTCAGGGTTTGTTACTTCATATATATAGGGGGGTAATTAATTGTTTTAGAAGTCAGTTGGGTGTCTGTTTTTTCCTATCTAATAGACAGGGAAATAAAGACACCCAGCCAACTTTTCAAACAATTTACCCCCCTTGAGTGCTGCAGGCAAGCTGTCTAGACCAGTGGTTCCCAAACTTTTTTGCGTTATGACGCCCTAGAGTATCAGAATTTTTTTCACGGCACCCCTAGGACAAAAATGTCTTATTGAGAAATTTAGAAAGAAATATTAAATTAGGTAGATTTTGTTTATATGTTATCCTTAGGCTCAATTGTGAGGTGATGGACGAGATTTGCTTCTGTTTGTCCCCATATTTTATGACTGGCAGCAACCAGCACTGGTTTTGCCTATTATATTGACCATAAATAATTTGAATTGGTCCTGGACCACCAATCCAAGGCACCCGTGCAAGTGTCCCGAGGCACCCCAGGGAGCCACGGCACACAGTTTGGGAACCACTGGTCTAGACACTGAGAAGGTGGTTGGAGGCAGGTTTTCTTTTTCTAGTTGGTGAAGAAGTGATCAACACCCAGAGAGCCAGTGCGAGGGTCAGTGGGGCCAGGATGGTGAGTGACAGTGAGACGGAGGATGATGTAGATAGAGATAGTGAGATAGAGGGAGACTTCTACATGGAGAAGGAGGGAGACAAATATAGAGAAAGAAGAGAGCGAGTTAGAGACAGAGCTATTAGGAGGTTGTGGAAAAACTAAGTATTGAAATTCAGTTAATGTCCAAAGTAACATGTATCCAATTTTTTTTTTTTCACAGTATTTTCATCCATTTCTTTACAACGGGCATTTTTTTTTTGGTCTTTTGAAACTTTCGAACCCTCCAACGAAGGTAAACTATATACAAGTGCTTTTTAAAAGTACAATGTGAAACATTGTTTTTGCATTCATTTTTTAACTATCTACAGATATCTGTAGAAAGGAAGGGTAGGGAGGGAGTAGCAAGATGGGGAACATATGGAGCAGTGAGACGGGGAAAGGAAGGTGCAGCAAGTCGGGGAGGGACAAGCGAGATGGTAACCGGCACATATAATGAATGTGAAGAGTAGAGCGAAAAGACTCAAAAGTTAAGTTTATACTGATGTGCAGTTTTAAAATTAAGCCATTAAAATAAGCTCTTTTACCTCCTTCCCCTCCATACTCCAAACATGACTCAGTGTTAGGATAGCACGTTCTGGACTGAAGCTTCCAGACTTTGAATTTTTGGTTTAATTTTTACTTATTAATTTTCAACCATAGCCCTTCCCAGCTTATTAAGAATCATGGGTCTGTGTTGGCTGCTACAGTCAGCAAAGGCTTATCGGTGCTTATACAAGAAGCCCCGCTATAGACCTTCATCAGCTTAAGCTAATTCCAGCCTTAGCTGAGGGGGCAGGACAGAGCTTAGAGAAGCCCCGTCATTGACTCTGGATCCCGGCAGCAGGTAACAGCGGGTGTAAGCTCACCCTGCCCTGCTCAGTGTGCCTGTTTTTTTCTATTGCATGCTCTCCCCAGACCCCCGCTGTGTACTGTGTTGGGGGGGGGGGGGGGGGGATTACTTATACTGCTGCCCTGCACATCCCCACTGTGAGCAGGCGGTCAACTCCCGCTCACCGCCGCTGCTCCCAGCCCCTCGCTCTGTCAGTGAGGTCACTAAGGCAAGGCCATTGATGATCTCTTCAGAGCAATACGGCTGGTGTTTGTTTTCACTAAGACATTGGGGTAAATTTACTAAGATTCGTAATTTCCAGAATCATGTCCAAGTTCAATCACGAATGACATCGACAGTGTAAAATTGCAACTTTTTGAATTGATTCCGACTAATTTACTAAGCTGTCGTATTCGTATTTTTCGTTTCTTCCGATGTCGATGTCATTCGTGCTTTTCTGCTGTAGATTGCGGCCGCGTTTGCTGTTTCGCGGCCGCGTTTATGGGTTTTTTTACGACTGCGTCACATGTCTGTTACGGCAGTGATTTAGAAATTGCTGCCGCGTTTTTAGTCCTAAGTTTCGTTTTCGTCACGCGGCCGTGATTGGTTGTATTCGTGAAGGAGGAGTGTCTGTGCATATTACTATAAAACCGCCCCAAACACACCGCACCTCGTGGGTTTAGCTAGTGGAGAGGAGAGAGGAAGGTGTATTTGGAGTTGGTGAGTTTGGTGGAGTTTTTGGTGGATTTGGAGAGGAGTTTGGTGATTGTTGAGTGCTGTACTGTGTGTGTAAGTAGTCTTGTCATATTTGTAGTATTGTTTTTTCACAGTTTGTCTACTTTTTTGTCCTTGTTTTTTTTTTACAGTCTTTTGTCATTGTTTGTGAGTGAGTGAGTGAGCGTGTGTGTTGGCTGTGTGGTGTGTAGTAGTAGGAGTAGTGGAGGAGTGTGTTTTGTGTTTTGATTTTTCAGTGTTTTTTGTTGTTTGTCATGTCAGACTCAGAGGTCAGTGTGGTGGCGGAGGTTAGTGAGGTGGAGGCTGGTAGTGAGGTGGAGGCTGGTAGTGAGGTGGAGGCTGTTAGTGAGGTGGAGGGGGGTAGTGAGAGGGAGGAGGTTAGTGGGGAGGAGGAGAAGGGGGTGCCTGTTGCTGTATTTTCCAGTGATAGTGATGGTGTTGTGGCTCCGCAGCCACGCACCACTACCAAGACTGGCAGGAATATAAAGTTCAGCTATGCTGAAAACATGGCTTTGGTGCGTGAGCTGATGAAGCACCATCGCCAATTGTTTGGTCAGGATGCTGGCAAGGTGTCCTCCCGCAGGAAGTCTGTCCTGTGGGGGCAAGTAATACTTGCCGTGAATAGTGAGGGTGTGGTGAGGCGGACTGAGGACACGTGCCGCAAGAGGTTTTATGATATTAAGCGGCGTGTCAAGGCCAAGATGGCCAAAGAGGCCAAATCTGCAAGAAAAACCGGAGGTGGCCCCCCTTTCCGGGCCACCTATCGGGACTGGGAGGAGCCTGTGCGGGCATTGATTCCTGCCGAAGTGGTGTCTGCTACTCATGTCCGGGATTCGGACCGACCCACGCAGGATGGTAAGTTTGATGTGTTATATTTTTATTTAAATGTCCTCTAAATGTTGTAAATGTCATTTTTAAAGGGTAAAGGATGCATAAATTGTGTTTCACATATTGCAGGCCTATGCACCCTTAAGGTGTGTTTGTGTTTAGAATGTGCTTTTTTCACCTTGCATTGGCTGTTTGGTAAATTTAATATTGCGCAAAAACATGTGCAATGGCTTTTTAATTTTTTACAAAAAATGTTTGTTTTTTTGACGATATTGCTTGGACATCTGTGTTGTCTGCTTATTTTAAAAAGATTTTTGTATTTATTTACTTCTGAAAAACGGTGCAATTATTTCAACATTAAATTTGAGAAACATTTGCAAGTAGTCAATCTCTGCAATATCTGAGGCATAATTCTAAAATGTAACAGATTTATTGTGTGCAACATCATGTACATTTGGATATACACCACAAAATAATGATGCTTGAAGCTCTTAATCAGAAATTATTTGTTTATCCAATACATAATAGATGGTTACAGTACAATAAGGCTTTGCAGGGGTTTTTTTTACACAAAGCATGGTAATAATGTTTGGTACACTTTTTCAACAGTCCCACAGACCAGCCGGCCAGACAGGCCTCAGACAAGTCAGGATGAGGCTGGGATTGCAGGTAAGACTTCAGTGTAGTCACATATTCTGCAAACACATAGAAGTACAAAATATTAATGTTTATATTTTCACATAGGTTCTGCTTCTGGAAGCCGACCTCCTGTAAGGCGCCCATCACAGGGCTTGGGCCACTTACCCAGGAGGCCAAGTAAGACACGGCGTCTTGGCTCGGAATCTGCGGCTCCATCATCCCCACCCAGGCGACGACTTTCGGCAGTGTCACCCCAGCCACCACTGGCACTATTGGCGAGTTCGCAGAGTGATGAGCCCCGATCCCCTCAGTTATCTGGTGAGTAAAAACAGAAATTAAACACATAGGCAATAATATACACAGTACAGTTAATATGTTGTTAGTTGGTTTTGAGATTACATGTTTTCCAGAACAAGCAATGTGATGTTACGTCTTCAATTGCTAAAGGTGAAAAAAATTTTTTTTATAAGGTCTTAGTGGATGTTCTCGCCAACATCATTTTTAATAAATATCAGAATTTTTGAAAAATTTGCCCCACACACGTGCACATTTAAATAAAATAACAATAAAATTCCAAAAAAAAAAAAGCATCCACAACATTATAGTGTTCACACATCTCCCCTGTCCAGTATGTAGATGGCTTACTTGCTCCGCTCCTCTGGACTATCCAGGTAAGTAGTCTATATCGTGGTCAGGGGAGGGAATCTAACAGTGTAATGCTGTGGAGGGGAGTTAGTTAGGTGAGGATTATGCAAATCTGTCTATGTGGCCGCCTGTGTTGGTATATATGTTTTTGAGCATAAAAAACATTATAAGTTTATAAAATCAACGCCAAAAAGTAAAAAAATGGAGTATTATGAATGTAGTAATGTGTAGAAGTAGCCTTGCTAAAAATTTACAAATAAACATTGCATGTTGGCCACCCCATACAGAGCCCAGCTTGATGGCCGACGTGGACCAGCAGGGACAAGACCAACAGGCAACCATCACACTGCAACTTACACCTGTTGACCCAAGCCAGCCAATACAGCTGCAGGATATCCCCCAAGCCTCCATCAGTCCACAACTGGCACAAGCTCCGCCCCCAAGCCAAATACCAGATGATTTTTGGGCCAGTTGGACAAGCCAACAGGCCCAAAGCAATGCCAGCCTGACCGCACATACACAACACCTTGCCAGTCTGCCCCATCATCTACCGCGTATTAGTCGCAACTCGGGCAGACTGATTGTACAAGTAGGGCGAATGGCAACCTCAATGGAGCAAATAAGGGCTGACAACAGCCAAATGCTTGCTCATTTATCGCGCATAGTAGATGAGCAACAGCGCCATCAGCAGGCACTCGTTCAGCTCATTCAGCACAACCAAGTGGTGAATGAGTCGTTATCCAGGATTGTAGCCAGCCACACTGCAACCAACACTCAGCTGATTGCAAGCCTTAATAATTTGAGCAGCAATATTTCATTGATGGGAGCTCACCAAGTAACCTCCAGCTCGGGGACCACGACCCCTATCCAAACGCCAGTAACCTCCCCTGTTCGGCGTTCCTCCAGAGCACGTGCCAGTGAGCCAGCACAAAGCTCAGCACCCAGCACACACAAGCGGAAAAAATAACCCCAATGTGATTGGCAAAATAAAAATTTGTATTTGACAAACACACAACTTCCTGTGTCCGTCTCAAACATTGTCGAAGCTGCTCTGTATGTATGTATGTTTTTCATGGGTAATGACTGAAAATTTATTTTTAGCATAAACTAAGTACAATGGACACACCACTATAAACTACAAACAGTAAGTAACAAAACACACAATAGAAAGTAGTGCAAAGTGTTTAGTCAAGGATAATTACAGCCTAATAAAACTGACCTGAAAAATAGCGCAGGATCACTTCTTGCCGTACCTGCCTCCCTACATATGTACTCACACTGTCACCAGATGGGTCTAACTCCTCTGCTTGCCGACTGCTTTCTCCCTCATCATGTGCCAGATGTTGGGTTAAACACAGATTATGGAGAAAACAGCAGCAGAACACAATTCTAGTCACCTTTGAGGGACTATACAACAAAAGGCCAGCAGATTTATCCAGACACCGAAACCGTGACTTCAGCACACCAAAACATCTTTCTATCACATTCCGCGTAGCCTTATGTGCATGATTGTAACTGTGTTCAGCAGGAGAATCAGGTTGGGACAATGGAGTAAGGAGCCAAGAGTAGCAGCCGTAACCCCCATCACCTGAAAAACAGATATAGTCCACATTAGTACATATGTTAGATTATTCTTTCACCTAATCATAACTCGAGTTTGTGGATAAAAGACATACACACAAAACATTTTAAACATACCCAACAGCCAGCCATCAGGCATTTGTCCGGCCTCAAATTTATCGAAGAGCGATGACTGACTGAGGATGAAGGAGTCATGGCAGCCACCAGGGTAACCTGCAACAACACTCATAATTTTTAAGTTTGCATCACAGACCACCTGGACATTAGTTGATTGGGACAGATGTCTATTAGTATATATATATTGGCGGCCCTTAGGTGATCTCAGCTGAACGTGTGTGCAATCTATGGCCCCCAGCACATTGGGCATGCCAGCAAGCTCATAGAAAGCTACCCTGACAGCACTCCACTCCGACTCCTCGGTAGGGAAGCAGATTGAGGCATTAATGTGTGGCTCCAACACATCCAAAACCTGAGTGGACATTAAAGAAGCTAAGGTGAGTGTCATGTTAGGTATTCTCTACAATACTGTGTTGTTTGAACTTACAGAAGCAACACTTAGACATAACCGCCTATGTATTTTTAGACTCACCTGCATCAAATATCTGGAAAAGGTGGGCTGTGAGATACCAATGACGTCGCCTGCCACAGCCTTGAAGCTCCCAGTAGCCATAAAGTGTAACACAGCCAGGAGTTTGTGTAGGCCTGAGACAGAGCGAGAGCGTGCTGTCTCAGGGTCTATGCCCAGTTTGACAAGGTCATACAGGTGGAAAATGTTGTTTCTATTTAGGCGGAACATCTGTATGACCCTATCATCGGACAATGCATTTAAGTTTAAACGCCCTCTAAAAAAACGAGGCTGGCGCAGCCTCCGCGGTACCTGGACAACCTGTTGACCATGTTCACTTACCTGGGCCTGATTCCTGGAAGCCTCATGGAGCAGTCTAAGGTATCCCACAGCAAACAAAAAATCATTGCCACACACCACAGCCGCCATTTCAGAGTGAGAGAAGTTCAAAATGTGCCTGGAACACTTTTATAGGGCCAAACATTCAGGTGTGAGTAATGGATAATTGAGTACACATGTAAACACGCTTTTCAAATGCTGGCGCGTTTTTTTTTAGGAAAAAATTACGATTTGTAATTTTTCGCGGCCGCGAATGCATTTTCACGGCAGCAATTACAATTACGAATGGTTAGTAAATGACCGAGATTCATATCTAAACAGGCGTAATTTGACCGATGGTGTATTCATTCGTAATTTTTTACTTGGACTTGCAAAAAATTACGAATGCCCTCATCTCTGCCGTGATTAGTGTTTAGTAAATTACCGAGATGACACTTTGAAGAAAAAACGGCATCTCGGTCAAAATCGGGAGCTTAGTAAATTTCCCCCATTGTTTGCTAACAGACAAAGGGCAACTGGGTGATTCCTTATTCAGATTCTCTTTATAAGCAGTGGACCCGTCTATACCCCATGATACTAAACAAAACCCCAGTATCCTCAACGGACTACGAGAAAAGGATTTAACGGTAGGTAATTAAAATTTAAACATTTCCATATTTTGTTTTCACAGGGTGAGAATGTCTATGGAGCGAAATTCACCGTTTGTGATTGAGTTTCTTGAATGCTATCGTCAACAAAGTTGTCTATGGAACGTGCACAGCAAAGATTACTCTAATCGTCAAAAAAAAAAACCAGGCAATTAAATGCCTTGTGGAATTGAGTCAAAAATATAAAGCCGAAGCGAATGAATATTGGGTCCGAAAAAAAAATCAACATTTTAGAACTGTCTTCAAAAAAGAATTTAATAAAGTTCAAAATTCCAAAAGATCTCGAGCTGGCACATATGACATATATTATCCGACACTCTGGTATGTTTCCACCATCTCATTGGAATAAATATGTGTTGTTTTTTTCTCCTCCATGGGTTCAAAATCTATTGTGAATTTTTCAGGGTAAAATTATTTAAAATAACAACTTTGTTTACCAAGGTCTCCACATGGTTATTGTTAGGGATATGGATGGTGGAGGCCAGGATCAGGCAAAGAGCAGCAAAGCTTCTGAGCCTACCAGGATGCACTGGGCAACTCTCCCCTCATCAGCTGCTAGATAATAGACTTCCTCCCATAGTCCCATTTTTACATGCTCATCACTCATTCAATTTTCTTTTTCTCCTTGTCTTTCTTGATTCTCCTTGAATCTCCTTCTTCTTTACCAATCTCTGATTAGTTGGTTTTTCCCTGGATGGGTCGGCCGTCTCCTGGTCTTGGTAGGCATTGTTTTCTTTTTTATCTGTGTTATTGTTTATGTTTTTATGTTGTTCCTCATGTGGATGGATGCTCTTTCAGGTCCACTTTTTTTGCTAATTCAGACCTACCATCGACCTTTTCTGTCTAGTACATTGTTTTGGAACGGCCTATTTCTGTATATGTTTTCTGTTAATTTTTTTTTTTTTTTTGAGGTATTGGCGGACATTTATAACTTTGCTATATTTCTGGTATGCTATACTGTGCGATTCCTTCTTCACTGCATATGACTCTAATTTCTGTTTTTACTGCACACTGATTAACAATGCGAACCTCAATAAAATATATGTTGGGGAAAAAAAGAATTGTTGGCAGAGTGTTGCGGTGTCGAATAGGGATGTCCACACAACAGCACTTAACCAAGGTGATTGGTTTATTCATATAACAGAGATAACAGCCTGTAGACTATAGAAGATGTTCTGCAGCAGCAGCAGGAACTCACAGTATACATGTGAAGCAGTACAGCGGTAACACAGCGTCTCAGTACACACAGGATCTGGCTGTATACACGCAGGGGAGCAGCTGCAGGGTAGACAAGGTCACACACTGGGGAGAGCAGAAGCAGCACGTCATGGCAGTTGTCTCTCCGAGGAAGAACTCTCTCAGACTGTGCACTAAGCACCTTCTACTGCACTGAGCTAACACTAGGAGGGAAAACACTAGAGCAGGGAAGCTGTCTCTAGTGCTGGGAACAGAGAGACCACAGAGTGATCCACTGTTTAACAAGAATAAGCCATCATGCATATATATGAGCTAGAAATAGTTAAAAGCTCTAGCTCTAGATCATCTATTGTGCCAACATGCTAATAAGTTAGTGTGGATTGTCGCATGAAACATTCACACAGCCCATTTACTCTATGTCAGTATGCAACCGTAATCGCACTCAAAGATATTCAGATATTTTGGGGCAATTTCAGCCATACATGTAATCATTCTCTGTGATTGGCACTCCTCTATGATGCTCAGACCATTCACAACAGAGATTTAATGCAGATAGAAGTTGGATATGGAGTTAATAAGCCTATGTCCACATACGTCCACAAATATATACATAACATAATGTCAAGTTCTTATTGTATAATGCTGGGTACACACTAGTCAATTGATCTGCAGATATATCTAAAGCCGGATCCGATCCGTCGGGGACTGAACTGGGCGGGCATTTACACAAGCCCAACCAGTTGAGCTGTCAGTCACCATCGGCTGCTGCCTCTTGTGTACGGGTGGTCGGCTGACCATCCGTACACACACACACCGACGTGCCAATATATCAAATGATCTGTGAACGACCTATTGCTCGTACACACTGGCCGACGGACCCGTGATATATCTGCCAGTGTGTACGCAACTTTAAGTCCTATCTGTACAATCCTGAAAGTCTCCAGGGCTCTTGACTTGCAGGCAACCAGTGATGCTACAGTATCAGTGCCATTGACTGCAGGAACAGCTCCATCAATAGCGATCTTCACTTTCAAAAGGACTCAGTGCTTTATATACAGTAATACTCCCCCACCCTGTAAAATCATCCTATATACTGTATGACACTCCCCCACTCTGTAAAGGAATCCCGCTATTTAAATGAGATAGTCAAAATCACCCATAGCCAAAAACGCATACACACAAAATCACTGGTAAAGATAATCAAAATCGTCTGTCAGTTCAAGGTAAATCGCTCAGTCAAAATGGCTCCGTGTGTACGGACCTTAAGAGACAAGGAGCAGGGTTGCCGTGGCAGCCCAACTGTTATCGGATTGCACTGTGTATAATGTGAGTGTAACCTATTGGGTGGTAAGCCCGCTCATGTAATGTACATTTTTTAATACGTTCTAATAAAAGGATGTAGCACTGACTGCTCCCCTCTCTGCAATCCTGTTGCAGAGAGAGGATCATCTCCACTATAGCACCTGGGACATTCCAGCCCAGCACCCTCAAATATTTAGACTCCCACACGATTGCAGACTCCCATATGTTACCCGACCCACACCGCAATTGCAGACTCCCATGTTACCCGGTCACCCCACGATTACAGACTCCCGCATGTTACCCGGCCCCCTGTGATTGCAGATTCCCGTACGTTACCCAGCACCCCCTGCAACTAGAGTCCCACATGTTACCAAATCCCCCACGATTGCAGACTCCAACATGTTACCCAATTTATAGACGATAAGTGCCACAAATATACTGGAGCATTTATTGGACAGCCTGCTTTTCATGACTGCTGGACATTACTGTAGTAATGGAAGTTCTTCTAACATATATGATATTGCACCATTTATTCGTTTTTTTTTTACGTGGCTTATTATTGTAGCCCTGTGGTTATAAACGGGCTAATGATGCTAGCAATGTTCACACTATATATGCACATTAAAAATGTATGTGGGACTGTTAAATGCTGTATAATTTACTGGGAAGCCCCCTTAGGGTGGAGGTGTCAGGGCACATGGTAGTAGTGAGGAAGTTTCTAGTGACTGCATGCGGGGAGAAGGAGAGTCCGGTGGGGACAGTTGGGGGAAGCGGTTGGACTGGTGGAGGAAGTCAGAGGTCAGTGATTCCCCCAGAGAGAGCCCGGTGGGAGAGCAGCTGAGGAGAGATTGAGGGTTCCCAAGCGCAGCTACTATCGGAGGGACTGAGAGACAGCGGGAGCGAAGGTGCCTGCTGACTTACCCGGCGGCGGGTGGCTGTACAGTACTGAAGGACCGGAGAGCGGAGCTTTTGAGACCAGCAGCACTGAATGGTGCGGCAGAGCGGTTATTGTAACTCCCTCTGACTGCAGGGTAGCCGAGGTCCCTAGCAACGCAGCAGACCGGGAGCCCTTCCAGCGGTAGAGACAAAGGAAGTGATGGTGGTTCAGGTTAGCATACCCAAAGGCTCCAGTTAGTGCTTCCTGGTGAGGGGTGAAGCCGCAGCGCTAGACAGACAGACAGCTGCGCCCTCCGAGGAGGAGTCAGGGGAGTGACAGATGCATGTGCAGTGAAACTAGAGAGGAGCTGTAAGTGTGAAGAATCATTCCCCACCAGCACACTTAGCCCATTAATCTATATGCATTCGGACACACAGCCACAATTTGATAACCCATCACTGGGCAGCATTCAGTAAAAAAAACTGAGCACCAATGCTTGCCTGCCAAAGCATATATATAGCTATAAGACATATCTGAGGTAACATGAAATAACTGTTGCAATGAGACTGAACTGCTATCATTAAGGGAAAACAGCTAGCATCCCAGGAGAAGGATAGTGGAAGTATGTTACATACAGTACATTAATGCGATTGTGTACAAGAGAGCATAGAGGTGTGGACAGCTGCCGGCAATAGTGACTGTATATATCTATGTGAAGCAGTAACATAAGAGCAAGGAATTGTTTGTAAAACGTAGAATGGACACACTGCTCAATTTATAAGAGTGATAAATCCAGTCAGTTAATGGAGTGAGTGAATGTTAATGAGAAATGTTCCCAAAGGAATGGCAAGGTAGTGCCACCCCCAAGATCGAAGTATATTCAGGGAGTTGTACGTATACAAAGAAGAGATCCATACACTGTTCGTCAGTTATGGGCATATAAGGGAAACCTAGCCAGAGAGCAATTACACTGTATCAAATTTAAGGGTTCACCCAGAGACCATTAATGCAACACAAATGCAGAATGTATTAAGTTGACCACCAATAATAGCAATATTAGAGACATAGTATCTGACTATAATTACAACTATCTATGAAGTGCTTATGCTAGGAAGCTGCCGGAGCTAATTCAAGAGGAAAGAGTTATATTCGCTGAAAAGCTAGTGAGTCCGGAATGTAAATTTGTAGGACTATTATATATCTATAGTACAAAGAATACAGAAACTGTGGTTCGATAAAAAGTGACATAACAGGAAGGGAGAGGAAAAGGATCCGGATCTGGAACCTGAGGATTATAAATATTTCATAAGACTTAAGAGGAATCTCAGTGATATCGGAATTGTTATATGGGATTAATTGAACTCCGTCAAAGCACTACTAACATACATTGCTCAAGGGCCGCAATTGCGCAATTATTTTTCCTGAGAGTACCCGGGTCACTCATTAACTAATATAAAGGTTTTTTTTGTATTGCATGCATATATTTTTATTGTATAGGCACCTTAGATAAGGGGGAGGGATTCCTTGAAATTCTATATTCTATATGTTTGCATAGTTTGTCGTATGTTAACTGCAACTGTGATATTGATGTATTAAAACCCAGATAGTTGTTATACTTATCATAGTTGTCGCTTGTACTCAAATCCATGGGACCCGAAAGAGGAAGAATCATCATAGGAAATACACATCTTAAATAGGTAACATTGTATTTACACATATACTTAATATAGGCTTACCCAAGCGGGCCTATAGATATTATTCTAGCTTGGGTGGAGGCACTTATGTACTGATAGCCCCTGGGTGGTGAAAGAGGGGTTACATTATTATTTTTCTCTAACGTCCTAGTGGATGCTGGGGACTCCGTCAGGACCATGGGGATTAGCGGCTCCGCAGGAGACAGGGCACAAAAAGTAAGCTTTTAGGATCACATGGTGTGTACTGGCTCCTCCCCCTATGACCCTCCTCCAAGCCTCAGTTAGGTTTTTGTGCCCGTCCGAGCAGGGTGCAATCTAGGTGGCTCTCTTAAAGAGTTGCTTAGAAAAAGTTTTTAGGTTCTTTATTTTCAGTGAGTCCTGCTGGCAACAGGCTCACTGCATCGAGGGACTTAGGGGAGAGAAGTGAACTCACCTGCGTGCAGGATGGATTGGCTTCTTAGGCTACTGGACACCATTAGCTCCAGAGGGAGTCGGAACACAGGTCTCGCCCTGGGGTTCGTCCCAGAGCCGCGCCGCCGACCCCCCTTGCAGATGCTGAAGATTGAAGAGGTCCGGAACCAGGCGGCAGAAGACTTTCAGTCTTCATCAGGTAGCGCACAGCACTGCAGCTGTGCGCCATTGTTGTCAGCACACTTCACACAGCGGTCACGGAGGGTGCAGGGCGCGGGGGGGGGGCGCCCTGGGCAGCAATGTATAATACCTGTATGGCGAAAAATACATCACATATAGCCCTTGAGGCTATATGGATGTATTTAACCCCTGCCAGATATCACAAACTCCGGAGAAGAAGCCCGCCGAAAAGGGGGCGGGGCCTATTCTCCTCAGCACACAGCGCCATTTTCCCTCACAGAAATGCTGGTGGGAAGGCTCCCATGCTCTCCCCTGCACTGCACTACAGAAACAGGGTTAAAACAGAGAGGGGGGGCACTGATTTGGCGATATGAATATATATTAAATGCTATAAGGGAGGAACACTTATATAAAGGTTGTCCCTATATAATTATAGCGTTTTGGTGTGTGCTGGCAAACTCTCCCTCTGTCTCCCCAAAGGGCTAGTGGGTCCTGTCCTCTATCAGAGCATTCCCTATGTGTGTGCTGTATGTCAGTACGTGTGTGTCGACATGTATGAGGAAAATGTTGGTGAGGAGGCGGAGCAAATTGCCTGTAATGGTGATGTCACTCTCTAGGGAGTCGACACCGGAATGGATGGCTTATTTATGGAATTACGTGATAATGTCAACACGCTGCAAGCCGGTTGACGACATGAGACGGCCGGCGAACAAATTAGTACCTGTCCAGGCGTCTCAAACACTGTCAGGGGCTGTAAAACGCCCATTTACCTCAGTCGGTCGACACAGACCCAGACACTGATTTCAGTGTCGACGGTGAAGAAACAAACGTATTTTCCTTTAGGGCCACACGTTAAGGGCAATGAAGGAGGTGTTACATATTTCTGATACTACAAGTACCACAAAAAAGGGTATTATGTGGGATGTGAAAAAACTACCTGTAGTTTTTCCTGAATCAGATAAATTAAATGAAGTGTGTGATGATGCGTGGGTTTCCCCCGATAGAAAATTATTGGCGGTATACCCTTTCCCGCCAGAAGTTAGGGCGCGTTGGGAAACACCCCTTAGGGTGGATAAGGCGCTCACATGCTTATCAGAACAAGTGGCGGTACCATCTACAGATAGGGCCGTACTTAAGGAGCCAGCTGATAGGAGGCTGGAAAATATCCTAAAAAGTATACACACACATGCTGGTGTTATACTGCGACCAGCGATCGCCTCAGCCTGGATGTGCAGAGCTGAGGTGGCTTGGTCGGATTCCCTGACTAAAAATATTGATACCCTTGACAGGGACAGTATTTTATTGACTATAGAGCATTTAAAGGATGCATTTCTATATATGCGAGATGCGCAGAGGGATATTTGCACTCTGGCATCAAGAGTAAATGCGATGTCCATATCTGCAAGAAGATGTTTATGGACACGACAGTGGTCAGGTGATTCAGATTCCAAACGGCACAAAGATGTATTGCCGTATAAAGGGGAGGAGTTATTTGGGGTCGGTCCATGGGACCTGGTGGTCACGGCAACTGCTGGAAAATCCACCGTTTTTTACCCTAAGTCACATCTCTGCAGAAAAAGACACCGTCTTTTCAGCCTCAGTCCTTTCGTCCCTATAAGAGTCATATCTGCCCAGGGATAGAGGAAAGGGAAGAAGACTGCAGCAGGCAGCCCATTCCCAGGAACAGAAGCCCTCCAACGCTTCTACCAAGTTCTCAGCATGACGCTGGGACCGTACAGGACCCCTGGATCCTACAAGTAGTATCCAAGGGGTACAGATTGGAATGTCGAGACGTTTCCCCCTCGCAGGTTCCTGTAGTCTGCTGTACCAATGTCTCCCTCCGACAGGGAGGCAGTATTGAAAACAATTCACAAGCTGTATTCCCAGCAGGTGATAATCAAAGTACCCCTCCTACAACAAGGAAAGGGGTATTATTCCACACTATATGGTGGTACTGAAGCCAGAAGGCTAGGTGAGACCTATTCTAAATCTGAAATATTTGAACACTTACAAAAGTTCAAATCCAGATGGAGTCACTCAGAGCAGTGATAGCGAACCGGGAAGAAGGGGACTATATGGTGTCCCGGGACATCAGGGATGCTTACCTCCATGTCCCAAAAATTTGCCTTTCTCACCGAGGGTACCTCAGGTTCGTGGTACAGAACTGTCACTATCAGTTTCAGACGATGCCGTTGGATTGTCCAAGGCACCCCGGGTCCTTACCAAGGTAATGACCGAAATGAGGATTCGTCTTCAAAGAAAATGGACGACTTCCTGATAAGAACAAGGTCCAGAGAACAGTTGGAGGTCGGAGTAGCACTATCTCAAGTAGTTCTACGACAACACGGGTGGATTCTAAATATTCCAAAACCGCAGTTGTTCCGACGACACGTCTGCTGGTCCTAGGGATGATTCTGGACACAGTCCAGAAAAAGGTGTTTCTCCCAGAGGAGAAAGCCAGGGAGTTATCCGAGCTAATCGGGATCCTCCTAAAACCAGGAAAAGTGTCAGTGCATCATTGCACAAGAGTCCTGGTAAAAATGGTGGCTTATTACGAAGCGATTCCATTCGGCAGATTTCACGCAAGAACTCTTCAGTGGGATCTGCTGGACAAATGGTCCGGATCGCATCTTCAGATGCATCAGCGGATAACCCTATATCCAAGGACAAGGGTGTCTCTCCTGTGGTGATTACAGAGTGCTCATCTTCTAGAGGGCCGCAGATTCGGCATTTAGGATTGGGTGCTGGTGACCACGGAGGCCAGCCTGAGAGGCTGGAGAGCAGTCACACAGGGAAAAAATTTCCAGGGAGTGTGATCAAGTCTGGAGAATTCTCTCCACATAAATATACTGGAGCTAAGAGCAAATTTATAATGCTCTAAACTTAGCAAGACCTCTGCTTCAAGGTCAGCCGGTATTGATCCAGTGGGATAACATCACGGCAGTCGCCCACGTAAACAGAAAGGGCGGCACAAGAAGCAGGAGGGCAGTGGCAAAACTGCAAGGATTTTTCGCTAGGCGGAAAATCATGTGATAGCACTGTCAGCAGTGTTCATTCCGGGAGTGGACGACTGGGAAGCAGACTTCCTCAGCAGGCACGACCTCCACCCGGGAGAGTGGGAACTTCATCGGGAAGTTTTCCGCATGATTGTGAACCGTTGGGAAAGACCAAAGGTGGACATGATGGCATCCCGCCCGAACAAAAAACGGGACAGGTATTGCGCCAGGTCACGAGACCTTCAGGCGATAGCTGTGGATGTCCTGGTAACACCGCGGGTGTAACAGTCGGTGTATGTGTTCCCTCCTCTGCTTCTCATAACCAAGGTATTGAGAATTATAAGACGTAGAGGAGTAAGAACTATACTCGTGGCTCCGGATTGGCCAAGAGGGACTTGGTACCCGGAATTTCAAGAGATGCTCACAGAGGACTAATGGCCTCGGGAGCTAAGAAGGGACTTGCTTCAGCAAGTACCATGTCTGTTCCAAGACTTACCGCGGCTGCGTTTGACGGCATGGCGGTTGAACGCCGGATCCTAAGGGAAAAGGCATTCCGGAAGAGGTCATACCTACCCTGGTCAAAGCCAGGAAGGAGGTGACCGCACAACGTTATCACCACATGTGGTGAAAATATGTTGCGTGGGTGAGGCCAGGAAGGCCCCACGAAGAAATTTCAACTAGGTCGATTTCTGCACTTCCTGCAAACAGGAGTGTCTATGAGCCTCAAATTGGGGTCCATTAAGGTTCAAGTTTCGGCCCTGTAGATTTTCTTCCAGAAAGAATTGGCTTCAGTTCCTGAAGTCCAGACATTTGTCAAGGGAGTATTGCATATACAGCCCCTTTTGTGCCTCCAGTGGCACCGTGGGATCTCAACGTAGTGTTGGGATTCCTCAAATCATATTGGTTTGAACCGCTCAAATCTGTGGATTTGAAATATCTCACATGGAAAGTGACCATGCTGTTGGCCCTGGCCTCGGCCAGGCGAGTGTTAGAATTGGCGGCTTTGTCTTACAAAAGCCCATATTTGATTTTCCATTCGGACAGGGCAGAACTGCGGACTCGTCCCCAGTTTCTTCCTAAGGTGGTGTCAGCGTTTCACCTGAAACAACCTATTGTGGTGCCTGCGGCTACTAGGGACTTGGAGGACTCCAAGTTGCTAGACGTTGTCAGGGCCCTGAAAATATATATATATAATTCCAGGACGGCTGGAGTCAGAAAGTCTGACTTGCTGTTTATATTGTATGCACCCAAAAAGCTGGGTGCTCCTGCTTCTAAGCAGACTATTGCTCGTTGGATTTGTAGTACAATTCAGCTTGCACATTCTGTGGCAGGCCTGCCACAGCCAAAATCTGTAAATACCCATTCCACAAGGAAGGTGGGCTCATCTTGGGCGGCTGCCCGAGGGGTCTCGGCTTTACAACTTTGCCGAGCAGCTACGTGGTCAGGGGGGAACACGTTTGTAAAATTCTACAAATTTGATACCCTGGCTGAGGAGGACCTGGAGTTCTCTCATTCGGTGCTGCAGAGTCATCCGCACTCTCCCGCCCGTTTGGGAGCTTTGGTATAATCCCCATGGTCCTGACGGAGTCCCCAGCATCCACTAGGACGTTAGAGAAAATAAGATTTTACTTACCGATAAATCTATTTCTCATAGTCCGTAGTGGATGCTGGGCGCCCATCCCAAGTGCGGATTGTCTGCATTACTTGTACATAATTATTGTTACAAAAATCGGGTTATTATTGTTGTGGGCCATCTTTTCAGAGGCTCCTTCGTTGTTATCATACTGTTAACTGGGTTCAGATCACAAGTTGTACGGTGTGATTGGTGTGGCTGGTATGAGTCTTACCCGGGATTCAAGATCCTTCCTTATTGTGTACGCTCGTCCGGGCACAGTACCTAACTGAGGCTTGGAGGAGGGTCATAGGGGGAGGAGCCAGTACACACCATGTGATCCTAAAAGCTTACTTTTTGTGCCCTGTCTCCTGCGGAGCCGCTAATCCCCATGGTCCTGACGGAGTCCCCAGCATCCACTACGGACTATGAGAAATAGATTTATCGGTAAGTAAAATCTTATTATTTCATTTATTTGTGTTTCTTATTTGCTTTTAATAATGTACTGTAACACTAATTGTCCAATTGGGAGCCCTTGGAGGGGATAAAAAGAGACCAGGAGAATGAACGTATCATCCTCTGATGAAACCGCCATCTTTGTGGGCGGAGAAACGCGTCAGGTGACTTATTCTCAAGTGAACCGCAGGTGGAACGCAAGAATCCGGAAGCCCGAAACCGGAAGTCGCAGCACGCGACACACATCGGCGTTTCCACCATCCCACAGCTGCTGTGACTTACATGACCGCGTGGTTAGCTACAAGCCCTCCATCCCCTGCATCAGACATCGGGACCCTGGCCACTGGGAACCAAGCAGGAGGAACAACCAGGAGGACATACGGGTCTTTCAACACAGGAGCGCTCCTGAGACTCACATATGGGTGAAGTATCGGTTACCATTTCACACACCAGCTATACCTTTCTTCAAATGGTGCATGCATGCTCTGAACTCAGTCATTAATTCAACATAAACCATTATTCAGCTGGCATTTGAATTCATGTTATGACCTCATGTGCGTATGAAAGTAAAGCAATTTATTTGAAGGAGAACTATTTCATCTATTAAGGTGCATGCAATTAAGCCTTCTGGTTCATAATTTAAATTCTGCATAATTAACAGCTTTTTTCTTTTGGACTAAAATATCAGCTGAAGGAGAACTTGTTTACTAATTCTCTATATCATCTAAGGTGCATGTAATTAAGTTTCCCATCTTTCTCTGCACAACTAACAGCTTTTTGCTTGGGACTAAAAAATCATTTAAATCTATATGTGCATGGAATCTGATTATATTTGCTGGAGGAGTATGATCACCATTTTCTAGATTAGGTACATGTGGTTAAGTGAACTCCTGAAGGATTAATGTATTAATTGAACCATCAGTCTGTGTGGAATAATTAACATTGTGCGGAATTAACAGTTTCATTGTCTGTTGGTCTTGTGGTAAATGTACCAAAATCTTTTACAATTGTGTGTATTTTAAGAATATATTTTTAATTATTAATAAATTTATAATTTGCATCAAAACAGCAGTCGGTTTTTCCATATATCTGTGCGCCTTCACCTATATTTTTTCTTGGTTGCATATTGCATATCGGGTGGATATCCAGGTCCACGTTGGGAAGGCAGCCGATTATAGGTTGTTCTTTCTTTTCTCTTTATTAAGAGAAAAAGTACAAAATAATCTAGCGCCAGACACTTTGGTTTCTATTTACACATATACTTAATATAGGCTTACCCAAGCGGGCCTATAGATATTATTCTAGCTTGGGTGGAGGCACTTATGTACTGATAGCCCCTGGGTGGTGAAAAAGGGGTTACATTTATGGAGGCACTGCTGAGATGCCATCATATCAGTGTTTTCTGTTACCAAAATAGCACAGGTAGTCAGTGTCAGGATGGAGATGGTTACTGGAGAGGATATCTCTCGCTGGTGCCGAGAGAAAGGAGTGGCCACTCACTATAGTTTTGGGCTGGCGGGGAATCTGTCCTGTTACTGATGAAGGGGTATTTAAAGTAGTAGGGCAGTTATGTGGGGTTAGTCAGCCATGTATCGTAGACAAGTGGAAGGGACAGTACGGAGAAGTATTTGCCATGCTCTTAAGCAATAAAGACTCGTTAGACAGAACTTTAATACCTAGTATGATTATATTAGAAATAGGGACGGGAAGGAAGGTACAAATACTGTGGCCGGATGGACAGAGATCGGACGATGAGGAAGCCGCCACCTCCCAGGATGAACCAGGAGCAGGGGAACCCCTTCTAGGGGGTAGTACTCTTACTCCCTGTAACGACTCGAATTCTTCGGGAAATCAGAATGTCAGTATGGAGCCGGAAGTGGACAAGGTAGTTAGTCAACTTGAGAGATGGCATTTCGAAGGGGGATATCGCAGATTGAGGATATTCTCTGGAATCACCCCCATACCGGCAGGGGAGGAAACTTACGATATGTGGAGGGAAGCTGCCACACAACACTCGGAGGAGTGGCAATGCCCGGAGCACATAAGGAAACAAAGAGTGGTGAAAAGTTTGCGAGGACCGGCCATGGGCGTGATTCAGGCTACCAGGCGTAGCAATCCCTCTGCTACATTGAGTGAATATATAGAGGCATTAGACTTTTCGTTTGGGACGTTGGAGGACGTGGGAGACCTGATGGCTCGGTTAAACAGTACCTATCAGGATCATGGAGAGACATTAACCAACTATATTTATCGAGTGGACCGGTTGATTTACAAGATCGTGGATAAGGGAGGACTTACCAAAGAGGTAGTAGACGAGAAACGCCTAAAACAGGTATTGAAAGGGGCTCTTACCAACAACCCAGTAGCCCAGAAAATAAGATGCACCATGACTACTGCCCGACCTCCTACGTTAAATGAATTAGTTAGAGAGGTTAAAGTGGAAGAAGTTCAGATAGAGGCTCGGAAGAAGTCTATCAAGAAGGTTAAAGTGGTATTGCCCACTACGGATCCTCCTCCAATGGATGAGAGACTGGGGAAGCTGATTGAGGAACAGAACAAGAAAATTGATCAGCTCATTGCCCTACAGACCAGTCAAAATCGGACCACCAGTAGGCCGGATGGCCTAGGGAGAGGAGTAAATAGGAGGGGAGACTTTTGGCCAAACTCTGAGTGTTATAGTTGTGGGCAGATGGGGCACAGGTCGTTTGAATGCCCAGAGAGTGGGTCAGAAAGGAGGGGAGGTAATTTCCCTAGTAGAGGGAGGGCCCTCTCGGGGGGAAAACGCCAACAGGAGCTCTGTGGACACCTCAGAGACTCCCCAATAATAAATGTTCGCGCTATGGGGAGTGCCCAGTGGTCGCATCATATACCGGATAGTTTGATGGGACATGCTCCTATAATCAAAGCTATGATCAATGGGCACGATTGTACCATTCTCATGGACAGTGGATCTCAAGTGTCCATAATATTTGAATCTTGATATAACACTCATCTTTCAGACATCCCCATCCAACCACTTAGTGGTCTCACCATACGGGGTTTAAGTGAGGAACGCTACCCCTATTTAGGGTATATTGTAACTCAGGTTACTTTTGAAACCGGGTTGGGTTCCCCGAATAAGACCGTCCAGTTGGTAGCATTGGTATGTCCTGACTCCCCAGGAGACAATGGAAAATTGCCGGTTATAGTGGGCACTAACACTAATATGTATCGGAACCTCATCCAATGGTGCGAGAAACAGGATCAGGATCACTCGGACAGCCCTGGCCAAGGTGTCCCGGATAGCACATGTAGGTGTCAGCAGATAGAGGGGTCGGTTGAAGCTGGGGAGATGGAAGTAGGTACACCTACTTCAAAGTTTGATATAGAATCCTGTTTCATTGGAAGTGATATTGATGAGGGTAACAAACAAATTCTGATGGAACAACTACAATAGAGGGAGTCAGCATTCTCTAAAAGTGAGTGGGACCTTGGCACTGCTGTGGGCGTGGAACATCATATCAAGCTGACGGATGACACCCCTTTCCGAGAAAGATCAAGACGCCTGGCGCCAGCAGACTTTGAGGATGTCAGGAACCATTTACGAGGGCTGTTGGAAAACAATGTAATAGCCGATTCCGAGAGCCAGTATGCCTCTCCAATAGTGGTAGCACGGAAGAAAAACGGTGAAATCAGACTTTGTATAGATTATCGCACCCTCAAAAACCGCACTGTCCCTGACCAATACACTGTACCAAAGGTCGACGAAGCCCTCTACAGGGGAGCAGGTGGTTTTCAGTATTAGATCTACGGTGTGGTTATTACCAAATCCCAATGAGTGCAGCAGATCGATCCAAAACGGCCTTCATATGTCCTATAGGATTCTTTGAATTCTTAAAGATGCCACAAGGGATAACTGGTGCCCCTGCTACGTTCCAAAGGACAATGGAAAAGACAGTCGGGGATATGTGCTACCGAGAAGTATTGGTTTACTTGGATGATATTATTGTGTTTGGAAAGACCCTGGAAGAGCACAATCAGCGTCTAATTAAAGTGTTGGATCGTTTGCATGCCCGAGGGTTGAAGCTTTCCATTGAAAAATGCAAGTTATGTCGGGCTTCAGTAAAATATCTTGGCCATATTGTTAGTCGACAAGGGGTGGCCACCGATCCGGATAAAGTAGAGACTGTAAAAAATTGGCCATGACCTGATAACCTCCGGGAGCTGAGATCTTTCCTCGGATTTTGTGGATATTACTGGAAATTTGTGCCACATTACTCTAAACTTGCTCGCCCTTTAACCGAGTTGACTAAAGGCTACCCACCGAATGGGAAAAACCACGGTACTTCCCTATCAAAAGAGAAGGATTACTTTAAACCAAAAGATCCATTTGGGCCCAGATGGGATGCAAAGTGTGAGGAGGCTTTCCATCAGCTGAAAGAGAGTCTAACTAACTCCCCGGTATTGGCTTATGCTACCCCAGTACTTCCGTATGAGGTTCACGTTGATGCGTCCTTCGAGGGGCTTGGGGGAGTTTTGTATCAGCTTCAGAATGAGCAATTAAGACCGATTGCTTATGTAAGTCGAGGGTTATCAAACAGTGAAAAGAAGTATCCCGTCCATAAGCTGGAGTTTCTAGCTCTCAAGTGGGCCCTTACGGAGAAGTTCCATGATTGCCTTTATGGGGTGGAGTTTGTAGTGCAGACGGACAACAACCCTCTGACCTATGTTCAGACTACTGCAAAATTAGATGCGACGGGCCATAGGTGGTTGGCCGCTCTGAATAACTATCATTTCACGATAATATATAGACCGGGAATGGTCAATCAGGATGCGGATGCGCTGTCAAGACTGCCACATCCGGAAGGTAATGAGGACACGAACGAGTGGGTTGAGGTCCCGGCTGCAGCAGTAAAGGGGCTGTGTCATCCCATCAGTAACAACAGATATATCGAAAGGGCAGCCATTCTTTTGGTGGGAGCTTCAGAAAAGGTCATACCCCCCCAAGTATCAGAGAGTAACTCAGTCAGATTTGAATGGATTGGAGGTTATTCGAGACCGAACAGCTGGCTAAAGAACAGAGAGCCGACTCTGATATTTTACCCATCATTCAGATATTGGAGAATCCTCAATCTGGTAGGAATATCCGACCTCTGTCCGCAAAGTCGCAAGTACTTCTACACCAATTAAAAAAATTAAGGATGAATAACGGTGTAGTTTACCGTAGCAGCCAAAGGCGGGATGGTAGAGAACGGCTGCAGATAGTATTACCAGCCAGCTATAGACGGCTGGTAATGACGGAACTGCACGATAGGCATGGCCATTTAGGGTATGATAAGACACAGGGTTTGATCGCTGAACGTTTCTTTTGGCCCTTCATGAATAAGGAGATCGACCAATTCTGTAAGACCTGTGGAAGCTGCATTCTACGAAAAACTCTACCCACAAAAGCTGCTCCATTAGTAAACATCCAAAGTTCTGGACCCATGGACTTGATATGCATCGACTTCCTTTCATTAGAAGGACCAGGAGGACAGGATGGGAACATCCTCGTAGTTACCGATCATTTCACACGGTATGCGCAAGCATATGTGACCCCTAATCAAAAGGCGGTAACTGTTGCTAAGACCTTGTGGGAAAGATTCCTCCAACATTATGGGTTGCCTGCTAGGATTCACTCCGACCAAGGCCGTGACTTTGAAAGCAAACTTATTCATGAGCTATGCTTTTGTTGCGGGATAAAGAAATCCCGAACAACTCCTTATCATCCCCAGGGCGACCCTCAACCTGAGCGATTCAATAGGACCCTATTGAATATGTTAGGAACGTTGAATTCTAAGATGAAATTAAGATGGAAACAGTATGTTTCAACTCTGGTGCATGCTTATAACTGCACACAAAATGAGGCCACTGGATATACTGTACACCTTATTTCCTTATGTTCGGCCGAGAGGCTAGATTACCAATTGATGTATGTTTGGGGACTCATATTAATTCCCCGACTGTGGTTTCGCACACACAGTATGTGCAATGTTTACGAAGGCAGATAAAAGAGGCCTATCAGCTTGCTCAAGCGGCTGCAGAAAGCCTAGGAGAAAGGAACAGGCTCCGATACAACAGCCATGTAAAAGAACACCGTTTGTTCCCAGGGGATCGGGTGTTGATTAGACTGCTAGGCGCCCCCCGACGAAGAAAGCTTGCCAACCGTTGGCGATCCAAGCCTTATGTCATAGTAAAGCAACTGGGTAATCTCCCGGTATATCAGTTAATGCCTGAAGATGGACAGGGATCAATGGTGACGTATCATCGACAACATCTGTTACCAATTGTGCTGAATCTGCGATGGGGAGATGACACTGACTGCCCCAGCCCAGGCCTTGTACCGCGGCCAAATAACAGATGATAGAAAGCCCTTCGAAGGGGAGAATGAGATGACAGAGGAGGATCACTATAGAGGATATTATTATAAGGAAAAGGAATCTTCCAAAGCTGAAGGTGCACTAAAGACCCATGAAGAAGTTATAGAAGCCCCAATGTCTCATCATGAGTGGAGAATGGATGGGAGCTATAGAAATGAAGAAGGGGGTTGGGAAGAGGATAGTAACATTGAAGTACCAAGTAACCTAAGGGCTAATACTGGTACAGACTCAGAAGAAGTAGCGGTTATACCGACCCCTAGGCCACAACGAATTTGAAGGCCTCCCAGGGTACTCACATATGATCAATTGGGAACCCCCACTGAGGTACCATTGTTAGTAGACCCTAATAGGGTCCTGCCCTGGCCATATTTTTAACACGTTTCTCATTAGCCGAATAGATGGAAACACCCAACACACCCTATATTGGTGGGCTATATGTCTACAGGTGGTGATGCCTTCATTTAGCCAATCAGACTCACCAGGGGGAGAGTGTAGCCCTGTGGTTATAAACGGGCTAATGATGCTAGCAATGTTCACACTATATATGCACATTAAAAATGTATGTGGGACTGTTAAATGCTGTATAATTTACTGAGAAGCCCCCTTAGGGGAGGTGTCAGGGCACATGGTAGTAGTGAGGAAGTTTCTAGTGACTGCATGCGGGGAGAAGGAGAGTCTGGTGGGGACAATTGAGGGAAGCGGTTGGACTGGTGGAGGAAGTCAGAGGTCAGTGATTCCCCCAGAGAGAGCCCGGTGGGAGAGCAGCTGAGGAGAGATCGAGGGTTCCCACGCGCAGCTACTATCGGAGGGACTGAGAGACAGCGGGAGCGGAGGTGCCTGCTGACTTACCCGGCGGCGGGAGGCTGTACAGTACTGAAGGACCGGAGAGCGGAGCTTTTGAGACCAGCAGCACTGAATGGTGCGGCAGAGCGGTTATTGTACCTCCCTCTGACTGCAGGTAGCCGAGGTCCCTAGCAACGCAGCAGACCGGGAGCCCTTCCAGCGGTAGACACAAAGGAAGTGATGGTGGTTCAGGTTAGCATACCCAAAGGCTCCAGTTAGTGCTTCCTGGTGAGGGGTGAAGCCGCAGCGCTAGACAGACAGACAGCTGCGCCCTCCGAGGAGTCAGGGGAGTGACAGATGCATGTGCAGTGAAACTAGAGAGGAGGTGTAAGTGTGAAGAATCATTCCCCACCAGCACACTTAGCCCATTAATCTATATGCATTCGGACACACAGCCACACAGGCATAATTTGATAACCCAACGGAGCACCAATGCTTGCCTGCCAAAGCATATATATAGCTATAAGATATATCTGAGGTAACATGAAATAACTGTTGCAATGAGACTGAACTGCTATCATTAAGGGAAAACAGCTAGCATCCCAGGAAAAGGATAGTGGAAGTATGTTACATACATTAATGCGATTGTGTACAAGAGAGCATAGAGGTGTGGACAGCTGCCGGCAATAGTGACTGTATATATCTATGTGAAGCAGTAACATAAGAGCAAGGAATTGTTTGTAAAACGTAGAATGGACACACTGCTCAATTTATAAGAGTGATAAATCCAGTCAGTTAATGGAGTGAGTGAATGTTAATGAGAAATGTTCCCAAAGGAATGGCAAGGTAGTGCCACCCCCAAGATCGAAGTATATTCAGGGAGTTGTACGTATACAAAGAAGAGATCCATACACTGTTCGTCAGTTATGGGCATATAAGGGAAACCTAGCCAGAGAGCAATTACATTGTATCAAATTTAAGGGTTCACCCAGAGACCAGTAATGCAACACAAATGTAGAATGTATTAAGTTGACCACCAATAATAGCAATATTAGAGACATAGGGGTATATTTACTAACATTCGTAATTTCCGAAAATAGGTCAAAGTTCAATCACGAATGACATCGAGAGTGTAAAACTGCAACTTTTTGAATTTATTACGATGGATTTACTAAGCTGTCGTATTCGTGTTTTTCTTTTCTTCCGATGTCGATGTCATTCGTTTTTTTTTTCCTAATTTTACGGCAGTGATTAGCAAAACACTGCCGTTTTTTTTTACAATCAATCTCGGCCGGATCTGTGTGATCCGTGCTGGGGTTCTTTTTATTTTTTATTTTTAATTAAACAATGTAAAATCCCCCCAAAAAATGCGTGGGGTCCCCCCTCCTAAGCATAACCAGCCTCGGGCTCTTTGAGCCGATCCTGGTTGCAGAAATATGGGAAAAAAATGACAGGGGTTCCCCCATATTTAAGCAACCAGCATCGGGCTCTGCGCCTGGTCCTGGTCCCAAAAATACGGGGGGAAAAAAGAGTAGGGGTCCCCCGTATTTTTAAAACCAGCACCGGGCTCCACTAGCTGGACAGATAATGCCACAGCCGGGGGTCACTTTTATATAGTGCCCTGCGGCCGTGGCATCAAAAATCCAACTAGTCACCCCTGGCCGGGGTACCATGGGGGAGTGGGGACCCCTTCAATCAAGGGGTCCCCCCCCCCCAGCCACCCAAGGGCCAGGGGTGAAGCCCGAGGCTGTCCCCCCCCATCCAATGGGCTGCGGATGGGAGGGCTGATAGCCTTTGTTGTAAAATAAAAGATATTGTTTTTAGTAGCAGTACTACAAGTCCCAGCAAGCCTCCCCCGCATGCTGGTACTTGGAGAACCACAAGTACCAGCATGCGGCGGAAAAACGGGCCCGCTGGTACCTGTAGTACTACCACTAAAAAAATACCCAAAAAAACACAAGACACACACACCGTGAAAGTATAATTTTATTACATACATACACACATACATACATACTTACCTTATGTTCTCACGCAGGTCGGTCCTCTTCTCCAGTAGAATCCAAGGGGTACCTGTTGAAGAAATTCTACTCACGAGATCCAGGGGTCCAGGCTCCTCGGCAAATCCAGGGATAATCCACGTACTTGAATAAAACAAAAAAACGGTTGCCCGACCACGAACTGAAAGGTGACCCATGTTTGCACATGGGTCACCTTCCCACGAATGCCAGAAACCCACTTTGCCTTCTGGCTAAGTGGGTTTCTTCAGCCAATCAGGGAGTGCCACGTTGTAGCACTCTCCTGATCAGCTGTGTGCTCCTGTACTGAGTGACAGGCAGCACGCGGCAGTGTTACAATGTAGCGCCTATGCGCTACATTGTAACCAATGATGGGAACTTTCTGCTCAGCGGTGACGTCACTTTAGGTCAACCGCAGGGCAGAAAGTTCCCATCATTGGTTACAATGTAGCGCATAGGCGCTACATTGTAACACTGCCGTGTGCTGCCTGTCAGTGAGGACAAGAGCACACAGCCGATCAGGAGGGTGCTACAACGTGGCACTCCCTGATTGGCTGAAGAAACCCACTTAGCCAGAAGGCAAAGTGGGTTTCTGGCATTCGTGGGAAGGTGACCCATGTGCAAACATGGGTCACCTTTCAGTTCGTGGTCGGGCAACCGTTTTTTTGTTTTATTCAAGTACGTGGATTATCCCTGGATTTGCCGAGGAGCCTGGACCCCTGGATCTCGTGAGTAGAATTTCTTCAACAGGTACCCCTTGGATTCTACTGGAGAAGAGGACCGACCTGCGTGAGAACATAAGGTAAGTATGTATGTATGTGTGTATGTATGTAATAAAATTATACTTTCACGGTGTGTGTGTCTTGTGTTTTTTTGGGTATTTTTTTAGTGGTAGTACTACAGGTACCAGCGGGCCCGTTTTTCCGCCGCATGCTGGTACTTGTGGTTCTCCAAGTACCAGCATGCGGGGGAGGCTTGCTGGGACTTGTAGTACTGCTACTAAAAACAATATCTTTTATTTTACAACAAAGGCTATCAGCCCTCCCATCCGCAGCCCATTGGATGGGGGGGGACAGCCTCGGGCTTCACCCCTGGCCCTTGGGTGGCTGGGGGGGGGGGACCCCTTGATTGAAGGGGTTCCCACTCCCCCAGGGTACCCCGGCCAGGGGTGACTAGTTGGATTTTTGATGCCACGGCCGCAGGGCGCTGTATAAAAGTGACCCCCGGCTGTGGCATTATCTGTCCAGCTAGTGGAGCCCGGTGCTGGTTTTAAAAATACGGGGGACCCCTACTCTTTTTTTCCCCCGTATTTTTGGGACCAGGACCAGGCGCAGAGCCCGATGCTGGTTGCTTAAATATGGGGGAACCCCTGTCATTTTTTTCACCATATTTCTGCAACCAGGATCGGCTCAAAGAGCCCGAGGCTGGTTATGCTTAGGAGGGGGGACCCCACGCAATTTTTTTGGAAAAAATAAGCACTTTCCCACCCCTTCCCACTGATATACATGCACGGATCTCATGGATCCGTGCATGCCTATCCAATCACGAATAAAAAAAAAAGGTCTGTTTTTTTTTAGCACTTTTTTACGAGTTGTAATTTTTCACGGCAGTGTTTGTTCTTTTTTGGCTTTGCACTTCTTAGTAAATGACCGAGATTCATACTTAAACAGCCGCGTTTTGACCGATGGTGTATTCATTCGTAATTTTTTACCTGAACTTGCAAAAAATTACGAATGCCCTCATCACTGCCGTGATTAGTGTTTAGTAAATTACCGAGATTAACCGAGATGACACTTTGAAGAAAAAACGGCATCTCGGTCAAAATCGGGAGCTTAGTAAATATACCCCATAGTATCTGACTATAATTACAACTATCTATGAAGTGCTTATGCTAGGAAGCTGCCGGAGCTAATTCAAGAGGAAAGAGTTATATTCGCTGAAAAGCTAGTGAGTCCGGAATGTAAATTTGTAGGACTATTATATATCTATAGTACAAAGAATACAGAAACTGTGGTTCGATAAAAAGTGACATAACAGGAAGGGAGAGGAAAAGGATCCGGATCTGGAACCTGAGGATTATAAATATTTCATAAGACTTAAGAGGAATCTCAGTGATATCGGAATTGTTATATGGGATTAATTGAACTCCGTCAAAGCACTACTAACATACATTGCTCAAGGGCCGCAATTGCGCAATTATTTTTCCTGAGAGTACCTGGGTCACTCATTAACTAATATAAAGGTTTTTTTTGTATTGCATGCATATATTTTTATTGTATAGGCACCTTAGATAAGGGGGGATGGATTCCTTGAAATTCTATATTCTATATGTTTGCATAGTTTGTCGTATGTTAACTGCAACTGTGATATTGATGTATTAAAACCCAGATAGTTGTTATACTTATCATAGTTGTCGCTTGTACTCAAATCCATGGGACCCGAAAGAGGAAGAATAAATCATAGGAAATACACAACATCTTAAATAGGTAACATTGTATTTACACATATACTTAATATAGGCTTACCCAAGCGGGCCTATAGATATTATTCTAGCTTGGGTGGAGGCACTTATGTACTGATAGCCCCTGGGTGGTGAAAAAGGGGTTACATTATTATTTATTTCATTTATTTGTGTTTCTTATTTGCTTTTAATAATGTACTGTAACTTGTTTTCAATAGCTTCTGCTATTCATTAATAAATATGTGCTTATTATTGGAACCATCTGGCTTTCAGTATAATGGATTATTTTTTTCAGAGAAGCAAATACAGTGCTGCTTTTTGTCTATTTTGCAATATCTGATGTTATACAGGGAAAATGTGTACATCATTTATTTTATGTGTGTGAGGGGTAATATATCATGTTACCAGTGTCTATATGTATATACAGATGTATGTAGATGATATATACCACTATGTGCAGTAAGCATGTTCCCTTATGGGGTAGTATATCATGCACATGTGTAAATACATATGATACATAGACTGTATATATCATGTACCTCTATGGGGGCATTGTATCTGAGGTGTATAAGGGGTGTATACTGTATATCACATTCTCCCATGTAAGCATGTTCTTTATATAAATACTAGCTGAATACCCGTGCTTCACTACGGAATTTCAAGTATTTCCGTGCATATGTCTTTAATTTTGAAGGACTTCCTGGTAAACTAATTAGACTTAAGGCCCATACACACTGGCCGATATATCAGCCGTTCTATTGAACGGCCGATATATTGCTGTTCCATCGGCCTGTGTGTACCAGCGATAGGTCTGTGAACTCCATCGTTCACAGACCTATCGCGTCGGCCCTGATGCACAGCCGACGGCCAATATATCGTTAGATATATTGCCACGTCGCTGTGTATGGCCGACCCGCTTCTCCACTATAGGTCGGCTGTTGTGAGCATCACCTTGTATGGGCGGCCCTATGTAAATCATCCTCCGCGCGGGAGCAGCAGCAGCCCGAGTTCGGCGTGGGAGCAGCAGCAGCAGCCTGGCTTCTGCATGGGACAGAGCTGGCAGGATAGGAGGTGAGTATCACAATCCACAGCGCATTATCTAAGGTTTCTGTATCTTCGGGGGCTGCAGACACAATGCGGCAGCCACCTGAGGGAAGCGCGGGAGGGGCTGTCTGTTCTGTCCGGGTGCCGTGGCCAGCACATGGGGTCACACCAGCGTGGGTGCACACACCAGCATGAGCAGCGGCCAGCACAGGAGGGGTACCCCCCGGGAACCATACACCCCCCCCGGAAACCATACACCAGCGCACCAGCGGGTCCCGTGGCCAGCACAGGAGAGGATCGCGTTCCTCAGGACAGCCATGCGGGGTGGGTTATGAACCCTGTGTGGGGGTGTATTAAATTATTGTCCAGGGTTTCCGTGTCTTCGGGGGGCTGTAGACAACATGCGGCAGCCTCCTCAGTGAAGCGCGGGAGGGGCTGCTGCGCTTGTTCAGACTGGGTGCCGCGACCAGCACAGAAGGAGCACAGCAACGCGATCCTCCAGAAAGCACACAACAGCAGTATCCGCGGCCAGCACCGGAGGGGCACATCAGCGCACTGGCTAGCTCGACGGGTTTATAATATAAGGTTAATTGACTCCTCTATGATAAATAGTTTTAATATGGGTGCTTTTTACCTTAATATAAAATATATTTAAAATGGCTGCTGTAGTCCCCTTTTGTCTGCAAAATGGCGTTGTGCAGCACAGCAGTACCAGGACTACAGAAAACCTCTGGGGCTGTTCTTTGATTTTATGAAGGGTTTTTGGGTTTATCTAGACAATTAAATGCTTATAGTTTTTACTAAAAGGCTGCTTAATGTTTTTTGTTTCATTTGTATGTACTTGTGTGTGTATATGTAGAGAGAGACAGAGAGATGATTTTATATACATACATACTTGTCCTTTGGGTGGCAGGCATTCCATTACCAACTTTACTCTGCCTGGTGCTCACCTCAAACTGCCTCACCAACTTGTATATACCCAATACCATGGCGGCACTGAAGGGTTGTATAAATTCCAACATTTCAAAGAGCTTTAATTTTTCATATCCCTGACAGATGTTGGAAAGCACTGTTAAGTGTATTGTGGAATTTGTTCACCTCTGCTGTGCCACCGTGGTGTTGGGTCTCTCTCTTTCTCTCTATGGGCGGGATGTACTAATGCTTACCGCCATAATTTCTCCTATTTACCTCAGAAGCTATTTAACACAGAGAGCTATGTACTAAACATCGAGCACTGAGATGCCCTTCTCACCGTAATGCTGGGTAGCCGAGCCAGGTGGGGGGACAGCCAGCAGCAGCAACTGACCCGCAACAAGTGGCTACAGCTTCTGCTTTTTCGGTGCAGGGTTTGGGGGATGAGGGTCCTCTGCTGGATTACTGCAGCTCTGATGGTATGGGCTCTGGAGGCTCTCAGCACTGTTGTACTGTATATCCACCTGCCTCAGGTACAGTAAGAACAGTAGCCCGGCCGCTCCTCCATTGCGGCCACTCAGGGCTTGGCGTATATGGAGCCAGAGGAGGACAAACAGGCACACGATGGGGGCAGGTAACGTGACAGAAAGGACACGTGATGCGGAAACATCGGAAGAGAAAGGCAGTGGCAGACAGTAGGGGAGGGGTAAGTGTGGAGAAGTACCCAGGGCAGTAAGCATTTAGCAACGCGGGCAAGCTTAGCACCTCTCTCTCTCTCTATATATATATATATATATAGCTACTACTTGCTTCAGCATGGGACAGTTTGGGGAGTATAACCCCGAACAGGGGATGCGGGTGCTGTAAACAGTGTTTGTCACATTTTAGGGCATTTGTGACATCGTGGGCTGCATGCAACACGAGGCAGCCACTAGTGACAGCGGGAGCCGCCGCCAGCACACAAAGGTCATATCTGCGCCAGCCCCGGGGAAGGACACACAAGCAGTATCCAAAACCAGCACAGGAGCAACACTTCAGCGCCAACCCCGGGAAGAACACTGAAGCGGGAGCCGCAGCCAGCATAGCCCAGGGAGGGACAGACCAGTGGTCAGCACAGGAGAGGCACATCTACGAGAGCGACGTCCAGCCAGAAGTACACACTACAGTAAGTATCCCCTCAAGCAGGAGTCACCAGCGGGTAAAATCTGGGAATCGGAAGTACATGTTAGTGGGGGGTCAGCTTAGATGACATGAGATGTTTGCGGGTGCCCATGCTAGTAGGAGCAGTTTTAAAATAATTGTAAAATCATGTTTAAAATGGCTGTTATAGTCCTTCGCTGCTTGTCTGCAAAATGGCTCTCTGCAGCACAGCAGTGCCCGGGCTCCAGAATTCCTCGGGGGCTGTTATTTTGTTTTTGGGGTTTTTTGACACTTGAATGTTTATTTTTTAGTTAATGGCTTGCCAATTTTTCTTTTTTGGATGCATGTGTATGCATTTGTGTGTGTGCGCGTGTGTATATATATATTTATATATATAGTAGAAGGGGAAATCAGCGGCACTCAGCAGTCGAGATTATGCAGTATGAAGAACTTTTATTGTAGTCCAAACATCCCCCGACAATTAAGAAAAGTGGCCCCTAGATCCAAATTTGATCCCAACACAAACAATCCATCCATCAGGACTTTTTCCAGGATGCTAGAACAGTCATATGATATGAACAAACTTCTACAGTTATTCGTCACCCTAACCTTACTTCTAATGAATTGAGAGCTTTGAAGGACTTATCCACCAGGACGGACCTCATAATAAGGGAAGCAGACAAAGGGGGATCTGTAGTCGTACAGGACTTATCGATGTATGTGGCAGAGGGCCATCGCCAGCTATCTGATACAGCTACATACAAGTGTTTAACCTTTGATCCCACTACACAATATAAGACGGAATTAGATTCATTTCTGGCACATTGTGTAAATGAGGGTACATTATCTGGTGAGCAGGTTAAAGCCATGACAGTTCAATACCCTACTGTGCCTTTATTTTATACTGTGCCCAAAGTACATAAATCTTTATCCAATCCACCGGGTCGACCGATTGTGTCGGCCAGAAAATCGTTGTATCATCCCATCTCCATTTTTCTGGATGCTTTTTTAAACCCATGCATCCAAGCAGTTCCCTCGTATTTAAAGGATACGACGGCATTACTGTTGCATTTGCAACAGTTACTCATTCCTTCTGAACAGGTATTTTTATGCAGTGCGGATGTTACTAGCCTCTACACCTGCATCCCACATGATGCAGGTGTGGAGGCAGTACGGGCTTTAATTAACAACAACCCTCTATATTCGGGCCCTTCTATTGAGGTGTTTATACAGCTTCTAAAGTTAGTCCTGACTCGTAATTACTTTACGTTTAATGGCCGCATTTACTTACAGCTAGCAGGCTGTGCGATGGGGTCCCCTGTGGCCCCATCGTACGCGAATGCCTACATGTATCATGTGGAAACCAAACTATTTGACAGCTCACAGGGGTCATCTGTGTACTTCTACAAGAGGTACATAGATGATCTCTTAATCTTTTAGAAAGGATCAGATTTGTCACTAACAAGGCTGTTAGATGATCATAATGATGATCATAGTGCAGTGAAGTTTACTTATCAGATTTCACCGCATGAAATACATTTTTTAGATGTGGCCATTTCCTTAGTTGATGGGGTTTTACAGACCAGCCTATATGTCAAGCCTACTGACCGTAATTCTGTATTACATCATGAGAGTTTTCACCCTCTCTCTACACGTAAGGGTCTTCCATATTCCCAATTATTGAGAGCCAGGCGTATCATCTCTGATCCACTGCAGACGGTTGCCACAATGGACCATATGGTAGCCAAATTTGAGGAGCGGGGATATCCTTGAGCAGAACTTTTGGCAAGTAAAGCCAAAGCCCTTAATCACACCAGGGAATCTTTGTTAAATAGTACCACTTCTTCTAAGGTATTGACAGATGAGACCCGTAGAATTCCATGGGTCAATAAATTTACTACTGCCATCACCACTTTGGTCAGTAAGGCCAAAAATCTTTGGCCGATGATTAACTCAGACAAAACATTACCAGCGTTATTGGGTACTAAATTACTCCCGAGCTACACTAGGGGTAAAAGTATTGGTGATACCATAGTCAAATTGGATATTTTTCCTTTAACCAAATCAGTTCAATCACATTTTTTGCGACCCAAAGTTGGTTGCTATCGATATTTAGGCTGTTCTACATGTAACACCCTTATGACAGGTTCTACCTTTATTCATCCACTCACGGGGAAGAAGTATTCGATTCGACACAGGGTGACATGTACCTCCACACATGTCATTTACATGTTAAAATGTCCCTGCGGATTAGCTTACATCGGGAAAACTCAGAGGCAGTTTCGGGAACGAATGGCACTGCATCGCAGTGCCATCAAATTGGCCATTGAGAAAGGCACGAGTGAGCAACCAGTTGCGCGACATTGTGTACTAGCTCGACATACGGTAGCCAGTATGCGAGCTATTATTATAGATCAGGTGCCAGCATCACACCGTGGTGGGGATCGGAACAAAATCCTACTGCAACGTGAAAGCAGGTGGATTTTTGTTCTAAACACACTCTCACCACGTGGTTTGAATGAGACCTTAGGTCTCCAATGCTTTTTATGATTATTGCGATTGTACACTTCAGCTTATCATGCCTATAGTAGCATTATATCTATTGGAGCCTGCGGCTAATACGTTTCCTGCTGTACAGTTTGCCAGTTATTGTTAAAAGACATATCATATGTTTATTCAACCACGTAATGGTAGCGTACTACAGGTTTACTAGTTTCATTTACAATATGACTAAAACCATTAGGGATTTTCTCTTTGATCAGCACTGACATGATCAGTGGATTCATTTTTATACTGCACCTTGTATGTCTTCTTATGTATTATTGTCTGTATTTGCACTGTTGTTTCTATGTCTTTAATGACACAGTATTGTATCTGGTTTGTTTGTAGTTGCCGGGCAACACAGACGTGACTTCCGGGATCGGCTCCCTGCCCGGCGCCGTCTGCTGACGTCAGTGCCCTGCGATCCGTGGACAGCACGGACGGACGCGGCGTCTGCGGCGGTATCGGACAGGTGAGTGTAATCCTGTCAATGATTACCTGTTACACTGGGTATAAATGTCTTGTACGTGTATATGTATTCATGTATGGTTTGTCCTTGAGACGGGGCTTGTTCCCCGAAACGCCGTAAGGACTACAATAAAAGTACTTCATACTGCATAATCTCGACTGCTGAGTGCCGCTGATTTCCCCTTCTACTACATTGGATCTTGCCATAGATCACAGAAGGCACCGCAGCAAGTATTTCAGCAGCCCCCACTTTGAGTGCCGATCCCAATACCGCTATTTATATATATATATATATATATATATAAATAAATAAATATACTGTATACTCCTTGCTTCAGCATGGGACAGATTTTGGTGAGTATAACCCCGAACAGGGGATGCGGGTGCTGTAAACAGTGTTTGTCACATTTTAGGGCATTTGTGACATCGTGGACTGCAGGCAACACGAGGCAGCCAGTAGTGACAGCGGGAGCCGCTGCCAGCACACAAAGGTCAAATCTGCTCCAGCCCCGGGAAGGACACACAAGCAGTATAAAACACCAGCACAGGAGGAACACTTCAGCGCCAACCCCGGGAAGAACACTGAAGCGGGAGCCGCAGCCAGCATAGCCCAGGGAGGGACAGACCAGTAGACAGCACAGGGGAGGCACATCTACGAGAGTGCCGGCCAGCCAGAAGGACAAACTACAGTAAGTATCCCCTCAAGCAGGAGTCACCAGCGGATAAAAGCTGGGAAGAGGAAGCGCATGATAAGTTACCTACAAAGTCACCAATGTTGCACGGCGATATGAACAATATCTCATTTGTATTGTTTAGTGTGTGGGTACCGACGATGATCAATGCGTGGCCCCGCGGTTGTTAATCCTTGGTTCTGCGTTGTTTAGCAATGCAAGTCAATTTGGATGATGATCAATCATCATTCAGATCGGTCATCATCTAAATTGCGTGGATTGGTGAGTCTGTAGGTACCTTTACATTCTATATTTGGTTTCCTTGTTTTTTTTTAAAAGAACACTTTATTTCTTTACAGATACTTCACCAAATTAGCGAACTGTAATTCTTCCTGAATTTGTCATCCTTTTTACAAGGTAGGTTTTTTTTTCTCCATTTTTACTATTTATTATTTTATTTTTTTATCGTCTTTTTAAAATTTCAAGAAATACTTAGCCTTTTGTAATATATAGCAATACAAAGAGAGAGCAGGCAATACACAGAGATGGAGGGATAGAGACTGATACCCCTTTCAAAATACACAACACGGGATCAACCCGTTATTTTGCGGGGTCGAAACGGGTTGCTGTGCATTTTAAAAGGGGCCATGATGATGAATGGAAGGAGCAGCCATATGGTAAAAGGGAAGAGCTGTGGTTTGGGGAGGGACTAGTGACTTTAAGAAAGACAAAGAGATTGAATGTGAATTGTAGAGGGCAATGCCTCCAAACTTGAGGCTTAATTCAGAACTGGATGCTACAACAGCAGCTGCAGACTTTAGCCTGGTGAGGTGTGCGCACATATAGCAGCCACACTGCATATCAAGTGTGCAATGATTAATGTTGTAAGGAATGTGTAGGGAGTGATGAAAGTTAATCCAAGCATATAATTAGTAAGACTTCATTAGATGATAATGAAGATTTCTGGCATAATTTGGTTATATAAGGGATCAGTACTAAATGCCGCCGGCCGGAATCCCGGCGGTCGAAATACCGACGCCAGAATCCCAACCACACAATCCTGACAGGGGTGGCGAGCGGAACGCAGCCCCTTGCGGGCTCGCTTCGCTCGCCACGCTGCGGGCACGGTGCCTCGCTACGCTCTGCATCTATTATATTCTCCCTCTATGGGTGTCGTGGACACCCACGGAGGGAGAATATGTCGGGATTGTGGCGGTCGGGATTCCGGCGTCGGTATTTCGACCGCCGGGATTCCGGCCGGCGGCATCTTGACCGCATCCCTATAATAAGGCGGATATTTGAATTAAAGATTTAACAGGGCCATGTTACGTGGAAATAGTTAATTACCAATCATCCGTGCCTTCGATGGGATTAGCTAACAGACTCCCGGCTCTGGTTGCTTTACCTTATTGATGAGCCCATTTTTATAAAGCCTTATCTGCAGATGACAAGTCTGTCCCGGGCTTGGCACAGAGGACTTTTTTTGAAGGTTTAATGCAGTTAGCATCTCTAAATAAAATGCGTTTCTACGCTTTCCTTCCCGATATCAGCGGCTTCCTCAGTCAGTATGTTTTTGAAAAACAATTTGCCTGTGCACTGGTGTTTATTTGTTTTGTTGTTAAGGGTTTGTTACTTCATATATACAGGGGGGTAATTAATTGTTTTAGAAGTCAGTTGGGTGTCTGTTTTTTCCTATCTAATAGACAGGGAAATAAAGACACCCAACCGACTTTTCAAACAATTGAATTACCCCCCTTGAGTGCTGCAGGCAAGCTGTCTAGACACTGAGAAGGTGGTTGGAGGCAGGTTTTCTTTTTCTAGTTGGTGAAGAAGTGATCAACACCCAGAGAGCCAGTGCGAGGGTCAGTGGGGCCAGGATGGTGAGTGACAGTGAGACGGAGGATGATGTAGATAGAGATAGTGAGATAGAGGGAGACATCTACATGGAGAAGGAGGGAGACAAATATAGAGAAAGAAGAGAGCGAGTTAGAGGCAGAGCTATTAGGAGGTTGTGGAAAAACTAAGTATTGAACTTCATTTAATGTCCAAAGTGACATGTATCCAATTTTTTTCCCACAGTATTTTCATCCATTTCTTTACAACGGGCATTTTTTTTTTGGTCTTTTGAAACTTTCGAACCCTCCAACGAAGGTAAACTATATACAAGTGCTTTTTAAAAGTACAATGTGAAACATTGTTTTTGCATTAATTTTTTAACTATCTACAGATATCTGTAGAAAGGAAGGGTAGGGAGGGAGTAGCAAGATGGGGAACATATGGAGCAGTGAGACGGGGAAAGGAAGGTGCAGCAAGTCGGGGAGGGACAAGCGAGATGGTAACCGGCACATATAATGAATGTGAAGAGTAGAGCGAAAAGACTCAAAAGTTAAGTTTATACTGATGTGCAGTTTTAAAATGAAGCCATTAAAGTAAGCTCTTTTACCTTCTTCCCCTCCATACTCCAAACATGACTCGGTGTTAGGATAGCACGTTCTGGACTGCCTTGCCGGTTTCGGGGGCGACAGGCTTAAAAGATCCATCGGACCGTTAAATGGAATCGATCCTGAAATCAATATACACGGTGGCTGGCACCTTGCTTCGACCAGCCTAGTTGGATTGTGGGTAAACAAGGCTGTTGAATATTTGGCTACTCAGTTGGTCATGGACGTGGTGGTAGGGGTTCCGATTGATTACTTAATAGTCTTAGCGGAACATATTAAGGAATCCGCAGCCTATTTGGGGGGAGAGCTCACATGATATTGGTCAAGTGGGGGCTCGGATCTCAGCATCTGCAGTTGCAACTCGCCAAGCTCTTTGGATGTGTTCCTGGCAGGCAGATACAGAATCAAAGCGAACGGCTGAAGCCTTACCGTTTAATGATCATGTTGTCTTCTGAAAAGCGCTGGACCAGTTAATATTTCAAGCAACAGGAGGGAAGTCCACCTTCCTACCATCTATTGCCCCACCACCGTCCTAAGAGAACTTATACGAGTTCTTCCTTTCGGGATTCCTATTCCTTTCGACCAAGATCCATGACTTTGGCAGGACAAACCAGAGGTGGAAGAGGACGCAGTCGACAACAGACTACCACCTGTCACCAAGAGCCTAAGCCCAGTGAGAAAACAGTGGTATGACTGGCTCCCTTCCCACCTGTGGTCTCCCATGGTGAGAGCGCGTCTCCGGAATTTCCAGGAGGCGTGGGTCCATACGTCCATCAGTTCAGTAATTGTGGGTCTGGAGGCAGAATAATTCATGTTATCCCTGGACATAAATGATGCGTACCTACACATCACCATTTGGGAGCCACATCAGGAGTTCTTGAGATTCGCAATACTACAAGACCATTATCAATTCAAGGCACTTCAGTTTGGCATGTTTGGCTCAAAGAGTGTTTACCAAGGTCATGGCAGTCATGTCGGCACACCTTCAAACACGGGGTGTAACAGTGGTGCCGTACATAGACGACCTTCTCCTCAAGGCGCCGTCGATGATTCTCCGGAACCATGCCTTGATCACCCATGAGGTTCTCCTAGCGCATGGGTGGTTACTCAATTTCAAGACCAATCTTCTGCCGTCTCAGCACATCCAGTTTCTGGGTCTAGTTATGGATACAACCTTGAAAAAGCTATTCCTGCCGGTAGACAAAGCTCAGATAAAACAAACCTTAGCAAGATGGAATCAACTGGCCATTTGGAAGGCTTACCTGTTTAATTCGGTTATTTCGGTCGCTGGGTCCGTCGTGGTCCACGGCTCATACGTTTGTTAGGTTTTACAAATGTGATACGTTTGCCGCCTCCGCCTCGCAAATTGGTCGGCTTGTGTTGCAGATTCCCAAAGACAGTGCTCTCCCACCCACAGGGACAGCTTTGGCATATCCCCAGTGTACTCAGCCTCCAGTGTCCCCTATGGATTTCGAGATCAAGTGAAATAATTTGCTCCATCTGTTGGACTTTTAAAATATGACAGTGGATGATTATACCTGCACACCTGCTTGGTGACTTGAAAAATATGAGCTATTTGTGGTCCTGAGGACAGAGTTTAAGAATCACTGATCTAGCCCACTATAATTTTAGGGATTTCACTGAAGGCTGCCAAAATGAGATGTGTGTAACTTCCTCCATTTCCACATGTTTCCCTATTTCCATCTTCCCCTAATTTCTGCAGTTTCAATACACACCTCAAAATAACTCTGGAAAGGGATTACAGGTTGATGAACATATGGAATCTATTTTTCGGCAATATGAGTACAAAAATACTTTAAAAAAAATAAAATATATATTCTTGTTAAGTTATGGGTGTCCACTATGGCCATCGGGATGCCAACTACATTTAAATATATTGCATTTAATACTTCATGAAACACAATGTGAAGTTTTCCGGTTGTTAAAAAGCACTTTGTTTTAATAGCAGTAGCTTACTTAACATTACAGATGTTTTACATTTACAATTACATCTTTATTAACCGATAGATAACCTAAAATTGTCCAAAAAGTTTTTGGGGTGTTTGTGTTCACATACAGTATATATTATATACTGTATGTTTCATGTTTATTATTGTATGACATTGGGAGGGGGGGGGGTTCATTTGTGGTGTGCGCCACCTGCTGGCTGTCTGAAGGAGTAGGCATGTAACAGAACATCAATTGTTTCTCCAAAAGAAGCACATTAGCTGCAGCAGTCACATTTATTCTAGCATCCTCTGGTGGCTCATGTAAAAAAGTGTTACGTCCATAGTTTGGGCATCCTAACGCAGAATTTTGATGCCCATACAAGCAGATTGGCCAGGTTTTGCCACACTGCACGGCTAAACCTGAACCCGTCAGGTGCCCTAATTGGTAATGGACGTCTTAACGAAGCCACTATTGAATATCTCCGATAGCTGCCCATTCCTAAAGACGCCCAGCAGGAGGTACAGAGGACAAATTATTTTCCCCAATTGAGATTATTTAAATTTTTGGCCATTACTATACATTACCTACCTTCTATGACAAAATGTATTGCACTCTTTGTACAGTACCAGTCAAAAGTTTGGACACACCTTCTCATTCAATGGTTTTTAATTTAAGTATTTTCTACATTGTCAATTAATACTTAAAACATCAAAACTACGAAAGACACATATGGAATTTTATGTTGTACAAAAAAAAAGGGTAAAATAAATCAAAATACAGTATGTTATATATTTTAGAATCCTCAAAGTAGCCCCCTTTTGCTTTGATGACAGCTTTGCACACTCTTGGCATTCTATCAATCAGCTTCATGAAGCAGTCTCCTGGAATGGTTTTACAACAGTCTTGAAGCCCAGAGGGCCTGAGCACTTGTTGGCTGCTTTTCCTGTACTCTGCGGTCCAACTGATCCCAAACCACCTCAATTGGGTTTAGGCCGGATGATTGTGGAGGCCAGGTCATTTGACACAGCACTGCATCACTTTATTTCTTGGTCAAGTAGCCCTTACATAGCCTGGAGGTGAGTTTGGGGGTCATTGTTGAAAAACAAATAATGGTCCCAGTAAGTGCAAATCAGATGGGATGGCATAACACTACAAAATGCTGTGGTAGCCAAGCTGGTTAAGTATGGCTTGAATTTAGAAAAAAATCACCAACAAGGTCACCAGCATCATGCCTATTCCATGCTTCACAGTGGAAACCACACATGCAGAAACCAACCACACACCTTCTCTGTGTCTCACAAAGACACGACGGTTGGAACTAAAAATCTCAAATTTGGACTCATCAGACCATAGTACAGATTTCCACTGGTCTAATGTCCATTCCTTGTGTTTCTTGGCCCAAACAATTCTCTTCTTCTTGTTGTTCATCCTCAGTAGTGGCTTCTTTGCAGCAATTCAACCATGAAGGCCTGATTCTCGCAGTCTCCAATGAACAGTTAATGTTGAGAATTGTCTGCTACTTGAACTCTGAAGAATTTTATGTGGGCTCTAATCTGAGGTGCTGTTAATTAGCTGTTTCTGAGGCAGGGAACTCTAATGTACATATCCTCTGTAGTATAGGTTACTCTTGGTCTTCCTTTCCTTGGGCGGTCCTCATGAGAGCCAGTTTCATCATAGCGTTTGATGTTTTTTGCAACTGCACTTGAGGATACATTCAAAGTTCTTAAAATTTTCAGTAACGACTGACCTTCATGCCTTAAAGTAATGATGGGCTGTCGTTTCTCTTTGCTGAGTTGAGTGGTTCGTGACATAATATGGATTACAACAGTAGTCAAATAGGGGTGTCCACTGTGTACTAACCCTACCTCTGCACAACACAAGTGATGGTCTCAAACACATTAAGAAGGCAAGTAATTCCACGGAATGACTCTTGACAAGGCACACCTGTTAATTTCACACCATTCCGGGAGACTACCTCAAGAAGCTGATTCTGAGAATACCAAGAGTATGCAAAGATGTCATCAAAGCAAAAGTGGGCTATTTTGAGGAATATATAACATATTTTGATTTGTTTAACACTTTTGTTAACAACATAATTCCATGTGTTCTTTCATAGTTTTGATGTCTTCAGTATTAATCTACAGTGTAGAAAATAATTAAAATAAATAATAACCATTGAAAGAGGTGTGTCCAAACTTTTGATTGGTACTGTGTTTACAATGTGTTAATTTTTTTTATTTACAAATATAAATCTAAACTTTAATTTATGACAATTTTGTTAATTTTTGACAATTGTATAGAATACATTTCTATTTTGCAGTTTGTTAATTCAGAACACAGTTATGGTTCAATGTGTCCTAATGTTCAATATATATTTCACAGAACACCAAGCAAATAGTAATCTGAATAAAATTATTTTACATATATTACTTAAATAATTCTGTGAACATTTTGAACCAAAAAAAGAATAAAAAAAATGTGAGTTTCAAAAATGTCTTAGTTTTTTTTTATTATATAATGAAATATCATCAATACATAATACAGTATGGCTTTTAGAAATGCAGGTGTACACTTTAATTTTATATAAAGATTATTAATAATACGTATATTAAAATGGAATAAAAATACAAGGTCCATACCAGGGAAAGCCCCAATCTCTCATCGAGGGAAGCAAGGAAGTGACTCCCCTTCCTCTATAACAATCTCCATGGATGTGTGCCCCCAAATCGGCATGCCTCTGTTCAGGCCCGGCCCGATGCATATGCGAAGTACTCGGATGCGTTGAGCGCCAGATGGAAGAGGCCGCACCACTGCATTTGTGCAGCAGGTCACGAAGAGTCGGAGCAAACTGCACTGCGCCCAAGGTCATGGTGCACAAGGAGGCAGCGATATTAGCGGGGGCTGGAACTGAACAGGGGCAGAAGCAAGTAATTCACTGTGAGTATCGCAGCCAGACTTGGTCGTATGTACACCGTGCACATCAGCGCTTACATGGCACAGTACTGACGGCAGAAAATCATATATACAGTATAACAGCTACACTTAAGTGCTACTCATGTAACACAACGTCCTGGCACCACTGTCAGGGAAGGCACATGGTTCCCTACATACACATAAAGGCATACACTATCTCTCTATGTAATCCTATGGGAGCTACACCTCCTTGTAGTTTGTACTGCATTACATATACAGTGCATTGGCCATGTACTGTATCCAGTCCTGTCAGTTTAAGGTGTGTCTGACTCCATAATTCAAGGCTATGTACAGTAGTTATATATACTGCATGGTATATATATATAAATCAGTGTATTTATACCTATCACCCAATATCTACCTGTCACCACTGTCATGTGTAAGAGAGGACTCTACCTGGCATAATGTTTAAAAGGGGCCCTAACTGGTGGACTGGCCCTGCCTCTGTTATTGCCCCGTGACTGCATGTCTCCCAGGACCCCCCCCCCCCCCCCCCCCAGTCTCTCCAGCTCTTGGACTTCTTCCCTGGATACTGCTGCTCGATGAGTCTCCCAGGAAGATGCCATCCAAGGCAAGGAGAAGATTGGACACAATGCTCTGCCTCAGCCATCCAGTTAGTGCACCCCATGGGGCTTTTAAACACCAGCACTGTCCCAAATTGTTTTGTTTTATAATGTTAATAAAGACAGTAAAAATTATGTATAATTAAAATTTTTAATTATCAAATATTTTAAACCTATGAATGGCTTTAAGGCAATGACCAGTAATTAAGCATTAGATGACAGCTGTTTCAGCAAAGCTAGTCAATATATAGTCCAATTACATACAAAGCACATTGGTCATATTCTTCCCAATGATAAGGAGCGCTAAAAACATTTAAAATCAAATATTAGTTTATTAAATAATATCAAGATAAAAGTTAAAGTATTCACAAAAGAATAGCTAGTAAACAATAATCTCTGGTGTCAATTAATTGGCTGATATTGGTAACCAAAGAGCTCACACATATGTCCAATATTCCTTCCGAAGTATTCAGTCAATTGAATGTGATTTGGATAGTTCCACTGATCCTCAAATTGCTGTGAGATAGCTTGCCATTCTTCCTTGGTTGAAGGGAACTGAAAAAGCAAACAAAATGAAAACTAAAAATGTAATTATTGAAAGACTAAAACGCTACCCACATGCTGCCAACAAATTCCCCAAATATTGCCAGGAGGCAAAAAAAAAAAATAGGGGCTAGGTGGGGAGAAATAACACAACCAGAGTTGTGGTTATCTTTTGGGTGCTGCAAATTATTACATGTTTAAATACAGAGAATACCGTAGGGCAGTGTTCGACAATGCTTTTAAGGAGGAAGCAGACCCCCCTATTGTTGTGGATACAATTCAGGGGGAGGTTATGCAAGACTTGGAACATATTCTATTAAAGAAGAGTCGCATTTGGTGGGAGGTACTGACACTGGAAAAATATTTAAATGATCAAATAGTACCGAAAGGTCTTGTAATCCAGAAGAGTGCCTCCTTTGCATCTGCCAATAATTCTTTTAAATTAGAGTGGGACAAAATACTCCAGACTTGCTCCTTTTCACTCATAAGATTAATTATTGAGGATAGGAAAAAGGAGCTAAACAAATTAGAGGGTGCAATCACTGCCCAAAGGGATTTAACAGCACGTTTTATAGACACTAAGGAATATAAGGACTTCGAAAGTAAAATTGAAATGAACCTTAAAAAAAACGAAAAGATCCTTATGGAGAGAAAGGTGAAGAAATTCAATAGGGATAAAGTTGGGGGACAAAAAATGGGACAGGAGGATATGAGAGATACTTCTAGTGATATGTATGAAGATAATACACAAAGGGAATATAATGTATGGAACCAAGGGCCAAAGGGTGAGAAGAAAATAACATCAAACAGAGACTCTGTAGAAAGAGGAACCACCCACACATCTAGGAATATTAATAGACCACTTCCTCAAAGAATTAACCATCAGAGGGACAAAAGACGAACACGTCTCCCTCTAATGGTTAATACACCAGTACAGGAAAGAGACATGGTACAGGTAACACCCCCAAGATTACCAGGTTCCTACAAAGAAAGGCGTAATGCCATCTCAAAATTAATAAGGCCCACATATTCCCCCAATATACGTAAGGGCGGGTCTCCTTTTTTAGAGGGAGGTCGATCCACCCACAGGTACAAATGACAAGGAGGGGATGTTGGGGTGGAAAACAGAGTAAACGTGTTAGAAAAAGAACTGTCAGATGTAAAAAGAGGAGAATGGCAGTCAACAACTCAGTTGAGGTCGTAGGGAGTGGTACCAAGGGAGGCAAAGTAAGAAGAAAGGGCTTAAGTTTGCCCCCTCCATTCCCATTAATAAGTTCTCCACCTTCATTGATTTGAATAAATTTATCAGGAAGTTGACCTGAGGCTGTGGACCCTGTGGAAACTAGGATTGTCAGCACACCCTTGAAACCAAAATCGTTTTTTTACCCGACACACATGAAGGGTAAATTCATAGACACCTTTTACGACTTGGTCCACCAAGATTTAAAAGAACTTCCTAATGGCAAAATTAATTTCAATATGTCCTGGAAGAAGTGGCAAGCTTTGAAAAGATTGAAGGACAATGTGGAGTTGGTAATTAAACCCACGATAAGGGTGGGGGGTAGTGATTCTTAGTAGGGATATGTACGAGGAGGAGGTTCTAAGACAAGTAGAGGATCAAAGTACCTATATAAAATTAAAAAAAGATCCTACACAGGGGATTTTGGATAAGTTGCAGATTATGCTGGCCAAGTATTTGGAACAGAACATCTTGGAGGAAAGGGAATATAAATATCTTTATAATGAAGAATAAGTTATCCCGATTATTTATATTTTATCTAAAATACATAAGGACCCACTGAGACCACCAGGGAGGCCGATTGTCTCCAAGATTAATTCTGTGACCTCCATTTTGTCCGAATATTTGGACTTTCACTTACAAACACTAGTGTTAAAAAAAACGGTCTCATTTAAGAGACACTACAGATTTTTTAAACTTTTTAGACACCATAGCATGGGAGGAGACAGACATTATGGTGACAGCTGACGTATAGTCACTATATACAGTGATTAACCACCAGGATGGACTCAAAGCCGTTATTGAAGCCCTCAAAAAAAGTGAATTGCCAATAGGAACACGGAATTTTATTGTAGAAGGGGTAGAATTTATTTTAACAAATAATTACTTCCATTTTAAAGATACATTTTATCTACAGAAGGTGGGCACAGCCATGGGCACCAGGTTTGCTCCAAGTAACGCCAACCTTTTTATGGGGGCGTGGGAGGAGCAATATATTTGGGATAACAATCCCTTTGGAGCGAACCTGGTGTCCTGGGTCAGGTATATAGACAACGTGTTTTTTATATGGAGGGGGGACGCCCCCACATTAAACGTTTTCTATGATTACCTTAACCACAATTCCACCAACATAACTTTTACTTTTGAGAGTAGTAACAACGAGATACACTTTTTGGATGTGACTGTATATCGAAAGTATGGTGCACTACAAACTAAGAATTACAAAAAACCCACAGACTCCAGAGCGTATGTTAAGCATAACAGCTGCCATCATCCAGATTAGCTGGGGTCCATACCATGTGGACAAATACGGCGTCTACGGAGAAATTGCACGAGACTGCCATTTTTGAGGAACAAGTAAGCGAAATGCAGGAGAATTTCATAGCGTCGGGCTATACAATTGAGAAAGTGAGGAACACAACCACCGAAGTGGGAAAGATACAGAGGAGTGAACATCTTCATAAAAAAGTAAAAGTGCCAGGTCTCCAACCTACACCCTTTGAATGGGCTTTTATTACATCTTTTAATAGCCAGTATAGAGATTTGGAGAGGATTTTAAGGAAACATTGGGATAGTCTCAAAAGAGACCCCATAGTAGGAGAGAAACTTCCAAATAAACCGAAGTGTATTTACAGAAGGGCCCCTAATTTGAGTAATACATTAGTTAGAGGCGCCTTACCCCCCGCAAAATCATTACCCACAATCAAATCGAAAAGGTTTTTTTCGATGTGGGATGTGCATTGGGTGCCGTACAATTAAGGGTGATGGCAACAATAAAACCAGCAAATTTAAGGTGAACGAGAAGAAAGTGAGAATTGACACTTTTGTCACCTGTAATACCAAAAATGTAGTCTACTGCTTCTACATCGGAAGAACTTCCAGGCCCCTAAAGGTGCGGATACGTGAACATCTTAGAAATATAAAAAATGGCCTGGCGACACATGCTTTGTCGGACCATTTCCGCACCGTACACAATAAAAATCCTGCTGATATTAGGAGATTCTTAGGGGTACAGTGGGTTTAAGTCAATTGGAGGCAAAGGGACCTCCAAACACAATTAGCAAAAGCAGAAATGAGGTTTATCTACGAATTGGGCGCGTTGCAGCCGGGCGGGCTTAACCTCGATTTCGAGGTAAAATGGTTTTTGTGATTCATTGTCTTTCCATTTTTTTGCACAGCATTTGCACTTTATTCTTTGCATGTTGCACCGCAATATCAGTCACTTTAGGGATGTGTATAGTTAAACTGTTATTATGTGTTATTGATTAAGTTTTGCTTCTTACATATTCCCTCTGGCATGGCTGCATCATATACTATACACTTAATGGTGGACTTATGGGAATCCCCACGCCTGGCAAGCATTACAGATTACCCGCTGCTGATATTGGAGGAGACGGGTTCCCATGTAAACGGACGCGGCCGGCCGGGCTCTATGGTTACAGACGAGATGGTCGGAAGCGGAAATGACGGCGAGGCGCAGAAAGGCTCATGGGACATGTAGTAAATGGTTGTATAGGAGCCACCTGCGCCCGCCACCCCGCGATTGGTAGGAAGTGCATTTAAATAGAAGGATCAGAGGAAACGGACATTATACTGCTGGATGCCTTGAAAAAGACCCGATGTAAAGTGTAGAAACGCGTTGGTGAATCCAAATACTGACTGAACCGGGAGATCCAGTGTGGAGGACCAGTGGATGTGGTGCAGGAGTTGCTGCAGTTGCCGTGGACTCATAGACCTATGTGCTCATTTTTCACCTGCTTCTGGTAATTGCACTTTATTGGACTCCCTGCGTGGATCTTTCTGTGCTGCTACATTATTTCTTGCTGCTATATATGTTTTTAGGGATCATCATTAAATTTGTTTTTAATTGTGCTGTACTCCATGCACTTTATTCTGGCATTTACTGGTAATAACTGTGCTTCACTATATGCACTTTATTTCTTTTTTCCCCCTAATTGGTAAATATTACATTTGAGATCCTCAAGGACAGGACCACACATGACAGTGGGTCCAGGACCATATTGATGCGCTGAGTTGTATGTATTGACACCATATTCTTCTGCAATTGTTCCAAACCCGTTTGAGGTGGAGGTATTTTAGAGTTGCCTCTGTGTGTCTTTCACTGTACCAAGCTGCTCATAGTGCACACTCTATATAGATTCCACACCTGTATCTATCTCACAACCAGAGTGACGTGTATTAGTGTGCCAGAGGCAAAGCTGCTCAGAAGTTTGGACCAGATTCAGTAAAGGATTGCAAACTCTTATTTTCAGAATTTGCAAACCTGTGGATGGCAGGCATAGGGCTGCTCATCACAGGACAAGGCAACCCAGCATGCTACCCATCGCCTCCCCCCTGAGACCATGCTGAATTTGTGGGCGCACAGCAATTTCAAGGTCATCACCAAAAGTAAGGAAGCCTCCACCCAGCGCCATCTTTGTAATCACAATAGCTGCGTGTGACTTCACTCAACTGCCATGATCACGTCCACAGCCACCATTCCTCAGTTTCCTCTTCACAGCCCCTGCAATACACCGTCTCTGCCTTTGAAACAGTGATTTGCAGCACCCCTCCCACCCTGCAAATGCCTCTGCCAGACTGACAGACGCATTCACATTAACTGCAGGGCACTCACAGTAAATGTGGGCACAAGCACAGGACAGGCTTTGCACATGCGCCCGCATCGGCTTTGTATTTTTTGTGGTTGAAATGCATTTTGCATTTCAACCAGAATAAGGGCCCTTGTGCAAGACAGACTGGATTTTTACAACAGGAATTGTTAACACAGCAAAACAAGGTTGAGTTTCCAAATGAAAATAAATGCTGCTAAAGAAACCAGGCAAACACACATTAAGTGGCAAAAAGCCTGCTTCTCCCAGGTTATTTTAACAGACCCAAAGGATTCTACGACTGCTCCAGCCAGGAGAATAAAAAGGTAGACAGACATTTAAAAAAACAACAACCAAAAAACCTTTCAGTGCAGAGCACAAAATAACAACAACAACAACCCCTTAGCACATAAAGGGTAAACTAAGGAGATAATAAACTAAAAAAAAGTAGTATAAAATTTATTTAGCTCTGTATTTACTTACCTTAAAATACTGCTGCTTAAGCACATGTATAATAGCTAAACATGTCTCTGGGATAATCTGTCCCAAAGCCTGGGGTGAAACCAGTGTTGAAAATTTAAGTTCGGATAAAGAATGACCTGTGGCCAGAAAACGTAAAGTGGCCACTAGCTTCTGCTCAGCACAAATTGAAGTTCGAAGAGGTGTGTCTTCCCTGTCAATGTGCGGAGTGACAAGTTGTAACAACTCCTGAAAAGTTTCGTCATCCATGCGCAGATCATTTCGAAAATCATCGGGATTCCGCTCTCTGATTTCTTGTAGTAGTAGCATGTGGGACATATATTCTCGTTTTAGTAGCCAATCCTTAGCCCAGTATCTCCTAATCCTGGACCTCTTCTTTATATTTTGAAGGCATATCACTGCTTCAACAAATGTAAATATAAATTGAGCCAAATTACGGCGATAGAAAGGATCCATTTTAACAAAATTAAACAATAAACTGAGACAGATGTGATTATAGCTGCAGAGCACCAAGGGAGACTAGAGAGACTACTTCCTTTTCCCGTGACCTCTGTAGAAAGCCAGCCCATAATGTTAATTACATGAATATTCAACACATTTCAGGACAAAGATCTGCCAGTGTGTACAGAGGAAAGATAGATTGGCCAATGCACTCAAAAACAGATATATCTGCAGATGGCAGTGGTGGTTGGTCAGTGTGTATCGTCAGCAGATATATCTGCCAGTGTGTACCCACCTTTACAATGGGACATGCTCCGCCTGCCGCTGCCAATCTTTGTCTTGCCGCACCTCCGTGCGGGCCTTCCCCGGGATTGATGCTGTCAAAAGGCTGGTGCTGAGGAGAAAGAATTATCTCACCCCTTTTAACCCCTTTGTGGGTGGCAAGCTACTGTCCACATATCAAGTTCGTAGTCCTTATGTTTCAGGAGATTTTGCGATGAGTCAGCGGTATTTGCCTTTTATATATATATAGATAAGAGGGTAGTATATCATGTACTAGTAGAGGAGACACATCAGACTGCTTCCTGTCTGTATACTGATAGTTTATTTATAGATAGCAGTTTTTGTAGATGCATTATATTGGGTGTGTTGGTGATGTGTATAGAGGATCGGCCCTTTCACCCATAAATACCAGGTGGGAGCTCCTTAGCGTCACATGCAGACAGGCGTTGGATAGTAGGGAGAATAGATTTGAAGCAGGAGGGGTGCCTGGTAGGTGTTGACCTGTTAATAGATTTGGGGGAGGAGGGCTGTCAGGCAGGGGGTGACCTGTAGATACATTTGGGGAGGAGGGTTCTCTACTGGGCATAGCTGTGTAAGGTGGGTGCAGGGTATGATGATAGCAAGGAGCTGCTGTCTCTTGTGCATTCATGCTCACATTGGCATCTGAGATGGAGGTGACCTGGATTTGCTGACTGGTCCCAATTAATTTATCACATGAGGAGGCTGGTGCTGCTAGTGCTCAGTCTGATACAATTTACATAAACACCACGGGACTGCAGCTTGAGTTTCCCAGGCTGTGATCCTAAGACTGCTGCGCTGGGGTTACCTGTGCAGACGTATGTGGTACCTGTACTCTTATATAGCCACCTCTACCTAATGTGACCTTCAAACAAAATAACTGCTCTGCACATCCAGGATTATGGGGATATTTATCAAAGATTATTCCCCTATATCATGTATCCTATGCTGGTGCAAGGTCCCATAGATTCCTGTTAGCACCAACATAGAAACAGCATGTGTGTGCAGGGTTGGACTGGCCCACAGGGGTAATGGGGAAACCACCGGTGGGCCCTACTGCCTGGGGCCCCACCCCCGGTGGGCCCTACTGCCTGGGGCCCCACCCCCGGTGGGCCCTACTGCCTGGGGCCCCACCCCCTCCTCTAGGGATCAGGTTCCAGACTGTGCTGTTACTAATCTAGTACATCATCTTGCATGCACAACAGTATTTACTGTATATACTTATCTAGGGGACCAACTCTTGCAAAATGGTTAGGCAAACATATATGGTGGCTGGGCACACCACCTCTAGAGACTGGCCACACCCCTAAACATGGGCCCCGACCACTGTATCCCCCAGGTGGGCCCTACATGCCCCAGTCCTATACTGTGTGTGTGAGAACACAGCATGTGTGTGTGAGACCACAGCAGTATATGTGTGTGTGAGTCAGCAGCACATGTACGTCAGGTAACAGCAGCAGTGTGCACTGTGTGATCAGTCAGGGTGGGGAGCAGCAGCAGGATGATGGTGATTATTCCAGAGAAGGTGATGTTGGAGAAATTCTGGCTATGACTCTGCTGATGCAGCTCCAGAATGTTATCATACACCCCTGCGCCTGCTTGGTTATGCTTCTGTAAGGGGGCCGGCAGCTTGAGTACACACTTGAGAGACAGGCATTTGGTGGTCGTCCTCCAGTTACAGGCGGTTGGCTAATCAGGCGCAGATGTAACGTAGTATGGGTTGTTATAGGAGTAATAGGGATGTTGTTGAAAGTGGTTACATTCACAGACGCTAATCTGCTCTCGTTGGAGGCCATGCTCAGAAGGATGAGCTGCACTTAGCATAGCGCTGGTGAAAGTTTTCCTGGTGCGACAGATGGTGGCTTATAAAGACTCACAAAGCCTGATTACAGCTTCTATTTGTGCTGACAGTGGGTGTCTCAGTCCCTGCACAATCAGAAGCACAGATGTACACCAGGGAAAGGCTGTGTAGCAGCATCTGCATAAAGTCACAGGTGCAACTGCAGCCAAAAATGCAAGAAAAGCCTTAACTGCATCCAACTTAGAATCAGACCCTATGAAGAGGGATTCTGCCCCCCTTAACAAGCTCCACCCCCCAGTAGGGCTGCTTCCAGAAATTTCCCGGGTTGGTTTTCCATCCCAATCCGGCCCTATAGTCAAAACATAATGTTTCTCGTTTGAAATGTCTATCTTCCTCCTGTTAATTATCATCAGAATTGGGCAAAGAGAAAACCCCAGCCTGCATTGTACCACTCACAAAATCACAGCTCTCTGTATTCAGATGTACTAACAGACAGTTATATTAAGCTACATGAGAGTTTAAACTTTAATCACAAAAAAAATCAACACAGAAGGTTTATGAAAGAACGGTAGGACACAAGATATTTTTTTTCATTCAATATAAATAGCTCCCAAAAAATTATTGGCCGAACACCTACTGTATGTTAAACAGCAATTTTCTTTCAATTTCATGCAGTCTGCAGTGGTTTCTATTAATTTATAACTGCAAATTCACCAGTTATATTGTAAAAATCCAATTCATGTCAGTGGCATATTTGGATCTCCTCTGCAAGTCACTCAGGCAAGTTCTTGCTAGCCTAAATATTACTCGATAGCTATTACCAAGATGGCAGATGTTTATATTGCTAACACCTGCTTCATTGTAGGCTGCCTTTATCATAGATCGCATATTAAAGCAATCTGGGTGGGATCTTACCAAATTGAATCGCATTGCAATATGCGATCATATGATCTGAAGTATGATCCAGCACAGGGGCTCTGAAAGGAGGCCATCCCTGCGATGTGCTGTGACGGCTGCAGGGGACTGTGGTCAGCTCAAACAGCAAAGGACAGAGACCACTTCTGGGGGAACCTTCTGCTGGCTAGGAATGCAATGTGTAACTCTTAGGCTACAATGGGCGATGGCGGTAGCTGCGGGGACCAATATCGGGAATGGGGATGTAGCTGCCTGAGGGAATGGAGGGATCACATCAAATATTGCTTGATAAATGGGCCTCTAAGTTTTAGGTGTGAGATGATGTCCAAGATGATGTCCAATATGAAATGGCAGAAAAAGACATTCAGTGACGTCGACCTATACAGATGATGATAAATCTGGGGAGGACATGTAGATATTAGTATCATTTTCCTACAGATGATTCTGAAATCCAAAAGAGCTGATTAGTTTGCAGATATATTTATGTATATCTTTATGAAAACAATACAGCAAAAAGGTTTATTTTTTCAGTTGAATTTCCACCATGGCAGACAGAAGAAATTTTCTTGTGCACAATATCGAAAACGAAGGGCTAAAAATGAAGAGTAACAAGGCAAGCAAGAAGGTTAAGCCACAACATCAGGATGATGAAGGTAGCTCTCTTAAAGATTCAACCCGGGACTGAAGCAGAGACAAAAAAAAATTTCTACAGTCTCAGAAGCTGACTCAGAGTATTAGGAACATACTGAAGATGTTGAAGAGGAACCATGAGAAGTCCAGCTGGATCAAGAAGTGATAGAAAGTGAAAGTAGCTCCAGCTTTAACTATAGCAATCCTACTACTTGGATAAAGTGTGATGATAATATGCAACAAATTTTGGTGGAACATGGGCCAGAAAAGGTTCTTCAGTTTACATTTCCTGAAGATGCCAGAGAAGATTTCTAACAAATCATTACAAAAGAAGACTTCCTAATGGAGACTTAATGCACTGTCAGTTGCTATAATATTCTATGTTAAATAACTCTGTATTTTGCTTTTGTTGCAAATTGTGTGGTAATTACACAAACCTGCCATCATCTGTCACAACATGAGAGAAGTAATGCACATTTGGTCAATTCTCAAAACTGGAAAGAACATGAAATATGATTGGAAAAAACAAAACAAAAACATTTGTGAAGAACATATGCACATTATTAAGGAAAATTACTGGCAGCAAATCTTGAGAGTTCTTGGTATGCAAAATCTGGCCTTGCGTGGACCAATGAAAAATTACACACAGGTGGAAATGGGAACTTCCTGAAATGTAATGAATAAATTGCTTTGTTCGATCCTGTAATGAATGGACATATTCATAAAATAAGAGATAGAGACCTATGTACACTACTTTGGGAAAGATATACAGATGAACTAATTCAGCTTTTATCCAACACCATCAAAGATGAAATTCTTAAATCTGCCCAAGTTGGCAAGTATTTTTCAATAATTATTGATTGTACACCTAATGCCACATTGAACAAATGACCATGATCCTTCACTTTGTGAACACAGCTTCATTAACTGATGACTATGAACATGTACGCATAAACGAACATTACTTAGGATTTCTGCCAATAAAGGAAACTAGTGGTTCTGCTGTGACTGACATTATCCTTCATCAGTTAGAAGAGATGTCATTGCCTGTTGTACAAAAAAAAAAGCATAAATTCTACTTTAATACAAAATATTGAAGACAAAACTGAGGCCCTTTGGGTCACCACAGAAACCGGGGAGAAGGACATTATTCGCATTGGGGTGACCTATAGATCACCAGGCCAGGGGCAGGATTTGGACAGGAACCTATTGTTGGAAATCACTAAAATAGCTTTAAAGGGAGAAGTCATAATCATGGGAGACTTTAATTTACCTGATGTAAATTGGGGGGGGGGGGGGGGGGGGTCTTTTGCAAGATCAGCTACAGGTGGCTAATTTCTAAATTCCTTACAGGTAGCATCTCTCAAGCAATTGGTGAGGGAGCCCACTCGCAAAGACTCAATATTAGATTTCATTATTACAAATGGTGACAAGATATCAGACATATATGTGGGTGAGCACCTGGGATCCAGTGATCATCAAGCAATATGGTTTAGTATAAAGAGAGGATCCAATTCCTGTCCCACAAAAACAAAGGTGTTGGATTTTAGAGATGCTGACTTTGCAAAAATGGGAAGATGTTTAAGTGATTCATTGGCGGAATGGAGGAACTTGGAAGGAGTGCAGGAGAGTTGGGAAAAACTGAAAAGTGCGATACTAAGGGCAACAGACATTTGTATCAAAAGGGTTAGGAAAAGCACCAGGAAAAGGAAGCCAGTGTGATTCACAAAAGAAGTATCAACTAGTGTGAAAGCAAAAAAGATGGCTTTTAGGAAATACGAACAGACTCAAAATAATAACGACAAAGAGGAGTATCTTGACAGACAGAAGGATGCTAAGAAAGTGATCAGACGTGCAAAGGCAGAAGCTGAGGAGAAAATGGCCCAGTCAGCAGATAAAGGGGGCAAAACTTTTTTTTTAAGTATATAATTGAAAGGAGAAAATCAAATGGAGGAATAATAAGACTTAAGACAGAGAGTGAGCATTTGGTAGAGGGAGACAAGGCAATAGCAGATCACCTAAATAATTTTTTTTGCTCAGTATTTACTACAGAAGGGGAAGGGGCCACAGTTAAGTTGCAAGGACATTCACAAAAATAAGATAGATGAAAATATATTTACAGAGGAGAAGGTCCGAACAGAACTTTCAAAACTAAAAGTGGATACATCAATGGGGCCAGACGGGATATACCCAAGGATACTAAAAGATGTGCTGGTGGCACCATTAACAGAATTATTTAACCAGTCACTAAATACAGGTGCCATTCCAAAGGACTGGAAATGAGTGAATGTACAGTAGTTCCACTGTACAAAAGTGGAAGCAAGGAAGAAGCAAGTAACTACAGACCAGTAAGCCTTACATCAGTAGTAGGGAAAGTAATGGAAAAACTATTAAAATAAAGAGTTGTGGAGTATCTTAAATCAAACAACTTACAGGATCCAAAACAGCATGGATTTACTGGTGGGAGATCATGTTAAACAAATCTTATTGACTTTTTTGACTCTGTGTAAGATCAAGTGGGAGCTGAAGATGTAGCATATCTAGACTTTAGTAAGGCATTTGACACTGTCCCACATCACAGACTGCTAAATAAACTTGAACGCGTTGGGGTGGATTATAAAACAGTTAAATGGATAAGAACCTGGTTGCAGGATAGGAAATGGAGTGCAATCTATGGAGGGAAATGTTACCAGTGGAGTACCCCAGGGATCTGTGCTTGGACCAGTTCTCTTTATTGTTGGTGACATTGCAAATGGTATTGAAGGGAAAGTATGCCTTTTTGTAGATGATACAAAGATTTGCAACAGGGTAGACACACCGGGAGGGGTAAAACAATGACCTAGCTAGGCTTGAGAAATGGTCAAGAACGCGGCATCTACAGTCTAATGCTAAAAAATGCAAAATCATGCACTTGGGTCTCAAAAACCCAAAGGCTAAATATAGTATCAAGGGTACTATAATGGAAATTACTGAGGAGGAAAGGGATTTAGGAGTCACTATTTCAAGTGACTTAAAGGCAGGAAAGCAATGCAACAAAGCAATGAGAAAGGCAAGTCAGATGCTTCATTGCATAGCGAGAGGAATCAGTAGCACGAAAAAATAAGTATTAATGCCACTGTATAGGTCATTAGTACGGCTTCATCTGGAATACTGTGTTCATATCTCCAGAAAATGAAAACTTACCCAGAAAGGCTAGAAGACCTTAACATGTATAGTTGGAGGAGAGAAGGGAAAGGGGGGATATGATAGAAACTTTCAAATATACCAAGGGTTTTAACAAAGTTCAGGAGGGAAACATTCTTCAAAGAAAGGGGAGTATTAGAACTATAGGACATACACTGAAACTGGGGGGAGGCAGGTTCAGGGGAAATTTAAGGAAAATTACTTCACAGAAAGGGTAGTGGACAAGTGGAATATCCTCCCATCACAGGTGGTAGAGGCTAAGACTATAGAGCAATTTAAACATGTTTGGGATAGGCATATGAATATCCTTACAAAGAATTAAGGTTTAAAAAGGGTTGAGATTACCTAAAGGATAAAAAAAGGGGCAGATTAGATGGGCCAAATGGTTCTTATCTGCCGTCAAATTCTATGTTTCTATGTTGCATGTACGTGGTCAAGGTTATGATAACGGAAGCAATATGAAAGAGAAGGAAAATGGTGTGCAACAAAGAAATATGGATATTAACTCGAGTATTGCTTGTTCCTTGCAGTGCACATTCTTTGAATTTAGTTGTGAATAATGCTGCCAAGTGTTGTTGGGATGCCACATCTTTCTTTGATCTAGTACAACATGTGTATGTGTTGTTCTAATGTGCCATGTACCTAGTCTTACATTTAAGCCATTGGGGTCAATTCAATTCGATGACTAGTTGCCAATTCCGGGAGATTACTTAAGTTTTGTCGATAATTGGAATTCCCACTAATTCAATTCCCGGCGATGTGACTCTTTAGTCGTCGATGTTTGCTTTTAGTCGGCGATGTATACAGTATATAAATCCAGACAATTTGTTCTCCCTATAGGTTATAAGGGTCATACCAATTCAATGAACTCGCAGGTGAGGAGAGAGTTCTAATTCCCGACAGTTTTAGACCTAAATGCTCCCTTTTTTTCTCTCATCCCCCGAGGGATGAGTTTATTTCAATTTTGTTTTTTTTTGCAAATGCTTTTAATTGTCTAATGCCTTAAACAGTGGCAAACTATGAAACCATCATTTTTTTCCCACTGCCTTGGTTAGAAAGTGGTTTCTACCTCCCCTTTTCAGTAGTGTCAATTTACATCTCCAGCTGCAGAAGAAGCTTTTCAGCTGAAGAGGGAGGATTGCTGGACCTGCAGTGCAGAGGATTTTGAAGAGGAACTTTTCCATCCCAGATCTTGGGAGTGTGGTTTTGTATAGTTTGTAGTTGTGTTTTGAGTTTTGTTCACACATCCCAATGGACTATTTCCAAGATTCTGTGTGGGTGTTCATGCTTGCAGCCTGTGCCAGTGAATCCAGAAGTCAATGGCTGGAGGAGCACAGTGCTGATAACACCAATCTGCAGCCGGACCGTATACCTAGGCCTCATTTTTATTGCGAAAGACGTTTGCTAGATGGTATACGAGAGGATCGTGTGGTAATGCTTTACCGCCTTTCCTCCGCAACAATTTATGAGCTATATGAGCTCTTACATGAGGATTTGGAGCCTAAAATGCCAACAAACAAAGCAGTGCCTGGGATGTGTAAACTTCTCGGTGCATTGCATTTTTTGGCATCTGGCTCATATCAGCCCACTTTAGCTGAAGTGGCTGGTATGTCACAGGCAACGTTTTCCCGTTGCCTGAACCAATTTCTCAAAGCTCTATTAAAACTCACTGGGAAATGTATTCAATTTCCCCAGTGTGATGCTGAGTGGCGTGCTGTGAAGGCGGATTTTTATGAGCTTGCGCATATGCCCAATGTGCTTGGTGCAACAGACTGCACCCACATTGCGATGACTGCGCCGAAGCAAATGGAAGAATATTACCGCAACCGGAAATTCTTCTATTCGCTCAATGTCCAGATGGTTTGTGATTCAAATCTAAGGATAATGAACGTGAATGCCCGCTTTCCTGGGTCCACTCACAATTCTTTTATCTTGCAGCAGTCTGCAATCTGCCGTTTGTTTGAGGAGGGTGCTTTTCCAAATGGCTGGCTGTTAGGTAAGTGTTGCCATTTTTTTTTATTTCGTTTGTAGTCTACATTTACTTTATACTAATTTTTTAAAAATCATCATCTCTTTTTTTTAATTAAAGGTGATGCTGGATACGGGAATCGGACGTGGCTGCTCACTCTTCTCTCCGATCCACATGGTACTGCTGAAAGGCGGTATCAAAAGGCCCACAAAAGACCAGAGTCATCATAGAATGAACTTTTGGCATTCTTAAAAGCCGATTTAGGTTCTTAGACCGCGGCAAGGGCCTTCTTCTCTATTCTCCTGCCAAAGTTTGCAGTATAGTAGTTGCATGCAGCATTCTGCACAACATCTGTATTGCAAATAAACTGGAGATGGTGATTGATCCATTGATTCCTTTGGATCTCAGTTCAGTAGTACGGATGGTGTAATGGTTAGCATTACTGCCTCACAGCGCTGAGGTCATGGGATTGATTCCCACCATGGCCCTAACTGTGCGGAGTTTGTATATTCTCCCCGTACTTGCGTGGGTTTCCTCCCACAATCCAAAAATATACTGGTAGGTTAATTGTCTCCCAACGAAATTAACCCTAGCGTGAATGTGTGCATGTACATGTAATAGGGAATATAGATTGTAAGCTCCACTGGGGCAGGGACTGATGTGGATGAGCAAATATTCTCTGAAAAGCGCTGCGGAATATGTGTGCGCTATATAAATAACTGGTAATAAATAAATAAATAAAATGTGATTGATTTGGGGAGTGATACCAGGCAGGATCTAATTGCGGGATTCTTTATTTCTTGTAAGTGTAATCTCTTCTTTGGCCTGTTTTTTTTTGTGTTCAACTTTTTATTTTTTTCACTTTCAACATAGATTTTCTTGTATTTTCTAGGAGATCACTGTTTTGCATCAAGTTGTTTTCTTCCGCCAGTTATTTGTTTCAGAATTTTCAGCATGTTGCCAATTTTGTTCTGGCAGGTTTCCAGTTGTCTTCTTTTCATCACAGTTACTTTCAAAGGTAAGTTTTTTTTTTGTTAAATTTACATGTTATACCACACGTTTCTTGTATTGAAATTTGTTATTTTCTGTTTACAGCCTTGTTTAGTTTGGTTTTTAATATATCTGTTTTGGGAAATCTTTTTGGCTGTGGTACTTGGTATGTATTTCTATTGTAATTTATACTTTTTTACAAGTATTTGCCAAGAGTTGGATTTTACAAATCTCTTTTTTTAAACTTTCTTTACAGCGAGCCATCCCACAGCTTGGCGAGTCCCTATATTGATTTGGAAGGCCAAGCAGAGGGGCTATGAGTCAGCGGAATCTGTCACACAGGTGAGCTACTATCCTCTGTGCACCTGCAGCCTCCACACTGAAAGATATGAACGAGTTCTCGTTCATTTATGAACGAGATCGTTCATATCTTTCAAACAAATCGGCATGTGTGTAGGGCCTATTAGGCTAAATTAGCGCCTAATTGTTGGCTCATGTCAGTGTTACCAGTCCCCCATGAGTGAATCCTAGCCAGCACTGTGGAACTTTTCCTATTTCTTAAACAGGCATACTGTGGCATGTTTTATTGAGATTTTAAATCTACATATATATTAAATGTGAAAATAAAGTAAGCCTAACAGATTTTAATTTATTTCTTATAATTCATGATCAGCCAGCGCTGGCAAAATCCATTTCCTTTTTTTGAACAATACCCATAGTAAATTTTACAACCCTCTTGCTGGCAGATATTGATTGCGCACCTTAATATATCACTCTGCAACTTAACTGGTTTCCATTTGTAAACTTATACAAATCTTGTGTGACCCAAATAAAAATGGGTGCTAATCTTAGTTATCTGTCCTAATTCTTACAGTATTAAAAACTCAAACTAACAGCATGGTAACTTGGAAACTTGAACCATTTTCTCTTGCTTGCAGGTTGAGGTCCTCACATATGTTCTGTTAAAAAATAGAGAGAGAGCGTCAAAACTGTTCACATTCATTTTAGGGTGCACAGGCGAATTTATTCCATGAAAAATGGCATACAGCAAAATTAAGACCTAAAATTATTTACACTTGAAGCCAATATCATCTAGGCCAAATTAATGTTGTATACTGGATTAAGTAAGGCTCCAGCATTTATAAAACAGTCCCTTGACAAATCTTTCTTTTTTTTAAAAGATAGTTTAGCAAATATATTAGTTGTAATATCATCCAAGTACACTTCCACACCCTTAGGGATACATAAATTGGAAGGGCAAGGAATTATAGCTGTGCATCCATTCACCCATAAATGAAAGATTAAAGTGGCTTTGCTAATGCAGGCTGGTGACTGAAGTTAATTTTACCCCAAATTGTAGCCGTGTAAACACGCTAACGCATGGTTTCTAATGTCCAAAGTTTGACTACGCCTGCGCAAGATTGCGTGTTTAAAATTCTGAAGGCGTGTTTAGGATAATCATGGACCAGGGTCAGAGATTTTGAATATTGATGTTAAATGCGTGAGAAATTCCCCTTACAGGAAGGTGTATAACCTGAATCGTTATTTTCCATGGGAATGTAATCAAACCACAGACAAAAAAAGACAGAACATATACCCCTTTTACATCGCAGTAATAACCCGGTATCAACCCGCCATATTTCTGGGTCGACACCAGTCAGTGTGCAGTGTTAAAGAACCTAGTCTGAATTACCGGGTTGCCTGCCCTGGTGAGGGTTATTCCAGGGTTGAATATCGGGGCAGTGGCAGTGTGAATAGGTCGAAGGAACCCGGCACCGATTCACAGCATAGGGAGAGGTCGCGCAGGAGATGAGCTCATCTCCCAGTGCCGCCCCCACCACCGCCTCAGGACCCCCGCCGCTATGGCAACCGACCTGGCATATTACCGGTTGGGAAAGCCAGCAAAACAGCGCAGAAATCTCCAATGCCGGATCCCACCCAGGAAGGACCCATTTGTAATTCCCAGGTGGGATCCCGCTTTGGAAATGTGAAAGCGGTACTAGGCCATTTAACTAAATAAACAGTGGCCTGTTTAAAAAAATTAATCAAACAAGATCCTGATTACTGTTCCAAATAATGTAGTAGTCCATTGTCATTTGTCTGTTGACTACCCACAATATCAGTGCCTATATATTAGCCACCAAAAATTACCTTGAGTGTGCCGGGAGTCTTCCTGCTCGTCCATTAACATTCTCTGCAAAGAGGATGCAGTGTCTTCTGATACAGCATGAGACACTCTGACAGATGAGGAAGTGGGCCGTGGACCATATGTCTCCTGGGGTGTGTTGGACAGGAAAGGGCTTGGAAAGTCACTTAAAGTCACATGTGATCGGCGTAGCTCGTCTGCAATGACCGCCAGACTTTTTGCCATCGAGATGGAGGTGGACTGAGTGAGCAAGGTGTTCATTTGGCTTAGAGTCACGTTAATGTTGTTCAGACTCTCTATAATTTGGGTGTGCTGGATTTCAGTGCGGTCATCTTTTGCAAGTCGCTCTTTTGAACTGTCCTCCAAATTATCGGCAAGCCGATCCACACATTGGGCGAGTAAGATCATTCTGCCCTCCATTTTGCGACGGTGACTTTCCTGGTTAGAGTCCATTTCACGGGCCACTTCATCAATATTATCAAACAGAGTGGTGGGCGTCACTGCTTGTACATGATCTATTGAAGGAATCTGCAAATTACAAAATGCTGCATACAGGTAAACATATTTGGCAAGAATACCTAGCAAAACAAATATAGCCCACATTAGTATCAAGTTGAGACATTACCTTCGGAATGTATGGAGCTGGTGGTTGATGTCTGTTGTGGCTGCTCAACAATTCCACTGCCTGACTGAAACAGTATTGGAAAATAATGTCGGTGTGAAAAAAACCCAAAATCTAAGGTCAAATTACAACGTTTAAAAAGTGAAAAGTACGAAGAGGGGAGAAAAGCCAGGAATACAGAATTGAATACTAAAGATTTGCCAAATATTTCACATATACTGTACATCACAAAGTCCGAGGAAAAAACACAAAAAAAAAAAAAAACACTTGGCTTTCACAGAGCAGTTGCATGGCAAATAAACACATTACAGCATTTGTAGGTGATATGTAAACGGCAAGTCCGATGAGCTTATCCAGACTCCATGGTGCCACTGTGCAGGCAATTGTTGGTGAAGAAACTCCGTCAAGTAACTCCAAAGAGGAGATAGACAAAATTAATACAGAACTGGACAAAACACTGGCATAAAGAACCAAGGTAGGCCAACTACAATTGACATTATCGAGATTTGCAATCGAACCCTTTGGGTAGTTCATTGCGTAACCTACTGCAAACAAAAGTTCAGGCATGAAACACAAGGCAGTACCTAGAAGATGTGTACAATGGCTTTCTCACCGATAGTCAAAAAAACGGTGGTCAAGTCAAAGGCCTTAAGTAAGTAGCCTGCTAGACTCTTGTTTTGTCTGCAAAAATGTAGGTGTCAACTGGTAGATTTGCATTGTCCATCTTTGCAGAGCCCATGCCTCCCCTTTGTTTTCATTGAAAAGGGAGTACACTTTGGGGCAGGCCTAGCCAACCCCACTTTGCAGCTGTTGTCAAACTACACGTAACAGCATGCCTTACAACAGCTTTAAACATTTGTTATTGCTAAAACTGTGGAATGGCATGCTGGGATGTGTAGTTTCACAACATCAGGAAAGCCTCAGGTTGGCCAAACATGCTTTGGCAAACTAATTTTACTCCAGTGTGTGGTTCCATCCAGTATAAAAAAACATAATCGAAGAAGTAGTCAAATTATTCGACACCACATCATTACCTGACATAGCCAAGTTTTTCAATTTTTTTTATACTTTGAAAAAAAAAAATCATTTCTTCCTGTCATAAAATACCTTCATACATAGGCCCCATATCTGGACTATGTCCCGGAGAGGGTTGGCTAATGGCCACAGTATCTGTCTACGTTGTTCCCTGAGATAGCAAATGCACAATTTCTTGTCGCTGTCCCATTACGGAGGATGTGTCCACTGATGTTTCCATTTGAACCATAGCATCTAATTAGGGAAAAGTTAAACAAACGTTAATAAAATAAAAGTTTGAGTTTTTTTTATTTGGTTTATCATTAAAACTTACCTGGGTTTGAAGTAGTTTTGCGCTGAGCTTTAGTGAGGATAGTGGCAGGTGGCCCAGTAGGTGCACATTTACTGGCTGGGGGTGCTTAGACAAAATGGACATGAACAAATTTTACACCTCTCATATTACTGACAAAAGAAACACTAGTGCAAGTATGGCGAAGCACGTCTAGTTAAATGTAGAACCCCTAACTTGGGACAAGAGCATTATCCATGTTTTAATATTTTCTTTAAAATTTACCTGTTATTCCTCTAAACCAGGGGTCGCCAACCAGTCAGTGTCAAAGAGCCAGAAAAGATCTATAGTCAAGGGTAAGAGCTATATCATGCATGCGCCAAAGGCACACAAGCAAAAATGGAGGCGTGGCATAGTTATCACAAAGACTAACCACCTTTTTTTGCCGCACACCTTTCAGTTAGACGTTTGTAGGAGTATGACCTTGTGTCATAACTCCTATTTTTAGTCATGTTGTACAGTGCCACATACAAATTAAGCCCCTGTACAGTGCCAAATACATATAAAAATACCAAAAAATGGGTTCCTCCACATTGCCAAATACATATATGCCCCAACAATGCCAGATACATATATGCCCCCACAGTGGCAAACACACATTTCCCCCAGTGTCAAATACACGTCTCCCCAGTGCCAGATATGCCTCCAGTTTAAGATACACATGGACCCACACTGCGCCCAAGTGCTGCTCTGCTACTTATGAAGGGAGGAGAGTGCAGCGTGCGCCTCTCACGCCCCTCAGTCTCCACTCTCACTAATTAAACTACATGATGTACAGAAAAATAAAACATAACAGCCAAAAAAAAAAAAAACCCCACACCTTTGACAGCCTGACTTTTCCCTCGGAGCTCAACTCTTTTCTTCTTCCAAATACATAAAGAAGGTTGAGAGGTACCACTAGTGCGCTTAGCACTTTCTGTAGCAGTAGGTGCCCTTTGGAGTATACTACTCTGGCCTGGCTGCTCACCTGAAGCTCTCGAAGCTGTAATGCAAAAAACAAAAAACCCAACAATTCACACCAAAGACATGTTTGAAAAGTCCTTTAAAAAATATAACAAAAAACAAACATACCCAAAGTAGTGGCCAAGACACCACCAGCTGAATCCACGACTCCTTCTACCAAAACCTGTTGAAGTGATTGCAGATCTTTTCTTCCCATTGGTTGAAATTAATATCGATGGAGGATCCGCCACCAGTCCACTGGGTGTGTCTTGCAAGCCGAGCCATCTTATCTTTTGTAACTTTTTTGCAGTCTCTCCAGCGTTTTTCACAGTTCTCAATGGTCCGGATTCGGACCCCCTCTGTGCTCACTTTTTTGGCTATTAGAGACCATATTTTGGACTTCCGCTTATGTGTGGTCGTAGACGCCAGCATGCCCATTAGCCAATCGTAGTTTTCAAGAACGTGTGTGACAAGTACATCATTTTCTTCTTTAGAGAATCTGGGGGCCCTCACAACAGCCACATTATCGTCAGAATCGTCATCGCCGGTAGACTGATCTTTTGTTTTTTTACTTTTCTTGCCTCTTGCACTTTTATGGCCTGGTGGTGGTGCAACCCACTCTTCACTGCTTGAAGCAGCATCACTAACACTTTCCTCCGAATCAGTTCGAGCCTCCGGGTCACTATGTGCAGATGACATCCTGTACTGAATCAAAACAAAACTTCATTTAGGAAAAATAAAATCACTTACCTCAAAAAGAAGATAGCAACCCGCAACAGTACCATTGGAAGTACAGCCCAGAAAACCACTGTGAGAATTTAAAAAAAAAAATATATAAGCAAAACCAATAGACATGGGAAATGCTGCAGGGGGCCAAAAAGGATGAAACTGCACGGTCACACAAGTAAACCAACTGCATCAGACATAGGGGGTCATTCCGAGTTGTTCGCTCGTTGCCGATTTCCGCTATATTGCGATTAGTCGCTTACTGCGCATGCGCAAGGTTCGCAGAGTGCATGCGCTTAGTTATTTTACACAAAAGTTAGGTATTTTACTCATGGCATAACGAGGATTTTTCATCGTTCTGGTGATCGTAGTGTGATTGACAGGAAGTGGGTGTTTCTGGGCGGAAACTGGCCGTTTTATGGGAGTGTGCGGAAAAACGCAGGCGTTTCAGGGAAAACGCGGGAGTGGCTGGAGAAATGGGGGAGTGTCTGGGTGTGTTTGTGACGTCAAACCCGGAACGAAACTGACTGAACTGATCGCAATGTAGGAGTAAGTCTGGAGCTACTCAGAAACTGCTAAGAAATTTCTATTCGCAATTCTGCTAAGCTAAGATACACTCCCAGAGGGCGGTGGCTTAGCGTGTGCAATGCTGCTAAAAGCAGCTAGCGAGCGAACAACTCGGAATGAGGGCCATAGGACAGCACATGTAGCAGGGAAGAAAGTAAAAAAACTCATTAGACAGGGTACAAACTAGTGATGTGCACCGGAAATTTTTCGGGTTTTGTGTTTTGGGTTCGGTTCCTCGGCCGTGTTTTGGATTCGGACGCATTTTGGCAAAACCTCACCGAAATTTTTTTGTCGGATTCGGGTGTGTTTTGGATTCGGGTGTTTTTTTCAAAAACCCCTAAAAAACAGCTTAAATCATAGAATTTGGGGGTCATTTTGATTTCATAGTATTATTAACCTCAATAACCATAATTTCCACACATTTCCAGTCTATTCTGAACACCTCACAATATTATTTTTAGTCCTAAAATTTGCACCGAGGTCGCTGGATGGCTAAGCTAAGCGACACAAGTGGCCGACACAAACACCTGGCCCATCTAGGAGTGGCACTGCAGTGTCAGGCAGGATGGCCCTTCAAAAAAATTGTCCCCAAACAGCACATGATGCAAAGAAAAAAAGAGGCGCACCAAGGTCGCTGTGTGACTAAGCTAAGCGACACAAGTGGCCGACACAAACACCTGGCCCATCTAGGAGTGGCACTGCAGTGTCAGGCAGGATGGCCCTTCAAAAAAATTGCCCCCAAACAGCACATGATGCAAAGAAAAAAAGAGGCGCACCAAGGTCGCTGTGTGACTAAGTTAAGCGACACAAGTGGCCGACACAAACACCTGGCCCATCTAGGAGTGGCACTGCAGTGTCAGGCAGGATGGCACTTCAAAAAAATAGTCCCCAAACAGCACATGATGCAAAGAAAAATGAAAGAAAAAAGAGGTGCAAGATGGAATTGTCCTTGGGCCCTCCCACCCACATGTTGTATAAACAGGACATGCACACTTTAACGAACCCATAATTTCAGTGACAGGGTCTGCCACACGACTGTGACTGAAATGACTGGTTGGTTTGGGCCCCCACCAAAAAAGAAGCAATCAATCTCTCCTTGCACAAACTGGCTCTACAGAGGCAAGATGTCCACCTCATCATCATCCTCCGATTCCTCACCAATTTCACTGTGTACATCCCCCTCCTCACAGATTATTAATTCGTCCCCACTGGAATCCACCATCTCAGGTCCCGGTGTACTTTCTGGAGGCAATTGCTGCTGGTGAATGTCTCCACGGAGGAATTGATTATAATTCATTTTAATGAACATCATCTACTCCACATTTTCTGGAAGTAACCTCGTACGCCGATTGCTGACAAGGTGAGCGGCTGCACTAAACACTCTTTCGGAGTACACACTGGAGGGAGGGCAACTTAGGTAGAATAAAGCCAGTTTGTGCAAGGGCCTCCAAATTGTCTTTTTCCTGCCAGTATACGTACGGACTGTCTGACGTGCCTACTTGGATGCGGTCACTCATATAATCCTCCACCATTCTTTCAATGGTGACAGAATCATATGCACTGACAGTAGACGACATGTCAGTAATCGTTGGCAGGTCCTTCAGTCCGGACCAGATGTCAGCACTCGCTCCAGACTGCCCTGCATCACCGCCAGCGGGTGGGCTCGGAATTCTTAGCCTTTTCCTCGCACCCCCAGTTGCGGGAGAATGTGAAGGAGGAGATGGTGACGGGTCACGTTCCGCTTGACTTGACAATTTTCTCACCAGCAGGTCTTTGAACCTCTGCAGACTTGTGTCTGCCGGAAAGAGAGATACAACGTAGGTTTTAAATCTAGGATCGAGCACGGTGGCCAAAATGTAGTGCTCTGATTTCAACAGATTGACCACCCGTGAATCCTGGTTAAGCGAATTAAGGGCTCCATCCACAAGTCTCACATGCCTAGCGGAATCGCTCTGTTTTAGCTCCTCCTTCAATGTCTCCAGCTTCTTCTGCAAAAGCCTGATGAGGGGAATGACCTGACTCATGCTGGCAGTGTCTGAACTGACTTCACGTGTGGCAAGTTCAAAGGGTTGCAGAAACTTGCACAACGTTGAAATCATTCTCCACTGCGCTTGAGTCAGGTGCATTCCACCTCCTTTGCCTATATCGTGGCCAGATGTATAGGCTTGAATGGCGTTTTGCTGCTCCTCCATCCTCTGAAGCATATAGAGGGTTGAATTCCACCTCGTTACCACCTCTTGCTTCAGATGATGGCAGGGCAGGTTCAGGAATGTTTGGTGGTGCTCCAGTCTTCTGTACGCGGTGCCTGAATGCCGAAAGTGGCCCGCAATTCTTCGGGCCACCGACAGCATCTCTTGCACGCCCCTGTCGTTTTTTAAATAATTCTGCACCACCAAATTCAAGGTATGTGCAAAACATGGGACGTGCTGTAATTTGCCCAGATGTAATGCACGCACAATATTGCTGGCGTTGTCCGATGTCACAAATCCCCAGGGAAGTCCAATTGGGGTAAGCCATTCTGCGATGATCTTCCTCAGTTGCCGTAAGAGGTTTTCAGCTGTGTGCCTATTCTGGAAAGCGGTGATACAAAGCGTAGCCTGCCTAGGAACAAGTTGGCGTTTGCGAGATGCTGCTACTGGTGCCGCCGCTGCTGTTCTTGCAGCGGGAGGCAATACATCTACCCAGTGGGCTGTCACAGTCATATAGTCCTGAGTCTGCCCTGCTCCACATGTCCGTGGTTAAGTGGACATTGGGTACAACTGCATTTTTTAGGACACTGGTGAGTCTTTTTCTGAGGTCTGTGTACATTTTCGGTATCGCCTGCCTAGAGAAATGGAACCTAGATGGTATTTGGTACCGGGGACACAGTACCTCAATCAAGTCTATAGTTGGCTCTGAATTAACGATGGATACCGGAACCACGTTTCTCACCGCCTGGAAGTAGTACAAGTGGTCTTCCGACTTCCCCTCTGGGATGACGATCAACTCCCAGCAGCAACAACAGCAGCGCCAGCAGCAGTAGGCATTACACTCAAGGATGCATCGGAGGAATCCCAGGCAGGAGAGGACTCGTCAGACTTGCCAGTGACATGGCCTGCAGATTGGCTTTCCTGGGTAAGGAGGAAATTGACACTGAGGGAGTTGGTGGTGTGGTTTGCAGGAGCTTGGTTACAAAAGGAAGGGATTTAGTGGTCAGTGGACTGCTTCCGCTGTCACCCAAAGTTTTTGAACTTGTCACTGACTTATGATGAATGCGCTGCAGGTGACGTATAAGGGAGGATGTTCCGAGGTGGTTAACGTCCTTACCCCTACTTATTACAGCTTGACAAAGGCAACACACGGCTTGACACCTGTTGTCCGCATTTGTGTTGAAATAATTCCACACCGAAGAGCAGATTTTTTTTGTATTTTGACCAGGCATGTCAATGGCCATATTCGTCCCACGGACAACAGGTGTCTCCCCGGGTGCCTGACTTAAACAAACCACCTCACCATCAGAATCCTCCTTGTCAATTTCCTCCCCAGCACCAGCAACACCCATATCCTCATCCTGGTGTACTTCAACAGTGACATCTTCAATTTGACTATGAGGAACTGGACTGCGGGTGCTCCTTCCAGCACTTGCAGGGGGCGTGCAAATGGTGGAAGGCGCAAGCTCTTCCCGTCCAGTGTTGGGAAGGTCAGGCATCGCAACCGACACAATTGGACTCTCCTTGGGGATTTGTGATTTCGAAGAACGCACAGTTCTTTGCTGTGCTTTTGCCAGCTTAAGTCTTTTCTTTTTTCTAGCGAGAGGATGAGTGCTTCCATTCTCATGTGAAGCTGAACCACTAGCCATGAACATAGGCCAGGGCCTCAGCCGTTCCTTCCCACTCCGTGTCGTAAATGGCATATTGGCAAGTTTACGCTTCTCCTCAGACGCTATTTATTTATTGATTTTTGGGTCATTTTACTGAACTTTTGTGTTTTGGATTTTACATGCTTTCTACTATGACATTGGGCATCGGCCTTGGCAGACGACGTTGATGGCATTTCATCGTCTCGGCCATGACTAGTGGCAGCAGCTTCAGCACGAGGTGGAAGTGGATCTTGATCTTTCCCTATTTTAACCTCCACATTTTTGTTCTCCATATTTTAATGTGTGGAATTATATGCCAGTATCAATAGCAATGGCCTACTACTATATATACTGCGCACAACTAAAATGCACCACAGGTATAGAATGTAGATGGATAGTATACTTAATGGATGACGAGTGACGACACAGAGGTAGGTACAGCAGTGGCCTACCGTACTGCTATATATAGTATACTGGTGGACACTGTCAGCAAACTGCAAAACTAAAATGCACCACAGGTATAGAATGTAGATGGATAGTATACTTAATGGATGACGAGTGACGACACAGAGGTAGGTACAGCAGTGCACTCTGCACTGTACTCCTCCTATATAATATTAATTATACTGGTGGTCCCCAGTCCCCACAATAAAGCAGCACACTGAGCACAGATATGGAGTGTTTTTCAGGCAGACAACGTATACTGGTGGTCACTGTCAGCAAAACTCTGCACTGTACTCCTGCTATAGCTGCTCCCCAGTCCCCACAATTAAGCAGTGTGAGCACTCAGCACAGATATATTATGCAGCACACTGAGCACAGATATGGTATGGAGCGTTTTTTTCAGGCAGAGAACAGATAAAAACTGGTGGTCACTTATCAGCAAAACTCTGCACTGTACTCCTAACAGCTGCTCCCCAATCCTCCCCACAATTAAGCAATAAACAACCAATCAACTTCTACAATAAATGGAGGGGACGCCAGCCACGTCCTCTCCCTATCATCTCCAATGCACGAGTGAAAATGGCGGTGACGCGCGGCTGCTTATATAGAATCCGAATCTCGCGAGAATCCGACAGTGGGATGATGACGTTCGGGCGCGCTCGGGTTAGCCGAGCAAGGCGGGAAGGTTCTAACCTGCCTCGGACCCGTGTAAAAAAGGTGAAGTTCGGGGGGGTTCGGTTTCCAAGAAACCGAACCCGCTCATCACTAGTACAAACTACAATCTGCTCCACCAATGCACATGGGAAATGCTGCAGGGGGCCAAAAAGGATGAAACTGCACTGTCACACAAGTAAACCAACTGCATCAGACATAGGACAGCACATGTGGCAGTGGAGGATGGACATGCACAACAGTTGGGTAAAGTAAAAAAAAATGATACATGTGTGCTGTAATAATGTAAACCAAGCTAAACAGCATTGCACAACTTGTGGATCTCAACCCAAAATCTCCATGCACTTATTAAAACTGTGCACACACTTCAAACAAATGCATACCTTTTCAACAAGCCAAACTACTACTCAAAGCACATGTGTTTTGGAACATGATTATGTGCTGATAAACAGTAAAAAAACAAAAACAAAAAAAAAACATTGAAAATTCAGGATTAAGGCTGAGCAATAACCACATAGGAAACCTATAGAACTTGTAAAAAAAACAAACACACATATTGCACAACATGAACCACACCCCAAACAACTATCTACATGCACATTCTACAATAAGGGTAAGAAATAACCACATGCCAAACCAACACTTCTAAAACAAATAAAAACACATTACACAACCAAGCCCACACCCCAAACAAAACTAGCTCCATGCATTTTACAAATGCAGTTCCATCACACTCACAAGGAAAAACAAGTTTTTCATACACCCTTCTCTACAAAAAAACATTTCTGCAAATACAGGAGTCTCTAATAACCTATACTAAACAACTGTACCCAGATAGACCAGCTTAGTACACACATAACCAAATGATTCTCTGGCTGGCTTTTTTTTAATCCTGCATTTCACCTCTAGTTTGAAGCAGCAACAGAACCTGTGTAATCCTGTGTCCCAGTAGAAAGTGATAGTCAGCCACGTTTTATTTCAGAAATGACATTAGGGAGAACCTGTAAAAGGAAAATAGTACTTACAAAATTCCCCTGCGGACTCTCACTTCCACCTGTGTTCTCCACTGTGAGGAGGCAAATTGCAGAGTGCCTCACCCGGACTCGCGCTATATAAGCCCGGCTTTGGCGCAGGAAAACAACTCTCCGCCTTAGCCACTCCCCGACAAGCCCATTTAAGGCGGCGATGACGCAGCGATTTGAATAACTGACTAAACTACTCACGACAAAACAAATGCCGCGATGAGCGTACATGTAAACTGTCGGGAATATAATCTAACACAGCACCGAGAATTTAATTGGCCCCATTGAATGAAATAAGATGGGAAAGTCGAATTGATGCCTTGAAGCCGCTTTGCATTCAGCTCAGTGATATTTATGATGCCCTAGTTGAAATCTATAATGACAATAACCACACTGGAGCATCTGGCAACACCTTAAGAAGAGAGCCACAAGGTCTTGCAAAAGGCATTTCTAATTTCAAGTTTGTCATTTCTATAGTGGTTTGGTAAGGTATATTGTTTAAGGTCAATATGACTAGCAAACCGTTTCAGACAAAGGAATTTGACATACATACATAATGCCATTAAACAACTGAACGATACAAATAAGTTTCTAGACTGCAAGAGTGAAGGGTTTTTCAGAATCCTATGGAAAAATTCAAAGTAAACATTTATTTTGCTGTGTTTGATACAGCTATGCAATCAGTCGAAGAAAGTCACACAGATGAATCAAATTAGTTCTGTGTTTGGCTTCCTCTATATTGTTCACAGTTTACAGAATAGAACATCAAAGCAAATTACAGATGTGTCCTCACATAACCTTGCTTTAAATAGCAGCATGGCGTGGCGTTCCCACAATGCCTACGCATCGCGGCAACACGAACTGCTACATTTCTTTTGTCCAGTTATTATTCACGGGTACATGAGCATGCATGCACCTGTAAACGCCACTGTAGAAAACAGCATTAACCTATTCGCAGTGGGAGCATACTTTCCCGCTGCCCGTGCTCATAGTATGCTGCTGGTTCTCCCTCACTATGCACTCCCGCTGCCTGTGAATGCAAGTCATTTCCTTACGCATGCGCTCGTGAATCTCACAGTGTGCCGGGAATCCTTGCCTGTATGATGACACATCTGTATGGAAGATTGTTTCAAGTTAGAGCAAGCTTTACAACATGGGGACACCAAAGATATTGATGCTTCTGATTTAGGCAGTGAATTGCAAAGTATTGCAAGGCAAGTTCCAGAGTGTACATCTCCACAAGCTGTATTCAACTTTTTGTGTAAAAATCAGCTAAAAGATGTTATCTCCAAAACATGTATCACATCCTTCTTACCCGCCTGTGTCTGTGGCCAGCGGTGACAGAACTAAAGTTGATTAAAACATGTATTCGATCTTCCATGACACAAGAAAACTTGTTGGTCTCTCTCATTTGTCAGTAGAATATGAAATTGCACAAAAAGAGGACCTGAAAGAGCTTGTCTCTAAATTTGCGAAATTAAAAGTGTGGAAAATCTAATTTATTGCTGCACTTCTTTCAGTACATTTCCTGTACAAAGTGTTAATGTTATTGCTGTTAGTGTTATTTATTGTTAAACTTCTTTCAGTACCCTTCCTATACAAAGTGTTAATGTTATTGCTGCTACTACGATAGTGTTATTTGTAGTTGCACTTCTTCCAGTACATTTCCTGTACAAAGTGTTAATGTTATTGCTAGTTACAATGTTATTTATTGTTGTTATAAGTTATGTTATTAATATACAAATAAATCCAATCATAATTTGAAAAGACTAGCGTGTACAGTATATGAGCAGCTGGGGGGAGGGTATCAAGGGAGACAAGGACAGTATTGTGTAGCGTTGCCTGGGGCGCCTAGTAACCATCAACTCCACAGACCCCACAGCCGCAAAAACAACTACATGTGAAGCAGCACATGATAATGCAAGTATTTTAAAAAGTTAAATCTGGTTAAGAGGATGGAAGTCTGGGCAATAAAATATCCCAGTCAATAGTTTATTTGATTTGTAAGTCATCTATTTTACACTGTGTAGCATATTGGGTTTAAATGTCCAGTGCAAAGTGCAGAGTAGAAAAACTATTCAAAGAAATCCTTAAAAATATAGCACCATAAGCCAGAACTTGAGTGTAAAACTTATGGGCACTACACACTAGGCGATCCGCCGCCGAGCTGCCCAATGGCAGATACGGCCGACCCGGCGGTGGGGGGGGAGTGTAGTTTCTTCACTCTCCCCGTCACCATAGCAGTGCATGCTAATATGGACGAGATTGTCCATATTGGCCTTCATGCATAAGCGACGGGGCACCAACGATTAGCGAGCGCGGGACCGCACATCGTTAATTGTTGGTGCCTACAACCTGCACGATATGAACGAGTTCTCGTTCATTAATGAACGAGAACGTTCATATTGTGCAGTGAGATCTGCCAGTGTGTAGACATAAAAGACAACAAATGCACACTTACCACTGATATTTGGAATAACATCCAAATGCTAAGTTTCCTCACAGTCCATTTTTATGATAATGATGATGAACTGTTCAATGGAACACTAGGGGGGGTTGGTATAGGGTGTGAGACTCAGAAAGTAAGAGTTTTTGTAAGAGTTCTCCTGATTTTTTTTAAAGTGGCAGTCATTAACATGGCAAAACCAGGTTGATTTTGCCATGTAAATGATTGCCATTTAAAAAAAACAGGAGAACTCTCACAAAATCTCTCACTTTCTGATTCTCATACCCTATTACTGTGAATTCCCTCTTACCTCTTGATGAATGGCATACAGATGGTGTAATGGTTAGCATTACTGCCTCACAGCACTGAGGTCATGGGTTCTATTCCCACCATGGCCCAACTGTGTGGAGTTTGTATATTCTCCCTGTACTTGCGTGGGTTTCCTCCGGGTACTCCGGTTTCCTCCCACAATCCAAAAATATACTGGTAGGTTAATTGGATCCCAACAAAAATTAACCCTAGCGTGAAAGTGTGTGCGTGTACATGTGATATAGATTGTAAGCTCCACTGGGGCAGGGACTGATGTGAATGGCCAAATATTCTCTGGAAAGCGCTGCGGAATATGTGTGCGCTATATAAATAACTGGTAATAACTGGTAATAATAATAATATATGGTGAATAAGTATAGGGGTGCACTGAAATAAGGCCGAAAACAGAAGACGTAATGACCCGGCGACAGGGGGGACAAATGGGACACCCATACTAAACACAACACAAAATATAGGGCCATGACACCTATTAATAGATTTTAAATGATTGCCTGCTGCCAATTAACTAAAAAAAAGCTAATTAGGAGTCCAGCTGCACCAACTCTGCCCCCCTCCACTCTCCTTCCCCTGTCACTTGGTCCGGTCCAGTCCCGGTAGTGCCTGCGGCCATTGCAATGTTATGATGTTAATGTTGCACTGGTCCTTCCTTGTCTCTTGCTGCTGAGGAGTATGCCCAAAGCCATCTCAGTAGGTGTGTCCAGCCTCCCGCCAGTGCCGGGCACAAGTGCATGACACACTATACTCTGACAGTGGCATTTACAGACTGCAGCAGCTGCCCACAGCCAAGACAACCTCGCTGCAGTGATGGTGAGTCCCTTCTGGGTCCTGGCACCCTCCCTCACCATTGTGACAGACTATGTCTGGTTCACATTCATACGTGTGTCTTTATTTATGTATGTGTGTATATATATATATATATATATATATATATATATATAAAAATAAATAAATATATGTATTGTATGTATATACTGAAGTGGACCCCAGCATCCTCTAGGACGTATGAGAAATATTTCTTATGGCACAGGCATACAGAGAATGAAAGGAAAACCTATATAGTGTATAATTACCTTTTTTTTTTATTGCGTGATACTCACCTACTATGCTTACAACAAGAAACGGTAGTAAAGGTAGTTATACTATACGCATTCTTACTGGCTGTCTAAGGGCCTAATTCATGATTGTAAAAGAGATGCCACACTGGAGCCATTCCAAACTCATTTGCAACTGCATACACATTCGCAGCCCATAGGCATAAGCGTGATACATCGGGTCTTAAGGTTGGCCTATGGCTACACACACTGAACACAGCAGTAGCGACACAGGTGCCATGTTTTTGTACATACAAGCCTGCAGCTGACGGCAAATACACACCCCAAAAACATCCATTTTTTGCAAACACTCCCCATTAACACCTCCTTTATGGGGCTGATTCAATAACCCGCAATCTGCCATGGGACCGACTTCCAAAAGCATTGCATAATGTGTGTCGTCATATTTCTTCTTGCAGCCTGTGGAGGTGTAAGCAGGAATTAGATCCCGTAACTGCACATAATTTACCTGGCATGGTTGTATGTCTGTAACTTCCCATGAAATCCTCAGTGCGAGTGGGATCTTAGCAGCACCTTGACGCATGTGCATTGTGAATTGATAGCAGCACATGCGCAGTCAGCTGAAAATTGCTCCATTGCGTGATAATGGGCCATAGGGTACAAACATGAGTTGGGCCCTATGTCCGCCTAAAGATAAAAAGTCATCCAGCAATGACAATTTAGTTTTCCAGCTATGAATATTCAAAATAAGTTAAATACTTTTGTGATAATCACCAGCCGAGGTCATCCTTGAAAATTATGCAACATGTGTCAATTTCAGGGGTTACCTCGGTGGGAGTCCAGCATTCTCATGGATCTCAAAATTGATTTCTAATTACTTTCTGAGTCCATTTTTCTTTGAAATTATAACTCATAGCAAAAATATTTTACTTGCTTTGAACTATATTACTAAATGGAAAACAAAATAATATTTGCTGGATAGATTTGTAGCATTAAGTGGACATATGGCCTTATTCAGATATGTACGTAAACCCGATGTATGCACATCTCCACACAGTGTCCAAAATGCTGCAGCAATTGATTGACATGCTGCTGAGGATAATGGGGGCAACTGGGCCCCATTTTCTGGGCATGCCAAAGGATCTCATTAAAAAGATGGTAATATATGTTCCCGTCCTAAGAATTAATATAGATTTTTAAAGGCAGATTTAATTAGATAAAAGCTGGAAGGCATTCTGGGGTACAAATTCAGCAGTAATGTCGGCAGTCACAGGCCACTGCATCATTCCAGGGGGCCAGACAGGAAGGGATGCAGCAGCAGACACGACTGCATGGGTTGCTACTGTGTCAGTGTACGCCCAATTGGCTGTGGCCACACCCCATGCAACCACGTCAGGTAAATTAAGTGCAGTTATGGTATCTAATTCCTGCTTGCACCTCCACGGGCTGCAAGCAGAAATGTGACAATACACAGTATGCAAAGCTATTGGAAGTTGTTCCTGTGGCAGCTTGCGGGTTATTGAATCAGCCCCATAAGGTTGCACTCAGCAGATGTTTGTTTGCTCACTCTTTTTATGAGTGATATTTTCTAATTATAATTCAACCTTCTGGCTATAACATAAACATGGCTCACACAATCAGACATGGCCTCCCCTGCAGCACTGTCACACTGTGGTCTCCATTTCACACACACACCTCCCTGCCTGGTAATGGTGGTGGGGTTGGAATATTACTGTCCCAATTTTTCACATACACAGTTCACATGGTTTGATTTTAACTCTCTGAGTGTTGCAGCTATCAATCGCCCTCCTGGCCAACACAAACATCTATTTCTAGAAGATTAATCTGCCTGGCTCCCACACTTCTTATCCTCAGACATCTCCACCATCATCATGGGTGATTTCAATATCGCCCTTGATAGTTCACAATCTGTTCATGCCTCCAAACTCCTCTCTCTAACCGCCTCTCTTGGCCTCACCCAATGGTCTGACTCCGCTACTCATCAGGAGGGCCACTGCCTTGATCTTGTATTCAGTTATATCAGGTATGGTTCCCAAATACTGGCGTATAGCGGAAGTAGTGCCTATATTCAAAAAGGGAAGTAAAGCCGAACCAGGCAATTATAGACCAGTTAGTCTTACATCTATAGTGGGGAAAGTATTGGAAGGTATTCTAAGAGATAGTATTCAGAAGTTCCTTGAAGTCAATAAGGTCATTAAAAGGAATCAACATGGGTTTATGAAGGACAGATCCTGTCAAACCAACTTACTTGGCTTTTATGAAACAGTAAGCGCAAACCTAGATCAGGGTAAAGACGTGGATGTTATCTTTTTAGACTTTGCCAAAGCGTTCGATACTGTACCACACATGAGACTTATCTGCAAGCTACAAGAATCAGGGCTAGGAAGCACAATATGCACTTGGGTCAAAAACTGGTTAGATAATAGGGAGCAGCGCGTTGTGGTTAATGGATCTTTTTCAACTTGGACTGAAGTGCTAAGTGGTGTGCCACAAGGCTCAGTATTAGGACCGCTATTGTTCAATATTTTAATTAACGACCTAACAGAAGGTCTAGAGAGCATGGTGTCAATTTTTGCAGATGATACCAAATTGTGTAAGGCTATAAATACAGAGGAGGATGCCAAGTCTCTTCAGAACAACTTAGTTAAATTAGAAGCATGGGCAGCCAAATGGAGAATGCGCTTCAACACAGACAAGTGTAAGGTAATGCACTGTGGTAACAAGAACAAAAATTACACCTACCTACAAAATGGGTTAAAATTAGGGGATTCTGTACTGGAAAAGGACTTAGGTGTCCTCATAGATAGCAAGCTAAGCAGTAGTACCCAAAGTAGGACTGCAGCAAAGAAGGCTAATAAGATATTAGCATGCATAAAACGGGGTATTGATGCTAGGGACGAGAGTATTATACTCCCGTTATATAAATCACTAGGCCACACCTTGAATACTGTGTACAATTCTGGGCACCGTACTACAAAAAGGATATCCTTGAGCTAGAAAAGGTACAGAGGAGGGCGACCAAACTAATTAAGGGCATGGAGACGATGGAAGACAAGGAAAGGCTTGAAAGACTAGGCATGTTTACATTGGGAAAGCGGAGACTAAGAGGGGATATGATCAACATCTACAAATATATAAGGGGACAATACACAGAGCTTGCGCGGGACCTGTTTTTGGTTAGATCAACACAGAGGACTCGTGGACACTCGCTCAGGTTAGAGGAGAGGAGATTCCGCACAATACGTCGTAAAGGCTTTTTCACGGTAAGGACAATACGTGTTTGGAATTCCCTGCCCGAGGGAGTTGTAATGGCGGAATCTGTCAACACCTTTAAGAATGGGTTAGATAAATTCCTAATGGATAAGGATATCCAGGGGTATGGTGCATAGTCATGTATTATAGTTACTATAAATAGGGATAAAATGCAACGGCTGACAGCAGCATCAGTCAGAAATTTTAGTCAAATCATCATGCATAGGAGACCACAAATAGGTTGAACTCGATGGACAATTGTCTTTTTTCAACCTCAGATACTATGTTACTATGTTACCAGGCTCTGCTCAGACTCGGAATTCATTAACACACCTTTCCCTCTCTCTGATCACCTTCTCAATCTCTTCAATTACTCTAAACTCTATGACACTAAAACCAGCAAGCCTCCTCTAACCTGCATAAATACTAACAATATAATTTTTCAACAACTTTCCATCTCTCTGCAACAACTGCTCTCCCCAATTTCTACATTTACCTCACCTGACACTGCTGTATCCCACCTGCACCAGACCCTAGAGAGTGCCCTTAATTAAGTGACTCCAGCTACCCATCACACTCCATGTAGGCTTAGATGCCAACTGTGGCACTCTAAATCAACAAGAAACCTACAAAAACTGTCACGTAAAGTAGAACGTCAGTGGCATAAATCTTAAATCCAAGTGACTTACTCACATATAAGCCTACCACTCCTATCGTCAGGCCCTGGACACTGCCAAACAAACATATTTCCAATCTCTCATCTCTTCTCATGCCACCAACCCCAGGCAACTTTTTAATACATTTAAATCACTTCTTTACCCTCCATCACCTCCTCCACTAGCTACTATCCGTGCGCAAGAACTTGCTTCCTACTTCAGGGACAAGATTGAAAAAATCCGAGATGAAATGGTATGCTCTAACTCAGCCAGTGACCAGCTCAATTCCCTACCTAAACCCTCTGGCACTTTCTCTTTATTTGATTCCACAAGTGAAGATGAAGTATCAACACTCTTTTCATCCTCCTACTCCACTACCTCTCCTCTTGATCCTACACCCTCACAAGTCAGTAAAACTTTGGCTTCTGTGCTTATCCCAACCTTAACTAAAAATGTAATCTCTCACTCTCAACTGATATCTTTCCTTCTCTGTTTAAGCATGCAGTGATTACTCCCATTCTGAACCCCCCCCCACAATTTTGACCCAAACACTCTCTCTAACTACCGTCCCATCTCTCAGCTCCCATGTCTCTCCAAGCTACTTGAGAGACTTGCCTACACTCGCCTTACACACTTTCTCAACTGCCACAACTTACTAGACCCACTTCAGTCAGGCTTTTGTGCCCAACACTCCACAGAGATGGCACTGATCAAAGTAGTAAATTATATGGTCACTGTTAGATGGAAAGGCCATTACACACTTCTTATTCTTTTAGATCTCTCTGCTGCTTTTGACACTGTTGACCGCTCTCTTCTCATACAAACACTAAAATCCCTAGGTCTTCAGTACACAGCCCTTACTTGGTTCTCATCCTACCCCTCTAATCGCACTTTCAGTGTTCACTACTCTGATTCTACATCCCCTTCTCTACCTCTATCAGTTGGAGTACTGCAAGGCTCAGTCTTGGGTCCTCTGCTTTTCTCAATCTATAATGCATCTCTTGGTAAACTAATCAGCTCCTTTGGATTTCAGTATCATTTGTACGCTGATGATACTCAAGTACGCTGATGATACTCAAATCTACCTATCCTCCCCAGATTTGTCACCATCTGTATTGGGCCCTGTCACTGAATGCCTGTCTGCCATTTCATCTTGGATGTCATCTCGCCACCTCAAACTCAACATTTCTAAAACAGAATTAATTATTTTCCTGCCAGCCAAGAGTAGTTACCAACCTGAAATCTCCATAACTGTTGACAATGCGACCATCCACCCTACCCCACAAGCTCGCTGCGTAGGTGTCATCCTTGACTCTGAACTGTCCTTTGTTCCACACATTAAATATGTCTCCAAATCACGTTACATGCATCTAAAAAAAATATCCAAAATACAGTATGTCCATATCTTACACAAGACACTGCAAAACTTTAATCCATGCCCTCATCATCTCCCGCATTGATTATTGCAATAGTCTCCTTACTGGTCTTCCCAAACATAGGCTGTCACCACTACAATCCATTTTGAAAGCAACTGCAAGGCTAATCTTCCTTGCTAGACGTTCATCGTCTGCAGATCTGCTCTCTCAGTCCCTCCATTGGCAACCTGTATTCTACCGTATTCCATATAAAATACTGTTACTTACATATAAGGCTATTAACCAAACTGCACCAACATACATCTCCTCACTCATCTCAAAATATCTCCCTACCAGACCTCTCCGCTCTGCACAAGATCTGGGTCTCTCAACCGCACGTATTACTTGTTCCCGCTCAAAATTACAGGACTTTATCCGGGCTTCACCCACTCTGTGAAATGCCCTCCCACGCACAATAAGACTCACCTCTAGTCTCCAAACCTTTAAACGTTCCCTGAAAACTCACCTCTTCAGGCAAGCCTATCACATTCCAGACCCACCCACATAACCTTCAGTGCTTCCCTATCTAATCTTATCAAATCACATCCTCTCTGTACAGAACACATAACCTCACATTTTGTCTTCCAACATTGCTGGGTGATCATATAATACAATCCATTAAGAACCTAGCAATCTGGTTGACCATTATGCAATAGGTAGCATCTATCCTTGTGTATCAATGCCTATTTCCCTATAGATTGTAAGCTTGTGGGCAGGGCCTTCCGAACTCTGTCTGTTTTTGCCCAGTTTTGTTCTATTACTGTTGGTCTAATTGTGAAGCACAACGGAATATGCTGTGTAATAACTAAAATAAATAATAATTAGGTGACAAGGGAGCTGAGCATTACTTACAATTTTTGTTTGCACATATTTCCCAGATATAAATTGCAGCATATACTCTAGGTCACAAGCATTCCTCATTGTGTCAATGTCTTATGAGTCACTAGAGTAATTTCTCTTTTCTACAGTAGTTATTTAATGGTTTGACCCAAACTGCAGTTCATGATGAAAAAGTATTTTGACAGCAATTATAGTAATAAATCATGATGATAAATGATCACTTCTTCAAAGTAATTAATGGAGGAAGCTTCCTATGGTGTTATCAACAATACAGTGCTGCTGTAGATCTAACAGCATCTTCAACTCGAGGAGTGACAAGAGGCAACATGCATACCACCCAACATGACCCTTCTCCAGGAGGGACTGAATGCTCGGTTACGGAACTTTCCTCTAAATGTATGATTGCCATCACCTGTGGTGAAACGCCTTTCTAATCAAATAACTAGTTCAAAACAGGTGCCAGCAATCACACTTTAAGAGGGATGTCCAGGAACAGAGCATCCTGTCCCTACTGGAGAGGGTCATGTTGGGACGTATGCAATAATACTTGCTTACTTTAGAGAAACAATTTCATAGAGATAACTGAAGTGAGATGAATGTGCAGTGCAGTCGAAGGTCTGTGTCAAAATTACCAACATAGGGGGTATAAGTTCCTATAACAATTTTCCCCTACATGGGGTGCATTTCATGGATTCTTTATGGAAACTATTAGCTACAAATTGGCAGAAACCACAATTTATCGCACACATACTGTATATGCAGTGCTAAAAGTGGTCCTAGAGTGGTGGTGGAACCTACACCCCCCCACCCCCTCATTCCCAGTGGCTACTAAAAAAAAAAGGGACTGTGTGGCCTCAAAAAAGTGGTGTGGTCTCAAAAAGAAAGGGGCGTGGTCACGCAATAGTATCCCCAATTCACATCACATTATGCTGCTCAGTAGCACAATCTTACAACATTACACCACATAGAAGTTGATCACAATACACCACATAGTAGTAGTCCCTTATACCACTTTCAGATCGCAAACCCAGGTCGTACCTGGCTTTTGAAGCCAGTACCAACCCAGGTCCGAGTAGGCTCAGACCCTTTCACATTGCAGTTTCGACTCAGGTTATTCCCGGGTTGGTGCCTTTCACACTGAACCCGGGTCACCCATGTTAAACACTGATGTGATATAAAATTGACTTTTCTGGCTCACATTGATGAGGTTTCAAAGGAAATAAAAGGATGGACTGAAGACTGCTCTGAGCAGACACATAAACAGCCAATCAGCACTTTTTTCTGAGACCCGGGATGAATATCCCGCATCAGAGGCTTTCGCAACGTACAACGACCCAGGTCCGACCCGTTTAACCTTTCTTTTAACTGGGGTTGAAATGCCGGGTTGCTTGACCCGGGTTTCACTTTGGTGCCATCAGCTCAGAACTGGCAGAAACCAGTGGGACCCAGGTACACCCATTTACAGTTCAGAGAAGCTTGGCCAGAAGTGGTCTTCTTGGAAGAATTGTGTCCAAAAAGCCATATCTTCAACATGAAACCAAGGCCAAGTGACTAAACTATGCATGAAAACATAGGAAATGGGGTGCAAAAAAATGGCAGCAAGTGCTCTGGACTGATGAGTCAAAATCTGAAATATCTGGCTGCAACAGAAGGCAGTTTGTTCGCTGAAGAGCGGTACAATAATGAGTGTCTGCAGGCAACAGTGAAGCATGGTGGAAGTTCCTTGCAAGTTTGGGACTGCATTTCAGCAAATGGAGTTGGGGTTTTGGTTAGGATTAATGGTTTCCTCAACGCTGAGAAATACAGGCAGGTACTTACGGTATGTATCATGCAATACCATAAGAGGCGTTCGATTGGCTCCAAATTTATTCTGCAGCAGGAAACAAACCCCAAACATACAGCCAACGTCAGTAAGAACTATCTTCAGCATAAAGAACAGGAAGTCCTGGAAGTGATGATATGACCCCACAGAGCCCTATTCTCAACATCATTAAGTCTTAAGCTGGGTACACACTGGCAGATATATCTGCTGTTCAATCAATCTGCAGCTATATATGCAGATGTGGTTGTTCATACACACAGAAAGATGCACCAAAATATCCACAGATATATTGGCCATATGCTGTGCTGTACAGCAGAAGCAATAGATCTGTGAAAGATGTCATTCACATGCATATTGCTTGTACACACCTGCAGATCAGCAATTGATTGGCCAATATATCAGCCAGTGTCTACCCACCATAAGATTACATAAAGAGACAGAGGATTTGAGCAAGCCTGCATCCACAGAATATCTGGGGTTACTTCTCCAAGATGTTAGGAACCACCTCCCTGCCGAGTTCCTTTAAAAACTGTATGCAAGTGTACCTAGAATAATGGATGCTGTTTTAAAGGCAAAGGGTAGTCACACCAAATATTGATTTTATTTAGATTTCTATTCTGTTAATTTTGTTATTTGATAAAAATAAACTATTAACACTTCTATTTTTGAAAGCATTCTTACTTCAAGGGGCTCTACCTGGTGTAATGTGTATAAGAGGCTCTGCTCTACTGTGGTGTAATGTGAGTAAGGGGCTCTACCTGGTGTAATGTGTATAGGGGGAGTGGGGGGGCGCCAAAGGATACTTTTGCCCTGGGCACCATAAGGTCTAGAACCGGGCCTGTTTAGCATTTGACACATTTACATTCTAGCTTATATATAAGATGGATAGTTTGACAATTCATAAGATGTCCTTGTAATAACAGATGGACAAAACGCATTGAGGCTTTAATAAACTCCTGCTCTGGGACCTTTAAGCATATTTCGCACTGATTAAAAATCTGTGCACATCTTTTTTAATAAATTATTTTTTTAATGCATATTGCAATATTATATATACAGTATATATACACACACACAGTATATATACACACACACAGTATATATATATACATATATATATACACACAAACAGAAAATTCAGCACTCACCATAGCAGGCTTACTTATCCTCACAACATCAATAAATGATGGGGGTTTAGTTAGTGAATTAGCCAATGCACGGAAGCCTGTAAACCGTTTGCCAAGGTACCCCACCTTCTTGCAGGTCCTACACTATCACAGAGTCTTAAAAATGAAAACCTGGCAACTGTGTCACACATAATATAACTGCAAATATGCCCACTTGGTTTAATGTGCACCTGCCACATACCTTATGGCTTTTAAAGGTACACTAGTCACCTGACACTGGCTGATAAATTACAAAGGAACAGCTGACTCAGGTTTAGGACAATTGAGTTTACATAGGGGTGCATGAAAAAGCTTGTGGTCACAGTTAATAAGAGTTAAACAAAGATTAACCCTGCAATATACAAATAAATATAAAACCACAGCACTCGCCACCCCAGAAGCGGGGTGCAATGTCTGCACTCACCACTCATAGGATATGGTGCATGTAGCCCATGGACACCTACTTAAATATATACAAACAGAAAAGTCAGCACTCACCAATGCAGGCGCACTCATCCTCACAACATCAATAAATAAATGATGCCAATGTATCAAGTCGCTTGATCCAACGGGATTCCAATTGTAACAAAAATTTAGATCAATTGCCTCCACATGGATTAAACGAAACATTGGGTCTAAGTTGCTTTTTGAGTACACTACATATGTCCTTATATAAGTAAATACAGGGCAGATGCCCTTTTTTTACATAACACATCTTTTTGTCAGCTTCAATCCAGATCTATTTAAATATAATAAGAATTTACTTACCGATAATTCTATTTCTCGGAGTCCGTAGTGGATGCTGGGGTTCCTGAAAGGACCATGGGGAATAGCGGCTCCGCAGGAGACAGGGCACAAAAAGTAAAGCTTTAGGATCAGGTGGTGTGCACTGGCTCCTCCCCCTATGACCCTCCTCCAAGCCAGTTAGGTACTGTGCCCGGACGAGCGTACACAATAAGGGAGGAATTTTGAATCCCGGGTAAGACTCATACCAGCCACACCAATCACACCGTACAACTTGTGATCTAAACCCAGTTAACAGTATGATAACAGCGGAGCCTCTGAAAAGATGGCTCACAACAATAATAACCCGATTTTTGTAACTATGTACAAGTATTGCAGATAATCCGCACTTGGGATGGGCGCCCAGCATCCACTACGGACTCCGAGAAATAGAATTATCGGTAAGTAAATTCTTATTTTCTCTATCGTCCTAGTGGATGCTGGGGTTCCTGAAAGGACCATGGGGATTATACCAAAGCTCCCAAACGGGCGGGAGAGTGCGGATGACTCTGCAGCACCGAATGAGAGAACTCCAGGTCCTCTTTTGCCAGGATATCAATTTTGTAGAATTTTACAAACGTGTTCTCCCCTGACCACGTAGCTGCTCGGCAGAGTTGTAATGCCGAGACCTCTCGGGCAGCTGCCCAAGATGAGCCCACCTTCCTTGTGGAATGGGCCTTAACCGATTTAGACTGTGGCAGGCCTGCCTCAGAATGTGCAAGTTGAATTGTGTTACAAATCCAACGAGCAATCGCCTGCTTAGAAGCAGGCGCACCCAACTTGTTGGGTGCATACAGTATAAACAGCGAGTCAGATTTTCTGACTCCAGCTGTCCTGGAACATATTTTCAGGGCCCTGACAACTCCTAGCAACTTGGAGTCCTCCAAGTCCCTAGTAGGTGCAAGGCACCACAATAAGCTGGTTCAGGTGAAACACTGACACCACCTTAGGGAGAGAACTGGGGACGAGTCCGCAGCTCTGCCCTGTCCGAATGGACAAACAGATATGGGCTTTTTTGAGAAAAAACCACCAATTTGACACTCGCCTGGTCCAGGCCAGGGCCAAGAGCATGGTCACTTTTTATGTGAGATGCTTCAAATCCACATATTTGACTGGTTTTAAACCAATGTGATTTGAGGAATCCCAGAACTACGTTGAGATCCCACAGTGCCACTGGAGGCACAAAAAAGGGGTTTGTATATGCAATACTCCCTTGACAAACTTCTGGACTTCAGGAACTGAAGCCAATTCTTTCTGGAAGAAAATTTACAGGGCCGAATTTGAACCTTAATGGACCCCAATTTGAGGCCCATAGACACTCCTGTTTGCAGGAAATGCAGGAAACGACCGAGTTGAAATATCTTTGTGGGGCCTTCCTGGCCTCACACCACGCAACATATTTTCGCCACACGTGGTGATAATGTTGTGCGGTCACCTCCTTTCTGGCTTTGACCAGGGTAGGAATGACCTCTTCCGGAATGCCTTTTTTCCCTTAGGATCCGGCTTTCCATCGCCATGCCGACAAACGCAGCTGCGGTAAGTCTTGGAACAGACATGGTACTTGCTGAAGCAAGTCCCTTCTTAGCGGCAGAGGCCATAAGACCTCTGTAAGCATCTCTTGAAGTTCCGGGTACCAAGTCCTTCTTGGCCAATCCGGAGCCATGAGTATAGTTCTTACTCCTCTACGTCTTATAATTCTCAGCACCTTAGGTATGAGAAGCAGAGGAGGGAACACATACACCGACTGGTACACCCACGGTGTTACCAGAACGTCCACATCTATTGCCTGAGGGTCTCTTGACCTGGCGCAATACCTGTCCCGTTTTTTGTTCAGACGGGACGCCATCATGTCCACCTTTGGTATTTCCCAACGGTTTACAATCATGTGGAAAAAACTTCTCAATGAAGTTTCCACTCTCCCGGGTGGAGGTCGTGCTGAGGAAGTCTGCTTCCCAGTTTCCATTCCCGGGATGAAAAACTGCTGACAGTGTTATCACATGATTTTCCGCCCAGCGAAAAGTCCTTGCAGTTTCTGCCATTGCCCTCCTGCTTCTTGTGTCGCCCTGTCTGTTTACGTGGGCGACTGCCGTGATGTTTTTCCCACTGGATCAATACCGGCTGACCTTGAAGCAGAGGTCTTGCTAAGCTTAGAGCATTATAAATTTACCCTTAGCTCCAGTATATTTATGTGGAGAAAAGTCTCCATACTTGATCACACTCCCTGGAAATTTTTTCCTTGTGTGACTGCTCCCCAGCCTCTCAGGCTGGGCTCCGTGGTTACCAGCATCCAATCCTGAATGCCGAATCTGCTGCCCTCTAGAAGATGAGCACTCTATAACCACCACAGGAGAGACACCCTTGTCCTTGGATATTGGGTTATCCGCTGATGCATCTGAAGATGCGATCCGGACCATTTGTCCAGCAGATCCCACTGAAAAGTTCTTACGTGAAATCTGCCGAATGGAATTGCTTCGTAGGAAGCCACCATTTTTACCAGGACCCTTGTGCAATGATGCACTGTTTTTAGGAGGTTCCTGACTTGCTCGGATAACTCCCTGGCTTTCTCTTCCGGGAGAAACACCTTTTTCTGGACTGTGTCCAGAATCATCCCTAGGCACAGCAGACGTGTCGTCGGGATCAGCTGCGATTTTGGAATATTTAGAATCCACCCGTGCTGATTGTAGCAGTATCCGAGATAGTGCTACTCCGACCTCCAACTGTTCCCTGGACTATGCCCCTATCAGGAGATCGTCCAAGTAAGGGATAATTAAGACGCCTTTTCTTCGAAGAAGAATCATCAATTCGGCCATTACCTTGGTAAAGACCCCAGGGTGCCGTGGACAATCCAAACGGCAGCGTCTGAAACTGATAGTGACAGTTCTGCACCACGAACCTGAGGTACCCTTAGTGAGAAGGGCAAATTTGGGACATAGAGGTAAGCATCCCTGATGTCCCGGGACACTATATAGTCCCCTTATTCCCGGTTCGTTATCACTGCTCTGAGTGACTTCATCTTAATTTGAACCTTTGTAAGTGTTCAAAAAAAAAAATTTTTAGAATAAGTCTCACCTAGCCTTCTGGCTTCAGTACCACAATATAGTGTGGAATAATACCCCTTTTCTGTAGTAGGAGGGGTAATTTAATTATCACCTGCTGGGAATACAGCTTGTGAATTTTTTCCCATACTACCTCCTTGTCGGAGGGAGACTTGGTAAAGCAGACTTCAGGAGCCTGCGAAGGGGAAACGTCTCGACATTCCCATCTGTACCCCCGGGATACTACTTGTAGGATCCAGGGGTCCTGTACGGTCTCAGCGCCATGCTGAGAACTTGTCAGACGCGGTGGAACGCTTCTGTTCCTGGGAATGGGCTGCCTGCTGCAGTCTTCTTCCCTTTCCTCTATCCCTGGGCAGATATGATCTTATAGGGACGAGAGGACTGAGGCTGAAAAGACGGTGTCTTTTTCTGCAGAGATGTGACTTAGGGTAAAAAACGGTGGATTTTCCAGCAGTTGCCGTGACCACCAGGTCCGATGGACCGACCCCAAACAAGTCCTCTTCCTGTATACGGCCATACTGTGCCGTTTGGAATCTGCATCACCTGACCACTGTCGTGTCCATAACATCTTCTGGCAGTTATGGACATCGCGTTTATTCATGATGCCAGAGTGCAAATATCCCTCTGTGCATCTCGCATATATAGAAATGCTCTATAGTCAATAAAATACTGTCCCTGTCAAGGGTATCAATATTTTTAGTCAGGGAATCCGACCAAGCCACCCTAGCTCTGCACATCCAGGCTGAGGCGATCGCTGGCCGCAGTATAACACCAGTATGTGTGTATATACTTTTTATTATATTTTCCAGCCTTGTCAGCTGGTCCTTGAGGACGGCCCTATCTATAGACGGTACCGCCACTTGTTTTGATAAGCGTGTGAGCGCCTTATCCACCTTAAAGGGTGTTTCCCAACGCGCCCTAACTTCTGGCGGGAAAGGGTATACCGCCCATAATTTTCTATCGGGGGGAACCCACGCATCATCACACACTTTATTTAATTTATCTGATTCAGGAAAAACTATGGTAGTTTTTTCACATCCCACATAATACCCTCTTTTGTGGTACTTGTAGTATCAGAAATACGTAACACCTCCTTCATTGCCTTTAACGTGTGGCCCTAATAAGGAATACGTTTGTTTATTCACCGTCGACACTGGATTCAGTGTCCCTGTCTGTGTCTGTGTCGACCGACTAAAGTAAACGGGCGTTTTAAAACCCTTGACGGTGTTTTTGAGACGTCTGGACCGTACTAATTGTTTGTCGGCCGTCTCATGTCGTCAACCGACCTTGCAGCGTGTTGACATTATCACGTAATTTCCTAAATAAGCCATCCATTCCGGTGTCGACTCCCTAGAGAGTGACATTACCATTACAGGCAATTGCTCCGCCTCCTCACCAACATCGTCCTCCTACCTGTCGACACACACGTACCGACACACAGCACACACACAGGGAATGCTCTGATAGAGGACAGGACCCACTAGCCCTTTGGAGAGACAGAGGGAGAGTTTGCCAGCACACACCAAAAACGCTATAATTATATAGGGACAACCTTATATAAGTGTTTTCCCTTATAGCATCTTAATATATATATATAAGCATATCGCCAAATTAGTGCCCCCCCTCTCTGTTTTAACCCTGTTTCTGTAGTGCAGTGCAGGGGAGAGCCTGGGAGCCTTCCCTCCAGCCTTTCTGTGAGGGAAAATGGCGCTGTGTGCTGAGGAGATAGGCCCCGCCCCTTTTTCGGCGGCCTCGTCTCCCGCTCTTAACGGATTCTGGCAGGGGTTAAATATCTCCATATAGCCTCCGGAGGCTATATGTGAGGTATTTTTAGCCAAAATAGGTATTCATTTGCCTCCCAGGGCGCCCCCCTCCCAGCGCCCTGCACCCTCAGTGACTGCCGTGTGAAGTGTGCTGAGAGGAAAATGGCGCACAGCTGCAGTGCTGTGCGCTACCTTTAGAAGACTGAGGAGTCTTCTGCCGCCGATTCTGGACCTCTTCTTACTTCAGCATCTGCAAGGGGGCCGGCGGCAAGGCTCCGGTGACCATCCAGGCTGTACCTGTGATCGTCCCTCTGGAGCTGATGTCCAGTAGCCAAGAAGCCAATCCATCCTGCACGCAGGTGAGTTCACTTCTTCTCCCCTAAGTCCCTCGTTGCAGTGATCCTGTTGCCAGCAGGACTCACTGTAAAATAAAAAACCTAAGCTAAACTTTCCTAAGCAGCTCTTTAGGAGAGCCACCTAGATTGCACCCTTCTCGGCCGGGCACAAAAATCTAACTGGCTTGGAGGAGGGTCATAGGGGGAGGAGCCAGTGCACACCACCTGATCCTAAAGCTTTACTTTTTGTGCCCTGTCTCCTGCGGAGCCGCTATTCCCCATGGTCCTTTCAGGAACCCCAGCATCCACTAGGACGATAGAGAAAATGTAGTTGTTTTCTCATTATTTGTAATATGTTGGTACTCTCTGTGTGGAGTTTTGATGCGCCTTTTCGTTCAACTATATAAGCATTTACTTTGAAAAATGTGTCTGACATATGACTAATGTCAATTGAACTCCATTCAGATGTTCTAGTTTTGCTACAATGTTTGTATTATATTAATGTATTTGATACTTTGTATGTTTAAACACTGAATTTTGTTGGTCTTATAGTTATACACGTGGGTGACGTCATTTCCTGCGATTGGATTTGCTAGTGACCGGAAACAGGAATTGACTCTGCAATGGTGGTGGGTAGGACTGTCTTTATAAACTGGTAAGTCTGCATTTGTTCTGTATGGTTTTTGTTTGATTATTGACAAAGTGCCGCCTTTGGATTCTATCTATCTATCTACACACACACACACACACACACACACACACACACACACACACACACACACACACACACACACACACACACACACACACACACACACACACCTTTATTCCCACCTATGGCAGGTTACACAATTCATGCAGGATTTGCAGGTCAAGTTTTACAGGCAGTCTTTAAAACAGCAGCACAACATTCCAGGTTCTGATAAACACAAATAATAGATTCCAAATGGATCCTAACGTAACTCCAGACCTCTAACCTATTGTCTGGTCGCTTGCTGGCATCATACTTGCCTACCTGACCATCTCCATGAGGGAGAAAATGCTCTGTTCCTGGACTTTCCTGGTAATGTATGATTGCCATCACCTGTGGTGAGCTAGTTAATTGATAAGAAAGGTGTTTCACCACAGGTGATGGCAATCATATATTACCAGGAATATTACCAGGAAAGTCCAGGAACAGAGCATTTTCTCCCTCATGGAGAGGGTCAGGTAGGTAAGTATGGCTGGCATAAGGAGCAATGACCTACTGCACAGGTTCTCAAACTCGGTCCTCAGGACCCCACACAGTGCATGTTTTGCAGGTCTCCTCACAGAATCACAATTGAAATAATGAGCTCCACATGTGGACCTTTAAACATGTGTCAGTGAGTAATTAATACACCTGTGCACCTACTGGGTTACCTGCAAAACATGCACTGTGTGGGGTCCTGAGGACCGAGTTTGAGAACCTCTGACCTACTGAATAAACAAATTTTTACAGGTAGCAGACAGGTTGTAGTGATTAACCCAGCTATGGCTTACAACAGACTTAGCTAAGACCCGGACTGGATTCCATCAGACCTGCTGCTCAAATCCTGCAAAAGCCTGACATTACACATTAACCTCATGTGGAACCATGCTGTCCCTGCCACAATCTCTCTCTCTCTCTCTCTATATATATATAATTCAATACTGTAGTGACGATAAGTAGAGCTTTAATATAACATTTGAGCAGGTAATGTCCATCCGACTGTGTCCGTTTCAGACATGCTACTGGCTATCATCAGAGGCAGCACAGAACACTGCTGGATTGGTTTAAATAGCACAAAAGGGCAGCAGAAGTTGTTTAGGGAACCCCTCTGACATCATAAGTAAAAGTTTATGTAGAATAATTAACTGTTGTATTACAGCCGGTCTACTTTTTTTTTTTTTTATGGATTAGCAACAGAGGCTCGAGACTCCAGAATGTTGGGAAGTATTCCTGGTAGATTTTATTATAAAATAAACCATTCTTAGATTTATAAGCAGTATTTTCTGTCAGTAGTCTGGAAGCCTTGGGAGTCACAAAAAAACCCATTTGGAGTTGTACACAGAATTAAGAAATGCAAATGGAACAAGATGAAAAGAATGTTCTTTTTCTTCAGGCTGCTAAGTTTTAGGTGCACCTCCAAACATTTTAAGGTAAACCGTATATCTGGCAGCTGTCAATTTCCAGGAACAGTCTTTAGTAATAAGTCTAAATAGAAAGTGAAAGCAGCCAGAGTACATTATGTTTTTTTTTCCTCAAGTCTGTTAGTAAAAGCTTCCTGCAGTGAATAAAACTTTTGCAAGATTCTCCGTTGCATAGGAATCTTCAATCATTGAGACAAGAGTTCCAAGGTGAGCAACCTGCAGACATTCAGCTAAATGTGTATCCGTGATATATGATTACTGCAAGATCAGCAAGGCACACGCATAGTTACTGTATTCTCAGCCTGTTATTACTGATTGCACTGGCTGCTATTGTTGTGGAGTTTCAGAGCATACAAATGATTTGTACTATAGCTGATAGCATAGGACTTAGGCTGGGAACACATTTGATGATATGCAGTCTGATTCCATAGATCGGACTGACAAGTCATACACATCACCTGATGTGTACCCGTGATTGTGCGCATCTGCCCGCCGACATCGGGGTCATCCCATCTGACGTTCTGTACATCATATGTGATGACTCGGTGGCTGACTCCATGCTCCTGGATGCAGTCACTGAATTATATATTGCACGGTCGCGCACTATATCATAACATTACATCAGTTGTTCAGTTGGGCACGATCCAGGATCATCTGATGTGTACCCAGCCATACAATATGGGAATAGATGTACCATAGTTAAATAGGGATTTAGTTATGTATTTATTTGAAACTCCACCAAATTGCCTGTATTTTCTGACTCCACTGGTCCACCGTATATATATGCTGCAGTCAGAGAGAGATAAAAATGTTACCGATAATGTACCAGCCAATCAGCTTCTGCCTTATATTTTACATGTTGTGTTAGAAAAATGACAGTTAGGAGCTGATTGGTTAGTACTTCATCACACTATTTTATCTCTTTCCAAACTTTGCTAAATAACCCCCTTAAAAATGTATAATGAAATTTTTCTCCAGACTTTTATATTGTATTGGTATGTTGAGACTTCTTGCTGTTGCATAATTAGTGAAGGCATTGTTTACTGCACTTGTTTTCTAAGTGAAAGAGAGAAAGTGTAGTAACATTTTTCAATGGTTCTCAAACTCGGTTCTCAGGACCCCACATAGTTCATGTTTTCCAGGTCCTGTGTAGATATTGAAATGTAACAGTTGGTGATACACCTGTATTCTTCTAGGTGACATGGAAAACGTGACCTGTATGGGGCCCTGAGGTTTGAGAACCACTGGTCTATTTACATGATCCATGACTATATCTACCAAGTTTATAAGTAAATTCCCCAAAACAGAGTTGCATTCTTTCCTTTATACCACAGGTTCTCAAACTCGGTCCTCAGGACCCCACACAGTGCATGTTTTGCAGGTCTCCTCACAGAATCACATGTGAAATAATTTGCTCCACCTGCAGATCTTTTAAAATGTGTCAGTGAGTAATTAATACACCTGTGCATTTGCTGGGTTACTTGCAAAACATGCACTGTGTGGGGTCCTGAGGACCGAGCTGGAGAACCACTGCTTTATACTATACACCAGAGGTCCTCAAGGCACCCCAATGGTCCAGGTTTTAAATGTATCCATGCTTGGCCACAGCTGACTTAATTACCACCTCAGTCAATTTGATTTAACCATCTGTGCTGTGCCATGGATATACCTAAATCCTGGACTGTTGAGGTGCCTTGAGCATCGTGTTTGGGAACCTCTGCTATACACTGTAATACAATACTAAAGGTGCATACACACGGTGCGATGTAACCTTATGATTTTTACTATATAGTCACAATTGTAAGGAAAGTTAGTGCAAATGGCACCATGTGTACACAGCTTGCAATACCAATGAGCGGTCCTGCGGGATCAGGATCGCAAGAAAAAAATAGACTGTGCAGGCAAGGCAATTTTGACTACAAAATCGCAAGTAAAGATAGTCAATATTAGTAGTTCTGGGCAACAGGGAGGTCAAGGGAAACTGCAAAGTCAAAATTGGCACTCACTCAATATCTCACCGTGTGTATGCACTTTTATACTCATACCCTTTATCATGTTTACTGAAAATGACGTACTGTTCCAGAAAGATAAATAATATTTACATAGCATGACATTGAGTTGTATTTATTAAAGGATGAAAAGTCCTATGTCCGACAAAAATGGATGTTTTAGCTGGAAATATCACTTGTTATTTATCAAGGGGTCCTGTTTGAATAATGATTCACTGGGAAATATTTATTAAGCCTTGTTTTTAAAACTACAAAAACAAAACAAAAAACAATTTCTGATGGGATTTAATCAGTTTTATTTAAAGCAAAACCTGGTGTGTTGGGTTTGAATACATATACTTACTGTACTACTAAAGTTTTGCATGTAATAACATTGCTGTTTTAATTCCTGCACGAAAAAAAAATCTATAACAATACTGTAGAATTGTGAATTTATAAGTAGGTGCACATAGTAAGCATAATTAGCAAGTTCTGCTCTTTGAAATGTTTATCCTCTATTAGTGTCCTAACGACATTCAGCTGTTTGTAATGGAAGGAGAGAAATTCCTAAATTGTATTTTACTTTTTGCATAGATAAAAAAAACAAAAGTCACACAATCAACTTGAAAGAGAAAGAATTCAATTGTATTAATAAAAAGCATATGCGATTACTGATTCAGTATGATATACTAGCTGACAGGATGCCAGCGGTCAGAACACTGAAGCCGGCATCCCAATAGTGTAAATCCCGACGGGGGGATGTAATGGGCACTACACACTGGCCGACATGACTGCACGATATGAACGATCTCGTTCATAAATGAACGAGAACTCGTTCATATCTTTCAGTGTGGAGGCTCCAGCGTTGAACGATGCACGGCACCGCACTCGTTCATCGCTGGTCCCCCGTACGTGCAGGCCAATATGGACGATCTCATCCTTATTTGCCTGCACTTCAATGCAGCTGGGTGACGGGGGGAGTGAAGAAACTTCACTCCCCCCGTCACTGCCCCCCGCCGCCGGGTCGCCCGTATCCGCCGTCGGGCAGCTCGGCGGCGGATCGGCCAGTGTGTAGGGCCCATAAGACTGTTCACCTCTTCCCTAACCCTCCCTTTCTGCAGCCTTACCCTAACCTCTCCCATTAGTGCCTGACCCTAACCTCCCCCCGGTGGTGCCTACACCTAACCCTAATCCCCCTTCCCTGTAGCCTAGAGCTAGGTACACACTGTCATAATTTTTTTTTTTGTCTGCCCGACAATCGTCCGATTTTTCGGGACATTTTAGGCACCAATATCTGAGCTACACACTAACAGATTTTTTACCGATTTTCTGCCACACCACACTGCATTTGCATATGTCCACCCACAAGAAGGATGACATAGTAGCTAGAATACATAGGAAATATGGCCAGATTATTGAGAACGCACACACACACTGCTCAATATCGAGAGATTGTGGTCGAGATTTTTGGTCTAGGATGACAGATCACAATATCGATCGCTCGTGCACGTGGTTCAGATTTTCCAAAATTATCGGCGAAATGCCAAAACGATCCTTCGTACACACTATACAATAAATTTGGCTGAGAACCCAATTATTGTCAAATTGGCTTCATAATTGTATAGTGTGTACCTAGCTTTACCCTAACTCCCACAGGTGGTGCGTAACTATAACCCCCCTGGCCCTAACCTGCCCGCTATACTTACGGTCGGGATGCCGGCATCGGCATTCTAGCTGCCAAGATCCCGACAGCCAGTATCTTGCCCACATGCCAACAGTACAGTCCTGATTTAAGGATTACTACCCACCATATCTTGTTAGGGACAATTTTATCCTGTGGTGGAAATGTTGGGAGGTTTTTCCTATTCGACACTACTCTACATAATCAATAAAAAAATGGGTTTAGTGGTGTTAGGAGATTGTTACTGAGTAGATATCAATAAATCAACTTGACAGTCGAGGTGGGTCAGCGCTTGAAAGAATGTGTATATGTTAGTGTGAAATACTAAAACTTTATTAAAACCAAGTCACAGTACTCCACGTATATTTAATGCTAAAGAGTAGGTATGTTATGCCTCACATGAGTTAAATGCACAATGGGTTAATGTAACAATGTTGAATGCAAACTATATAAGTAATATTAATAATAAATATTAATGATAGTTCTTGGTTGCAAAAAAGAGATGGTACCATAGACTATAAATACTTTCAATAATGGCTCAGATAGTGAAACACATATATGTACTGTAATTGCAGGTAAAAAATGTCTTGGTTGTGCCCATATAGGTCTCTGGAATAAGTTCTTGGTGCTTTATAGATACTAGTATGTGATAGGTGGGGTTATTGTGTTCTGAGGGGTCAACATCCTGTGCCCACAGGTGCAAACTTTACCTTCCAGTGTCCTTTGCAGGTGCGGATCTCCGTGTGTCCTCTCCTTGCCACGTCACTTCTGGGATCCAGAGATCATGCTGTTCCCAGTAACGTGTAGCACTGCCACCCGGAGAGTAGTCTTAAGTGGTGGTGGAAGTGCTTCTTTCAGGATGTCTCTTTCACACACAAGCAGTCTTGTAGTTTTGCTGATTAGTGTTCTCCAATGCATATTGGCCTATTTAGAGTTCAGCATGTGCCATCTTGGTTGTCGTCAGGCTTATATCAGTGTCTCAAAGTGAAGTTATTAGTGGGCATTCTGTTTAGAATCTCTTAAAGATGTATTGCTGTACAAATGTCCAGGTTTGGAGAATTGCATGTATGGGCATACTAAAGATGATATGCCAGTGTTATGCTCAAATCGGATTATGGGTAGAGGGACATATAAGCATAATAGTGTTTAAGCCCTAGTTTTATGGAACTGTATTATCCTCAAATTAAACAAATCCCAGTGATAACATCAGATGCGACCACACCAGCAAGTGCTTTATCTGACCTGGTTACGAACAGTGTTAGCAGCTGCAGGGAAGGGAAACTTACCTCCACTGCTGCTCTCAGAGGGACTGGAAGGTCCCTCTGCCTCTCTGCACCCTCCCCTCAGTGTTGCTGATCATTGCTGATCGGTCAGCATGGCATGTCTGCAGCCACCGGCGAAGTATAAATCAACCCCCCAATCCTCCCCCCCCCCCCCCCATTGTGTACCTGGCAGCTGTCTGGGGTGTAAAAAGTAATGTCGTGACGGTTGCGATGTTCCCGACCGATGTTCCAATGTTTGACTTTTAAAAAATAAATATAATTTTTTTTTTTTTACTAAAATCATTTTGGATAAATGTTAAATTCATGTTCTTCACCTAAGTCGCTCATAGAAAAAAGACACTTTCTGAGCGGTTTTTGGGGAAAAGTTCCCATGGGTGGATGTAAGGTAAGTGTGGTGTAGAAGGGTATTGAGTATGTCAAAACTGAAAACTAGTTTAGGCAATCTAGGAATTGAGAATCTATGCTATGTATTAATTGCTTTGAATTTATCACCTATGTTCATTCCTTGTGGTTTGAAGGTTTTCAGTGTGTAGATCCATTTCAGTTCTTCTCTGTTAATGGTCTTTTCAAAAGTTATGCCCACCGTGTTCTATTATGATGTTATTTGAACTGGTGGGAAAGGTTATTGGTCTCAATTCCTTAATTAATGTCCTGATGTTGCTGAGCAGAGTCTGCTGGTGGCATTCTCTAAGTGCTGCCGCTATTCTCCAGGTTTATGTTGTTAGGAAATTGCAGATGCAACTTCTACTCTTCTGCAAACCTCCCAACTCTTATTAGTTATCCACACTTTTTAAGGCGTACTTTTGTGCTCGCTTTAGTTTTTACTGAAACTGTGATTACCTTAGGATTCTAAATATGAATCCTGTCCTGTCCTCCTCAGCTTGTTAACTGTACTTTGGCCCTCATTCCGAGTTGTTCGCTCGGTATTTTTCATCGCATCGCAGTGAAAATCCGCTTAGTACGCATGCGCAATGTTCGCACTGCGACTGCGCCAAGTAACTTTACTATGATGAAAGTATTTTTACTCACGGCTTTTTCTTCGCTCCGGCGATCGTAATGTGATTGACAGGAAATGGGTGTTACTGGGCGGAAACACTGCGTTTCAGGGGCGTGTGGCTGAAAACGCTACCGTTTCCGGGAAAAACGCAGGAGTGGCCGGGGAAACGGTGGGAGTGCCTGGGCGAACGCTGGGTGTGTTTGTGACGTCAACCAGGAACGACAAGCACTGAAATGATCGCACAGGCAGAGTAAGTCTGGAGCTACTCTGAAACTGCTAAGTAGTTAGTAATCGCAATATTGCGAATACATCGGTCGCAATTTTAAGAAGCTAAGATTCACTCCCAGTAGGCGGCGGCTTAGCGTGTGTAACTCTGCTAAATTCGCCTTGCGACCGATCAACTCGGAATGAGGGCCTTTGTATTTGCTTGCTACTTGCCCTGGCCTTATCTGTTTAAAATAATCCTGCTATTGCCCACTGTTCGACCTGACCAACTTCCCTGTTCTCTTACCTTAAGTTTGGATTGTTCACTGGCTTTGCTTTCCTGGTGCCAGGCCTTAACACCAGATTGTTAAAAGGACTGTGCTCATTAGCTACCTGTCCTGAATGTGTTGTATCACGGTCAGCCCTGTACCTAGTCCAATTCTTAGCCAGAACCTGATGCATCTATACCAATACTGATAATGCTGATTTATATACAGGAATGAAAAGCTATACCTTAAACACACATTAAATACACTTTACCACGGAGCCGCTGCGGCCGCTATACTTAATACACACTCTACGTACCTTTTACGCTATTAGCGTACAGAGTCCCGTTCCGTGTACGGAACTTTGCGTACAAACGCCGTGCTGACGGTACAAAGTACACACAGCGTGTACACACAGCGTGTACACACCCAGAGATACACCGCAAACCCTTAACAGCTATGCATGCGATAGTTTTACACTCTAAACCTTAGCAGGGAAAGGAAGACACGACACCGGTTTGCTATTTAAGATGCTGGGTTCCAACACCACAGCGTATTATTGCTGAAAGGGGGTTACAATATATATATATATATATTACAATACAATATAACAGAATAATGGCTACAGTCAATGGTACATACGTGATTGGATTCACCGCGCTACCCAGTCTGGTCCTCAGTCATCTGATAGATAACTTTGTGAGTCTTGTGTCTGACCAGGCCTGCAGCAGGCTCTCTTTATACAATTCTTCCAAAACCTAACACAATGGATACTGTAATCTCTTTGTCCATTGGACACAGGGATGGTCATTTACAGTACAGGAGAGGTCATAGGTCGGTTTGAATAGGTGGGCGATGCCTGTTCCAACTGCTCTTGTGGGTGGTCTCCTCTGGATTCCCGCCGCATACATAATGTACAGTAAATACAGTTTATATCTTTATTCTGCTCCTGCACATAACTATCCGCAGGAACATGCGATCTGCTGCAGACCAACACCGGAATGTTACCCATAAAATACTCTACAGCTGGATACCAAACACCACTTATAACCTTAGTCTGTCCCCTCCTATCCTGTAAAGGTGAATCCCTTTGTTCTGAAACCATTTAAACTACTGTAACTTGCTGCTGTGGTGCAGGGAGGCTATGTGTAAAATGTGCACTATTTGGATTAAATATGTAATATGTTTTGATGGCTTTTCCATGCGTTCACAAACTCTACCGTAAATACTCATACCACGCGCTGATACGCAGGTCCGCGGGAGTGACCATACACAAATTGCGAATATGCACACGCACGGCAGAGCAAGTACGCGAACGGAGGCCATCGGTGTGTAGTTTGTACGTGATGTGTGTACTGCAATATTTTTTGACTTTGACAGTCCACCCTTTGGCAGTCACCAATAACTGCCACTATCTAATCACTAAACAGAAAAATATCTATACAATATCTACAGAAATTTGGATGGTCGGGGGAGAGTTGTAGGTGGAAAATATATGACCTAGTGGGATAGTAAAAAGCATGTATGTATGAATCCATGTCTGAGGGGCATGTATCATCGTGCCGTATATGTAATAAGCTTCGAGGTATTGCGAAGTATACATTAAATCCTTCTCATCCCGTATTAAGGGTCTGTAAATGGGCCAACAAACACTACCGAGCTCTTTTCAGCTTCTTGTTCCAACAAATGGGTTGCACATTTAGTTGATGATACATGGAGGGGGAAACATATGTGAGTGCTAGTATATGTGGATATCACCTGTCGACTATGTGTGCCATTAACTGGAGGTTGCAGAGATGAAGATAAGACACATATATAAAATACATTCACATAAACATTTTGGGTAGGGCTGATGTCTTTTCCGGATGGATGTATCTGGGCAAAGGGGGAAACAAAAGAAAAACGGGTGAAAGAAACAGGCCATGAAATTCATTTGCAATCCTTATCATAACACTGTCTCTATGGATGGGTCATAAATTAAATCTGCTGCTATAACAGTGCCCTCGCTCCTTTAGACTCATCAGATTTGTGCCGTGCTTGCGCCGCATTAGAATTCGAACACACCTAAATATCGAACCAATAATTATGACGACTTCCAGGATACAAAGGAGAAACTTCCCAACACCCATAATGACATTCTGAGCCCACTTTCCTAAACCTGAGAACCATTTGCGTGAGTTCAACCATGAGACCCAGCCGGTCAGTTCATTACTCACAGTCGGTAAGGTAAGGTTGTGCTTCCTCCTGAACTCCCACTTTAACTGCAAGATATTGTCCATCTTTTGATCGATAATCTCCTTGGGGTCGTCAGTGCTGTTCGTAATATATGTACAGCACTTCACACCATATTGAGTTGCCAGAGTAACACAGTACCCACCTGTCACGGCTGTGGCATAATTAAGGACCATTCTGTGCTGAATCAGTTCCTTCTTGTAAGCTTGTAACTCCCTTCCCGTATACCTGAAGGTGTCGTCGTACTTCTCAGTGATATTATCTATCAAGTTCGCTAGCGCATGGATATACCTATAATTTATAATTCCTCTGGCAGTACGGGTGATGTCTAATGCGAGAAGGAATTGAATCCTGGTGGATTCGTGGATCAAATCAGAGGCTGCGTGCTCTCTCCTATCTATGAGGTGTCTCTTGATGATGTGTTCATAGTGAGTATGAGTATAAGGAGCCTGAGCACTGCGGTGAACGTCTTTCATCTTATCATGGGTTATGGTCATGACCCCTGGCAGTACTCTCCCAATATAACACAATCCCTCTGAGCTCGGGGCAAGCCACTTGTACGCTTTCCTCCCACATATGAAATAGGCATCATCTGGGAGAACATAGGGGACAAAATATAACATCACCATATTACAAATTTTCCAAGTAAAGAAACCAATCCCTAGTTCTCCCATCTGCTCAGTACAAGTATCGGGCTGGATGATATGAGCACAATACGCTGGCGATACTTTTCCAACCCACATGGTCTTGCTTCCACGAGTATACCTATACCGGAAATACCTCCCACTGTTGGCTATTTGGCGTACAAGTTCAGAGTCTATGGGTATGCTATCATTTCTGTGTGAAAATGTCACTGTCTGGTTATTCCACGTCACTTCCCAATTTCCCGGTTTTCGGTAATTGGAAATATTAAAACACAATAAGGAGCTGTCTACATGATACTGGTGGAGCTTCAAGCTAGGGGGCCTAGAGATATTGAATTTCTTGTCCACCGGTCTCCCACCCCATAATTCGAGTACCTCATCTATTGCTAAAGGGTACGGTACTAATCCTGACTTGCTCTGACCTTGAGGTACCTGTGAGCACACCCAGCATTCTGTCTGGTTTAAGACCTTACCCACTAGTGAGTGGTAATCACTCAACGGATGACGGTCCATGTCGATATTAAGGTTGGACTGACATCTCTGGATGCACCCATCCTCAACTATATTCTCACAATTCCTACAAATACAATATTCATCAGACAATAACCCCTCACAGTGCCTCCGAGCTCCCGGCAGATTTGGATGGAAAACTAGCCCAGGAAATTTCTCAAAGTAGCCCCGTTCAGAGTAGGGTTTGTTGAGGGGGCAGGATACTCCCTCCTCATATGCTGAGTCTGAGGCAGTTGTGGCCTTTCTTGTGTCTCATGCTTTGCATCTTTCTACTCTACCGAAAATTGTATAAGCCCTAAGCAAACACACACTATTCTATATATTTTAGAGATGTGTGCCGATCCCTGTTTTATTTCTGGATCCAGATTACTCTTTTCAAAAAATGATAGAAACAGCTAAAACTGTGTTATTTTCACAATCCATTCTGAAGCACAGGAAGATCTAAACTGGGACTTGGTTTGGTTTTTGATTCGGTTCAGATCCACATAATTTGGGTGGGCTCAGTTTTCTGAAAACTGAACCTGCACATCTCTAATATATGTACACGGGGTAATTCCAAGTTGATCGCAGGAGGAAATTTTTTAGCAGTTGGGCAAAACCATGTGCACTGCAGGGGGGGCAGATATAACATGTGTAGAGAGAGTTACATTTGGATGGGTAATTTCGTTTCTGTGCAGGGTAAATACTGGCTGCTTTATTTTTACACTGCAATTTAGATTGCAAATTGAACACACCACACCCAAATCTAACTCTCTGCAAATGTTATATCTGCCCCCCCTGCAGTGCACATGATTTTGCCCAACTGCTAAAAAATTTCCTGCTGCGATCAACTTGGAATTACCCCCACAGTGTATCTGATATGCCATATGTTGGATCTACTTTATGAGTGTACAACACCCTGCACTATCTATACTAGATGATGTAATGTTACTGTCTGTGCCCCCGATCAGAGATGTATGCTGGTATCGCTGGCTGTGAGCGTGCACTCGGATACTATGGGGGAATATGCAAACACCTGCGTAGGCAGATACAGCGTCATTTGCAGATCAGCCGATTATCTAAGTTCTGAGTAGCCCTATGGTCGCACACCGTGGCTGCTGGACCTAAGACGCAGATGCCATGGTCATTGTGTACGGAATTGCAGGCTGACACATGCCCAAAAATGGTTAAATCACCCGTTTTTACCGCAACTCCCCTTTACCTCCCTTAAATGGAAGAGGTAACATCTCTCCCCTCTACTTGTACAGCTCCCCATATTACATTCCAAAATTCACAGGTCAGAATCCCCCATTCACCCCCTTGGAACAGACACCACCCTCATATTACTCCGCTATACACAGCCCCCTCCCCTATATTACCTCCCAGTACACACATCACCTCCAAATTAATCTCCAGCATACACCTCCCCATATTACTTTCTGCACATATAGCACCCCATATTACACTGCTGTATGCACAGCCCCACGCCCATATTATCCCAGTGCACACAGCACCTCTCCGTAATATATTACCCCCAGTACACATAGCACCCCATTAGAACACTGCAGTATGCACAGCCCACTCCTCCATATTATCCCCAGTACACACACCACCCCTCCTCCATATTGCCCCCATTACATGACACAGCAACTTCATGGTACAGTACCTGGCATTCTTGATTCTGTAAAGAGCAGGAGGCCAGGACAGAAACAGTGGTGAGATTGGGGAGGCGACACTGGCAGTCCACTGAGCACAGTGGTAGCAGTCAGTAAATGAAAGAGCAGCAGTAGTAGCAGTCAGTAAATGAAAGAGCAGGAACAGAATGGTTGTGCAGTGGGAGCAGCTGCCCCCACCCAAAAAAAAAAAAAATAAATAAAAAAAATATTTGAGGCACCAGTCAATGTACTGGGTCATGAGGAGCAGTGTGGCTGCCATCTAGACTTACCATGGACAGTGACAGGATGGAGATAATCCTATTTCCTGCTGCTCTACCTCCTCCCTCCCTATAGTCCTTCTCAACCTGCCTCTAGGAACCTCCACCCAGCTCCATCCCATATAGCAGGGATGGGTAACCTTCGGCCCTCCGGCTGTTGTTGGAACTACACATCCCAGCATGCCCTGCAACAGTTTTAGCATGGTCAAATAGCAAAACTGTAGCAAGGCATGCTGGTATGTGTAGTTCAACAACAGTTGGCGGGCCAAAGGTTCCCCATCCCTGTCTTACAGTGTGTGACTATTTACTGTGGACTTGCTTCACCTCTGGGACCAGCCATGCATCCTTCTTGCCTCCCCTTTATATGTTCCGTCCCATGTTCGTCCTTTCTTTTACCCCTTGTAGCACCCCGTCCTTTCTCTTACCCCTAGATATATCTATCTCTGTCAGACAGGTGGTGTGGCGTGTAAGTCCAGCTCCCCTGAGGTGGTAAAATTCAGCAATTTTGGAGCGCCAAAATAAAATTATCTTTTGGCACCCCAACCTAAAAACATTGTGGAGCTCCTGACTGTCTCCATCCAATGACTTTAACACTTTTTGGTTGAGACTGGTTCAAAGAAATGGTCTACTTTATTATTCTCTCCAGTCTTCCATCAGCCATATTCCTACTGTAGCTTCATTGTTTGTGCAAGAATATTCAGGCTACATGGGTTCCCATCCAATATTGTTGCTTATAGAGGGTCACTTGCATTTTATTGGAGTTCCTTTTGTTCTACAGCATGCTGAGTATTAATTTAAGGTTCTCTTCAGCATCACTATAATGCTCATTAGTGTGAATCAGATTCTGGAGATGTATTTTAGGTGCTACATTTCTTATCTGTAATAATTGGAACTGTCACTTGGATTCCCACTGGCCTGGGAGGTATGTTACTGCGAGGGAAGTACGCTGAAGAAAAGGCTTAGCCGTGAAATGTTTGTCATCTGCTCTGATGCTAACTCATATGTTTCTTTTTTTTTTTTTTTAAATACAAAATATTTTTATTTATTTCAATTTGATTGTATGGGACCTTTTATTTACTTTATTATATGCATGCATACAATGCTTACTAGAAATTGGGAACATACAGTATATCCACATATCCATCTGGTTCAACACTGCTGCAATGCTGATAGTGTGCTGGCCTGCCAGAGATTGGTTGCCTGCTCCGGTCTCAGCAGCCTACACACTACAGTATTGGATACAGACAGGAAGAATACCAGAGAAACAGCCATCTGGAGCCTACTGGTCACCCGCTGTGCAAAGTTAAGTCTGAGCTAATAGACTAAAAGTGCCCCCCAAATTAAGAGAGTACTTTACTTTCCTCCTTCCCCTCGTATTTATTCATACTATCAGGGGTACACTTCTACATAAGTAATAGAGATACCCGTTATTGAGGATAGATAGTTTTAATTGTGTATTATAATCTTTTACTATATGATCGATTATAAATTTCTGGTACTCGACTGGTGCACAGGTTAACCAAACCCCCTGTCCCTTCCAATATAACCTATTGATTCACTATAAAGTAGTGCCTCAGTAATGCTCCTGATGACTGATTGTTGGCTCAGACACAAAAATGGCTACCCTCATTGTGTGTGCTAAATAAAAATATATGTCACAGCATACAAACAAAAGACAACAGACCTTGAAAGAGAAACTGTTAAGAAAAAATCCATTGTACATACAAGGAAATATACAGTTGCCAGTTGGTAAGGAAATAAAAAATAACAAAAACAGTTTTAAACACACAAAACAGCTACCGAGTTAGTACCTTCCCAGTTGGTATAAACAATTTATTTGATATATATAGTGACGCAGGCTGCAGGCCAGTGCAGTGTGCGCACGCACAGAATGCATCTCACTTGTGCGATAGCCACTGCCTGATTGAGTGCCTTTTTTCTAAACTGCCTGTGGGAGGGGGCATAGAGGGGAGGAGCCAGCACAGCCAGTGGAAGAAATTTAAAGTCCACCGGCTCCTTTGGACCCCTTCTATACCCCATCGTATTAAGTACACCGCAGTATCCTTTATGGATCCCAGAGAAAATAGGATTTTAATACCTACCGGTAAATCCTTTTCTCTTAGTCCATAGAGGATGCTGGGGTCACATCAAGAACCATGGAGTATAGATGGGATCCGCAGGAGACATGGGCACTTTAAGACTTTCAAAGGGTGTGAACTGGCTCATCCCTCTATGGCCCTCCTCCAGTTATAGGAACTGTGTCCAGGGAGACGGACATTTTGAGGAAAATGATTTATTGTTAAACCAAGGTGAGATACATACCAGCTCACACCTCAAGCAGACCGTACAAATGGCATTCAACATAACGCAAGCCAACGGCATGAACAACGTCAGCAACAGGCTGACTAAAAAACGTAACACAACATGTGTTGAAACGTAACAAAAAACTGCAGATACAGTATGCACTGGGACGGGCGCCCAGCACCATCTACGGACCAAGAGAAAAGGATTTACCGGTAGGTATTAAAATCCTATTTTCTCAGACGTCCTAGGGGATGCTGGGGTCACATCAAGAACCATGGGGTTATACCAAAGCTCTAGAACGGGCGGGAGAGTGCAGATGACCACCGATTGACCAAACATGAGGTCCTCATCAGCCAGGGTATCAAACTTGTAGAACTTCGCAAAGGTGTTTGAACCCGACCAAATAGCCGCTCGGCAAAGTTGTAATGCCGAGACCCCCAAGTAGCTGCCCAGGACGAGCCCACCTTTCTGGTAGACTGGGCCTTCACCGATTTTGGTAACGGCAATCCAGCCGTAGACTGAGCATGCTGAATCGTATGACAGATCCAGCGCGCAATAGTCTGCTTGGAAGCAGGAGCCCCAATCTTGTTGTGAGCATACAGGACAAACAGAGTCTCCGTTGTCTTAAACTGAGCCGTTCTGGCGACATAAATTTTCAAAGCTCTGACTACATCGAGAAACTTCGAATCCAGAAAGGCATCAGTAGCCACTGGCACCACAATAGGTTGGTTCAAGTGGAACGACGAAACTACTTTCGGCAGAAATTGCTGACGAGTCCTCAACTCTGCTCTCTCTTCATGGAAGATCAAATAAGGTCTCTTGTGAGACAAGGCTGCTAATTCAGACACCCACCTTGCGGATGCCAAGGCCAACAGCATGACCACTTTCCAAGTGAGGAATTTCAACTCTACCTTCTGTAAAGGTTCAAACCAATGAGATTGAAGGAATTGCAACACCACATTAAGATCCCACGGTGCCACTGGGGGCACAAAGGGAGGTTGGATGTGCAACACGCCTTTCACAAAAGTCTGGGGAGGCCAATTGTTTTTGGAAGAAAACCGATAAGGCTGAAATTGGTACTTTAATTGAGCCCAACTTTAGGCCCGCATCCACACCAGCTTGTAGAAAATGGAGAAAACGTCAGAACTGAAATTCTTCCGTAGGAGCCTTCCTGGATTCACACCAAGACACGTATTTTCTCCAGATACGGTGGTAATGTTTAGACGTTACTCCTTTTCTGGCCTGAATAAGAGTGGGGATGACTTCCTTGGGAATACCCTTTCGGGCTAGGATCTGGCGTTCAACCGCCAAACGAAGTCGCGGTAAGTCTTGGAACACGCACGGCCCCTGCTGTAACAGATCCTCCCTCAGAGGAAGAGACCAGGGATCTCCTATAAATAATTCCTGAAGATCTGGATACCAAGCCCTCTTTGGCCAGTCTGGAACAATGAGGATCGCTTGAACCTTCGTTCGTCTTATGATCTTTACCACTTTTGGAATGAGTGGAAGCGGAGAAAACACATACACCAACTGAAACACCCACGGTGTCACTAGGGCGTCCACTGCTATTGCTTGAGGGTCTCTCGACCTGGAACAATATCTGTGAAGTTTCTTGTTGAGGCGAGACGCCATCATGTCTATTTGAGGAATTCCCTAAAGACTTGTCACTTCTGCAAAGACCTCTTGATGAAGACCCCACTCTCCTGGATGGAGATCGTGTCTGCTGAGGAAGTCTGCTTCCCAGTCTGTCCACTGGATTTATGACTCTGCGTGCCAATCCAATCAGGACATCTTTGTACAGCGTGTTCGAATTTTGGAAAGTATTACCCTGTTTCAGTATGGAGAGCAGCAGTGAATAGGTGCTGTGTGCACTTGCTTTTTGCTGCGCACCACAATGAATTGATGTCAGGAGGGAAGTGGATGGAGGTAAGAAGCAGCCTAGTGCTTCAGAAGTGGTAAGAATTTTACCACATGGCCATGCTACGATTCAGGTGTTCCACAATTGGGAGTTAAGGTTATATGTTTGAAGTCTAATCTGTACATTCTTGCTCGGTTCAGTAATACTGTTAATCAAGATTTATGCGTCATAAAATGAGTGAAGTAAGTTTTTCAAAATAATCAACAAGCTGTAAAACAAGACTGTTAATGACTCACTAAGACAATGTATCAAGAAGACTATAAAAAAGTAAAAAAAAGTGAAGATGTAAACAAAACAAATTAAAACAGGTGTAAGCAGAAAGGCAAACAAGTACCTACTGTACTTTCAGTATCTTTTAATTCATCTTTCAGTGTATTTTAAAGAACACCCTACAGCAGAGGTTCTCAAACGCGGTCCTCAAGGCACCCCAATGGTCTAGGATTTAAGTTTATCCATGATTAGATTAGAAAGAGGTGACTTAATTAGTACCTCAGTAAATTTGATTTAACCATATGTGCTGAGCCATGGATATACTGTACCTAAAACCTGAACCATTTGGGTGCATTGAGGTCCGCATTTGAGAACCTCTGTCCTACAGGGTTGGCTAGTTTAAAGTTGAAATCATGGTTTAAACCAATTTTTTTAAATTATGCTGGCAAGGCACCATGACTTCTTAAAAAGTGCCTATTATACTAAAAAAATGTTTTAATTCAAATTTTTTATTGCCAGTGGCATGCCCAGTGCTAATGATTTACTACTCCTTTTTTGTGTGTGTTTCTCTGAAAAGTGCTTTTACATTTTCCACTTTGTATTACTATTCAGATATATTTAATTATAATAAGTAATAAGTAGGACTAATGCTTAACATTAACTTGTGGTTTTTTATTTTCAATTTCATCTAGCTTTGAGTGTACATTGTATAATTATCCTGAATTTACATGGCGCCACAAGGGTTCCTCAGCACCTAACAAAGAACATAAACAAATGAACAAAACAAGAACAGTGACTTACAATACAAGACAATATAGGACAAGTACACGGTACATAAACATTTCTGCATCAATGGATAGGACACTGAAAAAAGCATCACGGTGGCTCAGACCGAGGGCTAGGTGCTGTTGTAAGGAGGTAGAATATAGGGGGTCATTCAGACCCGATCGCACATTAGCTTTTTTTGCAGCGGTGCGATTGGGCCTGAACTGCACATGCGTGTGCTCCGCAATGCACTGGCACGTCGTCCGCCTCCGGGGATCGCCAGACAGCAGCGGATTTAACGAAGAAAGTGATCAACCAGCGATCGCAAGAAGATTGACAGGAAGAGGCTATTTGTGGGTGTCAACTGACCGTTTCTAGGGAGTGTCCAGAAAAATGCAGGCGTGCCCAGCCGTTTGGAGGGAGGATTCCTGACGTCATCTCCTAGCTGGATCATCGCAGCGGCTGAGTAAGTCCTGAGCTGTGCAGAGAGTGCAGCTCTCTGCACAAGCGTTCGCACCCCTGCACATCAACTACCCCCTCCCCATGTAGGCGGCAACTACCTGATCGCAGCACTGCAGAAAAACACCTGCATGCGATCAGGTCTGAATCACCTCCATAGTCTAAGTAAAAGCACATGATAAGCAGTCACCCTGAGTTGCAGATGGAATAGACTGCAAGGTACAAAAGGAGACAGAATATAAAACAAATAAAAACAAAGTATTTTACATTATTTAATATACAAATCAGTCACCAGCAACTATGTTTTAATATGTTTAGTTTATCATTCAGATGTAATATGTATAATAAGCTGTATAAAAATGGTTTTATTGTAAGATGTAGATTAAATCAAAGCCTAGTAACATTATTAATGTTAGAAAGCATTAAAACATGGATGCTCAAGGTCTCAAATACATGATTTTTTCCTATTAAAACATTACTAAAAAAAAAATGGTTTAAAAAAACAAAAAAGTTTAAACCACAAAAAACAAAACCATGTTTGGGTTTTTTATTTTGTAAAGTTTTTTGTTTCCCAACTCTACATACAGATTGCCAAGTTCCTAACTACAAGTCATTCGGACACCATAAGAACACCCTACCTACAAATATTAAGACTTCACAGGACATATTGAGTACGTAATTAAATGCAACCATTGAATACAGAAGACATTGTCCTATATATAGATAATTATTTGTTAACAGTAACAATTTGTACTGTATTCTAGTGATTAAAAATTATTATCTGTACCCAGGGCCGGTGCTAGGGTGCACAGCGCCCCCCTGCAAACTATAAATTTGCGCCCTCCCTCCCATATTTCGTGACAGAACACGGGGACACACACACACAGTGACAGAACACGGGGGGGGGGGGGGCACAGTGACAGAACACAGGGTGGGGTGAGACATTGACTTTGGCAGAACATTAGGGCGTGGGACAGAACACAGAATTACCAATAAATCCCTTGTGATCTCACCTCCCGGAACCTAAATGGATACCTCTCCTGCGCTGCTGCTGCCTCAATTCGGTCCATGTAGAAGTACAGACTGGCGTGGTAACCTAGTGCGAGATCCCAGCGTCTCTGGTTTATGCTAACCAGCCTGCTTGCACCCCCATGCCCTCCCCTGCCCAGTGACCTGAAGTGAAGCGCAGCGCTCAAAGCCACGATCGGCCACTGGGGATGCCGTGTTTGTGGCTCCGGCGCTGCCCATCTTTGCCCATGGCAGCCACAGTGCCTTGTATAGCTGGGCCGGAGAGCACGGCTGTGATGACTCCGGGGGATTGCTGGCGGCCGCAATATGAGGTGCTGCGGGGCGACAGGGGGAGGACATCTTGCTGCAGTCTCAATAGGGGAGGGAGGGGGAATAAACTGGTGCTGCACCGTGTCCACACACACAGCTGCCGGCGACGCTGCCTGTGATACGAAGTGACAGGCGCAGCAGCAGCTGGCAGCAATGGTCTTGTACAGCATAGGGATACAGAGCAGGAAGAGCGCCTCTGCATCCTGGCGGCTACCTGCTTTGCATCCCCTTGCTGAGCAGGTCACGCCTGCTCTGTCTGTACCCCAGAGCTCAATGTTGTATTTTCTAAGTTATGCTAGGCTTGTGGAATGCCCTATACGTGGAGCTGCTAAGGATATGTGCTGTCAATCTCTACATACATTAGTTATTACTTTTTGTTGGGTTGTTAGGGATCATTTTTTTTCTGGGATTTACTGTGGCAAAAGGTAGACAATGGCAAATGTTGACACCACAATGTTAAAATGTCAACAGACAGGTTCAAATTCTCAGAATGTCAACAGGTGAGATGTTGACATTGTCAGAATGTCGACATTAGGGTTAGGTTGCGTGTGGGAGGTTAGGGATTAGGATTAGCAGAGAAACACAGGAACACCCGAGCCATTAGCTGCTTGTTTACACCAGAACAGGAAGTCACATGGTAGATGACTGTGGGAATCCGAACAACTACAAACCATATGTAGAAAGTATGGATCTCCTTCCCTTCCTCAATCAAGCAATTTCAAGGGGCCTTTATACTGTAAATGCTGCAACCATTGTCTCACCTCACTGTGAACAAGCCATTCTATTGGTGAACGGCTGCCTGGTACTTCGGAACCGGGCAGTGCACAGCATGGTCCTTAACACTGTCCTCCTAGTATCGTATGTTGCATATTTGGATTTTTAACTATTTACAACCTAAGACTTGATATACTGTATTGCCTACAAAGACATACTCTCATGCAAAGTGGCTGTTTATTGAGATGTTTATTTAGCTTAAATGATACAAAAACATTTTTGAGTTCATATGCTTTTTTTTATCTGTAACCTTGTGGTCATAACCCATTATTGTCAACATTTCTGGGGAATTTTAATCCACTTCCATATATGCAGGTAACTTCTCAGAGATTTGTCCTAAGGTTTTCACATGCACAACTAGAATTTAGGTAATCTTTCTATACATAAAGAAACCTTTCATTTGCTCTATTTTTTCATTTCAAATGGGAATTCTCACCCAAGCTCTCTCATCTTTTGTTCGCTAGATGAGTATTCACACACTCATATATGACAACTGACAGCAGAAGTCAAACATAAAGTACAGACAGCGCTCACAGACTAAATTGTTAAATTAATATTTATTTATTAAAAACTCCTTTATACCTCAAACCACACCTATATAACTTGTAATATTACTACTGGCTCACTGTAACAAATATGCAACACTTAATCACTGGCCTAACATATCTCACTAACACAGCATTAAACCAATTTCACCATATATCTTAAATACCATAAATAACAAATATTGCTATATTGTCATTAACGTTAAGGTTGAAAATTAGTAACAATAAAAAGCTGATGCTATGAGATCTCTTTTATCAAAGCATAAATGAACATTCAATATTTCCATGCAGCTGATATTCATACAGAATTCCTCTGTTTTTGCACTTTGTTAGTAGGCTAGCATGCAAGGTTTCAAAGGACTTAAGTCCCGAATTATTCCATGCCAAACAGCTAAAGATGTTATAAGCGTTCAGTTTCCCCTGAAACTGATAAGGCTCTCAGTGCAGGATTTTTCCGCTTTTTACAGCTTAGTGATAGATTATCATGCAAACGTCTACAGCGAGTTTAGCCTATAACAACAGGCTTACTTATGCAAAGCAATTTTGTTAATACATGGCCATGTTAGTTTTAATAGCTTTACCACTCCTTCCTCCTGGGTTGTAACTCCCGGCTCTGGTGCTTGGATAAACCTTTTCAGCAAGCCTTATCTGGAGATCCAAAATAAATAACCCAGTGATGAGTCAGGTTGTGTTTCATAATCGGTAGTGGTTATAGACATTTAGAATCCTAAAATGCGTTTCTCCGGCTGGAAATAAAATCAGCGGCTTCCTCAGTCAGATCTGACTTGCTGAAAAGGCCATGTATTAACAATTAAGGAATTCTGTATGAATTATCAGCTGCATGCAAATATTGAATGTTCATTTATGCTTTGATAAAAGAGATCTCATAGCATCAGCTTTTTATTGTTACTAATTTTCAACCTTAACTTTAATGACAATATAGCAATATTTGTTATTTATGGTATTTAAGATATATGGTGAAATTGGTTTAATGCTGTGTTAGTGAGATATGTTAGGCCAGTGATAAAGTGTTGCATATTTGTTACAGTGAGCCAGTAGTAATATTACAAGTTATATAGGTGTGGTTTGAGGTATAAAGGAGTTTTTAATAAATAAATATTAATTTAACAATTTAGTCTGTGAGCGCTGTCTGTATTTTATGTTTGTTTTTTGGTGGATATATTGAAAGGGTAGAGAAGTCCCTTTTTATTACAGTGAGCTGCATACAGAGGGTTAAATCTAAGAATTTAAATTAATCGAAACTGAGCTATCAAATCAGCGCTAGGGGGTACACTTGTTGTACTTTGTTTTTTGACAGCAGAAGTAACAGTGATCTAACCCATTAGCATCTCATTTCTCTCTGTTATCTATATCACTCTCTGCCTCCTGTGTACTCTATCTTCCATGGTGCCAGTTACCAATCTCCACAATGCACAACAGAAATTCTGTGCATATTTAACTTGGAAAGCAAAAGTACACAAATCCTAGCTCTGTTGCTCGACTGTTGATAACCACACTCTCTCATCTGCTGGGCTTTTATCAGTACTGCCACACTTTACTAGTTACGCCCAATCTTGATTGATCATGGAAGCTAAGCAGTGTTAGGCCAGTACTTGGATGGGAGACCACATAGGAATACCAGGTGCAGCAAATATATAGGAAGAGATAGGACACACAGCGCTACACTTTTTTGTGAGATGCCTGAGGTATCAGGAGCTGCTAACTATAAAGGTTACCCAACCTATATTTCTTTTAACGGGGGGGGGGGGGGGGGGGGGGGTTTGAGCGCTCACCTTGTAATAATAAAATCAATTCACAAGCTGAAAAGGAAAGTACAGTGGTATGCACACATAGGTACACAATGTTTATACAATGCACAGTGTTGCTTCAGTGTAAACACGACTGTGCGGGGCATCAGATGATAAAAGTTCTGAAGGTAAAGAAAGTATGTTTAGTCAGTTAGTATAGAACCAGTTAATATTACTCCAGCGCTTGCATGCTGTTGTGAGATAAACCCGTTATTGTGCTACACAGGTTAGAAATGCTCCAGTTCTTGCATGCTGCTGGAAATTGTAGTCAGGAGTTGTGGCTGGATGGCCAGCGTCCCATACCCACCAGTTACATTAACTTACCCTACTGATGTCACCGATGGGTGATCTTCCTTATGGGATCCCTGGTGCTGCGCCCGCGATGTGGTCTGCCGTCCCACACTGAGTAAACTTACTTTCATGCATCCGCTCAGTCGAATTTACACTATTCATACCCCATTTGGGATTCATGATACATACCTATTATTATTATTATTACAAGTTATTTATATAGCGCACACCTATTCCGCAGCACTTTATAGAGAAAATGTGCTCATTCACATCAGTCCCTATTGTTGGTCTCTGACAATAGATCTTACAAGAAGCTTTGTCACAGCAGTCTGATGTGGAACTAACCCTACAACAGCTACTTAAAATGGAACACCTGAGGATCAGAGGCCTGACTCAGAAGCTGTGTTGGCTGGTGTAAACCAAATGTTTTTTTTTTTTTTATATGCTGTGACTACAGGCACAACACCGTGACTTCTTAAAAAAAAGCATATCCTAAGGGAATCCCCGATTTTATTTCACATTCTTGTTGCTTGTGTTCTTCATCTAAGTAAGCTGAACCAATGCAATAAATCACACACAACACAAAGATATAGGCCCTCATTCCGAGTTGATCGCTAGCTAGCTACTTTTTGCAGCTGTGCAAACGCATAGTCGCCGCCCACGGGGGAGTGTATTTTCGCTTTGCAAGTGTGCGATCACATGTGGGACGAAAAAGTGTTTTGCAGTTTCAGTTTCTGAACTTACTCAGCCCTTGCGATCACTTCAGGCTCTCCTGTCCCGGAATTGACGTCAGACGCCCGCCCTGCAAGCGCCTGCGTTTTCCCTACCACTCCCAGAATACGGTCAGTTGACACCCATAAACGCCCTCTTTCTGTCAATCTCCTTGCGATCACCCGTGCGAACGGATTTGTTGCTAGAAGCATTGCCCAGCAACGATGCTGTTTTTACCTGTACGACGCGCGTGCGCATTCGGTGCATGCGCAGTAGTAACCTGATCGCTGTGCTGTGAAAATCATCAGTGTGCGATAAACTCGGAATGACCCCCATAGGGAGGTGAATCAAATGAGAGGTGCTAAACCTTCTCCCCCAACATTCCCATAGGACAGGAAAAAACCACAGTTAACACTCACAGTCTTAAAGAGTAAACAACACCAACACATTAAACAGGCAATACACAGAAAAACACCTCATGGCTTAATCTTCATGTTTACTTCAATTCAAAACCTAATGTATTTCCCATTATTGAACAACTTCTGAGTGCTCAATCATCTTCAGCTAGTGTAAAAGTATCTTTTGGTTTAGTTCATTTGAAGCTTTGAAACAGACTGGGAACTGAAAAGGCATCTAAACTAGTGTTTTTTATTCAAAATCCAGTGCTAATGCTTAACTCCTTTTTTTGTGTTTGTGCATTTCTCTGAAACGTACTTTTGCATGTTTTAATAATATTTAGTCCAAAATTTGTTTTATTGAAAGATTTCAAATAAATCATATCAAAGCCTAATAACTTTGGATTGTTAATGTTAGAAAGCATAAAAACATGGTTGATCAAGGTTTCTAATACATAGCAATGTTTCACAGTATTATAACAAGCAGGATTAAAAAAATTTTCCATTAAAACATTAATGCAAAAAACAAAACAAAAAAAAACCATTGGTTTAAAAAAGAAAAGAAAAAAGATTTAAACCTAAAAGTGGGGTTTAAAAACAAACAAACAAACAAAAAAAATGTTCAGAAGTGATGATAACATGACTGCCGGGATCTGGCAGCCACTGAAACTGCCAGGAGTAGGTAAGTCAAAGATAGGCCACCTGGGATACTATGTCAACATTCTAACATGCTGACTTTTTATCACTGTTTACTATACATGATGAATGCCAACATGGCCAAGTCAGCATTAAGACTGTTTACATATAATACCCAAACCTTTTATTCCAAAAGCAGCATTTGGCAGCATTAAAGCAATATGCAGTTTGAGCCAATCTATGTTAACATCTGTTACCATAGTGGAATAAACTTTTATTATTACTTATTGTTTCACATACACACAATGTCATGAGAATCAGAATAGATCTTCCAACAGGGCTCAAGCACTTGCTACAGATATGCCTCCTGATAGTCTTATGGTGCTGCTTCTACCACTACTTTACATGTTAGGTGGGCAAATCATGCCTGTTACTTATCTGTAAGAATAGAGCAATCAAAACGTCAGATATGTATAATATACATAGTTATATGGGATGGCTTCCCCCAGCTCCTCACACAGCTCCCTCTCCCCAGGGCTCAGCTCCCACTCAATTGGCTCCTCCCCCTTCGGAGGTTACAAGTCAGCCTGTTGCTAGGGCTGGCCTTCTCCCTCTGCAGCTGATGTCATCCAGTAAACAGAAAAGTTAACTCCTGCAGACCCAGTTCATGCCCTAGCACTGAGATCACAGGATCCAAATAAGGGATGTGGCATACCCACAAGAGGTCCTGATGGGGTTCTGTAGTAGGGTATCACAGTATGATGATGTGGAGCAAGCAGTGAGGGAGACTGTGCAGCCGTTGTTGACTGCGGTTAGTATCAAAAGTCAGTGCCAACAGATAGCTAAGTGTGTATTTGCTATGGAACATAAAGTCAGGGAAACTTTTTCAAGATCTTGCCACTTTGAAAGACCTCACTTCTACCCTTCAAAAGTCTGATACTCAGGTCTGGGCTAAACTTGATGAGCGCATTGCGAAGACAGGTTGCAAAACAATAATTTAATAGTGGTTGGCCTCCCTAAGTCACTAAAAGGCCCTGCTTTATACCACTTTTGTGACACACCGTACCTGGACTTTCGGAAATATTTAATAGTGGTTGGCCTCCCTAAGTCACTAAAAGGCCCTGCTTTATACCACTTTTGTGACACACCGTACCTGGACTTTCGGAAATATTTAATAGTGGTTGGCCTCCCTAAGTCACTAAAAGGCCCTGCTTTATACCACTTTTGTGACACACCGTACCTGGACTTTCGGAAATTCAAGAAGTTTTCTCCGATTTAGTTACTAAAAGGACTCACAGATCTGGTACTGTTTGTTCATCTGCTGCTTCCAGACCTTGTGCTGTCTTGTTTAAATGTCTTAATTATCTCCATAAGAAAGCCATCTGGTTTGTGTCTTGGCATAAGAGAGACCTCACTTGTAACAACTCAAAATTTTAGATTTTTTTTTAGGACTATTCTCCTGAATAGTCTTTTCACCTACAGTATTTGATCACAACTTGCTCAAGTGGACAAATTTTTGCACTACTGTACCCTGCTCACCTACAAGTGTTTAAAGGGAACTCTGTCAAATATTTAAATGATGCATCTGATGCGGAGGCTTATTTAGCTGAAGATTCCCAACCTGTATCCCCACTGACCTGTGACCTTTAATTGACTTCATAGCTCTAGGCTATATATCCTTACTGAGGACACTATAATGGTATCACCTTACACTGACTATTATGGAATTCATCTTTTCAGTGTTCATTCTGCTACATATGGACAATCTGATTCCATGTTTCTGCTTCATCTGATACTGATGGTGAATAATTGATGGATCACATGGTTCATATTATTTGATGTCTTTTCATATGCCCGGTGTCCGTATGCTGCCTGCCGGGATCCCGGCAGCCGGCATAACATACCCAACCCCTCTATTATTATAGCTGGTTATGGCTAGGAGCTCAGACACTCTTACTAATTTCTATTTGTATGCTATATTCTATACTGTGAAGTTAAGTTGTCTGTTATGTATTTTAGGAATATGTTCTGGTCTCTCTGTATATGTGTTTTGTACTTGTTTGCCTTCACTCTCCGTGGGGCAGCCTGGAGAAGGCATACAGTGATAAAGCGGTGATAAGTGCAAGGTGATAATGCACCAGCCAATCAGCTCATAACTGTAAATTTACATGTAGCTCATAACTGTAAATTTACATGTTTTATGCCCTTCTATTGGAGACAGGCATACTTTTCACAAAGATCACAGGTTCTATAAATATGGGAATAAAAATAGGATTTTGGTACCTACCAGGTAAATCCTTTTCTTTGAATCCATAGGGGGCACTGGAGTACTCTTGGGATATGGACGGCTTCCACCGGAAGAAGGCACTGAATAAATTAATTTTTGAGACTACTCCTCCCCTCCATATCCTGCAGCACTTCAGTGTTTTTTACTGAGCCGAACAGGATCGATAGAGAGATTGACAAAAGGAGAATTACATATAGTCTCACAGACAACAATAAAGTTGACACAACGTAACAGACAACTAAACAGTTGACACCATAACTGATTAACCCTTGTTAAATTTAAACCAGTCGTGAAAGTGTGTTACCATAAGAACCACTGGACTCCTAAAACAGGTAAACTGCTCTGGGTGGGCGTCCAGTGCCCCCTATGGATTCAAAGAAAAGGATTTACCTGGTAGGTACCAAAATCCTATTTTCTTTTTCATCCACTAGGGGTCACTGGAGTACTCTTGGGATGTACCAAAGTCTCCTCCGTGGCGGGAGAGCTGTTTGGCACCTGTAACACTAAACGGCCAAAGCTAGATGCTGCTGCCGCGAACGTATCAAACTTGTAAAAGCGCACAAACGTGTGCACTGACGACCAAGTAGCCGCACGGCAAAGCTGTGTCGTAGAAGCCCCACGACTCGCTGCCCATGACGTCCCCACAGAACGTGTGGAATGAGCTGTTACTGAAGTAGGTGGCTGTAACTTAGCATAAAGGTAAGCCTGACGTATAGTCAGTTTGATCCATCTGGATAAGGTCTGCTTAGAGGCTGGCCAACCCCTCTTAGCTGCGTCATAGAGAACAAACAACGTATCTGTCTTACGCACAGTAGACGTTCGGGAAACATAGATACGCAATGCGCGAACCACATCCAACGTTCCAGAGTCTCCTGTTAACACAGGAACTACTATTGGTTGATTGATGTGAAAAGACGACACTACCTTTGGTAGAAAAGCGGGATTCGTCCGAAGTTCCGCTCTGTCATCATGAAAAATTAAATACGGTGACTTGCATGACAAGGCACCCAAATCTGAAACACGCTTAGCCGAAGCTAAGGCTAAAAGAAAAATCGTTTTCCAAGTGAGAAATTTAATATCCACTTGTTGTAAGGGTTCAAAGTAATCGGACTGTAAGAAATCTAAAACCAGATTCAAGTCCCATGGTGCTGTAGGTGGAATGAAAGGAGGCTGTATCCTCTTTACACCCTGTAGAAACGTATGTATTGACTGTAACGAGGCCAATTTCCTTTGAAAATAAATTGACAACGCAGATACCTGCACCTTTAATGTGGAAAGACGTAGTCCTCCATCTAACCCCATTTGTAAAAATAACAAAAGACGGGATAATTTAAAAGACGATGTCGGAAATTTCCGAGCTTCACACCAACCTATATAAGTACGCCAAATTCTATAATAAAGAGCTGCCGTAACCGGCTTCCTAGCTCGTACCATGGTTGGTATAACAGACTCAGGAATGCCCTCTTTCCTTAAGATGGCCTTTTCAACAGCCACCCCGTCAAACGCAGCCGCGCTAAATCGGGGTAAAGGAACGGACCCTGTTGTAACAGGTCCGGACGTAGTGGGAGTGGCCACGGATCGTCTGCGAGTAACCCGAGGAGATCCGAGAACCAAGCCCTCCGAGGCCAATGAGGCGCTATTAGAATGACTGTGACGAACCCTCTCTTGATCCGTTTTAGCACCAACGGGAGCAGCGGAAACGGTGGAAACAGATACACAAGGCTGTATGGCCACGTGGCTGTGAGAGCATCCACCGCCACTGCCCCTGGATCTCTTGTTCTGGACACATATCTTGACACCTGATGATTGTGGCGGGATGCCATTAGATCCACCTGAGGGTAACCCCACTTCTGGATCAACCTCTGAAATACTTCTGGATTCAATGCCCACTCTCCTGGATGAAAATCCCGACGACTGAGAAAATCTGCCTCCCAGTTGTCCACTCCAGGAATGAACACTGCCGATAATATCACCTGGTGATATTCGGCCCATCTGAGGATCCGAGCTACTTCCCGCATAGCCATGCGGCTTCTCGTTCCTCCTTGTTTGTTTATATATGCGACTGCCGTCGCGTTGTCTGACTGCACCTGAACAGTCTGAAAACGAAACATGTACACCGCTTGTCTTAGAGCATTGTAAATCGCCCTGAGTTCCAGAACATTTATGGATAGCGATCTTTCGTGATCCGCCCAGAGGCCCTGGAGCCGATAACTCTGAACTACAGCTCCCCAACCTCTGAGACTTGCGTCTGTTGTCAGAATTATCCAATTCGCGACGCCGAATCGTCTCCCTGCAGATAGATTGTGTATTTTTAACCACCAGAGAAGAGACACCCTGACTTGTGGTGACAACCTCACCCTGTGGTGCAGCTGCAGATGTGATCCCGACCACTGTGCTAACACCTCCAGTTGAAACGGACGTGAGTGAAATCTTCCGAACTGAAGTGCTTCGAAAGCCGCCACCATTGTGCCTAGAAGGCGAATGCACAAATGTACTGAGACTGTGCGTGGCTTGAGCACTAATTGCACCAGATGACGAATGCCCTGTACTTTCTGTTGTGGCAGGTAAACCCTTTGTTTTACTGTATCGAGAATCATCCCTAGGAATTGAAGTCGTTGACACGGAATTAGATGTGATTTCTTTAAACTGACTATCCAACCGTGCTGAACTAGTACATTGTACGTTAGTAAGGCATGTTGGAGAAGCAATTGTTGAGACGGAGCCTTTATGAGTAGATCGTCTAAATACGGAACAATTATTACCCCTAGGGACCTGAGATGAGCTGTCATCACGGACATTACCTTGGTGAATACCCGAGGCGCTGATGAGAGGCCAAACGGTAGAGCCTGAAATTGGTAATGGTCTCGTCTTATCGCAAACCTTAAGAAACTCTGGTGAGGTGGCCAAATCGGAATGTGCAAATACGCATCCTTGAGATCTAGTGCAATCATGAATTCCTGTGGCTCTAACCCTGCAATTACTGACCTGAGAGATTCCATCTTGAATCTGTGGTAAGTGACGTAATGATTGAGACCTTTTAGGTTCAATATTGGCCTGACTGAGCCATCTGGTTTTGGTACCAGAAACAGACTGGAATAATAACCCTGCCCCTGTTCCTGCACAGGGACCGGAATTATCACTGCAGCATTCAGCAGAGACTGAATGGCAACCTGCAGAACTGCTTTCTTGTCGTCCGACACAGGCAGTCCTGTCGTGAAAAATCTTCCTGTCGGAAGATAATCGAACTCTATTTTGTAACCCTCTAATACTAAATTGCGGATCCACCCATCTGTGGACGTCTGCAGCCACGCCCCCTGAAAGCTCTGAAGGCGTGCTCCCACAATTGGAGATCCGAGATGGGCTGGGAGCCCGTCATGCCACTGGTTTGTTAGTGGTCTTGGTGTCTTGACGACGTGCATTGGATTGTCGGGCACTACGTCCCCGACCTCTTCTGCCCGGCGTGACTGCTCCTCCCTGCCCACGAAAGGGCTGAGTTCTAAAGGATTTGAACGCCGGACCAGAATATTTCCGTTTAGGTATAGTTGTAGGCGATGGAAGAAAAACAGACTTCCCTCCAGTAGCCTCAGAAATCCATTTGTCCAATTCAGGACCAAAAAGTTTCTCGCCATCATAAGGCAATGCCTCTATACCTTTTTTAACCTCCGTCTCCGCCTGCCACGAACGCAGCCAAAGTGCTCGTCGTACTGTGACTAGCGATGAGGACAGGCGAGAAGTAAGCTGACAGACGTCAGTAGAAGCTGTACATAGATATTCAGCAGCTTCCCAGATTTGATCCGCGAGAAGTATAAGATGATCATCTTGCAGAGCCGACTTGAGCTCTTTTATCCATACCATTAAAGCTTTAGTAACCCAAATGCCAACCAACCCAGGTCTTAACAGCACTCCAGTTGCTGTGTACATGGACCTTAGCATAGCCTCTATTTTACGATCTGCAGGGTCTTTAAGCGTAGTAGCAGTTGGGACTGGTATGGTTAACTTCCTCGTAAGTTTAGATACGGATGAATCCACCAAAGGTGGGTTCTCCCATGTAGCTGTCATGGCCTCTGGAAACGGGTAACTCGATTTAAATCTACGAGGAATAGAAAACCGTTTGTCCGGATTTTTCCGTGACTCCAGTAACATTTTATTAAAAGATTCCGAGATAGGGAAACACATCGGAGATCTCTGTCGTTTAGTAAAGACTACCTCATCATTCGTCAGTGGCTCCTCAGTTTCCGTAAACTCCAGCGACTGACGAACTGCTCTGATGAGATTGTCAATACCTGGGCTGTCAAAGTCGTCACCTTCTGACTGTTGTTCTATTTCGCCCTCCTCGTACTCCTGATCAGTGAGGTCTAGTATCCCAGAGACAGGAAAATTAGTAGGAAAAGGAAACTTATCTTTTCCACTCAAGGTGGACTTATGACCAGTTTGAGACTCCCCAGGTAACTCAAATGGTCTCATCTTAAACTCCGATCTTGCCGCCTCTCTTTCTTCACGAGAGGCGGCCAGTTCTGATTGTAAACCAACTAATACATCTGCAAGTAAAGCCCATGGCGGGTCCTGAGATGCCTTTACTTCTGGAATGGAAATCGTATTTATGGCTGTATTAACAACACATGCTGTACATGTGGTGGATCCATCAGGCAACACACTCTTACAGACATGACATGACAAATGTTTCTTAGATTTTGCTGGTGTCTTACTCATTATGAAGACAGACAATACAAACTCCACACAGACAGACTGCACGACTCAGTAATAACACCAAAGTTCCTGGTATATATCTAGGCAAGTGCAGTGCCTGCCAGAAATACGAAAACTGACCCCAAAAATTCCTCTAGTACCACTCTTAGCCGAGATGTAAAAATAGGAAACCTGGAACAGACAGGAGAACATTTAAACATACTAAGCATTTCTTGCACTGCCAAATACTGTTAAAGTCTCCCCCCCCCCCACTCCCACGACCTCCGTGTACAGCACCGGGTCTGGGCCTGTGGGAGTTTTGCAAAGGGCCGTGTGAGCGGCCTGACTGTAGACCCCGGACAACGGAACTCCTCGGCTGCTGCGGGCGGAAGGCGGAAGCAGAGAGCGTGCTGCATGGAGCCGTGGAGCGGCCCATGCACACGTGCTCCCGCCCGCCACACACAGCATAACGGCGTGTCTGTGTAGCCAAGCAGCGCTGCTGCTGCGCAGGGAGCAGCAGTCTTTTAGGATGCTGGGAACCGGAGAGTGAGAGCGCGCCGCATGGACCGTGAAGCGGCCCATGTACACGCGCTCCGGGCAGCGGTGAGTACCCAACAATCCCCAACAGTGGAGCGGCAGCAAGCGCTGACCGCCCCAACCCAACATACCTGGACCGTGACAAAAGTCTATGACGGGGCCTTCATCCAAGCTCCGTCCAGCTTTCCTGCAGGCAGCCTGCAAGTGGAGTGAGGGAGCTCTTTACAGAGAGGTCCGACACTCACGGCTACTCAGCCGCTTCCACTGTCCCTGACCCACGCCTGTTAGAAGGGGGGAAAGGACGTGGAAATTGAAGAAAAAAAAAAAACTTAGAAAAAAAATTCCAATACTTTGTGGATGAGCTCCACTATGCCTTCTAACTGTGTCGAGCACAGAAAAAACACTGAAGTGCTGCAGGATATGGAGGGGAGGAGTAGTCTCAAAAATTAATTTATTCAGTGCCTTCTTCCGGTGGAAGCCGTCCATATCCCAAGAGTACTCCAGTGACCCCTAGTGGATGAAAAAGAAATGGGTGCCTCTTGTTTGTTGAAAGGATCTTCCCCTTCTTCCCTTATACAAAGTCTAAAAAGATCTGATGATACTTATGCCTCATCTGGAAAAGAAATTGCAGATGTTATGCGTCAATTTTATACGGCTATTTATGTCCAATTTCCAAGAGATAAAAAGGCTGAATCCATTTTTTGGTCCAACATTGTTTTGCCTAAACTTAACCCTGACACAGTAATCTCCTATGACACCCCAAGAAGTGGGGTCAGCAATTAAGCACCATTAAAGGCTCCTGGCCCAGATGGATTATCTGGGGAATACTAGAAGATTCTTCTATCCCGTTTACTTGACCAGCTGACATCAGTCTTTAAATCAATTTTGCAAACTCATACGCTGCCTAGAGATTTTAATGATGCTTTTGTTTGTCTTATTCCCAAACCTGGTAAAGATCTCCACCTTCCTTGCTCTTATAGACCCATTTCACTTTTAAATGTAGAACTATAAGCTTCTGACAAAAATTCTAGCTAATCGCATTAAGGTTTTACTTCCGACTAGACAGGTTTTATTCCATGGCAACACTCCTTTGTGAACATCCGTATGGTGATTTCAGCTGCTGAATGGTTGGATACTACTGGAAGGTCAGACCCTAGCTTTCTTCTGTCACTAAACGCAGAAAAATCCTTCGACCTCATGTCGTGTTAATACTGCCAAGTATGAGCTCCTCCCACTTGCTAGTTCAGCTTCTACTTTTCACTACGCTCCTATATTTTCTCAGTTTCAGATTAATACTTCTAAAGTTGAAATACCTTTGCTTTTACTGTACATACCTGTATGTTTATCTGCTTTATATACTACTAAATTTTCACTGGTGATTCTAAAACTTAATACTTTGCTTTCGACCTGGCCTCTTTACTATTATCTTTATTTGGGCGCACTGCGGTTTTGAAGAGTATTCTATTTCCAAAATGATCCTACACTATGCAAATGCTGCCTCTTAAGGGCTTTAGTGTAGGATCATTTTGTGGGCCATACACACTAGAAGATTGAGCTCAAAGCAGCTCACTTTTGGCGTTATGAGCTGCTTTGAGCTCAGAATCTACTGGTGTCTATGGGCGGGCGATGAGCGAAAAGCACTGATGCGCGCTCCCGCATCAACGCCAGCAAGGTGGGCAATCATGTGTTTTGCACACAATGTTTTGCCCACCTCGCTCCTTGTCCACCCATCATTGCGCAGTGTGTACGGTGCCGAGTGATGATGGATGAACTGTCCTGCACTCCGGCTCTGCCCCGTCCCTCCCAAAGCCTCAACTCACGCTCACGGAGCAGCAGCAATGGTATCCACTGCCACCAATGATTACAGTATATACTATATGCCAGTAATATATACATTGCTGTCAGAGGTCAGCAATGTATATATTACTGCCACCACTGCCCACCAATCAACATGTATGCCAGTAATATATACATTGCTGGCAGAGGCCAGCAATGTATATGTTCTGGCACCACTTGCCACCAATGTTTATGTATAATATTATACTGTACAAAATATATAAATTGCAGGCAGAGTCTCCATTTATACACATTATGGCAACAGTCCCCCTTTTTACACATTACGGCAGGCAGAGTTCCCCTTTTTACACATTATGGCAGCAGCGTCCCCCTTTTTACATATTATGGCAGGCAGAGTCCCCTTTTTAAACATTACGGCAGGCAGAGTCCCCCTTTTTACACATTATGGTAGCTGTCCCCGTTTTTACATATTATGGCAGCAGTCCCTTTTTTTTTTTACTAATTACGGCAGCAGAGTCCCCCTTATTTAAATGGCCCATGCTCCCACCCTTGAAATTCAAACCCAGCCCATTATGCAAATAGCCTTTCTAATGAAAGATTTTCAGCAAAGTCTTTCGCCTCCTGAAAATCTCTTGCTCTTTGGGAAAATAGCTCAGTGTGTATGCACTACTTTGGGTAAAAGACATATCTTTCAGATATGTTGTCAAAGTCTTTTGATATGAAAATCTCCTAGTGTGTATGAGACTTTGATTGACAAACACAGATGTAGCACTTTGCAACAAATTATTTACCAAATTTCTCTGGAACAAATAAAACCTTGAACTGCTTTATCTAAGCTTAAACTACAACATAAGTATAAAGGATTTGCTGTTCCTGATCTCCTAGCCTTCAATAAGGCTGCAGCTTTTTGTTATATTATTGGTTGGTTATTGGCTCGCTTCACCTATACTAATTATCACTTTGAACATGCCTTAGTGTTTTCTTATGATCTTAGCACATTGCTACATACGCCTTTATTTTCTCTTCCTTCTTTTGTTCATTCTAATATGGTTTTTTGGGATACTTATCTGGGATGGTGGTCAGTGAATAAGCTCATGCTAGGTTTATTATCATTTGTGGAAATCCTTGTTTTCTACCCGCAACAGATAATGTAAAATTTTCTCTTTGAAAGGAAAAATGTATTATTTCCATTAAAGATTTTTCTGATCTGGTGGGGAATCTTAATTTCACTTTGTGAGCTCTACGACAGATACAGGGTACCTTGGTAAGACTTTTACATATATTTACAAGTGCACCATTATATCCAATCCTGCCCTCCCCCTTATGATCTCTCTTTAGATTTAGACCCTTTGGTATCTCTGTTCTCTGTAATCTCCCTCTCCCATTATAGAACTTGATATTTGTACTGGGATATAATACCCACAAAGTTAGAAAGACTATGATCTCATTCATTAAGAAAATGGTCTGGATTACTCTTTCCAAATTCCTGCTTTATTAAATGATTTAACTGTTATTTTTAAATACCTTCCTTCAACACAGTTACAAGAAGTTCATTTGAAATTTTTAATGCTTTAGTTTTCCATAATTTTTGGCAATGGCACAAAATTAAGACATTTTGGTATAATGTTTTATGGTTTATTAACATGACTTTTAACCTCCATTTGGTCAAGGATTGTAGAGCAATGTTAAGGATGTTAAGTCTAAATTTTTCTTTTTTGGGATATATACACTATACATACATGCCCCTGGTGAAGCAACTTACCCTAAATAAATTGGTTAACGATCCCCTTGTTACTTTTACATACTCTCTACCTGGAGAGTCAGTCTACTCTTTTTCGGATCTGGAAAGAAAGTGTCATAATTTTTATAAGAAATGGGGTGTTTTTATTGAACTCTAGATATTTCTCAGCAACAGCATATCTTGACTGTGTTTGAGTCTATCAACTGTTTGAGTCTATCAACTGGTACTCGTATAGACGTGTATTACACTGCTCTTAGAATCCTAGTTTTCTGATGGTTAAATACATTTTGAATTATGGCATATCTGTCATGTTCACTCACTGCTCTTTAAAAATCCAGGGTAGGAACTCCCCACCCACATTTTAGTTTTTATCCCCTTCCCATTCTCTCCTAGTTTTGTGCTCCCTTCTCTCATACTGTTTATTTTCTCTTGACAAAGTTATATTGTTTTATATGCATGTATGGTATGTTTTTGTGTACTTACTATACAAGAGATTATTACTTTTGCAATACTATCAATATGATTTGTGCGAATTATGAGAAATTTGTTGTATTGCAACCTTTTATTATATGTGGTTCTTTCCATATTGAGGCCCTTGCACTTAACACATACTGTTATCTATAGTACACCGCTCTGAATTTTACTACTGGAGCCCTCTACGCTCTTTGGTGTCTATGTACCTTATTTTAGTGTGCATTTATTTATATTTATTGCATGTGTACATAAATATACCATATTTGTATTCTTTCCATGTAAAGATCCTATAAATACATAAAAAAATCATCAGCAAAAGCTGTAATTTTGACTCTAAATACACATATTTTATGCTTTGGAAGTCTTTTGACCATTTATATAGTCTAATTAAGGGTTCTATGACTAAATTAAAGAGCATGAATAGGAGGGGAATACCCAGTTGACCCTTATTATAATACAAAAACATTTTAATTATTATTGTTTATCATTGTATGTGCTAAGGATTTGAATGTATGGTGTGTATCAAGAGTGGTCCACAATATTGAATTCTCACTAAATGTATGAGATATGACAATGCCATTTTATCAAAAGATTTTGAAGGATAGAGAGTAACATAATATGGTCTCTACTTTGATAGTGATGGCTGCAATAGTGGTGAGGATATGCACTTCTGATTGTTGATGTGTGACAAAACCCAATAGTGCAGGCAAAGTCAGGGGTCGGTAGTCTACTGATTATTACCATGATGAGAATGTTAAAATCCTGACTGAGGGGACTTCCGGTTCCGGTGCGCATGTAGGAGGCTGCAGCCCTGTGGAGCTCCGTTGCCACCCCAGCCTCACTACCGGTGCCGGCGGGGGAAACTACTCATGCATGAAATGGACCGCTTTGTATCCTCTCAGTCGGCGGAGAAACAGCAGCGCCCTAACAAACACAAGGCTGAATCCAAAATGGCCACCGCGCTGGACTCTAATCTTCCCCCATGCAGTGATTCTTCATCTGAGACGCTGCTGGATTATGTGGGTGAGACTTCTCAGTTTACACAGCCCTCGCAGCTTACATACCCCGCTCACTCCTCACAAGATATACCCATTACTTATTCTGACATGGTTAAAGCCATACAAGATACCATGGGTCATATACTAGACTCACATGATGCTAAGCTCTCACAGGTGGTACAGGACATTAAATCCAAAATTAAACAACTGGCTAACAAAGTCACAACTAATGAGCTGAGCTGGGTGAATCTTTCCAAGATATATCTGAGCTGAAAACACAGGTTTCCACTTTGCAGAAGGCTAATTATATGCTTACAAATACATTAGACGACCTGGATAATAGGTCTTCCTGAATCCCTTAAAGGGACAGTTCTACTTTCCTTTATAAACGATACCCTTATGGAGATATCTTCAGATACAAGACACCTGCTCTGATTTAATAGTGGAGCAAGAACACAGATTGGGACCCCCACGCTTCACAGCAGATAGCAGACCTAGAGCTGTCATCTTTAGATGCCTCAGTTATGTCCATAAAGAGTTGATATGGTCTGCTTCCAGACGGCATCGTGATTTACGCTGGAAATGTACCAGGATACATATAATAGAATGAGTTCTCTCCTCTGTGCTCCTGCTTACTTATTTATTTATTAACAGTTTCTTATATAGTGCAGCATATTCCGTTGCGCTTTACAATTAGAACAACAGTAATAGAACAAAACTGGGTAAAAACAGACAGACATACAGGTAGGAAGACCCTGCTCGCAAGCTTCCAATCTATAGAGAACTAGGCATTGATACACAAGGATAGATGGTCCACCAGATTGATAGGTTCTTAATGGGCTGTATGATATGATCACCCAGCAATTTTGCAAAGGGTCAGGAGGGTGTGAGGGTAAGGAAAGACAAAATACGTGAGGTTATGTGTACTGTACAGAGAGGATGTAATTAGATACTTAAGGATCATAAGAAATTTGCACTCCTTTCCTCCGCTAGACTGCGCTTATTTGATGGTGACACTTTTAAGGACTTTCTTACGGTGCCAGATGCGGAGGCTTATCTGGCTGATATTTCCAAGACCGCACGTCCCTCACCCTTCGATACACCAGACACGGATATGTGAGACTATTTATACAGACTGCAAGATTGCTCATTTTCTGATATAAGTTCACCAAACACCCTTAAAATTTTCTCTATTCCTGGTATTTACACGCCCATGCCGACTGTATTGTTGCACTGATTTTTATTTTGTGCTATAGTATGTTCTTACGTACCAGACCTGAGAGCATGCTCGAACACCGTTTGTCTTTTCTTTGTTTTTTTATTATAGGGTGCTCATTACCATTTTTCTTGCAACCCTTTGTTCTCTGGTTGTTGAGAGGTGCGTGGGTATTCCTGCCATCGTAATAGTTGCACTGTATGTTGCTGTTATTTTACAGACTCAGATACACTGGAAGTCTCTGTGTGATGTTTAAATGAGGAGCACACATGTTTCATTGCACACACTAGGCCGGCGCCCTCTGGGAGTGTATCTTAGCTTAGCAGAATTGCGAACGAAAGATTAGCAGTTCTGCTATTAAATATTTCCCTGCAGTTTCTGAGTAGCTCCAGACCTACTCGTAGATTACGATCACCTCAGTCCGTTTAGTTCCTGGTTTGACGTCACAAACACGCCCTGCGTTCGGCCAGCCACTCCCCCGTTTCTCCAGCCACTCCTGCATTTTAGCCTGACACGCCTGCGTTTTTTAGCACACTCCCGGAAAGCGCTCAGTCTCCGCCCAGAAACACCCACTTCCTGTCAATCACTCACTGATCAGCAGAGCGACTGAAAAGCGTCGCTCAGACCTGTGTAAAATTACATAGTTTTGTGTGAAAATACTTTGCGCGTGCGCCCTGCAGCCCATACGCATACGCAGAATTACCCATTTTTAGCCTGATCGCTATTCTGCTAAAAACGGCAACGAGCAAACAACTCGGAATGACCACCATTGTTCCCTCGTGTTATTAGCTCTGCAATTGAGACTATTTGTATATCTGATCATGCTTTATGCTGGGTCAGACTCTCCATGACAATACATAGAGGCCCATATCGACAGTGGAGGTTCCCTTCTCATTACTCCAATTCTATTAAATTCAGGAATATGCTTGAGGCATTCGGGATGTCATATTACATAGTAATTTGGAGATGGAAGTAAACTCTCCCCTTATCTTTTGGCAAGCCTCTAATGGGCCCTACACACTGACAGATCCGACGGCGGGGGAGTGAAATTTCTTCACTTCCCCAGTCACCCGGCTCCATAGCAGTGCAGGAAAATATGGACGAGATAGTCCATATTGGCCTGCATGCACAAGCGACGGGGCCGCGCATCGTTCATCGCTAGTGCCTCCACACTAAAAGATATGAACGGTATCTCGTTCATTAATGAACGAGATCGTTCATATCTTTCAGTATTATCGCCCAGTGTGTAGGGCCCATAAGTCTGTCCTACATGGTGATATAATTTCTTATTGTGCCTCCAGAGATAGGGATTACCGTAAGCTATACCTAGAGATGCAACAGGCCTTGACAGAGGCATTTGAATTGTTTAAGATATCTCCTACCTCGGCACATAAGGCTAAGAACATACACCCGAAATCATTATTTGATCATTTACTTTCACAATATGAGTCCCGCTATACGTTTCATTCTAAATGCCGATTTCACAAGATTGGAAACAGATCCAACAAGATGCTATCTAATCTTTTGCGGGGACAACACCCTCCTTCTATTATTAAAGCCCTTAAGTCCTCAGCGGGTACTCGTGTGACGTCAGGTAAACAGATTTCTGAGGTCCTCCATTCGTTTTAAGCAGAGCTACATGCCTCTACTCAAATTGATAAAGCTAAAAGGAATACTTTCTGGGACTCCCTTGTCTTACCCTAAATCTCTCAAGACCAGGCTGACGCTTTGGTAGCTTCAATTACCTTGGAGGAGGTCTTGACTGCAATACCTCAGCTCAAATCAGGCAAGGCTCCTGGACTCGACGGTCTTACAAATTACTTTTATAAAAGCTTGGTATCTTAACCTGGTTGACACTTTGTTGTTGGTAGTTAACAAATTTGTCTGGTGAATCCCCTCCCCCCCACTACACTTTAATTCTGCTCTACTTAAGATCTTTCATAAATCTGGTCGACATCCTGAGTCTCCGGCCTCGTACAGACAGATATCCTTGTTGAACACTGACTACAAAATGTCACTACAATTCTCTCAGACAGGCTTAAGGTTATTTTACCTAGTATAATTCATCCTGACCAGTCGCGCTTTATCTGGGTGAGACACTCTGTGGTTAATATCCGTAAGGTTCTAGCGGTTATGCAGTGGTTGGAGACCTCGTGGACACCTCAAATGCATGCCATCCTTTCTCTAGATGCCGACAAGGCATTTGACATGGTGACTGGGAACACTTGTTTGATACGCATCACAGGTTTGGTGCCCCCGAGACCTTCATTTCCATTCTCAAGCTGCTTTATAATAATGGTTATATGTCCCAATCCTTTTTTCTTCACCGAGGGACTAGGCAAGGATGCCCCCTTTCCCCTCTCCTATTTACTATGTCTCTGGAACCCTTAGCAATTCAACTGCGCTCATCTCCCCTTTCCTCTGGTATCACCTTAAGAGATCAAGAAATTATTCGCTGACGATATGTTGTTATTTATCTCAGACCTTCCCACATCCCTGCCGGCTATTGTTTCCTTAATTGACAATTTTAGATCCTTTGCAGGCTTTAAAGTAAATTACAATTAATCCAAATCGTTTCCCTTGGGTCCTAAATTTGACTGCTACGCATCCCTCTGGTGATTTATTCTCCTGTTGCACAACTCTTAAATATCTTGGAATTTTGATTCCGTACTCTTTGACCTCCCTTTATAAGATTAATGTGAAACCGATATTGGCATGCCTCACCACACTTCTCTCGAACTGGATGCGACTACTTTTATCTACGTTGGGCAGGATAGCTGTGATAAAAAGCATAGATTTTCCCAAACTGCTGTACTTATTACAAATGCTCCCAATTTCCCCTCACAAAACAGGATCTAAAACTATTGAAAGCCCTGTTTTCTAGATTTATATGGGCCAGGAAAAAACCCAGAATTGCTTATAATAGATTACAGATCCCGAGGACGAAGGGTGGCTTTGGAGTACCTAATATTTAATTTTTTTCCTACTAAGCTTTATATAAATATGTATTGGTTCACACAAGGCTCTGCATATACAAATAGCCGACTGGAAGAGAATCTTTTCTTCCCATATTCTCCTAGTGCTTTGCTACATGTGCCGAGGAGGTTGATACCTCCCGATATTGCTTCTAACATTTTATTTAGAGACACATACTGTGCCTGGTGCTCTATAAATAAACTTATGAATAGGAGCTCTCCCTGCTCCCCCTTTATTACTTTTTGGGGCAACCCCTGCTTTTGTCCCAGTCTAACTAATATTTTTTGTGTGAAATGGACAACTTCTGGAATTGCTTCAATTAAGGACATCTTTGACCCTGGGGCCAGAATCCGCAGTTTTGCACACTTAGCTGTTAAATTTGACCTACCAAATTAACAATTGTATATGTACCTTCAAGCTGGATATTTTGTTCAATCACTGCCCCCGGCGTTCGACCCACCAGCCATTATAGACTCAATTGTCTCACTTATCTCCTTGTCCATTGCCAGAGGTTATAAAATTCGCTACCTCTATTTAGACCTTATTACTACACAATTTGAGGCCTTCTGGTCCTCCGCTTATTTGAAATGGTCCTGATATTTCCGCTGTGCCTTCGCTGGCGCATTTAGTATCGCATTGTGACACCACTCTTAAAACATTTAGTCTGCAGCTTTGCAAGAAGTCCACCTTAAGATGATTAACAGGGCCTATATTTACCCTGCACAGCGCAGCGTCTTTCTTTCATTGTCTTTCGGATTGCAGTGTAATTAAGATGTTTTGGGACAAATTGATTGGTTTTATTAACAAATGATTTTCCCTTAAGCTCATTAAACGCCCTGTCCCGTTTGCTGCTTCATCTTACTGAATGGGATCTAGGTCCAGACAAGAAAACAGTGATTCCATTGTTGACACTTATTATCATGATTGCAAAAAAAATAAAAAAATAAAAATTGGATATATAAAAATGCTCCAACAATTTCTGAGGTTAAATCCTTGCTTCTCCAATGTTTGCATTCTGAACGACAGGCCACGATACCTGATATGGAATGAAGGGTAGAGGTTTTATAGAAAATTGGATATTTACATACAACTAGATGTATCCACTCAAACACATATACAAAAACTATTCGTATCCACACAATGGTTTTTATTGCTACTACTGGACTCGTCTCATACATAGATATTTTTCATCTTTTTAGAACTGAAATTTTGAAGGTTTCTACTGACCTCTAGGCCTACTTAGTTCGGAACACTATTTAGTCTTGTGTCTCTTCCCTTCCCCTTGACTTGTCTAGTCCGATACCCCCCCCGTCGATCTTTTATTTCTTCTTTTTTGTGCTACTGATTCAACTTTATACAGTGTTTATGCTTTATTCTTCTGATACTGATACACAACTGTTTTTCAGTAATTTATTGGAAATGATAATGGAAGCATCTGTCTGTATTATTATATGCTCTTTATTCCATGTATCATTTTCTTGACCAAGTTGTTATACTGATGTCTCCTTTTGCATTACTTTGGAATCAATGTTTATTGCTGATATTGTATGTTTGTAACGCTGTCTATCTGTGCTTTACACTTTGTATTGAAAAAAATTTGAAAATCAATAAATTGTTGTTAAAAAATTAAATAAATCCTGACTGTGGAACAAAACTGACCTGTGTGAAGATACAAGTTTAACGTATTTGCCAGATTTTTTAGAAAACTGTAACTTCATTAATTTTGCTTGGCACATTACCAGAACAATGAAACAGTGTGATTGGATAGTGAGCTAAGCATAGGTGGGCTTCCTTTAAAATCCATTAAAACTATGTGGTCTTGGGGATTTGATTGTAGCTAGTGATTTTAAAGAAAAAGTTATTTTCTTGCAATTTGCATTTCTAAGATTGATATATCGTCAGCACAGAGATTGGGCAGGTTGGTCTTCTGCACAAATGGCCCGATTCAGACTCGCACACTGCTGCAGCCATATCTGCATCTTTTGCTGCAGCCACGTCTGTGTCTTTTTCTAATGCCATAGATGATTTTCTTAATACTGACTCTTAAGTGCAGCATCTCGCAACAGCGCATTTTCCTCTTGGTTCGTCTTTAGACACACCATTGGTGCACCCTTAAAAGTACTGAAACTTGTACCAGTCTATAGCAGGTGCGTTTTCAAGAGAAGTCATGTCACCCTTACAGATGAATATAACAACATCTATCTATTGGCCCAGGATATCAGATTCACCACAAACTAGTGGACACTCACTCTGAGTGGACCTCTCAGTATTTTGACATCACATCTTGAAAAATAAATTCCTGGTTTTCAGCCTGACCCTGGTAATAAGCAGAGTAGGTGACCCTGGATATTGTCCCAGGTAGATTGCATAAACACTTACCAAATTCCAGAGTTAATGCACGTTTATGTGCAAATACCCACGTGAAGAATAAATGGGAGCAGTTACTGACATCTAGATAAAAAGTCTTCTAACAGGAAAGGATTACCTTGGGTGAGTCACTTAAGTGAGGCTAGTAATGAAATCCAAAGTATTGCCAAGCGCTTGTGGCCCATTGTTAAAAGTGATGATACACTGAACCTTACAGACACCCAGATTATGGCATGGTATAAACACAGTCATAATATCTGCAACTGGTGCTCAGAACAGATATTACAGGTATGGAAGAGGAGGACGTGACTCATTTTTTGCAAGGCAAAAATGGTTATCGACTATATAATGGTGCCAGGCCACCAAGTGTTGCAGAGAAAGCCGAGCCTGAATTTCCAGAGCCTGGAACTCTTTGACATCTACATGCTCCTCAGTTACATAGTTCTGGCAATGCCTCCACTGTGATAGAACAAGTTTTTACCTTTTATATACTTGGACAAACTTATCACTCATCTGACACCGATGACATGGTCATAGTGAAAAGACAGTGGTACAGGGAAGTGATTTATTATCAATACCATCCTTGTATACTTTTATGCTTATGTGTTGCACTGTACCTTGGAGAGGATTAATTTCTACCATATTCCCTATGGCTATATAAGGTGAAACGACTTAGGTCCTGTCACCTTTTCAACAATTATAGTTACAGGTTATATGGTGTAATCACGACAAGATCAAGGACTGCTATCAACCTTTGATGTGCCAAAGGTAGTCCCTCCCTGTTTTATAACACTACTGATTAAGGAACCATGGAAATGGTGAGACTTACAGCAAAGGAAAGCCTATGAGGGTTTGTTAGAAAGGGGCCACTAGTGACTCTAGGTGGCTACCTATGTACTGTAGTTGTTTATTACTTCTACAGATTGACTGTAGACATCCTAATGACAGATTTTACCAAGCTGATAGTTTATTAATATTCCTGCCAATCTAATGACTATTTAAATAGTGTAATAAGCAATTACATAATTAATTTAATGACATTGAAGAAATAAATAGCACATTATCTGCAAAGTGTGCAAAAAATATTTATACATACACCATTTCATATTAATGTCACTAACAGTTTTTTTCTCTACAGTGTCAATTGATCTATGAATGAAAAGAAATTGAAATGCTCCGGCTACACATTATATATCTAATTTCGCTCACATTGTTTGGCGTAAGAAGTGAAAGTAAACGTAAGTACCATTACAGTGCAAAAAGTTCCAAAAGACATTTGTTTTGATTTTGAACAAAGCAGTGCGCACATAAAAAAAATCCCTCTAATACATTATTAAAATAATATTTCCCCATAAGAGAATCAATGTTACCAGCCTTCTTGTTCAATACATGACTGCCATAAATATAAGTCTGTTGTGACTCCTCAACTTCTTATTGACCAAGTATAAGTGTATCCATTCTCAGCTTGACAAGGTAATTGCGAAATGTGTGCCCATACACAGTCGCGCGTATGCATGCATGCGCCCATAAAGAATGCATTAGCTAGTCGCGGGTATGAAGTTACGGCTAGTCGTTGCAGCGATGCGTGTGCACAAACATATGCATCACACCAACAATGGAGGTGGCTATATCTGTAGTTCAATCATACTTTTTGAGCTATTTTGCGTGTCAAAACCACATCATTTTTGTCGGTAGGTTCTAAACTGTGCTCCCAGTAAATCAGGGCATTCTATACTATACTTATTATTAGTAAAATAATTGCTGGTGCTTTAATGTCCCTTTATATTCTAAAGTCTGGATGCTTGGTGGGTGTCTGGTAGTATGGGCTTTAGAAAATCAGCAGGGTGCCATCCCAGAGATAAACTGACAAAATGTAAAACAGCTACTTTAAATATACCTCTTCATCTCATCTTTTCCAGTTGCTGAAATATTACTGCCGTCACCAGCTCCACCTTCCCTCTCTGTCTTTCATCTTCTCTCCCTTCCCCTGTCACCTCCTTGCCTAGTCTACTTTCACCAAAATACCTCAGCACCCTAGACCTGGCTGTGTTTTCCTCCTCACTGGGCATACTTTTCTCCTCATCTCTACACTAACCTGCCATGACTAGCCCTCGATTAGGCTTTGGACTTTGTTGCCCCAGCTACCACTCGGTCTCCATTGGTTCACTTCAATGTCACATTCTCTCAACTTTATATATTTAAAAATCATCATACAGTATCCTACTATAGCTACAGCCTATATATCTTCAAATATTCTAATTTTAAGGTTCTCATTTACACCCAGTCTTCTTTCATTATAATATGGAACTAAAAAAAATCTTTATTTTTACATTAGTGTTTGGTGCTCAGTGCAATAACAGCGAAGACAACCAAAACATTAAGTGCGGGGATGACATGCAAGTCACATGTAACATGACTCACCAAGATTATGATGCCAAGCTGCTACAAGATGAGAAACCTATAGTGAACATTTCACTTCTGAAAGGGAATTTCTCAAAGGATATTTCTATTGTGATGTCTGAAGACAAGCTGCAATTGAAAATTACAATTCATAATATCAAATTTTCCAGTAAAGTAAAATATCTTCTTTGGTTTACAGCATGGAATGGATATATTAAAATACCTATTAACATAAAGGTTTCTGGTAAGTGGATAATAAGTATGTTATATTTATAGTTTATTATTATATTTACACAGTGTACCCAGCATAGATACAAGTTACACACAAAATAATCTGTAGTATATACTTTAAAACTAAAACGAACTCTTGGAAGAAGCTTCCCTTTATGGTAAATGGCACAATTAATCTAAATAAGGAGATTTATGGTAGACTTACCAAGGTTAAATCTCTTTCTGCGAGGTACACTGGATTCCACAGGGAATACATCGAGGTGTAGAGTTGGATCTTGAGCCGAGGCACCAACAGGCTAAAGCTTTGACTGTTCCCAGGATGCATTGCATCGCCTCCTCTATAACACCGCTTCCAGGCATTGGAGTTCAGTTTTGTTAACCAGTCCAATACAGTAGCAGGTAATAGAGACGGTAGATGCTAGTCACATAGAACCACATTCTCACGACAGGAGAAGGGACTAGCGGCTAATGCCATACAAACCCAAAGAAGCTAAGTGTGTCAGGGTGGGCGCCCTGTGGAATTCAGTGCACATCACAGAAAGACATTTAACCATGGTAAGTCTACCATAAATCTCCTTTTCTGCAGAGGGGTACACTGGGATTCCACAGGGAATACATCGGGGATGTCCTAAAGCAGTTCCTCATGGAAGGGGATGCACCATAGCGGGCACAAGAACCCAGTGTCCAAATCAAGCATCCTGGGAGACGGAAGTATCAAAGGAATAGAACCAGATGAACGTGTTCACTGAGGACAATGTAGCCGCCTTGCACAATTGTTCAGCGGACGCGCCTCGGCGGGCCGCCCAAGAAGGTCCAACAGACCGAGTAGAATGGGCTTTAATAACAGCAGGAGCTGGAAGACCAATCTAATCACCATTCTAATCCACCTGGCCAAAGTTTGCTTATTCGCAGGTCAGCCACGTTTGTGAAAACCAAAAAGTACAAAAAGGGAATTTGACCTCCTGAGGTAGGCAGTCCTCTCTACGTAAATATGGAGAGCCCGTACCACATCCAAATTCCGCTCTTTGGAGGACAAACCAGAAGAGATAAAGGCCGGAACCACAATCTCTTGGTTAAGATGAAAAGATGATACCATCTTAGATAGATAACAGGGCGAGTTCGAAGAATTGCCCAGTCCTGGTGAAAAATCAGAAAGGGTGGATGACAGGACAAAGCGCCTAAGTCCGACTCCCTCCTAGCAGAGGCAATAGCCAGTAAAAACACGACCTTAAGTGTAAGACATTTAAAATCCACAGACTCGAGAGGTTCAAATGGAGACTCTTGTAGGGCACTTAAGACAACAGACAAATCCCATGGAGCCACAGGAGGGACATAGGAAGGCTGAATACATAGAACATCCTGGGTGAAGGTATGAACGTCAGGAATAGACACAATTTTCCTCTGAAACCACACCGACAAGGCAGATATATGAACCTTGAGAGGCGCCAGACGAAGGCCTAAATCTAGGCCTTGTTGCAGAAAAGCCAAAAGCCTAGAAGTTCTAAACGAATAGGAATCAAAATTCTTAGCAGCACACCATGTGAAGTAAGAGTTCAAGACCCTGTAATAAATCCATGCAGAAGTTGGTTTGCGGGCCTTCAACATTGCCAGAGAATCCCTTGGCCCTCAGAACTGAAGCTTCAAGAGCCACGCCGTCAAAGCCAGTCTGGCCAGGTACGGATGGACACAAGGGCCCTGAATGAGGAGGTCTGGGCGCTGAGGAAGCAGAAGAGGACGCTCTATCGATAGACCATGCAGGTCTGAGAATCAATGCCATCTGGGCCACGCTGGAGCGACTAGAAGTAGTAGTCCTCTTTCTTGCTTAAACTTCCGCAGTATCCTGGACAGGAGTGACACTGGATGAAACACGTAAGGCAGCCAAAAGTTCCATGGAATTGCCAGTGCATTCACGAACGCTGCTTGAGGATCCCTTGTCCTTGATCCGAAGACCGGAACTTGTGATTGTGTCGAGACGCCATCAGTTCTATATCTGGTTGGCCCCACTTGTCCACTAGGAGTTGATAGACTTCCGGACGAAGACTCCACTCTTGGGTGTGAACGTCCTGACGACTGAGGAAATCCGCTTCCTAGTTGAGGACTCCGGAGATAAACACTGCCGATATTGCTGGCAGATGGCGTTCCACCCAACGGAAGATTTTTGATACTTCCAGCACTGCCATGTGGCTTCCAGTGCCGCCTTGATGATTTATGTACACCACCGTAGTGGTGTTGTCTGATTGTACCTGAACAGGACCAGTGTCAATGCATTGAACTCTGCCCGCAATTCCAGAATGTTTATCGGGAGGAGAGACTCCTCCCTGGTCCACCAACCCTGGAGAGAGTGTTGCTCCAAAACCGCGCCCCAAACCCGCAGATTGGCATCCGTTGTCAGGACGACAACAGTTAGAGATTCAGAAGGGACAGCCCCTGCTCAACTGTTGGTCTTGTAGCCACCAGCTTAGTGACAGACGAACCTCTGGAGTCAAGGAGATCATTTGAGACTTGATCTGATTAGGTAGGCCTTCCCACTTGGAAAGGATTAACTTCTGCAGAGGACGGGAGTGAATTTGAGCATACTCTACCATGTCAAAAGCCGACACCATGAGGCCTAGTACTTGCATCGCTGAGTGTATCGACACTCTTGGGCGAGAGAGGAAATATCTGATCCTGTCCTGAAGTTTCAGGACTTTCTCTGGAGACAAAAACAATTGTTGGTTGTGTGCGTGCACTGTGCCCCAAGCAGGGACCAGCGAGGACTTTTTCCAGTTGATGAGCCACCCGTGGGCTTGAAGGAATTGGACCGTCAGTTCCGGATGACTGAGGAGAACCTCTTGGGAGTTCACCAGGATCAGCAAGTCATCCAGATACGGCAGGATCCTGATTACCTGACGGCGGAGAAGAGCCGTCATCACAGCCATGACTTTGGTGAAGATCCGAGGGGCCATGGCCAATCCAAAGGGCAGTGCCTGGAATTGATAATGTAGGTTGCCAATAGCAAACCGCAGATATTGCTGATGCGAACAGGCAATAGGTATGTGCAGGTAAGCATCCTGTATGTCCTGGGATACCATATAGTCTTCGGGTTCCATGGCCAGCACTATAGAGAAGAGTTTCCATAAGGAATTTGGATACTCTCACAAACTTGTTCAATGATTTGAGGTTGAGTATAGGCCGGAAGGACCCATTTGGTTTCAGAACTAGAAACAGGGTTGAATAGTATCCCCTGCCTGAGACAGAGGTACCGGCACTACCACTCCTGTATCCAGGAGGGATTGTACAACAAAGCGTAGAGCTTGCGCTTTTAACGGATTCGCAGGGATAACCGTTGTGCAAAATTGGCGAGGGGGACGTCTCTTGAAAGAGATTGCGTACTAGTGAGAGACAACTTCCCGCACCTAGGCATCCAAAGTGATCTTTAACCAGGCCTGGGCGAACTGCAGAAGTTGGCCGCCCACCCTGAGGTCTGCCAGGGGGAGGCCCACCCCCCGTCATGCGGCAGGCTTGTCTTGTTTGGAAGCAGACTGACAGGCGGCCTAGGATTGTTTAGATTTGGGTTTAGTGGTTTTGGAAGGACGAGCCTGTCGCAGATACGCCTGACACTTTGCTTTCCCTGGAGATCGAAAGGTGGTTAGAGACTTCGGAGCAGAAGGATTAGTATTTGGGAGACACGCAGTCTTGGCAGTAGCCAAGCCAGTTACAATCTTGTTCAGATCTTTCCCAAATAGGATGTCTCCCTTAAAAGGGAGCACCTCCACGGTGTTTTTGGAGTCCAGGTCCACCTTCCAGGACCTCAACCACAGAATTCGACAAGCCAGGACAGACATAGTAGATATCTTGGCCGCCATTACACCTGCATCAGAGGCCGCCTCCTTAATATAGAGGGAGGCTGTGGTAATATAAGACAGATATTGTCTGGCAATGTCAGAAAAATCCTGAGGCAGCTCATCCTCAATTGCCTGAACCCATGCTTCAATTCCTCTCGCAGCCCAGGAGGCTGCAATAGTGGATCTATGTACAGCACCGGTAAGAGAGTAAATAGACTTCAGGCATCCCTCCACACGCTTATCTGTCGGTTCCTTCAGTGAGGTGACAGTGGTGACAGGCAGAGTAGATGACACCATAAGACGGGAGACATGAGTCGACCGGCGGTGGAGTTTCCACTTGTTATTCAACTCCGCAGGGATAGGATAACGAGCTAGCATCTTTTTAGACAGGGAGAATTTATTTCCTGACGTATGTCAATTAGTGGTAAGACTACCTTAGCAACCTTCTGACGTTTGAACTTATCAGGTTTCTTAGACACAGTAGTAGGCTCCATCTCCTCATCTATTTGTAGAGTTGTTATTATTATTACCAGTTATTTATATAGTGCACACATATTCCGTAGTGCTTTACAGAGAATATTTTGTCCATTCACATCAGTCCCTGCCCCAGTGGAGCTTACAATCTATATTCCCTATCGCATGTACACACAGACACATTCACACAAGGGTTAATTTAGTTGGGAGCCAATTAACCTACCAGTATATTTTTGGATTGTGGGAGAATCAGCTTAATAGCCTCCGCTAGGTGAGGAACATCAACCTGGGTTTTAGATTCCTCATCAGAAGCAACTGTATCAGTGTCTGATGGATCAGTATATTGCCCATCCTCATCAGAAGAATTATTCGAAATATTAGTTAATTGTGAGGAAGAAATGGCCCTTTTAGATGACCTCTTGGCCCCAGAGGGGCGTGGGAAAGACTTTTGTCTAACCAAGGATTGATTTAATTGTTGTAATTTGGTAGATAGAGTATCCGCTCAGGGCGGATTAACTACAGGGACAAAATGTGGCTGCAACGGCACAGGTCCCACAGGGGGCGCAAGATGTGTCACAAGTGTACTCAGCATACTTGAGAACGCTGCCTATGGTGGGTCCTGATTGGCCACAGTAACGGTACAATATAGACAGCCAAACACAATATCTGCAAAATATCCCTGTTATGTGACAGTAAACACAGGACACAAAACAGAGGATTTAAGCGGTATGAGGTTACTGAAACACAGTAAAAATACCAAATTGTATATTCTGTACAACACTATATATATATATATATATATGGGACCCTGACACACTTAGCCCCTCAGGGTACAAAATATAGTGATAGCAATATGTGATACAGGAGAATGGAATCGCACACAACAGCTACAGGCACACTCAGTCACATGTACAATGCAGACGTTATTACATATAAACAATAAAATTGCACTGGACTAGTAATTTACATATAACTATGTATGAGTATAGATATAACAATGCATAGTAGATACTGGATGTATATTACAGAATTCTTGTACCAAATATTCAGATAGCAGTACGCTTGTTCTTAACTAACACTGAGAACATCTCCGGGACTGAGGAGACAGAGCCCTGCAGTCCCGGAGATCAGCCCAGCTAGTAGTGAAGATAGCGCCAAAATCTCAGGGAGTGAGGCAGAGTGAAATGCAGCTATAGGGCGGGAACACCAGCAGTAGGTGGCACCCAGAGCTGGGGGAGGGGCTACAGGTCAGCGCCTTATCCCCTATGCTGGTCCTCACCACCGGGTACTGTGGAGCCTATATCAAATGGATTTTAGAAATCCAACCTGTACTCCCTCGTCCTGATGGATATAGTGGGGTCCTTGTGCAGTAGTGTCCACGCCAGCGGCGTGGTCCCAGGATTAACCGGCAGGACCCTCTTACCTCCTCCCTTATGTGCAGCCACACGATCCAGGAAAGCACCAGCGGTGTGTGCCTGAAGTCCGGTGCGCCTCCGCTGCAAGTACCCGGGAACCAAGCCGCAGGAGTACGCAGCGCTGCTGGGGAGGTGATGGAGCCGCAGCACAGAATGTTAGACTGACATAAATAGAGCTGTGGCCCTTGAAGTCTTCTTAAAAAGCTCTTTTCAGGGCTGCCTAGCACAGCCCCACCTGTTAATGACCTGCACTGCAGGCACCAACTTACAAACTGAGCTCCAGTGCCTGGAGTTGGGGTTATAGAGGAGGCAGTGCAATGCATCCTGTGAACAGTCCAAGCTTTAGCCTGTTGGTGCCTTGGATCAAGATCCAACTCTACACCCTGATATATTCCCTGTGGAATCCCAGTGTACCCCAAGGCAGAAATAATGGAAATAAAGCTGCTGCAGCACTCTCCTATCTACTTTGCAATCTATGGTTTTCCATAGGCACATCATCAATGGTGTAGAACGGAAAGAGCAAGTGACAAGCCGAGTACTCTTTGCAAATCTAAAACTGTAGGGGGCCCTGGCTCTTCTCAGGGTTTAATGACATGCCTGCCAGCTAGCTCATCTACAGGACTACCTTGGAAGCCTCTTTGGCACCTTCTGAATTAACAGATTTCAGGCACTTGCACACCCTCCTTACTTGTCACAATTGTCTTATAGGCCCTACACACTTAGAAAGATATGAACGATCACGTTCATTAATGAACAAGATATCGTTTATATCTTTCAGTGTGTATGCACCAACAATGAACGACGTGCAGCCACGAGTTCATTCATCGTTGGTGCCGGCTCGTTTAAATATGCAAGCCAATATGGAGAATCTCGTCCATATTAGCATGCACTGCTATGGAGCCAAGTGGAGTGAAGAAACGTCACTCCTCTCGTCACCTCCCCCCCCCGCAGACTGTAACGGCTGTTGGGCACCTCGGCGGCCAAACGCCAGGTGTGTAGGGCCCCCGAGACACTGCTCAGAATGCCAGCATCCAGACATGCATTGAAATGTCGGGATCCTAAATACCGGAATCATGAATGAAGTCTGCTGGGACTCCGCACTGGTAAGCCGTGGGGGTGGGTTAGGGTGTGGTGAGGGAATGTTAGGGTTAGGCACCCCTGGGGAGTGTTAGGCTGCAGGGGAGGGAGGGTTAGGTTTCGGGGAGGTGGGATTAGCTAGTCAACACTGGAGAGGGTTAGGCTGCAAGAATAGAGTGTTAGGGAGAGTTTAATTACCAAACAGGTGCTGGGATCCCGCTGTTGGTATTTTGACTGCTGGCATCCCAAGCACCAGGATCCTGATACCATCCCATCTTAGAGTAGCTCATTTTATGAGACATATTTCTACTGTCTGGACTATTGTACGCAGACTGATTGGTAGTGTTGGAATTGAGACATATTTTAGTGTAAATTTTGGGAAGATGTGTGGACAGTCATTTATGTAACTGGGGTTTGCTGTCCCTCCCATGACATGAGGTCTATACTATTACCAGATACTGGATGGTGTTTGTGGTTCTTTGCTTACAGGCCTGGACAGCTCTTGTTAATGCTACCGAGAATCACAAAAGATTTATGTACAAGTGCAGGGAAAGCAGTACAGAAATATTGCTTCATTTGTTCCCTCTTGGGCAAAACTCAATTTGTACTACATTCCAACTTGGAGACTTCTGATTAAGGAGGTCCGCCTTGTGTGTTTTCCTCAGTTGGATACCTTATTTGATGTCCCCACTCCCCTTTTCCAAGCCTCATATTTCGTTTTTCCTCTTAATGCTTCTAATCAGGTGGAACAAAAATCATTACTGTGTAACATTCTGGTCTTTGCTACTACCTATAAATGTCAGCAGTGTGGCCCTACCGAGAGAGCTTGCCAAATTACATGTTAATATGATATGGTATTAATGCAATAATTGTTATTTTGTTGCACAATCTCACCTACTAGTGGGATCTATTGGGTGACTATGTTATTTTTATTACATGGAAAAAGAATGGTGTACCCTTATTGCGCAGAAAAGGAGCAGCTGAGATAGACAGTCAAGTGCTATAAAACTTGACAATGTGGTATGAATAGCTGAAAAGAAGAAAAGGGTGTTTCTGCGCTCCACTGATGAGTATATAATGCAGGTAAGTATAGATTCCACAGTAAATACAATATAAAGAACACAAAACAATACTCCCCAATTCAGGTAGCATTATTCCCATTCTTCAGACATGAACAGTACAGGGGTGGTTTCCCATATCAATGCTTCAATCCAAATAGAATATTCTCTCAATGGATTAGATACAAAAATATAAAAAACACATATAGTGTGAGCTTGAACAAATAGTCTCGATTAGGTAAGTATACAGCTTGTATCCCTTATTCCAATATTTTTATGGGATGGTGATTCCTGATGTATAAAATAAGGGGAATCCCTTCGTGCTCAAGTTCAGACAAAAGTCGTCACTTTGTTTCTTACATAAAAATGAGACGACAATTCTTATAAAAGTATCTTTTAAATGGATGCTCACATAAATTCTTACTTCTTATGACTTTGTTGCCCGCATATCAAGGTGAATTTTGGGGTCCCATCCAAATATGAACCATCACAGGGATGTATGGATAAAACTTTAAACGCTTTATTCCAACATAACATAAAAGTCAAACGCAGGTATCCAGTTCAGAAATATAGGAATTCTCGATGTAAAAAAGTATATCACTACATGCACCCCTGGTACTGATGTTATGAATCCTGGGAACAGTCTTACCAAGAGGTGCAGAGATGGATATTCCTAAATTGTCCCTGGATGTCGCCTGCAAGCACCGCACCGACGCGGTTCGACCTGAGGTCTTTTTCAAGGTGATGCTCTCCATGAGTCTCAGAAATGCCATTGGTTAACATATAGGCTGCAAGCATAAAAACAAAATTTAAAACTTTATACCACAAATATTTTTTAGATGCTCATCAGGGGTGGCCATCTATTTGTTTATTTTACCTTTTGCCAACAACAAATAGCATTTAATAATACTAGACAGAAAGGGCAAACCCATTCCGTTTTCCTGTGTTTCTATGGTTGCCACGGTTTATGGGGGATTGGGAGGAACAACATGTTTGGCATAATAACCCATATATGGATAACATCAAAAGGTGGATATATTGATATCATGTTCATATGGAAGGGAAGCAGGAACGATTTAGAAAACTTCTGCAATTATTTCAAACATAATGATCTTAATATAATTCTAACTTATGTGATAAGCCAATAAAGCGTCACATTCTTAGACTTGTCTATATATAGCAACCATAATCTATATCAAACCCACAGATAATAACTTCTATATCCCGATTACCAGCAATCACCACCTATCGTGGCTAAGAAGTGTTCCGAACAGTCAAATCCAGAGTCAGATGGAACTGTACTGATATGGAGATATAAGCTGTATATTTACCTAATCAAGACTATTTGGCCGATCTCACAATATATGTGAATTTTTTTTATCGTTTTGTATCTACCCCATTGAGAGAATATTCTATTTGGATTGACATATTGATATGGGAAACCACCCCTGTACTGTTCATGTCTAAATAATGGGAATAATGCTACCTGAATAGGGGAGTATTGTTTTGTGTTCTTTATGTTGTATTGACTGTGGAATCTATACTTACCTCCATTATTTTTATTGCATGTTTTTCTTCCAGGTATTTATTATTTTCAGGTTCTTGTTGATTTGAAAAATCTTAATTAAAAAATTATTTCCAAAACATAACACAAGGACATGTACATTACAAGTCAAGATAGTTAATTAAATAAATTTGAAAGAAAATAAATTAGAAAATAAATTGGAAAATAAATAATGAAAGAAGTTCCTATGGATTGATTAATCAAAATTTTTAATAGTTGGTTCCGTACACAGGACTTTTACCAGCCATTGAATAGACAAAAAAGATGGCTCCTCAGTGTGTGGGATTTATTTAATTATACTCAATGTTTTGCTATTCAAAGTATTGCTTTTTCAAATGTAGTGCTTAAACACACAGGAAGGCAGCGACCTGCATAGTAAATAAAACCCTGTGAAACCAAAGATGTGTCCTCATAAACCTAACGCCTATATGCCATATGGTGCGAGACACCCAGAATGATTGAGGCACTCTGATAGGTGTAGTGTACCATATTTTTCTTTACATTTTGCATCTTAAACGCAACAAAACATAACTCACAGTGTGCTAGAGATGCTGGAATGCAACTTTAACTGCACAGAAATTATTTCTAAACACTGGTGAAGTTGAAGCACAATTGGCATGAGGAAAAGCCACGTCTGCTTGCATCAGAAGCCCTTCTTACACATATTAAAGGTCAGTCACACACAGAAATTCAAATGTTGCATATCAAATAGATCAGTACGAGTTAGCAAAATAGTTTTGTAGTTCTCAATTGTTTTATTAATACACATATTGAGCAAGAAAGATGATCAGCGCAGCTGAGTTGCCTAGGAACTGGCATACCAAGAGGGGCCTTTTTGGAGCAACAGCGTATGAGGACACATCTGTAACTTCCAAACACGGAAGAGAAAGCATGATGGGTTAATAACTACTGTAGATCAGTGTGACTGCCACCCTGAACATAGTTACCAAAGCATTCTGAAGCACCATGCAATACCCTCTGATTTATGCCTAGGGTTCATCCTACAAGATAATGACCCAAAACATACTTTTAGACAATGTCAAACTTAACTTTGTGGAAAGGAACAAGATGGTAGGTTTCAATTCATGGAATAGCCTGCACAGTTTCCAGACTTAAACCACATCAAGCTATTTTGGGGTGAACTGGACAGAAGGGTGAAAACAAATCCACCTACAAGTGCAATATATTTGTGAGAACTTCTGCAACACTTTTGGGAAGACCTTCTGAACAATATTTCACTTCCACTGTAGAAACAATGGCATGACTGTGAGCAGATTTCACATCTATCAGATTACTTTTTAGATTTCTAATTATTGATTTTTTTCTATGCCAATTTCAGAGAACGTTCAGACTTACATTTTTCACCGGTAGTGTAGCACCAGAAAGATTTCACCAGCTCACAGTTGTAAATATTATACCATTTTCAGACAGCAGCCGGGGCTTGGACCCTGGTTTTTTGAACACGCATTGGACTCAGGTAACAGCTCTTACCCCCTTTCGCACACTAGGTTGGACCCAGGTCGACCCCTTTTAAACTGAACCCAGGTTAATTGTCTGAGTCTAGCAGCACAGCTGTTAAGTGAAGATACTGGGAGAAACTGCAAAGAGGTGGTGGAGGCAGGCTAGATGTAGATGATAGCAGAGTCCCTGGTGCAGAGGTAGTGAGAGGAGTCAAGTGCTGTAAAGTCCTACATCTCATACACTGCATGCCAGTACAATTGCAGGTAACCTGCCTTACAGTTGCATCAGGTGGACAACAAATAACAGTGCCATGGAGGTCAACGTGCATTAGTGGTGTTTGAAAAAGCTGTGCTGCACTTTTCAGACACCAGGCAACCTGGGTCAGACCCAGGAATAATGCTGACAGACCCTACAGTTTTGACATGGGTTGACCCTTTCACACATATAAAGGATATGGGTTGACCCGGCTAATTCCCAGGTCCTTTTCGCTCTCTGAAAGGGAGTATTCTTCATACTGTATGTATATTGAAGGGACTGTCAAAAAGAAAATTAAGCCCCTAATGATCTTTGCTGAATTTTTGTTGTGTAAGGGCAATGAAAATAAACACATCTACCGCATAACAGAATTTTCTGAATGTGTTGTTCTTGCACAGCGTATTCAGTGTTTATAAGTTAATACCTTCTTTTTGAAACTCAGGAGTTTGTGACCCAGAGATCTCCTTCAGGAATGATGAATTAACATGTGAGGTGGAGAGCCATAAAGAATTACTGGTCACTTGGAAGGACAGTAATAGTACGATTTTTCCAGGCAAAAATGAAACAAATAAATTAAATAAAGGATTTAAGCTGTTCAGTTCTCTGAAAAGAACAAATTACAACAGTAAATTACAGATATGCTGTTCTGTGTTTGATGAGGAAGAGAAGATTACATGCCTCCCACAAAGCGAAGGTTGGTTCAATAGTTTTCTGCACATCGTGTGACTATAAATAATACTGTATTAGTAACATTGCACAAAGTTAAATGAGCACCGCAAATATTATGCTACTACCCATACACTGATATTCAATTTAAAGTATTAGCAATTTGGCCTACAACCAAGTGTATAGACTCAAAGTTATCAAATGAATAAATGATGAGTCAATTCAAATACCAAATTGCTGGTTCTGGTCAATTTGGCCACCAACGTGCATGCACAGATTGGAAACTGGACCGGTTCACACTGCTCAGGTTGAGAGAGGAAAAGAACATTGCAGTCTATATGACCTCTGTTAGATTTGTATATTACATATGAAAGAATGACTTTTATTTAGGTTTAATTTTTAATGGCGGCTATTTATCAATATATCTTGTTTTTTAACTATTTTATACCTGTCATAAAGCTATATAATGTATTCCCAAAAAAACTCCTGATTTATTTTCTCAAATTAAAAAGAACACATACTGTAATAGCAAGTTAAAGGCATGGTCTGTTGATTAGGAACATGTTTGGGTGGAAAGGTATCAACTCTGGCCAGTTGGTGGCAGTGCCTGAAAAGTCAGAAAATGTAAAATTAAGCATGTTGGGAGCTAAAGGAATGTCTGGCTTTGTTAGAAGCTGCTGTAGTATACATATAATATAGTATATGCTATAGGAGAATGTCTGGCTTTGTTAGAAGCTGCCGTAGTTTACATATAATATATGCTATGAAGGTAGATATCTGGCTTTGTTAGAAGCTGCTGTAGTATACATATAATATAGTATATGCTATAGGAGAATGTCTGGCTTTGTTAGAAGCTGCCGTAGAATACATATAATATATGCTATGAAGGTAGGATAATATCTCGCTTTGTTAGAAGCTGCTGTAGTATACATATAATATAGGCTATAGAGGTAGGATAACGTCTGGCTTTGTTAGGCTCTGCAGTAGTATGCTTTTAATATAGTATATGCTATGAAGGTAGGATAATGTCTGGCTTTGTTAGAATCTGTGGATGTATGTATATAATATAGTATATGCTGTGAATATGACACCAAACCTATGGGTTATTTGTAAAAAAAATGTAAATAATTGTTGAATAACTTTTGTTTACAGGATCGCATAGTGAGGAAGAAACCAAGGTCTCTTATTTCATTATTTTGCCACTGGTTGCAGTTCTAGCATTGTTTTGTTTCCTGGCTCTGCGTGGCATAAATAGGAGGCCCATACGTAAGTACAGTAAACTGAATAGAAATACTGTTTAGCTTAGTTTTCATTTGTATTAAATATTCACAAATTCCATAATTTACAAATTGTCAGTATACAATATCCTGTACCAAGTAAGTGTCCTAATGTTCACATTAAATGTAAGCAGAAATATCTTTATATTCATTTTTTTTATTTTATTTTGTGCACTATAATCATCAAAAGATTTAGGAGGTTGAAGCCAGGTACACACTAGCTGATGAGTGTACCCGACGATATTGGCTGCGGCAGGGACCTCGGTTGGGTGCCTGCATCGGCAAGTGCATACACACTTGCCAATGCTGGCGTGAAGGGAGTGACGGCCGTACTGCAGCATGGCCATTGTTAACGAGTCCTCCCTTGGCTGGACTGTTCAGATGAGGGAGGGGGTCGTTAACGATGCATGGGATAGCGGGTCGTTAACGATACTGAGTGTACACACTAGACGAGACAGTAAAAGATATCGCTTAGAATGGCCCTTCTGAGCGATATCTTTAACTTTCTTGTCTAGTGTGTTTGGGGCTTAAATCCAAAGCTTGCTACGAACTAATCTTCTGAAACCTGAAAGAAATCATGACTTGTGCATCTTTAATTTGTATGTAGGGTTTATATTTTACTAGCTGGAGTACCCGGCGTTGCCCGGGATTTTAAGACGGTCTGTTTACAAAAATAAATGTAAATATTAAACACACAGTATAAGTAACATTGTAGATAGTTGAATACCTGTGCTTTGCTACAGGACGGGGATGGTAAATTACAATGATAGTTGTTTGTTAATTTACGTTGGTTGGAGATCTAGTATATAGGCATATCTTGCTTCCCTGACGCACTTTGTGTAGGGGCCGGACCCCTTTTTGGTCCCCCCAAGGGACCCTGCTCTTCCTACTATATAACTCTCAGTCTGTGGCTTCCTGCTGCCTCCATTCCCCTCCTCACATCATGTCAGTGCCCCTGTGAAATTATCAATTTTTCTACTGTTTCTTATATAGCACGTTATGTATCTACTGATATACTCTGTGCTGCTGGGGGACCGTGCTACTTCCACTATATAACTCTCACTGTGTGGGTTTGTGCTACCTGCATTCCTCTCCTCACATCATGTCACTGGCCCTGTCACATGCAGCCCTGTCATCACTGACATACCATGCATGTCCTGATATAGTCCGTGCTGCTGGCCCACCCCTAGGGGCGCTAGTGGTATGTTACCCCCACAGTGTTTGTTCACAGAGTGTAAGTCATATGTGTAGCAAGTTTAGTGTAAATTGCTCCTGGCATTCCAGAATTATGCTGTCTGCTGAAGAACTCTGTCCTGCTGCCTCACCCCTAGGGGTGCTAGGGGTGTCTTACCTCCACAGTGTTTGTTCTCAGCTTGTAAGTCATATATGTACCAAGTTTGTTGTAAATTGGTCCAGGCAGTCGGGAGTTATGCTGTCTCCTGAATTACTCTGTGCTGCTGTCCCACCCCTTAGGTGTGTCTAACAGAAGGACAAATTTTCGCTTTTATATAGTAGATTAGAGATTCACACATGATGGTACTTTACAGATTAGGCATTTAAATAAGTGTATAAAAAGGTAAGCCAATTAAACAAGTGTAGAAAAAAAGCACATGCTGTAAAATATTAGTAGATTGCATAGATGCACAAAGAACCTGCCTGAAAGAGTATATACAGTAGTGTTAATATATATCTTTGTTGGTGGTCTCTTCTTCGGTCCATCAATTATCAGGTCAGTTACATTTTATGACAAAATGCAAACAATAAGGACTCAGCATCTACAGATGTGGTCTTCCTCAGCTTTACTGCTAGCCACGGCAATAGTGAGTGGGTTGCCGCAAAGAGTGTGCCAGGTGCACAGTGTACTGACCTGCGGACACATCTGTATTTGGTTCTTTAAAAAGAAAGATGGTTCTGGAAAGTACAAATTAATCAAAGAAATACGCATTGATATATGTGGGTTGAGTTTGGGTGAACAGCGGTCACCATAGAGACGCTGGGATCCCGATTGTTAGATGGCCGGAGGGGAAGGGGGCAAATAAAACCCCTTGCAGCCTCAATACGCTCGCAACAGGTTCTATTCCCACTCTATGGGTGTGGTGGACACTCATGAGTGGTAATAGTCCCTGTAGGTTGGCATGCCAACTGGCAAGCTGTTAAACTGTACAGTATACCGGCAACAGTACAGTGACCATAACTGCATACTATATATGTGGTTAAAAAAAGACAGTCCGCTTAAGAGTTTCTTATTGGTTGGTTTAAAGCAGGGCTGGACAAACCAGTCCTCGAGATCTACCAACAGTTCACATTTTCCAGACCACCTAGCTAGTACTCAGGTGTAGTCATTACTAATTAAGATGTGCTGCATTCATTCCTTACTGACAATTCTACAGATCTCTAGGAGGCCTAGAAAACATGAACTGTTGGTAGATCTCGAGGACCGGTTTGGCCAGCCCTGCTTTAAAAGCAAGGATTAGGAACCTTCTGCCTTCCAGCTGTTGTTGAACGACACATACCAGCATGCCTTGCTACAGTTTTGCTATTTGGCCATGCTAAAACTGTTGCAGGGCATGTTGGGATGTGTAGTACAACAGCAGCTGGTGGACCTAAGGTTCCCCATCCCTGCTTTAAAGGATAACATAATCCTAAAATGATGTTGGATATGAAATATGAATGTATAAAATATAGTTCTCTGTTATCCTGACTTACATTTCTTTAAATATTGAAGTAATGCAATTGTAATGCAATGCCTGATGCAATTTGTTTCATCCTGACCCAATTCCCACTGCACATTGTTGTGGTTGGAAATCCTGTGCAGCGGTTTTGAACAATGCTATCTTTTGCTTGCAGGGTCAGCTGAGGAGAGTGAATTCAGCACCTTCCCTTGGAGGAACAGTGTTTACCAAGGCTTTCAGCGGTTGAGGGAAAACGTTATCCTGAGGGTAGTCAGTGTGGAAAACCCTCATGAAAATCAAGGTACAACAGGCAATATTGAAAGGAAAATAGAGTAAATAGAACATGGGGCCTAATTCAGAGTTATACGCTAAAGTAATCACAGCTTTCTAGGCTACAGAAAAAGCTAATGTTAGCAAGTTAAGCTGCCGCCCAGAAATGAAAAGAGCCGCCCAACAGAGTGATCACAAACCCATTCACAACTGCAAACACATTCATAGTATAGATGCAACAATGGGTTAAACTGACGGCTCGAGTAGGTTTATGGCTACGCAGACTAGTTGCGGCAGGAGTGATGCTAGCACCATGTTTCTCTGAGTACAAGATTGCATCTGACGTCAGATAAATGCCACAAGACACAGGGCGATCGGGCACAGGTAGTATACGATGTAATGATATACATACAAAAAAGGAACCAAAATTAGACAATAAGTTACCCTTGTTAGTGGGGGGGGGGGAGAAAAATATATTTACAATATATTTACAATTTTCTCCTATTATATACTGTCCTAGTTGGTGGTGCGCCCAGAGCCAGAAAGCACACAGACTTACAATGGAAGAGAAAAGAAGGCTCTTGTGTGGGCGCACTCTTGTACAAGTAAAGTTGATTAGATAGTGTGAATTTAAGAAATATTTAAAACATAACTTTTAATGATAACATTAAACCATGATCACCCATCCAAAAGATCCATGAAACAAATTAAAAAGTTACAAAAAATTATAAAATATTCTGGTCTCTTTATTTCAAAGAGTGTTCGGAAAGGTTGTAGACACTGTATTGTCATACCCCTATTTTCCCTGACCAGTACAGAGTTTCTGTATTATTGGGACCGGGGGTGGTCAAACAGGATAATGTAGAGAAGTCCAATTCTCATCACTTGGATTAAGTGGTAATAAATGGTCACCAAGTTGTGAATTTGATACCTGAGTGGTAAACAGATACCCTATTTTCAGACAAAATTGAAGGCATTAAACTGCAATCAACGAATGAAATGGCTAAACACAATAGTAGAGAAATGCTGGATAGAATTAGTGGTGATACTGCTGTTGGTATCTCTTGTCACATGAAGGAAAATAATTCCTGCTCTACAACACCAGGTATTCCCAGGTAGTCTCCTCTCCTGATACTGACCCGACCCAACGCTGTTTAGCTTCCAAGATCGAATGAGATTGGACGCTGACAGTGTGGTATGGTAGTAGAGATTTATGTGGCCTGTACACCAATGAGAGTGCACCTATATATGAAATTATATAGTATGGAATAATAAAAGAGGATAGAAAAAAATGATAAGTAAAGTAAGTAGAAATGTGTGGATCTGCTTTCCACGTTAGACGCTGTTCAACAGTTCCCACAAACGTGGTACCGTGCTCCGTGAATCGTGGATGAGAGTCCACGAAATAGGTGGACAGAGTGACAAGTTAATTTCCTCAATGGATGGACTAATGTGGCAGGCTTAATTGTTTATATGAAGACAGCCTGACTAAAACAAGGAAATATATCACACCGAGACAAAAAAGTCCTATTGATATAAGGAAAAACTCCCTGGCGTCCTACCCTTTAATTTGGGTGGGACTAGAAATATAATTTGTCTCACAGACAACAATAATTGCTTCAATAGAAAGATAGAACAGCCTGGCTGTAACAGAGGAATGTTTCACACAGAGGTCCTATAGATATTAAGAAAAATTCCCTGGCGTCCTGCCCTTTTATTTAGGTAGGACTGGAACTATAATCTATCTCCCAGAAGACAATATTTTTCAGAAAAAGGTATATTATCATACATGCTTACATAATGTGGTTTAAGGTGGCAAGAATAAACCTGTGAATGGAATTTTCACAATATGCATAAATCACCAAGCATGAATGTAGAATCTTGTGGTAAGCAATGATACTAAGCCTGTATATTAATTGCACAGTAAGAGGATATAACTGTCAGAATATAATGTGTAGGACAAAATATTGTCCCATTATAGATACAGAAAAAAGATAAAGAAAAAATGCCTGTATTGAAAATAGGCTAACATGTCAGTAATTAATCTGATACCAGAATTATCCAGAGATGATAGTGAAATAAATATATATATAGGTGGTATAAAGACTCAAATGAGGTCCAGGATTCTAGCCCGTATCAGAAAAAAACCTTTTACAGTAAAATTTGCACTGACGTGAATCTGACCTACCTACCCGGCTGTGCAACCTGACCTACCTACCCGGCTTTCTAGAGGTGGAAGATTCGTAAGCCCCATCTATCTAGTGGTACCCTCCACAGATAGCAACACTTTATTTAGAGGAATCCTTAACTATACCTGTACCTACTATATTGCAGTGCAAATTTTACTGTAAAAGGTTTTTCTCTGATACGGGCTAGAATCCTGGATTATGTAAGCATGTATGATAATATACCTTTTTCTGAAAAATATTGTCTTCTGGGAGATAGATTATAGTTCCAGTCCCACCTAAATAAAAGGGCAGGACGCCAGGGAATTTTTCTTAATATCTATAGTACCTTAAGTCTCTGTGTGAAACATTCCTCTGTTACAGCCAGGCTGTTCTATCTTTCTATTGAAGCAATTATTGTTGTCTGCGAGACAAATTATATTTCTAGTCCCACCCAAATTAAAGGGTAGGACGCCAGGGAGTTATTCCTTATATCAATAGGACTTTTTTGTCTCGGTGTGATATATTTACTTGTTTTAGTCAGGCTGTCTTCATATAAACAATTAAGCCTGCCACATTAGTCCATCCATTGAGGAAATTAACTTGTCACTCTGTCCACCTATTTCGTGGACTCTCATCCACGATTCACGGAACCATGTTCGTGGGAACTGTTGAACCGCGTCTAACGTGGAAAGTAGATCCACACATTTCCACTTACTTTACTTATTCATTTTTTTCTATCCTCTTTTATTATTCCATACTATATAATTTCATATATAGGTGCACTCTCATTGGTGTACAGGCCACATAAATCTCTACTACCATACCATGCTGTCAGCGCCCAATCTCGTTCGATCTTGGAAGCTAAACAGCGTTGGGCCGGGTCAGTATCAGGAGAGGAGACTACCTGGGAATACCTGGTGTTGTAGAGCAGGAATTATTTTCCTTCTTCATGTGACAAGAGATACAAACAGCAGTATCACCACTAATTCTAACCAGCATTTCTTTACTATTGTGTTTAGCCATTTCATTCCTTGATTGCAGTTTAATGCCTTCAATTTTGTCTGAAAATAGGGTATCTGTTTACCACTCAGGTATCGAATTCACACCTTGGTGACCATTTATTACCACTTAATCCAAGTGATGAGAATTGGACTTCTCTACATTATCCTGTTTGACCACCCCCGGTCCCAATAATACAGAAACTCTGTACTGGTCAGGGGAAATAGGGGTATGACAATACAGTGTCTACAACCTTTCCGAACACTCTTTGAAATAAAGAGACCAGAACATTTTATCATTTTTTGTAACTTTTTAATTTGTTTCATGGATCTTTTGGATGGGTGATCATGGTTTAATGTTATGTTTTAAATATTTCTTAAATTCACATTATCTAATCAACTTTACATGTACAAGAGTGCGCCCACACAAGAGCCTTCTTTTCTCTTCCATTGTAAGTCAGATAAATGCCCCAAGCACCGCAATAACCTGCCTGCATTTTTGACACCACTTCCATTACCACCTCCAAAAAGTCACTTCCTGTCAATCACTCTGCAAAGAAATCCTCACTGCGAACAGAATCGCAACACCACTTTACCCATGTGCAATGCGATTGGAGCACTTGCGCAGTTTGACGATAAGTGCTTGATTGCATAAACATCAGCTTAGCGTACACCTTTGAAATAGGCCCCGGGTGTCATAACTAAAGCAAACATAACTAAGTCAGCACTACTCAAAATATATATTATTGTCCAATATAGTTAATAGTAAACTTTTATTTTAGCTGAAATAGAAACAAAGGGGATAATTCAGAGTTGATCGCAGCAGCAAATTTGTTAGCACTTGGGCAAAACCATGTGCACTGCAGGCAGATATAACATTTGCAGAGAGTTAGATGTGGGTGGGTTATTTTGATTCCGTGCAGGGTAAATACTGGCTGCTTTATTTTTACACTGCAATTTAGATTTCAGTTTAAACACACCCCACCCAAATGTAACTCTCTCTGCACATCTTATATCTGCCCCCCCCCCCCCCCCCACCTGAGTGCACATGGGGGGTAATTCAGAGTTGATTGCAGCAGCAAATTTGTAGGCAGATGGGCAAAACCACTGCAGGGAAGGCAGATATAACGTGCAGACAGATCTGGGTGTGTTCAAACTGAAATCTAAATTGCAGTGTGAAAATAAAGAAGCCTGTATTTACCCTACACGGAATCAAAATAAACCACCCAAATCTAACTCTCTCTGCACGATTATATATATATATATACACCCCCCCCCCCAGGTTTTGCCCAACTGCTAACAAATTTGCTCCTGCAATCAACTCTGAATTATCCCTAAAGATCGATGCTTCATGGTTAAATATGTTATAATAGCAAAACTGAGGGACAGGTACTTCATAACTAATGTAGTAGGCACTGGTCCTATTGTTTGCCCTGTCTTATTATCCTGACCAAGAATAATTACTTACTTCCATATCAGGTTGCTTTTCCTTACTCCACTGTATCAAACGTGATATAAATAGCCTGCCTAACATTTCTGCATTGAGAAAGGACACTGTTGTTTTATGGCTTTCTATTTCTTCCCATTCTTGCTGTTTCTGTTGAGAGCTTTCTTGGCTTATCCCAGCTTCCACATTAAAGTTACTCTATCTTGGTAACAATGCCCTAGGAAGCTGTAATCTGAGATCAGGTAGCACCCAAGACTTTCTGCAAATACTGAATGCAAATAAATCTCCCCAACACCACCAGGAGCTGGCAATAGCGGCTTTGTATATTTCATCTGGGAAAACCTTATCGGAACCCTTGTGTAGCACTTGAGAACCTTTTATGTATGAGAATATGCTGCAATACCAGCTACGGACAAAAAGCAATGCATTAACAATACTGACATTGCAGACTCTGCACTTTTGTTAAACACCAACTCAATAAGGACTTAAGGGACCTACACACTTGTCGAGCTGCCCGACGGCGGATACGGCTGACCCGGCAGCGGGGGGGGGGGGGGGGGGGGGGTCAGTCATGGGGCCCTGTCTCCATAGAAGTGCAGGCAAATATGGACGAGATCGTCCATATTGGCCTGCATGCACAGCTGATGGGGCACCAGCGATGAACGAGCACGAGGCCGCACATCGTTCATCGCTGGTGCCTCCACACTCAAAGGTATGAATGGTATCTCGTTTATTTATGAACGAGATCCTTCATATCTTTAGGGCCTATAAGATTCTGAGATTCTATAGAGGCTGTATGTGCGTCTTTTGCCGCAGTCGTGTCTGAGACTTTATACTAAAGTCGCTACAACACCATCCATTCCCTGGTGTACCGCCATGCTTCTGGAAGTGCAAGGACTGAGACACCCACTCTGAGTGTCTTGAAACACACAAATACAGCATGTTGCGTCTTTAGTTGCCATCATTGGTCTCATCATGAAACCTTGCACCAACACCATGATTATCTGTAGAGTATGCAGTATTTGTATACAGTATCTGTCAGAGGATGGCTTCCAGTTTGAGTGATTAAGCACCTGTGTACTGTATGCAGGTACTTTAAGTGACATGCCTGTGACACTACCATAATTCTCCCATAAGTCGCAGCCTCTCTGTGCATCTCAAAAGCCATCTACCTCCCATGAATGCTGAGAGCTTGCATCTGAATTAGTACTGCGTGCAAGGTGCGAGTTAGATGCATGTGCGGTAGAGAAAATAATCACTCCATTGCCCCAGACAATGGCAGTATGGGCCCTAAGAAAGCGGACCTGTGTGCAGCCTTTATAACACCATCAATTCTAAGGGGGAGATTCAAATGTTTGAAAAGTCGGTTGGGTGCCTGTTTTTCCCTGTCTATTAGATAGGAAAAAACAGGCTCCCAACTGACTTTTCAAACATTTGAATCTCCCCCTAAGTTTGCACAAGTAGAGTTTGGATTTGCATTTTTCTGTACTTCAAAGAATCATGGTTTGTTTGCCTGTTCACCAAATTCCACTTTGTACCTTTGCCAGTTTAATGGTGACGATCGTCTGGGGGGCGGCAACACGGCATTGAGGCGAGATCGGGAAGTGCATGTCTGTCATGGCCATTTCCGGGGCATGCCTATGACATTGACTGCATTTCCGGTGATAGGAAACATGGCAGCGGGACCCTTGCCTATACAGCCAGGCTGCGTAGACATGGGTCAACCTCTGTTTCATGTGATCGCAATTGATTTGCAATTGCACCGTGGGGCGGCACCACACATTCTGTGTGGCCTCCAACATAACCAAAAAGAAAGCAGATCATCAACAGCTGAGAAATTGGTGACTGATTTCTATAGAGGTCACCATTCAATCGTAATGAGGAGTACTGTGACCCTCGAAAATTATAACAAAAACATTCATATAGTATATGGTCACAGATTCTGATGCGAGAGCACAATCTGTGACCAACTCTGAATAGCACCCAAAGTACCAATCAGTTCCTAACTCTCATGTTACAGGCTAAAAAAATGACAAAAGTTGATTGATTGGTACTTTCTCTCTCTTCTAGGCTTAGTATATAGACCCCTTAGATCCTTACTAGTATAACTTTCTTCAACCTCTTGACTTTAGCTTTGTTCCTTATACATACTTTTATCTACTTAAACCCCTTAACTTCAGGCTTGTCTCTTGTGAGTCAACAACTCAGAACTTAGCAGCTTGTGTTCGGAACAGATAACCGTGGTTCTGAATATAGTGTACCTAAATATTAGATTGTGTTGAGATTTGCTATGATTAAGATGACCTGGCTGCTGCTGTTTGAAGAGAGTCTGCAGCTCTTTATTTTAAATATAATTTTCTGTTGTTGCATACACACATGTACTATTTGTGTATGTATGTATGTATGTATATATATATATATATATATATATATATATATAGTTAAGTTAGCGGCTTCCTATGTTCAGGTAGCTGTGCTTCCCTGTATAGAGCTATATACCTGTATGTGTCAGTGCAGAGTATTGTATTTTGGGGGTCATTCCGAGTTGTTCGCTCGGTAAATTTTTTCGCATCGCAGAGATTTTCCACTTAGTGCGCATGCGCAATGTCCGCAGTGCGACTGCGCAAAGTAAATTTGCTATGCAGTTAGGAATTTTACTCACGGTTTTTTCTTCGTTCTGGTGATCGTAATGTGATTGACAGGAAGTGGGTGTTTCTGGGCGGAAACTGGCCGTTTTATGGGTGTGTGCGAAAAAACGCTACAGTTTCTGGGAAAAACGCGGGAGTGGCTGGAGAAACGGAGGAGTGTCTGGGCGAACGCTGGGTGTGTTTATGACGTCAAACCAGGAACGACAAGCACTGAACTGATCGCAGATGCCGAGTAAGTCTCGAGCTACTCAGAAACTGCACAGAGATGTCTTTTCGCTATATTGCGAATCTTTCGTTCGCAATTTTAAGAAGCTAAGATTCACTCCCATTAGGCGGCGGCTTAGCGTGTGTAAAGCTGCTAAAAGCAGCTTGCGAGCGAACAACTCGGAATGACCCCCTTTGTGTGAGATTTTACTAATACTTTTGACAGCCTCTTTTAGTTTTAATATTACTTTTGGTGGCATGGCTATTTGATTATAATCACACTTGCCTATCCTCCTGGAAGTATCAGGAGACGATTTTTGGGGTAGACCCCACAACCCCAGAAGGTTGGGTGGTTTTCCCTCATCCCATCCCCTTCCTAGTGGGGAATGGGTCGACCCAACTTAGGTCGACAGTCGACAACTGAAGGTTGACATGCAATAGGTCGACAGATCAAAAGGTCAAAATGTGTTTTTGGTGTAGTTTTCTTCGTAAAATTACCAATTAGTGCACCGTGTCCCCTCGGTCAAGGTACCTCGCTCCGCTACCTCTTCGCTCAGCACAGGTACCGTAGTCCACATGAATCGTTAAGTATGGAAAAATCCAAAAAATTAAGAAAAGAAAAAAAATACATGAAAAACTCATGTCGACCTCCAGTGGTCGACCTAAGCTGTGTCGACATAACGACCATATCCCTCCTAGTGAAGCAGGCAGGATGGGGATAAAATCACTGCAAATGTGTCAATGGTGGAGCTAAAATATGTGAATTGCATCATTTAGCCCCACCACCTACACACGAATTGCAGACATTTACCCATCATGGGGGTGGAGCCTAATGATGTTAGTCCAGCCACCTGGGGCATAAAAAGGAGGTAATGATATACCTTAAGGTGCATACACACGGTGCAATATTGACTATGCGATTTCCCTTGAACTCCCCCAGATCCCAGAAGCACTGATTTTGATTTTCGATTTTAAATATGTATGATTTTGACTAAGTGGCAATTATGACTATACTTTGTACTAGATGCGCGGGCAAGTCTATCTAGCCTTGCGATACCGACCCCACATCGGGATCACAAGGTGGCTAACACCTTGCGATTTGCACTAACTTACCTTGCGATTTTGAATATAAAGTCAAAATCGAAAGCAAAGATCTCCCCATGTGTACACACCTTTACAGCTGATCTACTGAGAGCAGCGTTATATACACCAATTACTCTATGTATGCATGCACATACTGTAAAAGGACATTTTCATTCACTACAACATATTAGATATGAGTAAGTTTCCAATTTGTGTTGGGGTATGAACAGACCATTCTGTTCTGCTATCTGGGAAGACTTACACAGTGCAATTAAATAAAAAACTTATAATAATTATAATATACATACATACCCACACAAACTTCCTTACTCAAATAATCTGTTCTATTAATAGTGATAATCCCTATTAGCATAGTCACTTTCTTAGTATACAGTGGTCCAGTTCTATCCTTCATAATTATGATATATATGAATTTCATTCTCTCATCCGCTGGCTATTGGTCACAAAACATAGTGGACAGAAGTGTATTACATATTATCTGTCTACCTCATGATTTGTTGTGCACATCCACCACCATCTCATTTTTTGTCCATTGCTATTTAGCATACAACACACAGCAGATGTTAACAGCTATCTCTATACAAAATATACTCTTTCTTCTAGCCTGAGTTTCGCATTTGCTGGGTGTCTCACTGCAACTGCACATGAAAGACTTCTGAATACACATCTTCCTTGAATTAATGTATAACTCTCTGATCGTTATTAGTAGCCCCACATACAGATTTAATTATCAAACAGTAATGAAATCAACCAAGCAGCCAGTGGGAACCGCCTGGTGAAGAAGTGTCATCCGACACTCCCACAAAATGCAGACAAAATATCACCAATTGGGTTCTCTTCGGCACTGTAAATCACAGATAAAGTCCACAGTCCTAGGGGGTCATTCCGAGTTGATCACTAGCTGCTTTCGTTCGCTGTGCAGCGATGAGGCAAAAAAAGGCACTCTGCGCATGCGGCGCAATGCGCACGCGCGACGTACTATTACAACGAACGATGTAGTTTCACACAGGGTCTAGCGAAGCTTTTCAGTCGCACTGCTAGCCACAAAGTGATTGACATGAAGTGGGCGTTTCTGGGTGTCAACTGACCGTTTTCAGGAAGTGTTTGGAAAAACGCAGGCGTGGCAGAAAAAAAAAGCAGGCATGGCTGGGCGAACGTAGGGCGTGTTTGTGACGTCAAAACAGGAACTGAACAGTCTGAAGTGATCGCAAGTGCTGAGTAGGTTTTGAGCTACTCTGAAACTGCACACAAAAAAAATTGTAGGCACTCTGCGATCCTTTCGTTCGCACTTCTGCTAAGCTAAAATACAATCCCAGTGGGCGGCGGCATAGCGTTTGCACGGCTGCTAAAAACTGGTAGCGAACAATCCAACTCGGAATGACCCCCCTAGTCTCTTTCATAATCACACATTCAATTTGAGGCTTTAATTCCTACAAGCTCGAAGTTCCACTCAAAAAGAGAATGGAAACATCTCATAGGGCAGATATTAAGTGTAGCCTCCTACCATATATTGAGGTCTAAATAAGAAGTAGACAGTTGAACACATAAGGGAGAGTGTAACACCCACACGATATCCAAATCCCGATCACTCTTCACACATCCAGAATTTTGATATGCTCAGGAATGTTAAAGAGAAAGTATCCAATAGCATAATACTGTAATTCTAAAAATCAATAAGATACAACATAAAAGTAGGCAGTAGTATTGGAATCTCACTGGCTGAAATGGTTTATCTAAGCACAGTAGGCATGCCTTGACAAAGATACCAATTGTATTGAAATGCATTGGCTAGGAGGGATTGTGCAGGAGAGACAAACTCATACTGAATGCTGGACAGGGATATCTGGGGATGCCTGGTGGCCTTTTTATCAACTGCCTTTATGTCTACTGTGCTTAAGTAGACCATTCCACCGGGTATAGTACACTAGTGACAGCAGTGTGAAAATACTGTATACTTGTGAGAGTTTAGCATGAGAACTGATGCCACTCAAGTGAATATATGTTGCGTTGAAAGTAAAGCCGATTAAGGGCACATCTGTATGTGCTGCCTTCTCTGAGATGATACAAAGGACACAATTTTGCTAATTTCTTAATGGGCTTATATAAATGATTTGATATTGATATGGGTTGGTTTCATATTCTAATTACTGTTTGGTTCAAACTTGTATATTTCGTCACTTCCAAACTGTGCACTACTTTGGGTTAGAGCATGGGTCTTCAACCTGCTGCGTGCAACTACAGCATGCCCTACCTCAGTTTTGCTGTTAAGACATGCTAAAACAAAGGTAGGGCATGATGGGATATGTAGTTCCACAGCAGCTTGAGGGCTGCAGGTTAAAGACCTATGGAGTTAGAGCTATCCATTTACACCCATCAGCCATTACATTAAAGGCGAAGCAAATAACACTGACTACCTAATTACAATGGTATCTGTCAAGAAATGGTTTGTTTGTTTTTTAGCAAGTAAACAAACCGTGAAGTTGGTGTGTTTAAAATAAAGAAAGGGCAAATGTAAGGGTGTGAGCAATTTTGACAAGGGACAAATTGTGCTGGCTAGATGACTAGGTAAAAAAGGTGTCAGAAGACACACACTACATAGCAGCTTGCTGGGGTTCACTACGGCTGGCCGACGGTCGGGCTCCCGGCGACCAGCATCCCGGCGCCGGGAGCCCGACCGCCGGCTTACCGACAGCTTGGCGAGCGCAAATGAGCCCCTTGCGGGCTCGCTGCGCTCGCCACGCTACGGGCACGGTGGCGCGCGTATTCTCCCTCTATGGGGGTCGTGGACCCCCACGAGGGAAAATAATTGTCGGTATGCCGGCTGTCGGGCTCCCGGCGCCGGTATACTGAGCGCCGGGAGCCCGACCGCCGGCAAACAGAAGACCACCCGCTTGCTGCATAGCCGCAGACTGGCTCGAGTGCCCATGCGGATTCTGGTCCACCACCATTAGTGCCTACAATAGCACATAGCAATAAGCACTGGGCCAAAGTGCAATGTAAGAAGGTGGCCTGTTCTGATGAATCATGGTTTTGTCTACATCATATTGACAGCCGTGCGCATGTGCATTGTTTACTTGGGGAAGAGATGGAACCAGGATGCACTATGGAAGAGAGGCAGTGTGATGTCTGGCAATGTTGTATAGGGAATCCTTGGAGCCTGCCCATTCAAGTGGATGTTACTTTGACATCCCACTTACCTGATACACTGTTGCAGACCAAGAACATCCCTTCATGGTAATGGTATTCCCTGGTGGCAGTAGCGTATTTCAGCAGGATAGTGCACCCTCTTAAACTGCATAAAATGTTTGGGAATAGTCTGAGGGACATGATAAAGAGTTCAAGGTGTTAATTCCAAATTTCCCAATTTCAATCTGATAAAGAATCTGTGGGATGTACTGGGAAAACAATTCTGAGCCATGGAGCTATAATTCTATAAAGATCACTGGAAGCATGGCACAAGCAGCCTCCGGAAAAGCTATTACAATGGGTGCAAGGTGGGCAGCGGGGGTTCCCTATGACTTAGAGCAGGCATGTCCAAACTGCGGCCCTCCAGCTGTTGAGAAACTACACAACCCAGCATGCCCTGACACAGCTTTAACATTCACTGACAGCAAAATTTGTCAGGGCATGCTGGGATATGTAGTTTCACAATAGCTGGAGGGCCGCAGTTTGAACATGCCTGACTTAGGGGCTTGTGAGTACCGCACATCCTGGATCCATTATAAATATGCCACAGCATTCCTCACTTGAAATGAGTGACTTGACTTCACATTGGATCTTGGTAATGCAGTCAGATACATTGTATTAGTTTCCACAATGAATTTCTCAGTGTCATTGCTTCATATCCAGCATTCATAACCCCTGTGCTATGCTTTGTGACTTGCTAACAGTGTTTTCTACTTTCCAAATAGGACAATCTCCAGAAACTTCCATAGAGCTGATACCAGCAATGCCAACTGAACAAGTATAATCAAGTCTGCTACTGATGAATTAAAGGGAGAGATTTTTTACTCAAGGAATATATATAGACTCATCACAATGATTGGTTTGGCATATAGCTGCAATATGTTATTTGCTGGCAAACACTAATAAGAATAAGGCTGTGGTAAAATAAAAATAACATTTGATTGATAATGGGTAACAGAGAGCATTATGTGCCCTAAATATAGAACATAATTGTACCTTATCCTGTGCCAACTGTAAACCACACATTAGTTTAAACTGTATACTGGCATTAAAATCTCTGTAATTAAGATGCATCTCTAAGGCAAGATAAGTATTGTACATGTTTGTGAAATAAGAATGATTGTACCAAAAGAGACCATACATACAGATGTGTCAGCATTCACCTAGCATTTTTCTGCCACTTAGCATGACAGACACTCTGGAATGGGTAATGATGTCTTTTCTTTCCTAATTTCACATCATAGCTGCATACAAAGTCGCTCACAATGTAGCTGGGGCACTATTGTATTTAGTGCTTTTGTCACAGAGAAATTGGTATAAAATATGTCTAAAGACACAGATTGAGCATAACTGAACATGGCGGGAGGCATGGCACAGCCACTCGTATTGGGACTCTGGTCCTGATTCAAAGGTGCACGCAGTTCATGCACGGCTGTGATATCTCTGCAACACCTACTTTGCATATCTGAGCAATGCAATGTGGTGGTGGATTTGATCGCTTCACCATCAATGCATAATGGGGCCAAATTCATTGTAGCCTGATGCCCTATGTCTAGTGTGCGTGTGCACCCAGTGAGGGGTTCACTACGGCTGGCCGGCGGTCGGGCTCCCGGCGACCAGCATCCCGGCGCCGGGAGCCCGACCGCCGGCTTACCGGCAGCGTGGCGAGCGCAAATGAGCCCCTTGCGGGCTCACTGCGCTCGCCACGCTACGGGCACGGTGGCGCGCGCCACACTCTTTTATTCTCCCTCTATGGGGGTCGTGGACCCCCACGAGGGAAAATAAGTGTCGGTATGCCGGCTGTCGGGCTCCCGGTGCCGGTATACTGAGCGCCGGGAGCCCGACCACCGGCATACAGAAGACCACCCCCCAGTGAGATGTGAAAGCATCTCACTGCTGCGATCAACTCTGCCTGATTGACAGGCAGAGGCGGTTGCGGAGCATGCAAAATACGTTAGAAAGCCGTTGGGGGGTCACGATCCAGAGAACGCAGGCTGGCCACGGTGGCTGCGTGACAACCCAGAACAAGGCGGGGAGCCGTCTACCAGCGTGTGTGTGTGTGGGGGGAGGCCTGACATGCGGGGCAGAATAGCCCTGTGCTGGGTGTCCCCTGCATGTCAGAGAAAATGATCGCAGATGTGCTAATTTTATCACATCTACGATCAGGTCTGAATTACCCCCATCAACTCCACGAGATGTCCCGTCCTGGTGCAGATCCTCCCTTGTAACTTTTTCAAAATCTGGCCACCGTGACTATGGTGATGCGATATAGGGAGAACTAAAATAGCTGCAGTAATTTACAGCAGGCTAACTTATCCACTGAGGCTATTCAGTTAGTCCATGAAGGCTACACTTAATGGGGATTTCTTTTCGGGTCTGAATTGCCTGTTTTCGGGTACCGCGACCATGGTAATACATAGGTCCGGGAACTTATCACAGATTTTATAGGTTAATGCCCCAAAACAGATCCATTTAAGAGGTGAGAAAAAGGGGCACTAATTGAATTAGGTGTTAAAACTCACGGCTATCCCCCATTTAATACCATGTCAAATGAATGGGGCTAATTGAATTCCCTGATTAGAATGCAACCTTATGCCAGTCTCCATCCTGTCTCAGGTTATAGTGATGTTGTATGCACAGTCTCCATCCTGTCTCAAGTTATAGTGATGTTGTATGCACAGTCTCCATCCTGACTCAAGTTATAGTGATGTTGTATGCACATGCGTATGCCATCACGCACATTGGTTCGGGCATGTGCAGCAACTTTTCTAGACTTATTTTTTGCATGCACTCTTAGCAAAAAAAAAAATCATTCAGCTGCGCAAGAATCTGTATTGCGTGCACCTCTGAGTCAGGCCCCGCCTCTGTTACTCAGACTTGCAACTTGTTCACACACAGAAGTACAAGTAATACCAGCCCAGTAGTCAGCGCACCTATGCAATGTACTTTTGTCACATTAGTGATGGAACTAAACCTGGGTACACACATCAAGGATCAGACGATCTACCGACCATCAATGAATTGTGTAGTCACTACACCATGGTCATGTAGAGTGATCGCAGGTCCTACTGTTGCATGACAAATCATACAGTGTACACCAAGCATTAGGTACATACTGAAAAAGATGCTTGGTGCAGCTAAGTCACAAAGTCTGTGGGGTTCCGCATAGGGTGATAAAGCGAAGGTGTATGCAGACACATCTGTATTTGCACCGTTAACATGTGTTTAACTTGCATTGTGCTTCAGTTTCATTTGTGCAATTTCAGGGTATCAGAAGCAAATAATGCAGTAAAAAACATCTTGCACTGAGAAACAATTTAGAGGTATTTATGTGTTCTATTTGCTTTAACCTTGGACAAGATAGAATATTTTGTATTTCACCACAAATTTCTGTTTAAAAAAGGCTAGATTAATATGTATATAGATGTGTCTAGAAATGTATTAATGCAAAGTGGTATATATGAATTTAAACTTCTCTATTAACATACAGTATATTGAAAGCACATTGCAAGCACCAGGGTGTGTGTAGCATGAGAGACTGCATCTAGTAACCTACTGCTAAACTACTGTCATTTCCTTTTGATATACACTGTATGCTAGAAAACAAGGGTTCCATCTGTAGCATGTCAGTTTAATTTTTTTGGAACAAATAGGAGGCACAATGTATGATTATATTAGGGTTTCCAGAAACTCTTTTTTGATTGCCTCTAAAATGTATCTTTATTCAACTGAAATTCTAAGACAAAATAGTAGATACATTTGTGTGGTACGGTGTGTGTTAAGAAAAGAACACATTTGTAAAGTAAGAGCTACTATTTTTTACCAGCATTTAAAAAAATCAAAGCATAACACCATGTTTTGGGTCGCAGTGGCTGCGTGTGACGTCACTTAGCCGTCGCCCACGAAACAGTACAGACACGCCTGTGATATCTGAACCGCGCCCCACAATTGCTGTGCCGACATCCCCGCCCACCAAACGAGCGCAGAGGCATTTGCATAAGTAAGATGCCGTCGCATCTCACTGTGTGTGAACGTGCAGTATGGCTCCTGCATGTGCGCACAGTGCACAAGGGCTTCAGTATGCGAGCACATCACTAATGCGTTCCATACTGAATTAGGCCATTAGTCTACCATCCAAAAATACAGCTAGACTAAATGCAATCCGTTTTGGAAGCTGTCTATATTTTAGTGCTGTTTACTTGTTGTTCAGTATTATATGAAAAAAGATGATCTTGTACTCTCACGGAGTTCTACGCTGTATAAAGCCTGGTCCAACATGGTCCAAGACCCTGGATGAGCATTTTAACCTTTCTCTGTAGGTATATTAATGTAGCTCACTGCAAATAGCATGTACCGTCACAACTGCAAGTGCTCCATAGTGACACATATGATACCGGGATGATATTCAGCTACTGTAATAATGGCCCACAGTACAGTATCAATACACTCAGGACCTAATGCTGAGATGTATGTAAATTTGATATTTATACATCTCTGATGTTTATGAATCTACACATGTGCGGGAGCCACACTGCATGTGTGCAGGTCTGGGGCTGTGATGTCACTTGTAGTTCCCCAAATGCTGGAACATAATTGACATGCTGCTGGCAGCTTCCTGAGGGTCCCATAAATATCCAATGGCCATGCATCCTTGGACACAGCAGCGGATAAGAGAAGCTGGCAGGAGGCATCTAATTACACTCCTGCAGCATTAGTATATGCGTACAAAGACAGCAACTGTGCTAACTGCGTCCATCTCGCGATCCGGACCTCAGATAACAAATACAATTTTTTTTATAAAAACACTAATTTGCACTAAATATATAATCTGATCTTATATTAGGAATGTATTTTTTTATATAGTGACAAGACTATCTAATATGTCATAATATTACACATATTTATAAAGCAGATTCATGTGGCCCGATTTAAAAAATAAATTAAAAAATGTATTAGGGGTTGGCTTTATATAATTCTCCAATCTTGAAAAAACTCCATTTCTATATTTCTCATATTATTATTCTGTATGTAGCTCCAAGGTTCTTATGCTCTCAGTAGGAATATAAAAAAACATAATAAATCCAGGATTACAAGTAAATATGTAAAGAGAGCCAAGAAGTTACTGCATCAGGGCCCGAGCTCCTTCTCAGCTGCAGTATTTCTATATGAAACATCCCCACATTGGGCCTAATTCAGAGTTGATCGTAGCAGCAAATATGTTAGCAGTTGGGCAAAAACCATGGCCCTCATTCCGAGTTGATCGCTCGCAAGGCGATTTTAGCAGAGTTACACACGCTAAGCCGCCGCCTACTGGGAGTGAATCTTAGCTTCTTAAAATTGCGACCGATGTATTCGCAATATTGCGATTACTAACTACTTAGCAGTTTCAGAGTAGCTTCAGACTTACTCTGCCTGTGCGATCAGTTCAGTGCTTGTCGTTCCTGTTTTGACGTCACAAACACACCCAGCGTTCGCCCAGACACTCCCCCGTTTCCCCGGCCACTCCTGCGTTTTTTCCGGAAACGGTAGCGTTTTTTCCCGCACGCCCATAAAACGGCCTGTTTCCGCCCAGTAACACCCATTTCCTGTCAATCACATTACGATCGCCGGAGCGATGAAAAAGCCGTGAGTAAAAATACTATCTCCATTGTAAAATTACTTGGCGCAGTCGCAGTGCGAATATTGCGCATGCGTACTAAGCGGAATTTCACTGCGATGCGATGAAAAATACCGAGCGATCAACTCGGAATGAGGGCCCATGTGCACTGCAGGGGGGGGGGGGGGGGGGGGGGGCAGATATAACATGTGCAGAGAGAGTTAGATTTGGGTGGGGTGTGTTCAAAATGAAATCTAAATTGCAGTGTAAAAATAAAGCAGCCAGTATTTACACTGCACAGAAACAAAATAACCCACCCAAATCTAAAGATGCATACACATTAGACGATGTCGCTCTGTGAGCGACATCGTCTAATGTTTCCCCCTCCCGGGCCGGCCAGTCGGCGGCCGACTGTACACACTGAGCGATATGACCGCTCAGTGACGTCACGCCCCGCTAGCCCTGCATGAAGGTCCTGGACGACAGTCCACATCCTTCATGCATGCCCTACCGACAGCGACGATCGTTGCCGACCCGCGGGGCTGCGCATCAGTCGTCGCTGGTGGCATATACACTTGACGATAAAATGAGCGACGTCGCTCAAGGAGGGGGAAAATGAGCGACGTCACTCATTTTATCGTTAAATGTGTATGGACCTTAACTCTTTGTTCCTAAATTCCAAAGAAACCTTCCAGACTAAGCTTAAAACACATCCGTTATCTATTTAAGAGCATTAGAATATGGCATATAATAGGCATGACATGATCTGTATAATAATCGCTCTTCAACTACTAGCCTGCATTTCATGCCATAAAAATGCTGTCTACATTATATGCCACTGGCAAATATTCTATAGTTGTATTACATTTGTACAGTTAGTGCCAAAGAAGGACATTTGTCCAAGATGTTCTACATTGATTGTTGATATGTAAATAGGAATCTTGTTATCTGTTTTAATGTGTACTGTACAGTATATTGTTGATTGATGCTAATGTATTTTAATGGTGTAATCACTGGTATAGTAAAATACTGTATCCTGGAAATAAGGTGCTTTATGGACAGTGTACATTAATTTGCATGCTAGATTATTTTATATTTCATAGAAAATGGGAAAAATATCCTGACAATATAGCTTATACAGCAAGATAGTACAGTATGTAATACTTTGTCCAGACTACAATTCAAATTGGCAGAGCATTCTTCCCTATCTAATCTACCATTACTGTGTTGTGTATAGTATACTGCCCAAGATTTATCAAGCCTTGGAGAGTGATAAATAGCACGGTGATAAAGCACCAACCAACCAGCTACTAACTATCATTTTATTAAACACAGCCTGTAACATGTAAGCTAGGAGCTGATTGGCTGGTACTTTATCACTCTCCAAGGCTTGATAAATGGGGGCCATTGTATGATATGTAAATGTTCTGTTATGGTGAAATTATGTAAATGTTAAAATTACATGAATTGTTAATACATCAAATTTAGCATATTTTAATACAGACTTTAGCTAAAAATGTAAAATAAAGTGTAGTTTGTCACTTACATAGGAAAAATAGTTGTATTAAACTCACAAGGCTGCTTTTGTACAATCAGCTGCACTTTTTTATACTGTACCACCATGCACAAATTTCTCAGGAAAGATCCTCCCCCCCCCCCCCCCCCCTTTGATGGATCACATTGGTGCCAAGTATGATTACACGATCAAAGGACAAACTCCCAAAGTTTCTGATGTAGTATTTTTATAAGGTACATGTACTGTAAATTACACAAAAAAGCATTATGATATTTTGATATATCATACATCTCAATGTTACAACTTTTATGCAGCAACATCTTATTCTAAAGATACAGTACACAAAATGTTCTCTTATTTTCAACATCTGTATACAGTAATGTACAATAACACCAATGGGGAAAGTTATAAAAAAAAGCATAGGAAATTATTTGCAAGGCAAGGAGATTAATAAAGATGTATATGTTGGATTAAGAAAAGATTTAATTTTTATCTTCAAATTGTAATTTTTTTGGTTTTTATGTTATATATATTTGATTTGTTGTATATATTTGCAGTTATTTTTTTCTCTTGAAGGCTACCGTTCAGGTAATTTTATGTCATCACTGTTCTTTCACTGAGAAAGGACACAAAGGGTGGTTCTGTTGTACTTGTTGATCCCTTTCAAGTAGAGCATTTCCCATTAACACACACACACACACACACACACACACACACACACACACACACACACACACACACACACACACACACACACACACACACACACACACACACCTCTCCAGGTAACAAGTGGAGGTAAAAAAAAACAAAAAACATCTTTTTCTAACTTGTCCACAATTCTCATATACTTTAATATGCTTTACACAATGTGGGCACTCTTTATTATAGGGATCCATGGGGCAAATGTATTAACCTGGAGACGGCATAAGGAAGTGATAAACCAGTTTTAAGTGCAAGGTGTTAAACGCACCAGCCAATCAGCTCCAATATGCAAATTGACAGTTAGGAGCTGACTGGCTGGTGCATTTATCACCTTCCACTTATCACTGGTTTATCACTTCATTGTGCCTTCTCCAGGTTAATACATCTGCCCCCATGAGCCTTGCTGCTCTGATACACTATCTCTCTTCTGTATATCAGAAGCAAGCAGGACACCACAGGAGAACCAACACCATTGTGTCAACATAACTTAAATGTTTTGATACATTGTAAATTGTATATTTCTTTTATAAATTGAAAATTTGTTGTACCTTGTTATGTTCGATTTATGATTTTGCTCTAGTTTTAATTGTACTATTTTCTGATGTTTATGTTGTCCAGAAAATCAATACATTTATAAATCTATGCTAAAACCACTTTATATATACTGTTTATATCTGTATGTATTATTTTTTTTTACATGTAATAAATTGCAACATTTGGTATGTTTTCCATTTTTTAAACATGATGCCCATTTATTGTATTACAGGTGCTGTATAAACAATGGAGATAATTAATACTTGTGAACACACAGCATGTGGACCGTGCATGGCAGACATAGGGGTGTTGGCAAACCTGCTGCTTAACGCATTTCACATGCACTTTCAGTACAACACTTATCAGTGGACGTAAAATGCTCTAAGCACTTGCTAACATCCCGATACTTGCCTTCCAGGGTTCACATAGCGCTTATCGACATTGAGACTGTTGACAAGTAAACTGCATATTCACGAAGCGGCTGATGCAAAGTGGAACTATGGGGGTCATTCCGAGTTGATTGCACGCTGCCGATTTTCGCAGCGCAGCGATCAGGTTACTACTGCGCATGCACCGCAATACGCACGCGCGTGGTACGGGTACAAACAGCATCGTTGCTGTGCAATACTTCTAGCGACTAATCCATTCGCACAGGTGATCGCAAGGAGATTGACCGAAAGAGGGCGTTTGTGGGTGTCAACTGACCGTTTTCTGGGAGTGGTAGAGAAAACGCAGGTGTGTCCAAGCGTTTGCAGGGCGGGTCTCTGACGTCAATTCTGGGACTGGACAGGCTGAAGTGATTGCAAGGGCTGAGTTAAGTTCAGACCTACTCTGAAACAGCAAAAAACTTTTTCGCCCCGCTCGGCTGCACATGCGATCACACACTTGCAAAGCAAAAATACACTCCCCCGTGGGCAGCGACTATACGCTTGCACGGCTGCAAAAAGTAGCTAGCGAGCGATCAACTCGGAATGAGGGCCTATGCCATACCTTGCATTAAGTCGCTCTGCAAATCCTCGGAACAGTGCAATTACATATGCACCCTTGCTGATTTTTGACATTCAAACTCTACCACCTATCTCCAGTGATGGGTGAAATGGGTAGGATAGAGTCATTCTGATGGAGGCCAAGTACAATAAGGGGCATGCATTAACAAATGTAGGCCTGAAAAGAGGAGAGGATGGGAAATACTCTTATTTGCAGGTGTTTGGGGTGGGTACAAATACCAGGTGAGGATTACTGTCACAGCACTGGAAAACTGCTTGACTGGCTGCAGACGCTGCCTGGAAGGTGCACTTCTCATGTATAGAATATGAATTTGTGAGCATGTTTAAGCAATTTTATTTTTTATTTCTGCTTTACATACACAAGGCAGAACAAGACAGGTTTATGCTGTATAAGAGGTTTTAGTAGCTTAAATGATGGCCAATATGTGTTTTTTGTATGTAAAGGAAATGGTTTATAGCATGTGTGCATGTGGGTTGTGTCTATGATGTATTTCTAGGGCTGCTGGTGCAGAATGAAATGCACCTCAGTCTCTGAATATGGGTCAAAATACACACGATTTGTCTGCACTTTTTCAGGTGTAATGCTGGGTACACACTGAACAACATGCAAATTATTCAATGTCGCTCACGATTTCCATGAAACTCCCGGACAAATGATATTGTGCATACACACTGAGCGATTTTACAAACAAATAAACAATATATTTCAGTCGGTCAACACTACCAAATTGTTGGGTTTCAGCCTAATTTAACATGTTGTTCATTGTCGGTAGTATACACACTGCACAATATGCTCCTAGTTGTTTAGCATTATCTTTGAAATTGAGTTGCATGTACAGACGGCGTCGCTAGCGACACTGCAGGAGCACACATCATTAGCGATGTAGTGCGTACACACTAAACGATTTTAAGAATTTGTCATAACGAATGGTTGTTAATGGCAAATTTGTTTAAAATGTCGTCTAGTGTGTACCAGGCTTAACTTACACAAATTCTGCTGCCTATCATGTATCAGTCCAAAGTATAGATGCTGGATAGTTACAGTATCTTGTCTTTATTGTTTGATCAACAGTTTCTGAACAACATTATACTTACAGTAGTCTTTCTAGTATGCTGTTAGCACTTTTTGGTTGTAAAGTGTACGGAGATTACGACATTATTATAAATATTATTTTTACCAATAAAACAATTAGGAGGAATGCAGCTAGAGAGTCTCATTTATAATTTAGCAGTGGGCGCCTATATTAAGCACCAAAATGCAGGGTCAATGGTCAAGCAATAACTTATTGACATAAATTGTTTCTGAGAGTGAATGATATTTATTCTCATCATGAATGTATACAATATTTTCCCTAACGCCAACCTCTAATTTGATAAGTTAGTGTTAACAAAGTCAGTTATTATTATTTACAAAGCACCTATATATATGTACTGTAGCACCATACATTGAGGGGGACATGATGCAAAGAGATGGCATACAACAAACAGAAGGATAGGATTGCCCTGTTGAAATGGTGTTACAATCTACAGTATGAGGTGTGTGTTACACTTGATACAAAAAGTAGTGCAAAAACAATGGTAGCTGTTGACGGGGAACTATAGAAAACATTGTGGACTTTGAATCTGAAAAAAAAAAAAAAAAAAGGTTTGGCATTTGCACCCACTGTTCCATTTGTATCCATTCAAAACTTATGTAGGACATCCAGAAATGTGTTACACAAATTTGAAAAAAAATGTTTCTCCATGAAAAACACTGAGGGATACTAAGCTCTGGAGACTGATAAAGTGAAAAGAGATAAAGTGCCAGCCAATCAGCAATTAACTGACATTTTACAGGCTGTGTTTGAAAAATTAGCTGATTGGTTGGTTGTTTTTCTCTCCATTTTATCCCTCTTGAAAGGCCTAGTTAGTACATATGCCCGTGAGACTGATAATAACATACCATTTGGTAACACGGAAATATTCACGTTCAAACAAAAATGTTAACAGATGATTTATAGAAGCTAGAAAGCAAAAAATATATAAAGAAAAGAGACTGTGAAATACAAGAAAGCAGCATAGTTAAGAATCTTGAAGTTAACACCATCATGATCAAACCTTCAGATAAAGGAGGAGCAGTGGTAACTCTTGAAAAATCCAAAAATTAATGATATCACTTCAAAGTGACAACACATATTTTAAGCTAAAAGGTAATAGTGGAATCAAACTGAATAAATTAGCATCACTGACCACTCCAGGATGACCATTACACAGAGCATTATAATGAACCTTTTGTCATTTATTGATCATGTGAAAGTCAAATTGTATATTTCAATATATAGAATAAACTATGGCATTTACTAATGGACGTGTCTACGACACATGCATCAAATACGCATGCTATAGGTAATACGGTAGGGCGCGAATGACCGTAACGGCGAGTTACTGTGCACATTACGGTAGCAGACGCATTTGTTAATAAATATCATACTGTAACACATAGCAAATATTTCTGGTATTCCTTTATTCATGGAAGATAGATCTGACTGATTGGATGTGTAAATACCGATGTTTGCCTCAATTGTTAGCATGAACAATTGGGACTTGGTGGTGAGTCAGTTGATCCTGGGCTGTCATTGTCTCTGAATTGAAGTATAACAAACAAGAAGCCAGATACCAAACAATTGCTAAGGAAATGCAGATTTCTGAATGTGTGCATCTTAAGTGATATTCAATATAATACAGACCAGACATTGATATTTGAATTAATAGTGATATGTCAAATGCATTATGTATTCTGGCTTCATGGCTTACACAGTACTGACCTGTCCCCTTCACAATGAGTTACATAGTCTTTACACAACTGGTCAACAGTATATATATATATATATATATATATATATATAGAGAGAGAGAGAGAGAGAGAGAGAAAGAGAGAGAGAAACAGAGAATTCTCATTGGAGCTGAACCACCAAAAGTATCACAGAATACAATAAAAAATTGTTTATTCATAAGATTAACAATAAATACTGAGCAATGTCATAAAAGTGTCTATGACGTAAATAGAAAATCCAACTTAAGATCAAACCATCTATTGAACAGTAATGCATAAATTAACAATAGTCTGGTGAGTTGAAATTTGATGATATCTGCTATTGAATGAGATAATGATTCTTCAACCAGACACTTCAAATGTGTGATCTGATCCACAATCTCGTAGAAACCCTACGCGTTTTGTCCGTTAGGACTTCATCAGGGGTTTTAAATCTAGGTGGTTCACAGAAAAAATACGTAAGTAATAAGTCTAATTTTAACACTTACAGTTATCCAAATATCCACATACATACCAAATCTCTATATTTGTAAATTTCATCCAGACAATGCCATGGAGTTTAAGCAATATTCAAATGGGTGAGATATCTGGAAATATCATTATCAAATTCAACATTAAATCACATGATCTTACATAAAACTTATTTAAAACCATAAGAATGCAATATTCAAATGGGTGAGATATCTGGAAATATCATTATCAAATTCAACATTAAATCACATGATCTTACATAAAACTTATTTAAAACCATAAGAATGCATATACATGAAAAAGTATGTCTATAACAACAGAGGAGGAGGAGAAACATAAGGTATAATAAACTTAATATACAATATCTATTGTCTATGACTAAATTATTGATATTTTATTTTTCTTAGTAGGAAGATGACCATTGCTATAACAATTATTAATAGTCATCCTAATAGAGGATAATTTAATAAGAATTACTATAGTGATGGTACATACCAGATTAACTTCACCAATATATATCAGTAGACACAGTTAATTGGATTGCTGTGAATATCTCCTATAGAGTGGAATTATATACCTATTAGATATTAAATACCCAAACAAAAAACAAGAGTGGTATAACTTGCGCCCTGTAGCTGCTTTGTACCACCTCCCTAGGATCACCACTCACTAATTCACATATAATACAAAAATATGAAGTAGTCCACAAGCGCTACAATATATCAAAATACTCCTCATGTATTTCTTTAGTGTTCAGATAATGACTTCTTCCAACAGGTTCGCACCTTTGGACTGACCTCCTCTTAAGGGGAACGTGCATCAAAAGGTATCTTTTACACCACCTCTAGATTCACATGGGATCACTCTCTCCCTTAGTGCAGACGCTCACCTTAATAAGGAGCCCTATGTGTCTTGAAAGGTTTCTTTATTCTGATCTTCTCATAACACTTTATATTCATACAGCAAGGGATTACCCTCCCCCTTCAATGTGACGCTCACCTTATAGTTGGGCCCTATGTTCTTTCCAATATTCCCCTAGGGGACAACTCTGGGAAATATTTCCCAATAGTGCAAAAAGACAGGGGAATATTTAAAGTCCCTCTAAAAAGGATCCCTGAGGAAGGATTGACTTATCCGAAGTGCGTTGGCACCAGTGTTTTTTACTTTGGGTGGTAAGGTTTTCCTACACCTAATATTTTATCTTGTTTTTAAGGATCCTTTTTAGAGGGACTATTGGGAAATATTTCCCAGAGTTGTCCCCTAGGGGAATATTGGAGGAAAAACCCAGTATCACTGACCTGGTTTGGGAGTGTTGTGGATTCGGGGCTTCTTCCGATGACCGGGAAGAGGAACCGCTACTGGGTCGCAGTAGAGATGGCCGGATGTAGGTCTTCCTCATGCAGGATTAAGACGGCAAGCAGGAAGCACAGAGGAATTCTTGAAGGTCTCCTGAAAGACAAGACTTGTAGAAATACTGAAGGCTGAGGTACTGAGATATTGAAGGCACTGTGGTGTTGGAGACACTGAGGTGCTGGGAGTACAGGAAGTGCTGGGAGGCACTCGGAGGCACGAGGGTGCTTGGAGGCACGGAGGTGCTTGGAGGCACGAGGTAATTGGAGGCACGGAGGTGCTTGGAGGCACGGAGGTGCTTGGAGGCACGGAGGTGCTTGGAGACACGAGGTGTTTGGAGGCACGGAGGTACTTGGAGGCACGAGGTGCTTGGAGGCACGAGGTACTTGGAGGCACGAGGTAATTGGAGGCACGGAGGTGCTTGGAGGCACAGAGGTGTTTGGAGGCACGAGGTGCTTGGAGGTACGGAGGTATTTGGAGACACCAAGGTGTTTTGAGGCACGGGGTGCTTGGAGGCACGGAGGTACTTGGAGGCACGAGGTGTTTGGAGGCACGAGGTGTTTGGAGGCACGGGGTGCTTGGAGGCACGGGGTGCTTGGAGGCACAGAGGTACGGGGTGCTTGGAGGCACAGAGGTACTTGGAGGTACAGGATGCTTGGAGGCACAGGATGCTTGGAGGCACAGGAGATCACAGGGACGAGGGAGCTCTGGAATCACAGCTTCCGCAGGAGAAACGAAGATACTCAGGCACCGGATCTCTGCCTGGTGTCTGGTTTTAAATCCCCCGCCCTTGCCTGATTGGCGGAGCAGGCAGGTGACGTCAGACCTGCTCCGCCTCCTTGCCCTCGCTCATGATGGCGGCGTCCTTGCTTCCGGGAAGCCGACGGAGGGACGCGCCGACCTGCCGCCGAAGCCGGAGACCGCCAGAAGAGAGGTGCCGGGCAGACCAGGCCACCCGCAGGGACAAGCGCGGTCGCCGCTGCCCGAGGTGCGTGACAGTACCCCCTCCTCCAGGAGTGGCCCCTGGACACTTCCCGGGCTTAGTCGGATGTCTGGAGTGGAAGATCCGAACCAGACGAGGAGCCGTTACTTCAGTCGCCTCAATCCAACTTCTCTCCTCAGGACCATAACCCTTCCAGTCCACCAAGTACTGTAATTTTTTATGAAGATAACGAGAGTCAAGAATAGCTTTGATTTCAAACTCCGCTCCAGCTTCTGCCACTACAGACGTTGGCCTAGGGAATGCTGAGTGGAACCGATTCAGAATGAGGGGACGGAGTAGAGAAACATGAAAGGCGTTAGGTATTCGAAGATGGGCAGGCAAACCCAGTTTACAGACCACAGGATTTAAGACTTGTAGCACCGGATAAGGACCGATGAACCTTGGAGCGAATTTCATGGTGGGCACCTTCAACCGGAGATTACGTGTGGACAGCCATACCCTGTCCCCAACTTTATATTGAGGTGCGGCTCGCCGTTTCTTATCTGCGAAGAACTTGTACCGGACAGAAACCTTCTTAAGATTAGCATGAACCTTTCTCCAAATTTGTCCAAAGTGTTCATGAACCTTTCTCCAAATTTGTCCAAAGTGTTGTAGAGTGGACGCTACAGCAGGAACCTCTACTATCGGAAGGCTTGGAAATTCTGGAACACGGGGATGGAACCCGTAGTTGACGAAGAATGGTGATTCCCCAGTGGAAGAATGAAACAAATGGTTATGGGCAAACTCCGCCCAAGGCAACAACTCCACCCAGTTGTCCTGTGAAGGAGAGAGATACAAACGAAGAAAAGTCTCTAGATCTTGATTGACTCGTTCCGTTTGACCATTTGTTTGGGGATGATAAGCGGACGAAAACTTAAGTTTAATTTGTAGGGTTGAACAGAGGGCTTTCCAAAACCTGGCGGTGAACTGTACTCCACGGTCAGAAACAATCTCTTGTGGCAACCCATGCAAACGAAAATGTTCTCGGATAAACAGTAGAGCCAGTTTCGGAGCTGTCGGGAGACCAGTCAAAGGCACAAAGTGTGCCATCTTCGAAAAACGGTCAATGATAACCCAAACGGTGTTGCAACCCTTGGAACAGGGCAAGTCAGTGATGAAGTCCATGGAAATGTGAGTCCAGGGTCTCACAGGGATAGGCAGAGGACGAAGTAACCCTGCAGGAGGCAGACGAGGAGATTTATGTAGTGTACATTGGGGACAAGAATTAACACAATCTTGTACATCCTTCCTCATGGTGTTCCACCAGTAAGACCTTTGCAGAAACTTGTACATCTTCTGGGCACCGGGATGACCGGAAAACTTGGGAGTTATGAACCCACAGTAGTATTCCTGGCCAGAATCTAGCTGGTACGGACATTCTTCCAGGAGGAGGAGCTGGAGTAGTTAAAGCAGCAGAGACAGAAACTGGATTCAGAATTAAACCCCGCTCAGGAGGTTCATCCTCGTCTGTGGAAACTTGTGAACGGGAAAGCACATCTGCTTTAATATTGAGAGTCCCGGCCCGGTACTTGATAATGAACGAGAATCGGGAAAAGAAAAGTGCCCATCTCGCCTGGCGAGGATTCAAGCATTGTGCAGATTTGATGTACAGCAAATTCTTGTGATCCGTGTAGATGGTAAACACGTTTAGCCCCTTCCAGAAGATATCTCCATTCTTCCAAGGCAGATTTGATAGCCAAGAGTTCCTGGTCTCCAATAGTGTAATTTCATTCGGCCGGAGAGAATTTACGAGAATGGCAGCCACACGGATGTAATTTCTTATCAGAGGAGTACTGGGAGAGAACAGCCCCAACCCCGACTGAAGATGTATCAACTTCTAAGAAGAAGGGTTCATCGAAATTTGGTTGTTGGAGAACTGGAGCCGTCATGAAAGCTAACTTTAAGTGAGAAAAAGCTACAATGGCTTCCGGAGGCCACAAACTTGGATTAGAACCCTTCCTCGTCAGGGCGGTAATGGGCGCAACAATGGTGGAGAAACCCTTAATGAATTTCCTGTAGTAGTTCGCAAAGCCCAGGAACCTTTGTATTGCTTTCAAAGAAAGAGGCTGAGTCCAGTCACGAATGGCAGACAGCTTTTCCGGATCCATGCGAAGCTCCGTCCCCGAGATGATATAACCGAGGAACGGAATAGATGTTACTTCAAACGTACATTTGGAAAGTTTGGCATAGAGATGATTCTCTCGCAAACGGTGGAGCACCTCTTTGACTTGAGTCCTGTGTTCGACAAGATTCTTGGAAAAGATCAGTATGTCGTCCAAATATACCACAACACTCTGATACAGCATGTCACGAAAGATTTCATTGACGAATCCCTGGAAAACCGCGGGAGCATTACTAAGACCAAACGGCATCACCAAGTATTCGTAATGCCCATCTCGGGTATTAAAGGCAGTCTTCCATTCATCCCCCTCTCGGATGCGTATAAGATTATAAGCTCCCCTCAAGTCGAGTTTGGAAAAAATGCGGGCACCACGAACCCTATCAAATAATTCTGTGATTAGTGGCAAGGGGTATTTATTCTTAATAGTAATGTCATTTAAGCCGCGGTAGTCGATGCATGGTCTCAACCCCCCGTCCTTTTTCTTCACGAAAAAGAAGCCCGCACCAGCAGGGGAGGAAGAGGGGCGAATAAATCCCTTGAGCATATTGGACTTAATATACTCCGACATGGCTTGAGTCTCGGGAAGAGACAGAGGATATGTTCGACCACGGGGTGGCGTCTTCCCTGGGACAAGGTCAATAGGGCAGTCCCAAGACCTGTGAGGTGGTAACAGGTCAGCAGCTTGTTCCGAAAATACGTCCTTGTACCCTTGATATGCCTCCGGAATGTGCTCTTCATCCGGTTTGGAGGTGACACGGAGCGGACAAACAGGAGTAAGACAATTAGTGTGACAAAAGGAACTCCAGGACAGAATTTGTGACGACTTCCAGTCGATGTGGGGATTATGACTTTTTAGCCAAGGCATTCCAAGAACCAGATCATGGGGCATTTCTGGGATTACCAAGAGTTCCAAATCTTCCTGATGTAGAGCCCCGACCTGCAGCTTAACTGGCCCCGTGCGCCACATTATAAGACCTTTGGAAATTCTAGTCCCGTTGATAGCCGTCAGTGAAATTGGCCGCTCGATAGGCCGTAACTTTAAACCCAAGCTTTGGGCACAGAAGGAAGAAATTAAGTTCCCTGCAGCTCCGGAATCCAATAGGGCTTCACAAGACTTGGAGACTGAATCGGAGACTAGAGTTACTGGAAGCAAACAGTCCGAAGTTGGAGAAGCTTTTGTCGTAACCCCCAGCTTGACTCCTCCGGAACAAGCTAGGCCTGCCCGTTTCCCGGACGAGATTTACAAGATTTAAGAAAATGATCCGCGGCTCCACAGTAAAGGCAGAGTTTACCCTTACGACGACGCTGTCGTTCTTCCGGAGACAGTCGGGATCGGTTAATTTGCATGGGCTCATCTGAGCTAGGTGAGGCCACCGGTCTAGGAGTAGGATTCCGGAACCTGGAACGATCCGAACGGCTACGTTCTCTTCCACGCTCCTGCATCCGAAGATCCACCTTGACGCAAAGAGAAATCAGATCTTCTAATGGATCCGGCAGATCTTTGGTAACCAGCTCATCTTTCAGCCGGTCGGAAAGACCGTTCCAGAAGGCAGCTCTCAGGGCGTCATTATTCCAGCGTAGTTCGGAAGCAATGGTCTGGAAATGAACCACGTACTGACCCACGGAACGGGCGCCCTGTCGAACACGGAGCAAGTCGGAAGAAGCAGTGGTCATTCTGCCGGGTTCGTCGAAAATCCTTCGAAAGGACGAGATGAAGTTGGTATAGTTGGAAACCATGGGATCAGATCGTTCCCATAATGGAGACACCCAATCCAAAGCAGAACCTTCCAACAGAGAAATAATATATGCTACCTTGGACCGGTCTGTAGGAAAGTTGTGTGCAAGTAGCTCGAAATGTACCTCGCATTGGTTCAAGAAACCACGACAATTTTTAGGATTCCCATTATAGCGGGACGGAGTAGGCAGCTGAAGGCGTGGAGTGATACCGGACGATGGTTGAACATTGCTGGCAACGGCAACTGGTGCGACTACTGGAACAGGTGCCGGAATTACTGAGGCTAGAGACGCCTGAATCTGATCCAGACGCCCGGACAACTGCTGGAGGTACTGCATCACCTGGCCTTGTGCCGCTTCCTGACTTTGTACTCGAGAAGCCAGGTTCTGGATGGCACTTGAGTCCGTGTTCCGATTCCCCGGGTCCATGGGGCCTGAGTATACTATCACTGACCTGGTTTGGGAGTGTTGTGGACTCGGGGCTTCTTCCGATGACCGGGAAGAGGAACCGCTACTGGGTCGCAGTAGAGATGGCCGGATGTAGGTCTTCCTCATGCAGGATTAAGACGGCAAGCAGGAAGCACAGAGGAATTCTTGAAGGTCTCCTGAAAGACAAGACTTGTAGAAATACTGAAGGCTGAGGTACTGAGATATTGAAGGCACTGTGGTGTTGGAGACACTGAGGTGCTGGGAGTACAGGAAGTGCTGGGAGGCACGAGGGTGCTTGGAGGCACGGAGGTGCTTGGAGGCACGAGGTAATTGGAGGCACGGAGGTGCTTGTAGGCACGGAGGTGCTTGGAGGCACGGAGTTGCTTGGAGGCACGAGGTGTTTGGAGGCACGGAGGTGCTTGGAGGCACAGAGGTGCTTGAAGGCACGGAGGTGCTTGGAGGCACAGAGGTGTTTGGAGGCACCGAGGTGTTTGGAGGCACCGAGGTGTTTGGAGGCACGAGGTGCTTGGAGGTACGGAGGTATTTGGAGACACCAAGGTGTTTTGAGGCACGAGGTGCTTGGAGGCACAGAGGTACTTGGAGGCACGGAGGTGCTTGGAGGCACGAGGTGTTTGGAGGCACGGGGTGCTTGGAGGCACAGAGGTACTTGGAGGTACGGGGTGCTTGGAGGCACAGAGGTACAGGATGCTTGGAGGCACAGGAGATCACAGGGATGAGGGAGCTCTGGAATCACAGCTTCCGCAGGAGAAACGAAGATACTCAGGCACCGGATCTCTGCCTGGTGTCTGGTTTTAAATCCCCCGCCCTTGCCTGATTGGCGGAGCAGGCAGGTGACGTCAGACCTGCTCCGCCTCCTTGCCCTCGCTCATGATGGCGGCGTCCTTGCTTCCGAGAAGCCGCCGGAGGGACGCGCCGACCCGCCGCCGAAGCCCGCCAGGAGAAGAGAGGTGCCGGGCAGACCAGGCCACCCGCAGGGACAAGCGCGGTCGCCGCTGCCCGAGGTGCGTGACACCCAGACTGCCTTTTTGTGGGGTTTTATTTGTCTTTGTTTGTTTTTAATGTGTTACCATATGGTTAAGGAGTTTCACTTGGAATAAAAAATTCGTTTTTACCTGCCACCATTTCTTGATGGACTTTATAATACTCACCTCATAAGCACCTGAGGATCCTTGGTTCTGAGGAAGGACGGTACCTGTATTTAAGAGGGGTCCAAGGAAGGATACGTTGGAAAGAAACCTTTTAAGGAACATAGGGCCCAACTATAAGGTGAGCGTCACATTGAAGGGGGAGGGTAATCCCTTGCTGTATGAATATAAAGTGTTATGAGAAGATCAGAATAAAGAAACCTTTCAAGACACATAGGGCTCCTTATTAAGGTGAGCGTCTGCACTAAGGGAGAGAGTGATCCCATGTGAATCTAGAGGTGGTGTAAAAGATACCTTTTGATGCACGTTCCCCTTAAGAGGAGGTCAGTCCAAAGGTGCGAACCTGTTGGAAGAAGTCATTATCTGAACACTAAAGAAATACATGAGGAGTATTTTGATATATTGTAGCGCTTGTGGACTACTCCATATTTTTGTATTCTATTAGATATTACATTTACTTGATACATAGGGAACACGTTATAAGTTAATGTTGAATTACTACAATCAATCATAATTCTAACTGAATATCCATAACCAATCAAAATAAATTTTCTGAAAAAATTTCTTGAAATATTTTTATTGGTAGCCATTTTTCAGATCGTTATTACATGAAACAAAAACTTCTCAATATGTGACAAGACATATGGGATTAAGTTGAACTACAAAGAACATATCTGATAAATTATTACTAGCCCACATCACAATATTCATAGGGGACCATGCTGGACTAGAACTGGTCATTATCTCTCGTATCCGAGAGGACCTCATATTATTAAGTGAAGATTAAAATGTCCCTACTTTAGATTTGGTAGAATAACCCATTGCATTAGTATAATAGACTCCTAAATAGAGGAACTTTAAATTCATATAGTGCTTATAAGGGCGTAGCCTCATTTCATTTTAAACATAACATATGTGTTGATTTCACACCTCACGTTATTAACAATTATATTATAATGGAGGGATGAACAATGGGTGGATAAACAGTATCTAATGAAATATATAGACAAGAAACTATAAAAACCAATCCTAAGACAATGTGACTTTATAAAGCAAAATTTCTACCATATTCACAAGTGACTCAAAGGACAGGGCCAAATTATTTAATTAATCAACAAATTTAATAAATTGTAAGGTGGATACTTAACATTAAACCCTTATTGATATTCCTAGTGTAATACATCAATCTCTACTCCAACCTAATAAACTTATTTCAGGAATCTACAGTTTTGTGTGAAAGTACCATGCGCATCTTTGCCGTTTTTTCACTTAATCGCTGCACTGCGAAAATCGGCAGCGAGCGAACTTGGAATGACCACCAATATTCCTATAAGCCTAGCAGCACTGCCCCTGCCTCCAACAGAACCAATCCTATTAAACCAGACATTCACTACAATCCTCCCACAAAATCTTAACCCCTGCCAGGCCACAGTGCTACATCAAATGACATGCTGACATGCCCAGTCCGGTGAGTTTATGCTGTTCAGGAACACCAGATGCCTTACACGGTCTTTCCTTTGTAAACACTGGCAGATCATCATCATGAAGTGACAAATCTTGCAATTTACATAATGGGTTGGCCCTCAAAAGCAATGGCCTTTTTTTCTGTGTTCTCTCCCACAGGAGGATATCCTATTAGGCCCGGCAAAACATGGGGTGCGAAAAACGTATGTTTGTTGCAATTTTTCCCAATGTTTCACCGATTTTTTTTACAGGCTATCCAGCCTATAAAAAAACTGCCCTTTCTCCCGAAAACTCACAGGTTTAGTGAAACCTGTCTGTTTTCGGTAGAAACAGCACGTTTTCGCACGGAAGCAAGGATGTTTCTAGGGAAATTTGGTTTCGCCTGCCTCAAAATCCCAGATGAGCGGCGCAGCATCAGCATGTTGGGACTGCAGGCATCTGGAAGCTGTCCTTGGCGCGGTGACCCTCGGTGAAGCCAGGGCAGTGCCGTGACCGCATCCCCCCTCTACTCCGGCAGCGGTCACTTGATGGGGTAGTGGCCATGTGACCGGGGGAACAGCGCTGCACCGGGTGCTGTCAGGAGCCGGCACCCGGTGCAGCTTCAAGTAACCCCCTATAAGCCACCACTCGTGCTGGCTTATCGGGAGTAATAGGATAGCCCCCGGCGGGACAATTAGCCCCGGTAAATTACCAGGGCTAAGTGGATATCACCCACATACTCTTTCTTACGCCCTTCTCCAAAGCATAACCAGCCATGAGATATCTGAGTTGGTCCAAGGTAAAAAAAAAAAAAAAAAGTGAACAATGGTGTAAATTTACTAAGATCATACGAAAGTGCAACTCGGAAATTTAGTAAACACAAATCACGGCAGTGTTGGGGAAATTTTAATGAGCTAAACTGCCATCCACACAAATACGAATCAATCGACCATCAGTCAAACATGGTTGTTTGTTCACATATACCTCATACAACATGGGAATTTACTAAGAATTTGTATTCTTAATAACTGCCGACAATAGCCAAACACTGCCAGAATAGCATGGAATTTGTACAGAAATTGAACTTTCAAACAGACCTGCTTTTGGCTGGCGTGTTTGGAGAATCATGCACGGATCATGTGAAATCCGTGCATGCTTCTGTGTAAAAGTGTGTGAAATTGTTTGAAAAAAATAAGATTTTACTCACCGGTAAATCTATTTCTCTTAGTCCGTAGTGGATGCTGGGACTCCGTAAGGACCATGGGGAATAGCGGCTCTGCAGGAGACTGGGCACAACTAAAGAAAGCTTTAGGACTACCTGGTGTGCACTGGCTCCTCCCACTATGACCCTCCTCCAGACCTCAGTTACGATACTGTGCCCGGAAGAGCTGACACAATAAGGAAGGATTTTTTTGAATCCCGGGTAAGACTCATACCAGCCACACCAATCACACCGTATAACTCGTGATACTATACCCAGTTAACAGTATGATATATAACTGAGCCTCTCAACAGATGGCTCAACAATAACCCTTTAGTTAAACAATAACTATATACAAGTATTGCAGACAATCTGCACTTGGGATGGGCGCCCAGCATCCACTACGGACTACGAGAAATAGATTTACCGGTGAGTAAAATCTTATTTTCTCTGACGTCCTAAGTGGATGCTGGGACTCCGTAAAGACCATGGGGATTATACCAAAGCTCCCAAACGGGCGGGAGAGTGCGGATGACTCTGCAGCACCGAATGAGCAAACTCTAGGTCCTCCTCAGCCAGGGTATCAAACTTGTAGAATTTTGCAAATGTGTTTGACAACGACCAAGTAGCTGCTCGGCAAAGTTGTAAAGCCGAGACCCCTCGGGCAGCCGCCCAAGAAGAGCCCACCTTCCTCGTGGAATGGGCTTTCACTGATCTAGGATGCGGCAGTCCAGCCGCAGAATGTGCAAGCTGAATCGTACTACAGATCCAGCGAGCAATAGTCTGCTTTGAAGCAGGAGCACCCAGCTTGTTGGGTGCATACAGGATAAATAGCGAGTCAGTTTTCCTGACACTACCTGTCCTGGAAACATAAATTTTCAGGGCCCTGACTACGTCCAACAACTTGGAATCCTCCAAGTCTTTAGTAGCCGCAGGCACTACAATAGGTTGGTTCAAATGAAAAGCTGATACCACCTTAGGGAGAAACTGGGGACGAGTCCTCAATTCTGCCCTATCCATATGGAAAATCAGATAAGGGCTTTTACATGACAAAGCCGCCAATTCTGACACACGCCTGGTCGAAGCCAAGGCCAACAGCATGACCACTTTCCACGTGAGATATTTCAAATCCACGGTTTTAAGTGGCTCAAACCAATGCGACTTTAGGAAATCCAACACCACGTTGAGATCCCAAGGTGCCACTGGAGGCACAAAAGGGGGCTGAATATGCAGCACTCCCTTAACAAATGTCTGAACTTCAGGCAGTGAAGCCAGTTCTTTCTGGAAGAAAATCGACAGAGCCGAAATCTGGACCTTAATGGAACCCAATTTTAGGCCCATAGTCACCCCTGACTGTAGGAAGTGCAGAAAACGGCCCAGCTGAAATTCCTCCATTGGGGCCTTCCTGGCCTCACACCACGCAACATATTTTCGCCATATGCGGTGATAATGGTTTGCGGTCACTTCTTTCCTAGCTTTAATCAGCGTAGGGATGACTTCCTCTGGAATGCCCTTTTCCTTCAGGATCCGGCGTTCAACCGCCATGCCGTCAAACGCAGCCGCGGTAAGTCTTGGAACAGACAGGGCCCCTGCTGCAGCAGGTCCTGTCTGAGCGGCAGAGGCCATGGGTCCTCTGAGATCAGTTCTTGAAGTTCCGGGTACCAAGCTCTTCTTGGCCAATCCGGAACAATGAGTATAGTTCTTATACACACTGGCCGATTTTTTGAAAGATATGAACGATCTCGTTCATAAATGAACGAGAACTCATTCATATCTTTCAGGGCGGAGGCTCCAGCGATGAACGATGCGCGGTCCCGCGCTCGTTCATCGCTGGTCCCCCGTCGGCTGTGCATGCAGGCCAATATGGACGATCTCGTCCATATTTGCCTGCAGTTCTATGGAGCCGCGTGACGGGGGGAGTGAAGAAACTTCACTCCCCCCGTCACTGCCCCCCCGCCGCCGGGTCGCTCGTCGGCCGTATCCGCCGTCGGGCAGCTCGGCGGCGGATCGGCCAGTGTGTAGGCCCCCTTACTCCTCTTTTTCTTATTATCCTCAGTACCTTGGGTATGAGAGGAAGAGGAGGGAACACATAAACCGACTGGTACACCCACGGTGTCACTAGAGCGTCCACAGCTATTGCCTGAGGGTCTCTCGACCTGGCGCAATATCTTTCTAGCTTTTTGTTTAGGCGGGACGCCATCATGTCCACCTGTGGCCGTTCCCAACGGTTCACAATCAGCTGGAAGACTTCTGGATGAAGTCCCCACTCTTCCGGGTGGAGGTCGTGCCTGCTAAGGAAGTCTGCTTCCCAGTTGTCCACTCCCGGAATGAACACTGCTGACAATGCTAACACGTGATTTTCCGCCCATCGGAGAATCCTTGTGGTTTCTGCAATCGCCATCCTGCTTCTTGTGCCGCCCTGTCGGTTTACATGGGCGACTGCCGTGATGTTGTCTGACTGAATCAGTACCGGCTGGTTTTGAAGCAGGGGTCTTGCCTGACTTAGGGCATTGTAAATGGCCCTCAGTTCCAGAATATTTATGTGTAGGGAAGTCTCCTGACTTGACCATAGTCCCTGGAAGTTTCTTCCCTGTGTGACTGCCCCCCAGCCTCGAAGGCTGGCATCCGTGGTCACCAGGACCCAGTCCTGTATGCCGAATCTGCGGCCCTCTTGAAGATGAGCACTCTGCAGCCACCACAGCAGAGACACCCTGGTCCTTGGAGACAGGGTTATCAGCCGATGCATCTGAAGATGCGATCCGGACCACTTGTCCAACAGGTCCCACTGAAAGGTCCTTGCATGGAACCTGCCAAATGGGATTGCTTCGTAGGAAGCTACTATTTTTCCCAGGACTCGCGTGCAGTGATGCACCGACACCTGTTTTGGTTTCAGGAGGCCTCTGACTAGAGATGACAGCTCCTTGGCTTTCTCCTCCGGGAGAAACACTTTTTTCTGTTGTGTCCAGAACCATCCCCAGGAACAGTAGACGTGTCGTAGGAACCAGCTGTGACTTTGGAATATTTATAATCCAACCGTGCTGTTGTAGCACCTCCCGAGATAGTGCTACCCCGACCAACAACTGCTCCCTGGACCTCGCCTTTATCAGGAGATCGTCCAAGTACGGGATAATTAAAACTCCCTTTTTTCGAAGGAGTATCATCATTTCGGCCATTACCTTGGTAAATACCCTCGGTGCCGTGGACAGACCAAACGGCAACGTCTGGAATTGGTAATGACAATCCTGTACCACAAATCTGAGGTACTCCTGGTGAGGATGGTAAATGGGGACATGCAGGTAAGCATCCTTGATGTCCAGTGATACCATGTAATCCCCCTCGTCCAGGCTTGAAATAACCGCCCTGAGCGATTCCATCTTGAACTTGAATTTTTTTATATAAGTGTTCAAGGATTTCAAATTTAAAATGAGTCTCACCGAACCGTCCGGTTTCGGTACCACAAACATTGCGGAATAGTAACCCCGTCCTTGTTGAAGGAGGGGCACCTTGACTATCACCTGCTGGGAATACAGCTTGTGAATTGCCTCTAGCACAGCCTCCCTGTCTGAGGGAGTTGTTGGCAAGGCAGATTTGAGGAAACGGCGAGGGGGAGACGTCTCGAATTCCAGCTTGTACCCCTGAGATACCACTTGAAGAATCCAGGGATCTACCCGTGAGCGAGCCCACTGATTGCTGAAGTTCTTGAGACGGGCCCCCACCGTACCTGGCTCCGCCTGTGGAGCCCCAGCGTCATGCGGTGGACTTAAGAGTAAACGGGGGAGGACGTTTTGTTCCTGGGAACTGGCTGTATGCTGCAGCTTTTTCCCTCTACCTCTGGGCAGAAAGGACGCGCCTTTAACCCGCTTGCCTTTTTGGGGCCGAAAGGACTGTACCTGATAATACGGTGCTTTCTTTGGCTGTGAGGGAACATGGGGTAGAAAAGCTGACTTCCCAGCTGTCGCTGTGGAAACGAGGTCCGAGAGACCATCCCCAAACAACTCCTCACCTTTATAAGGCAAAACTTCCATATGCCTTTTAGAATCTGCATCACCTGTCCACTGCCGAGTCCATAACCCTCTCCTGGCAGAAATGGACATAGCACTTATTTTAGATGCCAGCCGGCAAATATCCCTCTGTGCATCTCTCATGTATAAGACTGCGTCTTTAATATGCTCTATGGTTAGCAATATAGTGTCCCTGTCAAGGGTATCAATATTTTCCGACAGGGAATCTGACCACGCAGCTGCAGCACTGCACATCCATGCTGAAGCAATAGCCGGTCTTAAAATAATACCTGAGTGTGTATATACAGACTTCAGGATAGCCTCCTGCTTCCTATCAGCAGGCTCCTTCAGGGCGGCCGTATCCGGAGACGGTAGTGCCACCTTCTTTGACAGGCGTGTGAGCGCTTTATCCACCCTAGGGGATGTTTCCCAACGTGACCTATCCTCTGCCGGGAAAGGGTACGCCATTAGTAACTTTTTAGAAATTACCAGTTTCTTATCGGGGGAAGCCCACGCTTCTTCACACACCTCATTTAATTCATCAGATGGGGGAAAAAACACTGGTAGTTTTTTATCCCCAAACATAATACCCTTTTTTGTGGTACCTGGGGTAACATCAGAAATGTGCAACACATTTTTCATTGCCTCAATCATGTAACGTGTGGCCCTATTGGAAGTTACATTAGTCTCATCGTCGTCGACACTGGATTCAGTATCCGTGTCGACATCTGAGGTAGCGGGCGTTTTAGAGCCCCTGATGGCTTTTGAGACAGTTGGGCAGGCACGAGCTGAGAAGCCGGCTGTCCCACATCTGCTATGTCGTCAAACCTTTTATGTAAGGAGTTGACACTTTCACGTAATTCCTTCCACAAGTCCATCCACTCAGGTGTCGGCCCCGCAGGGGGTGACATCACATTTATCGGCATCTGCTCCGCCTCCACAGAAGCATCCTCATCAAACATGTCGACACAGCCGTACCGACACACCGCACACACACAGGGAATGCTCTGACTGAGGACAGGACCCCACAAAGCCCTTTGGGGAGACAGAGAGAAAGTATGCCAGCACACACCAGAGCGCTATATAACACAGGGATTAACACTATAACTAAGTGATTTTCCCTTATAGCTGCTTATATGTATACTACTGCGCCTAAATTTAGTGCCCCCCCTCTCTTTTTTACCCTTTGTAGTCTTGAAACTGCAGGGGAGAGCCTGGGTGCGATCCTCCCAGCGGAGCTGTGAGGGAAAAATGGCGCCAGTGTGCTGAGGGAGATAGCTCCGCCCCTTTTTCGTCAGACTTCTCCCGCTTTTTTATGGATATCTGGCAGGGGTATTTTTCACATATATAGCCTCTAAGACTATATTATGTGAGTTTTATGCCAGCAAGGTGTTTAATATTGCTGTTCAGGGCGCCCCCCCCCCATCAGTGACCGGAGTGTGAGGTGTGCATGAGGAGCAATGGCGCACAGCTGCAGTGCTGTGCGCTACCTTGTTGAAGACCTTAGTCTTCTGCCGCCGATTTCCAGGACCATCTTCTTGCTTCTGGCTCTGTAAGGGGGACGGCGGCGCGGCTCCGGGACCGGACGACCGAGGCTGGGCCTGTGTTCGATCCCTCTGGAGCTAATGGTGTCCAGTAGCCTAAGAAGCCCAAGCTAGCTGCAAGCAGGTAGGTTCGCTTCTTCTCCCCTTAGTCCCTCGTAGCTGTGAGTCTGTTGCCAGCAGATCTCACTGAAAATAAAAAACCTAAAAGTATACTTTCTTTTCTAGGAGCTCAGGAGAGCCCCTAGTGTGCATCCAGCTCAGCCGGGCACAATATTCTAACAGAGGTCTGGAGGAGGGTCATAGTGGGAGGAGCCAGTGCACACCAGGTAGTCCTAAAGCTTTCTTTAGTCGTGCCCAGTCTCCTGCGGAGCCGCTATTCCCCATGGTCCTTACGGAGTCCCAGCATCCACTTAGGACGTCAGAGAAATTAATAAAATAAATTGCATGGGGTCCCCACTCCTAAGCATAACCAGCCCCAGGCTTTTTGATCCAGTCCTAGTTGTTAAAATACCGGAGGGGAGAGAATTGTGTAGGGTCCCCAGTATTTTTACAACCAGCACTGGGGTCTTGGACCTGTCCTGGTTCCAAAAATATTGGGGGAAAAGGATGTCGATGTCCCCCATATTTTTTAAACCAGCACCGGGATCCACAAGCCAAAGAGATAATGCTACAGCCGGGAGATACATTTATACTGGTCCCTGTGGCATTAAACCTCCAACTAGTCACCCCTTGCTGGGGTATAATAAAGGGGTCCCCCCCTCCAGGCACCCAATGGCCAGTGATGAAGCCCAGGGATATCCCCCACACCCCTGGGTGGTGGGTGTGGGGTTGATAAATTGTGCATGGGTATAGTGTCCTTCACTGTGGGACTACAAGTCCCAGCAAACCTGCCCCGCAATCCGGTACTTTGATAACCACAAGTACCAGCATGCAGGGCACTAAAGGCCTGCTGGTACTTACAGTCCCCCTGTAAAGAAAAGATTAAAAAAAACACACGTTAATAATTTATTTTTCTGAAGCTTTGCCTGGCGAGCAGCGGCCATGCAGCATTTATTTGTGGCCGCCGACCTGCCAGGACTTCCTGGCATCTTCTTTCTTCAGATCTTCCTTGCTCTCTCCCTGCCGGTGGACTGACAGCCGCTGCCTTTCGCGCTGGCCATGTTGGATTTCAAAAATGGCTCTGTGGTGCCATGTTTTAAATTGATGATTCTCTGCAAACTGTGCAATAATGGCTGACAAACACTGGATCCAGGCCTGCAGCCATTAATGTCCGCCGAGCACCGACGCCGCTTCCCGCTACTGACCTCAATGTTTACTACTGCCGCCCGGTACCACCCCTGATCTGACACCACTGTAGTTGCCAGTAGCTGCTGCCCATGATGCCTGCTCATCAAACTTGTGATCAGCAGGCTAATCGGTTGTATAGTTTTGTAAAATAAAAAATAGTATCTGTTAGGGGTGGAAGGGAAGGAGGGAGGGTTGGGAGTGGGGGGACATGAATAAAATTTTGTTGCCCAGGGTTTCCATTAACTTCATAGCGCCACTATTAAGTTAATGAAAGCACATTAAAACAGCAGAAGCTGCACTAGAATAAGTGCCTCAGGGACAGAGACATGCTTTCACCTCATATGAAAGCATGCCCCTGTCAATGAAGCCAATGTGATTTGGCATTAGGTTCAGCACTGACAGTATCCGGCTGTCAGTGTTGTACAAGGCAGGGAGAGAGTGTCAGCTAGGGCATGTGGTTTGTTTACACAATAAACCGCACACTAACATTTAAAGCAAGGCTATTTTGTTGTCTAGGTCTTTTACAGCCCTCTGCTAGGCACCGCTGCCCACTTCTGGCCATTTATCATTGGCCGTGGGAGGCACCACTCTCTGTGCCTCAGAAACATTTAAATTGGTTTTATCATCAGAAAAATGATTAAAGTAAGCTTATACTTATGACTCAGAATATGTGTCAGTATATTCTTTGTTGTACATCCCTGATGTCCACGGAATATTCAGTAGTCATTGGTGTTTTGAAGATGAAAACAGACCGCAGCAACAATAGTCTACGGCAGTGGTTTCCAAACTTTTTTTAATCACGGCTCCCTAGAATATCAGAATTCTTTTCACGACACCCCTAGGCCGAAAATGTCTTATTGAGAAATTTAGAAAGAAATATTACATTAAGTAGATCGCGTTGATGTCATCCTTAGGGTCAGTTGTGTGGTGAGGGACAAGATTTGCTTCTGTTTGGCCACATATTTTATGACTGGCAGCCACCAGCACTGGTTTTGACTATTATATTGACCATGAATAATTTGAATTGGTCCTGGACCACCAACCCAGGGCACGCCTGCAAGTGTCCTGAGGCACCCCAGGGAGCCACGGCACACAGTTTGGGAACCTCTGGTCTACGGCACAATCTGCTTCTGCTTGGAAACATGGCCTGCATTTGCATACTTTAGGCAACTTGAGGGAGACACACCAGGAGATGCACCATATCATCGCTTGTTCCTGCTAATCAAGCAAACTTACACCTCCTCCAGCTGGTCTTTAAAAAAAAAAACATGCACAAAACTGAAGACCCAAAAACAATAAGTCAGTCAGTAAGTAAGTAAACAAAACAAAACATAAAACCAAATATTCTGTTAAATAGCTACATGGGGCCCTAGTTTTTCAAAAAGTCAAAGTTGTCAGATGAAATGGATTGCCAATTCATGCCTCCAATAGTTCACTGCTCCATGTGGTTGGCATTAAAATAGTGCAGTTATTAGGAGTTGATAAGAAGAAAACAAACTTCCAAATGGCATTACAGTGTCATGTGATGGCTGGATAATATGGAATCAAACAATGACTTGCATGATTAAATTAACTAGTAACACTTGGAATCCACTTAAATGTTACCTCTGTAGTCCTCATTGCCAAAAGAAAAAGTCTTGAGTAGAGGGAGAGAAATAAATGGAGACAAGTAGACACAAAATGAGAGAGAGCAGTTTAATTTTTTTAAATTAATTGTTACACAAAGAAGATAAACTAATTAGTGAAGACAAAGGTTCTAGCAGGTACACCATTTACAAAATGATGACATGTACAAACAAGTACATTTGAAAAACACACGTTAGTCTACAGTATTTTTGGAAGACAGAATAGGAAAGGTGCACCGGTCCCGGAGGGTGTGGAGTAGACAGAGCAAGCTCTTCTTCCATCTCCCTGTTCCAAAAATCCATTTAATATATGGCCCCCAGATAGGGGGCGTATCAGATATTAAACTGATAAGAACAGATTTTTTTTATTTTTTTTTAGCCTCAGTCTGTACTTGCTCCAACCCAACGGCGAGAAGCGCGTAACATACATCATACGGCCATTTTTTTATTCTAATTGAAAAATTGGTTATTTATGAACAAAGAAATTCCAAAAATAGGCATAACATTGGAAAATGAAAGAAACAGAATACAAGTCAAGAGCGGAAACAATACAATGAAGACAAAACCTCCACACACACACACACCTAATCCAAATCCACCAGTTCTTTCCACTTTCTATGCTTTCACATTCCTTCTGCGTCCTCACTACCCCCTCGATGTTTATCAAACATATATGCCGTGTACAATTTCCCTAAAACCATACGCACACCATCCACAACAACAATCTCATCCTTTCTGAAGACATAAATGTTTCGCACCTCCCACAAGACCTCAGTCACACAAGCCATAAACAACCACAACAATCTCTCATTCACCTCACCACAAACACCCAAACCAAACATAGCAACCTTCCAACTCATAACCTGCAAACCCGTTAACTCCTTACATAAACCACCCAACCGCTTCCAAACACGCTGCGCATACTTACAATTCCAGAACACATGCATCACACTCTCTCTTCCCTTACAAAACTCCCTCGGACATTCATCCGACCTCACCAAATCTCTGTTTTTTAAACACTCTCACTGGCAACACACTATGTAATTTCATCCACACAATCTCACGCTGTTTATTGGTCTGACCAGTCACACCCAGCTGCTTCCAAACCTTACCAATCACATGCGAGGTTAACCCCCCAATCACACACACAGTTTCCACATCTCTCAAACGGTTCACAATCTTCTTTTTATCCTTCCATTCCTCCAAACTAACATCTAGCAACTCAAATTTTCGGACAAAAACTTCAACAAAGGCATACCACTTACACACTGTAAAAGCCATAGGCACAGCATTCTCCCTCACACGCCATTTCAAACCACACAACATCCATCCCGCCATGTACCTCATCATATATGCCGCTTTCGTACCACCATTCAACAGACGCAACACTTGCACAACATAATTAACCCCAAAAAATTATTCTAGATTTGGGAAACCCATACCTCCATTTCTGCATTCTTTCATTACATACTCACGCTTCAAACTCTCCATACGGCCACTCCAAAAAAATAAAAATAACATCCGATTCAATTTCTTCATACACACAGTCCCAGGCGGAAAAACATTCGCTATATACAACAACATTGGCAAAATCACTGCCTTCACAATCAAAACCTTCCCAAACACAGACAATTTCCGCATACTCCAAAAATTTAAAGTTTTTGCAACTTTCCTCCCAACTACATCCCAACTCTCTCGTCCATCCAATCGATCATCAAAAAGCACACCTAACACTTTCAAACTCCCCTGCACACATTCCAGCTGACTATCATACACAGACGCATTCCCAAAACACTTAATCTTTGACTTCACCCAATTAACTTTAAAACCAGACGCACCACAAAAAAAGGATACACGCAACTTCGCTCGATCTTTGTCGGACTTACAACAACCACATCATCCATGTACGCAAGCACTTTCACACATTTTCCTTGACTACCAGGCACCAACAATCCACGCACCACCTTATCCATACGCAACATACACAACAAAGGTTCCAACACACAAATAAACAAAACTGGCGACAATGGACACCCCTGCCGTACACCCGTATCAATCCTCACTCAAAAAACCATTCACGAGGAAACGACTAAACGCATCTACATACAAACTTCTAATCTTCCGTACAAAACCTGCCGAAAACCCCATACGCACCAACACTTGAAACATAAACTCGTGACACACACTATCATACGCTTTCTCAAAATCCAAAGCCATGACATACATACCCTGCTTACGACCCACACAATCCCCAATCAGATCCCTGAACAACATAAGGTTATCAGTCACGCGTCTCCCAGGCACAGCACACACTTGTTCTTCACCAATCACATTACCAAGCACATCTTTCATCCGCCACGCTAACTTTTGCATACACCTTGTAATCAACATTCAGCAACGTAATCGGTCTCCAATTTGCCAAACACTTCCTGTCGCCCTTTTTAGGAATGAGAACAACAACACCCTCTTTCATCTCCAGTCATAAACATAAAACGCATCACTTCCACAGTCTTCTTTCACAATATCCCACATACACACATAAAATTCAACAGGCAACCCATCACGACCAGGCGACTTATTTTTGCTCATGCTCTTCACAACCGCTTCAACCTCGCTCTCAGACACAGCATCCAATAAGAACTCACTATCACGCACAGGCACTTTTTCTGAAACCGCATCCAAAACCTCACGAACCACACTGGCATCCACAGATTTCCACTCATACAAACGCTTATAAAACTTCTCCACTTCAAACATAATACCATTTACATCACAGACATCCTTACCACTCTCATCCACAAGACCATCCATATCCCGGTTACCACTACACATTTTTTTGAAAAAGAAGCGACTACAACTCTCATCCTTCTCCATATGTTCCACTTTCGCTCGGTATATCAACTGCCGCCCCTTCTCATGCATACGCTCATTCACCTCACGTCTGACACTCAAAATATCATCTGACACATCCTGCCCCATATCACGCAAAGCATACAAAAAATTCAAACGCTTTAAAGCCCAATCATACTGCTCACGCTTCTTACGAGCCACACGACGACCCATTCCGCAGAAAAAAAACACCAATCATACGTTTCAACCAATCCCACCACTCAAGCACATTCGCAAATTCAGCCTTACGCAACCGCCACTTAGCATAACGCACACAAAAACATTGACGCACATACTCATCCTCAAGCAAACGCACATTCAGCTTCCAAACACCCCGTCCATACTCCATATCACGCGTACATTGAATCTTACACACTAAACATTCATGATCCGAATACACCACACGCCGCTGATCAAAAGAAATAAACTTCAATTCCTTAACTAAAAAAACATAGTCCAAACGAGAAGAAATATGTCCCCTATCCGCATAAGTGGATTGAGGACCTTTCACGCAACTCACATGCGCCACATCCACAAGAGAAAAATCCGCAATCATCCGCTTAAGCATCTTACCCGTCACATCCACACGACCCACACTCGCACTCTGCCTATCAACACATTCAGTCACACAATTAAAATCACCCACTAACATAACAGGTAACCTACCAGGTAAGTAAAACATAGTCCTATCAAACAATTCCTTATCAGCCGGAGCATACACATTTATAAGACGAAACTGAAACCCACGACACACAACATGCACCATCACACAACGCCCTGGTTCAATAACCGTATAGGACTGAAAAGAGACATCCCGCCCCCTAGCAAGAACCCCCACACCATCATTCCTATTCTTGCGAGAACCGGACCATATGGTAGCACCAGACGGCCAATCAGGAGCATCAACAAAACCGCATTCCTGTAAGCAAAATATGTCCCCCCCATGACTCAGAAGGTCGTTATAAATAGCCAATCTCCTGGCCCTAGACTTAAGTCCCCGCACATTCAGGGACACCACTGAAAGAGACTGAGCCAGGATAGATTAACAGAAGAATAGGAGAGACAGCATTAGCATAACATACCGTATTTGCCGGCGTATAAGACGAACCCCAACATTTCCACTCAAAATATAGAGTTTGTTATATACTCGCCGTATAAGACTACCCCCTCTTCCGCACACCTTCCACACACCAAATAAAACGTAAAAGAACAAAGAAGTTTAAAACTTGCATCATATTTCTCTTTTTCCTGGTGCCATGATAGGGTTGATAGGGGTTTGACGGCTGGACATTTCTATGCTGTATTGTACTGTACAATGGTGCAGTACTGTGGTTGGCTGTTGGCTGTATACAAAGCCTGATTGGATTGGTCCCTGCTCCCTGTCTGCCCTTCCTGTCTCCTTGTCAGTAGCAGCAGTCTATTAATACCAAGTGACATACTGTATATTATGACCGCATGTGCAAGGGGCGGGTCGGAGCACCGCTGCTTCCCGCCGAGCAGAACGGGCCGGTCACGCCGAAAAGGCTGGCACCCCTGTATCGCTTCTGATGCTCGCCGCAGCCACGCTGATGACCCGCCGCCGCAGTGCATCGGGAGGCCACTATGGCACCCGGCGTATGAAGTGCACCCGGCGTATAAGACGACCCCCCCACTTGGAGGCATGTTTTGCAGGGCAAAAAAGTAGTCTTATACGCCGGCAAATACGGTACATAATATACAATTTGCAGACTCAGGTGCCAGAACACGTATCCATGAAGGACTGGACGTCCTCAGCTTCCAAGTAAGGGACCACAGGAGAGCCCTCCTGCAGATCCCCAGCAGCAGACACAGGTGTAGGTGAGGAGACACAGGTGTAGGTGAGGAGACACAGGTGTAGGTGAGGACACACTGGCTCCGTGCACCCCCTCCGGAGCACACACAGCAGCAGGGGCACCAGTGACCTCCATCTCCCCATCATCCAGCAGCAAACCATCATACCTGTTGGTAGTAGGAACAGGAGCCACAGTACCTTGGAGCCTAGGGCGCTTGGCAGACACAGCAGCAGACAGTCCTCGTTTAGGGCGCACCAGTGTGAAATCCTCCGACTCTGCAGCCGACTGACAGCGGGTGGCTACAGGGCTGCCCCCACCACCAGACACGGTATCCCATTCCACTGAGCCCTCTGAATCAGCGTCAGAGGACTCAGTCCATTCACAGCGACGAGACCCAGCATTTGTAGAACCGACAGCTGGGCTGACAGGGGAAGGGAACTCATCTATCACTACAGAGCCGTTGAGTCGCGGGGCTTTGCGGTGACTCGCGCTCCCCCCGGCCGCAGCAGCAGCGGCTTTGTCCTCCTCTTGTATCCGCCTCCCGGCGGCAGCAGCAGCGGTGTCGTCAGCGGCAAGAGCCGGGCCTCCTCTCTCCTCCGCTCTGTCACTCCTCCCGGCGGCGGCAGCAGCAGCGCTCACAGCAGCGCGAGCCGCGCCTCCCTTCTCCGCAGTGATAGGCAGGGCGGTCTCCGGCACAGTATTTGAAATAGTTTTGGCGCAAAGCGCCCCAGCAGTGTCAGGTAAAACAGCGGGTTTGGCGGCAATTATAACCGACGCTGTGCCAGACACCCCAGCCGGAGTGCTGGCCAGTACAGTAGGTTTTACAGTGGAAGCACCAACATTCACATCAGATGACACAGGCTGGGCAGACAGCTTTTGCAGCACACTAGCAGCAGAGGGGGGGTCTCCATAAAGCGCGTACAATTCCGCATAAGGTGATCCTGACTCCCACATAAATCACACTTCTTACGCTGGGGACATGTAGCAGCCTCATGGTCAGGCATGCCACAATTCCTGCAACATTTACCCCGCATGCATGTGTCTTTAGTGTGACCGAATTGGAAACAGTTGCGGCAATAATAGGGCTGTTCGGGATAAAACAGATAACTCCTCGCTCCCCCTATAGAAAAATTGGCAGGCAGATGCATCACCCCACCAATCCCCCCAGGATGCAGGCGCAGCCGTACCCAGAATTTCGTCTTCCCGTTGAAAATGCCAACATTGTTCTGTAAGCGCACCCCACCACGAACCGACGAACAATAACGGGTCAGGAACGCCTTAATTTGGTCGGGCTCCACAAAGGGGTCGTACATATGTACTGTCAGTGGGCGTTCAGACCCCATGAATAAGGGCAGCAGTGTAATCCCCTGTAAAAGCGGCTCATTTAAATGGGCTCTTACCCTCTCATAGGTAGTCAGGCAGGCTTCTGGGTAATGGAAAGTGTGGTCAAAAGTTCCAGCCGTGGGGAATTCCTGGATACAGTATACATCATCCTTTGTCACCTGCGCCAGCGGTACGAGAATCTTGTGCCATAAGTGCATGAGGGTTCTTTGCTGTCCTCCAACCGATCTATCCAATTGAAAGCGGAAGGTATTTTTTATACCAGCCATTCTGGCAGTCCCTGGGACCCCAGCAAGCGACGATCCACTTCTCACGGTCGGATCAAGTACACAAGTGCACTTGATCTTAGCCAAAAGGCCGAGAAGCGATAACTCGAACAGGGGCCGAGGGAGGATCAGATAACAGGATCTACAATCCATCATGGAGAATCACCCTCCCCCCCACACGCTTACTCTATACTATCTGCAGATTGACCTGACTTTTGGCGGGGGGCGTATCAGATATGAAACTGATAAGAACAGATTATTATTTTTTTGGAACCAATCAGTTTGTACTCACTCCATACCAGCATGGGTAAAAGCTCGTTACGCACATCATGTGGATCCATTTTTTTATTTTAATTGAAAAGATTTATTATGAACTACAGAACTTCCAAAAATAGTCTGAACAGTGTGATATACATAGCATAAGATAACAATAAAAGGAGAGGAAGAAAACAGGATACAACTCCAGGAACATAAATGAAGAAAAATAACACTCCCCACACACACAGCACACAAGCCTGATCAAAAACAACCAATTCCTTCCACTTCCTGTGCTTCCACATCCTCACTACCAACACGGTGTTTATCAAACATATAAACTGTATACAATTTCCCTAAAACCATACGCACTCCATCCTGAACAGCAATCTCATCCTTTCGAAAAACAAATATTTCTTACCTCCCACAACACCTCAGTCATACAAACCGTAAACAACATTAATCTCTTTCACCTTCCCACATGCACCCAAACCAAACATGGCAACCTGCCAACTCATGACCTGCAGGCCCGTTAAGTCTTTGCACAAAGCACCCAAACGTTTCCATACACGCTTTGCAAACTTGCAATTCCAAAGTCTCTAGGACAAACATCAGACCTCACTAAATATCTTTTTTTCTGAAACTCACGCACAGGCAACGCTCCATGCAATTTCATCCATACAATCTCATGCTGCCGGTTTGTTTGACCACTCATACTCGGCTGCTTCCAAACTTTTCCACTCACATGCAAAGTCAAGCCCTCAATCACACACACATCCTCCCTCTCAAACGTTTCACAACTTTCGTCTTGTCCTTCCATTCTTCCAAACTAACTTCAAGCAAATCAAACTTACGAACCACTTCAACCACAGCATACCACTTACACACACTATAGGCCATAGGCACTGCATTCTCTCTCAGGCCACTTCAAACCACACAACATCCACCCCGCCATGTATCTCATCATATATGCCGCTTTCATGCCATCATTCAACAAACGCAATACTTGAACAACATAATTAACACCAAAAAATAACTTTAAATTCGGAAAACTCATTCCACCATTCTGACATTCTTTCATAACATACTCATGCTTCAATCTCTCCATACGTCCACTCCAGAAAAATAACAGCAACATCCTATTCAATTTCTTCACGCACACATTATGTACAACAACATCGGCAGAATCACTGCCTTTATAATCAAAACCTTTCCAAAAACTGACAAATTCCGAAGACTTCAAAAATTCAACTTTTGGGCAACTTTCCTTCCAACCATATCTCAACTTTCTCGTCCATCCAAACGTTCATCAAAAATCAGACATAGTACTTTCATACAACCCCGCACACATTCCAACTGACTATACACAGACTATACACTATACACATTCCAACTGACTATACACTATACACAGACTCATTCCCGAAAACCTTCATCTTAGACTTCTCCCAATTCACTTTAAAACCAGACGCACCACAAAAGACACACGCAGCTTTGCTCGATCCAATGACGCTTTACTTTGACCCACAACCACCACATCATCCATATACGCAAGCACCTTCACACACTTCCCATTACTTCCAGGCACCAACAACCCACGCACCATTTTATCCATATGCAACGGTTCCAAAACACAAATAAAAATAATTGGCGACAATGGACAACCTTGCCTTACTCCTGACTCAATCCGCACATGCTCACTTAAAAAACCATTCACCAAAAAATGACTAAAAGCATCCACATACAAACTTCTGACCTTCCGTACAAAAACATCCGAAAAACCAATACGCACCAATACTTTAAACATAAAATCATGACACACCCTATCATACGCCTTTTCCAAATCTAACGCCATCACATACATACACTGCTTTCGTCCCAAACAATCACCAATCAAATATCTGAATAACATCAGATTGTCAGTCATACGTCTCCCAGGCACCACACACACCTGCTCTTCCCCAATCACATGACAAAGCAGATCTTTCATCCACCACACCAACAATTTCACATTCACCTTATAATCGACATACAACAAAGTAATAGGCCGCCAATTAGCTAAGACCTTCCTGTCACCCTTCTTATGAATCAAAACAACCACACCCTCTTTCATCTCATCAGTCATACTATCATTCGCAAACATGAAACGCATCACTTCCACAAAATCCACTTTCAAGACATCCCACATACGAACATAAAACTCAACAGGCAAACCATCACGGCCAGGTGATTTGTTCGTAGACATGCTCTTTAAAACTGCCTCAACCTCACTCTCAGTCACATCATCCAACAACTCACTATCACTCTCAAGCACCTTCCCCGAAATCAACATTCAGAACTTCACGAACCATACTAGCATCCACCCGCTTACACTCATACAAACTCTGACAGAACTTTTCCACCTCAAGCAGAATGCCATTCACATCAAAAACCTCCTTTCCACTTTCATCCAAAAGCCCATCCATATCCCGGGTACCACTGCACACTTTCTTAAAGAAAAAACGACTACACGACTCATTCCTCTCCATATGCTCCACTTTCGCTCCATACATCAACTGACGTCCTTTCTCATGCAAAATCTCATTATTAGCATCGCCTCCGGCTGCATCCTGATCATTAGGTGACACCTGCAGGGAAGTGAAAGCAGAGTTTGTTATAGGATGAAATCTGTTATTGCGACCAATAATGGAAAATAAAGACGTGATCAACAGAATTTTTTTTTATTACACATATGTGGAAGGCCATCGGAATCATCGTACCTCTCTCCCGATTTGTCTGAACACTCTGCATTGCTCTATCTTGTACCTTAATCAGAACACTGTTTCTTGAAATACCATCTCCATCTTCCGACTGATCTTCCAGAAGTGCATTTAGCAAACTCACAATCTCGCACATAATGACGCAATGGCAAGCCATTCTGCAGTGCTTCAGAAGCACCTGTCCTTTTGTTTGCGGTCCTACGAAAGAACAAGTGAAACGAGTCAAATACCACTTTCAAATCTCAAAACCCCTCCCATGTAGATAGTGTTCTATTTGGACAATAAAAGGGCCATAACATGTTGAAAAATCCATAACATCAGCAAAAAATTAGCAAATGTGGGTAAGAAGTTGACATACAGCTCAGCGATCTTGTTCTTTGTAGGAGTAATTGACAAAACTGACGACCACTAATGATGTACAACGACCAACAGCGTTGAATTCCTATGTGGAACAAAAATGCCCCATCAGCATTTTTAGTTTTTTTTTCCGGAAAGTAAAGCGTTAGAGGGTGACAATTTATTTTTCGAAATCGGCCATCCCAAAAAATATTTAAAGTCAGAAACCCCCACCTTCCAATGAAAATAATTAGAAGAGACAGGTGTTTACATTTTGAAGTGGGTATGCCCCATCCTACAATTTGCTAACCTCCACCTCTCTCCTTTTTTTATGAACAAGAACCACACCTTCTTTCATAGTGTAAGGCTACACAGAAATAGTACATACAAAAATATATCTAAATTGAGAGCCAACTTAACAGGAGTCACCCCTGGGTCCTCCAAATGGCACTACAGGAACCAGTATGCTGATAAGCTAGCCCTCAATATATTTTTGTATGTGCTTTTATCACGTAGCCTTACAGTAGACAATTATATGGCCCAGAATGAGTACTGTTATTATGCAGTGTTAGGGACCTCCAGTATTAGAGAAGCCTTGACGTTGGCCTGGAGGTCTGACCATATTTTTGTAAATATATGTAACTAAGATCTCTGTATCTTCTACCATGAAGTTTTTCAAATCTTTTTGCTAATGCCCCTTTAGCTAGGTACACACTATACAATAATCTGGCAGATTATCGACAGATTTAACTGGTTGGAATGATCAATCCGGTCCAGAGATTGCATTGATCCACCTCTCTAAATAAGCAATTGAATACGTTTTGGTGTATATTTACACACTTTTTATAGATTAATAAGTATTGAAACTTTTTATTATATATACATAGATATAAATATTTTTTTACAAGGAACCTTGATTATAATTGTGTATTGTTTAAAGTGATTTATGTATTAAACATATATATGGCCCATTGAACCATATGTGGCACTGAAGTATGCACATTTGACACTTAACCACTTGCCTGGCAAGGTCGCATCAGATGTGACAATGCCTGAAAGTGCTTTATTGGACCAGGTCGCACAGGGGGATGCGGTCAAGATCCCGCCGGACGGGAATCCCGACATATTCTCCCTCTGTGGGTGTCCACGACAACCATAAAGGGAGAATTAGTGTGCCAAGCGTAGCGAGGCACCGTGCCCGCAAGAGGCTGCGTTCCGCTCTCCACCCCTGTCGGGATTCCAGCGTCTGTATTTAGACCGCTGGGATCCCGTCCAGCGGGATTTAGTACTGCTCCCCGCACAGGATGCGACCAGCCAGATAAACAGTGTTAGCAGCGGCAGGGAATCTTCCCTCCTCTGTTGCTGTCAGAGGGACCGGAAGGTCCCTCTGCCTTCCAGCCCCCAGTGTTGCCGTGCTGCTGATCACTGCTGATCGGTCAGCACAGCAGGATCCCCCACCCCCAGCACACAATAGCAGACGCTGTTAAGTGTAAATAATCATCCCCAAGACTCCCTTGTGTACCTGGCAGCAAAATGAAAGTCACAATGTGCTAATGTTCCAATGGTTGCAATGTACCAATGGTCCCAATTTGAAATTTTTTTTCTTTTTTTTATTAACTAAAATCATTTTGGATAGGGTTAAATTCATGTTCTTCACCTAATTTACTCATTAAAAAAAACCCCGACAATGGGGTAAATTTACTAAGGTGGGAGATTTTTAGAACTGGTGATGTTGCCTATAGCAACCAATCAGATTATATCTATTATCTACTAGAAGCAGCTAGCTAAATGGTAAGTAGAATCTGATTGGTTGCCATGGGCAACATCACCAGTTCTAAAAATCTCCCACCTTAGTAAATTTACCCCAATGTCTGAGCGTTTTTTTGGGGAAAAACATGGTCAGTTAAGTGGTTAAGAACATTGGCCCACATTCAGCTTCAGTTTTGAGATTTTAGCAAAACTGCCACTGGCTGAGATCGCATGCTGGGGCCACCCAGCATGCAAATACCCGGCAGTGATGTGATCGCAATAACATTGCTGATTTGTGGAAGCCCTCCGCCTCTGCAGCCAGGCTGCGAAGGCAGATGCAGGGCAGCCATTTTGTGTGTCGCAGCAGCCGAGTGAAACTACATGTGGCCCCAATTAACCCACCCCATTTGCTTTGACCGCCCAATGCTGAGTCGATGCCCCCCCATGAACCCCTCTGCCTGTCAATCAGGCAGAGGTTTTCACATAGTGAGATGCGCTCGCAATTCCCTGGCCAATGCAGTACGGGTCCTGCACATGTGCAGTGCGGGACTTAGCGGGGAAAGTCGATCACATATTAGTAGCGATGGCTACTGAATAGGGGCCATTGTTAAGGAATGTGGATACATTTGAGAAAAATTTATAAAATCTTACCCCATTCACAGCTTGGTTTTGATAAACCAATAACTTTTGCAATAAAGATTTCAGCATTTTGTATAATTTCTTCATCAAGAGAGGGACCCCAATTTTTTTTAAGTTTTCCTGATAAAAAGCCTTACGTTTTGACCCTATCTTGCAAGTTGTATCAGAACCAGAAAAACTGTGTGTGACTGGTAGAATGGCTACAACAATGTCATCCATATGTTCAGCATTTTGTGAAGTGGTATGTATCGTATAGATGCTCCTGCATCTTTGATTATCCACAGTTTAAGACCACCTTTTTGAAAATTCTCTTTAAAATGGTACAAGAGAACCTGTTTCAACTATGTTTCATGATCCTATCATCAGTTTCCTCCCATTCATAATAAAGTGATGGTACCAAACTTACAGAACCATTCCAAGCATATTTTTGGGATGTTTATGACATGCTTCCAAATACAAAGGTTTTCCGCTGTTTTCCCGATTTAAAATCCAGTCAATGAATAGTTCCTGAAAACAGGTTTTGTTTTGGCTTGAACCTTAGAAGGTATCCATATTAATAAGAAGTGGCACGCTTGGGTGGTTGGGAGTTGCATTAATAGGGTCAACTTTTGTCTCCCTAAGTTCCCAGTTTTTAATACTTAAACAATATCAATGTGAAAACAGCCTTTTAGATTTTTTTCCACAAGTAGTTAAAATAGTCTCCAAATGTATTTTGATGATAACTAATTATTTTGTTATGAATTAATATACAGATGTGTCTTCATACATCTTGTCTCAATAAGCCACGCAGCAGGAGATTCCTGGCATGAGTGAGCTGACAGGTCATGTACCACCCCATTAGCATCTGGGATCTTTTTTATTTTTTTTTGCTGAAAATGCTTCTTATTCGAATCGCTATGCAAATAGGATGAACAAGCAGACTCTGCTGATTAAGATGATATGCAGCATGCCTACATTCTGTGTGCATCTGCATATGAAAATAGGATTTTGGTACTTACCAGGTAAATCCTTTTCTTTGAATCCATAGGGGGCACTGGAGTACTCTTGGGATATGGACGGGCTTCCGTAGGAACAGCACTGAATATTTAAATTTAGAACACTCCACCCCTCCATATCCCCGAGTACCTCAGTGTTTTTTACTGAGCCGAACAGGAACTATAGAGAGGTTTGGAGTATTACATATAACATAACGGACAATAACGAAGTTAACACATAACGTTACTGACAACTAAACAGTTGACATCCTAACCAGCACTTGATAATTTGAACCAGTCGGTGAGAGTGTGTTACCATAAGATCCTCATAACTCACCACAACTAGGTAAAACTGCTCTGGGTGGGCGTCCAGTGCCCCCTATGGATTCAAAGAAAAGGATTTACCTGGTAAGTACCAAAATCCTATTTTCTTTATCATCCACTAGGGGTCACTGGAGTACTCTTGGGACGTACCAAAGCTTCCCCCGTGGGCGGGAGAGCTGTTTGGCACCTGTAACACTAGGCGGCCAAAGCTAGATGCTGATGCCGCAAACGTATCAAACTTGTAAAAGCGCACAAACGTGTGCACTGAAGACCATGTAGCCGCACGGCAAAGCAGCTGCCCATGAAGTTCCCACAGAACGTGTGGAATGAGCGGTTACTGATGTAGGCGGTTGTAACCTAGCATGAAGGTAAGCCTGACGTATGGTCAGTTTTATCCATCTGGATAAGGTTTGTTTAGACGCTGGCCAACCCATCTTGGCAGCATCATAGAGAACAAACAACGTATCCGTCTTACGAACTGACGACGTTCGGGATACATAAACGCGTAATGCGCGTACCACATCCAGAGTTCCAGAATGTGCCGTCAACACAGGAACTACTATTGGTTGATTGATGTGAAAAGATGACACTACCTTTGGTAAAAAAGCGGGATTCGTCCGAAGTTCCGCTCTGTCATCATGAAACACCAGATACGGTGACTTGCATGACAAGGATAGACAACAGAGGGTTGTGGTAAATGTAGTGCATTCACAGGAGGGAAATGTTACCAGTGGAGTAACCCAGGGATCTGTACTTGGACCAGTGCTTTTTAATATCTTTATTGGTGACATTGCAAATGGCATTAAAGGGAAAGTATGCCTTTTTGCAGATGACACAAAGGTATGCAACAGGGTAGACACACCAGGTGGGGTAAAACAAATGATTGAGGATCTAGGTAGACTAGAGGAATGGTCAAGAGTCTGGCAATTACAGTTTAATGCCAAAAAATGCAAAATCATGCACTTGGGTCTCAAAAATCCTAAAGCTAAATACAGTATTAATGGCACTATACTGGAAACTACTGAGGAGGAAAGGGATCTAGGAGTCACTATTTCAGATGACTTAAAAGCAGGTAAGCAATGTAACAAGGCAATGAGGAAGGCTAGTCAGATGCTTGGCTGCATTGGGAGAGGAATCAGCAGCAGAAAGAAAGAAGTAATAATGCCACTGTATAGGTCATTGGTACGGCCTCATCTAGAATACTGTATTCAGTTCTGGAGGCCATATCTTCAAAAGGATATTAATACATTAGAAACTGTACAAAGGAGGGCAACTAAAATGGTGCATGGCCTACATCACAAAACATACCCAGAAAGACTAAGAAATCTCAATATGTATAGTTTGGAGCAGAGAAGGGAAAGGGGGGACATGATAGAAACTTTCAAATATATGAAGGGTTTTAACAAAGTCCAGGAGGGAAACATTCTCCAAATGAAGAGAAGCAATAGGACACGAGGACATGCACTGAGACTGAAGGGGGGGAGGTTCAGGGGAAATTTGCGGAAAAATTATTTCACAGAAAGGGTAGTGGACAAGTGGAATAGCCTCCCATCAGAGGTGGTAGAGGCTAAGACAGTAGAGCAATTTAAACATGCATGGGATAGACATAAGGATATCCTTACAAAGAAATAAGGATCAAATAAGGTTAGTGATAAAAAAAAAAAAAAAAAAAAAAAAAAAAGGGGGCAGACTAGATGGGCCAAGTGGTTCTTATCTGCCGACAAATTCTATGTTTCTATGTTTAAGGCACCCAAATCCGAAACACGCCTTGTCGAAGCTAAGGCTAGAAGAAAAATTGTTTTCCAAGTGAGAAACTTTATATCCACTTGCTGTAAGGGTTCAAAATATGAAGACTGTAAGAACTCTAAAACCAGATTCAAGTCCCATGGCGCTGTAGGTGGAATGAATGGAGGCTGTACTCTGAGGACACCTTGGAGAAAAGTGCGTATAGACGGCAATAGAGCCAATCGTCTTTGAAAGTAAATTGACAAAGCAGATACCTGCACCTTTAGTGTAGATAAACGCAGTCCTCCATCTAACCCTGTTTGTAGAAACAACAAAAAGCGGGATAACTTGAAAGATGATGTCGGAAACTTCCGAGCTTCACACCAACCTATATAGGCATGCCATATTCTGTAATAATGAGCTGCCGTAACCGGCTTCCTAGCTCGTAACATGGTTGGTATAACCGAATCTGGAATGCCCTCTCTTCTTAAGAGGGCGGTCTCAACAGCCACCCCGTCAAACGCAGCCGCGCTAAATCGGGGTAAAGGAACGGACCCTGTTGTAACAGGTCTGGACGTAGTGGGAGCGGCCAAGGATCGTCTGCGAGTAGTCCTCGGAGATCCGAGAACCAAGCTCTCCGAGGCCAATGAGGCGCCACTAGTATGACTGTGACAGACTCTCTTTTGATCCGTTTTAGCACCAAAGGGAGCAACGGAAACGGTGGAAACAGATACACAAGACTGTACGGCCACGCGACAGTGAGAGCGTCCACCGCTACTGCCTTTGGATCTCTTGTTCTGGACACATACTGGAACGTTTGGTGATTGTGTCGAGACGCCATCAGGTCCACCTGAGGATAACCCCATCGCTGAACCAACATGTGAAACACTTCTGGATTTAATCCCCATTCGCCTGGATGAAAATCCCGACGACTGAGATAATCCGCTTCCCAGTTGTCCACTCCCGGAATGAACACGGCCGACAATATCACCTGGTGGCATTCCGCCCAATTGAGGATTCGAGCTACTTCCCGCATTGCCATGCGGCTTCTCGTTCCTCCTTGTTTGTTGATGTATGCGACCGCCATCGCATTGTCTGACTGCACTTGGACAGGCTGAGAGCGAAGCATGTGCACTGCTTGTCGTAGCGCATTGTAAATTGCGCGGAGTTCCAGGACATTTATAGACAGCAATTTTTCGTGATCCGCCCAGAGACCCTGGAGCTGACAATTTTGAATTACCGCTCCCCAACCTCTGAGACTGGCTTCCGTAGTTAGAATTATCCAATTCCAGCCTCCGAACCGTCTTCCTGCGGTTAAATTGTGTTCCTTGAGCCACCAGAGCAGAGATACTCTTGCCCTTGGCGACAACCTCACTCTGTGGTGAATCTGCAGATGCGAGCCCGACCACTGGGCGAGCACATTCAGTTGAAATGGACGCGAGTGAAATCTTCCGAACTGAAGCGCTTCGAAAGCTGCCACCATTGTGCCTAAGAGGCGAATGCACAAGTGTACCGACACTGTGCGTGGCTTGAGCACTAATTGTACTAGATGGCGTAGAATTTGTACTTTCTGCTGTGGTAGGTAAATTCTTTGATTGACCGTATCGAGAATCATACCTAGGAATTGAAGGCGTTGAGACGGAATTAGATGTAATTTCTTGAAGTTGACAATCCAACCGTGGTGAACCAGTACATCGTATGTTAGCAGCACATGTTGGAGAAGTATCTGTTGAGACGGAGCTTTGATGAGCAGATCGTCTAAATACGGAACTATTGTCACTCCCAGGGATCTGAGATGAGCTATCATCACAGACATCACTTTGGTGAATACCCGAGGCGCTGATGACAGGCCAAACGGTAGAGCCTGAAACTGGTAATGGTTCTGGCGTATTGCAAACCGTAAGAATTTCTGATGAGGCTGCCAAATTGGAATGTGTAAGTACGCATCCTTGAGATCTAGCGCAATCATAAATTCCTTTGGCTCTAAACCCGCAATCACCGAACGCAGAGACTGCATTTTGAATCTGTAGTAAGTTACGTACTGATTGAGACCCTTTAAGTTCAATATTGGTCTGACTGAGCCATCCGGCTTCGGTACCACAAACAGACTTGAATAATAACCCTGACCCTGTTGGTGTACAGGGACCGGAATCAAAACTGCCGAATCCAGTAGGGACTGAATGGCAATTTGCAGAACCGTCCTCTTGTCGTCCGACAGAAGCAATCCTGTCTTGAAAAACCGCAGAGGCGGAAGACAGTCGAACTCTATTTTGTAACCTTTTAACACTAAATTGCGGATCCACCCATCCGCGGATGTGTGGAACCACGCCAAATGGAACGTCTGAAGGCGTGCTCCCACAATCGGAGAACCGAGATGGGCTGGTAGCCCGTCATTCCACTGGCTTGTCGGTAACCTTAGCGTCCAGGCGAGTTGTGTTGGTTTGTTGGAAACCACGTCCGCGACCACGTCTAGCAGGCGTGGCTGTTCCTCTGCCACGTCCTCGAAAGGGCTGAGGTCTAAAGGATTTGAACGAAGGTCCAGCGTACCTCCTTCTTGATACCGGTGGAGGCAATGGTAAGAAAACAGACTTACCTCCCGTAGCCTCAGCAATCCATGCGTCCAATTCAGGACCAAACAACTTCTTGCCATCGTAAGGCAACGCCTCTATACCTCGTTTGACCTCTGCCTCCGCATAAGCACGCAGCCAGAGTGCTCTTCGTGCCGTAACTAGCGACGATGAAATACGAGAAGTGAGCTGACAGACGTCAGTAGACGCTGTACAGAGATACTCTACAGCCTCAATCATTTGATTTACAAGAAGTATCAGGTTTTCGTCATGTAAAGCAGATTTGAGTTCTGTAAGCCATATTATGAGCGCCTTAGTGACCCAAATGCCAACCAATCCAGGTCTCAGCATCACACCTGCTGCTACATACATGGATTTTAGCATAGTTTCTATCTTGCGATCTGAAGGATCTTTAAGCGTAGTAGCTGCTGGCACTGGTATGGTTAATTTCTTGGTAAGCTTTGACACTGAAGAATCAACTATTGGTGGATTCTCCCATGTACATGTTACCGAGTCTGGAAACGGGTAACTAGACTTAAATCTGCGAGGTATAGAAAACCGTTTATCTGGATTCTGTCGTGTTTCTACTAACATCTGATTAAGAGATTCCGACACAGGAAAACTTATTGGAGTTTTTTGTCGTTTAGTAAATACGACCTGATCATTTGTGAGAGGCTCCTCAGTTTCAGTAAACTTCAGAGACTGACGTACTGCTCTGATGAGATCATCAATGCCGGAACTGTTAAAATCCTCGCCATCTGACTCCACTTCGCCCTCCTCACCCTCATCTTGTTCCGTGAGATCTGGCAAGGAATCGTCAGAATGCAACATAGCAGAAACTGGAAAATCATAAGACATATGAAATTTATCCCGTTTACCCAAAATGGATTTGGACCTTACGCAAGGCTGAGACGCCTCCGGTAGTTCTGGCGGTCTCACCCTAGACTCAGATCTTGCCGTTTCCCGCTCCTGACGAGCGGCGGTCAATTCTGATTGTAACCTATCTAGTACATTTACTAACATACCCCACGGAGGGTCCGGTGAGGACATTGGTTGTAAAACTGGAGCCGAAATGGTATTCTGAACCGAATCCACAAAACATACTGTACATGTGGTAGATCCATCCGGTAACACACTGCTACAGACTTTGCAATTATGCTTTTTAGTTTTTGCTGGTGCCTTACTCATTATGGCGACAGACAATACAATACACAAAAAACAGACACTTGCACGACTCAGTAAAATAGTAGTAAGGTGTCTCTGTATATATATCTGGCCTAAGTGCAGTACACGTGGCCAGTACTATGAAATGTGATCCCAAATTCCCACTAACACCCCTGCGCCTCCGGTGGAGTAGAGATGTAGTACTGGAACGTTCTGGAATCACAGCAGGAAGACACAGGAAGCATGGTTAAAATGGCTGCCATGCTTATACATATAATCACAGTGCAGTTTCATACTGATATTATTAACAGCCTCCCTGCCAGTATAAACATCATTATATATCTATATAAATGTGCTCTATACTACCAACAGCCTGTTGCTGCTGTCCCTTCTCCCCCCCTTCGCATCTGCTCCATAACGTGCAGTGCGGGCCGGGCAGCGGGCACCACGGGATCCTGGAAGACTGGGAGCGCGTGTCAGCGCTATGATTACCGGGCAGCAGCGGATCAAGCGGCGGCCGGAGCGGCGGGCGGACCCGACTTTAGAGACGCGGGTAGCAGTTGGTTGTAAGAAGCGCCGGAGCAGCGTTATAAGACCCGGCGGCCGGCGCAGCGGGAGAAGCGGCGGGCGGACCCGACTTCAGAGACGCGATTAGCAGTTGTTGTAAGACAGCGGGCGGCTATGTTACCCGGCGTCCGGTGTTACCCGGCGGCCGGAGCAGCCGTGGCCGCCGCTGTCATGCCGGAAAGAAACCAGCGCCTTCCCCACACCTTCGGGGCGGCAGCGGAAGCTGACCGCCCCGTTCTCCCCCCTCACATACCTGCACTTCTGTGATGAGGCTCCGACGGGGCTTCTTAGTAAGCGCCGGCCAGCCTGCAGGATGTGTGTCTGCCTGTGGCTGTGAGGGAGCTCTTTCAGAGAGGCCCGACACGCCCCTGCTGCTATCAACAGCTGCACTATCCCTGACCCTGCCTTTTGGAAGGGGGAAAGGGATGTATAAAATAGAGAAATATAAAAATAAAATTCAAAATAATTGTGACTCTTAGCCACCGAGCTGTTACTACTTCGAGCACAGAAAAAACACTGAGGTACTCGGGGATATGGAGGGGTGGAGTGTTCTAAATTTAAATATTCAGTGCTGTTCCTACGGAAGCCCGTCCATATCCCAAGAGTACTCCAGTGACCCCTAGTGGATGATAAAGAAATGGTACATATTTTCTAGGAAAACACAGTTTCATACCATTTCATATGCAGATACAGCCACGGCTGTACACAGAATATAGGCATGCTGCATATTATTTTAATCAGCATGCACTGCTTGTGCATCTTATGCACATCATTTTACAAATGAGATACTTTTTATGGAAAAAAATTGCACATAAAGACGCTCGATGCTACCAAGTAACGCCACGACATGGCGTGACTAGAAGGCCTGTTTAACGTGGAGGGCGGCTAGATGTGAGTGGACACATCTGTATGGCTTCATGCACTTACTAAACCTGTCTACAGACCAAAGATTGTGGGGTAGAGAACGCAAGCACGGCCAAGCTTTCATGCAAAGTGTTACAAATGTTCAAGCTGTTAAGTGGAAGTCATACTTTAGTGTGTTGCATGAGACATTCTATTGCCTCTTGGATCTACTGACCCCAGCACTGTGTAGTCAGGCCAACAATTTCTGGATACCCATAGAGCCAAGCAGGAGGCTAGCCATCGCATTGTGGTGGTACGCAACTTCTGGAGAATATTGTACACTTTCTTGCCTGTTTGGAGTCAGGAGGACACCATCCAGCATTTCTTTGCGCGTGGATGCTATAGATGGGACACACAACCCTATAATTGCTGCCCGTTGACAATGCTAAATTCCTTTGTCGTATAAACAACCCTTTATGAAGCTAAGAACACTGTACGCTGTTTACTTAAGAAGTACCGTAATGGTACGCTAGTTGCGTAACGATCGCTCAGCCGTAGGCGAGACGCTCAGGCGTCACGTTCGCTCACGGCCCAGGGATCACAGGACACGTTATTGGTTATGTCTAGGGGGAAAGATTCGCTGTAACGTAGCGTACGCTAGAGACCACGAGGAGGTCACCAGCGATGCAGACGCTCACAACACTATACCTTTATGTTAAACCTTATACCGATGAAACACACAGAATACCTTAATGTGAGTACAGGGTGTAAATGCAACCTTGTGTAACCTGACTATCTACAAAGCTGCATGAGCGTCACCGACGCTCAAATGAACACTTATCACTATAGAAAATACACAGATACTGGTTTAGGTTTCCAAGGCCTATTAACTGTATTATGTCTAATATACTTGTAAAAGGGGATAACAGTACATATGATACACTACAATATAACAGAGACTTCCTAACCACAGAACTAAACAATAAATACAAAAAGACAATACTACACTGACCTAAATGCAATACGATACAATACTATAATACTATAAGGCATTTAAGAGAAAAAGAGGAGAGAGAGAGATAGAGAGAGAGAGAGAGAGAGATTGGCTCGCAGAAAGACAATGATTATGGAGAGAACTTACGCACAAAGGGTATGATCGCCAGCGCCTCGATATCCAGCTCCCGATTATCAGCAGATAACCGTTGATGAGAGAGTGAGAGCTGGATATGGTCGGCCTGCCTATTTATGCTCCACACACAATGCAATCTCCTGGTCCTACAATCCCATTGTCCATTGGCCGAAGGAATTCGGCCCTGCATCATAACAAAAGGTCATAGGGTGGTTCATACAGGTGGGCTATGACGATTTCCAACAGCTCAGGTGGGTGGGAAACTGGGTTTCCCGCCGCATACCTGAGTATGTGTAAATCATAGAAATGGACATAAACTTCTTATGTCCATAACTATTCGCACGAGCGATTAATACGCTCCAAACCAACACCGGAATATTGCTAATTAAATACTCTTCCGATGGGTACCAAACACTGCAGTATGATTCCTGTTAGACCCTTCGTACGATGCAAAGAGGGATTCCTCAGCCCTGGGACATTGTACTTTAACCAAACTTACAGAAACTATCAAAGGGATCATGATCTATAAACTACATTAATTGTGAACATTTGTAACTAATGAGTCGCACGCTACGATCACGTAAACTCTACCGTAAATGCGCATACTGCGCGTGCGAGTGCACGCGATTGCGGGTATGCGCTTCCACGGGAGAGCGTACGCATGCGCAGCACGGACCAGTGTGCGGTGCAAATATGGCAACGTGCATTGAGACATTTTTCTGACTTTGACAGTCCACCCTTTGGCAGTCAATAATAACTGCCACAAAACATTTAAGGAGAAAAATGTAAGTCAGGGGTTAATTGATTTCCATGGTTGGGTAGGGGAGGAGAGAGGAGAAGGTGTGAAGAGGGTATGACCTAGTGAGAAAGCAGAAGCATGTGTGTATGAGTCCATGTTTGGTGGGTCATGCATCATCGTGCCGTACGTGTGGTAAATCAAGCTTCGAGGTATTGCGAAGTATACATTTGAATTCCTTCTTATCCTGTGGTACAGGTCTGTGGATGGGCTGTCAAACTTTACCGAGCTCATTTCGGCTGTAGTTGTAACAAAATGGGGATGCACATTTTAGTTGATGATACATGAATGGGGGAGGTATGTGGTTGCTGATATCTGTGCCTGAATTCCCTATCGTCTATGTGTGTCATTACCTGAGGGTTGTAGAGATGAAGATAGAGAACACTTATGGAAAATGCAATGGTATTCTATGTCAGGGAAAGGTACATTCGTCGATTGAGGTCTTGATTGGTGTCGGTTGATTGGAGTCTTCTTCTTTGTGCTTTTGCTCATAAATCGTGAGTAAAGCAAACAACGTCCATGGATTTACAAAAAATGTTGGGCTAGCGTGATTTTAAAGTTCCTAGGGAAACTGGGGTACCCATGGCATTGTCCATCAAAATCTTGTATATCAGGTCGTCTGCTCTTCTTCTTTCCATCTTTCCGTTGTCGGCCCCTTGGCTCATCAAATCCTTCGTCTACGTGGGTCTTTGTACCTCGGAGGAAAACATAGAAATGGGTGAAAGACGGACCGTATACTCATTACATCATTACGTCATGGTTTCTAGCATTGGGTCATAAATCAAATCCAGGTTAATTACAGTTTCCTCACTCCTCAAGCTCATCACTTTTGTACTTTGTTTACACCTCATCAAAGCCTGCCCGCATCTAAATATCAATCCAAACGATATAACGACACCCAAAATACACAGTAGAAACTTTCCAACATCCATTATGACTCCTTGAGCCCACTCTCCCAAACCGGAGAACCAATTTCGCGGGTTCAACCATGACACCCAACCAGTCAGCTCATTACCTACAGCAGCAAGGGTGAGATTGTGTTTTCGACGAAATTCCCACTTTAATTGCAGAATATCATCCATCCTTTGGTCTATGACCTCTACCGGATCCTCGGTGCTATTGGTGATATACGTGCAACACTTTATGCCGTACTGTGTTGCCAATGTAACACAATATCCGCCTGTTACTGCTGTAAGATAATTAAGAACCATCCTATGCTGAACTAGTTCTGTTTTGTAAGCTTGAAGTTCTCTTCCAGTGTATCTAAACGTGTCATCATACATTTCAGTGATATTATCTAACAAATTGGCGAGTGCGGAAATGTATCTATAATTCATCACTCCACGAGCGGTACGAGTGAAATCTAACGCTACCAGAACCTGAATCCCGGTGGATTCATGGATAAGATCAGAGGCCGGATGCTCTAACCTTTCTGACAGTTGTCTTTTAACTCGGTGTTCGTAATGAGTGTGAGTATAAGGAGCTTGGGCACCACGGTGTATGTCCTTCATTTTGTCATGTGTAACAGTCATCACTTCAGGTAATACTTTTCCAATATAACACAATCCTTCAGAGTTTGGGGCAAGCCACTTGTACGCCTTTCTCCCGCATATGAAATATGCATCATCGGGGAGAACATATGGGACGGAGAAGGACATGACCATGTTACAAACCTTCCAGGTGAAATCTCCTGACCCTAATTCTTCCATCTGCCTAATGCACGTATCGGTTTGTACGATATGTGCACAGTATCCTGGTGATACCTCTCCAACTTTAGTAATCCTATTTCCTAAGGTATATCGATACCGGAAAGATTTTCCTCTACTGGCTATGTGGCGTACGAGCTCTGTATCTGTAGGCATTCTATCTGCTCTGTGTGAAAAGGTCATGGTAAGGTTGCTCCATGACACTTCCCAATTTCCCGGTTTTCTGGGATTGGAGATGTTAAAACATATGAGGGACCTATCCACATGGTATTGGTGGAGCTTCAAACTAGGAGGGCTGGAGATGTTAAACCTCCGGTCCACCGGTCTCCCACCACTTAGCTCAAGTACCTCCCCTAACGTTAAAGGAAATGGTACTAGCCCTGATTTACTGTGACCCTGAGGTACTTGAGAGCATACCCAACAATCTGTTTGGTTTAATACGTTACCCACTAGAGAGTGATAGTCACTCAATGGATGCCGGTCTATATGGATATTAAAACTAGATTGGCATTTCTTTATACATCCATCTTCAACCAGATTATCACAGAGCCTACAGATACAATTTTCCTCAGCTAACAATCCATCACAATTTCTTCTATCGGATCGTTTTCTGATACTCGCCTTTGCTTGTTGGATTGGTTGATCTTGGAAAACTACGCCTCCATCATCATAACTGGAACCCATTCCAGAACCTCTCTCGACCTCTATGGTACTCTCGCCGGAATAGACTGCTCTGGTCAACATCATGGTTAACATAAAAATCCGGATCACAGTCTCTTGGGGCAAGTCCATCTTTGAGGAGGAAATAGAGAAGAATGAGGAGGGGGAAAAAAGAAATTTTAAGGGAGAGGGGCTGGGAAGTGGAGAAAACAATAAAAAGGAGAGGGGAGTCGACAACTGCTTCCGGTCTTCAAGGCTCAGGTGCCGCCTCAGTCCTCCTGGAACAGACACTCCAGTGATACAACCTCTACCGTCTGTTCCTTATCACGGGACTTCTCTGGATCAGCAACCTTCTTGCAGTGGGATGAATGGACCCAAGTCTCTCTCTCAGCAACCTTCAATGCTGTGGTGCTAGTCAATAAGACCTGGTATGGTCCTTCCCATCTATCAATAAGACAACCTGAGCGTAGAAAATTTCGTATCATTACATAATCCCCAGGTTCAATGTCATGACAATTACTATCTGGTAAATCAGGAATCACCAACTTCAGATTATCATTTTGATTCCTCAACTGCTTACTCATATTAATCAAGTACTTTACAGTTACTTCATTGTTACATTTCAAATCATCCTGAGGGTTAATCATGACATGCGGTTGTCGACCAAACAAGATTTCAAAAGGGGACAGATTAAGAGGGGACCTGGGAGTGGTTCTGATGCTATACAAAACAATGGGTAAAGCTTCTGGCCACGTCAATCCTGTCTCTGCCATTACTTTACTCAATTTATTTTTAATAGTGCTGTTCACTCTTTCGACCTTCGCACTCGCCTGTGGACGGTACGGAGTGTGCAGCTTGCTATCAATTCCCATCAACTTACACATTCCTTGGAAGACATCACCTGTAAAATGGGTACCCCTATCGCTTTCAATGATTCTAGGGATACCATATCTACATACAAATTCCTGCACAATTTTCTTAGCTGTAAACATAGCGGTATTTGTAGCTGCTGGAAAAGCTTCGACCCAATTTGAGAAAACATCTATACAGACAAGTACATATTTCAAATTTCTACATGGGGGTAATTGAATGAAGTCAATTTGTATTACCTGGAAAGGGCCGCCGGCAGGTGGGATATGGGATGGTTCTGTAGGTATTGCCTTTCCAATATTCTTTCTCAGACAGGTAAGGCATGACATTGCTCTTTTACTAGCATGAGAGGAGAATCCTGGGGCGCACCAGTATGCTCTTACCAATTTGCACATCCCCTCCTTGCCTAGATGAGTCAGCCCGTGAGCTGCTTCAGCCAGACACGGAAGGTATGCCCTGGGGGCCACTGGTTTACCATGTCCATCCGTCCAGAGCCCTGAGGACTCCTGGCCATATCCCTTTGCCTTCCAGACTGCCTTCTCCTGAGTGGAACACAAATTCTGTATTTCACACAACTTTTGTGTGTTGATGGTATTAAATACCATCAACTGTGTGGTGTCTGTCCGTATGGGGGTAGCAGCTGCAAGCTTTGCAGCTTCGTCTGCTCGGCTGTTACCAAGGGATACTGGGTCTTGGCTATATGTATGTGCTTTACATTTGATAACAGCCACTCTGTCGGGTTCCTGTATCGCTGTTAGAAGCCTTTTTATATGAGCTGCATGCGCTATCGGTGTGCCAGCTGCCGTCATGAAATTTCTGAGACGCCATAGCGCTCCGAAATCATGTACTACCCCGAACGCGTATCTGGAATCGGTGTAGATATTGGCAGACTTACCCTTAGCCAATTCACATGCTCTGGTTAGGGCGACCAGTTCAGCAACCTGGGCTGAGTGAGGTGGGCCTAGCGGTTCCGCTTCTATGGTGTCTTGGTCATCTACGACTGCGTATCCAGTACACAAGTCTCCCGAGTTTGACTGTCTGTGACAACTACCGTCCGTGTAGAACGTGAGTTCTGCATCTTCTAGTGGATTGTCACTGATGTCAGGCCTTGCGGTAAAATTTTGGGTCAAATATTCCATACAATCATGTGTATCTTCCTTTGCATTAAATCCTCCTTCCCCATCACTCTCACCTCCCACCCTTTGTGTCTGACCAGGCACACCTGGGAGAAATGTTGCAGGGTTTAATGCACTGCATCTCCTTATGGTGATGTTTACGGGGGCCATTAATGCCAATTCCCATCTTGTAAACCTTGCTGATGAGACGTGTCTGGTTTGGGCAGAATTCAATAAGGCAGATACCGCATGCGGTGTATGGATTGTGAGGTTGTGGCCTAGCACGACATCTTCGCTTTTTGTCACTAGCAATGCTATCGCCGCAACGCTACGCAAGCATGTGGGGAGGGATCGCGCTACCGTGTCTAGCTGAGCGCTGTAGTATGCAATTGGCCTGCTGGCATCACCGTGTTTTTGTGTTAGTACACCTGCTGCGCACCCAGCACTTTCTGTTCCGTATAGTTCAAAGGGTTTCCCATAGTCTGGCATACCTAGTGCTGGTGCCTGCGTTAGGCACTGTTTGAGTCTCTCAAATGCTGTTTCGGATTCGTCTGTATGCGAAATCCGATCAGGTTTGTTTGAGGAGATCATTTCCTGCAAAGGTAGTGCCAATATGGAAAACCCTGGGATCCAATTACGGCAATACCCACACATTCCTAAAAACGTCCTGATCTGTTGCTGGGTTTGTGGCAGTGTCATGTCTCTAATGGCTTGGATTCTATCAGCGGTCAAGTGTCTCAGTCCTTGTGTTAGACAGTGTCCCAAATATTTTACCTTAGTCTGGCATAATTGCAACTTGTCTTTGGAAACCTTGTGACCTGTGTCTGAAAGATGAAACAGGAGCTGTTTCGTATCCTTCAGAGATGCTTCCAGTGAATCTGAACACAGTAATAAATCATCCACGTACTGTATCAACACTGATCCACTTTCCGGTTGGAAAGACTGTAAACAATCATGCAAAGCCTGAGAAAATATACTTGGACTATCTATGAAACCTTGGGGTAACCGAGTCCACGTGTATTGGACTCCTCTGTATGTGAATGCAAACAAATATTGGCTGTCAGGGTGCAGAGGTACCGAAAAGAAAGCGGAGCAGAGGTCAATAACAGTGAAAAATTTGGCAGTGGGAGGAATTTGCATTAGGATGACAGCTGGATTAGGCACTACGGGGAACTGACTCTCAACTATTTTGTTAATCCCCCTTAGATCCTGCACTAGCCTGTAACCCCTCCCCCCACTCTTTTTAACAGGGAAGATGGGACTATTTGCTGTGCTGGACGTTCTTACTAGAATGCCCTGTTGTAGCAAGCGCTCTATTACGGGAAAAACTCCTAACTCCACCTCTGGCTTCAGAGGATACTGTGGGATTTTTGGAGCTATCCTACCATCTTTTACTTGCACAACTACTGGAGCTACGTTTGCCATTAATCCAGTGTCCTGTCCATCTTTTGTCCAAAGTGACTCTGGTATCTGAGATATCATCTCTTCTACTTGGGATGGATTCCTATTTGTCATAATGGTGTGTGACATTAATTTTGATGGGGAGTCTAACATGTCTCGTACTTCCTGAGCGTGATTCTCAGGGATGTCCAAGAATACACCTTCAGGAGTACAATAAATGACGCAACCCATTTTACATAGTAAGTCTCTTCCCAGGAGATTAGTTGGTGCAGATGCAGCCAGCAAAAAGGAATGCTTGGTATGCAAAGGCCCTATTGTAATCTCGGCTGGTTTGCTAACAGGGTAGTGCTGGACTACTCCTGTTACTCCCATGGCTGGAATTGTCCTACCAGTGGTTCTCATGCCCACTGTCGAATTTATCACTGACTTGGCCGCCCCTGTGTCTACAAGAAAGTTTAAAGTTTTACCAGCTACATTGATTGCAATTTCTGGTTCGTTTCCAAGACTAGCAATCAACTTAACTGGCTGCAGATTACAGGTATGGCCACACCCCTATTGGGTATGCTGACCTCCCTGAATCCCGCTGGCAGCAACTACTTGTGAGGGAGTTAGCTGGGAGCTACCAGAGGCATGCCAGTCTCTGTTTGGGGAATATCTTTTTGTTTCCCCTGTATGTGGCTCAAAACTCCGCCTCTGTGGACCCTGCTCCCAATGTCGTGTGTTGTGTTGTTGTCTAGGGGGTTGAAAAGACCTTTGTACATTCTTTGTTCTACATTCTCGTGCAAAGTGTCCCGGTCTGTTACAAGAAAAACATGTTATTACACTTGCCTTACCCACAGGATTCGGTGGTACATACGCAGGCTGCCTTGTGGTCAGCGCCTGTATACTTACGGACATCAACTTATCACTTTGCGACTCCCTGTGCCTAGTGATATTTCTGTCGTGATCAATAGCAGCCTCTCTCAAGGTGGACACTGACAGACCTCGCCAACATGGCTGCGTGGTCTGTACCCTAGCTTTTAATGTTTCTTTCAAACCATCCATCAGTACAGATACTGCTACTTCTCGATGGTTTGGGTTGGTCTTAATGTCTTCTATACCAGTGTACTTTGCCATTTCTAATAGTGCCCGGTGAAAATATTCTGTTGCCGTTTCGGACTCCTTTTGCTTAATGGAAAATATTTTATTCCATTTAACAACGGCTGGGAAATACTCTTTTAGCTGTAAATTTATCCTTTTTACATTATCCTTGTTGTACACGTCTGTAAGCGGTACATCTTTATCCAATGCACAATCAGCTAAAAACTGAGTTGCATCAACATTGGAAGGTAAACAAGCTCTTAGCAGTATCTGCCAATCCTTGTTGTTGGGTTCTACCGTGTTACCTAAATCCCTGATGTATTTTTGGCTAGCAATTAAATCCTTCCTGGGGTCAGGAAATTCGGACACTATTGTTCTTAATTCCATTCTGGAAAATGGAGTGTACATGGCTATGTTCCTTATGGGAGTGGCTCCAGAGACATCTGTTTTTCCATTGGGGACTGCTATTACCCTTACAGGAGCAATTCTAACAGCCTCTTCCTGTGTAGATTCTACAGCTTGTTGTGGTACAATTGTTTCAGTGTAGTGCATGGTGCCGTACTTACCCGTTGACACGACCTCACCTATCCCTCCGCTAGGGGCTTTCACTAATCTCGTGGGTGTCGCTGTGCCTACTGTGGTCTCTGCTATGGTGGCTGCAAGAGAGAGAGCTGAAATTGTTGCTGAATCGTCTTCTTGATCACACTCCTGAGGAAGGTTCAAAACAGGGTACATCTTGCACGGGTTAATACTTGCATGAGTTATTTGGTTAACATCATTAACATTTACAGTGTTACTAAGAGTTTGTGTTTTACAACCCAGTGCGTTTCTCTCCGCAATCAACTTCTCTCCTGCAATGTATGGTGGGGGAGGAGCTGTGGCAATCAACTTCCTGACTGCCCCAGATCCTGCCGCCAGAGCCAAACCTCTCTGTATCTCACCTTCCTGGTGCCATAACTGTAAATAATCATGATGCTGAATTCGTCTCTTTGCTGATTTTACGAGACATATCCTCCTCCTTAAATTTTGTAACACTTCTGGACTGAAGCTACCTATTCTTGGGAATTTGTCCCTGTCTTGTACAGTCATTCTCTCCCATTCATCACATAAAGATTCGGTGTGAATTCCATATTTTTCACACATTACATATCGTGCCGACCCAACTGGTCGGTTCACAGAATCAACCTGAACCAGGGTTGATCGCCCCCTACCTGAGCAACTGGCCCCCATAGTCTGCAGGTGTTGCTTAGTCCTCCTTGGATCTCTGTATCAAGGTTTTCAGCAAGCCTTTTCAGACAACCAAATTACTCCACAGTAGGCCGGCGGTGGCGGTTTACCGAGTACCCCACTCACTCGCCCACCTCGACCAATACGACCTGATCACACCGACGTGGTGCTGGCGTACTCGATACAGGGCCCCTATGGAACCTTCAGTTTACTGGAACATATGAGGGTTACCCGCAGGACACTTACTCTTTCCAGTAAAGGTGGGGTTGTTAGATAGTTCCTGAGTGACCAGCGAACTTCCCTTCCAAAAATAAAAAATTACACAAATCACGTCAGAATGTACAAATAGCGTTTGTGACCACTTTACTCTAATGGTATTAGGTCAGATCACTAACTACTGTACACAATTACGTGCGGTCCAATCGTTCAGTACACGAGCACTACTTGTCATGTACTGAAAGACCAATGGAATCGATGTTTCCGGCCGCGATTCCTTCAGCAAGAGCTTATGGCCTATATGGGTTCTGCACCAACACCCCAGGCGTTGTGCCACTGGACTTTTATAGCGGACCTTTTTACCTTATGACCTCCTGGTCTTGTTACCTTATGACCTCCTGGTCTTGTTACCTTTACCTTACGGTCCGCTATACTCTAATGCTCAAATATTATTTAACCAGGGATGCCTCCCTGGCCACCGTATATGTCACTTACACGTATGTCCCTTGACGAGTACCCGGCTTTCCTTTTGGTTCCACCTTAAAGTTATATAAACTTTTGTATACAAAACACACTCACTCAACACATGTACACTTTGTTTCTATATCTATTTCTGCGCAGAAATTGTCTTCAGGCCAAGAGTGTTACCAATTAGGAGCAGGATCTGTTAAACTAAATTTCAGATTTTCTAAAAATAGATTTGCGTTATTTATCGCTTCGCGTTATCTGCCGCTGTGCGTTACTTATCGCCTTGCGCTAATTATCGCTTTGCGCTAATTCAACTTTTTCGTGACTTGAGCTACGTGAGCGTAACCGGACGCTACGGTGCGTAATGTACGCTGCGTGCGTCTGCCTTTTGGATTGCGTACGCTAGTCTTTGTTAGCGACACGTGTACGCAATGCAAAGGATCCACCGTAACACAATATATTTATTTATCAATGTAGGTGATCCCTGATCATCTACCGCAATCCACACTGACTGCCTTGTATCTCAGACAAACCGTGTGTTTGTTCTATACTTTAACTATTACTTTTACTATGAAATAACAGCAAATCTCTTTTTAGCACTTTCTATCAACTATAAAATTTGGCAAACAGGAATAGTGATATACGAAAAAATGAAATACACAAGTGAAAAGAAATGCAGGTATGTATGCGTACGCAAGACAAAAGAAAAATAAACAGTTTTAAAAAGACACAAGCGTTTTGTTCTTACTTCCGGTTACCGGGTTCCTTCAGCACTCTTTGTCTAAGCGAAGCAGACGCTTATCCCGTCAGCAACTGCGAGACAACCTCCCACCCTTTTGCTGGGGGATAATGTCTGCTGATCTACCTAGTGCAGATGTGAAAAGGACCGGACGAGCCCGCAATTGACAATGCTAAATTCCTTTGTCGTATAAACAACCCTTTATGAAGCTAAGAACACTGTACGCTGTTTACTTAAGAAGTACCGTAATGGTACGCTAGTTGCGTAACGATCGCTCAGCCGTAGGCGAGACGCTCAGGCGTCACGTTCGCTCACGGCCCAGGGATCACAGGACACGTTATTGGTTATGTCTAGGGGGAAAGATTCGCTGTAACGTAGCGTACGCTAGAGACCACGAGGAGGTCACCAGCGATGCAGACGCTCACAACACTATACCTTTATGTTAAACCTTATACCGATGAAACACACAGAATACCTTAATGTGAGTACAGGGTGTAAATGCAACCTTGTGTAACCTGACTATCTACAAAGCTGCATGAGCGTCACCGACGCTCAAATGAACACTTATCACTATAGAAAATACACAGATACTGGTTTAGGTTTCCAAGGCCTATTAACTGTATTATGTCTAATATACTTGTAAAAGGGGATAACAGTACATATGATACACTACAATATAACAGAGACTTCCTAACCACAGAACTAAACAATAAATACAAAAAGACAATACTACACTGACCTAAATGCAATACGATACAATACTATAATACTATAAGGCATTTAAGAGAAAAAGAGGAGAGAGAGAGATAGAGAGAGAGAGAGAGAGAGATTGGCTCGCAGAAAGACAATGATTATGGAGAGAACTTACGCACAAAGGGTATGATCGCCAGCGCCTCGATATCCAGCTCCCGATTATCAGCAGATAACCGTTGATGAGAGAGTGAGAGCTGGATATGGTCGGCCTGCCTATTTATGCTCCACACACAATGCAATCTCCTGGTCCTACAATCCCATTGTCCATTGGCCGAAGGAATTCGGCCCTGCATCATAACAAAAGGTCATAGGGTGGTTCATACAGGTGGGCTATGACGATTTCCAACAGCTCAGGTGGGTGGGAAACTGGGTTTCCCGCCGCATACCTGAGTATGTGTAAATCATAGAAATGGACATAAACTTCTTATGTCCATAACTATTCGCACGAGCGATTAATACGCTCCAAACCAACACCGGAATATTGCTAATTAAATACTCTTCCGATGGGTACCAAACACTGCAGTATGATTCCTGTTAGACCCTTCGTACGATGCAAAGAGGGATTCCTCAGCCCTGGGACATTGTACTTTAACCAAACTTACAGAAACTATCAAAGGGATCATGATCTATAAACTACATTAATTGTGAACATTTGTAACTAATGAGTCGCACGCTACGATCACGTAAACTCTACCGTAAATGCGCATACTGCGCGTGCGAGTGCACGCGATTGCGGGTATGCGCTTCCACGGGAGAGCGTACGCATGCGCAGCACGGACCAGTGTGCGGTGCAAATATGGCAACGTGCATTGAGACATTTTTCTGACTTTGACACCGTAATAAACCTGCCGGCTATTATAATAGAAAAGGATGGCATTCCATCGTCTTACAGGCTGAAGTGGACCATAGGTATTAGTATTTTTTGGCCAGTATGTTTTTTATTGTTTGCCTATGGAAACCTAATATATATTTTCATATTAGCTTCATGGATGTCTTCATTGGGCGGCCTGGATGTTCACTTGACTTGCAAATTCTGATCTATTCTGCATAGCAGAGAACAAACAAGGTGGCTGGCTTTTCCCAAGAGAGGTAAGAAAATACACATTTTTTTTTTCAGATTGTGTTGCATCTTTTTTAACTTATGTTTTATAGCTGGCAAATTCTGAACAAACCCCAATATATTTTTGGAGGGTTGAAAGATGTGGCAGCACGGTGTATGTAATGGTTAGCATCAGCTTCCCAAGTGAAGTGTACATGCTGACTTCTTAGCCCTGAATATTTTAAATTCATTTTATGTAATGTGCTGAAAACAACCATCCTGAATACTGTAAATCAAGGGTACACACTAGCCGATGTATTATATGAAAAAAGTTTACAGAAAATAGTGCATAATCCTGTTCCAAAAATAAGGAGATACTAACCGATGTATGCACATGGTAATATTGGCTGCGTCAGGCACCCGGCGGGGTGCATACACATGCCAATGTGAAGGGAGCGACGGGGGGGAGCGGGGCCAAGCTGCAGCATGGCCCTCGTTAACGAGGTCCTTCCTCAGCTGGAATATTCAGCCGAGGGAGGGGGTCGTTAACGATGCGCGGTAGATGAGATAGTAAAAGATATCACTCAGAATGGCCCTTCTGAGAGATATCTTTAACTTTCTCGTATAGTGTATATGGGGCATAAGGCCAAAAGTCAATCTGCAGATAGTATATAGTAAGCGTGTGGGGGGGGGGGGGTGATTCTCCATGATGGATTGTAGATCCTGTTTCGGCTGCGCAGCTCCCTCGGCCCACATTCGGGTTATCGCTTCTCGGCCTTTTGGCTAAGATCAGGTGCGTTTTGCGTGCCTGGTCTGGCCTTTGGGATTCGGAGTTTCCCTTTTGGGGGCTCTGGGAGTTCGTGAGAAGTGGATCTAAACCTTTGCTGGAGTCCTTGTGGCTGCCAGGATGTCGGGTGCTAAAAACACCTTCCATTTGCAGTTGGATGGGTCTGTCGGAGGTCAGCAAGGCACGCTGATGCACATTTGGCATAAGATTCTGGTACCGTTGGCCCAAATAGAGGAGGATCTGTACTGTATACAGGAATTTGCTAATGCTGGGACTTTTGCTGGGACTTTTGATGTGACTTTCGTTTACCCTGAAGCCTGCATCACCACATACGAGCGGGTAAGAGCCCATATTAATGAGCCCCTCCTCAAGGGGTTTACCTTGCTGCCCTTATTTATGGGAGCAGAACGCCCTCTGACCGTCCACATGTACGACCCCTTTATCGAGCCGGATCAGATTAAAGCCTTTTTGACACGCTACTGCTCATCTGTCCGTGGCGGTATACGCCTCCAGAACTATGTGGGCATTTTTAATGGCAAGACGCGGTTCTGAGTGCGGCTGCGCCTGGACCCTGGGGGGATTGGGGGTGTCATGCACCCACCCGCAAATTTTTCCATCGGTGGAGCAAGGTTTTTTTTGTTTTATCCAGAGCAGCCCTTATACTGCCGCAACTGCTTATCCTTTGGCCATACGAAGGACGCCTGTATGAAAGGGAAATGTTGCCGCAATTGTGGTATGGCGAATCATGAGGCTGCGCAATGTCCCCAAAGGAAAAAATGCGATCTCTGTGGGAGCCAGGACCACCTAATGCGCACCTGTACAAGGTTCATTGACCCCCCGCCGACTGCTGCTAGTGTTTTGGAAAAGATAAATACCCCCATTGTGGCCCCTGTGTCATCTGAAGTGTCTGTGAAAGTTTCACTGGTGCAAACATCTGTAATTGCCAGCACCCCGGCCGGGGTGTCTGGTACTGCTACTGTGATCGTGCCTGTCAAGACTGTCCCTGTAACGACTCCTGCTGAGGTGTCTGGCGCCATGGCGCCACTTTTACATGCTGACAAGGAGCACCCCCGGCTAGTTACAGAGCGCTGGGTGAGATGTGACCCTGCTGCTGCGGCTCCTGCTGTGATCGCTGCTGTTGCGGCCGCTGGGGAAGTGCTCAGGAGATCGAGGAAGTGCTTAGCCCCGCCCCCCGCAGCTCAGCGGGAGCGCTGTGATTGATGAATTCCCGTCCCAGCCGCCTGTCGGCCCGGCGCCGAGTCCTGCTGTGGGGTCCCGTTGCGGAGAGTGGACAGAGTCCTCTGATGCTGACTCAGAGGGCTCTGTTGAATGGGACACTGATCTCTGAGAGATATCTTTAACTTTCTCATATAGTGTGTATGGGGCATAAGGCCTAAAAGACAATCCAAACATTTTATCGATACTGCCTTGACGTACATGTGTAGAACTGCCTACCTTGCCGCAATGGAAATGAAGCAAGTGGGGAAGGGTGCCACGATGACATGATCATTTGGCCACGGCCCCCAGATAGCCTACCTTCCACCCAGCAATGCCCTCTATGCAAGCACCAGACTGCCCTTCACGGAGGAGTGGGCAACCAGGTCGGCAAGTATGCCCATGTGAAACCTTGCCAATATTTTTTTCTGTTTTTTAAATATAAATTAAAGACTGCTGATAGAGTTGAGATCCCGGATCACATAATTGGTGATGCAGCCTACCCTTTACAGTGATGGCTGATAAAGTGCTTAATGCGCACATTTACAGTTGACCCCCAATCAAACTGCATTAACCCACACCCTGAGTTCAGCAAGGATGGTCATGGAAAATGCCTTTGGCCGCTTAAAAGAACGTTGGTGTTGCCTCCTGAAGTGTAATGATGTTGACCTTATGATCACACCTGACGTTGTGGCTGCATGTTGTATATTACACAACCTACATGAGCTTAGGAGGGAGCAATATCTGCCACAGTGGGCTGTGTAGGACAAGGATTTTGGTTACCCTACACTTGATACTGGTGAATATACCTACAGTGCTAAACACATAACCTTCTGAAGAAACCGTTGACACTACATAACGGAGAAACACGACAAGGGAATCCTGACCATCCTGTTCTGTGCTGGAATCAGAGGTGTTATTATCAGTCTTGCAATTGTGGACCACCCACATTGTTGGAACATTTATGAGCCACATCCTCCCTTCCCGGGACTTGCATGCTGCTCCCACCCTAACCACCCTGTTCAGGCAAACCGGACACTGCAGGAAAATAACAGCGAGGTGGTTAACTCACATCAGGCGGCGGAGGGGGTGTCGTATCATAACATGTGCTCCGTGAGGACCACTAAACCTCAATTGGTATGCTTTTCCTTTAAAGCACCTGTACAGTTATAGTATAACGTGTGCATTGTGTGGACCTATAAACTTCGAATTGGTCTTGCTCTTCCTCTAAAGCACCTATATAGCTGACAGCAAAGAGAAACTCATACACCTGTTGATATTGTGCATCTACTATACTACTTTTATTAACATCAATGGACTATTTATGAATTTAGATGCTAAATCACCATAAGCTTCTATTAAGCTTAACTATATTCATATTACACAGTGCGGTTTGAAAGTTGTTTCAGTGTAATTGTTTTTTATCTTAGAAATGAATTTTGTTATATATATATATATATATATTGTGCGCTCCCTCTATATGAGGGCTGTTGTAACAGCCGACCAACCCTCATTGTTGTGTTAAAGCAACTCATGTTTGTATGAAAAATAAAACCTATATATTTACGTTCGCCTAGTGTTCCTGTATGTGTACAATTTAAAAGCATGCATGTGTGATACACTTCAGAAGGGATTTGCAAAGTCATTAGACAATGATAAACAAACAAAATATAATATGCCATAATTTGACATTTTAAAAACATTTTTAATATAACAAAACATTGTTACATCTGCACATATGTCAAACACCATTGTATCAAAATATTACCATAAAGCCTACTATAGGTAATTTTTTAGGTATTTGACTAGAAAATGGCCAGTTAAGGTAAATTCCTCTAAAAAGGATGCTCAGGAATTTCTAGCCTTTCAGGAGGAGGTTGAGTATGGTCATAGTAGGGGTCAGGGTTGTAGTGGGGATAAGGATGAATAGGGTAGTGTGGAGCCTGCTGCTGTGGTGGTATTGTACACCTTGACTGTTGTCAAACATTCAGTAGAATGATGCCATCTTCAATTCCTGGCTTTTCCTTTAGCGCTCATGTGCTTCCCTACTGTACTGCTCCTGCGTGGACCTCAGCTGGGTCATAAATTAATTCTACATATCACACTCTGCCTGCAGAAACTTCTCCAGGTGAGTCTCTTCCAACATTCTGTGATGTAAGGTGTCTCCCTACCTCTCCTCTTTATCTCACTATATATGCTACATTGGTGAAACATGGGGCATATTAGGTCTAATCTAGATACTTCATTGCATTATAACTGCTGAATGATTACTGAAGAAAACAGCATGGTTATACACTTGGGGAAAAATAGGTAAAAATGTTTTTGAAGAAAACATGGTTATCCACTAGGAAAATAGGGATACCTTCCCCATTGATGGATCCAAATGTTTATGAACTTCTAGAATACCAACAGGTGGGATTCAAGCAAACGATTCAAAAGTTCAATTTGAATATCCAAAAATACTCTCTTGAGCATAACCTTTTAAACATATCTATTCCTCTAAAAGTAGAACCTATATGTTGTATCCCAGTACATAAATCCTGCTGGATAACACTTATGAATATCAGCAAAATGTCCAGAAACACTATGTTCCTGGAATCCTTTCAGTATATTTAGTCTGGGCTGTCTTCACAAAATCAGTTTTTTAAAGTGCAAGATTATTAGGCAACAATTTGAAAAAAAAAGTGGCGTGGATTGCTTTCTCATAAATTAAAAATAACTGGCTTAAAGGGAGGAATGTAACATGGTGTGAGTAGGGTGGCAAATCCGTTGATCGGGGGGGGAGTCCCGGGAATTAGGGCAAAAATTGGCAGGGTTCCAATCCCAGGGATTGCGAGATCAAATGGACCTTTGTGTTTTTAAAGTCGGGCAGAGTTTAGCATCCTCAGGACGCTGCCCGGCGTGACGTGAAGTCCCAGGTCACGCTCTGCATTCAGCCGTCCGCTGCGCACAGATGATCTGTCCCAGACACATAGGAAAAAAGCCAATCCCTGGATTGACCATTTTTCAATCCCGATACCCGAGATTGAAAAAATGGCCTGGGATTGGCCACCCCAGGTGTGAGAATCAGAAAGTGAGAGATTTTGTGCGAGTTCTGTTTTTTTTTTAAAACTGACAATCATTAACATGGCAAAATCAACCTAGTTTTGCTATGTAAATGATTGCCTTTAAAATAAAACAAAAAAACAGGAGAACTCTCAATTTCTGATTCTCACTCCCTATTACATTTCCCCCATTATGACCACTGAAGTAATTATATTTGTTTGGGGATATGTAAATCACTATAAACCAAATAAAGAACTGCATGGTGATGATGTTAAACACTTATAAGATTTAAGGGTATATTCAATTAGCAGTGATAACGGACTTTTCACGTGAAAAGTCCGGTTTTCGGGTGAAAAAACGGACTTTTCACGTGAAACGCAATTACAGGCTATTCAATTATCCTGGAAAATTTATCGGTGATCACTTTTTCACTAATTTCACTTCACCTTCTCTGAAGCAGGTGAAAAGTTGGGAAAAGTCACTATTTTAAGGTAAAAATGTTTGGATATGGTACAGAACTCCTGGGACACCCCCCTTAATGACTAATTAGGCACATTGAAGTTTTTAATTATTTTTAATTGGCCAATAATGACATGTCATTTTTGGCTTGAAAAAGTAAAAAGTCATGGAAATTGGGGTTCAAGGTATGGGACAGGTATATTGGGGTGCTTTATGAGTGGGACAGGTGTTTTTTAGGCTTGCAGATGGGAGTAATCAGTCTGTTTCCACTTTTTTTTAAAGTACCCTAAAATGACCAATATATACTTATACCCATTTTCATGTACCCCAAATTTAATGAGCATTTATTTTGCTCAAAAAAACTTGCTTTCTATCATTTTTTTGCATTTTTTTAAAAAATGCATATAACAGCCATTTCACACAATTTAAGTCCCCAAAAACGCTCTAATGTGATCTCTAACACACGTCTCTTCTGTTTTCCTATGTTAGTTTAGCATTTTTTGGGGTACAGGCTGATTTCCCCATTTTCACCTGCACTTTTCACTGCAATAATTTTCACGTGAAACCCGGTCGGAATTGAATAGGTCGAAAAACGGAGCGTTTTCGCGGCAATTTTCGGCCGATTGCCGCGAAAAATTTCCGGGCGAAAAATTGCCGCGAATTTGCGGATAATTGAATACCCCCCTTAGGCTCTGTTGCAGAGCTCCTTTTGCAAACTAAAGTTTAGTACTGTATATTTAGTTTCCTGAAAATTACTGTAACGCAAAATTTCATATGTAGATACAGCCAGTCGCACACAGAATATAGGCATGCTGCATATAAATTTAATCAAAAGCTGCCTATGTGAATAAGATGTATTTTCTGCAACAAAGACCAATGTTAGCAGAACTGCCGGCTGACACACGCCAGGCACCTCCTACTGCATGGCGTGTTAAGACAATATGTATGAAGACACATCTGTAGTTGTTGGTAATGCCAAATGTAATTTTGTCTTGTAATAAACAGAGAGCCTTTGTGCTACACTTTATCACAACAATGTGTAATTGTGGGCTTTGCAAGTAGTCTTGGAATGTCTGCACTTTAGAGGTAATTACAATTACACTGATTTATGTAAACTAAATTTTGATCTTTATGTTTCAAATTTTAATTTGATCTTGTTATGCCAAAATTAAGTTAATCTACCTCTTTAACAAAAATATCTTATTTGTATTGTTTGTAAAAAATGTTGAAAATAAAAGTTGTTGTACGTTCATTACTAAATCTACATACAGTCTTCTAAAAAATGCTGTTTTTATGGCACTGCCAGCCTTCCTGATAGTCAGGACTTTTGTGCCAACTGCTGGGAGGAATGTCATGCTTTGGTGAGTGAGTGCATCTCATTTGCATTTCTCAGGTTTTACAGATATTTTCTTCATCATACCGGGGCAATAAACTTTCCCAAGGGAAGAAAGTTGCTGTACAGAGTTGCTCTTGGAGGCTTTGCTCCCTGCAGAGGATTGTAGCCACAGTACAAATACAAAACATTGGCTACAGTCACTGAGGGACCTTTCAATCATCTATTTTGCAGTGGCTAAAGTAAGTAAAGATATAATGAAGAAATAATGCCAGAATGAAGGATATTCCTAAAACATTTGACAACACTTCTCTGACATTCTACGTTCAGTGGCTCGAAATGTATCCTTACGTTTCCAATGAGGACCTGCTAATACCCCTTTCACACCGCACAAATAACCCGGTACATTGCAGGGTCGACGTGGGTCACTACATTGTGAAAGGGGTCAACACCGAAATCCTGGGTCCCCTGAACCGGTAATTCAACCCGCGAATAAAGAAGGGTTATTCCCGGGTTGAGTACAGGATCAGGTGCAAACAGGTTGCTACTTGAGACCCGTTCACAGCATAGGCAGAGGCGGCGTGGAGATGATGTCATCTCCCAGCGCCACCTCCGTACCTGATGCCGGCACAGCCTACGCACCTGCCCCTGATGCCGGCTTCACACCCACCTGCGATCGCAACCAGACCTGGCATATTGCTGGGTCAGGAAGCCATTGTGAAAGGTACTAATGCCTGGTCCCATCCGGGAAAAACCCGGAATTGCGATCTGAAAGCGGTATTATAGAGCTCACATAATACTTCACCATACACCTGCTGCAAGACAACCTTTTCAGGAAGTGGTAGTCAGAATGCAATATTATATTAATGAGCAATCCAGGATCCACACAATTTGTACTTTACAAATGGCCAAGCTCGTTACCTTACAGAAAAGGGATGAGCTCTAAGGTGACGCCAAAAGATAATTTCCTCAAGGACCAAGCTAGTTTTTTCATAAAATGTAAGCTTCTGCATCCCCAATATGTACTGTCATTATCAATGGGGATTACAGTCCTCATTGGTTACATCATCCTCAGATGGCATAAGCTGCTCTATGTCTATGGCAGTGGTTTCCAAACTTTTTTGAATCACGGCGCCCTAGAATATCAGAATTTTTTCACGGCACCCCTAGGCCAATAATTTCTTATTGAGAAATTTAGAAAGAAATATTACATTAAGTAGATCGCATTTATATGTCATACTTAGGGTCAGTTGTGTGGTGAGGGACAAGATTTGCTTCTGTTTGGCCACATATTTTATGACTGGCAGCCACCAGCATTGGTTTTGCCTATTATATTGACCATGAATAATTTGAATTGGTCCTGGACCACCAACCCAGGGCACCCCTGCAAGTGTCCCGAGGCACCCCAGGGAGCCACGGCACACAGTTTGGGAACCTCTGGTCTATGGAGACATTCTTTCAGGAGAGTAATCTTCTATCTCTCCCACAGCCTTCGCCTGAGTCTGAAATCTTATATTGTGTGCATACTGTATGCATTGTCACATTGTCGTCCTTCAAAAATGTGAAATACTACTTCGAGACCCTGGGGATTCAAGTTGAAGGGACAGCAGTTATCGCTACTGTTGATTTTGAGAGCTACAGATGTGTCCTCATATGTCTTGCCTCAATGCGCCACATAATGGGAGATGCCTAGCGTGAGGAGTGAGCTGACAGGTCCCGTGCAACTTTGTTAGCGTTGTGCGTCTTTTTTTTGCTGAAAATGAATCCTATTTGCATAGCATTAAAATTATATGTATCATGCCTATATTCTCTGTGCATCTGTAGTTCTAGGAAAACACTGTAACATACCATTTCGTATGCAGATACAGCCATGGTCGCACAGAATATAGGCATGCCACATATTTTAATCAGCATAAGCTGCTTTGTTTTGCATTTTAATGGAAAAAGTTGCACGTAAAGATGCTCAGTGCTACCAACTCAAGCCATGGTATTAACATGCAGTGAGACTAGAGGTCAGTGGACACATGTACAGATAGAACATAGCGGGGACATTTTTGTATAAAAACCGAACCCAAGTATTTTCTTCAATATGTATATTAATACAAGTGGTATTTACCTTGCAGATTGCATATTTTTATTAAAGCTAGACTTCTTTTTGCTTAAAATAAGTAAAACAGATACTTTGATTTTGAAGCTATGAACTACCACTTCCTTACCTTTTTCTTCTGCTTCCACCACTCATGAGAACAGATGCAGCTCTTCAGTATTAATTTGCAAAGACAGAAAAAAGCAGAAAAACACCTAATATGTACTTTAGAAATAGAAAAAACAACAATGGGAAAGCGCTATTTAATCTGTAGTAGATTTTTATTTTAATACATTTTATCACGTCACTATATTTGATACCGGCCAGCATCAATACCCATAAAAAATGCTTTTACAATTACTTAAAACATTTCATTTACAATATTGCAATCATTATATTTACTAAGAAGCAACAAATACAAGAACAGCTGCACCTAAAGTGCTATTGGCAACAAAATCTCTTTATAACTATCTTCAGTGATACTTTGTACCACTCAGCTACCAGTGCACTTGCTGGTTATTCCACATATGATCTGAAACATTCACTTCACAGGTTGTAAATGATTTGCACTCAGCTCTGTTAATTTCTATGACACAGAGCATTCAGTGCATCTGATAATTGCTCCACATAACTTAGTGTTTAGTAAAATTCATGCACTTTCACACGCTGTTAATGTCTATTATCCTATGTAGCTTTGTGCCTTTAGCACCTGTGATAATTGCTCCACAAAAACGTAGTGTTAGTATGAATCATGCACCTTAACAGCTGTTATCTCATTATAGTTTGCACACAGCATATACTAGCTTTTAACTTGGTTATTGGCTTTTCTCTCACCGCTCCTGGTATAAAGCACAATGTTCATGCATAACCATGCAGCCTTAACGTGAAAAGTCCATGTCTGCCATATGAAGTTTATTTACCACAATGTAGTTTAGGACCATTCAGCATGCCTGTCAAACCACGGATATGGTATCGTCCCTCCCGGCTGGAGCTCTCCCCGGCAGCATTATCTGGAGTCCGTGTAAGGTCGCTTCTCACCAGTTGCACTTTTTCTCTCAGACAGCAAAGTGAACTGTGGGATACCGGCAAATAAGTGATCTGTAGCTGTATCCCGTGAGTTGGGAGATCGTACAGACGCGTTTCTCCGCCTTATATAGATCAGCGGCTTCCTCAGTGAGTGGTAGCTGAGTGGTACAAAGTATCACTGAAGATAGTTATAAAGAGACTTTGTTGCCAATAGCACTTTAGGTGCAGCAGTTCTTGTATTTGTTGCTTCTTAGTAAATATAATGATTGCAATATTGTAAATGAAATGTTTTAAGTAATTGTAAAAGCATTTTTTATGGGTATTGATGCTGGCCGGTATCAAATATAGTGACATGTGATAAAATTTATTAAAATAAAAATCTACTACAGATTAAATAGCGCTTTCCCATTGTTGTTTTTTCTTGTTCTATATAAGGGGCTTAAAACCAATTACTCCTGGGAAAGCAGCTTTTTTTTCTGTTCAATAGTGGCACCTGGAATTTATTTTTGTACTTTAGAAATAAACTTAAATGGCAAGGCACAGCAAAATGCTTCTCCCACTGACTTCCCTATACACAGGATAATGGGGGCAGATGTATTTTCCTGGAGAAGGCATAAGGAAGTGATAAACCAGTGATAAATGCAAGGTGATAAACACACCAGCCAATCAGTTCCCATATGTAAATTAACAGTTAGGAGCTGATTGGCTGGTGCATTATCACTTTGCACTTAACACTGCTTTATCACTGGTTTATCACTTCCTTATGCCTTCTCCAGGTTAATACATCTACCCCAATGTCTCTATGTGGAAGCTACAGCTTCTTAATGAATGCTGAACTTAAAATCTTTGTCAAGCTCTTAGCCAAGACATCCTTTGGGTTCCTTGGCCAATCCATGCACATCAGGATAACTTAATCTCTGGCCACCTGTTCACTGACAAAGCCAGTATTGTACACAACAAAAACAATTCAGGTTCTCAGTAGATGGTGCTTATATAGAGTAAACCGGTAGTAAGATATTTAGAGGTATGTGGGTTCTTATTTACTCGGTTCTTAATGCAAAAAATTAATGTGAGTTCGAATTTATCTGGATTTTTCTTATTGGTTATTTCCAAAACACGTAAGATCCGGGTAAATCCGAACCCACAGATTTCTAAACAGATGACATATACGTAGTACACATCATATGGAGGGGGACAGAAAATAAACATGAAAAATAAAAAACAATTGTTAATAAATCAAAATAACAGTTTTTTTCTTAAAATCTATTGCTATAAGGGCAGAATTAGTGACTTTTGAGCCCTGCATACACTTAGATTTGGATTATGCCTCTCTAACCATTTTCAAAAACGTGAGAGATTTTTTTTAGATTATAGGCTGAAGTGATCCTTCCTATTAAAAGTAGAAGAGGGAGAAAGGAAGGTATGTTTATGTGTGTGTGTGGGGGGGGGGGGGGGGTTGGTTGTGAAACAGAAAAAAACAAATAAAAAGTGCAAACATAAAGGTAATCTTTTTGAGCTCTTCTATACACATAGATCTTTTTGAGCTCTTCTATACACATAGATCTTTTTGAGCTCTTCTATACACATAGATTTAGGAAATGAACACAGTAATGAATATACAGGTTGAGTCTCCCTTATCCAAAATGCTTGGGACCAGAGATATTTTGGATATGGGATTTTTCCGTATTTTGGAATAATTGCCTAACATAATGAGATATTATGGTGATGGGACCTAAATCTAAGCACAGAATGCATTTATGGTACATATACACCTTATACACACAGCCTGAAGGTAATTTTAGCCAATATTTTTTATAACTTTGTGCATTAAACAAAGTGTGTCTACATTCACACAATTCATTTATGTTTCATATACACCTTATACACACAGCCTGAGGGTCATTCAATACAATATTTTTAATAACTTTGTGTATTAAACAAAGTTTGTGTACATGGAGCCATCAAAAAACAAAGGTTTCACTATCTCACTCTCACTCAAAAAAGTCCGTATTTCGGAATATTCCGTATTTCGGAATATTTGGATATGGGATACTCAACCTGTATTAAGATTTATAATCTTAATGATTACATTTTAACAGTTAATGAAAAAATGTTGCTCCAACAGGGGCTTAAATTCACTTTATCGAGTCAAATAGGTAAGTTTCAAAAATGTATTAGCAAACTAACACCGAAGATGTTTTTTTGATTGCCATCATGTAGAGACATCCACTGAAGACGCGTCTACCATTTGACTGAAATCTATTTTTTATTCTACCCATGAGAAATTATACTCTGAGACATTCAAGAAGCTAGTTAAAAGGGAAAAAGAACCTACTTTTTAAAAGGCATCGGGCTCGTAATCCAGAATGTGCAAAATTATAATCTGGAAATTTATAACACTTAGAAAAAATTATGGCGGAATACTACAGTGAATATCACCAAGAAATTAGAAACATTACTAAAAAAAAAAAAAAATGACGAGAGTTAGAATTTATGTGTCTCTGTATCACTAACCCTTCCATACCAGTGTTATGTACCCTGGCTAAGATTAATAAAAGTTGGGACCATCTCTGGAGTAGACCCATAGTGACAAGAACGGAGTAAAGATGTGTCAACTTACTCATTTCCTTTTTTGCTTCCATTGGCATGACATGGCTAAGCTGTTTTTCCACGAGTAGTAATTGGATAAATGAAAAAAAAAATTGCTGTTAAATAATTTTAATAAAGTAGCAGATTAAAGGTGTGCATTTTAATAAAAATTACAAGACGTGGCTAAATTGCAGAGTTTATAGCATGCCAAATCAACCCATATGGCTAAATTTTATGAACAATGTACAGTATGTGCACACATCTGTACATTTCCTCAAATCTTTCACATTATGTGGACCATGTACTACATCCCATAGCTGCCAAAACTAACTTATCTGAAGGACTATATACAAAATCTTAATGAAATTACATGGGAACCTATATTCATATTAGCAATGGCAGATCTTACATCCCTGTATACTATTATCAATCACAAACAGGGTCTGGAAACCAATAAATATTTTTTAAAACAGGAGAGGTTTTAACTAGATAGTAAACGTTTTGTATTAAGACAGCATTGAATTTATCCTCTTGCATAACTTTTTTTGGTTTGGAAAATTATATTACAGGTTGATTATCCCATATCCAAAAAGCTTGGGTCCAGAAGTATTTTAAATATCAGATTTTTCCGTATTTTAGAATAATTGCATACCATAATGAGATATCATGGCGATGGGACCCAAGTCTATGCACAGAATGCATTTATGTTTCATATACACCTTATACACACAGCCTGAAGGTCATTTAATACAATTTTATAACTTTGTGTATTAAAAAGTTTGTTTACATTGAGCCATCAGAAAACAAAGGTTTCACTATCTCAGTCTCACTCAAAAATGTTTGTATTTCGGAATTTTTGGATATGGGATACTCAACCTGTATCTACAAGTTAATGGCACAGCAATGGGCATCACATTCACACCAAATTCTTCTAACTTGTGGCCTTTTGGAAGACTTTGTTTATGAGGGTCATAAATTGGGGGGAATCTGTTGTCTTAAACACATATTTACAATGTCTGTTTTATATGGAAGGGTAAGTCTATCCTCAGATAATTTTTGCAAATATTTTTACTATGATCAAAAAAAGTTAACATTCTAATTTAGAGCCAAGACTGTTAACTTTTTGAATTTAGCAGTCTTTATTGATAATGAAGTCAATAAAAATATGTGTGCAAAACCTGCTGACTGTAATTCTTAGAGACTTTTACATCACAGGAACTGGCTTGCTTCCATTCCAAATAGTCAATTCTACAGGATATGTACAAATCACACTACACATGAATATTACTGTATACAAGGTTCCAGATTAACCACTTAACTGGCTAATATATATATATATTTTTTTTAAAAACACACCGAAATTGACTTTTTTTTTATTAGGTCAAGAACATCTAGGTAAAACTTAACCAACACAATTTTATTAAGAAAAAAACAAACAAACTTATTTTTCTTTTTTTCAACACAGTATACCATAAAAATTGCTTATTTTTTTCAAATGCATGAACTTTAAACACTTTAAACTACTTAGGACTTATATAAAACGTTTTTAACAGTTTTTGAAGTGTAATGGAACATAATTAATTTTTAATTAGAACAGTAATTTTATGGAACTCTAGAAAAAAATTTCAGTACGATACACAGTCCAACATTACACTCTTTGCAGTAGAACCGTGTCTCTTTGCATATTTTTTTGCCACTCTCGTCTCTTTTAGAGCAGCAAACAACTTATTTTCTGGCTGGATTGTCTCTTTTTTCTGTAGCAGGGACAAACTCTGGGAAATGTCTCTCTGTTAGCCGTAAGGGGTTCGGGTAGGTCCTGGACGCCTGCATTTTGCTGTGTAGGGCTGTGATGTCTGGTGATGCTCTATTAGCAACTCTGCCAGCTCCAGTCTGAATTGCAAGTAGGTTCCATTTTTTTTACAGTATGTAAGCATTCTAAATTGCTTGGTCTAATAGTGGGAAAATATTATTATGTAATGTTTCTTACTCCTTTTACGACTTATGGGATAATTAGTAATGTGCTGGTCTGCACGGTCTCAACCAATTGTCAAATTGTGATCAACAACAGCCATGGTTTGTCCTTGATTGTGTGGGATCTTTCTATTTCTACAAGTTCCATGTTGTGAATGGTAGATAAGATACACACATCTTTTTTGTCTATCAACCTAATCACATGCACTTTTCCCTTTGAAAACCTACAATATCTCCATTTTGCAACTTTTCCTTCTTCAGAGCTTCAGGGACTTCTTTTCTGGTCATCCTCAGGGTTCCATAAGTGTCAGTCCGATGGGTCAGCAATATATCAGCCAGCTGATGGGATGTATTAAAAATTGTCTGCTGTGAGACAATATCCCTTATTGAGGAAGGGCTTCATCAGCGTCATTACTATTTGTGCAGACAAAAGTAAATCTTTGTATTCTCCATCCATTATAGTCCCTTTGCCTGTATATATAATGCTGGACCAAATATATCCTGACTTTGCTTCACACAACATGTAGTTTTATTCAAAACCTGGATCTTTTAGTTATATACTGCTTCCAATTATATACTGCTTCCACCCCAGTCTGCCTTTGTACAGCAGCAGACTTTTGTCAATGGAAATATCTCGTTCTGGGGTCAGTAGTTCAGAGAATTGCTTGGTCAACTAGGAGTAAACAGGCCATATTTTCCAGATTTTAGGGTTGGGATGGGCATCTTCTTCAACCTGAATATCTGATAAATGCAGGAATCTTTTTAGCCAGATAAACCATCTGTGGAACTTTACAGATGCAACAAATGGAGTCGCCAGGGCGTTCCTCTAAGATCAGTACCACTCCAACAGAGGTTTTCATAATAATCCTTGCAGAATTAGCAGGGAAATGAATACCAGCATTTAAGCAGCCGTTGTTGGGACCCAATCATTGCTCCTAGAAAACTGGCTTAGAATTGTACCACGTATGGACTGTTCAGCATACTGATTTGTTTTTGTGGTAATTAATTGGACCAAGTGGAAGTCAAAGAAGGATTCCACTTTCATCTGATGTTACCAGTTTTGTGTGTCTAATGTGCAAAATTTGCGCACCTCCTCAATATCATGCTCTTCCTGGGTGGCATGCAAAGACATTTCTTCTTCATCACTGGAATACATGTCACTTGTATCCAAATAAGAATCCACATCCATATCATTGATGGATGATATCACAGCACTCTCAGTATATATAATAAATGGATAATGATTTTCACCAAAATATAGCTTCTGGTGTTTTATTTTGATGATCATAGGCTGTGGTGACACAGTTTAGAAAGTTTTATAACTTTTGTGTCAGTCACTGTAATAACAAACAGTTGTATCACTCATCTCAATGATTGTTGTCTCTCACCTCAGCTACTCTGTCACAGGAGTGAGAGAAGATAAATCAGCATCAGATGGCCCAATCCTCATGGGATTTGCCACCTCTGTTGCTGGGAGGAGATTGAGAGGGAGTGTGTGTGATCCTTATAGAATTGCCTACCCAGTGTTGCTGGGAAATGTTAAATGAGGAGATACAGTAGTGTGTGTAAGTATCAGCAGGGTACTCTTCTGTGTGGGGCAGGTCAGGGATGAGCTGGCACACATGAAGGGGCATCATATGATCTGAGAGTGTGGAGGACGGAGTGGATAAGGGATGATCTGTGAGCTACTGTTTAGGGATGGGAATAGGTGGGTTATCATTTGATGGTCACCATCAATGATGGATAACCTCGATGGTATGAAACCATCTGCAAGTTATTCATTGATGGTTTCACCCACGGATAGTCGTCACCGCTTTAGTGTGCAATGAGCTGCGGGCCAAATCAGCCAAGGGCCAGGGCTTTGTGGGTGTCAGGGGGAGGACCCTAGCCTATGTTTGAGATCTGGATCTACCAGATCGATGATAAAAGCAGTTACCATTGGTCATAGACTATCCCTACTCCTGTTTATATATGCTAGGCTGCCATGTCGTGGTACTGCTGGACAGCATAATGACTGTGATACAGTATATCGCTTGCTTACCAACTTTCATAATAGAGTAGCAGTCCCGGACTGAAATTGTTTTTTCTTTGGCCATATTCTTCCTCTCGAGGTCCCACCCCATAGGTTCACTCTTCTTTTTCTTCTTCTATTCTTTCTCTAAATAAAACAGGTTACTCTGTTGATTTTAATGTTTTATTGCAAATATCCTTGTTACTTGAACATGTCATTGTTGTATATGTCTTTTTGCATTGCATTGTGATTTCTTCAATAAAGTTTATAAAAAAAATTTTTTAAAACATGAGCAGTCGCAGTCCAGGATCTCCTTTAGACTACAACTGCACAAGTGTAGTAATATATACTGATATTTATAAATAGCGATATTATTATTTGTATACATTTTATGCATCAAGCATAGCGAACCAGGACCATTGTTTGCCCATCTGTAATCAATGGCTTTGTATTGCTGTAATCAATGGCTTTGTATTGTTACTACTGATTGATCCTGAATTGACAAAATCAAGGTTAAACACAATAAAAAAATGTGTGTGTGTGTGTGTGTATATATATATATATATATATATAAAATTATATTTACAAGCACACACACATACTGATGTGTCCTTATACTGTACATACCTGTTGCGATGCATTGCAGCAAAGACTGTGCAGCATAGCGGGGCGCGTGTGATGCCAGACACAAATGCCATCTGAGTACCCGCTATGCCATAGAAGTGAAGGGGAGCCGGCGTATGCATGCACCCACCTCCCATTGGCTTCTATGGGACCCGACAGCGATGGAAACACTGCTAAAAACAAATCTGTGTGTATATATACACACACACACACACACGCACAGTGTGTATATATATATATATATATATAAAATATTTTTAGCTTGCTTGCCCAGTTGTAGTGTACAGGAGGTCTGGGGTTGGTGCTCTGATATGAGAGCTGGTCAGTGAACAGGGGCAAACTCTGCCTGTATTATATATTAAACCAACCAATGTATCTAATATACTATTGGGAAAGAAAAAATTATAAGAAAAAAAAGGAAAGGGGTATCTATATATCATTTGCAGACATACTGTAACTGCCAACAGATATTTTGATGGTGATGTGAGGATACTTCCCGGGCAGCTGCTCAGTATACACAGGGAGCTGCTTATCAGGGCCGGTTCTAGACCTCGAGGTGCCCAGGCCGAAAGTTGCCTTCTGCGCACCTCCCCATTTAAAACAGGACTAGCAAGCGCAATGACGCATGGCAAAAAATAGGGGAAGGGGTGTGGCCACAAAATAGTACCAATTGACATTACACCGCACAGTAGTGTGCAAGATTCACATTTCTCCACACAGTAATACCTCTTATACACATTACACCCGGTAAAGCCCCTTATACAACACGAAAAAAACAAAAACACAGGGAAGAAAAAACCCTGAATCATGCTCTTTACATTATTTGTCATTTTTGCTTATGGTAATGACCCAGACACATTATTCCACACACCATAATGCCCATTATGCCACAGATAGTAATGCCCATTATGCATTATGCCACACTGTAACGCCCATTACACATTATGTCGTACACCGTAATGCCAATTACACATTGTCGCAAACCGTAACACCCATTACACATTGTCGCACACAGTAACGCCCATTACAACTACGTTTAACACTTCTACACTTTTCGTTTGTGTCACCTTACGTTCTTTTTCAGCCTTTAGTTTTACTTATGCTTGTATTGCCAGGTCCCCTCGCTTTTAGGAACCTCCTGGCTCCCTCACAAAAGTGCTTACTTTTTCTACATCCTGCTCCCGGTCGCCAGAGCCATTACGGAGAGGCTTCTGTGACGCCACACATAACAAGCTGTCGACTGGGGCGGAAATGCCATGTTACACTGCTGCCGTGGAGCGTGGGGTGAGAGTTAGTCTGCTATGACAGAGTTGCGGATTGGGCACATCTGCTGCCGCATCTGTCAACAGTATGGTGCAGTGTGTAACCATCCTGGCCATGCAGATCCAGGCAGTCACCGACAGCGACTACTGAGCGGACAACAGCTGCTCCAACATCCATCCTATGCTGCCTGTGTTGTATGAAGCCACCTCGTCACGCCCGTGCCTGATGTCCGTAAGGGTACCCAGCTGATGTATTGTATGCTGTCTCCCTGTGCAATTCCAGAATGTTATACGTAACGCCCATTGGCATTTATGGACAATGGGGGAGGGTCCAGCTGTGGTGCAGTTGATGGGACTGCGGGGTGACTGTGGCCTTAGACCGCAGCGCTCCTGGCGACTACCCAGCTTGGTCGCTGCTAGATCCACCCCTGCTGCTTATTTAGAGTAAGGATGGCCATCAACCATCAATGATCCATAATAGATGGTTTTGTTGATGATGAATACTTTTGCAATGGATGGGAGGGTACCATATGGTTTCCCTCCAACGATGGCACAGCACAAATATTTTTTTTTTCTTTTGCTAATGTGTTGGGGGATGATGAGTGCCCCATCTATGTTACCCATCAATGGTGAGGTCACCTATGGCCATTCCTAATTTAGTGCGATCCCAGGCCCCGGGTTTACAGCACAGAGACGGGGCAGTCAAAAGGGGGAGGGCTGACATTCAACACATTCTGGCAGCTACAAAGAGGATCAGCCTTGGGCACCAGGTATACAACATAGGGGGTTTTCAGAAAGGAGGGCTATCAGTGTATGCTGATCCTGTCTGCAGGGAGGATCAGCGGGTCACCGAGCACACAGCGTTGGGGGGCCTTGAAGGGGGCTGTCAGTGGAGATGATCCCAGCTGCAGGGAGGATCAGCAGGGCGCCGAGCACTGGGGGGGGGGGGATAAGTATGGGGCTGTCAGTTTATAAGATCCCAGCTGCAGGGAGGATCAGCTGGGTGCCAAGCACACAGCATGGTGGGGGCGGAGTGTGGGGCTGTCAAGTTTACAAGATCCCAGTTGCAAGGAGGATCAGCATACAGCAGATGAGGAAGCTGAGCATACAGCAGGGGATGAAGCTGTCACAGGGGGAGGGCTATACGCTTACACTGATGGGGTGGGGGGTTGTTGGACATGCCGATCAATGCCTCCAACACTGATTGATAGACACTGCATGCAGAGCCATTGGTACAGAAGGGTCTGGCGGTACCTCTGACACTGGTGGCTGCTGGAGGATTTTATTCCAGTAGCCGACCAGTTGGCATTTCTGATTGGTTGCATCAGATGTGACCATGCCAGGCAAATGGTTAAAAGAAGTTTAGGAAGAAAGGGTAGCAACAAGATTTGATAGATATCCCTCTGTACATATTCAGTCATTTACAGATCTGTGCTAATTATGCCTGAAACAACTGAAATTGAAAAGGATATGTCAAAGTCGAAAAATATCGTAGTTCACAATGCCTTGTACTAACCCCAATGCACATGCCCGCTGCCCGTGCATTCAGTCTGCCGTGCGTGCACATGTCCGCAAATTGCGTAAACTCGCTCCGGCGATTACGCGCGTGATATGCTATTTACGGTAGAGTTTGTGAGCTTGTAGCGGGCGACTCGTTTATAGCATAGTTAACTCATATAGTGTGTTTTGTAGATAATATTCCCCTTAATAATGTCTGCAAGTATGTTTAGTGTAAATGGTTCGTGGACATGGGGATTCCTCTTTGCATGATATGAAGGGTCAGGCAAAGGTTGAACGGTGGTGTCTAGTACCCAGCTATAGAGTATTTTATTAGAAACATTCCGATGTTGGTTAGGAAGAGATTGTTCGCTCCTGCGTATAGTTATGTATAAAAGTAGTTTACAGACATTTACTGTATTTGCAGTTCATTATCCATGCGGCGGGAATCCTGAGGATACCTCCCACCTGAGCAGTTTGAAATAGTCACAGCCCACCTGTTCGAATCCACCTATGACCTTTTGTTATAATGCAGAGACACATTCCTGTGTCCAATGGACAATGAGATTGTAGGGACCATTGTATTGTACTGTAGGGTGTGTATATAAAGGCCACTGTTCCCTGACCGGCCAGTACTCTCTCTCATCAACATTTATCTACCTAATAATTGGAGGACTGGATCTGGGTTGCGCATGCGAGTGTTCTCACGTATGGTATGTTCTCTGTAGCCACTTTGTTACCCTTTAATGTATGCCATTCATTCTCACTCTATGTACTTGTGTTTGCGATCGTTCGCTATTGTTTATATTTGTTTTATGTTATTCTGTTTAGTTATTAATGTTAGGTTTGTAGTGTATAAGCTGTAACTGTTTTTCCCCTTTTACGTACTAAAATCTTCTAAGAAGGTGTTGGAACCTTACCAAGTGTTGTGTGTTTCACCATTTATTACTAAGGGTTTCTGAGCATCTCAATTGCTCAAACAGCTTGCCTAATAACAAGGTTAATCAGTGTTACATCATTGCAGTATCTCGATACTAAGGTTTACAGTACAAGCATATTCTGTGTTTAAGGTTTAAAAGGTTATTAACTGTGTGTACGCTCGCTGCGTGTTTTCCGTACACCCAGCGCAGCGTGTGTACGTAACTTGCGTACCACGTGCAAAGTCTTTGTACGCAAATAGCGTACAAAGTGCGTAGCACGTGCACGTGGTTTAGCGCCCATTACGGCTCCACGGTATTAGTATATAGCTTATGTTAAAAGGTAAATATTTGACTTTATCAGATAAAAAGGGAAATTATTTTTGTATTCTTTGGATGACTCTGGTTTTCTTGCGTTACTACTCCCATCCTTTTGAACATCTGTAGGACAATTCCTGGGACATCCTCTGACTACATCATTGGGGACCAGTTTATTGTGTCAGATGCATTTTATCCTTTATATTTGGAATAAAAGTCTCTTTGAAACAAAGACATATCTCTTTCCTGCTCACCGCTGTTTGGAGAGAGAAACAGGAGACCGTGACACTAATCAATTTTTTTTTAAGACTGTTTAGCCCTTGATAGGGTGAGTGCAATAAGAGAATATTGATTGTTTGTGTATATACACTATTACACCATATTGTTTTTCTTTTGTTGTATGTACCCATCCTCAAATGCTAGTTTCTTCCATTATTTACTTTTTGGGGGTGTACATCAACACTTACTTGGGTTTGAGAAAAATATTTGATTTATTAACCATTGTTTAACTTCAATTTTTATTTTCTGGAAGGTACCCGTTTTGCCCTAATGCCGTTTTTGGCTGATCAAAAAGGCCGGATATATCGCAGTTTTTGGTCGTTGGTCATTATTGTGGTATCCAATTAGAGCCCATTTTTATTGGCCACAATAGGACCCAAGATGGCACGAAAACACCTGGGACCTTTGTGTTATCGCAGCTCCGGCATTCCCTTATCGTGGATTATACTTCGGATGCCTCAGAGGCATAATCTCCGATAAGTACCGGTATCAGGGAGAAAAGGATCTGTTAATACAGGTTTTCTTTATTTATGTGAGCGCCATCTGCTGAGAAACTTCATTGTATATTATCTAAGTTGTTTGGTGATGTCTTTGTTGTTTTTTACTAAAGGGTGCTGCAGTATGTTTTCATGTAAAAAACAACACCAAATCTATTGGTTGCTCAGGGACTAGATGCACAGAAAGCCTTTGATTATGCTGGCTGGCCGTTCATTACTGAAGTCTAAGAATCATATGGACTGAAAGGCACATTTTTAAATGGTATATTCATTTTAAACCATAACTTGTACACATATGTATTGATCAATAGACCCCATCCTCTCTTTTTGCTATAAAAAACTGGCCTGATCAAGGGTGCCTGAATGTTCCATATGTTGACATTCATAATGTTAACAGCAGGCAAGTCAACATAGCTTTTAGCTGATTTTTGCTTTAATCTTATCCTTAATATCAGCCTAACCCTAACACTAAAATGGGCTGTCAAAATTATGAATGTAGACCTAATGACTGCCTACTGATAACAGACTAATGATATTGCTTTCCCTGATGATGCTCCTGGAGCTTCTCTCTTAAACGGAGATGCTAACATAAATTTAAGTGTATTAGAATAAAATAAAAAAATGTATGCACTTCAATTACAGCTATTACCCTGGTCTGTTTTTTCCCCATTTTAAAACTTGTGTTTCTCAGGCAGCTACTTTATCATTATTTATTGACATGACTCTATATGCTGTGATGTCTTGTTGGCGTCATCTAAAGATGTGACGTAGGGGCCCATTTTTTTTTTTCAGATTTTAAACACAATAATTATGTCTAATATCTGCATATCGTGGCAATACAATATATACCAGTGGTAGTATTCCTGCTATTATCCAGGCAAGGCAAGGGCACACGATCGCTGCATGTTCCCAAAAATGGGGTGTAGCTGACCGGGGAGGGGACTTGGCCTCACAAGCATCACTCTTGTGGGTCTGTTCCTAACATTTACAGAGGTGCTGGGCTTCCCCCAAGCTTTAACACTCAATATGAATAAATGCATGTGCATCTATTTGTCAGCAGTGAACACCATACTGCAACTTTTACCCCGCGAGACACTGGCCCGCGGGTGGAGACGGTACCGGGCAGCATGCTATAAGCGTGGCATCGCAATTAGGGCAGGGTTAAAACAGACTAGCGTGAACACTACCACTGGTATGCATCAAAATACACATGCAGGGTTCAGGGGCATAAGAGCCAATCCCTGTGATGTGTATATGATAAGTGATCCCAGTTTCTGAGTCTGCAGCGCTACTGCATATGAGCAGTCTGCACAGTGCACCAGCTGAGACAGTTCATTGTCCTTGGCATATGACTCCTTGTGGCGAGTTACATTGTTATTGTTCTCTATCTATGCAACTTCCACCCAAACTGCTCACTGGCGATAGATTCTCTACTGCGTATGCATACACCATGGCTTATGTACAACAATGGAAATTGGCAGACTTCTGTTTTTGTTTGCACGACTAAGAAAATAGAGTGTGCAGTAGGTGTTTTGAAAATACGCACAGTAATGTTGCGTAGATGGGCATGTAATGTTTGAAAGATGGACATTACATGGGCATACAGTACACTCAGTAAAATACACACAAATTGTAGTTTGTCTGAGTAGCTGTAGTCAGATCTAGTTACTCATGCATCGATGATTGAATTCAAGCACCACACTTGTTGAAGCTTATTTACAAATTATTTATGTATTGAGTGAGTAAGTATGTATTTGTGTATTTTTATTACTTATATGATTTTTCAAAATTGGAACTTAATACATATTCAAAAAGTAACTTGTAAGATTGTGAATTAGCATGCGCAACTGAATCTTGACCTGTGTTTGCATATATTTTTAGCAGTTTCTAATTTAACTTGCTTTTTTTGTTGATTACAACCCATTTAGAAGGGATTAATTAATGTTGTATTTTATGTATGTTTACTTAGGTACACACATTTACTGTTTGCAATATTGCCCTCGGAATATTAATTTTTTAAGTAACATTTTCATGCATATTTTGATTCATAAAATGTAATTTACAATAAGCAGTGTCATATTTCATATTACACACACTACCTCTAATAAAATGAAAATGTCATGCAGGCCACAATAACATGGAAACACTATAACACATAACAAATTGTGTATAGAAAGCTATTGCTTATTAATTTTAACTCAATTTTTGTTTATTATTTGTTTAATACAGAACACCTGAACAGCAATTGTGCATGTGTTATACTCACATTATTATTTTTGTATAATAAAAATATGCCAGGGACAAAAATGCACTCATGTACAACTGTTGTAGCATTGTATTCCGCTAAAAAACTAAAATGAGCATAATGAGAGTTTGATACACATATACTGATACAATAACAAAAAGTAATACATTTACTTTTTTTCTTGTGTGCTTCCATGAAGGCTGAGGCCTTTGTGGGGCAGCCTACTTTAATATATTTGGCCCTGGATAACTAGGACTGGGGGACTGTAAACCTACATACAATTGGGTAAGATTTGGTTTTGTCTCTCCAGGTCACTGCGCTCCACCAAAGCCACAATGATTTGTGGTTAAAATTTGCCCATTATGCTGGCTTTCTTCCTGGACTGATATTTATTGATGCAACTTGCACAAATGTTTTTGATGGTGCAGTTTCTGTTACTTCATCCTCCATATGAGCCTCAGGATGTTTAGGTTGCACATCTGCACTTTGCGATTTTTAAAAATGGGATAGCCACGCTAAAATATCGTATTATTGATCATGTTCCTGATTCCATCAGGGGTGGCAACAGGGCACAGAAGTTGCTTCAATTGGAAACTCAATGGATTTTCAGACTAGATACCATCCGGCCCAAGGGGCTCAATGAGACAATGGGCTTGAACAACTTTTTATAATTCTATGTAGTGGGGAGAGGAGTGTCTGCAATAGTTCTCTGTGTAGGACCTACACAGAACAACAATTAGGGTATCCCAGATATAGTCATATACATATAGATGACGAAGGGATCAAGTTAAGTGATTTTTTTATATACTTGACAGTTATTATTATTATCCTTTATTTATATGGATTATGCTGCCATCATTTGTGTAGTTTAGATGTACATTGTTTTTTTTAAAGTCTATTCATAATATTGTACAACTATGTTTTTTTTTAAACAATAGAGGAAAACTATGTATATGCACTAGGGATTATATATGTGGTATTGTTTCCTGTTGGGGAGCGTTCTACAGGATGGGTCACAGATTTAGTTTGGACCTGAGCACTTTTAGTGTTTTTTCCCTACAGTACAGTAAACTGGGTGGTTTATGTAATATAACACAGGGTTCACTGTAGATGTGGTTTTATTGTATCACGGGTGAGTAGTGAGTGATGTTTTTTTTTTTCTTAATATGTAATGAGGCACTGTTTTTAATAGTTATCACTGGGAACTGCACCATATAGGCTCCATATATATATATATATATATATATATATATATATATATATATATAAGTAATAGCAGGTACGAGTACACACCCGCTGTGCGGGTATACACTAATCCAGACATAGGTATTTTAGTCATATTTTAACAAGGCACTATTCACTTTCAGATGCGGTAAGAGTATAGAATGGGTCCAGGTCAATATATTGTTTGTCCATACACACTTATGTGGCGTTCTGTAGATCAGCTCCGTAACAGTGTTATGTTGTACAGAATCACCATGGCAACGCGGGGGGGGGGGGGGGGGGGGGACACGCCAGGCCCGGGACGCTATGGCTGCGGTGACCAGCATGGGGGAGAAGTCCAAGGGGTTAGTGTACCTATAAATGTTGTGGTTGTATGTTATGGGGGTTATCCTGATGAAGGGGCCACGCGTCCCGAAACGTTGATGTAACCTTGCAGTATTTGCACTAAAGTTTTTTTGCACTTTCAAATCTCTGAGTGCCGCCTCATCTTTTGCTGTATGCATTGAGGTTGACACCTCGTTGGAGAGCACCAGAGCCAGAGAGGCCGTGGAGGATGACCGAGTGCCGGCGACAACAGGGTGTATATATATATATATATATATATATATATATATATACACACAGGTTGAGTATCCGTTATCCAAAATGCTTGGGACCAGAGGTATTTTGGATATCGGATTTTTCCGTATTTTGGAATAATTGCTTACCATAATGAGATATCGTGGTGATGGGACCTAAATCTAAGCACAGAATGCATTTATGTTTCATATACACCTTATACACACAGCCTGAAGGTCATTTTAGCAAATATTTTTTATAACTTTGTGCATTAAACAAAGTGTGTCTACATTCACACAATTCATTTATGTTTCATATACCCCTTATACACACAGCCTGAAGGTCATTTAAAACAATATTTTTAATAACTTTGTGTAGTAAACAAAGTTTGTGTACATTGAGCCATCAAAAAACAAAGGTTTCACTATCTCACTCTTAGGGTGCATACACACGGTGAGATTCGGACTTATCCGATTCTCACCGTGCGACAGGGGGCCGGGTCGGCACTTAGCCAGTATCGCAAGCACATAATGAGTGTGCTTGCGATGCTGGCTATGTGCGATGTCAATCCTGACTATCTCTTCTATAGAGATAGCCAGGATTGACTTGCCTGCACAGCCTATTTTTTCTGCCGATGCCGACCGCGCGGGGCCGCGCATCGGCATCGGATCGGGATCGCAAGGTGACTGTCACCTTGCGATCTGCACTATCTTTTCTTCCGATTCTGACTATATAGTCAGAATCGGAAGAAAATATCTTACCGTGTGTACACACCTTTACTCAAAAAAGTCTGTATTTCGGAATATTCCGTATTTCGGAATATTTGGATATGGGATACTCAACCTGTATATATTATTTTTTTTGTAAAATATAACACAGGTCATATGGTCTGCGCTGTACACTGCTTTTTCATTAATTTTCTACAAGCTGCAGTAACAGGCTTCACTCGGGTGGAAATCCGTGATAACAGATGTCCATTACTTAGGGTTATCAGATTTTAATAATACACTGTATATAGGGTGGGGTGAAGGGTAATGTGACAATGTTTTATATGTGAAAAGGTAGAGAGCAGTGAAGGGGACAACCTCTCTTGGACTCTCTCTCATGACAACCGATTGGTTGCTATTGATGTACGTACGCCTGTCACTACTGATGACCGATCGTGATGATATTTAGCCTTAAACCTGTATGGGAAAATTACCTACACAATGTTAAAAAAAAATGCATCACAACCGGTTCAGTTGTTTCAGAGTTTATTGCAGTAAGACAGACATTCTCGTTTCCAAGACATCTGTCCTATTAAAGAATTTAAATTCAGCAAAGAAAAGTAATCACATGATGGCATTATGTATGATGATGTTCAGCTTGCTGCACACACTTATCCACCACATTTAATAAGCTGTAAAAAAGTGTCTAGGAAAAAGGCAAATTCAATTTGGAGAATAAAAAATAATTGTGACAGTAACAGTGTTATACAGGTTGAGTATCCCTTATACAAAATGCTTGGGACCAGCAGTATTTTGGATATCAGATTTTTCTGTATTTTGGAATAATTGCATACCGTAATGATATAGCATCACAATGGGACCAAAGTCTAAGCACAGAATGCATTTATGTTTCATATACACACAGCCTTAAGGTCATTTTAGCCAATACTTTAATAACTTTGTGCATTAAACAAAGTGTGTGTACATTCACATAATTCATTTTTCATATACATCTTACTCACACAACCTGAAGGTCATTTAATACAATATTTTAATAACTTTGTGTATTAAACAAAGTTTGTGTACATTGAGCCATCCGAAAACAAAGGTTTCACTATCTCACTCAAAACATTCCGCATTTCGGAATATTTGGATATGGGATACTCGGGTAAGGATCGACTCAACTTAGGTCGACAGGTGAAAATGTCAACATGAGCTTTGGACTGTTTTTGGTGTAGTTTTCTTTGTAAGGTGACGGGAAACCCCACTTAATGCACCGCTTTGCTCGCCATGCTTCGGGTAAGGTTACTATTCCAATCGTAGACCACGTGGATCGTCAAGTATGCAAAAATCCCCCCCCCCAAAAAAAAAAAAAACCCATAGAAAAACTCATGTCGACCTTTTGATCTATCGACTTTCAGTGGTTGACCCAATGACTGTCGACCAACCGACCGTATCCCAGATACTCAACCTGTAGACCCTTTCTACCATGTTTTCACACAGAGTTATAGAACCTTTCTGTCTTCTATTTTTACAGTACCTGGACACCTTATGCATTTAGTGTTATCTATGGGAAAGCAAACACCTACATAGATTTAAAAAAACAAAAAAAACCTAATCCTCGACAAGAAAAACTAACCATAAGATGGCCTGATTTAAAGATGTATGCAGTAGAGGCTACATCTTTATGGTGATGCTGTTGTTGATGGGCGTCCTACTGAGACGCCCTCTGGCCATGGTGCAAATCAGCAAATGTGATTGTCCTACAAAGACATGAAATCAGCGGCCCATCAGACATTGCACCTGCCTATGGTAAGCACAGAACATTGCACTCACCATGGCCACTGTTGTCAGTGCAATTGTCTTTAGTACATGTCTATTGATCTTATATAGCCAATATGCCTGCGACTGGTGAGAATACTGTAGCAAAAACACTGGAAGGTCCTACCTAGCCTAACAAATGTTATAAACTGCACATAAACATGTTTGATCATAAAACATGAGTCATCTGTTTAAATATATCATAGTCAATTTGTTCTTTTATAGGGAATGGACCAAAAATGTGTCGACTGCAAAATCAGGACAAACTAAAATTTCCACAAAATGATGTCCTATCATTTCAACCCCATTACTTTTATTAATGTGAGCTTCCATTTCTCCAGACGTAAACCCTGTACACACTCCTCCTTTCGCTGTTAGAGCACTTTGCAAAGTGATATGCCTAAACGAAATAGACTCATTGTTCATGAACCCACTTATGTATATAGTGTAAAATGAAAGGAGGGGGGGGGGGGGTGGAGGAGTGTAAACTACAGTAATTGTTCTAATCCACATTCTCTGATCATTTTATCATGGATATAAATTAAAGTGTTATATTTAAGACTGAAGTCATGTAAATAAATAACCTCTCAGGTTTAGATATCCACCCATATTTTCACTTCAAATTTTTAAAACTTACTTTAAATTAGATAATCCCACGGCAGAGCTTGCTATAAATTTAGAGAACATTATATTTGTCAATGTTATTTTATCTTAAGAATTAGGCAGAACATCTTATCAGTCTACAGAATAAGCTTTTTGTTTTTTTTAGGTCCCTTACAAACATGTTTTTTCATGTGTTGCTTTACAACAAAGATGTATAGTGTTCGTTCAGACTACAGATTTATGTTCACTTTTGATTCAATTTTACAGACTTCAGTAACGTAATCCCACTTCCGAACGACCAAACAAATGTAATTTAATCTTAAACAAGAAAACGAACCCACTTTCCATCTCCTTCTTAAGATTAGTCCCCACACTATCATTTTGCCTCCTCGTGCAAGGTAGCACATCCCATTATAATAAACTAGGGTGTGCAGTCCAGGCCCCGTTTCCATATAGCCTCCTCGTGCAGTGCAGCAGATTTCCCAGGCTCTTCCCATAAGCCTGCCTCCCCATTCCCTGGCATGAGGGGATAAACAGCATTTATAGTGTGACAATAATGGAGATGTCCTGTCTCCCTACTACGTGCCATTATAGTGTGTGAGGGAAGTTACATACGATGAAACCACGTGGGTAGCATGGCTGACACTGCACCACTGACTCTCAGGCGTCCCCTTTGCATTGGCGATGCTAGTGTCCCTAGTTACTGCAGCGTCCCTTATACAACATCCCTACTAAATCAGCAGGCCTAACAAACAAGCACCAACTATGCACTGTCGTCGTCCCTACTTTCCTCGTGTTAACTGCGTTTTCTCTAACCACCATTTAAAAAAAAATCCTCTCCCCCGCCTTCGTTACCCGCAATGCATTGCGCTTCCGATATATATAAACCCTGCTGATGACGTCACGTTCACGAGAGCGGGCGGAGTTACTGGGAGCGGCCCGTCTGCTTGCTGGATGAAAATGATTAACACGCCGCCAGTCACCAACGAGCGTTGCCAATCGTGGGAGGAGCCGGCCTGAGAAGAGAAGCGTCCGGTTATTACATTACAGAAATCAGTGTAATGACGCCGGTGTGGAGGAGCGCACATGGTGTAGCTAGCTGCTCCGCATTACGTGTGCCAGCAATCTAGAGCGTGTAACAAGACTACTATATAAGTACAGTTGTACTGGTGTGACAGATTAAACATTTTTGCTTCAAGCTATTTTATGACATCTTTTAATGTATGTACATCTAAAATGTTAATCCACCCACGCTTGACAAACAACATTGAGTTGCATGTGGAGGGTACAGTACAATGTACCTCATAATAATCTGTAAAAACAGGATATAGGTGCCAAGCACAACACAGCAGGGACGCATAGCTGCCAATATTTGAAATGTATTTCCATGGACACTTGTGCTGTATGTACAGTCCCCTATGCACTAAACATATTCCAGACAGGATTGCACATGCTTGCTGCTGAGTATGACAGAAGCTGCAGCACAGATATAGATATCAGTGTTATTAAACCCAATTTCCAGGAGCCAAGCTCATATGAAGTGAAATTTTAACAGGGCTCCAGGATATTATAAAGATAATGTAGTAAAATAACATGCGAGGAAACTTGTTCCTAATTCGATCTCCTATAAAAGTGTATTTTTACTTGCACCAGTGTCTGCTCATCTCGGCCTCTAACTGAGAGGTCTCCAGCACATTACACACTGTAAAACAATATACATGGAGTGCGTAATAGCAGCTACACACAAATGCCCTATCCTGCTGGCTCTCAGAGGAGTAAAGTGGGCAAATGTGCACTATTCAAACAAAATACAATTTGCATTTGTCGTATGCTATAGATGAACTTTTGCTGTGTAATGGGTTTAGATATGAGTTTAATTTTTCGTATAGTAGTTCCATTCTGAATCGTGAATATTTTACGCTGTCTTCCCTGATATAGATACCTGTATAAGATACAGATGGCAAAACTGTCATCTTTAGAATTTATGGCAATGGATTATATTAGTTTTATAATATGCAAGATAGCGAGTTTAACTTACTGTTGCAGGTGTTTTTTTTATATAATTGATTTGTTGAATGTTTGGATTTAATCATAAACAGTTTTCTCTATCGTCCTAGTGGATGCTGGGGTTCCTGAAAGGACCATGGGGAATAGCGGCTCCGCAGGAGACAGGGCACAAAAAGTAAAGCTTTTCCGATCAGGTGGTGTGCACTGGCTCCTCCCCCTATGACCCTCCTCCAGACTCCAGTTAGATTTTTGTGCCCGGCCGAGAAGGGTGCAATCTAGGTGGCTCTCCTAAAGAGCTGCTTAGAGAAAGTTTAGCTAGGTTTTTTATGTTACAGTGATTCCTGCTGGCAACAGGATCACTGCAGCGAGGGACTGAGGGGAGAAGGAGTCAACTCACCTGCGTGCAGGATGGATTGGCTTCTTGGCTACTGGACATCAAGCTCCAGAGGGACGATCACAGGTACAGCCTGGATGGTCACCGGAGCCGCGCCGCCGGCCCCCTTGCAGATGCTGAAGACAGAAGAGGTCCAGAATCGGCGGCTGAAGACTCCTGCAGTCTTCTAAAGGTAGCGCACAGCACTGCAGCTGTGCGCCATTTTCCTCTCAGCACACTTCACACGGCAGTCACTGAGGGTGCAGGGCGCTGGGAGGGGGGCGCCCTGGGAGGCAAAATGAGTACCTATAAAGGCTAAAAATACCTCACATATAGCCCTAGAGGCTATATGGAGATATTTAACCCCTGCCTGATTTCTCAAAATAGCGGGAGACGAGCCCGCCGGAAAAGGGGCGGGGCCTATCTCCTCAGCACACGGCGCCATTTCCTCTCACAGCTCCGCTGGTCAGGACGGCTCCCAGGTCTCTCCCCTGCACTGCACTACAGAAACAGGGTAAAACAGAGAGGGGGGGCAAATTTATGGCGATATTTTTATATAACAAAGCAGCTATAGGGGAGCACTTATTATAAGGCTATCCCTGATATATATATAGCGCTTTTGGTGTGTGCTGGCAAACTCTCCCTCTGTCTCCCCAAAGGGCTAGTGGGTCCTGTCTTCATTAGGAGCATTCCCTGTGTGTCTGCTGTGTGTCGGTACGTGTGTGTCGACATGTATGAGGACGATATTGGTGTGGAGGCGGAGCAATTGCCAAATATGGGGATGTCACCTCCTAGGGGGTCGACACCAGAATGGATGCCTTTATTTATGGAACTACGGGATAGTGTCAACACGCTAAAGCAGTCGTTTGACGACATGAGACGGCCGGACAATCAATTAGTGCCTGTCCAGGCGACTCAAACACCGTCAGGGGCTGTGAAACGCCCTTTGCCTCAGTCGGTCGACACAGACCCAGACACAGGCGATGACTCCAGTGGTGACGGTGACGAATCAACCGTATTTTCCAGTAGGGCCACACGTTATATGATTTTGGCAATGAAGGAGGCGTTACATTTAGCTGATACTACAGGTACCACTAAACAGGGTATTATGTGGGGTATGAAAAAACTACCTATAGTTTTTCCTGAATCAGAAGAACTAAATGACGTGTGTAATGAAGCGTGGGTTGCCCCTGATAAAAAGCTGATAATTTCAAAGAAATTATTGGCATTATACCCTTTCCCGCCAGAGGTTAGGGAGCGCTGGGAAACACCTCCTAGGGTGGACAAGGCGCTAACACGCTTATCTAAACAAGTGGCGTTACCCTCTCCTGAGACGGCCGCACTTAAAGATCCATCAGATAGGAGGATGGAAAATATCCAAAAAAGTATATACACACATGCAGGTGTTATACTACGACCAGCTGTAGCAACTGCCTGGATGGGCAGGGCGGGGGTAGTTTGGTCAGAATCCCTGATTGAAAATATTGATACCCTGGACAGGGACAATATTTTACTGTCGTTAGAACAAATAAAGGATGCATTTCTTTATATGCGTGATGCACAGAGGGATATATGCACACTGGCATCACGGGTAAGTGCTATGTCCATTTCGGCCAGAAGAGCTTTATGGACGCGACAGTGGACAGGCGATGCGGATTCAAAACGGCATATGGAAGTTTTGCCGTATAAGGGGGAGGAGTTATTTGGAGTCGGTCTATCAGATTTGGTGGCCACGGCTACAGCCGGGAAATCCACCTTTCTACCTCAAGTCACTCCCCAACAGAAAAAGGCACCGACTTTTCAACCGCAGCCCTTTCGTTCCTTTAAAAATAAGAGAGCAAAGGGCTATTCATATTTGCCACGAGGCAAAGGTCGAGGGAAGAGACAGCAACACGCAGCTCCTTCCCAGGATCAGAAGCCCTCCCCGGCTTCTACAAAAGCCTCAGCATGACGCTGGGGCTTCTCAAGCGGACTCGGGGACGGTGGGCGGTCGTCTCAAAAATTACAGCGCGCAGTGGGCTCACTCGCAAGTAGATCCCTGGATCCTGCAGATAATATCTCAGGGATACAGGTTGGAATTAGAGACAGATCCACCTCGCCGTTTCCTGAGGTCTGCTTTACCAACGTCCCCCTCCGAAAGGGAGACGGTGCTGGAAGCCATTCACAAGCTGTACTCTCAGCAGGTGATAGTCAAGGTACCTCTTCTGCAACAAGGGAAGGGGTATTATTCCACTCTTTTTGTGGTACCGAAGCCGGATGGCTCGGTAAGGCCTATTCTAAATCTGAAGTCCTTGAACCTGTACATAAAGAAGTTCAAGTTCAAAATGGAGTCACTCAGAGCAGTGATAGCGAACCTGGAAGAGGGGGACTTTATGGTATCCTTGGACATCAAGGATGCGTATCTCCACGTTCCAATTTACCCCTCACACCAGGGGTACCTCAGGTTCGTTGTACAAAACTGTCACTATCAGTTTCAGACGCTGCCGTTCGGATTGTCCACGGCACCTCGGATCTTTACAAAGGTAATGGCCGAGATGATGATTCTTCTTCGAAGAAAAGGCATATTAATTATCCCATACTTGGACGATCTCCTAATAAGGGCGAGGTCCAGAGAACAGCTAGAGATGGGATTAGCACTGTCTCAAGAAGTGCTAAAACAGCACGGGTGGATTCTGAATATTCCAAAATCCCAGTTAATGCCGACAACTCGTCTGCTGTTCCTAGGGATGATTCTGGACACGGTTCAGAAAAAGGTTTTTCTCCCGGAGGAAAAAGCCAAGGAGTTATCCGAGCTTGTCAGGAACCTCCTAAAACCAGGAAAGGTGTCTGTACATCAATGCACAAGAGTCCTGGGAAAAATGGTGGCTTCTTACGAAGCGATTCCATTCGGCAGATTCCACGCAAGAATTTTCCAAAGGGATCTGTTGGACAAATGGTCAGGGTCGCATCTTCAGATGCACCTACGGATAACCCTGTCTCCAAGGACAAGGGTGTCTCTTCTGTGGTGGTTGCAGAGTGCTCATCTATTGGAGGGCCGCAGATTCGGCATACAGGATTGGATCCTGGTGACCACGGACGCCAGCCTGAGAGGCTGGGGAGCAGTCACACAAGGAAGAAACTTCCAGGGAGTATGGACGAGCCTGGAAACGTCTCTTCACATAAACATTCTGGAACTAAGAGCAATATACAATGCTCTAAACCAGGCAGAACCTCTGCTTCAGGGAAAACCGGTATTGATCCAGTCGGACAACATCACGGCAGTCGCCCATGTGAACAGACAGGGCGGCACAAGAAGCAGGAGGGCAATGGCAGAAGCTGCAAGGATTCTTCGCTGGGCAGAGAATCATGTGATAGCACTGTCAGCAGTGTTCATCCCGGGAGTGGACAACTGGGAAGCAGACTTCCTCAGCAGACACGATCTTCACCCGGGAGAGTGGGGACTTCATCCAGAAGTCTTCCACATGCTGGTAACCCGTTGGGAAAGACCAATGGTGGACATGATGGCGTCTCGCCTCAACAAAAAACTGGACAGGTATTGCGCCAGGTCAAGAGATCCGCAGGCAATAGCTGTGGACGCGCTGGTAACGCCTTGGGTGTACCAGTCGGTGTATGTGTTTCCTCCTCTGCCTCTCATACCAAAAGTATTGAGAATTATACGGCAAAGAGGCGTAAGAACGATACTAGTGGTTCCGGATTGGCCAAGGAGGACTTGGTACCCGGAACGTCAAGAGATGATCACGGAAGATCCGTGGCCTCTACCTCTAAGGAGGGACTTGCTTCAGCAGGGTCCCTGTCTGTTTCAAGACTTACCGCGGCTGCGTTTGACGGCATGGCGGTTGAACGCCGGATCCTAAAGGAAAGAGGCATGCCGGAAGAAGTCATTCCTACTTTGATTAAAGCAAGGAAGGAAGTAACCGTGCAACATTATCACCGAATTTGGCGAAAATATGTTGCGTGGTGCGAAGATCGGAGTGCTCCGACGGAGGAATTTCAACTGGGTCGATTCCTACATTTCCTGCAATCAGGATTGTCAATGGGTCTCAAATTGGGATCTATTAAGGTTCAAATTTCGGCCCTGTCGATTTTCTTTCAAAAAGAATTGGCTTCAGTCCCTGAAGTCCAGACCTTTGTTAAGGGAGTGCTGCATATACAGCCTCCTGTGGTGCCTCCAGTGGCACCGTGGGATCTAAATGTGGTTTTGGACTTCCTAAAATCTCATTGGTTCGAACCACTAAAAAAGGTGGATTTGAAATATCTCACATGGAAAGTGACCATGCTTCTAGCCCTGGCTTCTGCCAGGAGAGTGTCAGAATTGGCAGCTTTATCTTACAAAAGCCCATATCTGATTTTCCATTCGGACAGGGCAGAACTGCGGACTCGTCCGCATTTTCTCCCTAAGGTGGTGTCAGCATTTCATCTGAACCAGCCTATTGTAGTGCCTGCGGCTACAAGTGACTTGGAGGACTCCAAGTTACTGGACGTTGTCAGAGCATTAAAAATATATATTGCAAGGACAGCTGGAGTCAGAACATCTGACTCGTTGTTTATATTGTATGCACCCAACAAGATGGGTGCTCCTGCGTCTAAGCAGACGATTGCTCGTTGGATCTGTAGCACAATCCAACTTGCACATTCTGCGGCAGGCTTGCCACAGCCTAAATCTGTAAAGGCCCACTCCACAAGGAAGGTGGGCTCATCTTGGGCGGCTGCCCGAGGGGTCTCGGCATTACAACTTTGCCGAGCAGCTACGTGGTCAGGGGAGAACACGTTTGTAAAATTTTACAAATTTGATACTCTGGCTAAGGAGGACCTGGAGTTCTCTCATTCGGTGCTGCAGAGTCATCCGCACTCTCCCGCCCGTTTGGGAGCTTTGGTATAATCCCCATGGTCCTTTCAGGAACCCCAGCATCCACTAGGACGATAGAGAAAATAAGATTTTACTTACCGATAAATCTATTTCTCGGAGTCCGTAGTGGATGCTGGGCGCCCATCCCAAGTGCGGATTATCTGCATAAGTTGTACATAGTTATTGTTAACTAATTCGGGTTATTGTTAAAGGAAGCCATCTTTCAGAGGCTCCGCTGTTATCATACTGTTAACTGGGTTTAGATCACAAGTTGTACGGTGTGATTGGTGTGGCTGGTATGAGTCTTACCCGGGATTCAAAATCCTCCCTTATTGTGTACGCTCGTCCGGGCACAGTACCTAACTGGAGTCTGGAGGAGGGTCATAGGGGGAGGAGCCAGTGCACACCACCTGATCGGAAAAGCTTTACTTTTTGTGCCCTGTCTCCTGCGGAGCCGCTATTCCCCATGGTCCTTTCAGGAACCCCAGCATCCACTACGGACTCCGAGAAATAGATTTATCGGTAAGTAAAATCTTATTATTTGTACACATGTAAAAATGTACCATAACTATTACCAATATCAACAATTAAGTTAGAGCAGATTAACAGGTTATTTTATAGAGGCAATAGAATATTACTATTAAACACTATTGTCTAAAATTATATGAAGTAAACAAAAGAGAAACAACAAAAACAAACATTGCTTGCTCTGATAAATATCCTTTATATTAACTGGATAGTACAGATGGTGTAATGGTTAGCATTACTACACCACGGCCCTAACTGTGGAGTTTGTATATTCTCCCCTTGCTTGCAGGGGTTTCCTCCTACAAGCCAAAAATGTATTGGTAGGTGAATTGGCTCCCTGACAAAACGTGACCGTAGTGTGTAAGCATGTGCGTGTACATGTCTCTAGGACAGACTAGAAGGGCCAAGTGGTTCTTATCTGCTGTCAAATTCAATGTTTCTATGGCATTTAGAATCAGTGATCCTATAGGGCAGAGAGGGTGAGAAAGGGGAAATTGTTGCCTAGGGCACTTGTCAAGGGACATCTGACCTTTTAAATACAGCAATGAAAGGTACAGTGTATTTGGTATGCACAGATAGAGCGGGGATTTGGAGAGATGTGACGGGTGCTGTAGGTTTATGTAAAATAAAAATGATTGTTGGACTAACATTTTAATATATTTGTAAATTCAGAGCAATGGAAATTGTGCATTCCACTGCCTCCTGTATTGATGAGTAAAGTTGATCATACACGGTCCTGTCAGACATTTTATCTGACAGGCTGACACCCATCAGATATCATGAGCATACACTATCTCACACTGTATAGTCACACAATAAGAGTTCCTCTCCTGGGGAGGAGACGTTTACCTGTTCTTCCCATGTGAGGGAATAGAGGAAATGTCTGTCGGCTGCAGCAGAGCACGCACTGCCCAATGCGGCTGACTTGCATCTCCAACATATTGTAATGGACGGTCGTGCTGGACAATCCGGCATGTCTGACCAATCAATATTTTTAGATCAGTCATCGGCCATATAATTGTATACGTAGTATATTACAGGCACAACTGTTTGAATCATAGTTATTTATCACTGGAGCACTGTGCTCAATGTCTTGTTGGTAGAGACCTGTTTAGGTGTCTCACAGTAAGTGGTCATCTTTTTTGGCTGTTGAGTAGAATATAACAGGTGTTTGACGGTGCATGACAGACATATGTTTGAAGGTTATACACAAAAATGTCAATTAGTCAAACCAGAGTAAATAGTGTTCAATTAAAAAGCACTAATGAGAATCCAAAGTATAGTGGGGTTGCGATTGATGTTGCATAAATTAGACAGTAGATTATGTTAAAAGTGAAATAGGTCAGTGATTCTCAAACTGTGTGCCCAGGCACTCTGGGGGTGCCTCGGGACACTTGCAGGGGTACCTTGGATTGGTGGTTCAGGACCAGTTCAAATTATATATGGTCAATGTAATAGTCAAAACCAGTGCTGGTGGCTGCCTATAATAAAATATATGGACAAACAGAAGCGAATCCTATCCCTCACCACATAACACAGCCTAAAGGTGCGTACACACGTGCAATGTTTGCTTACAATTTTGACTAGTCAAAATTGAAAGAAAAGTTAGCACATATCGCACTGTGTACACAGCTTGCGATACCGATGCGCGCTCCCGTGGGTTCGGTATCACAAGAAAAAATAGACTGTGCAAGCAAGGTAATTTTGACTATATTGTTTACAATCTAGTTTCTAGTATAGCCCAAATTGGCACATAGTCAAAATCGCAAGTAAAGATAGTCAACATCGGTGGTTCTATGCTTCGGGGAGTTCAAGGGAAATCGCAAATATCTCACCGTGTGTATGCACCTTAAAGATGACATATAAACACTAATTAATGTCATTTTTTTTTTCTAAATTCATTAATAAGAAACTTTTGGCCTAGGTGTGCTGTGAAAACAATTCTGATATTCTAGAGCGCCGTGATTCAAAAAAGTTTGAGAACTGAAATAGGTTTTAAGGATGAAATTGCTACTGATGGATGCAAATAGTCATATTACTAAAATAGATTTTTGACATTGATTATAACAGTGTAAAAATAAAACAAGCTATACAATGGCTATATACTGTTGGATAAAGTAAAAAGGTAAGGAGATGATACAAAAAAATGGAAAGAAAATATGGATGAAAGCTATATGTGAAGGTCAGAATGCAGCTCTCACAAGCAAATTAGATGTTTGTGGGATACATGTAAGTAATGAGAAATACATTTGGGATAATATTCGATATGAGACACATAAAATGAAATTGCAGTGGGGATATGAAAAAAAGTACAGAAAATTAAACAATAAATAATGGTGAAAATATAACAAATTTAAAGTGCTGTGTTGGTGAAAAAAGTAACCAATGGCAGTATTACTATTAATGATGCTATAAAACAGTAAAGAATAAATACACATGTTATCATGTGGAAACGTCGAAAAACAGTAAAGGAAAAATACATTTAATATATTTAAAAATAATACAGACAACGGATAGGTAGATAGTGGCTTTCTTTGTGTTGTTTTTTTTTTTTTTTTTTTTTTTTTTTGCAACAGTTGTTAGTTTAGGGAAAATGAGTACTTACTGTATATATAACCTTGGTCACTTTTGGCATCAAGTCTTATTCCCTGAGGATCAGGTCCTACAAATTAGTGGTATAATTCTTTTATACAAAATATGTCAATGTTAACTAATCTTACAATCGGGCTGATTCTCACAGTTGCACAAAACGCTAATGTTCACGTAAAGTTGCAATTGTTTTGCTACTCTGCATTCATCAAATGATGTCACAGCCCTGGAGTCGCATACGTACAGTTTGCACACTTGTATATCAAAAGAAGGGCCTTTAGTAGTATTAGCATTGTCAGGCTACGGAGCTTTACCTCCGGCGGGTGCTCCCGTGGGTTACCATCCCGCTGGTTGACGCGGCTGCGGCGGCAGGGAGCTGCTGGCGGCGAGTCCTTCTGGACGGATATGCGGCTGCTGAAGGTCTGGAGAGCCGGGCGCTGCGGCGGGGATCGCTGCGGTAAGGTCCTCTAGTGGTGATACAGTATAGTGTGCCAGAGACAGAAGCAGGCTAAAGCTGTGTGCTAACAGCTAAGTATGTCTCCTGTGCTGGGGGCAGCCATGTTGAGACCAGAGTATTACCAATGAAGTTCCCAATCTGTGTCCAGCCAATCCTGCGTGTTCTCCCCTTACAAAAGGGGGCTGGCTCAGAGGGAGAGTGCCAGTGCTTCATGTTACCTCCTTGTGAAAGGATCTCCAGCTCTGTGCTCCCAGATTACTTCTGGTTCCCTGGTCCTGGTTGCTCTCATCCATCGGTTACCTAAACGCTGCTGCAGTCCTGCTGTCTAAGTCAGTTGCCACTCGTGGAAGCGCTCACGGGGTTCCAGGTTGTAGAGGAGCTCCAGGTGCTAACGGTGGTTCCTGCAGACGTCTGCATTTCTTCAAAGTCCAAGTTCTTCAGCCTCGTCTTTTAATCACAAACCACAGTCCTCATTTCTTCAAAGTCCAAGTTCTTTAGCCTCGTCTTTCAATCACAAACCACAGTCCTCATTTCTTCAAAGTCCATGTTCTTCAGCCTCATCTTTCAATTACAAACCAGTCTTCATTTCTTCAAAGTCCAAGTTCTTCAGCCTCGTATTTTAATCATAAAACACAGTCTTCAGTTCTTCTTTACTGAGTTCTTCAGCTTCACTCTTCAAGTCATTTAAAGATAGACTCTGATTATTCATTAAAACTACAGTTATCTTCCTACAAAGTCCTCCTTTTCTTTATGCCCTCCGGCCAACGGTAACAGGCTTCCACCCCATGAGGAGGAATTCCATTCAGCCACCTCGTTTACTCTCCTCACAGGTAGCTGTCCCTTCAGCCAAAACTCGGTTGTCGGAACCCCAACTTGCGCCGAGTGTGACAAGCATAAAGTAGTATAAAAGGTCATCTACTGCAGGGCTGGCCAAACCAGTCCTCGAGATCTACCAACAGTACACATTTTCCAGACCACCTAGCTGGTGCACATGTGTAGTCATTACTAATTAAGATGTGCTGCATTCATTCCTAACTGACAATTCTACAGATCTCCAGGAGGCCTGGAAAACATGAACTGTTGGTATATCTCGAGGGGTGTAGTACGGGTGACCGGCGGTCTCCTGACCGCCGGTCACCTTACCGACGCCGGGATCCCGGCAGCATACCGACGCCGGGATCCCGGCGGGGAGGGGCGAGTGCAGCAAGCCCCTTGCGGGCTCGGTGGCGACCTACGGTCGCCACGGGTTCTATTCCCACTTTATGGGTGTCGTGGACACCCACGAGTGGAAATAGTCCCTGTTGGTCGGCATGCCGACCATCGGGATAGTGACCCGTCGGGCTCACGGAGGAGGTCATGTGACTGTCGGTCAGCCGACCGGCGGTCACATGACTACCACCCATCTCTAGGACCGGTTTGGCCAGCCCTGATCTACTGCTTGCACCACATCTGTTTTGAAAAAGAGTACACTGTATGAAACACGTCAGCAGGACACTGACCACTTCCAGCAATACAAACTGTTCTGACTTTTTAGTGTGGGAGAGTTCTGCCCACCATCAGCTTTAAGCTTTTCTCATGTGTTCTTACCATTAAACATCTGGTAGGCAGAAAATTCAATGGGAAGGAGAGGAGAACCGATGTAATTTTTTTTATGTTATGCTTTTATCTCTATTCATTATGTGAGTGTATACATTATTAAACTTGTAAATATCTGTGCCATATAGAGTTGCACTAATCTTTTTTATTATATACTGCCTGGGAAAACAGTAGGGGTGGTATTCAATTGTTTTATCTTTGCTGATTGTGTCAATTTACACATTTTAGTGTGAGTTATCAGGCACAATTTTCAATCACTATTATATTGTCTTGTCTTTAGGCGCGAATAGACATTGAAAGAACGTCTTTTTCTGCTTCAATCTTTATCAAAGTATTTGCTATTCATTTGTTTGTTGTTAAGCACAATGTTGTCTTTTGAGCGTCTTCTACCTCTGATTTTGTGCATTATAATTCACCACCTTCTAGGATGGCGACTTGTATAAAACATATTTCTCTAACGTCCTAGTGGATGCTGGGGACTCCGTAAGGACCATGGGGAATAGACGGGCTCCGCAGGAGACTGGGCACTCTAAAGAAAGATTTAGTACTACCTGGTGTGCACTGGCTCCTCCCTCTATGCCCATCCTCCAGACCTCAGTTAGAATCTGTGCCCGGACAGAGCTGGGTGCTTTTAGTGAGCTCTCCTGAGCTTGCTAATAAGAAAGTATTTTAGTTAGGTTTTTTATTTTCAGAGAGCTTCTGCTGGCAACAGACTCTCTGCTACGAGGGACTGAGGGTAGAGAAGCAAACCTACTAACTGCGGCTAGGTTGCGCTTCTTAGGCTACTGGACACCCATTAGCTCCAGAGGGTTCGAACACAGGATCTTAACCTTGGTCGTCCGGAGCCGCGCCGCCGTCCCCCTCGCAGAGCCAGAAGTCAGAAGCCGGCAGAAGCAAGAAGACATCGAAATCGGCGGCAGAAGACTCCAGTATTCACATGAGGTAGCGCACAGCACTGCAGCTGTGCGCCATTGCGCCCACACTACCCGCACACTCCGGTCACTGTAGGGCGCAGGGGGGAGCGCCCTGGGCAGCAATTAGGATACCTTTTGGCAAAAGGACACATATATACAGCTGGGCACTGTATATATGTACGAGCCCCCGCCATTTTATTTACACAGACCCGGGACAGAAGCCCGCCGCTGAGGGGGCGGGGCCTTCTTCCTCAGCACTAACCGGCACCATTTTCTCTCCACACCTCCGCTGAGATGAAGCTCCCCAGGCTCTCCCCTGCAGTATCAAGGTAGAAAAAGGGTAAAAAAGAGAGGGGGGGGCGCACATAAATTTAGGCGCAAATTATCATAATACAGCAGCTACTGGGTAAACACTAAATTACTGTGTAATCCCTGGGTTATATAGCGCTGGGGTGTGTGCTGGCATACTCTCTGTCTCCCCAAAAGGCCTTGTGGGGTCCTGTCCTCAATTAGAGCATTCCCTGTGTGTGTGCGGTGTGTCGGTACGTTTTTGTCGACATGTTTGACGAAGACGGTTACGTGGAGGAAGAACAAGTGCAAGTGAATGTGGTGTCGCCGCCGACGGTGCCGACACCTGATTGGATGGATATGTGGAAGGTGTTAAATGAGAACGTAAGCTCCTTAAAAGGTTGGATAATCAGTCAGGGTCTCAACCCATGTCTGATGCTGCAGCTCAAAGGCCGTCAGCGTCTCAGAAGCGCCCACTATCCCAGTTGGTTGACACAGATGTCGACACGGATTCTGACTCCAGTGTCAATGACAATGATGCAAAGTTGCAGCCTAAAATGTCTAAAGCCATCCGATACATGATTATAGCAATGAAGGATGTATTGCACATATCGGAGGATAACCCTGTCCCTGACGAGGGTTTATATGTTTGGGGAGAAAAAGCAAGAAGTGACTTTTCCCCCTTCACATGAATTAAATGAGTTATGTGAAAAAGCGTTGGATTCCCCTGATAGGAAAGTACTGATTTCCAAAAGATTACTTATGGGGTATCCTTTCCCGCCAACGGATAGGTTGCGCTGGTAATCCTCCCCCGCCAACGGATAGGTTGCGCTGGTAATCCTCCCCTAGGGTAGACAAAGCGTTGACACGCTTATCTAAGAGGATACGGCCGCCCTAAAGGATCCTGCGGATAGAAAGCAGGAAGGTATCCCGAAGTCTGTCTATACACATTCTGGTACTCTTCTGAGGCCAGCAATTGCTTCGGCCTGGATGTGTAGTGCTGTAGCAGCATGGACAGATACTCTGTCTGAGGAGTTAGATACCCTGGACAGGGAGACTTTTACTGACCCTAGGACATATTAAAGACGCTGTCCTATATATGCGGGATGCCCAAAGGTACATTTGCCTGCTGGGCTCAAGAATAAACGCAATGTCGATTTCTGCCAGAAGGGTCCTATGGACTCGGCAATGGACAGGTGATGCCGACTCTAAAAAACACATGGAGGTGTTACCTTATAAGGGTGAGGAATTGTTTGGGGACGGTCTCTCGGACCTAGTTTCCACAGCTACGGCTGGGAAGTCAAATTTCTTGCCTTATATTCCCTCACAGCCAAAGAAAGCACCGTATTACCAAATGCAGTCCTTTCGTTAACAAAAAAGCAAGAAAGTCAGGTGCATCCTTTCTTGCCAGAGGCAATGGTAGAGGAAAAAAGCTGCATCATGCAGCCAGTTCCCAGGAACAAAAGTCCTCCCCGGCTTCCACTAAATCCACCACATGACGCTGGGGCTCCACAGGCGAAGCCAGGAGCGGTGGGGGCGCGTCTCCGAAATTTCAGCCACCAGTGGGTTCGCTCACGGGTGGATCCTTGGGCAATACAAATTGTGTCTCAGGGATACAAGCTGGAATTCGAGGTGACGCGCCCCCTCACCGTTACCTAAAATCTGCCTTGCCACCAGCTTCCCCCATGGAAAGGGAGGTAGTATTGGCAGCAATTCACAAACTATATCTCCAGCAGGTGGTAGTGAAGGTTCCCCTCCTTCAACAGGGCAGGGGTTACTATTCCACCATGTTTGTAGTACCGAAACCGGACGGTTCGGTCAGACCCATTTTGAATTTAAAATCCCTGAATATTTATCTGAAGATATTCAAGTTCAAGATGGAATCGCTCAGAGCGGTCATTGCAAGCCTGGAGGAAGGGGATTTTATGGTGTCTCTGGACATCAAGGATGCGTACTTGCATGTCATCATTTATCCACCTCATCAGGAGTACCTCAGGTTTGTGGTACAGGACTGTCATTACCAATTCCAGACGTTGCCGTTTGGCTTGTCCACGGCACCGAGAATATTTACCAAGGTGATAGCGGAAATGATGGTGCTCCTTCGGAAGCAAGGGGTTACAATTATCCCATACTTGGACGATCTCCTCATAAAGGCGAGGTCCAGAGAGCAGTTGCTGATCAGCGTAGCACACTCCCAGGAAGTGTTGCAACAGCACGGCTGGATTCTGAATATTCCAAAGTCGCAGCTGATTCCTACGACGCGTTTGCCCTTCCTGGGCATGATTCTGGACACAAACCAGAAAAAGGTGTTTCTCCCGGAGGAGAAGGCTCAGGAGCTCGTGACTCTGGTCAGAGACCTCCTAAAACCAAAACAGGTATCGGTGCATCACTACACGCGAGTCCTGGGAAAGATGGTGGCGTCATACGAAGCCATTCCCTTCGGCAGGTTCCATGCAAAGATCTTTCAGTGGGATCTGTTGGACAAGTGGTACGGATCGCATCTTCAGATGCATCGGCTGATCACCCTGTCCCCCAGGGCCAGGGTGTCTCTTCTGTGGTGGCTGCAAAGTGCTCACCTCCTCGAGGGCCGCAGGTTCGGCATACAGGACTGGGTCCTGGTGACCACGGATGCAAGCCTCCGAGGATGGGGGGCAGTCACTCGGGAAGAAACTTCCAGGGGCTGTGGTCAAGTCAGGAGACTTGTTTGCACATCAATATCCTGGAGCTAAGGGCCATATACAACGCCCTGAGTCAAGCGGAGCCTCTGCTTCGAAACCAACCAGCGCTGATTCAGTCAGACAACATCACTGCAGTGGCCCATGTAAACCGCCAGGGCGGCACAAGAAGCAGGGTGGCAATGGCAGAAGTCACCAGGATTCTTCGTTGGGCGGAGTTTCACGTACTAGCACTGTCAGCAGTGTTCATTCCGGGAGTGGACAACTGGGAAGCAGACTTCCTCAGCAGGCACGACCTCCACCCGGGAGAGTGGGGACTTCATCAAGAAGTCTTCACGCAGATTGCAAATCGATGGGAACTGCCACAGGTGGACATGATGGCGTCCCGTCTCAACAAAAAGCTACAAAGGTATTGCGCAAGGTCAAGTGACCCTCAGGCGATAGCAGTGGACGCACTAGTAACACCGTGGGTGTTCCAGTCGGTCTATGTGTTTCCTCCTCTTCCTCTCATACCAAAGGTGCTGAGAATTGTAAGAAAAAGAGGAGTGAGAACAATACTCATTGTTCCGGAATTGCAAGAAATGCTCACAGAGGACCCATGGCCTCTGCCTCTCAGACAGGACCTGTTACAACAAGGGCCCTGTCTGTTCCAAGACTTACCGCGGCTGCGTTTGACGGCATGGCGGTTGAACGCCGGACCTAGCGGAAAAAGGCATTCCAGATGAAGTTATTCCTACGCTGATAAAGGCTAGGAAGGACGTGACAGCAAAGAATTATCACCGTATATGGCGAAAATATGTTGCTTGGTGTGAGGCCAGGAAGGCCCCTACAGAGGAATTCCAGCTGGGTCAACTGCACTTCCTACAGTCCGGAGTGACTATGGGCCTAAAATTAGGGTCCATAAAGGTCCAGATTTTGGCCCTATCCATTTTCTTTCAAAAAGAACTGGCTTCACTGACGGAGGTTCAGATGTTTGTTAAGGGAGTGCTGCATATTCAGCCCCCTTTTGTGCCACCAGTGGCACCTTGGGATCTTAATGTGGTGTTGAGTTTCCTGAAATCCCACTGGTTTGAGCCACTTAAAACTGTGGAGCTAAAGTATCTCACGTGGAAAGTGGTTATGCTGTTGGCCTTAGCTTCGGCTAGGCGTGTGTCAGAATTGGCGGCTTTGTCATGTAAAAGCCCTTATCTGGTTTTCCATATGGATAGGGCAGAATTGCGGACTCGTCCCTAATTTCTGCCAAAGGTGGTGTCATCCTTTCATTTGAACCAACCTATTGTGGTGCCTGCGGCTACTTGTGACTTGGAGGACTCCAAGTTGCTTGACGTAGTCCGGGCTTTGAAGATTTATGTGACAAGAACGGCTGGAGTCAGGAAGACTGGCTCGCTGTTTGTCCTGTATGCATCCAACAAGCTGGGTGCTCCTGCTTCAAAGCAAACTATTGCTCGCTGGATCTGTGGCACGATTCAGCAGGCTCATTCTGCGGCTGATTTGCCGCATCCAAAATCAGTGAAAGCCCATTCCACAAGAAAGGTGGGCTCTTATTGGGGGGCTGCCCGAGGGGTCTCGGCATTACAGCTTTGCCGAGCTGCTACTTGGTCGGGTTCAAACACATTTGCAAATTTCTACAAGTTTGATACCCTGGCTGAGGAGGATCTTGTGTTTGCCCATTCGGTGCTGCAGAGTCATCCGCACTCTCCCGCCCGTTTGGGAGCTTTGGTATAATCCCCATGGTCCTTACGGAGTCCCCAGCATCCACTAGGACGTTAGAGAAAATAAGATTTTACTCACCGGGAAATCTATTTCTCGTAGTCCGTAGTGGATGCTGGGCGCCCGTCCCAAGTGCGGACTTGCTGCAATACGTGTTTATAGTTATTGCTTAATAAAGGGTTATTTTATGTTGGCATCCGTTGGTTGATGCGCTGTTATTGTTCATACTGTTAACTGGGTATGTTATCTCAAGTTATACGGTGTGATTGGTGTGGCTGGTATGAGTCTTACCCTGGATTCCAAAATCCTTTCCTTGTAATGTCAGCTCTTCCGGGCACAGTTTCCTTAACTGAGGTCTGGAGGAGGGGCATAGAGGGAGGAGCCAGTGCACACCAGGTAGTACTAAATCTTTCTTTAGAGTGCCCAGTCTCCTGCGGAGCCCGTCTATTCCCCATGGTCCTTACGGAGTCCCCAGCATCCACTACAGACTACGAGAAATAGATTTCCCGGTGAGTAAAATCTTATTTTTTTATTTTTTTATACAGCAACTTATATATGTTATGCATATTTGAGCAAAAATGTCTAAAGCCCCGAACACACAGAGATGTATGCTATGCGATCTATCAGAGAATGCTCAGCTCACATCTCTCCCCCCACTCAGCACACAGCGTGATGTGTGCTAGGGGGGAAGGGATCGGGGGGGCCGCTCACTTCACACAGCAGTTTAAGTGAGCGATCTACTAGATCAAATCTAGAGACAGCAATAGCGACGCACGGGGACGCGCATCGATATTGCTATGGGCATACACATGGATAGATCCGTGCTTAATTTCTCTTACGTCCTAGAGGATGCTGGGGACTCCGTTAGGACCATGGGGATAGACGGGCTCCGCAGGAGACATGGGCACTTTAAGAAAGACTTTAGGATTTGGGTGTGCACTGGCTCCTCCCTCTATGCCCCTCCTCCAGACCTCAGTTGATTACTGTGCCCAGAGGAGACTGGGTGCTTTTCAGAGGCTCTCCTGAGTTTCTGACAGAAAGTATTTTGTTAGGTTTTTTTATTGTTAGGTTTTTTATTTTCAGGAAGCCTGCGGCAACAGACTCCCTGCATCGAGGGACTGAGGGGAGAGAAGCAGAGCTACTTCTGTGAGTTGAAAGGCTCTGCTTCTTAGGCTACTGGACACCGTTAGCTCCAGAGGGATCGGCACGCAGGTCTCATCCTCGCCGTCCGTCCCAGAGCCGCGCCGCCGTCCGTCCCAGAGCCGCGCCGCCGTCCGTCCCAGAGCCGCGCCGCCGTCCGTCCCAGAGCCGCGCCGCCGTCCGTCCCAGAGCCGCGCCGCCGTCCGTCCCAGAGCCGCGCCGCCGTCCGTCCCAGAGCCGCGCCGCCGTCCGTCCCAGAGCCGCGCCGCCGTCCTCCTCACAGAGCCTGAAGGTAGAAGACACGTGAGTATGAGAAGTTAGAGACATCAGAGGCGGCAGAATACTTCAATGTTCTTCACTGAGGTAACGCACAGCACTGCAGCTGTGCGCCATTGCTCCCATTCACCTCACATACTGTGTCACTGTAAGGGTGCGGGGGGGGGGGGGGCGCCCTGGGCAGCAAATAAACCTCTCCTGGCAAAAGATGGGTATATACAGCCGGCCACTGTATATACCTACGAGCCCCCGCCAAAGTTTTGTATTTTAGAGCGGGACAGAAGCCCGCCGCCGAGGGGGCGGGGCTTCTCCCTCAGCACTCACCAGCGCCATTTTATCTCCACAGCACCGCTGAGAGGAAGCTCCCCGGACTCTCCCCTGCTTAGATCACGGTGACAAGAGGGTTTTAAAGTAGAGGAGGGGGCACATATTGGCAAATTGAGTATAAAAGCGCTATCTGGGTAAACATAAATATTGTGTTTTTGTCCTGGGTTATAATATTGTGTTTTTGTCCTGGGTTATTATAGCACTGGGTGTGTGCAGGCATACCCTCTCTCTGTCTCTCCTAAGGGCCTTGTGGGGGAACTGTCCTCAGATAAGTGGGTTCCCTGAGTGTGTGGTGTGTCGGTACGTGTGTGTCGACATGTCTGAGGTAGAAGGCTTTTCGAGGGAGGAGGAGGAGCAAATTAATGTGGTGTCGACGGCACCGACACCTGACTGGATGGATATGTGGAATGTTTTAAGTGCCAATGTAAATTTATTGCACAAAAGATTGGATAAAGCTGAAGCTAGGGAACAGTCAGGGAGTCAACCCATGCCTGTACCTATGTCGCAGGGACCTTCGGGGTCCCAAAAGCATGCACTATCCCAAATAGTTGACACGGATACCGAAACAGATTCTGACTCCAGTGTCGAATATGATGATGCAAAATTACAGCCAAAGGTGGCTAAATGTATTCGATATATGATTATTGCAATCAAAGATGTTTTGCATATCACAATGGAACCCCCTGTCCCTGACACGCGGGTACACATGTATAAGGGAAAGAAAACAGAGATAAATTTTCCCCCCTCACATGAGCTGAACGAGTTATGTGAAAAAGCTTGTGAATCTCCAGACAAGAAACTGCAGATTCCCAAAAGGATTCTTATGGCATAGCCTTTCCCGCCAACTGAAAGGATACGGTGGGAATCATCCCCTAGGGTGGACAAAGCTTTGACACGCTTGTCCAAAAAGGTAGCGCTGCCTTCCCAAGATACGTCTACCCTCAGGGATCCTGCTGATCGCAAGCAGGAGGTTACCCTGAAGTCCATTTATACACATTCAGGTACCTTACTCAGACCTGCTATTGCGTTGGCTTGGGTGTGTAGTGCTGTAGCAGCATGGACAAATACGTTATCAGCGGAATTTGATACCCTGGATAAGGATACCATCCTATTGACCCTAGACATATAAAAGAAGCTGTCTTATATATGAGAGATGCACAAAGAGATATTGGTCCATTGGGTTCGAGAATCAACGCTATGTCGATCTCGGCTAGAAGAGTCCTTTGGACCCGACAATCGACAGGTGATGCCGACTCAAAAAGGCATATGGAGGTTTTACCTTACAAGGGTGAGGAATTGTTTGGGGAAGGTCTCTCGGACCTGGTCTCCACTACTACGGCAGGCAAATCTAATTTTTTACCTTATATTCCCTCACAACCTAAAAAAGCACCGCATTATCAAATGCAGTCCTTTCGATCAAATAGAAACAAGAAAGGCCGTGGATCGTCCTTTCTTGCCAGAGGTAAGGGCAGAGGGAAAAAGCTGAACAACACAGCTCGTTCCCAGGAACAGAAGTCCTCCCCGGCCTCTGCAAAATCCACAGCATGATGCTGGGGCTCCACTAAGGGAGTCCGCCCCAGTGGGGGGCACGTCTTAGAATTTTCAGCCACATCTGGGCCCACTCACAGGTGGATCCCTGGGCAATAGAAATTGTTTCCCTAGGTTACAAACTGGAATTCAAAGAGGTGCCTCCTCGCCGGTTTTTCAAATCGGCTCTGCCAACGTCTCCTCAAGAACGGGAGATAGTGTTAAATGCAATCGACAAATTGTGTCTTCAACGGGTGTTGGTCAAGGTTCCCCCGCTTCAACAGGGCAGGGGATATTACTCAACTCTGTTTGTGGTCCCGAAACCGGACGGTTCGGTCAGACCCATTTTAAATTTAAAATCCCTGAATCTATACTTGAAAAGGTTCAAATTCAAGATGGAATCGCTCAGGGCGGTCATCGCCAGCCTGGAAGGGGGAGATTTTATGGTATCTCTGGACATAAAGGATGCATACCTTCATGTTCCCATATATCCACCTCATCAGGCGTACCTGAGATTTGCGGTACAGGATTGTCATTACCAATTTCAGACGTTGCCGTTTGGGCTTTCCACGGCCCCATTAAATTTTCACCAAGGTAATGGCGGAAATGATTGTGCTCCTGCGCAAGCAAGGAGTCACAATTATCCCGTACTCGGACGATCTCATAAAAGCGAGATCAAGAGAACAATTACTGAAAAGCGTGTCACTTTCACTGAAGGTGTTACAGCAACACGGCTGGATTCTCAATATCCCGAAGTCGCAGCTCGTTCCTACGACTCGTCTACCCTTCTTGGGCATGATTCTGGATACGGACCAGAAAAGGGTGTATCTGCCGATAGAAAAGGCTCAAGAACTCGTGACTTTGGTCAGGAACCTATTGAAACCAAAACAGGTGTCAGTGCATCACTGCACGCGAGTCCTGGGAAAGATGGTGGCATCTTACAAGGCCATTCCATTCGGCAGGTTCCATGCACAGACCTTCCAATGGAACCTACTGGACAAATGGTCCGGGTCGCATCTACAAATGCATCGGTTGATCACCCTGTCTCCCAGGGCCAGGGTGTCTCTCCTGTGGTGGCTGCAGAGTGCTCACCTTCTAGAGGGCCGCAGATTCTGCATTCAGGACTGGGTCCTGGTGACCACGGACGCGAGCCTCCGAGGTTGGGGTGCAGTCACACAAGGAAGGAACTTCCAGGGTCTTTGGTCAAGTCAGGAGACTTGTCTTCACATCAACGTCCTGGAGCTAAGGGCCATATTCAACGGGCGGCACAAGAAGCAGGATGGCGATGGCAGAAGCCACAAGGATTCTCCGATGGGCGGAAAATCATGTGTTAGCACTGTCAGCAGTGCTCATTCCCGGAGTGGACAACTGGGAAGCAGACTTTCTCAGCAGACACGACCTCCACCCGGGAGAGTGGGGACTTCATCCAGAGGTCTTCCAAATGATTGTACACCGGTGGGAAAGGCCACAGGTGGACATGATGGCGTCCCGCCTCAACAAAAAGATATTGCGCCAGGTCAAGGGACCCTCAGGCGATAGCTGTGGACGCTTTAGTGACACCGTGGGTGTACCAGTCGGTTTATGTGTTCCCTCCTCTTCCTCTCATACCCAAGGTACTGAGGATAATAAGAAGGAGAAGAGTAAGAACTATAATCATTGTTCCGGATTGGCCAAGAAGAGCTTGGTACCCAGAACTTCAAGAAATGATATCAGAGGAACCATGGCCTCTGACGCTCAGACAGGACCTGTTGCAGCAGGGACCCTGTCTGTTCCAAGACTTACCGCGACTGCGTTTGACGGCATGGCGGTTGAACGCCGGATCCTGAAGGAAAAGGGCATTCCGGAGGAAGTTATCCCTACGCTGATTAAAGCTAGGAAGGAGGTGACCGCAAACCATTATCACCGCATATGGCGAAAATATGTTGCGTGGTGTGAGGCCAGAAGGGCCCCAACGGAGGAATTTCAGCTGGGTCGATTTCTGCACTTCCTACATAGTCAGGGGTGACTATGGGCCTCAAATTAGGTTCCATTAAGGTCCAGATTTCGGCTCTGTCGATTTTCTTCCAAAAAGAACTGACTTCACTGCCTGAAGTTCAGACGTTTGTTAAAAGAGTGCTGCATATTCAGCCCCCTTTCGTGCCTCCAGTGGCACCTTGGGATCTCAACGTGGTGTTGGATTTCCTTAAGTCACATTGGTTTGAGCCACTTAAAACCGTGGAACTAAAATATCTCACGTGGAAAGTGGTCATGCTGTTGGCTTTGGCTTCGGCCAGGCGTGTGTCAGAATTGGCGGCTTTGTCATGTAAAAGCCCTTATCTGATTTTCCATATGGATAGGGCGGAATTGAGGACTCGTCCCCAATTTCTTCCTAAGGTGGTATCAGCTTTTCATTTGAACCAACCTATTGTGGTGCCTGCGGCTACTAAGGACTTGGAGGATTCCAAGTTGCTGGACGTAGTCAGGGCCCTGAAAATCTATGTTTCCAGGACGGCTGGAGTCAGGAAAACTGACTCGCTATTTATCCTGTATGGACTGGACTGCCGCATCCTACATCTGTAAAAGCCCATTCCACGAGGAAAGTGGGCTCTTCTTGGGCGGCTGCCCGGGGGGGCTTTACAACTTTGCCGAGCTGCTACTTGGTCGGGTTCAAACACATTTGCTAAATTCTACAAGTTTGATACCCTGGCTGAGGAGGACCTTGAGTTTGCTCATTCGGTGCTGCAGAGTCATCCGCACTCTCCCGCCCGTTTGGGAGCTCTGGTATAATCCCCATGGTCCTTACGGAGTCCCCAGCATCCACTAGGACGTCAGAGAAAATAAGAATTTACTCACCGGTAATACTATTTCTCGTAGTCCGTAGTGGATGCTGGGCGCCCATCCCAAGTGCGGATTGTCTGCAATACTTGTATATAGTTATTGCCTAACTAAAGGGTTATTGTTTGGAGCCATCTGTTTGAGAGGCTCAGTTGTTATTCATACTGTTCACTGGGTATAGTATCACGAGTTGTACGGTGTGATTGGTGTGGCTGGTATGAGTCTTACCCGGGATTGCAAATCCTCTCCTTATTGTGTCAGCTCTTCTGCGCACAGTTTCCCAACTGGGGTCTGGAGGAGGGGCATAGAGGGAGGAGCCAGTGCACACCAGGTAGTCCTAAATATTTCTTAGTTTTGCCCAGTCTCCTGCGGAGCCGCTATTCCCCATGGTCCTTACGGAGTCCCCAGCATCCACTACGGACTACGAGAAATAGAATTACCGGTGAGTAAATTCTTATTTTCTATCCAAGCTTTGAGACTTTGATACCCCCGCCGCCCCCCAACCCCAAAAAAAAATGACCATACCACCCATAATGACCATTTAATACCACTCATAAAGACAGGGTTGTATAACTAGCTTTTATGTAATTATGAAAATAATAAGGAAGGGTATTTTAGAACAATAACAGCTTAACAAATGGCAAACATTAAATAAAGCTGATGTAAGCATACATATGTAATGTATTTTCCTTACTCCGACAAGTCTGCATGTCACACTGCTATATTAGGTACTACAGGTTGAGTATCCCATATCCAAATATCCGAAATACGGAATATTCCGAAATACGGACTTTTGGAGTGAGAGTGAGATAGTGAAACTTTTGTTTTTTGATGGCTCAATGTACACAAACCTTGTTTAATACACAAAGTTATTAAAAATATTGTATTAAATGACCTTCAGGCTGTGTGTATAAGGTGTATAAGAAACATAAATGAATTGTGTGAATGTACACACACTTTGTTTAATGCACAAAGTTATTAAAAATATTGGCTAAAATGACCTTCAGGCTGTGTATAAGGTGTATATGAAACATAAATGCATTCTGTGCTTAGACTTAGGTCCCATCACCATGATATCTCATTATGGTATGCAATTATTCCAAAATACGGAAAAATCCGATAACCAAAATACCTTCTGGTCCCAAGCATTTTGGATAAGGGATACTCAACCTGTACTGACACCCCTGTGTTCTGTTCACATTATACAGTGCAGCTGCTGCAACATTATTTAAATTAAGCCACTTTCTGGAATCATCTGTTGCAAATTTTCCTATCAGCTCATCCCAGTCACATGATGACTCTCAGCATCTTACCCTAGCCATTAGAGAGTAGTAACTGCCCGGTCACATGATCATGATGTCATCAAACAAGGTCTATATATAGGTGTGGAGCAGCAAGTATTGTGGGATAAAGGAGGGTGTTTGTTTAAATGGTGAATGGCAGAGCAGTAAATAGAAAGACAAATGCAGTTTAGAGGCAGGATTCAATGTGTATCAGATACTTGTTTGTATTAGGAACCCAGCAAATCTGTAATCTGATATAGGGTAATTACTCGATGCAGTATGCAGCCTGTTATCCACATGATCTCAGGGTATTTCACACCAGAATTGTTTACAGCATGGAGACTCCATTTCACTGCTAGCCTACTGCAACATGAACCTCAATCACTGCCTGCCACACTATAAATGCTGGCTGGCAGTGATCTTATTTTGTTCTTATTTATTTTTATTACTAGATGAAAATGGAATTGCTTTCAGATTTTAAGGGGACATAATTAGGTAATCTCAGCTGCAAATCAAAATGTAAAATAATGTATGTACAATATAATAGATATTTATATACTTTGATAATGACAAAGATTTAGTTGGTTCTTTGTAGATGCTCACGTGTTCCCTGTAAGTGGGGATGCCAGATAAATAATATCCATCTAAACTCAAAAATACACCTGCAGGCCCACATCTGCTCTTTGTGAGCAAACTTAGGAAGCTTTCTTTTTTTTAACCTTTTAATTATCAGTGTGTTGAAAGGGAATTTTTTAGTAAAATCTTAAAGCTCTGACTTCGTATTATAAGATTTAAGTTGTGGAGATGATTAACCTAATGTCATCTTTTATGTTACAATATTCAATAATTCTTACATGAAACTTAAGTGGGATTGTTTAATGTAAAAGTTAATATTTTTTTTAAAAAATAGGTAAAATGCATCTATAAACTACATGGGTGATATTAAATATTTTTTTTATCCCCTTCCACACCAATTCTGTTTCTGCTGACTGGCGTGGTATAATTTCAGCTTGCTACCCCTTAGGGTGAGGTACCCTTTACCCAGCTAAAAGAAAATGGCCCAGACGCGCTGTCACAGCTGCCAGAAGGGATTGTCAGTCCCTGAAAATATTTCAGAATAAGAAAGTGTAAACTGGCGCTTATGTGTTTCTCCAATATTAATAATGACTGTGGATCAATTTCAATGAAAATAACATAAAATTTATTACCTATACATCACAAACTAAAAAACTAAAAACATCCTGAACATATATATCCGATATAAAATTGAGGCATATATGGAGCTGAGAAATGTTTAAAGGTGGCTGCTTTCAGTGTCCACAAAAGGATCCCGGACTAAGGCCCTCATTCCGAGTTGTTCGCTCGGTATTTTTCATCGCATCGCAGTGAAAATCCGCTTTGTACGCATGCGCAATGTTCGCACTGCGACTGCGCCAAGTAACTTTACTATGAAGAAAGTAATTTTACTCACGGCTTTTTCTTCGCTCCGGCGATCGTAATGTGATTGACAGGAAATGGGTGTTACTGGGCGGAAACACGGCGTTTCAGGGGCGTGTGGCTGAAAACGCTACCGTTTCCGGAAAAAACGCAGGAGTGGCCGGGGAAACGGTGGGAGTGCCTGGGCGAACGCTGGGTGTGTTTGTGACGTCAACCAGGAACGACAAGCACTGAACTGATCGCACAGGCAGAGTAAGTCTGGAGCTACTCTGAAACTGCTAAGTAGTTAGTAATCGCAATATTGCGCATACATCGGTCGCAATTTTAAGAAGCTAAGATTCACTCCCAGTAGGCGGCGGCTTAGCGTGTGTAACTCTGCTAAATTCGCCTTGCGACCGATCAACTCGGAATGAGGGCCTAAGTGCCTTGTGCAAAGTTCTCTGGTGAGAGGAAATATGTACAGCTGGTATTACCCGTGTTGATGGAGGCTTCCAGAGGTGTGGAGATTTTTCAGCAAGCAAGCTGTGGCAATGGAACAACCTGGGTCTCTCCCATCAATACTGTACAGATGAAATTCCTCAGAGTTCAAAAAAGGCAGGTTTGAAAGTCGGATCCAGAGAACTTTGCACAAGGCACTTAGTCCGGGATCCTTTTGTGGACACTGAAAGCAGCCACCTTTAAACATTTCTCAGCTCCATATATGCCTCAATTTTATATCGGATATATATGTTCAGGATGTTTTTAGTTTTTTAGTTTGTGATGTATAGGTAATAAATTTTATGTTATTTTCATTGAAATTGATCCACAGTCATTATTAATATTGGAGAAACACATAAGCGCCAGTTTACACTTTCTTTACCCAGCTAAACCTGATTAATATGGATGCAATGTGCGTAATGGTGGATCACTTTAGAAAGGAGATTGGGTGTTATATATCATTTGAATACCGCCCCATGTGTGTTTACCTCATGTAATACATGATTTGAATCTTAGAAAATAATCCTTTTATATACACATGGGTGAAAGCACTAAACTACTAGTGGCTTAGGAGAATGTAGCATAGTTTTTCACCTATTTTCCTTCATAATGTAGTTTTACTCTGAGGTATGTTGTGTCTACCCCAATGAATGTTTTCTTTTTAAAATACATGTAAATATGATTTTAAAGTAATAAAACTTTTGTACTTGAAATGTAGGCAAACCTCTTTCCTGTGTTTATCATTTAAGTAAATGAGTGTGAAAAGGTCTGCAAATTCTCCCATGAGCTTTCTATGTAGCTTAAGAGACAAAGTACATGGAGCAAATGAAAATGCAAAACTGTCTGAAAAGCTGAATTGTCACAATTTTCTGATAAACTTTGAAAAATTAAGTTTAATCTACTGTATATAAATTAAAGTAGGGGGAAAAAACAGCCAGCCATGTAAATTGTATTTTTTTTGTGTGTTTTTAAACTTTTCTTTTAAAACACCCACTATTTTATACTTCTCTCTGAGCTGAAATATAAACCACTGCATTGGGCTGCATTATAAAGTTACTTGAATCATCAGGGCCCAGTATCAGCATAATGGAGACCTAGATTGGATCTGTAACAAAAACATTACATATACAGGTTGAGTATCCCTTATCCAAAATGCTTGGGACTAGAGGAATTTTGGATATGGGATTTTTCTGTATTTTGGAATAATTGCATACCATAATGAGATATTATGGTGATGGGACCTAAATATAAGCACAGAAGGCATTTATGTTACATATACACCTTATACACACAGCCTGAAGGTAATTTTAGCCAATATTTTTTATAACTTTGTGCATTAAACAAAGTGTGTGTACATTCACACAATTCATTTATGTTTCATATACACCTTATACACACAGCCTGAAGGTCATTTAATACAATATTTTTAATAACTTTGAGTATTAAACAAAGTTTGTGTACATTGAGCCATCAAAAAACAAAGGTTTCACTATCTCACTCCAAAAAGTCCGTATTTCGGCATATTCCGTATTTCGGAATATTTGGATATGGGATACTCAACCTGTACCTGTAATTACAAACCCCATATAGTAGTAGCATTGTGGGGCCTATTTTATTTATATGGTGTGACAAGGTGTCCACAGCACCTAACAAAGTACACAAATAGTTTGAATAAAATTAGTAAAAATGTGACTTGTAGTACAGGACATTGCAGGACACGGACATAACATTAAAATACAAAGTAGTATTCTCAACTGTTACCAGAAGAGACCCATCTTTCTTGAAAACAGTACAAAATGCACTTGCATAGACGAAAATGTTAAGTCTGTTGATCAGTGCTGTACAAAATGTGAAATTCAGTCATGGTACAAATTGCATGCCAATCAACAAATGTGTAGATAAAAATATTTTCTGATCCCTGCTATATTTTCATTGGAGTGTTATGAAGGGAACAAATCTGCATGGCTGTTTATATGCCTTTATTCCACCTTCATAGGAACACTTTCTCTGAACATAGAGTAGTTTTCAAATATAGCACTCTACCTTTTAAAAAACATAACCAATATCAAATTATATTAAAACAAAGCAATGTTTATGCTTCAATGCAAATTACAGTATATACCTGCGACAGCACTATGATCGTTGCAGTTTCTTATGCTTCAATGCAAATTATATACCTGTAATGGCACTATGGGGGCAATTCAAAGTTGATCGCAGTTGGGCAAAACCATGTGCACTGCAAGTAGGGGGGGCAGATATAACATTTGCAGAGAGTAAAGGGCCCCATACACTAGAACGATAATGCCTGATTTCATCCAGTTTCGGGAATTCAGGCCAATATATCAGGTGAAATCGGGCATTTTGGATGTGTTTCCGATCTGATGCGCGTTCCCGTGAGGGTCAGATTGGCTCCCCTAGATCGTTAGTGCTGCACTCGTGATATATCTGTTCCAGCAGGCATGGCTGGGATCGCATACGATATATTGCATGCAAAATGTACCGAATCGTATTGAACCAGACACGGGAGAGTTCAAGGGAAATCGCCTCCGACATATCCTTGTAGTGTATGGGGCCTTTTAGATTTGGGTGGAGTGTCTTCAAACTGAAATCTTAATTGCAGTGTAAAAATAAAGCAGACAGTATTTACCCTGCACAGAAACAAAATAACCCACCCAAATCTACATTTCTCTGCATATGTTATATCTGCCACACCTGCAGAGCACATGGTTTTGCCCAACTGCTAATAGATTTGCTGCTGCGATCAACTCTTAATTACCCCCTATGATCTTTGCAGCTTCTTAACTAGACTGGTGAAGCAGAAACACTTGACAAAAACCTATGTTTTAAATAGTTGCATCATGCGACACGTCACATCAGTATAACATTTTATATTGTTCTCTTGAAGTAACAGCATTTCCCATTTCTGTTACTGCCTCTAGCTTGTCCCTGAAACTTGGGGGTCATTGTACTGTGCCAGCATAGGTGAAGCCAGACATCATTATAGTGCTCTTTGCTTCACAGAAGCTGTATCCTTTATAAGCTTTTATCGTTAAACATTATTGTAGCCAGACAAAAAAACGGCTTTATACTTGCCTGTACATCATGCAGTACACATTTACGAAGTATAAGGTAGAAAAGAAATCTGGTGATATTGCTTAGATTTATTCCAAAGAACACACTTATGTAGCATGATGGCAACATCCATCTATGGTAGAGCTGAAGCTGACATTGGCTGATGAGGAGTTAGGCTCTGTGAGAGTTCCATGCTATAACTAGAGAAGACACACTGGTATTGCAATGTGAGGTAATTGTATTTAGAAGATTTATTCCTAGAGAAGTGTTTTGCTGTTCATTCTGCAAATGGTTTCCAAGGCTTGTGGGGGGGTTTTAGGAGCCACTTTGTACCTTCATGTCACAAATCTGCTGTGTACACTCCAGCCAGTGTGACATTAATGGAAGTTTTAATTTAATGAAAGTAATGGATTTATAGTATAGAATTAGATGAGTGCAACTTTTAAATTTTTTCACCTCTCCACACACTTAAGCTAACTTCAGCTTTTTCCAGACATCGGTAGAGTAATTACAACTACTGCACTTTGTGTAGACCAAGAAACTTAGGAGTACACAGTATGCTTTTATTTTTGAGTTCCACTGTAGGAATACATACTATTTACCGCCAGACAGGATGATGGCTGTTAACATTCCGACAGCGGTATCCTGTCAGAGTGCCAGCAGTAGGTTAAGCGGAAAGAGTCCCCTTGCGCTTGCCAAGTTGCGGGCCTGGTGGCTCACTGAGCTCGCCACACGATCTATTCCCACTCTAGACTCCCACAAGTGGGAATAGCCCTGTTGTGCCAATATTGTCGGCTGTCTGAATGTTGACGTTGGTATCCTGAACGCCTGTATGTTAACTGCAACCCCCACTGTAGATATCAGAGCACAATACAAAGGTAATTAAACAGTAGTCACCGTTAAGTACGTAAACAGTACATAACAATACGTAAAGGAAACCCTAGTAAACCTAAATTGCCCAGTTGAATTTTATAGTGTAGACTGTGGGCAGGTTTTTCAATATAAAATCTATGCAACTCATTCTGCTGAATAGTTTCATACATTCTAGGAATCTCTCAATAATTTATATAGGTTTATATTTACAAATGTTATAACAATTTGATATGGTGTTAAGTAGTAGACAAGTAAAGGACCTTGGGCCACTGCTTATGACATCAGCCACGACAATAAGATTATTAATATCTGCAATTGTGCAGGATGAAGTCAGTCTGTTGTAAACTGTGGCTTTAAATGGAATCTGCATTCAGTTGTCAGTCTGGAATCAGTACGCAATCCCGCTGGACGGGATCCCGGCGGTCGAAATACCGACGCCGGAATCCCGAACACACAATCCCGACAGGGGTGGCGAGCGGAACGCAGCCCCTTGCGGGCTTGCTTCGCTCGCCACGCTGCAGGCACGGTGCCTCGCTACGCTCAGCACACTATTATATTCTCCCTCTATGGGTGTCGTGGACACCCACGGAGGGAGAATGTCGGGATTGTGGCGGTCGGGATTCCGGCATCGGTATTTTGACCGCCGGGATCCCGTCCAGCGGGATGTTGACCGCATCCCGTCAGTCTATTACTAAGTGTGTATTTGAACTCTGATCTATTGGCATAGCGGACAACAGTTTCACACTGAACCATTGACAGGATCACATTTACTCTCTGGATGATTATACGAGACACCATTGTGTCAGACAAATACTTTTTATTCACCACCACCATGTAATTTGTGTTCCAAATGTTTGTGAAATAGCAACTGGAAAATAGCAAGAGCAGTTCTGCTCTTGCAGAACTGTGTAATGCTTAAGTTGCATTATTTGCATAGGAGGACATTAAGAAAATCACCCATAATATGTGTGTGCTGTATAAATAACTGGTAATTAAATAATAAAACAAAGAATTATGCAGACCGCCATTATGCAATGATCTATTGTCCTCTAATGAAGGTACTGATACCTTCAACAGCTTTAGCAGCAGCACTTGGTTGCAGCCATAGACAAATAATAAAATGACAAATACCAAAACATGTTGCTTATTAGCTAAGTGGAGACCAAGTTTGCAAAATAATGAAGTTATCTTGTGGACTGTTTGGCCAGTTCGTGCCTCCAATATTTCAATCTGTGGTTGTCCCACAAAAAGTATCAAAATGGCACTGCAGCAGTGTCATGGGGTGGGTGGATAATCCTATCTAAATCAAACCCCTATTCCATAATTTCTATTAATGTCTGAATAAAACCAGACAGCTGCATCCTCCCTTTCCTGTTTATTGTAAGAAAACTCAATTCACATGTATGCACAATATTACCATCTTCCAAACCGCTAATATATTCCAAGTTTGTTGCTCTTCTAGCTCTAGCCACAAGCGTTCAAACATCTAAAGGCCACACATTTTGCCATACAAATAAGATTTTCCTCTTTGTCAGGGTAAGGAGCTTCTGCATCTTCCTCTGACTACAGATCTCCTTCTAGAAAAGTAGTTGGTGAGGGTACAGGAGTCATATTTTTTATATGTCCATACGTAAGACATGGTAAAACAAAAACCCTTGTATTTCTGCGACTGTAAAATTTGCTGACGTGTGCTTATACATCCCACCTTGCCTGGGTCTGAATTAAGTTTAACCTAGACCCTCCATATTGTATATTATTTATTTATTGCCAGTTATTTATGTAGCGCACACATATTCCGCAGCACTTTTCAGAGAATATTTGCCCATTCACATCAGTCCCTGCCCCAGTGGATCTTACAATCTATATATTCCCTACCACATGTACACACAGACACATTCATTAGGGTTACTTTTGTTGGGAGCCATTTAAACTACCAGTATATTTTTGGATTGTATATGCCCAGAATGATGATTTGTCTAAAGACACTGAGAAGATAAACATAACGATATATAGTTTCCAGATGAATCGGAATGACGTAAGACCAATCGCTCAGTGTGTGTGTGCCTAATATGTGGGTGACAGCATTTGCTAGTATCATCACCTGGTTGTCCCTGCTGCACGTCCACTGGGCGATTAATGCTAGTGACCACAGCATGTGTAAGGAAGGAGTGATATGTCGCTACCTCCTTCATTACATGTACTCAGGATCCGCCGGGCCAACGTATTTACTGGGTACACATTGTCTTAGTGTATAACCAGAATTACACCCACACGGACTAAAGAAATGCTAAAATTATACAAATATCAGCAAACAGATTATAAAGGTGGAAATCAGTGGTATCTCCTGCATACTTAATAAGGGCATAATTTATATTTCAGTATATCTGCCTTTTCACATTTCCATTTCAGAGGCTTATGGTCTAAAGGGAATCCTTCATTATGACTGTCATATACCCCTTGCTTGGGGAAATCTTGTACCCAAAAACTAACACTAAAAGGAGCCAACACACACTAAGATTATCTTTCTGTTTGATTTAAACAGTTTATCTTAACATTACCAGGCTTTTGTGCCAACCAGTCAGAATGGGCAGATAATCTTAGTGTGTATCCAGCTAGACTCCAGACAATTTTACCATTATTTTTCTCATGATCCATACCAAATTGCGTCCAAGTCTGTAGTCTTTCTACACCACAAATAGCCATATTGTCTAATCCCCAGTCACTCCTTGTTAGCCCCTGCAAAGGGCCATGGAGCCACCTCCTAGCTACGACCTTGATCACAGCCAAAAGGCAAAGAAGTGACAACCCATTAAGGTGCAGAAAAAAGTGTACTTCAAAATATGCTCAAATAATCATAGAGATTTGGTCCAACACCACCAAGTGCCTTCCAGACCCTGCTGCTGCTCTTCTGTCCAAGCTCCTTGCAGATACTGTGCTGATTGGCAGGTAGTCCTGGATTTTTACACCTCTTTATTTCTGCATTGGTGACAAGAAAACACAGTCCTGACTTTATTTTCCCTCTTGCTAGTTGCATGCACATGTTCTGGAAACCTGCCACACTCACAACCTGGCTGGCAACAAAATGTTCACAATTTCCATGGAAACGTTAAGAATGGTTGCTGTGGAGTTTTTCTGGCTACATGATGTAAACAGGCCGCTCACCATTTCTGCCAATGCAACAGTAGTCTATCATCACAATCTGCTACTGCTTGGAAGCATGGCCTGCATGTGCTTACTGACGGCCACTTGAGGATGACACAGACCAGGAGATCCATTGTATCGTTGCTCTTTCTTGCTAATAGAGCAAACTTACACCTCATCCAGCTCGTCTGAAAACAAGCCAGTGCACAAATATAAGACCCAAAAATACTAAATAAATAATTCAATGCATAAAGTAAGTAAACGTACTGTGGACCTGGCATCCTGGTTGCCCCACCACAGAAAATGCCTTGTATAGAGGGAGGAAAATTAATACAAGAACTAGATGCAAAATGTGACACCAGAGACAAGTTTTCAGTTTTCTGTATGTAAACTAATTTGTGAATACAAAGGTGGAACAATGTAACCCATTTACAATAAAAGACATTTACAAATAGAAACAAGCATATTTGAAAAAGAAAGTCAGCAGTTCAGTCTATTTTTGGAATACAGAGTAGGAAAGGTGCACCGGTCCCGGAAGTATTGCAATACTAGGTCAATGCATGGAGTGGACAGGGCAAGCTCTTCTTCCATCTTCCTGTTATGAAAATTCATTTAATATATGGCCCCCAGATAGGAGACGTATCAGATATGAAACTGATAAGAGCAGATTATTATTATTATTTTAACTTGAAGCCTGAGGTGCGTGGCTTAATCACCCAGTGTCTGTGTTGGGGGTGTGGGTTCTTGGACCCTCTCCAAAATGCCCCAGATGAAGTTAAACACTGCCACTGTGATGGCCCTGCAGACCGTGGCCAGGCTTACGCGGTGTACTGCAGAACGGGAAGATCTGATAAGAACAGATTTTTTTTTTAAATTATTACTTGAAGCTCGAGGTGTGTGGCTTCATCACTCTGAGCCAAAAGGCCTACTGAGGGGAAAACGGGACTGTGGGTCCCTCCTTGCCGAAGGCAGATAGACCCTCTGGTATCCCCAAGGTTGGCGGATCGACACAGACTCTGGCCCTCCCCAAAAGGATAGGGCCTCGACAAATAGGGGAGAAGGTGGCCCATAAGGGTCTCACCTAAACCCCAACAAAACCATGACGTGACATACAAAAAACATAAAAAGTGCAGTGTAGTGCCAAATAGTGCAAAACATGTAAATAAATAAGCCCCAGCCAGAAAGGGGGGGGGGGGGGGGGGGGACGGGTATAAAAAATTATTCCTGCCCTAGACAAAAGGTCAGGGCAAAGGAAAGTAGGTGCAGACAGGAAGGGTTGAAGTGCTAAAGTGCCCTAGTGCAATGGTGGTCCGAATCCCCAGTGCATTTCAGGCACCCCTCTACCTTCCAGTTCCAGGGGAACAAAACACTTCAAGCTTCAGGCTGCTCCCGACCTCTCAGCCAGACCAACAAGCTTCATACCCACTCTGTGCCAGGGTCAACCCCCAGTACGAGAGTAGATGCTAGACCAGGCCGTTCCCGCTCTACATAAGGGGTCCTATTTCAACCCCTAAGAAGGCAATGGATACTAGGCCCATTTTTTCTCCACTCTCGACCAGAAGCATTGCCACACCCCGGCATGGTACTCCACAAGGTGTTTCTCCATTTCACACTAGGGACCTCTCTTGCTCCCAGTGTAAGAACAGGTACTCCAAGTGTTTCCCTCGATTAGGTACTACACTTGATCTTATCCAAAACTGATAAGAACAGATTTTTGGATTGACAAAGCAGTCTTTATTGACATAAAGAAGCAAAAACATACATAAACATTACACACATAAGTACCGTGTCGCAGCACAGCCAAAACACAATACAAATGCAGACTGTATAGTACAGTTCAAGAACTACAGCACAGGCCAGCCAACACTATAAGTCATGAACTGCACTATGCATTTAAACTATACAATAATGCAACAGTTAATAAGGTTATGGGTGTGGAGGGTAGGATGGAGGGGGAATCACAAGCCCGAAGCTTTATTGAAAGGCAGACACATATAAGTGGAGGTGCAATAAATAGAAAGAAATCAATAAAACAGCAGACATTGTGAGTGGGGGGAAGGGGCCACGGTCCAAAGTCTTATTATGCAGTTCAAACAAGGGGAGAGGGGCAGAAGAAGGGGGGTTTAGTCCTCTTCTTCCTCAGGGCTGTCCATTATGGAATAGTCTCTTAGCAGGCTGTGAACCAGCCTGCAACAGTTCTGGACATCCTCTCCCTCCTCCAAAATGAGGCGGCTCCAGGCGAGCCACAAATCGTCCTTAACACAGTTCAGAAGGCTCCAGGCTTCCTGGATCATCCCATAAATGTGGGTGCCAGGGAATAGTCCATAGAGTACAGAGTGGTACGTGAGACAGTTCCTTGGCACAGTCTTTCAGTTCTTTTTCCAGGGCATCCAACCACATGCACAGTCCCAAAACAAGTGCATAGATGTTTCCTCATGTATGATGGACCTGGAGCAATGTCTGTACCTACACAGGTTCCGGGAGTGCATGAATGACTTGAGGGGCAAACCTCCTTGAATGGCCATCCACGACAGGTCTTTGTGTCTGTGAGCCTTTTGGAGGCCACATTCTCCCAGACCTGTTTGGCAGTTGCTGAAAGGAGCACCAGAATCGGCTCCATAACATCTTTGGCTCTGATGAGCTTGTAGATTGTCTTTGATTTCCACAAGTCAGATTTAACTCCCTCCAGTTGGTGCTCCCTCACAAACTTGGACATGTCCACGTAGAACCAGGGGTTGTTCCAGTTGTAAGGCATGAAACTCTCATTTGTCCCAGCTTAGTACCCTCCAAAGGGGCAGGAGGAAGAAACGGGAAATGGAGTTTCCTGCAGAGTCTCTAAAGTTCTCACACAATGTCCTGCGCATGCAGTTACACACACAGAAGGCTCGCAACATGGTGGGGATATCAGGTATTCCCTTTCCACCTTTGATGGGCTCCGTGTACATAACTGATCGCTATACTCTGTCCATCTTGGAGCCCCAGATGAAGTGAAACACTGCTCTTGTGGTGGCCCTGCAGACCGTGACCAGCGGTGGCCAGGCTTACGCGGTGTACTGTAGAACGGGAAGGATCTCGTTGCGCAGCACAATTGATTTCCTCTTGATGGTAACTTCTCTGAGGCTCCACAATCCAATTTTCTGTCGGACAGTCGCCAGTCTTTCGTCCCAACATTTCAGGGCTGCACCATCGCCGCCGAACCAGACTCCCAGGGTCTTAATGAAGTCATGCTTGATGGCAAAAGGAAATGGTGCAGAGATTGACAGGTGCCAGTTTCCGAAGAGCATAGCCTCTGACTTCCCGCAAGCGGACAAAGTTCTCGCAGGTCTGAACAAGTGCTGTCACCGAACGCTGGTCTGCGCAGAAGACAGTGACGTCCATGTACAGTGAACACTTGTGCTTTCGTCGATCATGAGCCGGTGCGATGATCCCTCTGAGCTCTGGATTCTGTCTGATGCATACAGCCATGAGCTCTATAACACAAACAAAAAGAGGTGAAAGAGGGCAGCCTTGTCTGACGTCAGACAGAATAGAAAAGGGGTCAGTATTCCAGCCATTCACCAGCACCGAGCTGTGAATGTCAAGGTACATCAGGTTAACATACATTCAAAACATTTTACCGGGCCCAATTTTATACTGCCCATCAACTCATGTGAGACACGATCAAAGGCCTTCTCCTGGTCAAGGCTGACCACAGCCGCGTGCATGTTCCGGTCCTTGATGTAATGGACCGTGTCTCTGAGGAGAGCAAGGCTGTCTGCAATCCTGTGGCCCGGGAATGCCGCAGGTCTGGTCCGGGTGAATGATCTGTCCGATGACAGCCTTCAGCCTGTTGGCAAGCACCTTGGCGAGGATCTTGTAGTCCACGTTTAAGAGAGAGATGGGCCTCCAATTTTTCAGCTCACCTCTCCCTTACGCTTATACAAGATCGTGATCATTCCCTCCCTCAGCGACGGAGGCATTTTGCCCTCCACCACTATCTCCCCATACAGCTCGAGCAGCTCCTCCAGCGCCAAGGGAGCATCCAGAGCTGCTTAACCTGCAGGATCAATGGTGTAAGTGATACCTGACAGGATCTTACAAGCCTCCTGACTGTCTGTTGTCTTAGGGGAGTAGAGGTTGCTGTAGTAGTCTGACGACTTTCATCATGCCCTTCTTCCCCTGTCTGGGTGTACTGGTCTCATCTTGCAGTTTCCTGAAAAAGAAAGATTTACGTTTCTCACCCTTCTCCAGGTTCTCCACCATGGAATTGAAGACAATGCTTCTGGTTTCCTTCTCAAAGTGCCTTTTCAGGCGCCCTTTGGTCTCATCCAGCTCGTCTCTCACATCCCAGCCGCAACATTAGAGGTCCAGCAGGGACTGCAGTTGTCTCTGCAGTTACCTGAAGTTCCTCTTTTGGTCGCACGCCTGTCGTCTGCCTTTAACCTGAAAGAAACTGCGAATGTTAGCCTTAACATTTTCCCACCAGTCACTCATACAATCAAATTAACATTTGTCATTTTTCCATGTGATGTAGGCATCCTTCAGCACCGCCAGCACATCCTCTTTCCAGTAGGGCACAATTCAACTTCCAGGAGAAAAATCATTGCCTGGGATTCCTTGGAAGAGAATGGCCTTGTGGTCTGAGAAGAAGCAGGGGGACCATTGTATGCCTAGTCTGCTTCACTGCTCTAGAGGTAAACACAAAGTCAATGCGGAAACGCACAGAGTCATCGGGGCTGCTCCACCTGTAATTCACGGAGCCAGCCCCACAGTGGTGGTGGAGGTGGGAGAGACAGTGGGGTGGAGGAGAGAGTGGGAGGGAGAGGTTGAAGGGGTTGTGACAGGCAGGGATGGCAGTCTTTGTCACAGAGGGTGGGATGGGGGGTATGTAGGGGGGAAGGTGGTGGCAGGTTTCTTACCCTCCTGAGGCTGCTGCTTCTTCTGCGCTGCCGAGGGGGGCCGCTTGGCAAGGGAGTCCTGTCCGGTCACCACCGCCGAGTAGGATCTTGGCCTACTGGAGCAGTCCTTGTAGACGTAGTCCACCACACAGGTTGCAGTTTTCCTCATGGGGCAGTGTTTCGTCTCATGGCTGGCCAAGTGACAATTCCTGCAAGCCGGGACCTTGCAATCCTTAATCACGTGGTCCTTCCCACCACACTTCCTGCAGTTGCGTGGCTGGTCGGCATAGTGGAGAAGTCCTGCAGATTCCCCCAGGTAAATGCACTGTGGGAGGTGCTTGAGTCCTTTTGTAGCTTGACAATTACCGCCCACTTTCCAGTCCAGAAGCTGTTCTCGTCCAGGATCCTTGTGGGGTCTCTGATGGCGGAGCAGAACCGTCCGAGAAAGGTGACTGTCTTTGACAGGTACATGTGGGTTGCACATTGAAACAGTCACCCGCCTCTCGAATAGGGCAGTTGTCCACAAAGCGAGAGAAAGGGGATTCAGGCCTCGCCGCTTTCACTGCCTACCAATACCTCTTACAGATGGCAATTGAGGCGAATGTCACGTAGAAGATCCCCTTCAGGTAGTTCTGTATGCTGAGGGTTTCAGCATTCGAGAAGCTCTGGTCGAGGATTATCTTCTTGCCGAATGTCTCAACCGTCATGTCCGACATCCGTCAATCCACCTCCTTCAGCTTCATCACCATGGTTTGCCTCATCCAGAACTCCAGGGTTGGTTTGCCCTTGGAGCTCTCCTGGGAGGGCACCACTGGCAATGTTGCTGCAGGGGTGGTGGCGCTGGAAGCGGCCGATCCGTTCAGACCTTTGGCAGGCTTCTTCCCCTTGTACCCTGGATACTTCTTCCCTGCGATGGGGGGCTGAGGCCGGCACTGTTGCGGGAGCAGCTGAAGCCATCTTTGCGACAAGGCTAACCCTCCAGTGCAGCTAGGGGGCGGTGAAATGCTTCTCCTTCGAAGTCCCTTTTCTCCTTGCACTCTTGGCTGGCAGAGGTGGGTATCTTCTACAGATAGCAGAGCAAACAAGTCTAACCCTCTGTTGCAAAGCTCTTCGGTCGATATCCTTCTCCTCGCAGTCTTGGCTTGCAGTCTTTCAGCTTCTCGGCCCGGTTGTACAGCTTAGTCCTGAGAAGGACAGTTGTCGGTCTAAGAAACAAAGATGCAGCACTGTCAGTCAGCATGAACTGATAAGAACAGATTTTTGATTGAAAAAGCAGTCTTTATTGACATAAAGAAGCAAAAGAACATACATAAACATTACACACATAAGTACCGTGTCGCAGCACAGCCAAAACACAACACAATACAAATGCAGACCGTATAGTACAGTTCAAGAACTACAGCAACAGGCCAGCCAACACTATAAGTCATGAACTTCACTATGCATTTAAACTATACAATAATACAACAGTTAATAAGGCTATGGGTGTGGAGGGGGGGGGGGGGGATCACAGGCCCGAAGCTTTATTGAAAGACACACATATAAGTGGGGAGGGTCAATAAATAGAAAGACATCAATAAAATGGACATTGTGAATGGGGGGGAAGGGGCCACAGTCCAAAGTCTTATTATGCAGTTCAAGGGGAGAGTGGCAGAAGAAGGGGGGTTTAGTCTTCTTCCTCAGGGCTGTACATGATGGAATAGTCTCTTAGCAGCCTGTGAACCAGCCTGCAACAGTCCTGGATGGACATCCTCTCCCTTCTCAATATGAGGCGGTTCCTGGCGAGCCACAAAGCGTCCTTAACACAGCTCATAAGGCTCCAGGCTTCCTGGATCGCCCCATAAGTGTGGGTGCCAGGGAATAGTCCATAGAGTACCGAGTGGTATGCGAGACAGTTCCTTGGCACACAGTCTTTCAGTTCTTTTTCCAGGGCATCCAACAACTGTGCACATGCACAGTCCCAAAACAAGTGCATAGATGTTTCCTCATGTATGATGCACCTGGGGTAATTGGTCTTTGTGTCTGTGAGCCTTTTGGAGGCCACATTCTCCCAGACCTGTTTGGCAGTTGCTGAAGTGATCCCCGGAATTGGCTTCATAACGGCTTTGGCTCTGATGAGCTTGTAGATGGTCTTTGGTTTTCACAAGTCAGGTTTAACTCCCTCCAGTTGGTGCTCCCTCACAAACTTGGACACGTCCAGGGAGAACAAGGGGGTGTTACAGTTGTAAGGCATGGAGCTGTCACATTTGTCTCAGCGGAGGACCCTCCAAAGGGGCAGGAGGAAGAAGTGGGGCATGGAGTTTCCTGCAGAGTCTGTTAAGTTGTCACACAATGTCCTGTGCATGCAGTTACACACACAGATATTCAGGTATTCCTTTTCCACCTTTGAGGGGCTCCTTGTACATAACTGATCGCATAACTGTCCATCTTGGAGCCCCAGATGAAGTGAAACACTGCCCCTGTGATGGCCCTGCAGACCGTGGCCAGGCTTGCGCGGTGTACTGCAGAACGGGAAGAACTGATAAGAACAGATATTTTTTATTTTTTTAATTACTACTTTAAGACCGAGGTGCGTGGCTTCATCACCCAGTGTCTGTGCTAAACCAGCTGGGGGCGTAGGTTCTCTTGGACCCTCTCCAAAAGGAGAAGCGCCCCGTTACTCCCCAACCCCTCAGAGCCAAAAGGCAAAAGGACCGACGGGTATGCCCATGGTTGGCCGAAGCTTCCCCTCGGGGATCAAAACATCCTCTGGCCCTCCCCAAAAGGAGAGGGCCTTTGCAACTAGGGGAGAGGGTGGCCCATAAGGATCTCTCCAAGTGCCTTAGTGCAATGGTGGTCCGAATCCCCAGTGCATTTCAGGCACCCCTGTCCCTTCCAGTTCCAGGGGAACAAAACACCTCGAGCTTCAGGCTGCTCCCGACCTCTCAGCCAGACCAACAAGCTTCATACCCACTCTGTGCCAGGGTCAACCCCCAGTACGAGAGTAGATGCTAGACCAGGCCGTTCCTGCTCTACGTAAGGGGTCCTATTTCAACCTCTAAGAAGCTAACGGATACGAAGCCCAGTTTTTTTTCCACACTCGACCAGAGGCATTGCACTCCACAAGGTGTTTCTCCATTCCACACTAGGGACTTCTCATGCTCCCAGTGTTGGAACAGGTACTCCACCAAGTGTTTCCCTCGATCAGGTTTTTTTTTTTTTTTTTTGGAACCAGTCAGTTTAAACTACACTCCATACCAACATGGTGAGAAGTTCGTTACCACATCATTTGGCTCCATTTTTTATTCTAATTGAAAATTCATTAAAAAATATACAACTTCCAAAAATAGGCATAAAGTAACAGTGAACAGAATATATATTCCGAACAATACAGAATGAATAAAAACAAGAAAAAATGAACTCAAGCAGTCACAAACACACGCCACTCACCCTCAATCCAACAAAACCAATTCCTTCCATTTTCTGTGTTTCCACATCTCCGCAGCATCCTCACTACCTCCTCTATGCCTATCCCATTGAAAACAAAAATAAAGCTTCCCTAGCACCATACGCACACATTCATTAACAACAATATTATCCTACTTGAACACAAGTATATTCCGAACATCCCATAGACCCTCAGTCACACAGGCCATGAACAACCACAACAACATCTCATTAACCTTACCACTCACACCCAAACCACACAGCTATTTTCAAACTCATGCTTAACACCAGTCAACTCCTTACATAACCCACCCAAAACCTTCCATACACTATGAGCATAACCACAATTCCAAAACAAATGTAAACCACTCACATCTTTTGCAACAATCTCGAGGACATTCCGCAGACCGAACTAAGGCCCTCATTCCGAGTTGTTCGCTCGCTAGCTGCTTTTAGCAGCATTGCACACGCTAAGCCGCCGCCCTCTGGGAGTGTATCTTAGCTTAGCAGAATTGCGAGCAGAAATTTCTTAGCAGTTTCTGAGTAGCTCCAAACTTACTCAGCCATTGCGATCAGTTCAGTCAGTTTCGTCCCTGGTTTGACGTCACAAACACACCCAGCGTTCGCCCAGAAAACGGCAAGTTTCTGCCCAGAAACACCCACTTCCTGTCAATCACAGTACGATCACCAGAACGATGAAAAATCCTCGTTATGCCGTGAGTAAAATACCTAACTTTTGTGTAAAATAACTAAGCGCATGCGCTCTGCGAATCTTGCGCATGCGCAGTAAGCGAATAATCGCAATATAGCGAAAATCGGCAACGAACGAACAACTCGGAATGAGGGCCTAAGTCCCTTTTTCTTCAGAAATTCCATGACAGGCAAAACCCCATGCTGCTTCATCCATACGAGCTCACGCTGCCTATTAGTCTGACCACGCACACACAACTGCTGCCATACCTAACCACTCACATGTGAAGACAAACCATCTATCACACAAACTTCCTCTCTTTCTTTCAACAATTTAACAACATTCTTCTTATCCTTCCAAACTCACATCTAACAAATCAAATTTACGAATAAGTTTCCACCAATGTATATCACTTACACACATAATCTGCCATAGATAACGCATTCTCTCACCTTCCACTTCAAACCACACAACATCCAACCAGACATACATCTCATCATACACGCCACTTTCGTACTACCATTCACCAGACGAAAATTAAAACCCCCATTTATACACTTTCAACACAAGCTCACATTTCAGTCTCTCCATACGACCACCCCCAAAACATAAAAAAACAAAAACATTTTCTTATTTTTTTGTAACACAAAACACACCCTGGAGGGAAAACATTAGCAAAATACAGTAGCATAGGCAACACTACTGCCTTAATGATTAAAATCTTCCCCAAAATAGACAATTTTCTCAAACTCCAGAAATTTAGCTTCTAAGCCACCTTTTGGCCAACCGCATCCTAACTATCCTTCCCCATCAAAAATCACACCCAACACCTTCAAGCCACCACTCTCACATTCCATTTGATTATCACTCACAGAAGCATCACCAAAAACTTTCAACTTTGATTTCTCCCAATTCACTTTAAAAGCAGACGCACCATAAAATAAAGACACACGCAATTTCGCCCTATCCAAAGCCACTTTATTCTAACCCACAACCACATCATTCATAAATGCCAAAACCTACACACATTTCCCACCACATCCAGGCACCAGAAGTCCACGCATCACTTTATCAGCACGCAACATACACAACAACGGTTTTAACACACAAATAAAAAGAATCGGCGACAACTGACACCCTTGTCTAATACCCGAATACACTATTACATGCTTACTCAAATTCCCATTCACCAAGATCCTACTAAACGCATCAACATACAAACCCTGCACCTTTCTCACAAAACCATGCGGAAAACCCATACACACCAACACTCTAAACATAAAATCATGACACACTCTATCAAATGCTTTCTCAAAATCTAACGCCATCACACACGCATCCTGCTTACGCCCCAAACAATCACCAATCAAATCCTGAAAAAGCATCAAAATATCAGTCACACGTCTTCCAGGCACCGCACACACCTGCTCTTCTTTAATCACTTGCCCAATCACCACTTTCATACGCCATGCTAACAATTTCGCAAACATCTTATAATCTACATTCAGCAGCGTAATAGGTCTCCAATTAGCCAGCACTTTCATATCACCCTTCTTATAGATCAACACAACCACACCTTCTTTCATCTCATCGGTCATTCTGCCAGAACCAAAAATAAAACTCAAAACCTCCACTTCTGTAAGTCATCTTTAATCACATCCCACATACTCACACAAAATTCAATCGGCAAACCATCACAACCAGGCGACTTATTCTTACACATACTCTTTAACACAGCCTCAACCTCACATTCAGTCACTGCATCCATCAACATGTCACACTCATCCACTCTGCCTCTGTAGCCATATCAGCATCCACATCCTTCCACATGTATAGCTTCTTATAAAACCTTTCAACCTCAAACATAATACCATTTGCATCACGAATATCCTCACCACTATCATCCAAAAGCACATCCATGTCCCGGGTACTGCCACACACTTTCTTAAAGAAAAACCGGCTACAAGTCTCATCTTTCTCCAAATGTTCCACTTTCGACTTAAACATCAATTTACGTCCTCTCTCATGCAAACGCTCCACACATCTCCCGCAACCCATACAAAAATCCAGACGCTTCAGTGCTCACTCATACTTCAATCCTTTCTTCCTAGCCACATTACGCCCCATTCTATGGAATAAAACGCCAATCATACGTTTCATCCAAACCCACCTCTCAAGTACATCCACAAACTCATTCTTACGCGACTGCCACTTACTATAACACACACCAAAACATTTGCGCACATACTCATCCTCAAGCAATCTCATTCAGCTTCCACACACCCCTGCTATACCTCACATCACTCGCACACTCAATCTTGCACAACAGACATTCATGATCTGAATACACCACTCGCCGCTGATCAAAAGAAATCTAACGCACACCCTTACCTAACAGCACATAATCCAGCTGAGACGCAATCATCCCTCTATCTGCTCTATATGTAGGTTTAGGATCAGTCGCACAACACACACGCCACATCAACCAAATGAAAATCCACAATCAAACATTTTAACATACTCCCTGTCACATTCACACGACTCGCACTCTGTCTATCCTTAACATCCATAATGCAGTTGAAATCCCCAAAAAGAACTACAGGCAATCTGCCTGGTAAAAAAATACATCAACTTCTCTAATAAATCTTTGCGCTCTGCTTTATCAGCTGATGCATAAATGTTAAACAGACGAAATTCAAAACCCCTATAGCAAACATGCACCAAAAGGCACCTCCCAGGAACACTAACAGTATAGGAACTAAATAAAATATCCCTACCCCTCGCCAAGACAACCCACACCATCATTTTTATTATGCTGGGAACCCGACCACACAGATACCCCTTGCGGCCAATCCGCAGCTGCAGGAGCCTCAGAAATGCCACATTCTTGCAAGCAAAGCAAATCTCTCCCATTACACTTTAAATCATCCAGAACAGCGAGTCTCCTGGCCTTAGACTTAATACCCTGAACATTCAGGGACACTATAGTTAACTTTTTTTCATACTGGCTAAATTGTTAACGGGTAAAAACAGTGCAGTAGCAATATAAAGTACATAGCAGCAGAATCACGTGCCATGACATGTGTCCATAGAGGACTGGACGTACTCCACTGCTAGGAACGAGGTGGCAGGGGAGCACCCCTGCAGATCCCCAGCAACAGACACAGAAGCACTTGGAGCTGCAGCCGCAGTACTCACTGACTCCATGGAGCCAGACACCTCCATCGCTCCCTCCTCCACACACAGTCCCCCATAACGATTGCTCATAGGTAAAGCACGGGATGTACCTGTAAAGCCTGGGACATTTTGCAGAGCCTGCAGCAGAAACACTTCTCTTTGGGTGCATTAGAGTGAACTCCTCATCAGCTGTCATCCCATGGGAGGCCACCGGGCTTCCACTCGCCGGACACAGTGTCCCACTCCACAGAGCCCTCTGAGTCAGCATCAGAGGACTCTGTTCATGCACAGCGCCGGGATCCCGCAGCGCTACTCACAGCCAGTGTCAAGGACGGGTATTCATCGATTACAGCTGAGCCGTGGGGGGCGGGGCTTAGCGCGGACCCAATCTCCAGAGCGCATCCCCCTGCAGCAGTGTCGGCTCTCTCCTCCCTGCTGACAGGCAGGGCGGGCTCTTCCACATTTGAAACTGGCTTGGCGCCAGTTACCGCAGTAGTGACAGTTTGAATGGTGGATTTGGCGGGCACAATTACTGAGGCAGCGCCAGACACCCCAGCCGGGGTGCTGGCAGTGACAGGCTGATTAACAGTAGAAACACCCACATTCAGGCTGGGTAACACATTAGACGCTGACTGGGCAGACAGGCAAATTAGAACGCTGGCAGCAGAGGGAGGGGGGTCAGTGAAACGGGTGCTATTACGCATGAGTTGGCCCTGGCTACCACACAAGTCACATTTCTTCCTCTGGGGGCATTGTGCAGCCTCATGATTGGCCATGCCACAATTACGGTAGCATTTACCTTTTATGCAGGTGTCTTTAGTGTGCCCAAACTCAAAGCAATTGCGGCAGTAAGGTAAAACAAGTACCCCTTTGCGCTCCCCAATTGAGAATTTAGCAGGCGGATGCATAACACCTCCAATACCCCGGGGTCTAGGCGCAGCCGCACCCAGAATTTTGTTTTTCCATTAAAGATGCCTGCATAGTTTTGTAGGCGTACTCCGCCACGGACATACTAACAATGACGCGTCATAAATGCTTTAATCTGGTCAGGCTCCACAAAGGGGCCGTACATATGCTCAGCCCCCATGAATAACTGCAACAGGGTAATCCCCTTCAAAAGTGGCTCATTTAAATGGGCTCTTACCCGCTCATATTCATTTATGCAGGCTTCAGGATAGGCAAAGGTGATGTCAAAAGACCCGGCAGTGGGGAATTCCTGGATGCAGTAGATGTCGTCATTTCTCTAACGTCCTAGAGGATGCTGGGGACTCTGTAAGGACCATGGGGAATAGACGGGCTCCGCAGGAGATAGGTCACTTTAAGAAAGCTTTGGATTCTGGGTGTGCACTGGCTCCTCCCTCTATGTCCCTCCTCCAGACCTCAGTTTTACACTTTGCCCAGAGGATGAAGGGCGCACTGCAGGGAGCTCTCTTGAGTTCTTTGCTACAGAAAGCATTTTTGTTTGGATTTTTACTTTTTCACAGGGAGCACTGCTGGCAACAGGCTCCCTGCATCGAGGGACTGAGGAGAGAGGGGCAGACCTACTTAACTGATAGGATCTGCTTCCTCGGCTACTGGACACCATTAGCTTCAGAGGGGGTGAACACAGGTTCATCCTGGGCGCCCACCCCCGGAGCCACGCCGCCGTTCTCCTCACAGAGCCAGAAGAACAGAAGCAAGAAGACTTCTCAGGTGGCAGAAGCCTTCAGCTTCCTAGAGGTAACGCACAGCACTGCAGCTGTGCGTCATGGCTCCACATCACCTCACACACTCCGGTCACTGTATGGGTGCGGGGGGGGGGGGGGGGCAGCAATAATAACACCTCTTAGATGGCAAATAGGTATATACATGTACAGCTGGGCACTGTACATGTATATAATTGAGCCCCCTGCCATTTTACACGATTTTGAGCGGGACAAAAGCGGCGGGGCTTCTCCCTCAGCACTCACCAGCGCCATTTCTCTCTCCACAGAACGTTGAGAGGAAGCTCCCCGGACTCTCCCCTGCTTACACACGGTGAAGGGAGTTTAAAAATAGAGAGGGGGGGGGGGGGGACATAATTGGTGGAATAAAGTATAATACAGCGCTGCTGGGGAAAAGCATTCTGTGTTGGTCTCCAGGTTGTTGCGCTGGGGTGTGTGCTGGCATAATCTCTCTCTGTCTCTCCAAAGGGCCTTTCAGGGGATACTGTCTTCAGAAAGTTTCCCTGGGTGTGTGCAGTGTGTCGTACGTGTGTGTCGACATGTTTGATGAGGAAGGCTTGCTTAATATGGAGGGGGAGTGCTTGAATGTCAGGTTGCCATCGGCAACGCCGACACCGGACTGGGTGGATATGCTGAATGTCTGGAATGCAAATGTAAATCTCCTGCATAAAAGATTAGACAAGGCTGAAGCCAGGGATCAGTCAGGTAGCCAGTCCGTGCCTGTCCCTGTGGTGCCAGGACCTTCAGGGTCTCAAAAACGCCCCATATCCCAGGTCGCTGACACATACCGACACAGATACTGACTCTAGTGTCGACTATAAGGATGCAAAATTACAGCCGAAGGTGGCAAAAGGTATTAGGTACATGATTATTGCCATAAAAGAGGTTTTGCATATCACGGAGGAACCCCCTGTCCCTGACACGAGGGTTCACATGTATAAAGGGAAAAAGCCTGATGTCACGTTTCCGTCCTCATTTGAGCTAAGCTAATTATGCGAAAAGGCTTGGGAATCTCCGGATAGGAGACTCCATGTTCCCAAAAGGATTCTCATGGCGTATCCTTTTCCACAGAAGGATCGGATACGATGGGAATCTGCGCCTAGAGTAGACAAGGCGCTGACACGCTTATCCAAGAAGGTGGCACTGCCTTCTCCGGATACTGCTTCCCTCAAGGATCCTGCTGATCGCAAGCAGGAAATTGGCATGAAGCACATTTACACACATTCAGGAACTATAGTTAGGCCGGACATGGCGTCGGCCTGGGTTTGTAGTGCTGTCGGGGCATGGGAAGACTCCTTATCTACGGAGATGGACACCTTAGATAGGGATACCATTCTAATGACCATGGAGCATATCAGAGATGCTGCCTTGTATATGAGGGATGCTCAGAGAGACATTTGATTACTAAGCTCTAGAATAAACGCTATGTCTTTCTGCAAGGCGGCTCTTGGGGACCCAACAGTGGACGGGAGATGCCGACTCAAAGCGGCATATGGAGTCATTGCCTTACAAGGGGGAGGAGTTGTTTGGAGAAGGCCTCTCGGACCTAGTCTCAACTGCTACGGCCGGTAAATCGAATTTTTTACCTTATGTTCCCCGCAGCATTATAAGAAGGTACCACATTATCAAATGCAGTCCTTTCGTTCCAATAAAAACAAGAAGGTACGAGGATCGTCCTTCGTTGCCAGAGGTAAAGGCAAGGGAAAAAAGCTGCACTCAGCTAGTTCCCAGGAGCAGAAGTCCTCCTCTACTTCCGCAAAGTCCACAGCATGACGCTGGGGCTTTCCAGGGGGGGGGGGGGGGGTCAGATCAAGTGGGGGCACATCTTCGTCTTTTCAGCCACGTCTGGGTTCAATCACAGGGCAATAGAGATTGTTTCCCAGGGATACAGACTGGAATTCGAAGACATGCCCCCTCGCCGGTTTTTCAAATCGGCTCTGCCGGCTTCCCTGTCAGAGAGGGAGCTATTGTTAGCGGCAATTCACAAATTGTACATTCAACAGGTGATAATCAAGGTTCCTCATCTCCAGCAAGGAGAGGATTATTCATCCCTGTTTGTGGTACCGAAACCGGACGGCTCGGTCAGACCCATTCTAAATCTAAAATCCCTGAACCTGTACTTGAAGAGGTTCAAGTTCAAAATGGAATCGCTCAGAATGGTCATCGCCAGCCTGGAGGGAGGGGATTGGATGGTGTCCCTGGACATAAAGGATGCGTACCTTCATGTTCCGATTTTCCCCCCTCACCAGGCGTTTCTGAGATTTGCAGTACAGGATTGTCACTACCAATTTCAGACGTTGCCGTGTGGTCTTTCCACGGCCCCAAAAATTTTCACCAAGGTAATGGCGGAAATGATGGTGCTCCTGCGCAAGCAGGGAGTCACAATTATCCCGCACTTGGACGATCTCCTTATAAAGGCGAGATCTCGGGAGAAGTTGCTGGAAAATTAACTTTTGCAAAGATTTTATAATCCACATTTACAGTAGTCATGTGATTGGTCTCCGATTCTTAAGATCTCTCCTATCCCCTTTTTTAAATATTAACACCACCGCACCTTCCTTCATTGTTTCAGCTACAGTTGCATGTTTCCACATATATTTGCATACATCGACGATATCATTGCCAATTTGTTGCCAAAAACATATGTAAAACTCCACAGGCAGGCCATCTTTCCCTGGTGTTTTATTTTTTGACAATGCATTTACCACCCTTTTCACCTCGTGTTTTATTTCATTCACCAGTCCTGGCATATCCTCCTCAAATACTTAATTTTCCACAGCATTTAAGACCTCTTCTACCAATCCATCATCTCTCACTTTATCTGCATATAAGGCCTCATAATATTTGACAATAGTGCCCCTCACTTCCACACCTTTAACCTCTACACCTTGCTCATTTAAAAGTATATCCATATCCCTTTTGGCCATGCTTTTCTTAAAGAAGAATCTGGTGCATTTCTCATCTTTCTCTAATTTATCTATTTTTGCTCTATATATGATTTCTTTGCCTTTCTCATAAAGCATCTTACTTAATTCCTTCCGTGCATCTTTAATTTCATTGCAAATGTCAAATCCATTATCCCTCAGTTTATACAGGGACTCTAACCGAGCATTTAATTCCTTATAAATTTGTTTTTTCCTCATTGCTAATTTATATCCCCATTTTTAAAGAATTTCTGGCACATTCCCTTAACCCACTCCCACCATAAAACAACATTTAGGAAATCTCCTTTTTTTTCCCACCCAAACCTTATATTGTTCCACAAAGGCTTTTTTAATTTCCTCATTCTCCAGGACACTAATACTAAGTTTCCACAAACCTTTCCCACACAGCATATTTGTATTAATACCCAAATCACATCTAATACATTCGTGGTCTGAAAACCCTCCTCCCCTCTGACTATAATTACACACCTCCCATCCCCTGGATACAAAGCAATAATCTAATCAGGAATGAATCCCCCCTCTATCAGCATGGTAGGTATTTGGCACAGGGGTAACCCTGCAAGCCGCTTCCACATCAATTAGTTGAAAGTCACTTACTAACTGACTAAAAATTTTCCCTGTACAATCAGTTTGGCCTTTTAGTTTACAATTTAGATCCCCCACAACTATTAATGGACTTTTACCTGGTAGAAAATATTGAATTTTCTCTAATAAAGATTTCCTTTCTGCTCTATTAACAGGGGCATAAATATTCACCAGCCTAAATACATGACTTTTATATTTAGGTGTCACCAGAATACACCTTCCCAATTCTATCACTACATAGTTTTCCACTGTAATATCTTTATTTTTAATTAAAATCCCAATCCCATCATTTTTATTTCTTTGAGACACTGACCAAACAGCTGTACCATATGGCCACTCAGCCTGAGGTGGAGCCTCACTAAGCCCACATTCCTGAACACAAATAATGTCCCCCTCATTTATATACAGCTCTTGTAACACTGCAGCCCTTCTAGCCCTGGATTTAAACATCCGTACATTCAAGGATGAAACCCTAAAGAATCCCATTATGGAGCAGCAACAGTGACCTCCCGCTCACCCCCAGACACAGGTTCAAAAGTTCACTTGCAGCTGCACCTATGCAGAGATTGCTCCCCAGCACACCCCCACCTGAGTGACCACTTAAGTAACCCTTTAGTGGAAAGTACAAATTTATTTTCCTCAGCTTTAGCCTGTGCATTGAATACAAATAAAAAGACTCATTATCGAAAACAAAATTCTGCAACAAAATAACACTGTACAATCCTGTTACTTTCACAGGATTGTTACTAATTGTGGCAGCCATTAGCTGTAACCAGCATCCTAAAAAATAACACAAATATATAGGCTTTACCTCAGCCAAAAACATAAATAAAAAATAATGATACATTCCTGTATCCAGAACAGTAGATAAAAATGTAGAACTGCCTCTCATATGAAAAATAAATAAGAATTGGTCAGTCAGACCCTGCAAGAAAAATATTAGTAAAGGAAAACTTAAATATTTCAGCTTAACTTCAGTTTGAAAAGGAAATAAAATTATCATAACCCTTAATGTCAGGGCAAGAAAACCAAACAAAATAGAGAAAACAACATTACTTAATGTATGGCAGTACAGTAACTGGTGTAGCAGATGAGCCATGAAATTTCATGAGGTGAAGTTTTGGCCTCCATTGTTGAAACTTATATTTTAAGTCAATACTGCACTTGACAGGCTTCAGCTGACGCCTGAGCTTTCGCCAGAGTGATGAGCCTCTGGTCCATCCTCCCGGCGCAGTCCTCCGTCCCCTAAAAAAATCAATGGGTGACAATGGGCTCGGTGCACTATAGTCTATAGGGCTCATAGTAGGCACATCCAGAGAACTGAGCAGGGAATAAGGGTTAGGTGAAATAGGTAACAGGTCAAAATCTTCCTGAATGCGATGTTTTTACTACTTTTAGGCCCTTCACGCTTATTGTTCTTTCTAGTCACCTTAATAAATTGCTCAGAATCAGCACATCTTATTCTGCTCACTTTCCTCCATTGCCTCCATGTTACCATCTGAGGCAGTAGTGTTTACATCCTGTAATGGTGTCACCTCAGACACAGCCACACTGGGCTGCACTTCCACAGATAAGACCATGTTGTCACCCCCCCCTTCCTATTGCTGAGGTAGTGGGGGCCACTTCATCACCCTGTGTGGGGACCTGGTTTGTAGCTGACTGTGTCACAGCAATAGTTTTCTCTTTTTCTAATTTTATCAAACTGCGCTTGCAGCCATTCCTTCTTTATGCCGAAGGTGGCAGTGGGGCATTCCCTGGCATTGTGTCCTCCTTTACCACACAAATCACAGCATTTAGGCTCGCTGCACTCTGCAGCATCATGACCTGCCTTTTTACAATTTCTGCATGTTTTCCCCTGCTTACAGTCCTCCCTAACATGGCCATATTGAAAGCAGGTTCTGCAAAAAGAAGGCTGCCCAGGGTAAAAGAAAACCCCTCACCCCTGCCACTGTAAAATTAGCAGGAGGGTGTTTTGTCGTCCCCCCCCCCCCCCCCCCACATTATCAGGGTCTGGTTTCAAGGCTACCCAAAACCTCCACTTCCCATTATATACACCAAGGACATTTTTAAGTCTGGTTCCCTCACTGACTTTAGAGCAATAGTTCCTGAGGAATCTTTTATTATCCCAATTTCAGCAAATGGGTTATACAGGTGAACAGTGAGAGAACACTCCTGCTTGTTAAAAAGAGCCTCCATATTAACTTTTGCCATTGCATGCTCAGATCTCTTTCCCCTCAGAGTTTCAGAAACATGCAGACACAGACTATTTGTATAAAATGTCACATCATAAATCCCCTGCTTAGGAAAATCCTGTAACACATAAATCTCAATCACTGTGATCGCAGCCAGCTTTTCCAGTACTTCTCTGACTACCCACACCATCCCACAGCTGTCTCTATAATCTTCTTTCACCAAAAAACAAACGGTTTCTAATTCCAGCGATTATGCTGCAGAAATGCCTTATTCAGGCTGTATATAGCACCCAAAGTGCTCTCACTCCTCCAGATCTTCGGCTGATAAGAACAGATTTTTTATTTATTTTTTCATTCTTTTTTTATTAATTTTTCAAAGAAATTGCATATAACAACATCAATATGTCAATGTATATAAACATTTCAGTATGCATGGATAATATAGGGAAGAGAAGTAAATAATAAAAAGAGACAAACAGTCACACGAGACAGACACAAAAGGTAGGACAGAAAGAAGTTTAGGGAAGAGAAGAGACGAGTTAAGGTGAAAAAGAAGTAATGCTAAGGTTCAGTAACATGTTTAGCTTCAGTATGATATATCAGGCTTAGGTCGATATTTATACTAGAGTTGCATCTAATCAGAAGTAAGGCACAAAAGACATTGAGGATAATAGAGTAAACACATTTGTAGTACAGAGGAGGTTTCAGTGGGGTAAAGTAGTGTTATACCATCAGGAAATATAGTTCAAGGTTGTAGCTCTAGACCAGTCTTTAGAACCTAAATAGTTTGCAATCATAGCTCGAGAGTCAGAGTCCAAAGAGGTGATGTAGAAGTCCCATTTGTTGTGGAAGGATTTAGCCGAGACGTCTTCATTCAACAGGAGTGACCTAGCTTCAAAATAAACCAGTTGTAAGAGTTTAGATTTAAGCTCCTGGATAGAAGGAGCCGATTTTGAAATCCAGTGGATTAGAATCAGTTTCTTTGCTAGCGTGAGAACTGTAACCAGAAAGGGGGCTATAACATATGAGTATTGTCCCAAGAACCAATTATCAAAATGTAAAAGTAAGCATGCAGCAGGGTCTAGTGGCAATCTCAGACCCAAGACAGAGTTTAAGAAAGACATTATTTTGTTCCAGAATCTACGTATCTTGGAACAAGTCCAGATACAGTGAAAAAATGTAGCATTAACCATACCACATTTCATACATTCACCAGTTGTGTCTGTAGTCATGCATTTCCGCTGGGCAGGGGCAATATAAGCTCTGTGTAGAAATCGGAAATGAACTTCTTGAAGGTATGCTGACCTTAAGAATTTATAACTCTTGGTATAGAACTGTAGGCATTCGACAGTTTGATCTGTTGGGGAAGGAATATCTGTCTTCCAATTATTTAAAAAGGAAGGGGAGTAAATAGGAGTAGATACTCTAGTATCAATTAGTGGGAGATATATATGCTTCACTCTGTACGGCCGCAGTGTGATTTTCCGTAAAGACTTCAGCAAAATATCATTTGTTGGTGATGTTGGTAGGGTTATTGGAAGGGATTGTACATAATGTCTAAGTTGTAAATAAAAATGACTATTCGGGAGGTCATATGTCTTTTGTAAGTCTCGGAAAGATATAACATAACCACCAGGATCGAAAACCCTGTTCACAAGAAGCAGTCCTTTTGTCTTCCAGTAAAGGGTAAAGGGTGGAACGGTTGTAAATTGATGGGGAGAATGCTGGGTTGCCCCAGATAGGGAGATATGGAGAGTATCGGAAATCTCTTTTTAATTTTTTGTTAAGGCTAATCCAACTGAAGTAGGTGTCATGAAATAGAATATTAGAAAAAATGGCGTGAGGGATATCGGTGGATTTCAGATGTAACATAGCTGCTGGGGAATATGGCGAAAAGACGGCTCTATCAAGGGAATTATCCGTATATGTTGAGTTATTCAGCAACCAGTCACTGGCATATCTAAAGAATACTGCCAGAGTATATGCTTTAAAATCCGGGACACCAAGGCCTCCCTGGGATTTTGGTAAAGTCAGTTTAGGGTATGCAATCCTGGGACGTTTCCCTCCCCATATGAAGGAAGATATAGAGGATTTCACTAATAAAATATCACGTTTGGACAAGGCCAGGGGTAGCATTTGGATTAGATAGAATAGTTTAGGAAATATAATCGTTTTAACTGCAGCTACTCTTCCTAGTAGAGAGAGAGGTAATGAGTGCCATGAGGACATAAGAGAGGTGATTTTCTGGATGAGAGGAGAAAAATTTGCCCTGTATAATTTTGTCAGTTCTATTGGTAATCTGTATTCCCAAATATTTGATTTGGGTAATGGAAATTTTATAGTTAGAGAAAAACTGGGATTTGGAGAGATCAGTAGTATAAGATCCAAGTGGTAGTATTTCGGATTTATCAATATTTATCTTGTATCCTGAATTTTGACTAAAGGTGTGTATCAGTTTCATGATAGCTGGGAGGGAGTGCTGGGGGTCAGTAATGTAGAGTAACATATCATCAGCGAATAAAGATACTTTTAATTCATAGGAAGATATCTGAATACCTTTGAAATCTGAGGAATCACGGAGTGCCATTGCAAGCGGTTTTATCGCAATCGCAAATAGTAGTGGAGAGAGAGGGCATCCCTGCCTTGTGCCTTTAAAAATAGGGAAATAATCTGAAATATGGCCATTACATAAAATTTGGGATTTAGCGTTTGAGTATAAGGATTGAATATAATGGACAAATGTAACAGGAATGCCAAAGCGGATCATGGATTTGTAGAGGTGGGGCCAGAGGATAAGGTCAAAGGCCTTTTCTGCATCTAAAGAGGCTATTATCCCCAAGGGGAGAGTGCCAGAGTGGTCCTTAAGGTGTTGTATGGCTGCTAACACCTTCCTGACATTCAAAACAGAGTGTCTGTCTTGGATAAAGCCGGTTTGATCGGGGTGGATAATTCGTGGCAGAGTGTTTTTGAGTCTATTCGCTAACAATTTGGCTAATATTTTGTAATCTGAGTTCAATAGAGAAATAGGTCTGTAAGAACCAGGCAGGGTGAGGTCACGGTTAGGTTTGGGAAGAAGCTTAATATAGGCAGCATTAAAATACAAGGGGGCAGTACCAGAGCTCAGAATATAGTTAAACATAAGTACCAGATGTGTTAGTATGTCAGAATGTAGAAACTTATAAAAACTACCATTATAGCCATCCGGACCTGGGGCTTTACCTGGTTGCAGAGTCTTGATAATTTTTGACACCTCTTCCGAAGTGACAGGGCATACTAGGGAATTTCACATCTCATCCGTAAGTGACGGATAGGATAAGTGGGGCCACAGGGAGTCATAGAATGAGTCCACTGGTTCCATAGAGCGAGATGGGGAGGGGGGCGGAGTATAGATTGGTATAGAAGCCTTCCATAATCTCAAGTAGTTGTTTGTTAAATGAAGTCAGTGAACCATCAGCTTTTCGAAGTGGATGTACTGTGGTAGGGGATCTAGAATCTTTAAAAATATTAGTGAGGAGTTTCCCAGATTTGTTCCCAAACCTATGGTAACGATAGTCCATTCTATAAAGGTATTTATTACCCCTCTTATCCAGAAATTCATTGTAGTGAGTTTTGGCATTGATGTAGGTATGTCTATTCTTAGGGATCGGATTTTGATGATAATCTGCATATGTAGAAGATAGTGATTGTTGTAGGGAAATATAAGAAGCCGCGTAGGCCTTGTCCAATTTAGCAGTGTAAGATATGATGTTACCCCTCAAGACAGATTTAGCTGTCTGCCAGAATAACGGTGGGTTGAGGGAGGCGCATTCCTGATTATTGGAGTAGAAATCTTTCCAGTTGTCAAGAAGCATCTGTTTAAATTCAGGGGAGGAGAGGAGATGAGAGGGGAATCTCCAAGAGGAATTATTAGATTTCTCATCGTTAATTCTAAGGTCAAACCTTTCTAAGGCGTGATCCAAGATCACTATAGGCTCAATTTCCACTGCAGACGTTCTTGTGAACAAGGTTTGCGATATTAGCTGGTAGTCTATTCTGGAAAATGTATTGTAGGCAGCGGACAAACATGTGTATTCTTTAACTGTGGGGTTAGAAACTCTCCATATGTCAACCAGAGAAAGTTGTGCTGCAATTTGGGGAATACCCAACCTAGGTAGGGTAGTATTACGTTTAGAAGATGTCGACCTATCAAGATATATATCAGATACAAGATTGAAGTCTCCACAGAGCACAAGAGGTTTATCTAGATATGGGGTGAGTTTGGCAATAAGAGAGTGAAAAAAGGCTTTACAATAAACTGTAGGAGCATATACACTGCATATCGTGAATAATTGCGAGTATAGAGAAATGTGTGCGATAACATACGTCCTGCAGGGTCTGAGTAGGTGTGAATCAGCTCATAAGGGATCGAGCGTTTAATTAAAATAGCCACACCTCGTGATTTGGAGGAATAAGAGGCAAACGCCAGGAGTTTCCAGCCAAGCATCTGCAATTTCTGCTTTTCAGTTGGTATTAAATGGGCTTCCTGAATGCAAACTAAATCTATTTTCAATGAATTAAGATAGACTAGAGTTTTCCTGCGTTTCGCAGGAGAGTTAAAACCTCCTATATTTATAGATCCTATACGAATTTCAGCCATGCATAACTCAGTTTTGCACACTTGACTCTACCTGCGTGGAGAGGGTGGAAACACAACATATGTATGCAGCAAATCAAGCAAAGTAGTGAAGAGGTGGAAGAAAGGGGGGACACATGGGGGAGGGGGGGCACAGTGACACACTGACAATTAAAGTAAAAAGGCACAAATGAGAAGGTAATAGACAAGCGCAGCGTGTTATACATCGTCATATAGAAATCGCATGACTTCTGGATAGTGGAAGAAAACATCATTAGCGAGAGGGTTAGGTACAAAAACCTAATATTGACCCGGAGCCAAGCTCCATCTGAGCCCGGGCATGAACAGATCTGTACATCTATATTAAACCAATATAACATGAGAAGGGGCTCATAACAGTGAGTGTGTTAGGCATATAAAAATTAAACCTTGTAAGATAATATGAAGTAAACAACAGAGTGGCTATCTATTAACGTGGATCATGGATCAGAAATATCTGCAGTGGCGCCCGTGGCCATGTTATTAAGAAAATCAGCAGCGTCATCTGGGGTGAGAAAATTGTGATGTCTGTCATTATCAAACAGGCGTAGTTTGGCAGGGTATATCATGGCAAACTTTTGTTTGTTTGCAACAAGCCGAGTGCAGATAGGTGAGAAAGCTTTTCTGGCTTTAGTTAACTCGGAGGAAAAGTCTTGAAAAATCCTCAGTTTCTTGCCTTCCCAATCTATGAAGGACTGTTTCCTGGAGGCTTTCCATATCTCCAATTTATGCGTATAGCTCAAGCATTTGAAAATAGTGACTCGTGGGCGTGAGTCGTTGAACCCGCTCAATGATCATATCTTTACAGGTGTCCTGTATTCCCAGCAGCTGAGGGAGAGTATGCTTAACAAAATGCTCCAAAGCAGACCCTCTAACGGATTCAGGGATCCCCACTATATACACATTGTTACGGCGCGAGCGGTTTTCAATATCCTCCATACGATTTAAAAGGGTATAATTTTGTTTCTCAAGACGTTTAATGTCACATTGTAGGTCAGCCATATCATGAGCCAGGGAACCTATTCTGTTCTCAGTGGTGTCAACGTGCCTATGGAGTTGCTGCACCTGGGAGGAAATGTCACTCACCGCCTTTGATAATAGTGGGCCCATTGCTGCGTTGATCGCTTCCACCAGATCTGCGTAAGTAAGAGGTGAGTCAGGAGATCGAGGTGGGCGAGAGTGCGTAGGATCGTCAGACTCCACTGCCGTTTTCTTGCTAGCTGGGGTGTCAGCCTGTGAGCCCGCGTCTGGCGCCATTGCAGGGTCCACGCCGCGCTTCACTTGCCTCGGCGTTTGTAGCTGGGAGCGGGGCGGCTGTGACGAAGTGACAAATTTGTCCATCGTCGTCCGCAGCTTGTGTGGCACTATAGATGTGGCGTGGTAAGGCTAGGAGAAGCCGTGCAAACTATAAAGAGCCCGGGAACAGAGCGGAGCTGCGAGTCAGCCGTGCTCACTCCATGCACCCGGAACCGGAAGTGAGAACATATTTTTGATTGAAAAAGCAGTCCTTATTGGCATAAAGTAGCAAAAAACATACATAAACATGACAAACATAAGCACCGTGTCGCAGCACAGCCAAAACAGTACAGATACAGACGGTATAGTGCAGTTGAAGAACTAAGGCACAGGCCAGCCTACGCTATAGTTCTCAGACTGCACTATGCATTTAAACTATACAATAATACTACAGTTAATAATGCTATGGGTGTGGAGGGTGAGGGAGGGGGAATCACAAGCCCGAAGCTTTATTGAAAGACACACATATAGGGCTGTCCATGATGGAGTAGTCTCTAAGCAGGCTGTGGACCAGCCTGCAACAGTCCTGGATGGACATCCAATCCCTCCGCAGTATGAGGCGGTTCCTGGCGTGCCACAAAGCGTCCTTAACACAGTTCACAAGGCGCCAGGCTTCTGGATCGTCCCATAGGTGTGGGTGCCAGAGAATAGGCCGCAGAGTACCGAATGGTACGTGAGACAGTTCCTTGGCACACAGTTTTCATTTGGTTTTCCAGGGCATCCAACAACAACTAGGCACAGGCACAGTCCCAAAACAGGTGCATAGATGTTTCCTCATGTATGATGCATCTTTAGATAAGAACAGATTTTTGATTGAAAAAGCAGTGTTTATTTGACATAAAGTAGCAAAAAACATACATAAACATGACAAATATAAGTACCGTGTCGCAGCACAGCCAAAACACAGTACAGATGCAGACGGTATAGTGCAGTCGAGGAACTACGGCACAGGCCAGCCTACACTATAGTTCTCAGACTGCACTATGCATTTAAACTATACAATAATACGACAGTTAATAAGGCTATGGGTGTGGAGGGTGAGGAAGGGGGAATCACAAGCCCGAAGCTTTATTGAAAGACAGACACATATAAGGGGAGGGGCAATAAATAGAAAGACATCAATAAAACAACAGACATTGAATGGGGGGAAGGGGCCACGGTTCCAAGTCTCATTAAGCAGTTCAAACAAGGGGAGAGGTGCAGAAGAAGGGGGGTTTAGTCCTCTTCTTCCTCAGGACTGTCCATGATGGAATAGTCTCTTAGGCTGTGAACCAGCCTGCAACAGTCATGGATGGACATCCTCTCCCTCTGCAATATGAGGCGGTCCCTGGCGAGCCACAAAGCATCCTTAACACAGTTCATAAGGCGCCAGGCTTCCTGGATTGTCCCAAAGGTGTGGGTGCCAGGGAATAGTCCGTAGAGTACCGAATGGTACGTGAGACAGTTCCTTGGCACACAGTCTTTCAGTTCATTTTCCAGGGCATCCAACAACAACTGGGCACAGGCACAGTCCTAAAACAGGTGCATAGATGTTTCCTCGTGTATGATGCACCTGGGGCAATGTCTGTACCTGCACAGGTTCCTGGAGTGCATGAAATGACCTGAGGGGCAAACCTCTTTGAATGGCCATCCACGACAGGTCTTTGTGTCTGTGAGCCTTTTGGAGGCCACATTCTCCCAGACCTGTTTGGCAGTTGCTGAAGGGAGCCCCGGAATCGGCTCCAAAACATCTTTGGCTCTGATGTGCTTGTAGATTGTCTTAGTCAGGTTTAACTCCCTCCAGTTGGTGCTCCCTCTCGAACGTGGACACGTCCAGGTAGAACTAGGGGGTGTTCCAGTTGCAAGGGATGGAGCTGTCCCAGCCGAGGACCCTCCAAAGAGGCAGGAGGAAGAAACAGGACATGGAGTTTCCTGTAGAGTCTTTAAAGTTCTCACACAATGTCCGTCGGATGCAGTTACACACAAAGAAGGCTCGCAGCATGGTGGGGATATCCGGAATTCCCTTTCCACCTTTGAGGGGCTCCTTGTACATAACTGATCACTTAACTCTCCTTGTACAAAACTGATCGCTTAACTCTGTCCATCTTGGAGCCCCAGATGAAACGAAACACTGCCCTTGTGATGGCCCTGCAGTCCGTGACCAGTGGTGGCCAGGCCTGCACTGTACTGTAGAACGGGAAGGAACTTGTTGCGCAGCACAAGTGATTTCCCCTTGATGGTAAGTTCTCTGAGGCTCCACAATCCAATCTTCTGACGAACAGTCGCCAGTCTCTCATCCCAGCATTTCAGAGCTGCACCCTCGCCACCGAACCAGACTACCAGAATCTTAATGAAGTCAGGCTTGATGGCAAAAGGAAATTGGGCAGAGGATGACAGGTGCCACTTTCCAAAGAGCATAGCCTCTGACATCCCGCAGTTGACTTTAGCCCCTGAAGCTCGGCCGAAGTTCTCGCAGGTCTGGACGAGTGCTGTCACCGAACGCTGATCTGCGCAGAAGACTGACATCGTCCATGTACAGCGAACACTTGGCCTCTCGTCGGTCACAACCCGGTGCGGTGATCCCTCTGACCTCTGGATTCCGTCTGATGCATACAGCCATGAGCTCTATAACACAAACAAAAAGAAGAGGTGAAAGAGGGCAACCTTGTCTGACCCCAGACAAGATGGAAAAGGGGTCAGTCTTCCAGCCGTTCACCAGCACCGAGCTGTGGATGTCAAGGTACATCAGGTTAACATACGTACAAAACATTTTACCGAGGCCAAATTTATGCAGTACCCTGCCCATCAACTCGTGTGAGACAAGATCAAAGGCCTTCTCCAGGTCAAGGCTGACCAGGGCCATGTGAACGTTCCAGTCCTTGATGTAATGGACCGTGTTTCTGAGGAGAGCAAGGCTTTCTGCAATTTTGCGGCCAGGGATGCCGCAGGTCTGTTCCGGGTGAATGATCTGTCCGATGACAGCCTTCAGCCTGTTGGCGAGGATCTTGTAGTCCACGTTTAAGAGAGAGATGGGCCTCCAAATTTTTCAGCTCACATCTCCCCCTTACGCTTATACAAGATCGCGATCATTCCCTCCCATAGCGGTGGAGGCATTTTGCCCTCCACCACCAATCTCCTCATACAGCCCGAGCAGGTCCGGGCCAATGAGGTCCCACAGCGCTACATAGAGCTCTGCTGGGAGGCATCACTACCCGGGGTCCTGCCCTGCCTAAAGAATCTGGCGGCAGAGTGCAACTCCTCCAGCGCAAAGGGAGCATCCAGAGCTGCTTTACCTGCAAGATCAATGGTGATAGTGATACCTGACAGGAACGTATCAGCCTCCTCACTGTCTGTGGTCTGAGGGGAGTAGAGGTCGCTGTAGTAGTCTGACGACTTTCATCACGCCCTCCTTCCCCTGTCTGGGTGTACCGGTCTCATATCGCAGTTCAGTCAGGGGCGTGTGGCCAGAGTGAAGTTTCCTGAAGAAGAAAGTTACATTTCTCATCCTTCTCCCAGGTGCTCCACCTTGGAACGGAAGACTATGCGTCTGGATTCCTCCTCAAAGTGCCTTTTCTGGCCCCCTTTTGCCTCATCCAGGTCGTCTCTCACGTCCCAGCCGCACCGTTGGAGGTCCAGCAGAGACTGCAGTTGTCTTTGCAGTCTCCTGAAGTTCCTCTTTCGGTCGCACGCCTGTTGTCTGCCTTTCACCTGAAAGAAACTGTGAATGTTAGCCTTTACAAATTCCCACCAGTCACTCATACAGTCAAAATAACATTTGTAATTTTTCTATGTGATGTAGGCGTCCTTCAGCTCCGCCAGCACATCCTCTCTTTCCAGTAGGGCACAATTCAACTTCCAGGAGCCAGGTGAGAAACCATTGCCCAGGACTCCTTGGAAGAGAATGGTCCTGTGGTCTGAGAAGAAGCAGGGGACCATCGTATGCCTAGTCTGCTTCACTGCTCTAGAGGTAAACACAAAGTCAATGCGGGAACGCACAAAGCTATTGGGGCGGCTCCACGTGTAATTCACGGAGCCAGCCCGCATGGAGCTCATAGCGCTCCGCAATGATGCTTCGGTCACCATTTCTATAAGCAGTTTAGACGTCACATTCAGCTTAGTAGAGTTGCCGGTGCTGCGTCCATCCTCCTCCATGGTGCAGTTGAAGTCTCCTGCCATCACTACCGCCCTAATAGGTGCAAGCTGCAGTCGCAGGGTCTGGAAAAGCACCAAACGCTCATTCTTACCACGGGTTGCGTACACGCAGATTAGCCTAATAGGCTCACCTGCCCAGGAGCCGTCTACGATCAGCAATCTGCCGCCGACAAGCTCCTGAATAGAATCTAGCGTGAAGAGGCTCCCCCTAATAAGAATGGCGACCCCTGCGGACTTACACTCACCCCCACCGGACCAATAGGGGACACTGTGAGACCACTGCCTGCCCAGATGTTTGTAGGACTTGGAGAAGGGAAGAGAACAGTCCTGCAACATATACACATCACATTTCTGACTTTCTAAGAAAGTAAACACAGATTGTCTCCTAAGCTTATCCTTAATACTCCTCACGTTAATGGTGAAAATAGAAAAAGACGCCATTAGTTGGGGAAAAAAGAGAGGCTAGGCAACAATTCAACATTTTCGTTACCACTCCGTCGGGCGGAGCTTCCTCGGGTTCGTGTGCCGGGGTGTCATCCCTTAGTATCTGGTCGAGTATGTTGACGGCGTTGGAATCGAGCTCCTCCTCCCTGATTGCTTCAGTCAACGGTTCCATTTCTTCCTCCAGATCCTGGATCAGCTCGATCGGCAGTTTCTTGGAGGATTCAGGGTCCGCAGCTGGGCTGTCGAGCCCCTTCCTCTTACAATTCCTCGTCTTTTCAGTACCTGCAGGGGATTCAGGAGGAGGAATCTCTTCCAGGAAGGAGAGGTTGGGCACAGTGGTGGTGGAGGTGGGAGAGACAGTGGGGTGGAGGAGGGAGAGGTAGGAAGGGTTGTAACAGATGCAGGGGTGTAGGTTTCTGTTTCGGGGTGGGATGGGGGAAGTGAGGGAGGGTGGGAGGTGGAGGTGAAAGGTTTCTTAACCTCCTGAGGCTGCTGCTGCTTCTGTGCTGCTGCTGCCGAGGGTGGCCGTTTGGCAAGGAAGTCACGTCCGGTCATCAACGCCGAGTAGGATCTTGCCCTTCTGGGGCAGTCTCTGTAGACGTGGTCCACCTTACCACACAGGTTACAGGTTTTCCTCGTGGGGCAGTCTTGTCTCATGGCTGGCCATGTGGCAATTCCTGCAAGCCGGGACCTTGCAGTCCTTCATCACATGGTACTTCCTGCAGTTGCGTGGCTGGTCGGTGTAGTGAAGAATTCCTACGGATCCACCCAGGGAGAAGCACTGTGCTTGACTCCTGGGCACGAGGTGTCCTTTTGCAATTTGATGATCACCGCCCACTTTCCGGTCCAGAATCCATTCGCGTCCAGAATCCTTGTGGGGTCTTTGAAGACAGAGCAGAACCGGCTGAGAAAGGTGATGATGTCTCTGGGCACATGTGGGTTGCGCATTGAAACCATCACCCGCCTTTCTTCTCTTTGAATAGGGTAATTGCCCACAAAGCGAGAGAAAGGGGACTCAGGCCTCACCGCTTTCACTGCCTCCCAGTACCTCTTGCAGAGGCGAATATCACATAGAAGATCCCCTTCAGGTAGTTCTGTATGCTGAGGGTTTCAGCGGTCGAGAATCCCTGGTCAATGAACATCTTCTTTCCAAAGGTATCAACTGTCATGTCCGACATCCGTCCATCCACCTCCTTGAGCTTCTTCACCACGGTTTGCCTCATCCAGGGATGGTTTGTCCTCGGAGCTCTCCTGGGCAGGCACCGCTGGCGATGTCGCTGCAGGGGTGGTGGTGCTGGAAGCGGCCGATCCAGTCGAACCTTTGGCGGGTTTCTTCGCTGTCTTCACCGGCTTCTTCCTGGCGAGGGGAGCGGAGGCGGATACTGGAGCAGCTGGGGCTGGAAAAGCGGCATCGGTGGCCATCCTCTCTGATCCCTTGGCGTAGAAGGCGGGGCGAACGGTCAGCGTCGTTATCGAGAGTAGGAGAGGCGGTCGGTTGCTTCAGAGGGCAGAGCAAACAAGTCTAAGCCACCAGTGTAGCTAGGGAACGATGCAGTGCTTTCTCCGGCGAAGGCCCTTTTCTCCTCACAGTCTTGCTGGCGGAGGGGGGGGTGTATCTTCAGAGGGCAGAGCAAACAAGTCTAACCCTCTGCTGCAGCTGGTGGGTGATGCAAATCTTCTCCCTCTTCAAGCGATCTCCTCCTCGCAGTCTCTGCTTTGTATTTTCTGGCTTCTCGGCCCGGTCGTACAGCTTAGTCCTGAGAAGGACAGTTGGCGGTCCAAGAAACAAGGCAGCACTGTCAGTCAGCATAAAGTGATAAGAACAGATTTTTTTTTCTCATTTTGAAGCCCGGCTTCTTCACCCAGTGTCTGTGACCAAACATGCCGAAAGGAGAAGGGCCCAGTTACTCCCCTACCCCTCAGAGCCATAAGGCCTACGGAGGGGAAAAGGAGACTGTGGGTCCCCCATTGCCGAAGCGCGGAGGGACCCTCGTGTATCCCCAAGGTTGGCCGAAGCTTCCCCCTGTGGATCGAAAAACAGCCTCTGTCCCTCCCCAAAAGGAGATGGCCTCGGAAACTAGGAGAGAGGATGGCCCGTAAATGTCTCACCTAAACCCCGAACAAAAAAAACCGTGACGTGACATACTACAAAACATAGATAAGTGCTAGTGTTGTGCAAAACACGTGCGTGAAATAAATAAATAAGCCCCAGCCAGAAGGCCGGGGAAGGGGGGGTATAAAACATTATCCTTGCCCTAGCCAAAAAGCCAGGGCAAAGGAAAGTGGGTGCAGACAGGTAGTGTTAAAGTGCCTTCGTGCATTGGTGATCCGAATCCCCAGTGCATTTCGGGCACCCCTGTCCCTTACAGTTCCAGCGGCACAAAACACCTCGAGCTTCTAGCTTCTCCCGACCTCTCAGCCAGACCAAGCTTCATACCCACTCTGTGCCAGGGTCAACCCACAGTGCGAGAGTAGATACTAGACCAGGCCGTTCTCGCTCCACGTAAGGGGTACTATTTCAACCCCTAAGAAGGTAGCGGATACTAAGCCCAGTTTTTCTCCACTCTCGACCAGAGGCACTGCCACACCCCGGCATGGTACTCCACAAAGTGTTTCTCCATTCCTCACTAGGAACCTCTCACGCTCCTAGTGTAAGAACAGGTACTCCACCAAGTGTTTCCCCCAAGCAGGTTTTTTTTTTTTTTTACCTCAGTTTGAAATTGTCCCAACCCAACATGGTGAGAAGCTCGTTGCAGACATCACACGACCATTTTTATTCTAAATGATAAAGTTTTATTATGAACTACAGAAGCTTCCAAAAATAGTCAGGATAATGTGCTATACATAGCAGAAGATAAAGAAGAAGAAAAAAACAGGATATAACTCCAAAAAACAACATAAGAACTGAAGAAAATAATGCAAACACACCCCACACACACAACACATACACCTAATCAAAAACAACCAGTTCCTTCCACTTTCTGTGCTTCCACAAACCTTCCGCATCCTCACTACCTCCCCTATGCCAATCCCATTGAAACAAAAATAAAGCTTTCCTAACACCATACGCACACATTCCTTAACAACAATATCATCCTTCTTAAAAACCAAAATATTCCGAACATCCCATAACACCTCAGACACACAGACCATAAACAACCACAACAATCTCTCGTTAGCCTTACCACTCACCCCTAAACCATACATAGCAATTTTCCAACTCATCACCCTAACACCAGTCAACTCCTTACATAAACCACCTAAAACCTTCCATACACTCTGAGCATCACAATTCCAAAACAAATGTACACCACTTTCACATCCCTAACAAGCCTCCCTAGGACATTCCGCAGACCGCACTAAGTCCCTCTTCTTCTGGAATTCCCTCACCGGCAAAACCCCATGCAGCTTCATCCATACAATCTCTCGCTATCTGTTCGTCAGACCACACACACTCAAACCCTTCCATACCGTACCACTCACCTGTGAAGACAAACCCTCTATCACACAAACATCCTCCCTATCTTTCAAACGTTTGATCACATTCTTATCTTTCCATTCCTCCAAGCTCACATCTAACAACTCAAACTTCCGAATAAAGGTTTCCACCAAAGAATACCACGCACACACATGATATGCCATTGGTATCACGTTATCTCTCACCCGCCACTGCAAACCACACAACATTCAACCAGCCATATATCACATCATACACGCCGCTTTTGTACTTCCATTCAACAGACGTAAAACCTGACAAATCTAATTGATTCCAAAAAATACTTCCAAATTTGGAAAATTAACGCCCCCATTTTTGCACTCTTTCAACACAAACACAAGTTTCAGTCTCTCCATACGTCCACCCCAAAAAAATAAAAACAACATTCGGTTCAACTTTTTAACACAGACACTCCCCGGAGGAAAAATATTATCAACGTACAACAGCATCGGCAACACCACAGCCTTAACAATTAGAATCTTCCCAAAGATAGTCAATTTCCTCAAACTCTGAAAAATTTACTTCTGAGCCACCTTTTGACCAACTGCATCCCAACTGTCATTCCCCTTCAAACTCATCAAAAATCACACCCAACACTTTCAAACCACCACGCACACATTCTATTTGATTATCACTCACTGAAGCATCACCGAAAACTTTCAACTTTTGATTTGTCCCAATTCACTCTAAAAGCAGACGCACCACAAAACAAAGACACTCAATTTTGCCCTATCCAAAGCCACTTTAGACTGACCCACAACCACGACATCCATGAACGCCAAAACCTTCACTTTATCAGCACGCAACATACACAACAACAGTTCCAACATGCAAATAAAAAGGATCGGTGACAACGGACACCCTTGCCTAACACCCGAATCCACTCTCACATGCTCACTCAGATTCCCATTCACCAAAATCCGACTAAATGCATCAACATACAATACCTGCACCTTTCTTACAAAACTATCCGGAAAACCCATACGCCCCAACACTCGAAACATGAACTCATGACACACTCGATCATATGCTTTCTCGAAATCTAACGCCATAACATACATATCCTGCTTACGCCCCAAACAGTCACTAATCAAATCCCGAAACAGCATCAAGTTATCAGTCGCACGTCTGCCAGGCACCACACACACTTGTTCTTCTTCAATTACTTGCCCAAGCACCACTTTCATACGCCATACTAACAACTTTGCATACATCTTATAATCCACATTCAGCAACGTAATAGGCCTCCAATTAGCCAACACTTTCCTATCGTCCTTCTTATATATCAACACAACCACACCCTCTTTCATCACATCAAGCATACTACCAGAATCAAAAATAAACCTCAAAACCTCCACAAAGTCCTCTTTGATCACATCCCACATACTCGCATAAAATTAAATTGGCAAACCATCACATCCAGGCGACTTATTCTTATGCATACTCTTTAACACAGACTAAACCTCACATTCCGTCACTGCATCCATTAACATATCACACTCATCCACTGTCTCAGTTATCGCACTCAAAACCCCAGTAGCCATATCCGTATCCATACTCTTCCACTCATATAGCCTCTTATAAAAGCTTTAAACCTCAAACATAATACCATTTTCATCACGAACATCCAAAATCACATCCATGTCCTTAGTAGTCCCACTCACTTTCTTAAAGAAAAACCGACTGCAAGTCTCCTCTTTCTCCAAATGTTCAACTTTCGACCGAAACATCAACTGACGTCCTTTCTCATGCAAACAGTCATCCACCTCACGCCGCACACTCCTGATATCCTCACACATCCTGACCCATCTCCTGCAGAGCATACAAAAATCCAAACGCTTCAATGCCCAGTCATACTTCAACCGTTTCTTCCGAGCCATAGTACGCCCCATTCTACGAGAAAACCCACCAATCATACGTTTCACCCACACCCACCACTCGAGAACATCTGCAAACTCATGCTTACGTGATCGCCACTTACCATAGCGCACACCAAAACATTTGCGCACATACTCATCCTCAAGCAATCGGACATTCAGCTTCCACACACCCCTGCCATACATCACATCACTCACACACTCAATCTTACACAACAAACATTCATGATCTGAATACACCACACGCCGCTGATCAAAAGACATATAACGCACACCCTTACCTAAAAATACATAATCCAGCCGCGACGCAATCATTCCTCTATCTGCCTTATAGGTAGGTTTTGGATCATTCGCACAACACACACGCGCCATATCAACCAAAAGAAAATCTGCAATCAACCGTTTTAACATATTCCCTGTCACATCCACACGACTCGCACTCTGTCTATCCTTAACATCCATAATACAGTTAAAATCCCCAACAATCACTACGGGCAATCTGCCTGGTAAAAAATACTGTAACTTTTCTAGTAAATCTTTATGCTCGACTTTAACCAGCCGGCGCATAAACATTAAATAAACAAAACTCAAAACCCCGATAAAAGAGATGCACCAAAAGGCACCTCACAGGAACAATTACCGTATAGGAAATAAAAGAAATATCCCTTCCCTTCGGTAATACACACACGCCATCCATTTTTATTCTGCCGGGAGCCCGACCACACAGATAATCCCTGAGGCCAGTCAGCAGCGGCAGGAGCCTCAGATACCACATTCCTGCAGACAAAACAAATCACCCCCATTGCACTGTAGATCATCTAAAACAGCGAGTCGCCTGGCCTTAGATTTGATACCACGAACATTCAGGGATACTATAGATAGAGATTTTGCCAGGATGGAGTACAATTAACAGGGGTAAAAAAACTATAACATCTATATATACATTACAGCAGGATCAGGTCCCAGTACAGGTCTCCATGAAGGAATGGACATCCACCTTCGCCAGGTATGACACGACAGGGGAGCCACCCTGCCGATCCCCAGCAGCAGCTGCAGACACACTTGAAGCTGGAGATGCAGCATCACCACTCACTGACTCCACTGCACCAGACACTTCCATCCCTCCCTCCTCCACACACAGTTCCGCATAACGATTACTGGTAGAGAGAACACTTGCTGTACCTGTAAGCCTCAGTCTTTTAGCAGAGCCTGCAGCAGAAGCACTCCTCTTAGAGCGCACCAGGATGAAATCCTCTTCAACAGGTGTTTGTGCATGGGATACCGCTGGGCTGCCCCCCACCAGACACAGTGCCCCACTCCACAGATCAATCCAAGTCCTCAGAGTCTGCATTAGAGGACACTAACCAAGCGCCACGCCGGGGACCCGCGCTCACTGCGGAGCTGTCCGGCGTTAGGGACGGGAATTCCTCTATGACAGCTGAGCTGCGGGTGGGTGGGGCATAGCGGTGACACACTCTCCAGAATGCATCAGGGTAGGCGAACGTGATATCAAAAGTCCCAGCAGTAGGGAACTCCTGGATACAATATATGTCCTCCACTTTAGCGAGGGTTACCAAGATCTGGTACCATACGTGCATCAGCGTACGCTGCTGTCCCCCGACGGTTCTATTCATCTGTACACGAAAGGTGTTTTTAGCACCTGACATTCTCGCAGCCACAAGGACCCCAGCAAGGGTGAAGATCCACCACTCGAAAATCCCAGGGCCCCCAAAAGGGAAACCCTAATGCCAGACCAGGCACACAAGTGCACCTGATCTTAGCCAAAAGGCCGAGAAGCGATAACCCGAACAGGGGCCGAGAGATGATCAGATAACCGGAACTCTAACCTATCATGGAAAATGATCCCCACACACACACACACGCTTTCTTTATACTATCTGTAGATTGACTTGACTTTTGGCGACGACGACGACCACAGCAAAGAAGGAAAAATCCGGACTGAGCGCGCGCGTACCCACATTCCATCACTCACTCCTGCATCGTGAGTTTTCTCTCCTGGCTGGCTGGTGCACAATCATTTGCATGTGGCCCGCCTCCGACAACCACACCCACCAGACGTCTGCCGCCCGTCCGTCCCTGGCTCCGTGCTTATCACACTTACACAATGCTATGCACTTCAAGCAGTGGGACATTCATTCTTCAATGGAAGGCTCCCTGGTTGCGTTGAACCTCTCTCTAAAACTTGGATTGTTTCGACAGGCCCGTCCATCCTGGCAGATTTAAATTTTCCCACTACAGTGGGAGGGCTCTGTGATGTCATCGTGATGCGTCCACTGTAATGTCATCGTGATGCGTCCACTGTAATGTCATCGTGATGCACCCTCTATGATGTCATCATTATGCGACACGTGATGTCATCATTATGCGACATACATTATGTCACAATGTGTTTGGCTGTATGGACTGCATTTGCTTGGCTTGCTTACCGACATCCACTTGAGGGAGACACACACCAGGAGATAGATGCAGCATATACATACTGCAGAGCTTGTGCCTTTAGTGTCTCTACAGTAACTATCCACACCTCCTGCAGCCAGCGTGGCCACCACCCACCGCCACAAAAATATAAATGATTGCCAAACATTACATACATTAAATCATTACATACTCACGCTTCAGCTTTTCCATTCTAGCACTCCAAAAAAATAAAAATAACATCTGGTTCAATTTTTTTAGACACAACTTCCCTGGGGGGAAAATATTGGCAACATATAACAACATTGGCAAAATCACTGCCTTAATAATTAAAACTTTGCCATAAAACGACAACTTTCTTAGAGACCAAAAATTCAAAGTTTTGGCAACTTTACGTCCGACCACATCCCAACTCTCCCTGCCATCCAAACGATCATCAAAAAACACACCAAGTACTTTTAAACCAGCACTCACACATTCCAGCTGACTATCATACACAGGCACATTCCCAAAACACTTCATTTTCGATTTCTCCCAATTTACTTTAAAAGCAGATGCACCACAAAAGAAAGATACACGCAACTTCGCTCTATCCAAAGACGCTTTCGTTTGACTCACCACCACCACATCATCCATATAAGCAAGCACCTTCACACATTCCCCACCACATCCAGGCACCAGTAAACCACGCACCACTTTATCCTTATGCAACATACACAACAAAGGTTCTAACACACAAATGAACAAAATAGGCGATAAAGGATAACCTTGCCGCACCCCCGACTCAATTCGTACATACTCACTCAAAAAACCATTCACCAAAAAACGACTACAAGCATTCACATACAAACTACTAATCTTCCGTACAAAACCACTTGAAAAACCCATTCGCACCAACACTTTGAACATGAAATCGTGACAAACTCTATCATACGCCTTTTCAAAATCAAGAGCCGTCACACACATACTCTGCTTACGGTCCAAACAATCTCCAATCAGGTCTCGAAACAACATAAGGTTATCAGTCACTCTTCTCCCAGGCACCGCACACACTTGGTCTTCCCCTATAACTTGCTCCAGCACACCTTTCATTCGCCACGCCAACAATTTTGCATACACCTTATAATCAGCATTCAATAAAGTAATAGGCCGCCAATTCGCTAAGACCGTCCTATCACCCTTCTTGTAAATCAAAGCAACCACCCCTTCTCTCATGTCATCAGTCATCCTGCCATTCTCAAACATGTAACTTAAAACTTCCACAAAATCCACTTTCACAATATCCCACATACTCAAATAAAACTCAACAGGCAAACCATCCCGACCAGGTGATTTATTCTTACACATACTCTTTAGAACCGACTCAATCTCACACTCAGACACATCATCCACCAGCATAGCAGAAACACTCTCCGTCACCTGCTCCGACACTGCATCCAAAACTTCACGAACCATCCGAGCATCAACACTCTTCCGCTCATACAATTTTTGATAAAACATTTCCACTTCAGACAACATACCATTCACATCACATACTACAACACCACTCTCATCCAAAAGCCCATTCATATCCCTATGTCCACTACACACTTTCTTGAAAAAGAAACGACTGAATGTCTCATCCTTTTCCATATGATCCACTTTTGCACGATACATCAACTGACGCCCTTTCGTTTCCAAAAAATCATTCACCTCCCGCCGCACGCTAGCAATATCATCCGACACTTCCTCACCCATATCATGCAACCCATACAAAAAATCCAGACGCTTCAAAGCCCAGTCATACTGCTCACGCTTCTTTCTAGCCACGTTACGCCCCATCCTACGGAAAAAAAAACCAATCATACGTTTCAGCCAGTCCCACCACTCAAGCACACAGTCAAAATCAGCCTTACGCAAATGCCATTTCTCATACTGCACACGAAAACATGATCGCACATACTCATCATCAAGCAAGCACACATTCAACTTCCAAACACCCCATCCAAACTTCTCATCCCGCACACATTCAATCTTACACGCGAGGACTTGATGGTCCGAAAAAACCACACACCGCTGAGCAAACGAGACAGAACGCACACCCTTGCTTAACAAAATATAGTCCAATCTAGACGAAATCTGCCCCCTATCCGCGTGATAAGTAGGCTGCGGCCCAGACACACCACACACACGCGCCACATCCACAAGATTGAAATCCACAATCAAACGTTTAAACATATTACCAGTCACATCCACACGACTCGTACCCACACTCTGCCTATCAGAAACATCAGTCACACAATTAAAGTCCCCCACGAGCATAACAGGCAATCTACCTGGTAAAAAGAAGACAATTTTTTCAAACAGATCTTTACGTGCTATTTTGTCTGCCGGAGCATATACATTAATCAGTCTAAACTGGAAACCGCAATAGCAAACATTCACTAGCACACAACGCCCAGGTTCAATGACAGTATAGGATTGGAAGGAAATATCCCGCCCCCTTGCTAACACTCCCACACCGTCATTTCTATTACCACGGGACCCCGACCACACAGTAGCACCGTGCGGCCAGTCCGCAGCATCTGGCGCATCAATAATGCCGCATTCCTGTAAGCAGAAAATATTCCCCCCATGCAAACAGAGGTCATCATACACGGCTAATCTCCTGGCCCTTGATTTAATTCCCCGAACATTCAGGGAAACAACATTAATGAGATGAGCCAGGATAAATTAGAAAAGGGAGATAGAACAGTGACAGTAATGCAGCATAAAACATAACCAGATCATGTCCCAGTACAGGTCTCCATAAATGACTGCACGTCCTCTGCATCTAAATATGGGACCGCAGGAGAGCCCTCCTGCAGATTCCCCACAACTGGCACAGACACAGGGGACGACACAGTGACATCTACAGCAGGAGCACTGGCAGCTGAAGCAGGAGAGGTGACCTCCATCTCCCCCTCCTCCAGCAATCCATCATAACGGTTAGAAGTAGACAACACAGGCACAGTACCTTGGAGACGTGGCCGTTTAGCAGGGCCAGAGTGAGGACCTCCTTTCTTAGGTCGCACCAGGGTGAAGGCATCCAGATCAGGGGTAGTGCAGGCAGAGCTCACAGGGCTGGCAGCACCTCCGGACACAGTGTCCCATTCAACAGAGCCCTCTGAGTCTGCATCAGAGGACTCTGTCCACTCTCCACAGCGGGACTCTGCGCCGCACTGGCCGGCGGCTGGGACGGGAATTCATCAATGACCACACTACCGCTGAGCCGCGGGGGGGCGGGGCTAAGCGTGTCCTCGATCTCCGGAGCGCTTCCCCCGGCGGCCGCAGCAGCAGCGATGACAGCAGGAGCCGCAGCAGCAGGGTCACGTCTCACCCAGCGCTCTGTAACCCGGCGGGGGGGCTCCTCCTCAGCATGTAGAAGTGGCGCCACGGCATCAGACTCCTCAGCATGGGCCGTTACAGGGACAGACTTGGCAGGCATGATGACAGTAGCAGTACCAGACACCCCGGCCGGGGTTCTGGCAATTACTGATGTTTGCCCTAGTGAAACACCCACAGACACTTCAGTTGACACAGGGGCCACAATGGGGGTATTCATCTTCTCCAACACACTAGCAGCAGTCGGCGGGGGGTCAATAAACTTTGTACAGGTGCGCATTAGGTGGTCCTGGCTCCCGCAGAGATCACATTTTTTTCTTTGGGGACATTGCGCAGCTTCATGATTTGCCATACCACAATTGCGGCAACATTTCCCTTTCATGCAAGACCTCCTTCGTATGGCCAAAGGATAAACAGTTACGGCAGTATAAGGGCTGATCCGGGTAGAATAAAAAAAACCTAGCTCCACCGATAGAAAAATTTGCGGGTGGGTGCATGACACCCCCAATCCCCCCAGGGTCCAGGCGCAGCCGCACCCAGAACCGTGTCTTGCCGTTAAAAATGCCCACATATTTCTGGAGGCGTATACCGCCACGGACAGATGAGCAGTATCTTGTCAAAAAAGCCTTGATCTGGTCCGGCTCGACAAAGGGGTCATACATGTGTACGGTCAGAGGGCGTTCTGCTCCCATAAATAAGGGCAGCAAGCTAAACCCTTGGAGGAGGGGCTCATTAATATGGGCTCTTACCCGCTCGTATGTGGTGATGCAGGCTTCAGGATAAACGAAGGTCACGTCAAAAGACCCAGCATTAGCAAATTCCTGAATGCAATACAGGTCCTCCTTCTCCACTTGGGCCAACGGTACCAGAATCTTGTGCCAAATGTGCATGAGCGTGCGGTGCTGTCCTCCGACTGTCCTATCCAACTGAATACGAAAGGTGTTTTTTGCACCCGACGTCCTGGCAGCCACAAGGACTCCAGCAAAGGATTAGATCCACTTCCCACGAACACTCAGAGCCCCCAAAAGGGAAACTCCGAATACCAAGGGCCAGACCAGGCACGCAAAACGCACCTGATCTTAGCCAAAAGGCCGAGAAGCGATAACCCGAATGTGGACAGAGGGAGCTGCGCAGCCGAAACAGGATCTACAATCCATCATGGAGAATCACCCTCCCCCCTACAGGCTTACTCTATACTATCCGCAGATTGACTTGACTTTTGGCGGCGGCGGCCACCCCAGCAAAGAAGAAGGAACAAATCCGGACTGACAAGCAGGCAGTCACCCAGGTGCGCGCGCGCAACCACATTCCATCACTCACTCCTGCCTCGTGAGTTTTCTCTCCTCCTGTCTTGCTGGCTGGTTGACTGACTGGCTGGCTGATGCACAATCATTTGCATTTGGTCCGCCTCCAACAACCACACCCACCAGACGTCTGCCGCCCGTCTGTCCTTGGCTCCGTGCTTATCACATTTACACAATGCTATGCACTTCATCGCTTAAGCAGTGGCACATTCATTCTGCAATGGAAGGTTCCCTGGCTGCCTTGAACCTGTCTCTAAAATCTGGATTGTTTCAACCAACCCGTTCATACTGGCAGATTTCAAGGTTTCACTACAGTGTGAGGGCTCTGTGATGTCATCATGATGCGACACACGTGATGTCACAATGTGCTTGGCTGTACGGACTGCATTTGCTTGGCTTGCTTACTGACATCCACTTGAGGGAGACACACACCAGGAGATAGATGCGCATATACATACTGCAGAGGTTGTTCCTTTACTGACTCTACAGCAAACATCCACACCTCCTGCAGCCAGTGTGGACACCGCCACAAAAATAAAAATAATAATATTTATTTCCAAACAAGAAAGGGTCAATAAGCCAAGCTGCAGGATGATGATAATAATAGTAAGTTAGGAATTTAGGAATTGATTTCAAAGTGGCAATGCTTGCTTGTTCGTTCGCACTTACTTAGCATTCAGGAATTAGGCCTCACATCCACATGGCCCCTCAGCGTTTAAATTTGCCATGTGTAGAAGGAGGGAATTCAATGGAGACAAGAAGTAGACACAAAACAAGACTCCACACAGTAGTTCTCAGGTTGCTTTTATTCATTTTATTCATCCATTGTAGCATTTTGCAAGGAACAGCAACGCTTGAATACAATTTTGCAGCAGTGTAAGCCTGCTTGCAAAATCCCCCCAAATCCAGGAGTTCAGCAATGCTATGCTGCAAGACCTTTGCAAAGGCAAACCCTGGGAAAAAAGCAAAGACATGGTCACTAGTCCTATTTTTGGAAGACAGAATAGGAAAGGTGCACTGGTCCTGGAGGTACTGCAATACCGGGTCAATGCGTGGAGTGGACAGAGCATGCTCTTCTTCCATCTCCCTGTTCTAAAAATCCATTTACTATATGGCCCCCAGGTAGGTGGCATTTTAGATATTATATAGATAAGAACAGATTTTTTTTAAATATTTCCTGTTTTGTCCACAATATTGATACTTGCCACTTTTATTTTTATAACCATTGATGTGTAAGAATGAATAATAATTTTTTTCCATTCATCACATGGTAACATATAAAACATCAATTAATACATTCCAAAATAGACTTGCAAACCTTGCTTATCGTTAATAATTTAAAAAAATAACACCACAGCATATAGCATAATACATCATAATAAAACAAATACATTGATATAGCAATAAAATACATACACAGAATAAAACACCCTCCTAAGCTCCACCCACCCCATCTAGTCCAATCTAACAAATTGCTTCCATTTCTGATGCTTCCACATACCTTCAGCATCTTTCTCATCACCAGTATGTATAGCCCACATATAACGTATAAAGTTTACCCAAGATCATTCACACACAAGCATTAACCTTATTTCCATCTTTTTTTAAGCACACAAATATTTCTAACATCCCACAACATTTCAGGAAAACAACCTGAACAGTATCAATCATCCACACATTCTCAAAAATATAACGTGTAACCTCAATCTAGTCTTCCACTACTTCTCACATACTATCAAAACTCTACAAGCTAACTATCTTTCCCTGAAGATTCCATCCTTCCCATACTCTTCAAAACATCCTAAACTTCAGTCTCAGACACATCACCCAGTGACATTTTACAATCACTTTAATCAACTCTACACTTATACACACACCAGTAGGATGTGCGCACCGTGCAATATTGTATACAATTTCCCGACATACGATATCAGGCATACACACTATACAATGAAACAATAAGATAAGATGAAATGTTATCTTATGGGGCTGGAGTTTTTAAGGGAGCACAAGGAGGAGTAGGAGGGTTCAGGCTGACTTCAACACCCTAAACTCGTATGGTTGTAAGTACACACTCCAAAAATGCTCATGATATTGCACCATCAAGACTGCATGCAGTTCAGATGTTGGATGTCAAATGAGATCCGCAGGGCAGCACATCATAATGATAAAACCTATGTACACACTATGCAATATTGTATGCAATATCTCATAGTGTGGATGCAGCCTCTCACTAATTCCAATCGGCACCTCAAGGGCACTACACACTTGGTGATTCCAGCGATATAAACGATATGATCAATGAACGATTTCCCATCAACTGCAATGTGCACACAAACTGAACGATGTCTATGAACGATTTTTACGTTTTGAAAGATTCAGGTTCATTTAAAGACTGGGCATGGTTTCATACTAGGGAGGGCAGGACTATTCTAAATAATTGAATATCTGCCCTGTAGTTTGTTGGTGAGATGTATACCTGCTAAACCTTCTTGCACTGCTATTTTGCCTTTCCTTTGATTTTGGTGTGCCCTATCAAAGTGTCTTTATTGTGTGGGGAGCCTCAGGGCACTTACAGGGTTACCTTGGATTGGTGGTCCAGGACCAATTGCATTTACCTATAGGCAAAACCAGTGCTAGTGGCTGTCAATCTTATTTTGTCAAACAGAAGTAAATCACATCTCTTACCACATAACTTCGCATTCAGGATGTCACAATTTACATAAGTAAATAATTTTCACCAAAATTCCTCAATAATATTCTTTAGGGACTAGTGGTGTCCTGCAACAACAACAACAAAAAGCATACTGTAGGGAACCTTTTACTCCAAAAAAATGTTTGACCATCTGCCATAAATGGTCTGATTTTTTTCTGGGGCGGTGTGAGGGTGCAAATAATGGGTGGTTTATTGTCAATACTTTTCAGTACTTAAGGGCCCCATACACTAGAACAATATGTCTAGAGGCTGAAGTCGGGGCGATTTCCCTTGAATTCTCCCGGAAGCGTTTACATAAGATTCCAAATGATTTTGTACAATTTGACATTTTTGAGACTGCTATACATCGCATACGATATGTCAAACACCTACATATCGCATGGGATGTATAGCATGCATTCACAGGAACCATCAGATACATCTGATGGGCTGGATTAGGGTGCTAGGGGGGCTGGCCCAAAGACAAATTAACTAGCAGCAGCCAGTATGCCTGTGGACACTGCATCTATGTGATTGGCTGGATTGGTGTTAGGGGGGTGAGCCAAATAGGCATATAAATAGCAGCAGCCATTTTACCCATGTGCACACTGCTGCTCTGTGATTAGTGAGGCTAGTTAATACCTTCCGAGTGTTCCACATTGTTAGTGTGCTTTGCTTTGTTTGGCTTGTTTCAACAAAAGTGCTATACCCTATTTTCAGATGGATTCCGACAGGTATCAACATCTGTTAGCCTATGGCTATTTGAAGCTGAAACGTGACCGGGATCTGAAACGGAAGAGGGTTTGGAGCAAGGAGTTCACATGTCTCTCCTGACCGAGATTAAGGGCGATATCCCTGAAGATTATCGCATCTACGTGCGAGTGGATGACGCTATCTTCCAGGAGTTTCTGGGCATTGTGACTCACTACATTGAGAGGCAGGACACCAAGATGCGGGGGGCCATCCCTGCTGAGGAGAGGCTGACTGCTACGCTGAGGTTTCTGTCTAGAGGGCGGTTGTTGGAGGACCTGAAGTTCGGGACCCTCATCTCACCCTAGGCTTTGGGTCTGATCATCCCTGACACCTGCAATGTCATTCTGAAGGTGCTGCAAGACCATTATTTAAAGGAAAGAAAGGACACCACACCTGTTTAGTTACTTAAACTGTTTATAGAAAAAAGTTGTTTTTCCCTCTTGGAAAATGTGCAAAAAGTAGGACATACCATTCAAGTAGGACATACCTGAAACACTGCATTTGGTTTGTCCTGTGGAGTTATTGTTAGAGCTTCTGTTTTGTGTGAAACAAGTAACCACTACAGAAAATGTATGTCTATTGTTTGCAACTGATCTTCAAGTCCTACCAGCCACCACAGTGCTAAACTGTAGCACTACTGGAAACAATAATAAAACCATTAATGCCTATAGTGTACAAACGGATGACTTAATTATAAGTGTAACATACATAGTAACATAGTATCTAAGGTTGAAAAAAGACAATTGTCCATCGAGTTCAACCTATTTGTGGTCTCCTATGAAGGATAATTTTGTATAAAATGTTGACTGATGTTGATGACTGCCGTTACGTTTTACCCCTCTTTTTTATAATAACCATAGTGCGTGACTATGCCCCGTTACCCTGGATATCCTTATCCATTAGGAATTTATCTAACACATTCTTAAAGGTGTTGACTGAGTCAGCCATTACAACTCCCTCAGGCAGGGAATTCCAAACAGATAACAGAACAGAAATTTGAGCTCCTTACAGATAAATTAATTTTTTGGCTTGTTTAACAATGAAGATGAAATGGAACCTAAAAGTGTCTTCTGGGATAGCTGTGATATGCATGTATCAAGAAGTCCCCTCGGTTGTCAACATGCAAATATGTCAGGTGGATTGGAGTTAAACCCAAAGATCACTGTAATTTTGAAGATGCTCTGATTATGGTTGAAGTAGTGGCTTGTTTAGAAAATCAGGATTTGAACAATTGGCTATATGCTGAACTGTATCCGACTGATGAAACAGACTTGTGCTACCAGGTAACACCAATGCACTCTGAGGGTACTAGAGAAGAACCAGTTTCTTCTACATACATGAAGAAAATAAAATCCATAAACTCAAGTCAATCTTATCTTGAGGTGAAATGGACTTCTGGGGAAACTCCTTGATGGAAAAGAGCCAGGATGTATGAAGGGAAGATATTTATTAAATTATGGGAGCAACAATAGAAAGGGGTTTGCTGTTTTCTCTGACGTCCTAGTGGATGCTGGGAACTCCGTAAGGACCATGGGGAATAGCGGGCTCCGCAGGAGACTGGGCACATCTAAGAAAGATTTAGGACTACCTGGTGTGCACTGGCTCCTCCCTCTATGCCCCTCCTCCAGACCCCAGTTAGAATTTTGTGCCCGGCCGAGCTGGTTGCACACTAGGGCCTCTCCTGAGCTCTTAGAAAAGAAAGTATATATTTAGTTTTTTTATTTTCAGTGAGATCTGCTGGCAACAGACTCACTGCTACGAGGGACTTAGGGGAGAGAAGCGAACCTACCTGCTTGCAGCTAGCTTGGGCTTCTAGGCTACTGGACACCATTAGCTCCAGAGGGATCGAACACAGGCCCAGCCTCGGTCGTCCGGTCCCGGAGCCGCGCCGCCGTCCCCCTTGCAGAGCCAGAAGCAAGAAGAACGTCCAGGAAATCGGCGGCTGAAGACTCCGGTCTTCATTAAGGTAGCGCACAGCACTGCAGCTGTGCGCCATTGCTCCCCAGGCACACCACACACTCCGCCATTGCTCCCCAGGCACACCACACACTCCGGTCACTGATGGGTGCTGGGGGGGGGGGGGGCGCCCTGGGCTGCAATTAGAGTACCTTACTTTGGCAAAAACACATAATATAGTCAGTAGGACTATATATGTGTAAAATCCCCTGCCAAAAATATCCTTAAAAAAGCGGGAGAAGTCCGCCGAGAAGGGGGCGGGTCTATCTCCCTCAGCACACTGGCGCCATTTCCTCTCACAGCTCCGCTGGAAGGACGCTCCCAAGGCTCTCCCCTGCAGTTTCCAGGCTCAATAGGGTAAAAAAGAGAGGGGGGGCACTAAATTTAGGCGCAAACTGTATAGCAGCTATAGGGGAAAAATAACTGTGTGTAGTGTGAATCCCTGCATTATATAGCGCTCTGGTGTGTGCTGGCATACTTTCTCTCTGTCTCCCCAAAGGACTTTGTGGGGTCCTGTCCTCAGTCAGAGCATTCCCTGTGTGTGTGCGGTGTGTCGGTACGGCTGTGTCGACATGTTTGATGAGGAGGCTTATGTGGAGGTGGAGCAGGTGCCGATAAGTGTGATGTCACCCCCTGCGGGGTCGACACCAGAGTGGGTAGATATGTGGAAGGTTTTACACGACAGTGTCAACTCCTTGCATAAAAGGTTCGATGACATAACAGCTGTGGGACAGCCGGCTACTCAGCCAGTGCCTGCCCAGGCGTCTCAAAGGCCATCAGGGGCTCAAAAACGCCCGCTACCTCAGATGGCAGACACAGATGTCGACGAGGACGAGACTAATGTACATTCTACTAGGGCCATCCGTTGCATGATTACGGCAATGAAAAATGTGTTGCACATTTCTGACATTAACCCAGGTACCACTAAAAAGGGTATTATGTTTGGGGAGAAAAAGCAACCAGTGGTTTTTCCCCCATCAGATGAGTTGAATGAAGTGTGTGAAGAAGCGTGGGCTTCCCCCGATAAGACACTGGTAATTTCTAAAAAGTTACTAATGGCGTACCCTTTCCCGCCAGAGGACAGGTCACGTTGGGAGACATTCCCTAGGGTGGATAAAGCGCTCACACGTCTGTCAAAGAATGTGGCACTACCGTCTCCGGACACGGCCGCCCTAAAGGAGCCTGCGGATAGAAAGCAGGAGGCTATCCTGAAGTCTGTATATACACACTCAGGCATTATACTGAGACCAGCTATTGCTTCAGCATGGATGTGCAGTGCTGCAGCTGCGTGGTCAGATTCCCTGTCGGAAAACATTGATACCCTAGACAGGGACACTATATTGCTAACCATAGAGCATAGTAAAGACGCAGTCTTATACATGAGAGATGCACAGAGGAATATTTGCCAGCTGGCATCTAGAATAAACGCAATGTCCATTTCTGCCAGGAGAGGATTGTGGACTCGGCAGTGGACAGGGGATACAGATTCTAAAAGGCACATGGAAGTTTTGCCTTACAAAGGTGAGGAGTTGATTGGGGATGGTCTCTCGGACCTAGTTTCCACAGCAACTGCTGGGAAGTCAACATTTTTACCCCATGTTCCCTCACAGCCAAAGAAAGCACCGTATTATCAGGTACAGTCCTTTCGGCCCCAGAAAGGCAAGCGGGTTAGAGGCGCGTCCTTTCTGCCCTGAGGTAGAGGGAAAAAGCTGCAACATACAGCCAGTTCCCAGGAACAAAAGTCCTCCCCCGCCTCCTCTAAGCACCGCATGACGCTTGGGCTCCACAGGCGGAGCCAGGTGCGGTGGGGGCCCGTCTCAAGAACTTCAGCGACCAGTGGGCTCGCTCACGGGTGGATCCCTGGATTCTACAAGTAGTATCTCAGGGGTACAAGCTGGAATTCTCGCCGTTTCCCCCTCGCCGTTTCCTCAAATCTGCCTTGCTGACAACTCCCTCAGACAGGGAGGCAGTGCTGGAGGCAATTCACAAGCTGTATTCGCAGCAGGTGATAGTCAAGGTACCCCTCCTTCAACAAGGACGGGGTTACTATTCCACAATATTTGTGGTACCGAAACCGGACGGTTCGGTGAGACCCATTTTAAATTTAATATCCTTGAACACTTATATAAGAAGGTTCAAGTTCAAGATGGAATCGCTTAGGGCGGTTATTGCAAGCCTGGACGAAGGGGATTACATGGTATCACTGGACATCAAGGATGCTTACCTGCATGTCCCCATTTACCCTCCTCACCAGGAGTACCTCAGATTTGTGGTACAGGACTGTCATTACCAATTCCAGACGTTGCCGTTTGGTCTATCCACGGCACCGAGGGTATTTACCAAGGTAATGGCCGAAATGATGATACTCCTTCGGAAAAAGGGAGTTTTAATTATCCCGTACTTGGACGATCTCCTTATAAAGGCGAGGTCCAGGGAGCAGTTGTTGGTCGGGGTAGCACTATCTCGGGAGGTGCTACAACAGCACGGTTGGATTCTGAATATTCCAAAGTCACAGCTGGTTCCTACGACACGTCTACCGTTCCTGGGGATGGTTCTGGACACAGACCAGAAAAAAGTGTTTCTCCCGGAGGAGAAAGCCAAGGAGCTGTCATCTCTAGTCAGAGACCTCCTAAAACCGAAACAGGTGTCGGTGCATCACTGTACGCGAGTCCTGGGAAAGATGGTAGCTTCTTACGAAGCAATTCCATTCGGCAGGTTCCATGCAAGAATCTTTCAGTGGGATCTGTTGGACAAGTGGTCCGGATCGCATCTTCAGATGCATCGGCTGATAACCCTGTCTCCAAGGACCAGGGTGTCTCTGCTATGGTGGCTACAGAGTGCTCATCTTCTAGAGGGCCGCAGATTCGGCATACAGGACTGGGTCCTGGTGACCACGGATGCCAGCCTTCGAGGCTGGGGGGCAGTCACATAGGGAAAAAACTTCCAAGGACTATGGTCAAGCCAAGAGACTTCCCTACACATAAATATTCTGGAGCTAAGGGCCATTTACAATGCCCTAAGTCAGGCAAGACCCCTGCTTCAACACCAGCCAGTGCTGATCCAGTCAGACAACATCACGGCGGTCGCTCATGTAAACCGACAGGGCGGCACAAGAAGCAGGATGGCGATGGCGGAAGCCACAAGGATTCTCCGATGGGCGGAAAATCACGTGTTAGCACTGTCAGCAGTGTTCATTCCGGGAGTGGACAACTGGGAAGCAGACTTCCTCAGCAGACACGACCTCCACCCGGGAGAGTGGGGACTTCATCCAGAAGTCTTCAAAATGATTGTGAACCGTTGGGAAAGGCCACAGGTGGACCTGATGGCGTCCCGCCTCAACAAAAAGCTAAAAAGATATTGCGCCAGGTCAAGGGACCCTCAGGCGATAGCTGCGGACGCTCTAGTGACACAGTGGGTGTACCAGTCGGTTTATGTGTTCCCTCCTCTTCCTCTCATACCCAAGGTACTGAGGATAATAATAAGAAGAGTAAGAACTATAATCATTGTTCCGGATTGGCCAAGAAGAGCTTGGTACCCAGAACTTCAAGAAATGATCTCAGAGGACCCATTGCCTCTGCCGCTCAGACAGGACCTGCTGCAGCAGGGGCCCTGTCTGAAGACTTACCGCGGCTGCGTTTGACGGCATGGCGGTTGAACGCCGGATCCTAAGAGATAAGGGCATTCCGGAGGAAGTCATTCCTACGCTGATAAGGCTAGGAAAGATGTGACCGCAAGACATTATCACCGCATATAGCGCAAATATGTTGCTTGGTGTGAGGCCAGGAAGGCCCCAACGGAGGAATTTCAGCTCGGTCGATTTTTGCACTTCCTACAGGCAGGAGTGACTATGGGCCTAAAATTGGGTTCCATTAAGGTCCAGATTTCGGCTCTGTCGATTTTCTTCCAAAAAGAACTGGCTTCACTGCCTGAAGTTTAGACTTTTGTTAAGGGAGTGCTGCATATTCAGCCCCCTTTTGTGCCTCCAGTGGCACCGTGGGATCTCAAAGTGGTGTTGGATTTCCTAAAGTCGCATTGGTTTAAGCCACTTAAAACCGTGGAGCTAAAATACCTCACGTGGAAAGTGGTCATGCTGTTGGCCTTGGCGTCGGCCAGGCGTGTATCAGAATTGGCGGCTTTGTCATGTAAAAGCCCTTATCTGATTTTTCATATGGATAGGGCGGAATTGAGGACTCGTTCCCAATTCCTTCCTAAGGTTGTTTCAGCTTTTCATGTGAACCAACCTATTGTGGTGCCTGCGGCTACTCGGGACTTGGAGGATTCCAAGTTACTGGACATAGTCAGGGCCCTGAAAATATATGTTTCCAGGACGGCTGGAGTCAGGAAAACTGACTCGCTATTTATCCTGTATGCACCCAACAAGCTGGGTGCTCCTGCTTCTAAGCAGACTATTGCTCGCTGGATCTGTAGCACGATTCAACTTGCACATTCTACGGCTGGACTGCCGCATCCTAAATCTGTAAAAGCCCATTCCACAAGGAAAGTGGGCTCTTCTTGGACTGGACATCCTCAGCTTCCAGGTAAGGGACAGCAGGAGAGCCCCCCTGCAGATCCCCAGCAACAGACACAGATACAGGAGATGACACGCTGGCCCCCAACACCACCTCCGGAGCACTCACAGCAGCAGGGGTACCAGCAACCTCCATATCCCCCTCATCTAGCAGCAAGCCATCATAACGATTAGTGGTAGGAACAGTGGTCACAGTACCTTGCAGCCTAGGGCGCTTGGCATAACCAGCAGCAGGACCTCCTCGCTTAGGATGCACCAGGGTGAAGTCTTCTGAATTTGCAGCAGACGGACAGCGGGTGGATACAGGAACCCCCCTTCCCCCGCCAAACACAGTATCCCACTCCACTGAGCCCTCCGAGTCAGCATCAGAGGACTCAGTCCAGGCACAGCGGCGGGACCCCGCAGCAGGGCTGACGGGTGTCAGTGACAGGATTCCTCAATTACCACGGAGCCTCTGAACCGTGGGGGGGGGCGGGACTTAGTGGTGACGCGACCTCCGGAGCGCTTCCCCTGGCGGCGGCGGCTTTCTCCTCCTTGGCCCTCGTCCCAGCAGCAGCAGTGCTCTCAGCGGCGAGAGCTGCGCCCCCTTCTCCGCACTGACAGGCAGAGTGGGCGGCTCCTCAGAATTTGAAAATGGTTTGGCGCCACAGCAGTGACAGTTAAAGCAGCGGGCTTGGCGGCAATTACAGGCGGTTGTGCAGTTAAAGCACCCACATGCACACCAGATAACACCGAGGGCACAGACTGGGCAGACAGGCTTTGAAGAACACTGGCAGCAGAGGGAGGGGGGTCAATGAAACGGGTACAGTTGCGCATGAGGTGGTCCTGGCTACCATAGAGGTCACATTTCTTGCACTGGGGACATGTAGTCTGACATTCCACAATTACAGCAGCATTTACCCCTCATGCAGGTGTCCTTAGTGTGCCCAAAGTGGAAGCAATTTCAACAATAATAGAGCTGGTCAGTGTAAAATAACCTTTCGCCCCCTTCCCCCCCCCCCTCCCCCCCCCCCCAATTGAGAAATTAGCAGGCGGATGCATTACACCTCCAATCCCCTCGGGTCTAGGCACAGCTGCACCCAGAATTTGGTCTTGCCATTAAATATGCCAACGTAATTTTGCAGGCGTACGCCGCCGCGTACAGATGAGCAATACCGGGTCAGGAAAGCCTTGATCTGGTCAGGCTCCACAAAAGGGTCATACATGTGGACAGTTAGTGGACACTTAGCCCACATAAATAAAAGCATCAATGAAAACCCTTGCAAAAGCAGCTCAAATAAGTGGGATCTTACCTGCTTGTGGGTAGTCAGGCAGGCTTACGGCTAGGAAAAAGTGACATCAAACGACCCAGCAGAGGGAAAGTCCTAAATACAATACACATCAGCCTTGTCCACTTGCAGGCTCAGAGCTCTTTCACATGTGTAAGCACAGTCCATTGGTATAAAAAGTCACACAAAATATCCCCTGCTTGGGGAAATCCTGCAAACATAAATGTCACTCACTGTGATCCCAGCCAGCTTCTCCAGCAGTTCTATAACGAGCCACACCATCTCACAGCTATCTTTGAAGGTTTCTTTAGCAACAAAGCGAATTGTATTTCTTATTCCATGATGCTGCAGTATTGCCCAATTCAAGCTGTACAAAGCACCCAAGGTGATATCACTCCTTTTGGCCTGTAAAATATGGAATGCTTCATGAATTTGCATGTTATCCTTGTGCAGGGGCCATGCTAATCTTCTCTGTATCGTTCCAATTTTAGCATATGTGCTGCCGAAGCAAACACTCCTCTTGGCCTCTAACCAGACCTACACTTGATCTTAGTCAGAAATATTTTAAAATCAGGCACATCTTCAAATATTAGAACACCTATTCAATAACGTACATCTTTAATCATCATCTCTGGTCTTTATTTTTACTTTCTATTACACTTAAAGACTCAATTCATCAAATAATTTGCATAATCACACCTCCTTTTGTTTCACCTTTCCCTGCATTCCAAAAGAGAGACACCCCAAATACAAGACCTGGGGGCTATTTTAAGTTCAAGTAAATCACACAAAAATAGCATTTTGAAATTTATCTCCCCACATTTTCTGTTGGACATAATTTTCTGGTATCAAAAAATAGTCCTCTTTCCCAGAGAATTTACTGAAGCCATGCTGTTCCAACAACTGAGACCACAATCCTTCTTTAAATCTTTTCTCTGGTACCATTCTGACCATTCTTCCTTGATACCTCCCAACATGACCCTCTCCATGAAGAACAGTAGGCTCTTCTCCTGGACTTCCCTTTTAATTTGTGATTGCCATCACCTGTGCTGAAACACACTTCTTATCCATTAACCTGTTCAACACAGGTGCCGGCAATCATAGAGAAAGGGAAAAGTCCAGAAGCAGAGCATTGTGTCCCTCCTGAAGAGGGCCATGTTGGGAGGTATGCTCCTTTGAAACTGTTAACAATTTCCTCAGGAATATTTTCAAAATCAGGCACATCTTCAAATCATACACAAACTGATGTTAGTACATACTGTTCCTCTACCTTAGGCTTCTTTACAGATTTGAAAAAAAGAGAAGGATAAGAGGTCGGCGCACTGGTATAGTCACTTAAATCCTAAGTGGCTATTAATTAGTCTAGAAGTACCGGAGTGTTAAATAGTGTATGAAAATTCAATTATCCATAAATCTAATAAATCATGGCAGTTCAATTGAACCTGTTCTTATATATCCAAGCCCGGTAGTGCTCCCAAGAGTTAGAACAAGAATATAGAACACAGAGTAAAGTAAACTCTCTTGGTGGGGCACTCGTGTCAATACTGTTAAAATATAATTTTTATGTCTGAACTCACAACTAGACAGAACATTTAAATATGATAAAATGCCAAAAACCTGTTGTTACTATATTACATTTTCACCACTTGCATCAAACATTTATTTTACAGTGATGTAATGCGCCTTACAAAGATTAAACACACTACCATCAATGTACTGCTCAATTATCAGTTGTCATGCTTCTATTAGATTACCTACTGTCAGTATTCTTGTTAATATCTTCCACATTGCCAGAAGTAAACAGAAGAATCCACACTCTTTTTACATATACATTGTGGGAATTAATATAGCAGCCTCTTTTTTATTGATTTTTCAAAAAGAAGATGCTTGTATCATCAACAAAACTTCTGAATATAGACATTTCAATATGCAAGAACAATTTAGGGAAGAGAAGTAAATAATAATAAAAGACAAACATTACACAGGACAGACACAAAAGGTAAGAGAGGAAGGATTAGGGATGAGAAGAGATGTGTAAAGGAGAAGGAAGGAATGCTAAGAGACATAAACATATCTAATCATCCCCAAACGTACGTAGTAACCATACAATGAGGCAGTAAAACATACCAGGTTTAAGTCAATATTTACGATAAGACTATATCAAACCAGCAGTGCGTTAAAAAGACATTGGGCAATATACAGTAAACATGTTTGTAGTATAAGGGAGGTGTCAGTGGAGTAAAGTAGCGTTATACCATTAGGCAATATAATTCAGTGCAATAACTCTAGACCAGTCTTTTGAACCTAAATAGTTTGCAATCAGAGCACGAGAGTCTGAGTACAAAGAGGAGGTGTAGAAGTCCCATTTGTTGTGGAAGGATTTTGCAGAGATATCTTCATTCAGCAGAAGCGACCTCGCTTCAAAATAAACCAATTGTAAGAGTTTGGCTTTAAGTTCTTGGATAGATAGAGCCGATTTTGAAATCCAGTGGATTAGAATCAATTTCTTTGCTAGCGTGAGAACTGTCACAAGAAAGGGGACTATAACATAAGAGAACTGTCCCAGCGACCAATTATCAAAATGTAATAGTAAGCATGCAGCAGGGACCAGTGACAATCTCAGACCTAAGACAGAGTTCAAGAAAAGCAATGTTTTGTTCCAGAATCTACGAACCTTGAAATAAGTCCAAGTACAATGAAAAAATTTAGCATTAACCATACCACATTTCACACATTCACCAGTTGCATCTGCTGTCATGTATTTCCGTTGGGCAGGGGCAATATAAGCTCTGTGCAGAAAACGGAAATTAACTTCCTGAAGGTACGCTGACCTTAAGAATTTATAACTTTTAGTATAAAACCCTAGATATTTAACAGTGTGATCTGGTAGGAGAGGAATATCTGTTTTCCAATTATTTAAAAAAAAAGGGAGAGTAAATAGGGGTAGGTACCCTAGTATCAATTAATGGGAGATATAGGTGCTTCACTCTGTAAGGCCGTATTGTGATTTTCTGTAAAGACTCAAGTATAATATCGTTTATTGGAGACGTTGAAAGGGTAAATGGGAGGGATTGTACATAGTGTCTAAGTTGTAAATAAAAATGACTGTTCGGGATAGCATATGTCTGTTGTAAGTCCTGGAAAGACATAACAGAACCTCCAGGATCAAAAACCCTGTTCACAAGAAGCAGTCCTTTTTTCCTCCAGCAGTGGGTGGATCAGTTGTAGATTGACATAGAGAATGCTGGGTTGCCCCAGATAGGGAGATATGGAGAGTATCAGAAATCTCTTTAAACATTTTTAAGGCTAATCCAGTTGAAATAGGTGTCATGAAATAATATATTAGAGAAAATAGAACGAGGGATATCGGAAGATTTTAAATGTAGCATAGCTGCCGGAGAGTATGGTGAAAAGACGGCTCTGTCAAGGGAATTATCCGTATATGTCGAGTTACCTAGTAACCAATCACTGGCATATCTAAAGAACACCGCCAGCGTGTATGCTTTAAAATCCGGGACACCAAGGCCTCCCTGGACTTTTGGTAAGGTCAGCTTTGGGTATGCAATCCTGGGACGTTTCCCTCCCCATAGGAAAGAAGAGATAGAGGATTTCACTAATAAAATATCCCGATTGGACAAGGCCTGAGGCAACATTTGGATTAAATAAAACAGTTTAGGAAATATAATCGTTTTAACTGCAGCCACCCTCCCCAGTAGAGAGAGAGGTAAAGAGTGCCACGAGGACATGAGAGAAGAGATTTTCTGGATGAGAGGAGAAAAATTTGCCTTGTATAATTTGTCAGTTCTATTGGTAATCTGTATTCCCAGATATTTGATTTGGGTATTAGAAATGTTATAATTTTAAAAAAGCGGGGATATGGAGATATCAGTAGTATAGGAGCCAAGTGGTAGTATTTCGGATTTGTTAATATTTGTCTTATATCCTGAGGTTTGACTGAAGGTATGTATCAATTTCATGATAGCTGGGAGGGAGTGTTGGGGGTCAGTAATGTAGAGTAACCTATCATCAGCGAATAACGATACTTTCAATTTGTAGGAGGATATCTGGATACCGTTGAAATTCGAAGAGTCACGGAGTGCCATTGCAAGCAGTTCTATCGCAATCGTAAATAGGAGAGGAGAGAGTGGGCATCCCTGCCTCGTGCCTATAAAAATGGGGACATAATTCGAAATATGACCATTACATAAAATTTGTGATTTAGCGTTTGAGTATAAAGATTGAATATAATGAACAAATGCAACAGGAATGCCAAATCGGACCATAGACTTATAGAGATGGGGCCAGAGGATAAGGTCAAAGGCCTTTTCTGCATCTAAAGAGGCTATTATCCCCGAGGGGAGGGAGCCAGTGTAGTCCTGGCTGCCAACACCTTCCGAAGATTCAGAACAGAGTGCCTGTCTTGGATAAAGCCGGTTTGATCCGGGTGGATAATCCGTGGTAGAGTTTCCTTGAGTCTATTTGCTAACAATTTGGCTAAAATCTTGTAATCTGAGTTCAACAGAGAGATAGGCCTGTAAGAACCAGGCATGGTTAAATCACGGTTTGGTTTAGGGAGAAGTTTGATATAAGCAGCATTAAAATACAAGGGAGCAGTACCAGAACTCAGAATATCGTTAAACATAAGGACCAGAGGTGCTAGTATGTCAGAATGTAGAAATTTATAAAAACTACCACTATAGCCATCCGGCCCTGGGGCTTTACCTGGTTTCAGGGCCTTGATAATTTTTGACACCTCTCCCGGAGTGACAGGGCATACCAAGGATTCTCGCATCTCATCCGTAAGTGATGGATAGGTCAAATGAGGCCACAGGGAGTCATGAAATGAGTCCACTGGTTCCACAGAGGTTGGGGAAGGGGGTCAGAGTATAAATCGGTATAAAAACCTTCCATAACCTCAAGTAATTGTGTGTTAGATGAAGTAAGCGTACCATCAGCTTTTCTAAGTGGGTGTACTGTGGTTGGAGATCTAGAACCTTTCAAAATATTAGTGAGGAGTTTCCCAGATTTGTTCCCAAACCTATGATAGTGGTAGTCCATTCTATAAAGGTATTTATTGCCCCTCTTATCCAGAAATTAATTGTAATGAGTTTTGGCAGTAATGTAAGCATGTCTATTATTGGGGGTAGGATCACGATGATAATCTGCATATGTAGAAGATAGTGATTGTTGTAGGGAAATATAAGAAGTCGCGTAGGCCCTGTCCAATCTAGCAGTGTATGATATGATGTTACCCCTCAAGACGGATTTAGCCGTCTGCCAAAATAATGGGGGGTTGTGAGAGGCGCATTCCCGATTATTGGAATCAAAATCTTTCCAGCTGTCAAGAAGCAGCTGTTTAAAAGGGGAGGAAAGGAGATGAGAGGGGAATTTCCATGAGGAATTATTAGATTTCTCATCGTTGATTCTAAGGTCAAACCTTTGCAAGGTATGATCCGAGATCAATATAGGCTCAATTTCCACTGCAGACGTTCTTGTGAACAAGGTTTGAGATATTAGCTGGTAGTCTATTCTGGAAAATGTATTGTAGGCAGCGGACAAACATGTGTATTCCCTAACTGTAGGATTAGAAACCCTCCAGATGTCAACCAAAGAAAGTTGTGCTGCAATCTGGGGAATTCCCAACCCAGGCAGAGAAACAGCGCGTCTAGAAATAGCCGATTTATCAAGATATACATCTGATATAAGATTAAAATCTCCACAGAGCAGAAGAGAACCATCTAAATATGGGGTCAGTTTTGCAATAAGGGAGTGAAAAAAAGTTTTACAATAGACAGTAGGAGCATATACACTGCATATCGTGAATAATTGTGAGTATAGAGAAATGTGTGCGATAACATCGTCCTGCAGGGTCTGAAAAGGTGTGAATCAATTTATAAGGAATCAAGCGTTTAATTAAGATAACCACACCTCGTGATTTGGAGGTATAAGAGGCAAACGCGAGAAGTTTCCAGCCAAGCATCTGCAACTACTGCATTTCAGTAGGTATTAAATGGGCCTCCTGAATACAAATTATATCTATCTTCAATTAATTAAGATAGACTAGAGTTTTCCTGCGCTTCGCAGGTGAATTAAAACCTCCAATATTTATAGATCCTATACGAATTTCAGCCATGTATAACTCAGTTTTGCACACTTGACTCTACCTGCGTAAAGAGGGTGGAAACACAACATATGTATGTAGCAGATTAAGTATAGTAGTGAAGAGGTAGTAGAAAGAGGGGAAGGGGAACACAATGACACACTGAAAATTAAAGTACAAAGGCACAAATGAGAAGGTAGTAGACACGCGCAGCGTGTTAAACATCGTCGTATAGAAATCACATGACTTCTGGATAGTGGAAGAAAACATCATTAGCGAGAGCGTTAGGTACAAACCCAATAGTTAACCCGGAGCCAAGCTCCACCTGACCCCGGGAATGAACTGGTCTGTACATCCATACTAAACTTAATATAACATGCGGAGGGATTCGTAACAGTAAACGCATTAGGCATATGAGAGTTAAACCTGGTAAAATAATATATAACAAAAAGACAGAGTGACGATCCATTAACTTAAATCATGGATCAGAAATATCTGCAGTGGCGCCCGTGGCCATATTATTAAGAAAATCAGCAGCGTCATCTGGGGTGAGAAAATCATAATGTCTGTCTTTATCAAACAGGTGCAGCTTGGCAGGGTATATCATGGCAAACTTTTGTTTGTTTGCAACTAGCCGGGTGCAGATAGGAGAGAGAGCTTTCCTGGCTTTAGTTAGTTCGGTGGAAAAATCATGAAAGATCCTCAGTTTCTAGCCTTCCCAATCTATGAAGGATTGTTTCCTGGAGGCTTTCCATATCTCCAATTTATGCGTATAGCTCAAGCACTTGAAAATAGTGACTCGTGGGCGTGAATCGTTAGGGCGCAATGGTGGACCTACTCTATGAACCCGTTCAATGATCATATCTTTACAGGCGTCTTGTATTCCCAGCAGCTGAGGGGAGAGTATGTTTAACAAAATGCTCCAAAGCAGGCCCTCTAACAGATTCAGGGATCCCCACTATGTGCACATTGTTACGGCGCAAGCGATTTTCAATATCCTCCATACAATTTAAAAAGGTATAATTTTGTTTCTCAAGACGTTTAATGTCACATTGCAGGTCAGCCATATCATGAGCCAGGGAGCCTATTCTGTTCTCAGTGGTAGCAACGCGCATATGAAGCTGCTGCACCGGGGAGGAAATATCACTCACCGCCTTTGATAGTAGTGGGCCCACTGCTGCATTGATCGCTTCCACCAGATCCGCGTAGGTAAGTGGCGAGTCAGGGGATCGAGGTGGGCGAGAGGCAGTCAGGTCGTCAGCCTCCACCGCCATCTTCTTGCTAGCTGGGGTGGTCGCCTGTGAGCCTGCGTCTGGCGCCATTGCGGGGTCCACGCCGCGCTTCACCTGCCTCTGCGTTTGTAGCTGAGAGCGGGTCGGTTGCGATGGGGTGACAAATTTGTCCATCGTCATCCGCAGCTTGGATGTAGTGTGTAGCATTATGGATGTAGTGTGGTAAGGCCGAGAAAAGCCGTGCAAACTCTAAAGAGCCCGGGCACAGAGCGGAGCTGCGAGTCAGCCGTGCTCACTCCATGCACCCGGAACCGGAAGTGTGATAGCAGCCACTTTTATAATATTATAATAAGTTAATTTATTGTAACATACTACAGGGTTATGGCCAAATAATTGTATGCTTTGTTTCAATTATTGTATCTTTTTGAAAAGAAAATTCTTATAGATACTGTATACAAATGATGCCCTTAGTAAAATGTATTATATCATCTGTATTCAACAAGCAATGGTTTGCAAATTGCAATAGAAAATTAATAGATTATATTTAAACACTGAAAAGTACATATAGAACAGAATTACCACACACCGCTGCTTCTCGCCTGTGCCTTATGAATCTATCCGTATCGATGCAAATGGCCAGTGAGTGAGTGTGAATGGTAAGAAGTAAAGGAGAGCTTCTGCTTTCGGTATAATACTAGAAATCGTCTTCCACAATTGTGGTCACCGATGAGAGAGCTCAGAAATATAGACAAGAATAAATAAGATCACAGTCAAGAGAAATAGATGTCAGAAAGTGATTATTTTCCATAGAGTGAATATAGAAAGTAGTTTAAGAATATGCAAAGCCTCACCAAAAGTCACCACTCACCGCTGCTTCTTCTTCTGTCACCCTTGTTTGTCCTTGTACCTTAGGAGAAGTGAGCGAGTGTATGTGGTGACAGAAATGTGCACATTAAATATATCCATTACACACTGAAAAGAGAGATAATATAACTTCAATATCAGTACTAGAAATGTAGACATTCATTTTCCAATATATTCATTATGAATGTAAATTTGAAAATTATGTGAAAATGTAAAAAATCTTAATAAATGTGAAAAATATATATACACACAGAACTCTATGCAGTTTAAATAAAATAATACATAACTTTTTTGGCGTTCTTTCTGATAGCTGGTCAGGTTACCAACAATAGGTCAGGTTGCCTATGGAGCCTTCTACATTTATGTTTCACCTTGGGCGGCTTCGTCAGGAAATCAAAAGTGACTGCTATATTAATTTCCACAATGCATATGTAAAAACAGTGCTGATTCTTCTGTTTACTTCTAGCAATGTGGAGGATATTAACAAGAATACTGACAGTAGGAAACTGGTAATCTTACAGAAGCATGACAACTGATAATTCAGCAGCACACTGATGGTAGTGTGTTTAATCTTTGTAAGGCGCATTACATCACTGTAAAATAAATGTTTGATGCAAGTGGTGAAAATGTAAAATAGTAACTACAGGTTTTTGGCATTTTATTATTATTTAAATGTTCTATGTTTGTTCTGTCTAGTTGTGAGTCCAGACATAAAAATGATATTTTAACAGTATTAATTGACAAGAGTGCCCCACCGAGAGAGTATACTTTACTCTGTGTTCTTTACAGATTTCACAGATTCTGCCTCTTCAGACTGACTGCAAGAAAGATTTTTAGAACTGGATTTTAACCCTTTCTTAGACACACTCAGACTCTGCTACTGGCATTTCCGCACATTCTGATTCCTGGCTACCAAGCAGGTGTATTACCCTCACAGACTGTCCGCTCCATCTCATTTTTACTCTGAGACTCAGACTGATTTTCAGTCTTAAGTTTTTGCTACTGTTCCTTAAACACAGGACATCCTCTTGCCATATGGTCTGCAGCAATATCACATTTGCTTGCCTCTGGGTACTTTCCAGCTTCATGTCCTGTTTTCTTATAGATTCTGCATTTCTTTATCTCAGATTCCAAAAGCATTTTCCATACGCACTCCGCCTTTCACTTCTGTGCAGTAAAGTGACAAAAAAAAAAACCACACACAAACAAATCCAACTGTGTAGGGGTCATAGAGATGTACATATAGAGTTCTCACTGGCCAAGACCAAGGAAGTGGATTTGTTTTATTGAAAGAGCAGTCTTCATTTGCATAAAGAAGCAAAAAACATGTAAAGACATTACACACGAGCACTGTTACAATGCACATTAATTGGTTATCTGCTCAATCAGATTGTGATGTCACTCAGGTGCTAAAAGGGAGGGGTAAGAGAAAAACATTTTGCTATCCCTAATACACACTGAGTAAGAAATAACACTACATAATAATCAGATAATACAAAGATCTTGTTTTCCCTAATGCACACCGATTGAAAAATAACACACCCACCCCATAAATAATTACACATATGTCTGGGTCTGAATGCCCAGTGTAAGGACACATGATAATGGCTCCTACAGCATCTGAGAGCCAGCTTACCTGGAGTCAGCAATCCCTCCTAATGCTGACCCATCCATGCCTCTCTACTACAATGCACATATATTGGCAAGCTGCTCAATCAGATTGTGATGTCACTCAGGTTCTAAAAGGGAGGGGTAATTCTGGGTAAGAGAGAAACATTTTGCTATCCCTAATGCACACTGAGTGAGAAATAACACTACATAATAATCGGATAATACAGAGATCTTAGTTGCGTATATCTGCAGATATAGGTTTAAGCCACCAGGCCGAAAGGGCAAGGCGTCTGTCACTGGGGGTCCCTAATACTGGGTGTGGTCTGGGGTGCGGGACCCCATCATGTCGGCTACCCCAGGGCAGCACACAGGTGAAAATTAGTAAGGGTTAATAAGAAGCACATAAGTGCAATGTGACAGGGAAAACCATAAGTTTTAATAAAGTGTTAGGGTGTGCCAACCTGAAGCAGCCTAGCCATACCAACACGGAAAATCGTACCCCATACCCACCCCATAAATAATGACAAATATGTCTGGGTCTAATAGCCCAGTGTAAGGGGATAGCAAAATGTTTTTCTCTTACACGAGCACTGTGTCACAGCACAGCTAAAACACAATACAAATGCATACAGTATAGTACATTTCAAGAACAACAGCATAAGGCAAACATACAATATAAATTATGACTTGTACTATGTATATAAACTTTCAACAAATACAACCGTTAATAAGGCTATGGGTGTTGGGGGGCTAAGATGGAGAGAGATGGGGAATCCCATGCCCAAAGCTTTATTGAAAGACAGACACATATAAGCGGAGGGTCAATAAATAGAAAGACATCAATAAAACAACAAACATTGTGAGTGAGGGAAAGGGGCCACATTCCCAAGTCTCATTATGCAGTTCAAACAAGGGTAGAGGGGCAGGAGAAGGGGGGTTTAGTCCTCTTCTTCCTCAGGACTGTCCATGATGGAATAGTCTCTTAGCAGGCGATTCCTGGGAAGCCACAAAGTGTCCTTAACACAGTTCATAAGGCACCAGGCCTCCTAGATTGCCCCATAAGTGTGGGTGCCAGGAAATAGTCCATAAAGTACCGAGTGTTACGTAAGACAGTTCCTTGGCACACAGTCTCTTAAGTTCATTTTCCATAGATGTTTCCTCGTGAACGAGGCACCAGGGGCAATGTCTGTACCTGCACAGGTTCCGGGAGTGCAAGAATGACTTGAGGGACGGACCCCCTTGGATGGTCATCCATGACAGGTCTTTGTGTCTATTTGTGAGCCTCATGGAGGCCACATTCTCCCAGACCTGTTAGGCAGTTGCTGAAGGGATCCCTGGAATAGGTTCTATAATATCTTTATCTCTGATCAGCTTATGGATAGTCTTAAGTTTCCACAAGTCAGGTTTAACTCCCTCCAGTTGGTGCTCCCTCACAATCTTGGACACATCCAGGTAGAACCAGGGGGTTTACCAGTTGTAAGGAATGGAGCTGTCCTATTTGTCCCAGCCAATGACCCTCCAAAGGTGTAGGAGGTAGAAACGGGATGTGGAGTTTCCTGCAGAGTTTTTAAAGTTCTCACAAAGTACTGCGGATGCATTTACACACAAAGTACGCTCACAGCATGGTGGGGATATTTGGTATTCCCTTTCCACCTTTTGAGGGGCTCCTTGTACATAACTAACCACTTAACTCTGTCCATCTTGGAGCCCCAGGTGAAGTGAATCACTGTCCTTGTGATGGTCTTGCAGACCATTGCCATGCTTGCATAGTGTACTGCAGAACGGGAAGACTCTCGTTGCGCAGCACAAGTGATTTCCCCTCGATGGTGAGTTCTCTTAGGCTCCAGAGTCCATTTTTTTGTCATACTGTCAACAGTTTCGTCCCAGCACTTTAGGACTGCACCCTCACCACCGAACCAGACTCCCAAGATTTTGATGAAGTCCGGCTTGATAGCGAAGGGGAATGGTTCAGAGGATGACAGGTGCCACTCTCCGAAAAGCATATCCTTTGACTTCCTGCAGGTGACTTCTGCCCCTGAAGCTCAGCCGAAGTTCTCACGTGTCTGGGTTGAGTGCTGTCACCGAATTCTGGTCTGCGCAGAAGATGGTGACGTCGTGCATATAGAGTGAACACTTGGTCTCTCACTGATACAATGATCCCTCTGATCTCTGGTTTTTGTCTGATGCATACAGCCATGAGATCTATATAACACAAATAAAAAGAAGAGTTAAAAGAGGGCAGCCTTGTCTGACCCCAGGGAATACAGAAAAGGGGTTAGTTTTCCAGCCGTTCACCAACACCGAGCTGTGAATATCAAGGAACATCAGGTTAACATACGTTCAAAATATTTCACCAAGCCCAGATTTCTGCAGTACCCTGCCCATCAACTCATGTGAGATATTGTAAATGGCCTTCTCCTGGTCAAGGCTGACCAGAGCCGCGTGCATGTTCCGGTCCTTGATGTAATGGACTGTGTCTCTGAGGAGGGCAAGGCTATCTGCAATCCTGCGACCAGGGATGCTGCAGGTCTGGTCCCTGTGAATTATCTGTCCGATGACAGCCTTCAGCTTGTTGTCGAGTAACTTGGCGAGGATCTTGTAGTCCATTATCAGGAGAGAGATGAGCCTCTAATTTCTCAGCTTACATATTTTCCCTTTACGCTTATAAAAAAACCATTGCTCAGGACTCCTTGGAAGAAAATGGTTCTGTGGTCTGAGAAGAAGCAGGTACTAAGTGCAAGCATTGAATCAGGCGCCGCCTCTGTTTTATATGCATAATCTTCTTTGCGCGTTTTTGTTTTTACCTGATTTTCCTTCATAGAGCCTTTTTCTCACTTGGTTTCTCAAAATTGATAAGCAGTATGAAAATGTGTCTTGTGTATAAATTCCAGTTGATTTTTGGACGACGATGATATGAAAGCAAAGGCCAGAGCCTTTGCAAGAGCAAGTTGGCTTTGGTGATATAAAGACAGTGCACACTTCTTTTTTTAAATGGGCTTTTATCTAAAAACACTTGTAACTGTGCATTCAGAGAAACCAAATGTCTTTCTATGCATAAATTAGCAATAGATGATTGTGTCATTCTTTGGTATGATTGCTTATTTGTATTTACTGGTACATGTGTATCAGGATCTGTGATTTAACTTTTGAAACTATTTGTTCTATGGGAAAATAGTCTGGAAATGTATGTTCTGTTGGCCTTTTCAAAAGATCCTGAAACGTGTTTTGCAATTGAAATTTCCAGAGAACATAGTGAGCCCTATCGAACGCATACAAGTAAAATGACTGTAAATGTTCAAGACAAAGTAGAATGCTGTCCAAAGGTATTTTTTTCCAGTCTGTAGCATCGTTTAACATGTGATTCATGCATTAACACAGTGGTTCTCAACCACCCCCAACAGCTTGTGTTTTCCGTATTCATTACTCACTTGACACATTTTAAAAAGACCCACAGGTGGAGCAAATTATTTCACTTGCAATCCTGTGAGGAGACCTTGGAAAACATGAACTGTTGGGGGTACATGAGGACCGAGGTTGAGAACCACTGACATTATTTGTTGATGTTTTCTCCTTAAATGCTTGGAACTGTTTGGTATAAAATCGACTGGAAATAGAAGCATCAGTACATGTATGCATTTTTCTAAATAATTGCTAAAAGACTCTGACCAAAGTATTTTTAATTGCTCATGCTTAAGTATCCATTCTTCTTTGCTATCTGAATTTCACAATTGTTCTATGTGATCTTTTAAAACTTTGATGTCATCCTTTTTCCCTCCAACACTCAACATCTTTTAAGATGTGATTTCCACACAAAGCTAGTGGAATGTTGGGTACAACTTTATTGAAAGAATTCATTATTCCTTTTTTCATGATCTGTCACCACAGGGATAGGTTTAATACTGCTCAGGTTTAGACAATGTGAAAGATCACTTATAAATTTTTCATGGTGTTTTTTACATTTCCTTTCATGAATCATAAATGCAACTGGAAAAATTGGATTATTTTCTAAAGTAGTATTTATTAGTACAAAGCTAGAAACGTAGAAATTGCCAAGGTTGAAAGTTGTGTCGTATGAAATCATCTGGTTTGTGGCTGGATCATTTTGTGCCATGCTTAGAAGATCTTTTGCTAGATTTGTTATTTCTTTTTTTCCATGCTAAAACAACAAGAACTTGAAAAAATATCAATGACTCAAATAAATTCTATTTGGTATGCAAGCTGTAGTGTTGCAAACAAATCATCTTTATTCCTCTTCTTCAGGTCCTCAGAGTATTTCAGATTTTGAATTTGTTTCAAATCTCTTGGGCGGCTCACTGCAATTCTAGCATTATCTCCTTCTGCAGAAGCTTTACTGTTCTGGATGCTGAGGGTTTCAGCCATTGAGAATACCTGCTTGAAGACCATCTTCTTGCTAAAGGTTTCAGTCATCATATCCGGCATCCTTCCATCAACCTCCTTCAGCTTCATCACCTCCATCTGCCACTTCCAGGGTTCCAAGCCTGGAGGGGCCCTGGAGTGTTCCTGGCTGGGCTCCACTGTGGTGGTGCTGCAGGGGCATAGTGGAGGTAGAAGCAGCTGATTCAGCCCGAGCTTCAGCTGGCTTCTTTCCCTTGTTCCCGGGCCTCTTCCCGGTGAGGAGGGCTAGAACAGAGGCTGAGGCCATCCCCGATGCTGGAGCAGCTGAGGCCATTCTTTCGGCTTCTCCCCACTTAGGTTGGAGGCGGGACGAAGGGTCTGTGTCAGCATCAAGAGGAAGAGAGGAGGCGGTGGCTTCAGAGGGCAGAGCAAACAAGTCTAACCCTCCAGTGCAGCTAAGGGATGATGCAATGCTTTCTCTGTCGAAGTCCCTTTTCTCCTCATAGTCTTGACTAGCAGAGGAGTGGGTAGATTCTCCAGAGGGCAGAGCAAACAAGTCTAACCGTCTGCTGCAGCTAATGGGTGATGCAGTGCCTTCTCCCTCTTCAGTCAAAGTTCTTCTCTCCTCACAGTCTCAGCTTGCAGTCTTTCAGCTTCTCGGCCCGGTGGTACAGCTTAGTCCTGAGAAGGACATTTAGCGGTCCAAGAACCAAGATGCAGCACTGTCAGTCTCTCCCCTTGTGCTCCAACAAAAAACGGATGGTGTTCTTCAATCCTGCCATCATGCAGAGAAAAAATAGGGCAACAGCCCTGCGGCGATCCCTCCTCGTCCAAAGTCCTCCAGGAGGTCTCACGGAAAGACCCCAACTCACACCCCCTGGCCCAGACCAAGGCAAAAGGCCGAGAAGCGATAACCCGAATATGGGCCAAGGGAGCCGCACAGCCGAAACAGGATCTACAATCCATCATGGAGAATCACCCTCCCCCCACAACGCTTACTCTATACTATCTGCAGATTAACTTGACTTTTGGTGGCGGCAGCAGCCCCAGCAAAGAAGAGGGAGAAATCCGGACTGACATACCCCCATTCTTACATTATTTCATCACATACTCTCGCTTCAGCTTTTCCATTCGTCCACTCCAAAAAAACAAAAATAGCATCCGATTCAATTTCTTCAGACACACCTTCCCTGGTGGGAAAATATTTGCAACATCGGCAAATCACTGCCTTGATAATTAAAACTTTACCAAAAACCGACAACTTGCGTAGACTCCAAAAATTCAAAGTTTTAGCAACCTTACGTCCAACTACATCCCAACTCTCCCTGCCATCCAAACGGTCATCAAAAATCACACCAAGTACTTTCAAACCATCAATCACACATTCCAGGTGACTCATACACAGACTCAGTCCCAAAACACTTAATCTTAGACTTCTCCCAATTAACTTTAAACGCAGACGCACCACAAAAGAAAGATACACGCAACTTCGCTCTATCCAAAGACGCTTTTGTTTGGCTCACAACCACCACATCATCCATATAAACTGGCGATAAAGGACAACCTTGCCGCACCCCTGAATCAATTCGTACATACTTACTCAAAAAACCATTCACTAAAAAAGGACTAAAAGCATCCACATACAAACTGCTAACCTTCCGTACAAAACCACTCGAAAAACCCATTCGCACCAACACTTGGAACATGAAAGCATGACAAACCCTATCATACGCCTTTTCAAAGTCAAGAGCCATCACACACATACTCTGCTTACGGTCCAAACAATCACCAATCAGATCTCTAAATAACATAAGGTTATCAGTCACACGTCTCCCAGGCACCGCACACACTTGTTCTTCCCCTATAACTTGCTCCAGCACACCTTTCATTCGCCACGCCAACAATTTTGCATACACCTTATAATCAGCATTCAATAAAGTAATAGGCCACCAATTAGCTAAGACCGTCCTATCACCCTTCTTATAAATCAAAACAACCACTCCTTCTTTCATCTCATCAGTCATCCTATTATTCACAAACATGTAACGTAAAACTTCCACAAAATCCGCTTTCACAATGTCCCACATACTCAAATAAAACTCAACAGGCAAACCATCCCGACCAGGCGATTTATTCTTACACATACTCTTTAAAACCGACTCAATCTCACACTCAGACACATCATCCACCAGCATATCACAATCACTCTCAGTCACTTGCTCAGAAACTGCATCCAAAACTTCACGAACCATCCTTGCATCAACGCTCTTCCGCTCATACAATTTCTGATAAAACATTTCCACTTCAGACAACATACCATTCACATCACAAACCACCACTCCACTCTCATCCAAAAGCCCATTCATATCCCTATGACCACTGCACACTTTCTTGAAGAAAAAACGACTGCACGTCTCATCTTTTTCCATATGTTCCACTTTCGCGTGATACATCAACTGTGACGTCCTTTCGTATCCAAAAACGCATTCACCTCCCTCCGCACACTAGCAACATCATTCGAAACTTCCTCACCAATATTACGCCTACTCATACAAAAAATCCAAACGCTTCAATGCCCAGTCATACTGCTCACTCTACTTTCTATCCACATTACGCCCCATCCTACGAAAAAAAGCACCAATCATACGTTTCAACCAGTCCCACCACTCAAGCACACACGCAAAGTCAGCCTTCTGCAAACGCCATTTCTCATACTGCACACTAAAACATTTACGCACACTCAACATCAAGCAAGCACACATTCAACTTCCAAACACCCCGTCCAAACTTCTCATCACGCACACACTCAATCTTACACGCTAGAACTTCATGGTCCGAAAAAACCACACGCCGCTGAGCAAACGAGACAGACCGCACACCCTTACTTAATAAAATATAGTCCAAACGAGACAAAATCTGCCCTCTATCCGCATGATAAGTAGGCTGCGGCCCAGACACACCACACACACGTGCCACATCCACAAGATGGAAATCCACAATAAAACGTTTAAGCATATTACCCGTCACATCCACACGACTCGCACTCTGCCGATCAGAACTACCAGTCACACAATTGAAATCCCCAACGAGCATAACAGGTAATCTGATTAATACAATATCAGGATTTGCGCAGTGAAACAGAAAAAGCTGCCCAGACACACTGTTCAGTGGGGGAAAAAACACCAATTCCCAATAGTACAGAGGAGAAAAAATGGTGAACCGAGTGTCACTGGCGCTGAATCCGTACGGATGTGTAAAGGACCCCAAAAACGGGATCCTAACACCCCTGGAATGGGGCAATGCCCTATGGGGTGGTGTACAAACTGGCTGAATAGCAATAGGTATAAAATCACAAATACATATTTATTAATAAAAACATACAATACATAATGACTGCAAGTGCAATGTGAACTTATGAATTCCAAAGGTGACTTGTGCTTTTTTTAAAACCAGCAAAGAAGCTCTCACCCTCTCTCTGTGTTGCGGTGGGCTAGCTTATAAATAAGCTGATGTGGTCCTGGGCTGAAATAGCCAAGCACCACCGCAAAAGGATTTTGGACAAACAAGGAGGGAGAGAAATGGTGATGAGGAAAGGGCAGTCATTCAGAGAGGGACTAGAAATAAATCAAAGTCCCAGGATAGAGACTATACAGAGAGATCGACCCGAAGTAGAATAGAAGAGTATGAAAAGACTCCTAGGAAAAGATATGGAGATGAACCTTCATCCATATCTTGGGGAAATGGAAGTACCCGTCCCAGGAGGACTGAAATAAATCCACGGAGAGGATATGGTCCGCGTTTTGATCCAGGATATATGCAAAGAGAAAGGAACACAGGGAGTGTTAGATCTGGTTATGTTTCCTCCCCGCAATCCAGTCGTCCTTTTTTAGAGAGAGGGCATTGGATCCCAAGAAGGGAGTAACTAATTTAACTTATACACGCACCAAACGGGGTAAAAGAGGTGGAATGAAAAAACCCAGACCCAAATCCATTAGATCCACCAAGGAGGGACCCTCTTCAAATGATGTGGGTAACAGTGACAATATGCAGAGTAAAATATTCAACCTTAGCACTCATGTGTTAACTCCAGAGGAACAGAGTGTGTTATTAAAGGGGTTGAAGTTTGCACCGTCAAGTGATCCCAACCCCTTCAAATTATTTGTGGACCTACAGAAGTACATCCGTAAAATTTCTTTAAAGAAATTTTTTATGGGTAAAGGAACCGCCAATAATGAGGACTCCATAGAACGACCTAAGTTTAGGAAGAAGTCACATTTCTATCCTAAACATGTGAAAGGAGGCAGCATTTGGAACTAAGGAAAATACCACAGACTAAAAAGAAAAATATTTATTGAAAAGAATTCCTTGCAGTACAGAATCTACAGAAAAACAAAGATATTGTAGTGAAACCTGCAGATATGGGGGGGGGGGGGGAAGTAGTTATCATGAATCATGATAATTACATTAAGGAGATAGAGAGACAATTGGGCGATAAGAACACGTATAAGAAATTAAAATCAGATCCCCTCATTAATATCATTAAGAAAATGGAGGATTTAATACAAAAGGCAGTAGACCATGGGGCTATCACTAAGGATGAAAAAAACTTCATTCGCATTGATGAGCCATCTATGCCAACCATTTACGTGTTGCCCAAAGTCCACAAGGATATATCCAACCCTCCTGGACGCCCGATCATTACGGGCACCAATAGCGTCACATCCAATTTGTCCGCTGTGGTGGACTCCTTTTTACAGCCGATGGTCACCAATACCTTGGCGTTCTTGAAAGACACAGGAGATGTCCTTAGAAAGTTAGATTTTGTTGATTGGGGCACGGAGTGCACTTTAATGAGTGCAGATGCTAGCTCGCTATACACGATTATTGATTGGGACAAAGGAAAAAGAGCAGTGGAATTTTTTCTTGAGAAAAGTCAATACAACAACACCACTAAGGAATTTATTTTGGAATCCATTGACCTCATCTTGAGAAATAATTATTTTTATTTCCAGTGTACCTACTACCTGCAGATCAGGGGGACCGCCATGGGCACCAGGTTCGCCCCCAGTTATGCCAACCTCTATATTGTCTACTGGGAAGCGTCCACGGTGGACCCTTTGAGAGGGCTGGGGGCGGGCCTGGTATGCTGGTGGCGGTTCATAGATGACATCTTCATGGTCTGGAAAGGTAGTGAGGTATCCCTTCATGAATTCCAGAACATGCTTAATTGTAACCAGTTCAATATTGTTCTTACGTACACCCAAAGTAAGGAAGAATTGTCCTTTTTGGATTTGAGTATATACATAGAGAATAACCAGATCTGCACGAAAACTCATCGTAAGCCAACGGACTCTAATGCCTACCTGAAAATCAACAGTGAGCATCATTTCAGATGGCTAGAGAATATTCCAGTTGGCCAGTACAAAAGACTGAAAAGAAATTGTACGAACAAGGCGATCTTGGACCTACAGATGGATGAAATGACCAATCGATTTCGTGAGAAAGGATATGATGATGCACTCCTGGAAAAAGCAAAAGAGAAGGTCCACAAAATAGATAGAAAGGACCTGTTAATAGAAAAAGGAAAAGACCAACAAGGAGATAATCCGTATCAATGGGCCTTCATCACAAGATACGGTGGCTACCACAAGAAGATTGAAAATATATTCGGGGACAATTGGCGCATATTGAACGATGACCCGGTGTTTGGGGAACATTTACCCCCCAAACCGGTGTTCATATACAAAAAAGCCAAATCTTTGAAGGACCATCTGGTCCAGAGTAGTCTAACGGAGAATACAGGGGTCAGAAGTTGCAATAAGGGATTCCACAGGTGTGGGGCATGCCTTATGTGCCGCACCACAAGTAAGAAGGACATACCGCGTAAAATTACTGAATTTGAAGTGAATAGTTCTAAATATAGAATCAATGATTTTGTGACTTGTCATTCCCGGAACATTGTGTATTTACTAGAATGTCAATGTGGATTGATATATATAGGGAAGACATCGCGCCCTTTGAAAACTAGGGCTGCGGAGCACATATATAACATTCGCAAGGGGTTGGAGACCCACCCCCTATCTGATCATTTTAGAACCACACATAATAAATGTGAAGGACATCTTAAAAGATTTTTAGGACTACAACAAATTAAACCAAATTGGAAGAACAAAACTTTGGAAAAGCGACTTGCACAATGTGAAATGAAGTGGATATTTAACTTAGACACTTTGAAACCAAAGGGGCATAACGTAGACTTTGAATTAAAATGTTTTTTAGACTAATACACATTTTTAAAGCCACGTGTAAATATGTATGTCCCCTGTGTGTAGATTTTAATGTTATTCACAGATTCATTTCATGGTCCTTTTAGATTTTTAATATAGGTCAATTATGTAATGGTTCTAATTTATTCTTTTTTATCTTTTTTCATTTCCTTTCCTTTATGTATGTTCGAATATGGAATCTATGGAGCCAGTATGGGACCCCACTCGGGTAACAGGGATGGACAGGCTGGGAATACTAAGTACCACAAAGAGAGGTAACAAGTGGGTGTTCCCGGCTGCTCCCAGCTAATGCACGAGAGCACCTTATCCCTGAAGCAAGATGGCTGAAGTGACTTCATCGTATGGAGAAAGCAGCTTCAGCACTTGTAATGGATCCTTACGGCTCCGTGTGGAACGCATGTATGAACCGCATCACCGTCACTTCCGGAGGGTGAAGAACACGTGGTACACACGGCAGGAAGTAGATACGAGATAGCGCTCACGTGACTTCTGTTATGCACACCAGTGCCAGCAGGAATGTACTGGTGTCTGAACGGTGAGGGATGCAAAACAAATGAACTCACAGACTGGGGAATATTACATTACATACACAGAAGGTGATAGGGTAACAAAATAAACACAAAGTGAACAGAGAAGCCCAAAGGCTAAGAAACTGGGTGTCTCCCTAATATTAGGAATGCTCAGATGGAAAGAAGCAAGATGTAGTGATTTAATTCGTAGAGAACCCGAAATGCTGTTGCTAAGGGCAACAGCAAAACCCTAAAGGGTTACCAACGGGTGTGGCAGTAAACTCCTTGGTCAGAGATGGAATAATAGACACAAGGAGAGTCTCCACAATCCTAGTCCTCACTTGCAGTGCACTGGTTCAGCTTACTGCCACTAAACTGACACCTGAACACCTTGCACAGTGAGAAAGGATTTTGGCAGGCAAGTCTGAGAATACAGCCGCAAACTTGCTAGGTTCACAGAGTAGCAAAAGAACCCCAGCAGGTTAAACGACTGACTCCAGTCTTACTGCTAGGTCTGGATTGGCAGAGTGTAATACCAAATCCCAAGGCCTATTTGCAGTAAGCAACAAACAAATACAAAGTTTACACAGTACTAGCTAGCTTTCAGGAACTGACTAACCAACAAAGATTCAGCAGCATCTGCCTAACCTGAGAAGAGGGTTTATATAGCAGGTGCTGTCCACGCCCCACTCAGACCTCACAGACTGTGAGCACAAAAACCAGCACCGGATCCCCTGCCGTGCACAGAGCCTGTAACCACTGCACAGCAAAAGACCCGAACCGGAGTATCCGCTACGCTCAGGTTACTCCGCTAGCACTTGTCTCCCGGTTGCCATGACGACGTGGCAGCACAGAGCAGGAGGCCCTAACAACTTCCGGCCAGCGATAGCGGACGCCACGGCGCTCTTAAACTGCGGTGTATTTGTACATATTTCCGAATATAAGTGAGAGAGTGTGTTCTATAGTAAGGCGGGATATTATGTACCACTGGAGAAAAAGTGTTTTATGGGACTGATTTGATGGAAAAACAGACTGGAACGCATACATGTCACTACCGCTTTTAGAGACCGGAAGTGACAACAATGTTGATTAATCAATTGAGTAGCTCATTAACTAGGTATAAAAGACGCTTCAGGATATGAAACCTCATTCAATTCTTGAGAAAGGTTCTATGGAACCGAAACGCGTTGCTTTGGACTGAGGACAAACACGTGAACTGGAGGTGAATTTATGCTGATAATCCTTTTGCGGTGGTGCTTGGCTATTTCAGCCCTGGACCACATCAGCTTATTTATAAGCTAGCCCACCGCAACACAGAGAGAGGGTGAGAGCTTCTTTGCTGGTTTTAAAAAAAGCACAAGTCACCTTTGGAATTCATAAGTTCACATTGCACTTGCAGTCATTATGTATTGTATGTTTTTATTAATAAATATGTATTTGTGATTTTATACCTATTGCTATTCAGCCAGTTTGTACACCACCCCATTCCAGGGGTGTTAGGATCCCGTTTTTGGGGTCCTTTACACATCCGTACGGATTCAGCGCCAGTGACACTCGGTTCACCATTTTTTCTCCTCTATAACAGGTAATCTACCCGGTAAAAAGAAAACAAGTTTATCAAACAGATCCTTCCGTGCAACTTTGTCTGCCGGAGCATATACATTGATAAGGCGAAACTGAAAACCACGGTAGCAAACATTAACTAACACGAAACGACCAGGTTCGATGACAGTATAGGACGGGAAGGAAATATCCCTTCCCCTTGCTAACACTCCCACACCGTCATTCCTATTACTACGAGAGCCCGACCACACAGTGGCACCATGCGGACAGTCCGCAGCATCAGGCGCATCAATAATACCGCATTCCTGCAAACAGAAAATATCCCCCCCATGCAACAAGAGGTCATTAAACACGGCTAATCTCCTGGCCCTGGATTTAATTCCCCGAACATTCAGGGAAACAGCATTAATGAAATGAGCCAGGATGAATTAGAAAAAGGAGATATAACATTAACAGTAATGCAGCATAACATTAACAAAATCATGTCCCCGTACAGGTCTCCATAAATGACTGTACATCCTCCGCATCTAAGTATGGGACCGCAGGAGAGCCCCCCTGCAGATCCCCCACAGCAGGCACAGACACAGGGGTATCTAGATTCTCAGCAGGAGCACTTACAGCTGGAGCGGTAGAGACAACCTCCATCTCCCCTTCCTCCAGCAACCCATCATAACGATTGGAAGTAGGCAAGACAGGCACAGTACCTTGGAGACGTGGCCGCTTTGCAGGACCAGAGTGAGGACCCCCTTTCTTAGGGCGCACCAGGGTGGAGGCATCCAGATCAGGAGTAGGGCAGGCAGAGCTCTCAGGACTGGCAGCACCTCCGGACACAGTGTCCCATTCAACAGAGCCCTCTGAGTCTGCATCAGAGGACTCTGTCCACTCACCGCGACGGGACCCCACAGCGGGACTCAGAGCAGGGCTGACAGGCGGCTGGGATGGGTATTAGTCTATTACTGCACTGCCGCGGGGGACGGGGCTTAGCGCTTCCTCGATCTCCGTAGCGCTTCCCCCGGCAGCCGCAGCAGCAGCGGTCACAACAGGAGCAGCGGTAGCAGCGCGTCTCACCCAGTGCTCTGTAACTTGCCGGGCGGGCTCCTCGTCATCAGTTAAAAGTGGCGCCATGGCGCCAGACACCGAAGCAGGGGCCATTACAGTGACATTCTTGGCGGGCATGATTACTGAATCAGTACCAGAAGCCCCGGCCGGGGTGCTGGCAATAACAGATGTGTGCACAAGTGAAACACCCACAGACAAGATGACACAGGGGCCATAAGGGGGTTATTTAGCTTTTGCAGAAAACTGGCAGCAGTTGGAGGGGAGTCCATAAACTTGGTGCAGGTACGCATAAGGTGGTTCTGGCTTCCACACAGATCAAATTTTTTTCTTTGGGGACAGTGCGCAGCCTCGTGATTCGCCATGCTGCAATTCCGGCAACATTTCCCCTTCATACAGGCATCCTTCGTATGGCCAAATGACAAGCAATTGCGGCAGTATAAGGGCTGATCCGGGTAGAACAAAAAACCCCTTGCTCCTCCAATGGAGAAATTTGCGGGTGGATGCATGACACCCCCAATCCCCCCAGGGTCCAGGCGCAGTCTCACCCAGAACCTCATCTTGCCTTTAAAAATACCCACATAGTTTTGGAGGCGTACACCGCCACGGACAGATGAGCAGTAGCGCGTCAGGAAGGCTTTGATCTGACCCGGCTTCACAAAGGGGTCATACATATGGAAGGTCAGAGGGCGCTCTGCCCCCATAAACAATGGCAGCAAGGTAAACCCCTTCAGGAGTGGCTCATTAATATGGGCTCTTACCCTCTCATATGTCGTGATGCAGGCTTCAGGTGAGACGAACGTCACATCGAAAGTTCCAGCAGTATGGAATTCCTGTATGCAGTATAGATCCTCCTTCTCCACTTGGGCCAGAGGTACCAGAATTTTATGCCATACATGCATCAGTGTACGTTGCTGACCTCCTACGGTTCCATCCATCTGCATGCGGAAGGTGTTTTTAGCACCGGACATCCTGGCAGCCACAAGGACCCCAGCAAGAGTCAAGATCCACTCCTCATGAAACTACCAGGGCCCCCAAAAGGGAAACCCCGAATCCCAAGGCTCAGACCAGGCACGCAAAACGTACCTGATCTTAGACAAAAGGCTGAGAAGCAATAACTCGAACAGGGGCCGAGGGAGGATCAGATAACAGGATCTACAATCCATCATGGAGAATCACCCTCCCCCCCCACACGCTTACTCTATACTATCTGCAGGTTGACTTGACTTTTGGCGGGGGTGGCCCCAGCAAAGAAGAAGGGGAGAAATCCAGAATGACAAGCAGGCAGTCACCCAGGCGCGCGCGCGCAACCACATTCCATCACTCACTACTGCATCGTGACTTTTCTCTCCTGTCTTGCTGGCTGATGCACGATCATTTGCATTTGGTCCGCCTCCAACAACCACACCCACCAGACGTCTACCGCCCGTCTGTCTGTCCCTGGCTCCGTACTTATCACACTTACACAATGCTATGCACTTCATCAATTAAGCAGTGGGACATTCATTCTTCAATGGAAGGTTCCCTGGCTGCGTTGAACCTGTCTCTAAAATCTGGATTGTTTCAACCAACCCATTCATCCTGGCAGATTTCAATTTTTCACTAATGTGTGAGGGCTCTGTGATGTCATCATGATGCGACAGATGTGATGTCATCATTATGCGACACACGTGATGTCACAATGTGCTTGGCTGTACGGACTGCATTTGCTTGGCTTGCTTACTGACATCCACTTGAGGGAGACACACACCAGGAGATAGATGCAGCATATACATACAGCTGAGCTTGTGCCTTTAGTGCCTCTACAGCAAACATCCACACCTCCTGCAGCCAGCGTGGACACCACTGCCACAAAAATAAAAATGATTTCCAAACAAGACCAGGTCGAAAAGACAAGCCAAAAAGATGATCATAATAAGGTAAGAATTTAGGAATTAATTTCAAAGTTGGAATGCTTCTTCGTTCGTACTTAGTTAGCATTCAGGAATTAGGCCTACCTAGGCCTCACATCCAAATGGTCACCCAGCGTTTAAATTTGCCTTGTGCAGAAGGAGGGAATTCAATGGAGACAAGAAGTAGACTCAAAACAAGACTCCGCACAGTAGTTTTCAGGTGCTTTTATTCATTTTATTTGTCCATTGTAGCATTTTGCAAGGAATAGACAGCAACGCTTGAATACAATCTTGCAACAGTGTAAAAGCCTGCTTGCAAAATCCACCAAAATCAAGGAGTTTATCAATGCTACAAGAACTTTGCAAATCCTGGGGAAAAGCTAAGAAGTCGTCATTAGTCTATTTTTGGAATACAGAATAGGAAAGGTGCACCGGTCCCGGAGGTACTGCAATACCGGGTCAATGTGTGGAGTGGACAGAGCAAGCTCTTTTCCATCTCCCTGTTCTAAAAATCCATTTAATATATGGCCCCCAGATAGGGAGCGTATCAGATATTTAACTGATAAGAACAGATTTTTTGAAAGTAGCAAAAAACATACATAAACATGACAAACATAAGTACCGTGTCGCAGCACAGCCAAAACACAGTACAGATGCAGACGGTATAGTGCAGTCGAAGAACTATGGCACAGGCCAGCCTACACTATAGTTCTCAGACTGCACTATGCATTTAAACTATACAATAATACAACAGTTAATAAGGGCTGTCCATGATGGAATAGTCTCTTAGCAGGCTGTGAACCAGCCTGCAACAGTCCTAGATGGACATCCTCTCCCTCGGCAGTATGAGGTGGTTCCTGGCTAGCCACGAAGCGTCCTTAACACAGTTAATAAGGCGCCAGGCTTCCTGGATCGCCCCAACGGTGTGGGTGCCAGGGAATAGTTCGTAGAGTACCGAATGGTACGTGAGACAGTTCCTTGGCACACAGTTTTCCAGTTCGTTTTCCAGGGCATCCAACAACAACTGAGCACAGGCACAGTCCCAAAACAGGTGCATAGATGTTTCCTCATGTATGATGCACCTGGGGCAATGTCTGTACCTGCACAGGTTCCGGGAGTGCATGAATGACCTGAGGGGCAAACCTCCTTGAATGGCCATCCACGACAGGTCTTTGTGTCTGTTTGTGAGCCTTTTTGAGGCCACATTCTCCCAGACCTGTTTGGCAGTCACTGAAGGGAGCCCCGGAATCGGCTCCAAATCGTCTTTAGCTCTAATGAGCTAGTAGATTGTCTTTGTCTTCCACAAGTCAGTTTTAACTCCCTCCAGTTGGTGTTTCCTCACGAACTTGGACACGTCCAGGTAGTACCACGGAGTGTTCCAGTTGTAAGGGATGGAGCTGTCCCATTTGTCCCAGCCGAGGTTCCTACACAGAGGCAGGAGGAGAAACGGGACATGGAGTTTTTTGCAGAGTCGTTAAAGTTCTCGCACAGAATCCTGCGGATGCAGTTACACACAAAGAAGGCTCGAAGCATGGTAGGGATATCAGGGATACCCTTTCCACCCTTGAGGGGCTCCTTGTACATAACTGATCGCTTTACTCTGTCCATCTTGGAGCCCCAGATGAAGTGAAACACTGCCCTTGTGTTGGCCCTGCAGACGGTGGCCAGAGGTGGCCAGTCCTGCAGAACGGAAAGAATCTCTTTGCGCAGCACAAGTGATTTCCCCTCGATGGTAAGTTCTCTGAGGCTCCACAATCCAATCTTTTGACGAACAGTCGCCAGTCTCTCGTCCCAACATTTCAGGGCTGCACCCTCGCCGCCGAACCAGACTCCCAGGATCTTAATGAAGTCGGGCTTGATGGCAAAAGGAAATGGTGCAGAGGATGACAGGTGCCACTTTCCGAAGAGCATGGCCTCTGACTTCCCGCATTTGACTTTTGCCCCTGAAGCTCGGCCAAAGTTCTCGCAGGTCTGGACGAGTGCTGTCACCGAGCGATGATCCGCGCAGAAGACAGTGACGTCTTCCATGTACAGCGAGCACTTGGCCTCTCGTCGGTCACGACCCGGTGCGGTGATCCCTCTGATCTCTTGATTCCATCTGATGCATACAGCCATGAACTCTATAACACAAACAAAAAGAAGAGGTGAAAGAGGGCAGCCTTGTCTGACTCCAGATAGATCAGAAAAGGAGGTGAAAGAGGTCAGCCTTGTCTGACTCCAGATAGAATAGAAAAGGGGTTAGAATAGAAAAGGGGTCAATCTTCCAGCCGTTCACCAGCACCGAGCTGTGGATGTCAAGGTAATCAGGTTAACATACGTACAAAACATTTTACCGAGACCAAATTTATGCAGAACCCTGCCCATCAACTCATGTGAGACACGATCAAAGGCCTTCTCCTGGTCAAGGCTGACCAGGGCCACGTGAACGTTCCGGTCCTTGATGTAATGGACCGTGTCTCTGAGGAGAGCAAGGCTGTCTGCAATCCTGCGACCAGGAATGCCGCAGGTCTGGTCCGGGTGAATGATCTGTCCGATGACAGCCTTCAGCCTGTTGGCAAGGATCTTGTAGTCCACGTTTAAGAGAGAGATGGGCCTCCAGTTTTCCAGGTCGCATCTCTCCCCCTTACGCTTATACAAGATCGTGATCATTCCCTCCCTCAGCGATGGTGGCATTTTGCCCTCCACCACCATCTCCCCGTACAGCTCGAGCAGGTCCGGTCCAATGAGGTCCCACAGCGCTACATAGAGCTCTGCTGGGAGACCATCACTGCCCGGGGTCCTGCCCTGCCTAAAGGATCTGGCGGCAGAGTGCAACTCCTCCAACGCCAAGGGAGCATCCAGGGCGGCTTTGCCTGCAGGATCAAGGGTGTTAGTGATACCTGACAGGAACTTATCAGCCTCCTCGCTGTCTGTGGTCTTAGGGGAGTAGAGGTCGCTGTAGTAGTCTCTGACGACTTTCATCACGCCCTCCTTCCCCTGTCTGGGAATGCCGGTCTCATCTTGCAGCTCAGTCAGGGGCGTGTGGCCAGCGTGGAGTTTCCTGAAAAAGAAAGAGTTGCATTTCTCATCCTTTTCCAGGTTCTCCACCTTGGAACGGAAGACGATGCGTCTGTATTCCTCCTCAAAGTGCCTTTTCAGGCCCCCTTTGGTCTCGTCCAGTTAGTCTCTCACGTCCCAGCCGCACCGTTGGAAGTCCAGCAGGGACTGCAGTTGTCTTTGCAGTCTCCTGAAGTTCCTCTTTCGGTCGCACGCCTGTTGTCTGCCTTTCACCTGAAAGAAACTGCGATTGTTAGCCTTAGCATATTCCCACCAGTCACTCATACAGTCAAAATAACATTTGTCATTTTTCCATGTGATGTAGGCATCCTTCAGCTCCGCCAGCACATCCTCTCTTTCCAGTAGGGCACAATTCAACTTCCAGGAGGCTGGGCCACGTGAGAAACCACTGTCCAGGACTCCTTGGAAGAGAATGGCCCTGTGGTCTGAGAAGAAGCAGGGGACCATCGTATGCCTAGTCTGCTTCAATGCGGGAACGCACAGAGCCATCGGGGCGGCTCCACGTGTAATTCACGGATCCGGCCCCCATGGAGCCCATAGCGTCCCGCAATGATGCTTCGGTCACCATTTCTATAAGCAATTTAGACGTCACATCCAGCTTGGTAGAGTTGCTGGTGCTGCGGCCATCCTCCTCCATGTTGAAGTCTCCTGCCATCACTACCACCCTAGTGGTTGCGAGCTGCAGTCGCAGGGTCTGGAAAAGCTCCAAATGCTCATTCTTACCAGGGGGTGCGTACACGCAGATAAGCCTAATAGGCTCACCTGCCCAGGAGCCGTCTACGACAAGTAATCTGCCGCAGACAAGCTCCTGAACAGAATCCAGTGTGAAGAGGCTCCCCCTAATAAGTATGGCGACCCCCCAGACTTTCACTAACCCCCATCGGACCAATAGGAGGCGCGTGAGACCACTGCCTGCCCAGATGTTTGTAGGACTTGAAGAAGGGAAGAGAGCATTCCTGCAACATATACACATCACATTTCTGACTATCTAAGAAAGTAAACACAGATTGTGTCCTAAGCTTATCCTCACATTAATGGTGAAAATAGAAAAAGACGCCATTAGTTGGGGGAAAAAGAGAGGCTAGGCAACAATTCAACATTTACGTTACCACTCCGTCGGGCGGGGCTTCCTCGGGTTCATGTGCCGGGTCACCCTCCTGGCGTGGATTCATTCTCTCGAGCAGTTGGTCGATCTGGTACATGTGGTCGAGCATCGGGTCAACTCCCTCCACGATGTCTTCCACCACTGATTCCATTTCCTCCTCCAGTGGGAGGGGGTCCTGGACCAGCTCAACTGCCAGCTTCTTTGAGGATTCAGGGTCCGCAGCTGGGCTGTCGAGAACCTTCCTCTTACAATTCCTCGTCTTTTCTGTACGTGCAGCGGGTTTAGGAGGGGGAAACTCTTCCAGGGAGGAGAGGTCGAGGACAGTGGTGGAGGAGGTGGGAGAGGCAGTGGGGTGGAGGAGAGAGCGGGAGGGAGAGGTAGGAGGGGTTGTGACAGATGTGGGGATGGAGGTTTGTGTCACAGAGGGTGGGGGGGTGGAGGTGGAAGGTGTCTAACGCTCCTGAGGCTGCTGTTTCTTCTGTGCTGCTGCTGCCGAGGGCGGCCGCCTGGCAAGGGAGTCACGTCCGGTCACCACCGCTGAGTAGGTTCTCGCCCTACTGGAGCAGTCCCTGTAGACGTGGTCCACCTTGCCACACAGGTTGCAGGTTTTCCTCGTGGGGCAGTCTTTTGTCTCATGGCTGGCCAAGTGACAATTCTTGCAGGCCGGGACCTTGCAGTCCTTCATCACGTGGCCCATCCCGCCACTTTCCTGCAGTTGCGTGGCTGTTCGGCATAGTGAAGAAATCCTTGGGATTCCCCCAGGAAGAAGCACTGTGGGAGGTGATTGACTCCTGAGCACGAGGTGTCCTTTTGCAGGACGACAATCACCGCCCACTTTCCAGTCCAGAATCCATTCCCATCCAGAACCCTTGTGGGGTCTTTCTTGATGGAGCAGAAACGGCTGAGAAATGTGACGATGTCTTTGATGGGCGTGTGTGGGTTGCGCATTGAAACCGTCACCCGCCTTTCCTCTCTTTGAATAGGGCAATTGCCCACAAAGCGAGAGAAAGGGGATTCGGGTCTCACCGCTTTCACTGCCTCCCAGTACCTCTTGCAGATGGTAAGGGAGGCGAAGGTGACGTAGGAGATCCCCTTTCAGGTAGTTCTGTATGCTGAGGGTTTCAGCGGCCGAGAAGCCCTGGTCGAGGATTATCTTCTTTCCGAAGGTCTCCACCGTCATGTCCGGCATCCGTCCATCCACCTCCTTCAGCTTCATCACCACAGCTTCTCGGCCCGGGTGCAGCTTAGCCCTGAGAAGGACAATTGTCGGTCCAAGAAACAAGGTAGCACTGTCAGTTAGCGTGAACTGATAAGAACAGATTTTTGATTGAAAAAGCAGTCTTTATTTGACATAAAGTAGCAAAAAACATACATATACATGACAAACATAAGTACCGTGTCGCAGCACAGCCAAAACATAGTACAGATGCAGACGGTATAGTGCAGTCAAAGAACTACGGCACAGGCCAGCCTACACTATAGTTCTCAGACTGCACTATGCATTTAAACTATACAATAATACAACAGTTAATAAGGCTATGGGTAGGAGGGTGAGGGAGGGGGAATCACATGCCCGAAGCTTTATTGAAAGACAGACACATATAAGGGGAGGGGCAATAAATAGAAAGACATCAACAAAACGACAGACATTGTCAGTGGGGGGAAGGGGCCACGGTCCGAAAGTCTCATTAATCAGTTCAAACAAGGGGAGAGGGGCAGAAAAAGGGGGGTTTTAGTCCTCTTCCTCAGGGCTGTCCATGATGGAATAGTCTCTTAGTAGGCTGTGAACCAGCCTGCAACAGTCCTGGATGGACATCCTCTCTCTCCGCAGTATGAGGCGGTTACTGGCTAGCCACGAAGCGTCCTTAACACAGTTCATAAGGTGCCAGGCTTCCTGGATCGCCCCAACGGTGTGGGTGCGAGGGAATGGTCCGAAGAGTACCGAATGGTACGTGAGACAGTTCCTTGGCACACAGTTTTTCAGTTCGTTTTCCAGGGCATCCAACAACAACTGGGCACAGGCACAGTCCCAAAACAGGTGCATAGATGTTTCCTCATGTATGATGCACCTGGGGCAATGTCAGTACCTGCACAGGTTCCGGGAGTGCATGAATGACCTGAGGGGCAGACCCCCTTGAATGGCCATCCACGACAGGACTGGTAAGAACAGATTTTTTTTTTCACTTGAAGCCCGAGGTGCGGTGCTTCATCACCCAGTGTCTGTGCCAAACGTGCTGGGGGCATAGGATCTTGGACCCTCTCCAAAACGAAAAGGGCCCCGTTACTCCCCAACCCCTCAGAGCCCAAAGGCCTACTGAGGGGAAAAGGGGCTGTGGGTCCCTCCTTGCCGAGGCGCAGAGGGACCCTCATGTGTCCCCAGGGTTGGCCGGAGCTTCCCCCTGGGGACCGAGAACAGCGCCTGGCCCTCCCCAAAAGGAGAGGGCCTCAGCAACTAGGGGAGAGGGTGGCCCATAAGGGTCTTACCTAAACCCCAACAAAAAAACGTGAACATGACTTACGAAACAAAAATTAGTGCTAGTGCGTATATAAATAAATAAGCCCCAGCCAGAAGGCCGGGGGGGTATAAAAAATTGTCCTTGCCCTAGCCAAAAGGCCAGGGCAAAGGAAAAAGTGCTACAGAAGTTGGGGAGTGACAGTGCTCGTGCCATCAAAGTGCAAAGGCGCCCGCACCAGTGCAAATTAAGGCACCCCTAGGTCACCACAGGGTTGTCCGAAGCTTCCCCCTGGGGATCGATAACAGCCTCTAGCCCTCCCCAAAAGGAGAGGGCCTCGGCAACTAGAGGAGAGGGCGGCCCATAAGGGTCTCGCCTAAACCCCGAACAAAAAAAACGTGACGTGACACTACAAAAACAAATATAAGTGCTGGTGCTGTGCACAAGTGCAAAACATGTGCGTGTGTAAATAAATAAGTCCCAGCCAGAAGGCTGGGGGGGGGGGGGTATAAAATGTTTTCCTTGCCCTAGCCAAAAGGCCAGGACAAAGGAAGTGGGCGCAGACAGGAAGGGCCTGAAGTGTTAAGGCTTGCCTTAGTGCACAGGTGGCTCGAAACCCCAGTGCATTTCCGGCACCCCTGTCCCTTCCAGTTCCAGGGGCACAAAACACCTCCAGCTTCTAGCTGCTCCTGACCTCTCAGCCAGACCAAGTTTCATACCCACTCTGTGCCAGGGTCTACCCCCAGTATGAGAGAAGATACTAGACCGGGCCTTTCTCCACTCCACGCAAGGGGCCTTTTTTCATCCCCTTAGAAGGACGGTGGATACTAAGCCCAGTTTTTCTCTCCTCTCGACCAGAGGCATCGCCACACCCCGGCATGGTACTCCACAAGGTGTTTCTCCATTCCACATCTAGAAACCTCTCACGCTCCTAGTGTAAGAACAGGTACTCCACCCTGTGTTTCCCTCGAGCAGGTTTTTTTTTTTTTTTTTGCCTCAGTCTGGACTTGCTCCAACCCAACGGTGAGAAGCACGTAACATACATCATGCGGCTTTTTTTATGAAAAATGTTATTACAGTAATTTTATTACAGTCTAGAGTAATTCCAAAAATAGACAATAACAAAAGATAAAGGAAAAACCAGGAAATAATCCCAACAAAATCAGAACTAGAGAAAAAACATGCAAAACAACTCCACGCACCCTCAACACACCACCAGAGCCTTCCACTTTCTATGTTTCCACAGACCTTCCGCATCCTACCCTACCTCCCCTCTGCCTATCCCACTGAAAACAAAAATAAAGCTTCCCTAACACCATACGCACACATTCTTTAACAACAATATCATCCTTCTTAAAAACCAAAATATTCTGCACGTCCCATAACACTTCAGACACACATACCATAAATAACCATAACAATCGCTCGTTCGCCTTACCACTCGCCCCTAAACCATACATAGCAATTTTCCAACTCATCATCCTAACACCTGTCAACTCCTTACATAAACCACCCAAAACCTTCCACACACTCTGAGCATAACCACAATTCCAAAACAAATGTACACCACTTTCGCATCCCTTACAAGCTTCCCTAGGACATTCAGCCGACCGTACTAAGTCCCTCTTCTTCTGAAATTCCCTTACCGGCAAGACTCCATGCAGCTTTATCCATACAATCTCCCGCTGTCTATTCGTCTGACCACTCACACTCAAACACTTCCATACCATAACACTCTCCTTTGACGACAAACCCTCTATCACACAAAGATCCTCCCTATCTTTCAAACGTTTAATCACATTCTTTTTGTCCTTCCATTCTTCCAAACTCACATCTAACAACTCAAACTTACGAATAAAGGATTCCACCAAAGAATACCACACACACACATGATATGCCATCGGAACCGCATTATCTCTCACCCTCCACTGCAAACCACACAACATCCAACCAGCCATATATCGCATCATGCACGCCGCTTTTGTACTCCCATTCAACATACGCAAAACCTGGCAAATATAATTTATTCCAAAAAACACTTCCAAATTTGGAAAATTAACGCCTGCATTCTTACACTCTTTCAACACAAACACCCGTTTAAGTCTCTCCATCCTTCCACCCCAAAAAAATAAAAACAACATCCGATTCAACTTTTTAACACAAACACTCCCTGGAGGGAAAATGTTAGCAACATTGGCAACACCACAGCTTTAATAATTAATACTTTACCAAAAATAGTCAACTTCCTCAGACTCCAGAAGTTTAACTTCTGAGCCACCTTTCGCCCAACTACATCCCAACTGTCCTTCCCCTTCAAACTATCATCAAAAATCACACCCAACACTTTCAAGTCACCACACACACATTCCATTTGATTATCACTCACAGACGCCTCACCAAAAACTTTCAACTTAGATTTATCCCAATTCACTCTAAACGCAGACGCACCACAAAATAAAGACACACGCAATTTCGCCCTATCCAAAGCCACTTTAGACTGACCCACAACATCATCCATATATGCCAAAACTTTCACACACTTTCCACCACTCCCAGGCACCAAAAGTCCACGAATCACTTTATCCGCACGCAACATACACAGCAACGGCTCTAACACACAAATAAAAAGAATCGGTGACAACGGACATCCTTGCCTAACTCCCGAATCCACTCTCACATGCTCACTCAGATTCCCATTCACCAAAATCCGACTAAACGCATCAACATACAATCCCTGCACCTTTCGCACAAAACCATCCGGAAAACCCATACTCTCCAACACTCGAAACATGAACTCGTGACATACTCTATCATACGCTTTTTCAAAATCTAAAGACATAACATACATATCCTTCTTACGGCCCAAACTATCCCCAATCAAATCCCTAAACAGCATCAAATTATCAGTCACTCGTCTTCCAGGCACCGCACACACTTGTTCCTCCCCAATCACCTGCCCAAGCACCCCTTTCATACGCCATGCTAACAACTTTACATACATCTTGTAATCCACATTCAACAAAGTGACAGGCCTCCAATTAGCCAGCACTTTCCTATCACCCGTCTTATATATCAACACAACCACACCCTCTTTCATCGCATCAATCATACCACCTGAATCAAAAATAAAACTCAAAACCTCCACAAAGTCTTCTTTTATCACATCCCACATACTCGCATAGAACTCAATCGGCAATCCATCACATCCAGGTGACTTATTCTTACGCATACTCTTTAACACAGACTCAACCTCACATTCTGACAATGCATCCATTAACATATCACACTCACCCTCATCCACTGTCTCAGTTATTGCACTCAAGGCCTCAGCAGCCATATCCTTATCCATACTCTTCCACTCATATAACCTCTTATAAAACCGTTCAACCTCAAACATAATCCCTTTTTCATCGCGAACATCCACGCCACAATCATCAAAAAGCACATCCATGTCTCTAGCAGCCCCACACACTTTCTTAAAGAAAAATCTACTGCACGTCTCATCTTTCTCTAAATGTTCAACTTTCGACCTAAATATCAAACTACGCCCTTTCTCATGCAAACAGTCATCCACCTCACGCCGCACACTCCTGATATCCTCAGACACGTCCTCACCCAACTCTCGCATAGCATACAAAAAATCCAAACGCTTCAAAGCCCAATCATACTGCATACGTTTCTTCCGCGCCACAGTACGCCCCATTCTCTAAAAAAAACCACCAATCATACGTTTCACCCATACCCACCATTCAAGAACATCCGCAAACTCATGTTTACGCGCTCGCCACTGACCATATCGCACACTAAAACATTTGCGCACATACTCATCCTCAAGCAAACGAACATTCAGCTTCCACACACCCCTTCCATACCTCACATCGCTCGCACACTCAATCTTACACACCAAACATTCATGATCTGAATACACCACACGCCGCTGATCAAAAGACACGTAACGCACACTCTTACCTAAAAACACATAATCCAGCCTTGACTCAATCATTCCTCTATCTGCCTTATAAGTAGGTTTCGGATCATTCGCACAACACACGCGCCACATCCACCAAACTAAAATCCGCAATCAACCGCTTTAACATATTCCCTGTCACATCCACACGACTCACACCCGCACTCTGCCTATCCTTCACATCCATAATACAATTAAAATCCCCACCCATCACCACAGGCAACCTGCCTGGCAAAAAATATGTCAACTTGTCAAATAACTCTATACGCTCGACTTTATCAGCCAGCACATAGACATTAAATAAACGAAACTCAAAACCACTATAACAAATATGCACCAAAAGGCACCTCCCTGGAACAATTACAGAAGAAGAAACAAAAGAAATATCCCTTCCCCTCGCCAATACACCCACTCCATCATTTTTATTCTGCCGGGAGCCCGACCACACAGATAATCCATGAGGCCAGTCAGCAGCGGCAGGAGCCTCAGAGATACTACATTCTTGCAGACAGAACAAATCACCCCCATTACACAGTAAATCATCTAATACAGCAATACGCCTTGCCCTAGATTTTATTCCCCGAACATTCAGGGACACTATAGAAATAGACTTAGCCAGGATGACATACAATTAGACAGGGGTAAAATATTATTACAGCAATATACATATTATCGCAGAATCAGGTCCCAGTGCAGGTCTCCATGAAGGACTGTACATCCTCCTCTGCCAGGTATGAGACGACAGGGGAGCCCTCCTGCCTATCCCCAGCAGCAGGTGCAGACACAGCAGATATTTCAGTAGATGCAGCCTCATCCCCCACTGACTCCACAGAGCCAGACACTTCCATCCCTCCCTCCTCCACACACAGTCCATCATAACGGTTGCTGGTAGGGAGAACAGTCAGGGTACCTGTGAGCCTCGGTCTTTTTGCAGAGCCTGCAGCAGAAGCGCTCCTCTTAGCTTTCACCAGCGTGAAATCCTCTTCCACCGTTGTCTCAGTCCTGGACCCCCCCCCCCCCTCCAGACACAGTGTCCCACTCTACCGACCCTTCAGAATCCTCCGAGTCCGCATCCGAGGAGACAGACCATTCTCCCCGCCGGGCGCCCACAGCGCTACTCACAGCAGGGCTGTCCGGGGACGGGAACTCATCAATCACCGCTGAGCCGCAGGGGGCGGGGCTTAGCGCTTCCCCGATCTTCGTAGCGCTTCCCCCGGCGGCCGCAGCAGCATCGATCACAGCAGGAGCCGCAGCATCGCGTCTCACCCAGCGCTCTGTAACTAGCCGGGGGGGGGTCCTCGTCAGCATTTAAAAGTGGCGCCATGGAGCCAGACACCTTAGCAGGGGCCGTTACAGGGACAGTCTTGGCGGGCACGATCACAGTATCAGTACCAGACACCCCGGCCGGGGTGCTGGCAATTACAGATGTTTGCACCAGTGAAACACCCACAGACACTTCAGATGACACAGGGGGCACAATGGGGGCATTCATCTTTTGCAAAACATTGGCAGCAGTCGGCGGGGGGTCAATAAACCTAGTACAGGTACGCATAAGGTGGTCCTGGCTCCCACAGAGATCGCATTTTTTCCAATGGGGACATTGCGCAGCCTCATGATTCGCCATGCCGCAATTGCGGCAACATTTTCCCTTCATACAGGCATCCTTCGTATGGCCAAAAGATAAGCAGTTGCGGCAGTATAAGGGCTGATCCGGATAAAACAAAAAAAACCTTGCTCCACCGATGAAAAAATTTGCGGGCGGGTGCATGACACCCCCAATCCCCCCAGGGTCCAGGCGCAGCCGCACCCAGAACCGCGTCTTGCCATTAAAAATGCCCACATAGTTCTGGAGGCGTATACCGCCACGGACAGATGAGCAGTAGTGCGTTGATAAAGCTAAATATTTATCTTATTTAAAACCCTTTAAGAGGCCTAAGAACACTACGCTATTGACGTATGGAGTACCGTAAGGGTACGCACGTTGCGTAGCAATCGCTTAGCCGAGGTCGAGACGCTCAAGCGTCACGTTCGCTCACGGCCAAGAGATCACAGGCAGGCACACTATTGGCTGCCGACTAACATAATGGTTCGCTATTGCGTAGCGAACGCTGTATCGGGAGCGGGCCGCTCGAGCGATACAAACGCTCGCGAGAATACGCTGTTGGTATCGGGCACACTATAGGTGAGCGACTACCGTAATGCTACGCTATCAGCGTAGCGGACGCTCGAGACCACGAGGAGATCACGAGCGGCGCAGACGCTCACAATGTTAAACCTTTATATCTAAACCATAAACAATGTAATATGCTGTAAAACCTTAGTGTAGAGATAGGGTGTAGATGCAACACAGTGTAACCTTATTAACTTAAAAGCTGTTTGAGCGTCACCGACGCTCTGTGAATACTTTAACACTATAATAAATACACAACTACCGGGCTTAGGGTCTAACGCCTTATATGAATGTTATACTTGCAAAAAGAATAATACAATACAAGTCACACACTACAATATAACATAGACTAACTAACCAGATAACTACACAGTAAATACAATACAATTACGTTTAAGAGAAAATGAGAGAAAGAGAAGAGAGAGAGAGAAAGAAATGGCTCATAATAACAAGAAAGACAATATGATTGCGGAGAAAACTTACGCACAAAGGGGAACGATCGCATGCGCCTCTGGACATCCAGCTCCCGATTTTCAGCAATGAGAACCGTTGAAGAGTGAGAGCTGGATGTGATCGGCTTGTCTATTTATGCCCCACACACAATACAATTCAATGGTCCCTACAATCTCATTGTTCATTGGACACAGGAATTCCTCCTCGCATTATAACAAAAGGTCATAGGTTGATTCATACAGGTGGGCTGTGACGATTTCCAACTGCTCAGGTGGGTGGGAAACTAGGTTTCCCGCCGCATGGATAAGTAAGTGCAAATAATAGTAAATGGACATAAACTTCTTATGTCCATAACTATTCGCACGAGCGGAATATTGCTAATTAAATATTCTTCCGATGGATACTAAACACCACTGTATTACTCCTGTCTGACCCTTCGTATCAAACAAAGGGGGATTTCTCTGTCCACGAACATGCTACATTAACTAAACTTTCAGATTCTATCAAAGGGACCATGATCTACAAAATACATTATATAGTGAAAATATGTAACGATTGAGTCGCACGCTACGAACACCTGAACTCTACCGTAAATGCACATACTGCGCGCCCGCGGGTGCCCGCAACAGCGAGTATGCGCACGCACGGGAGAGCGCACGCATGCGCAGCGCGGACCTGTATGAGGTGCAAATATGGCAGTGTGCATCGTGATATTTTTCTGACTTTGACAGTCCACCCTTTGGCAGTCAACAATAACTGCCACTTCCTAAAACATTTCAAAAAGAGAAAAATATATGTCAGGGGTTAATACATTTACATGGTTGGGTAGGGGAGGAGAGGAGAAGGTAGGAAAAGGGTATGACCTAGTGAGATAGCAGAAGCATGTGTGTATGAATCCGTGTTTGGGGGTCATGTATCATCGTGCCGTACGTGTTTTAAATCAAGCTTCGAGGCATTGCGAAGTATACATTTGAATTCCTTCTTATCCCGTGGTACGGGTCTGTGGATGGGCTGTCAAACTTTACCGAGCTCTTTTCGGCTGTGGTTGTAACAAAATGGGGAGCACATTTTAGTTGATGATACATGAATGGGGGAGAATATGTGATTGCTGATATCTGTGCCTGTATTCCCTATCGACTATGTGTGTCATTACCTGAAGGTTGTAGAGATGAAGATAAGAAACAATTATGGTAAATGCAGTGGTATTCTATGTGAGGTTAATATGCATTTGTTGGTTTAAGTCTTGTCTGAAGTCTTGTTTGAAGTCTCCTTTGGGCTTTTGCTATTAACGGTATGCAAAAAGCCTTGTCAATGTCCATAGACTTACAAAAAAAGTTGGGCTAGCGTAAATTTAAAATTTCTAGGGAAACTGGGGGTCTATGGCATAGTCCATCTGTTGTTTGTGTACAAGGTTGTCAAACTTCTTCTTTAATCCATCTGTTGTCTGTATATAAGGTCATCAAATTCCTCTTCCAAGCGGGTCTTTTTATCTTGGAGAAAAGGAGAAACAGGTGAAAGAAACGGACCGTAGAATCACATTTTCATCACATCATTGTCTCTATCGTTGGGTCATAAATCAAATCCATTGGAATTACAATTTCCTCACTCCTTAGACTCATTACCCTGGTACTCCGTTTGCACTTCGTTAAAGCCTGACCGCATCTAAATATCAAGCTAATCGATATGACAACACCCAAGATACATAGAAGAAACTTCCCTACATCCATTATGACTCCTTGAACCCATTCTCCTAAACCAGAGAACCAATTTCGCGGGTTCAACCATGACACCCAACTGGTCAGCTCATTACCCACAGCAGCAAGGGTGAGATTGTGTCTCCTGCGGAATTCCCACTTTAATTGGAGAATGTCGTCCATCTTTTGGTCTATGACCTCGACCGGGTCCTCGGTGCTATTCGTAATATAAGTGCAGCATTTCACGCCGTACTGCGTTGCCAGTGTGACACAATATCCACCTGTCACTGCCGTGAGATAATTAAGAACCATCCTATGCTGAACCAGTTCTGTTTTATAAGCTTGGAGCTCTCTTCCGGTATATCTAAAAGTGTCGTCATACATTTCTGTGATATTGTCTAATAAATTTGCAAGCGCTGATATATATTTATAATTTATCACTCCTCTGGCGGTGCGAGTGATATCTAACGCGATTAGGAATTGAATCCCGGTGGATTCACTGATCAGGTCAGAGGCCGGATGCTCTGTTCTCTCTATCAGATGCCGTTTAACGATGTGCTCGTAATGAGTGTGGGTATAAGGAGCTTGGGCACTGCGGTGAATATCTTTCATTTTAGTATGTGATACAGTCATTACCTCAGGCAGTACCTTTCCAATATAACACAATCCTTCAGAGTTTGGGGCAAGCCACTTATACGCCTTCCTCCCGCATATGAAATATGCATCATCGGGGAGAACATATGGGACGGAGTAGGACATAACCATATTACACATCTTCCATGTGAAATCTCCTAACCCTAATTCTCCCATCTGTCTAGTACACGTATCTGTTTGTATGATATGTGCACAGTATCCTGGTGATACCTCTCCAACTCTCATGGACCTACTTCCTAGGGTATACCTATATCGGAAATATTTTCCACTACCAGAATGAACCCAAGTTCTGTATCTGTTGGCATTCTATCGGCTCTGTATGAAAAGGTCATGGTTTGGTTATTCCATGACACTTCCCAATTTCCCGGCTTTCGGGGATTGGAAATGTTAAAACATACTAGGGACCTATCCACATGATATTGGTGGAGCTTCAAACTAGGAGGACTGGAGATATTAAACCTCCTGTCCACCGGCCTCCCACCACTTAGCTCAAGTACCTCCCCTACCGTTAAAGGGAATGGTACTAAGCCTGATTTACTATGGCCTTGAGGTACTTGAGAACATACCCAACAATCTGTCTGATTTAACACTTTACCCACTAAGGAGTGATAGTCACTCAATGGATGCCGGTCCATGTGGATATTAAAACTGGATTGGCATTTCTTGATACACCCATCCTCAACTACACTGTCACAGAGCCTACAGATACAGTTCTCCTCAGCTAACAATCCTTCACAATTTCTTCTATTGTCAATGCTACCAGATCGTTTTCTGATACTCGCCTTTACTCGTGATTATGTTGTTCTTGGAAATCTACGCCTCCATCTCTGTCATCAGAACCCATTCCAGAACCTCTCTCGACCTCCATGGTACTCTCGCCGGAACAGACTGCTCTGGTCAACATCATGGTCAACAGGAAAATCCGGATCACAGTCTCTTGGGGCAAGTCCATCTTATAGGAGGAAACGGAGAAGAGTAAGAAGGGGGAAAAAAATAATTGAGGGAGATGGGATGGGAAGTGGAGAAAACAATAAAAGGGAACAGGGGATCGACAACTGCTTCCGATCTTATGATTTTCAAAGCTCAGGTGCCGCCTCAGTCCTCCTGAAACAGACACTCCAGTGATACAACTTCCTCTACCGTCTGTTCTTTATCACTGGACCTCTCTGGATCAGCAACCTTCTTACAATGGGACGAATGAACCCAAGTCTCTCTCTCGGCAACCTTCAATGCTGTAGTGCTAGTCAATAAGACTTGGTATGGTCCTTCCCATCTGTCAATAAGGCAACCTGAGCGTAGAAAATTACATATCATTACATAATCCCCAGGTTCAATGTCATGACAATTACTATCTGGCAAATCAGGAATCACTAACTTCAGATTGTCATTTTGATTCCTTAGCTGTTTACTCATGTTAACCAGGTATTTTACAGTCACTTCATTGTTACACTTCAAATCATCCTGAGGGTTAATCATAACATGCGGTTGTCGACCAAACAGAATTTCAAAGGGGGACAGATTAAGAGGGGACCTGGGAGTGGTTCTGATGCTGTATAGTACAATGGGTAAAGCTTCTGGCCATGTTAATCCTGTTTCTGCCATAACTTTGCTCAATTTATTTTTAATAGTGCTGTTCACTCTTTCCACCTTCGCACTCGCCTGGGGGCGATATGGAGTGTGCAGCTTACTATCAATTCCCATCAACTTACACATTCCTTGAAAGACATCACCTGTAAAATGGGTACCCCTATCACTTTCAATTATTCTAGGGATACCATATCTACACACAAATTCCTGCACAATTTTCTTAGCAGTAAACATAGCGGTATTTGTGGCCGCCGGAAATGCTTCGACCCAATTTGAAAACACATCTATACAAACAAGTACATATTTCAAATTTCGACAAGGGGGTAATTGTATAAAATCAATCTGTATTACCTGAAAAGGGCTGCCTGTAGGTGGGATATGAGATGGTTCTGTTGGTATTGCCTTTCCGATATTCTTCCTCAAACAGGTAAGGCATGACATTGCTCTCTTACCTGCATGGGATGAAAATCCTGGGGCGCACCAATATGCTCTTACCAACTTGCACATTCCCTCCTTGCCCAGATGAGTCAGCCCGTGTGCTGCTTCAGCTAAACATGGAAGATATGCTCTGGGGGCCACTGGTTTACCTTGTCCATCCGTCCAGAGTCCTGAGGACTCCTGGCCATATCCTTTTGCCTTCCAGACTGCCTTTTCCTGTGTGGAACACAAATTTTGCATTTCACACAACTTCTGTGTGTTGATGGTATTAAATACCATCAGTTGTGTGGTGTCTGTCTGTCTGGGGGTACAAGCTGCTAACTTAGCAGCTTCGTCTGCTCGGCTGTTACCAAGTGATACTGGGTCTTGGCTATATGTATGTGCTTTACACTTGATAACAGCCACTCTGTCAGGTTCCTGTATCGCTGTTAGAAGCCTTTTGATGTGAGCTGCATGCGCTACCGGTGTACCAGCTGCCGTCATGAAATTTCTGAGGCGCCATTGGGCTCCGAAATCATGGACTACCCCGAAGGCGTATCTAGAATCGGTGTAGATATTGTCTGACTTGCCCTTAGCCAATTCACATGCTCTGGTTAGGGCAACCAGTTCAGCAACCTGGGCTGAGTGAGGTGGGCCTAGCGGTTCTGCTTCTATGGTGCCTTGGTCATCTGCGACTGCGTATCCAGTACACAAGTCTCCCGAGTCCGACTGTCTGTGACAACTACCGTCAGTGTAGAAAGTAAGATCTACATCTTCCAGTGGGTTGTCACTGATGTCAGGCCTTGCCGTGAAATTTTGGGTCAAATATTCCATACAATCATGCATGTCATCCTTTGTATTAAATCCTCCTTCCCCATAGCTCTCATCCTCCACCCTTTGTGCCTGTGCAGGCACACCTGGGAGATATGTTGCAGGATTTAATGCACTGCATCTCCTTATGGTGATGTTTACGGGGGCCATTAGTGCCAATTCCCATCTTGTAAACCGCGCTGATGAGACGTGCCTGGTTTGGGCAGAATTTAGCAAGGCTGACACTGCATGTGGTGTATGGATTGTGAGGTTGTGTCCTAGCACTACATCTTCGCTTTTCGTTACTAGCAATGCTATCGCAGCAACGCTTCGCAAGCATGTGGGGAGGGATCGTGCTACCGTATCTAACAGCGCTGTAGTATGCTACCGGCCTGCTGGTATCACCGTGCTTTTGGGTTAGGACGCCTGCCGCGCAACCAGCACTTTCTGTTCCGTACAGCTCAAAGGGTTTCCCATAGTCTGGCATACCTAATGCTGGTGCCTGCGTTAGGCACTGTTTGAGTTTCTCATGCCATCTCGGATTCGTCTGAATGCGAAATCCGATCAGGTTTGTTTGATGAGACCATTTCCTGCAAAGGTAATGCTAGAATGGAAAATCCTGGGATCCAGTTACGGCAATACCCACACATTCCTAAAAACGTTCTGATCTGTTGCTGAGTTTGTGGCAGAGTCATGTCTCTAATTGCTTGAATTCTATCAGCGATCAGGTGTCTCAGTCCTTGTGTTAGACAGTGTCCCAGATATTTTACTTTAGGCTGGCATAATTGTAGTTTGTCTTTGGAAACCTTGTGTCCTGTGTCTGAAAGATGAAACAGGAGCTGTTTCGTATCCTTCAGGGACGCTTCCAGTGAATCTGAACACAGTAGTAAATCATCCACATACTGTATCAATATTGATCCACTCTCTGGTTGGAAAGACTGTAAACAATCATGCAAAGCCTGGGAAAATATGCTTGGACTGTCTATGAAACCTTGTGGTAATCGAGTCCATGTGTATTGGACTCCTCTGTATGTAAATGCAAACAAATATTGGCTGTCAGGATGCAGGGGTACCGAAAATAAGGCGGAGCAGAGGTCAATAACAGTGAAAAATTTTGCAGTGGGAGGGATCTGCATAAGGATGACAGCTGGATTTGGCACTACGGGGAATTGACTCTCAACTATTTTGTTAATCCCCCTTAGATCCTGCACTAGCCTGTAACCCCTCCCCCCACTCTTTTTCACAGGGAAGATGGGACTATTGGCAGTGCTGGATGTTCTTACCAGAATGCCCTGTTGTAGCAAGCGCTCTATTACTGGGTAAACTCCTAACTCCACCTCTGGCTTCAGAGGGTATTGTGGGATTTTTGGAGCTATCCTACCATCTTTTACTTGCACAACTACTGGAGCTACGTTTGCCATTAATCCAGTGTCTTGTCCATCTTTAGTCCACAGTGACTCTGGTATTTGGGATGTCATTTCTTCTACCTGGGATGGATTCCTATTTAATATAACTGTGTGGGACATTAATTTTGATGGGGAGTCTAACATGTCTCGCACCTCCTGAGCGTGATTCTCAGGAATGTCTAAGAATACACCTTCAGGAGTACAATAAATGACGCACCCCATTTTACACAATAAATCTCTTCCCAGGAGATTAGTCGGTGCCGATGCAGCCAGCAAAAAGGAATGCTTGGTATGTAAAGGCCCTATTGTAATCTCGGCTGGTTTGCTAACAGGGTAGTGCTGGACTACTCCCGTTACTCCCATGGCTGGAATTGTCTTACCAGTGGTTCTCATGCCCACTGTCGAATTTATCACTGATTTGGCCGCCCCCGTATCTACAAGAAAGTTTAATGATTTACCAGCTACATTAATTGCAATTTCGGGTTCACTACCAAGACTTGCAATCAATTTTACTGGCTGCAGATTACAGGTGTGGCCACACCCCTATTGGGTATGGTGACCTCCCTGAATCCCGCTGGCAGCAACTACTTGAGAAGGGGTTAAATGGGAACTGCCAGAAGCTTGCCAGTCTCCTTTTGGAGGATATCTTTTTGTTTCCCCTGTATGTGGCTCATAACTCCGTCTCTGCGGACCCTGATCCCAATTTCGTGTGTCATGTCGTTGTCTAGGGGGTTGGTATGATTTTTGTGAATTTTTCGCTCTACAGTCTCGTGCCATGTGTCCCTGTCTATGACAAAAATAACAAGTTACCACATTTGACTTACCCACAGGGGTCGGAGGTTTATACGAAGGTTGCCTTGTGGTCAAAGCCTGTATACTTACGGCCATTAACTTATCACCTTGTGACTCCCTGTGTCTGGTGATATTTCGATCGTGATCAATAGCAGCCTCTCTCAAAGTAGCCACCGACAGACCTCGCCAACATGGTTGCGTGGTCTGTACCCTTGCTTTCAATACCTCTTTTAAACCATCCATTAACACAGATACTGCTACTTCTCTATGATTTGCATTGGTCTTAATGTCTTCTATGCCTGTGTATTTTGCCATTTCTAGTAGTGCCCGATGAAAATAATCAGCAGCTGTTTCTGTCTCTTTTTGTTTAATGGAGAAAATTCTATTCCATTTGACTACAGCTGGAAAATACTCCTTCAACTGTAAATTTATCCTCTTTACATTGTCTTGGTTGTACACATCCGTAAGGGGTACATCCTCATCTAATTTACAGTCAGCTAAGAATTGTGCTGAGTCGACATTGGAGGGTAAACATGCCCTCAGCAATATCTGCCAGTCTTTGTTATTGGGCTCTACCATGTTCCCTAGGTCTCTAATGTATTTCTGGCTAGCAACTAGATCCTTCCTAGGATCAGGGAATTCAGACACTATTGTTCTTAATTCCATTCGGGAAAATGGACAGTGCATGGCAATGTTTCTGACAGGAGTGACTCCTGAAGTGTCCGTTTTCCCATTTGGCACTGCTATTACCCTAACGGGATTAAGTCTGCTTACATCATTCTGAATAGATTCTACAGCTTGTGGTGAAATGGTTTCAGCATAGTGTATGGTGCCGTACTTACCCGTTGATACGACCTCACCTGTCCCTCCGCTAGGGGCTTTTGATACTAATCTCGGGGGTTTGGACGTGCCTACTGCTGTTTCTGATATGGTGGCTGCTAGAGAGAGCGCCGATATTGTTGCCGATTCGTCCTCTTGATCACACTCCTGGGGAAAGTTTAAAACAGGGTACAACTTGCACGGGTTAATACTTGCATTACTCATCTTATTCATATTATCCTTAACATTTATACAGTTACTAAGTGCCTGTTTATTACACCTTAGTGCGTCATTCTCCGCAACCAACTTCTCTCCCGTTATGTAAGGTGGCGGTGGTGCCGTAGCTATCAGTTTCCTGATAGGGTTAGATCCCGCCGCCTGAGCCAATCCTCTCTGTATTTCACCCTCCTGTTGCCATAACTGTAAATAATCATAATGTTTGATCCGTCTCTTTGCTGATTTAATGAGACATATCCTTCTCCTTAGATTTAGTAACACATCTGGGCTAAAGCTGCCTACTCTTGTGAACTTCTCCCCGTCATGTACAGTCATTCTTTCCCATTCATCACATAAAACCTCTGTGTGTGAACCGTATTTTTCACACATTACATACCTTGCCGACCCGATTGGCCGGTTTACTGAATCAACCCGAACCGAGGTTGATCGCCCCCTACCTGAACAACTGGCCCCCATAACTTGCAGGTGTTGCTTTCACTACCTCTGACCTTTATATCAGGGTCTTCAGCGAACCCTTACAAAAACCAAGATGTTCAAGATAGGCTGACGGTGGCGGTTTACCGAGTACCCCACTCACTCGCCCACGCCGACCAATACGCCCACACACTGTATCAGCGCTGGCGTACTCGACCCAGGGCCCCTATGAACCTTTGTTTACTGGAACATGCGAGTGTGATCCGAAGAGCATTAACCCTTTCCAGTAACTGTTGGTTGTTGGATAATTCCTGAGTGACCAGCGAACTTCCCTTAAAAAATAAAAAATTACACAAATCACGTTAGAATGTACAAATAGCGTTTATGACCCCTTCCGTACGCAAATGGTACTGGGTCAGATTACTAACTAATGCACACAATTACGTGCGGTACAATCGTTCAGCACATAAGCAACTAATCTTATGTGCGGAGCGACCAGTGGAATCGAAATTTAGCAGCTGCGAATTCCTTCAGCCTGAGCTTTATGGCCTATATGGGTTCCGCGCCAACCCTTCCTGGTGTTGGGCTACTTGTCTCTATAGCGGACTTCTTTGTCTGCTGTACCTAGACCTCCTGGTCTGTTCCGGACCTCCTGGTCTGCTACAGTATGACCTCCTGGTCTGCTACACTCTAATGCTCTTTATATGTTTAACAAGGGATGCCTCCCTAGCCACCATGCATGTCACTTACACGTATGTACTTCACGAGAACTCGATGATTTCCTGTGGTTCAATCCCAAAAATTGTAGAAACTTATATATGCAAACACTCACTCACCACATGTACACTTTACTTTTGTTTCTATTTCTGCGCAGAAATTTCTTCCCTTTAGACCAGATGAGTCGTAAATTGGAGAAGGATCTATTAGCTTAAATTTCGGACACTAAAATCGATTTGCGCTATTTATCGCGTTGCCACCTTTTCGCTTGTTTAAAATAACACTATCGTGTGATTTGTTACGTGGGCGTACCCAGACGCTCCGTTGCGTAATATACGCTGCGTGCTTCGGCCTTTGGGTTGCGCACGCGGGTCTCAGCCTTTTGTTAGAGACACGTGTACGCAAGGCAGATATCCACCGTAACACAATTAACACGTTTATCAATGTAGGTGATCCTTGATCATCTACCGAGCACCACACCGGTCTCTCCTTGTATCCTTAGGCAGAGCTGTGTGCGTGCTTTACAAATTACCCCTTAATGTATTACTTTTACTCTTTAACTGTTAATAGCGACAAATCTCTCTTAGCACGTTTATCAATTATAAAATGGCAAACAGGAGAGTGATATGAAAATACACGAATAAAAAGAAATGCAGATATATGCGTGCGTGTGTGCGTACGCAAAACAGAAAAAAACAGTTTTAAAAGACACTAGCGTGTTGTTCTTACCTCCGGTTCCGGATTCCTTCAGCACCCTTTACTAAGCGAAGCAGACGCTTATCCAGGCAGCACTACGAGGAATATGATCTCCCGCCCTTTGCTGATGGATAATGTCTGCTGAAATTACCTAGTACAGATATGTGAAGGACGGACGAGCCGCCAATTGATAAAGCTAAATATTTATCTTACTTAAAACCCTTTAAGAGGTCAAAGAACACAGTACGCTATTGGCGTATGGAATACCGTAAGGGTACGCACGTTGCGTAACAATCGCTTAGCCGTAGTCGAGACGCTCAAGCGTCACTTTCGCTCACGGCCAAGTGATCACAGGCAGGCACACTATTGGCTGCCGACTAACGTAATGATACGCTATTAGCGTAGCGGATGCTTGGGACCACGAGGAGATCACAAGCGGTGCTGATGCTCACAATGTTAAACCTTTATAACTATACCATAAACAATGTATCTATGCAATAAACCTTGGTGTAGTGATAGGGTGTAAATGTAACACAGTGTAACCTTATTAACTTAAAGCTGTACGAGCGTTTCCGATGCTCAGAGAATACTTAGAAATATAAGAAATACACAGATACCGATCTTAGGTTCTAACACCTTATATGAACGTTCTATTTGCAAAAGAATAATACAATACAAGTCATACACTACCAATATAACATAGACTAACTAACCAGATAACTACACATGAAATACTATAACAGCATAATAACACTTTAAGAGGAAAAGAGAGAGAAAAGGGGAGAAGAGAGAGAGAGGGAGAGAGATATGGCTCACAATAACAATAAAGACAATATGATTGCGGAGAAACTTACGCTTAAGGGAAACAATCGCATGCGCCTCTGGATATCCAGCTCCCGATTATCAGCAATGAGAACCGTTGAAGAGAATAGAGAGCTGGCCCAGAGTGGCTTGTCCTTTTATACCCTACACATAATACAGTACAATGGTCCCTATATTCTTATTGTTCATTGGACACAGGAATTCGTCTTCGCATTATAACAAAAGGTCATAGGTTGATTCATACAGGTGGGCTGTGACTATTTCCAACTGCTCAGGTGGGTGGGAAACTAGGTTTCCCGCCGCATGGATAATAAAGTGCAAATAATAGTAAATGTCCATAAACTTCTTATGTCCATAACTATTCGCACGAGCGATTAATCTGTTTCAAACCAACACTGGAATATTGCTAATTAAATACTCTTCCGATGGATACTAAACTCCACTGTATAACCCCTGTCTAACCCTTCGTATCAAACAAAGAGGGTTCTCTTTGTCTATGAACATGCTACCTTAACTAAACTTTCAGATTCTATCAAAGGGACCATAATCTACAAAATACATTATATGGTTAAAATATGTTATGAACGAGTCGCCCGCTAGACGCACATAAACTTTACCGTAAATGCGCACACCGTGCGCCTGCGGGTGCCCGCAACGGCGAGTATGCGCACGCACGGCAGGGCTCATGAACGTGCAACAGGCACTCGCATGAGGTGCAAATATGGCAGTGTGTAGCGTGATATTTTTCTGACTTTGACAGTGGACACAACAATTTCCACAATTAAAGATATAAACAGAAGTGATTTATTGTCCGTTAATCCAAAAAAAAGGGTAGCAGATGAAAAATTTCAGTGGGCATTTATTACAGAATTTACAAATAAACAACACTATATAAAAAGTTGCAAGGAAGCATTGGGGGATTCTAAAAAAGGACCCAGTTATCGGTCCGGGCTTCCGGAAAAACCCACACATATCTATAGGAAAGTTCCTAATATAAGAACTAAACTTGTCTCAAGTGCTTTTTTTTCTAAATCTAAAGAGACAAATATAAAATCACATAGTTTCCGTAAATGTGGGGGCTGTCAAGGCTTCAAAAACATCAAATATAAAGGCACAAGCAAATTTGAGAAAATTATCATTAATGATATTGAGGTCCATATAGAGGATTTCATTACATGTAATTCAAAAAATGTGTATGCCATTCAGTGTCCCTGTAATAAATACATAGGGAGAACATGAAGACCTCTAAAAATTCATTTGGGAGAGCATTTGAGAAACATTAAAAAGGGTTTAGAAACTCATGCCTTATCACTTCATTTTAAAGATGTTCATGAATGCTCTCTCAAACATATTGAGGGTTTCTTTGGGATTCAATCTATAAAGGGCAATATATGAGGTGGAAGCATTTCTAAAACACTGGCAAAATTCTCTTCAGACACATCATATTCGGCAAAAAAAACTCTTGCAACATAGGGGGTAATTCAGACCTGATCACATGCTAGCTTTTTTCGCTGCGCTGCAATCAGGTCAGAACTGTGCATGCGTGTGCACTAGAGTGCGCAAGTGCGTCGCTCGGGTACAAAGTGGATCATTGCTGTGCGATGTGTTTTTTACGAAGAATCCATTCGCACAGCCGATTGCAAGGAGATTGACAGGAAGAGGGCGTTTGTGGGTGGCAAGTGACCGTTTTCAGGGAGTGGTTGGAAAAACGCAGGCATGTCCAAGCAGGGTGGGTGTCTGAAGTCAATTCCGGTCCCGGACAGGCTGAAGTGTTCGCAGCAGCTGAGTAAGTCCTGGGCTACTCAGAAACTGCACAAGCTGTTTTTGTTCCGCTCGGCTGCACATGCGTTCGCACACTTGCACTACTAAAATACACTCCCCTGTAGGCAGCGACTATCTGATCACAGTGCTGCAAAAAACTGCTAGCGAGCGATCAGGTCAGAATTAGGCCCATATAACAGCATTGGTAACACAATTGCTTTCACCACTAACACTCTCTCAGTCATAGTCAATCTCAACTTCCAAACCCTAATTTCCCACTCACCTTTCTTTCCATCTCACTCCAACTTTCTTTCCCTCTCATATCCTCATCAAACACAATACCCAGAACTTTTATCCCACCCTCCACATAGCCACTCCCAACATCAACTTTTTGCCCAAACACTTTAATTTTAGATTTTTCCCAATTTAATTTGAAGGTAGATGCTCCACAAAAGATGTCAGTCAATAATTTTGTCCTACCTTCCTTTCCTCCACAATTACCACATCATCCATATACCCTAAAGCTTTCACATTCTTTCCACCATTTCCTGAAATCATAAAACCTCTCATCACCTTATCACGCCTCAACATACATAACAAGGGTTTCAACACATATACAAAAACAATAGGGGATAACGGACATCCTTGCCTTACACCCGAATTCAAATAAAAACTTTTACTCAGAAAACCATTCACCAAAACATTACTACTCACCCCATCATACATACTTCTTATCTTACTTAAAAACTTACTTGGAAAACCCATTCTAATCAACACTTTCAACATAAACCCATGTGCTACTCTATCAAACGCTTTCTCGAAATCTAACGCCATTACATACATTTTTTGCTTTCTACTCATACAGTCACCAATCATATCAACAACATCAAATTCTCAGTTGTTCTCCTTTTAGGCACCGCACACACTTGTTCCTCACCTACTACTTGATTAATCACACTTCTCATCCTATTTGCCATTACTTTTGCATAAATCTTATAGTCAACATTCAGCAGTGTAATTGGTCTCCAATTCTTCACATTCTTCCTGTCACCTCTCTTGTATATCAGTACAACCACTCCCTCTTGAGTCTTTCATCATGACACTTTCCCATTCACAAACATATACTTCATTACTGCCGCAACATCCTCTCCCACAATATCCCACATTACACTATAAAATTCCACAGGCAACCCATCCTTCCCAGGTTTTTTATTCTTACTAATACCATCTATCGCTTTCTTCATTTCTTCTCCAGTCATTCTTCCACACAGCATCCACCCAATCACTCTCATCCACTCTTCCCTCAATTGCACTCAATGCCTCACTCTCCATACTCTCATTACACAACTTCCTCTCATACAAACGGCCATAAAATCTTTCCACTTCTTCTATAATCTCTTTCACTCTCACTTCCTCACCAGTCTCTCTTATTAACGCTTTCATTTATTTCCTTTCACAACACACTTTTTTTTTTTTTTTAAACCTACTACACATTTCATCCTCCTCCATGCATTCCACTTTTGCTCTGTACCCAATCTGCCAGCCTTTTTCTTTCATACGTCTCTTAATTTCATCCCTTGTCTCCAATATTTATTCTGCTACATCTGCACCACATTCTCTCATTCTATACAAATAATCCATTCTTTTATTCATCAATTCACATCTCTCTTCATCCTAGCCAATCTATACCCATTCTTCCTGAAAAAAACTCACTCTCTTTTCATCCAATCCCACCATTCCAATAAACAATCATACTTCCTTTTTTCCATCTTCCATTTCTCATAACATTCTAGAAATCGGTCTCTAATCTCCATATTCTCCAACATAGTCACCTTTAGTTTCCACACACCTCTCCCATAATTGCACCCTTCCTTACATACTATGTTACATTTAACACATTCATGATCCGGAAAAGCCACTTTCAATTGCTTAAAACTTTTGCACGTGAATTCTTTTGACACAAACACATAATCCAAACATGACACAATCATACCTCTATCAGCCCTATAAGTAGCCATTGGCTCGCCTTTACAACATTCTTTCGCTACATCCATAAGTGTAAAGTCTACAAGCATACTGCACAACATACCACTCGTGACATCATTCTTAACTTCACCCATACCTCTTTTCACACCTCTATCAACCACACAATTCATGTCCCCAACAATCACGACCGGTTTCCTTCCAACCCAAAAAAAAACTTTCTTTTTCAAACAACATTTTTCTCTTATTTTGTTCCGCATTTGCATATATGTTTAATAAATAAAATTTCCATCCACTATAATCAAACTCCACCAACACACACCTACCAGCCTCTATTACAATATATGATTCTATCCTACACGTACAACCCTTCACCAACACCCCCACACCATCATTCCTGTTCTCTTTGGACTCACTCCACACAGAATCCCCCTACCTCCATTCCTCCTTCTTTGGTGCCACCACAAACCCACACTCTTGCAGACATATAATATACCCCCCCCCCCCCCCCCCCACCCACCCCAAACCCTCTACATAATTCAAAACTGCTGCTTTTCTACTAAGAGACTTGCAACTCCTCACCTTAAAGGAACTTAACCCCACCCCCTTAATTAATGCAGCTTAGGACACTTTTTCCCCCAAAAAAATGTTTGTTGTTTTTAAGCCATATCATGCCTCTTTCTCCTACAAGTCTTCTCTCCTGAAGATGACTGTTCCTGCTAAGCTTGCTGTCTCTCCTCCACCACTTTCCTTTTCTTTGGCTCTCTGTTTAACCTTATTGTACACCTGCTTTTCAGACATGTGAGTTATCCCCAAACTGGGCATATTCAGGAGCACCTGTTTCCTAGTGAAGGTTTTAACCTCTTGCACATCCAGTTCTGTACGTGGCTTCTTTGCAGCGCTGCCCATCACTGTTCCTTTCAGCACCTCCGGAGTCTTGCTGTAATCCGTATCAGCACTCCCATGCCCTTGCTGTTCCTGCTGCCACTGCTCCTCCATCTCCAAACTCTCTACTGTTTCCAGGGACGCCATGGTGCTCACGGGGCTGAGACAACTGCCACAGCTGCTTTGTGGGCTATAATTCACAGACCCCTCACCTGCAGTTCCCACTGGGGATTCAAATGGTAAAGCCATTGCCTGGGGCGGAGCTTCGTCAGACTTTGCTATTTCTGTTTTTGGTAGCTGGTGATCTTGCCTGGTTTCCAGTTCTTGCTCTTCAGGGTTCTCTCCTTCATTAATCATGTTAATAACCTCATCTGCAGCCTGTGTGAGACTGTCTATATATGCACTCGTCCCTGTAATCTACATGTTCTTCACTTCTTGTCTGTCCTCCTCCTCTATTGCTTTCTTCTTCTTTTCATATGCATCTGCATTCCGCTGCACATATTCTTCTGGGGTTTTCCCCTTCCTCTCGAACTTTTCAGCAATCTCTTGCCACATGATCAAGCGATCCACAAAAATTCACATCTCCGTGGCTCGGGACATTCACTGGCTTCATAACCAGTTTTCTGGCAATTTCTACAGGATTTTTCCCATGGACAGTCCTCTTTCCTGTGGTTAAAGTGTCTGCATTTCCTACAGAAATATGGCTGCCCTAGGTAGTACAGATAACCCCTGAAAAAGTTGCTGGATGGTACTTGAAACCCTCAAAACCATTTTTATCTGGCTTGAACCATACCCAGAAACGCCACTTCCCATTGAAGATGGCGCAAATGTTTTTCTGCATAATCCCCCCTCATATTTCTGCACAAAATTGCCTCAAAAAAGCAAAAATCTTTTCAATCTGTGTGAAAGGGTTATAACAAAGAATACTAAATGGTCTTTCCTCACACAAAGCAGGGATTATTTCTACACCTTGCATAGCCGGGACTTTCTCCTTCTTTTTCAATAAATGCAAAGCATCCTGATAAACCCCACGGTTAACAAAAGTTATGCCCAATAAATCCAAAACTGGCATCTCCTATACACAGAAAATGTATCTTCTCTGTACTCCAAGTAACCCTTCCAAAACCACCTCCACCAAGTACCTTAAAGATCCATTTCCAGTTGGTCTCATTATCTTCACACGGATGGTATTCTTCACCGATGACATCTCGAGCCTTCTGACTCGCCAAAGCTCCTCTGCTCATGGAAAGCAAAATTGATCCCTCCTCAATGTCCCAGGGGCCCCACTGAAGGACCCCCAAACCTCAAACCCTCTGGCCCAGACCAGGCTATAAACCGGATCTGAGCCAAAAGGCTGAGAAGCGATAACCCAAATAGGGGCAGAGGTAGACGTGCGGATGAAAAAGGTTCCCCACCCCATCATGGAGAATGACCCTCCTGATAGGTTCTCCATTATTGTACACCACACATGCTTACTCTTTACTCTCTAGAGATTTTCTTTTGGCGGCGGCAAAGGATAATTCCTGACTGAAAATTTGGATTGTTTCAACAAGCCTGTCCATCCTAGCAGGTTTCAATTTTTCACTACAGTGGAAGGGCTCTGTGATGTCATCGTGATGCGTCCACTGTGATGTCATCGTGATGCGTCCACTGTGATGTCATCGTCATGCGTCCACTGTGATGTCATCGTGATGCACCCTCTGTGATGTCATCATTATGCGACACATGTGAGCTTGTGTTTATGGACTGCATTTGCTTGCTTGCTGACAGCCACATGAGGGAGAGACACACCCAGAGATAGATGTGCAGCATATACATACATCAGAGGTTGTTCCTTTTCTGCCTCTATGGTTAACATCCACACCTCCTGCAGCCAGTCTGGACACCACTAAAAATTATTATTATTATATTTTTTTTTTCCCAAACAAGAATGTGTCGAAAAGCCAAACTACAGGATGATAATAATAGTAAGTTATGAATTTAGGAATTTATTTCAAAGTTGGAATATTTGTTAGTTCGCATTCAGGATTTATGCCTAGGTAGGCCTCACATCCACATGGCCCCCCAGCGTTTAAATTTGCCTTGGACAGAAGGAGGTAATTCAATAGAGAGAAGTAGACACAAAACAAGACTCCACACAGCAGTTCTCAGGTGTTTGTTTTTTCATTTTATTAATCCATTGTAGTATTTTGCAGGGAATAGCAACGCTTGAATACAATTTTGCAACAGTGTAAGCCTGCTTGTAAAATCCCCCTAAATCAAGGTGTTTAGCAATGATGCAAGACCTTTGCAAATGCAAACCCTTGGAAAAAGCAATGAAGTTGTCACTTGTCTGTTTTTGGAAGACAGAATAGGAAAGGTACACAGGTCCCGGAGGTACTGCAATACCGGGTCAATGTGTGGTGTGGACAGAGCAAGCTCTTCTTCCATCTCCCTGTTCTAAAAATCCATTTAATATATGGCCCCCAGATAGGGGGCGTATCATATATTAAACTGATGAGAACAGATTTTTTTCTTTTTTGGTCAGGTTGAACTACACTCCACTATGGCCACTATTGAATTTCTTAACACACACACACTCCCTGGAGGAAAAATATTAGCAAAATACAGTAACATAGGCAACACTACAGCCTTAATAATTAAAACTTTTCCAAAAATCGACAATTTCCGCAGACTCTAGAAATGTAATTTCTTTGCCACCTTTCTACCAACCTCGTCCCAACTATCCTTGCCCGTCAAACTCTCATCAAAAAAAACACCCAACACCTCCAATCCACCACTCACACATTGCAATTGACAATCACTCACTAAAGCATCACCAAAAACTTTCATCTTAGATTTTTCCCAATTCACTTTAAAAGCAGATGCACCACAAAACAAAGACACATGCAATTGTGCCCTATCCAATGCCGCTTTCGTCTGACCCACAACATCATCCACATATGCCAAAACCTTCACACATTTTCCACCACTCCTAGGCACAAGAAATCCATGCATCACTTTATCAGCACGCAACATACACAACAAAGGTTCTAACACACAAATGAAAAGAATCAGTGACAATGGACAACCTTGCCTAACACCCGAAACAACTCTCACGTGCTCACTCAGATTTCCATACACCAAAATCCTACTTAACGCATCAACATACAAACCCTGAATCTTTCGCACAAAACCACTCGGAAACCCCATACGCACCAACACTCGAAACATAAAATCATGACACGCTATCATATGCTTTCTGAAAATCTAACGCCATAACATACATACCCTGCTTATGACCTAAACAATCACCAATCAAATCCCAAAATAACATCAGATTATCAGTCACCCGTCTTCCAGGCACTGCACACACTCGCTCTTGTCAGGAATCGGCGGTCAGCTGCGTCTCACCTACCAGCGCGCTGGTGTGCAGGCCTCCGGAGGTCATGGCCCCAGTCGCGGCTGCATGGATGCGCTGACCGCGAGCGACATCTCCCGTGTCGCTGAGTACCCCTGAGTCTGGTCCTGCATTTGTGTTCCGCTGTGTGCCGGCATCCGGTCTGTATGGATGCTGCTATGACACCTGCATTCAGCTAATCCCGGCATCTAATCCAGCCCTGTGTTTCCAGCCAGAACACTGCGACCAATCACTGCAGAGCAAGGGGTAGAAATTCCTGTCCGGGGCTCACTCTCATCGCCTCGGACAACGAGTCACATACCCTGTGTCTAGTTTACCAGTTCCTGCATTCCTGTTTCCAGCGTTCCCCTGTGGTTACCTCATTTTTTCCAGCTACCATTTCTACAGCTCTCCTGTTACTCCGGCCTTCAGCTACATCCAGCTTCAAACCCATCAGCAGTAAGAGACTCTCCTCAGGTGTTCTTTCTCATTACTTACCTATGCACTAATTGTCAGCATACCATCTGTGCAACTCAGCAGTATAACATCTACTTGCTTAGAGACTCTCCTGCTTTAGCCTAAGTGTGGCTATATGGACTTGTGCTTTGCAGAGACTGTGAGTTACTTATATATTCCGGCAATCTGCTTTCCTAACCATTATCAGTCTGCCCTGTGTTATTCAGAGACTGTGTATTTCCAAATACTACTGGAGTTCTGTTATTTCACTTGCATTCATTATCAAGTTATTTTACGTTCTGCTGCAAGAGACTTTAAAGTTGTTTGGATTCAGTTACCTGTCATAGTTTTCCACATAACCGGTTTCCATTGTATTCAGTATTATACCATCTGCTTTGCAAAAGGCACCTCCCAGGTACAATAACAGTATATGAATTAAATAAACTATCCCTACCCCTCGCCAATACACCCACACCATCATCTTTATTATGCCAGGAACCCGACTACACAGTTACCCTGTGAGGCCAATCAGCAGTGACCGGAGCAAAATAAATCACCCCCATTGCATTTTAGATCATCTAAAACAGCAAGTCTCCTAGCCTAAGATTTAATACCCCGAACATTCAGGGACACTACAGTTAACTTTATTTAATCCTGGCTAAATCGTTAACAGGGGTAAAAATATTACAGCATCAATATTTACACATCAGCACAATCAGGTTCCATTACATGTCCATAAAGGACTGGACATCCTCCGCTGCCAGGAACGAGATGACAGGGGAGTCCCCCTGCAGATCCCCAGCAGCATGCACAGATACTGGAGACACATTATCAGGAACACTTGAAACTGGAGCTGCAGCCGCAACACTCACTGACTCCACGGAGCCAGACACTTCCATCTCTCCCTCCTCCACACACAGTCCCACATAACGATTGCTGGTTTCTAAAGCACTGGTTGTACCTTTTTAGCTGAGGGCGTTTATCAGAGCCAGCAGCAGAAGCACCTCTCTTCGGACGCACCACAGTGAAGTCCTCCTCATCAGCTGACAAGACCCTGGCGGCCACTGTGCTACCCCCCTCCAGAAACAGTGTTCCATTCCACAGAGCCCTCCGACTCTGCATCAGGGGACTCTGTCCATGCACAGCACCGGGATCCCACAGCAGAGCTCACAGTGGGGCTAGCCGGCATCAGGGACGGGTATTCATCAGTTACAGTTGAGTCACGGGGGGGGGCTTAGCGGTGACTGAAGCTCCTGAGCACCACCCCTGGCAGCAGCAGCGGCTCCCTCCACCACAGCGCTGGCTCCTCCTGCATTTTGAAAACAGGTTTGCACGCCAGATACCACAGCTGGTGTGTTTATAATGATGTGGTCAGCGGCAGTAACGGCTCCAGATGCCACAGCAGGTGTACTGGCCATGGCAGACACAATTACCGGTGAAACACACACAGGCTGCCTAGAAATGACAGGTTGGCCATTTATCACAGACTGGGCAGTTTGGGTGTCCAATTGCGCAGAAACAGATGGACGGGGGTCAGTGAATTTAGGGCAGGAGCGCATAAGATGATCCTGGCTACCACACATGTCACAGTACTTGCGTTGGGGGCACGTAGCAGCTTTATGATCTGACATACCACAGTTTCTGCAGCACCTCTTTTTCATGCGGACGTCCTTAGTGTGCCCAAATTCAAAACAGTCACTACAATAATAGGGTTGATCCAGGTAAAACAAGTACCCCCTTTCACCCCCAATTGAGAAATTAGCAGGAGGGTGCATAACGCCCCAATCCCCCCAGGGTCCAGGCACAGTCGCACCCAGAACTTGGTCTTGTCATTGGAAATCCCCACATAATTCTGTAGGCGAATTCCGCCACGCACAGAAGAACAATAACGTGACAAGAAAGCCTTCATTTGAACTGGCTCGATAAAGGGGTCGTACATGTGCACAGTCAACTTTCTCTCGGCCCCCATGAAAAAAGGCAGCAGAGTAAAACCCTTAAGGATAGGGTAAGAAGCATGTGCTCTTACCCGCTCATAACACGTCAGGCAGGGTTCCTCATTCCAGTCATCCTGGCAGCCACACAGACTCCAGCAACAAGGACTGATCACGACCCGATATCCCAAGGCTCCCAGAAGCGCAGCCCCGATTCCTTTAGCAACACCCAGTGCACAGGTGTACACCTGATCTTAACCAAAAGGTCGAGAAACGATAACCCGAATAGGGGCTGAGGTAGGCGTGCGTCTGAAAAAGGACCCTCCCCCCCTCCTGATAGGATCTACATTTCTGCACACATCACATGCTCACTCTTTATTTTCTATAGATTTACTTTGGTGGCAAAGAAGGAGAATTCCTGACTGACACAGTGGCGCGCGCACACCCACATTCCCTCACTCACTCCTCCATCGTGACTTTTCTCCTCTCTGGCTGGCTGGATGATGCACAATCATTTGCATTTGGTCCGCCTCCAACAACCACACCCACCAGACATCTGCCGCCCGTCCCTGGCTCCGTGCTTATCACACAATACTATATACAATACTATGTACTCCATCAATCAAGCAGTGGGACATTCATTCTTCAATGGAAGGTTCCCTGGTTGCGTTGAACCTTTCCATGAAATTCGGATAATTTCAACAAGCCCGTCCATCAAAGCAGATTTAATTTTTTCACTACAGTGGAAGGGCTCTGTGATGTCATCATTATGCGACATGTGACGTCACAATGAGCTTGGCTGTATGGACTGCATTTGCTTGGCTTGCTTGCTGACATCCACTTGAGGGAGACACACACCAGGAGATAGATGTAGCATATACTTACATCAGACGTTGTTCCTTTTCTGTCTCTACAGCAAACATAAGCATTTCCTGCAGCCAGTGTTGACCCCACCAAAAAAAGTTAAAAAATATTCCCAAACAAGAAAGGGTCGAAAAGCCAAACAGGAAGTTATGAATTTAGGACTTGATTTCGAAGTCAGAATGTTTGTTATTTTGCTTATAGTTTGCATTCAGGAATTAGGCCTAGGTAGGCCTCACATTCACATGGCCCCCCAGCATTTAAATGTTCCTTAGATAGAAGGAGGGAATTCAATGGAGACAAGAAATACTGTAGACACAAAACAAGAATCCACACAGCAGTTTTCAGGTGCTTTTATTTTGTTTATTAATCCATTGTAGCATTTTGCATGGAAAAGCAACGCTTGAATACAATTTTGCAACAGTGTAAGAGCCCATTTGCTAAATCCCCCTAAATCAAGGAGTTCAGCAATGCTGCAAGACCTTTGCAAATGCAAACCCTTGGAAAAAGCAATGAATTTGTCACTAGTCTATTTTTGGAATACAGAATAGGAAAGGTGCACCGGTCCCGGAGGTACTGCAATACCTGGTCAATGCGTGGAGTGGACAGAGCAAGCTCTTCTTCCATCTCCCTGTTCTAAAAATCCATTTAATATATAAATAATAATAACTGATTTTTTGATTGAAAAAGCAGTCTTTATTGACATTAAGATGCAAAAACCATACATACACATTACACACATAAGTACCGTGTCGCAGCACAGCCATAACACAATACAAATGCAGACGGTATAGCACATTTCAAGAACTACAGCATAAGGCCAGCCTACACTATAAATCATGTCATGCACTATGCATTTAAACTATACAATAATACAACAGGTAATAAGGCTATGGGTGTGGAGTGTAGAAGGGTGAGGGAGGGGGAATCACAAGCCCGAAGCTTTATTGAAAGACAGACACATATAAGGGGAGGGTCAATAAATAGAAAAACATCAACAAAACAACAGACATTGTGAATGGGGGAAAGGGGCCACGGTCCCAAGTCTCATTATGCAGTTCAAAGAAGGGGAGATGTGCAGAAGAAGGGAGGTTTAGTCCTCTTCTTCCTCAGGGCTGTCCATGATGGAAGTCTCTTAGCAGGCTGTGAACCAGCCTGCAACAGTCCTGGATGGACATCCTCTCCCTCCTCAGGATGAGGTGATTCCTGGCAAGCCACAAAGCATCCTTAACACAATTCATAAGGCGCCGGGCTTCATAAGTGTGGGTGCCAAAGAATAGCCCATAGGGTACCGAATGGTACGTAAGGCAGTTCCTTGGCACACAGTCTCGGAGTTCATTTTCCAGGGCTTCTAACAGTCTCTGTGCATAAGTACAGTCCCAAAAGAGATGCATAGATGTTTCCTCGTGAACGAGGCACCATGGGCAATGTCTGTACCTACACAAGTTTTGGGAGTGCATGAATGACTGGTGAGGCAAGCCCCCTTGGATGGCCATCCATGACAGGTCTTTGTGTCTGTTTGTGAGCCTTTTGGAGGCCACATTCTCCCATACACACTTGGCAGTAGATGAATTGGCTCCATAACGTCTTTGGCTCTGATGAGCTTGTAGATAGTCTTTGGCTTCCACAAGTCTTGTTTGACTCCCTCCAGTTGGTGCTCCCTCACAAACTTGGACACATCCAGGTAGAACCATGGGGTAGTCCAGTTGTAGGGGATGGAGCTGTCCCATTTAAGGGTCCTCCACAAAGGTAGGAGGAAGAAGTGGGACATGGAGTTTCTCAGCAGAGCCGTTGCAGTTGTCTATCAGAGTCCGGTGGATGCAGTTACATACAAAGAAGGCTCGCAGCATGCTGGGTATATCAGGTATTACCTTGCCACCTTTGAGGGTCTCCTTGCACATAACAGTTCGCTTTACTCTGTCCATTTTGGAGCCCCAGATGAAGTGGAAAGTGGCCCGAGTGATGGCCTTGCAGACCGTGACCAGTGGTGGCCAGGCCTGTGCAGTGTACTGGAGAACAGGAAGGATCTCATTCCTCAGCACAAGTGCTTTCCCTTCGATGGTAATTTCTCTGAGGCTCCACAGCCCAATTTTCTGTCGCACAGTCGAAAGTCTTTCCTCCCAGCACTTCAGGGCCGCTTCTCCACCAAACTGGACTCACAGGATTTTGATCCGTCCAGCTGATCAAGTTCGGCTTGACGGTAAACGGGAATGGAGTGGAAGACGACAGGTGCCAATTTCCAAAAAGCTTAACCTCTGACTTCCCGCAGTTGACCTTTGCCCCTGAAGCTCGACCGAAGTCCCCACTGGTTTGGACGACTGCTGCCACCGAACGCTGATCTGCGCAGAAGACAGTGACATCGTCCATGTATAGCGAACACTTGGCCTCTGGGTGGTCTGGACCCGGCGCGGTGATCCCTCTGATCTCTGGATTTTGCCTGATGGATACAGCGAAGAGCTCTATAACACAAACAAAAAGAAGAGGTGAAAGAGGGCAGCCTTGTCTGACCACGGACAATACCGGAAGGGGGTCATTCTTCCAGCCGTTCACCAACACCGAGCTGTAAATGTCAAAGTACATCAGGTTAACATATGAACAAAATAAATCACCAAGACCAAATTTACGCAGCGCCCTGCCCATCAAATCATGGGAAACACGGTAAAGGCCTTCTCCTGGTCAAGGCTGACCAGGGCTGCCCACACATTACGATCTTTGACGTAATGGGCCGTGTCCCAGAGAAGAGCAATGCTGTCTGCAATTCTGCGGCCCGGTATGCCGCAGGTCTGGTCCGGGTGAACAATCTGTCCGATGACAGCCTTCAGACAGTTGGCAAGTACCTTGGCGAGGAACTTGTAGTCCACGTTCAGAAGAGAGATGGGTCTCCAATTTTTCAGCTCGCATCTCTCCCCCTTACGCTTTTACAAGTGATCAATCCTTTCCTCAGCGAAGGGGACATTTTACTCTCCACCACTATCACCTCGTACAGCTCGAGCAGGTCTGGGCCAATGAGTTCCCACAGCGCTACATAGAGCTCTGCTGGGAGACCATCACTGCCCGGGGTCCTGCCCTGCCTAAAGGATTTGGCAGCAGAGAGCACCTCCCCCAATGCCAAGGGAGCATCCAGGGCTTCTTTACCTGCAGGATCAATAGTGTTAGTGATACCTGACAGGAACTTATCAGCCGTGTCAGTTGGCTTGGGGGAATAGAGGTCTCTGTAGTAGTCTCTGACGACTTTCATCATGCCCTCCTTCCCCTGTCTGGAAGCGCCAGTCCCATCTCGCAGCTCAGTCAGGGGCGTGTGACAAGAGTGGAGTTTCCTGAAAAAGAAAGACATTTCTCACCCTTCTTCAGGTTCTCCACCTTGGAACGGAAGACGATGCGTCTGGACCCCTCCTTAAAGTGCCCTTTCAGGCTCTTTTTGGTCTCGTCCAGCTCATCTTTCATATCCCAGCCGCACCTTTGGAGGTCCACCAGAGACTGCCGCTGATGCTGCAGTTTCCTGAAGTTCCTCTTTTGGTTGCACGCCTGCTGACGCACCCTGACCTGAAAGAAACTGTGAATGTTAGACTTGACATATTCCCCCCAGTCAGACATACAATCAAAATAACATTTGTCATTTTTCCATGTGATGTAGGCATCCTTCAGCTCTGCCAGTACCTCCTCCCTTTCTAGCAGGGCACATTTCAACTTCCAGGAGCTTGGGCCAGGAGGAAAACCATGGCCCAGAACCCCTTGGAAGAGAATGGCTCTGTGGTCATAGAAGAAGCAGGGAACCATAGAATGCCTTACCTGCTTCACTGCTCGAGAGGTAAACACAGAGTCAATGCGGGAATGCACAGAGCCATCGGGGCAGCTCCAAGTGAAATTCACAGGTCCAGCCCCCATGGAGCCCACAGCGTCCCACAGTAATGCTTCGGTCACCATCTCATTGAGCAGGTTGGACGTCGCATCCAGCTTTGCAGAGTTGCAGGTGCTTCGTCCATCCCCCTCTATGGGGCAGTTGAAGTCACAGGCCATCACCACCGCCCTAGTGGTGGTGAGCTGCATCCGCAGGGTCTGGAAAAGCTCAACGCTAATTTTTAATAGGAGATGCATGCACGCAGATTAGCCTAATAGGCTCACCTGCCAAGGAGTCATCTACAATCAGCAATCTGCCGCAGATAAACTCCTGAACAGAATCTAGCGTGAAGAGGCTACCCCTAACAAGAATGGCGACCCCTGCAGACTTGCACTCACCACCACCAGACCAGTAGGATGGACCATGGGACCACTGCCGGCCCAGATGTTTGAAGGACCTAGAGAAAGGGAGAGAGCATTCCTACAACATGTACACTTCACATTTCTGACTGTCAAGAAAACACAGACTGTCTCCTACATTTATTACTCCTCACATTAATGGTAAATAAGGAAAAAGACACCATTAATTGGGAGAAAAAAGAAAGGTTAGGCAACAGTTACAATTCAACATTTACATTACCACTCCATCAGGTGGGGCTTCCTCAGAGACGTGTGCTGGGTCACCCTGCTGGGGTGGTCCCATACTCTCAATCAGTTGGTCAAGCTGGTTGAGGTGGTACATGGTATGAAGCACCAGAATGTCTTCCACCTCAATGCCTTCCACCACTGCTTCCATTTCCTCCTCCTCCTCCAGCAGGAGGGATTTCTGGACCAGCTTGACCACCAGTTTCTTGGAGGAGTCGGGATCGACATCTGGGATGTCGAACTCCTTCCTCTTATTGCTCCTCGTCTGTTTAACACCTGCAGTGGGCGTACGAGGGGGAAAATCTACCAGGGAGAGGGGGAGGACAGTGGAGGAAGGTTTAGAAGGGGTTTTGACAGGGATAGGAGTCTCTGTCACAGAGGGTCGGGTGGAGGTTGGAGGGGAGGTGAGGAGGTTGGTGAGTGGCAGATTTCTTACTCTCCTGAGTCTGCTGCTGTTTCCTCTGTGCTGCAGAGGGTGGTCGCTTGGTGAGGGGATCACGTCCAGTCACCACCGCCACGTAGAATATCACCCTACTGGGACAGTCCCTGTAGATGTGGTCCACCCCACCATACAGGTTGCAGGTTTTCCTCATGGGGCAGTCTTTTGTCTCATGGCTGGCCAGATGACAATTCTTGCAAGCCGGGACCTTGCAATCCTTCATCACATGGCCTTCCCGCCACAATTCCTACAGTTGCGTGGCTGGTCGGCGTAGTGAAGAAGTCCTGCGGATCCCCCGGGGAGAAGCACTGTGGGAGGTGCTTGATTCCTTCTGGGCACAAGGTGTCCTTTGGCAGCTTGATGATTACCACCCACTTTCCAGTCCAGAAACCATTCCCATCCAGGATCCTTGTGGGGTCTCTGGTGACGGAGCAGAACCGGCTGAGAAAGGTGGCGATGTCTTTGACAGGCACATGTGGGTTGCGAATTGAAACCATCACCCGCCATTCCTCTCTTTGAATAGGGCAATTGCCCACAAAGCGAGAGAAAGGGGATTCAGGCCTCACCACTTTTACTGCCTCCCAATACCTCTTACAGATGGCAATGGAGGTGAATGTCACATAGAAGATCCCCTTCAGGTAGTTCTGTATGCTGAGGGTTTCGGCGGTCAAGAAGCCCTGGTGGAGGATCATCTTCTTGCCGAATGTCTCAACCGACATGTCTGGCATCTGTCCATCCACCTCCTTTAGCTTCATCACCACGGTTTTCCTCATCCAGGGCTGGTTTGCCCTTGGAGCTCTCCTGGATGAATGCCGATGGCGGTGTCACTGCAGGGGCGGTGGAGCTGAAAGCGGCTGATCTGGTCGGACCTTTGGCGGTGCTCCTCACCGACTACTTCTTGGCGAGGGGGGCAGGAGCGGAGGCGGTGGCTGGAGCAGCTGGGGCTGGAGCAGTTGTGGCCATCCTCTCGGATCCCTCGGCGCAGGAGGCGGGGTGAAGGGTCAGCATCATCGTTGAGAGGAGGTCGCTTCAGAGGGCAGAGCCAACAAGTCTAACCCTCCAGTGCAGCTAGGGGACGATGCAATTGTCATAACTTTTCAAAACATCTCATCATTCATGGTTTCCATTTTTTTTCCAAAATCTGTTCTTATGCATCACAAAAACATTCATTTTTCACATCTTCAATTTTACAATACAGCCCAAGACCCTTTACTCCAAACTATAATTTCACCAGATGCTTCCATTTCTTTGTCTTCCAAAACCCTTCTGCATCCATACTACCACTGCCAGTTTTACAATCCATCAAATAGCAAACATATAGCTTTCCCAATACCATCCTTACACAATCTTTAACAGACAATACTTCATTCCTATAAACATACAAATTTCTCACATCCCATAATACTTCTCTCACACGTGCTATTAATATCCACATCAATCTTTCATTCACTCTCCCACTCACACCTATTCCAAATAATTCCACCTTCCAAGTCAACATACTTACTCCCGCTATTTCCTTACATACTCCACTCATTCCCTTCCATACTTTCCTTCCAAACCCACAATTCCAAAATACATGATTAATAGTTTCATCCATTCCACAACTCTCTCTTGGGCACGTCTCCACTCTCACCAAATCTCTTCTCTTTTGCACCACACAAACCGGTAAAATATCATGCATACACATCCATACAATATCACGCTGTCTATTCGTCGTTCCATTCATATTAATTTTCTTCCACACCTCTTTAGACTCAACACAATTCAAACCCTCAATCATACACTTATTTTCTCTGTCTTTCAATATTTTAACCACCTTCTTTTTCTCCTTAAACTCCCACATTTTTACTCCCAATAAATCAAATTTTCTCAGAAATATTTCAATATACCACTTAGGACAAATAGAGGCCACAGGTTTACATAAATCCCTTTTCTCCCACCCCACTCCCATCAACATCCATCCAGCAAGCAGCCATATTCTTTCTCAATCAATCTACACACACTTACAACCCCATTTATACCTAAATAAATCTCTAAATTAGGAAAACCAAAACCACCTCTACATCTGTCTTTCATCACATATTCCCTCCTCAATCTCTCCATTTTACACCCCCAAAAAAACAAAAACAACATTCTATTCATTTTCTGCACACATCGCCCATTCGCTGGAAAAACAGTTGCTACAAATAATAATGGCAAAATCACACTCTATTATAAAAAGTTTTCCTGACATTGATAATTCTCTTAAACGCCAAAAATTTAACTTTCTTGCTACTTTCTGACCACTTTCATCCCAGCTCTCATTACCTTTTAAATCTCTTTCAAACGTGACCCCAAGCACTCTTAAACCTCCTTTCACACATTCCACCCCCTCAATCTCCACTCCACTATCTCCAAAACACTTGAATTTGCTTTTCTCCCAATTTACTTTAAAAGCTGACGCACCGCAGAAAATGCCAATTAATAATCGGGCCCTAGCCAGTGCCGCTTTACTCTCACATACCAGTGTCACATCATCCATATAACTCATCACCTTTAACACCCTTCCACCACTCCCTGGAATTAAAAAAAACCCTCACCACCTTATCCCTAATAATCATTCGCAACAGTTGCTCAATCACACATATAAATACTATTGGGAATAGTGGACACCCCTGTCTCACACCTGACTCAACCGTGATACCCTCACATAACCAGTCACCGAAATCTTACTTGTTGCACCTGCATACAAACTTCTGATTCTCTCTACTAAGATAACTGAAAAATCCATCCTTAATAACACACAAAACATAAAAGCATGTGAGACCCTATCATACGCCTTCTTGAAGTCCAAAGCAAGCACCATACATCTTTTCTCTCTTATCACCCATTCTTCTCCCAGGCACCGCACACACTTGCTCCTCGCAAACCACTTAATCTACCACGTCACTCATTCTGTTTGCAATCAATTTTGCATTCAATTTATAGTCCACATTTAATAAGGTTATTGGTCTCCAATTCTTTAAATTTCTTTTCTCATCCTTTTTATAAATGAGCACCAGCACACCTTCTTTCATGGACTCACTCACACACCCTTCCCTCCACATATACTTAAACACTTCCAACATATCTTTCCCAATCACCTACCACATAGACAAATAAAATTCTACCACCAACCCATTCATACCTGGAGTCTTATTTTTCCCTGCACTCTTCAACACCCTTTTAACCTCACTTTCACCTATATCACTCATCAAACTTTCTCTTTCGTCTTCATTCACCTCACAACACAACGCACTCAAAACCTCTACTTCTATACTAACATCACACTCTTTCCTCTTATATAACTCCCTATAAAAATCCTCAGTCACTTCTATCATACTTTCTCCTTTCCTCACACATCCATTTCCATCTAACACCAATCCATATCTTTTTTTCCCCTCACATACCTTTTTACAGAAAAACCTTGAACATTTCTCATCCTTTTCCATTCGCTCAACTTTCGCTCTAAACACAATCTCTCTACCCTTCTCATACATAAACTTCCTCAGCACTTCTTTCTCACATACAATCTCATCATCCATATCCATACCCAACTCTTTCATTTTATACAAATACTGTAGATTAATCTTTTTTTAAAACTTCATACAATCTTCTCCTCCCTGCAAGCTTATAACCCCATTTTTAAAAAAAACTTTTTAATTTGATTTTTTAACCAATCCCACCAAACCAACACATTTTCAAATTCCCCCGTCCACCCATCTTTCATACCACAAACCAAAATCCTCTCTCACTTCCTCGTTTTCTAATATCTTTTGATTCAATTTCCAAAAACGTTTCCCATCATACTTACCCTCAATCGTCCCTTTAATACATTCATGATCTGAATTTTCAGTCTTTCTTTGCTCATACTTTTTACATACTGTACCACTCCTTTTGATACAAACAAGTAATCCAATCTAGATGCGGACTTTCCGCTATCCGGGCAATATGTAACCGGCAGTGGCTTCTTCAGACATTCACCTGCAACACCAAGCAACGAAAAATCAGCAACTACTTGCTTTAAAGCATTCCCTGTCACATCAATTTTTTTGTCCCCTTCACCAAAACCCACACCCTTATCAATAGAACAATTAAAGTCACCCGCTATAATAATCGGGATCCTCCCAGGAAGAAACACCCTAATCTTATTGAATAATTCCCCCCTTTTGTTCTTATCTGCAAGTGCATAAATATTCATAATCCTTACCCACCACTCCTTATAACATACAGTCATCAAAACACTTTCCCACTTCTACCACCACAAAATTCTCCGCAAATATACCCTTATTTTTAATTAATATACCAACACCAAAAACACGTCTCAAACGTTCCTTCCTTCTTTTTTAATTCACCTACTATCCCACATTCCTGTAGGCACACTATATCCCCTCCATTCTCCCATATATCCTCCAACACTGCAACCCTTATAGCTGCATTCTTATTTTGACTTGCAACCATTGTCCTCTAATTCTGGCTGTTCCTTCTTATGAGAACAGGTTTCCAGATTTAAATCAGGTGCAGGTGAGAAACATGTTCTATAACCAGGACTGCTGCTGACATCCATCTCATCCATCAGACTGAGAACTGAACAGACTCAGGGCTGCTAATATACTCTATATGCTGTTTTTTGGCAGCTCTTTTACTTTCAACTGATCTTTTAGCTTTATTATCACTCTCCTCTTCATGTCCTCCTGCAGCCTCCTCCTGAGTATTAGTCCAGTTAATCTCCACCACTACTACTTCATCACCAGAGCCCTCCAAACTCTCACTGTCCTGAATATTTGCAGTGCCTTGTATATCCAACATGCTGGTACTCGGTACTTCCATCATCTGTGTGGTCTCACCAGCGCCTGCCTGCGCTGATTCATGAGCCTGTAAATGTGAGTCCTCACTCTCTCACTTTCATTGCATTAGCTCCTCAGTGCCATTGTCAGGAGAAGCATTTTGTTTTGCAGCCGAGTTTCCACTTCCTTCCTGCTCCTTTTGCTCTTGCTTTTCAGTTTCCTCCCTTTCTTTCTTTAACATTTCCTTCCTGACAAGCTCTTGTTGTTTTAAGTTCTGCCAATTTGGGCATCCCTTACATGTATGGTTTTGTTCCCCACAAATATCACAGGTTTTTGCTTTAGAACATGCACCCGCCTCATGCCCTTCTTTGCCACAATTTCAGTACACTTTTTTCCTTTTTTACAGTCCTCTTTTGTGTGCCCATATTAATGACATTTACGGCAAAAGTGAGGCTAATTAATTAATAAATACCCTCTATATCCAGTAATAGAAAAATGTGCCGGGGGATGCATCACCCCTCCAATGAATCTACCATCTGGCCTTAGTTTTACCCAAAACTTCAATTTACCATTAAAAATGCCCATAGAATTGTACAACATGTCTCCTCCTATCACAGAAATGAAAATATCTGTACAAAAAAACCCTTTATAAGATCAAAATCCATCCAAGGGTTATATAAATGCACTGTTAAGGGAATTTCATTAACAGCAAATAAAGGCATGGGGATAATACCCACCATAGAGGGGTGCAAGGCATTTGTTCTCAAGGTTTCAAAGACATTCATGCATTTGTAACTATTGTAGAAAGACACATCATAATATCCCTGATGTGCAAAGTCTTGTATACAATAGATATCCTCCTTCTTCAGACCACACAGATTAAACAGAACTTCCTCCACAATAAATCTGAGATCACTTACCCCCTTCTGTCCATCCAGTGTTACAGGTGGGTTAAGTTCGAGGAGACCCAGATGGGTGGATTCCCAGAAAAGTACTTCAACAAATAACTTGAAGATATATAAATATGAATTTATTGTATACTTAGCTAAGGTTATTGATCAATTCAGTAGATCCAGTTCGATACAGCAATCACATCATCATACTCAGGAGCCTCGCCCTCTTCGTCTAGAGGCTGAGTTCTATTCAGATCATCCTGGTTCATCCAGGCTATCTAGGCTACTTTTAACATTGAAAATTTCTATCTTATATAGGCTGAAGAACTCCTGAGTAAGCATATTTCATGTGTCCAAAGTCCATATTATGACATATACATAAATGCTAAAAAAACAGTAGGGGGCACTATTGCCTCAATTTTGAGTGTTAGAAATAACATAAAAATACCAGTGTGTAACATGGATTATATAGATTAACACACAAGGTGAAAACACCATTGTCTTAATATGAAGATGCAAACATTACAATGTTGACATATGTCCAACTCCAAACACTTGTCTTGTTTTTGTCTGTCTCATATTAAGACAATGGTGTTTTCACCTTGTGTGTTAATCTATATAATCCATGTTACACACTGGTATTTTTATGTTATTTCTAACACTCAAAATTGAGGCAATAGTGCCCCCTACTGTTTTTTTAGCATTTATGTATATGTCATAATATGGACTTTGGACACATGAAATATGCTTACTCAGGAGTTCTTCAGCCTATATAAGATAGAAATTTTCAATGTTAAAAGTAGCCTAGATAGCCTGGATGAACCAGGATGATCTGAATAGAACTCAGCCTCTAGACGAAGAGGGCGAGGCTCCTGAGTATGATGATGTGATTGCTGGATCTACTGAATTGATCAATAACCTTAGCTAAGTATACAATAAATTCATATTTATATATCTTCAAGTTATTTGTTGAAGTACTTTTCTGGGAATCCACCCATCTGGGTCTCCTCGAACTTAACCCACCTGTAACATTTGGCGAGCCAGCCAGGAGGCCCTGTTTGGACCCCCAGAAAGTACTATATATATATATATTGTATAAAATGTTTAAAAGGTTATTCAGTAAGAAAAAGGGGGCTAGTTTTCCGTCATGGCTGTCTAGACCCGGGCCCTGGGCTGACATGATGGAAACTGCCTGTAAATACATGCAACCAATCAGAACTGTAACTCCTATAGAAGATTTACAGAATGTTAATTTAAGTATTTATTCAAAAAATGAGTGTCGCGCTGCAGCTGCAATCCTAAATATTGCAGCACAGGCTTTCTGTGAGCTGGACTCACAGGTTAAGGAAATACAGACAGAGCGAGACGCACTAAGGGAGCAAAATGATGTCTTGCGTACCTGTGTACGGTCCCAGGAACAGTGTACTAGTGAATTGCAGACACAGTTCGAAAAGTATGTTGTAAAAAGAGTGAACTGTAAGAAACAGCTGGGTAAAAAGCCCAAATATGATTCTGTGCAGATAAGCACATTGATTACCTCACAAAAGTGGGAACAGTTAGACAGTGATTCTGAGGTAGAATATGAGGAAGATGGAACAGGGTAGCTGCACTCTGTCAGACATACTACTTGCACTTCCTCACAAGAGATTAGACAAATTGAAGATGGGACGCCTAATCAGTTTGTTTGCACTAACTGTATACAAACCACAGTAGATAATAAGAATGTAGTTAAAACTGCAGATGTAACAAAGGATGTTGAAATTCTCAGACAACAGTGTGAAGTTTTAGCCCTCTCACATAGTTTCAGCCCAGATAGTGATGAAATCAAGGGGGGCTGTTCAGAGTTAAGAGGGACTGATGTTGATACCCACAATATTTCACAAACTGCATATGTGAAAGGGGGGTTTGATTTACACAACACAGAGAGGGGAGAGCATTGCTGCTCCATGCAGAATATCACAGACACAGACCAAACTGTGATAACAAATTGCCAGACAGAAATGACCATGCACATTGACACTACAGATAAGGGCAACAATGATTCTGAGCAGAAGTGTGAATGTGAGGTGGTAGAAGATTCTTTTAAGAAAGTTACATGGGAAAACATACTGAATGATTTCAAGCTTCTTGCTGAAAAAAGTGAACAAGATGTATTTCATGAGCAAACATGCAAAGTAGCCTAGATAGCCTGGATGAACCAGGATGATCTGAATAGAACTCAGCCTCTAGACGAAGAGGGCGAGGCTCCTGAGTATGATGATGTGATTGCTGTATCGAACTGGATCTACTGAATTGATCAATAACCTTAGCTAAGTATACAATAAATTCATATTTATATATCTTCAAGTTATTTGTTGAAGTACTTTTCTGGGAATCCACCCATCTGGGTCTCCTCGAACTTAACCCACCTGTAACATCCAGCATGACAAGCGTATCGCCACCCCTCTGGTCTCGGAAAAAAAACAAAAGGCGATCCCTCGGAAAGACCCCCAAACTCGAAATCTACGGCCCAGACCAGGCCAATGACTCCTGATCTGAGCCAAAAGGCCAAGAAGCGATAATCTGAATAGGGGCCGAGGTAGGTGCACGGCTGAAAAAGGACCCTCACCCCATCATGGAGAATGACCCTCACCCCCTCCTGGTAGGATCTCCATTTTTAATGGATAAGGCACTGGCCTCCTAAGCCAGGGATTGTGGGTTCAAGTCCCATCTGCGCAGCCGAAACAAGATCTACAATCTATCATGGAGAATCGCCCTTCCCCCACACACGCTTACTCTATACTAGTCTATACTATCTGCAGATTGACTTGACTTTTGGCGGCGGCGACGACCCCAGCAAAGAAGAAGGAGAAATCCGGATTGACAAGCAGGCAGGCAGACACCCAGGCGCGCGCAACCCCACATTCCATCACTCACTCCTGCATTGTGAGTTTTCTCTCTTCATGTCTTGCTGACTGGCTGGCTGATGCACAATCATTTGCATTTGGTCCGCCTCCAACGACCACACCCACCAGACGTCTGCCGCTCGTCTGAGCCTGGCTCCGTGCTTATCACATTTACACAATGCTATGCACTTCATCACTTAAGCAGTGGGACATTCATTCTTCAATGCAAGGTTTCCTGGCTGCCGTGAACCTGTCTCTAAAATCTGGATTGTTTCAACCAACCCGTTCATCCTGGCAGATTTCAAATTTTCCACTACAGTGTGAGGGCTCTGTGATGTCATCATGATGCACACTCTATGATGTCATCATGATGCGACACATGTGATGTCATCATTATGCGACACACGTGATGTCACAATGTGCTTGGCTGTACGGACAACTGCATTTTCTTGACTTGCATACTGACATCCACTTGAGGGAGACACACACCAGGAGATCGATGCAGCATATACATACCACAGAGCTTGTGCCTTTAGTGTCTCTACAGCAATTATCCACACCTCCTGCAGCCAGCGTCGGCACCACCGCCACAAAAATAAAAATTATTTCCAAATATGACCAGGTCGGAAAGACAAGCCGAAAGGATGATCATAATAGTAAGTGAAGAATTTAGGAATGAATTTCTAAGTGGTAATGCGTCTTCGTTCGTACTTAGTTAGCATTCAGGAATTAGGCCAACGTAGGCCTCACATCCAAATGCTCATCAACTGTTTAAATTGGCCTTGTGTAGAAGGAGGGAATTCAATAGAGACAAGAAGTAGAGGCAAAACAAGACTCCACACAGTAGTTCTCAGGTTGCTTTTATTCATTTTATTCATCCATTGTAACATTTTGCAAGGAATAGACAGCAACGATTGAATCCAATTTTGATACAGTGTAATAGCCTGCTTGCAAAATCCCCCAAAATCAAGGAGTTTATCAATGCGGCAAAAACGTTGACAATCCTGGGGAAAAGCTAAGCAGTCATCATTAGTCTATTTTTGGAATACAGAATAGGAAAGGTGCACCGGTCCCGGAGGTACTGCAATACCTGGTCAATGCGTGGAGTGGACAGAGCAAGCTCTTCTTCCATCTCCCTGTTCTAAAAATCCATTTAATATATGGCCCCCAGATAGGGGGCGTATCAGATATTAAACTGATAAGAACAGATTTTATTTTATTTTTTTCCCTCAGTTTGTACTTGCTCCAACCCAACGGTGAGAAGCGCGTAACAGACATCATATGGCTTTTTATTATGAAAAAGAAAACCATGTTCTTATTACAGTAATTACTAGAGTAAATTCAAAAATAGACAATAACATAACCGAAAGGAAAATCCAGGAAATAAGCCCAATAAAATCATCAACGGAGCCAAAAATGCAAAAAACCATGCCACCCCTCCTCAACACACCACCAGAGCCTTCCACTTTCTATGTTTCCACAGACCTTCCGCATCCTCACTACCTCCTCTATGCCTATCCCACTGAAAACAAAAATAAAGCTTCCCTAACACCATACGCACACATTCCTTAACGACAATATCATCCTTCTTAAACACCAAAATATTCCGCACGTCCCATAACACTTCAGACACACATACCATAAATAACCATAACAATCGCTCATTACTTTACCACTCGCCCCTAAACCATACATAGCAAGTTTCCAACTCATCATCCTAACACCAGTCAACTCCTTACATAAACCACCCAAAACCTTCCACACACTCTGAGCATAACCACAATTCCAAAACAAATGCACACCACTTTCGCATCCCTTACAAGCATCCCTAGGACATTCAGCCGACCGTACTAAGTCCCTCTTCTTCTGAAATTCCCTCACCGGCAATACACCATGCAGCTTCATCCATACAATCTCCCGCTGTCTATTCGTCTGACCACTCACACTCAAACACTTCCATACCATAACACTCTCTTTTGACGACAAACCCTCTATCACACAAAGGTCCTCCCTATCTTTCAAACGTTTTATCACTTTCTTTTTGTCCTTCCATTCTTCCAAACTCACATCTAACAACTCAGACTTACGAATAAAGGATTCCACCAAAGAATACCACGCACACACATGATATGCCATCGGAACCGCATTATCTCTCACCCGCCACTGCAAACCACACAACATCCAACCAGCCATATATCGCATCATGCACGCCGCTTTTGTACTCCCATTCAACATACGCAAAACCTGGCAAATATAATTTATTCCAAAAAACACTTCCAAGTTTGGAAAATTAACACCTCCATTCGTACACTCTTTCAACACATACACCCGTTTTAGCCTCTCCATCCGTCCACCCCAAAAAAATAAAAACAACATCCGATTCAACTTTTTAACACAAACACTCCCCGGAGGGAAAATATTAGCAACATATAACAGCATTGGCAACACCACAGCTTTAATAATTAAGACTTTACCAAAAATCGTCAATTTCCTCAGACTCCAGAAGTTTAACTTCTGAGCCACCTTTCGCCCAACGACATCCCAACTGTCCTTCCCCTTCAAACTCTCATCAAAAACCACACCCAACACTTTCAATCCACCATTCACACATTCCATTTGATTATCACGCACAGACGCCTCACCAAAAACTTTCAACTTAGATTTATCCCAATTCACTCTAAAAGCAGACGCACCACAAAATAAAGACACGCAATTTCGCCCTATCCAAAGCCACTTTAGACTGACCCACAACATCATCCATATACGCTAAAACTTTCACACACTTTCCACCACTCCCAGGCACCAAAAGTCCACGCATCACTTTATCAGCACGCAACATACACAACAACGGTTCTAACACACAAATAAAAAGAATCGGTGACAACGGACACCCTTGCCTGACACCCGAATCCACTCTCACATGTTCACTCAGATTCCCATTCACCAAAATCCGACTAAACGCATCAACATACAAGCCCTGCACCTTTCGCACAAAACCATCCGGAAAACCCATACACCTCAACACTTGAAACATAAAAACATGACACACTCTATCATACGCTTTTTCAAAATCTAAAGACATAACATACATATCCTGCTTACGCTCCAAACTATCACTAATCAAATCCCTAAACAGCATCAAATGATCAGTCCCTCGTCTTCCAGGCACCGCACACACTTGTTCCTCCCCAATCACTTGCCCAAGCACCCCTTTCATCCGCCATGCTAACAACTTTGCATACATCTTGTAATCCGCATTCAACAACGTGATAGGCCTCCAATTTGCCAGCACTTTCCTATCACCTTTCTTATATATCAACACAACCACACCCTCTTTCATCTCATCAAGCATATTACCAGAATCAAACATAAAACTCAAAACCTCCACAAAATCCTCTTTTATCACATCCCACATACTCACATAGAACTCAATCGGCAATCCATCACATCCAGGCGACTTATTCTTACGCATACTCTTTAACACAGACTCAACCTCACATTCCGTCACTGCATCCATTAACATATCACACTCACCCTCATCCACCGTCTCAGTAATTGCACTCAACACCTCAGCAGCCATATCCTTATCCATACTCTTCCACTCATATAACCTCTTATAAAACCGTTCAACCTCAAACATAATCCCATTCTCATCACGAACATCCACACCACTGTCATCCAAAAGTACATCCATTTCTCTAGCAGTCCCACACACTTTCTTAAAAAAGAATCTACTGCAACTCTCATCTTTCTCTAAATGTTCCACTTTTGCCCTAAATATCAAACTACGCCCTTTCTCATGCAAACAGTCATCCACGTCACGCCTCACACTCCTAATATCCTCAGACACGTCCTCCCCCAGATCTCTCATAGCATACAAAAAATCCAACCGTTTCAATGCCCAATCATACTGCATACGTTTCTTCCGCGCCAGATTACGCCCCATTCTCCGAAAAAACCCACCGATCATACGCTTCACCCATACCCACCACTCAAGAACATTCGCAAACTCATTCTTACGCATTCGCCACTGACCGTATCGCACCCCAAAACATTTACGTACATACTCATCCTCCAACAATCGAACATTCAGCTTCCACACACCCCTGCCATACCGCACATCGCTCGCACAGTCAATCTTACACACCAAACCTTCATGATCAGAATACACCACACGCCGCTGATCAAAAGACACATAACGTACACTCTTACTTAAAAACACATAATCCAACCGTGACACAATCATCCCCCTATCCGCCTTATAGGTAGGTTTTGGATCATTCGCACTACACGCACACGCCACATCCACCAAACTAAAGTCCGCAATCAAACGTTTCAACATATTCCCAGTCACATCCACACGACTCTCACTTGCACTCTGCCTATCCTTCACATTCATAATACAATTAAAGTCCCCAACCATCACCACAGGTACTCTACCCGGTAAAAAATACTGTAAAGTGTCTAATAAAGCCTTGCGCTCCACTTTGTCAGCCGGCGCATAAACGTTTATCAAACGAAAAGCGTAACCTTTATAAACTACATTTACAAGTATACAGCGACCTGGTTCTATAACAGTAGAAGACTGGAAAGATATATCACGCCCCCTAGTTAACACACCCACACCATCATTCCTATTGTTACTTGAACCCGACCATACCGTAGCCCCATGAGGCCAGTCAGCAGCATCAGGAGCATCCACAATCCCACATTCCTGCAAGCAAAAAATGTCCCCCCCATTACATAAAAGATCATCATATACTGCTATCCTCCTGGCCCTGGATTTAAGTCCCCGAACATTCAGGGACACTATAGCAAGAGACTGAGGCAGAGTAATAGAAGAATAGGAGAGACATCAGCAGCTTATACACAGAATATACATCAATGAATCAAGTGCCAGAGCATGTATCCATAAAGGACTGGACGTCCTCAGCTTCCAGATAAGGGATCACAGGAGAGCCCCCCTGCAGATCCCCAGCATCAGTCACAGGTGTAGGTGATGACACACTGGCTCCCTGCAGTCCATCCGGAGTACACACAGACTCAGGGGTACCAGTGACCTCCATCTCCCCCTCATCCAGCAGCAAGCCATCATACCTGTTTTTAGTAGGGACAGTGGGCACAGCACCCTGCAGCCGAGGGCGCTTGGCAGAAACAGCAGCAGGCACTCTTCTTTTCGGACGGACCAGCTGGAATTCTTCCGACTCTGCAGCAGACTGACAGCGGGTGGACACTGGGCTGCCCCCCTCCCCAGACACTGTATCCCACTCCACCGAGCCCTCCGAATCAGCGTCCGATGAGTCGGTCCAGTCACATCGCCGGGACCCTGCATTAGCTTCTACAGCAGGGCTGACAGGCAACGGGGATGGGAATTCATCTATGACTACGGAGCCGCGGGGGGCGGGGCTTAGCGGTGAAGCGCTCTCCAGAGCACTCCCCCCCCCCCCGGCGGCAGCAGCAGCGGCTTTCTCCTCCTCTCCGCCCCTCCTCCCAGCGTCAGCGGCGGTGTCAGCGGCAATAGCCGCACCTCTCCTCCTCACTCCCGGCGGCAGCAGCAGCGCTCTCTGCAGCGCGAGCCGCGCCTCCCTTCTCCTCCGCAGTGATAGGCTGGGCGGTCTCCGGCACGGAGTTTAAATCAGTTATGGCGCAAAACGCCTCGGCAGTGTCAGGCAAAACAGCAGGTTTGACGGCCATTATAACCGTCGCTGTGCTAGACACCCCAGCCGGAGTGCTGGCCAGTACGGTATGTATTACAGTGGCACCAACATTTACATCAGGCACAGGCTGGGCAGACAGCTTTTGTAGCACACTAGCAGCAGAGGGGGGGGTCTCCATAAAGCTTGTACAATTCCGCATAAGGTGCTCCTGACTCCCACACAAATCACACTTCTTGCGCTGGGGACATGTAGCAGCCTCATGGTCAGACATGCCGCAATTCCTACAACATTTACCCCGCATACATGTGTCCTTAGTGTGCCCGAATTGGAAACAGTTCCGGCAATAATAGGGCTGTTCGGGATAAAACAGATACCCCCTCGCTCCTCCTATTGAGAAATTGGCAGGCGGATGCATCACCCCACCAATCCCCTTAGGATCCAGGCGCAGCCGTACCCAAAACTTCGTCTTCCCGTTGAAAATGCCCACATAGTTCTGTAAGCGCACCCCACCACGAACCGACGAACAATACCGGGTTAGGAACGCCTTAATTTGGTCAGGCTCCACAAAAGGGTCGTACATGTGCACTGTCAGTGGGCGTTCAGACCCCATGAATAAGGGCAGCAGCGTAATCCCCTGCAAAAGCGGCTCATCTAAATGGGCTCTTACCCTCTCATAGACAGTCAGGCAGGCTTCTGGGTAGTGGAACGTGACGTCAAAAGTTCCAGCCGTGGGGAATTCCTGGATGCAGTACACGTCTTCCTTCGTCACCTGCGTCAGCGGTACAAGAATTTTGTGCCATAAGTGCATCAGAGTTCTCTGCTGTCCTCCAACCGTTCTGTCCAATTGAAAGCGGAAGGTATTTTTTATACCAGCCATTCTGGCAGTCCTGGGACCCCAGCCAACAACGATCCACTTCTCACGGTCAGATCAAGTACACGAGTGCACTTGATCTTAGCCAAAAGGCCAAGAAGCGATAACCCGAATGTGGGCCGAGGGAGCTGCGCAGCCGAAACAAGATCTACAATCTATCATGGAGAATCACCCTTCCCCCACACACGCTTACTCTATACTAGTCTATACTATCTGCAGATTGACTTGACTTTTGGCGGCGGCGGCGACGACCCCAGCAAAGAAGAAGGAGAAATCCGGATTGACAAGCAGGCAGGCAGACACCCAGGCGCGCGCAACCCCACATTCCATCACTCACTCCTGCATCGTGAGTTTTCTCTCTTCATGTCTTGCTGACTGGCTGGCTGATGCACAATCATTTGTATTTGGTCCGCCTCCAACGACCACACCCACCAGACGTCTGCCGCCCGTCTGAGCCTGGCTCCGTGCTTATCACATTTACACAATGCTATGCACTTCATCACTTAAGCAGTGGGACATTCATTCTTCAATGCAAGGTTCCCTGGCTGCCGTGAACCTGTCTCTAAAATCTGGATTGTTTCAACCAACCCGTTCATCCTGGCAGATTTCACATTTTCCACTACAGTGTGAGGGCTCTGTGATGTCATCATGATGCACACTCTATGATGTCATCATGATGCGACACATGTGATGTCATCATTATGCGACACACGTGATGTCACAATGTGCTTGGCTGTACGGACAACTGCATTTTCTTGACTTGCATACTGACATCCACTTGAGGGAGACACAGACCAGGAGATCGATGCAGCATATACATACCACAGAGCTTGTGCCTTTAGTGTCTCTACAGCAATTATCCACACCTCTTGCAGCCAGCGTCGGCACCACCGCCACAAAAATAAAAATTATTTCCAAATATGACCAGGTCGGAAAGACAAGCCGAAAGGATGATCATAATAGTAAGTGAAGAATTTAGGAATGAATTTCTAAGTGGTAATGCGTCTTTGTTCGTACTTAGTTAGCATTCAGGAATTAGGCCAACGTAGGCCTCACATCCAAATGCTCATCAACTGTTTAAATTGGCCTTGTGTAGAAGGAGGGAATTCAATAGAGACAAGAAGTAGAGGCAAAACAAGACTCCACACAGTAGTTCTCAGGTTGCTTTTATTCATTTTATTCATCCATTGTAACATTTTGCAAGGAATAGACAGCAACGATTGAATCCAATTTTGATACAGTGTAATAGCCTGCTTGCAAAATCCCCCAAAATCAAGGAGTTTATCAATGCGGCAAAAACGTTGACAATCCTGGGGAAAAGCTAAGCAGTCATCATTAGTCTATTTTTGGAATACAGAATAGGAAAGGTGCACCCCGGTCCCGGAGGTACTGCAATACCGGGTCAATGCGTGGAGTGGACAGAGCAAGCTCTTCTTCCATCTCCCTGTTCTAAAAATCCATTTAATATATGGCCCACAGATAGGGGGCGTATCAGATATTAAACTGATAAGAACAGATTTTATTTATTTTTTTTGCCTCAGTTTGTACTTGCTCCAACCCAACGGTGAGAAGCGCGTAACAGACATCATATGGCTTTTTATTATGAAAAAGAAAACCATGTTCTTATTACAGTAATTACTAGAGTAAATTCAAAAATAGACAATAACATAACCGAAAGGAAAATCCAGGAAATAAGCCCAATAAAATCATCAACGGAGCCAAAAATGCAAAAAACCATGCCACCCCTCCTCAACACACCACCAGAGCCTTCCACTTTCTATGTTTCCACAGACCTTCCGCATCCTCACTACCTCCTCTATGCCTATCCCACTGAAAACAAAAATAAAGCTTCCCTAACACCATACGCACACATTCCTTAACGACAATATCATCCTTCTTAAACACCAAAATATTCCGCACGTCCCATAACACTTCAGACACACATACCATAAATAACCATAACAATCGCTCATTCGCCTTACCACTCGCCCCTAAACCATACATAGCAAGTTTCCAACTCATCATCCTAACACCAGTCAACTCCTTACATAAACCACCCAAAACCTTCCACACACTCTGAGCATAACCACAATTCCAAAACAAATGCACACCACTTTCGCATCCCTTACAAGCATCCCTAGGACATTCAGCCGACCGTACTAAGTCCCTCTTCTTCTGAAATTCCCTCACCGGCAATACACCATGCAGCTTCATCCATACAATCTCCCGCTGTCTATTCGTCTGACCACTCACACTCAAACACTTCCATACCATAACACTCTCTTTTGACGACAAACCCTCTATCACACAAAGGTCCTCCCTATCTTTCAAACGTTTTATCACTTTCTTTTTGTCCTTCCATTCTTCCAAACTCACATCTAACAACTCAGACTTACGAATAAAGGATTCCACCAAAGAATACCACGCACACACATGATATGCCATCGGAACCGCATTATCTCTCACCCGCCACTGCAAACCACACAACATCCAACCAGCCATATATCGCATCATGCACGCCGCTTTTGTACTCCCATTCAACATACGCAAAACCTGGCAAATATAATTTATTCCAAAAAACACTTCCAAGTTTGGAAAATTAACACCTCCATTCGTACACTCTTTCAACACATACACCCGTTTTAGCCTCTCCATCCGTCCACCCCAAAAAAATAAAAACAACATCCGATTCAACTTTTTAACACAAACACTCCCCGGAGGGAAAATATTAGCAACATATAACAGCATTGGCAACACCACAGCTTTAATAATTAAGACTTTACCAAAAATCGTCAATTTCCTCAGACTCCAGAAGTTTAACTTCTGAGCCACCTTTCGCCCAACGACATCCCAACTGTCCTTCCCCTTCAAACTCTCATCAAAAACCACACCCAACACTTTCAATCCACCATTCACACATTCCATTTGATTATCACGCACAGACGCCTCACCAAAAACTTTCAACTTAGATTTATCCCAATTCACTCTAAAAGCAGACGCACCACAAAATAAAGACACACGCAATTTCGCCCTATCCAAAGCCACTTTAGACTGACCCACAACATCATCCATATACGCTAAAACTTTCACACACTTTCCACCACTCCCAGGCACCAAAAGTCCACGCATCACTTTATCAGCACGCAACATACACAACAACGGTTCTAACACACAAATAAAAAGAATCGGTGACAACGGACACCCTTGCCTGACACCCGAATCCACTCTCACATGTTCACTCAGATTCCCATTCACCAAAATCCGACTAAACGCATCAACATACAAGCCCTGCACCTTTCGCACAAAACCATCCGGAAAACCCATACACCTCAACACTTGAAACATAAAAACATGACACACTCTATCATACGCTTTTTCAAAATCTAAAGACATAACATACATATCCTGCTTACGCTCCAAACTATCACTAATCAAATCCCTAAACAGCATCAAATTATCAGTCCCTCGTCTTCCAGGCACCGCACACACTTGTTCCTCCCCAATCACTTGCCCAAGCACCCCTTTCATCCGCCATGCTAACAACTTTGCATACATCTTGTAATCCGCATTCAACAACGTGATAGGCCTCCAATTTGCCAGCACTTTCCTATCACCTTTCTTATATATCAACACAACCACACCCTCTTTCATCTCATCAAGCATATTACCAGAATCAAACATAAAACCTCCACAAAATCCTCTTTTATCACATCCCACATACTCACATAGAACTCAATCGGCAATCCATCACATCCAGGCGACTTATTCTTACGCATACTCTTTAACACAGACTCAACCTCACATTCCGTCACTGCATCCATTAACATATCACACTCACCCTCATCCACCGTCTCAGTAATTGCACTCAACACCTCAGCAGCCATATCCTTATCCATACTCTTCCACTCATATAACCTCTTATAAATCCGTTCAACCTCAAACATAATCCCATTCTCATCACGAACATCCACACCACTGTCATCCAAAAGTACATCCATTTCTCTAGCAGTCCCACACACTTTCTTAAAAAAGAATCTACTGCAACTCTCATCTTTCTCTAAATGTTCCACTTTTGCCCTAAATATCAAACTACGCCCTTTCTCATGCAAACAGTCATCCACGTCACGCCTCACACTCCTAATATCCTCAGACACGTCCTCCCCCAGATCTCTCATAGCATACAAAAAATCCAACCGTTTCAATGCCCAATCATACTGCATACGTTTCTTCCGCGCCAGATTACGCCCCATTCTCCGAAAAAACCCACTGATCATACGCTTCACCCATACCACCACTCAAGAACATTCGCAAACTCATTCTTACGCATTCGCCACTGACCGTATCGCACCCCAAAACATTTACGTACATACTCATCCTCCAACAATCGAACATTCAGCTTCCACACACCCCTGCCATACCGCACATCGCTCGCACAGTCAATCTTACACACCAAACCTTCATGATCAGAATACACCACACGCCGCTGATCAAAAGACACATAACGTACACTCTTACTTAAAAACACAATCCAACCGTGACACAATCATCCCCCTATCCGCCTTATAGGTAGGTTTTGGATCATTCGCACTACACGCACACGCCACATCCACCAAACTAAAGTCCGCAATCAAACGTTTCAACATATTCCCAGTCACATCCACACGACTCTCACTTGCACTCTGCCTATCCTTCACATTCATAATACAATTAAAGTCCCCAACCATCACCACAGGTACTCTACCCGGTAAAAAATACTGTAAAGTGTCAAATAAAGCCTTGCGCTCCACTTTGTCAGCCGGCGCATAAACGTTTATCAAACGAAAAGCATAACCTTTATAAACGACATTTACAAGTATACAGCGACCTGGTTCTATAACAGTAGAAGACTGGAAAGATATATCACGCCCCCTAGCCAACACACCCACACCATCATTCCTATTGTTGCTTGAACCCGACCACAGCGTAACCCCATGAGGCCAGTCAGCAGCATCAGGAGCATCCACAATCCCACATTCCTGCAAGCAAAAAATGTCCCCCCCATTACATAAAAGATCATCATATACTGCTATCCTCCTGGCCCTGGATTTAAGTCCCCGAACATTCAGGGACACTATAGCAAGAGACTGAGGCAGAGTAATAGAAGAATAGGAGAGACATCAGCAGCTTATACACAGAATATACATCAATGAATCAAGTGCCAGAGCATGTATCCATAAAGGACTGGACGTCCTCAGCTTCCAGATAAGGGATCACAGGAGAGCCCCCCTGCAGATCCCCAGCATCAGTCACAGGTGTAGGTGATGACACACTGGCTCCCTGCAGTCCATCCGGAGTACACACAGACTCAGGGGTACCAGTGACCTCCATCTCCCCCTCATCCAGCAGCAAGCCATCATACCTGTTTTTAGTAGGGACAGTGGGCACAGCACCCTGCAGCCGAGGGCGCTTGGCAGAAACAGCAGCAGGCACTCTTCTTTTCGGACGGACCAGCTGGAATTCTTCCGACTCTGCAGCAGACTGACACCGGGTGGACACTGGGCTGCCCCCCTCCCCAGACACTGTATCCCACTCCACCGAGCCCTCCGAATCAGCGTCTGATGAGTCGGTCCAGTCACATCGCCGGGACCCTGCATTAGCTTCTACAGCAGGGCTGACAGGCAACGGGGATGGGAATTCATCTATGACTACGGAGCCGCGGGGGGCGCGGCTTAGCGGTGAAGCGCTCTCCAGAGCGCTCCCCCCGGCGGCAGCAGCAGCGGCTTTCTCCTCCTCTCCGCCCCTCCTCCCAGCGTCAGCGGCAATAGCCGCACCTCTCCTCCTCACTCCCGGCGGCAGCAGCAGCGCTCTCTGCAGCGCGAGCCGCGCCTCCCTTCTCCTCCGCAGTGATAGGCTGGGCGGTCTCCGGCACGGAGTTTAAATCAGTTATGGCGCAAAACGCCTCGGCAGTGTCAGGCAAAACAGCAGGTTTGACGGCCATTATAACCGTCGCTGTGCCAGACACCCCAGCCAGAGTGCTGGCCAGTACGTAATGTATTACAGTGGCACCAACATTTACATCAGGCACAGGCTGGGCAGACAGCTTTTGTAGCACACTAGCAGCAGAGGGGGAGGTCTCCATAAAGCTTGTACAATTCCGCATAAGGTGCTCCTGACTCCCACACAAATCACACTTCTTGCGCTGGGGACATGTAGCAGCCTCATGGTCAGACATGCCGCAATTCCTACAACATTTACCCCGCATACATGTGTCCTTAGTGTGCCCGAATTGGAAACAGTTCCGGCAATAATAGGGCTGTTCGGGATAAAACAGATACCCCCTCGCTCCTCCTATTGAGAAATTGGCAGGCGGATGCATCACCCCACCAATCCCCTTAGGATCCAGGCGCAGCCGTACCCAAAACTTCGTCTTCCCGTTGAAAATGCCCACATAGTTCTGTAAGCGCACCCCACCACGAACCGACGAACAATACCGGGTTAGGAACGCCTTAATTTGGTCAGGCTCCTCAAAAGGGTCGTACATGTGCACTGTCAGTGGGCGTTCAGACCCCATGAATAAGGGCAGCAGCGTAATCCCCTGCAAAAGCGGCTCATCTAAATGGGCTCTTACCCTCTCATAGACAGTCAGGCAGGCTTCTGGGTAGTGGAACGTGACGTCAAAAGTTCCAGCCGTGGGGAATTCCTGGATGCAGTACACGTCTTCCTTCGTCACCTGCGTCAGCGGTACAAGAATTTTGTGCCATAAGTGCATCAGAGTTCTCTGCTGTCCTCCAACCGTTCTGTCCAATTGAAAGCGGAAGGTATTTTTTATACCAGCCATTCTGGCAGTCCTGGGACCCCAGCCAACAACGATCCACTTCTCACGGTCAGATCAAGTACACGAGTGCACTTGATCTTAGCCAAAAGGCCAAGAAGCGATAACCCGAATGTGGGCCGAGGGAGCTGCGCAGCCGAAACAAGATCTACAATCTATCATGGAGAATCACCCTTCCCCCACACACGCTTACTCTATACTAGTCTATACTATCTGCAGACTGACTTGACTTTTGGCGGCGGCGACGACCCCAGCAAAGAAGAAGGAGAAATCCGGATTGACAAGCAGGCAGGCAGACACCCAGGCGCGCGCAACCCCACATTCCATCACTCACTCCTGCATCGTGAGTTTTCTCTCTTCATGTCTTGCTGACTGGCTGGCTGATGCACAATCATTTGCATTTGGTCCGCCTCCAACGACCACACCCACCAGACGTCTGCCGCCCGTCTGAGCCTGGCTCCGTGCTTATCACATTTACACAATGCTATGCACTTCATCACTTAAGCAGTGGGACATTCATTCTTCAATGCAAGGTTCCCTGGCTGCCGTGAACCTGTCTCTAAAATCTGGATTGTTTCAACCAACCCGTTCATCCTGGCAGATTTCAAATTTTCCACTACAGTGTGAGGGCTCTGTGATGTCATCATGATGCACACTCTATGATGTCATCATGATGCGACACATGTGATGTCATCATTATGCGACACACGTGATGTCACAATGTGCTTGGCTGTACGGACAACTGCATTTTCTTGACTTGCATACTGACATCCACTTGAGGGAGACACACACCAGGAGATCGATGCAGCATATACATACCGCAGAGCTTGTGCCTTTAGTGTCTCTACAGCAATTATCCACACCTCCTGCAGCCAGCGTCGGCACCACCGCCACAAAAATAAAAATTATTTCCAAATATGACCAGGTCGGAAAGACAAGCCGAAAGGATGATCATAATAGTAAGTGAAGAATTTAGGAATGAATTTCTAAGTGGTAATGCGTCTTCGTTCGTACTTAGTTAGCATTCAGGAATTAGGCCAACGTAGGCCTCACATCCAAATGCTCATCAACTGTTTAAATTGGCCTTGTGTAGAAGGAGGGAATTCAATAGAGACAAGAAGTAGAGGCAAAACAAGACTCCACACAGTAGTTCTCAGGTTGCTTTTATTCATTTTATTCATCCATTGTAACATTTTGCAAGGAATAGACAGCAACGATTGAATCCAATTTTGATACAGTGTAATAGCCTGTTTGCAAAATCCCCCAAAATCAAGGAGTTTATCAATGCGGCAAAAACGTTGACAATCCTGGGGAAAAGCTAAGCAGTCATCATTAGTCTATTTTTGGAATACAGAATAGGAAAGGTGCACCGGTCCCGGAGGTACTGCAATACCGGGTCAATGCGTGGAGTGGACAGAGCAAGCTCTTCTTCCATCTCCCTGTTCTAAAAATCCATTTAATATATGGCCCCCAGATAGGGGGCGTATCAGATATTAAACTGATAAGAACAGATTTTATTTTATTTTTTTCCCTCAGTTTGTACTTGCTCCAACCCAACGGTGAGAAGCGCGTAACAGACATCATATGGCTTTTTATTATGAAAAAGAAAACCATGTTCTTATTACAGTAATTACTAGAGTAAATTCAAAAATAGACAATAACATAACCGAAAGGAAAATCCAGGAAATAAGCCCAATAAAATCATCAACGGAGCCAAAAATGCAAAAAACCATGCCACCCCTCCTCAACACACCACCAGAGCCTTCCACTTTCTATGTTTCCACAGACCTTCCGCATCCTCACTACCTCCTCTATGCCTATCCCACTGAAAACAAAAATAAAGCTTCCCTAACACCATACGCACACATTCCTTAACGACAATATCATCCTTCTTAAACACCAAAATATTCCGCACGTCCCATAACACTTCAGACACACATACCATAAATAACCATAACAATCGCTCATTCGCCTTACCACTCGCCCCTAAACCATACATAGCAAGTTTCCAACTCATCATCCTAACACCAGTCAACTCCTTACATAAACCACCCAAAACCTTCCACACACTCTGAGCATAACCACAATTCCAAAACAAATGCACACCACTTTCGCATCCCTTACAAGCATCCCTAGGACATTCAGCCGACCGTACTAAGTCCCTCTTCTTCTGAAATTCCCTCACCGGCAATACACCATGCAGCTTCATCCATACAATCTCCCGCTGTCTATTCGTCTGACCACTCACACTCAAACACTTCCATACCATAACACTCTCTTTTGACGACAAACCCTCTATCACACAAAGGTCCTCCCTATCTTTCAAACGTTTTATCACTTTCTTTTTGTCCTTCCATTCTTCCAAACTCACATCTAACAACTCAGACTTACGAATAAAGGATTCCACCAAAGAATACCACGCACACACATGATATGCCATCGGAACCGCATTATCTCTCACCCGCCACTGCAACCCACACAACATCCAACCAGCCATATATCGCATCATGCACGCCGCTTTCGTACTCCCATCCAACATACGCAAAACCTGGCAAATATAATTTATTCCAAAAAACACTTCCAAGTTTGGAAAATTAACACCTCCATTCGTACACTCTTTCAACACATACACCCGTTTTAGCCTCTCCATCCGTCCACCCCAAAAAAATAAAAACAACATCCGATTCAACTTTTTAACACAAACACTCCCCGGAGGGAAAATATTAGCAACATATAACAGCATTGGCAACACCACAGCTTTAATAATTAAGACTTTACCAAAAATCGTCAATTTCCTCAGACTCCAGAAGTTTAACTTCTGAGCCACCTTTCGCCCAACGACATCCCAACTGTCCTTCCCCTTCAAACTCTTATCAAAAACCACACCCAACACTTTCAATCCACCATTCTCACATTCCATTTGATTATCACGCACAGACGCCTCACCAAAAACTTTCAACTTAGATTTATCCCAATTCACTCTAAAAGCAGACGCACCACAAAATAAAGACACACGCAATTTCGCCCTATCCAAAGCCACTTTAGACTGACCCACAACATCATCCATATACGCTAAAACTTTCACACACTTTCCACCACTCCCAGGCACCATAAGTCCACGCATCACTTTATCAGCACGCAACATACACAACAACGGTTCTAACACACAAATAAAAAGAATCAGTGACAACGGACACCCTTGCCTGACACCCGAATCCACTCTCACATGTTCACTCAGGTTCCCATTCACCAAAATCCGACTAAACGCATCAACATACAAGCCCTGCACCTTTCGCACAAAACCATCCGGAAAACCCATACACCTCAACACTTGAAACATAAAAACATGACACACTCTATCATACGCTTTTTCAAAATCTAAAGACATAACATACATATCCTGCTTACGCTCCAAACTATCACTAATCAAATCCCTAAACAGCATCAAATTATCAGTCCCTCGTCTTCCAGGCACCGCACACACTTGTTCCTCCCCAATCACTTGCCCAAGCACCCCTTTCATCCGCCATGCTAACAACTTTGCATACATCTTGTAATCCGCATTCAACAACGTGATAGGCCTCCAATTTGCCAGCACTTTCCTATCACCTTTCTTATATATCAACACAACCACACCCTCTTTCATCTCATCAAGCATATTACCAGAATCAAACATAAAACCTCCACAAAATCCTCTTTTATCACATCCCACATACTCACATAGAACTCAATCGGCAATCCATCACATCCAGGCGACTTATTCTTACGCATACTCTTTAACACAGACTCAACCTCACATTCCGTCACTGCATCCATTAACATATCACACTCACCCTCATCCACCGTCTCAGTAATTGCACTCAACACCTCAGCAGCCATATCCTTATCCATACTCTTCCACTCATATAACCTCTTATAAAACCGTTCAACCTCAAACATAATCCCATTCTCATCACGAACATCCACACCACTGTCATCCAAAAGTACATCCATTTCTCTAGCAGTCCCACACACTTTCTTAAAAAAGAATCTACTGCAACTCTCATCTTTCTCTAAATGTTCCACTTTTGCCCTAAATATCAAACTACGCCCTTTCTCATGCAAACAGTCATCCACGTCACGCCTCACACTCCTAATATCCTCAGACACGTCCTCCCCCAGATCTCTCATAGCATACAAAAAATCCAACCGTTTCAATGCCCAATCATACTGCATACGTTTCTTCCGCGCCAGATTACGCCCCATTCTCCGAAAAAACCCACCGATCATACGCTTCACCCATACCCACCACTCAAGAACATTCGCAAACTCATTCTTACGCATTCGCCACTGACCGTATCGCACCCCAAAACATTTACGTACATACTCATCCTCCAACATTCGAACATTCAGCTTCCACACACCCCTGCCATACCGCACATCGCTCGCACAGTCAATCTTACACACCAAACCTTCATGATCAGAATACACCACACGCCGCTGATCAAAAGACACATAACGTACACTCTTACTTAAAAACACATAATCCAACCGTGACACAATCATCCCCCTATCCGCCTTATAGGTAGGTTTTGGATCATTCGCACTACACGCACACGCCACATCCACCAAACTAAAGTCCGCAATCAAACGTTTCAACATATTCCCAGTCACATCCACACGACTCTCACTTGCACTCTGCCTATCCTTCACATTCATAATACAATTAAAGTCCCCAACCATCACCACAGGTACTCTACCCGGTAGAAAATACTGTAAAGTGTCAAATAAAGCCTTGCGTTCCACTTTGTCAGCTGGCGCATAAACGTTTATCAAACGAAAAGCATAACCTTTATAAACGACATTTACAAGTATACAGCGACCTGGTTCTATAACAGTAGAAGACTGGAAAGATATATCACGCCCCCTAGCCAACACACCCACACCATCATTCCTATTGTTGCTTGAACCCGACCACAGCGTAACCCCATGAGGCCAGTCAGCAGCATCAGGAGCATCCACAATCCCACATACCTGCAAGCAAAAAATGTCCCCCCCATTACATAAAAGATCATCATATACTGCTATCCTCCTGGCCCTGGATTTAAGTCCCCGAACATTCAGGGACACTATAGCAAGAGACTGAGGCAGAGTAATAGAAGAATAGGAGAGACATCAGCAGCTTATACACAGAATATACATCAATGAATCAAGTGCCAGAGCATGTATCCATAAAGGACTGGACGTCCTCAGCTTCCAGATAAGGGATCACAGGAGAGCCCCCCTGCAGATCCCCAGCATCAGTCACAGGTGTAGGTGATGACACACTGGCTCCCTGCAGTCCATCCGGAGTACACACAGACTCAGGGGTACCAGTGACCTCCATCTCCCCCTCATCCAGCAGCAAGCCATCATACCTGTTTTTAGTAGGGACAGTGGGCACAGCACCCTACAGCCGAGGGCGCTTGGCAGAAACAGCAGCAGGCACTCTTCTTTTCGGACGGACCAGCTGGAATTCTTCCGACTCTGCAGCAGACTGACAGCGGGTGGACACTGGGCTGCCCCCCTCCCCAGACACTGTATCCCACTCCACCGAGCCCTCCGAATCAGCGTCCGATGAGTCGGTCCAGTCACATCGCCGGGACCCTGCATTAGCTTCTACAGCAGAGCTGACAGGCAACGGGGATGGGAATTCATCTATGACTACGGAGCCGCGGGGGGCGGGGCTTAGCGGTGAAGCGCTCTCCAGAGCGCTCCCCCCGGCGGCAGCAGCAGCGGCTTTCTCCTCCTCTCCGCCCCTCCTCCCAGCGTCAGCGGCGGTGTCAGCGGCAATAGCCGCACTTCTCCTCACTCCCGGCGGCAGTAGCAGCGCGCTCTGCAGCGCGAGCCGCGCCTCCCTTCTCCTCCGCAGTGATAGGCTGGGCGGTCTCCGGCACGGAGTTTAAATCGGTTATGGCGCAAAACGCCACGGCAGTGTCAGGCAAAACAGCAGGTTTGACGGCCATTATAACCGTCGCTGTGCCAGACACCCCAGCCGGAGTGCTGGCCAGTACGGTATGTATTACAGTGGCACCAACATTTACATCAGGCACAGGCTGGGCAGACAGCTTTTGTAGCACACTAGCAGCAGAGGGGGGGGGTCTCCATAAAGCTTGTACAATTCCGCATAAGGTGCTCCTGACTCCCACACAAATCACACTTCTTGCGCTGGGGACATGTAGCAGCCTCATGGTCAGACATGCCGCAATTCCTACAACATTTACCCCGCATACATGTGTCCTTAGTGTGTCCGAATTGGAAACAGTTCCGGCAATAATAGGGCTGTTCGGGATAAAACAGATACCCCCTCGCTCCTCCTATTGAGAAATTGGCAGGCGGATGCATCACCCCACCAATCCCCTTAGGATCCAGGCGCAGCCGTACCCAAAACTTCGTCTTCCCGTTGAAAATGCCCACATAGTTCTGTAAGCGCACCCCACCACGAACCGACGAACAATACCGGGTTAGGAACGCCTTAATTTGGTCAGGCTCCACAAGAGGGTCGTACATGTGCACTGTCAGTGGGCGTTCAGACCCCATGAATAAGGGCAGCAGCGTAATCCCCTGCAAAAGCGGCTCATCTAAATGGGCTCTTACCCTCTCATAGACAGTCAGGCAGGCTTCTGGGTAGTGGAACGTGACGTCAAAAGTTCCAGCCGTGGGGAATTCCTGGATGCAGTACACGTCTTCCTTCGTCACCTGCGTCAGCGGTACAAGAATTTTGTGCCATAAGTGCATCAGAGTTCTCTGCTGTCCTCCAACCGTTCTGTCCAATTGAAAGCGGAAGGTATTTTTTATACCAGCCATTCTGGCAGTCCTGGGACCCCAGCCAACAACGATCCACTTCTCACGGTCAGATCAAGTACACGAGTGCACTTGATCTTAGCCAAAAGGCCAAGAAGCGATAACCCGAATGTGGGCCAAGGGAGCTGCGCAGCCGAAACAAGATCTACAATCTATCATGGAGAATCACCCTTCCCCCACACACGCTTACTCTATACTAGTCTATACTATCTGCAGATTGACTTGACTTTTGGCGGCGGCGGCGACGACCCCAGCAAAGAAGAAGGAGAAATCCGGATTGACAAGCAGGCAGGCAGACACCCAGGCGCGCGCAACCCCACATTCCATCACTCACTCCTGCATCGTGAGTTTTCTCTCTTCATGTCTTGCTGACTGGCTGGCTGATGCACAATCATTTGCATTTGGTCCGCCTCCAACGACCACACCCACCAGACATCTGCCGCCCGTCTGAGCCTGGCTCCGTGCTTATCACATTTACACAATGCTATGCACTTCATCACTTAAGCAGTGGGACATTCATTCTTCAATGCAAGGTTCCCTGGCTGCCGTGAACCTGTCTCTAAAATCTGGATTGTTTCAACCAACCCGTTCATCCTGGCAGATTTCACATTTTCCACTACAGTGTGAGGGCTCTGTGATGTCATCATGATGCACACTCTATGATGTCATCATGATGCGACACATGTGATGTCATCATTATGCGACACACGTGATGTCACAATGTGCTTGGCTGTACGGACAACTGCATTTTCTTGACTTGCATACTGACATCCACTTGAGGGAGACACACACCAGGAGATCGATGCAGCATATACATACCGCAGAGCTTGTGCCTTTAGTGTCTCTACAGCAATTATCCACACCTCCTGCAGCCAGCGTCGGCACCACCGCCACAAAAATAAAAATTATTTCCAAATATGACCAGGTCGGAAAGACAAGCCGAAAGGATGATCATAATAGTAAGTGAAGAATTTAGGAATGAATTTCTAAGTGGTAATGCGTCTTCGTTCGTACTTAGTTAGCATTCAGGAATTAGGCCAACGTAGGCCTCACATCCAAATGCTCATCAACTGTTTAAATTGGCCTTGTGTAGAAGGAGGGAATTCAATAGAGACAAGAAGTAGAGGCAAAACAAGACTCCACACAGTAGTTCTCAGGTTGCTTTTATTCATTTTATTCATCCATTGTAACATTTTGCAAGGAATAGACAGCAACGATTGAATCCAATTTTGATACAGTGTAATAGCCTGCTTGCAAAATCCCCCAAAATCAAGGAGTTTATCAATGCGGCAAAAACGTTGACAATCCTGGGGAAAAGCTAAGCAGTCATCATTAGTCTATTTTTGGAATACAGAATAGGAAAGGTGCACCGGTCCCGGAGGTACTGCAATACCGGGTCAATGCGTGGAGTGGACAGAGCAAGCTCTTCTTCCATCTCCCTGTTCTAAAAATCCATTTAATATATGGCCCACAGATAGGGGGCGTATCCGATATTAAACTGATAAGAACAGATTTTATTTATTTTTTTTGCCTCAGTTTGTACTTGCTCCAACCCAACGGTGAGAAGCGCGTAACAGACATCATATGGCTTTTTATTATGAAAAAGAAAACCATGTTCTTATTACAGTAATTACTAGAGTAAATTCAAAAATAGACAATAACATAACCGAAAGGAAAATCCAGGAAATAAGCCCAATAAAATCATCAACAGAGCCAAAAATGCAAAAAACCATGCCACCCCTCCTCAACACACCACCAGAGCCTTCCACTTTCTATGTTTCCACAGACCTTCCGCATCCTCACTACCTCCTCTATGCCTATCCCACTGAAAACAAAAATAAAGCTTCCCTAACACCATACGCACACATTCCTTAACGACAATATCATCCTTCTTAAACACCAAAATATTCCGCACGTCCCATAACACTTCAGACACACATACCATAAATAACCATAAGAATCGCTCATTCGCCTTACCACTCGCCCCTAAACCATACATAGCAAGTTTCCAACTCATCATCCTAACACCAGTCAACTCCTTACATAAACCACCCAAAACCTTCCACACACTCTGAGCATAACCACAATTCCAAAACAAATGTACACCACTTTCGCATCCCTTACAAGCATCCCTAGGACATTCAGCCGACCGTACTAAGTCCCTCTTCTTCTGAAATTCCCTCACCGGCAATACACCATGCAGCTTCATCCATACAATCTCCCGCTGTCTATTCGTCTGACCACTCACACTCAAACACTTCCATACCATAACACTCTCTTTTGACGACAAACCCTCTATCACACAAAGGTCCTCCCTATCTTTCAAACGTTTTATCACTTTCTTTTTGTCCTTCCATTCTTCCAAACTCACATCTAACAACTCAGACTTACGAATAAAGGATTCTACCAAAGAATACCACGCACACACATGATATGCCATCGGAACCGCATTATCTCTCACCCGCCACTGCAAACCACACAACATCCAACCAGCCATATATCGCATCATGCACGCCGCTTTCGTACTCCCATCCAACATACGCAAAACCTGGCAAATATAATTTATTCCAAAAAACACTTCCAAGTTTGGAAAATTAACACCTCCATTCGTACACTCTTTCAACACATACACCCGTTTTAGCCTCTCCATCCGTCCACCCCAAAAAAATAAAAACAACATCCGATTCAACTTTTTAACACAAACACTCCCCGGAGGGAAAATATTAGCAACATATAACAGCATTGGCAACACCACAGCTTTAATAATTAAGACTTTACCAAAAATCGTCAATTTCCTCAGACTCCAGAAGTTTAACTTCTGAGCCACCTTTCGCCCAACGACATCCCAACTGTCCTTCCCCTTCAAACTCTCATCAAAAACCACACCCAACACTTTCAATCCACCATTCACACATTCCATTTGATTATCACGCACAGACGCCTCACCAAAAACTTTCAACTTAGATTTATCCCAATTCACTCTAAAAGCAGACGCACCACAAAATAAAGACACACGCAATTTCGCCCTATCCAAAGCCACTTTAGACTGACCCACAACATCATCCATATACGCTAAAACTTTCACACACTTTCCACCACTCCCAGGCACCATAAGTCCACGCATCACTTTATCAGCACGCAACATACACAACAACGGTTCTAACACACAAATAAAAAGAATCGGTGACAACGGACACCCTTGCCTGACACCCGAATCCACTCTCACATGTTCACTCAGATTCCCATTCACCAAAATCCGACTAAACGCATCAACATACAAGCCCTGCACCTTTCGCACAAAACCATCCGGAAAACCCATACACCTCAACACTTGAAACATAAAAACATGACACACTCTATCATACGCTTTTTCAAAATCTAAAGACATAACATACATATCCTGCTTACGCTCCAAACTATCACTAATCAAATCCCTAAACAGCATCAAATTATCAGTCCCTCGTCTTCCAGGCACCGCACACACTTGTTCCTCCCCAATCACTTGCCCAAGCACCCCTTTCATCCGCCATGCTAACAACTTTGCATACATCTTGTAATCCGCATTCAACAACGTGATAGGCCTCCAATTTGCCAGCACTTTCCTATCACCTTTCTTATATATCAACACAACCACACCCTCTTTCATCTCATCAAGCATATTACCAGAATCAAACATAAAACTCAAAACCTCCACAAAATCCTCTTTTATCACATCCCGCATACTCACATAGAACTCAATCGGCAATCCATCACATCCAGGCGACTTATTCTTACGCATACTCTTTAACACAGACTCAACCTCACATTCCGTCACTGCATCCATTAACATATCACACTCACCCTCATCCACCGTCTCAGTAATTGCACTCAACACCTCAGCAGCCATATCCTTATCCATACTCTTCCACTCATATAACCTCTTATAAAACCGTTCAACCTCAAACATAATCCCATTCTCATCACGAACATCCACACCACTGTCATCCAAAAGTACATCCATTTCTCTAGCAGTCCCACACACTTTCTTAAAAAAGAATCTACTGCAACTCTCATCTTTCTCTAAATGTTCCACTTTTGCCCTAAATATCAAACTACGCCCTTTCTCATGCAAACAGTCATCCACGTCACGCCTCACACTCCTAATATCCTCAGACACGTCCTCCCCCAGATCTCTCATAGCATACAAAAAATCCAACCGTTTCAATGCCCAATCATACTGCATACGTTTCTTCCGCGCCAGATTACGCCCCATTCTCCGAAAAAACCCACCAATCATACGCTTCACCCATACCCACCACTCAAGAACATTCGCAAACTCATTCTTACGCATTCGCCACTGACCGTATCGCACCCCAAAACATTTACGTACATACTCATCCTCCAACAATCGAACATTCAGCTTCCACACACCCCTGCCATACCGCACATCGCTCGCACAGTCAATCTTACACACCAAACCTTCATGATCAGAATACACCACACGCCGCTGATCAAAAGACACATAACGTACACTCTTACTTAAAAACACATAATCCAACCGTGACACAATCATCCCCCTATCCGCCTTATAGGTAGGTTTTGGATCATTCGCACTACACGCACACGCCACATCCACCAAACTAAAGTCCGCAATCAAACGTTTCAACATATTCCCAGTCACATCCACACGACTCTCACTTGCACTCTGCCTATCCTTCACATTCATAATACAATTAAAGTCCCCAACCATCACCACAGGTACTCTACCCGGTAAAAAATACTGTAAAGTGTCAAATAAAGCCTTGCGCTCCACTTTATCAGCTGGCGCATAAACGTTTATCAAACGAAAAGCGTAACCTTTATAAACTACATTTACAAGAATACAGCGGCCTGGTTCTATAACAGTAGAAGACTGGAAAGATATATCACGCCCCCTAGCCAACACACCCACACCATCATTCCTATTGTTGCTTGAACCCAACCACAGCGTAACCCCATGAGGCCAGTCAGCAGCATCAGGAGCATCCACAATCCCACATTCCTGCAAGCAAAAAATGTCCCCCCCATTACATAAAAGATCATCATATACTGCTATCCTCCTGGCCCTGGATTTAAGTCCCCGAACATTCAGGGACACTATAGCAAGAGACTGAGGCAGAGTAATAGAAGAATAGGAGAGACATCAGCAGCTTATACACAGAATATACATCAATGAATCAAGTGCCAGAGCATGTATCCATAAAGGACTGGACGTCCTCAGCTTCCAGATAAGGGATCACAGGAGAGCCCCCCTGCAGATCCCCAGCATCAGTCACAGGTGTAGGTGATGACACACTGGCTCCCTGCAGTCCATCCGGAGTACACACAGACTCAGGGGTACCAGTGACCTCCATCTCCCCCTCATCCAGCAGCAAGCCATCATACCTGTTTTTAGTAGGGACAGTGGGCACAGCACCCTGCAGCCGAGGGCGCTTGGCAGAAACAGCAGCAGGCACTCTTCTTTTCGGACGGACCAGCTGGAATTCTTCCGACTCTGCAGCAGACTGACAGCGGGTGGACACTGGGCTGCCCCCCTCCCCAGACACTGTATCCCACTCCACCGAGCCCTCCGAATCAGCGTCCGATGAGTCGGTCCAGTCACATCGCCGGGACCCTGCATTAGCTTCTACAGCAGGGCTGACAGGCAACGGGGATGGGAATTCATCTATGACTACGGAGCCGCGGGGGGCGGGGCTTAGCGGTGAAGCGCTCTCCAGAGCGCTCCCCCCGGCGGCAGCAGCAGCGGCTTTCTCCTCCTCTTTGCCCCTCCTCCCAGCGTCAGCGGCGGTGTCAGCGGCAATAGCCGCACCTCTCCTCCTCACTCCCGGCGGCAGCAGCAGCGCGCTCTGCAGCGCGAGCCGCGCCTCCCTTCTCCTCCGCAGTGATAGGCTGGGCGGTCTCCGGCACGGAGTTTAAATCAGTTATGGCGCAAAACGCCACGGCAGTGTCAGGCAAAACAGCAGGTTTGACGGCCATTATAACCGTCGCTGTGCCAGACACCCCAGCCGGAGTGCTGGCCAGTACGGTATGTATTACAGTGGCACCAACATTTACATCAGGCACAGGCTGGGCAGACAGCTTTTGTAGCACACTAGCAGCAGAGGGGGGGTCTCCATAAAGCTTGTACAATTCCGCATAAGGTGCTCCTGACTCCCACACAAATCACACTTCTTGCGCTGGGGACATGTAGCAGCCTCATGGTCAGACATGCCGCAATTCCTACAACATTTACCCCGCATACATGTGTCCTTAGTGTGCCCGAATTGGAAACAGTTCCGGCAATAATAGGGCTGTTCGGGATAAAACAGATACCCCCTCGCTCCTCCTATTGAGAAATTGGCAGGCGGATGCATCACCCCACCAATCCCCTTAGGATCCAGGCGCAGCCGTACCCAAAACTTCGTCTTCCCGTTGAAAATGCCCACATAGTTCTGTAAGCGCACCCCACCACGAACCGACGAACAATACCGGGTTAGGAACGCCTTAATTTGGTCAGGCTCCACAAAAGGGTCGTACATGTGCACTGTCAGTGGGCGTTCAGACCCCATGAATAAGGGCAGCAGCGTAATCCCCTGCAAAAGCGGCTCATCTAAATGGGCTCTTACCCTCTCATAGACAGTCAGGCAGGCTTCTGGGTAGTGGAACGTGACGTCAAAAGTTCCAGCCGTGGGGAATTCCTGGATGCAGTACACGTCTTCCTTCGTCACCTGCGTCAGCGGTACAAGAATTTTGTGCCATAAGTGCATCAGAGTTCTCTGCTGTCCTCCAACCGTTCTGTCCAATTGAAAGCGGAAGGTATTTTTTATACCAGCCATTCTGGCAGTCCTGGGACCCCAGCCAACAACGATCCACTTCTCACGGTCAGATCAAGTACACGAGTGCACTTGATCTTAGCCAAAAGGCCAAGAAGCGATAACCCGAATGTGGGCCGAGGGAGCTGCGCAGCCGAAACAAGATCTACAATCTATCATGGAGAATCACCCTTCCCCCACACACGCTTACTCTATACTAGTCTATACTATCTGCAGATTGACTTTTGGCGGCGGCGGCGACGACCCCAGCAAAGAAGAAGGAGAAATCCGGATTGACAAGCAGGCAGGCAGACACCCAGGCGCGCGCAACCCCACATTCCATCACTCACTCCTGCATCGTGAGTTTTCTCTCTTCATGTCTTGCTGACTGGCTGGCTGATGCACAATCAGTTGCATTTGGTCCGCCTCCAACGACCACACCCACCAGACGTCTGCCGCCCGTCTGAGCCTGGCTCCGTGCTTATCACATTTACACAATACTATGCACTTCATCACTTAAGCAGTGGGACATTCATTCTTCAATGCAAGGTTCCCTGGCTGCCGTGAACCTGTCTCTAAAATCTGGATTGTTTCAACCAACCCGTTCATCCTGGCAGATTTCAAATTTTCCACTACAGTGTGAGGGCTCTGTGATGTCATCATGATGCACACTCTATGATGTCATCATGATGCGACACATGTGATGTCATCATTATGCGACACACGTGATGTCACAATGTGCTTGGCTGTACGGACAACTGCATTTTCTTGACTTGCATACTGACATCCACTTGAGGGAGACACACACCAGGAGATCGATGCAGCATATACATACCGCAGAGCTTGTGCCTTTAGTGCCTCTACAGCAATTATCCACACCTCCTGCAGTCAGCGTCGGCACCACCGCCACAAAAATAAAAATTATTTCCAAATATGACCAGGTCGGAAAGACAAGCCGAAAGGATGATCATAATAGTAAGTGAAGAATTTAGGAATGAATTTCTAAGTGGTAATGCGTCTTCGTTCGTACTTAGTTAGCATTCAGGAATTAGGCCTACGTAGGCCTCACATCCAAATGCTCATCAACTGTTTAAATTGGCCTTGTGTAGAAGGAGGGAATTCAATGGAGACAAGAAGTAGAGGCAAAACAAGACTCCACACAGTAGTTCTCAGGTTGCTTTTATTCATTTTATTCATCCATTGTAACATTTTGCAAGGAATAGACAGCAACGATTGAATCCAATTTTGATACAGTGTAATAGCCTGCTTGCAAAATCCCCCAAAATCAAGGAGTTTATCAATGCGGCAAAAACGTTGACAATCCTGGGGAAAAGCTAAGCAGTCATCATTAGTCTATTTTTGGAATACAGAATAGGAAAGGTGCACCGGTCCCGGAGGTACTGCAATACCGGGTCAATGCGTGGAGTGGACAGAGCAAGCTCTTCTTCCATCTCCCTGTTCTAAAAATCCATTTAATATATGGCCCCCAGATAGGGGGCGTATCAGATATTAAACTGATAAGAACAGATTTTTATTTTTTTTTAAACCATCAGGTTTAAAAATTTTGTCGCAAGTCCACAAGGGACAGCAATCACTCCTACTGTCAAGCAAACAAAATTTTTAAATCATCATGCTGATTTTTGTATTTTTTCCAACTCTCCAATTTATAATTTCAATTTAAACCAATTGCATTAACACATACATATTAATCTATACTTTCCTATTACTATACATTCTAAGAAAGCAGTCATTTCCCAACACCACCCCTCACCAAAAGGAAAAAAATAAAACCTACAAACCTAATACCATATATTACCCAGCAAAACCACCCACATCCCCCTCAATCCAAACACACAAGATCCATCCATTTCTTCACCTTCCATATTCCCTCCGCATCGAGGCCACCACCACCATTCTTTTTATCAAACATATAAGCCAAATATAATCTAGCCAACACCATTCTCACACACTTATTAATATCCCACTCATCCTTTTTAAAAACACACATATTCCTCGCATCCCACAAAGACTCCATCATACATACCATCATCACCCATAACAATCTTACATTCATTTCCCCTTTTGCCCCCATTGCATACAAAGCCACCCTCCAAGTCACCACACTCACACCTGTTAATTCCTTACATATCCCTTTCATCTTCATCCATACCTCATTGGCAAACCCACATTCCCACAAAACATGCCTTATAGACTCCAGTGCTCCACATCCATCCCTTGGACACGTATCCGTTCTTACCAAGTCCCTCCTTTTTTGTACTTCATGAACAGGCAAAATCCCATGCATAGCCATCCATACCACATCCTTCTGTCTATTCGTCACCACATTCATTCCCATTTTCCTCCATACATTCACACTTTCACTAGACTTCAAACACTCAATTTCACACATATTCTCCCTCTCATTTAACATTTTTATGATTTTCCTTACAGACCCAAACTCAGACATACTGACACCAGCCAAGTCATGCCTCCTTACAAACTTCTCAATCATACCATACCATTCAGGGCAACTGAAGGCCATTGGCACCTTTAGATCTCTTTTCATCCATCCCAAACCACACAACATCCATCCAGCTTTATATTTAGTCATACATGCAGCCTTACAATCACTCCCAATCAACCTTACAATCAAAGAAATATAATTAACATTCACAAACCACTCAACATTTGGAAAACCAATACCCCCTTTATTTACCATTTTCATCACATCCGTCCTCTTCATTCTTTCCATCTTACAACCCCACAGAAAAAGAAACAATAATCTCATAATCTTCCTCAAACATCCATACTTTGGAGGAAACACACATGCTATAAACAATAACATTGGCAAGATCACACTCTTCACAACCAACACTTTCCCTGACATAGACAACTCTCTCAAGCTCCAGAAATCCAACTTCCTTACTACCTTTCGCTCACATTCCATCCAACTTTCATTCCCTTTCAAATCTTCATCAAAATATACTCCAAGTAACTTTATCCCTCCCCCTACACACTCAACCCCATCCACTCTCTCATTTTTATCCCCAAAACACTTAAATTTAGATTTCTCCCAATTTACTTTAAAGGCCGAAGCACTACAAAACAACCCAATTAGTAATTTTGCCCTACGTAGTGCCGCCTGGTTCTCACATACCACAATCACATCGTCCATATAACCCATCACTTTCACGCTCCTCCCCCCGCTCCCTGGAATCAAAACACCCTTCACCACTTTATCACCCCTAATCATCTGTAACAGTGGCTCTATCGTACACACAAACAGGATAGGGGACATAGGACACCCTTGTCTCACCCCAGATTCAATCGTGATTTCCTTACTTACCCTACCATTCACCAATACCTTACTATACACTCCATCATACATACTCCTCACACATCTTAACACTTTCTCAGGAAAACCCATCCTCTCCAAAACACACAACATAAAACCATGGGACACTGTCGAACACTTTCTCAAAATCCACAGCTAATACATACACTCTCTTTTTCCTACCCATACAATCTTCCACAACATCCCTTAACAACACTAAATTATCACTCATTCGCCTCTCTGGTATCGCACATACTTGGTCCTCATCCACAACTTGCCCAATCACACATCTCATTCTATTTGTCACTATCTTCACATACACCTTATAATCCGCATTTAAAAGAGTTATTGGCCTCCAGTTACCCAGGTCCATTCTCTCACCTTTTTTATATATCATAACAACCACACCACTCCTCATAGACTCACTTATTCTCCCTTGGTTCCACATATACTTACATACTTCAATCAAATCCTTACCAATTATATCCCAGAACTCACAATACAAATCAACAGGCAAACCATCTTCACCAGGGGTTTTGTTTTTACTAGCACTCATCACCGCTACCCTAACCTCCTCATCCGTAAAACCACTCTCCAAACCCTCTAATTCATCTTCATTTACTCTATTTTCCAACACATTCAAAACCTCACTCTCCATACTTCCATCCCCTTGCTTTCTCTCATACAGACTCGCATAAAATTTTTCCACCTCATCCATAATTTTCACACCACGTACCTCCGTCCTCTCCTTATTATATAACACATTCATATCCTTCTGTCCCTGACATACTTTTTTAAAGAAAAACCTTGTACACTTCTCATTCAACTCCATACATTCCACTTTCGCCCGATACACAATCTCTTTACCTTTCCCATTCATATACATATTACCTTTCTCCCTTTCTCTCATAATCTCCATACTGACCTCAAAACCTAATTCTCTCAACATATACAAATATTTCAATCTCAAACCCAATCTTTCATACTCAAACCTTTTCTTTCTCGCCATTCTCACACCATACCTCTTAAAAAACATTCGTATTCTCCCCTTCACCCAATCCCACCATTCTAACACATCCAAAAAATCATTCTTACGTTCCACCCACCTCACATATTTCCTTTTAAACTCAGCCTTAATTTGATCATCATCCAGCAAACTAACATTCAACTTCCATAAACCCTTACCATACATCTCATCAGTCTTCCCAATCACCTCACAAATCAGACAATCATGGTCAGAAAATGACACATTCACCTGATCCATACTCCTACATACCATACCCTTAGACAAAAACACATAATCTAATCTAGACACTATCCCCCCCCTATCAGCGTGATAAGTAGGTGGTGGTGGCTTACCCATACACTCCACAGCTGCATCTATTAATGAAAAATCAGACACCATTTGCTTAAGTATTTTCCCCGTGATATCCACCTGATCTGCTATCCCATCACCTCTATCTATACACACATTAAAATCCCCAATCAACATAATTGGCACCCCCCAACAATAAACAGTTTGATCTTTTCAAAAAGCTCTTTTCTCTCATTTTTGCTAGCATGAGCATAAATACACATAATGCGCACTTTCCAACCATCATACAACACTTCTGCCATAATACACCTGCCCTCCTCAATAATGTTTTTTTCCCCCAATTTGATCCTCCTATTATTAATTAATATACCCACCCCATCATTTTTATTTAATACTGTCCCGGACCAAAAAACATCACCATACTTCCAATCCTTCTTTCCTATATATCCCACCATACCGGTTTCCTGCACACAAATTATATCACCACCCATGCATCTTAAGTTATCTAATATCGCAATCCTCCTATTTCTAGTGCTCATAGTTCTGACATTAACTGATGTCAGTTTTAGAACCACTGGAACTGCCATATGCAGAGAGAAAAAATAATAATAATATCAAAGCAGAGAAAACCCCACAAACAAAAAAACCAAACACAACCCCTTTCCTCAGGGGAAAGAAAAACAAAAACCATCAAAAATCAACCATACAATAGGTAATTAGGGTATCTCATCCTACACCTGTCATCTGACAAGTTTCTCCAAACTTATCAACTACCTCCTCTGGTAGGTAAGCTATAGCAGGAGTCTCTCTGGCAGGGGGGTAATTCTCAAGAGAACTTGCGGGGCTGCTACTCATGTCCAATAATTGATTCAGAGCCTCCATAGTATCCTCATGGTTGCTCTCCTCTGGGACCTCAATACGCGCTTTCTTCTTTGCAGAGTGATCAGTGCTCTGCTTTCTCAGCTTAGGACATGATGCAGCATTGTCCATCTCCATACCTCTATCCTCCTCCTCAGAGGTACTAAATTCCTCAATCACCTGAGAAGGGGCAACCTTCTCCTCAGGGCTCACAGACACCTCCATCTGGGCTTCACTTCCCACCAGCAGCAGGTGCCCACACACCTCCTTCAAAGCTGCCACAGCTGCCTGGCTTGATTCCCCGGCAATCTCCACCACCTCAGTGACTTCACTGCTAGCTCCTTCTCCCAACTCAGCTTGCAGAGACTCGGGAGCTCGCAGAACAGGGCGCAACTCCTCACCAGGTTGTGCCACTGAGGAGGAAGCGTCCACAGACTCAGGCACATTTCCCTGGGGGGGCTGAACGTACCCCTCCTCATACTTTTTGCTTTGGCAAACCTCAGCCACATCTCTTGCTCTCCTTTTGAGGAGCTCTGGACAGCTTTTAGCAGTGTGATTTGGGCTACCACATAAGTCACATTTCCTGGGGTGAGGACACTCTTTTGCCTGATGCCCTTCCCCATGACAATTTCTACAGAAAAAGTCCTTCACACAATCGTCTTTGGTATGCCCGTATTCCTGGCACCTCCTACAAAAAACAGGCTGCCCCGGATAATAGAGGAAACCCCTATTACCACCGATCGAGAAGTTTGCCGGGGGGTGCATCACTCCCCCAACACCATTTGCATCCTCCCTAAGCCTCACCCACACCCGCATTTTCCCGTTAAAGATATTGTACTCATTTTTAAGCAGAATACCTCCTCTTACATGGGAGCAGTACCTAAAAAGAAAGGCCCGGTTTAACTCGTGCTCCATGTAAGGATTAAACATGTGAATAGTCATAGGTACCTCTTGCTCGGAAAACAAGGGCACCATAACAAATTTGCTCATTTTCGGGTCACAACACTTTTTCAGCTTTTCATACGCCGTCATACAGTCGTTAATGTTAAAGAAAGTAACATCAAAAGAACCTTGCAAAGGAAAATCCTGAATGCAAAAAATGTCCAGCTTTAAGTCCACCCCTGCCAGTTCCATCAGTACCTTCTCTACAATGAAGCGCAGTCCTCTCGAGTCTCTCCCCTTGTGCTCCAACAAAAAGCGGATGGTGTTCTTCAATCCTGCCATGATGCAGAGAAAAAACAGGGCAACAGCCCTGCGGCGATCCCTCCTCGTCCAAAATCCTCCAGGGGGTCTCACGGAAAGACCCCAAACTCACACCCCCCGGCCCAGACCAAGGCAATGAACCCTGATCTGAGCCAAAAGGCCGAGAAGCGATAACCCGAATGTGGGCCGAGGGAGCTGCGCAGCCGAAACAAGATCTACAATCTATCATGGAGAATCACCCTCCCCCAACACACGCTTACTCTATACTAGTCTATACTATCTGCAGATTGACTTGACTTTTAGCGGCGGCGACGACCCCAGCAAAAAAGAAGGAGAAATCCGGATTGACAAGCAGGCAGGCAGACACCCAGGCGCGCGCAACCCCACATTCCATCACTCACTCCTGCATTGTGAGTTTTCTCTCTTCATGTCTTGCTGACTGGCTGGCTGATGCACAATCATTTGCATTTGGTCCGCCTCCAACGACCACACCCACCAGACGTCTGCCGCCCGTCTGAGCCTGGCTCCGTGCTTATCACATTTACACAATGCTATGCACTTCATCACTTAAGCAGTGGGACATTCATTCTTCAATGCAAGGTTCCCTGGCTGCCGTGAACCTGTCTCTAAAATCTGGATTGTTTCAACCAACCCGTTCATTCTGGCAGATTTCAAATTTTCCACTACAGTGTGAGGGCTCTGTGATGTCATCATGATGCACACTCTATGATGTCATCATGATGCGACACATGTGATGTCATCATTATGCGACACACGTGATGTCACAATGTGCTTGGCTGTACGGACAACTGCATTTTCTTGACTTGCATACTGACATCCACTTGAGGGAGACACACACCAGGAGATCGATGCAGCATATACATACCGCAGAGCTTGTGCCTTTAGTGTCTCTACAGCAATTATCCACACCTCTTGCAGCCAGCGTCGGCACCACCGCCACAAAAATAAAAATTATTTCCAAATATGACCAGGTCGGAAAGACAAGCCGAAAGGATGATCATAATAGTAAGTGAAGAATTTAGGAATGAATTTCTAAGTGGTAATGCGTCTTCGTTCGTACTTAGTTAGCATTCAGGAATTAGGCCTACGTAGGCCTCACATCCAAATGCTCATCAACTGTTTAAATTGGCCTTGTGTAGAAGGAGGGAATTCAATGGAGACAAGAAGTAGAGGCAAAATAAGACTCCACACAGTAGTTCTCAGGTTGCTTTTATTCATTTTATTCATCCATTGTAACATTTTGCAAGGAATAGACAGCAACGATTGAATCCAATTTTGATACAGTGTAATAGCCTGCTTGCAAAATCAAGGAGTTTATCAATGCGGCAAAAACGTTGACAATCCTTGGGAAAAGCTAAGCAGTCATCATTAGTCTATTTTTGGAATACAGAATAGGAAAGGTGCACCGGTCCCGGAGGTACTGCAATACCGGGTCAATGCGTGGAGTGGACAGAGCAAGCTCTTCTTCCATCTCCCTGTTCTAAAAATCCATTTAATATATGGCCCCCAGATAGGGGGCGTATCAGATATTAAACTGATAAGAACAGATTTTTTGATTGAAAAAGCAGTCTTTATTTGGCATAAAGTAGCAAAAAACATACGAGTACATAGACAAACATAAGTACCGTGTCGCAGCACGCCAAAACACAGTACAGATGCAGTTGGTATAGTGCAGTCGAAGAACTACGGCACAGGCCTGAGCCTACACTATAGTTCTCGGACTGCACTATGCATTTAAACTATACAATAACACAACAGTTAATAAGGCTATGGGTGTGGAGGGTAGGGGGGTGAGGGAGGGTGAGTCACATGCCCGAAGCTTTATTGAAGGACAGACACATATAAGGGGAGGGGCAATAAATAGAAAGACATCAATAAAACAACAGACATTGTGAGTGAGGGGAAGGGGCCACGGTCCCAAAGTCTCATTATTCAGTTCAAACAAGGGGAGAGGGGCAGAAAAAGGGGGATTTTAGTCCCCTTCTTCCTCAGGGCTGTCCATGATGGAATAGTCTCTGAGCAAGCTGTGAACCAGCCTGCAACAGTCCTGGATGGACATCCTCTCCCTCCGCAGAATGAGGCGGTTCCTGGCAAGCCACGAAGCGTCCTTAACACTGTTCATAAGGCGCCAGGCATCCTGGATCGCCCCAACGGTGTGGGTGCCAGGGAATAGTCCGTAGAGTACCGAATGGTACGTGAGACAGTTCCTTGGCACAGAGTTTTTCAGTTCGTTTTCCAGGGCATCCAACAACAACTGGGCCCAGGCACAGTCCCAAAACAGGTGCATAGATGTTTCCTCATGTATGATGCACCTGGGGCAATGTCTGTACCTGCACAGGTTCCGGGAGTGCATGAATGACCTGAGGGGTAAACCCCCTTGGATGGCCATCCACGACAGGTCTTTGTGTCTGTTTGTGAGCCTTTTGGAGGCCACATTCTCCCAGACCTGTTTGGCAGTCGCTGAAGGGAGCCCCGGAATCGGCTCCAAATCGTCTTTAGCTCTGATGAGCTTGTAGATCGTCTTCGGTTTCCATAAGTCAGGCTTAACTCCCTCCAGTTGGTGTTCCCTCACGAACTTGGACACGTCCAGGTAGTACCACGGAGTGTTCCAGTTGTAAGGGATGGAGCTGTCCCATTTGTCCCAGCCGAGGTTCCTCCAAAGAGGCAGGAGGAAGAAACGGGACATGGAGTTTCCTGCAGAGTCGTTAAAGTTCTCGCACAAAGTCCTGCGGATGCAGTTACAAACGAAGAAGGCTCGAAGCATGGTGGGGATATCCGGGATACCCTTTCCACCCTTGAGGGGCTCCTTGTACATAACTGCACGCTTTACTCTGTCCATCTTGGAGCCCCAGATGAAGTGGAACACTGCCCTTGTGATGGCCCTGCAGACCGCGACCAGTGGTGGCCAGGCCTGTGCGGTGTACTGCAGAATGGGGAGAATCTCGTTACGCAGCACAAGTGATTTCCCCTCGATGGTAAGTTCTCTGAGGCTCCACAATCCAAACTTTTGACGAACCGTCGCCAGTCTCTCGTCCCAGCATTTCAGGGCTGCACCCTCACGCCGAACCAGACTCCCAGGATCTTAATGAAGTCGGCCTTGATGGCTAAAGGAAATGGTGCAGAGGATGACAGGTGCCACTTTCCGAAGAGCATAGCCTCTGACTTCCCGCAGTTGACTTTAGCCCCTGAGGCTCGGCCGAAGTTCTCGCAGGTCTGGACGAGTGCTGTCACCGAACGATGATCCGCGCAGAAGACAGTGACGTCATCCATGTACAGCGAACACTTGGCCTCTCGTCGGTCACGACCCGGTGCGGCGATCCCTCTGATCTCTGGATTCCGTCTGATGCATACAGCCATAAGCTCTATAACACAAACAAAAAGAAGAGGTGAAAGAGGGCAGCCTTGTCTGACCCCAGACAGGATGGAAAAGGGGTCAGTCTTCCAGCCGTTCACCAGCACCGAGCTGTGGATATCAAGGTACATCAGGTTAACATACGTACAAAACATTTTACCGAGGCCAAATTTATGCAGAACCCTGCCCATCAGCTCATGTGAGACACGATCAAAGGCCTTCTCCTGGTCAAGACTGACCAGGGCCGCGTGAACGTTCCGATCCTTGATGTAATGGACCGTGTCTCTGAGGAGGGCGAGGCTGTCTGCAATCCTGCGACCAGGGATGGCGCAGGTCTGGTCCGGGTGAATGATCTGTCCGATGACAGCCTTCAGCCTGTTGGCGAGCACCTTGGCGAGGATCTTGTAGTCCACGTTTAAGAGAGAGATGGGCCTCCAATTTTTCAGCTCACATCGCTCCCCCTTACGCTTATACAAGATCGTGATCATTCCCTCCCTCAGCGATGGGGGCATTTTGCCCTCCACCACCATCTCCCCATACAGCTCGAGCAGGTCCGGTCCAATGAGGTCCCACAGCGCTACATAGAGCTCTGCTGGGAGACCATCACTGCCCGGGGTCCTGCCCTGCCTAAAGGATCTGGCGGCAGAGTGCAACTCCTCCAACGCCAAGGGAGCATCCAGGGCGGCTTTGCCTGCAGGATCAATGGTGTTAGTGATACCTGACAGGAACTTATCAGCCTCCTCGCTGTCTGTTGTCTTAGGAGAGTAGAGGTCGCTGTAGTAGTCTCTGACGACTTTCATCACGCCCTCCTTCCCCTGTCTGGGGATGCCGGTCTCATCTCGCAGCTCAGTCAGGGGCGTGTGGCCAGAGTGGAGTTTCCTGAAAAAGAAAGAGTTGCATTTCTCGTCCTTCTCCAGGTTCTCCACCTTGGAACGGAAGACGATACGTCTGGATTCCTCCTCAAAGTGCCTTTTCAGGCCCCCTTTGGTCTCATCCAGCTCGTCTCTCACGTCCCAGCCGCACCGTTGGAGGTCCAGCAGGGACTGCAGGTGTCTTTGCAGTCTCTTGAAGTTCCTCTTTCGGTCGCACGCCTGTTGTCTCCCTTTAACCTGAAAGAAACTGTGAATGTTAGCCTTAGCATATTCCCACCAGTCACTCATACAATCAAAATAACATTTGTCATTTTTCCATGTGATGTAGGCTCCGCCAGCACCTCCACTCTTTCCAGTAGGGCACAATTCAACTTCCAGGAGCCTGGGCCAGGTGGAAAACCGCTGCCCAGGGTTCCTTGGAAGAGAATGGCCCTGTGGTCTGAGAAGAAGCAGGGGACCATAGAATGCCTAGTCTGCTTCACCGCTCTAGAGGTAAACACAAAGTCAATGCGGGAACGCACAGAGCCATCAGGGCGGCTCCATGTATAGTTCACGGAGCCGGACCCCATGGAGCCCATAGCGTCCCGCAGTGATGCTTCGGTCACCATTTCTATAAGCAGTTTAGACGTCACATCAAGCTTGGTAGAGTTGCTGGTGCTGCGTCCATCCTCCTCCATGGTGCAGTTGAAGTCTCCTGCCATCACTACCGCCCTAGTGGTTGCGAGCTGCGGTCGCAGGGTCTGGAAAAGCTCCAAACGCTCATTCTTGAGAGGGGGGGCGTACACGCAGATAAGCCTAATAGGCTCCCCTGCCCAGGAGCCGTCTACGATCAGCAATCTGCCGCAGACGAGCTCCTGAACAGAATCTAGCGTGAAGAGGCTCCCCCTAATAAGTATGGCGACCCCTGCAGACTTACACTCGCCCCCACCGGACCAATAGGAGGCGCCGTGAGACCACTGCCTGCCCAGATGTTTGTAGGACTTGGAGAAGGGAAGAGAGCATTCCTGCAACATGTACACATCACATTTCTGACTATCTAAGAAAGTAAACACAGATTGTCTCCTAAGCTTATCCTTAATACTCCTCACATTAATGGTGAAAATAGAAAATGACGCCATTAGTTGGGAAAAAAAGAGAGGTTAGGCAACAATTCAACATTTACGTTACCACTCCATCGGGCGGGGCTTCCTCGGGTTCTTGTGCCGGGTCACCCCCCTGGTGTGGATTCATGCTCTCGAGCAGTTGGTTGATCTGGAACATCGGGTCCACTTCCTCCACGATGTCTTCCACCGCTGATTCCATTTCCTCCTCCAGTGGGAGGGGGTCCTGGATCGGCTCAACTGCCTGCTTCTTAGAGGATTCAGGGTCCGCAGCTGGGCTGTCGAGAACCTTCCTCTTGCAATTCCTCGTCTTTTCTGTGTCTGCAGCGGGTTTAGGAGGGGGAAACTCTTCCTGGGAGGAGAGGTCGAGGGCAGTGGTGGGGGGAGTGGGAGGGGCAGTGAGGTGGGGGCGGGAGGGGGAGGTAGGAGGGGTTGTGACAGATGTGGGGGTTTCTGTCACGGAGGGGGGGTGGGGGTGGAAGGTTTCTTACCCTCCTAAGGCTGCTGTTTCTTCTGTGCTGCTGCTGCCGAAGGCGGCCGCTTGGTAAGGGAGTCACGTCCGGTCACCACCGCTGCGTAGGTTCTTGCCCTACTGGGGCAGTCCCTGTAGATGTGGTCCACCTTGCCGCACAGGTTGCATGTTTTCCTCGTGGGGCAGTCTTTTGTCTCATGGCTGGCCATGTGGCAATTCTTGCAGGCCGAGACCTTGCAGTCCTTCATCACGTGACCCATCCCGCCACACTTCCTGCAGTTGCGTAGCTGGTCGGCGTAGTGAACAAGTCCTTGGGATCCCCCCAGGGAGAAGCACTGTGGGAGGTGCTTGACTCCTTCTTGGCACGAGGTGTCCTTTTGCAGGACGACGATCACCGCCCACTTTCCAGTCCAGAATCCGTTCCCGTCCAGAACCCTTGTGGGGTCTTTCTTGACGGTGCAGAAGCGTCCGAGAAAGGTGACGATGTCCTTGATGGGCGTGTGTGGGTTTCGCATTGAAACCGTCACCCCCCTTTCCTCTCTTTGAATAGGGCAATTGCCCACAAAGCGGGAGAAAGGGGATTCGGGTCTCGCCGCTTTCACTGCCTCCCAGTACCTCTTGCAGATGGCAAGGGAGGCGAAGGTGATGTAGAAGATCCCCTTCAGGTAATTCTGGATGCTGAGGGTTTCAGCGGTCGAGAAGCCCTGGTCCAGGATCATCTTCCCAAAGGTTTCCACTGTCATGTCTGGCATCCGTCCGTCCACCTCCTTCAGTTTCATCACCACGGTGTACCTCATCCAGGGCTCCAGGGACGGTTTGTCCTTGGTGCTCACCTGGGTGGGTGCCGCTGGTGGTGTCACTGCGGGGGTGGTGGCGCTGGATGCGGCCGATTCGGTGGGGCCTTTGGCGGTTTTCTTCGCCGTCTTGGCCTGGCTCTTCCTGGCGAGGGTGGCCGGAGTGGAGGCAGAGGCTGGAGCAGCTGGGGCTGGAGCAGCGGGGGCTGGAACAGCGGCGGCTGGGGCAGCGGTGGCCATACTCACGGATCCTTGGCGTAGGAGGCGGGGCGGAGGATCAGCGCTGTCGTCGAGAGGAGGAGAGGCGGTCGGTCGCTTCAGAGGGCAGAGCCAGCAAGTCTAACCCTCCAGTGCAGCTAGGGGGCGATGCAGAGCTTCTCCGGCGAAGTCCCTTTTCTCCACGCAGTCTTGCTGGCGGAGGGGGGTATCTTCTCCAGAGGGCAGAGCAAACAAGTCTAACCCTCTGCTGTAGCTGGGGAGCGATGCAAATCTTCACCCTCTTCAAGCGATCTTCTCCTTCTCCTCGCAATCTCGGCTTCGATTTTTCTGGCTTCTCGGCCCGGGTACAGCTTAGCCCTGAGAAGGACAATTGTCGGTCCAAGAAACAAGGTAGCACCGTCAGTCAGCGTGAACTGATAAGAACAGATTTTTTATTTTATTTTTAAACTTGAAGCCCGAGGTGCGGTGCTCCATCACCCAGTGTCTGTGCCAAACGTGCTGGGGGCATAGGTACTTGGACCCTCTCCCAACGGAGAAGGGCCCCGTTACTCCCCTACCCCTCAGAGCCAAAAGGCCTACTGAGGGGAAAAAGGGACTGTGGGTCCCCCCTTGCCGAAGCGCAGAGGGACCCTCGTGTGTCCCCAGGGTTGGCCGAGGCTTCCCCCTGGGGACCGAAAACTGCGTCTGGTCCTCCCCCCGTGGAGAGGACCTCAGCAACGTAGGAGAGTGGGTGGCCCATAAGGGTCTCACCTAAACCCCAAAACGAAAAACGTGAACGTGACAAACTAAACAAAAATAAGTGCTGTGCGTATATAAATAAATAAGCCCCAGCCAGAAAGCCGGGGAGGGGGGATAAAAAATTGTCCTTGCCCTAGCCAAAAGGCCAGGGCAAAGGATAAAGTGCGCCAGAAGTTGGGATGTGACTGTGCTAGTGCTCTCAAAGTGCATAGGCGTCCCGCACCAGTGCAAATTAAGGCACCCCTAGGTCGCCCTAGGGGCACGTGTCACCTCGAGCTTCGAGCCGCTCCCCGTCTCTCAGCCAGACCAAGTTTCATACCCGCTCAGCCAGGGTCAACCCCCAGTACAAGAGTGGATACTAGACCAGGCTGTTCCTAACCAACGTAAGGGTCCCACAATCCCATACGAGGTAGGAATACTCAGCCCAGTTTTTCTCCACTCTCAACCAGGGGCCTTGCCACACCCCAGCTTGGTACTCCACAAGGTGTTTCTCCATTCCACATCTAGGAACCTCTCACGCTCCAAGTGTAAGAACAGGTACTCCACCCTGTGTTTCCCTCGAGCAGGTTTTTTGATTGAAAAAGCAGTCTTTATTTGGCATAAAGTAGCAAAAAACATACGAGTACATTGACAAACATAAGCACCGTGTCGCAGCACGCCAAAACACAGTACAGATGCAGACGGTATAGTGCAGTCGAAGAACTACGGCACAGGCCTGAGCCTACACTATAGTTCTCGGACTGCACTATGCATTTAAACGATACAATAACACAACAGTTAATAAGGCTATGGGTGTGGAGGGTAGGGGGGTGAGGGAGGGTGAATCACATGCCCGAAGCTTTATTGAAAGACAGACACATATAAGGGGAGGGGCAATAAATAGAAAGACATCAATAAAACAACAGACATTGTGAGTGAGGGGGAAGGGGCCACGGTCCCAAAGTCTCATTATTCAGTTCAAACAAGGGGAGAGGGGCAGAAAAAGGGGGGTTTTAGTCCTCTTCTTCCTCAGGGCTGTCCATGATAGAATAGTCTCTGAGCAAGCTGTGAACCAGCCTGCAACAGTCCTGAATGGACATCTTCTCCCTCCACAGAATGAGGCGGTTCCTGGCTAGCCACGAAGCGTCCTTGATACAGTTCATAAGGCGCCTGGCTTCCTGGATCGCCCCAACGGTGTGGGTGCCAGGGAATAGTCCGTAGAGTACCGAATGGTACGTGAGGCAGTTCCTTGGCACACAGTCTTTCAGTTCGTTTTCCAGGGCATCCAACAACAACTGGGCCCAGGCACAGTCCCAAAACAGGTGCATAGATGTTTCCTCATGTATGATGCACCTGGGGCAATGTCTGTACCTGCACAGGTTCCGGGAGTGCATGAATGACCTGATGGGCAAACCCCCTTGGATGGCCATCCACGACAGGTCTTTGTGTCTGTTTGTGAGCCTTTTGGAGGCCACATTCTCCCAGACCTGTTTGGCAGTCGCTGAAGGGAGCCCCGGAATCGGCTCCAAATCGTCTTTAGCTCTGATGAGCTTGTAGATCGTCTTCGGTTTCCATAAGTCAGGCTTAACTCCCTCCAGTTGGTGTTCCCTCACGAACTTGGACACGTCCAGGTAGTACCACGGAGTGTTCCAGTTGTAAGGGATGGAGCTGTCCCATTTGTCCCAGCCGAGGTTCCTCCAGAGAGGCAGGAGGAAGAAACGGGACATGGAGTTTCCTGCAGAGTCGTTAAAGTTCTCGCACAAAGTCCTGCGGATGCAGTTACAAACGAAGAAGGCTCGAAGCATGGTGGGGATATCCGGGATACCCTTTCCACCCTTGAGGGGCTCCTTGTACATAACTGCACGCTTTACTCTGTCCATCTTGGAGCCCCAGATGAAGTGGAACACTGCCCTTGTGATGGCCCTGCAGACTGCGACCAGAGGTGGCCAGGCTTGCGCAGTGTACTGCAGAACGGGAAGAATCTCGTTGCGTAGCACAAGTTTTTTCCCCTTGATGGTGAGTTCTCTGAGGCTCCACAATCCAATATGTTGTTGAACAGTCGCCAGTCTCTCGTCCCAACATATCAGGGCTGCACCCTCACCGCCGAACCAGACTCCCAGGATCTTAATGAAGTCGGGCTTGATGGCAAAAGGAAATGGTGCAGAGGATGACAGGTGCCACTTTCCGAAGAGCATAGCCTCTGACTTCCCGCAGTTGACTTTAGCCCCTGAGGCTCGTCCAAAGTTCTCGCAGGTCTGGACGAGTGCTGTCACCGAACTCTGGTCTGCGCAGAAGACAGTGACGTCATTCATGTACAGCGAACACTTGGCCTCTTGTCGATCACGAACCGGTGCAATGACCCCTCTGATCTCTGTATTCTGTCTGATGCACACAGCCAGGAGCTCTATAACACAAACAAAAAGAAGAGGTGAAAGAGGGCAGCCTTGTCTGACCCCAGACAAAATGGAAAAGGGGTCAGTCTTCCAGCCGTTCACCAGCATCGAGCTGTGAATGTCAAGGTACATCAGGTTAACATACGTACAAAACATTTAACCAAGCCCAAATTTATGCAGCACACTGCCCATCAACTCATGTGAGACACGATCAAAGGCCTTCCTATGGTCAAGGCTGACCAGAGCCACGTGCACATTCCGGTCCTTGATGTAATGGACCATGTGTCTGAGGAGGGCAAGGCTGTCTGCAATCCTGCAGCTAGGTTTGCCACAGGTCTAGTCCGGTTGAATGATCTGTCCGGTGACCGCATTCAGCCTGTTGATGAGTACCTTGGCGAGGATCTTGTAGTCCATGTTTAAGAGAGAGATGGGCCTCCAATTTTTCAGCTGACATCTCTCTCCCTTACGCTTTTTCAAGATTGTGATCATTCCCTCCCTCAGCGATAAAGGCATTTTACCCACCACAACCACCTCCTCATACAGCTCGAGCAGGTCCAGGCCAATGAGGTCCCACAGCGCTACATAGAGCTCTGCTGGGAGACCACTGCCCGGGGTCCTGCCCTGCCTAAAGGATCTGGCGGCAGAGTGCAACTCCCCCAACGCCAAGGGAGCATCCAGAGCTGCTTTACTTGCAGGATCAATGGTGTTAATGATACCTGACAAGAACTTATCAGCCTCCTCACTATCTGTTGTCTTATGGGAGTAGAGGTTGCTGTAATAGTTTTGGACAACTTTCATCATGCCCTCCTTCCCCGGTCAGGGAATACTGGTCTCATCTCGCAGCTTAGTCAGGAACGTGTCGCCAGAGTGGAGTTTCCTGAAAAAGAAAGAGTTATATCTCTCACCCTTCTCCAGGTTCTCCACCTTGGAACGGAAGACAGTGCGTCTGGATTCCTCCTCAAAGTGCCTTTTCAGGCACCCTTTGGTCTTATCCAGCTCGTCTCTCACGTCCCAGCCGCACCATTGGAGGTCCAGCAGGGACTGCAGTTGTCTTTGCAGTCTCCTGAAGTTCGTCTTTTGGTCGCTCGCCAGTTGTTTGCCTTTAACCTGAAAGAAACTGCAAATGTTAGTCTTAGCATATTCCCACCAGTCACTCATACAATCAAGATAACATTTGTCAGTTTTCCATGTGATGTAGGCATTCTTCAGCTCCGCCAGCATATCCTCTTTCCAGTAGGGCACAATTCAACTTCCAGAAGCCTGGGCCAGGAGAAAAACCATTGCCCAGGACTCCTTGGAAGAGAATGGCCCTGTGGTCTGAGAAGAAGCAGGGGACCATAGTATGCCTAGTTTGCTTCACTGCTCTAGAGGTGAACACGAAGTCAATGCGGGAGTCCACAGAGCCATTGGGGCGGCTCCACGTGTAATTCACAGAGCCAGCTCCCACGGAGCCCATAGCGTCTCGCAATGATGCTTCGTTCACCATTTCTATAAGCATTTTAGATGTCACATGAAGCTTGGAAGAGTTGCAGGTGCTGCATCCATCCTCCTCCTCTCCTGCCATCACTACTGCCCTAGTGGTTGCAAGCTGCAGCCGCAGGGTTTGGAAAAGCTCCAAACGCTCATTCTTACCAGGGGATACATACACACAGATTAGCCTAACATTCAAACATTGCCACCTTCCACGTCATCATCCTAATTCCAGTCACTTCTTTACAAAGACCACCCACTCCCTTCCACACTTCCCTAGCAAACTTACAATTCCAAAATAAATGTAAAAGTTTCACTTGCATCACATCCATCCCTAGGGCACGTACCCATTTGTACTAAGTCACGCCTCTTCTGTACTTCACGTACCGGTAAAATTCCATGCACACCCACACAATATCTTTCTGCATATGTGTTATCCCTTTCACACTCATACTCTTCCAAACCTCTTTTACTTCTACCTCCCCCAGATTATCAATATTATACATACTCTCCTTATCTCGCAACACCCTCAACACCTTACGCTTCTCTTTAAAATCACACATTCTCAAACCACTCTACCCAAACTTTCTAATAAACTTTTCAATCATACAATACCAGACTGGGCAATTGGAGACAACAGGCTTACACAAATCCCTCTTACACCACCCTAGACCACACAACATGCATCCAGCCATATACTTCATCATACACAAAGCTTTACTCTCATTCTCATACATTCTAACTAAAGACACAATACCATTAACCCCCCAAAACACCTCAACATTCAGAAAATCAATCCCACCCATACATCTCCTTTTCAATACATTCTCTCTCTTCAGTCCCTCCATTTTACACCCCCACACAAACAAATGATATCCTATTTATCTTTTGCAGATTCCTCCCACTTGGGAACACACATGCCACAAACAAGTTCAGGTTTATTTTCATCATCCAAAACAAGTTGACAAAATTACAATTGTACAGGTCATCAAGTAGTAGCAGGCGACAACATAAAATAAACATAAAAATAAATCATTCATTTAACATACGTACAGCAGATGGGATAAAACTAACCCTAAAACGGTTGGTACGAGTTAACGAAGTACGAAACCTCTTTCGAGATGGAAGTTTGTCAAAAAGCATACTAAAAGGATGCGCGCTATCTAGTAAAATACACCTGGCTTTGCTTAAAACCCTACACCTATACAAATCATCAAAGCTAGGCAATGGCATACCAATGATTTTAGTTGCCTTTTTCCTTATCCTTTCTAATGCCCATCGATCTTTTAAAATGCAGCCTCCATACCATGCCACGATCCCATAACTAAGAATGCTCTCTATCGAGCACCTATAAAAATTTAACATGGTCTGCGCACCAACACCTGCTGCCCTTAAACGCCACAGGAAAAAAAGTCGTTGTTGACCCTTTTTTCCTATCGGTAGCAGGTGCTCAGACCAAGTTAAATATGACGAAATCTGAATGGCCAAGAAACGGAACGAAGTAACCATTTCCACGACCTGATCACCAACAAACACTGGCGATTTCAGCGGCTGCCTTCTCCTAAAATCAATAATCAGTTCTTTTGTCTTCCCACTATTTAAAAATTAATGATTTTCATTACTCCAATCAACTAGCTTCGCAACTTCCGTCCTATACGCCAGCTCGTCATCGCCACTAATTAACCCAACTACGGCAATATCATCCGCAAATGTAATCAATTTAACTGGTGCGTCCGCTGATACACAGTCATAAGTGAACAGTGAATATAAGAAAGGACTAAGAACACAGCCCTGGGGTACACCTGTATTAATTTGTGCTTCTCCGGACATAATACTGCCCATTTTAACCACCTGAGGGCGATTTGTCAAAAATGCTAAAATCCAATTACAAGTAAAACAATCAAGGCCTAATGCAGATAATTTATTTATCAAGAACGGAAAATGGAAGATTCCCTTGCACTGGCGCTGTAATCAGCTGCCCTAGGTATCTACCTCCCAAAGATGTCACCAAACACCTAGGAAATACAATATACAATACAAATGGGAGATATACAACCCTGGGCGCTTTAAAAGTTCATATATATGAGAATACGTTCCTTCTCTTTGTTATTGGGTGTCTTCGTGCTTCCCTTTTACTCCACTCTGCGCTTGATTCCACTCAAAGTGATACGGTATGTAGTCAGAGTTTTGAATGTGAAGAAAGAGAGAAAAAAATATATATAGTGTAATACAGTCTTTATGCAAACTTCTGTATATATGAAACAGGGGGGGTTTTAAGACGAGATTCAATAGATGGAGCGTACCACACTCACTATAGACACAGGAAGGGTCAAACTTGTAAAGGTATCTTTAACCAAAAGAAGGTAGGCGTACCCCACTCACACTGTCACTGGAGATTAGGAAGCACATCAAGGTATTTTTCACGTTTGTCCCCTTATATCTCCTCCGGTTGTCCCAGTAATGAGTCCTTTACAAGTTTGACCCTTCCTGTGTCTATAGTGAGTGTGGTATGCTCCATCTATTGAATCTCGTCTTAAAAAAAACCCTGTTTCATATATACAGAAGTTTGCATAAAGACTGTATTACACTATATATATTTTTTTCTCTCTTTCTTCACATTCAAAACTCTGACTACATACCGTATCACTTTGAGTGGAATCAAGCGCAGAGTGGAGTAAAAGGGAAGCACGAAGACACCCAATAACAAAGAGAAGGAACGTATTCTCATATATATATGAACTTTTAAAGCGCCCAGGGTTGTATATCTCCCATTTGTATTGTATAATTTATTTATCAAGGACACTGGAATCACTGTATTAAAAGCTGAACTAAAATCAACAAATAAAATCCTAACATAAACATTCCTCTCTTCCAAGTGAGACTAAGTAAAGTGCAACAGTGAAATAATCGCATCATCAGTGCACCGATTCAGAGCCGGCCTTAAGCATAGGCAAACTAGGCAAATGCCTATGGCATTTGGTATGCTTAGGGGCACCAGCAGCTTCTGCTGATTAAAATGATACGCGGCATGCCTATATTCTGTGTGTATTCCTGGAAATCACTGTAATGTAGCATTTCGTATGCAGATACAGCCACAGTCGCACACAGAATATAGGCATGCTGCATATCATTTTAATCAGCAGAAGCTGTTTGTGCATCCTAGCCACATAGTAATGCAAATAAGATGCATTTTCATAAACAAAAGGCGCCCGACGTTAGCAGATCTTCCAGCTGACTCATGCCAGGCATCTCTTGCGGAACTAGCGGCGGTGCTAGGGGGCACCAGCCAAAATCTTGCCTAGGGCATCATATTGGTTAGGGCCAGCTCTGCACCGATTCTGTCTATGAGCAAACTGGAATGGGTCAAACCCGGCAGAGAAAAAAGATTTAATATGATTCAGTACCAGTCTCTCAAAACATTTCGTTATAAGAGATGTTAACGCTATAGGCCGATAGTCATTTAAACATTTAGCTAACCCTTTCTTGGGGACGGGGACAATACTAGTCATCTTAAGACACCTCAGCACTACACAGTGCATAAGTGATAAGTTAAACAAAACTGTCAGAATTCCACACAATTGCTCCGCACAACCATGAAGAACCCTCCCTTGAATGCCATCAGGTCCTGCTGCTATACCAGCCCTAAAAGCTCTATCCCTAACTCTAATCAGAGCACGAACCTCCCCATTTAACCAAGGTTTCTCATTGGAAAAAGTTTTTATTTCCTTCCTCACCGTAACACTCTCTGTGCATGTATTAATATAACAAAAAATCAGAGAAGCCAATAAATCAATCTCTATTGATCCATTGATCAAACTCTCTTCAATAAACAAATCCCAATTTGTAAATTCCAACATATCCTGCAACCTCATCAATGCACCATCAGGCCAGATAGTAACAGTTTTAACCACAGGCTTCACTCTTTTAACCTGTGGTTTATAAGTAGGCCGCAGAAATAGGGACAGATGATTAGAATTGCCAATATGAGGGCAAACAAAAGTCTCATATGCTAAACTTAGATTAGAATAAACCTGATCTAATGTGTGCATACCCCTCGTGGGGACCAACACATACTTGTAAAATCTTGGCATAACTTTGTTAAAATCCGCCTGATTAAAATCACCCACCACAATAAAACATGTTTCAGCATAGCTAATCTATAAAGAGCCTACGGTATTAAAAAGAATCTCCAAAGCCTGATTAACATTCGCACTAGGGGGTATATAAACAGCAACAATAACTATAGCAGAAATTTCCCTAGGCAAATAAAAAGGTCTACACTTAACAATCAAATATTCAATATCCACTGAACAATAAGAATCGATCAGAGTGGCATCAACACACCACGAGCTATGCCTGCTTTTCCCAGAAGACAGAGTCCGATCCGCCCTAAATAAAATCCTGTCGTCAATCGATACAGCTGAATCCGGAACAGAGTCCTTTAACCAGGTTTCAGTAAAAATGAATAATGGACAATACTTCAAATATTTCTTATTCACACAATCCACGTGTAAATCATCATGCTTACTGGCTAGTGACTGAACATTAGCCAGAAGCAAACAAGGTATAGGGGGCCTCAATGAATACAGACTAAGTCTGACTTTAATGCCGGCACGTTTCCCCCGCTTTTGCTTCCTCTCCCTCCTCTTCTGCCGTTACCAGCCAAACTTGGGGCTCCACAACTGAAAATAGTTATTATTCCCTTTACTGGGAAGCTGTCTGCTCCCACCCCTCGAATACTCATACTTATGCCCGTTCTGCACAGCCTGAGGGAACGTAGACACTCTCACATGTGATCCTGGAACAGTCTCCCGGCAGTCCTGCATTCCTGATAGCCTGGAAGTGGAGTGACCAGAACCAGGGGGGCTAGATTCAAAACACCCATCAGCACCGTCAATCCAGTATCGCCTTTAGCAGAAAGGGTAGTCACATCCGCAGCCATAGGGGCAGGATCGCTCACCGCAGCTCCCACAGAGCCAATACTCACAAGAGCCGCCGGGGTCAGCGCAGCGGCGCTTCCACTACCCGCACTCTCAGAAGCCACCGGGGTCAGCGCCGCAGCACTTCCGCTACCCGCACTCAGAGAAGCCGGCGGGGTCAGCGCAGCATCAGTTCCGCTTCCCCTACTGATCCACAATGTAGGGTCAGTCGCACCAATCCACCGCAGCCTCAACAACATCAGGGGCAACGCTGAGGGCAAGGGCAGCAGCTCGGGAGACAGCCGGAAACCCAGCAGCACCTCCCGGGGTAAACCATCCCGCTGCTGCAACCCTCGAGCAGGACGCTGAAGACGGCCAGGACCACCAACACTCCTGTCACACTGGAGCCTCCACGGGCACTCACACCGCCCGCACCACTGGTGCCAGGGACAGCAAACACGCCGCCTTCTACCACAGGGGCAGGTACAGCCGCAGCGTATACACACGCCGCCATCTTGGGATCAAAGGTAAAATCACACTCTTAATTACAAGCACCTTCCCAGTCATAGACAACTCACGCAAATTCCAAAAATTCACTTTTCTCACAATCTTCTCCCCACATTCATCCCAACTCTCATTCCCTTTTAAATCGCTTTCAAATGTGACCCCCAAGCACTTTCTTTCACACACTCAACGCCCTCTACTTCCTCCTCACTATCTCCGAAACATTTAAATTTGCTCATGTCCCAATTGACTCTAAATCCCGACACACTACAAAAAAAACTAATAATTTAGCTCTATTCAAAGCAGCTCTACTCTCACATACCAGTGTCACATCATCCATATAGCCCATTACCTTTAAAGTCTTCCCCCCCACACCCCGGTATAAAAAAAAACCTCACCACCTTATCCCTTATAATCATTCTCAACGGTGGCTCAATCACACAAATAAATAGAACTGGAGATAGTGGACACCCTTGCCTAACACCCGATTCAACCGTGATCCTCCCAGTCATATTACCATTCACCAACACACTACTCCCTACTCCTTTATACAAACTTCTAATCCTTTCAACAAACAGATCCGGAAACCCAATTCTCACCAACACACTAAACATAAACTCATGCGCGACCCTATCATACGCCTTATCAAAATCTATTGCCAATACCATACACCTCTTCTTTCGCCTCATACAATCCTCAATCACATAGTGGAGGAATGGAATTAACAAGTAAAACCTTTGGCGCTCGTAGTGAGTGGTCTTTCTTAGAGCAGCTAATATAACAGGGTTAGTTAGACCCTAAAACTGAAACAATAAACAAGAAAAAGCGCTAGGAAACTGGATGAGAAATTTCTGACAATTTTAATATAGAATAAGAATTACTGTTGCAACAGATAAGTAAAAAATTCATTAGAATCAATTAAAAAATAGGGCCTAATATAGCACTGCAAGATTTTTAGAAAGTCCCATATGCTGTATATGGTGTATATAATTAGCCGGTACTCAAATGAAACAGTACATCCCAAAAGTTTGTTTGCCACAGTCCAGGAACAAAATTGCGAATGGAAAGAAGATTACTGCAATTAGTGACCTTACGTAGCTAGGTTCAAGACGCTGCTTGGTCCAGTTATTTTTGCTCCGGTCCAATGATGCAGTTATCCAAATCGCTGATGTAAAAAGTTCCTTTATCCGACTTCTAGGCGTTTGTATGGGGATGTATGGTCAGAGTCCAGCTGCTGCACCGACGCGTTTCGCTGTTTTCCACAGCTTTCTCAAGGTGATTGTAATGCAGTGACTAAAAGCCCTTTATATAGCAGTGCTAATGGCCCATTCAAAACAGGTGTTATGAATTACAAACATCTAAGTGTTATTAAAAATGAAATTTCATCCAGTTTCCCTAAATAGTGACAGACACTAGGACTCAAATATTCAGAAATAGTAAAATAACTAGCAGTGCAAATCCGTTTTTAAACATTAATATGATCATGAAGAGACAGACTGTGCAAACAAAGACGTCTGTAGTCCGGTCACGTGACCGGAACGGACCTCTTTGTTTGCACAGTCTGTCTCTTGGCAACAGAGAGCGGGGTCCGCCGGGGGCCGCCCAGTTCCGGTCACGTGTCCGGCCACCAGCCAGTGCATTGGGGACTGTGTTCCACACACAGGAAGTAGAGACAAGCTTGCGTTTCAAATCCAGGAAGTGAGCCTGCGATCATGTGATCGGAAACCGATCTTCATGATCATATTAATGTTTAAAAACGGATTTGCACTGCTATATTTCTGAATATTTGAGTCCTAGTGTCTGTCACTATTTAGGGAAACTGGATGAAATTTCATTTTTAATAACACTTAGATGTTTGTAATTCATAACACCTGTTTTGAATGGGCCATTAGCACTGCTATATAAAGGGCTTTTAGTCACTGCATTACAATCACCTTGAGAAAGCTGTGGAAAACAGTGAAACGCGTCGGTGCAGCAGCTGGACTCTGACCATACATCCCCATACAAACGCCTAGAAGTCGGATAAAGGAACTTTTTACATCAGCGATTTGGATAACTGCATCATTGGACCGGAGCAAAAATAACTGGACCAAGCAGCGTCTTGAACCTAGCTACTTAAGGTCACTAATTGCAGTAATCTTCTTTCCATTCGCAATTTTGTTCCTGGACTGTGGCAAACAAACTTTTGGGATGTACTGTTTCATTTGAGTACCGGCTAATTATATACACCATATACAGCATATGGGACTTTCTAAAAATCTTGCAGTGCTATATTAGGCCCTATTTTTTAATTGATTCTAATGAATTTTTTACTTATCTGTTGCAACAGTAATTCTTATTCTATATTAAAATTGTCAGAAATTTCTCATCCAGTTTCCTAGCGCTTTTTCTTGTTTATTGTTTCAATCCTCAATCACATCCCTCAACAAAACCAAATTATCAACCATTCTTCTCCCAGGCACCACACACACTTGTTCTTCACCAATCACCTGACTCACAACATTCCTCATTCTGTCTGCAATCATCTTTGCATACAACTTATAATCAACATTCAACAGAGTAATTGGCCTCCAATTACCCAGTCTCTTCCTATGACCCTTTTTGTGAATTAATACAACCATACCTTCACACATAGACTCACACAAACAACCATTCACCCACATATATCTATACACATCCATCAATTCTTCCTTAATCACCTCCCAAAAACACACATAAAATTCCACAGACAGCCCATCCATACCTGGAGTTTTATTCCTCCCAGCAGTCATCAATACCTTTTTCATCTCACCCTCACTAACCTCTCACACCAAACCCTCTTTCTCATCATCCCTCACTTTATCACACAAAACACTTAACACCTCACTCGCCATACTAGCATCACATTCATTCTCTTATATAACTCTTTATAAAAGACCTCAATCACATCCATCATTTTATCACCACACACCTCATTCTCATCTTTCCCAATCACCACATTCACATCTCTCTTACCCTGACATACCTTCTTGAAAAAATATCTTGTACACCTTTCATCTTCCTCCATTTTTTTCCATTTTCGCTCTAAAAATAATTTCTCTTCCCTTCGCATACATACATACATACATACATACATACATACATACATCTCTTAATAATCTCCCTTTCACCCCTAATTTCATCACTCACATACACACCCATCTCTCAATTGATACAAAAACGTCAATCTCTTATTTGCAACCTCATACATTCTCCTCTTTCTCTCAGCCATTCTGTTCCACCATTTCATAAAAAACTTTACACCTTTCTTTCACCCAATCCCACCAACATAATACATTCACAAACTCACTCTTTCTACACACACCTTTCATACATCTTCCCAAAGGCACACCTCACTTCCTCCACTTCCAACAAACTACCATTCAACTTCCATACCCAATTTCCATACTTACCATCAACCAAACCTTCTATTACAAACCCAACTATTCATGATCAGAAAACAGTTTTTCTCTGTTTATACTTACAAACATTCACACCTTTCGACACAAAAGCATAGTCCAGCCGTGAAGCTGTCCTTCCACTGTCTGCCCAATAAGTCACCGGCGGTGGCTATATCTTGCACAGAAACACAACATCCTGCAAAAAGACTTCACTTATTATTTGCATTAACAGTTATATCCACTTTATTCACGCCCCTCCCACAACCAACACCCTTATTGATCACACAATTAAAATCCCCCACCAACACTATAGGAATTCTCCCAGGGATCTACAACTTAATTTTTTCAAATACATTTTCCCTCTCATTTTTATCTGCAGGTGTGTACACATTCAAAATTCTAAACCTCCACCCTCTATACCCTAACACTAACATTATACACAGCCCTACTTCTATTTCCAAAAAAGACTCCTCCACCACCACCTCATTATTCCTAATAAGTACCCCTACCCCATCCCTTCTATTACTTTTAGACCCTGACCAAAAAACAATTACTAAACTTTACCGCATTTTTCTTTAGGGACCCATCAATGCTGCATTCCTGCAGACACACAATATCTGCTCCAAAGGACCATATTTCATCTAAGACAGCAGCTCTTCTTGCAGGATTCTTAATATAGACTTGGAATTTAAACACTCTATAGCCATTGTGCGGCTGGCTAAAACAGAGGAACCATTTAACATATTTTAGCCGAAATCTCAGAGTCCCCTTCATCCATTGCCATGTGATAGGGATTCATCCATCGACTCTTTTCCTCCATCTCCTCCTAAAAAACCCGCACTTTCAGGGCGTCCGAGGGGGGAACTAACAGCTGGGATAGCCGGGCTGACACTTAAGTCCATTGCATATAATTGTCCCGCTTCTCCTGTTGCGGCACTTTTAATATGGGGGTTTTTGCTACTACTTTCCACCCCCTGCTCTTCACATTTACGCAATATCTGGCCCCATCCTTCCATTGAAAACTCTCAGAGTTAGCAGAATCAGACAAATGTCCGGACTTTCTATGGATAGGCACACACCACTTGCCGGTATTGCCACTGAACTTTCCACAGAATCTTCGTCTATTGAAGAGCACTCCTTTATCTGACTCTGCCCTCGCTGCTGCAGAGGCTGCATCCCCTGCTTCTTCACCAACACTGTGGCCATTTTGACATACACAGAGCTCGGCCCTGCTTCACACCCCTCCGCCACTGGACTTCCAGCCACCATCTGATGCTCAGACACGTGCTGGCGCAATTTTTGCGGCAACACGCTCACACCTGTCTCCATTGCATTAGTCTGTTCCTTCTCCTCTGCCAAAGCCATTTTCAGGCCTTTTCTCCACATGGCTTCAGAAAGGATCTCCTTCCTTACACAATGCATTCTGTTTTCATCAGAACCTGAATCTTTACAGGTATGGCCTTCTTTACTGCACAAGTCACAGGTCTTGGGGGCAGGGCACTCACTTGCAAATTGACCCTCTTGTTTGCAATTTCTGCAACAACTAGCTTTCTTGGTACATTCTTCCCTCCTGTGTCCATTTTCAAAACACTTCCGACAGTAAGTGGGCTGCCCAGGATAATAAAGAAAACCTCTATTTCCAGCAACTGTAAAGTTTGCAGGGGGGTGCATAATTCCATAAATATTATCAGGACATTTCTTGAATTTCACAAAGTACTTCACTTTCCCATTCCAAACCCCAACAATATTCATCAGCCTAGCTCCTCCCCTCACAGATGAACAGTACCTACACAAAAAGGCTTCTATAAGTTTTTCATCTATAAAAGGATTGCATAAATGAACAGTCACAGGTGTTTATTGAAAAGAAAAAGAGAAGAAAAGCCCTCCAACAAAGCATCTCCTTCAAAATCTTTCAGCTTTTGAAAAGCACTAGCACAGTCTGCATAACAGTGAAAGAACACATCATACATTCCTTGATTGGGAAATTCTCAAATGCAAAGCAAATCCACCTTAACATTAATTCCAACCTTTTCCAGCAGATCCAGTGCAATAAATTTCAATCCACGAGCTGATTTTTTCGTCTCGCTGACAACAAAACGAATCATTTGCTTCAATCCTGTAGCTGCCATGATGCAGATGAAGAAAAGGAACGCCTCCACTCCACGAACAAAATCTGAATCCTTCCTCACCAACCAGGGGCCCAAGGACTGGACCCCCACTCAAAACCCCTCAGCCCAGACCAAGCACAACTGCACCTGGTCTGACCCAAAAGCCCGAGAAGCGATAACCCGAATAGGGGCCAAGGGAGGCCCGCGGCTGAAAAAGAATCTACAACCCATCATGGAGAATGACCCTCCCCCCACATGCTTACTCTATTACTCTCTGTAGATTGATTTGACTGTTGGCGGCGGCGACGAAGAAGGAGAAATATTGACCAACAAGCAAGCAGGCACACACCCACTCACCCACATTCCCTCACTCACTCCTGCATCGTGAGTTTTCTCTCCTGTCTTGCTGGCTGGCTGGATGATGCACAATCATTTGCATGTGGTCTGCCTCCGACAACCACACCCACCAGACGTCTGCCGCCCGTCCCTGGCTCCATGCTTATCACACTTATAGGCCCTACACACATGCCGATATTCTGAAAGATATGAACGATCTCGTTCATAAATGAACGAGAACTCGTTCATATCTTTCAGTGTGGAGACTCCAGCGATGAACGATGCGCGGCCCCGCGCTCGTTCATCGCTGATCTCCCGTCGGCTGTGCATGCAGGCCAATATGGACGATCTCGTCCATATTTGCCTGCACTTCAATGCAGCCGGGTGACGGGGGGAGTGAAGAAACTTCACTCCCCCCGTCACTGCCCCCCCGCCGCCGGGTTGCTCGTCGGCCGTCGGGCACCTCGGCGGCGCATCGCCGAGTGTGTAGGGCCCCTTACACAATGCTATGCACTTCATCAATCAAGCAGTGGAACATTCATTCTTCAATGGAAGGTTCCCTGGCTGCCTTGAACCTTTCCATGAAATCTGGATTATTGCAACAAGTCCGTCCAAACTAGCAGATTTAAATTTTTCACTACAGTGGAAGGGCTCTGTGATGTCATTGTGATGCGTCCACTGTGATATCATTATGCGACACATGTGATGTCATCATTATGCGACACATGTGATGTCACAATGAACTTGGCTGTATGGACTGCATTTGCTTGGCTTGCTTGCTGACATCCACTTGAGGGAGACACACACCAGGAGATAGATGCAACATATACATACTTCAGAGGTTGTTCCTTTACTGCCTCTACAGCAACTATTCACACCTCCTGCAGCCAGCGTGGACACCGCCACAAAAATAAATAAATAAATTCCAAACAAGAAAGGTTCGAAAAGCCAAACTGCAGGATGATAATAATCATAGTAAATTATGAATTTAGGAATTGATTTTGAAGTAGGAATGTTTGTTAATGCGCTCTTACTTTGCATTCCGGATTTAGGCCTAGGTAGGCCTCACATCCACATGGCCACCCAGCGTTTAAATTTGCCTTAGATAGAAGGAGGGAACTCAATGGAGACAAGAAGTAGACACAAAACAAGACCCCACATAATAGTTTTCAGGTGCTTTTATTCATTTTATTCATCCATTTTAGCATTTTGCAAGGAACAGCAACGCTTGAATACAAGTTTGCAACAGTGTAAGCCTGCTTGAAAAATCCCCCAAAATCAAGGAGTTTAGCAATGCTGCAAGACCTTTGCAAATGCAAACCCTGGGAAAAAGCAATGACGTTGTCACTAGTCTATTTTTGGAAGACAGAATAGGAAAGTTGCACCAGTACCGGAGGTACTGCAGTACCAGGTCAATGCGTAGAGTGGACAGAGCAAGCTCTTCTTCCATCTCCCTGTTCTAAAAATCCATTTAATATATGGCCCCCAAATAGGGGGCGTATCAGATATTAAACTGACAAGAACATTTTTTATTTTATTTTTTTACTTGAAGCCCGAGGTGCGTGACTTCATCACCCAGTGTCTGTGCCAAACATGCTGTGGGCGTAGGTTCTTGGACCCTCTCCAAAATGAGAAGGGCCCCATTACTCCTCAGAGCCAAAAGGACTACTGAGGGGAAAAAGGGACTGTGGGTCCCCCTTGCCAAAGCGCAGAGGGACCCTCGGGTATCCCTAAGGTTGTCCGAAGCTTCCCCCTGTGGATCGAAACAGCCTCTGGCCCTCCCCAAAAGGAGAGGGCCTCGGCAAGTAGGGGAAAGGGGGGCCCATAAGGGTCTCATCTAAACACCAACAAAAAACAGTGACATGACTTATATGAAACATAAATAAGTGCAGTGTAGTGCAAAACACATGAATAAATAAATAAGCCCCAGCCAGAAGGCCATGGGAGGGTATAGAAAATTATCCCTGCCCTAGCCGAAAGACCAGGGCAAAGGAAAAAAGTGCAGCAGAAGTTGGAGAAGTGAAAGTGCAAAGTAATGTACAAGTGCAAAGATGGGCAGACATCACCAGTGCATATTCGGGAACCCCTGGCTCTTCCTGCACCAGTGGCACATATCACCTCAGGCTGCTCCCGACCTCCAGCCAGACCAAGCTTCATACCTACTCTGTGCCAGGGTCAACCCCCAGTACAAGAGAAGATACTAGATGGGACCATTCTCCACTCCACGCAAGGGGTCCTATTTCAACCCCTTAGAAGTACGGTGGATACTAAGCCCACTTTTTCTCCACTCTCGACCAGAGGCATTGCCACACCCCGGCATGGTACTCCACAAGGTACCTCTCGCGCTCCTATTGTAAGAACAGTTACTCCACCATGTGTTTCCCTCGAGCAGGTTTTTTTTTTCTTGAAGCCTGATGTGCGTGGCTTCATCACCCAGTGTCTGTGCCAAACATGCTGGGGGCATAGGTTCTTGGACCCTCTCCAAAACGACATGGGCCTCGTTACTCATCAACCCCTCAGAGCCAAAAGGCCTACTGAGGGGAAAAAGGGACTGTGGTTTCCCCTTTGCCAAAGCGCAGAGGGACCCTCAAGTATCCAAGGTTGGCTGAAGCTTCCCCCTGGGGATCGAAACAGTCTCTGGCCCTCCCCAAAAGGAGAGGGCATCAGAAACTAGGGGAGAGGGTGGCCCATAAGGGTCTCACCTAAACCCCAACAAAAATCTGTGACGTGACTTACAAAAAACATAAATAAGTGCAGTGTAGTGCAAAATACGTGAATAAATAAATAAGCCCCAGCCAGAAGGCCGGGGGGGGTATAAAAAATTATCCCTGCATTAGCCAAAAGGCCAGGGCAAATGATAGTGGGTGCAGTCAGGAAGGGCTGAAGTATTCTGTGCTAAAGTGCCCTAGTGCAATAGTGGTCCGAATCCCCAGTGCATTTCAGGCACCCCTGTCCCTTCCATTTCCAGGGGCACAAAACACCTCAAACTTCAGGCTGCTCCCGACCTCTCAGCCAGACCAAGCTTCATACCCACTCTGTGTCAGGGTCAACCCCCAGTTTGAGAGCAGATACTAGACCAGGCCATTCCCGCTCCACGTAAGGGGTCCTATTTCAACCCCTAAGAAGGCGACGGATACTAAGTCCAGTTTTTCTCCGCTCTCGACCAGAGGCATTTCCACACCCTGGCATGGTACTCCACAAGGTGTTTCTCCATTCAACACTAGGAACCTCTCAAGCTCCTAGTGTTAGAACAGGTACTCCACCATGGGTTTCCTTCGAGCAGGTTTTTTTTTTTTTTAAACCATTCAGGTTAGATTTCAGGCATCACTACTATCCAATGGACAGTCATCTCTCAACCGAACCCAAGCCATGAAATCTGCTCATCTTGGTTTATGAACAAGAAAAAGTACACATTACATAAACATAATAATTACAATCGACTTGTTACATGTCACAAATCCATATAATCCCACAACCTAAAAAAGCACTCTACAACTGCATAAACCCACAAAGAAAACCTCACACTTTAATAACTAACCACATGTTTCCATTTCTTGGTTTTCCAATACCCTTCTGCCTCCGAGCATCCACCACCAGTTTTACAATCATACAAGAAACACACATACAAATTACCAAGCACCATTCTTACACAATCACTCACAGACAACTCCTCTTTTCTATACACACAAATTCCATAACAATCTTGATTGCACTCTACCACATGCACCTAATCCAAACATTACAACCTTCCATGTTATCATATCAATACCCACCACTTCCTTACACACACCACCCACTCCCTTCCACACTTTTCTAGCAAACTTACAATTCCAAAATAAATGCAAAATTGACTCACTCCCACCACACCCCTCTCTCGGACATGTATTTACTCATACCAAATCATGATTCTTCTGTACCTCACGCACTGGCAAAATCCCATGCATCACCAGCCACACAATATCTCTCTGCCGATTAGTCATACCTTTCACACTCCTATTCTTCCATACTTTTTTCACCTCCACAACATTCAGACAATCAATATTACACACTTTCTGTTTTTCCTTAAAATCAATCATTCTCATCCCACTCAAACCAAAACTTTCGAATAAACTTCTCAATCGTACAATACCAACCTGGGCAAATAGAGGCCACAGGCTTCCTCAAATCTCTCTTACACCACCCCAGACCACACAACATCCATCCACCCTTATACTTCATCACACACGCTGTCTTTACTGTCACTCTCAAACATCCTTATTACAAACACAATTCCATTCGCCCCCAAAAACACTTCTATATTCGGAAACTCAATCCCACCCTTACCTCTAGCTTTCATCACATTCTCTCTCTTCATCCTCTCCATCTTACATCCCCAAACAAACAAAAACAGCAATCTATTTATCTTCTGCAAATTCCTCGCACTTATTGGAAACACACAAGACACAAACAACAACAACGGTAATATCACACTCTTAATTGCCAACACCTTTCCCATCATAGACAACTCGCACAGCTTCCAAAAATTAAATTTCCTAACAATCTTTTCCCCACACTCATCCCAACTCTTTCCCTTTCAAATCACTCTCAAACTTAACCCCAAGCACTCTTAACCGCCCTTCTACACATACCACTCCCTCTATCCTTACACTATCTACAGAATACTTAAATTTACTCTTATCCCAATTAACTTTAAACGTGGACGCACTACAAACGAAACCAATCAACAATTTTGCCCTAGACAGTGCTGCAACATTCTCACACACAAGCGTTACATCATCCATGTACCCCATAACTTTGAACAACTTACCCCCACTTTCAGGAATTTAAAAAAAAAAAACCTCACCACCTTATCCCTCACAATCATTCTCAACAAAGGCTCAGTCACACATATAAATAACACAGGAGATAACGGACACCCTTGCCTAACACCCGATTCAACCGTGATCCTTCCACTCACATTACCATTCATTAACACACTACTCCCAGCACCTGCATACAAACTTCTAATCCTCTCCACAAACATACCAGGAAAACCCATTCTCACTAACACATTAAACATAAACTCATGCGAAACCCTATCATACGCCTTCTCAAAATGTTATGCTAACACCATACATCTCTTCATTCTCCTCATACAATCCTCAATCACATCCCTCAATAACACCAAATTAATCCCCATTCTCCTTCCAGGCACAGCACACACTTGTTCCTCACCAACCACTTGATCCACAACATTCCTCATTCTATCAGCAATCACCTTCGCATACAACTTACAGTCCACATTCAGCAACATTATTGGCCTCCAATTGCCCAGTCTCTCCCTATCATCCTTTTTATGAATTAACACAACCACTCCCTCACGCATAGACCCACTCACACAACCATTCTCCCACATATACCTATAAACCTGCATCCTTTTGAATTTCTTCCCAAAAGGTTACATAGAATTCCACAGACAAACCATCCACCCCAGGAGTTTTATTCCTCCCAGCAGACATCAGAACCTTCCTCACCTCTTCCACACTAATATTAAACATTCCTTCTCATCCTCTCTAACCTTACCACTCAAAACACTTAACACTTCACTCACCATACTATCATCACATTCTCTCCTCATACAATTCTCTGTAAAAATCCTCAATCACACCCATCATATCCTTACCACTCACCTCTCTCTCATCTTTCCCACCCTGACACACTTTCTTAAAGAAAAACCTCAAACACGTCTCATCCTTTTCCATCCTTTCTACCTTAGCTCTAAAAACACTCTTCCTTTTGCATACATATATTTCTTCATAACTTCTCTTTCATGCCTAATCTCATCACACACTTCCACACCCAAATCCCTCATACGATACAAATATTGCAACCTCTTATTAACATCCTCATACACCCTCCTTCTCTTCTGAGCCAATCTACATCCCCATCTCTTGAAAAATACTTTCACTCTCTCTTTCACCCAACCCCACCAACATAATATATTCTCAAACTCACTCTTCCTACATACACACCTCACATACATACTCTTAAACGCTCTTTTCACTTATTCTTCTTCCATCAAACTACTATTCAACTTCCACACCCCACACCCATACCTCACATCCGACTTTCCTTCCACAACAAACGCTACATATTCCTGGTCTGAAAACCCAACTCTTCTCTGCTTATACCCACTCAAACCCTTAGAAATAAAAACATAATCCAGCCTGGAAGCAGACCCCCCACTATCCGCCCAATACCTCACTGATGGCGGCCTTATTTTACACACATCCACAACATCACTTAACACAAAATCATCAATAATTTGCTTTAACAAATTCCCAGTAATGTCACTCTGACTGACCCCTACCCCAAAACCAATTCCCTTATTAATGACACAATTAAAATCAACTAAAACAAGAGGAATTCTTCCTGGTATAAACAACTTAACCTTCTCAAACAACTCTTTCCTGTCATTTTTATCTACTGGGGCATAAATATTCATATTTCTGAACCTCCATCCTTTATAGCAATTTATTAACATAATACAGCTCCCCACTTCAATTTCAATAACCTTTTCCACCACCACCTCCCTATCCCAAATAAGTATACCCAACCCATAATTTTTGTTACACTATACCCAGACCATACGCAATTCTCAAAATTACCCTCTTTTTTTCTTCATTGACCCCTCAAAACCACCCTCCTGTTCACAAATAATATCACCCCCATAAGACCATAATTCATCCAGAACCACAGTCCTCCTAGCCACATTCTTAATGGGTCTGGAATATGAAGAACCTATAACCAATGTATGGCTGGCCGAAGGATAGGAACCATGTGGCATAACTAGTTCGGAATCTTAAAGTCCCCCCTCATCCAGGTCCACCAGATTGGGATACCTCCATTGACTCTTTGTCGCCTCCTCCTCCTAAAAAAACGGCACTTAGATTCTGTCTAGGGGGGACCGCATAGAGCTAGTGCTCAGACTCAGCACCTGCAATACGTGGCTTCTTACAGGTACCTGCACCCTCCTGTTTCCCACTTTTACGCACCAGCTGGGAAGCCTCATAGTCATCTTACAGGTTCTCTCTGTTCCATTCAAAGGCTTCAGATGCCGATTCTGACATTATCTCAGGGCTGGCAATCATCAGCACCCTGCTACCCGGCGTCAGGCTGCCAGAGCTGCTACCAGTGTCCTCCTCTCGAATGATGTTCACAACAGGGCTTCTACTCACAGTGCTGCGCTGAACAGACACTGCGCTCACACACTGACTCTCAGCGCTCCCACCTGCTGCACACACAGCCACCGGCGGGCTTCCAATTAGCGATGCCCGCACAGACACCTGCGGCTGACTCAGCACGTGCGAAATTACCTCCATGCTCCGGTCCTGCGCTCAATCACAGTGTTCCTGTGCACCTGGCGCTTCTGCAAGCTTCAGGGCTACCGCAGACACATCACTCTTCTGTGCCCCATACTGCTCCTGATACTCAGCAGACCCCGGACACTTTCTGCAGGTGTGACCCGTTAGCCCGCACAGGTTCTGGGCTCAGGACAGTCCCCTGCATAATGCCCCTCTTTCTTGCAATTCCTGCAGCATGAAAACACTATTACACTCCTCCTTTTTGTGGCCATACTCAAAACATTTCCTACAATAAAGGGGTTGCTCCAGATAATATAGGAAGCCTATGTTCCCATCCACTGTAAAAGTAGCAGCAGGGTGCATGATTCCCCCAAAATTTGACCTTGCCATTGAATACACCAACAATATCAGTCAGTCTGTATACCCCCCTGACATGAGAACAGTACCTGTGGAAGAACCGCTCAATATGGTAAATTTCTTGAAAGGTGTTGTAAAGATACATGGTCACTGGAATCTCCTGGTATGAGAATAATGGAGTAACCTTGATCCCTTCCAAATCCTGCATTCCTTCTTTTTCCTTTAGTTTTTGGAAAACTTTTAAACAGTGCCCATAATTATGGAAAGAGACATCATATAAGCCATGTATAGGAAAGTCCTGTATACAAAAGATCTCACCCTTGATGTCCACTCCAATTACTCCTTCCAAAAGATCCACCGCAATTTCTTTCAGACGAATAGCATCTCTCAAATCTGCATTCATCTCCAGCCGAATTGTGTTCTTAAAATTGCGTATTTTTTATTGAAAGTTTTAAATGAACATCCCAAAAAGAATAATATGAAAAAAAAAAAGTATACATATAAAACAAACAATACCGGCAGGTATAGTAAAGTATGCAGGATGCAATCAGAAGTACGGTCAGACAGGAGACACAGAATACAACTGCAGTACATGTCTAATAGTACAGGATATACAATACGCCCCACATTATAGCAATAAGCAGTAAGAGTAAGAGCCCACAGGCGCCATGTGAGCTCACACATTGAGGATAAAATGATAAAATAAAATTTAAAAAAAGACTGACCCATGAGGCGTAGAAAAATACAAAAGTATTGGCACTGCAAACTATAGATAAAACACCTGCCTGAGTATACAGAGAAAAAAAAGATAAATAATTAAAATCCTAAGACCTCTGCTGCTCCTAGAGATAAAACAAAAATCCCTACAATACAGAACAAAAAACAAAACCCCCCAAAACAAACCACCTCAAAACCCCCCACCCTGTATAGCCTATCCCCAACCTAGGTATACCTGGATCCCCAACCCCCCCGCCTCCCATTAAACTACGTGACCTAACTGTCTAACACCCCCCTCCCTCCCTTCCCTAATACCAGGATAAATAAAATAATAAGTGACTGGGGCAAATTAAAAAAAAAAGAAGAAATATGGCCGAACAGTAAATAGAGTAGATCTCCCTCATATGAGAATAAAAAATAAAAAATGAAAATGCAAATATGGAGATATGATAACCGACCCGGAAATATAAGGAATAATGCTGGTAGCACCCTACAGGAACAACAGTATATAGAGATATGTAACCCTTAAATAAGCGATGGTCAAATAAAACGTATCTTAGAACCATCAAATAACGAAATTATATCAATGGTAAGACATACAAAAAACAGAATAGAACATAGTATTTAAGAAAGTATCAACAATAAAATAGAACACAGCCAAGGACCCGGTTACCAGTGAGGTATTATACAGACTTGGAAAGAAAAAAAATCAGTCCGGAGGATAAGCCCACTCTGGAATCAAGTCATTTAGCGGTACACGAACAGTAGTCAGGAAGGTAGTGGAGCCAGCAACCATCCCGCACAGCATTAGCCAGATAGATAAGAGGATAGGCCACAGTTCCACGGTAAATGTAGAATGGAGAACCATCCCTCTCCCAAACATCACAATTAACTGCGAAATGATACAATACCGTTCTCCCCCATTATCAAGGAGGTCACACTGCGGACCCTCAAAGAAAATTGCAATGGAGGTCCATACGGTCACCAACGATGAGACGGAGGCAGTCACCGACATCCCACGCGCCATCACCCACTGCAAATAACGGTGAATATGCGCAGGAAGAATCCGCAACTCCCCCATTTTGTTCACAATGCGTTCGTCGGAGGAACCTCCAGCATTAAGCATCGACTGTAGCGGAGCGGCAGACCCCACAGATACAAGCTCCCCCAAAGATTCCGAGGGTAGCAACACCGGCGGGCAGGTGGACCCCACAGGAGAACCAGATACTGCAACAGTCTCTACTCCAAACATATTAAGAACCCTTTGCTCGGATTCCGCGATAGCCTTCAGGATGATTGAGACCGAATGTTCAGAAGTATGAACAGGATTAAACATGGCTTCAGGGGGAAGAAGCAATATACTGTAGGAGCAAGAGGAAGATCCACTGGTAGAAAGGGAGCAGAGTTATACACACAGGAGCTCGGCTCATCCAAAGAACATAGGCGTGCGAGTCCAGCAAATGTGTTCTAGAGGTGAGAGTAAGCCAGGCTTACAGTGCTCTTCCCTGCACTACGGGTATAGTTAAAGCTCTGTCCCAAATTCACAGGGAGTGTTGTCTCTGTAATCCTATGTGCTCAGTAATATCCGCACCAGGGGAGAAGGGGACAGGCAGTGGAATGTGTGCTGTGTATAATACAAGCTCACCAGCCCTGAGCACACTGGCCCCAGCAGCTGAGTGAGGGCAGAGCTGCAGCAGGAGCAACAGCCACACTGAGAGCAGAGTCTGCCTCAGGATCCAGTCACAGACTTCACCAGCCAGTAAGTTAGGACTCTTGGCACAGAGGATCCTCAAATTCACATTGCAGGAGCAGAGGGGGGTACTGCACTCTTGCAGAAATTTTCAGCCACAGAACACCAGGGAAACAGGAGATAGATCAGGATATTAGCAGGAGCTCTGGCAAGAAGTTGCCTACACCATGCTGTGTCAAGCAACGCCCCCCAGCCGAATTGTGTTCTTGATCCCTTGAGCTGCCATACTGCAGAAAAATACGCGTCCTGATTCCTCCTCTCCAGCTAGGGGCCCTGGAATAGGACCCCCACACACCAACCTTCTGGCAAGACCTCCACCACTCACTTGGTCTTAGCAAAAAGCCAGAGAAGCGATAACCTGAACAGGGGCCAAGGAAGGTGCACAGCTGAAAAAGGATCCTCAACCCATCATGGAGAATGACCCCCCCCCCCACACATCACATGTTTACTCTATACTCTCTGTAGATTGACTTGACTTTTGTCAGTGGTTGCGACAACGAAGGAGACATCCTGACTGACAGGCAGGCAGGCGCACACCCTCCCACATTCCCTCACTCACTCCTGCATCGTAAGTGTCACAACTGAGGGCCTGAGCTGACAGGAGGCAGCCTCAGTTGTAGGGGCTGAGATGTACCGGAACCTGGGAGGTTGTATCAGACCCCTGGACATGTAAGTAACATAAATAATAACTGCCCGAAGGCGTGACCACGACAACTTGGATAAAAGTCAATGATGTTTATTATGACAACTCCGCAACACAGCAGCAGTAAAAGAAAACGTAAAAGTCAGCAAAGAATAAATACAGTTCCTGGGTACTACAGGATGGCAGGAGCCACAGGGCACTGGTAGTGTGAGATAGTTCTTATGATCTTCTAGATGGAAAGTCCTTACCAGGCCCGACTGTAGCAATGGAGATAACCCAGGATTGTGCCAGCTGGTGTTCCAGGAAAAGCTGGGTTGCTGAAGATAAAACAGCTGCTGTGGATACTGGCTGGAACCAGACTGTTGTTAGCACGGAGTGGATACTGGCTGGAACCAGTTAAATAATAAATGAACTTGGGAGTGATGAAATATGAACTGAAATGTAGAACTTGAGAGCGGAGAAATAATAATACCGGTGGAGAGTGGTAAAGTGTAGAAAGGACACCGGCCCTTTAAGGGAAGCTGTACTCTGCTGGAAGCTGAGCTGGAAGCAGGTAATGTTGTAGCTGGAAACAGATGAATCCACAATGTATTGGAGAGTCAGGCTACACCGCAGGTGGAATGCTGGTGCGGGTCTCTATGGTGGAAGTCTTGAGACAGGAGCTGGAACCTGGAAGACAATCACAGGAGAGAGACAAACAGGAACTAGGTTTGACAACCAAAGCACTGACGCCTTCCTTGCTCAGGCACAGTGTATTTATACCTGCAGCAAGGAAGGGATTGGCTAGGCAATTATGCAGATTAACAATACTGACAACAGATTGGAGGAAATGATCAGCTGACAGAATCCAAGATGGCTGCGCCCATGCAGACACTTGGAGGGAAGTTTGGTTTGTAATCCATGTGGTAATGAAAACAGTAATGGCGGCGCCGGCCACTGGAGACAGGAGACGCCAGGCTGACAAGTGCACATCCAACCACGCGGACACAGCGGAGGCCGCGGCTGACGTAATCGCCACTCTGACACTCTGCATGCAGAAGCTCAGGGACGGCGGCGGAGGCCGCGGGAGACGCCATGCCAGATGTAATAAGGCGTTACTGTGACAGCGTCTCAGAGAGACAGGAGAGGATACAGGAATGTGAACATTAGGATAACAGATGGGATCCGGTCCTGGAGCGCTGAGCCAGCCTTAGGAGGCATCTGATGGGTAAGAAATGGCGTCCAGATACCCGGATCGTGACAGCACCCCCCCCTTTAGGAGTGGCCCCAGGACACTTCTTTGGCTTTTGAGGAAACTTGGAATGGAATCTCCGGACCAAGGCAGGAGCATGGACATCAGAAGCATTGGTCCATGAACGTTCCTCAGGACCATAACCCTTCCAGTCAATAAGATATTGTAGTTGACCGTAACGGTGACGTGAGTCCAGGATCTTGGCCACTTCATACTCAACGCCTCGTTGAGTTTGGACTTTCGGAGTTGGAGGAAGTGAGGAATGAAACCGATTCAAGATCAGCGGTTTCAACAGGGAAACATGGAATGTCCTGGGTATTTTTAAGAAGGGAGGCAACTGGAGTCTGTAAGCAACAGGATTGATGACTTGTTCAATCTTGAAAGGACCGATATAGCGAGGTGCAAACTTCATACTGGGAACTCTTAACCTCAAATTCTTCGTGGATAACCATACCCGATCACCCACCTTGAGAGCAGGAACTGCTCGACGCTTCTTATCCGCAAACTTCTTGTACCTGAACGATGCCTTGAGCAGAGCTGATCGTACGCTCTTCCAGATATTGGCAAACTGATGCAAGGTGATATCCACTGCGGGAACAGAAGTTGCTGGAAGCGGTTGGAACTCAGGGACTTTAGGGTGGAATCCAAAGTTAGTGAAGAATGGTGTTGAAGCAGATGAAGAATGATACTGGTTGTTATGACAGAACTCGGCCCAGGGAAGTAATTGAACCCAGTCATCTTGAGAGGAGGACACATAGATGCGGAGGAAGGCCTCCAAGTCCTGATTCACCCTCTCGGTTTGACCATTGGTCTGAGGATGGTAAGCCGTGGAAAACTTTAGCTTGACTTGGAGGACTTGACATAAACTTCGCCAGAATTTGGCTGTGAATTGAACTCCTCGATCAGAGATAATTTCTTCAGGAAGACCGTGGAGTCGGAAGATCTCTTGTATGAATACTTGAGCCAACTTGGAAGCTGACGGAAGACCGGTGAGAGGAATGAAGTGTGCCATCTTGGTGAACCGGTCAACTACCACCCAGATGGTATTGAACTTGTTGCACATGGGTAAGTCTGTAATGAAATCCATCGACAAGTGGGTCCATGGTCGACGGGGAACGGATAGTGGAACCAGTTGCCCCGCAGGCGACTGGCAGGATACTTTATGTTGGGCACACTTTGGGCAAGATGCAATAAACTCCAAGACGTCCTTTTTCAGAGTTGGCCACCAATAGGACCTAGAGATAAACTCCAGGGTTTTTTGGATACCTGTATGTCCGGCAAAACGGGAAGCATGGGCCCAATGCATGAGCTTCTTCCTTAGCATCGGCTTCACAAAACTTTTCCCTGATGGGGGCGTAGAGTCCATCCCTACCGTGGAGAATGCCAACGGACTTATAATAGGATGCTTGTCTGAAGACTCTGACTCATTTTCTTGCTCCCATGAGCGGGAAAGGGCATCGGCCTTGCGATTCTGAGAGCCCGGACAGAACTGGAGTTTAAAGTCGAACCTGGAAAAGAAAAGTGCCCATCTGGCCTGACGAGGGTTGAGACATTGTGCGCCTTTCAAATATAGAAGGTTCTTGTGGTCTGTAAGGATGGTGATTGAATGAGAAGCTCCCTCCAACAGATATCTCCACTCCTCTAGAGCGAGCTTGATGGCTAGCAACTCCTGGTCGCCAATGGCATAGTTGCGCTCCGCTGGGGAGAACTTCCGTGAGAAGAAACTGCAAGGATGTAAATGGCCATCTTTAGCCCTCTGAGATAACACCGCTCCTACTCCAACGGAGGAGGCATCCACCTCTAGGATGAAAGGAGAGTCGATGTCAGGCTGTTTCAGGACAGGCGCAGAGATGAACCTCTGTTTTAAAAGATGAAAAGCTTGCATGGCTTCTTCAGACCACTTGGACGGGTTAGCACCCTTCTTGGTGAAAGCAGTAATAGGCGCCACAATGGTGGAAAAGTCTCGTATAAACTTTCGGTAATAATTGGCGAACCCTAAGAACCTCTGGACCCCTTTGAGGGTTAAGGGTACCGGCCAATTCTGAATTGCTTGTAGTTTCTCAGGATCCATCTCTAGTCCGGAACCGGACACAATGTACCCTAGAAACGGAATGGACTTGACTTCAAAGATGCATTTCTCTAATTTGCAATAGAGATGATTGACACGGAGACGGGACAGAACCTCCTTTACCCAAAAACGATGTTCCTCTAAATTGTTGGCAAAAATGAGGATATCATCTAGATAGACCACGACATGACGGTATAGAATGTCTCTGAAGATCTCATTGACGAAATGCTGGAAGACAGCTGGAGCATTGCTCAATCCGAAGGGCATGACGAGGTACTCATAATGTCCGTCACGGGTGTTAAAGGCGGTCTTCCACTCGTCACCCTCACGGATCCAGATGAGATTGTATGCACCTCGCAAGTCCAGCTTTGTAAAGATGGTAGCTCCGCTAACTCTGTCAAAGAGCTCAGTAATCAGGGGTAAAGGATAACGGTTCTTGATGGTAATGTCGTTCAAACCTCTGTAGTCGATGCACGGCCGCAGACCACCATCTTTCTTTTTTACAAAAAAGAAGCCTGCGCCGGCTGGAGAAGAAGAAGGTCGAATGAACCCCTTTGCTAGGTTCTCTTTAATATATTCCTCCATAGAATGCGTCTCAGGCAGAGACAACGGATAAGTTCGGCCTCGAGGTGGAACCTTCCCTGGAACGAGATCAATCGGACAGTCCCATTCTCTATGAGGAGGAAGGATATCAGCAGAAGCTTTACTGAACACATCCGTGAAATCTTGATATGGAGGAGGTGGAACATCAGACGACCTGGGGGAGGAAGAACAGACAGGCAATACTTTAAACAAACATGTCTCAGCACAGGAGGAACCCCATGCCAGGATTTGCGTAGTCATCCAATCAATTGTAGGATTGTGAAGACGGAGCCATGGAAGGCCCAGGACCACAGGATGTGTGGCTCTTGGAATCACTAAAAAAGAAATAAGTTCGGAATGAAGAACTCCCACTCTCAGACGAACTGGTAGAGTCCTTAAAGAAATAACTGCATCAAAAATTTTGCTGCCATCCACGGCAGTTAAAGAAATGGACGAAGGAAGTCTCTCGGTGGGTAGGGACCACCGTTTAACATAGGCTTCGGTAATAAAGTTCCCAGCTGCTCCGGAATCAAGGAGGGCAATGACGTTCCGATAACGTTGAGCAACTTGAAGCGAGACTGGGAGATTACAATCTTGAGAAGATGGAGAGGAGATCATTACTCCTAGCCGGCCCTCTCCTTGGCGAGCTAGGATTTGGAGTTTCCCGGACGTTTGGGACAGGCATTAATGGTGTGAGACGGAGCTGCACAATAGAGACAGAGAAACTCGGAGAGACGTCTTCGGCGCTCAGCAGGAGTTAAACGGGAACGGCCAAGTTGCATGGGCTCATCTTTAGATGGTGACAGTTGACGAGGAGGAGGAGCAGAAGATTTTGGAGCAGATGATCTTCCACGCTCAGTTGCTCTCTCTCTGAAACGTAAATCAACTTTCGTGCAGAGTGAGATTAGCTCATCTAACTTAGAAGGTAAGTCTCTGGTAGCTAACTCATCTTTAATACGCTCAGATAAGCCATGCCAGAATGCAGCATACAGGGCCTCGTCGTTCCATGCCAGTTCGGACGCCAGGATCTGGAACTGTATCAGATATTGTCCTACAGTACGTGACCCCTGGCGTAAACGGAGAATCTCGGATGAAGCTGAGGTTACCCGGCCTGGCTCGTCGAAGATGCGCCTGAATGTTGACACGAAGGCAGTGTAGGAAGATAGCAGGGTGTCGGACCTCTCCCATAACGGTGATGCCCAATCAAGGGCTGAGCCACTGAGAAGAGAAATAATGTAGGCAATTTTTGTACGGTCACTGGGAAAATTGCCAGGTTGTAGCTCAAACTGAATCTCACACTGGTTGAGAAATCCCCTGCAGAATCTTGGAGATCCGTCAAATTTTGCTGGCGTTGGAAGATGAAGACGTGGAGCAGAAATGGGTAAGGTGGGTGGGGTTATAGCTGGAGTCACTGTGGTTGACGCACCAGACGCGCCTGATCCACGGAGAGTTGTCTGAATCCCATCCAGCCGAGTAGAGAGATCCTGGAGACAGCGGATGATGTGGCCCTGTGCAGCCTCCTGATGTTCTAGTCGGGCTGCCAGTTCTTGCATCGGCCTGGCCGCTTGATCCTGGTCTCCGGCTGGATTCATTAGGTCAGTGCTTACAGTCACAACTGAGGGCCTGAGCTGACAGGAGGCAGCCTCAGTTGTAGGGGCTGAGATGTACCGGAACCTGGGAGGTTGTATCAGACCCCTGGACATGTAAGTAACATAAATAATAACTGCCCGAAGGCGTGACCACGACAACTTGGATAAAAGTCAATGATGTTTATTATGACAACTCCGCAACACAGCAGCAGTAAAAGAAAACGTAAAAGTCAGCAAAGAATAAATACAGTTCCTGGGTACTACAGGATGGCAGGAGCCACAGGGCACTGGTAGTGTGAGATAGTTCTTATGATCTTCTAGATGGAAAGTCCTTACCAGGCCCGACTGTAGCAATGGAGATAACCCAGGATTGTGCCAGCTGGTGTTCCAGGAAAAGCTGGGTTGCTGAAGATAAAACAGCTGCTGTGGATACTGGCTGGAACCAGACTGTTGTTAGCACGGAGTGGATACTGGCTGGAACCAGTTAAATAATAAATGAACTTGGGAGCGATGAAATATGAACTGAAATGTAGAACTTGAGAGCGGAGAAATAATAATACCGGTGGAGAGTGGTAAAGTGTAGAAAGGACACCGGCCCTTTAAGGGAAGCTGTACTCTGCTGGAAGCTGAGCTGGAAGCAGGTAATGTTGTAGCTGGAAACAGATGAATCCACAATGGATTGGAGAGTCAGGCTACACCGCAGGTGGAATGCTGGTGCGGGTCTCTATGGTGGAAGTCTTGAGACAGGAGCTGGAACCTGGAAGACAATCACAGGAGAGAGACAAACAGGAACTAGGTTTGACAACCAAAGCACGGACGCCTTCCTTGCTCAGGCACAGTGTATTTATACCTGCAGCAAGGAAGGGATTGGCTAGGCAATTATGCAGATTAACAATACTGACAACAGATTGGAGGAAATGATCAGCTGACAGAATCCAAGATGGCTGCGCCCATGCAGACACTTGGAGGGAAGTTTGGTTTGTAATCCATGTGGTAATGAAAACAGTAATGGCGGCGCCGGCCACTGGAGACAGGAGACGCCAGGCTGACAAGTGCACATCCAACCACGCGGACACAGCGGAGGCCGCGGCTGACGTAATCGCCACTCTGACACTCTGCATGCAGAAGCTCAGGGACGGCGGCGGAGGCCGCGGGAGACGCCATGCCAGATGTAATAAGGCGTTACTGTGACAGCGTCTCAGAGAGACAGGAGAGGATACAGGAATGTGAACATTAGGATAACAGATGGGATCCGGTCCTGGAGCGCTGAGCCAGCCTTAGGAGGCATCTGATGGGTAAGAAATGGCGTCCAGATACCCGGATCGTGACAGTAAGTTTTCTCTACTCTCTTGCTGGCTGGCTGGATGATGCACAAGCATTTGCATGTGGCCCACCTCCGACAACCACACCCACCAGATGACTGCCGCCCATCCCTGGCTCCGTGCTTATCACACTTACACAATGCTATGCACTTCATCAATTAAACAGTGGGACATTCATTCTTCAATGGAAGGTTCCCTGGTTGCGTTGAACCTTTCCCTGAAATTCGGTTTATTACCACAAGCCCGTCCATCCTAGCAGATTTAAATTTTTCACTACAGTGGGAGGGCTCTGTGATGTCATCTCAATTCACCCTCTGTGATGTCATCATTATGCGACACACATGATGTCACAATGAGCTTGGCTGTATCGACTTCATTTGCTTGGCTTGCTTGCTTGCTGACATCCACTTGAGGGAGACACACACCAGGAGATAGATGCTGCATATACATACATCAGAGGTTGTTCCTTTACTACCTCTACAGCAAACATCCACACCTCCTGCAGCCAGCGTGGACAGACACTGCTACAAAAATTTTTTTTACAAACAAGAAAGGGTCGAAAAGTCAAACTGCAGGATGATAATAATAGTAAGTTATGAATTTAGGAATTGATTTCGAAGTGGGAATGTTTGTTCATTCGCACTTAGTTAGCATTCAGGAATTAGGCCTATGTATGCCTCACATCCACATGGCCCCCCCAGTGTTTACATTTGCCTTGGATAGCAGAAAGGAATTCAATGGAGACAAGAAGTAGACACAAACCAAGACTCCACACAGTAGTTTTCAGGTGCTTTTATTAATTTTATTCATCCATTGTAGCATTTTGCAAGGAACAGCAACGCTTGAATACAATTTTGCAACAGTGTAAGCCTTATTGCAAAATCCCCCAAAATCAAGGAGTTTAGCAATGCTGCAAGACCTTTGCAAATGCAAACCCAAGGAAAAAGCAATGAAGTAGTCAAAAGTCTATTTTTGGAAGACAGAATAGGAAAGGTGCACCGGTCACGGAGGTACTGCAATACCAGGTCAATGCGTGGAGTGGACAGAGCAAGCTCTTCTTCCATCTCCCTGTTCTAAAAATCCATTTAATATATGGCCCACAGATAGGGGGCGTATCAGATATTAAACTGATAAGAACAGATTTATTTATTTTTAAACCATTAGGTTTGCTTAAGCTCAATTCAAATTACGCTGGTCATATCTCGATATTGCCCTTCAGAACTATGAACTTAAAGCATGTCATCATTTTGTTCTTTATTTTTTAATATATGAAAGCCAAATTGTACAAAGATCTGGTAATACCGTATCCCTACATATTACATAGAAAGTTTATATTTTCACCAGATGTTTCCATTTTTTCAATTTCGATATGCCTTCAACATCATCTAAACCATCTCCTTTCCTCTGATCCCACATATAACAAAAATACAGTTTGTCGAGAACCATACTGACACAGTCCTTTACTTGGAAGTTTTCCTTCTTAAAGATACACAAATTCCTTGTGTCCCACAGCACCTCTTTCACACATGTAATTAACAACCATAGTAATCTTCCCTTAATTTTACCACACACACCTAACCCAAATAAGACAATTTCTAATGACATAGCAGGTATCCCTGTTAATTCGTTGCACAAGGGTTCCAAACTCTTCCACACACCCTGGGCTACTCCACATTCCCAGAATATATGAGATATATTTTCCCTCCCATAGCATCTTTCCTGAGGGCATTTTTCAGATCTTACTAAATCTCTCCCTTTTAACCACTCTCTGACAGGTAAGGCTCTGTGTAAGCTAAGCCACACCATGTCTTTCTGTTTGTTAGTCATTCCATCTGTCTGAAAGTTCCCCCACACTTTAACAGCCTGCTTCTGAGTTAAAAGATCAATGTTTACAGTCCCCTCATCTTTCCTGACGAACTCTTTAATTTTATTTTTTTGCTGTAATTCTATTTTACTAGCATTTTCTAGATTAAATTTCCTCAGGAAAAACAACATCCTTTCGTACCACTGAGGACACACAAAAGAAACAGGCCTCCTTAAATCATAATCACACCACTTTAGTTTCCAAAAAATACTTTCAGCTACATATTTTGCCATAAAGGCTGCCATATTACCTTTCCCTAAAGTTTTTAGTATTGTCATAACAAAATTAAAACCCAAGAAAAATTAAATATCTGGGAATTCGAAACTCCCTTTCTGACGTGACTTTAGAACAATTTCCCTTTTAACTTTTTCCATTTTGGAGATCCAAAAAAAGAGAAAAAGGGCCCTATTAATCTTTCTTAAACATATTCCAGGCGGCGGGAAAATATTTGACACAAAATGTAAAAGTGGCAAAATAATTGCCTTAATTACCAAAATTCTACCACTAAAGGACATTTCTCTCAGCTTCCAGAAACTCAGTTTCCTCTCAATCTTCTTCTGTACATCTATCCAGTTTTCTTGACCTCTCAAGTTCTTATCAAATTTTACACCCAATATTTTTTTTTTCCAATCATAAAGTTTTTATTGAAAATACAAACAGTTACAGAGATGACAGCGAATGATCAAATGGTAGCAACCAAATGTCAGGAAAGGTTGAGTAAACAGTTCAATACAGGTATACAATAATGGGAAAAGAAAAGAGAGGAAAAAAGAAAGAGGGTGAATGTGTACACGCGCTTGCGCACGCGCACACATATATGCCCACACAAATATGCACACCTGCATTGTCTAATAAGGCATCTCTGTTTTAAAAAAATAAAATGTACAAGTAAAGTGAGCCAAAAAGGTGAACTCAACTGGTATACAACGATGATCTAACTTTAAAGAGACACTGTCAACTAGCATATGTTCTTATAGAAAAAAAAGAGAAAAGGTGTCTAGAAAGTGTGTTGAGAAAGACTATAAACCGGGGAAGTGGGGGAATAGAGGAGAGTAGGGAAGAAGAAAGAAATGGTAACGGTGAGAGATGAAAAGCGAAGGTCCTTAACTGGTCGGGGCAATAATAACAAAAAAATAAAATAAGGGGAGGGAGAGAATGGGAAGGGGTCAGAGCCTCAACCTAGACCTGGAAGAGGGGTATTGTGAAGCCTATACCAGGGGAGCCATACGGAGTGAAACTTTAGTATCGTGTTATTTTGTAGACTGGTTATATATTCCATCCTTGAGATGAACCATATTCTATTCAGTAGCTCTCGTTTGTCAGGGGCTGTAGCAACTTTCCAATTAAGCGCTATTTGATATTTAGCCGCACCTGAGATATGAAGAATCAGTTTGTTCGTTTCTATAGAGACATTGTCTATGGGGGCACATAATAGTAAATTCATTGGAGAAGGGGGTGTCATGGGTTCAGTGAGGGTATTAATAAGAGACCTAACCATACCCCAATAACGAGTAATCACTGGGCATGACCACCAGATGTGGTAAAATGATCCCACTTCCCCACACTGTCTCCAGCAAAGATTGGACGTATTTGGATAAATGCGGTGAAGTTTCTCAGGTACTAAGTACCATCTGGTATAGATCTTATATGCATTTTCACGTATGGCCACACTTATGGAACATTTAGATATCGCTGTACGTATTGAGTCCCATTCCTCCGCAGCCAAATGTAACCCTAAATCTGTTTCCCAATTCTGTTCATGAGGTTCAATAGGGGAGAAGGGTCCGGAGTCAATATAGATTTATATAAAAATGAGATAGTCGCCTTATCGTTGGAGTGGTACATGCAAAATCTTTCTAGGGGGGTCAAGATTTGCAGTGGGTACGATAGGTGGAGGGATAAAATAAAAAGACGAATTTGTAAATACTGAAAATGCAAAGAGTTAGAGATTCCAAACTTTTCTTGTAGATCTGCAAAAGACTTTGGAGCATGCCTATCCACAATGTGATGAATTTGCGTGATCCCCAATGAGATCCAGGGGAGAGCCATCGAGGGTGGAAGTCCCAGTGGGAAGGCTGGGTTAAACCAGAGGGGGGTTAAAGGAGACGGGGAGGTGGCTAGCTTCAATCTCTTATTAAGTATCATCCAATGTTGCAAAGTTAGCCCTGTTGTGGGAGAGGAAGTGATAGCTTGGGCATGATGTGTGCGGTGCAGCCATGGGAAGTAAGAAACCGAGGGGACAGCAGCCAGGTCACTTTCCAGGTCGACCCAGCGTTTAGTGTACCGAGGAGAATGCCAAGCAATCAACTGACTAAGACGGGCAGCATCATAGGAACGTTGGATTATAGGAAGACCAAGTCCTCCGTTTCGTGTGTGTTTAGCTAGAATATCACGCCTTATCCGTGCTTTTTTGTGGTCCCAAATAAATTTACCGAATGACAATTGGAGAGCTTGCAGAGCATGAGACGGGACCCTTATCAGGAGTGTCTGAAAAAGATAAAGCAGTTTTGGGAGCACGTTCATTTTTATTGCGGTGATGCAGCCGATCCAGGACAGGAAATATGACCGCCAAAGCTGAAGATCACTATGAATCGACCTGAAAAGTGAGGGGTAGTTAGCACGATAGAGTGAGTCATATGTTTTTGTTATTTGAACACCTAGATATTGCAATGATTTTTTTCGCCAAGAGAATGAAAAATTAGATTGCAGTAGTTGTTTAACCGCACCTGGTATATGGAGAGGAAGCGCCTCAGATTTCGAATGGTTTATTTTATAGCCTGAGAGACAGCCATAGGTATTGAGTTCGTGGAAAAGGTTTGGAAGGGAGATGAGTGGGTTGGTTAGTGTTAGGAGAATATCATCCGCGAATAAGGAGATGGTGTATTGAGAGTGATTGATTGATACCCCTGATATGTCAGGGGTTAGCGCGGATGCGAGAAGCAAGAGGTTCGATAATAAGTGCAAATATGAGGGGTGATAAAGGGCACCCTTGCCTGGTCCCATTAGTAATAGAGAAAGGGTCTGATAAAAGTCCACCTGCGTGGACCGCAGCGGATGGGTTATGATATAAGGCCTGTATAGCTTGCAAGAATTTTCCTCGAAGACCGAATTGCATAAGGGTTTGGTGCATAAATGGCCAGGAAACCCTGTCGAAGGCCTTCTCCGCGTCCAGGGCAAGCACTAGAGAATGTAGTTTGTGAACGTTAATGTGATGGATAACATCGACGGTTCATCTAGTATTATCCAGTGCCTGCCTGGAGGGGACAAAACCCACTTGATCAGGGTGAATCAGGGAAGGAAGAATTGGTTTAAGTCGAGTGGCCAGGATTTTAGCAAAGATTTTCAAATCAGTGTTGAGGAGTGAAATGGGGCGGTAATTAGTGACAGATTGAGAGTCTTTGCCAGGTTTGGGAATGACTGTAATCGTGGCCTTAGTAGTTTGGTAATGAAAGGGTGACCCCTCCAGAACCAGATTAAACATTTGGGCGAGATAAGGGACCAAAGTCAACTGAAAAGTCTTATAATATGACATTGGAAAACCATCTGGTCCCGGGGCTTTAGATGGTTTTTGTGATTGAAGAGCTAGTTTAATTTCATCCTCAGTGATGGGCCTATCCAAGCCCACCGAGGTCTCCGAGTCCACGCGAGGGAGGTCACAGGAGGTGAGAAAATCTGAGATCAAGGGAGTACCCGTGGGTGAGGCATTTGGGGAGGTCGAGGTGTTATACAGTTTTTCATAGTATGTTTTAAAGAGGGAGTTAATAACGGAATGAAGAGTCCCAGTATCATCTTTCAGGGCTTTAATAGCTGCCTGAGCTTTCCTAGCTTTAAGCCTATTAGCCAGGAGGGAATCAGCTTTGTTGCTTTTTTTGTAAAATTTTTGCTGGAGCCAGCGCAGAGATTTCTCTGTTTTTTCCACTAACAAAGCATTCAGAGCTGCCCTAGCAATAGTTAGTTGTTTAAATAGAACTCGAGTGGGGCTTCGTTTATGTTGGGTCTCTAAAGTGTGAACCTCATCCGTGAGGGCCTTTAATTTTAATTTGTGTTCTCTATTTCTATGCGAGGCAAAGCTAATTATGTGGCCTCTAATAACAGCCTTGTGTGCTTCCCAGACCAAGGGAGAACAAGGAGGGTCAACATTGTTAAGAGAAAAATAGTCCGTTATGGCAGAGTTAATCTTGTCTTGAAATTGCGGGATTTTTAGTAACGTTTCATTCAAACGCCAAGGAGGGCGAGATATAGGGATATCTAGAAAATCAAAGGAAGCTGTCACAATGGAGTGATCCGACCACGGATTGGAAACTATAGTGGAGTTTACGATGTGTTTAGCTACGGAGGCACAACAGAGAAGGAGATCTATTCGGGAATCAGTGTGGTGTGGTGTTGAAAAAAATGTATAGTCCCGAGATGTGGGGTTGAGGGCCCTCCAAACGTCGAAAAGACCAGACTCTGTGACATGTTTACTTAGAGAACGGCTAGAAAGATTTGTTTGTGCTTGGGGCGTGCAGGAGGATCTATCCAAAGAATTGTCCAGGACAGCATTAAAGTCACCACCGAGAAGTAGGTAGCCCTTTCTAATCTTAGTCAGTTCTGTGAAGAAAGAGTTAAAAAAAGAAGTTTGGCCAACGTTCGGTGCATATATGTTAGCTATTGTACATTCCAGATAACCCAATTTGCCAATCAGAATAATATAACGCCCATCGGAGTCCCTGTGAACCGAGTCAAGGGTAAACGGAATTTTACTGTGAAGCATGATTGCCACTCCATTATGTTTAGTTTGGCTAGAGGAGTAAAAGGCAGTAGGAAACCGTTTAGATTCTAGGGATGGGTGTGCAGTGGCCTTGAAATGTGTCTCTTGAATAAAAACTATACCCGAGCGGAAGTTTTGTAAGGATCTGAACAGTGAGGAGTGTTTTTGGGGAGTATTTAAGCCCTTGGCGTTCAGGGACGCTAGAGTTAGAGACATGGTGTCCTAGACTCAGAGAGAGAAGGGGAAAGAAGAAGAAGAAGAAAAAATAAATAAAAGGAAGGGGGGTGGGGGGATTAAAACACCCGACCTGCCAGGGGTTAGGAAGAATAGAATATGAACTGAGAGATATGGGGGTGAGAACTGGGAGAGTCTGCGTGGAGAGTCCTCACGTCCAGCGGAGGAATAAGCACACAGATGTCGGGACCAAAGTGGTCCAATTTGAGGTGAAACCGATCTCCCCTTGGGTCACCTCAAGGGAGATTGGGGAGAGAGAGTAAAGATAAAAAACCTATAACAATAAAGCCGGGAGAGCAAGTAAGTGAGGGATAGAAAGTTAGAGTAGTGGGGGCCAGGTCCCACCAGTGGTTTCCTAAGAAGAAAAGAGAGAAGAAAGGGGGAAGAAAAAAGAAAATAAAAATAATACAAAAAATATATGTACATGTGCACGTACAAATATATATATTGGGACAGAGGTCCTACTTAGCAGATACATAAAGTATTGAATACATCACATAAAACAAGAAGTAGCCGCTTCAATGTAGTCAAGAAAATGTAAATTAGAGCGGAAATATAGACAGAGACTTGGAGTCGTGGTAGTCAACAATTAGAACAACAACCTAGACATAAAGAAGTATATAACTTGATAAATACCCTCTGGGTGCTTCGGGGGGAAACAAGGGGAGTCATCACCCAGAGAGGAGAGAAGAAAAAGAGAAAAGAAGAGAAGAAATAAAAAAATAAAATAAAAACCCCACCACAACAATATGCTTGGTGTTTCCGAGAGTGGGTGAACAAAAATAATCAGAGGGTAATAGGTAGAGCAAGTATCCTGCAAAAGATGGTCCTATAACAGTAAGCAAATAAATAATAACAAATAACAAATCGCTTAAGACTGTATAGGATGGAGCAAGCCGCGTGACCCATCAGGTACCCCCATACAGGCACACGGAGGGAGAGGGAGGGAAAAAAGAAAAAAAAAGGGGGGGGTCCCCATCCGTGTACCCAGGGCGCGCCCAAGGGGGCAAAACGGGCCAAAAAACAGCCACAACATAGCTCGACATTACAAATGCAATAAGGTATGAAGTTTAAACGAATACTTGCAAGATCAAAAAGACAGTCTCAGGAGAGGAACTCGATCAGTGTCGGGCCATGAGAGTAGAACGTTCAATTACGGGTTAGTATGATTCGCAGGAGGGGGACCAGAGTCCTCTAAGTCGGCCAAGAAGTCTTTCCCTTCAGTAGGATCCCTGATGACTATCGTCTTTCCATTGAGGTCAATGAGCAGTTTGAAGGGAAAGCCCCAGCAATAGCGGATACCGCGAGTGCGGAGGGCACTCGTTAGGTCCCTAAGTTCTCTTCTTTTAATGATCGTGGATGGAGCCAAATCTTGATAGAACTGCAGTTTAGCATCTTCAAATAGTATATGCGGTTTTCCTCTTGTCGGGTGAAGAACCAATTCTTTGTCTTTGAAGCTGAGAAAGCGTATAATGACATCTCTAGGAGGGTCGCTCGCACGTGGCTTAGGTCTCAGAGCTCTATGAGCCCTTTCTAGATTTAGTTGCCGTGGTCCGATATCGGGGACGACATAGGAGAAAAGTCTGTGAAGGTATGCCTCCAGATCTGCCTGGGGGACTGATTCTGGTATGTTGCGTATGCGGAGGTTGCATCTCCTCTCCCGGTTCTGCAGGTCCTCGTTTTTTGTTCGCAGATCCGATAGGTGTTGAATGATATGATCGACGGATAAGCTCAGTTTGGACTTTTTGGAGGGAGTCCTGTCGGGACTCCAGTTTCGAGGTTCTAGAAGACAATGATGAGAGGTCGGACCTGATTGAGGCAACCGCTTTATCTAATTTGGATTCCATGGATTCCTTAAAGTCCATTATGAGAGAACGTAGGGCGAGAAAGTCCTCTTTCATTGACGGAGTAGGCTGGGTAGCCACGTCTTTATCCAGTTGGGAGAGACGGGGCGAGGGGGGATCCGAAGAGCAGGAGGACTTATCATTTTTATGAAAGTGTTGCGAGATGTCCCCTCCAGCTTTTTTCTTAGCATTAGTATTGGATCTACTCATGATGGTCAGCAAACAGAAGACCAGGTGTGTGTGCACGTCAGGTCGAAGTGCAATTTACAAATCGAGTGCTGTCAATATGACTTAATTGGATGTATGAGGTTGGGGGGCTGGGAAGAGAAAACTAAATAAATTAAAAAAAACACTGGCGGACACAGCCAAGCGTTAGTTAGTTATTGGGGCATGGCGGCTCCAGAGTATGCTGGACTAGACCTAGCCGGAGTGATTATATATCTGAGGAGTGGGCAGCAGAACAGACAGGAGGGCCCAAGTGTCCTGCCCCAATCAATTGGCCCGTGAATTACAGAATCAGGAGGAGCTTGATGGAGCGTGAGGGAGGTCAGGCTACAGATATATATTGTAATGAAGCATGAAGACCTCGTTCTGGGTTATGAGGGGAATTTTAGCGAACTTGCAGGCCAGAGCCCCTTTGTAGTGCAACTTTCTTAGGTGCCATCTAGGCCACGTCCTCCCAATGTTCTGGAGATTTATGATTTATTCACAGGGCTCCAGGCAGGGACCGATTCCTGGGGTCCCAAAACAGGCAAGGAGGGCTTTATATATAGAAGCGCCAGTGACCGAGATGGCGCCGCCTGGTCTTATGTGTGGCTCTTTCCTGTCCCGGCCTTCAGGAGCTGCCACTATGACTGGCAGGAGCGGGTCCAGCAGTGGGCTCAGCAGCAGGCAGGTCACGCGGTCCGGGGTCCCCCCAGCCCAACGCCACCGAGCAAGCAGAGCAGCCGCAGTGGGAGGAGACGCGGCGGAAGCAGGGAGCCCGCCCATCACCGGCCCTCCACAGTGCAGCGCAACGTCCGGCGGGCACCTGTGGAAGGTAAGAGGGGCAGCAGGCAACACTTACCGTCCTCCGGGGGGGATTCTTATGTGGTGGCTGGTGGTGCAGTGAGTCTCCAGGCGCCGAGCAGCGAGGGGTGCCGTCTTCTGGGCCGGATACAGGCCACCGTTCTCCAGGCAGAGAAATCGAGGTCCCGGCTTCAGGAGGGACAGCAGGCCGAAACCCGCACGACTCCGCAGACCGTGTTGCCAGGTACAGGGGTGCCCCAGGTGATATAGGGGGGTCCCCAAAGCGTCCAGGGATCAGTTGGGTGCCTATAATAGGATGTACAGAGCAGGAGCTTCAGGAGTGCACGTCTGCTCTGTACTGCAGCTAGGCCACACCTCCCCTACACCCAATATTTTTATACTGCCTTCAGTCTTTTTATTTCTAAGTCTACAAAATCATTATCTCTCCCAAAACAATTAATTTTACTTTTTTGACAATTAATTTTAAAGTCAGATGCCCCACAGAACATAGATAGCCCTCCTGACTGCTCTTTCTGATTCACACAAGAAACACACGTCATCCATATAGCTTAAAACTTTGATGACTTTTCCACCACTACCTGATACAAGGAAGCCTTTCATAACCTTGTCTTTCTTGACTAAATTTAATAATGGCTATATAGCACAAATAAAACAAGTGGAGAGAGGGGGCACCCTTGTCTCGCTCCTGATTTCACTCTGACCATGTTACTTAAAAGAAACTTCCAACACCTTCATAAAGACATCTAATCACTCTAACAAATTCTACAGGGAGCCCCATTTTTAACAGGACCTGGAACAGAAAGACATGGGATAACCTATTGTATGCTTTTTCACAATCTACTAAAAATAACATCAAAGATTGCCTCCTCCTCACAATCCCATAGTATGTCCCTTAATAAAACTAAGTTATCCTCCATGCCTCTATTTGGCACTCCACATACCTGACCTTCCTGCACTACCTGCTCTATAACATCCCTCATCCTAAAGAAAATTAATTTTGCAAAGCTTTTATAATCCATATTTAGTAATATGATCGGTTTCCAATTCTTAAGGTCTCTCCTATCCCCTTTTTTTAAAGATTAACACCACCACACCTTCCAGCATTGTTTCAGCTAGAGTTGCATGTTTCCACATATATTTGCATACATCAATGATATTACCAATTTGTTCCCAAAAACATATATAAAACTCCACAGGCAGTCCATCTTTCCCTGGTGTTTTATTTTTTGACATTGCATTTACCACCCTTTTCACCTCCTCATGTTTTATTTCATTCACCAGTCCTGGCATATCCTCCTCATATACTTTATTTTCCATAGCATTTAACACCTCTTCTACCAATCCATCATCTCTCACTTTATCTGCATATAATGCCTCATAATATTTGACAATAGTGCCCCTCACTTCCACACCTTTAACCTCCACACCTTGCTCATTTAAAAGTATATCCATATCTCTTTTGGCCATGCTTTTCTTAAAGAAGAATCTGGTGCATTTCTCATCTTTCTCTAATTTATCTATTTTTGCTCTATATATGATGTCTTTGCCTTTCTCATAAAGCATCTTATTTAACTCCTTCCGTGCATCTTTAATTTCATTGCAAATGTCAAATCCATTATCCCTCAGTTTATACAGGGACTCTAACCGGGCATTGCATTCCTTATAAGTTTGTTTTTTTTCCTCATTGCTAATTTATATCCCCATTTTTTTTTTTTTTATCGTCAATAGTTTTTATTAAGAGAAAAGCAATTTTATGGGGTACTTAAGAGAGAAAAGGGGGATGGGGGCATACAACATAACACCGTAACACGATATAGGGGGGGATGCAGAGGGGGGCACACGGGAGGGAGGGAGCATCCAGTAACACAATGGTGGAGGTACCTTGCAACAAATATGGCAGACAAAAGAAAGAGAGAAGAGGAAAGGGGAGTACGTAGAACAGAAGAGGAGAGGAGACCACTTCAAGTGATAGACATACAAAAAATATTAAGTTTGATAGAGGAACTCAGGTGGAAAAACTATGCAAAAGAAAACAAATATATCATTTTAAAGAGACATATCATATGGAACAGAATAAGTCAAAAAGAATATGTAGAGGCATAGGAAGAGAAAGGGGACTGAAACATAAACATGACCCTACACCCGATTAGGGCAAGTGGAGGAGAGCACATACTATAATGAAACTAAGGGAGCTACTCCGGGAGGAGACCTAGAATGCCATTACTCACTATCAGGGTGTTCAGTTAGACTAAAATGGACTGAACCGCTGTTAGAAGGGTTATGGAAGTACTGAGAACCTGGACCAGTAGTAACAAACACCTGCCATGGGGACCAGCGGGTCAGGGGGGAGGAAGCGGTGCTGGAGACAGGGACGTGTTGATTTTCCATGAGGTAGTGGTGGTGCATTTTGTGAATAACATTTAGTAGAGCTGGGGCAGTAGATTGCTTCCATAATTGAGCAAGATTAGCGTGGGCGGCTGTCAAAATATGTCCCAGAACATATCTGCTAGTAGGGGGGGCGAGGGAGGGAAATAAATGAAGTAACGCTACAGTCGGGTCAGGAGTAAGTTGTGTGTGGAGAACCTTATTAATCAAATCGAACACCTCGGACCAGTATTGTGTAATTATCGGGCAAGACCAGAATATGTGGTAAATATGTCCTATTGATCCACAAAGTCTCCAGCATTTGTTGCTGCAAGTAGGCCAAAACTAGTGTAATCGGTCAGGGGTCAAATACAGTCTATGGACAAGTTTAACATGCATTTCAGTGTGGTTCAGGCATTGGGACATGGAGTGGGAGGTTAGGAAAACAGTACGCCATTCCTGAGGTGACAGCGTTCTACCCAGATCCAACTCCCATTTCATCTGAGCAGTAGATTTAGAGGGGGAGATAGGGTTAATCAGTAGCTTGTACCAGTATGAGATATCGCCTCTGGAGTTATTTAAAGAAAGCCAGGAAAAGAGGGCTTGCTAGGTGGAATCCAGGGTTAGTAAGGTGGCAGGGATCGATTTCCACCAGTGCGCGACCTGATAATAGTGGAAAAGTTCCAGGGCAGGAAGGAAGAATTTCTGTTGGAGAGCAAGGAAAGACAGCATGAAAAGTCCATCCAATATATCCCCTAGACATAGTATGCCCAGCTGTCTCCATTTGGACACATTTAAATGGGGGATTATCGCTGAAAGGGTGGTAATGGAGACCTGGGCGATGCAGCAAGCAGGTGACAACAGGACGGCATGTAGATTATCCCAAGTCTTGAGCGAGGCTTGAGTGGATGGGAGAAGATGTGGAAGGGCAGGTCGGGGCATTTAGGGAATGCGGAAAAGATCCGCAAGGGGGACCGAATGGGCTTGGGTTTGTTCCAGTTCCACCCAAGATACTAGAGAATCAGTGATAAAATAATGTTTAAGGGAGGCTAATGGGGAAGCTTCCTGGTATAGAGAAATGCTTGGTAAATAGAGACCCCCTAGGGCTCTTGGTAATTTCATTTTGGAGTGAGCCAGTAATGGGGGTTTAGAAGAACAGACATACTTGGTCAATATAGAAGAACAAGTCTGAAGGGCTTTTTTAGGGAAGGTGTATGGGATTGTGCGGAACAAGTACATCAGTTTGGGCAGGAGGGACATTTTGAATGCAGCCATACGCCCTAGCCAAGAGACTTCGTATGCCGCCCAAGATTTTGATAAGGCCTCTAATGTAACTACTAAAGGGGAGAGGTTATATGTAAAGACATCAGGAGTGTGAATGGGGATATGGACACCTAAGTATTTTATCGAATTAACCTGCCAGTTATAGGGAAAAGAAGATTGGAGGGTCGAAAGAGCGTGGGAGAGGTTAATGGGCAGGGCGTCAGTCTTTGTGATGTTAAGTTTGTAATTGGAGGCTAAGGTGAAGGCATGTAAGATGTATGTTAGAAGAGGGAGAGTGGTGGAAGGGTCAGAAATAAAGAGAAGAACATCGTCCGCAAAAAAACTTAATTTCTGGTGAGAGGAGCCGAACTTTAAAGCTGGAAAGTGGGGATTATCACGAATTGTAATAGCCACGGGTTCAATTGACAAAACAAACATCAGGGGGGGAGAGGGCAACCCTGCCTGGTGCCGTTTGTAATTGGGAAAGGGTCGGATAGAAAACCATTGGTGAACACTCGGGCCGAAGGAGAGCTATATAATGCTAAAATAGAGGCTAGGATGCGATCTTTAAATCCAAATCGGAGAAGGACTTCGCACATATAGGACCAATTTAGTCTATCGAAGGCCTTCTCGGCATCCAAGGATAGCAGGAGAAGGCCCTGATCTGTAGAGAGAGAATCAATCAAGTTGAAAACTCTGTGCGTATTGCCCGACGCCTGTCGGCCCGGGACAAAACCAGTCTGATCCGGGTGTATCAGCAATGGCAGAAATCTGTTCACTCGTGACGCAATCAGTTTAGCGTATAATTTGATATCGGTATTAAGCAGGGCAATGGGACGGTAATTGTGTACATAAGCAGGGTCTTTGCCGGGTTTGGGAATAGTGACTATTCGTGCTTCTAGAAGTTCCGCCGGTAAAGTTCCTTGATCAGAGAAATTGTTAAAGAGAGCGGTCAGGTGGGGAGAGAGAACATCAAGGAACGAGGCGTAGAAATCAGAGACGAACCCGTCAGGGCCCGGGGCTTTGTTGCGGGGAGAGTACTTAACGGCTGCGGCAACTTCAGCAGGGGTCCATGGGGCATTGAGAGCGGACAGTTTCTCTGGATTCAGTGTGGGAAAAGAGAGATTGTCCAGAAAAGAAGAGATGGAGAGAGGGGTGGGTTGAGGGGTAGAGGGGTCAGTCAGTAAATTGTAAAGTTTAGCGTAGTAATGTGCAAAGTGATTTGTGATTGTCACGATCCGGGTATCTGGACGCCATTTCTTACCCATCAGATGCCTCCTAAGGCTGGCTCAGCGCTCCAGGACCGGATCCCATCTGTTATCCTGATGTGTACATTCCTGTATCCTCTCCTGTCACTCTGGGACGCTGTCACAGTAAACGCCATATTACACCTGGCATGGCGTCTCCCGCGGCCTCCGCCGCCGTCCCTGCTCTTCTGCATGCAGAGTGTCTGAGTGGCGATTACGTCAGCCGCGGCCTCCGCTGTGTCCGCGTGGTTGGATGTGCATCTGTCAGCCTGGCGCCTCCTGTCTCCGGTGGCCGGCGCCGCCATTACTGTTTTCATTACCACATGGATTACAAACCAAACTTCCCTCCAAGTGTCTGCATGGGCGCAGCCATCTTGGATTCTGTCAGCTGATCATTTCCACCAATCTGTTCTCAGTATTGATAATCTGCATAATTGCCTAGCCAATCCCTTCCTTGCTGCAGGTATAAATACACTGTGCCTGAGCAAGGAAGGCGTCAGTGCTTTGGTTGTCAAACCTAGTTCCTGTTTGTCTCTCTCCTGTGATTGTCTTCCAGGTTCCAGCTCCTGTCTCAAGACTTCCACCATAGAGACCCGCACCAGCATTCCACCTGCGGTGTAGCCTGACTCTCCAATCCATTGTGGATTCATCTGTTTCCAGCTACAAACATTACCTGCTTCCAGCTCAGCTTCCAGCAGAGTACAGCTTCCCTTAAAGGGCCGGTGTCCTTTCTACACTTTACCACTCTCCACCGGTATTATTATTTCTCCGCTCTCAAGTTCTACATTTCAGTTCATATTTCATCGCTCCCAAGTTCAATTATTATTTAACTGGTTCCAGCCAGTATCCACTCCGTGCTAACAACAGTCTGGTTCCAGCCAGTATCCACAGCAGCTGTTTTATCTTCAGCAACCCAGCTTTTCCTGGAACACCAGCTGGCACAATCCTGGGTTATCTCCATTACTACAGTCGGGCCTGGTAAGGACTTTCCATCTAGAAGATCATAAGAACTATCTCACACTACCAGTGCCCTGTGGCTCCTGCCATCCTGTAGTACCCAGGAGCTGTATTTATTCTTTGCTGACTTTTACGTTTTCTTTTACTGCTGCTGTGTTGCGGAGTTGTCATAATAAACATCATTGACTTTTATCCAAGTTGTCGTGGTCACGCCTTCGGGCAGTTATTATTCATGTTACTTACATGTCCAGGGGTCTGATACAACCTCCCAGGTTCCGGTACATCTCAGCCCCTACAACTGAGGCTGCCTCCCGTCAGCTCAGGCCCTCAGTTGTGACAGTAAGCACTGACCTAATGAATCCAGCCGGAGACCAGGATCAAGCGGCCAGGCCGATGCAAGAACTGGCAGCCCGACTAGAACATCAGGAGGCTGCACAGGGCCACATCATCCGCTGTCTCCAGGATCTCTCTACTCGGCTGGATGGGATTCAGACAACTCTCCGTGGATCAGGCGCGTCTGGTGCGTCAACCACAGTGACTCCAGCTATAACCCCACCCACCTTACCCATTTCTGCTCCACGTCTTCATCTTCCAACGCCAGCAAAATTTGACGGATCTCCAAGATTCTGCAGGGGATTTCTCAACCAGTGTGAGATTCAGTTTGAGCTACAACCTGGCAATTTTCCCAGTGACCGTACAAAAATTGCCTACATTATTTCTCTTCTCAGTGGCTCAGCCCTTGATTGGGCATCACCATTATGGGAGAGGTCCGACACCCTGCTATCTTCCTACACTGCCTTCGTGTCAACATTCAGGCGCATCTTCGACGAGCCAGGCCGGGTAACCTCAGCTTCATCCGAGATTCTCCGTTTACGCCAGGGGTCACGTACTGTAGGACAATATCTGATACAGTTCCAGATCCTGGCATCCGAACTGGCATGGAACGACGAGGCCCTGTATGCTGCATTCTGGCATGGCTTATCTGAGCGTATTAAAGATGAGTTAGCTACCAGAGACTTACCTTCTAAGTTAGATGAGCTAATCTCACTCTGCACGAAAGTTGATTTACGTTTCAGAGAGAGAGCAACTGAGCGTGGAAGATCATCTGCTCCAAAATCTTCTGCTCCTCCTCCTCGTCAACTGTCACCATCTAGAGATGAGCCCATGCAACTTGGCCGTTCCCGTTTAACTCCTGCTGAGCGCCGAAGACGTCTCTCCAAGTCTCTTTGTCTTTACTGTGCAGCTCCGTCTCACACCATCAATGCCTGTCCCGAATGTCCGGGAAAACTCCAAACCCTAGCTCGCCCAGGAGAGGGCCGGCTAGGAGTAATGATCTCCTCTCCATCTCCTCATGGTTGTAATCTCCCAGTGTCGCTCCAAATTGCTCAACGTTATCGGAACGTCATTGCCCTCCTTGATTCCGGAGCAGCTGGGAACTTTATTACCAAAGCCTATGTTAAACGGTGGTCCCTACCCACCGAGAGACTTCCTTCGTCCATTTCTTTAACTGCCGTGGATGGCAGCAAAATTTTTGATGCAGTTATTTCTTTAAGTTCGTCTGAGAGTGGGAGTTCTTCATTCCGAACTTATTTCTTTTTTAGTGATTCCAAGAGCCACACATCCTGTGGTCCTGGGCCTTCCATGGCTCCGTCTTCACAATCCTACAATTGATTGGACGACTACGCAAATCCTGGCATGGGGTTCCTCCTGTGCTGAGACATGTTTGTTTAAAGTATTGCCTGTCTGTTCTTCCTCCCCCAGGTCGTCTGATGTTCCACCTCCTCCATATCAAGATTTCACGGATGTGTTCAGTAAAGCTTCTGCTGATATCCTTCCTCCTCATAGAGAATGGGACTGTCCGATTGATCTCGTTCCAGGGAAGGTTCCACCTCGAGGCCGAACTTATCCGTTGTCTCTGCCTGAGACGCATTCTATGGAGGAATATATTAAAGAGAACCTAGCAAAGGGGTTCATTCGACCTTCTTCTTCTCCAGCCGGCGCAGGCTTCTTTTTTGTAAAAAAGAAAGATGGTGGTCTGCGGCCGTGCATCGATTACAGAGGTTTGAACGACATTACCATCAAGAACCGTTATCCTTTACCCCTGATTACTGAGCTCTTTGACAGAGTTAGCGGAGCTACCATCTTTACAAAGCTGGACTTGCGAGGTGCATACAATCTCATCCGGATCCGTGAGGGTGACGAGTGGAAGACCGCCTTTAACACCCGTGACGGACATTATGAGTACCTCGTCATGCCCTTCGGATTGAGCAATGCTCCAGCTGTCTTCCAGCATTTTGTCAATGAGATCTTCAGAGACATTCTATACCGTCATGTCGTGGTCTATCTAGACGATATCCTCATTTTTGCCAACGATTTAGAGGAACATCGTTTTTGGGTTAAAGAGGTTCTGTCCCGTCTCCGTGTCAATCATCTCTATTGCAAATTAGAAAAATGCGTCTTTGAAGTCAAGTCCATTCCGTTTCTAGGGTACATTGTGTCCGGTTCCGGACTAGAGATGGATCCCGAGAAACTACAAGCAATCCAAAATTGGCCGGTACCCTTAACCCTCAAAGGGGTCCAGAGGTTCTTAGGGTTCGCCAACTATTACCGAAAGTTTATACGAGACTTTTCCACCATTGTGGCGCCTATTACTGCTTTCACTAAGAAGGGTGCTAACCCGTCCAAGTGGTCTGAAGAAGCCATGCAAGCATTTCATCTTTTAAAACAAAGGTTCATCTCTGCGCCTGTTCTGAAACAGCCTGACATCGACTCTCCTTTTATCTTAGAGGTGGATGCCTCCTCCGTTGGAGTAGGAGCGGTGTTATCTCAGAGGGCTAAAGATGGCCATTTACACCCTTGCAGTTTCTTCTCCCGGAAGTTCTCCCCAGCTGAGAGCAACTATGCCATTGGCGACCAGGAGTTGCTAGCCATCAAGCTCGCTCTAGAAGAGTGGAGGTATCTGTTGGAGGGAGCTTCTCATTCAATCACCATACTTACAGACCACAAGAACCTTTTATACCTGAAGGGCGCACAATGTCTCAACCCTCGTCAGGCCAGATGGGCACTTTTCTTTTCCAGGTTCGACTTTAAACTCCAGTTCTGTCCGGGCCCTCAGAATCGCAAGGCCGATGCCCTTTCCCGCTCATGGGAGCAAGAAAATGAGTCAGAGTCTTCAGACAAGCATCCTATTATAAATCCGTTGGCATTCTCCACGGTAGGGATGGACTCTACGCCCCCATCAGGGAAAAGTTTTGTGAAGCCGATGCTAAGGAAGAAGCTCATGCATTGGGCCCATGCTTCCCGTTTTGCCGGACATACAGGTATCCAAAAAACCCTGGAGTTTATCTCTAGGTCCTATTGGTGGCCAACTCTGAAAAAGGACGTCTTGGAGTTTATTGCATCTTGCCCAAAGTGTGCCCAACATAAAGTATCCCGCCAGTCGCCTGCGGGGCAGCTGGTTCCACTATCCGTTCCCCGTCGACCATGGACCCACTTGTCGATGGATTTCATTACAGACTTACCCATGTGCAACAAGTTCAATACCATCTGGGTGGTAGTTGACCGGTTCACCAAGATGGCACACTTCATTCCTCTCACCGGTCTTCCGTCAGCTTCCAAGTTGGCTCAAGTATTCATACAAGAGATCTTCCGACTCCACGGTCTTCCTGAAGAAATTATCTCAGATCGAGGAGTTCAATTCACAGCCAAATTCTGGCGAAGTTTATGTCAAGTCCTCCAAGTCAAGCTAAAGTTTTCCACGGCTTACCATCCTCAGACCAATGGTCAAACCGAGAGGGTGAATCAGGACTTGGAGGCCTTCCTCCGCATCTATGTGTCCTCCTCTCAAGATGACTGGGTTCAATTACTTCCCTGGGCCGAGTTCTGTCATAACAACCAGTATCATTCTTCATCTGCTTCAACACCATTCTTCACTAACTTTGGATTCCACCCTAAAGTCCCTGAGTTCCAACCGCTTCCAGCAACTTCTGTTCCCGCAGTGGATATCACCTTGCATCAGTTTGCCAATATCTGGAAGAGCGTACGATCAGCTCTGCTCAAGGCATCGTTCAGGTACAAGAAGTTTGCGGATAAGAAGCGTCGAGCAGTTCCTGCTCTCAAGGTGGGTGATCGGGTATGGTTATCCACGAAGAATTTGAGGTTAAGAGTTCCCAGTATGAAGTTTGCACCTCGCTATATCGGTCCTTTCAAGATTGAACAAGTCATCAATCCTGTTGCTTACAGACTCCAGTTGCCTCCCTTCCTAAAAATACCCAGGACATTCCATGTTTCCCTGTTGAAACCGCTGATCTTGAATCGGTTTCATTCCTCACTTCCTCCAACTCCGAAAGTCCAAACTCAACGAGGCGTTGAGTATGAAGTGGCCAAGATCCTGGACTCACGTCACCGTTACGGTCAACTACAATATCTTATTGACTGGAAAGGTTATGGTCCTGAGGAACGTTCATGGACCAATGCTTCTGATGTCCATGCTCCTGCCTTGGTCCGGAGATTCCATTCCAAGTTTCCTCAAAAGCCAAAGAAGTGTCCTGGGGCCACTCCTAAAGGGGGGGGTGCTGTCACGATCCGGGTATCTGGACGCCATTTCTTACCCATCAGATGCCTCCTAAGGCTGGCTCAGCGCTCCAGGACCGGATCCCATCTGTTATCCTGATGTGTACATTCCTGTATCCTCTCCTGTCACTCTGGGACGCTGTCACAGTAAACGCCATATTACACCTGGCATGGCATCTCCCGCGGCCTCTGCCGCCGTCCCTGCTCTTCTGCATGCAGAGTGTCTGAGTGGCGATTACGTCAGCCGCGGCCTCCGCTGTGTCCGCGTGGTTGGATGTGCATCTGTCAGCCTGGCGCCTCCTGTCTCCGGTGGCCGGCGCCGCCATTACTGTTTTCATTACCACATGGATTACAAACCAAACTTCCCTCCAAGTGTCTGCATGGGCGCAGCCATCTTGGATTCTGTCAGCTGATCATTTCCACCAATCTGTTCTCAGTATTGATAATCTGCATAATTGCCTAGCCAATCCCTTCCTTGCTGCAGGTATAAATACACTGTGCCTGAGCAAGGAAGGCGTCAGTGCTTTGGTTGTCAAACCTAGTTCCTGTTTGTCTCTCTCCTGTGATTGTCTTCCAGGTTCCAGCTCCTGTCTCAAGACTTCCACCATAGAGACCCGCACCAGCATTCCACCTGCGGTGTAGCCTGACTCTCCAATCCATTGTGGATTCATCTGTTTCCAGCTACAAACATTACCTGCTTCCAGCTCAGCTTCCAGCAGAGTACAGCTTCCCTTAAAGGGCCGGTGTCCTTTCTACACTTTACCACTCTCCACCGGTATTATTATTTCTCCGCTCTCAAGTTCTACATTTCAGTTCATATTTCATCGCTCCCAAGTTCATTTATTATTTAACTGGTTCCAGCCAGTATCCACTCCGTGCTAACAACAGTCTGGTTCCAGCCAGTATCCACAGCAGCTGTTTTATCTTCAGCAACCCAGCTTTTCCTGGAACACCAGCTGGCACAATCCTGGGTTATCTCCATTACTACAGTCGGGCCTGGTAAGGACTTTCCATCTAGAAGATCATAAGAACTATCTCACACTACCAGTGCCCTGTGGCTCCTGCCATCCTGTAGTACCCAGGAGCTGTATTTATTCTTTGCTGACTTTTACGTTTTCTTTTACTGCTGCTGTGTTGCGGAGTTGTCATAATAAACATCATTGACTTTTATCCAAGTTGTCGTGGTCACGCCTTCGGGCAGTTATTATTCATGTTACTTACATGTCCAGGGGTCTGATACAACCTCCCAGGTTCCGGTACATCTCAGCCCCTACAACTGAGGCTGCCTCCCGTCAGCTCAGGCCCTCAGTTGTGACAGTGATATCTTTAGGATTGAGGACTTTCCGTTTGGAGGGGGAGTATACAAATTTGATCTTGTTCCTAGCTTGCTGAGCCCGGAGCTTACGGGCTAACATTCTACCAGATTTGTTACCGAGAAGATTGAGACACCAAGTCTATCTGTTTAAAGCCGCTTGCGTACGGGCAAGAAGCAATTCTTGGAGTTGGCTACGAACACTAGAGAGTTCCTTCTTGAGGGTTCTAGAGGGAGTGGCCATATTGCGTGATTCAAGATCTAGCAATTCGGCCTCCAGTTTCGACTGCAACTGGAGAGCTTGTTTCTTGAGGATGGCACCAGCTTGTATAGCTGCACCACGGGTAACAGCCTTAAAGGCGCAACAGTGGTTAATGATAGAGGTGTCCTGGGGAGAGTTAGTGGCGAGATAAGAGTTAATAAAATCTAAAATCCGTGTTTTGGAGAGAGGATTGCTTAATAGGTAGGGATAGAGACGCCATTGCCTAGGGGGGTTCTGGGGAGCAGAGAGGTTCCATTTCCAGAGAACAGGGGCGTGGTCCGACCAAGTGATCGGTAGAATAGCAATGTCCCTAGTTCTCTGGAGAGACCATTTATCACATAAAATTAAATCACTTCTGGAATAGGAAATCTGTACTGAGGCGTGGAAGGTATATTCCCGGCCTGAGGGATTATTAATCCTCCAGATATCAAAAAGATCGAACTCCGTGAGGAGATTGCGGAAGGCTAGAGAGGGGCCGGATTGAGCCGAGGGTATGGGTCATGAGAGAAGGCCAGATTTATCCAGTTTTGGATCTAAAACTAAATTGTAGTCCCCCAGGACAACTAGGGAGCCTTTAAGTGATTTGCGAATTTGGAGAAACAATTTGCGTAGGAACAATGTTTGGTTAGAGTTAGGGGCGTAGCAGGAAACTAGTGTAGTGGGCTTGTCATCCAGGAGACCAGTAAGGATTAGGTAGCGACCACTCTTGTCAGAGATTTGGGAGTGAAGGGTAAAGGAAACATGTTTACTAAAGAGGATAGCTACCCCGTTATGTTTAAATGGGGCGTTTGCGTAATATCCCACAGGGAAATAATTATCTTTGAACAGGGGGGGTTAGCAGAGGAGAAATGGGTTTCTTGCAGCGTGACTACGTCTGCTCTTTGTTGACGGAAAAAAGAGGAGGGCTAGTCTTCATTTGTTGGGCAAGTTTAAACCTTTAACATTAAGAGAGAGGAGGTTAACCATTGAAATTGTAAGGCAGGGGTGAGAGACAAATATCTATACTAGGCATAATAATTACTGTTGAAATGGAGAACAGAGACCATAGGAAGTGGAGGGAAACCATGAATCTGGAGCTCGGGGAGAAGAAAGACAGGAAGGGGTACAGGGAGGACAAAGGAAACTGGGAGAAGAGGGGTAGACAAAAAAAAATGTCTGGTACATTGGACCTGCATGACTACTGAAGGGGAAGAAAACAACTTGCAGTAGTATAGAAAAAAGTCGGGGACGGGCCGGCAAAGCAGGCACCGCCACTCAGGTACAACAAGTTAAAGAGAGAATAAGAGCATGTTAAGCTGGCCCTATGGTGCAATAGGTGAAAGCATAGGGGACATCACATATAAACAACTGGGAATGATTCCAGAAGGGCATAGTGCCCCTGGAAGCTGGAATAAACCTAAACTGCGACAAATAACCAGTGTATTATAACAGATATATCGTTACAAGTGAGAGAGTAACCTGTAACACAAAGACCAATAGAAATATAACGCACAACGGGTACAATAAATGTTAATGACTTCCCCTCACGGCAGGGGGGAAGAAGTCTACCGTTTCACAGAGTCAGAAAGGAATGTTGAGAGACCCAATGCTGTGATCAGATGGCTCAGGTGTTTGACCATTCCTGGCGGATTGAGGACGGACGGGATGGAGCAGATGACTTCTGAACAGTAATGTCCCAATCCAAGAGCAACTTGACTCCCGCATCGAGGGAGGAGATGGTGTAAGTGGAGTCATCATAGGAAACTATCAATTTGACCGGAAATCCCAGCGGTAGTGGATATCATGGGACCTGAGCGCCAGAGTAATAGGTGAAAGGGCACGTCTCTTCGCAATGGTGGCAGCGGAAAAATCCTGGAATATTTGGAGGCCCCCTAGGGTGTCTGAATTTTTTTATTCTCTGGCAGTTCTCATGATGCATTCCTTGACTGTAAAGAAATGCACACGGAGGAGGGTATCTTTAGGGAGGTCAGAGGAAACTGTGCGTGGCCGAGGGAGGCGGTGGATACGGTCAATCAGGAGCTCTGCGATATCCGCAGCGGGGAGGAGCTTCCTAAAGAGGGTGATGGCATAGGATTCGAGTTCAGAATTAGTGACAGAATTGGGGATGCCCCTGATCTTAATGTTGTACCATCGAGATCTGTCCTCCATGTCAGCTAACTTAGACCGGAATTGGTCCATCTCCTGTTGTTGACGGTCATGGGAGGTGATCAACTCGTTATGGGAGGCGACCAGCTCTTCCACTTTACGTTCCAAGTGGTCGGTCCTGTCCCCAATTGCCACCAGCTCGGTTTTGACCTCACGAACAGCAGAGGTCAGGTCTTTAGAGAGTTCCGATTTAAAGGCGGAGAGAATCTGGCAAAGAGACTTCACAGTCAAGGGTGCATCAGAATTGCAATCAACTCCGGAGACCGTGAGCATGGATGGTAGACCAGTCGACAGCACAGGGTCTGGCACAGTGGGCGGGGGGGAGGAATGCTTTGTAGAGGGGAGATTAGGAGGGGGGAAGGAGATTTTGGAAGGCGCTGTGTCTTTGTTCTTTTTGGGAGGCATCGTTCATCAGTAGAGATGAAGGCAGTGGAGAATGAACGGGCGCCTAAACTCCGCCGGGTCCGGTCAAAGGTGAAGCGTGAAACAGGCGTACTCAGTCACAGTAGGTCAGGAACATGTCGATTAGGCAAACATGAGTGGCGGTGGAAGCAGAGCAAGAACACTCACATTATGGAGAGCTCGCAATCATAGGACGACAGGGTCGTAGTGGAGCCAACTAGAGAGTGTGGACATATACATAAACATAGGCCAGAGAAGTCAGCACACACAGTAACAACGCTGCAGGGGTGCGGAAATATCCTGCAGGGACAGCCGGACAGGGATGATCAGTAGAATCCTGATGTAGTGTCGCAGCTGCGGCCCTGGCGACAGATTCCGTGTCGGCTGCCTCACCTCCCCTCGGGTCCCCCCAACCGGTGATGATTAGCGGACAGTCCCAGGTTACGGCTCTGGGAGGCTGGCGGCGGGTGCGCTTCAGCTCCTGGGCGTCCGATGGTCCAGGGTCGGAGGTAGGGGTCCCGGAGAAGGTCACCGGCAAGGAGGGGTGCAGGTGCGAGACCCGTTTCCACCGCGCTCCGGTCCCGGAGCCCGGCGTCGGGAAGGGCCGAAACTAGCTCTGGTGCAACACTTCCTCTCCCATCCACAGCCAGGCCACGCCCCCCCCCCCCCCCCCCCCCCGACTGCAGGAATTTTTATAATATATGCCTCTCGTGAAAGATGGCAAGGATAGATGCAGATAGAATTCCCACTGTAATCGCAGCAACAGTGGTGCAGCACAGTAGCAGCTTAAGCAGAAGGATGAGTCACATGTACACAGGGATATCAGGCTGCTGATGTAGTAAAGAAAAGATGTGGTGTAGAGGACACTGATCTGTACTGTGTATATTCTTTATTCTTTATTTTTTTTTCCCTTCCCCACAGTGCACAAGATGGCCGCCGCACACTGGTATGTGCGCCCGGAGTGTCTCTCCCCGTCCCCCACCAAGGTTCCTGGCTTGTGTTATCGGCGTTCCGATGGCTGTGGGGAGCGGTGAGTCAGGCGCCAGCGGGCCGCATAGTCAGAGACTCTATCGCAGGGCACCCGCGCGCGGCTCCGTCACGCACTCCGGCCCGTCTCCAAACTTGAGACTTCGGCTCTATAGACGTGGGGAAGCCGCAACCCGCATAGTCAGCCGGAGCCGGCTCCCGATTCCGCAGCACTCACCCACGGAGATTGGGTCACTTAGGCAAAGACAGGGGAGCAAATGGTGTGGGGAAAGAGGGTGTTAAAGGGCCCCTTAATGCTGTGGAAGCTGGAGCTCCTCAGAAACGCAGCCTTCACAGTTGCCAGCCAGGCCACGCCCCCCTATATCCCCATTTTTTATAGAATTTCTAGCACATTCCCTTAACCCACTCCCACCCCAAAACAATATTTAGGAAATCCCCTTTTTTTTCCCACCCAAACCTTATATTTTTCCACAAAGGCTTTTTTAATTTCCTCATTCTCCAAGACAGTAATATTAAGTTTCCACAAACCTTTCCCACACATCATATTTATATTAATTCCCAAATCACATCTAATACATTCGTGGTCCGAAAACCCTACTCCCCTCTGACTATAATTACACACCTCCCATCCCTTGGACACAAAGCAATAATCTAATCTGGAATGAATCCCCCCTCTATCAGCGTGGTAGGTATTTGGCACAGGGGTAACCCTGCAAGCCGCTTCCACATCAATTAGTTGAAAGTCACTTGCTAATTGATTAAAATTAAATTTTTCTCAAATAAAGCTTTTCTTTCTGCTCTATTAACAGGAGCATAAATATTCACCAGCCTAAATACATGACTTTTATATTTAGGTGTCACCAGAATACACCTGCCCAATTCTATCACTACATAGTTATCCACTGTAATATCTTTATTTTTACTTAAAACCCTAATCCCATCATTTTTATTTCTTTGAGACACTGACCAAACAGCTGTACCATATGGCCACTCAGCCTGAGGTGGAGCCTCACTAAGCCCACATTCCTGCACACATTATATCCCCTTCATTTGCATACAGCTGTTGTAACACTGCAGCCCTTCTAGCCCTGGATTTAAACATCCTTACATTCAAGGATGAAACCCTAAAGAATCCCATTATGGAGCAGCAGCAGTGACCTCCCGCTCACCCCCAGACAGACACAGGTTCAAAAGTTCACTTGCAGCTGCACCTATGCAGAGATTGCTCCCCAGCACACCCCCACCTGCAGTAATCACCAGCTGATTAGGGCCGGTCAGAAGGTCAGAGTTGGGTGACCACTTAAGCTGCTTTCACATCGCAAATGCCGGATCCTACCCGGTAAGAGAAACGTGTACTTACCGGGTGGGATCCTGCATTTGTGCTCCGTTGCTGGCTTTCCGACCCGGCAATATACCAGGCGCAGCAGGGGCGGGGGTGGAGGCGGCGCTGGGAGATGAGCTCATCTCCTGCGCCGCCTCTGCCTATACTGTGAATGGGAGCCGTGTCGCATCGGAACGGTTCCCATTCACACTGCGCCTGACCCGGTAATCAACCCGGTAATAACCCTTCTTTTTTTACCGGGTTGAATTACCGAGTCAGACGACCCGCTAATTCACCAAAGGACCTTTCACATCGCACACGGACCCGTTTCGACACGGCAATATGCCGTGTCGATACCGGGTTTTTAGTGCGATGTGAAAGGGGTACTACAGTACTTAACCCTTTAGTGGAAAGTACAAATTTACCTTTCCACAGCTTTAGCCTGTACATTGAATAGAAATAAAGACATTGTAGAAAACAAAATTCTGTAACAAAATAACACTGTACAGTCCTGTTAATTTCACAGGATTGTTACTAATTGTGGCAGCCATTGGCTGTAACCAGCAGCCTAAAAAATTACAAAAATATATAGTCTTTACCTCAGCCAAGTACATAAATAAAAAATAATGATACATTCTTGTAGCCAGAACAGTAGATATAAATGTAGAACTGCTGCTTCTCATATGAAAAATAAAGAAGAATTGGTCAGTCAGACCCTGCAAGAAAAATATTAGTAAAGGAAAACTTAAATATTTCAGCTTAACTTCAGCTTGAAAAAGAAATAAAATTATCATAACCCTTAATTTCAGGGCAAGAAAACCAAACAAAATTAAGAAAACAACATTACTTAATATATCATACCTCCCAGCATGACCCTCTCCAGGAGGGACACAATGCTCTGCTTCTGGACTTTTCTCTTAATGTATGATTGCTGGCACCTGTGTTGAACAGGTGAATGGATAAGAAAGGCGTTTCACTACAGGTGATGGCAATCATAAATTAAGAGAGAAGTCCAGGAGCAGAGCATTGTGTCCCTCCTGGAAAGGGTCATGTTGGGAGGTATGATATATGACAGTACATTACCTGGTGTAGCAGATGAGCCATGAAATTTCATGAGGTGAAGTTTTGGCCTCCATTGTTGAAAATTATATTTTAAGTCAATACTGCACTTGACAGGCTTCAGCTGACGCCTGAGCTTGCGCCAGAGTAATGAGCCTTTGGTCCATCCTCCTGGTGCAGTCCTCCATCCCCTAAAAATCAATGGGTAACAATGGGTTCGGTGCACTATAGTCTATAGGGCTCATAGTAGGTACATCCATAGAACTGAGCAGGGAATAAGGGTTAAATGAAATAGGTAACAGGTCAAATTCTTCCTGAATGCGATGTTTTTTACTACTTTTAGGCCCTTCACGCTTATTGTTCTTTCTAGTCACCTTAATAAATTGCTCAGTATTAACAAGAGAATCAGCACATCTTATTCTGCTCACTTTCCTCCATTGCCTCCATGTTACCATCTGAGGCAGTAGTGTTTTCATCCTGTAATGGTGTCACCTCAGACACAGCCACACTGGGCTGCACTTCCACAGATAAGACCATGTTGTCACCCCCCACTATAGTCCCCTGTTTTTCTAATTTATCAAACTGTGCTTGCAGCCATCCCTTCCTTATGCCGAAGGTGGCAGTGAGGCATTGTGTCCTCCTTTACCACACAAGTCACAGCATTTGGGCTTGGTGCACTCTGCAGCATCATGACCTGCCTTTTTACAATTTCTGCATGTCTTCCCCTGCTTACAGTCCTCCCTAACATGGCCATATTGAAAGCAGGTTCTGCAAAAAGAAGGCTGCCCAGGGTAAAAGAGAAAACCCCTCAACCCTGCCACTGTAAAATTAACAGGAGGGTGTTTTGTGTAAACCCCCCCCCCCCATTATCAGGGTCTGGTTTCAAGGCTACCCAAAACCTCCACTTCCCATTATATACACCAAACACATTTTTTAGTCTGGTTCCATCACTGACTTTAGAGCAATAGTTCCTGAGGAAATTTTTTATTATCCCAATTTCAGCAAATAGCTTATACAGGTGAACAGTGAGAGGAATCTCCTGTCTGTTAAAAAGGGCCTCCATATTAACTTTTGCCATTGCCGGCTCAGAGCTCTTTCCTCTCAGAGTTTCATAAACATTCAGACACAGATTATTTGTATAAAATGTCACACCATAAATCCCCTGTTTAGGAAAATCCTGTAACACTTAAATCTCAGTCACTGTGATCGCAGCCAGCTTTTCCAGCAGTTCTCTGACTAGCCACACCATCCCACAGCTGTCTCTGTGATCTTCCTTCACCACAAAACGAACTGTGTTTCTAATTCCAGCCATTATGCTGCAGAAATGCCTTATTCAGGCTGTATATAGCACCCAAAGTGCTCTCACTCCTCCAGATTTTTTTTGTTATTTTTAGGTTTGCTTAAGCTCAATTCCAATTGCACAGGTCATATTTCTATAATGCCTTTCAGAACCATGAACTTAGAGTATGTCATCATTCTGTTCTTTATTTTTTAATATACGAAAGCCAAATTGTACAAAGATCCGGAAACACTGTATTCCTAGCTAGTGATGTGCACCGGACATTTTTCGGGTTTTGTGTTTTGGTTTTGGATTCGGTTCCGCGGCCGTGTTTTGGATTCGGATGCGTTTTGGCAAAACCTCACCGAAAAATTATAGTCGGATTCGGGTGTTTTTGTAAAAAAAACCTAAAAAACAGCTTAAATCAGAGAATTTGGGGGTCATTTTGATCCCATAGTATTATTAACCTCAATAACCATAATTTCCACTCATTTCCAGTCTATTCTGAACACCTCACAATATTATTTTTAGTCCTAAAATTTGCACCGAGGTCGCTGGATGGCTAAGCTAAGCGACACAAGTGGCCGACACAAACACCTGGCCCATCTAGGAGTGGCACTGCAGTGTCAGACAGGATGGAACTTCAAAAAAATTGTCCCCAAACAGCACATGATGCAAAGAAAAAAAGAGGCGCACCAAGGTCGCTGTGTGACTAAGCTAAGCGACACAAGTGGCCGCCACAAACACCTGGCCATCTAGGAGTGGCACTGCAGTGTCAGACAGGATGGCACTTCAAAAAAATTGTCCCCAAACAGCACATGATGCAGAGAAAAAAAGAGGCGCAATGAGGTAGCTGTGTGACTAAGCTAAGCGACCCAAGTGGCCGACACAAACACTTGGCCCATCTAGGAGTGGCACTGCAGTGTCAGACAGGATGGCACTTCAAAAAAATTGTCCCCAAACAGCACATGATGCAAAGAAAAAAAGAGGCGCACCAAGGTCGCTGTGTGACTAAGCTAAGCGACACAAGTGGCGACACAAACACCTGGCCCATCTAGGAGTGGCACTGCAGTGTCAGACAGGATGGCACTTCAAAAAAATTGTCCCCAAACAGCACATGATGCAAAGAAAAAAAGAGGAGCACCAAGGTCGCTGTGTGACTAAGCTAAGCGACACAAGTGGCCGACACAAACACCTGGCCCATCTAGGAGTGGCACTGCAGTGTCAGACAGGATGGCACTTCAAAAAAATTGTCCCCAAACAGCACATGATGCAAACAAAAATGAAAGAAAAAAGAGGTGCAAGATGGAATTGTCCTTGGGCCCTCCCACCCACCCTTATGTTGTATAAACAGGACATGCACACTTTAACGAACCCATCATTTCAGCGACAGGGTCTGCCACACGACTGTGACTGAAATGACTGGTTGGTTTGGGCCCCCACCAAAAAAGAAGCAATCAATCTCTCCTTGCACAAACTGGCTCTACAGAGGCAAGATGTCCTCATCATCATCCTCCGATTCCTCACCCCTTTCACTGTGTACATCCCCCTCCTCACAGATTATTAATTCGTCCTCAGTGGAATCCACCATCTCAGATCCCTGTGTACTTTCTGGAGGCAATTGCTGGTGAATGTCTCCACGGAGGAATTGATTATAATTCATTTTGATGAACATCATCTTCTCCACATTTTCCGGAAGTAACCTCGTACGCCGATTGCTGACAAGGTGAGCGGCTGCACTAAACACTCTTTCGGACTACACACTGGAGGGAGGGCAACTTAGGTAGAATAAAGCCAGTTTGTTCAAGGGCCTCCAAATCGCCTCTTTTTCCTGCCAGTATACGTACGGACTGTCTGACGTGCCTACTTGGATGCGGTCACTCATATAATCCTCCACCATTCTTTCTCGGAATTCTTAGCCTTTTCCTCGCACCCCCAGTTGCGGGAGAATGTCAAAGAGGAGATGTTGACGGGTCACGTTCCGCTTGACTTGACAATTTTCTCACCAGCAGGTCTTTGAACCTCTGCAGACTTGTGTCTGCCGGAAAGAGAGATACAACGTAGGTTTTAAATCTAGGATCGAGCACGGTGGCCAAAATGTAGTGCTCTGATTTCAACAGATTGACCACCCGTGAATCCTGGTTAAGCGAATTAAGGGCTCCATCCACAAGTCCCACATGCCTAGCGGAATCGCTCTGTTTTAGCTCCTCCTTCAATGTCTCCAGCTTCTTCTGCAAAAGCCTGATGAGGGGAATGACCTGACTCAGGCTGGCAGTGTCTGAACTGACTTCACGTGTGGCAAGTGTAAAGGGTTGCAGAACCTTGCACAACGTTGAAATCATTCTCCACTGCGCTTGAGTCAGGTGCATTCCCCCTCCTTTGCCTATATCGTGGGCAGATGTATAGGCTTGAATGGCCTTTTGCTGCTCCTCCATCCTCTGAAGCATATAGAGGGTTTAATTCCACCTCGTTACCACCTCTTGCTTCAGATGATGGCAGGGCAGGTTCAGGACTGTTTGGTGGTGCTCCAGTCTTCTGTACGTGGTGGCTGAATGCCGAAAGTGGCCCACAATTCTTCGGGCCACCGATAGCATCTCTTGCACGCCCCTGTCGTTTTTTAAATAATTCTGCACCACCAAATTCAATGTATGTGCAAAACATGGGACGTGCTGGAATTTGCCCAGATGTAATGCACGCACAATATTGCTGGCATTGTCCGATGTCACAAATCCCCAGGAGAGTCCAATTGGGGTAAGCCATTCTGCGATGATCTTCCTCAGTTTCCGTAAGAGGTTGTCAGCTGTGTGCCTCTTCTGGAAAGCGGTGATACAAAGCGTAGCCTGCCTAGGAACGAGTTGGCGTTTGCGAGATGCTGCTACTGGTGCCACCGCTGCTGTTCTTGCTGCGGGAGGCAATACATCTACCCAGTGGGCTGTCACAGTCATATAGTCCTGAGTCTGCCCTGCTCCACTTGTCCACATGTCCGTGGTTAAGTGGACATTGGGTACAACTGCATGTTTTAGGACACTGGTGACTCTTTTTCTGAGGTCTGTGTACATTTTCGGTATCGCCTGCCTAGAGAAATGGAACCTAGATGGTATTTGGTACCGGGGACACAGTACCTCAATCAAGTCTCTAGTTGCCTCTGAATTAACGGTGGATACCGGAACCACGTTTCTCACCGCCCAGGCTGCCAAGGCCTGAGTTATCTGCTTTGCAGCAGGGTGACTGCTGTGATATTTCATCTTCCTCGCAAAGGACTGTTAGACAGTCAATTGCTTACTGGAAGTAGTACAAGTGGTCTTCCGACTTCCCCTCTGGGATGACGATCGACTCCCAGCAGCTACAACAGCAGCGCCAGCAGCAGTAGGCGTTACACTCAAGGATGCATCGGAGGAATCCCAGGCAGGAGAGGACTCGTCAGACTTGCCAGTGACATGGCCTGCAGGACTATTGGCTTTCCTTGGTAAGGAGGAAATTGACACTGAGAGAGTTGGTGGTGTGGTTTGCAGGAGCTTGGTTACAAGAGGAAGGGATTTAGTGGTCAGTGGACTGCTTCCGCTGTCACCCAAAGTTTTTGAACTTGTCACTGACTTATGATGAATGCGCTGCAGGTGACGTATAAGGGAGGATGTTCCGAGGTGGTTAACGTCCTTACCCCTACTTATTACAGCTTGACAAAGGCAACACACGGCTTGACACCTGTTGTCCGCATTTGTGTTGAAATAATTACACACCGAAGAGCTGATATTTTTGTATTTTGACCAGGCATGTCAATGGCCATATTCGTCCCACGGACAACAGGTGTCTCCCCGGGTGCCTGACTTAAACAAACCACCTCACCATCAGAATCCTCCTTGTCAATTTCCTCCCCAGCGCCAGCAACACACATATCCTCATCCTGGTGTACTTCAACAGTGACATCTTCAATTTGACTATCAGGAACCGGACTGCGGGTGCTCCTTCCAGCACTTGCAGGGGGCGTGCAAATGGTGGAAGGCGCAAGCTCTTCCCGTCCAGTGTTGGGAAGGTCAGGCATCGCAACCGACACAATTGGACTCTCCTTGGGGATTTGTGATTTAGAAGAACACACAGTTCTTTGCTGTGCTTTTGCCAGCTTAAGTCTTTTCATTTTTCTAGCGAGAGGATGACTGCTTCCATCCTCATGTGAATCTGAACCACTAGCCATCAACATAGGCCAAGGCCTCAGCCGTTCCTTGCCACTCCGTGTCGTAAATGGCATATTGGCAAGTTTACGCTTCTCATCAGATTCCACCAATTTTGATTTTTGGGTCATTTTACTGAACTTTTGTTTTTTGGATTTTACATGCTCTCTACTATGACATTGGGCATCGGCCTTGGCAGACGACGTTGATGGCATTTCATCGTCTTGGCCATGACTAGTGGCAGCAGCTTCAGCACGAGGTGGAAGTGGATCTTGATCTTTCCCTATTTTAACCTCCACATTTTTGTTCTCCATTTTTTAATGTGTGGAATTATATGCCAGTATCAATAGCAATGGCCTACTACTATATATACTGCGCACAACTGAAATGCACCACAGGTATGGATGGATAGTATACTTGACGACACAGAGGTAGGTAGAGCAGTGGCCTTCCGTACCGTACTGCTATATATACTGGTGGTCACTGTCAGCAAACTGCAAAACTAAAATGCACCACAAGTATAGAATGTAGATGGATAGTATACTTAATGACGACACAGAGGTAGGTACAGCAGTGGCCTTCCGTACCATACTGCTATATATAGTATACTGGTGGTCACTGTGTCAGCAAACTGCAAAACTAAAATGCACCACAGGTATAGAATGTAGATGGATAGTATACTTAATGACGACACAGAGGTAGGTACAGCAGTGGCCTTCCGTACCGTACTGCTATATATAGTATACTGGTGGTCACTGTGTCAGCAAACTGCAAAACTAAAATGCACCACAGGTATAGAATGTAGATGGATAGTATACTTAATGACGACACAGAGGTAGGTACAGCAGTGGCCTACTGTACCGTAATGCTATATATTATATACTGGTGGTCACTGGTCAGCAAAACTCTGCACTGTACTCCTCCTATATAATATTATACTGGTGGTCCCCAGTCCCCACAATAAAGCAGCACACTGAGCACAGATATGGAGTGTTTTTCAGGCAGACAACGTATACTGGTGGTGACTGTCAGCAAAACTCTGCACTGTACTCCTGCTATATAATACAGCTGCTCCCCAGTCCCCACAATTAAGCAGTGTGAGCACAGATATATGCAGCACACTGAGCACAGATATGGAGCGTTTTTTTCAGGCAGAAAACGGATAACTGGTGGTCACTGATCAGCAAAACTCTGCACTGTACTCCTCCTATATTATACAGCTGCTCCCCAGCCCTCCCCACAATTAAGCAATAATGCACAATCAAGTTCAACAATAACGGAGAGGACGCCAGCCACGTCCTCTCCCTAACATTTCCAATGCACGAGTGAAAATGGCGGCGACACGCGGCTGCTTATATAGAATCCGAATCTCGCGATAATCCGACAGCGGGATGATGACGTTCGGGCGCGCTCGGGTTAACCGAGCCATACGGGAGAATCCGAGTATGGCTCGGACCCGTGTAAAAAGGGTGAAGTTCGGGGGGGTTCGGTTTCCGAGAAACCGAACCCGCTCATCACTAATTCCTACAAATTACCTAGACAGTTTATATTTTCACGAGATGTTTCCATTTTTTTTTTATTTCCATATGCTGTATGGCAGTGGATCTCAAACTCGGTCCTCAGGACCCCAACACAGTGCATGTTGTGCAGGTAACCCAGCAGGTGCACTGGTGTATTAATTACTTACTGACACATTTTAAAAGGTCCACAGGTAGAGTTAATTGTCACTTGTGATTCTGTGAGACCTGCAAAACATGCATCGTGTGGGGTCCTGAGGACCGAGTTTGAGAACCTGTGCTGTAGGGTATCTTTGCTTCCTGGGACCTGCCTCCCCTTCATAGGGGCTTGTGACATTGGCATGGGGGGAGTCCCAGTGTTCCCACCCCCTTGAGTCACCTCCCTTAGCATTTCCTGTGCCTCTGCATGAGGGCTTTTGGCTGTGGGGGTAAAGGGTTGTGTAATCTGTACCACCTTTCCCTCCCCCATTTCATTGTTTTGTCTACTAACTGGATCACTTTTGAGCTTAGACTGAATCTTTTTCCACATTTCAAACATAGCATAATTTCCAATGCCATCAATCTTATCTTTTGGGACCCTGGCATTCAACAGATCAAAAAACATTTGATTACGTGTACGTCTGTATCTATTGGGGGGTCTATCATGCCGCATCTTGCTTTTGTACTGGGTAGCAGGGGTGGCCAGCGCCCTTGCTTGGACTACTTTGTCTGGAGCGACTCCCTTTGTTTGCAATAAACTCATCTGTTCTAACACAGTAATCATTTCAAACACAGTAACCTGCTTAGCTGTGCCAGGTGAAAGAGTGAACAAAGACATTCTTAAATGCAGTGGGGCTGACTGTAGAGAGAAAGACATCATACGCTGTGTGACATGGGTCATATCAGGACCTTCCCAATCAACTTCAACCTGTCTCCCCCCCACATTTTTCTGAAAAGCAGTCGTACATGCCAGCACGCTCAATCGTTCAATCCCTGCACAGAAATCTGGCCAAGGGTCAAGGGGAATGAGATCAGAGGGATGGTCATACACAGTAGCTATTGCCTCCCTCACCCTATACAATAAAGAACGGACACGTAATCCAACTTTGTGATTTTGTAACTGCCATCTGACTCGTGGATCTGCACAGATGGAACCCAGCCCCAATGCTTCAGTGGTTTTCAGTATAATAGTCTCCTCCATTATCCCATATCTGTAGGACCCATTGCAAAAGTCCCTGTCCCTTGTGCTGCCTGTATTTTGCAACCAACTCAGTAATTTCACTAGGGGTATAATTACGGGTCTCTGTGGTGGTGTCATCATCCTCTTTTTCTGACTCCTCCTCCTCACTCTCTGCACTGTTTGATGCAGAGTTACCTGTCACATTTCTTCTGTCTTTTTTCTGCTTCTTATGTGAGATTACTTTGGAGGTGGTTACTGGGCGTAATTTTCCACCATTCACCTCAAACTCAATCCCATCATCTGTGAATTCTTCTGGGTCTATTCTACACAGTCCATCCCAATTGTTTCCTTCTACAACAGTTCTAACAAGTAAAGGGTCAACTGTCTGCCTTCCCCTGATCAATTGTTTCTGGTTCAATACATTTACAACATATTAGGTGACATTATCTTTTACAGTTTTCTCTTTTCCATGATCTCTAATACATGTACGTAAGACAGCTAATTGTTCTTTCAATATAATGTTTTCATCAGTTAACTTAACCACTTCTTCTTCTGTTGCAAACAAAGCCTGAGCACACATAGATAATACATGAGCACATTGTACTCGTTCACCTTTTGTCATTTATTTATTAACAGTTTCTTATATAGCGCAGCAAATTCCATTGCGCTTTACAATTTGAAATAAAAATAACAAACTGGGTGATAACAGTCAGAGGTAGGAATGCCCTGCTCGCAAGCTTACAATCTTTTTACTTAAATCAATATTTACCACAGCATTTCTGTGGTACGCTAAACGGACCAAGGTAACATAATTGCATGTTTCTCTGACGTCCTAGTGGATGCTGGGACTTCCGTAAGGACCATGGGGAATAGCGGCTCCGCAGGAGACTGGGCACAAAAGTAAAAGCTTTAGACTAGCTGGTGTGCACTGGCTCCTCCCCCTATGACCCTCCTCCAAGCCTCAGTTAAGATTTTTGTGCCCGAACGAGAAGGGTGCATGCTAGGTGGCTCTCCTGAGCTGCTTAGAAGTAAAAGTTTAAATAGGTTTTTATTTTCAGTGAGTACTGCTGGCAACAGGCTCACTGCATCGTGGGACTAAGGGGAGAAGAAGCGAACTCACCTGCGTGCAGAGTGGATTGGGCTTCTTGGCTACTGGACATTAGCTCCAGAGGGACGATCACAGGTTCAGCCTGGATGGGTCCCGGAGCCGCGCCGCCGGCCCCCTTACAGAGCCAGAAGAGCGAAGAGGTCCGGAGAAAGCGGCGGCAGAAGACGTTCCTGTCTTCAAATAAGGTAGCGCACAGCACTGCAGCTGTGCGCCATTGCTCTCAGCACACTTCACACTCCGGTCACTGAGGGTGCAGGGCGCTGGGGGGGAGCGCCCTGAGACGCAATAAAACACTATAAAAACCTTATATGGCTAAAGAAATGCATCACATATAGCTCCTAGGCTATATGGATGCATTTAACCCCTGCCAGTTTTCCTGAAAAAAGCGGGAGAAAGGGCCGCCGAGAAGGGGGCGGAGCCTATCTCCTCAGCACACAAGCGCCATTTTCCCTCACAGCTCCGCTGGAAGGACGGCTCCCTGACTCTCCCCTGCAGTCCTGCTACAAGAATCAGGGTAAAACAAGAGAGGGGGGGCACTATTGGCAGCTAATATATAATACAGCAGCTATAACAGGGAGTAACACTTATATAAGGTTATCCCTGCATATATATAGCGCTCTGGTGTGTGCTGGCAAACTCTCCCTCTGTCTCCCCAAAGGGCTAGTGGGGTCCTGTCCTCTATCAGAGCATTCCCTGTGTGTGTGCTGGGTGTCGGTACGATTGTGTCGACATGTATGAGGAGGAAAATGATGTGGAAGCAGAGCAATTGCCTGTGTTAGTGATGTCACCCCCTAGGGAGTCGACACCTGACTGGATGGTCGTATTTAAAGAATTACGTGACAATGTCAGCACTTTGCAAAAAACTGTTGACGACATGAGACAGCCGGCAAATCAGTTAGTGCCTGTTCAGGCGTCTCAGACACCGTCAGGGGCGCTAAAACGCCCGTTACCTCCGATGGTCGACACAGACCCAGACACGGATACTGAATCCAGTGTCGACGGTGAGGAGACAAACGTAATGTCCAGTAGGGCCACACGTTACATGATCACGGCAATGAAGGAGGCATTGAACATTTCTGACACTACAAGTACCACAAAAAAGGGTATTATGTGGGGTGTGAAAAAACTACCAGTAGTTTTTCCTGAATCAGAGGAATTAAATGAGGTGTGTGATAAAGCGTGGGTTTCCCCCGATAAAAAACTGCTGATTTCTAACAAATTATTGGCACTATACCCTTTCCCGCCAGAGGTTAGGGCACGTTGGAAAACACCCCCTAGGGTAGATAAGGCGCTCACACGCTTATCAAAACAAGTGGCGTTACCGTCTCCTGATACGGCCGCCCTCAAGGAACCAGCTGATAGAAGGCTGGAAAATATCCTAAAAGGTATATACACACATACTGGTGTTATACTGCGACCAGCAATCGCCTCAGCCTGGATGTGCAGCGCTGGAGTGGCTTGGTCGGATTCCCTGACTGAAAATATTGATACCCTGGATAGGGACAGTATTTTATTAACTATAGAGCATTTAAAGGATGCATTACTATATATGCGTGATGCACAGAGGGATATTTGCACCCTGGCATCAAGAGTGAGTGCGATGTCCATTTCTGCCAGAAGGGCGTTATGGACGCGACAGTGGTCAGGTGATGCAGATTCCAAACGACATATGGAAGTATTGCCGTATAAAGGGGAGGAGTTATTTGGAGTCGGTCTATCAGACCTGGTGGCCACGGCAACGGCTGGAAAGTCCACCTTTTACCCCAGGTCACCTCTCAGCAGAAAAAGACACTGTCTTTTCAAACTCAGTCCTTTCGTTCCTATAAGAACAAGCGAGCAAAAGGCCACTCATTTCTGCCCCGGGGCAGAGGAAGAGGAAAAAGACTGCACCAGGCAGCCTCTTCCCAGGAGCAGAAGCCCTCCCCCGCTTCTGCCAAGTCTTCAGCATGACGCTGGGGCTTTACAAGCGGACTCAGGCACGGTGGGGGCCCGTCTCAAAAATTTCAACGCGCAGTGGGCTCACTCGCAAGTGGACCCCTGGATCCTGCAGGTAGTATCACAGGGGTACAAATTGGAATTCGAGACGTCTCCCCCTCGCCGATTCCTGAAGTCTGCTCTTCCAACGTCTCCCTCCGACAGGGAGGCAGTATTGGAAGCTATTCACAAGCTGTATTCCCAGCAGGTGATAATCAAGGTACCCCTCCTACAACAGGGAAAGGGGTATTATTCCACGCTGTTTGTGGTACCGAAGCCGGACGGCTCGGTGAGACCAATTTTAAATCTGAAATCCTTGAACACTTACATAAAAAGGTTCAAATTCAAGATGGAATCACTCAGAGCAGTGATAGCGAACCTGGAAGAAGGGGACTATATGGTATCTCTGGACATCAAAGATGCTTATCTCCATGCCCCAATCCAGGGGTACCTCAGGTTTGTGGTTCAAAACTGTCATTATCAGTTTCAGACGCTGCCGTTTGGATTGTCCACGGCACCCCGGGTCTTTACCAAGGTAATGGCCGAAATGATGATTCTTCTTCGAAGAGAAGGCGTCTTAATTATCCCTTACTTGGACGATCTCCTGATAAGGGCAAGATCCAGGGAACAGTTAGAGTTCGGAGTAGCACTGTCTCAGGTAGTGCTACGTCAGCACGGGTGGATTCTAAATATCCCAAAATCACAGCTGATTCCAACAACACGTCTACTGTTCCTGGGGATGATTCTGGACACAGTCCAGAAAAAGGTGTTTCTCCCGGAGGAGAAGGCCAGGGAGTTATCCGAGCTAGTCAGGAACCTCCTAAAACCAGGCCAAGTGTCAGTGCATCAATGCACGAGAGTCCTGGGAAAAATGGTGGCTTCTTACGAAGCAATTCCATTCGGAAGATTCCATGCAAGAACTTTACAGTGGGATCTGCTGGACAAATGGTCCGGATCGCATCTTCAGATGCATCAGCGGATAACCCTATCTCCAAGGACAAGGGTGTCTCTCCTGTGGTGGTTACAGAGTGCTCATCTTCTAGAGGGCCGCAGATTCGGCATTCAGGATTGGATGCTGGTGACCACGGATGCCAGTCTGAGAGGCTGGGGAGCAGTCACACAGGGAAGAAATTTCCAGGGCTTGTGGTCAAGCATGGAAACGTCTCTTCACATAAATATCCTGGAACTAAGGGCCATTTACAATGCCCTAAGTCAAGCAAGGCCTCTGCTTCAGGGTCAGTCGGTATTGATCCAATCGGACAACATCACGGCAGTCGCCCACGTCAACAGACAGGGCGGCACAAGAAGCAGGAGGGCAATGGCAGAAGCTGCAAGGATTCTCCGCTGGGCGGAAAATCATGTGGTAGCACTGTCAGCAGTGTTCATTCCGGGAGTGGACAACTGGGAAGCAGACTTCCTCAGCAGACACGACCTCCACCCGGGGGAGTGGGGACTTCACCCAGAAGTTTTCCAAGTGATTGTAAACCGTTGGGAAAAACCAAAGGTGGACATGATGGCGTCCCGTCTCAACAAAAAACTGGACAGATATTGCGCCAGGTCAAGGGACCCTCAGGCAATAGCGGTGGACGCTCTGGTAACACCGTGGGTGTACCAGTCGGTGTATGTGTTCCCTCCTCTGCCTCTCATACCCAAAGTACTGAGAATCATAAGAAGGAGAGGAGTAAGAACTATACTCGTGGCTCCGGATTGGCCAAGAAGAACTTGGTACCCGGAACTGCAAGAGATGCTCACGGGGGACCCGTGGCCTCTACCTCTCAGAAAGGACCTGCTCCAGCAAGGACCTTGTCTGTTTCAAGACTTACCGCAGCTGCGTTTGACGGCATGGAGGTTGAACGCCGGATCCTGAAGGAAAAAGGCATTCCAGATGAAGTCATCCCTACCCTGGTCAAGGCCAGAAAGGATGTAACCGCAAAACATTGTCACCGCATTTGGCGGAAATATGTTGCGTGGTGTGAGGCCAAGAAGGCCCCTACAGAGGAATTTCAACTGGGTCGTTTCCTGCATTTCCTGCAAACAGGACTATCTATGGGCCTAAAATTAGGGTCCATTAAGGTTTGAACCACTCACCACTGTGGAATTGAAATATCTCACATGGAAAGTGGTCATGCTGTTAGCCCTGGCTTCAGCCAGGCGTGTCTCTGAATTGGCGGCTTTATCATATAAAAGCCCTTATCTAATTTTTCATTCAGACAGGGCAGAACTGAGGACTCGCCCTCAATTTCTCCCTAAGGTGGTTTCAGCGTTTCACATGAACCAGCCTATTGTGGTACCTGCGGCGACTAGGGACTTGGAGGACTCCAAGTTGCTGGCCGTAGTCAGGGCCCTGAAAATATATGTTTCCAGGACGGCTGGAGTCAGAAAATCTGACTCGCTGTTTATCCTGTATGCACCCAACAAGCTGGGTGCTCCTGCTTCTAAGCAGACGATTGCTCGTTGGATTTGTAGTACAATTCAGCTTGCACATTCTGTGGCAGGCCTGCCACAGCCAAAATCTGTAAAAGCCCATTCCACAAGAAAGTGTGCTCATCTTGGGCGGCTGCCCGAGGGGTCTCGGCTTTACAACTTTGCCGAGCAGCTACTTGGTCAGGGGCAAACACGTTTGCTAAATTTTACAAATTCGATACCCTGGCTGAGGAGGACCTGGAGTTCTCTCATTCGGTGCTGCAGAGTCATCCGCACTCTCCCGCCCGTTTGGGAGCTTTGGTATAATCCCCATGGTCCTTACGGAAGTCCCAGCATCCACTAGGACGTCAGAGAAAATAAGAATTTACTTACCGATAATTCTATTTCTCGTAGTCCGTAGTGGATGCTGGGCGCCCATCCCAAGTGCGGATTGTCTGCAATACTTGTATATAGTTATTGTTACAAAAAAATCGGGTTGTTTATTGTTGTGAGCCATCTTTTCAGAGGCTCCTACGTTTATCATACTGTTAACTGGGTTCAGATCACAGGTTGTACGGTGTGATTGGTGTGGCTGGTATGAGTCTTACCCGGGATTCAAAATCCTTCCTTATTATGTACGCTCGTCCGGGCACAGTATCCTAACTGAGGCTTGGAGGAGGGTCATAGGGGGAGGAGCCAGTGCACACCAGCTAGTCTAAAGCTTTTACTTTTGTGCCCAGTCTCCTGCGGAGCCGCTATTCCCCATGGTCCTTACGGAAGTCCCAGCATCCACTACGGACTACGAGAAATAGAATTATCGGTAAGTAAATTCTTATTTTCACGCATACATGGGGTCCAGTGTCCATGTTTTGACACCCATGATGGTAAACTTACACCCTTAACTTTATCAGTTTTAGCCTTAAACCATGCCATCATTTTGTTGATTTATACAGAACAGGGTTGTTGTTTTTTTTTATATAAGCACTCTGATATTTTGTGATCCTGTATCTGATCACACATACACTGATTTATTTAGCTAAATCACAAAACCTCTCTCATATGGATGAGACAGAGAGAAACATACAGTACAATACAGGACAGACAAACATACTGTGATTTCCTACTTCTAAATCACAAAACCTCTCTCTTATGGATGAGACAGAGGGAAACATACAGGACAGTCCAACATGCACTGTGATTTCTTCTAAATCATAAAACCTCTTATATGGATGAGACAGAGTGAAACATACAGTACAGACAAACAGAGGCGGATTGGCCATAGGGTTTACAGGGAAGATTCCCGGTGGGCCGACGCACCCGTGGGGCCTGTTTTGTTTGAGGACATGTGGTCCTTTTTATAGACATAATAAATAAGATGCAAAATAATTTTCATATATGAAAATTACTTTGCCACTTAGCCTGTGATTGCAGATGATCTAGTGCAGTGGTTCTCAAACTCGGTCCTCAGGACCCCACACAGTGCATGTTTTGCAGGTAACCCAGCAGGTGCACAGGTGTATTAATTACTCACTGACACATTTTAAAAGGTCCACAGGTGGAGCTATTTATTTCACTTGCGATTCTGTGAGGAGACCTGCAAAACATGCACTGTGTGGGGTCCTGAGGACCGAGTTTGAGAACCTGTGATCTAGTGTATGCTCTGTCTGCCTGCCTGCTTGGCTGACGTATAAGATTGAGTGAATAGTGATTGGGATACGGTTGGTGTAATAAGCAAGAAAATTTATCTTTCTAAAGAATTATATAGTTACCTAAATTCTGAAGGTGTATCATATAATGTGCTCATAACATTTAATTTTATTTCCTTTTAACTTCCCCCTTGATGCTGGACATGCCCACGATCTGGAAAGTCTTGGGGGAAGGGTGCTGCTGCCATGGCTAGACCTTACACCTCTGGTGCTGCCCATGTGGGGCCACTGGTACAAATTTTTCCAGGGCCGCTTTTTGTTCCCAATCTGCCCCGGAAACATACACTGTGATTCCCTACTGCTAAATCACAAAACATCTCTCATATGGATGAGACAGAGGGAAACATACAGTACATGACAGACAAACATACACTGTGATTTCCTACTGCTAAATCACAAAACCTCTCTCATATGGATGAGACAGAGGGAAACAGACAAACATACACTGATTTTCCACTAAAGCACAAAATACCTCTCTCATCTAGCAAAGAATCAGAGAGAAACATACAGTACAATGTGATATCTCCCTCATATGGCAGTGAGACAGAGGCACACATAAAAACAACTGTATTAGGTTCACTGATCACTATTAATTCTTCCGATCCCGCTTCTGACACCAAATTTTGTTCCCAGTGGGACTATTATATCGGAAGTATAGTGAGAGTCAGGAACACTAATACAGTTTAACAATCATTTATTCACAAAATATAATTGACAATAATTGAAATATATTTATCCACGTTCCTTAAGGCAGTTATACAGGATAATCAGAGTCCTAGCATAAGGTGTAGTCCCAGGGAGCCTCCTGTCACTGCGTAGCGCCTAGGTCTTGTCAGTCAAAGGAACCCTATTGCCAATCTCAGGTCTCAATGGAGGCTGCCATCAGTCTGACATGACCCTCTATTTAACCCAGAATTCTGAGAGGTGGTCAAGGGATCATATCTCCATACATATGTCATTGGAGTCCCTGGTCACTTGTACAATATTGTGAAATCTATTGTTGTATTGAATTCTAACGTAGGACAAATAGCCCTTTACCTTTTGCGTATTTTAGATGTCTAGGCCACTTTATCAAAGGTAAACATCTATTTGTTGACCACGAATAGACCTATTGTCTGGCCTATTATGTAAGCTAAAACGGAAAACAATTTCTTATTAACATACTATAAAGAACAAACAGCTTGTTCCTACAAAGATGGAAAATGAAAGTCTTACAACACAAATACAGTATATGGCTATGTGTACACATTTTATACATAGAAGACAAATAGCTGTAGGTCAGAAATAAATACTGTTACACCACATATAGCAAAAATACAGTTTGTCAAGAACCATACTGACACAGTCCTTTACTTGGAAGTTCTCCTTCTTAAAGATATACAAATTCCTTGTGTCCCACAACACCTCTTTCACACAAGTAATTAACAACCATAGTAATCTTCCCTTAATTTTACCACACGCCCCTAACCCAAATAAGACAATTTCTAATGACATACTGTAGTAGGTATCCCTGTTAATTCTATGCACAAGGGTTCCAAACTCTTCCACACATCCTGAGCTACTCCACATTCCCAGAATATATGAGATATATTTTCCCTCCCATAGTATCTTTCCCGGGGGCATTTTTCAGATCTTACTAAATCTCTCCCTTTTAACCACTCTCTGACCGGTAAGGCTCTGTAAGCTAAGCCACACCATGTCTTTTTGTTTGTTAGTCATTCCATCTGTCTGTAAGTTCCTCCACACTTTAACAGTCTGCTTCTGCGTTAAAAGATTGCTTACAGTCTCCTCATCTTTCTTGATGAACTCTTTTTTCTTTTTTTGCTGTAATTCTATTTTACTAGCATTTTCTAGGATAAATTTCCTCAGGAAAAATAACATCTTTTCGTACCACTGAGGACACACAAAAGAAACAGGTCTCCTTAAATCATAATCACACCATTTTAGTTTCAAAAAAATACTTCCAGCTACATACTGTATCTTGCCATAAAGGCTGCCATATTACCTTTCCCTAAAATTTTTATTATTGTCATAACAAAATTAAAACCCAAGAAAAAATCAATATCTGGTAATTCGAAACCCCCTTTCCAACGTGACTTTAGAACAATTTCCCTTTTAACTTTTTCCATTTTGGAGTTCCAAAAAAAGAGAAAAAGGGCCCTATTAATCTTTCTTAAACATATTCAAGATGGCGGGAAAATATTTGACACAAAAAGTAAAAGTGGCAAAATAATTGCCTTAATTACCAAAATTCTTCCACTGAATGACATTTCTCTCAGCTCCCAGTACGGGCTGGAAAGTGCTAAAGTTCCTGTAGCACTGACTGACCAAACTGAAGGTCGTCAGCAGCCAAGGTGTCAAACTTGTAAAACTTAGCAAACGTGTTTGCCCCTGACCCAGTAGCTGCTCGGCAAATTTTCAACGCCGAGACACCCCGGGCAGCCACCCAGGTAGAAACCACTTTCCTTGTAGAGTGGGCCTTTACCGAACTCGGTAACGGCAATCCTGCCATGGAATAAGCGTGTTGAATGGTACCTCTGATCCAGCGCGCAATAGTCTGCTTAGAAGCAGGACCCCCAATCTTGTTGGGGTCATAGAGGACAAACAAAGATTTTGTTTTTCTTATCCGAGCCGTTTTTGCAACATAAGTCCTCAACGCTCTGATGACATCCAAGGACTTTGAAATGGCTGAGGTGTCAGAAGCCACTGGCACCACCACAGGTTGGTTGATATGGAAAGAAGACACAACCTTTGGAAGAAAATGCTGACGCATCCGCAGTTCAGCTCTATCTTCATGAAAAATCAAATAAGGACTCTTGTGTGACAGCCCCTAATTCAGACACTCGTCTGCCTGAAGCCAAGGCCAACAGCATGACCACATTCCAAGTGAGAAACTTCAACTCCACCTCTTGCTGAGGCTCAAAGCAGTCCGATTTAAGGAACTGCAACACCACATTAAGGGGGTAATTCTGAGTTGATCGCAGCAGGATTTTTGTTAGGAATTGGGCAAAACCATGTGCACTGCAGGGGAGGCAGATATAACATGTGCAGAGAGAGTTAGATTTGGGTGGGGTGTGTTCAATCTGCAATCTAATTTGCAGTGTAAAAATAAAGCAGCCAGTATTTACCCTGCACAGAAATAAAATAACCCACCCAAATCTAACTCTTTCTGCACATGTTATATCTGCCTCCCCTGCAGTGCACATGGTTTTGCCCAATTGCTATCAAAAATCCTGCTGCGATCAACTTGGAATTACCCCCTAAGATCCCATGGCACCACAGGAGGCACAAAGGGAGGTTGGATACGCAGAACCCCCTTCACGAACGTCTGGACCTCAGGAAGGGAAGCCAACTGTTTCTGAAAGAAAATGGACAAGGCCGAAATGTGGACCTTGATAGACCCTAATCTCAAGCCAGCATCCACACCCTCCTGTAAAAATAGGAGAAGACGTCCTAATTGAAAACTCCACCGCAGGAGACTTATTGGATTCAAACCAAGATACATATTTTCTCCAAATATGATGGTAATGTTTGGACGTTACCCCTTTCCTGGCCAGAATAAGTGTGTGAATTACTTCATTGGGAATACCCTTACGGGCTAGGATCTGGCGCTCAACAGCCATGCCGTCAAACGTAGCCGCGGTTAGTCCTGATAAACGAATGGCCCCTGCTGAAGCAGGTCCTCGTGAAGAGGCAGAGGATCTTCCAGTAGTAACTCCTGAAGATCTGAATACCAAGCCCTCCTTGGCCAGTCTGGAGCAATGAGAATTGCTCAAACCCTTGTTCTTCTGATGAGCTTGAGAACTTTTGGTATTAGTGGAAGTGGAGGGAACAGATACACCGACTGAAACACCCACTGGGTCACCAGTGCATCTACTGCTATTGCTTGTGGGTCTCTCGACCTGGAACAATATTTCTGAAGCTTCTTGTTGAGACGTGATGCCGTCATATCTACTTGAGGAATGCCCCAACGACTTGCTACCTCCGCAAAGACCCCTGGATGGAGGCCCCATTCTCCTGGATGGAGATCGTGTCTGCTGGGGAAGTCTGCTTCCCAGTTGTCCACTCCCGGAATGAAAATTGCCGACAGCTTTTGCACGTCTTTCTGCCCAGAGGAGTATTTTTGTCACCTCTGCCATTGCCGCTCTGATTTTTGTTCCGCCCTGACGGTTTATGTAAGCTACTGCCGTTACGTTGTCTAACTGGATCTGTATGGGACGACCTTGAAGAAGGTGTGCCGCTTGATGAAGGCTGTTGTACACAGCTCTCAATTCCAGAATGTTTATGTGAAGGAGTACTTCTTGACTTGACCATCTTCTTTGGAAGCTTTCCCCTTGCGTGACCGCTCCCCAACCTCGGAGGCTTGCATCCATGGTCACCAGGATCCAAGTCTGAATCCCGAACCAGCGTCCCTCCAGGAGGTGAGAACTTTGAAGCCACCACAAGAGTAAAATTCTGGCTTTTGTAGACAGGATTATCCTTCGTGCATGTGTAGGTGCGATCCTGACCACTTGTCCAGTAGGTCCCATTGGAACACCCTGGCATGGAATCGGCCAAATTGTAGAGCCTCGTAGGCCGCTACCATCTTCCCCAGCAGGCTGATGCACTGATGAATCGATACGTGTGCTGGTTTCAAAACTTGTTTGACCATCCTCTGGATCTCCAGAGCCTTTTCCACCGGTAGGAATACTTTCTGTGCGTCTGTGTCTAATATCATTCCCAGAAATGATAACCTCATTGTGGGTTCCAATTGTGATTTTGGAAGGTTTATGATCCAACCGTGCTGTTGAAGCACCGTCAGGGAAAGAGCAATGTTCTTCACTAGTTTCTCCCTGGATCTTGCTTTTATGAGGAGATCGTCCAAGTATGGGATTACGTTGACTCCTTTCTTGCGAAGAAGAACCATCATCTCCGCCATCACCTTGGTGAATATTCTCGGAGCCATGTAGAGCCTGAAAGGCAATGGGGGTAATTCCAAGTTGATGGCAGCAGGAAATTTTTTAGCAGTTGGGCAAAACCATGTGCACTGCAGGGGGGGCAGATATAACATGTGCAGAGAGAGAGAGATTTGGGTGTGGTGAGTTCAATCTGCAATCTAAATTGCAGTGTAAAAATAAAGCAGCCAGCATTTACCCTGCACAGAAACAAAATAACCCACCCAAATCTAACTCTCTCTGCACATGTTATATCTGCCTCCCCTGCAGTGATCATGGTTTTGCTCAACTGCTAAAAAATTTCCTGCTGCGATCAACTTGGAATTACCCCCAATGGTTGGAACTGGTAGTGACAGTCCTGCACTGCAAACCTCAGGTATGCCTGATGCGGACAGTAGATGGGAACATGTAAATAAGCATCTTTGATGTCCATTGACACCAGAAATTCCTTTTCCTCCAAGCTGGAGATCACCGCTCTCAGGGATTCCATCTTGAATTTGAACCTTTTAAAATAGAGGTTCAGAGTCTTCAGGTTTAAAATCGGTCTGACTGAGCCATCCGGTTTCGGCACTACAAACAGGCCTGAATAAAACCCTTTTTCCTGTTGTGACACAGGAACTAAGGAAATTACGTTGTCTTGACATAATTTCTGTATTCCGTTCAGCACTTTTGTTCTGTCCATCTGTAATACCCAAGGTTCCAGATCTGAGTGATTCCAGACCTGGCTGAAAAACCGTAGACGTACCCCCACCCGATCGTACACCCGCAGGGGAGCCCCAGCGTCATGTTGAGGATTTAGCAGAAGTAGCTGTTGACTTCTGCTCCTGCGAGCCTGATGGTGTTGTAGATTTTTTACCTCTTCATGTGCCTTTTTGGACTTGTTGGGCCGAAAGGACCGCATCGTATGAGAATGATATCCTTTCCTAGGTGGAACAGTTGCGGAAGGCAGAAATGCTGACTTGCCTGATGTAGTTGTTGAAATCATGGCATCCAGCTTGTCTCCAAAGAGGGCCTCTCCATTGTAAGGGAGAGCCTCAATATTCTTTTTTGATTCCACATCAGCATTCCATTGGCGGATCCATAGCGCCCTGCGGCCTGAAATCGCCATAGCGGAGGATCTTGAACTCAGCAACCCAATATCCTTCATATCTTCAACTAAGTAACCTGCAGCATCTTTGATATGGCCGAGAGTTAGGACTATTTCATCCCTGTCAACTGTATCTATGTTAACAAGCAAGTTGTCAGACCATTTTTCAACAGCGTTACCCACCCACGCACAATCAATGGTGGGCCTGAGCACCGTTCCGTTAGCCATATATATGGATTTTAGGGTTGTTTCTAATTTACGGTCAGCTGGATCTTTTAAAGGGGCTGGACCAGTGGCAGGCAAAACAATTTTCTTAGACAGCCGAGAAACTGAGGTGTCTATCATTGGGGGTGTCTCCCATTTGTGCCTGTCTTCCTCAGGGAAAGGGTGCACTACACGTATCCTTCTGGGAAGGGTAAATTTCTTCTCTGGATTAGCCCAGGATTCTTCAAAGAACGCATTCAAATCCTTAGAAGGAGGAAAAGTCACAACCTGTTTTTTATTTAATTTAAAATAATCCTTGTCCTCTGGGACCAGTGTTGTTTCAGGAAACTCCAACACTGCCTTTATAGCGACTATCATACATTGTATGCTTTAGGCTAATTTGGGGTCTACCCCTCTCAAATCCCCAGTGTCGACATGTGTGTCTGTGTCCCCTTGCATTATCTGGGCCAGAGGCCTTTTCTGGGAACTGGATGGGACCCGAGTGGATGATTATGGAGGGGTCAGTAAACAGTGCATCCTCCACAGACTGCCTCCAATATTTAGTCTGTTGTTCACACTCAGAATTACTTTGCAAGCATTGACATATTCTTTTGCAACATTCTCACCCACTCCGGCTCCTTCTGAGAGGGAAGGGCCACCGTATCACCCTCATGTGCATCTAAAAGGGGTTCTTCCTGGGAAGAACCCTCCCCAATGTCTGACATGTTACACACTTGTACACAAACACACACATACCCCTATCACACAGGGGAGCTATTGGGGACAGACCCACACTAAAGTCTGTCAGAGACACAAAGGGATTTGCCAGTCCACACACTGCGCCTTATTGTGAATTGTGGAAATATTACCCACTTACAGCGCATATACCAACAATAGGCCTACGGGCCTAATTATAATGAACACTCTCTGCCCCTTCTATAACACCCTGTACTTGTATCAGCGTTGCCATGAGGAGAAACAGCGTTCAGGAGCTTCACACTGGAGCTTCCGCAGGAGAAAATGGCACCCAGTGAGTGTTCTGGCAAGTCTGAGAAGAAGCCCCGCCCTTCATCCTCAGCAATGTAATATTTATACTGGCTGGGGATGGCACATCAGCGGCTGTACATGTATGTACCCTTTTTGTCAGTGAGAGTAAGGTTTTAAAACATGCCCTCAGAGCGCGCCCCCCCCCCCCCTGCACCCTTGTGCTGAGAGACATGGCGCGCAGCTTCCCGCCGCTGTGCATGTACCTGTATGCCGCCAATGATGACCGGAGGATCCCCTCTCTGCAGGACTCCGGTAATATACTCACCAGCCTTCTGGCTCTGTTAGGGAGTGGCGGCAGTGCTGTGGGAGTGAACACTGGCCAGGCTTGGGCTGTGTTCAGTACCCTTCAGAAGCTAATGGTGTCCTGTCAGCGGAAGCAGAACCATGAACTATAATTGAGAAGTTGGTTCCTACTTCTCCCCCCTAAGTTCCACGAAGCAGGGAAGCTGTTGCCAGCAGCTTCCCTGTAAAATAAAAAACCTAAGAAAGTCTTTTTCCAGCAAAGCTCTGTAGAGCTCCACTAGTGTGCATCCAGTCTCCTGGGCTCATTTTCTAAACTGAGGTCTGGAGGAGGGGCATAGAGGGAGGAGCCAGTTCACACTGTTTAAGACTTTTCAAGTGCCGAAGGCTCCTGCGGAACCGTCTATTCCCCATGGTACTAAAATGGACCCCGGCATCCTCTAGGACAGCGTTTTTCAACCTGTGTGCCGCGGCACACTAGTGTGCCGCAAGCAGCTGCCAGGTGTGCCGCCGTTGCCAGCCTCCACTGGCCAGAGATGCGCTACCACCCACCAAAGAGACCCGCCGCCATCAGCCAGAGATGCCTGCCCAGCTGCCGCCGCCAGCAGTGACCAGCTCGGGCAGCGCTGCACTTCTTCGAGAGCCCTCCAGTGAGCCATAGGTCACGGACCGCACGTCCTATTCTCGCCTGGAGTACCCGCCCACTGCTGCTCCGTGCTGCCAGATCATGTCTCAGCGCTCCTCAGCTCTCCCCACTGAGAGGGAAAGATTATTTTCAGGTATTAAAAAAAAAGAACACCCATTATTAATAAGTGTAATTACAGTGGGTTGGAGCAGGTATGTGGAATTACTATGGGGGCATGTGTATGTAATAACTGTGGGGGGCAGGTGTGTGGAATCACTATGGGGGCAGGCATGTGGAATTACTATGGGGGCAGGTGTGTGGCATTACTATTGGGGGGGGGGCAGGTGTGTAGAATTACTAGAATTATTATGGGGGGGGGGGGCAGTGAGTGGAATTGTATATAAGGAGTAAATACTGACCAGGTTAAGTTGGAGGTGAAAGTCCTGAAGGCCAATGTGTTTGTATTACTGTGGGGGCCAGTTGTTTGTTTAATTACTGTGGGGCCAATGTGTGTGTGTTTTTTGTATGTTTTTTCCCCCGTGGGGCACTGATGGTGTGCCTTGGCAATTTGAAAGTCTTGTCGGTGTGCCGCGAGTTGAAAAAGGTTGAAAATCACTGCTCTAGGACGTAAGAGAAAATGTATTTGTTTATTCTTGGCTCCTAGGGATGTGGTGTTCGCTTTATATGTGATGGCTGCCTGTATTTCATTTATTAAATTTGTGAGAGACCAATCATCTACTGTCATTTTTCATACACAGCCTGTAATATGTAAAATAGATGCTGCTTTGTTAGTACTTTATCTCTCACAACATTTACCCAGATTTTTCAAGCCCTGAAGAGTGATAAATTGCATGGTGATAAAAGTACCAGCCAATCGGCTCCTAATTGTCATTTTTTTCAAACACAGCCTGTGACATGGAAGTTAGGAGCTGGTTGATCGGTACTTTATCACCGGCAATTTATCACTCTCCAAGGCTTGGGAAATATGGGCTTTAATTTCTATCCAAGCTTTGAGACGTTGATAGCGCCGCCGCCTTCCCCCCCAAAAGAAACAAAAGGGAAAAAAATGACCACACCCCCCATAATGACCATTATTAGCAGTGGAAGACAGAACTCCAGCTGTCATTTAAAATTATTTTTTACATTTTGCCATCTACACATAAAACTTTAAAAGACAGGGTTGTATAACTAGCTTTTATGTAATTATGAAAATAATAGGGAAGGGTATTTTAGAACAATGACAGCTTAATAAATAGCAAAAATTAAATAAAGCTGATGTAAGCATACACATACATCCCAACATGACCCTCTCCAGGAGGGACACAATGCTCTGCTTCTGGACTTCCCTCTTAATTTATGATTGTCATCACCTGTAGTGAAACACCTTTCTTATCCATTATCCTGTTCAACACAGGTGCTGGCAATCATACATTATGAAAAAAGTCCAGAAGCAGAGCATTGTGTCCTTCCTGGAGAGGGTCATGTTGGGAGGTATGCATACATATGTAATGTGTTTTCCTGACTCCTACAAGTCTGCATGTCACACTGCTATATGAGGTATTACTAACACCCCTGTGTTCTGTTCACATTATACAGTGCAGCTGCTGCAACATTATTGAAATTAAGCCACTTTCTGGAATCATCTGTTGCATATTTTCCTATCAGCCCATCCCAGTCACATGATGACTCTCAGCTTCTCACCCTAGCCATTGAGAGAGAGTAGTAACTGCCTGGTCACATGATCATAATGTCATCAAGCAAGGTCTATATATAGGTGTGGAGCAGCAAGCATTGTGGGATAAAGGAGGGTGTTTGTTTAAATGGTGAATGGCAGAGCAGTAAATAGAAAGACAAATGCAGTTTAGAGGCAGGATTCAATGTGTATCAGATACTTGTTTGTATTAGGAACCTAGCAAATCTGTAATCTGATATAGGGATAATTACTCTATGCAGTATGCAGTCTGTTATCCACATGATCTCAGGGTATTTCACACCAGAATTGTTTACAGCATGGAGACTCCATTTCACTGCTAGCCTACTGCAACATGAACACCAGTCACTGCCACACTATAAATGCTGGCTGGCAGTGATCTTATTCTGTTTTTATTTATTTTTATTACTAGATGAAAATGGAATTGCATTCAGATTTTAAGGGGACAGAATTGGGAAATCTCAGCTGCAAATTAAAATGTCAAAAGTTGTTTTTATGTATAATATATATATATATATATATATATATATATATATATATATATATATATATATATATATATATATATATAAATAATGTCAAAGATTTTGTTGGTTCTTTGTAGATGCTCACGTGTTCCCTGTAAGTGGGGATGCCAGATAAATAATATCCATCTAAACTCAAAAAATACACCTGCAGGCCCACATCTGCTCTTTGTGAACAAGCTTAGGAAGCTTTCTTTTTTCTAACCTTTTAATTATCGGTGTGTTGAAAGGGAATTTTTTAGTAAAATCTCTGACTTCGTATTATTATAAGATTTAAGTTGTGGAGATGAATAACCTGATGTCCTCTCTTTTACGTTACATTACTCAATAATTCTTATATGAAACTTAAGTGGGATTGCTTAATGTAAAAGTACCGTATATACTCGAGTATAAGTCGACCCGAATATAAGCCGAGGCACCTAATTTTACCACAAAAACCTGGGAAAACTCATTGACTCGAGTATAAGCCTAGGGTGGGAAATGCAGCTCTAGCCGTACACAGCCCTCATGCTGCCAGATATGCCCCACAGTGCCAGATGTGCCCTCATGCTGCCAGATGTGCCCTCATGCTGCCAGATGTGCCCTCATGCTGCCAGATGTGCCCCACAGTGCCAGATGTGCCCCCATGCTGCCAGATGTGCCCTCATGCTGCCAGATGTGCCCCACAGTGCCAGGAAGGGTACTTACCCTCCATCGCTCCCGCATTGTCTTCTGAAGGAGGGACACGGAGGGCACAGCTCGCGGCTCTCCTGTGTCCCTCCTGCGTCTCTGTCTCCGGCGGTGTGTGTGTGTGTGTTAAATGAAGTGCCGGTTCGTGCGCCAATCAGAGCTCACGAACGGGCAGTTCATTTAACACACACACACACGCCGCAGGAGGGATACAGGAGAGCCGCGCGCTGTGCCCTCCGTGTCCCTCCTTCCACTGACTCGAGTATAAGCCGAGGGGGCTTTTTCAGCACAAAAAAACTTGCTGAAAAAGTCGGCTTATACTCGAGTATATACGGTAAATTTTTTAAAAATGGGTAAAATGCACCTTTAAACTACATGGGCGGTATTCAATTTTTTTACTCCCTTCCACACCAATTCTGTTTCTGCTGACTGGCATGGTATAATCATTTCAGCTTGCTACCCCTGGGGTAGCGAGGGTGCCCTACCCTTTAAGCAGCTAAACCTGATTAATATGGACGCAATGTGCGTAATGGTGGATCACTTTAGAAAGGAGATTGGGCGTAATATTTCATTTGAATACCGCCCTGTGTGTTTACCTCATGTAATAAATGATTTTAATCTTAGAAAATAATCCTTTTATATACACATGGGTGAAATCACTAAACTACAAGTGGCTTAAGAGAATATAGCAGTTTTTCACCTATTTTCCTTCATCATAATGTAGTTTTACTCTGAGCTATGTTGTCTACCCAAATGAATAATGTTTACGTTTTAAAATACATGTAAATATAATTTTAAAGTAATAAAACTTTTGTACTTGAAATGTAGGCAAACCTCTTTTTTGTGTTATTTAAGTAAATGAGTGAAAAGGTCTGCAAATTCTCCCATGAGCTTTCTATGTGGCTTAAAAGACAACAAAGTACATTGAGCAAATGAAAATGCAAAACTGTTTTAAAAGCTGAATTTTGTCACAATTTTCTGATTATCTTTGTGATTAATTTATGTAGGGGAAAAAAACACCCAGGAAAATTTTAGGTTTTTTTTTTGTGTTTTTAAACTTTTTTCTTCCAACACACCACTATTTTATACTTCTCTCTGAGCTGTAATATAAACCACTGCATTGATGTTCATTATAAAGTTACTTGAATAATCAGGACCCAGTGTCAGCATAATGGAGGCCTAGATTGGATCTTTATCAAAAACATTAAAGATCATAATTACAAACCTCATACAGTAATAGCATTGTGGGGCCATATTTTATTTATATGGTGTGACAAGGTGTCCACAGCACCTAACAAAGTACACAGAAATAGTTTGAATAAAATTAGGAAAAATGTGACTTGTAGTACAGGACATTGCAGGACACGGACATAACATTAAAATACAAAGTAGTATTCTCAACTGCTACCAGAAGAGACCCCTCTTTCTTGAAAAAAGTACAAATAGCATTTGCTTAGACAAAAATGTTAAGCCCGTTGATCAGTGCTGTACAAAATGTGAAATTCAGTCATGGGACAAAATTGCATGCCAATTATTGTCTGTATCAACAAATGTCATCTATATAGTATAAAAATATTTATTGGCGAGATACACAATTTTTCTGATCCCTGCTATATTTTCATTGGGGTATTATGAAGGGAACAAATCAGCATGGCTGTTTATATGCCTTTATTCCACCTTCATAAGGAACACTTTCTCTGAACATAGAGTAGTTTTCAAATATAGCACTTTCTTTAAAAAAAAACATATAACCAATATCAAATTATATTAAAACAGCAATGCTTCAATGCAAAATATATACCTGTGACAGCACTATGATCTTTGCAGTTTCTTATGCTTCAATGTAAATTATATACTTGTGATGGTACTAGGGGGGTAATTCAGAGTTGAGCAAGACCATGTGCACTGCAAAGGGGGGGGTGCAGATATAACATTTGCAGAGAGAGTAAAGGGCCCCATACACTGGAACGATAATGTCCGATTTCATCCAATTTCGGGCATTCAGGCCGATATATCTGGTGAAATCGGGCATTTTGGATGTGTTTCCGATCTGATGCGCGTTCCAGTGAGGGTCGGGTTGGCTCCCCTAGATCGTTAGTGCTGCACTTGTGATATGTCGGTTCCCGCAGGCATGGCTAGGATCGCATGCAATATATTTTGTATGCAAAATGTACTGAATCAAATGGAACCACTTCCGGTAGAGTTCAAGGGATATCGCCTCTGACTTCAGCCTCAGACATATCGTTGTAGTGTATAGGGCCCTTTAGATTTGGGTGGGGTGTGTTCTAACTGAAATCTAATTAGCAGTGTAAAAATAAAGCAGCCAGTATTTACCCTGCACAGAAACAAAATAACCCACCCAAATCTAACTCTCTCTGCAAATGTTATATCTGCCCCCCTGCAGTGCACATGGTTTTGCCCAACTGCTGACATTTGCTGCTGAGATCAACTCTGAATTACCCCCTATGATCTTTGCAGCTTCTTAACTAGATTGGTGAAGCAGAAACACTTGACAAAAACCTATGTTTTAAATGGTTGCAACTTGCAACACATGTTACATCAGTATAACATTTTACCAAAATGTATATTGTTCTCTTGAAGTAACAGCATTTCCCATTCCTGTTACTGCCTCTAGCTTGTCCCTGAAACTTGGGGGTCATTGTACTGTGCCAGCATAGGTGAAACCAGACATCATTATAGTGCTCTTTGCTTCACAGAAGCTGTATCCTTATAAGCCTTTATCTTTAAACATTATTTTAGCCAGACAAAAAATCTGCTTTATACTTGCCTGTATATCATGCAGTACACATTTACGAAGTATAAGGTAGAAAAGAAATCTGGTGATATTGCTTAGATTTATGCCAAAGAACACACTTATGCAGCATGATGGCAACATCCATCTATGGTAGAGCTGAAGCTGACATTGGCTGATGAGGAGTTAGGCTCTGTGAGAGTTCCATGCTATAACTAGAGAAGACACACTGGTATTGCAATGTGAGGTAATTGTATTTAAAAGATTTATTTCTAGAGAAGGTATTTTGCTGTTCATTCTGCAAAAGGCCTTACAGTTTGCACCATGTCAAAGCGAATGGTTTCCAAGACTTGTGTGGGATTTTTAGGAGCCACTTTGCACCTTCATGTCACAAATCTGCTGTGTGCACTCCAGCCAGTGTGACATTAATGGAAGTTTAATTTAATTAAAGTAATGGATTTATAGTATAGAATTTGATGAGTGCAACTTTTAAGATTTGTTTTTTCACCTCTCCACACACTTAAGCTAACCTTACTTTCTCTGACGTCCTAAGTGGATGCTGGGACTCCGTAAGGACCATGGGGATTAGCGGCTCCGCAGGAGACTGGGCACAACTAAAGAAAGCTTTAGGACTACCTGGTGTGCACTGGCTCCTCCCACTAAGACCCTCCTCCAGACCTCAGTTAGATTCTTGTGCCCGGCTGAGCTGGATGCATACTAGGGGCTCTCCTGAGCTCCTAGAAAGAAAGTATATTTTAGGTTTTTTATTTTACAGTGAGATCTGCTGGCAACAGACTTACTGCAGCGAGGGACTAAGGGGAGAAGAAGCGAACCTTCCTAACTGGTGGTAGTTTGGGCTTCTTAGGCTACTGGACACCATTAGCTCCAGAGGGATCGACCGCATGGAACCGGCCATTGATGTTCGGTCCCGGAGCCGCACCGCCGGCCCCCTTACAGAGCCAGAAGTGTTCCGGAAAATCGGCGGCAGAAGACTTCAGTCTTCACCAAGGTAGCGCACGGCAGCTGTGCGCCATTGCTCCTCATGCACACCTCACACTCCGGTCACTGATGGGTGCAGGGCGCTGGGGGGGGGGGGCGCCCTTAACAGCAATATAAACACCTTGCCTGGCAAAATCATCACAATATATAGCCTCAGAGGCTATATATGTGATAAATACCCCTGCCAGAATCCATAAAAAAGCGGGAGAAAAGTCCGCGAAAAAGGGGCGGAGCTATCTCCCTCAGCACACTGGCGCCATTTTCTCTTCACAGTGCAGCTGGAAGACAGCTCCCCAGGCTCTCCCCTGTAGTTTTCATGCTCAAAGGGTTAAAAAGAGAGGGGGGGGCACTAAATTTAGGCGCAATATTGTTTATACAAGCAGCTATTGGGGGAAAAATCACTCAGTTATAGTGTTAATCCCTGCATTATATAGCGCTCTGGTGTGTGCTGGCATACTCTCTCTCTGTCTCCCCAAAGGACTTTGTGGGGTCCTGTCCTCAGTCAGAGCATTCCCTGTGTGTGTGTGTTGTGTGTCGGTACGGCTGTGTCGACATGTGGGATGAGGAAGGTTACATGGAAGGTGGAGCAGAGGCCGATAAATGGGATGTCGCCCCCTGTGGGGCCGACACCAGAGTGGATGGATAGGTGGAAGGTATTAACCGACAATGTCAACTCCTTACATAGAAGGCTGGATGACGTAAAACAGCTGTGGGACAGCCGGCTTCTCAGCCCGCGCCTGCCCAGGCGTCTCAAAGGCCATCAGGGGCTCAAAAAAGCGCCCGTTACCTCAGATGGCAGACACAGATGTCGACACGGAGTCTGACTCCAGTGTCGACGAGGTTGAGACATATACACAATCCACTAGGAACATCCGTTACATGATCTCGGCAATGAAAAATGTGTTACGCATTTCTGACATGAACCCAAGTACCACATAAAAGGGGTTTTATTTTTGGGGAGAAAAAGCAGCCAGTGTTTTGTTCCCCCATCAGATGAATGAATGAAGTGTGTAAAGTAGCGTGGGTTCCCCCGATAAGAAACTGGTAATTTCTAAAAAGTTACTGATGGCGTACCCTTTCCCGCCAGAGGATAGGTCACGTTGGGAGATATCCCTTTGGGTGGATAAGGCGCTCACACGTTTGTCAAAAAAGGTGTCACTGCCGTCTTAGAATACGGCCACCTTGAAGGAGCCTGCTGATAAAAAGCAGGAGGCTATCCTGAAGTCTGTATATACACACTCAGGTTATATACTGAGACCTGCAATTGCCTCAGCATAAATAGTGCTGCTGCAGCGTGGTCTGATACCCAGTCAGATAATATTAATACTCTAAGACAGGGATAATAGTTTGCTAACATAGAGCATATTAAAGATGTCGTCTTAGATATAAAGGATGCACAGAGGGATATTTGCCGGCTGGCATCCAGAATTAATGCAATGTCCATTCTGCCAGGAGGGTATTAGAAACCCGGCAGTGGACAGGTGATGCTGCCTATAAAAGGCACATGGAGATTCTGCCTTATAAGGGTGAGGAATTGTTTGGGGATGGTCTCTGGGACCTCGTATCCACAGCAACAGCTGGGAAGAAAATTTTTTACCTCAGGTTTCCTCACAGCCTAAGAAAGCACTGTATTTTCAGGTACAGTCCTTTCGGCTTCAGAAAAGCAAGCGGGTCAAAGGCGCTACCTTTCTGCACAGAGACAAGGGAAGAAGGAAAAAGCTGCACCAGCAGCCAGTTTCCAGGATCAAAAATCTTCCCCCGCTTCCTCTGAGTCCACCGCATGACGTTGGGGCTCCACAGGTGGAGACAGGTGCGGTAGGGGCGCGTCTCGGGAACTTCAGGGACCAGTGGGCTTGCCCACAGGTGGATCCCTAGGTTCTGCAAATAGTATCACAGGGATACAGGCTGGAGTTCGAGGCGACTCCCCCTCGCCGTTACCTCACATCAGCCTTGCCTGCTGCCCTCGGAGAAAGGTAGTACTGGCGGCAATTCACAAGCTGTACTTCCAGCAGGTGAAATCAAGGTACCCCTCCTTCAACAAGGCCGGGGTTACTATTCCAAAATGTTGTGGTACCGAAACCAGACGGCTCGGTGAGACCCATTCTAAAATTGAAAGCCTTGAACACTTATATACGAAGGTTCAAGTTCAAAATGGAATCGCTCAGGGCGATTATTGCAAGCCTGGAGAATTTCATGGTATCACTGGACATCAAGGATGCTTACCTGCATGTCCCTATTTACCCTCTTCACCAGGAGTACCTCAAAATTGTGGTACAGGATTGTCATTACCAATTCCAGACGTTGCCGTTGGTCTGTCCCCGGCACCAAGGTATTTACCAAGGTAATGGCCGAAATAATTATCCCGTACTTGGACGATCTCCTTATAAAGGCGAGGTCCAGGGAGCAGTTGTTCGGCGGAGTAACACTATCTCGGGAAGTGCTACAACAGCACGGCTGGATTCTGAATATTCCAAAGTCGCAGCTGGTTCCTACGACGCGTCTACTGTTCCTGGGTATGGTTCTGGACACAGAACAGGATAAAAAGGGTTTCTCCCAGAGGAGAAGTCCAAGGAGTTGTCGTCTCTAGACAGAGACCTCCTAATACGTATACAGGTGTCGGTGCATCAATGCACGCGAGCCCTGGGAAGGATGGTAGCTTCTTACGAAGAAATTCCATTCGCCAGGTCCCATGCAAGGATTTTCCAGTGGGATCTGTTGGACAAGTGGTCCGGGTCGCATCTTCAGATGCATCGGCGGATAACCCTGTCTCCAAGGGCCAGGGTGTCGCTGTTGTGGTGGCTGCAGAGTGCTCATCTTCTAGGGGGCCGCAGATTCGGCATACAGGACTGGGTCCTGGGGACCACGGATGCCAGCCTTCGAGGCTGGGGGGCAGTCACACAGGGAAGAAACTTCCAAGGCTATGGAAAAGTCAGGAGACTTCCCTACACATAAATATTCTGGAACTGAGGGCAGAAAATCATGTGTTAGCACTGTCAGCAGTGTTCATTCCCGGAGTGGACAACTGAGAATCAGACTTTCTCAGAAGACACGACTTCCACCAGGGAGAGTGGGGACTTCATCCAGAAGTTTTCCAAATGATTGTACACCGTTAGGAAAGGCCACAGGTGGACATGATGGCGTCCCGCCTCAACAAAAAGCTACAAAGATATTGCGCCAGGTCAAGGGACACTCAGGCGATAGCTGTGGACGCTCTGGTAACACCGTGGGTGTACCAGTTGGTGTATGTGTTCCCTTCTCTGCCTCTCTTACCCAGGGTAATGAGAATAATAAGAAGGAGAGGAGTAAGAACTATACTCATTGTTCCGGGTTGGCCAAGAAGAGCTTGGTAACCAGAACTCCAAGAAATGATCTCAGAGGACCCATGGCCTCTGCCGCTCAGACAGGACCTGCTGCAGCAGGGGGCCTGTCTGTTCCAAGACGTACCGCTGCTGCGTTTGACGGCATGGCGGTTGAACGCCGGATCCTGAAGGAAAAGGGCATTCCGGAGGAAGTTATCCCTACGCTATTTAAAGCTAGGAAAGAAGTGAACGCAAACCATTATCACCGCATATGGTGGAAATATGTTGCGTGCTGTGAGGCCAGGAAGGCCCCAAAGGAGAAATTTCAGCTAGGTCGATTTCTACACTTCCTACAGTCAGAGGTGACTATGGGCCTAAAATTGGGTTCCATGAAGGTCCAGATTTCGGCTCTATCGATTTTCTTCCAAAATAGAACTGGCTTCACTGCCTGAAGTTCGGACTTTTGTTAAGGGAGTGCTGCATAGTCAGCCCCCGTTTGTGCCTCAAGTTGCACCGTGGGATCGCAACGTGGTGTTGGATTTCCTGAAGTCGCATTGGGTTGGGCCACTTAAATCCGTGGAGCTACAATACCTAACGTGGAAAGTGGTCATGCTGTGGGCCGTGGCGTCAGCCAGGCGTGTATCAGAATTGGCGGCTTTGTCATACAAAAGCCCTTATCTGTATTTTATATGGATAAGGCGGAATTGAGGACTCGTTCCCAATTCCTTCCTAAGGTGGTATCAGTTTTTCATGTGAACCAACCTATTGTGGTGCCTACGGCTACTTGGGACTTGGAGGATTCCAAGTTACTGGACGTAGTCAGGGCCCTGAAAAGTATATGTTTCCAGGACGGCGGAGTCAGGAAAACTGACTCGCTATTTATCCTGTATGCACCCAACATGCTGGGTGCTCCTGCTTCTAAGCAGACTATTGCTCGCTGGATCTGTAGCACGGTTCAACTTGCACATGCTGCGGCTGGACTGCCACACCCTAAATCTGTAAAAGCCCATTCCAAGAGGAAAGTGGGCTCTTCTTGGGCGGCTGCCCGAGGGGTCTCGGCTTTACAACTTTGCCGAGCTGTTACTTGGTCGGGTTCAAACATTTTTGCAACAACAGTCTACAAGTTTGATACAAGTTTGATACCCTGGCTGAGGAGGACCTAGAGTTTGCTCATTCGGTGCTGCAGAGTCATCCGCACTCTCCCGCCCGTTTGGGAGCTTTGGTATAATCCCCATGGTCCTTACGGAGTCCCAGTATGCACTTAGGACGTCAGAGAAAATAAGATTTTACTCACCGGTAAATCTATTTCTCGTAGTCCGTAGTGGATGCTGGGCGCCCATCCCAAGTGCGGATTGTCTGCAATACTTGTTTATAGTTATTGCCTAACTAAAGGGTTATTGTTGAGCCATCTGTTGAGAGGCTCAGTTATATTTCATACTGTTAACTGGGTATAGTATCACGAGTTATACGGTGTGATTGGTGTGGCTGGTATGAGTCTTACCCGGGATTCAAAATCCTTCCTATTTGTGTCAGCTCTTCCGGGCACAGTATCCTAACTGAGGTCTGGAGGAGGGTCTTAGTGGGAGGAGCCAGTGCACACCAGGTAGTCCTAAAGCTTTCTTTAGTTGTGCCCAGTCTCCTGCGGAGCCGCTAATCCCCATGGTCCTTACGGAGTCCCAGCATCCACTACGGACTACGAGAAATAGATTTACCGGTGAGTAAAATCTTTTTTTTTTTTTTGCCAGACACCGGGAGAGTGATTACAACTACTGCACTTTGTGTAGACCAAGAAACTTAGGAGTAAACTGTGTGCTTTATTTTTAAGTTCCACTGTAGGAATACATACTATTTACCGCCGGACAGGATGATGGCTGTCAACATTCCGACAGCAGCATCCTGTCAGAGTGCCAGCAGCGGGTTAAGCGGTAAGAGTCCCCTTGCAGTTTGCCAAGCTGCGGGCCTGGTGGCTCACAACCCCACAGAAAAAGAAATAATAACCTCACAATCTTCCTCAAACATCCATACTTTGGAGGAAACACACATGCTATAAACAATAATATTGGCAAAATCACACTCTTCACAACCAACACTTTCCCTGACATAGACAACTCTCTCAAACTCCAAAAATCCAACTTTCTTACTACCTTTCGCTCACGTCCCTTCCAACTTTCATTCCCTTTCAAATCTTTATCAAAATATACTCCTAGTAACTTTATCCCTCCCTCTACACACTCAACCCCATCCACTCTCTCACTTTTATCCCCAAAACACTTAAATTTAGATTTCCCCAAATTTACTTTAAAGGCCGAAGCACTATAAAACAATCCAATTAATAATTTAGCCCTACGTAGTGCCGCCTGGTTCTCACATGCCACAATCACATCGTCCATATAACCCATCACTTTCACGCTCCCCGGAGTCAAAAAAAAACATTCACCACTTTATCACCCCTAATCATCTGCAACAGTGGCTCTATCGTACACACAAACAGGATAGGGGACATAGGACACCCTTGTTTCACCCCAGATTCAATCGTGATTTCCTTACTTACCTTACCATTCACCAATATCTTACTATACACTCCGTCATACATGCTCCTCACACATCTTAACACTTTCTCAGGAAAACTCATCCTCTCCAAAACACGCAACATAAAAACATGGGACACTCTGTCAAACGCTTTCTCAAAATCCACAGCTAATACATACTCTGTTTTTCCTCCCCATACAATCTTCCACAACATCCCTTAACAACACTAAATTATCACTCATTCGCCTTTCTGGTATCGCACATACTTGGTCCTCATCCACAACTTGCCCAATCACACGTCTCATTCTATTTGTCACTATCTTCACGTACACCTTATAATCCGCATTGAATAGTTATTGGCCTCCAGTTGCCCAGGTCCATTCTCTCACCTTTTTTATATATCATAACAACCACACCACTCCTCATAGACTCACTTATTTTCCCTTGGTTCCACATATACTTACATACTTCAATCAAATCCTTACCAATTATATCCCAGAACTCACAATATAAATCAACAGGCAAACCATCTTCACCAGGAGTTTTGTTTTTACTAGCACTCATCACTGCTACCCTAACCTCCTCAGCCGTAAAACCACTCTCCAAACCCTCTAATTCATCTTCATTTACTCTATTTTTCAACACATTTAAAACCTCACTCTCCATACTTTCATCCCCTTGCTTTCTCTCATACAGACTCGCATAAAATTTTTCCACCTCATCCATAATTTTCACACCACGTACCTCCTTCCTCTCCTTATCATATAACACAGGGCTGGCCAAACCGGTCCTCGAGATCTACCAACAGTTCATGTTTTCCAGGCCTCCTGGAGATCTGTAGAATTGTCAGTTAGGAATGAATGCAGCACATCTTAATTAGTAATCACTACACCTGTGCACCAGCTAGGTGGTCTGGAAAATGTGAACCGTTGGTAGATCTCGAGGACCGGTTTGGCCAGCCCTGATATAACACATTCATATCCTTCTGTCCCTGACATACTTTTTTAAAGAAAAACCTTGTACACTTCTCATTCAACTCCATACATTCCACTTTCGCCCGATACACAGAGGCAGAACTCTGGGAGGCAACGGAGTCAGTTGCCGCCGGGCTCCTGCTTTGAAGGGGGGCACCTCTCCTCCTGTTCAGTGTGTTCAGCGACATTAATCAATTAAGTTAATTGACAGCAGCCGGTATCTCTTCCGTAGCCGACTTCCCCAGTAGTCACTGCACCTTACAAATCACACCCTCTTTATTATAGATATACTGGAAACAGACACTTTACTGATGAAGTTATTTGCTCCTATAAAGGAAACATGAGAATTCTAACTATATGAAGTTATTTCTCTGACAATTACAAGTAACTTCATATAGTTAGAATTCTCATACTTCCTATGCAAGAGTAGATATCTCCACCAGTAAGGTGCATGCTACCAGTGTAAAAGGTTGTGGGTTCTAATCCTGGATATGACACTTGCAAATTAATTGTTAGAGAAATAATCAGCATTGTGAGTGACTGAGCAGATCTATGTGGTGTGTGGTTGGACCCCTACATAGATCTGCCTAGTTGCAACGGTTTTGTAGTAGCTTCGTATAGTTAGAATTAGAGATGAGCGGGTTTGGTTTTACTCGGATCTCAAAACGGCATCTTATTGGCTCACGGATGATATATGGGGGGACACCAATATTTTTCTTGCCTCCGGGCAACTGGGATAAACTTACGCCACTGCCGATACACAATCTCTTTACCTTTCCCATTCATATACACCTTACATTTTTCCCTTTCTCTCATCTCCATACTGACCTCAAAACCTAATTCTCTCAACATATACAAATATTTCAATCTCAAACCCAGACTTTCATACTCAAACCTTTTCTTTCTTGCCATTCTCACACCATTCCTTTTAAAAAACATTCGTATTCTCCCCTTCACCCAATCCCACCATTCTAACACATCCAAAAATCATTCTTACGTTCCACCCACCTCACATACTTTCTTTTAAACTCAGCCTTAATTTGATCATCATCCAGCAAACTAACATTCAACTTCCATAAACCCTTACCATACATCTCATCAGTCTTCCCAATCACCTCACAAATCAGACAATCATGGTCCGAAAAAGTCACATTCACCTAATCCATATTCCTACATACCATACCCTTAGACAGAAACACATAATCTAATCTAGACACTATCCCCTCCCCACCCCCCACATCAGCGTGATAAGTAGGTGGTGGTGGCTTACCCATACACTCCACAGCTGCATCTATTAATGAAAAATCAGACACCATCCGCTTTAGTATTTTCCCCGTGATATCCACCTGATCTGCTGCTACCCCATCACCTCTATCAATACACACATTGAAATCCCCAATCAACATAATTGGCACCCTCCCTACAATGAACACTTTGATCTTTTCAAAAAGCTCTTTTCTCTCATATTTGCTAGTATGAGCATATATACACATAATGCGCACTTTCCAACCATCATACAACACTTCTGCCATAATACACCTACCCCCTTCAATAATGTTTTTTTCCCCCATTTTGATTCTTCTATTATTAATTAATATACCCACCCCATCATTTTTATTTAGTGCTGTCCCAGACCAAAAAACATCACCATACTTCCAATCCTTCTTTCCTATATATCCCACCATACCAGTTTCCTGTACACAAATTATATCACCACCCATGCTTCTTAAGTTATCTAATACAGGTTGAGTATCCCATATCCAAATATTCCGAAATACGGATTATTCCGAATTACGGAATTTTTCGAGTGAGAGTGAGATAGTGAAACCTTTGTTTTCTGATGGCTCAATGTACGCACACTTTGTTTAATACACAAACTTATTAAAAATATTGTATTAAATGACCTTCAGGCTGTGTGTATAAGGTGTATATGAAACATAAATGAATTGTGTGTATGTACACAAACTTTGTTTAATGCACAAAGTTATTAAAAATATTGGCTAAAATTACCTTCAGGCTGTGTGTATAAGGTGTATATGAAACATAAATGCATTCTGTGCTTAGACTTAGGTCCCATCGCATTGATATCTCATTATGGTATGCAATTATTCCAAAAAACTGAATAATCCGATATCCAAAATACCTCTGGTCCCCAGCATTTTGGATAAGGGATACTCAACCTGTATCACAATCCTTCTATTTCTAGTGCTGATAGTTCTGACATTAACTAATGTCAGTTTTAGAACCACTGGAACTGCCATAAGCAGAGAGAAAAAAATAAAAATATTACTGCAGAGAAAACCCCATAAACAAAAAACAAAACCCAACCCCTTTCCACAGGGGAAAGAAAAACAAAAAATATCAAAAATCAACCACACACTTGGTGATTAGGGTATCTCATCCTACACCTGTCATCTTACACGTTTCCCCAAACTTATCAACTACCTCCTCTGGTAGGTAAGCTATTGCAGGAGTCTCTCTGGCAGGGGGGTAATTCTGAAGAGAGCTTGTTGGGCTGCTACTCATGTCCAATAATTGGTTCAGAGCCTCCATTGTATCCTCATGGTTGCTCTCCTCTGGGACCTCAATACGAGCTTTTTTCTTTGCAGAGTGATCAGTGCTCTGCTTTCTCAGCTTTGGACATGATGCAGCATTGTCCATCTCCATACCTCTATCCTCCTCCTCCTCAGAGGTACTAAACTCCTCAATCACCTGAGAAGGGGCGACCTTCTCCTCCTCAGGGTTCACAGACACCTCCATCTGGGCTGCGCTTTCCACAAGCTGCAGATGCCCACACACCTCCTTCAGAGCTGCCACAGCTGCCTGGCTCGATTCCCCGGCAATCTCCACCACCTCAGTGACGTCACAGCTAGCTCTTTCCCCCAACTCAGCCTGCGGAGACTCGGGAGCCTGCAAAACAGGGCGCAACTCCTCACCAGGTTGTGCCAACGGAGAGGGAGCACTCACGACTCAGGCACATCCTCCTAGGGGGGTGGACGTACCCATCCTCATACTTTTTACTTTTGCAAACATCAGCCACATCTCTTGCTCTCCTTTTGAGGAGCTCCGGCCAGCTTTTAGCAGTGTGATTTGGGCTACCACATAAGTCACATTTCCTGGGATGAGGACACTCTTTTGCCTGATGCCCTTCCCCATGACAATTCCTACAGAAAATGTCCTTCACACAATCATATTTGGTATGCCCGTATTCCTGGCACCTCCTACAAAAAACAGGCTGCCCCGGGTAATAGAGGAAACCCCTATTACCACCAATTGAGAAATTTGCCGAGGGGTGCATCACTCCCCCAACACCATTTGCATCCTCCTTAAGCCTCACCCACACCCGCATTTTCCCGTTAAAGATATTGTACTCATTTTTAAGCAGAATACCTCCTCTTACATGGGAGCAGTACCTAAAAAGAAAGGCCCGGATTAACTTGTCCTCCATGTATGGATTAAACATGTGATTTGTCATAGGTACCTCTTGCTCGGAAACAAGGGTACCATAACAAATTTGCTCATTTTTGGGTCACGACACTTTTTCAGCTTTTCATACGCCGTCATACAGTCATTAATGTTAAAGAAAGTGACATCAAAAGAACCTTGCAAAGGAAAATCCTGAATGCAATAAATGTCCAGTTTTAAGTCCACCCCTGCCAGTTCCATCAGTACCTTCTCTACTATGAAGCGCAGTCCTCTCAAGTCTCTCCCCTTGTGCTCCAACAAAAAACGGATGGTGTTCTTCAATCCTGCCATGATGCAGAGAAAAAACAAGGCAACAGCCCTGCGGCGATCCCTCCTCGTCCAAAGTCCTCCAGGGGGTCTCACGGAAAGACCCCAAACTCACACCCCCTGGCCCAGACCAAGGCAATAAACCTTGATCTGAGCCAAAAGGCCGAGAAGCGATAACTCGAACAGGGGCCGAGGGAGGATCAGATAACAGGATCTACAATCCATCATGGCGAATCACCCTCCCCCCCACACGCTTACTCTATACTATCTGCAGATTGACTTGACTCAGCGGTGACCCCAGCAAAGGAGGAGAAATCCGGACTGACAAGCAGGCAGGCACCCAGGCACGCGCAACCACATTCCATCGCTCACTCCTGCATCGTGACTTTTCTCTCCTGTCTTGCTGACTGGCCAGCTGATGCACAATCATTTGCATTTGGTCCGCCTCCAACAACCACACCCACCAGACGTCTGCCGCCCGTCTGTCCCTGGCTCCATGCTTATCACACTTACACAATGCTATGCACTTCCTCAATTAAGCAGTGGGACATTCATTCTTCAATGGAAGGTTCCCTGGCTGTGTTGAACCTGTGTCTCAAATTTGGACTGTTTCAGCAAGCCCATCCATCCTGGCAGATTTCAATTTTTCACCACAGTGGGAGGGCTCTGTGATGTCATAATGTGCTTGGCTGTACGGACTACATTTGCTTGGCTTGCTTACTGACATCCACTTGAGGGAGACACACACCAAGGGATAGATGCAGCTTATACATACTGCAGAGGTTGTTACTTTACTGCCTCTAGAGCTAACATCCACACCTCCTGCAGCCAGCGTGGTCACCGCCACAAAAATAAAACATAAAAATTATTTCCAAACGAGACCAGGTCGAAAAGCCAAGCAGAAGGATGGCAATAATAGTAAGTTCTGAATTTTGGAATTGATTTCAAAGTGGCAATGCTTGTTTGTTCGCACTTACTTAGCATTCAGGAATTAGGCCTATGTAGGCCTCACATCCAAATGGTCCCCCAGCGTTTAAATTTGCCCTGTGTAGAAGGAGGGAATTCAATGGAGACAAGAAGTAGATACAAAACAAGACTCCACACAGTAGTTTTCTTGTGCTTTTATTCATTTTATTCATCCATTGTAGCATTTTGCAAGGAACAGCAACGCTTGAAGACAATAATTTTGCAACAGTGTAAGCCTGCTTGCAAAATCATCCCCCCAAATCCAGGAGTTTAACAATGCTATGCTGCAAGAACTTTGCAAATCCTGGGGAAAAGCTAAGAAGTTGTCAATAGTCTATTTTTGGAATACAGAATAGGAAAGGTGCACCGGTCCCGGAGGTACTGCAATACCGGGTCAATGCGTGGAGTGGACAGAGCAAGCTCTTCTTCCATCTCCCTGTTCTAAAAATCCATTTAATATATGGCCCCCAGATAGGGGGCGTATCAGATATTAAACTGATAAGAACAGATTTTTGATTGAAAAAGCAGTCTTTATTTGACATAAAGTAGCAAAAAACATACCTATACATGACAAACATAAGCGTCGTGTCGCAGCACAGCCAAAACACAGTACAGATGCAGACGGTATAGTGCAGTCGAAGAACTAAGGCACAGGCCAGCCTACGCTATAGTTCTCAGACTGCACTATGCATTTAAACTATACAATATTACTAACAGTTAATAAGGCTATGGGTGTGGAGGGTAGGAGGGTGAGGGAGGGGGAATCACATACCCGAAGCTTTATTGAAAGACAGACACATATAAGGGGAAGGGCAATAAATAGAAAGACATTAACAAAACAACAGACATTGTGAGTGGAGGGGAAGGGGCCACGGTCCCAAAGTCTCATTAATCAGTTCAAACAAGGCGGGAGGGGCAGAAAAAGGGGGGGTTTAGTCCTCTTCTTCCTCAGGGCTGTCCATGATGGAATAGTCTCTTAGCAGGCTGTGAACCAGCCTGCAACAGTCCTGGATGGACATCCTCTCCCTCCGCAGTATGAGGAGGTTCCTGGCTAGCCACGAAGCGTCCTTAACACAGTTCATAAGGCACCAGGCTTCCTGGATCGCCCCAACGGTGTGGGTGCCGGGGAATAGTCCGTAGAGTACCCAATGGTACGTGAGACAGTTCCTTGGCACACCGTTTTTCAGTTCGTTTTCCAGGGCATCCAACAACAACTGAGCGCAGGCACAGTCCCAAAACAGGTGCATAGATGTTTTCTCATGTATGATGCACCTGGGGCAATGTCTGTACCTGCACAGGTTCCGGGAGTGCATGAATGACCTGAGGGGAAAACCTCCTTGAATGGCCATCCACGACAGGTCTTTGTGTCTGTTTGTGAGCCTTTTGGTGGCCACATTCTCCCAGACCTGTTTGGCAGTCGCTGAAGGGAGCCCCAGAATCGGCTCCAAATCGTCTTTAGCTCTGGATTTAATAGTCTTTAGTCTAAAGGATCTGGTGGCAAAGTGCAACTCCTCCAACGCCAAATGAGCATCCAGGGCTGCTTTACCTGCAGGATCAATGGTGTTAGTGATACCTGACAGGAACTTATCAGCCTCCTCACTGTCTGTGGTCTTAGGGGAGTAGAGGTCGCTGTAGTAGTCTCTGACGACTATCATCACGCCCTCCTTCCCCTGTCTGGGAATACCGGTCTCATCTCGCAGCTCAGTCAGGGGCGTGTGGCCAGAGTGGAGTTTCCTGTAAAAGAAAGTTACATTTCTCATCCTTCTCCAGGTTCTCCACCTTGGAACGGAAGACGATACGTCTGGATTCCTCCTCAAAGTGCCTTTTCAGGCCCCCTTTGGTCTCATCCAGCTAGTCTCTCACGTCCCAGCCGCACCTTTGGAGGTCCAGCAGGGACTGCAGTAACCTTTGCAGTCTCCTGAAGTTCCTCTTTCGGTCGCACGCCTTTTGTCTGCCTTTCACCTGAAAGAAACTGCGAATGTTAGCCTTAGCATATTCCCACCAGTCACTCATACAGTCAAAACAACATTTTTCATTTTTCCATGTGATGTAGGTATCCTTCAGCACCGCCAGCACATCCTCTCTTTCCAGTAGGGCACAATTCAACTTCCAGGAGCCTGGGCCAGGTGAAAAACCACTGCCCAGGACTCCTTGGAAGAGAGTGGCCCTGTGGTCTGAGAAGAAGCAGGGGACCATTGTATGCCTAGTCTGCTTCACTGCTCTAGAGGTAAACACAAAGTCAATGCGGGAACGCACAGAGCCATCGGGGCCCCCATGGAGCCCATAGTGACCCGCAATGATGCTTCGGTCACCATTTCTATAAGCAGTTTAGACGTCACATCCAGCTTGGTAGAGGTGCTGGTGCTGCGTCCATCCTCCTCCATGGTGAAGTCTCCTGCCACCACTACCGCCTTAGTGGTTGCGAGCTGCAGTCGCAGGGTCTGGAAAAGCTCCAAACGCTCATTCTTACCAGGGGGTGCGTACACGCAGATTAGCCTAACAGGCTCACCTGCCCAGGAGCCGCCTACGACACGTAATCTGCCGCAGACAAGCTCCTGAACAGAATCCAGCGTGAAGAGGCTCCCCCTAATAAGAATGGCGACCCCTGCAGACTTACACTCACCCCTACCGGACCAATAGGAGGCGCCGTGAGACCACTGCCTGCCCAGATGTTTGTAGGACTTGGAGAAGGGAAGAGAGCATTCCTGCAACATATACACTTCACATTTCTGACTTTCTAAGAAAGTAAACACAGACTGTCTTCTAAGCTTATCCTTAATACTCCTCACATTAATGGTGAAAATAGAAAAAGACGCCATTAGTTGGGGAAAAAAGAAAGGCTAGGCATCAGTTACAATTCAACATTTACATTACCACTCCGTCAGGCAGGGCTTCATCGGCATCGGGTGCCGGGTCACCCTGCTCGGGTGGCGGCAAGTCGTCTCCCAGTATCTGGTCGAGTATGTTGGCGGCGTTGGCGTCGAGCTCCTCCTCCTCCCTACTGATTGCCTCCATCAACGCCTCCATTTCTTCTTCCAGCGGGATCAGCTCGACCGCCAGTTTCTTGGAGGATTCAGGGTCCGTAGATGGGCTGTCGAGCCCCTACCTCTTGCAATTCCTCGTCGCACCTGCAGTGGGCGTAAGAGGGGGGAACTCTTCCAGGGAAGAGAGGGCAGGGGTGGCTGGGTTGGGAGAGACAGTGAGCTGGTTAGGAGAGTCAGAGGAGGGGTCAGGAATGGTTGTGACAGTGGTAGGGATGGGAGTCTGTCACAGAGGATGGGCTGGTGGTGGTAGGAGGGGGGAGTGGTGAGGGAGGGTGGGAGGGGGGTGGGGTTGGCAGGTTTCTTACCCTCCTGAGGTTTCTTTTCCTTCTGCGCAGCAGAGGGCAGCAGCTTGAAGGCAGGGAGAGCATGTCCGGTCACCACCGCTGAGTAGGTACTCGCCCTACTGGGGCAGTCCCTGTAGACGTGGTCCACCTTGCCGCACAGGTTGCAGGTTTTCCTCGTGGGGCAGTCTTTTGTTTCATGGCTGGCCAAGTGACAATTCTTGCAGGCAGGGACCTTGCAGTCCTTCATCACGTGGCCCATCCCGCCACACTTCCTGCAGTTGCGTGGCTGGTCGGCGTAGTGAAGAAGTCCTTGGGATCCCCCCAGGGAGAAGCACTGTGGGAGGTGCTTGACTCCTTCTGAGCACGAGTTGTCCTTTTGCAGGATGACGTTCACCGCCCACTTTTCAGTCCAGAATCCATTCCCATCCAGAACCCTTGTGGGGTCTTTCTTGATGGAGCAGAAACGACTGAGAAATGTGACGATGTCTTTTATGGGCGAGTGTGGGTTGCGCATTGAAGCAGTCACCCGCCTTTCCTCTCTTTGAATAGGGCAATTGCCCACAAAGCGAGAGAAAGGGGATTCGGGTCTCGCCGCTTTCACTGCCTCCCAGTACCTCTTGCAGATGGTAAGGGAGGCGAAGGTGACGTAGAAGATCCCCTTCAGGTAGTTCTGTATGCTGAGGGTTTCAGCGGTCGAGAAGCCCTGGTCGAGGATCATCTTCTTTCCGAAGGTCTCCACCGTCATGTCCGGCATCCGTCCATCCATCTCCTTCAGCTTCATCACCACGTGTACCTCATCCAGGGCTCCAGGGATGGTTTGTCCTTGGAGCTCACCTGGGTGGGCGCCGCTGGCGGTGTCGCTGCAGGGGTGGTGGCGCTGGATGCGGCCAATCCGGTGGGGCCTTTGGCTGGTTTCTTCGCCTGCTTCTTACTGGCGAGGGTGGCCGGAGTGGAGGCAGAGGCTGGAGCAGCTGGGGCTGGAGCAGCGGGGACTGGAACAGCGGCGGCTGGGGCAGCGGTGGCCATACTCATGGTTCCCTTGGCGTAGGAGGCGGGGCGGAGGATCAGCGCTGTCGTCGAGAGGAGGAGATGCAGTCTGTCGCTTCAGAGGGCAGAGCCAGCAAGTCTAACCCTCCAGTGCAGCTAGGAGGCGATGCAAAGCTTCTCCGGCGAAGTCCCTTTTCTCCACGCAGTCTTGCTGGCAGAGGGGGGGTATCTTCTGCAGAGGGCAGAGCAAACAAGTCTAACCCTCTGCTGTAGATGGGGGGCGAAGCAAATCTTCTCCCTCTTCAAGCGATCTTCTCCTTCTTCTCGCAGTCTCGGCTTCAGTTTTTCTGGCTTCTCGGCCCGGGTACAGCTTAGCCCTGAGAAGGACAGTTGGCGGTCCAAGAAACAAGGTAGCACTGTCAGTCAGCGTGAACTGATAAGAACAGATTTTTATTTTATTTTTTTAAACCATTCAGGTTTGTAAACATAGTCCTCTACAATGCAGATTTAGACCAGTAACAAATCATCAGCATGGCTTTTTTTTTTTTTTTGCAAAAAAAATCTGTTCATAATCAAAAAACAATATACAACTTAACACATACCCACAGTATTAGGCTATCAATCTTCATTAACATATCTAACCACATGCCTCCATTTCTTAACTTTCCAAACTCCCTCAGCATCAAGCTCTTTTCTTCCTTTCCTATCTCTCAGATAATAGACATATAACTTACCCAATACCATTCTGACACAATCATTCACAGACCAACACTCACTCCTAAACACACAGATTCCTTGCATTCCACAAAACTTCCATCACACAGCTCATGATCAACCACAAAAATCTCTTTTCTTCTATCACATGCTCCCATACCAAATAATGCCACCTTCCATCCAATATACCTAACACCAGTAATCTCTCTACACAAGCCACCCAAACACTTCCATACATCATTTGCAAAACCACAATTCCACATTACATGCATCACTGTTTCAGTATTTTACAATTGTCTCTCGGACAAACATCTGAAACTACCAAGTCTCTTTTTTTCAAAAAATCCCTCACTGGCAACACCTCATGCATGCAATCTCCTTTTGAGTATTTGACATGCCATATGAACATAGCTTCTTCCATATAATCACAGCTTCACTTGAATGCATATAATTGATATTACAAACTATCTCTCTATCTTTTATAACTTTCATAACCTTCTTCCTGTCTTTAAACCCACTTAAAGAAATATTCAAGAGATCTTTCTTTTTAATGAAAACTTCAATTACATTGTACCACCACGGGCTTCTAAAAGCCACAGGTACCTTCAGGTCCATTTTGATCCATCCTAAACCATACCAAGTCCACCCAGCCATGTATCTCACCATACAGGCAGTTTTACTCCCCTTCCCCATTAGCTCTACTAGAACACTAATATAATTAACATACAAAAAGATTTCAATATCAGGGAAATCCAACCCACCCTTCTCTCTTGCCTTTATCAACACTTCACGTTTCAAACGTTCCATCTTCCCACCCCAAACAAACAGAAAAAGAACTCTGTTTATTTTCTTGACCCACAGCACAGACGGAGGAAAAACACATGCCAGAAACAATAAAATAGGTAACGCCACACTTTTATCACCAACACTTTTCCAAACATGGTCATCTGTCTCATCTTCCAAAAATCCACCTTCTTCTGTACCCTCTTACTACATTCTTCCCAACTCACACTCCCTTTCAAATCATCCTCAAACACCACACCTAATACTTTAATCCCTTCACTCACACTCTCAATCCCTTCCATACTGTAACTTTCATCCCCAAAGCACTTCAATTTTGATTTACACCAATTAACTTTAAATGCAGAAGCACTGCAAAAGAAAGTAACCAGTAACTTAACCCTTCTCAATTCTGCATCACTCTTACACACAACCGCAACATCATCCATATACCCCAATACTTTCACCATCCTACCTCCACTACCTGGTACCAACACACCCCCTACAACTTTATCTCTCCTAATCAGCTGCAATAATGGTTCAATAACACAAATAAACAAAATAGCTGACAACGGACATCCCTGTCGCACTCCTGACCTAATCACTACATTCTTACTTATATTCCCATTCACCAAAACCTTACTCACAACAGAATCATATAACCCTCTCACACATCTTACAAATGGCACCGGAAACCCCATACGTACCAATACTTTAAACATAAAATTGTGAGACACACGGTCATACGCTTTTTCAAAATCTAAAGCTAATAACATACATACTCTCTTCCTTTCTCTGCAGTCACCCAACACATCTCTCAGCAAAATCAAATTATCTGTCATCCTTCTGCCAGGCACACCGCACACACTTGATCCTCACCCACCACCTGATCCACTACATCCCGCATCCTATTCGCCAATACTTTCGCCAGGATTTTATAATCTGAATTTAAAAGCGTAATAGGTCTCCAATTTTCTAACAAGCCCCTATCACCTTTTTTATGCACTAACACCACAATACCTTCTTTCATACTATCACATAATCTTGCATTTTCAAACATAAAAGCACACAAATCACACACATCCTTCCCTATGACATTCCAAAAACAACTATAAAACTTAATCGGCAACCCATCCATACCTGGAGTTTTATTCCTTTTAGCACTATTCGCAGCTCTTTTCACCTCATCACCTGTTACCTTATTCATCACACCAGGCAAATCTCCCTCATACACTCTCTCAGACAAACCACACAATACTTCTTCTTCCATATCACTATCTACTTCCTTCCTATCATACAACTTTTCATAAAATTCTGCAATCACATCCATCATTCTTTCACCACTCACTTCCACTCCATCTTTATCTAATACATACTTTATATCACGATTATTTTTGCAAGCTTTTTTGAAAAAAAACCTTGTACATTTTTCATCTTCCTCTAATACCTCCACCCTAGACCTAAAAATAATTTCTTTACCTCTATTATTCAAACATTAACCTCAGATCTTGCTTTAATAATATCATCATTCACATCCACACCTTCCTCTCTTAATTTGTAAAGAAAACTCAGCCTGCTATTCCACAGCTGATACTTATTCCTTTCTCTCACAGCTTGCTCTCTGATAGAACTTCTTAACCCTTTCCTTAACCCAGTCCCACCATTCCAATATATTGACAAACTCATTTTTCCTACTTTGCCAGAAACTATATTTCTTACAGAAATCTTTGAATAACACTTCATCTTCTAAAAGCTTAACATTTAGTCTCCATAATCCTTTCCCATATAGTGTACTAGACTCACAACAAACTTTGCAACATAAAGAATCATGATCTGAAAAAGGCACTTTCTCCTGTACAAACTCTCCAAACATCACATCTTTAGAACAAAATAAAAAGTCTATACGAGACATTACCCCTCCTCTGTCCGCAAAATAGGTCTTTGGGACAGGCTTACCTATACTTGTCTCTGCAATATCAACAAAACCAAAATCCAAAATAATATCCTTCAGGATTTTCCCAGTAATATCAACAACTACCTACCCTCTCCCAATCCTACCTTCCTTCTCCATATCTCCCAACATGACCCTCTCCAAGAGGGAAAGAATGCTCTGCTCCTGGACTTCCCTCTTAATTTATGATTCCCATCACCTGTGCTGAAACACCTTTCTTATCTATCAACCTGTCCAAAACAGGTGTCGTCAATCATAAATTAAGAGAAAAGTCCAGAAGTAGACCATTGTGTCCCTCCTGGAGAGGGTCATGTTGGGAGGTATGCTTCTCTATAATGCAATTCATATCACCTACAAGCAATGTAGGAATTCTTCCAGACAAAAAAAAACTTTAATTTTTCAAAAAAACATTCTCTTTCTTCTCAGCTGGAGCATAAACACAAAACACCCTAAATCTCCATTCTCTATATTTAGCAATTACAGAGATAGCTCTCCCCTCTTCTATCACCAAATAACTTTCTACATTAATTTCTTTATTTTTAAACAAAATACCCACCCCTACATTCCTATTACAGCTTGAACCAGACCATATAGACTCTCCATAGCCCCATTCCTCTTTTTTCGGTATATGAGACAATCCACATTCCTGCAAACAAATAATATCAGCATTTCTTGCTGCCACATACTCTAGTACTGCCGATCTTTTAGCTTTTCTTGCGATTAATCTCACATTCAGTGAGAATATTTTTAAATTAAACATTTGAAACAAAATAAAAACAGACAAGAAAAAGAAACTTTGTAAAACATATAAAACAAAACATTAGACATATGTGATACCCTGAAACTGCAGCCCAAATCAACTGTGGCACTACAGGTGCCAGCATGACTTTAATAAAAGTAAAATGTTTGCTGGAGTTGCATAGCACTGTGCCAGCAGCCTACGGCTTGCAGCACAGAAGGAGTTAACAGCACAGCTCATAGCTATACAGATTAGTCTGCAAAATGCAAAGGGCATGACTCACTCATTTGCAGACTGAGAGCGGGAAACTGAGAGCGGGAAACACAGAGCGGGAAATCCCAGATAGAATGTGTACCTGGGAATGCAGGGTTATAAAAAGGTTGTCCTGCAGCAGCCTAGGAGGAGGACAGTCAGTGAGGAGAGTGAGCAGACAGTGAGGTGGATTAGCCAGAAAGATGTAGCCCCAGTGAGGGCTCCCCACATGTTTTGGTGGGGAGTGATGCCAGCCACAGCAAGGCACTCGACAGAGGGAGACATCACAGTGTGAGAGCAGCAGTATGCAGAATCCAGTGAAAGGGTGATGCCAGGAGAAAAGTGTGCTAATGGTGTGAGTCTCAAGAGGTATCTGGGTGAAGTGGTCGGAAGCCACGCGGCGTGAGTAAGCGCCCCCATGGAAAAGTATCTCGAGAGGTATCTGGGTGAAGTGGTCGGAAAGCCACGCAGCGTGAGTAAGCGCCCCCAAGGAAAAGAATCCTCGCTAAGTAAGAGAAGAGAGAGAGACGGCAACCTGATGTGTAGCACTACTGGTCACAGAATGCCCTGGTACATACTGATGTTCGCCATATATATGCCGCTGCAACTAAGCGATGCGCTGGAGGAGGTGCCCTGATATGGGATCCACTGTAACTTATGCTTTGTGCTGGAGGAGTGTTCACAAGTTATCCCTGCAATATCCCTGTTTGATGTTTAAATAAACTTTATGCTGTTTTTCTGAGATGGCCTGGCGCCCAATGCTTTATGCGCTGCACCGACACCTGTAGTCCACACCCACAATGCACTTGTAATTAAACACCTGATTATTCAGGGCGCCCTCTGGTATCCGTGCCTGAACCCATGACTAGCCGGGGCAGAGTAAGTGTGATGCACTATACACAGTGACTGCAGATTTTGCATACCTAGCAGCAGTGGGCTATCACATTTGGCATCCGCGAACAGGATACGAACAAACATGGTTACCAACGTGGGGCTCTAAGGGCAATATTTGTGGAGGTGGAACTTATGTAACAGGACATCGGGACTATGCAGTGCACCCGGTCGGAGCAACACCCTTGGGGGCACTGTGTTTGGCCATTTCTGAGTGTCCGAAAGAGCCAAGGATCGCAAGGGGAATGTAGTCCCCTATATCTATTTTCCTAAAGTTGGAGAAACTTGTTTAATGGGAGGGGCCCACGAGAGCCACCTGTCTCTTTTGACCCAGACGTGGGGGGAGACAAGGGCAGGCGAGGGCAGGTTCTCTGTGTTTGGCGCAATTGCCACAAGATGTCTGGAACATTTTACTATCACATGTGACTCTGGACTGTAACTCGTTTGAAAACCGCAACAGAATATGTGATTTGTATGTAATGTGATGTTTGACATGCCATGTTTTCCTGAATATGTGATTGTTGTTTTTTTTGTCACATGTACTGTCATTATATGTTATGTTGAAAACTGCTGTTGCGTGAGGACACGCAAGATTTCAGCAGGGGTGCATGTGATACCCTGAAACTGCAGCCCAAATCAACTGTGGCACTACAGGTGCCAGCATGACTTTAATAAAAGTAAAATGTTTGCTGGAGTTGCATAGCACTGTGCCAGCAGCCTACGGCTTGCAGCACAGAAGGAGTTAACAGCACAGCTCATAGCTATACAGATTAGTCTGCAAAATGCAAAGGGCATGACTCACTCATTTGCAGACTCAGAGCGGGAAACTGAGAGCGGGAAATCCCAGATAGAATGTGTACCTGGGAATGCAGGGTTATAAAAAGGTTGTCCTGCAGCAGCCTAGGAGGAGGACAGTCAGTGAGGAGAGTGAGCAGACAGTGAGGTGGATTAGCCAGAAAGATGTAGCCCCAGTGAGGGCTCCCCACATGTTTTGGTGGGGAGTGATGCCAGCCACAGCAAGGCACTCGACAGAGGGAGACATCGCAGTGTGAGAGCAGCAGTATGCAGAATCCAGTGAATGGGTGATGCCAGGAGAAAAGTGTGCTAATGGTGTGAGTCTCAAGAGGTATCTGGGTGAAGTGGTCGGAAGCCACGCGGCGTGAGTAAGCGCCCCCATGGAAAAGTATCTCGAGAGGTATCTGGGTGAAGTGGTCGGAAAGCCACGCGGCGTGAGTAAGCGCACCCAAGGAAAAGAATCCTCGCTAAGTAAGAGAGAGAGAGAGACGGCAACCTGATGTGTAGCACTACTGGTCACAGAATGCCCTGGTACGTACTGATGTTCGCCATATATATGCCGCTGCGACTAAGCGATGCGCTGGAGGAGGTGCCCTGATATGGGATCCACTGTAACTTATGCTTTGTGCTGGAGGAGTGTTCACAAGTTATCCCTGCAATATCCCTGTTTGATGTTTAAATAAACTTTATGCTGTTTTTCTGAGATGGCCTGGCGCCCAATGCTTTATGCGCTGCACCGACACCTGTAGTCCACACCCACAATGCACTTGTAATTAAACACCTGATTATTCAGGGTGCCCTCTGGTATCCGTGCCTGAACCCATGACTAGCCGGGGCAGAGTAAGTGTGATGCACTATACACAGTGACTGCAGATTTTGCATACCTAGTAGCAGTGGGCTATCACACATACACTATGCACTGTTAGCATCACAGCACATAAACAGAGGTTCACCCTAAAAAACATCAGGGATTTAATTAAGCAGCCCAAGGTACGGCACAAAAAATATCTAATTTTGACCACCATCTCTTTAGCTGAGATCTAAAGCAGTTCTTCCTCAACAGCTTTGCAGTCCTCCTCACCCTATACCTTGTGGCCCCTTGTAAGAGGCACACTTCTTTACATTTGGGATAACATTTCCCCCACTAAAAAAATAAGCCGATGCCTCTTGTGATCTATCACCATCCTCTTCAGCAGAGGACTCCTCTTCTATACCTTCAGTATCATGTCCTGTTGTATCCTCCATCCGTGGCTTCTTAGCTCTGCGCACCTGTTGTTCAGCTTTCCTAGCCACTGAGCCAGACTCCCCAGGCCCACTGCTGAACTCCTCCACTCTAGTAGAGTCCACCGATGGTGCAGGACTCTGGCAGTCATCTATTACCAGACTTATAGGCCCTACACACTGGCCGATTTTCTGAAAGATATGAACGATCTCGTTCATAAATGAACGAGAACTCGTTCATATCTTTCAGTGTGGAGACTCCAGCGATGAACGATGCGCGGCCCCGCGCTCGTTCATCGCTGATCTCCCGTCGGCTGTGCATGCAGGCCAATATGGACGATCTCGTCCATATTTGCCTGCACTTCAATGCAGCCGCGTGACGGGGGGAGTGAAGAAACTTCTCTCCCCCCGTCACTGCCCCCCCCCCCCCCCCCGCCGCCGTATCGGCCACCTCGGCGGCGCATCGTCAAATGAGTAGGGCCCCTAAGAGCTGGACTCTCCACACAGTCACTTGATTCCTCCACCACATCCTCCATCACATCAGCAAACTCCTCTTGCTGTCCCTCAGCTGCAGCTGCAGCCACACCTGCAGGCTCACCAGACCGAGCAAGCTGTTCCTCGTTATCAGCACTGGCTCTAGACACAGCCTGCTCCAGGCACAGACTGTTGCACATTTACCCCACAAACTGCAGAGTTTTTTGCTCTCATCTCAGCATCAAGCTCTTTAAACATTTGCCTCCGCATACTGACTTTAGCAGCAGGACAATTACGGACACCATGTCCTACCACTCCACAGATATCACAGCTTTTTGCCATTGGGTAATTGCCAGCCTCATGATCTCTTTGCTTGCAATTTCTACACACTTTGCCTGTGGAACATTCCTCCTTAGTGTGCCCATACATAAAGCACAGTCTGCAGAAGCTTGGCTGTCCAAAATAGTTCAAGAATCCCCTATTACCACCAATGCAGAAACTAGCAGGGTGATGCTTAGTACCACCCACATTATCCGGGTCAGGTTTTAGTCTCACCCAGAAACGAATTTTCCCATTGAATATTCCCAGGGCATTTTTTTGTTTTACTCCACCCCGCACATTAGAACAGTACTGCAGTAAAAAAGCATTTATCAGGCTCACTTCTGTGTATGGGTTGTAAACATGAACAGTAACAGAAATTTCTTCGAGGGCAAAAAGAGGTTTCATTCTTACTGACCTCATTGCAGGCTCATGCTCCTTGCCACTCAAAACCTCATACACATTGAGGCAGAAGCCGTTTTTTTTTTTTTTTTTGAGAAAACGTTTTATTGAGTTTATAAACATATTAATAAACAGATAAACCGTTATAAACAGTTATAAACAGTAAGAGGCCTTTAAGGGGACAATAAAGTAACATCATTGGGAGGGGGGGTATTAAACAGATAAATCCGTTGGCGGATAACAAACCATCCTCCGTTCAACCAGCCTCTAAAAATTAGTACTAATATCAATGAAAATGAAAAAGGGAGGAGAAGAAACAAAAAGTAGAAAGGCGAGAGATACAGAATAAAGAAAAGGGAGTGCGGGTGGGAAAAGATGATAAAGAAGCGAGGAGGGGGAAAGGAAGAGGTCGGCCATTCAGAGCCCACACATATTAAGAAGTTGGGGTATAAATAAGCTACTGTTTGGATATTAAATATTAAATGTTAAACAATTAAATAATTAAATAGTTGTCAATGGCGGTTCAGCGTTAAAGTGTAGGGTCCAGGGTGTCCATATTTCAGTAAAAGATACTGGGGAGTCTCGAAGTGCAGCTGTAATTCGCTCTAGCTTATATGTGAACCAAACTGCATTAATAGTAGCGGTCAGAGTGGGAGGGGCCGTGGATTTCCAATTAGACGCTATTTGACATTTAGCCGTATTCAAAATGTGTTTAATTAAGGCACATTGGTGGCGTGAAGTGTCAGGAATGGGACGGGAGAGCAACGAATATAAAGGCGAGTCAGGGACGGTTATGTGTGCAACATCTAAAACCAATTTATGGATTTGTTTCCAATACTGGCGGATCGATGGACATGACCACCAAACATGCAGCAGGGTTCCCCAGTGTCCACATAATCTCCAACACTCAGCTGAGCACGTGGGATAGATAGTTTGCAGCCTAGTAGGAACCAGGTACCAGCGGTAGTACAGTTTATATGAATTTTCAGCAATTCAAACAGAAATAGAACTTTTGGTAATTTCCTGTCTAATATCCTCCCTCTCCTCAACAGTCAAGGTCTCCCCCACTTCTCTTTCCCAGGCCAGTTCCTGACTCTCCTTGAGGGGACATTATGTGACAGTAACACCCGGTAAATGCGAGAGAGTAGTCCCTTCGTCGGATGGGATCCGCGACACCATATCTCTAGAGGGGTAGCGATAACGGGGCGGGTGGGTTTAGTGAGAGTTCCATAGAAATGTCTAATTTGTAGAAACTGATAAAAAAACTGAACGGGGAAGCGAAAAGCGGGTTTGTAGGTCCGTAAAGGATGGAAATGAGGAGAGAGGGGCTACGTCCTGCAGAAAAAGAATGTTGTGTATAGTCCAATGGTGATACGCAGAGTGATTATTGCCTGGAGGAAATTGTGGATTGTTCCATTAAGGAGTTAAATAGGGATTATGAGAACGGAGTTGATAAGAGCGAGTACAAAAGTCCCATATCGACAATGAAAACCGCACAGTTGGTAAGAGAAGAGTTCGGGCGGGAGCGGGACGGACACCACAGCAGAGTTGATGGCGAGAACATATAAAGAGAATGCGCCTCAAGAGAGGTCCACGTCCTCTGTGCCGGAGGTGAGTGCCACAGCACACACGAGGCTAAGTGCGTAGCCCCGGTAGTAGCGAACAAGGTCTGGCACGCCAAGACCGCCCTCCGAGCGGTGTTGTTGGAGCAATCGCATTTTGACTCTGGGTTTTTCCCAGCCCAGATGAAGTTAGATATGTCTCGCTGAAGATTCTTCAATATCTTAACAGGGATGTGAATCGGAAGAGTTTGCCATAAATATAATATACGCGGCAACAAGTTCATCTTGACAGCTGTAATGCGTCCGAACCAAGAAATAAACAATCTATTCCACGCGGTGAGATCGGATTTCAACGAAGATATTAAACGTGGAAAGTTGGCAGCATATAACGATGAATAGGATTTGGTTAGGTAAATGCCTAAATATTTGAGTTTAGTGCTTCGCCATGTAAAGGAGTAAGAAGATCGTAAAAGACTAAGATCCTGCGGAGTAATATGAAGGTCTAGAACCTCTGTTTTGTCGGTGTTGAGTTTATAGTTCGAAAGGGAGCTATATGTTTGAATCTCCTCAAAAAGATATTGCAGGGAAGTGTGTGGGTCGGTTAGAGTCAATATGACATCATCTGCATATAACGCAATTTTGTATTCATGATTGCCCACCACCATACCCGAGATGTTGGAGTTTAACCGGATTTTTGCCGCTAATGGCTCCATCACCAGGGCAAAAAGTAGGGGAGAAAGTGGACACCCTTGCCAGGTGCCATTTCTAATAAAAAGGGACTGGGAGGAAAGACCGTTAACCAGGAATGATGCCGAGGGGTTAAAATAGAGTGAAGTGATGGCATTATAAAATGGACCATGTATTCCTATAGCCTGTAGTGCTTGTTGTATGAAAGGCCAGGCTACTCTATCAAAGGCCTTTTCCGCATCGAGAGCCACCACCAGAGTCCGGAGGGAGTCCCGCTGGGAAAGGTGTATGAGATCAATAAGGCGCCGTGTATTGTCTGCCGCCTGACGGTTGGGGATGAACCCCACTTGGTCCGGGTGAATTAACATGGGGAGATAAGGGGCAAGCCGATTTGTGAGGATTTTAGCGAATAACTTTAAATCCGTGTTCAACAGTGAGATGGGCCTATAGTGTTTCATTTCTAGTGGATCCCGATCCGGTTTGGCGATAACTATAATATTGGCTCTGGTGGTGGCAGCATCGAGAGAACTCCCGTCCATTAACGAATTAAAGAGTAAGTGCAACATAGGAAGAAGGGCTTGGGAAAACTTTTTATAGTATATGGCAGTGTACCCGTCAGGCCCCGGGGCGGAGGAGCAGCGAAGTTGCTTAATTGTAGAAAGGATTTCCTCGTGAGTAATAGGAGCGTTAAGTGTCTTAAGATCTGTAGCGGAGAGTGTCGGTAAATGACAAGAGGAAAGATACTGTTGGATAGCTGCAACATGGTGAGGAGCTGTAGAGACCTCGGAGGGAAGGTTATAAAGGGAAGTATAATAATCTTGGAAGTGGGAGGCCATAAGTTTAGGGTCACATGTCGTGGAACCATCAGGGCATCTCAAAGCCAGTATACGATTAAGCGTGCGTTTCTCACGCAATCGTCGGGCTAACAAAGTATCTGCCTTTTTCGACTTTTCGTAGAATTTCTGACGGATCCACAAGAGTGATTTGATCGTCTTTTTAGTGAGGATCTGAGACAGTTGTCCTTTCAAGGCAAGTATCTTTAGGTATAATTTGCGTTTGGGAAAGCGTTGATGGCGAAGAGTCGCCGAAGCTAATTCAGCCTCTAAGTCAGCGATCCGTCTAGATTCAACTTTCCTCTGGATAGACGTAAGGCTAATGAGTAGACCTCGCAGTGTTACCTTATGTGCTTCCCACAGTATTGCTGGTGAGATATCAGGGGAAACATTATCATCAAAATAATGATGAATCGCGTCATCGATTTGAGACATGTTGGAAGACTTGAGAAGCAAAGACTCAGCGAGGCGCCACTTACGCGAAGTCGAGGGTTTATGAGAGGTAGCGAAATCAAGTACTATCGCATAGTGGTCAGACCAGGTGACCGGGACTATCTGAGCGCCCGAAAGGGTTTGGGTGGTATCCCTATCTACAAAAATGTAATCGATACGAGTATATATATCGTGTTGTGGGGAATAGTGCGTGTAGCCTTTAGCGGAGGGGTTAAGGGTTTTCCAGCTATCGTATAAATTGTGAGCTTTGACGCTTGGCTGGAGGAGTTTGGATAGTTTTATATGGGGAGAAGGCCCTAAGCACGGACGGGATCTGTCCACATGGGGGTCTAATGTAGCATTACAATCACCGGCCACAATAACCCAGGGATTCGCAAATTTAGAAAGATGGTCAGAGAACGTCTTGAAGAATGAACCCTGCTGCATGTTCGGCGCGTAAATCGAAGCCAAAGTGATGGGGGTTTGATTGAGGGAGCCGGAAAGGATTACAAACCTGCCATGGGCATCGAGGACTGAGTCCCGGACGACCAATGAAAGGTCACGATGAACCAAGATGGCACTGCCTCTGCGCTTAGCTGGCATTGTGGAGTAAAAGGCATGAGGATAACGTTTGGAGCCTAAAGAGGGGTGAGGGGTCTTAAAATGGGTCTCTTGTAAGAATATGATATCCGCTTTCTGTCGGGCAAAGAATTGAAGCGCCATGGAGCGCTTGGTCGGGGAATTAAGGCCATTGACATTAAGGGACAAAACTTTTAGAGTCATGGAGGATAGAAAACAGCATAGCTCAGTAGAAAGTATAGCCTCCAACATGGCCGACCAGGGGGCATTAGAGAGGAAAGAAAAAAGAGAGAAATACGGGTGAGGGGGAGCGTAGGTACAAACTTATGGGAGAGACTCTTTCCTAAGAACGGGTTGGGTCCAGGAGTGAAGGGGCGGGTGCCAGGTGGGCAGCTCCTTCGGAATGGGGGGTAGCGCCAATAAGAACAAATAACAAGGAAAAAGGAACATACGGATAAACGGAAAATACATTCTGCGAGCCAGGGCAAGGGGTGCGGGAGAATTGGGTCAGTGAGTAAAGAAGAGCAGGGAGAGAAGAGAAGACATTGCAGACAATATCTATACATACATAATACCCATACATGAGGATGTGAATACAACTATGGCAAGGAAAAGAAAAAAAACAACAACATATTTCTATAGCGTAGTTCCGACGCATCAATGGTGGTTTGCGAAAACAATAGCAACCAAAACACATATGTCTTAGTTATAGAACCAGGGTAGTCCCTTAGGGTTAGGCGGCAGATTAGCCTTACCAATTCAAGGCATGAAAACATAAAAAAGAAAAAAGGGACCACCAAGATCTAATGTGAAGTAAATCCAAACAACATATAGATTACCAAGGAACCACAATCAAACATATAGGACAGCATAATAGGGAGGGAGAAGGAACCAGCATGGTATAATCAACATAGCAGGAGGACATTTAAACGCAAAGCTAGTTAACTGCTCTATAGAAGAGGCAAGAATAGGCGGATATACATTGAAGTCTATCGAAGCTAATGTTAATACATAAAGAGCCTGAAATATGAAACAAACAAATCGTTATTAGCAGACTAGGTCGTCCCCCGGAGCGAAGCGGCATAATAGCCGACCCACCCCCAAGCACGCAGCAGTCCCAACAATGGGGTCAGCATGAGGCAGCACACAGAAATCTGAGATAACATGCTATCACAAAAAAAAAAAAAAGGATCATGTGAGTAATATAATAAAAGAAAGAACTAATGTGCAATGTCAATCAGAGTAGCTAAACTGGTGAAGGCAACTCAATCACTCATTTAGTAGACCATTCGGGAGTAGGCGCCACAGGTCTCCTAGGGGATGTGATAGTGAGATGATTCCGGATCTCATCCGGCAGAGAGTCAAAGAGGCCAAGGGACCTAAGGAGGTCATAGCCCTGGGCGGGCGTTTTAATCGAATGGTGAGAGCCATCTTTGGAAACATGCAGTTGAAACGGGAAACCCCACTTATACTTGATGGAGTTGTCTCGGAGGACCTTGGTGATAGCGGTGAGGTCTCTACGTTTTCGAAGTGTGGAAGGAGCCAAGTCCTGGAATATTTGTAGCTGGGTTCCGGAGTAAATAACTGATTGGTGCTCCCGAGCTGCCATCATGAACCTCTCTTTTGTTTTGTAGTAGTGGAACCGCAGGATGACGTCCCGGGGGGGTTGGGTGGGGGGCGGTCGTGGGCGCAGTGCCCGGTGTGCTCTGTCGAGAAGGAGGAGATCTTTAGAGATCTCAGGAATCATAGTCAGCAGTAGACCCTCCAAAAAACCCGGGAGGCCCTCCATAGAGACGCTCTCCGGTATGTTGCGGATCCGGACATTGTTCCGGCGATTCCGATTGTCCATATCCTCTAGGTGGTCTTTCTGTTGGGCCATGTCCGCACGAATCTCTGATAACTCCTGTTCGACCACCACCTGATATTGGCACACTTCATCCATTTTACATTCCAGGGAGTCAGTGCGGGTGCCCAGATCAGCGAGTTCAGTTCTGAATTCAGCGAGGACCGACCTCATTTCCGTCTGAATGGTCTTGGTGACAATGGCGATTACATCTTGGGTCGGGAGACCAGTTTTCGGAGAAGGAGCATCATCAGTATCTGACATGGGGTCCACGGAAGGGGAGTTGCGAGGAGTAGCGCCCGCTTTCTCCCAAGCCCGGAGGATACTTGGTTTAGCCAGCGGAGGGGCCTTGCGGTTCCTCTTTGACATAGTGGAATGAGAGAGGCAAATGGGTAGCAGCGGGAATTATCGGTGCAGGGGAACAGGTAGTACAAGTGTGAAATGAACCAGTAATGGCTCCTATAGGCCCGATGAGCAGTATCAAGATGAGCCCCTAAGCACTATGTGGCCGCAGAATGATTTAGCATAAAACAGGCATCAGGTATTCCTCACACCATCAAGGGTGAGGTAAGTAGTGATCATATGTGATGTGAACCAGCAAAGTCACATAAGGGAAGTATCCTCCACAATAGCCGAATACGGGAGCCAGGCGGTGGGGGAGAGCACGCCACCCCGGCCACCAGCCAGCCAGCGACCGGCAGCAGCGCAACAGGGCCCGGTAAAGAGATGTATAAATCAACTGCCTCCGTGCCCCACAGAATCCCAAAGATGGCAGGAGGCCACCTATAAGCCGCTGCGCCCGGGGGGGTAGGAGAAAGCAGAGCCACTGTCTGGGGCAGCCGGAGTGTGCCCTGCAGTCAGCGCGGCTGTGGAGCCCCAGGGAGAGCAACCAGCTGAGTCCCAGGCAGCGGACAGCAAGGACCGCGTCAGAGCGCACCCCAACTGGGAAACCCCGGAGACAGGTGTCTTAGAGCAGGAGGAGACCGCCCGGCGGCAGGAGCCCAGCGATCCCGGCCAACGCGGCGCCGGAGCTCAGCTGACGGGGTGTCACGGGGAAGAGCAGCCGGAGGGAGGGCAGTCACTCACCCGGCCGATGTCCCGGCGACCACAGAGAGCGGCAAGATGGCCGCCGCTCGATTCCTTGTCCCGGCCGACCGCGTCTCCGCACCCGAGTCCCGTGCGCCGGGGTCACTGAGCGGCAGGCGAGGACCGGGGAAGCAGCTCGGGTGATCACTGGACGAATCCCGGAAGCCCCGGAGGCACCAGTGGGACGGCCGCACAGCTTCGAAGACACGGCCCGGGTATTCTCTTCACCCTAGGCCCCGGCTTCACGCCAGGGGGAAGGCCGCAATCCGCAGGAGGGCTGAAAAGCGCTCCCCGACTCCGCTGGACCCCCCCAGCGACTACAGCAGGGTAAGAGGGGCTATAGGAGGCACACCACGACTCCCAAGGAGGGAGCAGGCAGACGTAAGGAGCTTTTAAGGGAAGGTGCCCTCAGGAGCAGCTAGAGAGCATGTCCTCTCAGTATGATAGTCAGGCCACTCCCCCGAGGCAGAAGCCGTTTTGATGAAATGTCACATCATAAATGCCTTGTTTAGGGAAGTCCTGAATACAATAAAGGTCACTCAGAGTCACTTTCCCTAGCTTCTCCAGTATCTCACGAAAAATGAAAAGCAGGCTATTCTGTAACAAATCCTTTTCCACCTCCAAGCGAATGGTATTCTTCACTCCAGACATTTTCCAATCAGGAAAGATGTACCCAAGGTACTAATGCAGCTATCTGCGCTTGCACCGATGTGCGATCACAACTCAAAGCCAGGGGCTCCCCGCAAGGAGAACCCCCAAATAGCCCCTGACCAAGACCAGGGCAATGAACCCTGATCTTAGCCAAAAGGCAGAGAAGCGATAACCCGAATGTGGGCCAAGGGAGCTGCGCAGCCGAAACAGGATCTACAATCCATCATGGAGAATCACCCTCCCCCCACACGCTCACTCTATACTATCTGCAGATTGACTTGACTTTTGGCGGCGGCGACCCCAGCAAAGAAGAAGGAGAAATCCGGACTGACAAGCAGGCAGGCACCCAGGCGCGCACAACCACATTCACTCACTCACTCACTCACTCCTGCATGGTGACTTTTCTCTCCTGTCTTGCTGACTGTTTGGCTGATGCACAATCATTTGCATTTGGTCCGCCTCCGACAACCACACCCACCAGACGTCTGCCGCCCGTCTGTCTGTCCCTGGCTCCGTGCTTATCACACTTACACAATGCTATGCACTTCATCAATTAAGCAGTGGGACATTCATTCTTCAATGGAAGGTTCCCTGGCTGCGTTAAATCTGTCTCTAAAATCTGGATTGTTTCAACCAACCCGTTCATCCTGGCAGATTTCAATTTTTCACTACAGTGTGAGGGCTCCGTGATGTCATCATGATGCACACACTATGATGTCATCATGATGCGACAGATGTGATGTCATCATTATGCGACACACGTGATGTCACAATGTGCTTGGCTGTACGGACTGCATTTGCTTGGCTTGCTACATCCACTTGAGGTAGACACACACCAGGAGATAGATGCAGCATATACATACTGCAGAGCTTGTGCCTTTAGTGCCTCTACAGCAAACATCCACACCTCCTGCAGCCAGCGTGGACACCACCGCCACAAAAATAAAAATGATTTCCAAACAAGACCAGGTCGAAAAGACAAGCCGAAAGGATGATCATAATAGTAAGTTAAGAATTTAGGAATGAATTTCAAAGTGGGAATGCTTGTTCGTTCGTACTTAGTTAGCATTCAGGAATTAGGCCTACGTAGGCCTCACATCCAAATGCTCATCAACTGTTTAAATTTGCCTTGTGTAGAAGGAGGGAATTCAATGGAGACAAGAAGTAGACGCAAAACAAGACTCCACACAGTAGTTTTCAGGTGCTTTTATTCATTTTATTCATCCATTGTAGCATTTTGCAAGGAATAGACAGCAACGCTTGAATACAATTTTGCAACAGTGTAAAAGCCTGCTTGCAAAATCCACCAAAATCAAGGAGTTTATCAATGCTGCAAGAACTTTGCAAATCCTGGGGAAAAGCTAAGAAGTCGTCATTAGTCTATTATTGGGTTACAGAATAGGAAAGGTGCACCGGTCCCGGAGGTACTGCAATACCGGGTCAATGCGTGGAGTGGACAGAGCAAGCTCTTCTTCCATCTCCCTGTTCTAAAAATCCATTTAATATATGGCCCCCAGATAGGGGGCGTATCAGATATTAAACTGATAAGAACAGATTTTTATTTTTATTTTTTTTGGAACCAGTCAGTATTAACTAACACTTCATACCCACATGGCGAGTAGGTCGTTGCTAGATCATTTGGAACCATTTTTTTATTCTAAATTTGAAAATTTTATTAAAGCATACAGAACTCCCAAAAATATTCCAGTAACAATAGGAAGAAGGACAGAAACAGAATATAACTGCAGAAAAAACTACCTGAAAAAAGCAAAAACCAAAAAACTCCCCATACACACAACATATACTCCTAATCTAACACAACCAAATCCTTCCACTTCCGATGTTTCCACATACCTTGTGGCGCCATATAAATAAAGGATAATAATAATAATACCCTCCGCATCATCACTACCTCCACGGTGTCTATCGAACATATAGACCGCATACAATTTGCCCAGAATCATACGCACACCATCCTTAACATCAATCGCATCCTTTTTAAACACAAATATTTCTCACATCCCACAATACCTCAGTCACGCAAGCCATAAACATCCACAACAATCTCTCATTCACCTTACCACATGCACCCATACCATACATAGCAACCTGCCATGTAAGAACCTGCAAACCCTCCTTGCACAGACCGCCCAAGAGTTTCCATACACGCTGCGCATACCTACAATTCCAAAAAACATGCAACACACTCTCTCGACCCCTACAACACTCTCGGACATTCATCAGACCTCACCAAATCTCTATTTTTTTGGGATTCCCTTACAGACAACACACCATGTAGTTTCATCCACACCAACTCACGCTGTCGATTGGTCTGACCCTTAATGCACAACTGTTTCCAAACTTTACCACTTACAAACGAAGTCAAACCCTCAATCACACCTCCCTCTCTCTCAAACGTTTCACTACCTTTTCCTTGTCCAACCATTCATCCAAACCAACATCAAACGAACCAAACTTACGGACAAACAACTCAACCACTGCATACCACTTACATACCTTAAAGGCCATAGGCACCGCATTTTCTCTAACCCTCCACTTCAAACCACACAACATCCATCCAGCCATGTACTTCATCATATATGCCGCTTTCGTACTTGCATTAAACAGACGCAACACTTGTACAATATAATTCACCCCAAAAAAACAACTCCAAATTCGGAAAACACATACCCCCATTCTTACATTCTTTCATTACATACTCACGCTTCAGCTTTTCCATTCGTCCACTCCCAAAAAAACAAAAATAGCATCCGATTCAATTTCTTCAGACACACCTTCCCTGGTGGGAAAATATTTGCAACATAAAGCAACATCGGCAAAATTACTGCCTTGATAATTAAAACTTTACCAAAAACCGACAACTTGCGTAGACTCCAAAAATTCAAAATTTTAGCAACCTTACGTCCAACTACATCCCAACTCTCCCTGCCATCCAAACGGTCATCAAAAATCACACCAAGTACTTTCAAACCATCACTCACACATTCCAGCTGACTATCATACACAGACACATTCCCAAAACACTTAATCTTAGACTTCTCCCAATTAACTTTAAAAGCAGACGCACCACAAAAGAAAGATACACGCAACTTCGCTCTATCCAAAGACGCTTTTGTTTGACTCACAACCACCACATCATCCATATATGCAAGCACCTTCACACATTTCCCACTACATCTAGGCACCAATAAACCCCCCACCACTTTATCCTTACGCAACATACACAACAATGGTTCCAACACACAAATGAACAAAATTGGCGATAAAGGACAACCTTGCCGCACCCCCGAATCAATTCATACATACTCACTCAAAAAACCATTCACCAAAAAACGACTAAAAGCATCCACATACAAATTGCTAACCTTCCGCACAAAAGCACTCGAAAAACTCTTTCGCACCAACACTTGGAACATGAAAGCATGACAAACCCTATCATACGCCTTTTCAAAGTCAAGAGCCATCACACACATACTCTGCTTAAGGTGCAAACAATCACCAATCAGATCTCTAAATAACATAAGGTTATCAGTCACACGTCTCCCAGGCACCACACACACTTGTTCTTCCCCAATAACTTGCTCAAGCACACCTTTCATTCGCCACGCCAACAATTTTACATACACCTTATAATCAGCATTCAATAAAGTAATAGGCCGCCAATTAGCTAAAAACGTCCTATCACCCTTCTTATAAATCAAAACAACCACCCCTTCTATCATCTCATCAGTCATCCTATTATTCACAAACATGTAACGTAAAACTTCCACAAAATCCGCTTTCACAATGTCCCACATACTCAAATAAAACTCAACAGGCAAACCATCCCGACCAGGCGATTTATTCTTACACATACTCTTTAAAACCGACTCAATCTCGCACTCAGACACATCATCCACCAGCATTTCATAATCACTCTCAGTCACTTTCTCAGAAACTGCATCCAAAACATCACGAACCATCCTTGCATCAACGCTCTTCCGCTCATACAATTTCTGATAAAACATTTCCACTTCAGACAACATACCATTCACATCACAAACCACCACTCCACTCTCATCCAAAAGCCCATTCATATCCCTATGACCACTGCACACTTTCTTAAAGAAAAAATGACTGCACGTCTCATCTTTTTCCATATGTTCCACTTTCGCGCGATACATCAACTGACGTCCTTTCGTATCCAAAAACGCATTCACCTCCCTCCGCACACTAGCAACATCATCCGAAACTTCCTCACCAATATCACGCAACCCATACAAAAAATTCAAACGCTTCAATGCCCAGTCATACTGCTCACGCTTCTTTCTAGCCACATTACGCCCCATCCTACGAAAAAAAAACCAATCATACGTTTCAACCAGTCCCACCACTCAAGCACACACACAAAGTCAGCCTTACGCAAACGCCAATTCTCATACTGCACACTAAAACATTTACACACATACTCATCATCAAGCAAGCACACATTCAACTTCCAAACACCCCATCCAAACTTCTCATCACGCACACACTCAATCTTACCCACTAAAACTTCATGATCCGAAAAAACCACACGCCGCTGAGCAAACGAGACAGAACGCACACCCTTACTTAATAAAATATAGTCCAAACGAGACAAAATCTGCCCTCTATCCGCATGATAAGTAGGCTGCGGCCCAGACACACCACACACACGCGCCACATCCACAAGATGGAAATCCACAATCAAACGTTTAAGCATATTACCCGTCACATCCACACAACTCACACTCTGCCGATCAGAACTATCAGTCACACAATTGAAGTCCCCCACAAGCATAACAGGTGATCTACCCGGAAAAAAAGAAAACAAGTTTATCAAACAGATCTTTTCGTGCAACTTTGTCTGCCGGAGCATATACATTGATCAGTCGAAACTGAAAACCACGGTAGCAAACGTTAACTAACACGCAACGATCAGGTTCGATAACAGTAAAGGACGGGAAGGAAATATCCCGCCCCCTCGCTAACACTCCCACACCGTCATTCCTATTACTACGGGAGCCCGACCACACAGTGGCACCATGCGGACAGTCCGCAGCATCAGGCGCATCAATAATGCCGCATTCCTGCAAACAGAAAATATCCCCCCCATGCAACAAGAGGTCATCAAACACGGCTAATCTCCTGGCCCTGGATTTAATTCCCCGAACATTCAGGGAAACAGCATGAATGAAATGAGCCAGGATGAATTAGAAAAAGGAGATACAACATTGACAGTAATGCAGCATAACATTGACATAATCATGTCCCCGTACAGGTCTCCATAAATGACTGTACATCCTCCGCTTCTAAGTATGGGACGCAGGAGAGCCCCCCTGCAGATCCCCCACAGCAGGCACAGACACAGGGGACGACACAGTGGCATCTAGATTCTCAGCAGGAGCACTGACAGCTGGAGCGGTAGAGACAACCTCCATCTCCCCTTCCTCCAGCAACCCATCATAACGATTGGAAGTAGGCAAGACAGGCACAGTACCTTGTAGACGTGGCCGCTTAGCAGGACCAGAGTGAGGACCCCCTTTCTTAGGGTGCACCAGCGTGAAGGCATCCAGATCAGGAGTAGGGCAGGCAGAGCTCTCAGGACTGGCAGCACCTCCGGACACAGTGTCCCATTCAACAGAGCCCTCTGAGTCTGCATCAGAAGACTCTGTCCACTCACATCGACGGGAACCCCACAGCGGGACTCAGTGCAGGGCTGACAGGCGTCTGGGACGGGTACTCATCTATCACTGCACTGCCGCTGAGCCGCGGGGGGGGGCTTAGCGCTGACTCGATCTCCGTAGCGCTTCCCCCGTCGGCCGCAGCAGCAGCGGTCACAACAGGAGCAGCAGCAGCGCGTCTCACACACTGCCCTGTAACTTGCCGGGCGGGCTCCTCCTCATCAGTTAAAAGTGGCGCCATGGCGCCAGACACCGCAGCAGGGGCCGTTACAGTGACATTCTTGGCGGGCATAATCACAGAATCAGTACCAGACGCCCCGGCCGGGGTGCTGCAATAACAGACGTGTGCACAAGTGAAACACCCACAGACACCTCAGATGACACAGGGGGCATGATAGGGGTATTTAACTTTCTTTTTCATCCACTAGGGGTCACTGGAGTACTCTTGGGATATGGACGGCTTCCACCGGAAGAAGGCACTGAATAAATTAATTTTTGAGACTACTCCTCCCCTCCATATCCTCGAGCACTTCAGTGTTTTTTCTGTGCTCGACACAGTTAGAAGGCATAGTGGAGCTCGTCCACAAAGTATTGGAATTTTTTCTAAGGTTTTTTTTTTTTTCCTTTCAAGGATTTCCACGTCCTTTCCCCCCTTCTAACAGGCGTGGGTCAGGGACAGTGGAAGCGGCTGAGAACAGCCGTGAGTGTCGGACCTCTCTGTAAAGAGCTCCCTCACTCCACCTGCAGGCTGCCTGCAAAAAGCTGGACGGAGCTTGGATGAGAAGCCCCGTCATAGACTTTTGTTACGGTCCAGGTATGTTGGGTAGGGGCGGTCAGCTTATGCTGCCGCCCCACTGTTGGGGATTGTATTGGGCATGTTTCACTCACTAACGACCGCTGCCCGGAGCGCGTGTGCATAGGCCGCTTCACGGCTCTATGCAGCGCGCTCTCACTCTCCGCCGCTCCCAGCATCTTAAGTTACCTAGCAGACCGCTGCTCCCTGCGCCGCAGCAGCCGATATGTTCCCCGCTGCCTGGCTACACAGGAGGCCACTCCACTCTATGCTGTGTGTGGCGGGCCGGGAGCGCGTGTGCATAGGCCGCTCCACGGCTCTATGCAGTACGCTCTCTGCTCCCGCTGACCGCCCGCAGCAGCCGAGGAGTTCCCCGCTGCCTTGGCATACAGGTACAGGCCGCTCACACGGCCCTATGCAAAGTTCCGCAGGCCCCGACCCGGTGCTGTACACGGAGGTCGTGGGGGTGGGGGGAGACATTAGCAGTATTGGCAGTGTTAAGCTTTGTAGAAAAACTTGGTACTTAACATGTTTAATGTTCTCCTGTCTGTTCCAGGATTCCTATATTACATCTCGGCTTAAGAGTGGTACTAGGAGAATTTGGGGGTCAGTTTTCTTATTGCTGGCAGGCACTGCACTTGCCTGATATATACAAGGAACTTTGGTGTTATTACTGAGTCGTGCAGACTGTCTGTGTGTAGTTTGTATTGTCTGTCTTTATAATGAGTAAGACACCAGCAAAATCTAAGAAACATTTTTCATGTCATGTCTGTAAGAGTGTATTGCCTGATGGATCCACCACATGTACAGCATGTGTTGTTAATACAGCCACAAATACGATTTCCACAGAAGTAAAGCCAGCATCTCTGGACCCTCCATGGGCTTTACTTGCAGATGTATTAGTTGGTTTACAATCAGAGCTGGCCGCCTCTCGTGAAGAAAGAGAGGCGGCAAGATCTGAGTTTAAAATGAGACCATTTGAGTTACCAGGGGAGTCTCAATCTGGTCAGAGGTCCACCTTGAGTGGAAAAGATAAGTTTCCTTTTCCTAATAATTTTCCAGTCTCTGGGATACTAGACCTCACTGAACATGAGTATGAGGAGGGCGAAATAGACCAACAGTCAGATAGTGACGATTTTGACAGCCCAGGTATTGATAATCTCATCAGAGCAGTACGTCAGTCGCTGGAGTTTACGGAAACTGAGGAGCCCCTGACGAATGATGAGGTAGTCTTTACTAAACGACAGAGATCTCCGATGTGTTTCCCTATTTCGGAATCTCTTAATAAAATGTTACTGGAAACACGGAAGAATCCGGATAAACGGTTTTCTATACCTCGTAGATTTAAATCGAGTTACCCGTTTCCAGAGTCCATGACAGCTACATGGGAGAACCCACCATCGGTGGATTCATCCGTATCTAAACTTACAAGGAAGTTAACCATACCAGTACCAACTGCTACTACGCTTAAAGACCCTGCAGATCGTAAAATAGAGGCTATGCTAAGGTCCATGTATACAGCAGCTGGAGTGCTGCTGAGACCTGGGTTGGTTGGCATTTGGGTTACTAAAGCATTAATGGTATGGATAAAAGAGCTCAAGTCGGCTCTGCAAGATGACCATCTTATACTTCTCGCGGATCAAATCTGGGAAGCTGCTGAATATCTATGTACAGCTTCTACTGACGTCTGTCAGCTTACTTCTCGCCTGTCCTCATCGCTAGTCATAGTTCGACGAGCACTTTGGCTGCGTTCTTGGCAGGCGGAGACGGAGGTTAAAAAAGGTATAGAGGCATTGCCTTATGATGGCGAGAAGCTTTTCGGTCCTGAATTGGACAAATGGATTTCTGAGGCTACTGGAGGAAAGTCTGTGTTTCTTCCATCGCCTACAACTATACCTAAACGGAAATATTCTGGTCCGGCGTTCAAATCCTTTAGAACTCAGCCCTTTCGTGGGCAGGGCACAGGAGCAGTCACGCCTGGTAGAAGAGGTCGGGGACGTAGTGCCCGACAATCCAATGCACGTCGTCAAGACACTAAGACCACTAACAAACCAGTGGCATGACGGGCTCCCAGCCCATCTCGGATCTCCAATTGTGGGAGCACGCCTTCAGAGCTTTCAGGGGGCGTGGCTGCAGACGTCCACAGATGGGTGGATCCGCAATTTAGTATTAGAGGGTTACAAAATAGAGTTCGATTATCTTCCGACAGGAAGATTTTTCACGACAGGACTGCCTGTGTCGGACGACAAGAAAGCAGTTCTGCAGGTTGCCATTCAGTCTCTGCTGAATGCTGCAGTTGTAATTTCGGTCCCCGTGCAGGAACAGGGGCAGGGTTATTATTCCAGTCTGTTTCTGGTACCAAAACCAGATGGCTCAGTCAGGCCAATATTGAACCTAAAAGGTCTCAATCATTACGTCACTTACCACAGATTCAAGATGGAATCTCTCAGGTCAGTAATTGCAGGGTTAGAGCCACAGGAATTCATGATTGCACTGGATCTCAAAGATGCGTACTTACACATTCCGATTTGGCCACCTCACCAGAGTTTCTTAAGGTTTGCAATAAGGCGAGACCATTACCAGTTTCAGGCTCTGCCGTTTGGCCTCTCATCAGCGCCTCGGGTATTCACCAAGGTAATGTCCGTGATGATAGCTCATCTCAGGTCCCTAGGAGTAATAATTGTTCCGTATTTGGACGATCTACTCATAAAGGCTCCGTCTCAACAATTGCTTCTCCAGCATGCTTTGCTAACGTACAATGTACTAGTTCAGCACGGTTGGATAGTCAGAACGACTTCAATTCCTAGGGATGATTCTCGATACAGTAAATCAAAAGGTTTACCTGCCACAACAGAAAGTACAGGTCATTCGTCATCTGGTGCAATTAGTGCTCAAGCCACGCACAGTCTCAGTACATTTGTGCATTCGCCTTTTAGGCACAATGGTGGCGGCTTTCGAAGCACTTCAGTTCGGAAGATTTCACTCACGTCCGTTTCAACTGGAGGTGTTAGCGCAATGGTCGGGATCACATCTGCAGATGCACCACAGGGTGAGATTGTCGCCACAAGTCAGGGTGTCTCTTCTCTGGTGGTTAAAAATACACAATCTATCTGCAGGGAGACGATTCGGCGTCGTGAATTGGATAATTCTGTCAACAGACGCAAGTCTCAGAGGTTGGGGAGCTGTAGTTCAGAGTTATCGGCTCCAGGGCCTCTGGGCAGATCACGAAAGATCGCTATCCATAAATGTTCTGGAACTCAGGGCGATTTACAATGCTCTAAGACAAGCAGTGTACATGTTTCGTTTTCAGACTGTTCAGGTGCAGTCAGACAATGCGACGGCAGTCGCATACATAAACAAACAAGGAGGAACGAGAAGCCGCATGGCAATGCGGGAAGTAGCTCGGATCCTCAGATGGGCCGAATATCACCAGGTGATATTGTCGGCAGTGTTCATTCCGGGAGTGGACAACTGGGAGGCAGATTTTCTCAGTCGTCTGGATTTTCATCCAGGAGAGTGGGCATTAAATCCAGAAGTGTTTCAGATGTTGATCCAGAGGTGGGGTTACCCTCAGGTGGATCTGATGGCATCCCGCCACAATCATCAGGTGTCACGATATGTGTCCAGAACAAGAGATCCAAGGGCAGTGGCGGTGGATGCTCTCACAGCCGCGTGGCCGTACAGCCTCGTGTATCTGTTTCCACCGTTTCCGCTGCTCCCGCTGTTGCTAAAACGGATCAAGAGAGGGTCCGTCACAGTCATACTAATAGCGCCTCATTGGCCTCGGAGAACTTGGTTCTCGGATCTCCTCGGTTTACTCGCAGACGATCCGTGGCCACTCCCACTACGTCCGGACCTGTTACAACAAGGTCCGTTCCTTTACCCCGATTTAGCGCGGCTGCGTTTGACGGGGTGGCTGTTGAAAAGGCCATCTTGAGAAGAGAGGGCATTCCGGAGTCTGTTATACCAACCATGGTACGAGCTAGGAAGCCGGTTACGGCAGCTCATTATTACAGAATCTGGCGTACTTATATAGGTTGGTGTGAAGCTCGGAAGTTTCCGACATCATCTTTTAATTTATCCCGTCTTTTGTTATTTTTACAGATGGGGTTAGATGGAGGACTACGTCTTTCCACACTAAAGGTGCAGGTATCTGCGTTGTCAATTTACTTTCAAAGGAAATTGGCCTCGTTGCCGTCAATACATACGTTTCTACAGGGTGTAATGAGGATACAGCCTCCTTTCATTCCACCTACAGCACCATGGGACTTGAATCTGGTTTTAGATTTCTTACAGTCCGATTACTTTGAACCCTTACAACAAGTGGATATTAAATTTCTCACTTGGAAAACGATTTTTCTTTTAGCCTTAGCTTCGGCTAGGCGTGTTTCAGATCTGGGTGCCTTGTCGTGCAAGTCACCGTATTTAGTTTTTCATGATGACAGAGCGGAACTTCGGACGAATCCCGCTTTTCTACCAAAGGTAGTGTCGTCTTTTCACATCAATCAACCAATAGTAGTTCCGGTATTAACAGAGAATGCTGAAACGTTGGATGTGGTTCGCGCATTACGCGTCTATGTATCCCGAACGTCTACGGTTCGTAAGACGGATACGTTGTTTGTTCTCTATGATGCGGCTAAGAGGGGTTGGCCAGCCTCTAAGCAGACCTTATCCAGATGGATCAAACTGACCATACGTCAGGCTTACCTTCATGCTAGGTTACAGCCACCTACATCAGTAACAGCTCATTCCACACGTTCTGTGGGAACGTCATGGGCAGCGAGTCGTGGGGCTTCTACGACACAGCTTTGCCGTGCGGCTACTTGGTCTTCAGTGCACACGTTTGTGCGCTTTTACAAGTTTGATACGTTCGCGGCATCAGCATCTAGCTTTGGCCGTTTAGTGTTACAGGTGCCAAACAGCTCTCCCGCCACGGAGGAAACTTTGGTACATCCCAAGAGTACTCCAGTGACCCCTAGTGGATGAAAAAGAAAATAGGATTTTGGTACTTACCAGGTAAATCCTTTTCTTTGAATCCATAGGGGGCACTGGACGCCCACCCAGAGCAGTTTATCTGTTTTAGGAAGTTCAGTGGTTCTTATGGTAACACACTTTCACGACTGGTTTAAATTTAACAAAGGTTAATCAGTTAGGGTGTCAACTGTTTAGTTGTCTGTTACGTTTTGTGTCAACTTTATTGTTGTCCGTGAGATTATAGGTAATTCTCCTTTTGTCAATCTCTCTATCGATCCTGTTCGGCTCAGTAAAAAACACTGAAGTGCTCGAGGATATGGAGGGGAGGAGTAGTCTCAAAAATTAATTTATTCAGTGCCTTCTTCCGGTGGAAGCCGTCCATATCCCAAGAGTACTCCAGTGCCCCCTATGGATTCAAAGAAAAGGATTTACCTGGTAAGTACCAAAATCCTATTTTTGTAGAACACTGGCAGCAGTCGGAGGGGGGTCCATAAACCTGGTGCAGGTACGCATAATTTCTATACCTGTTTTGTATTTCTATACCTGTGGAGGGCGTGGTGGTCCCTCTAATTTAAGAGAGCTGCAGACAGGCTGTTTTTAAATTACTGAGCATTTAAAATTGGCGCCAGGAGGTACCAAGTACCAATTTTTCCTTTTTGTACGCATAAGGTGGTCCTGGCTCCCACACAGATCACATTTTTTCCTTTAGGGACATTGCGCAGCCTCGTGATTCGCCATGCCGCAATTCCGGCAACATTTCCCCTTCATACAGGTATCCTTCGTAATGACAAGCAATTGCGGCAGTATAAGGGCTGATCCGGGTAAAACAAAAAAAAACCTGCTCCGCCAATGGAGAAATTAGCAGACGGATGCATGACACCCCCAATCCCCCCAGGGTCCAGGTGCAGCCGCACCCAGAACCTCGTCTTGCCATTAAAAATGCCCACAATGTTTTGGAGGCGTACACTGGCACGGACAGATGAGCAGTAGTGCGTCAGGAAGGCATTGATCTGATCAGGCTCCACAAAGGGGTCATACATATGGAAGGTCAGAGGGCGCTCTGCCCCCATAAACAATGGCAGCAAGGTAAACCCTTTTAGAAGTGGCTCATTGATATGGGCTCTTACCCGTTCATATGTGGTGATGCAGGCTTCAGGGTAGACGAATGTCACATCAAAAGTACCAGCAGTAGAGAATTCTTGTATGCAGTATAAATCCTCCTTCTCCACTTGGGCCAGAGGTACCAGAATCTTATGCCATACATGCATCAATGTACGTTGCTGACCTCCTACGGTTCCATCCATTTGCATGCGGAAGGTGTTTTTAGCACCGGACATTCTGGCAGCCACGAGGACCCCAGCAAGGGTAAAGATCCACCTCTCAAAAAACTCCCAGGGTCCCCAAAAGGGAAACCCCAAATCCTAAGGCTCAGACCAGGCACGCAAAACGTACCTGATCTTAGCCAAAAGGCTGAGAAGCGATAACTCGAACAGGGGCCGAGGGAGGATCAGATAAGAGGATTTACAATCCATCATGGAGAATCACCCTCCCCCCCACACGCTTACTCTATACTATCTGCAGGTTGACTTGACTTTTGGCGGCGGCGGCCCCAGCAAATAAGAAGGAGAAGTCCGGGCTGACAAGCAGGCAGGCACCCAGGCGCGCGCAACCACATTCCATCACTCACTCCTGCATCGTGACTTTTCTCTCCTGTCTTGCTGACTGGCTGGCTGATGCACAATCATTTGCATTTGGTCCGCCTCCAACAACCACACCCACCAGATGTCTGCCGCCCATCTGTCCCTGGCTCCGTGCTTATCACACTTACATAATGCTATGCACTTAATCAATTAAGCAGTGGGACATTCATTCTTCTATAGAAGGTTCCCTGGCTGCGTTGAACCTGTGTCTCAAACTTGGATTGTTTCAACAAGCCCATCCATCCACCCTGGCAGATTTCAATTTTTCACTACAGTGGGAGGGCTGTGTGATGTCATCGTGATGCGTCCACTGTGATGTCATCATGATGCACCCTCTATGATGTCATCATTATGCGACACGTGATGTCATCATTATGCGACACATGGGATGTCATAATGGGCTTGGCTTTATGGACTGCATTTGCTTGGCTTGCTTGCCGACATCTACTTAAGGGAGACACACACCAGGAGATAGATGTAGCTTATACACACTGCAGAGGTTTTTCCTTTACTGGCTCTAGAGCAAACATCCACAACTCCTTCAGCCAGCGTGGACACCGCCACAAAAATAAAACATAAAAATTATTTCCAAACGAGACCAGGTCGAAAAGCCAAGCAGAAGGATGAAAATAATTGTAAGTTCTGAATTTTGGAATTCATTTCAAAGTGGCAATGCTTGTTCGTTCGCACTTACTTAGCATTCAGGAATTAGGCCTATGAAGGCCTCACATCCAAATGTTCCCCCAGCATTTAAATTTGCCCTGTGTAGAAGGAGGGAATTCAATGGAGACAAGAAGTAGACGCAAAACAATTCTCCACACAGTAGTTTTCATGTGCTTTTATTAATTTTATTCATCCATTGTAGCATTTTGCAAGAAACAGCAACGCTTGAAGACAATTTTGCAACAGTGTAAGCCTGCTTGCAAAATCAAATCCAGGAGTTTAACAATGAACTTTGCAAATCCTGGGGAAAAGCTAAGAAGTCGTTAACACTCTATTTTTGGAATACAGAATAGGTAAGGTGCACCGGTCCCGGTGGTACTGCAATACCGGGTCAATGCGTGGAGTGGACAGAGCAAGCTCTTCTTCCATCTCCCTGTTCTAAAAATCCATTTAATATATGGCCCCCAGATAGGGGGTGTAACAGATATTAAACTGAAAACAGATTTTTTTTTTATTAAACCATCAAGGTTGGATTATAAAAGCTTTACTATCCAATAGGTAGATCTCGCATCAACTATGTAAAAAAAAAAAGAAAAATACAAATTCCATTAAAAAAAACAGACCCTACTCCAAGTATATACCGCTCTATTAGAATAATAACCATCCAATAACCCCCTACCACCTACTACAAATTAATGTTTCCACTTTACTGTCACTTCATCCTACTTCTACACACTTAGATTCCTCACATCCTATAACGCTTATTTCACACATGCTGTAATCAACCATAACAATCTCATTTGCACCTTCACACTCGCACCTAACCCAGACATTGCCATATTCCACGTCATCTTACTACCAGCCACTTCTTTGCACAAATCGCACACACCTTTCCACACTGTTCTCTCAAAAACACAATTCCAAAATAAATGTAATATAGTCTCACATCACACGTCTCTTTAGGACATGTATCCACTTACACCAAATCACATCTCCTTTGCTCCTCACGTACAGGCAATATCACATGTACGCCCATCCACACAATAGCTCTCTGCCTATTTGTCATACCTTTCACACTCATATTCTTCCATACCTCTGTCCCCTCTACAGCATTCAAACAATCAATATTACACATACTCACCTTATCTCTCAACATATTTCTCACCTTTTGCTTCTCCTTAAATTCTACCATCTTCAATCCACTTAAACCAAACTTCCTAATACACTTCTCAATCACACAATACCAACCTGGGCAATTGGAGTCCACAGACTTACACAAGTCTCTCTTACACCAACCCAAACCACACAACATCCATCCACCCATATTATTCATCATACAAGCAGCCTTACTCTCACTCTCATACATTCTAACTAACTATACAATTCCATTTAAACCCATACATACCTCAACATTTGGAAAATCAATTCCACCTATACTTCTCTCTTTCATCCTCTCCATCTTACATGCCCACACAAACAAAAATAATAATCTATTCACTTTCTGCAAATTCCTCCCACACAAAATAATAACAAAGGTAGAATCACACTCTTACTCAAAAGATCTTTCCCAGTTATCGATAACTCATGCAACTTCCAAAAATTCTACTTTCTTACAATCTTCTCACCACACTCATCCCAACTTTCTATCCCTTTCAAATCGCTCCCAAAAACGTGACCCCAAGCACTGTCAGTCCTCCTTCACACATTCAACTCCTTCTATTTCTACACCACTATCTCCAAAACACTTACATTAGCTCTTCTCAGAGTTTACTTTAAAAGATGATACACTGCAAAAAAAAATCTATAATTTTGCCCTATTCAATGCCGCCATACTCTCACATACCAGTGTCACATCATCCATATATTCCATAACTTTACAAACCTTACCCCCATTCCCAGGTATTAAAAAAAAACCTCACCACCTTATCCCGCAGCAACATTCGCAACAAAGGCTCAATCACACATATAACTAATACTGGAGATAGTGGACACCCCTGTCTAACACCTGATTCAACCGTGATCCTTTCAGTCATATTACCTTTCACTAACACACTACTTCTTGCTCCCTTATACAAACTCCTAATTCTTTTAACAAACACATCCGGAAAGCCCATTCTCACCAACACATCAAACATAAACACATGTGAAACTCTGTCATATGCTTTCTTGAAATCCACTGCTAACACCATGCATCTCTTCATACAATCCTCTAGAACATCAACTTATCCACTATACTTCTCCTAGGCACAGCACATACTTGCTTATTTCCAATCACCTGATCCAGAACATTCCTCATTCTATCCGCAGTTAACTTTGTATACAATTTATTATCTACATTCAGTAATGTTATTGGCCTCCAATTGCTCAGTCTCCTCCTATCACCTTTCTTGTAGATTAATACTACCACTCCACGCATAGAATCACTCACACAGCCATTCTTCCCCATATACAGTATCTATATACATCCATTTATTCCTTTTTAATAATCTCCCAAAAGCATACATACATCTCTACAGGCAATCCATCCATTCCTGGAGAATTATTCCTCCCTGCAGTCATCAATACATGTTTCACCTTATCCTCACTCATCTCACACACCAAACCCTCTCATCTTCCCTCACCATACAATCATCATACCTCTAATACAACTCTTTGTAGAAATCCTCATCCATTCCATCTCACCTCATTCTCATCTTTCCCAATAACAACATTCATATCTTTTCCACCCTGACATGTTTTCTTAAAAAAAAAAATCTTTAACACGTCTCATCCTTTTCCATTTTTTCCACTTTTGCTCTAAAAACACTCTCCCTTTCTCATACATGCACCTCTTCATCACCTCTCATTCAATCCAAATTTCTTCCCACACATCCACACCCATATCTCTCATCTGACACAAATATTGAAATCTTTTATTAGCATTTTCATGCGTCCTTCTTTCTCTGCACCATTCTATACACCCATTTCTTTAAAAAATACTTTAATTCTCATTTTAAACCAATCCCACCAACATAATATTTTCTCAAACTCGCTTTTCCTCCACACACATCTTTCATACATTCTCCTAAAAGCACACTTCACTTCTTCACTCTTCAACAAACTACTGTTCAGCTTCCACACACCATTCCCATACTTCCAATCAGCCTTACCTTTCACCAAAAACTTCATACACTCATTATCAGAATAACCAACTTTTCATTGTTTATACTCATTCCCATTCAATCCTTTCAGTACAAATGCATAGTCCAGCCTTGAAGCTGTATTCCCACTATCTGCCCAGTAAATTACCGGCGATGGCTGTATCTTGCAAACATCCTGCAAAGAAAAATCATGAATTAACTGCTTTGACACATATTCTGTTACATCAATTTTGTTAACCCCTACACCACACCCAACATCCTTACTAATTGTACAATTAAAATCCCCCAGCACCACAATAGGAATCCTTCCTGGAATATATACAATATCATAATTTTCTTGAATAAATCTTTTCTCAGATTTTTATCTGCAGGTGCATATACATTAATAACCCTAACCATCCACCCCCTCAAACACAACCCCACAACTATACACCTCCCACCTCTATAAATTCCCCCACCACTACCTTCTCCTTATTCCTAATAAGAATACGCACACCGTCATTTCTATTAGTTCTAGACCCTGACCAAAAGCAATTTTCATAATTCCCCGCTTTCTTTTTTAAGACCATAACAGGACCATAGTTCAGTTACCACAAATGAAAGTCGTGGCAAAACGCCAGACACACAGGGACTCCGCGACCGGAAGTATCTACGTTCCAAGGATGGGGAGTACGCATGCGTTCCACCGGCAGCCACTGTGGAGCGCACCTAATCCAGGAAGAAAAATGCCATACAACCAACCAGTCTATGTGTACCTAAGGCTATATATATATATATATATATATATATATAAATGCTGGCAATAAGGACGGCACTTGGAGACTTTCAAAGGTAGTAAAACAACATGTGCTGTTTATTTCAACGCTTCGGGGTCGCAGCCCCTTCGTCAGGATGACGAAGGGGCTGCGACCCCGAAACGTTGAAATAAACAGCACATGTTGTTTTACTACCTTTGAAAGTCTCCAAGTGCCGTCCTTATTGCCAGCATTTGTACATTGGACGCAGTTCCAGGAGGAAAGGCACGGGAGCAGTTTAACCAATAACCAATACGCTGGGGAGCGTGAGGAGTGCCGGGTCATTTGGGACTTTATATATATATATATATATATATATATATATACCAGATTATCTTCAAGACCCTGCTGAGGGTCTCAAATAGAGGGCACTCACCAATCAATTTCCAAAGATAAAAAGTTTTATTTAGACCATTGAAGTCATCACATACATGTCGACGTTTCGGCTTTGCAGAGCCTTTTTCAAGACCACCACAGGAGACATCTGTTCAGCACGCAAGAGAGCAGTATACTGACATCTGCCTCCCGGGCTCCCTTATATAGCTTCCCAAATGGATGCACGGTGTTTAGCCATCTGATCACTAAATGTTCTTGTGGTGAGGCCAACGTAATATAAACCGCATGGGCATACTAACATGAATAAATAGATAGAAATATTAAATATATATCAAGGGAGCGCTATATGATAAATTAAAAATTTATTAATTATACTGTATCTAAAAGACAAGTAAAAAAATTAATCATAACAAGACAGTCGACACATAACAAAACAAATATAAAATTTGTATTATTATTAATATAGCTATTACTCAAGTCACTAATTATAACATATCCTATTAAAATTGGGAAAAAAGAGATCCATGCTTTGAATATCTATTGTAGGAAAATATAATTAGCACAGATACAAATGCCTCTGAAATTTCTTTTCAGACAAATGTTGGACCCATTGATAATCACAAGCTGCAGTTCTTTATAACGGTAATGGCATAAATGAGGTTATGGTCTGATTTACAGACACAATGCTGATTCCTCCTCCGTTAAATTTTAAAGATAAGGGCAGAGGGAGGGCGCCGGAGATTTTCAATGTTGGAGCGGCACTATGCTTCCATCTGTGCCCACAGCAGTGATGTCCGTATTCAAGTGTTTTGCATATGTGCAAAACAGGGGGGCAGATTTATTAAGCCTGGTGAAGTGATAAAGTGGAAGGTGATAAAGTACCAGCCAATCACCTCCTAACTTCCATGTTACAGGCTGGGTTTGAAAAATGACAGTTAGGAGCTCATTGGCTGGGGCTTTATCACCTTCCACTTTATCACTTCACCAGGCTTAATAAATCTGCCCCAGGGTCTCTCTTACCAGATCCTTAAGTATATTCCACAACCACCAGTGATGTTACCGTCCTTATTTGAAGGATACCATGATGTATTCAAGTCTCATACTTGGCTGGGCTGGTTAGCAGAGTGGATACTGGTAAGGCAATGTATCAGATGGGTGCAAATCTTTAGTCCTTACGTGTTTCTCCGCACTTGTATACCTGCGGTTTCGTCAGAGGATATAACAGAGTGCCAGAAGCACCTTTTAAACCCAAAGGATCCAATCACTATTCAGAACAAGTGATATTCACACCTATTGTGTATGTGTAATCAGCTGTATTAGCATTCGATTATGCATCATATGTGTCAACCTTTAAAACATCATAATTTTACACAACCATTTTCAAACCAAGCAGAATGGTGGCTAATCAAACAACATTGTTATATACTTATAATCTTTCAAAAAACATTCATAATTTTTAAGTATCTAGTTCTAAATGTCTACATGATTTCTCCAACAGCAACCCCATAAATACAAATGGTAAACACATGATAACAGATCACTGTTCATAGCGTAGTGGTTAGTAACATAGTAACATAGTATCTAAGGTTGAAAAAAAGACAATTGTCCATCGAGTTCTACCTATTTGTGGTCTCCTATGAAGGATTATTTGGTATAAAATTTTGACTGATGCTGATGTCTGCCGTTACGTTTTATCCCTCTTTTTTTATAATAACTATAGTGCGTGACTATGCACCATAACCCTGGATATCCTTATCCATTAGGAATTTATCTAATCCATTCTTAAAGGTGTTTACTGAGTCCGCCATTACAACTCCCTCAGGCAGGGAATTCCAAACATGTATTGTCCTTACTGTGAAAAAGCCTTTACGCCGTATTGTGCGGAATTTTCTCTCCTCTAACCTGAGCAAGTGTCCCCGAGTTCTCTGTGTTGATCTAACAAAAAACAGGTCCTGCGCAAGATCTCTGTATTGTCCCCTTATATATTTATAGATGTTGATCATGTCCCCTCTTTGTCTCCTCTTTTCCAATGTAAACATGCCTAGCCTTGCAAGCCTTTCCTCGTATTCCAGCGTCTCCATGCCCTTAATTAGTTTGGTTGCCCGCCTCTGAACCTTTTCTAGCTCCAGCATATCCTATTTGTAGTATGGTGCCCAGAATTGTACACAGTATTCAAGGTGTGGCCTCACTAGTGATTTATACAACGGGAGTATAACACTCTCGTCCCTAGCATCAATTCCCCTTTTATGCATGCTAATATCATATTAGCCTTCTTTGCTGCAATCCTACTTTGGGTTCTACTGCTTAGTTTGCTATCTATGAGGACACCTAAGTCCTTTTCCAGTACAGAATCCCCTAATTTTACCCCATTTAGTATGTAGGTGTTATTTTTGTTCTTGTTACCACAGCACATTACCTTACACTTGTCTGTATTGAAGCACATTCTCCATTTTGCTGCCCATGCTTCTAATTTAACTAAGTAGCTCTGAAGCGACTCAGCATCCCCCTCCGTATTTATAACTTTACTCAATTTGGTATCATCTGCAAAAATTGACACCATGCTCTCTAGACCTTCTGTTAGGTCGTTAATGAAAATATTGAACAATAGCGGGCCTAATACTGAGCCTTGTGGCACACCACTTAGCACTTAAGTCCAATTTGAAAAAGATCCATTAACCACATCGCGCTGCTCCCTATTATCTAATCAATTAGGGCTATAGACTTTCACAGAGAGAGACCAAGGTTTAAGCCCCCGCTCACATCAATTATATTTATTTCTATATATTTATTTTATAGTTTTCAACTTCAACAAATAAAAATACTTATACAATAGCACAAATAAAGCACTAGTGATAATTAATAATCATGATAAACTCTGGTAAACCCTGTATAAATACCAAATCTCTCATTTCTAAACTCTAAACCTAGATCTGATGTAACGCATTATAATTCAAGTTATCATAAATGATAACAATAACTTCAATATTAAAATAGATGTAATGTAATATTATTCGAGGAACAATGAAATATAAGGATAAAGGACAAAGTACAAACAAAAAAAGGCAACAATGAATAAATATAGAAACCTCATCTCACTCAATTATAGACCTTATTTGTTGAAATCATCTGACATTGTTGAGTTATATATTTTCATTGAAGTCCTCTGGAACTAATGTACCTAAGGTAAAGGTCCAGAAGGCCTATCTCGTACACAGTTTACCAAATCTATTGCCTCCTCTCGGAGTGGGAATAATAGACACAATCCCTTGTATTTTTAGACCACTCAGATTTCCCTCATGTGCCTGCAGAATATGTCTGGATACACTGAGGTTGATGTTTTTTTTATGAATGTTTCTCCTATGTTCAAGGAATCTAATATTGAGACTTCTTGTGGTCCTGCCCACATATGGTTGCCACATTCACAATTGAAGAGATAAATTACATACATTTTCTGACAGTTGATGTGTTCTATTTTAAAAACTTCCCTAGTTGAAGTAGAACAAAAACTCAAGCTTCTGTGTAGGATAAACCCACATGTAATACATCGGGTCTTCCCACAACGGAAGCAACCATTGGGTCTGGAGATCAAAAAGCTGTTTTCTATTTAGGGCTCTCCATAACTATTTGTGTCCTGGAAAAAACTGGGTGAAAGATGATTCTTAAGGTTTTTAGCTTTTTGGAAAACCGCCCTCTCTCTCTCTGACATGGTTTCAAAACCTTATGTAATTTGAGCAACTCAAAGTTTTTATATAGAATTTTCTTAATATCCCCCACAACCATTGAATTTACTGATGAATGGAAGACTCGTTAACTATGTTATTCTCACGTTTTTCAAAGTGTTGGTTGTAGTATGGTTGAGAGAGGAGGGACCTCCTATCTCTCTGGCTGACTTCTAAAAGGGATTTTTCTAATAATGTTTCTGGGTACCCTTGTTCTAAAAATGAGACTGTCATTTCCCCAGCTTGTTCACGAAAAGTCAACTTATCTGAACAATTCCTTCTTACCCTGAGGTATTGACCCTTGGGTATTATTTTTCCATTTTGAGTAGTGACAACTTCTATAATTAATACTGACACATAGATGACAAAATCAAGGTGGCAAGGTAGATGGTACATGATAGTACTCTTTCTACCAGTATGTGGATGAGTAATCTTAGGCCCTGTCAACATAGACCTACATGTAACACATCCACCACATGAGAAACTTCCTGGTTTTATTTTCATCATTTGGACCAGGTTTGGCCTGGTATCAGGATACAACGTAGGACGCATTAACATCTGTTTCAGATTGGGTCCCCTTCCATAGGCCATCATCGGCACGGCCATTCTAGTGAAGGGTAAAGTCGGGTCTGAGGTGACGATAGACCAAATCTTCTTTAATATTCTCTGGATACTACTTGACATACTCTTAAAGGTGGTAGGAAAAAATTGTACGATTATCTGACCGTGATCTCCTCATAGTTTTACCTTCATAGATGTTCTTAGCTTTCAAAATACATCTCCATAGAACTTTCTTGTTATAGCCACGTTTACTAAATCGCCTGGTAATTTCTGTCAACTGTTCTGTGACAGAAGGTTCGGATTTGATGCGCATAACCCTAAGATACTGTGAAACCGGAAGGTTATCCTTAAGTGCTGGAGGGTGATGACTGCTAGCTAGCAAAGTAGTATTGCGATAAGACGATTTGCAAAATAAAGTTGTTGCCAGCTTTCCTTCTCCAATAAACACAGTAATATCAAGAAAATTGATCTCCTTGGTTGACATAGTGTATGTGAATTTAATAGGACAGTTTAAACCATTGAGGTCTTCTACCATATCTTCAAATGCTTGTTCTGAACCTGCCCAGAGTAAAAACACAGACTATAAAACGTTTATATAGACGTATATGTCCCCCATATCGCGGGTATATATAATTAGTTTCAAAATCTGTCATGTAAATATAAGCATATGATGGGGCCAAATTTGACCCCATCGCCGTGCCAGAGTTCTGAAGAAAAAACATCCGTATACCTAAAGTGATTTAGGCTCAAGACCAAGTGTGTTAATTCCAATATATACTCAGATGGTTGTTCAAGATCTACTGATGATGTTAATGCTTTACGTACTGTGGCCAAACCATGTTCATGTGGAATGACTGTGTAAAGAGAACAGACATCCATAGTTGCCAGTAGGATCGGTTCATCTGTCAATACCACATTTACCAAGAAGCTTCAGAAAATCATTGGAATCCTTGATGTAACTCAAGCTCATAGTGACCAGAAGCTGTAAAATGCTATCAATGTAGATTGCAAGAGGTTGTAACACAGACCCGTCAGCAGCAATAATGGGTCTCCCTGGGGGTTTTTCAAGTGTTTTATGTATCTTGGGGAGAGTATATATGATGGGACATTTCGGGTGTTCCACTGTTAAAAAGGCAAAAAGATCTGTGTTAAGCCAACCACTATCTAATCCTCGCTTGAGGAAGCCATCAAACTTCCTTTTTATACCCTGAACCGGATTGTAATCAAGTTTCAAATAGGTTTTCCCTTGGAAAGCTAATGCATAATCTTACTGTCGTAAACTTCCCAATTTTGGATTACTACTGCCCCACCCTTAGCAGCAGGTCTAATGACCAAGTTAATTTAATTAGTGCCTCATGTTCTGTGGAGGACAAATTATCGTAAATCTTCAGTGTCTGACACTCGATGTCTTTCTGGACAATTGTGAGAAGGGTCTTGATACTGGTATTTGACGATGCTGGATCGAATTGTGATTTGGTCTTAAACAGATTTTCTATTTTCATGCGGTTTATCATTAAAGAATTCTTTTAGTCTAATACTGCGACCAAATTTATATAGATCAACAGTATTTTAAAAATGTATTATGTCTAGCAGTTGGAACAAAGGACAATCCTCTGGATAAGAGGTTTATTTCTGATTGATTCAGTAAATTGAATACAGTATTCATACTCTTCTTCTGCGCCCTCTTCTTTTGTTACCCACCCCACCTTGTGTGTGGCCAGTGATTCTTGGATCTTCTATTGAGGCTGATGGAACCACGTTGCCCGATTCTAAAAAAGAAAAAGAAAAAAAAAGAAAAATGTGCCTCATCATGTTGTAAATCACCAGGGTCTGTATCAGATGTAGAGTAAGATGATCCAAAAAACGCTGTGGTGGAGGTATTCGGCATCTTCGATACAGCCTACTTGTCCTATCGTAACCTTCTTGGCTGGCATTCCCCAATAACCACCTATATATACGATATGGTTTTGGTAATCAGAGGTTACCGAAGACAACTTCTTACGTTTGAATGACATGAGTTCCTTACGGAAGCTATCCACCTGTGTCTGCAACCGATCAATCCAGTTGCTAGTCTTATCTTCTCGCAGCAATGGTATAGTGGTAACACCAGCTGATTCAATATCTACTTTAATCTTCTTGAGGTCATTACTGACCTCTAAAAATCACAAGGGCCATTAGATCAAATGAGCACTTGTTGAGTATACTACACCATTTGCTGCAAAACACAGGGTTATTTCTTCCAAGTATAGGTATATTATTAAGACGGAATCCTTGTGGTATCTGTTTGCATCTTATATATTCAGACAAAAACTGGCCATGCAGCTGTAACTCCACCTCATGTTGGCGAAGTTTTAAAAATGTATAAAACACATCGGCCGCAGTTTCAGCTGGAAGTGAGTCAAAGTCCAGCTTGTCAAATAGTAACTTTTCAACCTCATCATCCATATAGAAAATAGTCCCTTGTTCAGCTTGCGACAGTAAACCGTCGTCTAACAAGTATACTCCTCCTTGCGCCATTGTCATATATTACTGTTGATGCTAACACTGCAGAAGGATAATCTGTGTATATTTTGTGCTTGATGTATCTTGAGTGTTAAGCAAAAAATGATAATGATGAGTGTCAGAAAGTTAAGAGCACAAAGATTGTGCCCTTAGCAAATATAACACTGTAATTCTGCACTCAAGTAAATTGCCTGAACGTATGTCAGTCCAAAAACATAGAGAGGGGTTCCACCAGGGATGGAGGAGCACTCATAGACTCAATAAAAGCAAAGTTCAATAATATTTTTATGGGTGTAAACTTGTTCACAGGTGCGCCATCGGTCAACGTTTCGACCCAACACATGGATCTTTCTCAAGACAGGCTACCGTGTCGACGACGATCAAATGAAATCTAGTATATACATATTGAAATAGTCACATCTCAAAACAAACAAAACACACAAAAACACTGAGTGCCTTCCAAGCTCCAATACCGAAAAGGACATATATAGACACAAACAATAAAGCCAAGGAATCACCAAGGTTCAAAAACAACCATTACCGCAGCAAAATTATATTTTTTCAGAATATTTAGAATACCTACAATTATATTTTTTTTAAAAAACCTCTGTACTTGGGAAGCCAACCCCTCCCTTCCTCTCACTCCTCATCACTATTTCCCTTCTCATTTTCTCCATCTTTGATCCCAAGAAAAAGAACACCACTCTGCTAATCTTCCGAAGAACAAATAACTAGGTGGAAAAACCAAAGTCACATATATAAAATCATGGGTAGGATTATTGCCTTGATAACTAATATCTTCCCAGTAAAAGATAAGTCCCTCAAACGGCAAAAATCTATTTTTGTAGCCACTTTCACCCCATCTCCTGCCAAGTCTCTCTATCCCTAAGATCTTGCTTAAATTTTATTACCAGAATTTTAATTTCACTCTGCACACATTCCACCTCTCTATCATGAAACTCCAAATCCCTCCCAAACACTATGTATTTACTCTTTGGCCAGTTCACTTTAAAAGCCGATGCTCCACAAAACAAGGCAACCAACTTGACCTTATCAAAAGATGCTTTATTTTTACACAAAATGCACACATCGTCCATATAAGCGACTACTTCCAAACTGACCACACTTTTCCCTGGTAACTCTAATACTCCAACTATCTTATTGTTCCTTAATAAGTGTAACAAGGGCTCTAAAGCACAAATAAATAAAATTGGGGACAATGGGCATCCCTGCCTCTCCCCAGATCTAATACATATCTTTTCAGTAACATTCCCATTAAACAAAACACTGCTATATGCTTCCATATATAAACTTTTTAATATTCCAACAAAATATAATGGAAAACCCATCACATCCAGGACCTTAAACAAAAAACATGTGATAGTCTGTCAAAGGCTTTTTCATAGTCCAGTGACAAAGGCACTATTGACTCTTTCCTCCCTTTTACATATTCTATGCAATCTCTCAATAATACAAGATTATCACTAATCCTCCTCCACGGTACTCCACAAACTTGTTCCTCTGCTATTACTTGCCACACCACAGACTTAAACCCATTGGTCATAATCTTTGCAAAGTTCTTATAATCGCAATTCAAGAGGGTAATCTGTATCCAATTTTTTTTTTCCTTTTTTTTTGCCCCCTTTAAATACCAACACAATCCCCTCATTCATTGATTTTGCAATATTACCATTTTTCTTCATATAATTACATATCTCCAATACATCCTCTCCCAAAACATCCCAAAAAGTACAATAAAATTCCACTGGAATCCCATCACTACCCAGTGTTTTGTTCTGTGCACATCCATGTACTGCCCTTCTTAATTCTTCCAGGTCAATCTCTTTAACCAGATTGTTTTTATCTTCCTCCTTACAGATGTAGCCACCTTTATCTTGACCGATTCTCCTCCTAGACGGACGTTTAGTCACGCTAAGGCGATAGCTGAGTTTAATCACAGGCAGGCGCGTTGAGGCGATTCTAGATACCTCAGCATGCATTACACATCTCCACCACTGGGTGGCTAATGCTCCACTAATCCAGTACTTTCGATCGTACAGTATAGCGGCGGATTGATCTACAGCTCTGGCAATTGGTCTGATGACTGTAATGTTAATACTGTAGGCGTAACAGGAGGCGGTGGAAAAAGATGGTGACCTACTGTATGTGTATGGAGACGCAACTAATTGTGGAAAAGGAAGAATATACAGTACAATGTATAAACACCGTGCTTTTAAAATACATGTACAGTACATGAGCGTCTGAGTTCCCTAAGGCATAATGGGAATGGTGGGCTAGCGGGAGATGGTGGAAAATGCCGTGCTTTAGAAATGCAAGCGTCTGAGTCCCCTAAGGCATAAACCAACACCAATGGGGAGGGCGCCGGGCGCTGTTTGCTGTACTTTTACACATGAAATTGTGAATCTCTCATGAGGCGTCATGGGCTAGCGATGAAGGCTCCCACGCTGGGGGTTCATGGTTCGAGTCCTGATGTGCCGTTTTTTTTTTTTTTTTAATTGTAATGTGTTCCCGTGACATTCACTTACAGTACATATTATTTTATTTTCATTGTAAGACAGTCAATGGAAGGGTGCACACAATTTTCACATAAATCAGAGTACATCTGCAGGAGCGATTCTTTACGCTAAATGCAACTACACAGCGGTAATGATTATAAATGAGTGTATTCTGATGCAACTTACTGAGCAAAACAGTACTGGAGATCTTCTGCGTTTTGCACAGGACCTGAATTCCCTCCCTGTCTATTGCATGATCTGTGCAGGCTTTCAGGGGGGAAGGGCGATGGGGGTAGGGGGAGACGATGGAAAATACCCTGCCTTTGAAATGCAATTATATGAGCGTCCGAGTCCCCTACGGCATAAACCAACATCAATGAGAAGGAAGTGCAGACTTTTTTTTATGTGTTCCCATGACATTCACTTTAATATTCTTTTTTTTTTCACTCTAATACATCCAATGGAAGGATGCACACAAGTTTCACATAAATCAGAGTAGATCTGCAGGAGCGATTCTTTACGATAAATGCAAATACACAGCGGTAATGAGTATAAATGAATGTATTCTGACTGAGCAAAACAGTACTGTAGATATTCGGCGTTTGTGTATTTCACATGACCTGAATTCCCTCGAACACGGGACTCTGAGTATAGGAAGCAGAACACTTCACCACTTTGCCGCAGACAGATGAATAAATCCATTGGTTTTGATTATGCCATAATGGCTACGGGATTAGGATGCTAACATACTGTACAATATTCCTAATATCATTAGGCAATAATGAACTTCTAACACGTCCATTTGCGTCAGTGTACACTACTGGTTTTATGTTGCTTTGTCTCCAGGACTTGGACGCTTACATATTCCTAAAGTACTGTAAATGGACCATATACTGTATGCTGTACTATTTGCATCTGTACTGTATATACTGTATTAAATAATGCAGCGTAACGAGAAGCCGTACATACTGTATGCAGCGTAACGAGACGCACTAGTAAAGTAGTCTTTACTATACAGTATATTTCAGTATTGTATTTTACGGGAGATCACACGCATGCGCAGTGGTGATTGTAAAAAGCGACATCTGGTGGATGATCGCAGGTAGTACACGTAAAGGTAATGCCAAACGCTCTGTCTGCCTCCGTGAGATTAGATACGCTTCTCTGTGACTAGGCGTGCCTCCCTACGCCCCAGTACGCTGTGTATGCTCGATCGGGACAAACGCCAGTCAAGATAAAAGTGGCTACATCTGTAACTTGTTTATACTTCTCAAATCTCTCATCTCTCCATTTGTTCTGGTACAAATCCTGATAAAAATAGCACGCTTCACAACTTGCCCTTTAACTTCTTTACCATTCTTATCCATGATCTCATTAACATTCCTATTTCCTGAAACTGCTTTCTTAAAAAAAAAACAGAGTGCACTTTTTTCCCTTTGCTTGAAAAATACTCTCCTTCGCCATTGCCTCCAATACTTTACTTATCTAACTCCTAACACTTTTAATTTCTTCTTCCACACACATCCCATCATTCCTTAATTTATTCAAAAATTCTAGCTTCCTATGCAAGTCCTCATACTTCCTCCTTCTCAAATCTGCACATATCTTACCGTTTCCCAAAAAAGAATTTACCTTCCTTCTTAACCCATTCCCACTATTGTATAATATTCTTAAAATCATTCTTACGCATACCCCAACTAAAATACTTCTTAATAAGATGAGATCTTTTTTTTTTAAACATTAAATTTTTATTGAAAGGTGAGAGGGAAGAAAAAAAGGAATCCTCCTCTCTCTTTTTTGTACAAATAAGTCAGGGAAACAGAAAAAAAAAGAAGTAGGGAAAACATTGGGGGAGGGTTCAGAGCCAGACATAAAGTGAAATACACTACAATACATGGTTACATACTTTTGGTGAAGTGTACAAAAATATACTGTAAAGATCTACGATAGGCACATATGCATAAATAGGCTAATGCACAGGATACAGAGAGAAATAGGCGGCCAGGGGGCATTGAGCTCATTTAACTCTGTCACAGCAAATATCGGGGCAACTACAAATGAAGAATCTAGTTCGGTATTATATGTAGACCATTTGGACCATTTCATGAGAATAGAGGAAGAAGAGGGCAAGTATCTGGCTTCAGCTGTTTCATAAACAAAGTGCCTATGGACTTTTTGTTGTATAACTACCAGGGACGGGACATTATCTGTTTTCCATAATTGAGCTATAGCAGCTTTAGTGGCAACTAAGATCTGTCCCAAGACGTATAATACTGCCTCATCCTCTAGAAGACTTGTATTTATTTTCCAAATACCTCTCCCTCCCACTATATCCACATTGAGTTCCATTTCACACATAAGTAACATATGATTAGAAAATGGAACCTCCTTTTGTGCACAATTATTCAAAATCAAATTCCTACTTAAAATATATAATCCAATCTCTAAATTTGACAGTCCCTTTATCTGAAAAAAAAAGGGAGCTGGATCAATTTTACAAACCCTAACAACATTCTTCAAACATAAATCCTGCTAGTGGTATCCAATTGATTCCCCCCACCCCCAACTCTACCTCCCTCCTCTAGTAAACAATTTAAATTCCTCATTATCAACATTGCCAATTTACGAAACAAAAACTATTTCAGTTTTTCAAATAAATCTTTCCGCATGTTTTTATCAGCATGTGCATAAATATTGCACACTCTAAAACAAAAATATTTATATTTACAATAAACTATTATACACCTACCCGGCACAATCACATAATATTTATCCACCTTAATATTCTTATTCCTAAATAGAACCCCTATTCCATCATTTCTATTAATCTCAGAAAATGACCAAATAACCGCCCCACCCCACTCCTCTTTCTTTGGACTCACATTTAAACCACATTCTTGTAAACAGATCTAAAAAGCAACAGAATTGCAGTGCACAGAAAAAGCCTCAACCAATGAATAAAAAGTTTTTTTATTTAATTAAAACAATTGATTATAACCTTGGGACAAGTGTATAAACTTTAAAACACATCACCATCTAATAAAATTATCTGCATTAAATAATCCAGCAATTTTAACCTATAGTTTAAAGCCAAACATATATGCAGGAAAAGCTCTGTTTACATATCCAGCGCTACCTTGTAGCTAATCTTCAACAATGTATCAGCAGTATTACACTGGCAGCAGCTCCATAAAAGTATCACCCAAGTCAATTAAACTACATTCAGATGGACATAAATTAGTTAATGGACTCCCCTGATGTGATTCTTGACAACCAGAGAGTTATGGACATTCGATTCCTATATTCGTAAGTCCAGTGTCCACAATTGTACAATTGTATGTAATCAGCTGGCCAGCTACTTTAAATATCACTGATGCAGTAATGAGCTATAAACAATGCTCACGTCCTCCCCGGCTGCTGTTGCCGTACCTTTTTTGTGGCAGTCTTTTCACGGGGACTGAGATATCTAATTTCCACACGTTAAGTTTCAAACCCCCCTTCCTCCCTGACTGCTAGGTGCTTGATCATTACGTGGCAGTCTTTTCTGGGAGACTGAGGTACAGAGATCTAAACGTGGAATGGTTTCCCAGTGCAAACATGCAGATGCAGTCTCATTTAGGTGGTGAGCGTCCCGGATAGAACTTTACGCGTTTCTCCGCCTTCCCTACGGTCTCAGCGGCTTCGTCAGAAGTGTTTTCATGTCATTAGCCGCGCAGGCGCACTCCATGTACTTCACGCCTCGTTGTCACTCCGGAGAGCAATCATCACGGTTTTGATTGCCGCATGTGTTCAGTAACTCTTTCACGCTTCCAAGTTTGTAAATAGCGCTTTCATTAATGCTTTAATCATTACACCTGCTACATTAGGATACCTGTTATCAAACACTAAACACCTTGCTTTATTCCTCAATTAATATCATCTATCTTGCAGACATGAAATATGTTATCTATAAGATTATATTATTTCATAAATACACACTTATATTTATTTATTCTAAAATTATATATATTCCATTGATTGAGTATATACTCATATAAAAACCTTTTAACATAAAAATTAATCATATGTCACCGCTGAATGCATAGAAATATAACATTTGGAGAGTTTCTACCTCCGTCATACACAGTTTATAACAGAATAAAATAATGCTACTAGTATAACCAGAAATATTACTATAGACTTCTCCTTAAAGTATATACAAATACCCTTTGTATAAGGAAAATATATATACCTATTTATCTATAAACCATGAGAGAAATACACAGGAACCACTTTAACATTAAAATTAAGATCTGCTACTTAGGACAGATAGAGAAATTGTCTTCTATCCGCCTATCAGTACACACAGTTAATTATATCCTCTGCTATTTTCTATTGTATCCATGTTATTCCCACTCCAGAAAAAGACTGTTGGTATTTCACATGAATACAGCAAAGAGAGATGAAGATAATGAAGAAAAGTGAGGGGAAAGAGAGAGAAAACCCTGAATACTGGAGCTGAAGGAAGATAAACTTCAAATATTATTCATCTCAATAACATCATTCAGTCCATTAGGAAATAGTGTATTCATTCTGTAAATCCAGAAGGCTTCCCTTCTACATAACCTTCCATAACGATCACCTCCTCTTGATGTCACTTTTATTTGTTCAATTGCCACAGCAAAAAGTCCATCAAGGGTTTGATTTTGACACATTGCAATATGATTTGAAAGGGGATGTAGTTTATTTCCACTTAAGATGTTTCTCTTGTGTTCCATAAATCTAATATGGAAAGTACGTATGGTGCGGCCTTTATATTGTTTTCCACATTTACATCTTAACAGGTAAATTACATAAGAGGATTGGCAGTTAAGGGATTCTTTTATCTGAAACCTGTTATGCACACCAGTGCCTGCAGGAAAGTACTGGTGTCAGAACTGTTATGCACTCCAGTGTCTGCAGGAATGTACTGGTGTTTGAACTGTTATGCAAAACAAATGGACTCACAGACAAACTGGGGAATATGACATAACGTACACAGAAGGTAATAGGGTAACAAAATACACACAAAGTGAACAGAGAAGCCCAGAGGCTAAGGAACTGGGTATCTCCCTTGTATTAGAACTGCACAGATGGAAAAAGCAAGATGTTGTGTTTTAATACATAGAGAACCCGAAATGCTGTTGCTAAGGGCAACAGCAAAACCCTAAAGGGTTACCAACGGGTGTGGCAGTAAACTCCTTGGTCAGAGATGGAATGATAGACACAAGGAGAGTCTCCACAATCCTATTTCTCACTTGCAGTGCACAGGTTTTAGCTTACTGCCACTAAACTGACCCCTGACACCTAGCACAGTGAGACAGGATTAGACAGGCAAGTCTTAGAATACAGCCGCAAACTTGCTAAGTTCACAGAGTAGTAACAGAACCCCAGCAAGCTAAACGACTGACTCCAGTCTTACTGCTAGGTCTGGATTGGCAGAGTGTAATACCAAATCCCCAGGCCTATTTGCAGTAAGCAACAAACAAATACAAAGCTACACAGTACTGGCTAACTTTCATGAACTGACTAACCAACAAAGATTCAGCAGCATCTGCTTACCCTGAAAAGAGGCCTTATAAAGCAGGTGCTGTCCACGCCCCACTCAGACCTCACAGACTGTGAGCACAAAAACCAGCACCGGATCCCCTGCCGTGCACAGAGCCTATAACCACTGCACAGCAAAAGACCCGAACCGGAGTATCAGCTGCGCTCAGGTTACTCCACTAGCACTTGTCTCCCGGTTGCCATGACGACGTGGCAGCACAGGGCAGGAGACCCTAACAGTACCCCCCCTCTGACGAGGGGTCAAAGAACCCCTACCACCGGGTTTATCGGGGAACTGCGAGAAGAAAGAGCGTATCAGTCTGGGGGCATGAAGATCACAACTGCGCACCCACGACCGCTCCTCCGGGCCATACCCCTTCCAGTGCACCAAAAATGACAGCCGACCCCGAACCACCTTGGAGTCAAGAATCCTTTCAACAACAAACTCCCTCTGGCCACGTATCAGAAGAGGGGAAGGTCTTCCACTGGAAGAAGGATTACTAATCGCCCGTTTTAAAAGGGAACAATGAAATGTTTTATTGATACCCAAAGAACGGGGCAGATCTAACTGAAATGCCACCGGATTGATAACCCTGGTGATCTTATAAGGGCCGATGAACCGGGGCCCTAACTTATGAGATGGCTGTCTCAACTTCAAATTCTTGGTAGACAACCAGACGAAGTCTCCTAATTTGAAGCTGCAGGGTCTTTTCCGCTTATCAAAAACCCTTTTGGTCACTAATGACACAGACACAAGGGCTTTCTTCACTTTCCGCCAAATACCTCTAAGGACCGAAACCACAGAGGAACCACCAGGCGTGGAGTCCAGGGGGTCAAAAGAATTGGCCTTAGGATGATGCCCATACACACAAAGGAAGGGAGAGATCCCTGTAGCAGAGTGAGCCGCGTTGTTATAGGCAAACTCCGCCATGGACAGATGAGCAACCCAGTCAGTCTGACACTTGGAGACATAACACCTGAGGAACTGCTCCAAGGACTGGTTCACCCTTTCAGTCTGCCCATTAGACTGCGGATGGTAGCCTGACGACAAGCTGACAGAAATCTGGAGATCGGAACAAAATGCCCTCCAGAATTTGGCCACAAACTGGGATCCGCGGTCAGAGACCACATCAAGTGGCAACCCGTGGAGACGCACAACATGCAGCATAAATAATTCAGACAGGCGTCTGGCTGATGGCAGCCCAACCAGTGGAACGAAGTGCGCCATCTTCGAAAACCTGTCAACGACAACCCAGATGGCTGTCATCCCCGAGGATTTGGGCAAGTCCACCACAAAATCCATTGAAATGTGGGTCCATGGCTTAGATGGGATAGAGAGTGGATGTAATGGGCCAACAGGAACCCCTCTAGGAGTCTTATTTCGGGCACAGATGTCACATGCCCGAACCCACTGATCCACATCCTTAGCCACCGAGGGCCACCACACCGCCCTAGATAGCAACTCCCGAGTTCTGGCAATACCCGGGTGACCTGCCGACTTCTTGGCATGGAATTCCAGGAACACTCGCTGTCTTAACCTAGGAGGCACAAACAAAAGACCTACCGGAAGGTCTGGAGGAGCCTGCTCCTGTGCTCTAAGGACTAATGATAAGAGGTCCTGGGTAATGCCCACTTTAATACATGATGGGGAAACAATGGGCAACGGCTCCTCGGTGGTCTCCTGGATTGGAGCAAAACTCCGCGAGAGCGCATCAGCCTTGATGTTTTTTGACCCAGGGCGATATGTTATCAAAAAATTAAAGCGAGCAAAAAACAAAGCCCATCGTGCCTGCCTGGCATTGAGACGCTTCGCTGACTCTAAATATGCCAGATTCTTATGGTCAGTGAGAATTGAGACCACAAACTTAGCCCCCTCAAGCCAGTGTCTCCACTCCTCGAGTGCATCCTTAATAGCCAACAATTCCCGGTTACCCACGTCATAATTCATCTCGGCAGGCGAAAATTTACGGGAAAAGTAAGCACAGGGATGAAGGCGATTATCAGACACTCCCATCTGAGAAAGCACTGCCCCAATACCCATCTCAGAGGCATCCACCTCCACCACAAAAGGACGCTCTGGATCTGGGTGTCGCAGCACCTTGGCCGAAACAAATGCCCTTTTGAGACGGGCAAAAGCCGCTTTAGCCTCACAAGACCAGTGAGCAACATCCGCCCCTTTCTTAGTGAGTGCCACCAAGGGCGCCACTATAGACGAAAATCCAGCGATAAATCGTCTATAAAAATTCGCAAAGCCCAGGAAACGCTGAAGCGCCTTCAAACTAGTGGGCTGCACCCAATCCAGGACTGCCTGTACCTTGGAACCCTCCATTTGGAAACCTTCTGGGGAGATAATATATCCTAGAAATGCGATTTGCTGAACTTCAAATTCACACTTCTCCAGCTTCGCCCCAAGCCGGTGGTCTCTGAGTTTCTGGAGGACTAAGCGTACATGCTTCCGATGTTCCTCCAGGGAATGGGAGAAGATTAGGATGTCATCTAAGTATACAACTAAGAATCTATCCAAATATTCCCTGAGCACATCATTCATGAAATCCTGGAAGACTGCCGGGGCATTACAGAGCCCAAAAGGCATCACCAAATATTCATAATGCCCTGAGTGGGTATTAAAGGCAGTCTTCCATTCATCCCCCTCTCTTATTCGGATTAGATTGTACGCACCGCGTAGGTCAATCTTAGAAAAAATGGTGGCAGTACGAAGCTGGTCAAACAAGACCGAAATGAGAGGCAGTGGGTATGAGTTTTTAATCGTGATACGGTTCAATTCCCTGAAGTCGATGCAGGGTCGCAACGAACCGTCCTTTTTACCCACGAAGAAGAACCCCGACCCAACTGGAGACTGTGAAGGTCTGATAAATCCCTTAGCCAAGTTCTCCTGAATGTACTCTGCCATAGCCTGAGTCTCAGGACGTGACAGGGAGTACAACCTGCTCTTGGGAAGCTTAGCATTTGGCAACAAATCAATGGCACAGTCATAGGGGCGATGGGGAGGTAGTACCTCTGCAACTTTTTTGGAGAACACGTCCGCAAAATCTGCATAACACCCTGGCAATCCTGGCAAACTTAGCTGCGAGAGCCTGACTGGAAGGCTCAAGCAACTCCTGAAACAATCAGTACCCCAACTAAGAATCTCCCCAGAGACCCAGTCAAATTGAGGATTGTGGGCCCTTAACCAGGGTAACCCCAACACCAATGGGGCAAAAGTACAGATAGTCACATAAAAGGACAATTTTGCAGAGTGTGTGGCTCCAATAAACAAAGAAATCTGGCTAGTGCAAGAGGTAATTTTACCTTGGGATAATGGTTCCCCGTTTAACCCACAAATCTCAATTTCCGATGCCAAGGGTACTAAGGGAACAGAGTGTTTCAGGGCGAATTGGCGGTCCATAAAAACCCCGTCGGCCCCACTGTCCACAAAGGCCTCAGTCTTGACAGTTTGACCGAGGATCTTCAAGGTCACCGGAATGATAAAAGTCTTCTTGGGAAATTCTGACTTCTGGCCTGACAGGATATTTCCCATCACCCTCAGGCCCTGAAGTTTTCCGGCTTTTCTGGGCATGATACTACCACATGACCTTTATTCCCACAGTACAAACACAACCCCTGCTGTCTCCTCCGCGTCTTCTCACGCGAGGAGAGGCGGGTAGCCCCAATCTGTATAGGCTCCTCAGAAAATTCCTCAGAGTCTGAGGTTCCCTTGGGAAGGAAGGAAATCTCAGTCTCCCTTTCAAGCCTACGCTCTCTCAGCCGTCTATCCACCCGGATGGATAACTGCATGAGCTGATCCAAGCTATCAGGCAAGGGATATTGTACCAGTTGGTCCTTTATCTGGTTAGAAAGACCTCTTCGGTACTGGTGTCTCAGGGCTGGGTCATTCCACTGGGTATCATGGGCCAACCTCCGAAACTCCGTACAGTAAACCTCAACTGGCCTTCGCCCTTGCTTAAGGATCGAAATCTGAGCCTCGGCTGAGGCCGTCTTGTCAGGGTCATCATACAACATGCCCAGTGCCGTAAAAAAAGCATCAACACTTTTAAGCGACGGACAGTCAGGCTGCAACCCATATGCCCAGACCTGTGGGTCTCCTTGTAGCAAGGAAATCACTATGCCCACCCGCTGAATCTCCGACCCAGAAGACTGAGGCCTAAGCCGGAAGTATAGCTTGCAGCTCTCCTTGAAACAAAAGAACTGCGAGCGATCTCCAGAAAAACGATCCGGGAGATTTACTTTCGGCTCCTTAACCCCTGCAGGTGCTGCTGCTGCGGGAGCTCCACCAGCAGCCTGGGAGGTGTGCATTTTAATGGACAAATCATTAAATTGTCGAGTCAGGACCTGCACCTGATCGACCACCTGTTGCAACGTATTTTGAGGGGTATGCTCCATATTCCCACAAAATTTCAACAGGAGTATTAGGCTGCTGAATATGTTATGCACACCAGTGCCTGCAGGAAAGTACTGGTGTCAGAACTGTTATGCACTCCAGTGTCTGCAGGAATGTACTGGTGTTTGAACTGTTATGCAAAACAAATGGACTCACAGACAAACTGGGGAATATGACATAACGTACACAGAAGGTAATAGGGTAACAAAATACACACAAAGTGAACAGAGAAGCCCAGAGGCTAAGGAACTGGGTATCTCCCTTGTATTAGAACTGCACAGATGGAAAAAGCAAGATGTTGTGTTTTAATACATAGAGAACCCGAAATGCTGTTGCTAAGGGCAACAGCAAAACCCTAAAGGGTTACCAACGGGTGTGGCAGTAAACTCCTTGGTCAGAGATGGAATGATAGACACAAGGAGAGTCTCCACAATCCTATTTCTCACTTGCAGTGCACAGGTTTTAGCTTACTGCCACTAAACTGACCCCTGACACCTAGCACAGTGAGACAGGATTAGACAGGCAAGTCTTAGAATACAGCCGCAAACTTGCTAAGTTCACAGAGTAGTAACAGAACCCCAGCAAGCTAAACGACTGACTCCAGTCTTACTGCTAGGTCTGGATTGGCAGAGTGTAATACCAAATCCCCAGGCCTATTTGCAGTAAGCAACAAACAAATACAAAGCTACACAGTACTGGCTAACTTTCATGAACTGACTAACCAACAAAGATTCAGCAGCATCTGCTTACCCTGAAAAGAGGCCTTATAAAGCAGGTGCTGTCCACGCCCCACTCAGACCTCACAGACTGTGAGCACAAAAACCAGCACCGGATCCCCTGCCGTGCACAGAGCCTATAACCACTGCACAGCAAAAGACCCGAACCGGAGTATCAGCTGCGCTCAGGTTACTCCACTAGCACTTGTCTCCCGGTTGCCATGACGACGTGGCAGCACAGGGCAGGAGACCCTAACAAAACCTCTCTCCTGACACTGATGAACTAAACTCCGTGACCTTCCTAGGTGTATTCGTGCAGACCAAACATTTTGTATTCCCACATCTATGATATCCTAGTGGCCTACTGGGTATCCAATTTACATTAGGCTCACTTGAGGATTCTTTTTTTCTTTTAAAATGACTCTGAACTAATTGGGACTTCAAGTTATCTGACCTCCTAAAAGTCACCCCACCCCCTTTTAATTGAATTTCTGTTTTCAAGACATCATCTTGTAGTAACATAAAAGTGTTATTTTTAACTATATTCCTAATTTCTTTAACATACCCATTATATTGTGTAACAAAGTTAACTGAACGGTTATCCCTTGTTTGATTTTTATTTTTATTCTTACTTTTATTTTTTATTTCCATTTTTAACAGGGATGACCTTTCCATTAAGCTTACTTCATTGTATGCTTTTTTGACAACTACCTCAGGATATCCCTGTTGCAATAGATTATTCATGAGTTCCTTAGCTTGTTGTTGATAAGTGGCTTCTAGGGTACAGTTCCGTTTCATCCGAATCAGCTGTCCCTTGGGTATATTATTTTTCCATGAATCTAAATGCGAACTATCATAATTAAGATATTTATTACTATCTACTGACTTCTTATATGTTTCCGTAATGATTTGATCATCCCTCACCAAGAGGGTGATATCCAGAAAATTAATTTGTGAAGAACTGGAAGTGGCAGTGAACTTTAAACCATATGTGTTAGTATTAAGATCATAAACAAATGATTGGAGTGATTCTAAATCCCCTTCCCAAATAATGAATAAATCATCTATAAATCTAACGAAGAGGACCAGATTCACACCGTAGCATACATTCCACACATGTTCGTCCTCAAAGGCGCCCATGTATAGATTTGCATAGCTCGGCGCGAACCTGGTCCCCATCGCAGTCCCCCGTGTCTGTAAATAAAACCGTGTATCAAACGTGAAAAAATTGTGTTCTAAGATAAATTTAATGGATTGAATAATGAACCTACGTAGAGAGTCTGATATGTCACTTTTCATCAAAAGATGATTTTCTAATACTTTAACTCCTAGATCATGAGGTATATTTGAGTATAGAGATTCAACATCAAGGGTTAGCATATAATAGTTTTGTTTCCACTTGATTGTATTAATTTTATTAAGAAAATGTTTTGTATCTCTAATATATGACTTCAGACCCTCTACGCATTCCTGTAAATAAAAATCAACAAAGGAAGACAAATTATTAGTGAGGGACCCTACACCCGAAATTATGTGACGCCAAGGTGGTTGAGAAGGTGTCTTGTGAATTTTAGGCAAATAATAGAAAGTAGGAGTGACGGGATATTTATTAAATAAAAAAGAAAAAGTTTCTCTGGATATCACCCCCTCGTCCCGGGCCAAATCCAACATATTCTTTAATTTCTTTTGATATTGGGTGGTGGGATTGTGGTCCATTTTCATATAATATCTTTCATCTACAAGCTGTCTCATGGACTCAACAATGTAGTCCATAGTGTTAAGGATCACAATACCACCACCCTTTATCTGCAGATTTTATAGTCAAGGTTTTGTCATCACATAGAGTTTTTATTGCCCTCCGTTCACCCCTACTCAAATTATCCCTCATTGAAACAGATCACATCCTGTTCTAATCCACACAGATATTCCAAAACAGCCACTCTCCTAGCCTTATTCTATGGTTTTAAAATTTTGCTCTCTTAATGTTAGAACGTTTGGGGCTATCATTAAAGCAAAAAACTATTCAAGTCCATATGGATACATAATAAACAAGAACAAAACAATATTCAAACCTATAAACAGCCAAGTCTAGCAGGAATGCCAGCTGATGGATAAAACTTCATTTTATGCAAAATTGGCACACACTGCTTAAATTTGAACTTCAAATCAATTTCATACTTCTTAATCACTTACAGCTGCCATCTGGGTGCTTGCCAGGGCAAGGAGCTTCTCCCCCTTTCCCCAGCTGCAGTCCTCCTCCTTCAAAAAAAGAAGTTGGTGAACCCACGTGTGCTAAATCATAATCCATTTCTCCACAAGGACTGCAGTCCAGACTGCTCAAGTTGGAGAAAGGATTTGGGGGGACTGCAATCCCTTCATCCAAACACGGTTTCTTTCTACTAGGCTGCTGTGGCTTCTTGTTCTTCCTCCTAATCACAGCCAGAAATTCATCTGTGTCTGCAGACATCTCCTGCTCACTCCTTTCTTCCTCAGATGACTCTGATTTGCTGAACTCCCTCCCCCTCCATCACCAGCCCAGCATCATTTTTCCCCAATTCAAGGCTTTCAAGCACATGGGGAATTAACTCTTCCAACTCCTCCCTTTTTTGTCTAAAAGGAGGGCTAGGGGGAACACTTGTACTCTGCTCTTCTGTCACATACTGCTCAATAAGTGCTCTCCTCACACTGTTTTGTAGGACATTTTTTGGCTGTGTGCCCCTGTTCTCCACAAATGTCACATCCTCAAGGAACACTACACTCTGCAGCTACGTGGCCTTCTCTCTTACAGTTCCTGCATATTCTCCCAGCTTTACACTCTTCCTTCACATGCCCATATTTGAAACAGTGTCTGCAGAAATTTGGCTGACCAGGGTAAAAAAGGAAGCCCCTAATACCTGCAACCGTGAAATTGGCCGGGAGATGCTTAGTTCTCCACACTTGCTCTCTGGGTCTGGCTTCAATCTGACCAAAATCTCCACTTGCTGTTAAAGATTCCAAGTATATATTTTTTTGCCTTACACCATCACCGACCTTTTCACAGTAATTCCTTAAGAAGGCCTTGATTATAGACATGTCTGCATATGGATTATATAAATGTACAGTCAAAGGGATCTCTTGCATACGAAAAGAGGCAATATCTTAATCTCTGTCACTTCCACTTTTTCAGCCTTCCCCTTTAAGGTTTCATACACATTCAGGCAAAAACTAAAATTGTGGAAGGTCACATCAAAATTCCCCTGTTTTGGGAAGTCCTGAATGCAGAAAATATCACTTAAAGTTACTCCGGCAAGTTTTCCCAGGATTTTTTGGACAATCCACACCAAATTCTGGCCAATTCTCCCACCTTCACTCACAGACAAATGAATGCTGTTCTTCATACCAGCCACACTGATGTAACGGGCAATGCCACAAACTTCACGCCCAAATGCGCAATCACGTCGCTAAAGTACCACGGGCCCCTTCCAAGGAGCCTCCTGACCATAATACACGATCGCAGCCAAAAGGCCAAGAAGCGATAACCCGAATGTTGGGCGAGGTAGGCGTACGGCTGAAAAAGGATCCTCACCCCATCATGGAGAATGACCTTCCCCCTCGTGATAGGATCTCCATTTTTGCACATGCTTACTTTTTACTCTCTATAGATTTACTTTTGGCAGTGGCAACTCTCTATAGATTTACTTTTGGCGGTGGCAAAGAAGGAGAAATCCTGACTGACAAGCAGGTGCGCATGCACACACCAACCCACATCCCCTCACTCCTGCATTAGTGAGTTTTCTCTCCTCTATTGCTGGCTGGATGATGCACAATCATTTGCATGTGCATCATTTGCATGTCCATCATCTCCGTCTCCAACAATCACACCCACCAGAAGTCTGCCACCCAACCCTAGCTCTGTTTTTATCACACTTACACAATGCTATGTACTCCATCAATCAAACAGTGGGACATTAATTCTTCAATGGAAGGTTACCTGGTTGCAATGAACCTTTCCATGAAATTCAGATTATTTCAACAAGCCCGTCCATCAAAGCAGATTTAAATTTTTCACTACAGTGGAAGGGCTTTGATGCGACCTCCTGTGATATCATAATGATGCGCCCTCTGTGATTTCATCATTATGCGACACGTGATGTGACAATGAGCTTGTGTTTGGACTGCATTTGCTTGCTGAGGGAGGCACGCACCAGGAGATAGATGCAGCATATACATATATCAGAGGTTGTTCCTCTCCTGCCTTTAAAGCAAACACCCACACCTCCTGCAGCCTGTCTGTACACCACCAAAAAATTTTTATATATATATATATATATATAAAAACAAACAAAGAAGGATAAGCGGCACTCAGCGTCTTAGTCAAAAATAGAAAAGTGTATTTAAAACACCATCTTAAACCAACGTTTCGGGACACGCAGGTCCCTTTGTCAAGGTGTACAGCAATAAGTGAGAAGTGGCAACATACCTTTATAGTAGAAGAAGCCTCAGAGTGACTGTGTGGAGTGCGGCGTCCGTCCACGAGGTCCGGCGCTAGCCGCTGACTTCATCGGCAGGCGGTCACCCGGTGTCATGGAAATCATGTACACTGCTGTGCCGCTGCCGAAGAATGTGACAGGAGTGGTGACAGTCAGTGAAGTACTACCACCGCTGTGTGCTTAGATGGCTAGCATAGCTAAAGTGGTTGGCTGATGCATGTGAAACCACAAGTTTGTGGAGCTGCTCTCAAGGCTCTGTCTGTACAATTGAAGAGCCGCAGCTGGGCACAATGATAGTAATACTGTACCTCTTGTTTCAGTAAATGAACAATACTGTATAATGGAACAAACAAGAAGCATATGTAGCATAAAGCTGTTAATAACATGTAATGAAAAGACGGCAGGTCAATTTAAATGCATCGTCGACCACACAGGCTGTGCTAGAGTGAAAGGAAAAGTGCAAGAGATGGAGGAACGTGTGGAAGAGGAATTACTGCCCATAGTAGAGGCCTACATAAGTTAAAAGTATGGTTAAAGATGCCGGGCAGATTTACAAGAAGGGGGAACAGAAAGAGGGGGAAATAGGTCCTTAGCGTTCCCGGTGGGGCTAAAGTTGTTAATGGGTGAACAAGTTCCAGGGCATCATCTCGTTTAGGCCGCCAGGGTTAATTGTACCAAGTTTATGAATCCACCTAGCTTCCAATCGGAGGAGTTTACCCTCCCGGTCGCCACCTCTCAGGGACTTCTCAATATGGTCAATTACCATATGCTTGAGGTCATTGATACAGTGGCCTGCTTCCAAAAAGTGCCTGGCGACTGGCTGGTCTGATACCTTGCCCAATGATGCTTGCTTGATTGCAGACCTGTGGAGGGCCATTCGTTCCCTCATGGTTCTGATAGATTTGCCCACATAGACCAAGTTGCATGGGCAGACTATGATGTAAATGATGAAAGAGGACTGGCATGAAAGTACATGTTTGATACTGATGTTACGGTTCTCATGCGGATGTTTAAAGTAAGAGCCAGTGAGCATATGGGTGCAGGTGGTGCATTTTGGGCATTTATAACACCCTGGAGGTCTCATGAGAAAGTTGGATGGGCGATCACTGCTGGTGCTAAAGCCAGTGATGTCTGTATGGACAATGGTGTCTTTAATATTGCGGACTCTCGTGAAACAAGACATCGGGCGCTTGTGTTTAAAGACAGGAATAAAGGTGTCCGTGGATACCAGAGGCCACAAGGCTCTTGACGCACGTGGAATGACTGCACTAGCTGTGCTGTATTGTGTGACAAAAGGGATCACCTCTCCTTTGGGCTTCTTGGTACTTGGAGATAGTAGGTTGGATCTAGGAATCGCCATGACCTCTATTTTTTGCGTCTGTAGAGTCCTGTGGTCGTATCCTCTTACCAGAAATTTATCAATAAAGCTTATTTAATTCATCCTCCAGTGTCGACCGGTCACTGATGATTCTAGATAACCTGATCATCTGGGATCTGGGTAATCCGTTAATAAGACCTCTGGGATGGTGGCTGTTGGCCCGTAGGAGGGTGTTTTGGTCTGTGGGTTTAGTAAAGAGACCGGTATGGATACTTCCTTCTGATAAAGTGATTTGTACATCCAGATAACTGATGGTATTGGTACTGGTAGAAAAGGTGTATTTAATAGGTGAACTGCGCTTGTTGATAGTTGACATCATAGATTCAAAAAGGCTCAAAGGGCCCGTCCACAGGATGAATAAATCGTCTATGAACCGAGTGTATAGACGAATGTGCTGAGCTAAATCCGGATCCTGAAAGAAAGCCTCCGCTTCCTCCTTGAACATGAAGATGTTCGTGAAAGAAGGGGAGACGTTGCTCCCCATCGCACGCCCCGTCTTCTGGCGGTAAAACCCACCATTAAAAAGGAAGAAATTGCGGGTTAATGTTAGCTTTAACAGGTCCAGAAATAGCTTGAGATCCAGATCACTCATATGCTCAGAGACAAGGAATTCCTCCATGGCTAACAAGCCTTCATGGTGGGGGATACTTGTGTAGAGGCTACATACGTCAACTACACAAAGTATCACGTTATTGGGTACCGTTTCCACAGTGGAAAGCCTCTGGAGGAAGCAGGTGGTGTCCTTGATGAAATTTTTATGTTTGAGAATGAGCGGTTGTAGAATGCTGTCAAGAAAAACAGATAGGTTGATAAATGGAATTTCTTGCTGCAATAATAGGACGGCCTGGTGGCCTCTGGAGATCTTTATGGATCTTTTGTAATGTGAAGAATATGGGGACCTCGGGATGATCCTGTGACAGCGCCTTCAGTAATTTAGGCGAGATGAGGCCTTTAGAGCTGGCGTCTTTTAATAAAAGATCAACCTCCAGCTTGTATTTCGCCGTTAGATCATGGGTCAGTGGTTCATAGATTGATTCATCATTGAGTTGTAGGTATGCTTCATTGATGTAATCGCTCAAATTTAATACCACGATCCCGCCCACCTTATCGGCGGGGCGGAACACGACATCCCTGTAGGCTCCCAGCTGTTTGAGTGCTGTGAGCTCCTGTCGAGACAGATTACTATTGGTGTCACTTTTGTCCATATGATATTTGGATACCGAGTCGTGCATTAACCGGGTATAGGATTTGATTGAAGAATTGGACGAGGGGGGGTCAAAGGAAGAGAGGTGTCTGGACTGGATGAATCTGATTTGTACTGAAGTCAAGTCACCAGTCGTGGTGCTTTGTGGTTGAAATTGAAAAAACTCTTGGAGTCTCAGTTTGCGAGCAAACCGGTGGATGTCAACTTGCCAGTTGAAGTCATTGAATCTGGTGGTCGGTACAAAGGACAGTCCCTTTTCTAGGACTGATAGTTCCTGGGGGCTAAAAGTCCTATTGGATAAGTTGTAGATTAACGATTTTTTCTGGCTGAGGACCTTCCTGTTCCTCGCCCACTGCCCGCCCCTGCGGGTGGCTGACCTCGTCTGCCTTTTTCTTTGGACACAGATGTGGTCTGCGAAGGCTCTAAAGGGGTGCATGGAGGATTGGATAAAGGGTCAGACTCCTGGACGGTGTCGTTGTCACTGTTGGAAGTTGCTGACATAAAGGACTGCGCTTCCCGTCTTCTGCGCCAACTATGTTTGGCTCGAGAATTATATGGGGTGTTGGCTCCAGGACGTGGACGCTTACATATTCCTAAAGTACTGTAAATGGACCATATACTGTATGCTGTACTATTTGCGTCTGTACTGTATATACTGTATTAAATAATGCAGCGTAATGAGAAGCCGTACATACTGTATGCAGCGTAACGAGACGCACTAGTAAAGTAGTCTTTACTATACAGTATATTTCAGTATTGTATTTTACGGGAGATCACACGCATGCGCAGTGGTGATTGTAAAAAGCGACATCTGGTGGATGATCGCAGGTAGTACACGTAAAGGTAATGCCAAACGCTCTGTCTGCCTCCGTGAGATTAGATACGCTTCTCTGTGACTAGGCGTGCCTCCCTACGCCCCAGTACGCTGTGTATGCTCGATCGGGACAAACGCCAGTCAAGATAAAAGTGGCTACATCTGTAACTTGTTTATACTTCTCAAATCTCTCATCTCTCCATTTGTTCTGGTACAAATCCTGATAAAAATAGCACGCTTCACAACTTGCCCTTTAACTTCTATACCATTCTTATCCATGATCTCATTAACATTCCTATTTCCTGAAACTGCTTTCTTAAAAAAAAAACAGAGTGCACTTTTTTCCCTTTGCTTGAAAAATATTCTCCTTCGCCATTGCCTCCAATACTTTACTTATCTAACTCCTAACACTTTTAATTTCTTCTTCCACACACATCCCATCATTCCTTAATTTATTCAAAAATTCTAGCTTCCTATGCAAGTCCTCATACTTCCTCCTTCTCAAATCTGCACATATCTTACCGTTTCCCAAAAAAGAACTTACCTTCCTTCTTAACCCATTCCCACCATTGTATAATATTCTTAAAATCATTCTTACGCATACCCCAACTAAAATACTTCTTAATAAGATGAGATCTTACTGCCTCATCCTCTAGAAGACTTGTATTCATTTTCCAAATACCTCTCCCTCCCATTATATCCACATTGAGTTCCATTTCACACATAAGTAACATATGATTAGAAAATGGAACCTCCTTTTGTGCACAATTATTCAAAATCAAATTCCTACTTAAAATATATAATCCAATCTCTAAATTTGACAGTCCCTTTATCTGAAAAAAAAAGGGAACTGGATCAATTTTACAAACCCTAACAACATTCTTCAAACATAAATCCTGCTAGTGGTATCCAATTGATTCCCCCCACCCCCAACTCTACCTCCCTCCTCTAGTAAACAATTTAAATTCCTCATTATCAACATTGCCAATTTACGAAACAAAAACTATTTCAGTTTTTCAAATAAATCTTTCCGCATGTTTTTATCAGCATGTGCATAAATATTGCACACTCTAAAACAAAAATATTTATATTTACAATAAACTATTATACACCTACCTGGCACAATCACATAATATTTATCCACCTTAATATTCTTATTCCTAAATAGAACCCCTATTCCATCATTTCTATTAATCTCAGAAAATGACCAAATAACCGCCCCACCCCACTCCTCTTTCTTTGGACTCACATTTAAACCACATTCTTGTAAACAGATCTAAAAAGCAACAGAATTGCAGCGCACAGAAAAAGCCTCAACCAATGAATTAAATGTTTTTTTATTTAATTAAAACAATTGATTATAACCTTGGGACAAGTGTATAAACTTTAAAACACATCACCATCTAATAAAATTATCTGCATTAAATAATCCAGCAATTTTAACCTATAGTTTAAAGCCAAACATATATGCAGGAAAAGCTCTGTTTACATATCCAGCGCTACCTTGTAGCTAATCTTCAACAATGTATCAGCAGTATTACTTTTATGGAGCTGCTGCCAGTGTATCACCCAAGTCAATTACACTACATTCAGATGGACATAAATTAGTTAATGGACTCCCCTGATGTAATTCTTGACAACCAGAGAGTTACGGACATTCGATTCCTATATTCGTAAGTCCAGTGTCCACAATTGTACAATTGTATGTAATCAGCTGGCCAGCTACTTTAAATATCACTGATGCAGTAATGAGCTATAAACAATGCTCACGTCCTCCCCGGCTGCTGTTGCCGTACCTTTTTTGTGGCAGTCTTTTCAGGGGGACTGAGATATCTAATTTCCACACGTTAAGTTTCAAACCCCCCTTCCTCCCTGACTGCTAGGTGCTTGATCCTTACGTGGCAGTCTTTTCTGGGAGACTGAGGTACAGAGATCTAAACGTGGAATGGTTTCCCAGTGCAAACATGCAGATGCAGTCTCGTTTAGGTGGTGAGCGTCCCGGATAGAACTTTACGCGTTTCTCCGCCTTCCCTACGGTCTCAGCGGCTTCGTCAGAAGTGTTTTCATGTCATTAGCCGCGCAGGCGCACTCCATGTACTTCACGCCTCGTTGTCACTCCGGAGAGCAATCATCACGGTTTTGATTGCCGCATGTGTTCAGTAACTCTTTCACGCTTCCAAGTTTGTAAATAGCGCTTTCATTAATGCTTTAATCATTACACCTGCTACATTAGGATACCTGTTATCAAACACTAAACACCTTGCTTTATTCCTCAATTAATATCATCTATCTTGCAGACATGAAATATGTTATCTATAAGATTATATTATTTCATAAATACACACTTATATTTATTTATTCTAAAATTATATATATTCCATTGATTGAGTATATACTCATATAAAAACCCTTTAACATAAAAAATAATCATATGTCACCGCTGAATGCATAGAAATATAACATTTGGAGAGTTTCTACCTCCGTCATACACAGTTTATAACAGAATAAAATAATGCTACTAGTATAACCAGAAATATTACTATAGACTTCTCCTTAAAGTATATACAAATACCCTTTGTATAAGGAAAATATATATACCTATTTATCTATAAACCATGAGAGAAATACACAGGAACCACTTTAACATTAAAATTAAGATCTACTACTTAGGACAGATAGAGAAATTGTCTTCTATCCACCTATCAGTACACACAGTTAATTATATCCTCTGCTATTTTCTATCGTATCCATGTTATTCCCACTCCAGAAAAAGACTGATGGTATTTCACATGAATACAGCAAAGAGAAATGAAGATAATGAAGAAAAGTGAGGGGAAAGAGAGAGAAAACCCTGAATACTGGAGCTGAAGGAAGATAAACTTCAAATATTATTCATCTCAATAACATCATTCAGTCCATTAGGAAATAGTGTATTCATTCTGTAAATCCAGAAGGCTTCCCTTCTACATAACCTTCCATAACGATCACCTCCTCTTGATGTCACTTTTATTTGTTCAATTGCCACAGCAAAAAGTCCATCAAGGGTTTGATTTTGACACATTGCAATATGATTTGAAAGGGGATGTAGTTTATTTCCACTTAAGATGTTTCTCTTGTGTTCCATAAATCTAATATGGAAAGTACGTATGGTGCGGCCTTTATATTGTTTTCCACATTTACATCTTAACAGGTAAATTACATAAGAGGATTGGCAGTTAAGGGATTCTTTTATCTGAAACCTCTCTCCTGACACTGATGAACTAAACTCCGTGACCTTCCTAGGTGTATTCGTGCAGACCAAACATTTTGTATTCCCACATCTATGATATCCTAGTGGCCTACTGGGTATCCAATTTACATTAGGCTCACTTGAGGATTCTTTTTTTCTTTTAAAATGACTCTGAACTAATTGGGACTTCAAGTTGTCTGACCTCCTAAAAGTCATCCCCCCCCCCCCTTTTAATTGAATTTCTGTTTTCAAGACATCATCTAGTAGTAACATAAAAGTGTTATTTTTCACTATATTCCTAATTTCTTTAACATACCCATTATATTGTGTAACAAAATTAACTGAACGGTTATCCCTTGTTTGATTTTTATTTTTATTCTTACTTTTATTTTTTATTTCCATTTTTAACAGGGAAGACCTTTCCATTAAGCTTACTTCATTGTATGCTTTTTTGACAACTACCTCAGGATATCCCTGTTGCAATAGATTATTCATGAGTTCCTTAGCTTGTTGTTGATAAGTGGCTTCTAGGGTACAGTTCCGTTTCATCCGAATCAGCTGTCCCTTGGGTATATTATTTTTCCATGAATCTAAATGTGAACTATCATAATTAAGATATTTATTACTATCTACTGACTTCTTATATGTTTCCGTAATGATTTGATCATCCCTCACCGAGAGGGCGATATCCAGAAAATTAATTTGTGAAGAACTGAAAGTGGCAGTGAACTTTAAACCATATGTGTTAGTATTAAGATCATAAACAAATGATTGGAGTGATTCTAAATCCCCTTCCCAAATAATGAATAAATCATCTATAAATCTAACGAAGAGGACCAGATTCGCACCATAGCATACATTCCACACATGTTCATCCTCAAAGGTGCCCAGGTATAGATTTGCATAGCTCGGCGCGAACCTGGTCCCCATCGCAGTCCCCCGTGTCTGTAAATAAAACCGTGTATCAAACGTGAAAAAATTGTGTTCTAAGATAAATTTAATGGATTGAATAATGAACCTACGTAGAGAGTCTGATATGTCACTTTTCATCAAAAGATGATTTTCTATTACTTTAACTCCTAGATCATGAGGTATATTTGAGTATAGAGATTCAACATCAAGGGTTAGCATATAATAGTTTTGTTTCCACTTGATCGTATTAATTTTATTAAGAAAATGTTTTGTATCTCTAATATATGACTTCAGACCCTCTACGCATTCCTGTAAATAAAAATCAACAAAGGAAGACAAATTATTAGTGAGGGACCCTACACCCGAAATTATGGGACGCCCAGGTGGTTGAGAAAGTGTCTTGTGAATTTTAGGTAAATAATAGAAAGTAGGAGTGACGGGATATTTATTAAATAAAAAAGAAAAAGTTTCTCTAGATATCACCCCCTCGTCCCGGGCCAAATCCAACATATTCTTTAATTTCTTTTGATATTGGGTGGTGGGATTGTGGTCCATTTTCATATAATATCTTTCATCTCCAAGCTGTCTCATGGACTCAACAATGTAGTCCGTAGTGTTAAGGATCACAATACCACCACCCTTATCTGTAGATTTTATAGTCAAGGTTTTGTCATCACATAGAGTTTTTATTGCCCTCCGTTCACCCCTACTCAAATTATCCCTCATTGAAACAGATCACATCCTGTTCTAATCCACACAGATATTCCAAAACAGCCACTCTCCTAGCCTTATTCTATGGTTTTAAAATTTTGCTCTCTTAATATTAGAATGTTTGGGGCTATCATTAAAGCAAAAAACTATTCAAGTCCATATGGATACATAATAAACAAGAACAAAATAATATTCAAACCTATAAACAGCCAAGTCTAGCAGGAATGCCAGCTGATGGATACAACTTAATTTTATGCAAATTTGGCACCCACTGCTTAAATTTGAACTTCAAATCAATTTCATACTTCTTAATCACTTTCAGCTGCCATCTGGATGCTTGCCAGGGCAAGGAGCTTCTCCCCATTTCCCCAGCTGCAGTCCTCCTACTTCAAAAAAAGAAGTTGGTGAACCCACGTGTGCCAAATCATAATCCATTTCTCCACAAGGACTGCAGTCCAGACTGCTCAAGTTGGAGAAAGGATTTGGGGGGACTGCAATCCCTTCATCCAAACGCGGTTTCTTTCCACTAGGCTGCTGTGGCTTCTTGTTCTTCCTCCTAATCACAGCCAGAAATTCATCTGTGTCTGCAGACATCTCCTGCTCACTCCTTTCTTCCTCAGGTGACTCTAATCTGATTTGCTGAACTCCCTCCCCTCCATCACCAGCCCAGCATCATTTTTCCCCAATTCAAGGCTTTCAAGCACATGGGAAATTAACTCTTCCAACTCCTCCCTTTTTTGTCTAAAAGGAGGGCTAGGGGGAACACTTGTACTCTGCTCTTCTGTCACATACTGCTCAATAAGTGCTCTCCTCACACTGTTTTGTAGGACATTTTTTGGCTGTGTGCCCCTGTTCCCCACAAATGTCACATCCTCAAGGAACACTACACTCTGCAGCTACGTGGCCTTCTCTCTTACAGTTCCTGCATATTCTCCCAGCTTTACACTCTTCCTTCACGTGCCCATATTTGAAACAGTGTCTGCAGAAATTTGGCTGACCAGGGTAAAAAAGGAAGCCCCTAATACCTGCAACCGTGAAATTGGCCGGGAGATGCTTAGTTCTCCACACTTGCTCTCTGGGTCTGGCTTCAATCTGACCAAAATCTCCTCTTGCTGTTAAAGATTCCAAGTATATATTTTTTTGCCTTACACCATCACCGACCTTTTCACAGTAATTCCTTAAGAAGGCCTTGATTATAGACATGTCTGCATATGGATTATATAAATGTACAGTCAAAGGGATCTCTTGCATACGAAAAGAGGCAATATCTTAATCTCTGTCACTTCCACTTTTTCAGCCTTCCCCTTTAAGGTTTCATACACATTCAGGCAAAAACTAAAATTGTGGAAGGTCACATCAAAATTCCCCTGTTTTGGGAAGTCCTGAATGCAGAAAATTTCACTTAAAGTTACTCCGGCAAGTTTTCCCAGGATTTTTTGGACAATCCACACCAAATTCTGGCCAATTCTCCCACCTTCACTCACAGACAAATGAATGCTGTTCTTCATACCAGCCACACTGATGTAACGGGCAATGCCACAAACTTCACGTCCAAAGGCGCAATCACGTCGCTAAAGTACCACGGGCCCCTTCCAAGGAGCCTCCTGACCATAATACACGATCGCAGCCAAAAGGCCAAGAAGCGATAACCCGAATGTTGGGCGAGGTAGGCGTACGGCTGAAAAAGGATCCTCACCCCATCATGGAGAATGACCTTCCCCCTCGTGATAGGATCACCATTTTTGCACATGCTTACTCTTTACTCTCTATAGATTTACTTTTGGCAGTGGCAGCTCTCTATAGATTTACTTTTGGCGGTGGCAAAGAAGGAGAAATCCTGACTGACAAGCAGGTGCGCATGCACACACCAACCCACATCCCCTCACTCCTGCATTAGTGAGTTTTCTCTCCTCTATTGCTGGCTGGATGATGCACAATCATTTGCATGTGCATCATTTGCATGTCCATCATCTCCGTCTCCAACAATCACACCCACCAGAAGTCTGCCACCCAACCCTAGCTCTGTTTATATCACACTTACACAATGCTATGTACTCCATCAATCAAACAGTGGGACATTAATTCTTCAATGGAAGGTTACCTGGTTGCAATGAACCTTTCCATGAAATTCAGATTATTTCAACAAGCCCGTCCATCAAAGCAGATTTAAATTTTTCACTACAGTGGAAGGGCTTTGATGCGACCACCTGTGATATCATAATGATGCGCCCTCTGTGAGTTCATCATTATGCGACACGTGATGTGACAATGAGCTTGTGTTTGGACTGCATTTGCTTGCTGAGGGAGGCACGCACCAGGAGATAGATGCAGCATATACATATATCAGAGGTTGTTCCTCTCCTGCCTTTAAAGCAAACACCCACCACCCACACCTCCTGCAGCCTGTCTGTACACCACCCAACATTTTTATATATATATATATATATATATATATATAAACAAACAAAGAAGGATAAGCGGCACTCAGCGTCTTAGTCAAAAATAGAAAAGTGTATTTAAAACACCATCTTAAACCAACGTTTCGGGACACGCAGGTCCCTTTGTCAAGGTGTACAGCAATAAGTGAGAAGTGGCAACATACCTTTATAGTAGAAGAAGCCCCAGAGTGACTGTGTGGAGTGCGGCGTCCGTCCACGAGGTCCGGCGCTAGCCGCTGATGTCATCGGCAGGCGGTCACCCGGTGTCATGGAAATCATGTACACTGCTGTGCCGCTGCCGAAGAATGTGACAGGAGTGGTGACAGTCAGTGAAGTACTACCACCGCTGTGTGCTTAGATGGCTAGCATAGCTAAAGTGGTTGGCTGATGCATGTGAAACCACAAGTTTGTGGAGCTGCTCTCAAGGCTCTGTCTGTACAATTGAAGAGCCGCAGCTGGGCACAATGATAGTAATACTGTACCTCTTGTTTCAGTAAATGAACAATACTGTATAATGGAACAAACAAGAAGCATATGTAGCATAAAGCTGTTAATAACATGTAATGAAAAGACGGCAGGTCAATTTAAATGCATCGTCGACCACACAGGCTGTGCTAGAGTGAAAGGAAAAGTGCAAGAGATGGAGGAACGTGTGGAAGAGGAATTACTGCCCATAGTAGAGGCCTACATAAGTTAAAAGTATGGTTAAAGATGCCGGGCAGATTTACAAGAAGGGGGAACAGAAAGAGGGGGAAATAGGTCCTTAGCATTCCCGGTGGGGCTAAAGTTGTTAATGGGTGAACAAGTTCCAGGGCATCATCTCGTTTAGGCCGCCAGGGTTAATTGTACCAAGTTTATGAATCCACCTAGCTTCCAATCGGAGGAGTTTACCCTCCCGGTCGCCACCTCTCAGGGACTTCTCAATATGGTCAATTACCATATGCTTGAGGTCATTGATACAGTGGCCTGCTTCCAAAAAGTGCCTGGCGACTGGCTGGTCTGATACCTTGCCCAATGATGCTTGCTTGATTGCAGACCTGTGGAGGGCCATTCGTTCCCTCATGGTTCTGATAGATTTGCCCACATAGACCAAGTTGCATGGGCAGACTATGATGTAAATGATGAAAGAGGACTGGCATGAAAGTACATGTTTGATACTGATGTTACGGTTCTCATGCGGATGTTTAAAGTAAGAGCCAGTGAGCATATGGGTGCAGGTGGTGCATTTTGGGCATTTATAACACCCTGGAGGTCTCATGAGAAAGTTGGATGGGCGATCACTGCTGGTGCTAAAGCCAGTGATGTCTGTATGGACAATGGTGTCTTTAATATTGCGGCCTCTCGTGAAACAAGACATCGGGCGCTTGTGTTTAAAGACAGGAATAAAGGTGTCCGTGGATACCAGAGGCCACAAGGCTCTTGACGCACGTGGAATGACTGCACTAGCTGTGCTGTATTGTGTGACAAAAGGGATCACCTCTCCTTTGGGCTTCTTGGTACTTGGAGATAGTAGGTTGGATCTAGGAATCGCCATGACCTCTATTTTTTGCGTCTGTAGAGTCCTGTGGTCGTATCCTCTTACCAGAAATTTATCAATAAAGCTTATTTAATTCATCCTCCAGTGTCGACCGGTCACTGATGATTCTAGATAACCTGATCATCTGGGATCTGGGTAATCCTTTAATAAGACCTCTGGGATGGTGGCTGTTGGCCCGTAGGAGGGTGTTTTGGTCTGTGGGTTTAGTAAAGAGACCGGTATGGATACTTCCTTCTGATAAAGTGATTTGTACATCCAGATAACTGATGGTATTGGTACTGGTAGAAAAGGTGTATTTAATAGGTGAACTGCGCTTGTTGATAGTTGACATCAGATTCAAAAAGGCTCAAAGGGCCCGTCCACAGGATGAATAAATCGTCTATGAACCGAGTGTATAGACGAATGTGCTGAGCTAAATCCGGATCCTGAAAGAAAGCCTCCGCTTCCTCCTTGAACATGAAGATGTTCACGAAAGAAGGGGAGACGTTGCTCCCCATCGCACGCCCCGTCTTCTGGCGGTAAAACCCACCATTAAAAAGGAAGAAATTGCGGGTTAATGTTAGCTTTAACAGGTCCAGAAATAGCTTGAGATCCAGATCACTCATATGCTCAGAGACAAGGAATTCCTCCATGGCTAACAAGCCTTCATGGTGGGGGATACTTGTGTAGAGGCTACATACGTCAACTACACAAAGTATCACGTTATTGGGTACCGTTTCCACAGTGGAAAGCCTCTGGAGGAAGCAGGTGGTGTCCTTGATGAAATTTTTATGTTTGAGAATGAGCGGTTGTAGAATGCTGTCAAGAAAAACAGATAGGTTGATAAATGGAATTTCTTGCTGCAATAATAGGACGGCCTGGTGGCCTCTGGAGATCTTTATGGATCTTTGGTACTGTGAAGAATATGGGGACCTCGGGATGATCCTGTGACAGCGCCTTCAGTAATTTAGGCGAGATGAGGCCTTTAGAGCTGGCGTCTTTTAATAAAAGATCAACCTCCAGCTTGTATTTCGCCGTTGGATCATGGGTCAGTGGTTCATAGATGGATTCATCATGGAGTTGTAGGTATGCTTCATTGATGTAATCGCTCAAATTTAATACCACGATCCCGCCCACCTTATCGGCGGGGCGGAACACGACATCCCTGTAGGCTCCCAGCTGTTTGAGTGCTGTGAGCTCCTGTCGGACAGATTACTATTGGTGTCACTTTTGTCCATATGATATTTGGGTACCGAGTCGTGCATTAACCGGGTATAGGATTTGATTGAAGAATTGGACGAGGGGGGGGTCAAAGGAAGAGAGGTGACTGGACTGGATGAATCTGATTTGTACTGAAGTCAAGTCACCAGTCGTGGTGCTTTGTGGTTGAAATTGAAAAAACTCTTGGAGTCTCAGTTTGCGAGCAAACCGGTGGATGTCAACTTGCCAGTTGAAGTCATTGAATCTGGTGGTCGGTACAAAGGACAGTCCCTTTTCTAGGACTGATAGTTCCTGGGGGCTAAAAGTCCTATTGGATAAGTTGTAGATTAACGATTTTTTCTGGCTGAGGACCTTCCTGTTCCTCGCCCACTGCCCGCCCCTGCGGGTGGCTGACCTCGTCTGCCTTTTTCTTTGGACACAGATGTGGTCTGCGAAGGCTCTAAAGGGGTGCATGGAGGATTGGATAAAGGGTCAGACTCCTGGACGGTGTCGTTGTCACTGTTGGAAGTTGCTGACATAAAGGACTGCGCTTCCCGTCTTCTGCGCCAACTATGTTTGGCTCGAGAATTATGAGGGGTGTTGGCCCCCTGTTCGCCTCCCATGAGCCATCTATAGACCCTATTAGAGTCCTAATCTTCTTTGACTACGGCATATTTACTTCTTTTGAATTTAACCAGATCTCTGCTGTAAGTTTCGCATTGTGACTGTAGTTTTGCAAGCCAGTCATGCTGGGTGTCGTTCTGTAAGGTCACAAGATGTTCACTTTCTAGTTGAATGATCTTATCACGGGTAGATTTGAGCTCTCTGCCAGCCTCCTCAACCACTAAGAAGAGCAGGTCTAGGCTACATTTGTTCAGGATGCCTATCCATTTCTTGCAAAACTCCGGGTTGAAACGGCAATGGTAGGGACGTTACGGACCCTGAAGCCCCGTGGTATCAGTCTGTCTCTGTGATAATCGGAGAGAGAGATGCCATGGAGGAGAAAGTCAATTTCACGCTTTTTTAATTTCAATAGTTGGTGATAGACGTCATCTACCGTGTCGGTCTTGTCTGCGTAACCCAGGTGGTCTTTAAATCGCAGGCGGTCCGCGTCATCATCTGTGAAACTGAATATTTCTCCTTTTGTAGAGGGCATGCCTCGGCATCCATGTTCACCCTCCTGGTGTGAACTTGTAGACATATGGAAGGCTTTCCTCTGATCGTGTGCAAAACGAAAAAAAGGAAAAAAAAAAAAACACAGGTGCAGTGCACGTGTAGTGGGAGTATCACTCCTGACAGAATAGTTCACCACAAAAAGCAGGATCACTCTGGATCCAGCAATAATAAACAAGGGTGCCTTATCCCAGGATGGACTGATGGATCAGATAACCAATCATCCAAATATCACACAAAGGATGGAAGTGGATCGGCACTCCGTTTTCAATGTTTAAAAGTGCGCCGGTGCCCTCTCAGCAGCAATGGATAAACAAACAAAGAAGGATAAGCGGCACTCAGCGTCTTAGTCAAAAATAGAAAAGTGTATTTAAAACACCATCTTAAACCAACGTTTCGGGACACGCAGGTCCCTTTGTCAAGGTGTACAGCAATAAGTGAGAAGTGGCAACATACCTTTATAGTAGAAGAAGCCCCAGAGTGACTGTGTGGAGTGCGGCGTCCGTCCACGAGGTCCGGCGCTAGCCGCTGACATCATCGGCAGGCGGTCGCCCGGTGTCATGGAAACCATGTACACTGCTGTGCCGCTGCCGAAGAATGTGACAGGAGTGGTGACAGTCAGTGAAGTACTACCACCGCTGTGTCCCTACCATTGGTCGTTTAAAATTCCACTGGAATCCCATCACTACCCAGTGGCCCTCATTCCGAGTTGTTCGCTCGGTAAATTTCTTCGCATCGCATCGATTTTCCGCTTAGTGCGCATGCGCAATGTTCGCACTGCGACTGCGCCAAGTAAATTTGCTATACAGTTAGGTATTTTACTCACGGCTTTTTCTTCGTTCAGGCGATCGGAGTATGATTGACAGGAAGTGGGTGTTTCTGGGCGGAAACAGGCCGTTTTATGGGCGTGTGGGAAAAAAAGCTACCGTTTCTGGGAAAAACGCGGGAGTGGCTGGAGAAACGGAGGAGTGTCTGGGCGAACGCTGGGTGTGTTTGTGACGTCAAACCAGGAACGACAAGCACTGAACTGATCGCAGATGCTGAGTAAGTCTGGAGCTACTCAGAAACTGCTAAGAAGTGTGTAGTCGCAATTTTGAGAATCATTCGTTCGCAATTTTAAGAAGCTAAGATTCACTCCCAGTAGGCGGCGGCTTAGCGTGTGCAATGCTGCTAAAAGCAGCTTGCGAGCGAACAACTCGGAATGAGGGCCAGTGTTTTGTTCTGTGCACATCCATGTACTGCCCTTATTAATTCTTCCAGGTCAATCTCTTTAACCAGATAGTTTTTATCTTCCTCCTTACAGATGTAGCCACCTTTATCTCGACCGATTCTCCGCCTAGACGGACGTTTAGTCACGCTAAGGCGATAGCTGAGTTTAATCACAGGCAGGCGCGTTGAGGCGATTCTAGATACTCAGCATGCATTACACATCTCCACCACTGGGTGGCTAATGCTCCACTAATCCAGTACTTTCGATCGTACGGTATAGCGGCGGATTGATCTACAGCTCTGGCAATTGGTCAGTGACATCGCACTCAAAACCTCTGTAACCATATCCGTACCCATACTCTTCCACTCATATAGCCTCTTATAAAACCTTTCAACCTCAAACATAATCCCATTTTCATCACAACCATCCACACCACTGTCATCCAAAAGCACATCCATGTCTCTAGCAGTCCCACACACTTTTTTAAAGAAAAACCGACTGCAAGTCTCATCTTTCTCCAAATGTTCAACTTTCGCCCGAAACATCAACTGACGTCCTTTCTCATGCAAGCAGTCATCCACCTCATGCCGCACACTCCTAATATCCTCAGACACATCCTGACCCATCTCCCGCTGAGCATACAAAAATCCAAACGCTTCAATGCCCACTCATACTTCAGTCGTTTCTTCCGAGCCACAGTGCGCCCCATTCTACGGAAAAAAACACCAATCATACGTTTCATCTACACCCACCACTCAAGAACATCCGCAAACTCATGCTTACGCGCTCGCCACTTACCATAGCGCTCACCAAAACATTTGCGCACATACTCATCCTAAAGCAATCGCACATTCAGCTTCCACACACCCCTGCTATAACTCACATTATTCATACACTCAATCTTGCACAACAAACATTCATGATCTGAATAAACCACTCGCCGCTGATCAAAAGACCTATAACGCACACCCTTACCTAAAAATACATAATCCAGCCGAGACACAATCATTCCTCTATCCGCCTTACAGGTAGGTTTAGGATCATTCGCACAACACACACGCGCCACATCAGCCAAATGAAAATCCGCAATCAACCATTTTAACATATTCCCTGTCACATCCACACGACTCACACTCGCACTCTGTCTATCCTTAACATCCATAATTCAGTTGAAGTCCCCAACAAGAACTACAGGCAATCTGCCTGGTAAAAAATACTTTAACTTGTCTAGTAAATCTTTACGCTCGACTTTATCAGCCGGCGCATAAACATTAAATAAACGAAACTCAAAACCACGATAACAAATATGCACCAAAAGGCGAATTACCAGGAACAATTACCGTATAGGAAATAAAAGAAATATCCCTTCCCTTCGCTAATACACCCACGCCATTGTTTTTATTATGTCGGGAACCCGACCACACAGATAACCTGTGAGGCCAGTCAGCAGCGGCAGGAGCCTCAGAGATACCGCATTCCTGCAAACAAAACAAATCACCCCCATTGCACTGTAGATCATCTAAAACAGCGAGTCGCCTGGCCTTCGATTTGATACCACGAACATTCAGGGATACTATAGATAGAGATTTAGCCAGGATGAAGTACAATTAACAGGGGTAAAAAACTACAACATCAATCTATACATTACAGCAGGATCAGGTCCCAGTACAGGTCTCCATGAAGGACTGGACATCCGCCTCTGCCAGGTATGAGACGACAGGGGAGCCCCCCTGCCGATCCCCAGCAGCAGGTGCAGACACAGCAGGCACATCAGCAGGGACACTTGAAGCTGAAGATGCAGCATCACCACTCACTGACTCCACAGAGCCAGACACTTCCATCTCTCCCTCCTCCACACACAGTCCCACATAACGATTACTGGTAGGGAGCACACTTGCTGTACCTGTAAGCCTTGGTCGTTTTGCAGAGCCTGCAGCAGAAGCACTCCTCTTAGAGCGCACCAGGGTGAAATCCTCTTCAACGGGTGTCTGTGCACGGGAAACCGCTGGGCTGTCCCGCCCCCATCAGACACAGTGTCCCACTCCACAGAGCCGTCCGAGTCCTCAGAGTCCGCATCAGAGGACACTAACCAAGCGCCGCGCCAGGGACCCGCAGTGCTACTCACAGCGGAGCTTTCCCGCGTCAGAGACGGGTATTCTTCAATGACAGCTGAGCCGCGGGGGGGGGCGGGGATTAGCGGTGACTGGTTCCCCAGAGCACTCCCCCGGCAGCAGCGCCGGCTCCCTCCTCCACAGCAATGACAGGCACGGCTGACTCCTCCTGCATATTCAAACAGCGGCGCGCGCCAGATACCTCGGCTGCATTGACCACAATGGCGGGCTCAGCGCCAGTAATGACTCCAGACACCACCGCAGGTGTACTGGCCATAGTGGACACAATCACAGTGGAAACACATACAGGGGCATTTGAAATGACAGGCTGATCCTGTATAACAGCCTGGGCAGATTGGGGATCCAAATGGGCAGCCACAGAGGGACGGAGGTCAGCAAATTTCGGACAGGAGCGAATCAGATGATCCTGGCTACCACACATATAACAGCGCTTGCGTTGGGGACACGTAGCCACCTCATGGTCCGCCATCCCACAGTTTCTGCAGCACCTCTGTTTCATACAGACATCTTTAGTATGCCCGAATTCATAGCAGTTGCGACAGTAAGAGGGCTGGTCTGGGTAGAATAGGTACCCCCTCGCACCACCAAGGGAAAAATTTGCAGTAGGGTGCATAATGCCCCCAATACCTCCAGGGTCCAGGCGCAGCCGCACCCAGAACTTGGTCTTGCCATTAAAAATCCCGACATAGTTCTGTAGGCGAACGCCCCCTCGCACCGAGGAACAGTAGCGCTGCAAGAACGCCTTAATCTGATCTGGCTCCACGAAAGGGTCATACATGTGTACAGTCAACGGCCTCTCAACCCCCATGAATAATGGTAGCAGGGTAAACCCCTTCAAAAGCGGCTCATTTAAATGGGCTCTTACCCGTTCATAGGCGTTGATGCATGCGTTAGGGTAGGCGAACGTTACATCGAAAGTCCCAGCAGTGAGGAACTCCTGTATACAATAGATGTCCTCTTTCTCCACTTTGGCCAGGGGTACCAAAATCTTGTAGCATACGTGCAGCAATGTGCGCTGCTGGCCCCCGACGGTTCTATCCATCTGTACACGAAAGGTGTTTTTAGCACCAGACATTCTGGCAGTCACGAGGACCCCAGCAAGGTTTATGATCCACTGCCCGAAATCCCAGGGCCCCCACATGCTTATTCTATACTATCTGTAGACTGACTTCACTTTTGGCGGCGGCGGCGGTGACAGAAAAGAAGGAGAAATCCGGACTGACAAGCAGGCAGGCGCGTGCACACCCACCAGACGTCTGCCGCCCGTCCCTGGCTCCGTGCTTATCACATTTACACAATGCTATGCACTTCATCAATTAAGCAGTGGGACATTTATTCTTCAAAAGAAGGTTCCCTGGTTGCGTTGAACCTGTCTCTCAAATTTAGATTGTTTCAACAAGCCCGTCCATCCTGGCAGACTTCAGTTTTTCACTACAGTGGGAGGGCTCTGTGATGTCATTGTAATGCGTCCACTGTGATGTCATCATTATGCGACACACGTGATGTCACAATTTGCTTGGCTTGCTTACTGACATCCACTTGAGGGAGACACACACCAGGAGATAGATGCAGCTTATACATACTGCAGAGGTTGTTCCTTTACTGCCTCTACAGCAAACATCCACACCTCCTCCAGCCAGCATGGACACCACAACAAAAATAAAAATTATTTCCAACAAGACCGGGTCGAAAAGCCAAGCGGAAGGATGATAATAATAGTAAGTTATGAACTTAGGAATTGATTTCAAAGTGGGGATGCTTGTTCGTTCGCACTTACTTAGCATTCAGGAATTAGGCCTATGTAGGCCTCACATCCAAATGGCCCCCCCAGTGTTTAAATTTGCCTTGGGTAGAAGGAGGGAATTCAATGGAGACAAGAAGTAGACGCAAAACAAGACAGTAGTTTTCAGGTACTTTTATTAAAAATTTATTATAAAAATACTGTAACGTATCAAATAAAGCTTTGCACTCGACTTTATCAGCCGGCGCATAAACGTTAATCAAACTAAAATTGAAACCTTTCTAACACACATGCACAAGAACACAGCGACCTGGTTCAATAACAGTATAAGACGGGAATGAGATATCACGCCCCCTAGCCAACACACCCACACCGTCATTCCTATTGTTACTGGAACCCGACCACACCGTAACCCCATGAGGCCAGTCAGCAGCATCAGGAGCGTCCACAATCCCACATTCTTGCAAACAAAAAATGTCCCCCCCATTACATAGGTCATCATATACTGCTAACCTCCTGGCCCTTGATTTAAGTCCCCGAACATTCAGGGACACTATAGCAAGAGACTGAGCCAGAGTATTAGAAGAAGAATAGGATAGACATCATTAGCATAAACACATAATAGCAAGATCAAGTGCCAGAGCATGTATCCATGAAGGACTGGACGTCCTCAGCTTCTAGGTAAGGGACCGCAGGAGAGCCCCCCTGCAGATCCCCAGTATCAGACACAGGTGTAGGTGAGGACACACTGGCTCCCTGCACCCCCTCCGGAGCGCACACAGCAGCAGGGCCACCAGTGACCTCCATATCCCCCTCATCCAGCAGCAAGCCATCATACCTGTTGGTAGAAGGGACAGTGGGCACAGCACTCTGCGACCTAGGGTGCTTGGCAGAACCAGCAGCAGAAAGTCCTCATTTAGAACACACCAGTTGGAATTCCTCTGACTCTGCAGCAGACTGACAGCGGGTGGACATAGGGCTGCCCCCCCCCCGACACGGTATCCAACTCCACTGAGCCCTCTGAATCAGCGTCAGAGGACTCAGTCCAGGCACAGCGTCGAGACCCCATAGCAGAGCTGGCAGCAGGGCTAGCAGGTGTTGGTGATGGAAACTTGTCTATTACAACGGAGCCGCTGAGCCACGGAGGGGCGGGGCTTAATGGTGACGCGCTCTCCAGAGCGCTCCCCTCGGCGACAGCAGCAGCTATCTCACCCCCCTGGGTCTTCCTCCCGGCGGCCGCAGCAGCAGCGCTGTCAGCGGCGAGAGCCGCGCCTCCTTTCTGCTCCTCTCTGGCCCTCCTCCCGGCGGCAGCAGTAACAGCGCTATCAGTGGCAAGAGCCGTGCCTCCTCTCTCCTCCGCATTGATAGGCAGTGCGGTCTCCATCTCGGGGTTTGAAGGTGAATTGGCGCCAGGCGCCACTGCAGTGGCAGTTGAGATAGCGGGCTTTGTGGCCATGATAACGGAGGCTGTTGCAGACACCCCAGCCGGGGTGCCGGCAATCACAGACGGTTTAACAGTGAAAGCACCCACATTCACACCAGATACCCCAGAGGGCACAGGCTGAGGCGATAGATTTTGCAATACACTGGCAGCAGAGGGGGGGGGGGGGTGTCCATAAAACAGATACAATTGCGCATCAGATGGTCCTGGCTCCCACACAAATTGCACTTTTTACGCTGGGGGCATGTAGCAGGCTCACGATCAGGCATACTGCAATTCCTGCAACATTTTCCCCGCCGCAGGTGTCCTTGGTATGTCCAAATTGAAAACAATTGCGGCAATAGTAGGGCTGTTCCGGGTAGAACAGATACCCCCTCGCTCCCCCTATAGAAAAATTTGCAGGCGGATGCATCACTCCACCAATCCCTCCAGGGTCCAGGCGCAGCCACACCCAGAACTTCGTCTTCCCATTAAATATTACTACATAGTTCTGTAGGCGCACCCCATCACAAACCGACGAGCAATAACGCGTCAGAAACGCCTTGATTTGGTCAGGCTCCACAAAGGGGTCATACATATGTACAGTCAGTGGGCGCTCAGACCCCATGAATAAGGGCAGCAGTGTGATCCCCTGTAACAGTGGCTCATTTAAATGTGTTCTTACCCTCTCATATGCAGTCAGGCAAGCGTCTGGGTAATTGAAGGTAATATTGAAAGTCCCAGCCGTGTGGAATTCTTGAATGCAATAGACATCATCCTTCGTCACCTTCGCCAGCGGAACCAAAATCTTGTGCCATAAGTGCATAAGCGTACGCTGTTGTCCTCCAACTGTTCTGTCCAACTAGAATCGGAAAGTATTCTTCATACCAGCCATTCTGGCAGTCACTGGGACCCCAGCAAGAGACAATCCATTTCTCACACTCCCAGGGCTCCCGCAGGGGAAACCCTGAATCCCTCGGTCAGATCAAGCACACAAAAGTGCACTTGATCTTTGCCAAAAGGCCGAGAAGCGATAACCCGAATATGGGCCAAAGGAGCCGCACAGCGGAAACAGGATCTACAATCCATCATGGAGAATCACCCTCCCCCCACACGTTTACTCTATACTACCTGCAGATTGACTTGACTTTTGGCGTGCGCAACCACATTCCATCACTCACTCCTGCATCGTGACTTTTCTCTCCTGTCTTGCTGACTGGCTGGCTGATGCACAATCATTTGCATTTGGTCCGCCTCCAACAACCACACCCACCAGACGTCTGCCGCCCGTCTGTCTGTCCCTGGCTCCGTGCTTATCACACTTACACAATGCTATGCACTTCATCAATTAAGCAGTGGGACATTCATTCTTCTATAGAAGGTTCCCTGGCTGCGTTGAGCCTGTCTCTAAAATCTGGATTGTTTTAACCAACCCGTTCATCCTGGCAGATTTAAATTGTTCACTACAGTGTGAGGGCTCTGTGATGTCATCATGATGCGACACACGATGTCACAATGTGCTTGGCTGTACGGACTGCATTTGCTTGGCTTGCTGACTGACATCCACTTGAGGGAGACACACACCAGGAGATCGATGCAGCATATACATACTGCAGAGCTTGTGCCTTTAGTGCCTCTACAGCAAACATCCACACCTCCTGCAGCCAGCGTGGACACCACCACCACAAAAATAACAATTATTTCCGAACAAGACCAGGTCGAAAAGACAAGCCGAAAGGATGATCATAATAGTAAGTTAAGAATTTAGGAATGAATTTCAAAGTGGGAATGCTTGTTCGTTCGTACTTAGCATTCAGGAATTAGGCCTACGTAGGCCTCACATCCAAATGGTCACCCAGCGTTTAAATTTGCCTTGTGCAGAAGGAGTGAATTCAATGGAGACAAGAAGTAAACGCAAAACAAGACTCCACACAGTAGTTTTCAGGTGCTTTTATTCATTTTATTTGTCCATTGTAGCATTTTGCAAGGAATAGACAGCAACGCTTGAATACAATTTTGCAACAGTGTAAAAGCCTGCTTGCAAAATCCACCAAAATCAAGGAGTTTATCAATACTGCAAGAACTTTGCAAATCCTGGGGAAAAGCTAAGAAGTCGTCATTAGTCTATTTTTGGAATACAGAATAGGAAAGGTGCACCGGTCCCGGAGGTACTGCAATACCGGGTCAATGCGTGGAGTGGACAGAGCAAGCTCTTCTTCCATCTCCCTGTTCTAAAAATCCATTTAATATATGGGGGCGTATCAGATATTAAACTGATAAGAACAGATTTTTTGATTGAAAAAGCAGTCTTTATTTGACATAAAAGTAGCAAAAAACATACATATACATGAAAAACATAAGTGCCGTGTCGCAGCACAGCCAAAACACAGTACAGATGCAGACGGTATAGTGCAGTCGAAGAACTACGGCACAGGCCAGCCTACACTGTAGCTCTCAGACTGCACTATGCATTTAAACTATACAATATTACAACAGTTAATAAGGCTATGGGTGTGGAGGGTAGGAGGGTGAGGGAGGGGGAATCACATGCCCGAAGCTTTATTGAAAGACAGACACATATAAGGGGAGGGGCAATAAATAGAAAGACATCAACAAAACAACAGACATTGTGAGTGAGGGGGAAGGGGCCATGGTCTCAGTCTCATTAATCAGTTCAAACAAGGGGAGAGGGGCAGAAAAAGGGAGGGTTTACTCCTCTTCCTCCTCAGGGCTGTCCATGATGGAATAGTCTTTTAACAGGCTGTGAACCAGCCTGCAACAGTCCTGGATGGACATCCTCTCCCTCCGCAGTATGAGGCGGTTCCTGGCAAGCCACAAAGCGTCCATAACACAGTTCATAAGGCGCCAGGCTTCCTGGATCGCCCCAATGGTGTGGGTGCCAGGGAATAGTCCGTAGAGTACCGAATGGTACGTGAGACAGTTCCTTGGCACACAGTTTTTCAGTTCGTTTTCCAGGGCATCCAACAACAACTGAGCACAGGCACAGTCCCAAAACAGCTGCATAGATGTTTCCCCATGTATGATGCACCTGGGGCAATGTCTGTACCTGCATAGGTTCCGGGAGTGCATGAATGACCTGAGGGGCAAACCTCCTTGAATGGCCATCCACGACAGGTGTGTGTGTTTGTGAGCCTTTTGGAGGCCACATTCTCCCAGACCTGTTTGGCAGTCGCTGAAGGGAGCCCCGGAATCGGCTCCAAATCGTCTTTAGCTCTGATGAGCTTGTAGATTGTCTTTAACTGGAGGGAATTAAACCTGACTTGTGGAAGCCAGTGTTCCCTCACGAACTTGGAAACATCCAGGTAGAACCAGGGGGTGTTCCAGTTGTAAGGGATGGAGCTGTCCCATTTGTCCCAGCCGAGGTTCCTCCAAAGAGGCAGGAGGAAGAAACGGGACATGGAGTTCCTTTAAAGTTCTCACACAATGTCCGTCGGATGCAGTTACACACAAAGAAGGCTCGCAGCATGGTGGAGATATCAGGTATTCTCTTTCCACCTTTGAGGGACTCCTTGTACATAACTGATCGCTTAACTCTGTCCATCTTGGAGCCCCAGATGAAGTGAAACACTGCCCTTGTAATGGCCCTGCAGACCGCGACCAGCGGTGTACTGTATAACGGGAAGAATCTTGTTGCGCAGCACAAGTGATTTCCCCTCGATGGTAAGTTCTCTGAGGCTCCACAATCCAATCTTTTGGCGGAAAGTCGCCAGTCTCTCGTCCCAGCATTTCAGGGCTGCACCCTCGCCGCCAAACCAGACTCCCAGGATCTTAATGAAGTCAGGCTTGATGGCAAAAGGAAATGGTGCAGAGGATGACAGGTGCCACTTTCCGAAGAGCATAGCCTCTGACTGCCCGCAGTCGACTTTAACCCTTGAGGCTCGGCCGAAGTTCTCGCAGGTCTGTACGAGTGCTGTCACTGAGCGATGATCCGCGCAGAAGACAGTGACGTCGTCCATGTACAGCGAACACTTGGCCTCTCGTCGGTCACGACCCGGTGCGGTGATCCCTCTGATATCTGGATTTTGTCTGATGCATACAGCCATGAGCTCTATAACACAAACAAAAAGAATAGGTGAAAGGGGGCAGCCTTGTCTGACCTTAGACAGACTAGAAAAGGGGTCAGTCATCCAGCCGTTCACCAGCACCGAGCTGTGGATGTCAAGGTACATCAGGTTAACATACGTACAAAACATTTTACCGAGGCCAAATTTATGCAGAACCCTGCCCATCAACTCATGTGAGACACGATCAAAGGCCTTCTCCTGGTCCAAGCCGACTAGGGCCGCGTGAACGTTCCGGTCCTTGATGTAGTGGACCGTGTCTCTGAGAAGAGCAAGGCTGTCTGCAATCCTGCGACCGGGGATGCCGCAGGCATGGTCCGGGTGAATGATTTGTCCGATGACAGCCTTCAGCCTGTTGGCGAGCACCTTGGCGAGGATCTTGTAGTCCACGTCTAAGAGAGATGGGCCTCCAATTTTTTAGCTCACATCTCTCCCCCTTACGCTTATACAAGATCATGATCATTCCCTCCCTCAGCGATGGGGGCATTTTGCCCTCCACCACCATCTCCCCATACATCTCGAGCAGGTCTGGTCCAATGAGGTCCCACAGCGCTACATAGAGCTCTGCTGGGAGACCATCACTGCCCGGGGTCCTGCCCTGCCTAAAGGATCTGGAGGCAGAGTGCAACTCCTCCAACGCCAAGGGAACATCCAGGGCAGCTTTGCCTGCAGGATCAATGGTGTTAGTGATACCTGACAGGAACTTATCAGCCTCCTCACTGTCTGTGGTCTTAGGGGAGTAGAGGTCGCTGTAGTAGTCTCTGACGACTTTCATCACGCCCTCCTTCCCCTGTCTGGAAATACCGGTCTCATCTCGCAGCTCAGTCAGGGGCGTGTGGCCAGAGTGGAGTTTCCAGAAAAAGAAAGTTACTTTTCTCATCCTTCTCCAGGTTCTCCACCTTGGAACGGAAGACTATACGTCTGGATTCCTCCTCAAAGTGCCTTTTCAGGCTCCCTTTGATCTCATCCAGCTAGTCTCTCACGTCCCAGCCGCACCGTTGGAGGTCCAGCAGGGACTGCAGTTGTCTTTGCAGTCTCCTGAAGTTCCTCTTTCGGTCGCACGCCTGTTGTCTGCCTTTCACCTGATAGAATCTGCGAATGTTAGACTTAGCATATTCCCACCAGTCACTCATACAGTCAAAACAACATTTGTCATTTTTCCATGTGATGTAGGCATCCTTCAGCACCGCCAGTAGGACACAATTCAACTTCCAGGAGCCAGGGCCAGGTGAAAAACCACTGCCCAGGACTCCTTGGAAGAGAATGGCTCTGTGGTCTGAGAAGAAGCAGGGGACCATTGTATGCCTAGTCTGCTTCACTGCTCTAGAGGTAAACACAAAGTCAATGCGGGAACGCACAGAGCCATTGGGGCCCCCATGGAGCCCATAGTGACCTGCAATGATGCTTCGGTCACCATTTCTATAAGCAGTTTAGACGTCACATCCAGCTTGGTAGAGTTGCTGGTGCTGCGTCCATCCTCCTCCATGGTGAAGTCTCCTGCCACCACTACCGCCTTAGTGGTTGCAAGCTGCAGTCGCAGGATCTGGAAAAGCTCCAAAAACGCTCATTCTTACCAGGGGGTGCGTACACGCAGATTAGCCTAACAGGCTCACCTGCCCAGGAGCCGTCTGCGACAAGTAATCTGCCGCAGACAAGCTCCTGAACAGAATCCAGCGGGAAGAGGCTCCCCCTAATAAGAATGGCGACCCCCGCAGACTTACACACACCCCCACCGGACCAATAGGAGGCGCCGTGAGACCACTGCCTGCCCAGATGTTTGTATGACTTGAAGGGAAGAGAGCATTCCTGCAACATATACACATCGCATTTCTGACTTTCTAAGAAAGTAAACACAGACTGTCTTCTAAGCTTATCCTTAATACTCCTCACATTAATGGTGAAAATAGAAAAAGACGCCATTAGTTGGGGGAAAAAGAAAGGCTAGGCAACAGTTACAATTCAACATTTACATTACCACTCAGTCAGGCGGGGCTTCCTCGGCATCGGGTGCCGGGTCACCCTGCTCGGGTGGCGGCGAGTCGTCTCCCAGTATCTGGTCGAGTATGTTGGCGGCGTTGGTGTCGAGCTCCTCCTCCCTACTGATTGCCTCCGTCTATGCCTCCATTTCTTCTTCCAGCGGGATCAGCTCGACCGCCAGTTTCTTGGAGGATTCAGGGTCCGCAGATGGGCTGTCGAGCCCCTGCCTCTTGCAATTCCTCGTCGCACCTGCAGTGGGCATAAGAGGGGGGAACTCTTCCAGAGAAGAGAGGGCAGGGGTGGCTGGGTTGGGAGAGACAGTGAGCTGGTTAGGAGAGTCGGAGGAGGGGTCAGGAATGGTTGTTACAGTGGTATGGATGGGAGTCTGTCACAGAGGATGGGCTGGTGGTGGTAGGAGGGGGAGTGGTGAGGGAGGATGGGAGGTGGGTGGGGTTGGCAGGTTTCTTACCCTCCTGAGGTTTCTTTTCCTTCTGCGCAGCAGAGGGCAGCAGCTTGAGGGCAGGGAGAGCACGTCCGGTCACCACCGCTGAGTAGGTTCTGTAGACGTGGTCCACCTTGCCGCACAGGTTGCAGGTTTTCCTCGTGGGGCAGTCTTTTGTCTCATGGCTGGCCAAGTGACAATTCTTGCAGGCAGGGACCTTGCAGTCCTTCATCACGTGGCCCATCCCGCCACACTTCCTACAGTTGCGTGGCTGGTTGGCGTAGTGAAGAAGTCCTTGGGATCCCCCCAGGGAGAAGCACTGTGGGAGGTGCTTGACTCCTTCTGAGCACGAGTTGTCCTTTTGCAGGACGATGTTCACCACCCACTTTCCAGTCCAGAATCTATTCCCGTCCAGAACCCTTGTGGGGTCTTTCTTGTTGGAGCAGAAACGGCTGAGAAATGTGACGATGTCTTTGATGGACGTGTGTGGGTTGCGCATTGAAACAGTCACCCGCCTTTCCTCTCTTTGAATAGGGCAATTGCCCACAAAGCGAGAGAAAGGGGATTCGGGTCTCTCCGCTTTCACTGCCTCCCAGTACCTCTTGCAGATGGTAAGGGAGGAGAAGGTGATGTAGAAGATCCCCTTCAGGTAGTTCTATATGCTGAGGGTTTCAGCGGTCGAGAATCATCTTCTTTCCGAAGGTCTCCACCGTCATGTCCGGCATCCGTCCACCCACCTCCTTCAGCTTCATCACCACGGTGTACCTCATCCAGGGCTCCAGGGATGGTTTGTCCTTGGAGCTCACCTGGGTGGGTGCCGATGGCGGTGTCGCTGCAGGGGTGGTGGCGCTGGATGCGGCCGATCCGGTGGGGCCTTTGGCTGGTTTCTGCGCTTGCTTCTTACTGGCGAGGGGGGCTGGAGTGGAGGCAGAGGCTGGAGCAGCTGGGGCAGCGGGAACTGGAACAGCGGCGGCTGGGGCAGCCATACTCACGGTTCCCTTGGCGTAGGAGGCGGGGCGGAGGATCAGCGCTGTCGTCGAGATGAGGAGAGGCAGTCGGTCGCTTCAGAGGGCAGAGCCAGCAAGTCTAACCCTCCAGTGCAGCTAGGGGGCGATGCAAAGCTTCTCCGGCGAAGTCCCTTTTCTCCACGCAGTCTTGCTGGCGGAGGGGGGGGGGGGTATCTTCTCCAGAGCAAACAAGTCTAACCCTCTGCTGTAGCTGGGGGGTGATGCAAATCTTCTCCCTCTTCAAGCGATCTTCTCCTTCTCCTCGCAGTCTCGGCTTCAGTTTTTCTGGCTTCTCGACCCGGGTACAGCTTAGCCCTGAGAAGGACAGTTGGCGGTCCAAAAAAACAAGGTAGCACTGTCAGTCAGCGTGAACTGATAAGAACAGATTTATTTATTTATTTTTTAAACCATTCAGGTTTGTAAACAGTCATCTACAATGCAGATTTAGTCCAGTAACAAATCATCAGCATGGCTTTTTTTTTTTTATTTGCAAAAAAAATCTGTTCATAATCAAAAAACAATATACAACTTAACACATACCCACAGTATTAGGCTATCAATCTTCATTAACATATCTAACCACATGCCTCCATTTCTTTACTTTCCAAACTCCCTCAGCATCAAGCTCTTTTCTTCCTTTCCTATCTCTCAGATAATAGACATATAACTTACCCAATACCATTCTGACACAATCATTCACAGACCAACACTCACTCCTAAACACACACAGATTCCTTGCATTCCACAAAACTTCCATCACACAGCTCATGATCAATCACAAAAATCTCTCTTTTCCTCTATCACATGCTCCCATACCAGATAATGCCACCTTCCATCCAATATACCTAAGAGGCCCTACACATTTGACGATGCGCCGCCGAGGTGGCCGACGAACGACCCGGCGGCGTGGGGGCAGTGACGGGGGGAGTGAAGTTTCTTCACTCCCCCCGTCACGCGGCTGCATTGAAGTGCAGGCAAATATGGACGAGATCGTCCATATTGGCCTGCATGCACAGCCGACGGGAGACCAGCGATGAACGAGTGCGGGGCCGCGCATCGTTCATCGCTGGAGTCTCCACACTGAAAGATATGAACGAGATCGTTCATATCTTTCAGAAAATCGGCCAGTGTGTAGGGCCTATAACACAAGTAATCTCTCTACACAAGCCACCCAAACACTTCCATACATCATTTGCAAAACCACAATTCCACATTACATGCATCACTGTTTCAGTATTATTACAATTGTCTCTCGGACAAACATCTGAAACTACCAAGTCTCTTTTTTTTCAAAAATCCCTCACTGGCAACACCTCATGCATGCAATCTCCTTTTGAGTATTTGTCATGCCATATGAACATAGCTTCTTCCATATAATCACAGCTTCACTTGAACGCATATAATTGATATTACAAACTATCTCTCTATCTTTTATAACCTTCTTCCTGTCTTTAAACCCACTTCAAGAAATATTCAAGAGATCTTTCTTTTTAATGAAAACTTCAATTACATTGTACCACCACGGGCTTCTAAAAGCCACAGGTACCTTCAGGTCCATTTTGATCCATCCTAAACCATACCAAGTCCACCCAGCCATGTATCTCACCATACAGGCAGTTTTACTCCCCTTCCCCATTAGCTCTACTAGAACACTAATATAATTAACATACAAAAAGATTTCAATATCAGGGAAATCCAACCCACCCTTCTCTCTTGCCTTTATCAACACTTCACGTTTCAAACGTTCCATCTTCCCACCCCAAACAAACAGAAAAAGAACTCTGTTTATTTTCTTGACCCACAGCACAGACGGAGGAAAAACATGCCAGAAACAATAAAATAGGTAACACCACACTTTTGATCACCAACACTTTTCCAAACATTGTCATCTGTCTCATCTTCCAAAAATCCACCTTCTTCTGTACCCTCTTACTACATTCTTCCCAACTCACACTCCCTTTCAAATCATCCTCAAGCACCACAACTAATACTTTAATCCCTTCACTCACACTCTCAATCCCTTCCACACTGTAACTTTCATCCCCAAAGCACTTCAATTTTGATTTACACCAATTAACTTTAAATGCAGAAGCACTGCAAAAGAAAGTAACCAGTAACTTGACCCTTCTCAATTCTGCATCACTCTTACACACAACCGCAACATCATCCATATACCCCAATACTTTCACCATCCTACCTCCACTACCTGGTACCAAAATACCCCCTACAACTTTATCTCTCCTAATCAGCTGCAATAATGGTTCAATAACACAAATAAACAAAATAGCTGACAAAGGACATCCCTGTCGCACTCCTGACCTAATCACTACATTCCTACTTATATTCCCATTCACCAAAACCTTACTCACAACAGAATCATATAACCCTCTCACACATCTTACAAAATCCACCGGGAACCCCATACGTACCAATACTTTAAACATAAAATTGTGAGACACACGGTCATACGCTTTTTCAAAATCTAAAGCTAATAACATACATACTCTCTTCCTTTCTCTGCAGTCACCCAACACATCTCTAAGCAAAATCAAATTATCTGTCATCCTTCTGCCAGGCACACCGCACACTTGATCATCACCCACCACCTGATCCACTACATCCCGCATCCTATTCGCCAATACTTTTGCCAGGATTTTATAATCTAAATTTAAAACCGTAATAGGTCTCCAATTTTTTAACAAGCCCCTATCACCTTTTTATGCACTAACACCACAATACCTTCTTTCATACTATCACTTAATCTTGCATTTTCAAACATAAAAGCACACAAATCACACACATCCTTCCCTATGACATCCCAAAAACAACTATAAAACTCAATCGGCAACCCATCCATACCTGGAGTTTTATTCCTTTTAGCACTATTCACAGCTCTTTTCACCTCATCACCTGTTACCTTATTCATCACACCAGGCAAATCTCCCTCATACACTCTCTCAGACAAACCACACAATACTTCCTCTTCCATATCACTATCTACTTCCTTCCTATCATACAACTTTTCATAAAATTCTGCAATCACATCCATCATTCTTTCACCACTCACTTCCACTCCATCTTTATCTAATACATACTTTATCTCACGATTATTTTTGCAAGCTTTTTTGAAAAAAAACCTTGTACAGTTTATCTTCCTCTAATACCTCCACCCTAGACCTAAAAATAATTTCTTTACCTCTATTAATCAAACATTTATTAACCTCAGACCTTGCTTTAATAATATAATTCACATCTTCCTCTCTTAATTTGTAAAGAAAACTCAACCTGCTATTCCACAGCTGATACTTATTCCTTTCTCTCACAGCTTGCTCTCTGATAGAACTTCTTAACCCTTTCCTTAACAAAGTCCCACCATTCCAATATATCAGGGGTTCTCAAACTCGGTCCTCAGGACCCCACACGGTGCATGTTTTGCAGGTAACCCAGTAAGTGCACAGGTGTATTAATTACTCACTGACCCATTTTAAAAGGTCCACAGGTGGAGCTAATTATTTCACTTGTGATTCTGTGAGTAGACCTGCAAAACATGCACTGTGTGGGGTCCTGAGGACCGAGTTTGAGAACCTGTGCAATAGATCATAGGTTCTCAAACTCGGTCCTCAGGACCCCACACAGTGCATGTTTTGCAGGTAACCCAGTAAGTGCACAGGTGTATTAATTACTCACTGACCCATTTTAAAAGGTCGACAGCTGGAGCTAATTATTTCACTTGCGATTCTGAGAGTAGACCTGCAAAACATGCACTGTGTGGGCCCCCGAGGACCGAGTTTGAGAACCTCTGATATAGACTCCCCATAGCCCCATTCCTCTTTTTTCGGTATATGAGACAATCCACATTCCTGCAAACAAATAATATCAGCATTTCTTGCTGCCACATACTCTAGTACTGCCGATCTTTTAGATTTCTTGTGATTAATCTCACATTCAGTGAGAATATTTTTAAATTAAACATTTGAAACAAAATAAAAACAAATAGACAAGAAAAAGAAACTTTGTAAAACATATAAAACAAAACATTAGACATACACTATGCACTGTAAGCATCACAGCACATAAACAGAGGTTCACCCTAAAAAACATCAGGGATTTAATTAAGCAGCCCAAGGTACGGCACAAAAAATATCTAATTTTGACCACCATCTCTTTAGCTGAGATCTAAAGCAGTTCTTCCTCAACAGCTTTGCAGTCCTCCTCACCCTATACCTTGTGGCCCCTTGTAAGAGGCACACTTCTTTACATTTGGGATAACATTTCCCCCACCAAAAAAAATAAGCAGATGCCTCTTGTGATCTATCGCCATCCTCTTCAGCAGAGGACTCCTCTTCTATACCTTCAGTATCATGTCCTGTTGTATCCTCCATCCGTGGCTTCTTGGCTCTGCGCACCTGTTGTTCAGCTTTCCTAGCCACTGAGCCAGACTCCTCAGGCCCACTGCTGAACTCCTCCACTCTAGTAGAGTCCACCGATGGTGCAGGACTCTGGCAGTCATCTATTACCAGACTAAGAGCTGGACTCTCCACACAGTCACTTGATTTCTCCACCACATCCTCTATCACATCAGCAAACTCCTCTTGCTGTCCCTCAGCTGCAGCCACACCTGCAGGCTCACCAGACCGAGCAAGCTGTTCCTCGTTATCAGCACTGGCTCCAGACACAGACTGTTGCACATTAACCCCACAAACTGCAGAGTGTTTTGCTCTCATCTCAGCATCAAGCTCTTTAAACATTTGCCTCCGCATACTGACTTTAGCAGCAGGACAATTACGGACACTATGTCCTACCACTCCACAGATATCACAGATTTTTGCCATTGGGCAATTGCCAGCCTCATGATCTATTTGCTTGCAATTTCTACACACTTTGCCTGTGGAACATTCCTCCTTAGTGTGCCCATACATAAAGCACAGTCTGCAGAAGCTTGGCTGTCCAAAATAGTTCAAGAATCCCCTGTTACCACCAATGCAGAAACTAGCAGTGTGATGCTTAGTACCACCCACATTATCCGTGTCAGGTTTTAGTCTCACCCAGAAACGAATTTTCCCATTGAATATTCCCAGGGCATTTTTTTGTTTTACTCCACCCCGCACATTAGAACAGTACTGCAGTAAAAAAGCATTTATCAGGCTTACTTCTGTGTATGGGTTATAAACATGAACAGTAACAGAAATTTCTTCAAGGGCAAAAAGAGGTTCCATTCTTACTGACCTCATTGCAGGCTCATGCTCCTTGCCACTCAAAACCTCATACACATTGAGGCAGAAGCCGTTTTGATGAAATGTTACATCATAAATGTCTTGTTTAGGGAAGTCCTGAATACAATAAAGGTCACTCAGAGTCACTTTCCCTAGCTTCTCCAGTATCTCCCGAAAAATGAAAAGCAGGCTATTCTGTAACAAATCCTTTTCCACCTCCAAGCGAATGGTATTCTTCACTCCAGACATTTTCCAATCAGGGAAGATGTACCCAGGGTTCTAATGCACCAATCCACGCGTGCACCGATGTGCGATCACAACTCAAATCCAGGGGCTCCCTGCAAAGAGAACCCACAAATAGCCCCTGACCAAGACCAGGGCAATGAACCCTGATCTTAGCCAAAAGGCCGAGAAGCGATAACCCGAATATGGGCCAAGGGAGCTGCGCAGCCGAAATAGGATCTACAATCCATCATGGAGAATCACCCTCCCCCACATGCTTACTCTATACTATCTGCAGATTGACTTGACTTTTGGCGGCGGCGGCGGCGACCCCAGCAAAGAAGAAGGAGAAATCCGGACTGACAAGCAGGCAGGCACCCAGGCGCGCACAACCACATTCCATCACTCACTCCTGCATCGTGACTTTTCTCTCCTGTCTTGCTGACTGACTGGCTGATGCACAATCATTTGCATTTGGTCCGCCTCCAACAACCACACCCACCAGACGTCTGCCGCCCGTCTGTCTGTCCCTGGCTCCGTGCTTATCACACTTACACAATGCTATGCACTTCATCAATTAAGCAGTGGGACATTCATTCTTCAATGGAAGGTTCCCTGGCTGCCTTGAACCTGTCTCTAAAATCTGGATTGTTTCAATCAACCCGTTCATCCTGGCAGATTTAAATTTTTCACTACAGTGTGAGGGCTCTGTGATGTCATCATAATGCACACTCTATGATGTCATCATGATGCGACAGATGTGATGTCATCATTATGCGACACACGTGATGTCACAATGTGCTTGGCTGTACGGACTGCATTTGCTTGGCTTGCTTACTGACATCCACTTGAGGGAGACACACACCAGGAGATAGATGCAGCATATACATACTGCAGAGCTTGTGCCTTTAGTGCCTCTACAGCAAACATCCACACCTCCTGCAGCCAGCGTGGACACCACCGCCACAAAAATAAAAATTATTTCCAAACAAGACCAGGTCGGAAAGACAAGCCGAAAGGATGACCATAATAGTAAGTTAAGAATTTAGGAATGACTTTCAAAGTGGGAATGCTTCTTCGTTCGTACTTAGTTAGCATTCAGGAATTAGGCCTACCTAGGCCTCACATCCAAATGGTCACCCAGTGTTTAAATTTGCCTTGTGCAGAAGGAGGGAATTCAATGGAGACAAGAAGTAGACACAAAACAAGACTCCACACAGTAGTTTTCAGGTGCTTTTATTCATTTTATTTGTCCATTGTAGCATTTTGCAAGGAATAGACAGCAACGCTTGAATACAATTTTGCAACAGTGTAAAAGCCTGCTTGCAAAATCCACCAATATCAAGGAGTTTATCAATGCTGCAAGAACTTTGCAAATCCTGGGGAAAAGCTAAGAAGTCGTCATTAGTCTATTTTTGGAATATAGAATAGGAAAGGTGCACCGGTCCCGGAGGTACTGCAATACCGGGTCAATGCGTGGAGTGGACAGAGCAAGCTCTTCTTCCATCTCCCTGTTCTACAAATCCATTTAATATATTGCCCCCAGATAGGGGGCGTATCAGATATTAAACTGATAAGAACAGATTTTTTTTTTTTTTTTTGGAACCAGTCAGTATTAACTAACACTTCATACCCACATGGCGAAAAGGTCGTTGCTACATCATTTGGAACCATTTTTTTATTCTAAATTTGAACATTTTATTAAAGCATGTCACAACTGAGGGCTGGAGACCGTGACTGGGAGCCTCAGTTGTAGGGGCTGACGGATACTTAAATTTAGGAGGAGCTATGTGACTCCTGGACATGCGTAATGACAGCAGCAATGAATGCCCGAGGGTGTGACCACGACAACTGGGAATGCCTTAAGTGCTTTTATTAAATAAAAAGTCAAATAACGTGCAAAAGAATAATAGAATACTTAGGTGCACATTTGGTAAAGACCAGTAACCTGGAATATGGAGGAAAGTTCTGTAAACAATAAATGAAGCTGGGGTTCGCTGGAAGATGAGTAATGAAACTGGAGTGCGCTGGTAACTGAGGAATGAAGGATGGTTACTGAAAAGCAAAAGTTCAAACTCAGGAATCAAAGTAGGCTGTAGAGGGTTAATCACTGGAGAGTCGGGTTACACTGCAGAGTGTAATCACCAGGGAAGTCAGGCTGAACTTCAGAATGGAATTGCAGGAGAAAGTCTGTAGTGAAGCTTGTAGGCTGGAATCACAGATGACAATGAAAGCACTGACAATCTTTTGGGAGCTGGGACAGGATATTTATACCTGCTGCATAGCAGGGATTGGTCAGGCAATTATGACAAGGCTCCAGCACCGTGGATAGGAGGAATAATGTCATGTGACTGGAGTCTAACATGGCTGCGCCCATGAACACACAAAGAAGGGGAATTAAGTACTATAGGAAAGGTGTAACAATGGCGATGAAGGCCGCAGTAGCAGAATCACATGCGCCCAGCGGCGTGCGGCGGTCAGCGAGACAGGAGCGGCAGCAGAGGCCCATGGAGGACGTACATCCAGAAGGGAAAATGGTGTCTCAGTACCCGGATCGTGACAAAGCATACAGAACTTCTAAAAATATTCCAGTAACAATAGGAAGAATTACACAAACAGAATATAACTGCAGAAAAAAACTACCTGAAAAAAGCGAAAACCAAAAAACTCCCCATACACACAACATATACTCCTAATCTAACACAACCAAATCCTTCCACTTCCGATGTTTCCACATACCCTCCGCATCATCACTACCTCCACGGTGTCTATCAAACATATAGACCGCATACAATTTGCCCAGAATCATACGCACACCATCCTTGACATCAATCGCATCCTTTTTAAACACATAAATATTTCTCACATGCCACAATACCTCAGTCACGCAAGCTATAAACATCCACAACAATCTCTCATTCACCTTACCACATGCACCCATACCAAACATAGCAACCTGCCATGTATGAACCTGCAAACCCTCCTTGCACAGACCGCCCAAGAGTTTCCATACACGCTGCGCATACCTACAATTCCAAAAAACATGCAACACACTCTCTCGACCCCTACAACACTCTCTCGGACATTCATCAGACCTCACCAAATCTCTCTTTTTTTGGAATTCCCTTACAGACAACACACCATGTAGTTTCATCCACACCAACTCACGCTGTCGATTGGTCTGACCCTTAATGCACAACTGTTTCCAAACTTTACCACTTTCAAACGAAGTCAAACCCTCAATCACACACACATCCTCCCTCTCTCTCAAACGTTTCACTACCTTTTCCTTGTCCAACCATTCATCCAAACCAACATCAAACAAATCAAACTTACGGACAAACAACTCAACCACTGCATACGACTTACATACCTTAAAGGCCATAGGCACCGCATTTTCTCTAACCCTCCACTTCAAACCACACAACATCCATCCAGCCATGTACTTCATCATATATGCCGCTTTCGTACTTGCATTAAACAGACGCAACACTTGTACAATATAATTCACCCCAAAAAACAACTCCAAATTCGGAAAACACATACCCCCATTCTTACATTCTTTCATTACATACTCACGCTTCAGCTTTTCCATTCGTCCACTCCAAAAAATCAAAAATAGCATCCGATTCAATTTCTTCAGACACACCTTCCCTGGTGGGAAAATATTTGCAATATAAAGCAGCATCGGCAAAATTACTGCCTTGATAATTAAAACTTTACCAAAAACCGACAACTTGCATAGACTCCAAAAATTCAAAGTTTTAGCAACCTTACGTCCAACTACATCCCAACTCTCCCTGCTATCCAAACGGTCATCAAAAATCACGCCAAGTACTTTCAAACCATCACTCACACATTCCAGCTGACTATCATACACAGACTCATTCCCAAAACACTTAATCTTAGACTTCTCCCAATTAACTTTAAAAGCAGACGCACCACAAAAGAAAGATACACGCAACTTCGCTCTATCCAAAGACGCTTTTGTTTGACTCACAACCACCACATCATCCATATATGCAAGCACCTTCACACATTTCCCACTACATCCAGGCACCAATAAACCCTGCACCACTTTATCCTTACGCAACATTCACAACAATGGTTCCAACACACAAATTAACAAAATTGTCGATAAAGGACAACCTTGCCGCACTCCCGGATCAATTCGTACATACTCACTCAAAAAACCATTCACCAAAAAACGACTAAAAGCATCCACATACAAACTGCTAACCTTCCGCACAAAAGCACTCAAAAAACACTTGGAACATGAAAGCATGACAAACCCTATCATACGCCTTTTCAAAGTCAAGAGCCATCACACACATACTCTGCTTACGGTCCAAACGATCACCAATCAGATCTCTAAATAACATAAGGTTATAAGTCACACGTCTCCCAGGCACCACACACACTTGTTCTTCCCCAATAACTTGAGCAAGCACACCTTTCATTCGCCACGCCAACAATTTTGCATACACCTGATAATCAGCATTCAATAAAGTAATAGGCCGCCAATTAGCTAAGACCGTCCTATCACCCTTCTTATAATTCAAAACAACCACCCCTTCTATCATCTCATCAGTCATCCTATAATTCACAAACATGTAACGTAATACTTCCACAAAATCCACTTTCACAATGTCCCACATACTCAAATAAAACTCAACAGGCAAACCATCCCAACCAGGCGATTTATTCTTACACATACTCTTTAAAACCGACTCAATCTCGCACTCAGACACATCATCCACCAGCATTTCATAATCACTCTCAGTCACTTTCTCAGAAACTGCATCCAAAACATCATGAACCACCTTGCATCAACGCTCTTCCGCTCATACAATTTCTGATAAAACATTTCCACTTCAGACAACATACCATTCACATCACAAACCACCACTCCACTCTCATCCAAAAGCTCATTCATATCCCTATGACCACTGCACTCTTTCTTGAAGAAAAAGCGACTGCACGTCTCATCTTTTTCCATATGTTCCACTTTCGCGTGATACATCAACTGACGTCTTTTTGTATCCAAAAACGCATTCACCTCCCTCCGCACACTAGCAACATCATCCGAAACTTCCTCACCAATATCACGCAACCCATACAAAAAATTCAAACGCTTCAATGCCCAGTCATACTGCTCACGCTTCTTTCTAGCCACATTACGCCCCATCCTACGAAAAAAAGCACCAATCATCCGTTTCAGCCAGTCCCACCACTCAAGCACACACACAAAGTCAGCCTTACGCAAACGCCATTTCTCATACTGCACACAAAAACATTTACGCACATACTCATCATCAAGCAAGCACACATTCAACTTCCAAACACCCCATCCAAACTTCTCATCACGCACACACTCAATCTTACACGCTAGAACTTCATGGTCCGAAAAAAACACACGCCGCTGAGCAAACGATACAGAACGCACACCCTTACTTAATAAAATATAGTCCAAACGAGACAAAATCTGCCCTCTATCCGCATGATAAGTAGGCTGCGGCCCAGACACACCACACACACGCGCCACATCCACAAGATGGAAATCCACAATCAAACGTTTAAGCATATTACCCGTCACATCCACACGACTCGCACTCACACTCTGCCGATCAGAACTATCAGTCACACAATTGAAGTCCCCCACAAGCATAACAGGTGATCTACCCGGTAAAAAGAAAACAAGTTTATCAAACAGATCTTTTCGTGCAACTTTGTCTGCCGGAGCATATACATTGATAAGTCGAAACTGAAAACCACGGTAGCAAACGTTAACTAACACGCAACGACCAGGTTCGATGACAGTATAGGATGGGAAGGAAATATCCCGCCCCCTCGCTAACACTCCCACACCGTCATTCCTATTACTACGGGAGCCCGACCACACAGTAGCACCATGCGGCCAGTCCGCAGCATCAGGCGCATCAATAATGCCGCATTCCTGCAAACAGAAAATATCCCCCCCATGCAACAAGAGGTCATCAAACACGGCTAATCTCCTCGCCCTGGATTTAATTCCCCGAACAGTCAGGGAAACAGCATGAATGAAATGAGCCAGGATGAATTAGAAAAAGGAGATACAACATTGACAGTAATGCAGCATAACATTGACATAATCATGTCCCCGTACAGGTCTCCATAAATGACTGTACATCCTCCGCTTCTAAGTATGGGACCGTAGGAGAGCCCCCCTGTAGATCCCCCACAGCAGGCACAGACACAGGGGACGACACAGTGGCATCTAGATCCTCAGCAGGAGCACTGACAGCTGGAGCGGTAGAGACAACCTCCATCTCCCCTTCCTCCAGCAACCCATCATAACGATTGGAAGTAGGCAAGACAGGCACTGTACCTTGTAGACGTGGCCGCTTAGCAGGACCAGTGTGAGGACCCCCTTTCTTAGGGCGCACCAGGGTGAAGGCATCCAGATCAGGAGTAGGGCAGGCAGAGCTCTCAGGACTGGCAGCACCTCCGGACACAGTGTCCCATTCAACAGAGCCCTCTGAGTCTGCATCAGAGGACTCTGTCCACTCACAGCGACGGGACCCCACAGCGGGACTCAGCGCAGGGCTGACAGGCGTCTGGGATGGGTATTCATCTATCACTGCACTGCCGCGGGGGGCGGGGCTTACGCTGACTCGATCTCCGTAGCGCTTCCCCGTCGGCCGCAGCAGCAGCAGTCACAATGGGAGCAGCAGCAGCAGCGCGTCTCACACACTGCCCTGTAACTTGCCGGGCGGGCTCCTCGTCATCAGTAAAGTGACGCCATGGCGCCAGACACCGCAGCAGGGGCCGTTACAGTGACATTCTTGGCGGGCATAATCACAGAATCAGTACCAGACGCCCCGGCCGGGGTGCTGGCAATAACAGACGTGTGCACAAGTGAAACACCCACAGACACCTCAGATGACACAGGGGGCATAATAGGGGTATTTAACTTTTGTAGAACACTGGCAGCAGTCGGAGGGGGGTCCATTAACCTGGTGCAGGTACGCATAAGGTGGTCCTGTCTCCCACACAGATCAATTTTTTTTTCTTTGGGGACATTGCGCAGCCTCGTGATTCGCCATGCCGCAATTCTGGCAACATTTCCCCTTCATAGAGGTATCCTTCGTATGGCCAAATGACAAGCAATTGCGGCAGTATAAGGGCTGATCCGGGTAAAACAAAAAAAAACCTGCTCCGCCAATGGAGAAATTAGCAGGCGGATGCATGACACCCCCAATCCCCCCAGGGTCCAGGCACAGCCGCACCCAGAACCTCGTCTTGCCATTAAAAATACCCACATAGTTTTGGAGGCGTACACCGCCACGGACAGATGAGCAGTAGTGCGTCAGGAAGGCCTTGATCTGATCCGGCTCCACAAAGGAGTCATACATATGGACAGTCAGAGGGCGCTCCTCCCCCATAAACAATGGCAGCAAGGTAAACCCTTTTAGAAGTGGCTCATTGATATGGGCTCTTACCCGTTCATATGTGGTGATGCAGGCTTCAGGGTAGACGAATGTCACATCGAAAGTACCAGCAGTAGAGAATTCTTGTATGCAGTATAAATCCTCCTTCTCCACTTGGGCCAGAGGTACCAGAATCTTATGCCATACATGCATCAATGTACGTTGCTGACCTCCTACGGTTCCACCCATTTGCATGCGGAAGGTGTTTTTAGCACCGGACATTCTGGCAGCCACGAGGACCCCAGCAAGGGTAAAGATCCACCTCTCAAAAAACTCCCAGGGTCCCCAAAAGGGAAACCCCAAATCCTAAGGCTCAGACCAGGCACGCAAAACATACCTGATCTTAGCCAAAAGGCCGAAAAGCGATAGCTCGAACAGGGGCCGAGGGAGGATCAGATAACAGGATCTACAATCTATCATGGAGAATCACCCTCCCCCCACACGCTTACTCTATACTATCTGCAGATTGACTTGACTTTTGGCGGCGGCCCAAGCAAAGAAGGAGAAATCCGGACTAACAAGCAGGCAGGCACCCAGGCGCGCGCAACCACATTCCATCTCTCACTCCTGCATCGTGACTTTTCTCTCCTGTCTTGCTGACTGGCTGGCTGATGCACAATCATTTGCATTTGGTCCGCCTCCAACAACCACACCCACCAGATGTCTGCCGCCCGTCTGTCCCTGGCTCCGTGCTTATCACACTTACACAATGCTATGCACTTCATCAATTAAGCAGTGGGACATTCATTCTTCTATAGAAGGTTCCCTGGCTGCGTTGAACCTGTGTCTCAAACTTGGATTGTTTCAGCAAGCCCATCCATCCTGGCAGATTTCAATTTTTCACTACAGTGGGAGGGCTCTGTGATGTCATCGTGATGCACCCTCTATGATGTCATCATTATGCGACACATGTGATGTCATCATTATGCGACACACGTGATGTCACAATGTGCTTGGCTGTACGGACTGCATTTGCTTGGCTTGCTTACCGACATCCACTTGAGGGAGACACACACCAAGAGATAGATGCAGCTTATACATACTGCAGAGGTTGTTCCTTTACTGCCTCTACAGCAAACATCCACACCTCCTGCAGCCAGCGTGGACACCGCCACAAAAATAAAACATAAAAATGATTTCCAAACGAGACCAGGTCGAAAAGCCAAGCAGAAGGATGAAAATAATTGTAAGTTCTGAATTTTGGAATTGATTTTAAAGCGTCAATGCTTGATCGTTCGCACTTACTTAGCATTCAGGAATTAGGCCTATGTAGGCCTCACATCAAATGGTCACCCAGTGTTTAAATTTGCCCTGTGTAGAAGGAGGGAATTCAATGGAGATAAGAAGTAGACGCAAAACAAGACTCCACACAGTAGTTTTCAGGTGCTTTTATTCATCCATTGTAGCATTTTGCAAGTAACAGACAGCAACGCTGTGTAGATCAAATTAGTAGAGACTCACTATTACAACTCAATAGCAGAGAGAAAAAGGAAGATTTTGCTATCTCCTTTGTTACAACATACAACTCTGAATACAGAAATATTGAGAAAGTTCTGCAAAAACACTGGGGAATCCTTAGGAGTGACTCCATATTAGAGAAAGTTTTGCCAGAAAAACCCAGGGTGATATATAAAAAAAGCCCCTAATTTGAAGAATTATTTGGTAAAAAGTGCCGTGACTCCCGTTCCTACAATGACAACACGAATAAGATCAAAAGGTTTTTATAGGTGCGGGTTGTGTATGCCATGCCGATCCATAAGAGTAAATGAGGGAAGCAAAATGGAAACATTGGTGTCGACCACTACTAAGAAACAATATAAAATTAATCATTTTATGACCTGTGACAGTAGCAATATTGTTTATTTGATACAGTGTGTATGCAATAAACAATATGTAGGGAGGACTAGTCTACCTTTCAAAGTCAGAATGAGAGAACATTTAAACAACATAAAAAAGGGATTTGAGAATTATTGCCTGTCCGCACACTGTAAAGAGGAACATAACTGCTCGCCCAATAGCATAGTGAATTTTAAAGTAATTGGAGGAAGAAAGATGTAGCTGCTTGTTTGGCGAGAAGGGAGATGTGGTGGATATATGAGTTAAAAACTTTACAGCAAGATGGTCTAAATGGAGACTTTGAAACGAAATGGTTTCTGTAGCCCTTAATGGGTTAATGATTTTCTGGTATATGCAATCATATTATGGACGTCAATAACCTTTACTGTAGTATTGGAATTTATCCCCCTGAACTTAATATCAGAACAAGATCAGTGCGACATAGAGGTATAGGAGGTCATTGTTTTAGTTGAAATTGCATGTTGATATAGTGTAATAAAGTGAAGTGTTTTTAATGCCTATGAAAAGATGTGTTAAAGAAAGTGACAGGGTGTGTATTCTTAAAAAAACCGTGGTATATGTATGATAACTAATGGAAGCTGTGTATTGAAATATAGGAGTTGGCACACCTGATTTTTCGGACACAGTATAAATTAGTCTGTGTTAAGTATAGGTGATTATGTATGGGCGCTAGCCATCTTTCCCGTAACATTGGAATCCATCCCCTTAAAATTAAGATCAGTGCAATATAAAAGCGTACGTGATTGATTTCATTCAGTGTAAATTGCATGTTGATATAGTAAAATTAAGGAAGTGTTTTTAGTGTTTATGATGATAAGAAAGGATCTGTTTAAGAAAGTGAAAGGGTGTGTATCTTTAAAAAACCCCGGTATATGTATGATTATGGATGGAAGCTGTATAATGAAGTATAGGTGTTGGCACACCTGATTTCCCGGACACAGTATAAATTCAGTGACCAGACCAAACCCACCTATGCCTTGACAAAGACCCGGATAGGGTAGAAACGCGTCGGCGGTAATAGGTGGTTTTGGTCACTTTGATGCACAAGGAGGAAGCCAGGAGCGTGCAGTACGGACGAGACTTGTAGCTAATCTTCAACAATGTATCAGCAGTATTACTTTTATGGAGCTGCTGCCAGTGTATCACCCAAGTTCATTAAACTACATTCAGATGGACATAAATTAGTTAATGGACTCCCCTGATGTAATTCTTGACAACCAGAGAGTTACGGACATTCGATTCCTATATTCGTAAGTCCAGTGTCCACAATTGTACAATTGTATGTAATCAGCTGGCCATCTACTTTAAATATCACTGATGCAGTAATGAGCTATAAACAATGCTCACGTCCTCCCCGGCTGCTGTTGCCATACCTTTTTTTGTGGCAGTCTTTTCAGGGGGACTGAGATATCTAATTTCCACACGTTAAGTTTCAAACCCCCCCTTCCTCCCTGACTGCTAGGCAGTCTTTTCTGGGAGACTGAGGTACAGAATGGTTTCCCAGTGCAAACATTCAGATGCAGTCTCGTTTAGGTGGTGAGCGTCTCGGATAGAACTTTACACGTTTCTCCGCCTTCCCTACGGTCTCAGCGGCTTCGTCAGAAGTGTTTTCATGTCATTAGCCGCGCAGGCGCACTCCATGTACTTCACGCCTCGTTGTTACTCCGGAGAGCAATCATCACGGTTTTGATTGCCGCATGTGTTCAGTAACTCTTTCACGCTTCCAAGTTTGTAAATAGCGCTTTCATTAATGCTTTAATCATTACACCTGCTACATTAGGATACCTGTTATCAAACACTAAACACCTTGCTTTATTCCTCAATTAATATCATCTATCTTGCAGACATGAAATATGTTATCTATAAGATTATATTATTTCATAAATACACACTTATATTTATTTATTCTAAAATTATATATATTCCATTGATTGAGTATATACTCATATAAAAACCTTTTAACATAAAAAGGAATCATATGTCACCGCTGAATGCATAGAAATATAACATTTGGAGAGTTGCTACCTCCGTCATACACAGTTTATAACAGAATAAAATAATGCTACTAGTATAACCAGAAATATTACTATAGACTTCTCCTTAAAGTATATACAAATACCCTTTGTATAAGGAAAATATATATACCTATTTATCTATAAACCATAAGAGAGAAATACACAGGAACCACTTTAACATTAAAATTAAGATCTACTACTTAGGACAGATAGAGAAATTGTCTTCTATCCACCTATCAGTACACACAGTTAATTATATCCTCTGCTATTTTCTATCGTATCCGTGTTATTCCCACTCCAGGAAAAGACTGTTGTTATTTCACATGAATACAGCAAAGAGAGATGAAGATAATGAAGAAAAGTGAGGGGAAAGAGAGAGAAAACCCTGAATACTGGAACTGAAGGAAGATAAACTTCAAATATTATTAATCTCAATAACATCATTCAGTCCATTAGGAAATAGTGTATTCATTCTGTAAATCCAGAAGGCTTCCCTTCTACATAACCTTCCATAACGATCACCTCCTCTTGATGTCACTTTTATTTGTTCAATTGCCACAGCAAAAAGTCCATCAAGGGTTTGATTTTGACACATTGCAATATGATTTGAAAGGGGATGTAGTTTATTTACACTTAAGATGTTTCTCTTGTGTTCCATAAATCTAATATGGAATGTACGTATGGTGTGGCCTATATATTGTTTTCCACATTTACATCTTAACAGGTAAATTACATAAGAGGATTGGCAGTTAAGGGATTCTTTTATCTGAAACCTCTCTCCTGACACTGATGAACTAAACTCCGTGACCTTCCTAGGTGTATTCGTGCAGACCAAACATTTTGTATTCCCACATCTATATATCCTAGTGGCCTACTGGGTATCCAATTTACATTAGGCTCACTTGAGGATTCTTTTTTTTTTTTTTTAAATGACTCTGAACTAATTGGGACTTCAAGTTATCTGACCTCCTAAAAGTCACCCCCCCCCCATTTTAATTGAATTTCTGTTTTCAAGACATCATCTTGTAGTAACATAAAAGTGTTATTTTTCACTATATTCCTAATTTCTTTAGCATACCCATTATATTGTGGAACAAAGTTAACTGAACGGTTATCCTTTGTTTGATTTTTATTTTTATTCTTACTTTTATTTTTCATTTCCATTTTTAACAGGGATGACGTTTCCATTAAGCTTACTTCATTGTATGCTTTTTTGACAACTACCTCAGGATATCCCTGTTGCAATAGATTATTCATGAGTTCCTTAGCTTGTTGTTGATAAGTGGCTTCTAGGGTACAGTTCCGTTTTATCCGAATCAGCTGTCCCTTGGGTATATTATTTTTCCATGAATCTAAATGCGAACTATCATAATTAAGATATTTATTAATATCTACTGACTTCTTATATGTTTCCGTAATGATTTGATCATCCCTCACCGAGAGGGCGATATCCAGAAAATTAATTTGTGAAGAACTGAAAGTGGCAGTGAACTTTAAACCATACGTGTTAGTATTAAGATCATAAACAAATGATTGGAATGATTCTAAATCCCCTTCCCAAATAATGAATAAATCATCTAAAAATCTAAAGAAGAGGACCAGATTCGCACCGTAGCATACATTCCACACATTTCATCCTCAAAGGCGCCCATGTATAGATTTGCATAGCTCGGCGTGAACCTGGTCCCCATCACAGTCCCCCGTGTCTGTAAATAAAACTGTGTATCAAAAGTGAAAAAATTGTGTTCTAAGATAAATTTAATGGATTGAATAATTAACCTACTGTTATGATCCTGATACTCAGGTCAGGGGAGATCTTATATGGTGGGACCTGAATACCAGGACGTAATGCTGGGAAAGGGAAATGGAATGAGAATAGCCCCTGGCACCCTATCTCCGTTGTCTCACCCGTGCTGTCAGTACACTCTTGCGAGACTATGGTTTCTTGGGCCCATGGCAGCCGCGTTTGAAGGGCGGATTACGTCTGCCCAACTCCGATGCCCCCTCAGGTCTTAATGAGAGACAAAGAGTGAACTGAGACAGGGTGATAACAAGGGGCCCTCTAACTAAACAACAAGGCCAGGGGCTACTGGCAAACCTGAAACTAAAAGTATGCGTGGCTTACAGCCAGGGAAAAGAACAACAAAATATTCCACTTGTCCACTCTCCTACACGGCACCGCCGAGTACCGGAGAGGACTATGGAAGCGGATACCTCCGCAAATGCACCAGTACAACAAAACAATACTAAAGTGGCCTAGGCCGCAACACGCAGCAGGGCCGCCACTCACAAAACCAAGAGAGAACCTCAATCGACTGCCACAGGTAAATGAGGACCAGAAGAACTCCTTGGGACCAGGTGACTAACTCCAGGATACAGGAACTCAGAGAACTGGAGGGACCGGACACAGCTAACCAGGAACAGACGTTCACCAAACATGAGCAGCATGCAGGAAGCTATCACCGTCGTCTGTGTGAGGCACTCAGGAGGCATTTAACAGGGAACCCTCCAATAAGAGCACAGAGCCTGATTACAATAAATGTCGTGAGGCTGCCCTGCTGCACGACCAGAGAAACATGTGTGAATACTTTAATTAATAGATCCCTGCAACGGGGAACGCGGCCCGCCTGTGGCTTCCCCGTTGCTAAGGTCCCGGCGGCTCAGCGCGCTCGGCGTCCTAGCGTTGCTAGGGACCTGGCGGCTCAGCGCGCACAGCGTCCTAGCGTTGCTATGGACCCGGCGGCTCAGCGCGCACAGCGTCCCTAGTTGCTAGGCGCCGGGCAAGGAGGAAGCCACGGACCGCGGCGCCTAACACCTACGTAGAGAGTCTGATATGTCACTTTTCATCAAAAGATGATTTTCTACTACTTTAACTCCTAGATCATGAGGTATATTTGAGTATAGAGATTCAACATCAAGGGTTAACATATAATACTTTTGTTTCCACTTGATCGTATTAATTTTATTAAGAAAATGTTTTGTATCTCTAATATATGACTTCAGACCCTCTACGCATTCCTGTAAATAAAAATCAACAAAGGAAGACAAATTATAAGTGAGGGACCCTACACCCGAAATTATGGGACGCCAAGGTGGTTGAGAAAGTGTTTTGTGAATTTTAGGTAAATAATAGAAAGTAGGAGTGACGGGATATTTATGAAATAAAAAAGAAAGTTTCTCTGGATATAACCCCCTCGTCCCGGGCCAAATCCAACATATTCTTTAATTTCTTTTGATATTGGGTGGTAGGATTGTGGTCCATTTTCATATAATATCTTTCATCTCCAAGCTGTCTCATGGACTCAACAATGTAGTCCGTAGTGTTAAGGATTACAATACCACCACCCTTATCTGCAGATTTTATAGTCAAGGTTTTGTCATCACATAGAGTTTTTATTGCCCTCCGTTCACCCCTACTCAAATTATCCCTCATTGAAACAGATCACATCCTGTTCTAATCCACACAAATATTCCAAAACAGCCACTCTCCTATCCTTATTCTATGGTTTTAAAATTTTGCTCTCTTAATGTTAGAACGTTTGGGGCTATCATTAAAGCAAAAAACTATTCAAGTCCATATGGATACATAATAAACAAGAACAAAACAATATTCAAACCTATAAACAGCCAAGTCTAGCGGGAATGCCAGCTGATGGATAAAACTTCATTTTATGCAAATTTGGCACCCACTGCTTAAATTTGAACTTCAAATCAATTTCATACTTCTTAATCACTTTCAGCTGCCATCTGGGTGCTTGCCAGGGCAAGGAGCTTCTCCCCCTTTCCCCAGCTGCAGTCCTCCTCCTTCAAAAAAAGAAGTTGGTGAACCCACGTGTGCCAAATCATAATCAATTTCTCCACAAGGACTGCAGTCCAGACTGCTCAAGTTGGAGAAAGGATTTGGGGGGACTGCAATTCCTTCATCCAAACGCGGTTTCTTTCCACTAGGCTGCTGTGGCTTCTTGTTCTTCCTCCTAATCACAGCCAGAAATTCATCTGTGTCTGCAGACATCTCCTGCTCACTCCTTTCTTCCTCAGGTGACTCTAATCTGATTTGCTGAACTCCATCACCAGCCCAGCATCATTTTTCCCCAATTCAAGACTTTCAAGCACATGAGAAATTAACTCTTCCAACTCCTCCCTTTTTTGTCTAAAAGAAGGGCTAGGGGGAACACTTGTACTCTGCTCTTCTGTCACATACTGCTCAATAAGTGCTCTCCTCACACTGTTTTGTAGGACATTGTTTGGATGTGTGCCCCTGTTCCCCACAAATGTCACATCCTCAAGGAACACTACACTCTGCAGCTACATGGCCTTCTCTCTTACAGTTCCTGCATATTCTCCCAGCTTTACACTCTTCCTTCACGTGCCCATATTTGAAACAGTGTCTGCAAAAATTTGGCTGACCAGGGTAAAAAAGGAAGCCCCTAATACCTGCAACCGTGAAATTGGCCGGGGGATGCTTAGTTCTCCCCACTTGCTCTCTGGGTCTGGCTTCAATCTGACCAAAATCTCCACTTGCTGTTAAAGATTCCAAGTATATATTTTTTTGCCTTACACCATCACCGACCTTTTCACAGTAATTCCTTAAGAAGGCCTTGATTATAGACATGTCTGCATATGGATTATATAAATGTACAGTCAAAGGGATCTCTTGCATACGAAAAGAGGCAATATCTTAATCTCTGTCACTTCCACTTTTTCAGCCTTCCCCTTTAAGGTTTCATACACATTCAGGCAAAAACTAAAATTGTGGAAGGTCACCTCAAAATTCCCCTGTTTTGGGAAGTCCTGAATGCAGAAAATATCACTTAAAGTTACTCCGGCAAGTTTTCCCAGGATTTTTTGGACAATCCACTCCAAATTCTGGCCAATTCTCCCACCTTCACTCACAGACAAATGAATGCTGTTTTTCATACCAGCCACACTGATGTAACGGGCAATGCCACAAACTTCACGTCCAAAGGCGCAATCACGTCGCTAAAGTACCACGGGCCCCTTCCAAGGAGCCTCCTGACCATAATACACGATCGCAGCCAAAAGGCCAAGAAGCGATAACCCGAATGTTGGGTGAGGAAGGCGTACGGCTGAAAAAGGATCCTCACCCCATCATGGAGAATGACCTTCCCCCTCCTGATAGGATCTCCATTTTTGCACATGCTTACTCTTTACTCTCTATAGATTTAGTTTTGGCAGTGGCAACTCTCTATAGATTTACTTTTGGCGGTGGCAAAGAAGGAGAAATCCTGACTGACAAGCAGGTGCGCATGCACACACACACCCACCCACCCACATCCCCTCACTCCTGCATTAGTGAGTTTTCTCTCCTCTATTGCTGGCTGGATGATGCACAATCATTTGCATGTGCATCATTTGCATGTCCATCATCTCCGTCTCCAACAATCACACCCACCAGAAGTCTGCCACCCGACCCTAGCTCTGTTTTTATCACACTTACACAATGCTATGTACTCCATCAATCAAACAGTGGGACATTAATTCTTCAATGGAAGGTTACCTGGTTGCAATGAACCTTTCCATGAAATTCAGATTATTTCAACAAGCCCGTCCATCAAAGCAGATTTTAATTTTTCACTACAGTGGAAGGGCTTTGATGCGACCACCTGTGATATCATAATGATGCGCCCTCTGTGATTTCATCATTATGCGACACGTGATGTGACAATGAGCTTGTGTTTGGACTGCATTTGCTTGCTGAGGGAGGCACGCACCAGGAGATAGATGCAGCATATACATATATCAGAGGTTGTTCCTCTCCTGCCTTTAAAGCAAACACCCACCACCCACACCTCCTGCAGCCTGTCTGTACACCACCAAAAATTTTTTTATATATATATATATATATATATATATATATACACACCAAATCTGAGGGCGCTAATGACTTCTTAATCTATTACAGACAGTCACAATAATGTAAAAAATGTATTCATAAAACACAATGTTATCTCCATTTCATAGTGTCAATAACATTATCATCATACAGGATGGATATTCAATCTGACATATATAGATTTCAATATACACCAATTAGGTTAGATCAAATACGAAACCCAATTCCAATATACACCAATTAGGTTTAATCAGATGTAGAACCCGACGCGTTTCGTCCCTTAGGACTTCCTCAGGGGTATTAGATCTGAGTGAACAGAAAAAGTACAATGACTTAATAAAATCACAATACATAATTCAATGAAACCATTCAGACCCATTGGTTAGATACAACATATTAAAAGTAAAAATCCATAATTTGGACTAAAATATATAATAACTAATTTAATAGTGCCAGTATATAGTGAAGATAGAGCAGGTGTCGTGGAATAAGTTATTATTTGATATACATACCAAAATATGTCGGAGGCTAATAACTCCAGACGAAATCCATATTTATAAGATCAAGATAAGCCTACACCAATATTAGACCTATAGTAAAAAATAAGTATTTTTTAAATGTGGGTATTTTTCAAAATAGATCACCCATGTGGTAAAAATAAAAAATATACATACCAATCAGACTCATAGACTGATACCGAAGTGACTATTCCTTTGACTATTATTTATAAGAATGGTCAAAAAGAATTAAGTAGGTCTATACGTTTATATCAGACCTACAATGGAAAAAGTGTATATTCAAGTAGGGAACCCACTTAGAATTAGGACCACCATTGTGAAAATAAGTGTTTGAATACATACCCATGTACTGTGTGTTTTTACGCAACACTGGATAGATAAAAATTTGTTGGCCTCAAATCATGTAGTTTGAGTGCCTAAAAACATTATAAATTCATAATTAAAACTCTGAATTCATAATATATAACAAAATTATCGTGTATCAAAAATAACCAATAGGTTGAATTCACAATATATACATAGATACAATCCATTTTAATCACATATGTTCCTCTAATTATATAGAACTATTGAACCCGTAGAGCAGTATTACTTACTTCAATGCTGCCACCTCTCTCAAAATCCAGTTAATGACTGGGAGTGGTACTATGTCCACTTATTTATACCCCCTGGAGGATGACCTCATTTCCTCTTACTGCAGATTGGTTAATAAAAAGTTACCTATAAACCTCTATTAAGGTGCTTATATGGAGGACCTCGTTATACCTACCAGGTGCTAAATAAACACCATATGCTTTCTAGTATAATATTTAGTTTAGTATTCACGTGGACACGCATGTATTCGACATGCGTTCCACGACCGGGTATATACTGTTAGGCGCCGAGGGTCCGCCCGTCAGTGCGGCCCGGCGCCTAGCAACTAGGGACGCCGCAGGCAGACAGCCGCCGGCTCCCTAGCAACGCTAGACGCCGGGCGCACGGAGCCGCTCAGACCCTAGCAACGGGGACGCCACGGTCAGACCGCGTTCCCCGTTGCTGGGTCTTAATTAATCAGTGCTTGTGTATTCTGGCCGTGCAGCATGCAGCTGCACGGCATCATTATGTGATTACCCTGTCTGGATCATGATTGGAGGGCTCCCAAATTTAAGCACTCTCAGGACTTCTCACAGACGCCGGTGATAGCTTCCTGTTTGCTGTGTCAGTTACAGAGAGTTTCCAGTCCTGCTCAACCCGGTTGTTCCTGTCCTCAGTGATCCAGTACTCGGAATTTGTCATCTATTCCTGGAGTCCGACCGAGCACCTTTAACATCCTGTGGTGTTCGTGAGTCGCGGCGTAGCCGTGTGTTGCGGCTTGACCGCTACTATTTATTATTTAGTTTATTGTGTTCTGGAGCTTTTGCGGAGGATTCCGCTCCCACAAATCCACTCTGGTATCCAGCGGTGCTGGATAGGAGTAACGGATCAGTGGATCTTTGGTTGTCCTTTTCCCTGGCGGTTTGTCCGCACATACTTTTGGTTTAAGTTAGATAGCTTGTAACCCCTGGCCTGGTTGCTTAGTCAGAGGGCCCCTTGTTATCACCCTGTCTCGGATTTCCCTTTGTCTCCCATTAAGACCTGAGGGGGCATCGGGGTTGGGCAGACATAATCCGCCCTTCGAACGCGGCTGCCATGGGCTCAAGCAACCATAGTCTCGCAGGGGATTTCTGATAACACGGGCGAGACAACGGAGTTAGGGCGCCAGGGGTTACTAGGCTTTCCTGCTCCCGTACCAGCATATCCTTCCAGTACTCAGACCTCTGCCATAAAGATCTCCTCTGGTCTGGAGTACGGGAATCATAACATTATCACCGGCCAAACTAAAATTTAAAATTAAACAGGAGTTAATTTTTTCCCTTATTCTGTTGGGAGATTTGTCAGCCTCATGAATCCCTCCGGTGTTGGGCCAAATCCTGGCCAGCTTTTAGTTAGCCAGATTCAAGAGCTTACTCAGATGGTTCAAGATCTGTCCCTTCGGGTGAGGTCACAGGAAGATCTGTTACGGACTTCCCCGAGGGTCATTCCTGAACCAAAAATGCATCTGCCTGACCGTTTTTCTGGGGATAGAAAGCAGTTTTTTAATTTTAAAGAGTCTTGTAAACTGTATTTTCGTTTAAGACCAGTCTCCTCAGGTACGGAATCTCAGCGGGTAGGAATTATTATTTCTTTGCTACAGGGGGATCCTCAGACCTGGGCTTTTGGCTTAAAGACAGACGATCCGGCTTTATTGTCTGTAGACGCCTTTCTGGGGTCTTTAGGGCTATTGTATGACGACCCTGATAGAGAGGCATCCGCCGAGAGTCAGTTGCGTGCTCTCAGACAGGGTAGGAATCCCGCAGAGATTTATTGTACGGAGTTTCGCCGTTGGTCGAACGACTGTGGATGGAATGACCCAGCCCTGCGCAGTCAGTTTCGCCTCGGCTTATCCAAGTCTATAAAAGACAGTCTCCTTCAGTATCCCGCTCCTGAGACTCTCGATAAACTCATGGAGCTCTCTATTAAGATTGATCGTCGTCTCAGAGAGCGGAGGGCTGAAAAAGGAGCATCTGTCGGGTCTTCTCCTTGTGTTTTTTCCATTCCTGTGGACATAGAGGAGCCCATGCAGATAGGCCTCTCCAAACTGTCTCCTGAAGAAAGAACCAGAAGGCAAAATTCTGGTCTTTGTTTATACTGTGGGGGTAAGGGACATTTTGCCCGTAGTTGTCCGAACAAGTCGGGAAACGCCTCGACCAAGTGAGTTGTGAGGGGGTTCACTTTGGTCTGCAGCTTATCTCCTCAAATAATTCACTGTTGGTTCCAGCTAAAGTTTCCTTTGGCAGCCTCTGTTCCTCGGTCTCGGCTTTTGTGGACAGTGGAGCTGCAGGGAACTTTATGGATTTAACATGGGCTAAGGCCTTAGGTATTCCTCAATTAGCCTTGGGTAGGTGTATCACCATGCATGGTTTAGATGGGAGTCCCTTGTCCAATGGGGTTATTTCTCTCTGTACACCTCCTGTTTTACTTTCGGTAGGAGCTCTGCATTCTGAAAAGATTGAGTTTTTCCTTACCCATTGCCCAGCAGTTCCTGTGGTTCTGGGTCACCCTTGGCTGGCCTTTCATAATCCCATCATTGATTGGCAGTCGGGGGAGATCTTACAATGGGGTACCATCTGTAATAAGGAATGTATTACGCTTCCCATCAGAATAGCTGCTGTCATTCCCGCACCCATTCCTGTGGAATACCAGGATTTTGTTGATGTATTTTCCAAGGGCAATGCGGATATTCTGCCTCCCCATAGGCCTTATGATTGTGCTATCGAGTTAATTCCTGGTGCCACTTTGCCTAAGGGAAGGTTATATGCATTGTCCGAACCTGAAACTGTGGCCATGAATGAGTATGTTAAAGAAAGCCTAGGGAAAGGATTTATCAGGCCATCTAAATCCCCTTTAAGTGCAGGCTTCTTCTTCGTGGAGAAGAAGGATGGATCACTCAGACCTTGCATTGACTTTAGAGCCTTGAATAAAATCTCAGTAAAGAATACTTACCCTTTGCCGCTGATTTCTGTCCTCTTTGATCAGCTACGTTCGGCTGTGATTTTTTCTAAGATTGACCTGAGAGGAGCATATAACCTCATCAGAATCAAGTCAGGGGATGAGTGGAAAACGGCATTCAGTACTCAATCAGGCCACTATGAGTATCTGGTTATGCCATTCGGCCTGTCCAACGCTCCGGCAGTTTTCCAGGATCTCATTAACGATGTGCTCCGTGAATTTCTTGGAAGATTCGTTGTAGTCTACTTAGACGATATTTTGATATATTCTGACTCTATTGAACAACATGTTACCCAGGTGCGTCAGGTTCTAAAAAAATTACGTGAAAATCACCTATATGCCAAGCTGGAGAAGTGTGAATTTCATGTCACGGAGGTATCCTTTTTAGGGTACATTATTTCCCCTCGGGGATTCTGTATGGAACCAAAGAAGCTCCAAGCCATCCTTAGTTGGGCGCAACCCACCAATTTAAAAGCAATTCAGCGCTTTTTAGGGTTTGCGAATTACTATAGAAGATTTATTCACTCTTTCTCTGACCTAGTTGCTCCCATTGTGGCACTGACTAAAAAGGGAGCAGATCCTACCAACTGGTCACGTGAAGCGGAGTTATCTTTTCAGGCCTTGAAACAAGCCTTTGTCTCAGCCCCGTTCCTTAGACATCCCAACCCAGAATTGCCTTTCATTGTTGAGGTTGATGCCTCGGAGGTTGGAGTAGGGGCTATCCTATCTCAGAAGGATCCGGATTCCCTGGAATTACATCCTTGTGCCTTTATGTCCAGGAAATTCTCATCTGCTGAATCCAACTACGATGTTGGTAACCGGGAATTACTGGCTATTAAATGGGCTTTCGAGGAGTGGAGGCATTGGCTTGAAGGAGCCACTCATACCATTTCAGTTTTGACTGATCACAAAAATCTTCAATACATTGAATCAGCTAAACGGCTGAATGCCCGGAAAGCTCGGTGGGCTTTATTTTTTACTCGTTTCAAGTTCATTATCACCTTCAGGCCAGGTTCCAAGAATACCAAGGCAGATGCCCTGTCACGCAGTTTTCTTCCAGTTCAAGACAACAGTCCTGTTACTCCCATACTTCCGTCTTCAGTCATTCGGGCAGGTCTCACACAAGATTTATTTACCCAGTTAAAGCAGCTTCAACATCAAGCTCCTGGAAATACTCCTGCTGGTCGTCTGTATGTTCCCGAGTTTTTGAGAGCAACGGTTTTGACGGAGTTTCATGATAGCAAGGTTGCCGGGCATCCGGGGATCGCTAAAACTTTTGAATTAGTTTCCCGCTCGGTATGGTGGCCTGGTCTTTCCAAAGACACTAAGGAGTTTGTTTTTTCTTGTCAGGTCTGTGCACAGCATAAGGTTCCCCGTTCCTTGCCTATCGGTCAACTTATGCCCTTGAATGTTCCTCTTAGGCCATGGTCTCATATTTCCATGGATTTTGTGGTGGACCTCCCTCTGTCAGCCGGATGCCGAGTCATATGGGTGGTAGTGGACCGTTTTAGCAAAATGGCCCATTTCATTGCTCTTCCCCGATTGCCATCTGCCCAGGGATTGGCAGTCTTGTTCCTCCGCCATGTTTTCAGACTCCATGGGTTACCCACTGATATTGTTTCTGATCGGGGTCCACAATTCATTGCACAATTTTGGAAGTCTTTTTGTGCCTCATTAAAGATGAAATTATCTTTAACGTCTGGCTACCATCCCCAATCCAACGGGCAGACTGAGCGAGTTAATCAATCATTAAAACAATATTTGCGTTTGTACTCGGCCAAACTCCAAAATGACTGGTCTGAGTTTCTTCCGTTTGCAGAGTTTGCTTACAACAATGCCTGTCATTCCTCCACCAATGTATCTCCATTTTTTACAGTTTTTGGTTTTCACCCCAGAGCTAATTCCTTTTTTCAACATTCCTCTGTCTCCTCACTGACCTTGACCTCTCATCTCAAACTCATTTGGAGAAAAGTGCACCTGGCTCTCAGAAAAGCGGCATTTCGGGAGAAAAAATTTTCTGACAGGCTCCGGCGGCCGTGCACTTTTAAAGTTGGAGATAGGGTATGGTTGTCGACTCGCAACATTAAACTTCGACAAACCTCAGCCAGATTGGGTCCTAAATTTATTGGACCATTTCATATTATCAAAAAAGTCAATCCAGTGGCTTTCCGGTTACGTTTACCAAAAACTTTACGGATCGGAAATACCTTCCATTGCTCCTTGTTAAAACCATATGTTTCGTCCAGTAGATTTCCTCGCAAGATCTCTCAGGGGAAATCACCAATAGATGTACAGGGTCAGCAGGAGTTCTTAGTGGAGAAGGTTCTCGATTCCAAGTTGTCCCGGGGTCGGCTTTATTTTTTGGTACATTGGAGAGGTTATAGTCCAGAAGAAAGGTCTTGGGTCCTGGATGATGATCTCCATGCCCCGAGGCTCAAAAGGGCATTTTTTCGAGAATTTCCTCAGAAACCTGGCCTTAGGGGTTCCTTGACCCCTCCTCAAGGGGGGGGGTACTGTTAGGCGCCGAGGGTCCGCCCGTCAGTGCGGACCGGCGCCTAGCAACTAGGGACGCCGCAGGCAGACAGCCGCCGGCTCCCTAGCAACGCTAGACGCCGGGCGCACGGAGCCGCTCAGACCCTAGCAACGGGGACGCCACGGTCAGACCGCGTTCCCCGTTGCTGGGTCTTAATTAATCAGTGCTTGTGTATTCTGGCCGTGCAGCATGCAGCTGCACGGCATCATTATGTGATTACCCTGTCTGGATCATGATTGGAGGGCTCCCAAATTTAAGCACTCTCAGGACTTCTCACAGACGCCGGTGATAGCTTCCTGTTTGCTGTGTCAGTTACAGAGAGTTTCCAGTCCTGCTCAACCCGGTTGTTCCTGTCCTCAGTGATCCAGTACTCGGAATTTGTCATCTATTCCTGGAGTCCGACCGAGCACCTTTAACATCCTGTGGTGTTCGTGAGTCGCGGCGTAGCCGTGTGTTGCGGCTTGACCGCTACTATTTATTATTTAGTTTATTGTGTTCTGGAGCTTTTGCGGAGGATTCCGCTCCCACAAATCCACTCTGGTATCCAGCGGTGCTGGATAGGAGTAACGGATCAGTGGATCTTTGGTTGTCCTTTTCCCTGGCGGTTTGTCCGCACATACTTTTGGTTTAAGTTAGATAGCTTGTAACCCCTGGCCTGGTTGCTTAGTCAGAGGGCCCCTTGTTATCACCCTGTCTCGGATTTCCCTTTGTCTCCCATTAAGACCTGAGGGGGCATCGGGGTTGGGCAGACATAATCCGCCCTTCGAACGCGGCTGCCATGGGCTCAAGCAACCATAGTCTCGCAGGGGATTTCTGATAACACGGGCGAGACAACGGAGTTAGGGCGCCAGGGGTTACTAGGCTTTCCTGCTCCCGTACCAGCATATCCTTCCAGTACTCAGACCTCTGCCATAAAGATCTCCTCTGGTCTGGAGTACGGGAATCATAACATATACTTCCTGTTGGTGCGTTCCACCGCCGTCACTTCCTGACTGGCGGGGACGTACATCACAGAGGCGGACGTCCACTGCGGACGTCCACTACTATATATATATATATATATAGTCAAAAATAGAAAAGTGTATTTAAAACACCATCTTAAACCAACGTTTCGGGACACGCAGGTCCCTTTGTCAAGGTGTACAGCAATAAGTGAGAAGTGGCAACATACCTTTATAGTAGAAGAAGCCCCAGAGTGACTGTGTGGAGTGCGGCGTCCGTCCACGAGGTCCGGCGCTAGCCGCTGACGTCATCGGCAGGCGGTCACCCGGTGTCATGGAAACCATGTACACTGCTGTGCCGCTGCCGAAGAATGTGACAGGAGTGGTGACAGTCAGTGAAGTACTACCACCGCTGTGTGCTTAGATGGCTAGCATAGCTAAAGTGGTTGGCTGATGCATGTGAAACCACAAGTTTGTGGAGCTGCTCTCAAGGCTCTGTCTGTACAATTGAAGAGCCGCAGCTGGGCACAATGATAGTAATACTGTACCTCTTGTTTCAGTAAATGAACAATACTGTATAATGGAACAAACAAGAAGAATATGTAGCATAAAGCTGTTAATAACATGTAATGAAAAGACGGCAGGTCAATTTAAATGCATCGTCGACCACACAGGCTGTGCTAGAGTGAAAGGAAAAGTGCAAGAGATGGAGGAACGTGTGGAAGAGGAATTACTGCCCATAGTAGAGGCCTACATAAGTTAAAAGTATGGTTAAAGATGCCGGGCAGATTTACAAGAAGGGGGGACAGAAAGAGGGGGAAATAGGTCCTTAGCGTTCCCGGTGGGGCTAAAGTTGTTAATGGGTGAACAAGTTACAGGGCATCATTTCGTTTAGGCCGCCAGGGTTAATTGTACCAAGTTTATGAATCCACCTAGCTTCCAATCGGAGGAGTTTACCCTCCCGGTCGCCACCTCTCAGGGACTTCTCAATATGGTCAATTACCATATGCTTCAGGTCATTGATACAGTGGCCTGCTTCCAAAAAGTGCCTGGCGACTGGCTGGTCTGATACCTTGCCCAATGATGCTTGCTTGATTGCAGACCTGTGGAGGGCCATTCGTTCCCTCATGGTTCTGATAGATTTGCCCACATAGACCAAGTTGCATGGGCAGACTATGATGTAAATGATGAAAGAGGACTGGCATGAAAGTACATGTTTGATACTGATGTTACGGTTCTCATGCGGATGTTTAAAGTAAGAGCCAGTGAGCATATGGGTGCAGGTGGTGCATTTTGGGCATTTATAACACCCTGGAGGTCTCATGAGAAAGTTGGATGGGCGATCACTGCTGGTGCTAAAGCCAGTGATGTCTGTATGGACAATGGTATCTTTAATATTGCGGCCTCTCGTGAAACAAGACATCGGGCGCTTGTGTTTAAAGACAGGAATAGAGGTGTCCGTGGATACCAGAGGCCACAAGGCTCTTGACGCACGTGGAATGACTGCACTAGCTGTGCTGTATTGTGTGACAAAAGGGATCACCTCTCCTTTGGGCTTCTTGGTACTTGGAGATAGTAGGTTGGATCTAGGAATCGCCATGACCTCTATTTTTTGCGTCTGTAGAGTCCTGTGGTCGTATCCTCTTACCAGAAATTTATCAATAAGCTTATTTAATTCATCCTCCAGTGTCGACCGGTCACTGATGATTCTAGATAACCTGATCATCTGGGATCTGGGTAATCCTTTAATAAGACCTCTGGGATGGTGGCTGTTGGCCCGTAGGAGGGTGTTTTGGTCTGTGGATTTAGTAAAGAGACCGGTATGGACACTTCCTTCTGATAAAGTGATTTGTACATCCAGATAACTGATGGTATTGGTACTGGTAGAAAAGGTGTATTTAATAGGTGAACTGCGCTTGTTGATAGTTGACATCATAGATTCAAAAAGGCTCAAAGGGCCCGTCCACAGGATGAATAAATCGTCTATGAACCGAGTGTATAGACGAATGTGCTGAGCTAAATCCGGATCCTGAAAGAAAGCCTCTGCTTCCTCCTTGAACATGAAGATGTTCACGAAAGAAGGGGAGACTTTGCTCCCCATCGCACGCCCCGTTTTCTGGCGGTAAAACCCACCATTAAAAAGGAAGAAATTGCGGGTTAATGTTAGCTTTAACAGGTCCAGAAATAGCTTGAGATCCAGATCACTCATATGCTCAGAGACAAGGAATTCCTCCATGGCTAACAAGCCTTCATGGTGGGGGATACTTGTGTAGAGTCTACATACGTCAACTACACAAAGTATCACGTTATTGGGTACTGTTTCCACAGTGGAAAGCCTCTGGAGGAAGCAGGTGGTGTCCTTGATGAAATTTTTATGTTTGAGAATGAGCGGTTGTAGAATGCTGTCAAGAAAAACAGATAGGTTGATAAATGGAATTTCTTGCTGCAATAATAGGACGGCCTGGTGGCCTCTGGAGATCTTTATGGATCTTTGGTACTGTGAAGAATATGGGGACCTCGGGATGATCCTGTGACAGCGCCTTCAGTAATTTAGGCGAGATGAGGCCTTTAGAGCTGGCGTCTTTTAATAAAAGATCTACCTCCAGCTTGTATTTCGCCGTTGGATCATGGGTCAGTGGTTCATAGATGGATTCATCATTGAGTTGTAGGTATGCTTCATTGATGTAATCGCTCAAATTTAATACCACGATCCCGCCCACCTTATCGGCGGGGCGGAACACGACATCCCTGTAGGCTCCCAGCTGTTTGAGTGCTGTGAGCTCCTGTCGAGACAGATTACTATTGGTGTCACTTTTGTCCATATGATATTTGGATACCGAGTCGTGCATTAACCGGGTATAGGATTTGATTGAAGAATTGGACGAGGGGGGGTCAAAGGAAGAGAGGTGTCTGGACTGGATGAATCTGCTTTGTACTGAAGTCAAGTCACCAGTCGTGGTGCTTTGTGGTTGAAATTGAAAAAACTCTTGGAGTCTCAGTTTGCGAGCAAACCGGTGGATGTCAACTTGCCAGTTGAAGTCATTGAATCTGGTGGTCGGTACAAAGGACAGTCCCTTTTCTAGGACTGATAGTTCCTGGGGGCTAAAAGTCCTATTGGATAAGTTGTAGATTAACGATTTTTTCTGGCACTGAGGACCTTCCTGTTCCTCGCCCACTGCCCGCCCCTGCGGGTGGCTGACCTCGTCTGCCTTTTTCTTTGGACACAGATGTGGTCTCCGAAGGCTCTAAAGGGGTGCATAAAGGATTGGATAAAGGGTCAGACTCCTGGACGGTGTCGTTGTCACTGTTAGAAAGTTGCTGACATAAAGGACTGCGCTTCCCGTCTTCTGCGCCAACTATGTTTGGCTCGAGAATTATGAGGGGTGTTGGCCCCCTGTTCGCCTCCCATGAGCCATCTATAGACCCTATTAGAGTCGTAATCTTCTTTGACTACGGCATATTTACTTCTTTTGAATTTAACCAGATCTCTGCGGTAAGTTTCGCATTGTGACTGTAGTTTTGCAAGCCAGTCATTCTGGGTGTCGTTCTGTAAGGTCACAATATGTTCACTTTATAGTTGAATGATCTTATCACGGGTAGATTTGAGCTCTCTGCCAGCCTCCTCAACCACTAAGAAGAGCAGGTCTAGGCTACATTTGTTCAGGATGCCTATCCATTTCTTGCAAAACTCCGGGTTGAAACGGCCAATGGTAGGGACGTTACGGACCCTGAAGCCCCGTGGTATCAGTCTGTCTCTGTGATAATCTGAGAGAGAGATGCCATGGAGGAGAAAGTCAATTTCACGCTTTTTTAATTTCAATAGTTGGTGATAGACGTCATCTACCGTGTCGGTCTTGTCTGCGTAACCCAGGTGGTCTTTAAATCGCAGGCGGTCCGTGTCATCATCTGTGAAACTGAATATTTCTCCTTTTGTAGAGGGCATGCCTCGGCATCCATGTTCACCCTCCTGGTGTGAACTTGTAGACATATGGAAGGCTTTCCTCTGATCGTGTGCAAAACGAAAAAAAGGAAAAAAGAAAAAAAACACACAGGTGCAGTGCACGTGTAGTGGGAGTATCACTCCTGACAGAATAGTTAACCACAAAAAGCAGGATCACTCTGGATCCAGCAATAATAAACAAGGGTGCCTTATCCCAGGATGGACTGATGGATCAGATAACCAATCATCCAAATATCACACAAAGGATGGAAGTGGATCGGTACTCCGTTTTCAATGTTTAAAAGTGCGCCGGTGCCCTCTCAGCAGCAATGGATAAACAAACAAAGAAGGATAAGCGGCACTCAGCGTCTTAGTCAAAAACAGAAACGTGTATTTAAAACACCATCTTAAACCAACGTTTCGGGACACGCAGGTCCCTTTGTCAAGGTGTACAGCAATAAGTGAGAAGTGGCAACATACCTTTATAGTAGAAGAAGCCCCAGAGTGACTGTGTGAAGTGCGGCGTCCGTCCACGAGGTCCGGCGCTAGCCGCTGACGTCATCGGCAGGCGGTCGCCCGGTGTCATGGAAACCATGTACACTGCTGTGCCGCTGCCGAAGAATGTGACAGGAGTGGTGACAGTCAGTGAAGTACTACCACCGCTGTGTCCCTACCATTGGCCGTTTAAAATTCCACTGGAATCCCATCACTACCCAGTGTTTTGTTCTGTGCACATCCATGTACTGCCCTTCTTAATTCTTCCAGGTCAATCTCTTTAACCAGATAGTTTTTATCTTCCTCCTTACAGATGTAGCCACCTTTATTTTGACCGATTCTCCGCCTAGACGGACGTTTAGTCACGCTAAGGCGATAGCTGAGTTTAATCACAGGCAGGCGCGTTGAGGCGATTCTAGATACTCAGCATGCATTACACATCTCCACCACTGGTTTGCTAATGCTCCACTAATCCAGTACTTTCGATCGTACAGTATAGCGGCAGATTGATCTACAGCTCTGGCAATTGGTCAGTGACATCGCACTGAAAACCTCTGTAGCCATATCCGTACCCATACTCTTCCACTCATATAGCCTCTTATAAAACCTTTCAACCTCAAACATAATCCCATTTTCATCACAAACATCCACACCACTGTCATCCAAAAGCACATCCATGTCTCTAGCAGTCCCACACACTTTTTTAAAGAAAAACCGACTGCAAGTCTCATCTTTCTCCAAATGTTCAACTTTCGCCCGAAACATCAACTGACGTCCTTTCTCATGCAAGCAGTCATCCACATCACGCCGCACACTCCTAATATCCTCAGACACATCCTGACCCATCTCCCGCAGAGCATACAAAAATCCAAACGCTTCAATGCCCACTCATACTTCAGTCGTTTCTTCCGAGCCACAGTGCGCCCCATTCTACGGAAAAAAACACCAATCATACGTTTCAGCTACACCCACCACTCAAGAACATCCGCAATCTCATGCTTACGCGCTCGCCACTTACCATAGCGCTCACCAAAACATTTGCGCACATGCTCATCCTAAAGCAATCGCACATTCAGCTTCCACACACCCCTGCCATAACTCACATTATTCATACACTCAATCTTGCACAACAAACATTCATGATCTGAATAAACCACTCGCCGCTGATCAAAAGACATATAACGCACACCCTTACCTAAAAATACATAATCCAGCCGAGACACAATCATTCCTCTATCCGCCTTACAGGTAGGTTTAGGATCATTTGCACAACACACACGCGCCACATCAGCCAAATGAAAATCCGCAATCAACCATTTTAACATATTCCCTGTCACATCCACACGACTCACACTCGCACTCTGTCTATCCTTAACATCCATAATTCAGTTGAAGTCCCCAACAAGAACTACAGGCAATCTGCCTGGTAAAAAATACTTTAACTTGTCTAGTAAATCTTTACGCTCGACTTTACCAGCCGGCGCATAAACATTAAATAAACGAAACTCAAAACCACGATAACAAATATGCACCAAAAGGCAACTCCCAGGAACAATTACCGTATAGGAAGTAAAAGAAATATCTCTTGCCTTCGCTAATACACCCACGCCATTGTTTTTATTATGTCGGGAACCCGACCACACAGATAACCTGTAAGGCCAGTCAGCAGCGGCAGGAGCCTCAGAGATACCGCATTCCTGCAAACAAAACAAATCACCCCCATTGCACTGTAGATCATCTAAAACAGCGAGACGTCTTGCCTTAGATTTGATACCCCGAACATTCAGGGATACTATAGATAGAGATTTAGCCAGGATGAAGTACAATTAACAGGGGTAAAAAACTACAACATCAATCTATACATTACAGCAGGATCAGGTCCCAGTACAGGTCTCCATGAAGGACTGGACGTCCGCCTCTGCCAGGTATGAGACGACAGGGGAGCCCCCCTGCCGATCCCCAGCAGCAGGTGCAGACACAGCAGGCACATCAGCAGGGACACTTGAAGCTGAAGATGCAGCATCACCACTCACCACCACTCAGCGCCAGTAATGACTCCAGACACCACCGCAGGTGTACTGGCCATAGTGGACACAATCACAGTGGAAACACATACAGGGGCATTTGAAATGACAGGCTGATCCTGTATAACAGCCTGGGCAGATTGGGGATCCAAATGGGCAGCCACAGAGGGACGGAGGTCAGCAAATTTCGGGCAGGAGCGAATCAGATGATCCTGGCTACCACACATATAACAGCGCTTGCGTTGGGGACACGTAGCCACCTCATGGTCCGCCATCCCACAGTTTCTGCAGCACCTCTGTTTCATACAGACATCTTTAGTATGCCCAAATTCATAGCAGTTGCGACAGTAAGAGGGCTGGTCTGGGTAGAATAGGTACCCCCTCGCACCACCAAGGGAAAAATTTGCAGGAGGGTGCCTAATGACCCCAATACCTCCAGGGTCCAGGCGCAGCCGCATCCAGAACTTGGTCTTGCCATTAAAAATCCCCACATAATTCTGTAGGCGAACGCCCCCACGCACCGAGGAACAGTAACGTTGCAAAAAAGCCTTAATCTGATCTGGCTCCACGAAAGGGTCATACATGTGTACATTCAACGGCCTCTCAGCCCCCATGAATAATGGTAGCAGGGTAAACCCCTTCAAAAGCGGTTCATTTAAATGGGCTCTTACCCGTTCATAGGCGTTGATGCATGCGTTAGGGTAGGCGAACGTTACATCGAAAGTCCCAGCAGTGAGGAACTCCTGTATACAATAGATGTCCTCTTTCTCCACTTTGGCCAGGGGTACCAAAATCTTGTAGCATACGTGCAGCAATGTGCGCTGCTGGCCCCCGACGGTTCTATCCATCTGTACACGAAAGGTGTTTTTAGCACCAGACATTCTGGCAGTCACGAGGACCCCAGCAAGGTTTATGATCCACTGCCCGAAATCCCAGGGCCCCCACATGCTTACTCTATACTATCTGTAGACTGACTTCACTTTTGGCGGCGGCGGCGACAGAAAAGAAGGAGAAATCCGGACTGACAAGCAGGCAGGCGCGTGCACACCCACCAGACGTCTGCCGCCCGTCCCTGGCTCCGTGCTTATCACACTTACACAATGCTATGCACTTCATCAATTAAGCAGTGGGACATTTATTCTTCAAAAGAAGGTTCCCTGGTTGCGTTGAACCTGTCTCTCAAATTTAGATTGTTTCAACAAGCCCGTCCATCCTGGCAGACTTCAGTTTTTCACTACAGTGGGAGGGCTCTGTGATGTCATTGTAATGCGTCCACTGTGATGTCATCATTATGCGACACACGTGATGTCACAATTTGCTTGGCTTGCTTACTGACATCCACTTGAGGGAGACACACACCAGGAGATAGATGCAGTTTATACATACTGCAGAGGTTGTTCCTTTACTGCCTCTACAGCAAACATCCACACCTCCTCCAGCCAGCATGGACACCACAACAAAAATAAAAATTATTTCCAACAAGACCGGATCGAAAAGCCAAGCGGAAGGATGATAATAATAGTAAGTTATGAACTTAGGAATTGATTTCAAAGTGGGGATGCTTGTTCGTTCGCACTTACTTAGCATTCAGGAATTTAGGCCTATGTAGGCCTCACATCCAAATGGCCCCCCAGTGTTTAAATTTGCCTTGGGTAGAAGGAGGGAATTCAATGGAGACAAGAAGTAGACGCAAAACAAGACAGTAGTTTTCAGGTACTTTTATTCATTTTATTCCTCCATTGTAGCATTTTGCAAGGAACAGCAACGCTTGAAGACAATTTTGCAACAGTGTAAGCCTGCTTAAAAAATCCCCCAAATCCAGGAGTTTAACAATGCTGCAAGAACTTTGCAAATCCTGGGAAAAAGCTAAGACGTCGTCGCTAGTCTATTTTTGGAATACAGAATAGGAAAGGAGCACCGGTTCCGGAGGTACTGCAATACCGAGTCAATGCGTGGAGTGGACAGAGCAAGCTCTTCTTCCATCTCCCTGTTCTAAAAATCCATTTAATATATGGCCCCCAGATAGGGGGCGTATCAGATATTAAACTGATAAGAACAGATTTTGATTGAAAAAGCAGTGTTTATTTGACATAAAGTAGCAAAAAACATAAACATGACAAACATAAGTACCGTGTCGCAGCACAGCCAAACTACAGTACAGATGCAGACGGTATAGTGCAGTCGAAGAACTACGGCACAGGCCAGCCTACACTATAGTTCTCAGACTGCACAATGCATTTAAACTATACAATAATACAACAGTTAATAAGGCTATGGGTGTGAAGGGTAGGAGGGTGAGGGAGGGGGAATCACAAGCCCGAAGCTTTATTGAAAGACAGACACATATAAGGGGAGGGGCAATAAATAGAAAGACATCAACAAAACAACAGATATTGTGAATGGGGGGAATGGGCCACGGTCCCAAGTCTCATTAATCAGTTCAAACAAGGGGAGAGGGGCAAAAGAAGGGGGGCTTAGTCCTCTTCTTCCTCAAGGCTGTCCGTGATGGAATGGTCTCTTAGCAGGCTGTGAACCAGCCTGCAACAGTCCTGGATGGACATCCTCTCCCTCCGCAATATGAGGCGGATCCTGGCGAGCCACGAAGCGTCCTTAACACAGTTCATAAGTCGCCAGGCTTCCTGGATTGCCCCAATGGTGTGAGTGACAGGGAATAGTCCGTAGAGTAACGAATGGAAGGTGAGACAGTTCCTTGGCACACAGTCTTTCAGTTCGTTTTCCAGGGCATCCAACAACAACTGAGCACAGGCATAGTCCCAAAACAGGTGCATAGATGTTTCCTCATGTATGATGCACCTGGGGCAATGTCTGTACCTGCACAGGTTCCGGGAGTGCATGAATGACCTGAGTGGCAAACCTCCTTGAATGGCCAGCCACGACAGGCCTTTGTGTCTGTGAGCCTTTTGGAGGCCACATTCTCCCAGACCTGTTTGGCAGTTGCTGAAGGGAGCCCCGGAATCGGCTCCAAAACTCAGGTTTAACTCCCTCCAGTTGGTGTTCCCTCACGAACTTGGACACATCCAGGTAGAACCACGGGGTGTTCCAATTGTAAGGGATGGAGCTGTCCCATTAGTCCCAGCCGAGGTTCCTCCAAAGAGGCAGGAGGAAGAAACGGGACATGGAGTTTCCTGCAGAGTCTTTAAAGTTCTCACACAATGTCCGTCGGATGCAGTTACACACAAAGAAGGCTCGCAGCATGGTGGGGATATCTGGAATACCCTTTCCACCTTTGAGGGGCTCCTTGTACATAACTGATCGCTTAACTCTGTCCATCTTGGAGCCCCAGATGAAGTGAAACACTGCCCTTGTGATGGCCCTGCAGACCGTGACCAGTGGTGGCCAGGCCTGCGCGGTGTACTGTAGAATGGGAAGGATCTCGTTGCACAGCACAAGTGATTTCCCCTCGATGGTAAGTTCTCGGAGGCGTCACAATCCAATCTTCTGTTGAATAGTCACCAGTCTCTCATCCCAGCATTTCAGGGCTGCACCCTCGCTGCCGAACCAGACTCCCAGAATCTTAATGAAGTCGGGCTTGATGGCAAAAGAAAATGGTGCAGAGGATGACAGGTGCCACTTTCTGAAGAGCATAGCTCTGACTTCCCGCAGTTGACTTTAGCCCCTGAAGCTCGGCCGAAGTTCTCGCAGGTCTGGATGAGTGCTGTCACCGAACGCTGGTCTGTGCAGAAGACAGTGATGTTGTCCATGTACAGCGAACACTTGGCCTCTCGTCAGTCACGACCCGGTGCGGTGATCCCTCTGATCTCTGGATTCTGTCTGATGCATACAGTCATGAGCTCTAGAACACAAACAAAAATAAGAGGTGAAAGAGGGCAGCCTTGTCTGACCCCAGACAGAATGGAGAAGGGGTCAGTCATCCAGCCGTTCACCTGCACCGGGCTGTGAATGTCAAGGTACATCAGGTTAACATACGTACAAAACATTTTACAGAGGACAAATTTATGCAGTACCCTGCCCATCAACTCATGTGAGACACGATCAAAGGCCTTCTCCTGGTCAAGGCTGACCAGGGCCGCGTGAACGTTCCGGTCCTTGATGTAATGGACCGTGTCTCTGAGGAGAGCAAGGCTGTCTGCAATCCTGCAGCCTGGGATGCCGCGGGTCTGGTCCGGGTGAATGATCTGTCCGATGACAGCCTTCAGCCTGTTGGCGAGCACCTTGGTGAGGATCTTGACGTTTAAGAGAGAGATGGGCCTCCAATTTTTCAGCTCACATCTCTCCCCCTTACGCTTATACAAGATCGTGATCATTCCCATCTCTGCGATGGAGGCATTTTGCCCTCCACCACCATCTCCCCATACAGCTCGAGCAGGTCCGGTCCAATGAGGTCCCACAGCGCTACATCGAGCTCTGCTGAGAGACCATCACTGCTTGGGGTCCTGCCCTGCCTAAAGGATCTGGCGGCAGAGTGCAACTCCTCCAATGCCAAGGGAGCATCCAGAGCTGCTTTACCTGCAGGATCAATGGTGCTAGTGATACCTGACAGGAATGTATCAGCCTCCTCATTATCTGTTGGCTAAGGGGAGTAGAGGTCGCTGTAGTAGTCTCGGATGACTTTCATCACGCCCTCCTTCCCCTGTCTGGGAATGCCGGTCTCATCTCGCAGCTCAGTCAGGGGCGTGTGGCCAAAGTGGAGTTTCCTGAAGAAGAAAGAGTTACATTTCTCATCCTTCTCCAGGTTCTCCACCTTGGAACGTAAGACAATGCGTCTGGATTCCTCCTCAAAGTGCCTTTTCAGGCCCCCTTTGGTCTCATCCAGCTTGTCTCTAACATCCCAGCCGCACCATTGGAGGTCCAGCAGGGACTGCAGTTGTCTTTGCAGCCTCCTGAAGTTCCGCTTTCGGTCGCACGCCTGTTGTCTGTCTTTCACCTGAAAGAAACTGCGAATGTCAGCCTTAACATATTCCCACCAGTCATTCATACCGTCAAAATAACATTTGTCATTTTTCCATGTGATTTAGGCATCCTTTAGCTCCGCCAGCACATCCTCTCTTTCCAGCAGGGCGCAATTCAATTTCCAGGAGCCTGGGCCAGGTGAGAAGCCATTGCCCAGGAATCCTTGGAAGAGAATGGCCCTGTGGTCTGAGAAGAAGTAGGGGACCATCGTATGACTAGTCTGCTTCACTGCTCTAGAGGTAAACACAAAGTCAATGTGGGAATGCACAAAGCCATCGGGGCGGCTCCACGTGTAATTCACGGAGCCAGCCCCCATGGAGCCCATAGCATCCCGCAGTGATGCTTCGGTCACCATTTCTATAAGCAGTTTAGATGTCACATACAGCTTAGTAGAGTTGCTGGTGCTGCATCCATCCTCCTCCATGGTGCAGTTGAAGTCTCCTGCCATCACTACCACCCTAGTGGTTGCAAGCTGCAGTCGTAGGGTCTGGAAAAACTCCAAATGCTCATTCTTGCCAGGGGGTGCATACACGCAGATTAGCCTAACAGGCTCACCTGCCCAGGAGCCGTCTACAATCAGCAATCTGCCGCAGACGAGCTCCTGAACAGAATCTAGCGTGAAGAGGCTCCCCCTAATAAGTAAGGCGACCTCCGCAGACTTACACTCACCCCCACCGGACCAATAGGAGGCGCCGTGAGACCACTGCCTACCCAGATGTTTGTAGGACTAGGAGAAGGGAAGAGAGCATTCCTGCAACATATACACATCACATTTCTGACTTTCTAAGAAAGTGAACACAGACTGTCTTCTAAGCTTATCCTTAATACTCCTCACATTAATGGTGAAAATAGAAAAGGACGCAATTAGTTGGGGGGGGGGGAAGAGAGGCATAGGCAACAGTTATAATTCAACATTTACGTTACCACTCCGTCAGGCGAGGCTCCCTCGACATCGGGTGCTGGGTCTTCCTGCTCGGGTGGCGGCGAGTCATCTCCTAGTATCGATGTATGTTGGCGGCGTTGGCATCGAGCTCCTCCTCCTCCCTGATTGCTTCCGTCAACGCTTCCATTTCTTCCTCCAGATCCTGGATCAGCTTGACCGCCAGTTTCTTTGAAGAGTCAGGGTCGGCAACTGGGCTGTCGAGCACCTTCCTCTTATTCCTTTTCGTCTTTTTCACACCTGCAGGGGGCGTAAGATGGGGGAACTCTTCCAGGGAAGAGAGGGCAGATGGGCAGTGCAGGTGGGAGAGTCGGAGGGGGGTTTAGGAGGGGTTGTGACGGGTAGGGATGGGAGTCTCTATCACAGAGAGTGGGGTGGTAATGGTGGTCGAAGGGGGAGGAGTGAGGGAGGTGGAAGGTTTCTTACCCTCCTGAGGCTGCTGCTTCTAATGTGCTGCTGCCGAGAGAGGCCGCTTGGCAAGGGAGTCCCGTCCGGTCACTACCGCCGAGTAGGATCTCGCCCTACTGGGGCATTCCCTATAGACGTGGTCCACCCCGCCACACAGGTTGCAGGTTTTCCTCGTGGGGCAGGCTGTGGTCTCATGGCTGGCCATCCGGCAGTTCCTGCAGGCTGGGACCTTGCAATCTCTTCCAATGTGTTCCTACCCACCGCACTTCCAGCAGTCTCGCGGTTGGTCGGAATAATGGAGGAGTCCTGTTGATCCGCCCAGGGAAAAGCACGGTGGCAGATGTTTGACGCCATCTGTTCTTGTGTTTTCCTTTGCCAGCTTGACAATGACAGCCCACTTGCCTGTCCAGAAGCTGTTTCCACCCAGGATCTTGGATGGTTCCTTGACCTTTGAGCAGAATCGCCTCAGGAAGGTAGCGATGTCTTTGCCAGGCGTGTGTGGGTTCCGCATTGAAACCGTCACCCGCCTTTCCTCTCTTTGAATAGGGCAATTGCCCACAAAGCGAGAGAGAGGGGATTCGGGTCTCGCCGCTTTCACCGCTTTCCAGTACCTCTTGCAGATGGCAATGGAGGCAAAGGTGATGTAGAAGATCCCCTTCAAATAGTTCTGGATGCTGAGGGTTTCAGACGTCGAGAAGCCTTGGTCGAGGATCATCTTCTTTCCAAAAGTCTCAACCGTCATGTCCGGCATCCGTCCAGCTTCACCACAGTATGCCTCATCCAGGGCTCCAGGGATGGTTTGTCCTTGGAGCTCGCCTGGGTGGGCACCGCTGGCGATGTCACTGCAGGGGTGGTGGCGCTGGTAGCGGCCGTTCCGGTCGGACCTTTGGCTGGTTTCTTCGCCGGCTTCTTCCCGGCGAGGGGGGCTGGAGCAGTGGGGGCTGGAACAGCGGTGGGCATTCTCTCAGTTCCCTTGGCGCAGGAGGTGGGGTGAATGATCAGCGTCATCGAGAGGAGGAGAGGCGGTTGGTCGCTTCAGAGGGCAGAGCAACAAGTCTAACCCTCCAGTGCAGCTAGGGAGTGATGCAGTGCTGTCTCCGGTGAAGTCCCTTTTCTCCACGCAGTCTTGATGGCGGAGAGGGAGGGGGGGTATCTTCTCCAGAGAGCAGAGCAAACAAGTCAATCCCTCTGCTGCAGCTGGGGGGTGATGCAAATCTTCTCCCTCTTCCAGCGACCTCCTTCTCACAGTCTCGGCTTCGTTTCTTCTGTCTCCTCGGCCCAGTCGTACAGCTTAGTCCTGAGAAGGACAGTTGTCGGTCCAAGAAACAAGACAGCACTGTCAGTCAGCGTAAACTGATAAGAACAGATTTTTTATTTTTTTTACTTGAAGCCCGAGGTGCGGTGCTTCATCACACAGTGTCTGTGACCAAACGTGCTGGGGGTGTAGGTTCTTGGTCCCTCTCCGAAAGGAAAAGGGCCCCGTTACTCCCCTAACCCTCAGAGCCAAAAGGCCTACTGAGGGAAAAAAGGGACTGTGGGTCCCCCCTTGCCGAAGCGCAGAGGGACCCTCGTGTATCCCCAAGGTTGGCCGAGGCTTCCCCCTTGGGATCGATAACAGCCTCTAGCCCTCCCCAAAAGGAGAGGGCCTCAGCAACTAGAGGAGAGGGTGGCCCATAAGGGTCTCACCTAAACCCCAAACAACAAACCGTGGCAGTGATAAACTCTACAAAAATAAGTGCTTGTGTTGTGCTCAGAAGTACAAAACACGTGCGTGTAATAAATAAATAAATAAGCCCCAGCCAAAAGGCCGGGGGAGATAAAAAATTGTCCTTGCCCTAGCCAAAAGGCCAGGGCAAAGGAAGTGGGTGCAGACAGGAAGGGTTGATGTGCTAAAGTGCTTTAGTGCAAAGGTAGCTCGAAACCCCAGTGCATTTCGGGCACCCCTGTCTCTTCCAGATCCAGGGGCACAAAACATCTCGAGCTTCTAGCTGCTCCTGACCTCTCAGCCAGACCAAGCTTCATACCCACTCTGTGCCAGGGTCAACACCCAGTACGAGAGAAGATACTAGACCGGGCCTTACTCCACTCCACGCAAGGGGCCCTCTTTCATCCCCTTAGAAGGACGGTGGATACTAAGCCCAGTTTTTCTCCCCTCTCGACCAGAGGCATTGCCACACCCCGCCATTGGTACTCCACAAGGTATTTCTCCATTCCACATCAAGGAACCTCTCACGCTCCTAGTGTAAGAACAAGGACTCCACCAAGTGTTTCCCTCGAGCAGATTTTTTTTTTTTTTTAATTCTTAACACAGAAACTCCCCGGAGGGAAAATATTAGCAACATACAGCAGCATCGGCAACACCACAGCCTTAATAATTAACACCTTTCCAAAGTTAGTCAATTTCCTCAGACTCCAGAAATGTAACTTCTGAGCCACCTTTCGACCACCTGCATCCCAACTGTCCTTCTCCTTCAAACTCTCATCAAAAATCACACCCAACACTTTCAAGCCACCACGCACACATTCCATTTGATTATCACACACAGAAGCATCACCAAAAACTTTCAACTTAGATTTGTCCCAATTCACTCTAAAAGCAGACGCACCACAAAATAAAGACACACGCAATTTCGCCCTATCCAAAGCCACTTTAGACTGACCCACAACCACGACATCATCCATGTACACCAAAACTTTCACACATTTTCCACCACTCCCAGGCACCAAAAGTCCACGCATCACTTTATCAGCACGCAACATACACAACAACGGCTCCAACACACAAATAAAAAGGATCGGTGACAACGGACATCCTTGCCTAGCACCCGAATCCACTCTCACATGCTCAATCAGATTCCCATTCACCAAAATCTGACTAAACGCATCAGCATACAATCCCTGCACCTTTCTTACAAAACCATCCAGAAAACCCATATGCCCCAACACTCGAAACATGAACTCGTGACACACTCGATCATACGCTTTTTCAAAACCTAAAGACATAACATACATATCCTGCTTACGCCCCAAACTATCACTAATCAAATCCCGAAACAGCATCAAGTTATCAGTCACACGTCTTCCAGGCACCGCACACACTTGTTCTTCTCCAATCATTTGCCCAAGCACCACTTTCATACGCCATGCTAACAACTTTGCATACATCTTGTAATCCACATTCAGCAACGAAATAGGCCTCCAATTAGCCAGCACTTTCCTATCACCCTTCTTATATTTCAACACAACCACACCCTCTTTCATTGCATCAAGCATACTACCAGAATCAATAATGAAACTCAAAACCTCCACAAAGTCCTCTTTTATCACATCCCACATATTCACATAGAACTCAATCGGCAACCCATCACATCCAGGCGACTTATTGTTACGCGTACTCTTTAACACAGACACAACCTCACATTCCGTCACAGCATCCATTAACATATCACACTCACACTCATCCACTGTCTCAGTTATCGCACTCAAAACCTCAGCAGCCATATCCGTATCCATACTCTTCCACTCATATAACCTCTTATAAAACAATTTAACCTCAAACATAATCCCATTTTCATCACGAACATCCACACCACTATCATCCAAAAGCACATCCATGTCTCTAGCAGTCCCACACACATTCTTAAAGAAAAATCTACTGCACGTCTCATCTTTCTCTAAATGTTCAACTTTCGACCTAAATATCAAACTACGCCCTTTCTCATGCAAACAGTCATCCACCTCACGCCGCACACTTCTAATATCCTCAGACACATCCTCACCGAACTCTAGCATAGCATACAAAAAATCCAAACGCTTCAATGCACAATCATACTGCAAACTTTTCTTCCGCGCCATAGTACACCCCATGCTACGAAACAACCCACCAATCATACGTTTCACCCACACCCACCACTCGAGAACGTCCGCAAACTCATGCGAACGCGCTCGCCACTGACCATATCGCACACCAAAAACTTTACGCACATACTCATCCTCAAGCAATCGAACATTCAGCTTCCACACACCCCTGCCATACCTCACATCGCTCGCACACTCAATCTTACACACCAAACATTCATAATCGGAATACACCACTCGCCGCTGACCAAAAGACACGTAACGCACACTCTTACCTAAAAACACATAATCCAGCCGCGACACAATCATCCCCCTATCCGCCTTATAGGTAGGTTTCGGATCATTCGCACAACACACACGCGCCTTATCCACCAAACTAAAATCCGCAATCAAGCGCTTTAACATATTCCCTTTCACATCCACACGACTCGCACTCTGCCTATCCTTCACATCCATAATACAATTAAAATCCCAACAATCACCACAGGCAATCTGCCCGGTAAAAAATACTGTAACGTATCAAATAAAGCTTTGCACTCGACTTTATCAGCCGGCGCATAAACGTTAATCAAACGAAAATTTAAACCTTTATAACACACATGCACAAGAACACAGCGACCTGGTTCAATAACAGTATAAGACAGGAATGAGATATCATGCCCCCTAGCCAACACACCCACACCGTCATTCCTATTGTTACTGGAACCCGACCACACCGTAACCCCATGAGGCCAGTCAGCAGCATCAGGAGCGTCCACAATCCCACATTCTTGCAAACAAAAAATGTCCCCCCCATTACATAGGTCATCATATACTGCTAACCTCCTGGCCCTTGATTTAAGTCCCCAAACATTCAGGGACACTATAGCAAGAGACTGAGCCAGAGTATTAGAAGAAGAATAGGATAGACATCATTAGCATAAACACATAATATACATCAGCAAGATCAAGTGCCAGAGCATGTATCCATGAAGGACTGGACGTCCTCAGCTTCTAGGTAAGGGACCGCAGGAGAGCCCCCCTGCAGATCCCCAGTATCAAACACAGGTGTAGGTGAGGACACACTGGCTCCCTGCACCCCCTCTGGAGTGCACACAGCAGCAGGGCCACCAGTGACCTCCATATCCCCCTCATCCAGCAGCAAGCCATCATACCTGTTGGTAGTAGGGACAGTGGGCACAGCACTCTGCGACCTAGGTTGCTTGGCAGAACCAGCAGCAGAAAGTCCTCATTTAGAACACACCAGTTGGAATTCCTCTGACTCTGCAGCAGACTGACAGCGGGTGGACATAGGGCTGCCCCCCCCCCCCTGCTAGACACGGTATCCCACTCCACTGAGCCCTCTGAATCAGCGTCAGAGGACTCAGTCCAGGCACAGCGTCGAGACCCCATAGCAGAGCTGGCAGCAGGGCTAGCAGGTGTTGGTGATGGAAACTTGTCTATTACGGAGCCGCTGAGCCACGGAGGGGCGGGGCTTAATGGTGACGCGCTCCCCTCGGCGACAGCAGCAGCTATCTCACCCCCCTGGGTCTTCCTCCCGGCGGACGAGGCGGCCGAGGCGGCAGCGCTGTCAGCGGCGAGAGCCGCACCTCCTTTCTGCTCCTCTCTGGCCCTCCTCCCGGCGGCAGTAGTAACAGCGCTATCAGTGGCAAGAGCCGTGCCTCCTCTCTCCTCCGCATTGATAGGCAGTGCGGTCTCCGTCTCGGGGTTTGAAAGTGAATTGGCGCCAGGCGCCACTGCTGTGGCAGTTGAGATAGCGGGCTTTGCGGCCATGATAACGGAGGCTGTTGCAGACACCCCAGCCGGGGTGCTGGCAATCACAGACGGTTTAACAGTGAAAGCACCCACATTCACACCAGATACCCCAGAGGGCACAGGCTGAGGCGGTAGATTTTGCAATACACTGGCAGCAGAGGGAAGGGGGGGGGGGTGTCCATAAAACAGGTACAATTGCGCATCAGATGGTCCTGGCTCCCACACAAATTGCACTTTTTACGCTGGGGGCATGTAGCAGGCTCACGATCAGGCATACTGCAATTCCTGCAACATTTTCCCCGCATGCAGGTGTCCTTGGTATGTCCAAATTGAAAACAATTGCAGCAATAGTAGGGCTGTTCCGGGTAGAACAGATACCCCCTCGCTCCCCCTATAGAAAAATTTGCAGGGGATGCATCACTCCACCAATCCCTCCAGGGTCCAGGCGCAGCCACACCCAGAACTTTGTTTTCCCATTAAATATTCCTACATAGTTCTGTAGGCGCACCCCATCACAAACCGATGAGCAATAACGCGTCAGAAACGCCTTGATTTGGTCAGGCTCCACAAAGGGGTCATACATATGTACAGTCAGTGGGCGCTCAGACCCCATGAATAAGGGCAGCAGTGTGATCCCCTGTAACAGTGGCTCATTTAAATGTGTTCTTACCCTCTCATATGCAGTCAGGCAAGCTTCTGGGTAATTGAAGGTAATATTGAAAGTCCCAGCCGTGGGGAATTCTTGAATGCAATAAACATCATCCTTCGTCACCTTCGCCAGCGGAACCAAAATCTTGTGCCATAAGTGCATAAGCGTACGCTGTTGTCCTCCAACTGTTCTGTCCAACTAGAATCGGAAAGTATTCTTCATACCAGCCATTCTGGCAGTCACTGGGACCCCAGCAAGAGACAATCCATTTCTCACACTCCCAGGGCTCCCGCAGGGGAAACCCTGAATCCCTCGGTCAGATCAAACACACAAAAGTGCACTTGATCTTTGCCAAAAAGCCGAGAAGCGATAACCCGAATATGGGCCAAAGGAGCCGCGCAGCGGAAACAGGATCTACAATCCATCATGGAGAATCACCCTCCCCCCACACGTTTACTCTATACTACCTGCAGATTGACTTGACTTTTGGCGCGCGCAACCACATTCCATCACTCACTCCTGCATCGTGACTTTTCTCTCCTGTCTTGCTGACTGGCTGGCTGATGCACAATCATTTGCATTTGGTCCGCCTCCAACAACCACACCCACCAGACGTCTGCCGCCCGTCTGTCTGTCCCTGGCTCCGTGCTTATCACACTTACACAATGCTATGTACTTCATCAATTAAGCAGTGGGACATTCATTCTTCTATAGAAGGTTCCCTGGCTGCGTTGAACCTGTCTCTAAAATCTGGATTGTTTTAACCAACCCGTTCATCCTGGCAGATTTAAATTTTTCACTACAGTGTGAGGGCTCTGTGATGTCATCATGATGCGACACACAAGATGTCACAATGTGCTTGGCTGTACGGACTGCATTTGCTTGGCTTGCTTACTGACATCCACTTGAGGGAGACACACACCAGGAGATAGATTTAGCATATACATACTGCAGAGCTTGTGCCTTTAGTGCCTCTACAGCAAACATCCACACCTCCTGCAGCCAGCGTGGACACCACCACCACAAAAATAACAATTATTTCCAAACAAGACCAGGTCGAAAAGACAAGCCGAAAGGATGATCATAATAGTAAGTTAAGAATTTAGGAATGAATTTTAAAGTGGGAATGCTTGTTCGTTCGTACTTAGCATTCAGGAATTAGGCCTACGTAGGCCTCACATCCAAATGGTAGTGATGAGCGGGTTCGGTTTCTCGGAAACTGAACCCCCCCGAACTTCAGCTTATTTTACACGGGTCCGAGCAGGCTCGGATCCTCCCGCCTTGCTCGGTTAACCCGAGCGCGCCCGAACGTCATCATCCCGCTGTCGGATTCTCGCGAGGCTCGGATTCTATCGCGAGACTCGGATTCTATCGCGAGACTCGGATTCTATATAAGGAGCCGCGCGTCGCCGCCATTTTCACACGTGCATTGAGATTGATAGGGAGAGGACGTGGCTGGCGTCCTCTCCATTTAGACTAGAGTAGAGACACTTGATTGTTGATTTACTAATTTTGGGGAGCATATTAGGAGTACTACTTGCTGTTGCTGATAGTGTGACCAGTGACCACCAGTTTAATTAATCCGTTCTCTGCCTGAAAAAAAAACGATACACAGTGTGACACAGTCACATACCATATCTGTGCTCAGCCTCAGTGTGCTGCATCATATGTAATACTGTATATCTGACTGTGCTGATTGCTCACTGCTCACACAGCTTAATTGTGGGGGAGACTGGGGAGCAGTTATAGCAGGAGTACATATTTTAAGTACAGTGCACACTTTTGCTGCCAGAGTGCCACTGCCAGTGTGACTGACCAGTGACCACTGACCACCAGTATATTGTGATTGTCTGCTGACCACCAGTATATTGTGATTGTCTGCCTGAAAAAGTTAAACACTCGTCGTGTGGTGTTTTTTATTCTATAAACGCATTCTGCTGACAGTGTCCAGCAGGTCCGTCATTATATAATATATACCTGTCCGGCTGCAGTAGTGATATATATATATTTTTTATATCATTATCATCCAGTCTATATTAGCAGCAGACGCAGTACGGTAGTCCACGGCTGTAGCTACCTCTGTGTCGGCAGTCGCTCGTCATCCATAAGTATACTAGTATCCATCCATCTCCATTGTTTACCTGAGGTGCCTTTTAGTTGTGCCTATTAAAATATGGAGAACAAAAATGTTGAGGTTCCAAAAATAGGGAAAGATCAAGATCGACTTCCACCTCGTGCTGAAGCTGCTGCCACTAGTCATGGCCGAGACGATGAAATGCCATCAAAGTCGTCTGCCAAGGCCGATGCCCAATGTCATAGTACAGAGCATGTAAAATCCAAAACACCAAATATCAGTAAAAAAAGGACTCAAAAATCTAAAATAAAATTGTCGGAGGAGAAGCGTAAACTTGCCAATATGCCATTTACCACACGGAGTGGCAAGGAACGGCTGAGGCCCTGGCCTATGTTCATGGCTAGTGGTTCAGCTTCACATGAGGATGGAAGCACTCAGCCTCTCGCTAGAAAAATGAAAAGACTCAAGCTGGCAAAAGCACAGCAAAGAACTGCGTTCTTCGAAATCACAAATCCACAAGGAGAGTCCAATTGTGTCGGTTGCGATGCCTGACCTTCCCAACACTGGACGTGAAGAGCATGCGCCTTCCACCATTTGCACGCCCCCTGCAAGTGCTGGAAGGAGCACCCGCAGTCCAGTTCCTGATAGTCAGATTGAAGATGTCAGTGTTGAAGTACACCAGGATGAGGAGGATATGGGTGTTGCTGGCGCTGGGGAGGAAATTGACCAGGAGGATTCTGATGGTGAGGTGGTTTGTTTAAGTCAGGCACCCGGGGAGACACCTGTTGTCCGTGGGAGGAATATGGCCATTGACATGCCTGGTGAAAATACCAAAAAAATCAGCTCTTCGGTGTGGAAGTATTTCAACAGAAATGCGGACAACATTTGTCAAGCCGTGTGTTGCCTTTGTCAAGCTGTAATAAGTAGGGGTAAGGACGTTAACCACCTCGGAACATCCTCCCTTATACGTCACCTGCAGCGCATTCATCATAAGTCAGTGACAAGTTCAAAAACTTTGGGCGACAGCGGAAGCAGTCCACTGACCAGTAAATCCCTTCCTCTTGTAACCAAGCTCACGCAAACCACCCCACCAACTCCCTCAGTGTCAATTTCCTCCTTCCCCAGGAATGCCAATAGTCCTGCAGGCCATGTCACTGGCAATTCTGACGAGTCCTCTCCTGCCTGGGATTCCTCCGATGCATCCTTGCGTGTAACGCCTACTGCTGCTGGCGCTGCTGTTGTTGCTGCTGGGAGTCGATGGTCATCCCAGAGGGGAAATCGTAAGACCACTTTTACTACTTCCACCAAGCAATTGACTGTCCAACAGTCCTTTGCGAGGAAGATGAAATATCACAGCAGTCATCCTGCTGCAAAGCGGATAACTGAGGCCTTGGCATCCTGGGCGGTGAGAAACGTGGTTCCGGTATCCATCATTACTGCAGAGCCAACTAGAGACTTGTTGGAGGTACTGTGTCCCCGGTACCAAATACCATCTAGGTTCCATTTCTCTAGGCAGGCGATACCGAAAATGTACACAGACCTCAGAAAAAGACTCACCAGTGTCCTAAAAAATGCAGTTGTACCCAATGTCCACTTAACCACGGACATGTGGACAAGTGGAGCAGGGCAGGCTCAGGACTATATGACTGTGACAGCCCACTGGGTAGATGTATGGACTCCCGCCGCAAGAACAGCAGCGGCGGCACCAGTAGCAGCATCTCGCAAATGCCAACTCTTTCCTAGGCAGGCTACGCTTTGTATCACCGCTTTCCAGAATACGCACACAGCTGAAAACCTCTTACGGCAACTGAGGAAGATCATTGCGGAATGGCTTACCCCAATTGGACACTCCTGTGGATTTGTGGCATCGGACAACGCCAGCAATATTGTGTGTGCATTAAATCTGGGCAAATTCCAGCACGTCCCATGTTTTGCACATACCTTGAATTTGGTGGTGCAGAATTATTTAAAAAACGACAGGGGCGTGCAAGAGATGCTGTCGGTGGCCAGAAGAATTGCGGGACACTTTCGGCGTACAGGCACCACGTACAGAAGACTGGAGCACCACCAAAAACGCCTGAACCTGCCCTGCCATCATCTGAAGCAAGAAGTGGTAACGAGGTGGAATTCAACCCTCTATATGCTTCAGAGGTTGGAGGAGCAGCAAAAGGCCATTCAAGCCTATACAATTGAGCACGATGTAGGAGGTGGAATGCACCTGTCTCAAGCGCAGTGGAGAATGATTTCAACGTTGTGCAAGGTTCTGCTGCCCTTTGAACTTGCCACACGCGAAGTCAGTTCAGACACTGCCAGCCTGAGTCAGGTCATTCCCCTCATCAGGCTTTTGCAGAAGAAGCTGGAGACATTGAAGGAGGAGCTAACACAGAGCGATTCCGCTAGGCATGTGGGACTTGTGGATGGAGCCCTTAATTCGCTTAACAAGGATTCACGGGTGGTCAATCTGTTGAAATCAGAGCACTACATTTTGGCCACCGTGCTCGATCCTAGATTTAAAACCTACCTTGGATCTCTCTTTCCGGCAGACACAAGTCTGCTGGGGTTCAAAGAACTGCTGGTGACAAAATTGTCAAGCGGAACGTGACCCGTCAACATCTCCTCTTTGACATTCTCCCGCAACTGGGGGTGCGAGGAAAAGGCTCAGAATTCCGAGCCCACCTGCTGGCGGTGATGCAGGGCAGTCTGGAGCGACTGCTGATGCAGGGCAGTCTGGAGCGACTGCTGATGCAGGGCAGTCTGGAGCAACTGCTGATGCTGACATCTGGTCCGGACTGAAGGACCTGACAACGATTACGGACATGTCGTCTACTGTCACTGCATATGATTCTCTCCCCATTGAAAGAATGGTGGAGGATTATATGAGTGACCGCATCCAAGTAGGCACGTCAGAAAGTCCGTACTTATACTGGCAGGAAAAAGAGGCAATTTGGAGGCCCTTGCACAAACTGGCTTTATTCTACCTAAGTTGCCCTCCCACAAGTGTGTACTCCGAAAGAGTGTTTAGTGCCGCCGCTCACCTTGTCAGCAATCGGCGTACGAGGTTACATCCAGAAAATATGGAGAAGATGATGTTCATTAAAATGAATTATAATCAATTCCTCCGTGGAGACATTGACCAGCAGCAATTGCCTCCACAAAGTACACAGGGAGCTGAGATGGTGGATTCCAGTGGGGACGAATTGATAATCTGTGAGGAGGGGGATGTACACGGTGATATATCGGAGGATGATGATGAGGTGGACATCTTGCCTCTGTAGAGCCAGTTTGTGCAAGGAGAGATTAATTGCTTCTTTTTTGGTGGGGGTCCAAACCAACCCGTCATTTCAGTCACAGTCGTGTGGCAGACCCTGTCACTGAAATGATGGGTTGGTTAAAGTGTGCATGTCCTGTTTATACAACATAAGGGTGGGTGGGAGGGCCCAAGGACAATTCCATCTTGCACCTCTTTTTTCTTTAATTTTTCTTTGCATCATGTGCTGTTTGGGGAGTAGTTTTTTGAAGGGCCATCCTGCGTGACACTGCAGTGCCACTCCTAGATGGGCCAGGTGTTTGTGTCGGCCACTAGGGTCGCTTAGCTTACTCACACAGCTACCTCATTGCGCCTCTTTTTTTCTTTGCGTCATGTGCTGTTTGGGGAGTAGTTTTTTGAAGGGCCATCCTGCGTGACACTGCAGTGCCACTCCTAGATGGGCCAGGTGTTTGTGTCGGCCACTTGGGTCGCTTATCTTAGTCACAGAGCTACCTCACTGCGCCTCTTTTTTTCTTTGCGTCATGTGCTGTTTGGGGAGTAGTTTTTTGAAGGGCCAGCCTGCGTGACACTGCAGTACCACTCCTAGATGGGCCAGGTGTTTGTGTCGGCCACTTGGGTCGCTTATCTTAGTCACAGAGCTACCTCATTGCGCCTCTTTTTTTCTTTGCGTCATGTGCTGTTTGGGGAGTAGTTTTTTGAAGGGCCAGCCTGCGTGACACTGCAGTGCCACTCCTAGATGGGCCAGGTGTTTGTGTCGGCCACTTGGGTCGCTTAGCTTACTCACACAGCTACCTCATTGCGCCTCTTTTTTTCTTTGCGTCATGTGCTGTTTGGGGAGTAGTTTTTTGAAGGGCCATCCTGCGTGACACTGCAGTGACACTCCTAGATGGGCCAGGTGTTTGTGTCGGCCACTTGGGTCGCTTATCTTAGTCACAGAGTTACCTCATTGCGCCTCTTTTTTTCTTTGCGTCATGTGCTGTTTGGGGAGTAGTTTTTTGAAGGGCCAGCCTGCGTGACACTGCAGTGCCACTCCTAGATGGGCCAGGTGTTTGTGTCGGCCACTTGGGTCGCTTAGCTTAAGTAGATAAAGACAACCTTTCTGTCAAACTTGACAGGTGACACACCCCCTTGCTCCTAGGCTCCACCCCTTTAATATTAAATGATAGTGTTTTATATCGCTTTAATTTAAAATTTTATATTAAATTTTATATAAATTTATAGTGTTCGATATTAAACCATATTAAAAATTGTCGCGTAACACCAGTCGCAGAGTGTCACACAACACCAGGCGCAGAATGCTCAATAAAGATCACAAGTCAGTTTGTGATGAAAAAATTCACTATTTTGACTAGTCTGTATACTTTGTTATAGTTCACACATTCCAACAATTTAAACATCACGCTTGGTACACATGGTGTCGTTTTAAAAGTCATAATGACTAATGACCATGTCCATTTTCTTAGATGTACGGAAGCATCACACATGGCACTAATTTAAAAACATATTGCTTTTAATGACCAGGAGTGATGAATGATGATCTGACATCTTTTAATGGCCATGAGTTATGAATGATGATCTGACCATGGCCATTTTCTTAGATGTACGGAAGCATCACACATGGCACTAATTTAAAAACATATTGCTTTTAATGGCCAGGAGTGATGAATGATGACAGCACATTTAAAAAAAAAGCAAAAAAAAAAAAGCAGTTAGTTATCTCTGTAGAAGAACATTAGCGCCACCTACAGGTTTATGTGTTGACTCAAATCGGATTTTCCGTATTTTGGATTAATTAGATATCATAATGAGATATCATGGTGATGAGTCCTAAATCTAAGCACAGAATGCAAGTACATTAGTTCATAAGTACTTCTGTATAATGCTTTTTATGAATTATTTTTGTTATTAAATAATTTTATTCTAAATTTGGAAGGACAGCCATTCAATCTATACAAGCACTTCAAACACATACCAAATACTTATATATATGCATATATAAGTATTTGGTATGTGCTTGAAGAGCTGAGTATGGCATGTACGGTACCGCTAACAGATTATATCTTTATTGTAACTGAAAAGCATGATTACATTTACTAATGTATAAACCAAAGATTATATGTTTAAAAACCCCGCCCCAGCATCTTGGAAATGTGGGACGGCATACCACAGGTTGGTGGGGGCCATATGGCTCACAGCCATGGCTATAAGAATAGGACACGGAGCTGAATTGAGACAGATCACTGAGAAGAAAATTCAAATGAGCTTGCATCGCTATACACACGTGAAGACATTATGGTAAGTGTTATTATTATTATTATTATTATTATTATTTATTATTATCATTATGGATCTAGCATGTTATATTTTATTTTTTATTTTTTTTATTTTACAAATATGGCTGTGAAATAAGTATAATTGTCACCCACTGAAGGTTGTTTAAATATGTGGTAATAGCGCCATCTAGTGGTTCATTTTAGGAATGCACCGACATTTTTTTTATTTTATTTTACAAATATAAATGTGAATCAATGGGGTATATTTACTAAGCTCCCGATTTTGACCGAGATGCCGTTTTTTCTTCAAAGTGTCATCTCGGTTAATCTCGGTCATTTACTAAACACTAATCACGGCAGTGATGAGGGCATTCGTAATTTTTTGCAAGTTCAGGTAAAAAATTACGAATGAATACACCATCGGTCAAAACGCGGCTGTTTAAGTATGAATCTCGGTCATTTACTAAGAAGTGCAAAGCCAAAAAAGAACAAACACTGCCGTGAAAAATTTCAACTCGTAAAAAAGTGCTAAAAAAAAACAGAACTTTTTTTTTTATTCGTGATTGGATAGGCATGCACGGATCCATGAGATCCGTGCATGTATATCAGTGGGAAGGGGTGGGAAAGTGCTTATTTTTTTAAAAAAAATTGCGTGGGGTCCCCCCTCCTAAGCATAACCAGCCTCGGGCTCTTTGAGCCGATCCTGGTTGCAGAAATATGGTGAAAAAAATGACAGGGGTTCCCCCATATTTAAGCAACCAGCATCGGGCTCTGCGCCTGGTCCTGGTCCCAAAAATACGGGGGACAAAAAGAGTAGGGGTCCCCCGTATTTTTAAAACCAGCACCGGGCTCCACTAGCTGGACAGATAATGCCACAGCCGGGGGTCACTTTTATACAGCGCCCTGCGGCCGTGGCATCAAAAATCCAACTAGTCACCCCTGGCCGGGGTACCCTGGGGGAGTGGGAACCCCTTCAATCAAGGGGTCCCCCCCCCCAGCCACCCAAGGGCCAGGGGTGAAGCCCGAGGCTGTCCCCCCCCATCCAATGGGCTGCGGATGGGAGGGCTGATAGCCTTTGTTGTAAAATAAAAGATATTGTTTTTAGTAGCAGTACTACAAGTCCCAGCAAGCCTCCCCCGCATGCTGGTACTTGGAGAACCTCAAGTACCAGCATGCGGCGGAAAAACGGGCCCGCTGGTACCTGTAGTACTACCACTAAAAAAATACCCAAAAAAACACAAGACACACACACCGTGAAAGTATAATTTTATTACATACATACACACATACATACATACATACATACTTACCTATGGCCCCACGCAGGTCGGTCCTCTTCTCCAGTAGAATCCAAGGGGTACCTGTTGAATAAATTCTACTCACGAGATCCAGGGGTCCAGGCTCCTCGGCAAATCCAGGGATAATCCACGTACTTGAATAAAACAAAAAAACGGTTGCCCGACCACGAACTGAAAGGTGACCCATGTTTGCACATGGGTCACCTTCCCACGAATGCCAGAAACCCACTTTGCCTTCTGGCTAAGTGGGTTTCTTCAGCCAATCAGGGAGTGCCACGTTGTAGCACTCTCCTGATCAGCTGTGTGCTCCTGTCCTCACTGACAGGCAGCACGCGGCAGTGTTACAATGTAGCGCCTATGCGCTACATTGTAACCAATGATGGGAACTTTCTGCTCAGCGGTGACGTCACTTTAGGTCAACCGCAGGGCAGAAAGTTCCCAGCATTGGTTACAATGTAGCGCATAGGCGCTACATTGTAACACTGCCGCGTGCTGCCTGTCAGTGAGGACAGGAGCACACAGCTGATCAGGAGAGTGCTACAACGTGGCACTCCCTGATTGGCTGAAGAAACCCACTTAGCCAGAAGGCAAAGTGGGTTTCTGGCATTCGTGGGAAGGTGACCCATGTGCAAACATGGGTCACCTTTCAGTTCGTGGTCGGGCAACCGTTTTTTTGTTTTATTCAAGTACGTGGATTATCCCTGGATTTGCCGAGGAGCCTGGACCCCTGGATCTCGTGAGTAGAATTTATTCAACAGGTACCCCTTGGATTCTACTGGAGAAGAGGACCGACCTGCGTGGGGCCATAGGTAAGTATGTATGTATGTGTGTATGTATGTAATAAAATTATACTTTCACGGTGTGTGTGTCTTGTGTTTTTTTGGGTATTTTTTTAGTGGTAGTACTACAGGTACCAGCGGGCCCGTTTTTCCGCCGCATGCTGGTACTTGTGGTTCTCCAAGTACCAGCATGCGGGGGAGGCTTGCTGGGACTTGTAGTACTGCTACTAAAAACAATATCTTTTATTTTACAACAAAGGCTATCAGCCCTCCCATCCGCAGCCCATTGGATGGGGGGGGACAGCCTCGGGCTTCACCCCTGGCCCTTGGGTGGCTGGGGGGGGGGGACCCCTTGATTGAAGGGGTTCCCACTCCCCCAGGGTACCCCGGCCAGGGGTGACTAGTTGGATTTTTGATGCCACGGCCGCAGGGCACTATATAAAAGTGACCCCCGGCTGTGGCATTATCTGTCCAGCTAGTGGAGCCCGGTGCTGGTTTTAAAAATACGGGGGACCCCTACTCTTTTTGTCCCCCGTATTTTTGGGACCAGGACCAGGCGCAGAGCCCGATGCTGGTTGCTTAAATATGGGGGAACCCCTGTCATTTTTTTTCCCATATTTCTGCAACCAGGATCGGCTCAAAGAGCCCGAGGCTGGTTATGCTTAGGAGGGGGGACCCCACGCATTTTTTTTGGGGATTTTACATTGTTTAATTAAAAATAAAAAATAAAAAGAACCCCAGCACGGATCACACAGATCCGGCCGAGATTGATTGTAAAAAAAAACGGCAGTGTTTTGCTAATCACTGCCGTAAAATTAGGTAAAAAAAAACGAATGACATCGACATCGGAAGAAAAGAAAAACACGAATACGACAGCTTAGTAAATCCATCGTAATAAATTCAAAAAGTTGCAGTTTTACACTGTCGATGTCATTCGTGATTGAACTTTGACCTATTTTCGGAAATTACGAATGTTAGTAAATGTACCCCAATGTGTGTAAAGTGCAGAAATGATATATGAAATGTTAGGAAGCGCTTCCTAACATTTCAAATATCATTTCTGCACTTTAATCTACAATTGGTATTTAGTAAGTACCATTGGGAGCCGCTTAGTATTGATTAAATTAATTAATATTGTGTAAGATAAAACGCGCAGGCTAGTTGATCACACGAACAACAGTCATTTATTTTGGTTTTTAATTAATATGATTGCCTGAATGTTGTTTAAAATGTGTCGAGTACCAGGCATTTGTTTTGGATTTTAATTAATGTGACTGCCTGAAGGTTATTTAAATATGTGGTAATAGCGACATCTAGTGGTTCATTTTGGGAATGCACCGACACAGTATTTCATCTAATTCGTTTGACAGATATTAATCGTATCTCATTTTCATTATTGGTTCAGAGACAGACAATGCAGAACATCAACAGCAAAGATGCTTTCATGTGTAGATCCAGATCTGATGATGATGATGATGATGATGATGCTTTGCCAAGTTATCAAACGACACATGGTAAGCTATGTCTATAAATGCCATTGACACGTTTTTATTTATATTTAAAGTTTAAATAGTATGAAATTATAGTCAAGGTCTACAATTTGTTCATTTTTACTTATTTTTAAAAGTTTAAATAGTATGAACGTACAACAGTCTGGATACATTGATAAGTAATTATTAAATAGTAATTATTAAATAATTATTATTTTCTCATTTTTATTTCCCCCGATTTGACAGTAATCACAAATACAGAGAATTTCGATTCGGTTGAAGATAGCCCATTTGGTTTAGATTTCAGCATTATACCTGATTTTACTAATATTTTGGAATTGGCTCCAGCCTGTGAGCAACATGATATTTTTATTTATTTATTATTTATTTATTTTTTATTATTAGTTTTATTTATTTATTTATTTTTCCACGGCTAAAGAATTAAAAATAAACCTTGTACAGTTGTGCTGATTTGTTGTCAACTGTACACACTTTATATTCTCAATAATGCATCTCTTTTTCATGTTATTCTAATTTTATACCATATGTAATATTTATTTTTTCATTTTTCACCGGCTAAAGATTCCACAAAAATGGATGATGCGACGGCTGACGGTATTCTACGGGACATATTGAACAAACCTGAATATTGTCACAACGCCGCTATACAGACCAGCAATGTTGTTGATGAGCGACCGTTTTCCCCCCACGCGACAGGGGGTCGGGCTAAAACATTCGAATATAAAGCAGGTGTGTAATCAAACACTGTTATATGGTATATTGTTATGCTGTGATTTAAATGCTGAATTACGTGCATCGACGTTTATATTTATTTTATAATATATGTATTACAGATGATGCTGTAGCAAGGCGATATGATCCTACGATACCAGCAGGCCGTGATACCGTCGCGCAAATGCACAGGCATAGTACAAGTGGGAAAACATCAAAACGCACAGCCGCAGCTGAAACGGAGAACCATCATTTCGCAACAGCAGGTGTGTAATCAAACACTGTTATATGTTATATTGTTATGCTGTGATTTAAATGCTGATTTACATGCATCGACGTTTATATTTATTTTATAATATATGTATTACAGATGATGCTGTAGCAAGGCGATATGATCCTACGATACCAGCAGGCCGTGATACCGTCGCGCAAATACACAGGCCTAGTACAAGCGGGAAAACATCAAAACGCACAGCCGCAGCTGAAACGGAGAACCATCATTTCGCAACAGCAGGTGTGTAATCAAACACTGTTATATGTTATATTGTTATGCTGTGATTTAAATGCTGATTTACATGCATCGACGTTTATATTTATTTTATAATATATGTATTACAGATGATGCTGTAGCAAGGCGATATGATCCTACGATACCAACAGGCCGTGATACCGGTGCGCAAATACACAGGCCTAGTACAAGCGGGAAAACATCAAAACGCACAGCAATCGCTGAAACGGAGAACCATCAATTCGTAACGCCGGCAATTGTACATAAGGACGTTGCTAGGTCATCAGTTATGGTGGTGCATAACGGTTGTATCAACCCGAACAAACGAAGGTCTGCTCGACCAAGAACGAATGAGAGAAGTCATAATTCAGCATTTACAGATCTGAAAAGAAAATTGTCATATTCTGAAAATGATAAGCCGCAACGGAGAAGGATCGCGTTACAAACTGTATCATGCGTAAGTAATGATGTTGCTGTAACATCAAAACACACAGCGTTTAACACTGCAGACCGGGATGTCGCTGGTAATACAAAGACTGTAAAGGTTAAGAGGGCATCGCGTCTCTCAAGAAGTAATGTTAACCAATTGCAGCAATCAGCGGTAATCACAATTCCAGATACACAGGTTTGTTCTGAAACAGAAGCAAGGCACATAGCAGGCATTGGTTTGTTATCAAATATTAACTCAAGAAGTAATGTTAAGCAGTTGTCACAATCCGATGTCATCACTATTCCCGATACACAGGATTGCTCTGAAGCAAGACACATAGCTGGTAATTCTGTGATATCAGATATTGATGACATAAATGGGCAAGAGCTTATTACAAACTGTGTAGAGTCAATGACACAAGAACCGCAGAATAGTTCTGATGAAGTATTATCAGCCGTTGCAGGAATATCTGGTAATACTACAACGGTTGATTGTGTAACATCAATGCCCAATATTTTTACAACGACAGCCATGGTACACGCATCGGCTGATGCTTGTGCACCGGCGCGAGGGATAGAGCCCGACATAGTTGATGAATGTCAAAATTCAGAACAATTAGGCCAAGACGCTGAAATACAATTTTACGCGTTGTTGGGTAAGATACGGGAAGATGTTGAGAACATGGGTGTAAAAGCCGGATATTTGTGAAAACACATTAAAGGTGTGAGCCACGGTTGTAAATGTAAACAAGACATTGTTAAAGAAGTTGTTGAGACGTATATGAATGTCATGTCAAAATACATAGATCGGTCGGTTAAGACAACTGAATTTATTAAAGCCAACATACATCATTTTGCAGAAATAAATGAAACTGAGCCGTGACTAGGCATGCTAGGCAATGGTTTGAAACGTGTTTTAAATTTAAATGCCTGTAAAAAAAAACCCACGAATTAAACCTTGTTTAACATACAAGATCTCACAGTTATTCCGACGTGCAAAGGTGAAACAGGCTGTAACAACATTAACCAGATTGAGAAAGCGCAAGCGGCACAGGGAACATGTGGTAGGCGGGAAGCAGAGTGCAATGTATGTAGATTTAGATCAATCGCCACCCCAAGCATTACCGAATGACGAATCACAGGCTGACAATATTGAGCGCAATGCAAGCCCCATATATGATGATGCAGGCAGTGTTGAGTCACCCGGTAATGACGAAGGTCGGCAACATGTATACTTGGAGGCGATTAACTGTTATGAACGACAACGACCGTATTTCAGAGCCGTTGAGTACCACAATCACTATCGGTTTGTTAATTTGGACAGGGTTACATCATTTGTAGAGGGGGTTCGAGCCATTCATATGGCTATACAGGCCATGCTCGATGGTGTCCTTGCGGGCGTGGATCCTGCCGACCGCGTTCAGCTTAGATTGGAGGGGGGTGGGTTACACAACGCCATCTATTCGCATCGTAAGCCGCAAGAAACATTAGACGCTGCCAGTTTTTTGAATCAGATTACAAACACGCTTCAAAGTAACGCTGAATTCTTATTATCCACAGGCTTAAGATTTGTGATCAGTATTTTTAGAAACAGGTCAGGGTCTGGTTTGACTGGGAGGAGTTTACAACGCCTGCCCCAAAGTTTAATAATAAATAAAAGAAAGAGATATCTCTATGACTTCAGACGCATAGGTAATAACCTGTGTTTGGCCGCTAGCATCTGTAAACTTCTGGATAAAGGTAACAATGCCAATAATCATGTAATACAGGAGAGAGCGATCCAACTACATAAAGCTTTGAATCTGCCGCTTGATAAAGCGGTCAGCTTTAGCGATGTTGCAATTTTTGAAAATTATTTAAATGTTTCGATCAACCTCCTCTATTACAGTCAAGGTGATTGGAAATACTACAGTACGAACAGTCGTTACAAAGACACGCTGTTTGTGCTATATCACGATTGTCACTTTTATGGGATACTCGATATCAAAGCGTTTCTTGGAGCCCGATATTTTTGCATCCGTTGTCATAGCGCTTACCATCATAGAAATAATCACGATTGTCTTTTCTTTTGTAAGGCTTGTCACAGGCCGGATTGTATTGACGATGGTGTGACGGCTTTAAGGTGTTCGGTGTGTAGGGTATTTTGTCGATCAAACGAGTGTTTAGAGCTACACAAAGCTTTAGCTCTTGATCACAAAATATCCTGTCTTGAACATGTATATTGTGACAAGTGTTGTCTCTACAGGCGAACAGATCATAACTGCCGAGGCCTAAAGTGCCCCATTTGTAAGGTGTTCGTTGATGGGTTTTCGAACCATTTGTGCTATATACAAACCATCAAGCCGGAAGAGCCCACAAAGAAATACATATTTTATGATTTTGAGTGTATGCAGGAGACAGGTGTGCACATACCAAACTACTGTTACGCTTTAACATTAACGGGGGAGAAAGACTGGGAGTTTAAGGGTGTTGCGTGTATCGAAGACTTTGTAAAGACGTTCATGAAACCAAAATTTGAGCATTACACATTCATAGCCCATAATGCAGGTCGCTATGATGCGTATTTTGTGCTGCGCCAGCTGATTAAGGAGAAATTAAAGATGGAATTATTATCTAGAGGCGGCAACATAATGTGCATCACGGTAAAAGATTTGAAGATAAAATTTATCGACTCTTTAAATTTTTTACCCATGCGGCTTAGCAAGTTACCAAAGGCGATGGGTTTTGACGGTACCAAGGTTATTTCCCACATTTTTTTAATACAGCTGATAACCAAAATTACATAGGCGCTATGCCATCAATAGAGTATTTTGGTCCACAATACATGATGCCTGATGAATTATCTGAGTTTACAGCCTGGTATAAACAGCATGTACACAAACCGTTTAACTTTCAAAAAGAGCTTGTACGATATTGTAAAGAAGATGTGAAAATATTACAAAAAGCTTGTGATGCTTTCAGATCGGCTGTTATAGCCATGACAGAACAGGAATTTCTAATAACAAAGAAAAAAAAAAAGGTTGTGGTTAAACGTCACATCGAAGCTTTTCAATTAGTCACGTTGGCTTCCGTATGCATGGCCATGTACCGTTGTAAATTTTTACAGGAAAAGACACTGGCCCTTGTACCGGGTGATAACTATCACAAGACTCAGAAGCGTTACTCAACGCCAGCCATACAGTGGTTAATGTACATAGAACACAAAGAAGGTGTGAGTATAAGACACGCTTTACAAGGGGGCGAGAAGAAAGTTGGTAAATACAGCCTGGATGGTTACGCCGTGATTAACGGAACACCCACTGCATTTGAATTTCAAGGTTGTTTTTATCACGGCTGTGGTGCTTGTTACAACGCCGATGATAAAAACAAACTGACTAAAACGACCTACGGTCAATTACACCACAAGACGCAGGTAAAGTTGCACTACCTTAAACGTTGTGGATTTCAGATACGTGAAATCTGGGGCTGTGAATGGAAGTCTATGCTAGATTCTGATGCGGATCTACAGGCTTTTCTGAAGGGCAAAGAATTACCCGAGCCCTTGGAGCCGCGTGATGCTCTTTATGGCGGGCGCACAAACGCCATAAAGCTGTATCACAAAACAGGCTGTGATGAAAAAATTCACTATTTTGACTTCACCAGTTTGTACCCATATGTTAACAAAACCAAAACGTATCCTATACAGCACCCACGCATTATTTATAAGGACTTTGGTGATGTCACAAAGTATTTTGGTTTTGCCAGGGTTAAAGTTTACCCGCCTCGTGGCCTATTTTTTCCGGTTCTGCCGGTTAAAATGGGTGGCAAGTTAATGTTTCCATTATGTCGCACATGCGCTGAGTCTGGACAGACTGAGCCGTGCGGTCATGATTCAGAAAAACGTGCACTTATCGGTACATGGTGTACCGTGGAACTAAACTTGGCTGTAGAAATGGGGTACATGGTGTGTAAAATCTATGAGGTGTGGCATTTTGATGAGAGCTCTGACAAATTGTTTTCAGGCTACATTAAAACGCACCTCAGGGATAAACAAGAGGCCTCTGGTTATCCCGAATGGTGTACAGACGCCGAGAAACGCCAAGAGTATATAGACGCCTATCAAAAAAATGAAGGCGTGTCTTTACGCCCCGATCACATAGAAATCAATCCCGCTAAAAGACAAATTTCAAAATTGTTTTTAAATTCCTTATAGGGTAAATTTGGTCAACGTAGCAACATGCCCAATACGTGTCTAGTGACCGACCCCGACAAACTTTTTGAATACGCGTTCTTACCGTACTATGACGTGTCCGCTTTGGACTTTGTTGACGATGATACAGTTATGGTAAATTGGAAGTATGCCAAAGATCATTACACCAGGGGCGCAATTTCAAATGTAACTATAGCCATCTTTACAACGGCTTATGCACGTGTTGAACTGTACAAACTACTGTATAGATTACAAGATAGATGTCTTTATCACGACACAGATTCTGTAATTTTTGTCAGTAGGCCCGGTGACTGGTGTCCGCCATTGGGTGATTATTTAGGCGAGTTGACCAGCGAACTACCCACAGGCACCCATATAACAGAATTTGTCTCAGCCGGTCCCAAGTCATACGGCTATCGACTAAACAACGGAAAGACCTGTTTAAAAGTTAAAGGTATAACGCTCAATGTTGATAATGCGCAGCACGTTAACTTTGACAGCCTGAAAGAACTGGTCTTAGATTATCCTTTAAATCCCGAAGGCGATGACCAGAAAAAGGTTGTGATCCGTCAACCCGGTATAGTACGTGTGAAAAAGTGCTGGCAGATAGAGACGCGTACTTTGCAGAAGACGCAAAGGTGTGTTTATACTAAACGGTCTCTTACGGACAACTTCACAACACTGCCGTTCGGCTATTAAGATGGACACCAGATTTCAGCACCCTTTCTCATGTATTTTAGCGGGTCCGTCCAATTCGGGTAAAAGTTATTTTGTGAAAACGCTGTTGCAACACGCTGCAACACATATGACTCATGTACCTGATAATGTTGTTTGGTTTTACACCTGTTGGCAGCCTATATACGACCAACTTCTGCGTGATTACCCCGGTATGCGTTTTATAGAGGGCTTACCAGAGTCTTTTAGCGATGATCAACTTTTTCCCCCTGATAAGTTTAATTTAACAGTGATTGATGATTTGATGGACGCGGCAAGTAATAATTCTGAGGTTGAGAAAGCTTTCACAAAGTATGTACACCATCGTAATCTCAGTATCCTGTACCTTGTCCAAAACATATTTTGTCAAGGTAAAAAGAGCAGAACTATACATTTAAACACAAAATATATGGTCCTGTTCAAAAACCCCAGGGATAAAATGCAGGTGGGCATTCTTGCTAGACAAATGTACCCATCGAAACATCGTTTTTTTCTCGAAGCCTATGAATCTGCGACGGCTGCCCCTTATGGTTATTTACTGGTTGATTTAAGAAACAACGCTCTTGACGATTATCGTTTACGAAGCGACTTATTCCCACCAGACACGCCTGTCGCTTTTGTCATTAAGAAGCGCGGTTCTATAAAGCTATAACCGTACAACCTTTAGTCATTTGTTGTCATTCTAACAACGGTGAACATGTCGGGGCGGATAAGACGTAATTGGGTGCTTTTAAAAACGTTAATTAAAGCAACACCATTCCAAAGAAATGCTATTTTATCCAACGCTTCAAACGATTTAGTCACGGCTATTTGTGAGATAGCGCTCAACACGCTTAAAGGTAAAATACCGCTGTCTCAATGCCAGTTGAACTACCTTAAAAAGAAGCGAGCGCTTATAAAATCACTTTGTAATAAGAAATGTGCCATTGGAAAAAAGAAGAGGTTGGTTAAACAGTCGGGTGGTTTTATCGGTTCGCTGCTTGGTTTTGCTATACCACTAATTACAGGACTATTGTCTAATCGCTGATGGAGTACGCTGAGAAAATGTATCTGGTACCACAGAATCAGATAGACCGTTTACATAATAAACCGAACAGCGACGACATACGTAAAACAGCAACGCATGGTCTAGATGTAGAGATCGTGAAAATACTACAGAATAATGATTTATCAGAATATGAAAAAGCAAAGCGATATACAATGTTGTTGCAGAGATACCTGGTGTTGAGTAAACAGGCTGATAGTGAAATGTCAACTTTAGCTCTTTTATCACCCGTTGCAAAATCTGTTGATGAATCAAATAATACGACACAGCCTATTGCACCCGATGCTGTTTATCATGAGCTTTTGAGCGGTGTTAATGACCGGTATAAGAAAAACTGTGAAATACTATTGAGTAAAATGACACGCTCTAAACACATCACAGACTGGAACAGTAAAGGGGAGTTTCTGTACAAAGGCGTCACTGTGCCTGGTTCCAACATGTTAGATTTAATAAGAAGCATCACGCAAAGTAATGGTGTGTCGATCCGTAATATACCGAATGGGTGGCCTGAATTTATGCGGGCAATGTCTGAATTGAACATTCCCTCAACCGTCATAGCCAATGCTGCAAATAGAATGTGTTTAGAACGATTAAAAGCTGAGAAGCAGGATGACTCTGATGGCGCTGTGACATCGCCCATGTCGTTACAAACCCTTAACAAAGGTCGAATAAATGTTTTAAGTCCCCCAGGTTTAACAACACCGCACGGTTACTTACTGCCTAGGAAAAGATCCGTAAATCTATTTCAGGATTCACAGTGGCTGAAACTATAACATATAACTAATTTATAATATTTTTATACACTGTATTTTGTGTTGGTATTTTGCGCCACAATGTTTAACTTATGTCAATAATATTTTATGTAATGTTTTAAATGCTTCTTTACCGTGTTATATATATATATACATATATCAATAAAATATGCTTATGCTTTATAAAACAACGTTTTGTTCTTTGTTTCTATTGCTGTAAACGGAAGAAATTTCAAACACGCGATATAAAGTTTAATAAACAACGTTGTTTATTAGAAAAACATCATAGATATGATGCGTTGTACATAAAAAGTATCAAACAGAATGTTGATTACAAGTTACACAAACAATACAACGTTTTGCGTAACACGCTTCACACACAGCGTTGTGCGTGAAACGTTTTATGTACAACGTGTCATAGTTATGACACGTTGTACATAAAACGCTTCACGCACAGCGTTGGTTACAAGTTACACAATTCTGTATATATCTATATGCATAATGACTCAGACAATGGCTTCTTGGGAGTCGTCTTACAAAATTTGAAACAAAACAATCATTACGTTTTGTGTCATCACTAAAACGGGCCAGTACATCCACATATTTGTATTTTTTACACATGTAAAATATAAAGAATATGCAATATTGACCGCAAACGGTACTGTTAAAATTTTGCAACTGCTTATTTTGGTGATAAACACTTTTTGAATTCAAGTTTAAAAAATGTATTATTGCTTTTGGGAATAGGGGGCTGTCAGGGGCTAACCCGTAAGAATCAAAAAAGTAACATTCACGCTGTTCGTTAAAATAAGCGGCCAACCAGTGCTCACCCGGCTGCCCGCTGCTATGCGTATTGATTACAAACGCGCAGGGATATTGCGACAGTTTACTGACCGGCAACATATCGCACGGATACGTTCCTTTAAAAATATGCCTTGAGCTTTGCACGGCGTACAGAATACAGTTTATCTGTAATGTGTTCATTTTTTCAGCAGCGTAGTGTTAGTTTATTTCATTTATAGATAATCGTACAGCACATCGCGCCTTTGATTAATCTCAATGATGTTATCAAATAGAGCGTATATTATCACATTGACTGTCCGGTCCAACGCTTCTGCAAAGCGGAATTCGGCACGTAGATTGCCTGTTCTTATCAGGGAAAGGTGTTCTCCACACTCCTGTTCTGGTGAAAGGTCAAAAGCAAATAGCGTGTAGCCCCTGAGGTACTCTTCGCGGTCAATCAGTATACCATTGTCAGATTTCTGCTTATTTGTGATCTGTGTGAGTGACATATACTCTCTTACAGCATTACCGCTTTCAAAGTCGGGTTGAAATGTCTTGGCGGGGTGCGTCGTTCCATCCAGATAAAGGGACGCAAAACTTACATTTTTATGTTCAAAGCACAGGGGGTTCCGGTTATGGATTCCTGAAAATGATTAGTTATCCACGAAACCGGCTATAACTGTTTTCGGCACTTGTCCTAAAAATAAATTTTCTAGATTAAATACTCTACTGCCTGTTGGTACGCTGTAGATTTTCATCCCAACGCGGTCAATCGCATATTTCGCGTTACCGTTTAACAGAGCCTGCGCGTGCCCAATCCGCACGGCCGGTGAGATCTGAACTCTTTTCACGAACAGGGATGCAGCTGTGATCTGTATTTTAAAGGCATCCGCCTCAGACGACATTAAGCAGAATGCGTCTTTGTTTCTGGTTAGTTTAATCTTCAGATCAACGGCGTTTAAAATTAGTTTATGTTGACGGAAAAGGTCGCAGTGAAGCGGGCCTAGCAGTTCAACAGTGCGACTCTGCGCTGTTGCGCCTGCTCGTTTTTTGAATCCCGTATTCGGTCCGTCCAGCGCCGTGTTGTTAAATTCACCATCCGCATCTTTGTAAAATAATCCTGTTGTGTGTTTTGTTGACAATGCATCCGAGCTGTAATTCAATATAGTCTCAATGTACGCGCGGTATGCGTAAAGATTGTTGGATTGTGATATGAGCCTGTCACCCAAAGTTACATCCACTTGGTTGAATAAAGTCGCTATTGGGTAATTAATAAGTGCGACCCGCGCACCTTGCGGTATCGGCGTGTTATCGGTTCGTACGATCTTACATGTCACGTACAACAGCGTGTTGTTCAGATCGTAGTAGTGTTCACCGCTGGCTGCTATATAAAATTCAAGCGGAGCTGTGTCGGATAACGCCGCTAAAGGTTGAACTTCGACATATAGACTTTTCTCTATGCTAGTTTGTGTCGGGGGCACGTCAAAAAGATCCAGCTCTGTTTTTGCACATTCAACGGATTCGTGGTGTATGAAAGACATGTTTAAAAAATATCACCAACGGCACTCTTCGGCTTTCTCTTCTTCTTTGAGTTGCGTCGTCTCTGTTTTTTATTTAAAAAGGGTATGTCCCAAGGCGGAAGCGTTATCATACGCTTCCGTTTTCTTTTAGACACGCCTTTTCTTGTATATATTAGTCCTGAACCGTCTTGCTTTGCTTGGTTCGCCTCGTGTATCTTATTCACAACGGCCGTTGTGGCTTGCCCGATAACATCTTTCGCTATATTACGAACCGCTGTCTTCATATGCGGTTTAGCCAACTCTAAACCTCTCCGGAAAAGAGGAACAGCTTTTCTGAAAAGACTTCGAAAAATACCGCCTAAACCGCAGCCGTACATGTATGCGCTGCCGTGAAAACCTGGTAATCCATTACCGGCTTGAGATTTATAATATTGCGCATAGAGACCCGGATCGCCATAATTTTTAACAGCGACCATTCTGCTTAGTTAATAAAATTCAGTTTTGCGGCGTCTGAAGTGTAGCTTCACGATCGCTTTCCCAAACTTAAATGCCATGTTCTCGTTTTGGTCGTTCTTTATCTCTATGGCTATCGTGTCAAAATGTGTTTTGCACAATGGTACGTAATCGGGTTTCTCGTATCGTATTGTGACAACATCATTGTTATAACCCTTCATTTCAACAGTACGAAGTAGCGGTACATAACTATCCCCGACCCGTTGGTGTTCGATAATGTCTGTGTACACGTACATCGTATATTGGCCGCCTTTGATGTCGGCGCATGGTTTAGAAATATTAGTTTTAGGCTGTAAACCCAGTATCCATGTCAGCTTAGAACCGGCGTGGATTTGATACAACAGTTTACTGTCACATGTTACAACGCGTGCAAATGGATCATACGTTAGTCTTAATCCAACGTCCAGTTTCAGTTGTACAATTTCAGCGTTGATTACGTTCAGTAACGCCTCGATTTTTCATAAAAACCGGGTTTAATGCACAAACTCGCGACTCTCGCCACCGGCTGGTCCGCCGTTCCATCCCATGATAATTGCAGTCTACAATCTTGTAAATCCAATGTATTCCACGTATGCGGGTATTGTATCTCAGTAAGTGCCACTTCCCATTCGCCATTTAAGTCTATCGGTTTAGCCAACTTTGTCGTATAGTTAGAAATTTTATTTTGTGGGAAGGTAACAGCCGATGCGTTGCTGGGTAAGGTTATGTAGAACGACTTGTCATCCATCGCTCGTCTTGTTTAGATACTGCTGATCTTTATATGTCTTTTATCACCGATGCTGCGACCCAACTGTTAAATTTTGCGGGGTACCCGCGCCACTTGACTAACGCGTATTTACGGCCTCTGACCGTCTTATTTTTTAAAATCTTTTCCACTTTGTAAACTATGTTATAGTTTTTTGGTATGCTTTGAAGCTCTTCGGGGTAAAAACTACCTGTTATAACTTCACCATACAGATCTGCCAACTTATAAAGCGGTTTAATCCCTTTAGTGTTCACACTATGTACAACAAAAACCTCCTCAGAAAAGCTCTGTTCGTAACCTTTCTGAAATATGTCCTTATATTTAGAAATACGGACGTGGTCACCGATTCCTAAACAAACTGGGGCTTTCTTACTTCTAAAGTAATCACCGTAGGTCGTTTTGAAGACACTCAATGCGTTAGAGTCATTCACATCGTTTGGAGCGCACTTAATCGTTCTATGGTATGTGTTATTATAGCTGCGTATGAAGTCTTGTAAAACGTCTATATATCTGTAGGTATTCTTTGCCGTGAAATAGCGCCACATGCGTGTTTTTAAAGTCCTATTGAAGCGCTCTATAACAGCAGCTTTCACATCGTTATTGGTCGTGAAATGATTTATACCGTATTTTTCTAACACCTTTTTTAGGTTTCTGTTTAGAAACTCTTTACCATTATCGGTTTGTAGCTTCATCGGCACATCACCGCGCTGGAATATTTTTTCAAAAGCATTAGCGACCGTTGCTGTATTCTTAGCGGTCAGACTTTCACCCCACACCCTCTTACTGAATATATCGATGATTGTTAATATGTATTTAACGCCATCGTTGTATTTTGACAAATCTATCAGCGAGACCAAATCGCATTGCCACTGTTGGTTTATACCTGATACACAAATCATGTTCCTTTTATAGTTTTTTCTTGCTGGCTTGTGCAGCGTGTATGCGTCTTGTTCTTGTAACCACTTTCTTACGTCGGATCTTTTAAATTTATTTTTAACCGACCCATAATATTTATCAATGCCGCTAAAACTACCTGGTTTTAACACTGTGTAATATGCATCTTTCATCCGCCTGATTTGACGCGCTGCGTTGCGTGACATTCTGCGACTGGTGTTGCGTGACACTCTGTGACTGGTGTTACGCAACAATTTTTAATACGGTTTAATATCGAACACTATAAATTTATATAAAATTTAATATAAAATTTTAAATTAAAGCGATATAAAACACTATCATTTAATATTAAAGGGGTGGAGCCTAGGAGCAAGGGGGTGTGTCACCTGTCAAGTTTGACAGAAAGGTTGTCTTTATCTACTAGCTTACTCACACAGCTACCTCATTGCGCCTCTTTTTTTCTTTGCGTCATGTGCTGTTTGGGGAGTAGTTTTTTGAAGGGCCAGCCTGTGTGACACTGCAGTGCCACTCCTAGATGGGCCAGGTGTTTGTGTCGGCCACTTGGGTCGCTTAGCTTACTCACACAGCTACCTCATTGCGCCTCTTTTTTTCTTTGCGTCATGTGCTGTTTGGGGAGTAGTTTTTGAAGGGCCAGCCTGCGTGACACTGCAGTGCCACTCCTAGATGGGCCAGGTGTTTGTGTCGGCCACTAGGGTCGCTTAGCTTACTCACACAGCTACCTCATTGCGCCTCCTTTTTTCTTTGCGTCATGTGCTGTTTGGGGGGTGTTTTTTGGAAGGGCCATCCTGCGTGACACTGCAGTGCCACTCCTAGATGGGCCAGGTGTTTGTGTCGGCCACTTGGGTCGCTTAGCTTAGCCATCCAGCGACCTCGGTGCAAATTTTAGGACTAAAAATAATATTGTGAGGTGTGAGGTGTTCAGAATAGACTGAAAATGAGTGGAAATTATGGTTTTTGAGGTTAATAATACTTTGGGATCAAAATGACCCCCAAATTCTATGATTTAAGCTGTTTTTTAGGGTTTTTTGAAAAAAACACCCGAATCCAAAACACACCCGAATCCGACAAAAAAAATTCGGTGAGGTTTTGCCAAAACGCGTTCGAACCCAAAACACGGCCGCGGAACCGAACCCAAAACCAAAACACAAAACCCGAAAAATTTCCGGCGCTCATCACTACCAAATGGTCACCCAGCGTTTAAATTTGCCTTGTGCAGAAGGAGTAAATTCAATGGAGACAAGAAGTAAACGCAAAACAAGACTCCACACAGTAGTTTTCAGGTGCTTTTATTCATTTTATTTGTCCATTGTAGCATTTTGCAAGGAATAGACAGCAACGCTTGAATACAATTTTGCAACAGTGTAAAAGCCTGCTTGCAAAATCCACCAAAATCAAGGAGTTTATCAATACTGCAAGAACTTTGCAAATCCTGGGGAAAAGCTAAGAAGTCGTCATTAGTCTATTTTTGGAATACAGAATAGGAAAGGTGCACCGGTCCTGGAGGTACTGCAATACCGGGTCAATGCGTGGAGTGGACAGAGCAAGCTCTTCTTCCATCTCCCTGTTCTAAAAATCCATTTAATATATGGGGGCGTATCAGATATTAAACTGATAAGAACACATTTTTTGATTGAAAAAGCAGTCTTTATTTGACATAAAAGTAGCAAAAAACATACATATACATGAAAAACATAAGTACCGTGTCGCAGCACAGCCAAAACACAGTACAGATGCAGACGGTATAGTGCAGTCGAAGAACTACGGCACAGGCCAGCCTACACTGTAGCTCTCAGACTGCACTATGCATTTAAACTATACAATATTACAACAGTTAATAAGGCTATGGGTGTGGAGGGTAGGAGGGTGAGGGAGGGGGAATCACATGCCCGAAGCTTTATTGAAAGACAGACACATATAAGGGGAGGGGCAATAAATAGAAAGACATCAACAAAACAACAGACATTGTGAGTGAGGGGGAAGGGGCCATGGTCTCAGTCTCATTAATCAGTTCAAACAAGGGGAGAGGGGCAGAAAAAGGGAGGGTTTACTCCTCTTCCTCCTCAGGGCTGTCCATGATGGAATAGTCTTTTAACAGGCTGTGAACCAGCCTGCAACAGTCCTGGATGGACATCCTCTCCCTCCGCAGTATGAGGCGGTTCCTGGCAAGCCACAAAGCGTCCATAACACAGTTCATAAGGCGCCAGGCTTCCTGGATCGCCCCAATGGTGTGGGTGCCAGGGAATAGTCCGTAGAGTACCGAATGGTACGTGAGACAGGTCCTTGGCACACAGTTTTTCAGTTAGTTTTCCAGGGCATCCAACAACAACTGAGCACAGGCACAGTCCCAAAACAGGTGCATAGATGTTTCCCCATGTATGATGCACCTGGGGCAATGTCTCTACCTGCATAGGTTCCGGGAGTGCATGAATGACCTGAGGGGCAAACCTCCTTGAAAGGCCATCCACGACAGGTCTTTGTGTGTGTTTGTGAGCCTTTGGGAGGCCACATTCTCCCAGACCTGTTTGGCAGTCGCTGAAGGGAGCCCCGGAATCGGCTCCAAATCGTCTTTAGCTCTGATGAGCTTGTAGATTGTCTTTAACTGGAGGGAATTAAACCTGACTTGTGGAAGCCAGTGTTCCCTCACGAACTTGGAAACATCCAGGTAGAACCAGGGGGTGTTCCAGTTGTAAGGGATGGAGCTGGCCCATTTGTCCCAGCCGAGGTTCCTCCAAAGAGGCAGGAGGAAGAAACGGGACATGGAGTTTCCTGCAGAGTCTTTAAAGTTCTCACACAATGTCCGTCGGATGCAGTTACACACAAAGAAGGCTCGCAGCATGGTGGAGATATCAGGTATTCCCTTTCCACCTTTGAGGGACTCCTTGTACATAACTGATCGCTTAACTCTGTCCATCTTGGAGCCCCAGATGAAGTGAAACACTGCCCTTGTAATGGCCCTGCAGACCGCGACCAGTGGTGGCCAGGCCTGCGCGGTGTACTGTATAACGGGAAGAATCTTGTTGCGCAGCACAAGTGATTTCCCCTCGATGGTAAGTTCTCTGAGGCTCCACAATCCAATCTTAATGAAGTCAGGCTTGATGGCAAAAGGAAACAATGCAGAGGATGACAGGTGCCACTCTCCGAAGAGCATGGCCTCTGACTTCCCTCAGTTGACTTTAGCCCCTGAAGCTCGGCCGAAGTTCTCGCAAGTCTGGACGAGTGCTGTCACCGAGCGATGATCCGTGCAGAAGACAGTGATGTCGTCCATGTACAGTGAACACTTGGGGGGAAATTTACTAAGCTCCCGATTTTGACCGAGATGCCGTTTTTTCATCAAAGTGTCATCTCGGTAATTTACTAAGCAATAATCACGGCAGTGATGAGGGCATTCGTAATTTTTTGCAAGTCCAACAAAAAAATTACGAATGAATACACCATCGGTCAAATTACGCCTGTTTAGATATGAATCTCGGTCATTTACTAACCATTCGTAATTGTAATTGCTGCCGCAAAAATGCATTCGCGGCCGCGAAAAATTACAATTCGTAATTTTTTCCTAAAAAAAAACGCGCCAGCCTTTGAAAACCGCGTTTACATGTGTACTCAATTATCCATTACTCACACCTGAATGTTTGGCCCTATAAAAGTGTTTCAGGCACATTCTGAACTTCTCTCACTCTGAAATGGCGGCTGTGGTGTGTGGCAATGGTTTTTTGTTTGCTGTGGGATACCTTAGACTGCTCCATGAGGCTTCCAGGAATCAGGCCCAGATAAGTGAACATGGTCAACAGGTTGTCCAGGTACCGCGGAGGCTGCGCCAGCCTCGTTTTTTTAGAGGGCGTTTAAACTTAAATGCATTGTCCGATGATAGGGTCATACAGATGTTCCGCCTAAATAGAAACAACATTTTCCACCTGTATGACCTTGACAAACTGGGCATAGACCCTGAGACAGCACGCTCTCGCTCTGTCTCAGGCCTACACAAACTCCTGGCTGTGTTACACTTTATGGCTACTGGGAGCTTCCAGGCTGTGGCAGGCGACGTCATTGGTATCTCACAGCCCACCTTTTCAAGATATTTGATGCAGGTGAGTCTAAAAACACATATGCGGATATGGCTAAGTGTTGCTTCTGGAAGTTGAAACACCACAGTATTGTAGAGAATACCTAACATGACACTCACCTTAGCTTCTTTAATGACCACTCAGGTTTTGGATGTGTTGGAGCCACACATTAAAGCCTCAATCTGCTTCCCTACCGAGGAGTCGGAGTGGAGTGCTGTCAGGGTAGCTTTCTATGAGCTTGCTGGCATGCCCAATGTGCTGGGGGCCATAGATTGCACACACGTTCAGCTGAGATCACCTAAGGGCCGCCAATATATATATACTAATAGGCATCTGGCTCAATCAACTAATGTCCAGGTGGTCTGTGATGCAAACTTAAAAATTATGAGTGTTGTTGCAGGTTACCCTGGTGCCTGCCATGACTCCTTCATCCTCAGGCAGTCATCGCTCTTCGATAAATTTGAGGAGGGACAAATGCCTGATGGCTGGCTGTTGGGTATGTTGAAAATGTTTTGTGTGTATGTCTTTTAACCACAAACTAGAGTTTGGATGAGGTGAAAGAATAATCTAACATATGTACTAATGTTGACTATATATGTTTTTTAGGTGATGGGGGTTACGGCTGCTACTCTTGGCTCCTTACTCCATTGTCCCAACCTGATTCTCCTGCTGAACACAGTTACAATCATGCACATAAGGCTACGCGGAATGTGATAGAAAGATGTTTTGGTGTGCTGAAGTCACGGTTTCGGTGTCTGGATAAATCTGCCGGCCTTTTGTTGTATAGTCCCTCAAAGGTGACTAGAATTGTGTTCTGCTGCTGTTTTCTCCATAATCTGTGTTTAAGTCAACATCTGGCACATGATGAGGGAGAAAGCAGTCAGCAAGCAGAGGAGTTAGAAACATCTGGTGACAGTGTGAGTACAAATGTAGGGAGGCAGGTACGGCAAGAAGTGATCCAGCGATATTTTTCAGGTCAGTTTTATTAGGCTGTAATTATCCTTGACTCAACACTTTGCACTACTTTCTATTGTGTGTTTTGTTCATTACTGTTTGTTGGTTATAGTGGTGTGTACATTGTGCTTAGTTTATGCTTAAAATCCATTTTCAGTCATTACCCATGAAAAACATACATACATACAGAGCAGCTTCGACAATGTTGGAGACGGACACAAGAAGTTGTGTGTTTGACAAATAAATTTTTTTTTTTTTTCAAATAACATTGTTGTTATTTTTTTCGCTTGTGTGTGCTGGGTGCTGGCTCACTGGCACGTGCTCTTGAGTAACGCCGAACAGGGGAGGTTACTGGCGTTTGGATAGGGGTCGTGGTCCCCGAGCTGGAGGTTACTTGCTGAGCTCCCATCAGAGAAATATTGCTGCTCAAATTATTTAGGCTTGCAATCAGCTGAGTGTTAGTAGCAGTGTGGCTGGCTACAATCCTGGATAAGAACTCATTCACCACTTGATTGTGTTGAATGAGCTGAACGAGTGCCTGCTGATGTCGCTGTTGCTCATCTATGATGCGGGATAAATGTGCAAGCATTTGGCTGTTGTCAGCCCTAATTTGCTCCATTGAGGTAGCCATTCGCCCTACTTGTACTATCAGTCTGCCCGAGTTGCGACTAATACGCGGTAGATGATGGGGCAGACTGGCAAGGTGTTGTGTATGTGCGGTCAGGCTGGCATTGCTTTGGGCCTGTTGGCTTGTCCAACTGGCCCAAAAATCATCAGGAATTTGGCTTGGTGGCGGAGCTTGTGCCAGTTGTGGACTGATGGATGCTTGGGGGATATCCTGCAACTGTATTGGCTGGCTTGGGTCAACAGCTGTAAGTTGCAGTGTGATGGTTGGCTGTTGTTCTTGGCCCTGCTGGTCCACGTCGGCCATCAAGCTGTGCTCTGTATGGGGTGGGCAACATGCAATGTTTTTTTTTTTTTTTTTTTATTCAAGGCTAATGCTACACATTACTACATTCATAATACTCCATTTTTGAATTATTAACATTTGAGTTTAATAACTTTTAATTTTTTAAAGCTATTTAAAAATATATACCAACACAGGCGCAAACATAGACAGATTTGCATAATCCTCACCTAACTAACTCCCCTCCACACCATTACACTGTTAGATTCCCTCCCCTGACCACGATATAGACTACTTACCTGTATAGTCCAGAGGAGCCGAGCAAGTAAGCCATCTACATACTGGACAGGGGCGATGTGTGAACACTATAATGTTGTGGTTTGTTTTTTAAATATTTAATTGTATTCATATTTTAGAATAATGTGCACGTGTGTGTGCTTAATTTGGAAACAAATCTGAACTTTTCTTACAAAGATGTTGTCGAGAACATCCACTAAGACCTTATATAATTTTTTTAAACCACCTTTAGCAATTGAAGACGGAACAACACATTGCTTGTTCTTGAAAACATGTAAACTCCAAACCAACTAACAACATATTAACTGTACTGTGTATATTATTGCTTATGTGTTTAATTTCTGATTTTACTCACCAGATAACTGAGGTGATCGGGGCTCATCACTCTGAGAACTCGCCAATAGTGCCAGTGGTGGCTGGGGTGACACTGCCGAAAGTCTTCGCCTGGGTGGGGATGATGGAGCCGCAGAATCCGAGCCAAGACGCCGTGTCTTACTTGGCCTCCTGGGTAAGTGGCCCAAGCCCTGTGATGGGCGCCTTACAGGAGGTCGGCTTCCAGAAGCAGAACCTAGGTGCCCAAAAAAAAATTAATATTTTGTACTTCTATGTGTTTTCAGAATATGTGACTACAGTGAAGACTTACCTGCAATCCCAGCCTCATCCTGACTTGTCTGAGGCCTGTCTGGGCGGCTGGTCTGTGTGACTGTTGAAAAAGTTAACCAAACATTATTACCATGCTTTTGGTAAAAAGAACCACTGCAAAGCATTATTGTACTGTAACCATCTATTAGGTATTGTTTAAACAAAATCTTTAAGCTTAAGAGCTTCTAGCTTCATGATTTTGAGTTGAAGATCAAAATGTACATGATGTGGCACACAATAAATATGTTACATTTTTGAATTTTGACTCAGATATTGCAGAGATTGACTACTTGCAAATGTTTTAAAAATGTAATGTTTAAAAAATTGCCCCGCTTTTCTGTTAGTTTTACAAAAATACCATTTTTTAAAAATAAAACAACACACATGTTCAAGCATTATCGCCAAAAAAAAAAAAAAAAATTAATTTAGAAAAAACACTGCACATGTTTTGGCACTAAATTAAATAGAACAAATAGCCTAGGCAAGGTGAAAAAAGCACATTCTAAACACAAACACACCTTAAGGGAGCATAGGCCTGCAATATGTTTTTTTTAAAAAAATGCATCCTTTACCCTTTAAAAATGACATTATCTACATTTTACGGACATTTTAAAAACAAGATAAAAAATCAAACTTACCATCCTGCGTGGGTCGGTCCGAATCCCGGACATGAGTAGCAGACACCACTTCGGCAGGAATCAATGCCCGCACAGGCTCCTCCCAGTCCCGATAGCTTACACGGAAAGGTGGCCCACCTCCGGTTTTCCGTGCCGATTTGGCCTCTTTGGCCATCTTGGCCTTGACACGCCGCTTAATATCATAAAATCGCTTGCGGCACGTGTCCTCAGTCCGCCTCACCACACCCTCACTATTCACAGCAAGTATTACTTGACCCCACAGGACAGACTTCCTGCGGGAGGACACCTTGGCAGCATCCTGACCAAACAATTGGCGATGGTGCTTCATCAGCTCACGCACCAAAGCCATGTTTTCAGCATAGCTGAACTTTATATTCCTGCCAGTCTTGGTAGTGGTGCGTGGCTGCGGAGCCACAACACCATCACTGGAAAATACAGCAACAGGCACCCCCTCCTCCTCCTCCTCACTAACCTCCTCCCTCTCACTACCCCCCTCCACCTCACTACCAGCCTCCACCTCACTACCAGCCTCCACCTGTTTTGGGTTCGAACGCGTTTTGGCAAAACCTCACCGAATTTTTTTTGTCGGATTCGGGTGTGTTTTGGATTCGGGTGTTTTTTTCAAAAAACACTAAAAAACAGCTTAAATCATAGAATTTGGGGGTCATTTTGATCCCAAAGTATTATTAACCTCAAAAACCATAATTTACACTCATTTTCAGTCTATTCTGAATACCTCACACCTCACAATATTATTTTTAGTCCTAAAATTTGCACCGAGGTCGCTGTGTGAGTAAGATAAGCGACCCTAGTGGCCGACACAAACACCGGGCCCATCTAGGAGTGGCACTGCAGTGTCACGCAGGATGTCCCTTCCAAAAAACCCTCCCCAAACAGCACATGACGCAAAGAAAAAAAGAGGCGCAATGAGGTAGCTGTGTGAGTAAGATTAGCGACCCTAGTGGCCGACACAAACACCGGGCCCATCTAGGAGTGGCACTGCAGTGTCACGCAGGATGTCCCTTCCAAAAAACCCTCCCCAAACAGCACATGACGCAAAGAAAAAAAGAGGCGCAATGAGGTAGCTGTGTGAGTAAGATTAGCGACCCTAGTGGCCGACACAAACACCGGGCCCATCTAGGAGTGGCACTGCAGTGTCACGCAGGATGGCCCTTCCAAAAAACCCTCCCCAAACAGCACATGACGCAAAGAAAAAAAGAGGCGCAATGAGGTAGCTGTGTGAGTAAGATTAGCGACCCTAGTGGCCGACACAAACACCGGGCCCATCTAGGAGTGGCACTGCAGTGTCACGCAGGATGTCCCTTCCAAAAAACCCTCCCCAAACAGCACATGATGCAAAGAAAAAAAGAGGCGCAATGAGGTAGCTGTGTGAGTAAGATTAGCGACCCTAGTGGCCGACACAAACACCGGGCCCATCTAGGAGTGGCACTGCAGTGTCACGCAGGATGTCCCTTCCAAAAAACCCTCCCCAAACAGCACATGACGCAAAGAAAAAAAGAGGCGCAATGAGGTAGCTGACTGTGTGAGTAAGATTAGCGACCCTAGTGGCCGACACAAACACCGGGCCCATCTAGGAGTGGCACTGCAGTGTCACGCAGGATGTCCCTTCCAAAAAACCCTCCCCAAACAGCACATGACGCAAAGAAAAAAAGAGGCTTTTTACTGATATTTGGTGTTTTGGATTTGACATGCTCTGTACTATGACATTGGGCATCGGCCTTGGCAGACGACGTTGCTGGCATTTCATCGTCTCGGCCATGACTAGTGGCAGCAGCTTCAGCACGAGGTGGAAGTGGATCTTGATCTTTCCCTAATTTTGGAACCTCAACATTTTTGTTCTCCATATTTTAATAGGCACAACTAAAAGGCACCTCAGGTAAACAATGGAGATGGATGGATTGGATACTAGTATACAATTATGGACGGGCTGCCGAGTGCCGACACAGAGGTAGCCACAGCCGTGAACTACCGCACTGTACTGTGTCTGCTGCTAATATATAGACTGGTTGATAAAGAGATAGTATACTCGTAACTAGTATGTATGTATAAAGAAAGAAAAAAAAACCACGGTTAGGTGGTATATACAATTATGGACGGGCTGCCGAGTGCCGACACAGAGGTAGCCACAGCCGTGAACTACCGCACTGTACTGTGTCTGCTGCTAATATATAGACTGGTTGATAAAGAGATAGTATACTCGTAACTAGTATGTATGTATAAAGAAAGAAAAAAAAAACACGGTTAGGTGGTATATACAATTATGGACGGGCTGCCGAGTGCCGACACAGAGGTAGCCACAGCCGTGAACTACCGCACTGTACTGTGTCTGCTGCTAATATATAGACTGGTTGATAAAGAGATAGTATACTCGTAACTAGTATGTATGTATAAAGAAAGAAAAAAAAACCACGGTTAGGTGGTATATACAATTATGGACGGGCTGCCGAGTGCCGACACAGAGGTAGCCACAGCCGTGAACTACCGCACTGTACTGTGTCTGCTGCTAATATATAGACTGGTTGATAAAGAGATAGTATACTCGTAACCAGTATGTATGTATAAAGAAAGAAAAAAAAACCACGGTTAGGTGGTATATACAATTATGGACGGGCTGCCGAGTGCCGACACAGAGGTAGCCACAGCCGTGAACTACCGCACTGTACTGTGTCTGCTGCTAATATATAGACTGGTTGATAAAGAGATAGTATACTCGTAACTAGTATGTATGTATAAAGAAAGAAAAAAAAACCACGGTTAGGTGGTATATACAATTATGGACGGGCTGCCGAGTGCCGACACAGAGGTAGCCACAGCCGTGAACTACCGCACTGTACTGTGTCTGCTGCTAATATATAGACTGGTTGATAAAGAGATAGTATACTCGTAACTAGTATGTATGTATAAAGAAAGAAAAAAAAACCACGGTTAGGTGGTATATACAATTATGGACGGGCTGTCGAGTGCCGACACAGAGGTAGCCACAGCCGTGAACTACCGCACTGTACTGTGTCTGCTGCTAATATATAGACTGGTTGATAAAGAGATAGTATACTCGTAACTAGTATGTATGTATAAAGAAAGAAAAAAAAACCACGGTTAGGTGGTATATACAATTATGGACGGGCTGCCGAGTGCCGACACAGAGGTAGCCACAGCCGTGAACTACCGCACTGTACTGTGTCTGCTGCTAATATAGACTGGTTGATAAAGAGATAGTATACTACTAATATTATATACTGGTGGTCAGGTCACTGGTCACTAGTCACACTGGCAGTGGCACTCCTGCAGCAAAAGTGTGCACTGTTTAATTTTAATATAATATTATGTACTCCTGGCTCCTGCTATAACCTATAACTGGCACTGCAGTAGTGCTCCCCAGTCTCCCCCACAATTATAAGCTGTGTGAGCTGAGCAGTCAGACAGATATATAATATATATAGATGATGCAGCACACTGGCCTGAGCCTGAGCAGTGCACACAGATATGGTATGTGACTGACTGAGTCACTGTGTGTATCGCTTTTTTCAGGCAGAGAACGGATATATTAAATAAACTGCACTGTGTGTCTGGTGGTCACTCACTATATAATATATTATGTACTCCTGGCTCCTGCTATAACCTATAACTGGCACTGCAGTAGTGCTCCCCAGTCTCCCCCACAATTATAAGCTGTGTGAGCTGAGCAGTCAGACAGATATATATAATATTATATATAGATAATAGATGATGCAGCACACTGGCCTGAGCCTGAGCAGTGCACACAGATATGGTATGTGACTGAGTCACTGTGTGCTGTGTATCGCTTTTTTCAGGCAGAGAACGGATTATAAATAAAAGTGGTGGTCACTGGTCACTATCAGCAAAACTCTGCACTGTACACTACTGAGTACTCCTAATGCTCCCCAAAATTAGTAAATCAAGTGTCTCTCTAATCTATTCTAATTCTAAACGGAGAGGACGCCAGCCACGTCCTCTCCCTATCAATCTCAATGCACGTGTGAAAATGGCGGCGACGCGCGGCTCCTTATATAGAATCCGAGTCTCGCGATAGAATCCGAGCCTCGCGAGAATCCGACAGCGTCATGATGACGTTCGGGCGCGCTCGGGTTAACCGAGCAAGGCGGGAAGATCCGAGTCGCTCGGACCCATGAAAAAAAACATGAAGTTCTGGCGGGTTCGGATTCAGAGAAACCGAACCCGCTCATCTCTACACAAAACACACTCCTCCACTACTCCTACTACACACCACACAGCCAACACACACGCTCACTCACTCACTCACTCACAAACAATGACAAAAGACTGTAAAAAAAAAACAAGGACAAAAAAATTGACAAACTGTGAAAAAACAATACTACAAAGATCACAAGACTACTAACACACACAGTACAGCACTCAACAATCACCAAACTCCTCTCCAAATCCACCAAAAACTCCACCAAACTCACCAACTCCAAATACACCTTCCTCTCTCCTCTCCACTAGCTAAACCCACGAGGTGCGGAGTGTTTGGGGCGTTTTTATAGTAATATGCACAGACACTCCTCCTTCACGAATACAACCAATCACGGCCGCGTGACGTAAACGAAACTTAGGAGTAAAAACGCGGCAGCAAATTCCAAATCACTGCCGTAACAGACTTGTGACGCAGTCATAAAAAAACCACAACAACGCGGCCGCGAAATAGCAAACGCGGCCGCAATCTACAGCAGAAAAGCACGAATGACATCGACATCGGAAGATACGGAAAATACGAATACGACAGCTTAGTAAATTAGTCGTAATCAATTCAAAAAGTTGCAATTTTGCATTGTCGATGTCAGTCGTGATTGAACTTGGACATGATTTAGAAAAATACGAATGTTAGTAAATTTACCCCTTGGTCTCTCGTCGGTCATGACCCGGTGCGGTGATCCCTCTGATCTCTGGATTCCGTCTGATGCATACAGCCATGAGCTCTATAACACAAACAAAAAGAAGAAGTGACAGAGGGCAGCCTTGTCTGACCCCAGAGAGAATGGAAAAGGGGTCAGTCTTCCCACTGTTCACCAGCACAGAGCTGTGGATGTCAAGGTACATCAGGTTAACATACGTACAAAACATTTTACCAAGGCCAAATTCATGCAGTTCCCTGCCCATCAACTCATGTGAGACACGATCAAAGGCCTTCTCCTGGTCAAGGCTGACCAGGGCCGCGTGAACGTTCCGGTCCTTGATGTAATGGACCGTGTCTCTGAGGAGAGCAAGGCAGTCTGCAATCCTGCGACTGGGGATGCCGCAGGTCTGGTCCGGGTGAATGATTTGTCCGATGACAGCCTTCAGCCTGTTGGCGAGGATCTTGTAGCCCACGTTTAAGAGAGAGATGGGCCTCCAATTTTTCAGCTCACATCTCTCCCCCTTATGCTTATACAAGATCGTGGTCATTCCCTCCCTCAGCGATGGCGGCAATTTGCCCTCCACCACCATCTCCCCGTACAGCTCGAGCAGGTCCGGTCCAATGAGGTCCCACAGCGCTACATAGAGCTCTGCTGGGAGACCATCACTGCCCGGGGTCCTGCCCTGCCTAAAGGATCTGGCGGCAGAGTGCAACTCCTCCAATGCCAAGGGAACATCCAGGGCAGCTTTGCCTGCAGGATCAATGGTGTTAGTGATACCTGACAGGAACTTATCAGCCTCCTCGCTGTCTGTGGTCTTAGGGGAGTAGAGGTCGCTGTAATAGTCTCGGACGACTTTCATCACGCCCTGCTTCCCCTGTCTGGGAATACCGGTCTCATCTCGCAGCTCAGTCAGGGGCGTGTGGCCAGAGTGGAGTTTCCTGAAAAAGAAAGTTACATTTCTCATCCTTCTCCAGGTTCTCCGAGAGAGGGCAGGGCGGGCTGGGTTGGGAGAGACAGTGGGCTGGATGGGAGAGTTGGAGGGAGGGATGGGAAGGGTTGTGAAAGTGGTAGGGATGGGAGTCTGTCACAGGGGGAGGGTGGGGAGTGGTGAGGGAGGTTTGGTTGGCAGGTTTCTTACCCTACTGTGGCTGCTGCTTCTTCTTCTGTGCTGTTGCCGAGGGCAGCAGCTTGGGGGGCACGTCCGGTCACCGATGCGTAGGTTTTCGCCCTACTGGGGCAGTCCCTGTAGACGTGATCCACCTTGCCGCACAGGTTGCAGGTTTTCCTCGTGGGGCAGTCTTTTGTCTCATGGCTGGCCAAGTGACAATTCTTGCAGGCCGGGACCTTGCAGTCCTTCATCACGTGGCCCATCCCGCCACACTTCCTGCAGTTGTGTGGCTGGTCGGTGTAGTGAAAGAGTCCTTGGGATCCCCCCAGGGAGAAGCACTGTGGGAGGTGCTTGACTTAAAGTAGCAAAAAACATACATATACATGACAATCATAAGTACCGTTTCGCAGCACAGCCAAAACACAGTACACATGCAGACGTTATAGTGCATTTGAAGAACTCCGGCACAGGCCAGCCTACACTATAGTTCTCAGACTGCACTATGCATTTAAACTATACAATAATACAACAGTTAATAAGGCTCTTAGTAGGCTGTGAATCTCTTGCAATTCCTCATCTTCTCAGCACCTGCAGTGGGCGTAATAGGGGGGAACTCTTCCAGGGAAGAGAGGGGAGGGGGAGGGAGGCTGGGTTGGGAGAGACAGTGGGCTGGATGGGAGAGTCGGAGGGGGGGGTCAGGAAGGGTTGTGACAGTGGTAGGGATGGGAGTCTCTGTCACAGAGGATGGGCTGGTGGTGGTAGGAGGGGGAAGAGTGGGGGAGGTGGAGGTGGAAGGTTTCTTACCCTCCTGAGGCTGCTACTTCTGTGCTGTTGCCGAGGGCAGCAGCTTGAGGGCAGGTAGGGCACGTCCGGTCACCACCGCTGAGTAGGTTCTCGCCCTACTGGGGCAGTCCCTGTAGATGTGGTCCACCTTGCCACACAGGTTGCAGGTTTTCCTCGTGGGGCAGTCTTTTGTCTCATGGCTGGCCTAGTGACAATTCTTGCAGGCCGGGACCTTGCAGTCCTTCATCACGTGGCCCATCCCACCACACTTCCTGCAGTTGCGTGGCTGGTCGGCATAGTGAAGAAGTCCTTGGGATCCCCCCAGGGAGAAGCACTGTGGGAGGTGCTTGACTCCTTCTGGGCACGAGGTGTCCTTTTGCAGAACGACGATCACCGCCCACTTCCAGTCCAGATTTCATTCCCGTCCAGAACCCTTGTGGGGTCTTTCTTGACGGATCAGAAACGGCTGAGAAATGTGACGATGTCTTTGATGGGCGTGTGTGGGTTGCGCATTGAAACAGTCACCCGCCTTTCCTCTCTTTGAATAGGGCAATTGCCCACAAAGTGAGAGAAAGGGGATTCGGGTCTCGCCGCTTTCACTGCCTCCCAGTACCTCTTGCAGATGGCATGGGGAGGCGGAGGTGACGTAGAAGATCCCCTTCAGGTAGTTCTGTATGCTGAGGGTTTCAGCGGTCGAGAAGCCGTGGTCAAGGATCATCTTCTTTCCGAAGGTCTCCACCGTCATGTCCGGAATCCGTCCATCCACCTCCTTTAGCTTCATCACCAAGGTGTACCTCATCCAGGGCTCCAGGGATGGTTTGTCCTTGGAGCTCACATGGGTGGGCGCCGCTGGCGGTGTCGCTGCAGGGGTGGTGGCGCTGGATGCGGCCGATCCGGTGAGGCCTTTGGCGGGTTTCTTCGCCTGCATCTTCCTGGCGAGGGGGGCCGGAGTGGAGGCAGAGGCTGGAGCAGCTAGGGCTGGAACAGCGGCGGCTGGGGCAGCGGTGGCCATACTCATGGTTCCCTTGGCGTAGGAGGCGGTGCGGAGGATCAGTGCTTCCGTCGAGAGGAGGAGAGGCGGTCGGTCACTACAGAGGGCAGAGCAAAGCAAGTCTAACCCTCCAGAGCAGCTAGGGAGCGATGCAGTGCTTTCTCTGGGGAAGGTCCTTTTCTCCTCGCAGTCTTGCTGGCGGAGGAGGGGGGTATCTTCTCCAGAGGGCAGAGCAACCAAGTCTAACCCTCTGCTGCAGCTGGGGGACGATGCAAATCTTCTCCCTCTTCAAGCGATCTTCTCCTTCTACTCGCAGTCTCAGCTTCGGTTTTCTGGCTTCTCGGCCCCCGTACAGCTTATCCCTGAGAAGGAAACTTGTCGGTCCAAGAAACAAGGTAGCACTGTCAGTCAGCGTGAACTGATAAGAACAGATTTTTTTGATTGAAAAAGCAGTCTTTATTTGACATAAAGTAGCAAAAAACATACATATACATAACAAACATAAGTACTGTGTCGGGAAAAAGTGTATAAGCAGCCCTGCGCTAACAGACTGAAAGCTGCTAGTTTGTAACACGTGGGATTTTCCCTCATAAATCCCTGCAAGACAAATACATACAAAACAAAAGGTGGTTGCAAACTAGCGCTGCTTTAAAATATTGAAACTTTAAAACGGGAACTTAAAGGGAGAATGTCCTTATCCAGAACAACGTTCAGCTGTTTCCCCGTTATCAGAAAGACACTCACTTTATAGTTCTGTCTCGCTTTCCCATAAAGGTATCTTTCTGCCAGTGGGTATCAGACGTATAATCATTTAAAACGAGCTGGGCTTATGGAATATCACTTACATTAGTGTCCTGTCTCGCGTGCACATAAAGGTATCTTTTGTGTCCTTCACGATACAGACGGCAGGAGTCAAACAGACCGGTATTTCTTTCAAAGACACACGATTTTATTCATCCAATAAAAACAGAATAGACAGTCAGATGTAATTACTGACAGCAGCTTCAACGCGTTTCGGGGATTCCCTCCCCTTCCTCAAGAAGTAATGTGTCCATTCTGGTTAGCCCAGATATATTCAAGTTTAAAAAAGTCACATGGTGTGTTCTGACAAATCATACATAAGAAACATCATACACAGGTGTAAGTATTTCACAATTAAGTTACCTAGACTGAGACAGCCTTCAGATATAAGAGTATGGTATATATATACATACATTTTTCTTTTATATTGATTTATACACAATAATAAAATATTCTTAAAACAAAACAATCTTATATGGCATTATCGCACCAGAAACGGAACATAAATGATCACATCAATTGCCATCCACATAAGTAAAAAATAGTTTGCTGGATCTCAGCTTACTTTAAGAAGTTGTTTTTCTCTCCTTCAGGAACCAGACAATCAAAATGTTTGATCTATATTGGGTTTGATGCGCTATTATAAAGCGCTAAACTGGGAGGCAAAACTGATATCCATGTGCCTGCACTGCAAACAGACCCGCTATGCCGTAAATTGGATAATGAGACTGATGCCCATTAGGAGCGCTCATATAAAGCGCTGAAATTATTAAAAAAATAAAATAAAATATATATATATATAGAAACAAAAAGTACAGCACTCACCAAAATGAGCTCACTTATCCTCACAACATCTATGGATAAATGAATAAATGATGGGGGTTTAGTTAGTGAATTGGCCAATGCACGGAAGCCTGCATACCGCTGCAAGGTACCCCACCTTCATGCAGGTCCTACATTATCACCAAATCATCAAAATTAAAACCTGGCAACTGTGTCACATAATATAACTGAAAAAATGCCCACTTGGTGTAAGGTATACCTGCCATGAACTGCATGGCTTTTAAAAGGTACACTAGTCACCTGACACTGGCTAATCATTTACTAAAGGGCAGCTGACACAGGTTTAGGATAATTGGGGTGCATGAACAAAGTTTGTGGCCACACTTAATGAGTTAACCAGGGATTAACTCTAAAATATACCAGCAAATAGAAAACCACAGCACTCGCCACCCCAGAAGTGGGGTGCAGTATCTGCACTCGCCACTAATAGGGTGGGGTGCATGTAGCCCATGGCCACCTACTCAAAAATATAGAAACAAAAAGTACAGCACTCACCAAAATGAGCTCACTTATCCTCATAACATCTATGGATAAATGCATGAAGGTGGGGTACCTTGGAGCGGTATGCAGGCTTCCGTGCATTGGCCAATTCACTAACTAAACCCCCATCATTTATTCATTTATCCATAGATGTTGTGAGGATAATTGAGCTCATTTTGGTGAGTGCTGTACTTTTTGTTTCTATATTTTTGAGTAGGTGGCCATGGGCTACATGCACCCCACCCTATTAGTGGCGAGTGCAGATACTGCACCCCACTTCTGGGGTGGCGAGTGCTGTGGTTTTCTATTTGCTGGTATATATATATATATATATATATATATATATATATATATATATATATATATAGCTAAAAAATTAACTATTAAATACCTGGAGGTGAAAAAACAACTTTGCCAGCTCATACATATATATGTATATAGACGAAGACATTACAATGTTGTAGACGCTGATTATCACTAAGCGTCCAGATCTTCATACGGCTGTCTTTAACGAAGCTGTCATTTTGAACAATCTTTATGTCCATATAGATGATCTCCATGATCCACATAGGTCACATGATATTAGTTTCAAAAATTCTGAGAACATAAAAGACAGAAAAAAGAAGACTTTAGCCGCGACATAATAAAAGGCAAGCTGATATACATAATCGTTACAGGAACCACTTCACCTCGAACTCTAAGTTCAAACCACTTGGTGATAGGGTTTTTAATTGGTGTATAGTTTATTTCTATTTGTGCTAGCAGTTTTTCTGAATTTCGTGTTCTCCAATTATGTTTAACAATTTTGATGCCCATAAAGCTTTTTAACCCTTTAAGATTACAGTTATGTACGTTTTTATAATGGTTAGAAACACTATGCTGCTCATAACCTTTTTTTATATTTCTCGTATGTTCTGATAAACATTCTTTCAACAACCTTCCTGTTCTACCAATATATTGCAAGCCGCAATGGCATTCCAATAAGTATACAACATTTTTGGTGCAGCAAGTGATAAAATCTTTGATGGGATATGTAGTCTGTGTTTGATTGGATTTATATTCTGTTATTTTTCTTTCAATGTTACAACTTTAATACATGGGACAAAAGCCACAACGGAAAAACCCTTTAGATGTAATTCTGATTTGCATTCTCTCGATCGGTAATGCACTTTTTACAAGAATATCTCTCAGGTTCTTGGCTTTTCGATAGATGAATCTAGAAACAAGGTAGCACTGTCAGCGTGAACTGATAAGAACAGATTTTTTTGATTGAAAAAGCAGTCTTAATTTGACATAAAGTAGCAAAAAACATACATATACATGACAATCATAAGTACCGTGTCGCAGCACAGCCAAAACACAGTACAGATGCAGACGGTATAGTGCAGTCGAAGAACTACGGCACAGGCCTGAGCCTACACTATAGTTGTCGGACTGCACTATGCATTTAAACTATACAATAATACAACAGTTAATAAGGCTATGGGTGTGGAGGATAGGAGGGTGAGGGAGGGGGAATCACATGCCCGAAGCTTTATTGAAAGACAGACACATAAGGGGAAGGGCAATAAATAGAAAGACATCAACAAAACAACAGACATTGTGAGTGGGGAGGGGGGAAGGGGCCACGGTCCCAAAGTCTCATTAATCAGTTCACACAAGGGGAGAAGGGGAGAGGGGCAGAAAAAGGGGAGCGGGGCTAGTCCTCTTCTTCCTCAGGGCTGTCCATGATGGAATAGCCTCTTAGCAGGCTGTGGACCAGCCTGCAACAGTCCTGGATGGACATCCTCTCCCTCCGCAGTGTGAGGCTGTTCCTGGTGAGCCACAAAGCGTCCTTAACACAGTTCATAAGGCGCTAGGTTTCCTGGATCGCCCCAACGGTATGGGTGCCAGGGAATAGTCCATAGAGTACCGAATGGTAAGTGAGACAGTTCCTTGGCACACAGTTTTTCAGTTCGTTTTCCAGGGCATCCAACAACAACTGAGCACAGGCACAGTCCCAAAACAGGTGCATAGATGTTTCCTCATGTATGATGCACCTGGGGCAATGTCTGTACCTGCATAGGTTCCAGGAGTGCATGAATGACCTGAGGGGCAAACCTCCTTGAATGGCCATCCACGACAGGTCTTTGTGTGTGTTTGTGAGCCTTTTGGAGGCCACATTCTCCCAGACCTGTTTGGCAGTCGTTGAAGGGAGCCCCGGAATCGGCTCCAAATCGTCTTTATCTCTGATGAGCTTGTAGATTGTCTTTAACTGGAGGGATTTAAACCTGACTTGTGGAAGCCAGTGTTCCCTCACGAACTTGGAAACATCCAGGTAGAACCAGGGGGTGTTCCAGTTGTAAGGGATGGAGCTGTCCCATTTGTCCCAGCCGAGGTTCCTCCAAAGAGGCAGGAGGAAGAAACGGGACATGGAGTACCTTTAAAGTTCTCACACAATGTCCGTCGGATGCAGTTACACACAAAGAAGGCTCGCAGCATGGTGGAGATATCAGGTATTCCCTTTCCACCTTTGAGAGACTTCTTGTACATAACTGATCGCTTAACTATGTCCATCTTGGAGCCCCAGATGAAGTGAAACACTGCCCTTGTAATGGCCCTGCAGACCGCGACCAGCGGTGTACTGTATAACGGGAAGAATCTTGTTGCGCAGCACAAGTGATTTCCCCTCGATGGTAAGTTCTCTGAGGCTCCACAATCCAATCTTTTGGCAGAAAGTCGCCAGTCTCTCGTCCCAGCATTTCAGGGCTGCACCCTCGCCGCCAAACCAGACTCCCAGGATCTTAATGAAGTCAGGCTTGATGGCAAAAGGAAATGGTGCAGAGGATGACAGGTGCCACTTTCCGAAGAGCATAGCCTCTGACTGCCCGCAGTTGACTTTAACCCCTGAGGCTCGGCCGAAGTTCTCGCAGGTCTGTACGAGTGCTGTCACTGAGCGATGATCCGCGCAGAAGACAGTGACGTCGTCCATGTACAGCGAACACTTGGCCTCTCGTCGGTCACGACCCGGTGCGGTGATCCCTCTGATCTCTGGATTCTGTCTGATGCATACAGCCATGAGCTCTATAACACAAACAAAAAGAATAGGTGAAAGGGGGCAGCCTTGTCTGACCTTAGACAGACTAGAAAAGGGGTCAGTCATCCAGCCATTCACCAGCACCGAGCTGTGGATGTCAAGGTACATCAGGTTAACATACGTACAAAACATTTTACCGAGGCCAAATTTATGCAGAACCCTGCCCATCAACTCATGTGAGACACGATCAAAGGCCTTCTCCTGGTCCAAGCCGACTAGGGCCGCGTGAACGTTCCGGTCCTTGATGTAGTGGACCGTGTCTCTGAGAAGAGCAAGGCTGTCTGCAATCCTGCGACCGGGGATGCCGCAGGCATGGTCCGGGTGAATGATTTGTCCGATGACAGCCTTCAGCCTGTTGGCGACCACCTTGGCGAGGATCTTGTAGTCCACGTCTAAGAGAGAGATGGGCCTCCAATTTTTTAGCTCACATCTCTCCCCCTTACGCTTATACAAGATCATGATCATTCCCTCCCGCAGCGATGGGGGCATTTTGCCCTCCACCACCATCTCCCCATACATCTCGAGCAGGTCTGGTCCAATGAGGTTCCACAGCGCTACATAGAGCTCTGCTGGGAGACCATCACTGCCCGGGGTCCTGCCCTGCCTAAAGGATCTGGAGGCAGAGTGCAACTCCTCCAACGCCAAGGGAACATCCAGGGCAGCTTTGCCTGCAGGATCAATGGTGTTAGTGATACCTGACAGGAACTTATCAGCCTCCTCACTGTCTGTGGTCTTAGGGGAGTAGAGGTCGCTGTAGTAGTCTCTGATGACTTTCATCACGCCCTGCTTCCCCTGTCTGGAAATACCGGTCTCATCTCGCAGCTCAGTCAGGGGCGTGTGGCCAGAGTGGAGTTTCCAGAAAAAGAAAGTTACATTTCTCATCCTTCTCCAGGTTCTCCACCTTGGAACGGAAGACTATACGTCTGGATTCCTCCTCAAAGTGCCTTTTCAGGCTCCCTTTGATCTCATCCAGCTAGTCTCTCACGTCCCAGCCGCACCATTGGAGGTCCAGCAGGGACTGCAGTTGTCTTTGCAGTCTCCTGAAGTTCCTCTTTCGGTCGCACGCCTGTTGTCTGCCTTTCACCTGATAGAAACTGCGAATGTTAGCCTTAGCATATTCCCACCAGTCACTCATACAGTCAAAACAACATTTGTCATTTTTCCATGTGATGTAGGCATCCTTCAGCACCGCCAGTAGGAAACAATTCAACTTCCAGGAGCCTGGGCCAGGTGAAAAACCACTGCCCAGAACTCCTTGGAAGAGAATGGCCCTGTGGTCTGAGAAGAAGCAGGGGACCATTGTATGCCTAGTCTGCTTCACTGCTCTAGAGGTAAACACAAAGTCAATGCGGGAACGCACAGAGCCATTGGGGCCCCCATGGAGCCCATAGTGACCCGCAATGATGCTTCGGTCACCATTTCTATAAGCAGTTTAGACGTCACATCCAGCTTGGTAGAGTTGCTGGTGCTGCGTCCATCCTCCTCCATGGTGAAGTCTCCTGCCACCACTACCGCCTTAGTGGTTGCGAGCTGCAGTCGCAGGGTCTGGAAAAGCTCCAAACGCTCATTCTTACCAGGGGGTGCGTACACGCAGATTAGCCTAACAGGCTCACCTGCCCAGGAGCCGTCTGCGACAAGTAATCTGCCGCAGACAAGCTTCTGAACAGAATCCAGCGGGAAGAGGCTCCCCCTAATAAGAATAGCGACCCCCGCAGACTTACACCCCCCCCCCCCCACCGGACCAATAGGAGGCGCCGTGAGACCACTGCCTGCCCAGATGTTTGTATGACTTGAAGGGAAGAGAGCATTCCTGCAACATATACACATCGCATTTCTGACTTTCTAAGAAAGTAAACACAGACTGTCTTCTAAGCTTATCCTTAATACTCCTCACATTAATGGTGAAAATAGAAAAAGACGCCATTAGTTGGGAGAAAAAGAAAGGCTAGGCAACAGTTACAATTCAACATTTACGTTACCACTCAGTCAGGCGGGGCTTCCTCGGCATCGGGTGCCGGGTCACCCTTCTCGGGTGGCGGCGAGTCGTCTCCCAGTATCTGGTCGAGTATGTTGGCGGCGTTGATGCACCTGGGGCAATGTCTGTACCTGCACAGGTTCCGGGAGTGCATGAATGACCTGAGGGGAAAACCCCCTTGAATGGCCATCCACGACAGGTCTTTGTGTCTGTTTGTGAGCCTTTTGGGGGCCACATTCTCCCAGACCTGTTTGGCAGTTGCTGAAGGGAGCCCTGGAATCTGCTCCATGACGTCCATAGCTTTGATGAGCTTGTAGATGGTCTTTGGTTTCCACAAGTCAGGTTTAACTCCCTCAAGTTGGTGCTTTCTCACGAACTTGGACACGTACAGGTAGAACCAGGGGGTGTTCCAGTTATAAGGGATGGAGCGATCCCATTTGTCCCAGCCGAGGACCCTCCAAAGGGGCAGGAGGAAGAAACGGCACATGTAGTTTCCTGTAGGGTCTTTAAAGTTCTCACACAAAGTCCTGCAGATGCAGTTACACACAAAGAAGGCTTGCAGTATGGTGGGGATATCAGGTATTCCCTTTCCACATTTCAGGGGCTCCTTGTACAATACTGATTGCTTAACTCTGTCCATCTTGGAGCCCCAGATGAAGTGAAACACTGCCCTTGTGATGGCCCTGCAGACCTTGGCCAGAGGTGTCCAGGCTTGCGCAGTGTACTGCAGAACGGGAAGAATCTCGTTGAGCAGCACAAGTTATTTCCCCTCGATGGTGAGTTCTCTGAGGCCCCACAATCCAATATTTAGTCGAACAGTCGCCAGTCTCTCGTCCCAATATTTCAGGGCTGCACCCTCGCCACCGAACCAGATTCCCAGGATCTTAATGAAGTCGGGCTTGATAGCAAAAGGAAATGGTGCAGAGGATGACAGGTGCCACTTTCCGAAGAGCATACCCTCTGACTTCCCGCAGTTGACTTTAGTCCCTGAAGCTCGGCTGAAGTTCTCGCAGGTCTGGATGAGTGCTGTCACCGAACTCTGGTCTGCGCAGAAGACAGTGACGTCGTCCATGTACAGCGAACACTTGGCCTCTCGTCAATCACGACCCGGTGCAATGACCCCTCTGATCTCTGGATTCTGTCTGATGCACGCAGCCAGGAACTCTATAACACAAACAAAAAGAAGAGGTGAAAGAGGGCAGCCTTGTATGACCCCAGACAGAATGGAAAAGGGGTCAGTCTTCCAGCCATTCACCAACACCGAGCTGGGAATGTCAAGGTACATCAGGTTAACATACGTACAAAACATTTAACTAAGCCCAAATTTATGCAGCACACTGCCCATCAACTCATGTGAGACACGATCAAAGGCCTTCTCATGGTCAAGGCTGACCAGAGCCGCGTGCACATTCCGGTCCTTGATGTAATGGACCATGTGTCTGAGGAGGGCAAGGCTGTCTGCAATCCTGCGGCTAGGTTTGCCACAGGTCTGGTCCGGGTGAATGATCTGTCCGATGACCACATTCAGCCTGTTGATGAGTACCTTGGCGAGGATCTTGTAGTCCACGTTTAAGAGAGAGATGGGCCTCCAATTTTTCAGCTCACTTCTCCCTTACGCTTTTAAAAGATTGTGATCATTCCCTCCCTCAGCGATAGAGGCATTTTGCCCTCCACAACCACCTCCTCATACAGCTCGAGCAGGTCCAGGCCAATGAGGTCCCACAGCGCTACATAGAGCTCTGCTGGGAGACCATCACTGCCTGGGGTTCTGCTCTGCCTAAAGGATCTGGCGGCAGAGTGCAACTCCCCCAACGCCAAGGGAGCATCCAGAGCTGCTTTACTTGCAGGATCAATGGTGTTAGTGATACCTGTTGTCTTAGGGGAGTAGAGGTTGCTGTAATAGTTTCGGACGACTTTCATCACGCCCTCCTTCCCCTGTCTGGGAATACTGGTCTCATCTCGCAGCTTAGTCAGGGGCGTGTCGCCAGAGTGGAGTTTCCTGAAAAAGAAAGAGTTATATTTCTCACCGTTCTCCAGGTTCTCCACCTTGGAACGGAAGACAGTGCGTCTGGATTCCTCCTCAAAGTGCCTTTTCAGGCACCCTTTGGTCTCATCCAGCTCGTCTCATGTCCCAGCCGCACCATTGGAGGTTCAGCAGGGACTGCAGTTGTCTTTGCAGTCTCCTGAAGTTCGGCTTTTGGTTGCACGTCGGTTGTCTGCCCTTAACCTGAAAGAAATTGTGAATGTTAGCCTTAGCATATTCCCACCAGTCACTCATACAATCAAGATAACATTTGTCAGTTTTCCATATGATATAGGCATTCTTCAGCTCCACCAGCACATCCTCTTTCCAGTAGGGCACAATTCAACTTCCAGGAGCCAGGAGAAAAATCCATTGCCCAGGACTCCTTGGAAGAGAATGGCCCTGTAGTCTGAGAAGAAGCATGGGACCATAGTATGCCTAGTTTGCTTCACTGCTCTAGAGGTGAACACAAAGTCAATGTGGGAGTGCACAGAGCCATTGGGGCGGCTCCACGTGTAATTCATGGAGCCCATATGATGCTTCGTTCACCATGTCTATAAGCATTTTAGATGTCACATCAAGCTTGGTAGAGTTGCAGGTGCTGCATCCATTCTTCTCCATGGTGCAGTTGAAGTCTCCTGCCATCACTACTGCCCTAGTGGTTGCAAGCTGCACCTGCAGGGTTTGGAAAAGCTCCAAACACTCATTCTTACCAGGGGATGCATACACGCAGATTAGCCTAACATTCAAACATTGCCACCTTCCACGTCATCATCCTAATTCCAGTCACTTCTTTACAAAGACCACCCACTCCCTTCCACACTTCCCTAGAAAACTTACAATTCCAAAATAAATGTAAAATAGTTTCACTTGCATCACATCCATCCCTAGGGCACGTATCCATTTGTACTAAGTCACGCCTCTTCTGTACTTCACATACCAGTTTAATACCATGCACACCCATCCACACAATATCTTTCTGCCTATTTGTTATCCCTTTCACACTCAAACGCTTACAAACCTCTTACTTCTACCTCCCTCAGATTATCAATATTATACATACTCACCTTATCTTGCAACACCCTCAACACCTTACGCTTCTCTTTAAAATCACACATTCTCAAACCACTCAACCCAAACTTTCTAATAAACTTTTCAATCATACAATACCAGACTGGCCAATTGGAGGCCACAGGCTTACACAAATCCCTCTTACACCACCCTAGACCACACAACATGCATCCAGCCATATACGTCATCATACACGCAGCTTTACTCCCATTCTCATACATCCTAACTAAAGACACAATACCATTCACCCCCCAAAACACCTCGACATTCGGAAAATCAATCCCACCAATACATCTCTTTTTCAATACATTCTCTCTCTTCAGTCTCTCCATCTTACATCCCCAAAAATAATATCCTATTTATCTTTTGCAGATTCCGCCCACTAATTGGGAACACACATGCCACAAATAACAACAAAGGTAAAATCACACTCTTAATTACAAGCACCTTCCCAGTCACAGACAACTCACGCAACTTCCAAAAATTCACTTTTCTCACAATCGTCTCACCACATTCATCCCAACTCTCATTCCCTTTCAAATCGCTTTCAAACGTGACCCTAAGCACTTTCAATCCTCCTTTCACTCACTCAACAGCCTCTACTTCCACCTCACTATCTCTGAAACATTTAAATTTGCTCTTGTCCCAATTGACTCTAAATGCCGACACACTACAAAAACAACTAATTAATAATTTATATCTATTCAAAGCAGCTCTACTCTCACATACCAGTGTCACATCATCCATATAGCCCATTACCTTTAAAGTCTTCCCCCCACTCCCCGGTATCAAAAAATCCCTCACCACCTTATCCCTTATAATCATTCGCAACAGTGGCTCAATCACACAAATAAATAAAAATGGAGATAATGGACACCCTTGCCTAACACCCGATTCAACCGTGATCCTCCCGGTCATATTACCATTCACCAACACACTACTCCCTACTCCCTTATACAAACTTCTAATCCTTTCAACAAACAGATCCAGAAACCCCATTCTCACCAACACACTAAACATAAACTCATGCGAAACCCTATCATACGCCTTTTCAAAATCTATTGCCAATATCATACACCTCTTCTTTCGCCTATAATACAATCCTCAATCACATCCCTCAACAAAACCAAATTATCAACCATTCTTCTCCCAGGCACCACACATACTTGTTCTTCACCAATCACCTGACTCACAACATTCCTCATTCTGTCTGCAATCATCTTTGCATACAACTTATAATCAACATTCAACAGAGTAATTGGCCTCCAATTACCCAGCCTCTTCCTATCACCCTTTTTGTGAATTAATACAACCATACCTTCACACATAGACTCACACAAACAACCATTCACCCACATATATCTATACACATCCATCAATTCTTCTTTAATCACCTCCCAAAAACACCCATAAAATTCCACAGACAGCCCATCCATACCTGGAGTTTTATTCCTCCCAGCAGTCATCAATACCTTTTTCATCTCACCCTCACTAACCTCACACACCAAACCCTCTTTCTCATCATCCCTCACTTTATCACACAAGACACTTAACACCTCACTCGCCATACTAGCATCACATTCATTCCTCTTATATAACTCTTTATAAAAGACCTCAATCACATACATCATTTTATCACCACACACCTCATTCTCATCTTTCCCAATCGCCACATTCATATCTCTCTTACCCTGACATGCCTTCTTGAAAAAATATCTCGTACACCTTTCATCTTCCTCCATTCTCTCCACTTTCGCTCTAAAAATAATTTCTCTTCCCCTCGCATACATACATCTCTTAATAGTCTCCCTTTCACCCCTAATTTCATCACTCACATCCACACCCATATCTCTCAATTGATACAAAAATGTCAATCTCTTATTTGCAACCTCATACATTCTCCTCTTTCTCTCAGCCATTCTATTCCACCATTTCATAAAAAAACTTTACACCTTTCTTTCACCCAATCCCACCAACATAATACATTCACAAACTCACTCTTTCTACACACACCTTTCATACATTTTCCCAAAGGCACACCTCACTTCCTCCACTTCCAACAAACTAGCATTCAACTTCCATACCCCATTTCCATACTTACCATCAACCAAACCTTCTATTACAAACCCAACTATTCATGATCAGAAAACAGTTTTTCTCTGTTTATACTTACAAACATTCACACCTTTCGACACAAAAGCATAGTCCAGCCGTGAAGCTGTCCTTCCACTGTCTGTCCAATAAGTCACCGGCGGTGGCTTTATTTTGCACAGAAACACAACATCCTGCAAAAAGAAATAACTTATTATTTGCATTAACAGTTATATCCACTTTATTCACGCCCCTCCCACAACCTACACCCTTATTGATCACACAATTAAAATCCCCCCCCAACACTATAGGAATTCTCCCAGGGATCTACAACTTAATTTTTTCAAATACATTTTCCCTCTCATTTTTATCTGCAGGTGTGTACACATTCAAAATTCTAAACCTCCACCCTCTATACCCTAACACTAACATTATACACTGCCCTACTTCTATTTCCAAAAAAGACTCCACCACCACCTTGTTATTCCTAATAAGTACCCCTACCCCATCCGTTCTATTACTTTTAGACCCTGACCAAAAAACAATTACTAAACTTTCCCGCATTTTTCTTTAGGGACCCATCAATGCCGCCTTCCTGCAGACACACAATATCTGCTCCAAAGGACCATATTTCATCTAAGACAGCAGCTCTTCTTGCAGGATTCTTAATATAGACTTGGAATTTAAACACTCTATAGCCATTGTGCGGCTGGCTAAAACAGAGGAACCATTTAACATATTTTAGCCGAAATCTCAGAGTCCCCTTCATCCATTGCCATGTGATAGGGATACCTCCATCGACTCTTTTCCTCCATCTCCTCCTAAAAAACCCGCACTTTCAGGGCGTCCGTGGGGGAAACTAACAGCTGGGATAGCCGGCTAACACTTCAGTCCATTGCATATACTTGTCCCGCTTCTCCTGTTGCGGCACTTTTAATATGGGGGTTTTTGCTACTACTTTCCACCCCATGCTCTTCACATTTACGCAATATCTGGCCCCATCCTTCCATTGAAAACTCTCAGAGTTAGCAGAATCAGACATAATGTCCGGACTTTCTATGGATAGGCACACACCACTTGCCGGTATTGCCACTGAACTTTCCACAGAATCTTCATCTATTGAAGAGCACTCCTTTATCTGACTCTGCCCTCGCTGCTGCAGAGGCTGCATCCCCTGCTTCTTCACCAACACTGTGGCCATTTTGACATACACAGAGGTCGGCCCTGCTTCACACCCCTCCGCCACTGGACTTCCAGCCACCATCTGATGCTCAGACACGTGCTGGCGCAAGTTTTGCGGCAACAAGCTCACACCTGTCTCCATTACATTAGTCTGTTCCTTCTTCTCTCCCAAAGCCATTTTCAGGCATTTTCTCCACATGGCTTCAGAAAAGATCTCCTTCCTTACACAATGCATTCTGTATTCATCAGAACCAGGACACTCTTTACAGGTATGGCCTTCTTTACTGCACAAGTCACATGCCTTGGGGGCAGGGCACTCACTTGCAATTTGACCTTCTTGTTTGCAATTTCTGCAACAACCAGCTTTCTTGGTACATTCATCCCTCCTGTGTCCATATTCAAAACACTTCCGACAGTAAGTGGGCTGCCCAGGATAATAAAGAAAACCTCTATTTCCAGCAACTGTAAAGTTTGCAGGGGGTGCATAATTCCATAAATATTATCAGGGCATTTCTTGAGTTTCACAAAGTACTTCATTTCCCATTCCAAACCCCAACAATATTCATCAGCCTAGCTCCCCCCCTCACAGATGAACAGTACCTACACAAAAAGGCTTCTATAAGTTTTTCATCCATAAAAGGATTGCATAAATGAATAGTCACAGGTGTTTCTTGAAAGGAAAAATAGAGGAGAAAAAGAAAAGCCCTCCAACAAAGCATCTCCTTCAAAATCTTTCAGCTTTTGAAAAGCACTAGCACAGTCTGCATAACAGCGAAAGAACACATCATACATTCTTTGATTGGGAAATTCTTGAATGCAAAGCAAATCCACCTTAACATTAATTCCAACCTTTTCTTCCAGCAGATCCAGTGCAATAAATTTCAATCCACGAGCTGATCTTTTCTCCTCGCTGACAACAAAACGAATCGTTTGCTTCAATCCTATAGCTGCCATGATGCAAATGAAGAAAAGGAACGCCTCCACTCCACGAACAAAATCTGAATCCCTCCTCACCAGCCAGGGGCCCAAGGACTGGACCCCCCACTAAAAACCCCTCAGCCCAGACCAAGTACAACTGCACCTGGTCTGACCCAAAAGCTCGAGAAGCGATAACCCGAATAGGGGCCAAGGGAGGCCCGCGGCTGAAAAAGGATCTACAACCCATTATGGAGAATGACCCTCCCCCCACATGCTTACTCTATACTCTCTGTAGATTGATTTTACTTTTGGCGGCGGCGACGAAGAAGGAGAAATCCTGACCAACAAGCAAGCAGGCACACACCCACTCACCCACATTCCCTCACTCACTCCTGCATCGTGAGTTTTCTCTCCTGTCTTGCTGGCTGGATGATGCACAATCATTTACATGTGGTCCGCCTCCGACAACCACACCCACCAGACGTCTGACGCCCGTCTCTGGCTCCATGCTTATCACACTTACACAATGCTATGCACTTCATCAATCAAGCAGTGGAACATTAATTTTTCAATGGAAGGTTCCGTGGTTGCGTTGAACCTTTCCATGAAGTCCGGATTATTTCAACAAGTCCGTCCAACCTAGCAGATTTACATTTTTCACTACAGTGGAAGGGATCTGTTATGTCATCGTGATGCGTCCACATGCGATGTCACAATGAGCTTTGCTGTATGGACTGCATTCGCTTGGCTTGCTTGCTGACATCCACTTGAGGGAGACACCCACACGCGGAGATAGATGCAGCATATACATACATCAGAAGTTGTTCCTTTACTGTCTCTACAGCAACTATCCACACCTCCTGCAGCCAGCGTGGACACCACTGTCACAAAAATAAATAAATTCCAAACAAGAAAGGGTTCGAAAAGCCAAACAGAAGGATGATAATAATAATAGTAAGTTAGGAAATTTAGGAATTGATTTTGAAGTGGGAATGTTTGTTAGCGTGCTCTTAGTTTGCATTCCGGAATTAGGCCTACATAGGCCTCACATCTACATGGCCCCCCAGCATTTAAATTTGCCTTGGATAGAAGGAGGGAACTCAATGGAGACAAGAAGTAGACACAAAAAAAGACCACACACGGTAGTTTTTAGGTGCTTTTATTCATTTTATTCATCTATTGTAGCATTTTGCAAGGAACAGCAACGCTTGAATACAGTTTTGCAACAGTCTAAGCCTGCTTGAAAAATCCCCCAAAATCAAGGAGTTTAGCAATGCTGCAAGACCTTTGCAAATGCAAACCCTGGGAAAAAGCAATGACGTCGTCACTAGTCTATTTTTGGAAGACAGAATAGGAAAGGTGCACCGGTACCGGAGGTACTGCAATACCGGGTCAATGCGTGGAGTGGACAGAGCAAGCTCTTCTTCCATCTCCCTGTTCTAAAAATCCATTTAATATATGGCCCCCAGATAGGGGGCGTATCAGATATTAAACTAAGAACATTTTTTTATTTTTTTTTACTTGAAGCCCGAGGTGCGTGACTTCATCATCCAGTGTCTGTGCCAAACATGCTGGGGGCTTAGGTTCTTGGACGCTCTCCAAAACAAGAAGGGCCCTGTTACTCCCCATCCCCTCAGAGCCAAAAGGCCTACTGAGGGGAAAAAGGGACTGTGGGTCCCCCCAAGGTTGGCCGAAGCTTCCCCCTGGGGATCGAAACAGCCTCTGGCCCTCCCCAAGAGGAGAGGGCCTTAACAACTAGGGGAAAGGGTGACCCATAAGGGTCTCACCTAAACCCCAACAAAAAACAGTGACGTGACGTACAGAAAACATAAATAAGTGCAGTGTAGTGCAAAATAGAGCAAAACATGTGAATAAATAAATAAGCCCCAGCCAGAAGGCCGGCGGGGGGGGGGGGGGGTTTCAAAAATTATCCCTGCCCTAGCTGAAAGGCCAGGGAAAAGGAAAAAAGTGCAGCAGAAGTTGGAGAAGTGAAAGTGCAAAGTGCCGTAAAAGTGCAAAGATGGGCAGACATCACCACTGCATATTCGGGCAGCCCTGGCTCTTCCTGCACCAGTGGCACATATCACCCCAGGCTGCTCCTGACCTCCAGCCAGACCAAGCTTCATACCTACTCTGTGCCAGGGTCAACCCCCAGTACGAGAGAAGATACTAGACTGGACCATTCTCCACTCCATGCAAGGGGTCCTATTTCAACCCCTTAGAAGGACGGTGGATACTAAGCCTAGTTTTTCTCCACTCTCGACCAGAGGCATTTCCACACCCCGGCATGGTAATCCACAAGGTGTTTATACATTACACACTAGGAACCTCTCACGCTCCTAGTGTAAGAACAGGTACTCCACCAAATATTTCCCTCTAGCAGGTTGTTTTTGTTTTTTTTAAGCCTGAGGTGCATGGCTTCATCACCCAGTGTCTGTGCCAAACGTGCTGGGGCACAGGTTCTTGGACCCTCTCCAAAACGAGAAGGGCCCCGTTACTCCCCAACCCCTCAGAGCCAAAAGGCCTACTGAGGGGAAAAAGGGACTGTGGTTTCCCATTTGCCAAAGCGCAGAGGGACCCTCGAGTATCCCCAAGGTTGGCCGAAGCTTCCCCCTGGGGATCGAAACAGCCACTGGCCCTTCCCAAAAGGAGAGGGCATTGGAAACTAGGTGAGAGGGTGGCCCACAATGGTCTCACCTAAACCCCAACAAAAAAAGTGACGTGACTTACAAAAAACATCAATAAGTGCAGTGTAGTGCAAAATACGTGAATAAATAAATAAGCCCCAGCCAGAAGGCCGGGGGAATATAAAAAATTATCCCTGCCCTAGCCAAAAGGCCAGGGCAAATGATAGTGGGTGCAGACAGGAAGGGCTGAAGTGTTCTGTGCAAAAGTGCCCTAGTGCAATGGTGGTCTGAATCCCCAGTGCATTTCAGGCACCCCTGTCCCTTCCAGTTCCGGGGCCACAAAACACCTTGAGTTTCAGGCTGCTCCCAATCTCTTAGCCAGACCAAGCTTCATACCCACTCTGTGTCAGGGTCAACCCTCAGTATGAGAGCAGATACTAGACCAGGCCATTCCCGCTCCACGTAAGGGGTCCTATTTCAACCTCTAAGAAGGCAACGGATACTAAGTCCAGTTTTTCTCCACTCTCGACCAGAGGCATTGCCACACCCTGGCATGGTACTCCACAAGGTGTTTCTCCATTCCACACTAGGAACCTCTCACGCTCCTATTGTGAGAACAGGTACTCCACCATGTGTTTCCCTTGAGCAGGTTTTTTTGTTTTTTTAATCCATTCAGGTTAGATTTCAGGCATCACTACTATCCAATGGACAGTCATCTCTCAACCGAACCCAAACCATGAAATCTGCTCATCATCTTGGTTTATGAACAAGAAAAAGTACACATTACATAAACATAATAATTACAATCGACTTGTTACATGTCACAAATCCACATAATCCCACAACCTAAAAAAGCACTCTACAACTGCATAAACCCACAAAGAAAACCTCACACTTTAATAACTAACCACATGTTTCCACTTCTTGGTTTTCCAATACCCTTCTGCCTCCGAGCATCCACCACCAGTTTTACAATCATACAAGAAACACACATACAAATTACCAAGCACCATTCTTACACAATCCCTCACAGACAACTCCTCCTTTCTATACACACACAAATTCCTAGCGTCCCACAACACCTCTTTCACACTTGCCATAATTAACCATAACAATCATGCTTGCACTCTACCACTTGCACCTAATCGAAACTTTACAACCTTCCATGTCATCATATCAATACCTGCCACTTCCTTACATACACCACCCACACCCTTTCACACTTTCCTAGCAAACTTACAATTCCAAAAAAAATGCAAAATAGACTCACTCCCACCTCACCCCTCTATCTGACATGTATCCACCCGTACCAAATCACGCTTCTTCTGCACCTCACGCACTGGCAAAATCCCATGCATTACCATCCACACAATATCTCTCTGACGATTAGTCATACCTTTCACACTCATATTCTTCCATACTTCTTTCACCTCCACAACATTCAGACAATCAATATTACACATACTCTCTCTATCTTTCAACATCTTCATCCCTTTCTGTTTTTCCTTAAAATCAATCATTCTAATCCCACTCAAACCAAACTTTCTAATAAACTTCTCAATCATACAATACCAACCTGGGCAAATTGAGGCCACAGGCTTCCTCAAATCTCTCCTACACCACCCCAGACCACACAACATCCATCCACCCATATACTTCATCATACACGCTGCTTTACTGTCACTCTCAAACATCCTTGTTACAGACACAATTCCATTTCCCAAAAAAAACACTTCAATATTCGGAAAATCAATCCCACCCTTACCTCTAGCTTTCATCACATTCTCTCTCTTCATCCTCTCCATATTACATCCCCAAACAAACAAAAACAGCAATCTATGTATCTTCTGCAAATTCCTCGCACTTATTGGAAACACACAAGACACAAACAACAACGGTAAAATCACACTCTTAATTACCAACACCTTTCCTGTCATAGACAACTCATGCAGCTTCCAAAAATTAAATTTCCTAACAATCTTTTCCCCACACTCATCCCAACTCTATCCCTTTGAAATCACTCTCAAACTTAACCCAAAGCACTATTAACCCCCCTTCCACACATTCCACTCCCTCTATCCTTACACTATCATTTACTCTTATCCCAATTAACTTTAAAAGTGGACACACTACAAAAGAAACCAATCAACGATTTTGCCCTAGACAGTGCCGCAACATTCTCACACACAAGCGTTTCATCATCCATGTACCCCATCACTTTGAACACCTTACCCCCACTTCCAGGAATGAAAAAAAACCTCACCACCTTATCCCTCACAATCATTCTCAACAAAGGCTCAATCACACATATAAATAACACAGGATATAATGGACACCCTTGCCTAACACCCGATTCAACCGTGATCCTTCCACTCACATTACCATTCACTAACACACTACTCCCAGCACCTGCATACAAACTTCTAATCCTCTCCACAAACATACGAGGAAAACCCATTCTCACTAACACATTAAACATAAACTCATGCGAAAACCTATCATACGCCTTCTCAAAATGTTGTGCTAACACCATACATCTCTTCCTTCTCCTCATACAACCCTCAATAACACCAAATTATTCCCCATTCTCCTCCCAGGCACAGCACACACTTGTTCCCCACCAACCACTTAATCCACAACATTCCTCAGTCTATCCGCAATCACCTTCGCATATAATTTATAGTCCACATTCAGCAACATTATTGGTCTCCAATTGCCCAGTCTCTCCCTATCTCCCTTTTTATGAATTAACACAATGACTCCTTCACGCATAGACCCACTCACACAACCATTCTCCCACATATACCCATAAACCTGCATAAGATCCTTTTGAATTTCTTCCCAAAAGGTTACATAGAATTCCACAGACAAACCATCCATCCCAGCAGTTTTGTTCCTCGCAGCAGACATCAGAACCTTCCTCACCTCTTCCACACTAATATCACACATCAAACAATCCTTCTCATCCTCTCTAACCTTACCACTCAAAACACTTAACACTTCACTCACCATACTATCATCACATTCTCTCCTCTTATACAATTCTCTGTAAAAATCCTCAATCACACCCATCATATCATTACCACTCACCTCTCTCATCTTTCCCAATCACAATATTCATATCTTTAACACCCTGACACACTTACTTAAAGTAAAACCTCGAACACTCTCTTCCTTTCGCATATATATATTTCTTTATAACTTCTCTTTCATGCCTAATCTCATCACACACATCCACACCCAAATCCCTCACATGATACAAATATTGCAACCTCTTATTAGCATCCTCATACACTCTTCTGAGCCAATCTACATCCCCATCTCTTGAAAAATACTTTCACTCTCTTTTTCACCCAATCCCACAAACATAATATATTCTCAAACTCACTCTTCCTACATACACACCTCTCATACATACTCTTAAACGCTCTTTTCACTTATTCTTCTTCTAACAAACTACTATTCAACTTCCACACCCCACACCCATACCTCACATCCGACTTTCCTTCCATAACAAACTCTACATATTCATGGTCTGAAAACCCAACTCTTCTCTGCTTATACCCACTCCCACTCAAACCCTTAGAAATAAAAACATAATCCATCCTGGAAGCAGACCCCCCACTATCCGCCCAATACATCACTGGCGACCGCCTTATCTTACATACATCCACAACATCACTTAACAATTGCTTTAACAAATTCCCAGTAATGTCCCTCTGACTGACCCCTACCCCAAAACCAATTCCCTTATTAATGACACAATTAAAATCACCAACTAAAACAAGAGGAATTCTTCCTGGTATAAACAACTTAACTTTCTCAAACAACTCCTTCCTGTCATTTTTATCTACTGGGGCATAAATATTCATAATTCTGAACCTCCATCCTTTATAGCACAATATTAACATAATACAGCACCCCACTTCAATTTCAATAACCTTTTCCACCACCACCTCCCTATTCCAAATAAGTATACCCACCCCATCATTTATGTTACACTTAGTCCCAGACCATACGCAATTCTCAAAATTACCCTCTTTTTTTTTCTTCAAGGGCCCCTCAAAAGCCCCTCCTGTACACAAATAATATCACCCCCATAAGACCATAATTCATCCAGAACCTCCTAGCCACATTCTTAATGGGTCTGGAATTTGAAGATCCTATAACCAAGGTATGGCTGGCCGAAGGATAGGAACCATGTGGCATAACTAGTTCGGAATCTTAAAGTCCCCCTCATCCAGGTCCACCGGATTGAGATACCTCCATCGACTCTGTCGCCTCCTCCTCCTAAAAAAACGGCACTTAGATTCTGTCTAGGGGGGACCGCATAGAGCTAGTGCTCAGGTCCATAGCAAGATCTTGCACATTATCAGACTCAGCACCTGCAATACGTGGCTTCTTACAGGTACCTGCACCCTCCTGTTCCCCACTCTTACGCACCAGCTGGAAAGCCTCAGAGTCATCTGACAGGTTCTCTCTGCTCCATTAAAAGGCTTCAGATGCCGATTCTGACATTATCTCTGGGCTGGCAATCATCAGCACCCTGCCACCCGGCGTGAGGCTGCCAGAGCTGCTGCCAGTGTCCTCCTCCCGAATGATGTGCACAACAGGGCTTCTACTCACAGCGCTGCACTGAACAGACACTGCGCTCACACACTGACTCTCAGCGCTTCCACCTGCCACACACACAGCTGCCAGCAGGCTTCCAATTAGCGCTGCCCACACAGACACCTGCGGCTGACTCTGCACGTGCGAAGTTACCTCCATGCTCCGGTCCTGCGCTCCATCACAGTGTTTCTGTGCACCCAACACAGATTGAACATTTGGCGCTTCTGCAAGCTTCAGGGCTACCGCAGGCACATCACTCTTCTGTGCCCCATACTGATACTCAGCAGGCCCAGAACACTCTCTGCAGGTGTGACCCGTTAGCCCACACAGGTCGCAGGTTCTAGGCTCAGGACAGTCCCCTGCATAATGCCCCTCTTTCTTGCAATTCCTGCAGCATGAAAACAATCTCTTACACTCCTCCTTTTTGTGGCCATACTCAAAACATTTCCTACAATAAAGGGGTTGCTCTGGATAATATAGGAAGCCTATGCTCCCATTCACTGTAAAAGTAGCAGGAGGGTGCATGATTCCCCCAATACCACCTTCACACTTCTTAAACCTCACACAAAATTTGACCTTGCCGTTGAATACACCAACAATATTGGTTAGTCTGAATCCCCCCTGACATGAGAACAGTACCTGTGTAAGAACCGCTCAATAAGGTAAATTTCTTGAAAGGGGTTGTAAAGGTGCACGGTCACCGGAATCTCTTGGTATGAGAACAAGAGAGTAACCGTGATCCCTTCCAAATCCTGCGTTCCTTCTTTTTCCTTTAGTTTTTGGAAAACTTTTAAACAGTCCACATAATTATGGAAAGAGACATTATATAAGCCCTGTATAGGAAAGTCCTGTGTACAAAAGATCTCACCCTTGATGTCCACTCCAATTACTCCTTCCAAAAGATCCACCGCAATGTCTTTCAGACGAATAGCATCTCTCAAATCTGCATTCACCCCAAGCCGAATTGTGTTCTTGATCCCTAGAGCTGCCATACTGCAGAAAAATACGTGTCCTGATCCCTCCTCTCCAGCTAGTGGCCCTGGAATAGGATCCCCACAAACCAACCTTCTGGCAAGACCTCCACCACCTCACTTGGTCTTAGCCAAAAGGCCGAGAAGCGATAACCCGAACAGGGGCCAAGGGAGGCGCACGGCTGAAAAAGGATCCTCAACCCATCATGGAGAATGACCCTCCCCCCCCACATAACATGTACACTCTATACTCTCTGTAGATTGACTTGACATTTAGCGGTGGTGGCGACGACGAAGAAGGAGACATCCTGACTGACAAGCAAGCAGGCACACCCCCTCCCACATTCCCTCACTCACTCACTCACTCCTGCATCGTGAGTTTACTCTCTTTCTCTGGCTGGCTGGCTGGCTGGCTGGCTGATGCACAATCATTTGCATGTGGCCCGCCTCCGACAACCACACCCACCAGACATCTGCCGCCCGTCCCTGGCTCCGTGCTTATCACACTTACACAATGCTATGCACTTCATCAATTAAGCAGTGGGACATTCATTCTTCAATGGAAGGTTCCCTGGTTGCGTTGAACCTTTCCTTGAAATTCGGATTATTTCAACAAGCCCGTCCAACCTAGCAGGTTTCAATTTTTCACTACAGAGGGAGGGCTCTGTGATGTCATCGTGATGCACCCTCTGTGATGTCATCATTATGCGACACGTGATGTCATCATTATGCGACACACATGATGTCACAATGAGCTTGGCTGTATAGACTGCATTTGCTTTGCTTTCTTGCTTGCTGGCATCCACTTGAGGGAGAAACACCAGGAGATAGATGCTGCATATACATACATCAGAGGTTGTTCCTTTACTGCCTCCACAGCAAACATCCACACCTCCTGCAGCCAGCGCGGACAGACACCTCCACAAAAAAAAATAATAAGAATTTACTTACCGATAATTCTATTTCTCGGAGTCCGTAGTGGATGCTGGGGTTCCTGAAAGGACCATGGGGAATAGCGGCTCCGCAGGAGACAGGGCACAAAAGTAAAGCTTTTCCGATCAGGTGGTGTGCACTGGCTCCTCCCCCTATGACCCTCCTCCAGACTCCAGTTAGGTACTGTGCCCGGACGAGCGTACACAATAAGGGAGGAATTTTGAATCCCGGGTAAGACTCATACCAGCCACACCAATCACACCGTACAACTTGTGATCTAAACCCAGTTAACAGTATGATAACAAAAGGAGCCTCTGAAAGACGGCTTCCTACAACAATAACCCGATTTTTGTAACAATAACTATGTACAAGTATTGCAGAATAATCCGCACTTGGGATGGGCGCCCAGCATCCACTACGGACTCCGAGAAATAGAATTATCGGTAAGTAAATTCTTATTTTCTCTATCGTCCTAGTGGATGCTGGGGTTCCTGAAAGGACCATGGGGATTATACCAAAGCTCCCAAACGGGCGGGAGAGTGCGGATGACTCTGCAGCACCGAATGAGAGAACTCCAGGTCCTCTTTTTGGCAGGGTATCAAATTTGTAGAATTTTACAAACGTGTTCTCCCCCGACCACGTAGCTGCTCGGCAGAGTTGTAATGCCGAGACCCCTCGGGCAGCCGCCCAAGATGAGCCCACCTTCCTTGTGGAATGGGCATTTACATATTTTTTGCTGTGGCAAGCCTGCCACAGAATGTGCAAGCTGAATTGTACTACAAATCCAACGAGCAATAGTCTGCTTAGAAGCAGGAGCACCCAGCTTGTTGGGTGCATACAGGATAAACAGCAAGTCAGATTTCCTGACTCCAGCCGACCTGGAAACTATATTTTCAGGGCCCTGACAACATCCAGCAACTTGGAGTCCTCCAAGTCCCTAGCAGCCGCAGGTACCACAATAAGCTGGTTCAGGTGAAACGCTGACACCACCTTAGGGAGAAACTGGGGATGAGTCCACAGCTTTGCTCTGTCCGAATGGACAATCAGATATGGCTTTGTGAGATAAAGCCGCCAATTCTGACACTCGCCTGGCCGAGGCCAGGACCAACAGCATGGTCGCTTTCCATGTGAGATATATCAAATCCACAGATTTGAGTTGTTTAAACCAATGTGATTTTAGGAATCCCAAACTACGTTGAGATCGCCCAGTGCCACTGGAGACATCAAAAGGGGGTTGTATATGCAGTACTCCCTTAACAACTTCTGGACTTCAGGAACTGAAGCCAATTTCTTTCTGGAAGAAAATCGACCGGTCGAAATTTGAACCTTAATGGACCCCAATTTGAGACCCATATACACTCCTGTTTGCAGGAAATGTAGGAATTAACGTAGTTGAAATTCTTCCGTGGAGCCTTCCTGGCCTCACACCATGGAACACATTTTCACCTAAGCAGTGATAATGTTGTGCGGTCACCTCCTTCCTGGCTCTGACCAGGGTAGGGATGACCTCTTCCGGAATGCCTTTTTCCCTTAGGATCCGGCGTTCACCCGTCAACGCGGCTGCGGAAAGTCATGGAACAGACATGATTCTTGCTGAATCAAGATCCTTTCTAGTATCTCTTGAAGTTCCGGGTACCAAGTTCTTCTTGGCCAAACCGGAGCCACGAGTATAGTTCTTACTCCTCTCCTTCCTATCATTCTCCATACACTGGGTATGAAAGGCAGAGGAGGGAACACATACACCGACTGGTACACCCACGGTGTTACCAGAGCGTCCCAGCTATTGCCTGAGGGTCTCTAGACCTGGCGCTTCATGTGGGACGCCATCATAACCACCTTTGGTCTTTCCCAACGGTTTACAAACATGTGGAAACTTCCAGATGAAGTTCCCACTTTTCCGGGTGGAATTCATTCATGCTGAGGAAATCTTCCTAGTTGTCCACTCCCGGAATGAACACTGCTGACAGTGTTATCACATGATTTTTCGCCCAGCGAAGAATCCTTGCTGTCATTGCCCTCCTGCTTCTTGTGCCGCCCCGTCTGTTTACGTGGGCGACTGCCATGATGATGTCCTACTGGATCAGCACCGGTTGACTTTGAAGCAGAGGTCTTCCTAGGCTCAGAGCATCGTAAATTGCCCTTAGCTCCAGTATATTCATGTGGAGAGAAATCTCCAGACTTGACCACACTTCCTTGGAAATTTCTTCCCTGTGTGACTGTTCCCCAGCCTCTCAGACTGGCATCCGTGGTCACCAGAACACAGTCCTGAATGCTGAATGTGCTGCCCTCTAGAAGATGAGCACTCTGCAGCCCCCACAGAAGAGACACCCTTGTCCTTGGAGACAGGGTTATCCGCTGATGCATCTGAAGATGCGATCCGGACCATTCGTCCCGCAAATCCCCCTGAAAAGTTTTTGCGTGAGATCTGCCGAATGGAATCGCTTCGTAAGAAGCCACCATTTTTCCCAGGACTCCTGTGCATTGATGCACTGATACTTGGCCTGGTTTTAGGAGGTTTCTGACTAGGTCGGATAACTCCCTGGCTTTCCCCTCCAGGAGAAATACCTCTTTCTGGACTATGCCCAGAATCATTCCTAGGAACAGCAGACGTATCATCGGAAAACAGCTGCGATTTTTGGAATATTTAGAATCCACTCGTGCTGTCGTAGAACTACTTTAGATAGTTCTTTTCCGACCTCCAACTGTTCTCTGGAAACTTGCCCCTTTCAGGATATCGTCCAAGTAAGGGATAATTAAGATGCCTTTCTTCTTTTAAGAATCATCTTTTCGGCCATTACCTTGGTAAAGGCCCGGGGTGCCGTGGATAAAACAACGGCAGCGTCTGAAACTGATATTGACAGTTCTGTATCACGAACCAGAGGTACCCTTGTTGAGAAGGGCAAATTTGGACATGGAGGTAATCCTTGATGTCCAGGGACACCATATAGTCCCCTTTTTTCCGGTTCTCTATCACTGCTCTGAGTGACTCCATCTTGATTTGAACCTTTTTATGTAAGTGTTCAAAGATTTCAGATTTAGACTATGTCTCACCAAGCCGTCTGGCTTCAGTACCACAATATAGTGTGGAAGACTAATACCCTTTTCCTTGTTGTAGGAGGGGTACTTTGATTATCACCTGCTGGAAATACAGCTTGTGAATTTTTTCCCAATACTGCCTCCCTGTCGGAGGGAGCCGTTGGTAAAGCAGGCTTCAGGAACCTGCGAGGAAAAAATGTCTCGACTCTCCAATCTGTACCCCTGGGATAATACTTGTACGATCTAGGGGTCAACTTGCGAGTGATCCCACTGCGCGCTGAGACTCTTGAGACTACCCCCCCACCTCACCTGAGTCCGCTTGCACGGCCCCAGCGTCACGCTGAGGACTTGGCAGACGCGGTGGAGGGCTTCTTTTCCTGGGAAGGGGCTGCCTGCTGCAGTCTACTTCCCTTTCCTCTATGTCTGGGCAGATATGACTGGCCTTTTGCCCGCTTGCCCACATGGGAAACGGAAGGATTGAGGCTGAAAAGACAGTGTCTTTTTCTGCTGAGATGTAACTTGGGGTAAAAAGGTTGGATTTCCCAGCTGTAGCCGTGGCCCCCAGGTCCGATGGACCGACCCCAAATAACTCCTTCCCTTTATACGGCAATACTCCATGTGCCGTATGGGATCTGTATCACCTGACCACTGTCGTGTCCATGACATCTTCTGGGAGATATGGACAACGCACTTATCTTGATGCCAGAGTGCAAATATCCCTCTGTGCATCTCGCATACATATATATAGAATGCATCCTATTAAATGCTCTATATCAATAAAATATTTTTAGTCAGGGAATTCGACCAAGCCAACCCAGCACTGCATCTCCAGGCTGATGGCGATCGCTGGTCGCAGTATAACCACCGTATGTGTGTATATACTTTTTAGGATATTTTTCCAGCTGCCTATCAGCTGGCTCCTTGAGGGCGGCCGTATCTGGAGACGGTAACGCCACTTGATAAGCGTGTGAGCGCCTTATCCACCCTAAGGGGTGTTTTCCTAACTTCTGGCGGGAAAGGGTATAACGCCAATATTTGCTATCGGGGTAAACCCACGCATCATCACACACTTCATTTTATTTTATCTGATTCAGGAAAAACTACAGGTAGTTTTTTCACTCCCACATAATACCCTTTTTTGTGGTACTTGTAGTATCAGAAATATGTAACACCTCCTTTATTGCCCTTAACGTGTGGCCCTAATGAGGAATACGTTTGTTTATTCACCGTCGACACTGGATTCAGTGTCCGTGTCTGTGTCTGTGTCGACCGACTGAGGTAAATGTTTGTCGGCCGTCTCATGTCGTCAACCGACCTTGCAGCGTGTTGACATTTTCACGTAATTCCCTAAATAAGCCATCCATTCCGGTGTCGACTCCCTAGAGAGTGACATCACCATTACAGGCAATTTCTCCGCCTCCTCCAACATCGTCCTCATACATGTCGACACACACGTACCGACACACAGCACACACACCTGGAATGCTCTGACAGAGGACAGGACCCCACTAGCCCTTTGGAGAGACAGAGGGAGAGTTTGCCAGCACACACCAAAAAACGCTATAATTACATAGGGACAACCTTATATAAGTGTTTCTCCCTAATAGCATCTTTATATATATATTTATATCGCCAATTAGTGCCCCCCTCTCTGTTTAAACCCTGTTTCTGTAGTGCAGTGCAGGGGAGAGCCTGGGAGCCTTCTCTCCAGCCTTTCTGTGAGAGAAAAAATGGCGCTGTGTGCTGAGGAGATAGGCCCTGCCCCTTTTCCGGCGGGCTCGTCTCCCGCTCTTTAGTGAAGTTTGGCAGGGGTTAAATATCTCCATATAGCCTCTGGGGGCTATATGTGAGGTATTTTTAGCCAGTATATAGGTTTACATTTGCCTCCCAGGGCGCCCCCCCCCCAGCGCCCTGCACCCTCAGTGACAGCGTGTGAAGTGTGCTGAGAGGAAAATGGCGCACAGCTGCAGTGCTGTGCGCTACCTTTAGAAGACTGTCAGAGTCTTCAGCCGCCGATTCTGGACCTCTTCTAACTTCAGCATCTGCAAGGGGGCCGGCGGCGCGGCTCCGGTGACCATCCAGGCTGTACCTGTGATCGTCCCTCTGGAGCTGATGTCCAGTAGCCAAGAAGCCAATCCATCCTGCACGCAGGTGAGTTCACTTCTTCTCCCCTCAGTCCCTCGTTGCAGTGATCCTGTTGCCAGCAGGACTCACTGTAAAATAAAAAACCTAAGCTAAACTTTCTCTAAGCAGCTCTTTAGGAGAGCCACCTAGAATTGCACCCTTCTCGGCCGGGCACAAAAATCTAACTGGAGTCTGGAGGAGGGTCATAGGGGGAGGAGCCAGTGCACACCACCTGATCGGAAAAGCTTTACTTTTGTGCCCTGTCTCCTGCGGAGCCGCTATTCCCCATGGTCCTTTCAGGAACCCCAGCATCCACTAGGACGATAGAGAAATATATATATTTCCAAACAAGAAAGGGTCGAAAAGCCAAACTGCAGGATGATAATAGTAAGTTATGAATTTAGGAATTGATTTCGAAGTGGGGATGTTTGTTCGCACTCAGTTAGCATTCAGGAATTAGGCCTACGTAGTCCTCACATCCACATGGCCCCCAGCATTTAAATTTGCCTTGGATAGAAGGAGGGAATTCAATGGAGACAAGAAGTAGACACAAAACAAGACTCCACACAGTAGTTTTCAGGTGCTTTTATTAATCCATTGTAGCATTTTGCAAGGAACAGCAACGCTTGAATACAATTTTGCAACAGTGTATTCAAGCGTTGCTGTTCCTTGCAAAATCCCCCAAAGTCAAGGAGTTTAGCAATGCTGCAAGACCTCTACAAATGCAAACCCTAGGAAAAAGCAATGACGTTGTCAAAAGTCTGTTTTTGGAAGACAGAATAGGAAAGGTGCACCGGTCACGGAGGTACTGCAATACCGGGTCAATGCGTGGAGTGGACAGAGCAAGCTCTTCTTCCATCTCCCTGTTCTAAAAATCCATTTAATATATGGCCCCAGATAGGGGGCGTATCAGATATTAAACTGATAAGAACAGATTTTTTTTTTTTTTAAACCATTAGGTTTGCTTAAGATCAATCCAAATTACCCTGGTCATATCTCGATAATGCCCTTCAGAACCATGAACTTAAAGCATGTCATCATTCTGTTCTTTATTTTTTAATATACGAAAGCCAAATTGTACAAAGATCCGGTAATACCGTATCCCTACAAATTACATAGAAAGTTTATATTTCCACCAGATGTTTCCATTTTTTCGATTTCCATATGCCTTCAGTATCATCTAAACCATCTTCTTTCCTCTGATCGCACATATAACAAAAATACAGTTTGTCGAGAACCATACTGACAGTCCTTTACTTGGAAGTTTTCCTTCTTAAAGATACACAAATTCCTTGTGTCCCACACCTCTTTCACACAAGTAATTAATAACCATAGTAATTTTCCCTTCATTTTACCACACGCCCCTAACCCAAATAAGACAATTTCTAATGACATAGCAGGTATCCCTGTTAATTCTTTGCACAAGGGTTCCAAACTCTTCCACACACCCTGAGCTACTCCACATTCCCAGAATATATGAGATATATTTTCCCTCCCATAGCATCTTTCCTGAGGGCATTTTTCAGATCTTACTAAATATCTCCCTTTTAACCACTCTCTGACAGGTAAGGCTCTGTGTAAGCTAAGCCACACCATGTCTTTTTGTTTGTTAGTCATTCCATCTGTCTGTAAGTTCCCCCACACTTTAACAGCCTGCTTCTGAGTTAAAAGATCAATGTTTACAGTCCCCTCATCTTTCCTGATGAACGCTTTAATTTTCTTTTTTTGCTGTAATTCTATTTTACTAGCATTTTCTAGTTTAAATTTCCTCAGGAAAAACAACATCCTTTCGTACCACTGAGGACACACAAAAGAAACAGGCCTCCTTAAATCATAATCACACCACTTTAGTTTCCCAAAAATACTTCCAGCTACATATTTTGCCATAAAGGCTGCCATATTACCTTTCCCAAAATTTTTTAGTATTGTCATAAAATTAAAACCCGAGAAAAATTAAATATCTGGGAATTTGAAACACCCTTTCTGACGTGACTTTAGAACAATTTCCCTTTTCCATTTTTCCATTTTGGAGTTCCAAAAAAAGAGAAAAAGGGCCCTATTAATCTTTCTTAAACATATTCCAGACGGCGGGAAAATATTTGACAAAAAAAGTAAAAGTGGCAAAATAATTGCCTTAATTACCAAAATTCTTTCACTAAAGGACATTTCTCTCAGCTTCCAGAAACTCAGTTTCCTCTCAATCTTCTTCTGTACATCTATCCAGTTTTCTCGACCACTCAAGTTCTTATCAAATTTTTCACCCAATATTTTTATACTGCCTTCAGTCTTTTTTTATTTCTCCATCTACAAAATCATTGGCCCTCATTCCGAGTTGTTCGCTCGGTATTTTTCATCGCATCGCAGTGAGAATTCTCTTAGTGCGCATGCGTAATGTTCGCACTGCGCATGCGTCAAGTAACTTTACTAAGAAGAAAGTAATTTTACTCACGGCTTTTTCGTCGCTCCGGAGAACGCATTGTGATTGACAGGAAATGGGTGTTACTGGGCGGATGTACGGCGTTTTAGGGGCGTGTGGCAGGAAACGCTACCGTTTCCGGAAAAAACGCAGGCGTGTCTGGAGAAACGGTGGGAGTGCTTGGGCGAACGCTGGGTGTGTTTATGACGTCAGCCGGGACCGAAAAGCACTGAATTGATCGCACAGGCAGAGTAAGTCTGGAGTTACTCAGAAACTGCTAACTCGGTTTTGATCGCAATATTGCGAATACATCGGTCGCACATTTAAGATGTTTAGATTCACTCCCAGTAGGCGGCGGCTTAGCGTGTGTAACTCTGCTATAATCGCCTTGCGAGCGAACAACTCGGAATGAGGGCCATTATCTCTCCCAAAACATTTAATTTCACTTTTTTGCCAATTAATTTTAATGTCAGATGCCCCACAGAACATAGATAAGCACATCGTAGCCCTCTTGACTGCTCTTTCTGATTCACACACAAAAAAACCCACATGTCATCCATATAGCTTAAAACTTTGATGACTTTTCCACCACTACCTGGTACTAGGAAGCCTTTCATAACCTTGCTTTCCTGACTAAAACTTAATAATGGCTCTATAGCACAAATAAAAACAAGTGGAGAGAGGGCACACCCTTACCTCACTCCTGATCTCACTTTGACCATGTTACTTAAAATACCATTAACCAAAAGAAACTTCCATCACCTTCATAAAGACTAATCACTAACAAATTCTACAGGGAACTCCATTTTAAACAGGACCTGGAATAGAAAGACAGGGGATAACCTATCGTATGCTTTTTCAAAATCTACTGAAAATAACATCAAAGATTGCCTCCTCCTCACAATCCCATAGTATGTCCCTTAATAAAACTAAATTATCCTCCATCCCTCTATTTGGCACTCCACATACCTGATCTTCCTGCACTACCTGCTCTATAACAACCCTCATCCTAAAGAAAATTAATTTTGCAAAGATTTTATAATCCACATTTAGTAATGTGATCGGTCTCCAATTCTTAAGGTCTCTCCTATCCCCTTTTTTAAAGATTAACACCACCACACCTTCCATCATTGTTTCAGCTAGAGTTGCATGTTTCCACATATATTTGCATACATCAATGATATCATTACCAGTTTGTTCCCCAAAACATATAGAAAACTCCACAGGTAGGCCATCTTTCCCTGGTGTTTTATGTTTTGACATTGCATTTACCACCATTTTCACCTCCTCGTGTTTTATTTCATTCACCAGTGTCAAATACTGTGACAGAGGCAACATTCTAAAGGCCTAACAGCTATATATATGTACTACGGGATAGTACGTATATTATGCATACACATAATAATCACAATATCAAAGGTGACCTCATATTCACCATTATAGTCTAAAAGCATAAGAGAATCAATTTTGTTTCTAGCTAAATGAGAAAGCATATTCATATCAACTTTATACACACTAAGAGGAACAAAACAACTTTGTTGGCTAGTATCAAGTCCACGTACGCACATCTGAAGTCCAGTTTAATTCCTAATAAGGAATACCCCCACACACAACTTTAAACAATGGAAAATTAGGAAAATAGTATTCTTTATTATAATCAAGGACACATGGTTAAAAGCACGCGTCAGCCTCATCACGAGGATGTATTGGCTAAATATCTCTTTGTTGTCTTTGCCAATTGTCCTAATATTGCATAACACTGTACTCAAGATGCATGAAATCATATGGGAGGGTTATAAGAATGGGGCGTAACTGTATGTTATAAAAATCATTGTATTGGCATGTTTCTGGGTTGATTCATTTTGACCCAGGGAGAGAGAATGTGGTCTCTCAACCTGTATATGGGCGTGGTCCTTAAAAATAAATATTCACTTGCTTTTCTAAATCTGACTTCCATACAGTCATTTACTTAACATTAACTCTAACAACAACAACATGGTTAAAGTAGTATTTAACCTCCTCATATACTTTATTTTCCACAGCATTTAACACCTCTTCTACCAATCCATCATCTCTCACTTTATCTGCATATAAGGTCTCATAGTATTTGACAATAGTGCCCCTCACTTCCACACCTTTAACCTCCACACCTTGCTCATTTAAAAGTATATCCATATCCCTTTTGACCATGCTTTTCTTAAAGAAGAATCTGGTGCATTTCTCATCTTTCTCTAATTTATCTATTTTTGCTCTATATATGATGTCTTTGCCTTTCTCATAAAGCATCTTATTTAACTCCTTCCGTGCATCTTTAATTTCATTGCAAATGTCAAATCCATTATCCCTCAGTTTATACAGGGACTCTAACCGGGCAATGCATTCCTTATAAGTTTGTTTTTTCCTCATTGCTAATTTATATCCCCTTTTTTAAAGAATTTCTGGCACATTCCCTTAACCCATTCCCACCACAAAACAACATTTAGGTAATCCCCTTTTTTTCCCACCCAAACCTTATATAGTTCCACAAAGGCTTTTTTAATTTCTTCATTCTCCAAGACAGTAATATTAAGTTTCCACAAACCTTTCCCACACAGCATATTTATATTAATTCCCAAATCACATCTAATACATTCATGGTCCGAAAACCCTACTCCCCTCTAACTATAATTACACACCTCCCATCCCTTGGACACAAAGCAATAATCTAATCTGGAATGAATCCCCCCTCTATCAGTGTGATAGCTATTCGGCACAGGGGTAACCCTGCAAGCCGCTACCACATCAATTCATTGAAAGTCACTTACTAATTGTACAGGGAAAAATTTTAATCAATCAGTTTGGCATTTTAGTTTACAAGTTAGATCCCCCACAACTATTAATGGGCTTTTACCTGGTAGAAAAAAAATTAATTTTCTCAAAAAAAGGTTTCCTTTCTGCTCTATTAACAGTGGCATAAATATTCACCAGCCTAAATACATGACTTTTATATTTAGGTGTCACCAGAATACACCTGCCCAATTCTATCACTACATAGTTAGCCACTATAATATCTTTATTTTTACTTAAAATCCCAATCCCATCATTTTTATTCCTTTGAGACATTGACCAAACAGCTGTACCATATGGCCACTCAGCCTGAGGTGGAGCCTCAGTGAGCCCACAATCCTGCACACATTATATCCCCTTCATTTACATATAGCTGTTGTAATACTGCAGCCCTTCTACCCCTGGATTTAAACATCCTTAAGGGCCCTACACACTGGCCGATCCGCCGCCGAGCTGCCCGGAGGCGGATACGGCCGACGAGCGACCCGGCGGCGGGGGGGAGTGAAGTTTCTTCACTCCCCCCGTCACGCGGCTCCATTGAAGTGCAGGCAAATATGGACGAGATCGTCCATATTGGCCTGCATGCACAGCCGACGGGAGACCAGCGATGAACGAGAGCGGGGCCGCGCATCGTTCACCACTGGAGCCTCCACACTGAAAGATATGAATGAGTTCTCGTTCATTTATGAACGAGATCGTTCATATCTTTCAAACAAATCGGCCAGTGTGTAGGGCCTATTACAGTCAAGGATGAAACCCTAAAGAAACCCATTATGGAGCAGTAGTAGTGACCTCCCACTCACCCTCAGACAGACACAGGTTCAAAAGTTCACCTGCAGCTGCACCTAGGCACTGGTTTCTTCCCAGCACACCCACACCTGCAGTAATCACCAGCTGATTAGGGCCGGTCAAAAGGTCAGAGCTGAGTGACCACTTAATTAACCCTTTAGTGGAAAGTACAAATTTACCTTTCCTCCGCTTTAGCCTGTGCATTGAATACAAATAAAAAGACACATTGTAGAAAACAAAATTCTGCAACAAAATAACACTGTACAATCCTGTTACTTTCACAGGATTGTTACTAATTGTGGCAGCCATTAGCTGTAACCAGCATCCTAAAAAATAACACAAATATATAGGCTTTACCTCAGCCAAAAATATAAATAAAAAATAATGATACATTCCTGTATCCAGAACAGTAGATAAAAATGTAGAACTGCTGTTTCTCATATAAAAAATAAATAAGAATTGGTCAGTCAGACCCTGCAAGAAAAATATTAGTAAAGGAAAACTTAAATATTTCAGCTTGAAAAAGAAATAAAATTATCATAACCCTTAATGTCAGGGCAAGAAAACCAAACAAAATAGAGAAAACAACATTACTTAATGTATGGCAGTACAGTAACTGGTGTAGCAGATGAGCCATGAAATTTCATGAGGTGAAGTTTTGGCCTCCATTGTTGAAACTTATATTTTAAGTCAATACTGCACTTGACAGGTTTCAGCTGACGCCTGAACTTGCGCCAGAGTGATGAGCCTTTGGTCCATCGTCCCGGCGCAGTCCTCCGTCCCCTAAAAAATCAATGGGGTCGGTGCACTATAGTCTATAGCAAAGGTTCTCAAACTCAGTCCTCAGGACCCCACACAGTGCATGTTTTGCAGGTCTCCTCACAGAATCACAAGTGAAATAATTAGCTCCACCTGTGGAGCTTTTAAAATGTGTCAGTGAGTAATTAATACACCTGTGCACCTGTTGGGTTACCTACAAAACATGCACTGTGTGGGGTTCTGAGGACCGAGTTTGAGAACCACTGGTCTATAGGGCTCATAGTAGGTACATCCATAGAACTGAGCAGGGAATAAGGGTTAGGTGAAATAGGTAACAAGTCAAAATCTTCCTGAATGCAATGTTTTTTTATTACTTTTAGGCCCTTCATCATACTTGCCTACCTGACCCTCTCCATGAGGGAGAAAATGCTCTGTTCCTGGACTTTCCTGATAATGTATGATTGCCATCACCTGTGGTGAAACACCTTTCTTATCAATTAACTAGCTCGAGAAAAGAGGGGGGTGGATGACCAAAAGACGGTCATCTACCAAAGAAGGCTTACTTTGTGGCGCACTCTTTTTTATCTAAAAATATGTATTAATTATAGAATTAAAACTTAACATTTATTAATTATTTATATAAAATATTGTGATCAAGATCAGACATAAACAACAAAAATATATAAATTGGTCAGTATTGACCTGTTAGTCACTGTTGTACGTATTTATAAACAGTAAAGATTCCTTTTTATATATAACCACACTTATACTGTAACAGTGAATAATATAGAACAAAAAGTGAAAATATAATATCAAATAATTTTTATCGGGTTGTTATTCATTCTAAGATATCCTTCCAAGAGATTCATTGGGTCTCTATTAAATAACCCGATTAGCGGTACTCGTAACCTCAACTGAAGCACTTATCCTTTAAGAAAAGAAAAACAATGTCCTCTAAGAAGGCAGGAGTAGTGGGTATTAATTAAAACACAATTAGTGTTAATTACCAACACACCTTGATGCCTTAGAGTATTAATCAAAATCATTAGGTTTCAATGCAGCATCATAGATGTAAATACATCATAACCATTATTCTCAAAGTGTATAAACATTTGTTAATATGGACATTGTGCCCTTTTTAACCTATATATGCTTTTTGACAATAATATGCACACATATATCGCGGTGGTGGATGATTGATCATCATAAATGTGAGTATAAAATAGTCGTCATTCCCAAAGTGTATAGACATTAATCAGTATGGACATCATGTCCTTTCTAAGTCTGTTTCTCAATCTGTATGTACTTTTGTGACAATAATGTACAAACATGTATCACTGTGCTAGATAGTTGATCATAGAAACCAGGGGCTGGTTTGTGTGAGTGCCAGTCAGATCACTCGCCAAAATGCTAAGGATACTTAAATATTTGCCAACATGCACGCTGTTCCCCTTTCTCTCTATGTCTAGGCATGTGTGTGCTAAATCCCTGATTAAATCAGGCTGTATGCGTACAGTGCAAAAAAGGAAACAAACAGATCATTAATCCACAAAGCATACATTTTGATGACATGAACCAAAATCTGGACATTCATCATGTATCCATGTACTTGCGCATAACATAATCACCATAGATATAAAAGGAAAATATATAGTTATCACTTTGAGAAGGTAAAGATATCCCTATCTCAATACTTTTGCCTATATATATTCAATCCCTGATTTAATCAGGTAATGCATGTACAGCACAGGAAAAACCTATAAATCAGTGATCCACAAGTTATACATTCTGGTAACATAAACTCAAATCTGGACACTTTTTATGTATCCATGAATATGTGCATGCCACAATCAAAGGAGCAGATATATAATAGTATCGCTTTGAGAAGGTAAAGACGTCCCAGCAGCTGTAGGTCAGTTACCCTTTCTACTGTCGTCCCATGTGCAATGATGCAGTAAATGGGAACGATGAGAGTTCGGGTAACACCTGTTGCAAAGTTTATATTTTCACGAGATGTTTCCATTTTTTAAATTTCCATATGCCCTCAGCATCATCTAAACCATCTCCTTTCCTCTTATCCCACGTTTTCAGTGGGACTAGTATATCGGAAGTATAGTGAGGGTCAGGAACACTAATACAGTTTAACAATCATTTATTTACAATATCATTGACAATAATTGAAATATACTTATCCACGTTCCTTAAACCACTTAACTGACGATTTTTCCCTTCAAAAGCGTTAACATTGTTTTTTAAACTTTATTTTATTTAATAAAGTTGAAAAGGTATTTTTTTAAATATTTAAACATTATATTATGCACATCTTCAGGACGGATCTCCACGTCAAAAACGGGGGGTCAGGGTGGGACAGCGCAGTTGCATGAAATCTGATCATGCCAGTTGAGTGGTTAAGGCAGTTATACAGGATAATCAGAGTCCTAGCATAAGGTGTAGTCCCAGGGAGCCTCCTGTCGCTGCGTAGTGCCTAGGTCTTGTCAGTTAAAGGAACCCTGATGCCAATCTCAGGTCTCAATGGAGGCTGCCATCAGTCTGACGTGACCCTCTATTTAACCCAGAATTCTGAGAGGTGGTCAAGGGATCATATCTCCATACACATGTCATTGGAGTCCCTGGTCACTTGTACAATATTGTGAAATCTAGTGTTGTATTGAATTCTAACGTAGGACAAATAGCCTTTTACCTTTTGCGTATTTTAGATGTTTAGGCCACTTTATCAAAGGTAAACATCTATTTGTTGACCACGAATAGACCTATTGTCTGGCCTATTATGTAAGCTAAAAAGGAGAACAATTTCTTATTAACATACTATAAAGAACAAACAGCTTGTTCCTACAAAGATGGAAAATGAAAGTCTTACAACACAAATACAGTATATGGCTATGTGTACACATTTTATACATAGAAGACAAATAGCTGTAGGTCAGAAATAAATACTGTTACACCACATATAGCAAAATTACAGTTTGTCGAGAACCATACTGACACAGTCCTTTACTTGGAAGTTTTCCTTCTTAAAGATATACAAATTCCTTGTGTCCCACAGCACCTCTTTCACACAAGTAATTAACAAATATAGTAATCTTCCCTTAATTTTACCACACGCCCCTAACCCAAATAAGACAATTTCTAATGACATAGCAGGTATCCCTGTTAATTCTTTGCACAAGGGTTCCAAACTCTTCCACACACCCTGAGCTACTCCACATTCCCAGAATATATGAGATATATTTTCCCTCCCATAGCATCTTTCAACAAGGGCATTTTTCAGATCTTACTAAATCCCTCCCTTTTAACCACTCTCTGACAGGTAAGGCTCTGTGTAAGCTTAGCCCCACCATGTCTTTTTGTTTGTTAGTCATTCCATCTGTCTGTAAGTTCCTCCACACTTTAACAGCCTGCTTCTGAGTTAAAAGATAAATGTTTACAGTCCCCTCATCTTTCCTGACGAACTCTATTTTCTTTTTTTGCTGTAATTCTATTTTACTAGCATTTTCTAGTTTAAATTTCCTCAGGAAAAACAACATCCTTTCATACCACTAAGGACACACAAAAGAAACAGGCCTCCTTAAATCATAATCACACCACTTTAGTTTCCAAAATATACTTCCAGCTACATATCTTGCCATAAAGGCTGCCATACTACCTTTCCCTAAAATTTTTATTATTGTCATAACAAAATTAAAACCCAAGAAAAATTCAATATCTGGAAATTTGAAACCCCCTTTCTGACGTGACTTTAGAACAATTTCCCTTTTAACTTTTTCCATTTTGGAGTTCCAAAAAAAGAGAAAAAGGGCCCTATTAATCTTTCTTAAACATATTCCAGATGGCGGGAAAATATTTGACACAAAAAGTAAAAGTGGCAAAATAATTGCCTTAATTACCAAAATTCTTCCACTATATGACATTTCTCTCAGCTCCCAGTACGGGCGGGAAAGTGCTAAAGTTCCTGTAGCACTGACTGACCAAACTGAAGGTCGTCAGCAGCCAAGGTGTCAAACTTGTAAAACTTAGCAAACGTGTTTGCCCCTGACCAAGTAGCTGCTCTGCAAATTTTCAACGCCGAGACACCCCGGGCAGCCGCCCAGGAAGAAACCACTTTCCTTGTAGAGTGGGCCTTTACCGAACTCGGTAACGGCAATCCTGCCATGGAATTAGCGTGTTGAATGGTACCTCTGATCCAGCGCACAATAGTCTGCTTAGAAGCAGGACCCCCAATCTTAGGAAGAAACCACAGGAAGAAACCACTTTCCTTGTAGAGTGGGCCTTTACCGAACTCGGTAACGGCAATCCTGCCATGGAATTAGCGTGTTGAATGGTTCCTCTGATCCAGCGCACAATAGTCTGCTTAGAAGCAGGACCCCCAATCTTATTGGGGTCATAGAGGACAAACAAAATTTTGTTTTCCTTATCCGAGCCATTTTTGCAACATAAGTCCTCAACGCTCTGACGACATCCAAGGACTTTGAAATGGCTGAGGTGTCAGAAGCCACTTGCACCACCACAGGTTGGTTGATATGGAAAGAAGACACAACCTTTGGAAGAAAATGCTGACGCGTCTGCAGTTCAGCTCTATCTTCATGAAAAACAAATAAGGACTCTTGTGTGACAGAGCCGCTAATTTAGACACTCGTCTGCCTGAAGCCAAGGCCAACAGCATGACCACTTTCCAAGTGAGAAACTTCAACTCTACCTCTTGCAGAGGCTCAAAGCAGTCCGATTTAAGGAACAGCAACATCACATTTAAGATCCCATGGCACCGCAGGAGGCACAAAGGGAGGTTGGATGCGCAGAACCCCAATCACAAACGTCTGGACCTCAGGAAGGGAAGCCAACTGTTTCTGGAAAAAAATGGACAAGGCCGAAATTTGGACCTTGATAGACCCTAATCTCAAGCCAGCATCCACACCCTCCTGTAGAAATAGGAGAAGACGTCCTAATTGAAAACTCCACCGCAGGAGACTTATTGGATTACATATTTTCTCCAAATACGATGGTAATGTTTGGACATTACCCTTTTCCTGGCCAGAATAAGTGTGTGAATGACTTTATTGGGAATACCCTTACGGGCTAGGATCTGGCGCTCAACAGCCAAGCCGTCAAACGTAGCCGCGGTAAGTCTTGATAAACTAATGGCCCCTGCTGAAGCAGGTCCTCGCGAAGAGGAAGAGGTCGAGGATCTTCCAGTAGTAACTCCTGAAGATCTGGATACCAAGCCCTCCTTGGCCAGTCTGGAGCAATGAGAATTGCTTGAACCCTTGTTCTTCTGATGACCTTGAGAACTTTTGGTATTAGTTGAAGTGGAGGGAACAGATACACCGACTGAAACACCCACTGGATCACCAGTGCATCTACTGCTATTGCTTGTGGGTCCCTCGACCTGGAACAATATTTCTGAAGCTTCTTGTTGAGACGTGATGCCATCATATCTACTTGAGGAACGCCCCAACGACTTGCTACCTCCGCAAAGACCTCTGGATGGAGGCCCCATTCTTCTGGATGGAGATCGTATCTGCTGGGGAAGTCTGCTTCCCAGTTGTCTACTCCCAGAATGAAAATTGCCGATAGAGCTTTTGCACGTCTTTCTGCCCAGAGGAGTATTTTTGTCACCTCCGCCATTGCCGCTCTGCTTTTTGTTCCGCCCTGACGGTTTATGTAAGCTACTGCCGTTACATTGTCTAACTGGATCTGTATGGGACGACCTTGAAGAAGGTGTGCCGCTTGATGAAGGCTGTTGTACACAGCTCTCAATTCCAGAATGTTTATGTGAAGGAGTACTTCTTGACTTGACCATCTTCTTTGGAAGCTTTCCCCTTGCGTGACTGCTCCCCAACCTCAGAGGCTTGCATCCGTGGTCACCAGGATCCAAGTCTGAGTAAAATTCTGGCTTTTGTAGACATGATTATCCCCCGTGCATGTGTAGGTGCGATCCTGACCACTTGTCCAGTAGGTCCCATTGGAACACCCTGGCGTGGAATCGGCCAAATTGTAGAGCCTCGTAGGCCGCTACCATCTTCCCCAGCAGGCTTGATGCACTGATGAAACGATATGCGTGCTGGTTTCAAAACTTGTTTGATCATCCTCTGGATCTCTAGAGCCTTTTCCACCAGTAGGAATACTTTCTATGCTTCTGTGTCTAATATCATTCCCAAAAATGATAACCTCATTGTGGGTTCCAATTGTGATTTTGGAAGGTTTATTATCCAACCGTGCTGTTGAAGCACTGTCAGGGAAAGAGCAATGTTCTGCACTAGTTTCTCCCTGGATATTGCTTTTATGAGGAGATCGTCCAAGTATGGGATTACATTGACTCCTTTCTTGCGAAGAAGAACCATCATCTTCGCCATCACCTTGGTGAATACTCTCGGAGCCATGGAGAGCCCGAAAGGCAATGTTTGGAACTGGTAGTGGCAGTCCTGCACTGCAAACTTCAGGTATGCCTGATGCGGACAGTAGATGGGAACATGTAAATAAGCATCTTTGATGTCCATTGACACCAGAAATTCCTTTTCCTCCAAGCTGGAGATCACCGCTCTCAGGGATTCCATCTTGAATTTGAACCTTTTCAAATAGAGGTTCAGAGTCTTTAGGTTTAAAATCGGCTGTTTGTTCTTTATAGTATGTTAATAAGAAATTGTTCTCCTTTTTAGCTTACATAATAGGCCAGACAATAGGTATATTCTTGGTCAACAAATAGATGTTTACCTTTGATAAAGTGGCCTAGACATCTAAAATACGCAAAAGGTAAAAGACTATTTGTCCTACATTAGAATTCAATACAACAATAGATTTCACAATATTGTACAAGTGACCAGGGACTCCAATGACTACAAACAGGCTTGAATAAAACCCTTTTTCCTATTGTGACACAGGAACTAAGGAAATTATGTTGTCTTGACATAATTTCTGTATTGCGTTCAGCACTTTTGTTCTGTCCTGAACAGAAGCTGGTAAGGCTGATTTGAAAAATCTACAAAAACAAAAACAGCGCTTCCATAGATTCGTGTATAATTTATTTACACATACATATTATAAAATCAAGCTAAAAATCACAATACCGGCCAGTATTTATTTAAACTACACATATGTCTATACAGAAAGACAATAAACTTGCATGACCACATAAATATAATTAGTGCGTCAATATGGCAACTTTTCAGTGAACAAATGTATCCAAATTCGTAAGTGCATTAGTCCCGATGTTAATAAGGCTCATGTATTTTTAGAATTGTTGCAAATAGCAAAGATCAGTGCACTGATATTAAAGCAAGGATTAGTCAAGCTGTGTTAGTATGTTATTTAGCAATTTTGTTGCATTTGCTTTGCAGAAAACAGCAGTGCTACACGGCTTGTCATAAACGGCTTTGTTATCACCTGATTAGCAAGTCCTTTGATTAGACAGCTGTAGAACTTTCTCCCGAATCCTGGTGCTTTTAAACCTTACACGGTGCCATATCTGGAGTGTCCAATTCAGGGGTTGTTAATGTAGATTACACGTGCTGTATAAAGATAGCCGGTACCGGACCAAAATGACGTCTTATGCGTTTCTCCGCCTACAGCGCATCGGCGGCTTCCTCCGAGATGATAAGAACGTGAGTCTCTGTGCCCGCATTTAAATAGCGTGCTTTCTAGCTTCCTGCACCCTGTGTCTGCTCTCCAAGCCTCATTTCGAGCCAGACCGCGGGTGCTTGCGCAATGATTACAGATGACGTGTATTGGTCATATGTCCGCTTTCCAAGCCTCGTTCTCATATTGAGACGTCAATTACATCCTCCTCAAATGGATACATTATGCATTCCACATATTTTTTCTAAATGCAGTGCATATTTAACATCATTGTAACTTCATTATAACTAATTACTACTCTGCATTATTCAACAGGTTTGGATTTATGACACAGAGACACAGTTATATCAATTTAAACTATACTATTCAATAAAGATTACAATAATATTTAATAAAACACATTACCATTGCAAGCATTTATTAATACATTTATGCATCCATGTATTAGCGCCGGCTTCAAATTAAAAGCCATACATTATATACATGCGCCGACACATAAATGTATCAAAAGATGTTGAAAAATATATATAAATAAATACAGTCAACAGTCAGGTGCACGCTAATTCTTATTCCATTTTGCAAAGAGGAAAGATAAAGAAATACATATGTATATACATGCATACATTTATACATATACATACATACATACATACATATATAGCCCTACATACATTTTGTATATGCGTACTTATATAACGGCAGAAATAATACCCAAAAATCATACATCATTATTATAGTTTAGCTTTTTTATTCCAAATACAAATCTTATACTTCATATATCTGGAATGTTCCCATTATAATCCTTATTAGCTATTTCAAACCTTTACACATGCATACAGTGGAGATCGAAAGTTTGGGCACCCAGGCAAAAATTCATTTTAATGTGCAAAAAGAAGCCAAGGAAAGATGGAAAAATCTCCAAAAGGCATCAAATTACAGATTAGACATTCTTATAACATGTCAAAAAAAGTTTGATTTTATTTCCATCATTTACACTATCAAAAGAACAGAAAACAAAAAATGACATCTGCAAAAGTTTGGGCACCCTGCAGAGTTAATACCTTCTACTGCCCCCTCTGGACAGCTGAGACCTGGCAGTGTCATGGATTGTTCTCAATCATCATCTGGAAAGACCAGGTGATGTCAATCTCAAAGGTTTTAAAAGCCCAGACTCATCTGACCTTGCTCCAACAATCAGCACCATGGGTTCCACTAAGCAGTTGTGTAGAACACTGAAACTGAGAATAGTTGACGCTCACAAAGCAGGAGAAGGCTATAAGAAGCTAGCAAAGCGTTATCAGATGCCCATATCCTCTGTTCAGAATGTAATTAAGAAATGGCAGTCATCAGGAACAGTGGAAGTTAAAGCAAGATCTGGAAGACCAAGAAAAATATCAGACAGAACAGCTAGCAGGATTGTGAGAAAAGCAAGTCAAAATCCACGTTTGACTGCCCGATCCCTCCAGGAAGATCTGGCAGACACTGGAGTTGTGGTACACTATTCCACTATAAAGAGATACTTGTACAAATATGGTCTTAATGGAAGTGTCATCAGAAGAAAACCTCTTCTACATCCTCACCACAAAAATTAGCGTTTGAAGTTTGCAAATGAACATATAGACAAGCCTGATGCATTTTGGAATAAAGTTCTGTGGACCGATGAGGTTAAAATAGAACTTTTTGGCCGGAATGAGCAAAGGTACGTTTGGAGAAGGAAGGGCACAGAATTTAATGAAAAGAACCTCTGTCCAACTATTAAGCATGGGGGTGGATCAATCATGCTTTGTGGTTGTATTGCAGCCAGTGGCACAGGGAACATTTCACGAGTAGAAGGAAAAATGGATTCAATAAGATTCCAGCAAATTTTGGATGCTAACTTGATGCCATCTGTGAAAAAGCTGAAGTTAAAGAGAGGCTGGCTTCTACAAATGGATAATGATCCTAAACACACCTCAAAATCCACAGTGGATTACATTAAGAGGCGTAAACTGAAGGTTTTGCCATGGCCTTCACAATCTCCTGACCTCAATATAATTGAAAATCTATGGATAGACCTTAAAAGAGCAGTGCGTCACAAACAGCCCAGGAATCTCAAAGAACTGGAAGACTTTTGTAAGGAAGAATGGGTGAAGATACCTCAAACAAGAATTGAAAGACTCTTGGCTGGCTACAAAAAGCGTTTACAAGCTGTGATACTTGCCAAAAGGGGCAGTACAAGGCATTAACTCTGCAGGGTGCCCAAACTTTTACAGACGCCATTTTTTGTTTTCTGTCATCTTGAAAGTGTAAATGATGGAAATAAAATCAAACTTTTTTTGACATGTTATAAGAATGTCTAATCTGTAATTTGATGCCTTTTGGAGATTTTTCCATCTTTCCTTGGCTTCTTTTTGCACATTAAAATTAATTTTTGCCTGGGGTGCCCAAACTTTCGATCCCCACTGTACATGTATTTAGAAGAATAAGAAGAGAGGCGAAAGAATACAGACATAAGGGCAGTCCAGAATTCTCTATTCTCCCGCCCCCCAAATATAGACACAAATCCAAGTTACAACATACCACATTCCCGAATGGCAACAAGTATAGCTCATAACAATGGAAAATAGAGAGAGGAGGAATCATGAGATGTACAAAGGGAGGAGATGAGGAAACGAGATATCCCAAGTTTTTTCAAAATAAATAGGATATTGGTAGTGGCAGAGGAACTTCACATATTTGATTTTACATCATTATGTATCCAACATACTTAAGTCCCTAAACATTATTCAGCTCAACTGTATCGTTAAGCCCCCCAGGTGTTAGGGTACCCAGTACATATATCCAATATGCTTCTTGTTTGCACAGTTGTTTAAATCTATCCCCTCCCCCCCCCCCCCGTTTGGTTATTCCTATTTGTTCTATTGCCTTCACCGTTACTATAGCCATACTCTGTTTCTGACAACTAGAGATATGGGATGATAGGGGATGTAGTTTTAAACCCTTTTGGATGTTTCTTCGATGTTCGGAAAATCGTACATGAAGCGTACGAATTGTCCAACCTACGTACTGCTTACCACAGCCACAGGTGATCAGGTAAATTACAAAGACTGACTTACAGTTCAGAAATTTTTTAATCAAAAATGTTTCTCTGTTCGTATACGAACGGAAATCCGTACTTTTTCTAGGGGAGTACTTACAGGTCGTACATTCAAGTCTCCCACATTTATGAAATCCGACTGGTTTCTCTGATAACCAGGTGTTCTTACATGAGTTAGACACAGTGGGGTTCACAAAATGGCTTTGTTCCAATCTTGACTTTAAATTTTCCGATTTTCTGAAGATTACCCTTCCCTCTAAGTTCATTTTATCTTTCAATAAATTATCCATACAGAGTATGGAGGTATTCTTCTTTATGATCTTTTTAATTTCACTTGCATAGCTATTGAACTGGGTGACAAAAAATGCTGATTCTAATTCTACATCTTTCTTTTTAAATTCTGAACAAATAACATCCTGTCGGGGCTCTAAAAGTTTAGCTCTTTCCATCTTTTCTACCTCCACATTTGCTTTTAGTAGTAGATCTTTAGGATAGCCCTGTTTTTCAAAGGAGGTTAACATATCGGTCGCTTGCTGTCTATAGGTAGCTTCTGTGGAACAATTTCTCTTAAGTCTGACCAGCTGGCTCTTTGGAATATTGTTCTTCCAACTTCTTAAGTGTGAACTATTTTCGACTAAGTGTCGACTGGTTTTATATACGTTTCCGTAGCAAGACAATTGTCTTTCACTTTAAGTGTGATATCCAGAAAATTAATAGTGACCGTGCTATAGGAACAAGTGAATTTTAAACCAAACAAATTTTGATTTAAACTTAAAGTGAAAGCATGCAGTGAAGATAAATCCCCATCCCAAATCCAAAATAAATAATCTATATATCTACCATAGAGGACCAGGCTCTCCCCGAGTTCCGCGCCCCAAACATGTCGCTCCTCCAGGAGCCCCATATAGAGGTTCGCGAAACTCGGGGCGCACCTGGTCTCCATGGCAGTCCCCCGTGTTTGTAAATAAATAGAAGAATCAAACGTGAAATAATTATGAGTGAGAATGAATCTAGTTGATTCTAATATAAAGCCAGTGAGTGTTTCTGTTATATTTTTATCATTTTTCAAATAATGTTCTATTGCTTGAATACCTAGCTCGTGCGGAATATTGAATACAGTGATTCTACATCGTATGTTACCAGGTAATACCCTGGCTTCCACACCACTTGATTTATCATATTTAAAAAGCCCTTTGCATCTTTAATATATGATTTAAGCTGACCTACATATCCTTGTAAATAGTGATCAACAAAAAATGAAAGATTATTAGTGAGGGAACCCACACCCGAAATAATAGGTCACCCAGGGGGAGTGACAAGTGACTTGTGAATTTTGGGCAAATAATAAAATGTGGGGATAACTGGGTGAGTGCAAAAAAGAAAATTCATAGTATCCTTGGAGATGGCTCCTGACTGTAGTCCATCATCCAATAAATCCTTTAATTGACTTTGGAAAAGGGCGGTGGGATTGCCTGTGAGCTTCTTATAGAATCCTTCATCACTTAGCTGTCTCAGTGATTCCTTCACATAATCCATAGTGTCTAGGATGACAATCCCACTGCCCTTATCCGCAGGCTTAATCACAATATTTTTATCAGCATATAGACATTTAATCGACCTCCTCTCTCCAGAAGTGAGATTATCCCTAAAATGTTTCTCATCTGCCTTTTCACACATTGTTCTAAAATGGCCCTTTCTATTGCAGTGGGTAGAAGTTTGATTTATTTCTAAATAGATTTTGGTCATATATTTTGACTATCCACCTCTTGCTCTGACTCATTTGTTAATGATTCTGAAATATTGATGGTTTCCCTATCGTCCTTATCTAGGACTATGGCCATACCATAAATTTTGTTATATTTCATGGTTTTCAGCGCGAAATATCGCTTACGGCAGAGAGTTCTTACAAAGCGATTCAAATCAATAAACAAATTGAAAAGATTCGGTTTTGTCACCGGGGCAAAATTCAAACCCCTCTCCAAGAGTTTTTTCTCATCAATTGTGAGTTCCTTGGAAGAGAGATTGAATACTCCCTTCTTCTCACCACCTATCTGACACATGGATTCTTTGTTTTTGTTTCTCCTCCCTCCTCTGACTCCTCGTCGTCTCTTATTCTTCCTCGTTTTTGTGGGCCCTTTGGGGTTTCCTTGTACCACCTGTTTGGGGGGCGTGTCCCTAAAAAAGACTGATTTACAGGGGAATTCTCAAGTTCCTCATCACCCTCTAGTTCCCTCCTATTTTGCCTACTGTTTCTTCTCATCTTATTAAACTCATAATTAGGAGAATTATAATATGTTAGGGGCTCATATCTATTTCGGTATGATACCCCATGTTGGCTTTGATCACTGTAGCTATGGTTCCTTTTCCTATCATTACCTTGATTTGTACGGTAATGAGATGTCTGTCTATTACAATTTATCTCCTAATCTCTATTCCTTTCTCGAAACTGGACACTTTTCTTTTTCTTAATATAAGGAGTTCCAGGATCATTGAATCTATTGCTATTCCTACAGGTCCTATTGAAATTGTGGACTTCTCCCCTTGCATAATCTTGTTGGTCTCTGTCTAATTTGTGTTCCTTCCGAGTTATAATTTCTTGCTCTGATTCCTCAATCTTCCTATTTACCTTAGCATCTCTTTCTTTAAAATCTGTACTTCCCTCAAATGCTTTTAATAATGTATGAGTTTTTTCAATCTCATCTTGTAATTGTGTCACTTGCTCCTCCCTATATCGAATAAGGAGTTTCATGAGATTTTTAGAACACATATCTAAGATACCATTCCAATCATCTGAGAATTTTTTATCATCTTTAACAGCTGAGGATTTTAATATTCTTAATCCCTGGGGTACTAGATTACCGTCCAGATACTTCTGTAGGGTAATCTGGTCCCACCAATGCCTTGTCTCTGCAATACAGAGATTCTCCAATTTATTAAATAACCTATGCATATCTGTTTTATCTTCCAAACACCCTTCTGTATTAGAAAGAGTTTTCCCTTTAAGATATTGATTTCTTCTCTCCATCCTATCAGCGATACACCTGAGTGTCAACATGGCCCTGCCAGACAAAAGCAGCCTGATATGAATAGACTAGTTTACACACAAAGAAAAAATAATTCGGCGCATAATGATCTTGGCAAAGCTATTTAAAAAAAAAAATTAATTTATAGCAATGGTATAATTTATAATATTCAAATGATACACGGTTCTTTCAGCTGCTGCAATATAGGGGCTATTCAAACTCCAATTTACGACACACTACAAAAACAAAAACAGCGCTTCCATAGATTCGTGTATAATTTATTTACACATACATATTATAAAATCAAGCTAAAAATCACAATACCGGCCAGTATTAATTTAAACTACACATATGTCTATACAGAAAGACAATAAACTTGCATGACCACATAAATATAATTAGTGCGTCAATATGGCAACTTTTCAGTGAACAAATGTATCCAAATTCGTAAGTGCATTAGTCCCGATGTTAATAAGGCTCATGGATTGTTGCAAATAGCAAAGATCAGTGCACTGATATTAAAGCAAGGATTAGTCAAGCTGTGTTAGTATGTTATTTAGCAATTTTGTTGCATTTGCTTTGCAGAAAACAGCAGTGCTACACGGCTTGTCATAAACGGCTTTGTTATCTCCTGATTAGCAAGTCCTTTGATTAGACAGCTGAAGACTTTCTCCCGGCTCCTGGTGCTTTTAAACCTTACACGGTGCCATATTTGAAGTGTCCAATTCAGGGGTTGTTGAAAAATCGACATGGGGAAGGTCTTGAAATTCCAATTTCTACCCTTGGGATACTATCTGTAATACCCAAGGATCCAGATCTGAGTGAATCCAGACCTGGCTGAAAAACCGTAGACGTTCCCCCACCCGATCGTACGTCCGCAGGGGAGCCCCAGCGTCATGCTGAGGTTTTAGCAGAAGTAGCTGTTGACTTCTGCTCCTGCGAGCCTGATGGTGTTGTAGATTTTTTACCTCTTCATGTGAAGAAGGGGGTACCCTTTGCCTTTTTGGACTTGTTGGGCCGAAAGGACTGCATCGTATGAGAATGAAATCCTTTCCTAGGTGGAGCAGCTGCTGAGGGCAGAAATGCTGACTTGCCTGATGTAGTTGTTGAAATCATGGCATCCAGCTTGTCTCCAAAGAGGGCCTCTCCATTGTAAGGGAGCGCCTCAATATTCTTTTTTGATTCCGCATCAGCATTCCATTGGCGGATCCATAGCGCCCTGCGGCCTGAAATCGCCATAGCAGAGAATCTTGAACTCAGCAACCCAATATCCTTCATAGCTTCAACTAAGTAACCTGCAGCATCTTTGATATGTCCGAGAGTTAGGACTATTTCATCCCTGTCAACTGTATCTATGTTAACAAGCAAGTTGTCAGACCGTTTTTCCACAGCGTTACCCACCCACGAACAAGCAATGGTGGGCCTGAGCACCGTTCCGTTAGCCGTATATATAGATTTTAGGGTGGTTTCTAATTTATGGTCAGCTGGATCTTTTAAAGGGGCTGGACCAGTGGCAGGCAAAACAATTTTCTTAGACAGCCGTGAAACTGAGGTGTCTATCATTGGGGGTGTCTCCCATTTGTGCCTGTCTTCCTCAGGGAAAGGGCACGCTACACGTATCCTTCTGGGAAGGGTAAATTTCTTCTCTGGATTAGCCCAGGATTCTCCAAAGAACGCATTCAAATCCTTTGAAGGAGGAAAAGTCACAACCTGTTTTTTATTTAATTTAAAATAATCCTTTTCCTTTGGGACCAGTGTTGTTTCAGGAAACTCCAACACTTCCTTTATAGCGACTATCATACATTGTATGCTTTTGGGTAATTTGGGTTTTACGCCTCTCAAATCCCCAGTGTCGACATGTGTGTCTGTGTCCCCTTGCATTATCTGGGCCAGAGGCCTTTTCTGGGAACTGGCTGGGACCCGAGTGGATGATATGGAGGGGTCAGTAAATAGTGCATCCTCCACAGACTGCCTCCAATATTTAGTCTGTTGTTCAGACTCAGAATTACTTTGCAAGCATTGACATATTCTTTTGCAACATTCTCACCCACTCCGGCTCCTTCTGAGAGGGAAGGGCCACCATATCACCCTCTTGTGCATCTAAAATGGGTTCTTCCTGGGAAGAACCCTCCCCAATGTCTGACATGTTACACACTTGTACACACACACACACACATACGCCTATCACACAGGGGAGCTATTGGGGACAGACCCACACTAAAGTCTGTCAGAGACACAGAGGGATTTGCCAGTTCACACACTGCGCCTTATTGTGAATTGTGGAAATATTACCCACTTACAGCGCATATACCAATAATGGGCCACAGACCTAATTATAATGAACACTCTCTGCCCCTTCTATAACACCCTGTACTTGTATCAGCGTTGTCATGAGGAGAAACAGCGTTCAGGAGCTTCACACTGGAGTTTCGGCAGGAGAAAATGGCACCCAGTGAGTGTTCTGGCAAGTCTGAGGAGAAGCCCCGCCCTTCAGCCTCAGCAATGTAATATTTATACTGGCTGGGGATGGCACATCAGCGGCTGTACATATATGTACCCTTTTTGCCAGTGAGAGTAAGGTTTTAAAATATGCCCTCAGAGCGCGTCCCCCCACCCACGCGCTCTGCACCCTTGTGATGAGAGACATGGTGTGCAGCGTCCCGCTGCTGTGCATGTACCTGTATGCCACCAATGATGACCGGAGGATCCCCTCTCTGCAGAACTCCGGTAATATACTCACCAGCCTTCTGACTTCTGGCTCTATTAGGGAGTGGCGGCAGTGCTGTGGGATTGAACGCTGGCCAGGCTTGGGCTGTGTTCAGTACCCTTCAGGAGCTAATGGTGTCCTATCAGCGGAAGCAGAACCATTAACTAATTGAGAAGTTGGTTCCTACTCCCACGAAGCAGGGAAGCTGTTGCCAGCAACTTCCCTGTAAAATAAAAAACCTAAGAACGTCTTTTTCCAGCAAAGCTCTGTTGAGTTCCACTAGTGTGCATCCAGTCTCCTGGGCACATATTCTAAACTGAGGTCTGGAGGAGAGGCATAGAGGGAGGAGCCAGTTCACACTGTTGAAAAGTCTTAAAGTGCCAAAGGCTCCTGCGGAACCGTCTATACCCCATGGTACTAAAATGGACCCCAGCATCCTCTAGGACGTAAGAGAAAATGTATTTGTTTATTCTTGGCTCCTAGGGATGTGGTGTTCCCTTTATATGTGATGGCTGCCTGTATTTCATTTATTGCGCACCATCCAATACTTTTTTCCGTTGAAATCCTTTCATTGATTTCTGAGTGCTGTCATGGAAGTTAGGAGCTGGTTGTTTGGTACTTTATCACCGTGCAATTTATCACTCTCCAAGGCTTGGGAAATATGGGCTTTTATCTCTATACAAGCTTTGAGACTTTGATACACCCCTCACCATCCCCCAAATGAAAAAAAAATGACCATACCCACCATAATGACCATTATTAGCAGTGGAAGACAGAATTACAGCTGTCATTTGAAATTACTTTTTAAATGTTGCCATCTACACAAAAAACTTAAAAAGACAGGGTTGTATAACTAGCTTTTATGTAATTATGATGATAATAATAATAATAAGGAAGGGTATTTTAGAACAATGACAGCTTAATAAATAGCAAAAATTAAATAAAGCTGATGTAAGCAATAAGCATACATATGTAATGTATTTTCCTTACTCCTACAAGTCTGCATGTCACACTGCTATATGAGGTACTACTGACACCCCTGTGTTCTGTTCACATTATACAGTGCAGCTGCTGCAACATTATTGAAATTAAGCCACTTTCTGGAATCATCTGTTCTGCATATTTTCCTATCAGCCCATCCCAGTCACATGATGACTCTCAGCTTCTTACCCTAGCCATTAGAGAGAAAGTAGTAACTGCCTGGTCACATGATCATGATGTCATCAAACAAGGTCTATATATAGGTGTGGAGCAGCAAGCATTGTGGGATAAAGGAGGGTGTTTGTTTAAATGGTGGATGGCAAAGCAGTAAATAGAAAGACAAATGCAGTTTAGAGTCAGGACTCAGTGTGTATCAGATACTTGTTTGTATTAGGAACCTAGCAAATCTGTAATCTGATATAGGGGTAATTACTCTATGCAGTATGTAGCCTGTTATCCACATGATCTCAGGGTATTTCACACCAGAATTGTTTACAGCATGGAGACTCCATTTCACTGCTAACCTGCTGCAACATGAACACCAGTCACTGCCACACTATAAATGCTGGCTGGCAGTGATCTTATTTTGTTCTTATTTATTTTTATTGATAGATGAAAATGGAATTGCTTTCAGATTTTAAGGGGACAGAATTGGATAATCTCAGCTGCAAATTAAAATGTCAAAAAGTTTTTATGTATAATAAATAAATATATATATATATATATATATATATATATATATATATACTTTAATAATGACAAAGATTTAGTTGGTTCTTTGTAGATGCTCACATGTTCCCTGTAAGTGGGGTTGCCAGATAAATAATATTCATCTAAACTCAAAAATACACCTGCAGGCCCACATCTGCTCTTTGTGAACAAGCTTAGGAAGCTTTCTTTTTTTAACCTTTTAATTATCAGTGTGTTGAAAGGGAATTTTTTTGTAAAATCTAAAAGCTCTGACTTCGTATTATTATACGATTTAAGTTGTGGAGATGAATAACCTAATGTCCTCTCTTTTACGTTACATTACTTAATAATTCTTATATGAAACTTAAGTGGGATTGCTTAATGTAAAAGTAAATTTAAAAAAAAAATGGGTAAAATGCATCTATAAACTACATGGGCGGTATTCAATTTTTTTTACTCCCTTCCACACCAATTCTGTTTCTGCTGACTGGCATGGTATAATCATTTCAGCTTGCTACCCCTGGGGTAGCGAGGGTGCCCTAAGCAGCTAAACCTGATCAATATGGACGCAATGTGCGTAATGGTGGATCACTTTAGAAAGGAGATTGGGTGTGATATCATTTGAATACCGCCCTGTGTGTTTACCTCATGTAATACATGATTTGAATCTTATAAAATAATCCTTTTATATACACATGGGTGAAAGCACTAAACTACAAGTGGCTTAAGAGAATATAGCAGTTTTTCACCTATTTTCCTTCATCATAATGTAGTTTTACTCTGAGCTATGTTGTCTACCCCAATGAATAATGTTTACGTTTTAAAATACATGTAAATATGATTTTAAAGTAATAAAACTTTTTTACTTGAAATGTAGGCAAACCTCTTTCCTGTGTTAAGTAAATGAGTGAAAAGGTCTGCAAATTCTCCCATGAGCTTTCTATGTGGCTTAAAAGACAACAAAGTACATGGAGCAAATTAAAATGCAAAAAACTGTTTTAAAATCTGAAAATTGTCATAATTTTCTGATTATATTTGTAATTCATTTATGTAGATAAAAAAAATAAGAAGGAAAAAAAAAATCAGGAAAATTTTAGGTTTTTTATTTTGTTTTTATACTTTTTCCTTCCAACACACCACTATTTTATACTTCTCTCTGAGCTGTAATATAAACCACTGCATTGGGCTGCATTATAAAGTTACTTGAATAATCAGAACCCAGTGTCCGCGTAATGGAGGCCTAGATTGGATCTATATCAAAAACATTAAAGATCATAATTACAAACCCCATACAGTAATAGCATTGTGGGGCCTATTTTATTTATATGGTGTGACACGGTGTACACAGAAATACAGGTTGAGTATCCCATATCCAAATATTCCGAAATACGGACTTTTTTGAGTGAGAGTGAAATAGTGAAACCTTTGTTTTTTGATGGCTCAATGTACACAAACTTTGTTTAATACACAAAGTTATTAAAATTTTTGTATTAAATGACCTTCAGGCTGTGTGTATAAGGTGTGTATGAAACATAATTTAATTGTGTGAATGTAGACACACTTTGTTTAATGCACAAAGTTATAAAAAATATTGGCTAAAATTGACTTCAGGCTGTGTGTATAAGGTGTATATGTAACACAAATGCATTCTGTGCTTAGACTTAGGTCCCATCGCCATGACATCTCATTATGGTATGCAATTATTCCAAAATACGGAAAAATCCGATATCCAAAATACCTCTGGTCTCAAGCATTTTGGATAAGGGATACTCAACCTGTAGTTTGAATAAAATAAAAAATGTGACTTGTAGTACTGGACATTGCAGGACACGGACATAACATTAAAATACAAAGTAGTATTCTCAACTGCTACCAGAAGAGACCATCTTTCTTGAAAACAGTACAAAATGCACTTGCAAAGACAAAAATGTTAAGCCTGTTGATTGATCAGTGCTGTACAAAATGTGAAATTCAGTCATGGGACAAAATTGCATGCCAATTATTGTCTGTATCAACAAATGTCATCTATATAGTATAAAAATATTTATTGTTGAGAGATACAATTTTTCTGATCTCTGCTATATTTTCATTGGGGTATTATGAAGGGAACAAATCCGCATGGCTGTTTATATGCCTTTATTCCACCTTCATAAGGAACACTTTCTCTGAACATAGGGGGTCATTCCGAGTTGTTCGCTCGTTGACGATTTTCGCAACGGAGCGATTAAGGCAAAAATGTGCATGCGCATGGTTCGCAGTGCGCATGCGGTTAGAATTTTAACACAAAACCTAGTAGATTTACTCACACCCGAACAAAGATTTTTCATTGTTGAAGTGATCGCAGTGTGATTGACAGGAAGTGGGTGTTTCTGGGCGGAAACTGGCTGTTTTCTGGGAGTGTGCGGAAAAAAGCAGGCGTGCCAGGGAAAAACGCGGGAGTGTCTGGAGAAACGGGGGAGTGGCTGGCCGAAAGCTGGGCGTGTGTGTGTGATGTCAAACCAGGAACGAAACTGACTGAACTGATCGCTATTTGTGAGTAAGTCTCGAGCTACTCAGAAACTGGTAAGAAATTTCTTTTCGCAATTCTGCTAATTTTTTGTTCGCAATTCTGCTAAGCTAAGAGACACTCCCAGAGGGCGGCGGCTTAGCGTGTGCAATGCTGCTAAAAGCAGCTAGCGAGCGAACAACTCGGAATCACCCCCATAGACTAGTTTTCAAATATAGCACTTAATTAAAAAAAAAAAACATATAACCAATACTGTATCAAATTATATTAAAGCAATGCTTCAATGCAAAATATATACCTGTGACAGCACTATGATCTTTGCAGTTTCTTATGCTTCAATGTAAATTATATACTTGTGACGGCACTATGGGGGTAATTCAGAGTTGATCGCAGTTGGGCAAAACCATGTGCCCTGCAAGGAGGGGGGGGGGGGGGCAGATATAACATTTGCAGAGAGAGTAAAGGGGCCCATACTCTAGAATGATAATGCCCGATTTTATCCAATTTCGGGCATTCAGGCCGATATATTGGGTGAAATCGGGCATTTTGGATGTGTTTCCAATCAGATGCGCATTGCTGTGAATGTCCGATTGGCTCCCCTAGATCGTTAGTGCTGCACTTGTGATTATGTCGGTTCCCGCAGGCATGGCTAGGATCGCATGCGATATATTGTATGCAAAATGTACTGAATCAAATGGAACCACTTCCGGGAGAGTTCAAGGGAAATCGCCTCTGACTTCAGCCTCAGACATATCGTTGTAGTGTATGGGGCCCTTTAGATTTGGGTGGGGTGTGTTCAAACTGAAATCTAAATTGCAGTGTAAAAATAAAGCAGCCAGTATTTACCCTGCACAGAAACAAAATAACCCATCCAAATCTAACTCTCTCTGCAAATGTTATATTTGCCACACCTGCAGTGCACATGGTTTTGCCCAACTGCTAATAAATTTGCTGCTGCGATCAACTCTGAATTACCCCCTATGATCTTTGCAGCATCTTAACTAGACTGGTGAAGCAGAAACACGACAAAAACCTATGTTTTAAATGGTTGCATCATGCGACACGTCACATCAGTATAACATTTTACCAAATGTTATATTGGAAGTAACAGCATTTCCCATTCCTGTTATTGCCTCTAGCTTGTCCCTGAAACTTGGGGGTCATTGTACTGTGCCAGCATAGGTGAAACCAGACATCATTATAGTGCTCTTTGCTTCACAGAAGCTGTATCCTTTAGAAGCCTTTATCTTTAAACATTATTTTAACCAGATAAAAAAAACTGCTTTATACTTGCCTGTATATCATGCAGTACACATTTACGAAGTATAAGGTAGAAAAGAAATCTGGAGATATTGCTTAGGGTGTGTACACACGGTGAGATCCCTGCTATGTTCAATTTTGACTATGCGATTTTCCTTGAACTCCCCCAGAGCCCAAATAGTGCAGATTGTACAGATTTTGACTGTCTGTGCTTGAGATTTTGTTTATGTACAATTTTGACTAAGTGCCAATTGTGACTATACTTTGTACTAGAATGTACACTAGATAGTCAAGATTGACTTGCCTGCACAGTCTATCTAGCCTTACGATACAGACCCCACGGGAGCGCGCATCGGGATCGAATCTGTATTGCAAGCTGCCTAGCACCATGAGATATGCACTAACTTTTCATAAGATTTTGACTATATAGTCAAAATCTCACAGATTTATCTCACCGTGTGTACACACCCTTAGATTTATTCCAAAGAACACACTTATGCAGCATGACGGCAACATCCATCTATGGTAGAGCTGAAGCTGACATTGGCTGATGAGGAGTTAGGCTCTGTGAGCGTTCCATGCTATAACTAGAGAAGACACACTGGTATTGCAATGTGAGGTAATTGTATTTAAAAGATTTATTTCTAGAGAAGTTATTTTGCTGTTCATTCTGCAAAAAGACTTACAGTTTACACCATGTCAAAGCGAATGGTTTCCAAGACTTGTGTGGGATTTTTAGGAGCCACTTTGCACCTTCATGTCACAACTCTGCTGTGTGCACTCCAGCCAGTGTGACATTAATGGAAGTTTTAATTTAATGAAAGTAATGGATTTATAGTATAGAATTAGATGAGTGCAACTTTTACATTTTTTTCACCACTCCACACACTTAAGCTAACTTCAGCTTTTTCCAGACATCGGGAGAGTGATTACAACTACTGCACTTTGTGTAGACCAAGAAACTTAGGAGTAAACTGTGTGCTTTATTTTTGAGTTCCACTGTAGGAATACATACTATTTACCGCCGGACAGGATGATGGCTGTCAACATTCCGACAGCGGCATCCTGTCAGAATGCCAGCAGCGGGTTAAGCGGTAAGAGTCCCCTTGCCGCTTGCCAAGTTGCGGGTCTGGTGGCTCACTGAGCTCGCCACACGATCTATTCCCACTCTAGACTCCCACAAGTGGGAATAGCCCTGTTGTGCCAATATTGTCGGCTGTCTGAATGTTGGCATCCTTATCCTGAACGCTGGGATCCCGACAGCCTGCATTTTAACTGCAACCCCCACTATAGATATCAGAGCACAATACAAAGGTAATTAAACGGTAGTCACCATTGAGTAACAGTACGTAAAGGAAACCCTAGTAAACATAAATTTGCCCAGTTGAATTTTATAGTGTAGACTGTGGGCAGGTTTTTCAATATAAAATCTATGCAACTCATTCTGCTGAATGGTTTCATACATTCTAGGAATCTCTCAATAATTTATATTGGTTTATATTTCTCTGACGTCCTAGTGGATGCTGGGACTCCGTAAGGACCATGGGGAATAGCGGCTCCGCAGGAGACAGGGCACAAGAATAAAAGCTTTAGGATCAGGTGGTGTGCACTGGCTCCTCCCCCTATGACCCTCCTCCAAGCCTCAGTTAGATTTTTGTGCCCGAACGAGAAGGGTGCAGGCTAGGTGGCTCTCCTGAGCTGCTTAGAATAAAAGTATATTTTAGGTTTTTTATTTTCAGTGAGTCCTGCTGGCAACAGGCTCACTGCATCGTGGGACTAAGGGGAGAAGAAACGGACTCACCTGCGTGCAGAGTGGATCGGGTTTCTTAGGCTACTGGACATTAGCTCCAGAGGGACGATCACAGGTTCAGCCTGGATGGGTCCCGGAGCCGCGCCGCCGGCCCCCTTACAGAGCCAGAAGAGCGAAGAGGTCCGGTGAAATCGGCGGCAGAAGACGATCCTGTCTTCAGACTAAGGTAGCGCACAGCACCGCAGCTGTGCGCCATTGCTCTCAGCACACTTCACACTCCGGTCACTGAGGGTGCAGGGCGCTGGGGGGGAGCGCCCTGAGACGCAATATAACATGATATACCTTAGATTGGCTAAAGAATACATCACATATAGCTCTGGGGCTATATGGATGTATTTTAACCCCTGCCATTTTTTACAGAAAAAGCGGGAGATAAGGACGTCGTGAAGGGGCGGAGCCTATCTCCTCAGCACACAAGCGCCATTTTCCCTCACAGCTCCGCTGGATGGACGGCTCCCTGACTCTCCCCTGCAGACTTGCTACTGAATCAGGGTAAAAAAGAGAAGGGGGGGGCACTATTGGCAGCTAAAAACTATATAAACAGCAGCTATAAGGGATTAACACTTATATAAGGTTATCCCTGTATATATATATAGTGCTTGGTGTGTGCTGGCAGACTCTCCCTCTGTCTCTCCAAAGGGCTTGTGGGGTCCTGTCCTCTATCAGAGCATTCCCGGTGTGTGTGCTGTGTGTCGGTACGTGTGTGTCGACATGTATGAGGAGGAAAATGATGTGGAGGCGGAGCAATTGCCTGGGTTAGTGATGTCACCCCCTAGGGAGTCGACACCTGACTGGATGATCGTATTTAAAGAATTAAGTGATAATGTCAGCACTTTGCAAAGAACGGTTGATGACATGAGACAGCCGGCAAATCAATTAGTGCCTGTCCAGGCGTCTCAGACACCGTCAGGGGCCCTAAAACGCCCGTTACCTCAGTGGGTCGACACAGATCCAGACACAGATACTGAGTCTAGTGTCGACGGTGAGGAGACAAACGTAATGTCCAGTAGGGCCACACGTTACATGATCACGGCAATGAAGGAAGCATTGAACATTTCTGACACTACAAGTACCACAAAGAAGGGTATTATGTGGGGTGTGAAAAAACTACCAATAGTTTTCCCTGAGTCAGATGAGCTAAATGAGGTGTGTGATAAAGCGTGGGTTTCTCCCGACAAAAAACTGCTAATTTCTAAAAAATTATTGGCACTATATCCTTTCCCGTTAGAGGTTAGGACACGTTGGGAAACACCCCCTAGGGTAGATAAGGCGCTCACACGTTTATCTAAACAAGTAGCGTTACCGTCTCCTGATACGGCCACCCTCAAAGAACCAGCAGATAGAAGGCTGGAAAATATTCTTAAAAGTATATACACACATACTGGTGTTATACTGCGACCAGCAATCGCTTCAGCCTGGATGTGCAGTGCTGGCGTCGCGTGGTCGGATTCCCTGACTGAAAATATTGATACCCTGGATAGGGACAATATACTGTTAACTATAGAGCATTTGAAGGATGCATTACTATATATGCGTGATGCACAGAGGGATATTTGCACCCTGGCATCAAGAGTAAGTGCTATGTCCATTTCTGCCAGAAGAGCGTTATGGACGCGACAGTGGTCAGGCGATGCGGATTCCAAACGACATATGGAAGTATTGCCGTATAAAGGGGAGGAGTTATTTGGGGCTGGTCTATCGGACCTGGTGGCCACGGCAACGGCTGGAAAATCCACCTTTTTACCCCAGGTCACTTCACATCAGCAGAAAAAGACACCGTCTTTTCAAACTCAGTCCTTTCGTTCCCATAAGTACAAGCGAACTAAAGGCCATTCCTTCCTGCCCCGGGGCAGAGGAAGGGGAAAAAGACTGCACCATGCAGCCGCTTCCCAGGAGCAGAAGCCCTCCCCTGCTTCTGCCAAGTCTTCAGCATGACGCTGGGGCTTTACAAGCAGACTCAGACATGGTGGGGGCCCGTCTCAAGAATTTCAACGCGCAGTGGGCTCACTCGCAAGTGGACCCCTGGATTCTACAGGTGGTATCGCAGGGGTACAAACTGGAATTCGAGGCGTTTCCCCCTCGCCGGTTCCTGAAGTCTGCTCTACCAAAGTCTCCCTCCGACAGGGAGGCAGTTTTGGAAGCCATTCACAAGCTGTATTCCCAGCAGGTGATAATCAAGGTACCCCTCCTACAACAGGGAAAGGGGTATTATTCCACGCTGTTTGTGGTACCGAAGCCGGACGGCTCGGTGAGACCAATTTTAAATCTAAAATCCCTAAACACTTACATAAAGAGGTTCAAATTCAAGATGGAATCACTCAGAGCGGTGATAGCAAACCTGGAAGAAGGGGACTATATGGTGTCTCTGGACATCAAGGATGCTTATCTCCACGTCCCAATCTACCCGTCTCACCAAGGGTACCTCAGGTTTGTAGTACAAAACTGTCATTATCAGTTTCAGACGCTGCCGTTTGGGTTGTCCACGGCACCTCGGGTCTTTACCAAGGTAATGGCCGAAATGATGATTCTTCTTCGAAGAAAAGGCATCTTAATTATCCCTTACTTGGACGATCTCCTGATAAGGGCAAGGTCCAGGGAACAGTTAGAAGTCGGAGTAGCACTATCTCAGGTAGTGTTACGTCAGCACGGGTGGATCCTAAATATTCCAAAATCGCAGCTGATTCCAACGACACGTCTACTGTTCCTAGGAATGATTCTGGACACAGTCCAGAAAAAGGTGTTTCTCCCGGAGGAGAAGGCCAGGGAGTTATCCGAGCTAGTCAGGAACCTCCTAAAACCAGGCCAGGTGTCAGTGCATCAGTGCACGAGGGTCCTGGGAAAAATGGTGGCTTCTTACGAAGCGATTCCATTGGGAAGATTCCATGCAAGAACGTTTCAGTGGGATCTACTGGACAAATGGTCCGGATCGCATCTTCAGATGCATCAGCGGATAACCCTGTCGACAAGGACAAGGGTGTCTCTTCTGTGGTGGCTGCAGAGTGCTCATCTACTAGAGGGCCGCAGATTTGGCATTCAGGATTGGGTCCTGGTGACCACGGACGCCAGCCTGAGAGGCTGGGGGGCAGTCACACAGGGAACAAGTTTCCAGGGCTTGTGGTCAAGCATGGAAACATCTCTTCATATAAACATTCTGGAACTAAGGGCCATTTACAATGCCCTAAGTCAAGCGAAACCCCTGCTTCAGGGTCAGGCGGTATTGATCCAATCGGACAACATCACGTCAGTCGCCCACGTAAACAGACAGGGCGGCACGAGAAGCAGGAGGACAATGGCAGAAGCTGCAAGGATTCTTCACTGGGCGGAAAATCATGTGATAGCTCTGTCAGCAGTGTTCATTCCGGGAGTGGACAACTGGGAAGCAGACTTCCTCAGCAGACACTACCTTCACCCGGGAGAGTGGGGACTTCACCCAGAAGTCTTCCACCTGATTGTAAACCGTTGGGAAAAAGCAAAGGTGGACATGATGGCGTCACGTCTAAACAAAAAACTAGACAGATATTGCGCCAGGTCAAGGGACCCTCAGGCAATAGCGGTGGACGCTCTGGTGACACCGTGGGTGTACCAGTCAGTGTATGTGTTCCCTCCTCTGCCTCTCATACCAAAAGGACTGAGAATCATAAGAAGGAGAGGAGTAAGAACGATACTCGTGGTTCCGGATTGGCCAAGAAGGACTTGGTACCCGGAACTTCAAGAGATGCTCACGGAAGACCCGTGGCCTCTACCTCTAAGAAAGGACCTGCTCCAACAGGGGCCTTGTCTGTTCCAAGACTTACCGCGGCTGCGTTTGACGGCATGGCGGTTGAACGCCGGATCCTGAAGGAAAAAGGCATTCCAGATGAAGTCATCCCTACCCTGGTCAAAGCCAGGAAGGATGTAACCGCAATACATTATCACCGCATTTGGCGAAAATATGTTGCGTGGTGTGAGGCCAAGAAGGCCCCTACAGAGGAATTTCAACTGGGTCGTTTCCTCCATTTCCTGCAAACAGGACTGTCTATGGGCCTAAAATTAGGGTCCATTAAGGTTCAAATTTCGGCCCTGTCGATTTTCTTCCAGAAAGAACTGGCTTCAGTACCTGAAGTTCAGACATTTGTAAAAGGGGTACTGCATATACAACCTCCTTTTGTGCCTCCAGTGGCACCTTGGGATCTCAATGTTGTTTTGAGGTTCCTTAAGTCACATTGGTTTGAACCACTCACCACTGTGGACTTAAAATATCTCACATGGAAGGTGACGATGCTGTTAGCCCTGGCTTCAGCCAGGCGTGTGTCAGAATTGGCGGCTTTATCATTTAAAAGCCCTTACTTAATTTTTCATTCTGACAGGGCAGAATTGAGGACTCGTCCTCAATTTCTCCCTAAGGTGGTTTCTGCCTTTCACATGAACCAACCTATTGTGGTGCCTGCGGCTACTAGGGACTTGGAGGACTCCAAGTTTCTTGACGTTGTCAGGGCCCTGAAAATATATGTTTCCAGGACGGCGGGAGTCAGAAAGTCTGACTCGCTGTTTATCCTGTATGCACCCAACAAGCTGGGTGCTCCTGCTTCTAAGCAGACTATTGCTCGTTGGATTTGTAGTACAATTCAGCTTGCACATTCTGTGGCAGGCCTGCCACAGCCAAAATCTGTGAAAGCCCATTCCACAAGGAAAGTGGGCTCATCTTGGGCGGCTGCCCGAGGGGTCTCGGCTTTACAACTTTGCCGAGCTGCTACTTGGTCAGGGGCAAACACGTTTGCTAAATTCTACAAATTTGATACCCTGGCTGAGGAGGACCTGGAGTTCTCTCATTCGGTGCTGCAGAGTCATCCGCACTCTCCCGCCCGTTTGGGAGCTTTGGTATAATCCCCATGGTCCTTACGGAGTCCCAGCATCCACTAGGACGTCAGAGAAAATAAGATTTTACTTACCGATAAATCTATTTCTCGTAGTCCGTAGTGGATGCTGGGCGCCCATCCCAAGTGCGGATTGTCTGCAATACTTGTACATAGTTATTGTTAACTAAATCGGGTTATTGTTGTTGTGAGCCATCTTTTCAGAGGCTCCTTCGTTGTTATCATACTGTTAACTGGGTTCAGATCACAAGTTGTACGGTGTGATTGGTGTGGCTGGTATGAGTCTTACCCGGGATTCAATATCCTTCCTTATTATGTACGCTCGTCCGGGCACAGTATCCTAACTGAGGCTTGGAGGAGGGTCATAGGGGGAGGAGCCAGTGCACACCACCTGATCCTAAAGCTTTTATTCTTGTGCCCTGTCTCCTGCGGAGCCGCTATTCCCCATGGTCCTTACGGAGTCCCAGCATCCACTACGGACTACGAGAAATAGATTTATCGGTAAGTAAAATCTTATTTTACAAATGTTATAACAATTTGATATGTTGTTAAGTAGTAGACAAGTAAAGGACCTTGGGCCACTGCTTATGACATCAGCCATGACAATAAGATTATTAATATCTGCAATTGTGCAGGATGAAGTCAGTCCCATTGTAAACTGTGGCTTTAAATGGAATCTTCTTTCAGTTGTCATTCTATTAGTGTGTATTTGAACTCTGATCTATTGGCATAGTGGACAACAGTTTTACACTGAACCATTGACAGGATCACATTTACTCTCTGGATGATTATACGAGACACTATTCTGTCAGACAAATACTTTTTATTCACCACCACCATGTAATTTGTGTTCCAAATGTCTGTGAAATAGCAACTGGAAAATAGCAAGAGCAGTTCTGCTCTTGCAGAACTGTATAATGCTTAAGTTGCATAGGAGGACATTAATAAAATCACCCATAATATGTGTGCGCTGTATAAATAACTGGTAATTAAATAATAAATTAAACAAACAGAATTATGCAGACCGCCATTATGCAATGATCTATTGTCCTCAAATGAAGGTACTGATACCTTCAACAGCTTTAGTAGCAACACTTGGTCACAGCCATAGACAAATAATAAATAATAAAATGACAAATACCAAAACAAGTTGCTTATTAGCTAAGTGGAGACCAAGTTTGCAAAATAATAAAGTTATCTTGTGGACTGTTTGGCCAGTTCGTGCCTCCAATATTTCAATCTATGTGGTTGTCCCACAAAAAGCTTCAAAATGGCACTGCAGCAGTGTCATGGGGTGGGTGGATAATCCTATCTAAATCAAACCCCTATTCCATCATTTCTATTAATGTCTGAATAAAACCAGACAGCTGCCTCCTCCCTTTCCTGTTTATTGTAAGAAAACTTGATTCACATGTATGCACAATATTACCATCTTCCAGACCGCTAATATATTCCAAGTTTGTTGCTCTTCTAGCTCTAGCCACAAGCATTCAAACATCTAAAGGCCACACATTTTGCCATACAAATAAGATTTTCCTTCTGCATCTTCCCCTGACTACAGATCTCCTTCTAGAAAAGTAGTTGGTGAGGGTACAGGAGTCATATTATTTATATGTCCATACGTAAGACATTGTAGAAAAAAAAAACATTGGGCTGTCCAGGGTAAAACAAAAACCCTTGTATTTCTGTGACTGTAAAATTTGCTGACGTGTGCTTATACATCCCACCTTGCCTGGGTCTGAATTAAGTTTAACCTAGACCCTCCATATTGTATATTATTTATTTATTACCAGTTATTTATGTAGCGCACACATATTCCGCATCGCTTTTCAGAGAATATTTGCCCAGTCACATCAGTCCCTGCCCCAGTGGAGCTTACAATCTATATATTCCCTACCACATGTACACACAGACACATTCATTAGGGTTACTTTTGTTGGGAGCCAATTAACCTACCAGTATATTTTTGGATTGTATATGCCCAGAATGATGTTTTGTCTAAAGCCAGGTACACACTGAGAAGATATCATACCGATATATCGTTTCCAGATGAATCGGAATGACGTAAGACCAATCGCTCAGTGTGTGTGCCTAATATGTGGGTATCAGCAGTTGCTAGTAACATCACCTGGTTGTCCCTGCTGCATGTCCACTGGGCGATTAATGCTAGTGACCACAGCATGTGTAATTAAGGAAGGAGTGATATGTCGCTCCCTCCTTCATTACATGTTCCTCGGGATCCGCCGGGCCAACATATTTACTGGGCACACATTGTCTTAGTGTATAACCAGAATTACACCCACACGGACTAAGGAAATGCTCTAATTATAGAAATATCAGCAAACAGATTATAAAGGTGGAAATCAGTGGTATCTCCTGCATACTTAATAAGGGCATAATTTATATTTCAGTATATCTGCCTTTTCACATTTCCATTTCAGAGTCTTCTTATGGTTTAAAGGGAATCCTTCACTATGACTGTCATATACCCCTTGCTTGGGGAAATCTTGTACCCAAAAACTAACACTAAAGGAGCCAACACACACTAAGATTATCTTTCTGTTTGATTTAAACAGTTTATCTAAACATTACCAGGCTTTTGTGCCAACCAGTCAGAATGGGCAGATAATCTTAGTGTGTATCCAGCTAGACTCCAGACAATTTTACCATTATTTTTCTCATGATCCGCGTCCAAGTCTGTAGTCTTTCTACACCACAAATAGCCATATTGTCTAATCCCCAGTCACTCCTTGTTAGCCCCTGCAAAGGGCCCTGGAGCACCCCCTAGCTACGACCTTGATCACAGCCAAAAGGCAAAGAAGTGACAACCCATTAAGGTGCAGAAAAAAGTGTACTTCAAAATATGCTCAAATAATCATAGAGATTTGGTCCAACACCACCACCAATTAAGTGCCTTCCAGTCCCTGCTGCTGCTCTTCTGTCCAAGCTCCTTGCAGATACTGAGCTGACTGGCAGGTAGTCCTGGATTTTTGCACCTCTTTATTTCTGCATTGGTGACAAGAAAACACAGTCCTGACTTTATTTTCCCTCTTGCTAGTTGCATGCACATGTTCTGGAAGCCTCTGCCACACCCACAATCTGGCTGGCAGCAAAATTTTCCCTGTGATTTGTTTTCACCGTCAATCATTGCAATCAACAGAATGTTCACAATTTCCATGGAAACGTTAGGAATGGTTGCTGTGGAGTTTTTCTGGCTACATGATGTAAACAGGCCGCTCACCATTTCTGCCAATGCAACAGTAGTCTGTCATCACAATCTGCTACTGCTTGGAAGCATGGCCTGCATGTGCTTACTGACGGCCACTTGAGGATGACACAGACCAGGAGATGCATTGTATTGTTGCTCTTTCTTGTTAATAGAGCAAACTTACACCTCCTCCAGCTCGTTTCAAAACAAGCCAGTGCACAAAATAAGGCCCAAAAATACTAAATAAATAACTAAATGCATAAAGTAAGTAAACTTACTGTAGACCTGGCATCCTGGTTGTCCCACCACAGAAAATGCCTTGTATAGAGGGAGGGAAATGAAGACAAGAACTAGATGCAAAATGAGACACCAGAGACAAGTTTTCTGTATGTAAACTAATTTGTGAATACAAAGGTGGAACAGTGTAACCCATTTACAAAATAACACATTTATGCAATACAAGATATTTACAAATAGAAACAAGCATATTTGAAAAAGAAAGTCAGCAGTTCAGTCTATTTTTGGATAACAGAGTAGAAAAGGTGCAATAGAAGGTCAATTCATGGAGTAGACAAAGCAAGCTCTTCTTCCATCTCCCTGTTCTAAAATCCATTTAATATATGGCCCCCAGATAGGGGGCGTATCAGATAGTAAACTGATAAGAACAGATTTTTTTATTTTTAAACCATCAGGTTTAAAAAAGCTTCTGCTTAATAGCCTAGGCTATTATCATCTTGGCATTCTTTGTGAAACCTTTTAAAATGATCATATTGGTTTCTTTTCCTTTTTTGCCAATTAAAAGTGTATATAGATATGTAAACTTACATAATTTTTAAGGATTTCTAAATACTACAACCTCTTCCCACATCTGTATCATCCTCATCAAATAAAACTGAAAAAATTATTCAAACGTAACTACATGCATCCATTTATTCACCTTCCACACACCTTCCGCATCAAAACCACCATCTCTATCCACTAAATAACATATATACAGTTTCCCTAACACCATTCTAATAGTCACACACTCAATTCTTCTTTCTTATGCAATGCAAGGAATATGTATTTGTATAACACTTCCATAACACACGACATTAACAACCACATCAATCTTTCCTGTATCCTCCCTTTTACTCCCAGTCCAAACATAGCCAACCTCCATGATATTGCATTCACTCCACACAATTCCTTACATAACCCACTTAAATTCCTCCATAATTCCCTTGCAAACCCACAACTCCATACTACATGCATAATCATTTAATTTGAGTGGACAATCGTCCACTCTCACCAAATCTCTTCTCTTCTGAACTACTCTCACCGGAAAAATCCCTTGCATACTCATCCATACCACATCTTTCTGCTTATTTGACATTCCTTTCATCCCTACTTTCTTCAATACACAAGAAGCCTCTTTCAACCTCAAATAATCAATATTACATACATTATCTCTCTCTCTCTAAACACATTCATAACTTTCTTACATTTACCAAAATCATTCATACTTACACCTAACATCATTTTTCCTTATAAACTGCTCTACATACCATATTGGACAACTGAAGGCCATTGACACATTTAAAGTTCTTTTCATCCATTTTAATCCACATAACATCCATACAGCCAAATACCTAGTCATCCATGCAGCCTTACTTTGTTTATCCAACATTCTCACCACTTGCGCTATATAATTCACACCCAGAAATCTTTCCACATTTGGGAAACCTAAACCCCATTATCCCTCATTTTTACAACATCCTCACGTTTCAGTCTCTCCATTTTACATCCCCACAAAAATAAAAACATAATTCTCACAATTTTACGCAGAGTTCCATACGGAGGAAGAAACACACATGCCACGAAAAGCAAAATCGGCAAAATTACACTTTTAATAGTCAAAATCTTCCCTGTCAACGTCAAATCTCTCATCCTCCAAAAATTAAATTTCTTCTCAATCTTATCACTGCATTATTTCCAACTTTCTGTCCCCTTCAAATCCTCTTCAAATACAACCCACAAAATTTTTAACCCATTCTGCACACACTGTAAACGTTGATTTACATACAGGACTAAAAGCAACACTTTAAAAAGACATTTAATACACTTTAAATGGAGCTGCTGCGGCCGCTGTAATTAATCCTTAGCCTACGTACTTTTTACACCATTAGCGTACAAAGCCCCATACCGTGTACGCACTTTGCATACTAACGCCGCGCTGGCTGTACAAAGTACACACAGCGCGTACACACCCAAAGATACTCCGTGAGCACTTAGCAGCTACACGTGTGAGTGAAATACACTTATAACCTTAGCAGGGAAAGGAGACACGACACCAGATTGTATTTAAAATGCCGGGTTCTGACACACCAACATATAATTACGGAAAGGGGGTTACAATAACAATACAATTCAATAGAAAAATGGCTACAGTCAATGGTACATACGTTTTTGGTTTCGCCTGCACTTCCCGGCCGGTCCTCAGTCATCAAGGGAGATGACATTCAGAGTCTGTGATAGTGACATGTCATGCAGCTGGCTTTTTATACAGTGGATCAAAACATAATACAATAGACACTGTGTGCTCTTCTTCCATTGGTTCGGGGGTGGAACATATCCTGTGCACCGGGGATCATTGGTCAGCTCAAGAGGTGGGTGATGGCTAAGACTTGAGATGTGATTTCTGTTTGCATCTGAGTTCCCGCCCCATGACCAGTTAAACCCATCACATTAATCATACATAAATCTGGTATTATTAATAACTTAATGTTGCAATATATGATAATATTCTTATACCCACCAGATTAATGTTTACGTGACTCTGAACAATATGATCCCACACATGATATGATTATCTATTTCCATCCTCAAGATATACATACATACCTATATCCATATATACCTACACACACACTCCTGCTATTACAATTTGTTAGGAATTATATATATATATATATATATATATATATATATATATATATATATACATATATGTATCTCCAAGAGTTTAGACTATGAATGTTATTACCTCCGATTTCTAAATGTCTGGTTTGTAATTTGTTAGCTATTGCTAATTGAGTTTCTCTTCAGTCAACCTAGGTTCCTGTATATTGTCTTTCTTGTTTGTCCTGTCTTCAGATAAGACAATGACAATCCAGTATTTATTGTCTTCGACAGATACTGGACAACTTCTAGAACAATAGGGGTAACCAAAGGTATTTGCCTTCTTCATAGGATTTCAAAGCTTTGTGCAAATAAGGCCATCTGGTACATTATATTTGAGTCTGGGAGGATAATTTATGTGCGACCCATCTTCATGCTATTAGAAGAGTGAGCACACAGTGGGTGACTTATGCAATATATGGGTTAAATATATGATATGTCTTTGTGGCTTTTCCATGCGAGTACAAATGCCTCCGTAATTACTCATACCACGCGCTAACATGCACGACCGCGTGAGCGATCATATGCAATTTGCGAATATGTGCACGCACGGCCGAATAAGTACGCGCACGGAGGCCATCTATGTGGTGTTTGTACGTGATGTGTGTACTGTAATATTTTCAGACTTCGACAGTCCACCATTTGGCAGTCATCAATAACTGCCACTATTTAATCAATAAACAGAAAAAAATATTACCTATACAATATATACAAAAGCTTGGATGATCGGGGAGAGTTGTAGGTGGGAAATGTATAGTGGGATAGTAAAAAGCATGTATGTATGAATCAATGTCTGAGGGGCATGTATCATTGTGCCGTATATGTTCTAAATAAGCTTTGAGGTATTGCGAAGTATACATTAAATCCTTCTCATCCCGTATTAAGGGTCTGTAAATGGGCCAACAAACACTACCAAGCTCTTTTTGGCTTCTTGTTCCAACAAATGGGGTGCACATTTAGTTGATTATACATGGAGGCGGAACATAAGTGAGTGCTAGTATATGTGGATATCACCGGTCGACTATGTGTGCCATTAACTGGAGGTTGCAGAGATGAAGATAAGACACATATATAAAAATACATTCACATAAACACTTTGGGTAGGGCTGACATCTTTTCCGGTTGGATGTATCTGGGCAGAGGGGGAAACAGAGAAAAACGGGTTAAAGAAACAGGCCATGAAATTCATTTGCAATCCTTATCATACCACTGTCTCTATGGATGGATCATAAATTAAATATGCTATAACAGCGCCCTCACTCCTTAGACTCATCAAATTTGTGCTGCACTTGCACCGCATTAGAATTTGAACACACCTAAATATCAAACCAATAATTATGATGACACCCAGGATACAAAGGAGAAACTTCCCCACACTCATAATGACATTTTGAGCCCACTCTCCTAAACCTGAGAACCATTTGCGTGGGTTCAACCATGAGACCCAGCCGGTCAGTTCATTACCCACAGTCGCTAAGGTAAGGTTGTGCTTCCTCCTGAACTCCCACTTCACCTGCAAGATCTCGTCCATCTTCTGATCGATGATCTCCGTGGAGTCGTCAGTGCTGTTCGTAATATCTGTACAGCACTTCACACCATATTGAGTTGCCAGAGTAACACAGTACCCACCTGTCATGGCTGTGGCGTAATTAAGGACCATCCTGTGCTGGATCAGTTCCTTCTCAAGTTCGCTAGCGCGTGGATATACCTGTAATTTATAGTTCCTCTGGCAGTACGGGTGATGTCTAATGCGAGAAGGAACTGAATCCCGGTGGATTCGTGGATCAAATCAGAGGCTGCCTGCTCTGCCCTATCTATAAGGTGTCTCTTGATGATGTGTTCATAGTGCGTATGAGTCTGAGCACTGTGGTGAACGTCTTTTTTCATTTTATCGTGGGTTATGGTCATGACCTCCGGTAGTACTCTCCCAATATAACACAATCCCTCTGAGCTCGGAGCAAGCCACTTGTACGTTTTCCTCCCACATATAAAATAGGCATCATCTGGGAGAACATAGGGGACAAAATGTATTATCACCATATTGCAAACTTTCCAAGTAAAGAAAACAAATCCCTAGTTCTCTCATTTGCTTAGTACAAGTATCGGGCTGGATGATATGGGCACAATACCCTGACAATACTTTTCCAACCAACATGGTCTTGCTTCCATGTGTATACCTATACCGAAAATACCTCCCACTGTTGGCTGTCTGGCGTACAAATTCAGAGTCAATAGGTATCTAATCAGCTCTGTGTGAAAAGGTAATTGTCTGGTTATTCCACGTCACTTCCCAATTTCCTGGTTTTCGGTAATTGGAAATATTAAAACACAATAAGGACCTGTCTACATGATACTGGTGGAGCTTCAAACCAGGGGGCCTAGAGATATTGAATTTCTTGTCCACCGGTCTCCCACCCCGTAATTCGAGTACCTGATCTATTGCTAAAAGGTATGGTACTAATCCTGACTAACTCTGACCTTGAGGTATCTGTGAGCACACCCAACATTCTGTCTGGTTTAAGACCTTACCCACTAATGAGTGGTAATTATTCAACAGATGTCGGTCCATGTCGATATTAATGTTGGACTGACTTCTCTGGATGCACCCATCCTCGACTATATTGTCACAATTCCTACAAATACAATATTCATCAGACAATAACCTTTCACAGTGCCTCCGAGCTCCATGACTACCAGAGCGCTTACTGATACCAGCCTTTACTCGAGTGATGTGCTGCTCCTGAGATCCTACAAATTTATACTCTCCATCAGAACCCATTCCAGATCCCTGCTCGACCTCTCTGGGACCCTCACCAAAACAAATTGTCCTGATCGAAAACAGAATTACTAGCAGAACCCGAAACGAAATTTCTTGTGATAGATCCATTTTGTTAGGGGAAGGAAGGAAAATAAGGAGGAGAAAAGGAAGGAAAAATGCAGGGGGAGGTGAAAAAAGAAAATGGTGCGACGTAGCAGTATTTGTGGCAGCAGGGAATGCTTCTACCCAGTTGGAAAATACACCAATACATACTAACACATATTTCAAATTCCTACAGGGTGGTAACTGTATGAAGTCGATTTGTATTACCTGAAAAGGTCCGTCTGTCGGAGGGATATGGGATGGCTCTGTTGGTATTGTCTTTCCAATATTCTTCCTCAAGCAAGTAAAACATGTCATTGCTCTCTTACCTGCATGAGAAGAGAATCCTGGCGCACACCAGTAGGCTCTTACCAACTTGCACATACCCTCTTTGCCCAGGTGAGTCAGACCGTGTGCCGCCTCAGCTAGACTTGGAAGATATGCTCTGGGGGCCACCGGCTTACCGTGTCCACCTGTCCACAGTCCTGAGGACGCCTGGCCATACCCCTTTGACCTCCAGACTGCCTTTTCCTGTAGGGAACACAAATTTTGCATTTCAATTAACTGTTGTGTGTTGATCGTGTTAAATGTTTTCAGTGATGTGATGTTCGTTTGTATGGGGGTGCTTGCTGCTGATTTAGCAGCTTTATCTGCCCGGCTGTTACCAAGTGAAATTGGGTCTTGGTTGTAAGTGTGTGCTTTGCACTTGATAACAGCCACTCTGTCTGGTTCTTGTATTGCTGTCAAAAGCCTTTTGATATGGGATGCATGCACTACAGGTGTGCCAGCTGCCGTCATGAAATTTCTGAGGCACCATAGGGCCCCAAAATCATGCACCACTCCAAAGGCGTACCTAGAATCTGTGTATATATTAGCTGACTTACCCTTGGCCAATTCACACGCTCTGGTTAGGGCGACCAACTCAGCAACTTCTGCGGTGGGCCAAGGGGTTCAGCTTCTATGATACCTTCGTCATCTACAACTGCATATCCAGTGCACAAGTCTCCAGATTCCGTCTGTCTGTGGCAACTACCGTCAGTGTAGAAGGTAAAGTCTACTCCTTCCAGTGGGTTGTCACTGATGTCAGGTCTCACTGTAAAAGTTTGATTCAGTTATTCCATACAATCATGCATATCCGTATCTGCACTAAATCCTCCTTCACCATCATTCTCATCCTCCACCCTTTGTGCCTGTCCAGGCACACTTGGCAAGTAGGTTGCAGGATTTATTGAGCTGCATCTCTTAATGGTGATGTTTACTGGGCCGTCAGTGATAATTCCCACTTTGTAAACCGAGCAGATGAGACATGTCTGGTTTGGGCGGAGTTTAGTAAGGCTGATACTGCATGAGGTGTATGAATGGTCAGGTTGTGTCCTAACACTACGTCCTCGCTTTTACTTACCAGCAAAGCTATTGCTGCAACAATTCGAAAGCAAGTGGGGAGAGACCGCGCTACAGTGTCCAACTGTGCACTGTAGTAAGCTACTGGTCTGCTGGCATCACCATGTCTCTGTGTTAAGACTCCTGCCGCGCACCCAGCACTTTCAGTACCGTATAATTCGAAGGGTTTCTCATAATCTGGCATACCTAATGCAGGTGCCTGTGATAGACACTGTTTGAGTCTCTTAAACGCCAGTTCGGACTCATCTGTGTGAGAGATCCGTTCCGGTTTGTTCGAAGAGACCATTTCTTGCAAAGGTAAAGCCAGTATAGAGAACCCTGGAATCCAGTTTTGACAGTACCCACACATTCCAAGGAAAGTGCGGATCTGTTGCTGAGTTTGTGGCAGAGTCATGTTGCGAATCGCCTGTATTCTATCAGTGGTGAGGTGTCTAAGTCCTTGAGTCAAGCAGTGTCCCAAATATTTTACCCTGGTCCGACACAACTGCAACTTATCCTTTGAAACCTTGTGTCCTGTATGGGAAAGATGAAATAGAAGCTGTTTCGTGTCTTTCAAGGACGATTCGAGTGAGTCAGAACACAACAATAAGTCATCGACATATTGTATTAGTACTGCTCCACTCTCAGGTTCTCAGGTTGAAAGGATTGTAAACAGTCATGCAAGGCCTGGGAGAAAATACTTGGGCTGTCAATGAAACCTTGTGGTAGACGAGTCCAGGTGTACTGTACTCCCCTGTATGTAAAAGTGAAGAGTTATTGGCTGTCGGGGTGAAGAGGGACAGAAAACAAAGCAGAACAGAGGTCAATGACAGTGAAGAATTTTGCAGTAGAGGGAATTTGCATGAGGATGACAGCTGGATTGGGCACTACGGGGAATTGGCTCTCAACTATCTTGTTTATCCCCCTTAGATCCTGCACTAGCCTGTAACCCCTCCCCCCACTCTTTTTCACAGGGAAGATGGGACTATTGGCAGTGCTGGACGTCCTGACTAGGATGCCCTGCTGTAGCAGCCGCTCTATGACAGGGTACACTCCTAACTCTACCTCTGGCTTCAGAGGATACTGAGGGATTTTTGGAGCTATCCTACCATCTTTTACTTGTACTGCTACTGGAGCTACATTCACCATCAATCCAGTGTCCTGTCCATCTTTGGTCCAAAGGGAAACCGGTATTTGCGAGATAATTTCCTCTACCTTTGATGGACACTTGTCTATAACAGTAAAATGCGACATTAGCCTTTGAGGGGTTTCTAGTATATCTTGTACTTCTTGAGCATGGTTCTCAGGTATATCTAAAAAGACACCCTCAGGAGTACAGTATATGACACACCGCATTTTACACAATAGATCTCTGCCGAGTAGATTAGTCGGATCCGATGCAGCCAGCAGAAAAGAATGTTTGGTTTGCAAGGGCCCTATCTTAATCTCTGCAGGTCTACTCAAAGGGTATTGTTGCACCGTTCCTGTTACTCCCATTGCAGAAATAATTTTTCCTGTGGTCTTTACACCTGATGTGGAATTCAACACTGACCTGGCCGCCCCTGTATCTACAAGAAAAGGTAATGGTACACCAGCTACATCAACCGTGACCTCAGGTTCACTACCAAGGCTAGCAATCAACTTCACTGTCTGCAGACTGCAGGTGTGGCCCAACCCCTATTGTGTAGTGGGACCCTCCCGCAGCGCATTGGCAGCTACGATATGTGAGGGGATAGCTGAGAGTTTTCGGAGGCCTGCCAGTCCCTCCTAGGTGGATACCTCCGTGTTTCCCCTCTGTGTGGTCCCTGTTCCGAATTGTGTGTTATAGCGTGGTTCGTTTTCTCTGTCTAGGGGTCTATATTGACTATGTGTTCTACTACTACAATTTCTGGCAAAATGTCCTTTCTTCTGACAATTATAGCATATTACTACACGTTACTTACCATCAGGGGTCTTGGGTCTTGGCTGATGTGATTTTGTTGTAAGAGCCTGTATACTTATGTCATCAGCTTATCCCCCTGTGACTCCCTGTGCTTACTGATGTTCCTATCGTGCTCGATAGCAGACTCTCTCAATGCAGCCACCGAGATACCTCTCCAGTTAGAGAGGTCTGCACTCTTGTTCTCAGTGCTTCTTTTAACCCATCCATTAATACTGAAACAGCTACCTAATGCAAAAACATAAAGTGTGTGTATTCTTGGTGCAGTGTCTATCTAAGTATCTGCCCAATCAGACTCCTCTTGTGATCCGCCCAACCCCAGATCACACAAAATAGTAGGTAACATGTATGTGGTGAGGAGAGATCAAAGAACACAATAAATCAATAATCCATAATAGAGAAATTAAATATACATCACATGAGTTCTCTGTGAATGTCTCTTTCTCCAATGTCCGAGGTGATTTTGCTTTTGTCAGTTCAACAACTCCCAGATGTTACATGCATGAAGAGAACAACAAAAACACAATATGTGTGGTATTGCTTGCCACAATAAATAATCAAAAATTCCTGTGAATTCTTCAAAGAAAGACAGAGCCCTATGTGGTGAAAATCTTGATAGTGGAGAAAGGGACAGTTCCTCACCACCTCTTCATATCAAAGCAGACGTACCAGAACTCACTTAAAGGTATATAACACCATGCATATCTCCTGTCACACAAAAACAAAGGTGTTGGATTTTAGAAATGCTGACTTTGCAAAAATGGGGAGATGTTTAAGTGATTCATTGGCAGACTGGAGGAACTTGGAAGGAGTGCAGGAGAGGTGGAAAAAACTGAAAAGTGCAACAGACCTTTGTATCAAAATGGTTAGGAAAAGCACCAGGAAAAGGAAGCCAGTGTGGTTCACAAAAGAAGTATCAACTAGTGTGAAAGCAAAAAAGATGGCTTTTAGGAAATACAAACAGACTCAAAATAATAACGACAAAGAGGTGTATCTGGACAGACGGAAGGATGCTAAGAAAGTGATCAGACGTGCAAAGGCAGAAGCTGAGTAGAAAATGGCCCAGTCAGTAGATAAAGGGGGCAAAACTTTTTTTAAGTATATAAGTGAAAGGAGAAAATCAAATGGAGGAATAATAAGACTTAAGACAGAGAGTGGGCATTTGGTGGAGGGAGACAAGGCAATAGCAGATCACCTAAATAATTATTTTTGCTCAGTATTTACTACAGAAGAAGGGATGGGGCCACAGTTAAGTTGCAAGGACATTCATAAAAATAAGGTAGATGAAAATACATTTACAGAGGAGAAGGTCCTAACAGAACTTTCAAAACTAAAAGTGGATAAATCAATGGGACCAGATGGGATACACCCAAGGATACTCAAAGAGCTAAAAGATGTGCTGGTTACACCTTTAACAGAATTATTTAACCAGTCACTAAATACTGGTGCTATTCCAGAGGACTGGAAAAGAGCAAATGTAGTTCCACTGCACAAAAGTGGAAGCAAGGAAGAAGCAAGTAACTACAGACCAGTAAGCCTTACATCAGTAGTAGGGAAAGTAATGGAAAAACTATTAAAAGAAAGAGTAGTGGAATATCTTAAATCAAACAATTTACAGGATCCAAAACAGCATGGATTTACTGGTGGGAGATGATGCCAAACAAATCTTATTGACTTTTTTGACTCTGTGATGAAAATAATAGATCAAGGGGGAGCTGTAGATGTAGCATATCTAGACTTTAGTAAGGCATTTGACACTGTCCCACATCGCAGACTGCTAAATAAACTTGAAAGCCTGGGGGTGGATTATAAATCAGTTAAATGGATAAGAACCTGGTTGCAGGATAGGAAACAGACAGTCGTAGTTAATGGAGTGCAATCTATGGAGGGAAATGTTACCAGTGGAGTACCCCAGGGATCTGTACTTGGTCCAGTTCTCTTTAATATCTTTGTTGGTGACATTGCAGATGGTATTGAAGGGAAGATATGCCTTTTTGCAGATGATACAAAGATATGCAACAGGGTAGACACACCGGGAGGGGTCAAACAAATGATTAATGACCTAGGTAGGCTTGAGAAATGGTCAAGAACGTGGCAATTACAGTTTAATGCTAAAAAATGCAAAATTATGCACTTGGGTCTCAAAAACCCAAAGGTTAAGTATAGTATCAAGGGTACTATAATGGAAACTACTGAGGAGGAAAGAGATTTAGGAGTCACTATTTCAAGTGACTTGAAGGCAGGAAAGCAATGCAACAAAGCAATGAGAAAGGCAAGTCAGATGCTTGGTTGCATAGGGAGAGGAATCAGTAGCAGGAAAAAAGAAGTGATAATGCTACTGTATAGGTCATTGGTACGGCCCCATCTGGAATACTGTGTCCAGTTCTGGAGACCCTATCTCCAGAAGGATATAAATACATTAGAGAGTGTACAAAGAAGGGCAACTAAAATGGTGCATGGCCTACATCACAAAACTTACCCGGAAAGGCTAAAAGATCTTAACATGTATAGTTTGGAGGAGAGAAGGGAAAGGGGGGACATGATAGAAACTTTCAAATATATCAAGGGTCTTAACAAATTTCAGGAGGGAAACATTCTTCAAAGGAAAAGAAGTATTAGAACTCGAGGGCATACATTGAGACTGGAGGGGGAGGTTCAGGGGAAATTTAAGGAAAAATTACTTCACAGAAAGGGTAGTGGACAAGTGGAATAGCCTCCCATCAGAGGTGGTAGAGGCTAAGACTGTAGGGCAATTTAAACATGCTTGGGACAGGCATATGAATATCCTTACAAAGAATTAAGTTAAAAAAGGAGTTGAGATTGCCTAAAGGATAAAATAAAAAAGGGGCAGACTAGATGGGCCAAGTGGTTCTTATCTGCCGTCAAATTCTATGTAAGGTATCTTTTATACTTATTAATGGCACCAACAAAACAGGATTTTTTTTTCCGTTCAATTGAACGTACCACACTCACGTTCTCAGTAGATGGATATCCACATGTAGCGGTTTCTTTAGAATGGATATGCAAAAACTTCTCTCCAAAAACTAATTTATTATCACAAATTAAACAATTATACAAGATAAAAAAGTTTTCTCCTTATAAAATTCCACAAGCTGGTTATAAACAAATAATGTAGGTCAGATGTACAATGACTACCATAGGTGAATTCTGGACTAACACCTATGTACCACAGATAATGATATACCTTAGGAATTTCGAAGGTAAAAGGAAAATCGATAAAAAACAAATGGATCACTGTCTGGAAGCACCAACGCCGTTTCGACACAAGGTCTTTTTCAAGGTGTATATCCAGACAGTGATAGACAGGATTTTTATACCATAAGACAGGAAGTAGAAAGGGAGCGTGGGTAAATGCCTTACAATAGCAAGTAAGGCTCCAATACATCATTATATTTCACATGTAAACATATATCATGTGTAAAAACATACATTGTTAGATCCTAATTATTATGCTATTTTAAAAGTGCAAAGCGGGACAGTGGCACGATCGCCGCACTTCCGCGTTCCAATATGCGTTTTGCGAAACCGGAAGTGCGGCACCAGCGTGGCAACTCATGTCCCTCCTAACTTAAAATCCCAGTCAAGGTGTGCTGATCTTCAAAAGGCCCTACTGATGCATATAAAGAGAGAGGACACATTGTGGGAGCAGGCAGTGGCACGATCGCGGCTACACGCACTTCCGCATTCCAGCGTGCGTTCCACGCAACCAGAAGTGCGTTGCGACTACGTCACGCTGGATTCTCTCTGGCTTATAAAGTCTCAATGGAGCAATATGGATGGGTATCATATACACTCTGAAACCGGAAGTGTGCGTTCCACATAGGGCTCTGTCTTTCTTTGAAGAATTCACAGGACTTTTTGATTATTTATTGTGGCAAGCAATACCACACATATTGTGTTTTTGTTGTTCTCTTCATGCATGTAACATCTGGGAGTTGTTGAACTGACAAAAGAAAAATCACCTCTGACATTGGAGAAAGAGACATTCACAGAGAACTCATGTGATGTATATTTAATTTCTCTATTATTGATTTATTGTGTTCAGTAGCGCCTTTGATCTCTCCTCATCACATACTTGAAATAGCTACCTCCCTATGGTGTGCATTACCTTTAATGTCCTCAATCCCAGTGTATCTAGCTATTTCCTGCAGTGCCCGATGGAAATATTCGGATGCCATTTCATCTTCCTTTTGTCTTATGGAGAAGATTTTATTCCATTTGACAACAATAGGGAATACACTCCTAATTGCAGATTGATTTGCCGTACATTCTCCTGATTGTATTCATCAGTGAGCGGTACCTCTGCGTCTAATTTACAATCTGTTATGAATTTTGTGGTGTCAATATTTGAGGGTAAACACACCCGTAGCACTGTCTGCCAATCTTTATTTGTGGGCTCATGGGCGTTACCTAACTCTTTAATGAACTTCTGGCATTCGACTAGATCTTTTCTGGGATCGGGAAATTCTGACATAATTGACCTTAACTCTGCTTGGGACCAAGGACAATGCATGGCAATGTTCCTGATGGGAGTTACTCCCTGAGCGTCAGTCTTTCCATTGGGGACTGCAATCACCCTGACAGGATTTAATTCAATTACATCATTCTGGTTTGACTCTATAATGTGAGGAGCTATTGTTTCTTCATAGTGTATGGTACCGTACTTACCTGTGGACACGACCTCACTTATCCCTCCGCTAGGGGGCCTTGCTACAACCCTTGGTGGTTGGGCCGTGCCCACCTGAGAATCCTGTATGGTGGCTGCTAGAGAGAGTGCCGATATCGTGCTGGTTTCATATTCCTGCTCACAGTCCTGTGGAAAATTTAAAATGGGATACAGCTGGCAAGGGTTAGCGTTAGTACATTTATCAATCACTTTCCTATCCTGTACCAATGCACCATTGCTTGTAGCCACATTCTCCCCATAAATATATGGTGGTGGTGGTGGTGCGGTCGCCATTGTTTTCCCGCTAGGTTTGGAACCTGCTGTGCGAGCTAATTCCCTTTGCACATCCCCCACAAGTTTAAACAATCTGTATGTCTAATCCTTTGTTTTCTGGATTTTATCAGACATATCCTAATCCTTAAATTCTGCAGTACCTCTGGCTCATAGCTGCCCACCCTAGGAAATGATACCCTATCTTTGTCAGTCACACATACCCATTCGTCACAATAAACTTCAGCGTGTGGACCATATTTCTCACACATTATAAACCTTGCGGACCTCTTCTGCCTGAACCCTGGCTACCATACGTCTCTTAGTTGAGCAACTGGCTCCCATAATTGTGGGCCTTTTCCCACAAACACCAAAATACTCAATATAAGCCGACTGTGAAAGCTCTTAGAGCGCTTTCACCGACTCCCACCCACGTTGGCCGGTACTACGATGCACAGTTAATAGCGGATCGCAATGTACCCAACTTAGGGCCCCTAATTGACCTATATTTACTGGAAGTTTTTAGGAGTGACTTACCTTTTCCAGTAAATATCTGTCATTGGAGATTTTCCCGAGAGAGACTAGCGAAAACTCCCTTTATGCACTTGTACACAAATCACGCTTGCGTATGCTCTATACAGCGATAATGATACCTTGATTTTACGCAAAAGCTCGTAAAGGGGTATCAAGTTGCGCTATGTATCGCACCCACAAACGCGCAGTCCAATCGCACAGAATATAGGTACTTGTTACCTATCCGCCCAACAATCACTGGAATTTAATCACAAGCTGCGAAACCTCAGCCGCAGCGTATAAAAAAAAACTATATGGGTCACAATTCACAATTCCCTACCATGCTCCTGTGTAAGTCTCCTCACGACGGACGTATTCTAAATCCTATACTAACGTGAGTCAGCCGCCTCACGCCGCCAAGCCTCCACTCACTTGGTGTACCGAACGATGGGATCCCGAATTCCGGGGTTCAATACGTTCACTCCTACTTTCACTCACTCAAATATGCTTTGTTTTTCTGTACAGAAATTTTCCACTTGTTCTGATCGGCAGATTTTCCCCCAGAGGCAATACAATTTAAACGAAAGTTTTCTACTAATCTGCTTTTGAAATCGGATAGTCATGTGCTATTGTAGCATGGCTACTATCCCACCTTTTAATTGAACGAAACTATTGTGTAATTTGTACTTAGCGTTCTGCACTCTTACGCACTTTGCATAAACACGCGACCGTGCGTGTCTTTTACGATGCGTGCGCGGTCCTGTACTTTGTCCGAGCCACGTGTACAAAACCGTGCATCCGCAATAAAACAAATCCCACAACCTCTATAAATGTAAGCAATGCTAACTATAATCACTCACAAGCACAACTCACGCTTGTTCTGTGTAACCCTTTATGACTGGGAAAGACTTGCGTGTTGTGCTTTATACTTACTTCCTTAAATACTTTTATTTCAAATGTAACTATATAGTAAAAAATGTGTCAGATTTCACACAGATCTAAACAAATCTAGCAATCTAAACCTTGCGGCACCAATGTGAGAGGATACATGAAGTATCAGTGCCCTTTGTGTACGCTTTTGGTGCCCAAAAAAAATTCACAGATTTTTAAAAATCTTTTTTCCTGTTTACGGGTTCTATCAGCACCTCTGCAGCTCAGACAGAGCAGACACAATCTAACAGCACACAAATAGGGTTTTTAGAACATCCACCAACCAGGAAAAGGTTACGTAAGATAACTTTCCACCCTTTGTTGATAGATTAAGTCTGCTATGACCTGCTAGGCTGTGAGCATGTGAAAAACCGGAGGAGCCCCCAATTGTAAACATTGTTTTACATACAGGACTAAAAGCAACACTTTAAAAAGACATTTTATACACTTTAAATGGAGCATCTGCGGCCGCTGTAATTAATCCTTAGCCTACGTACTTTTTACACCATTAGCGTACAAAGCCCCGTACCGTGTATGCAGTTTGCATTCTAACGCCGCGCTGGCTGTACAAAGTACACGCAGCGCATACACACCCAAAGATATTCCGTGAGCACTTAGCAGCTACACGTGTGAGTGAAATACACTTATAACCGTAGCAGGGAAAGGAGACACGACACCAGATTGTATTTAAAATGCCGGGTTCTGACACACCAACATATAATTACTGAAAGGGGGTTACAATAACAATACAATACAATACAATAGAAAAATGGCTACAGTCAATGGTACATACGTTTTTGGTTTCGCCTGCACTTCCCGGCCGGTCCTCAGTCATCAAGGGAGATGACCTTCAGAGTCTGTGATAGTGACCTGGCATGCAGCTGGCTTTTTATACAGTGGATCAAAACATAATACAATAGACACTGTGTGCTCTTCTTCCATTGGTTCGGGGGTGGGACATATCCTGTGCACCGGGGATCATTGGTCAGCTCAAGAGGTGGGCAATGGCTAAGACTTGAGATGTGATTTCTGTGGTTTGCATCTGAGTTCCCACCCCATGACCAGTTAAACCCATCACATTAATCATACATAAATCTGGTATTATTAATAAATTAATGTTGCAATATATGATAATATTCTTATACCCACCAGATTAATGTTTACGTGACTCTGAACAATATGATCCCACACATATGATTATCTCTTTCCATCCTCAAGATATACATATATCCATACATACCTATATATATATATATATATATATATATATATACACCTACACACACACTCCTGCTATTACAATTTGTTAGGAATTATATTTATATATATATATATATATATATATATATATAAATGCAGACTTGCTTGTCTGTCTTCATTCCCTACGCCGAGAGTGCCGCCCGTCTCTGCACCATATATATATATATATATATATATATATATATATATCTCCAAGAGTTTAGACTATGAATGTTATTACCTCAGATTTCTAAATGTCAGGTTTGTAATTTGTTAGCTATTGCTAATTGAGTTTCTCTTCAGTCAACCTAGGTTCCTGGATATTGTCTTTCTTGTTTGTCCTGTCTTCAGATAAGACAATGACAATCCAGTATTTATTTTCTTCGACAGATACTGGACAACTTCTAGAACAATAGGGGTAACCAAAGGTATTTGCCTTCTTCATAGGATTTCAACACTTTGTGTAAATAAGGCCATCTGGTACATTGTATTTGAGTCTCTGGGAGGATAATTTGTGTGCGACCCATCTTCATGCTATTAGAAGAGTGAGCAGACAGTGGGTGATTTATGCAATATATGGGTTAAATATATGATATGTCTTTGTGGCTTTTCCATGCGAACACAAATGCCTCCGTAATTACTCGTACCACGCGCTAACACGCACGACCGCGTGAGCGATCATATGCAATTTGCGAATATGTGCGCGCGCGGCCGAAACAAGAACTACTACCCATCATGGAGAATGAACCTCCCCCCACACGCTTACTCTATACTATCTGTTGATTGACTTGACTTTTGGCGGCGGTGACCACCACCACAGCAAAGAAGAAGGAGAAATGCGGACTGACAAGCAGGCAGGCACCCAGGCGCGCGCAACCACATTCCATCACTCACTCCTGCATCGTGACTTTTCTCTCCTGTCTTGCCGACTGGCTGGCTGATGCACGATCATTTGCATTTGGTCCGCCTCCGACAACCACACCCACCAGACGTCTGCTGCCCGTCTGTCCCTGGCTCCGTGCTTATCACATTTACACAATGCTATGCACTTCATCACTTAAGCAGTGGGACATGCATTTGTCAATGGAAGGTTCCTTGGCTGTGTTGAACCTGTCTCTAAAATCTGGATTGTTTCAACCAACCCTTTCATCCTGGCAGATTTGAATTTTTCACTACAGTGGGAGGGCTCTGTGATGTCATCGTGATGCATCCACTGTAATGTCATTGTGATGCACCCTCTATGATGTCCTCATTATGCGACACATGTGATGTCACAATGTGCTTGGCTGTACGGACTGCATTTGCTTGGCTTGCTTACTGACATCCACTTGGGGGAGACACACACCAGGAGATAGATGCAGCATATACGTACTGCAGAGGTTGTTCCTTTACTGCCTCTACAGCAAACATCCACACCTCCTGCAGCCATCGTGGACACTGCCACAAAAATAAAAAATTATTTCCAAACGAGACCAGGTTGAAAAGCCAAGCAGAAGGATCATAATAGTAATAGTAAGTTCTGAATTTTGGAATTGATTTCAAAGTGGCAATGCTTCTTCGTTCGCACTTAGTTAGCATTCAGGAATTAGGCCTATGTAGGCCTCACATCCAAATGGTCCCCCAGCGTTTAAATTTGCCCTCTGTAGAAGGAGGGAATTCAATGGAGACAAGAAGAAGACTCCACACAGTAGTTTTCATGTGCTTTTATTCATTTTATTCATCCATTGTAGAATTTTGCAAGGAACAGCAACGCTTGAAGACAATTTTGCAACAGTGTAAGCCTGCTTGCAAAATCATCCCCCCAAATCCAGGAGTTCAACAATGCTATGCTGCAAGAACTTCCTGGGGAAAAGCTAAGAAGTCGTCAATAGTCTATTTTTGGAATACAGAATAGGAAAGGTGCACCGGTCCCGGAGGTACTGCAATACCGGGTCAATGCGTGGAGTGGAAAGAGCAAGCTCTTCTTCCATCTCCCTGTTCTAAAAATCCATTTAATATATGGCCCCCAGATAGGGGGCGTATCAGATATTAAACTGATAAGAACAGATTTTTGATAGAGAAAGCAGTGTTTATTTGACATAAAGTAGCAAAAAACATACATATACATGACAAACATAAGTACTGTGTCGAAGCACAGCCAAAACACAGTACAAATGCAGATGGTATAGTGCAGTCGAAGAACTACGGCACAGGCCAGCCTACACTATAGTTCTCAGACTGCACTATGCATTTAAACTATACAATAATACAACAGTTAATAAGGCTATGGGTGTGGAGGGTAGGAGGGTGAATCACATGCCCGAAGCTTTATTGAAAGACAGACTCATATAAGGGGAGGGGCAATAAATATAAAGACATCAACAAAACAACAGACATTGTGAGTGGAGGGGAAGGGGCCACGGTCCCAAAGTCTCATTAATCAGTTCAAACAAGGGGAGAGGGGCAGAAGAAGGGGGGTTTAGTCCTCTTCTTCCTCAGGGCTGTCCATAATGGAATAGTCTCTTAGCAGGCTGTGAACAAGCCTGCAACAGTCCTGGATGGACATCCTCTCCATCCGCAATATGAGGCAGTTCCTGGAGAGCCACAAAGCGTCCTTAACACAGTTTATAAGGCGCAAGGCTTCCTGGATTGCCCCAACAGTGTGGGTGCCAGGGAATAATCCGTAGAGTACCGAATGGTACGTGAGACGGTTCCTTAGCACACAGTTTTTCAGTTAGTTTTCCAGGGCATCCAACAACAACTGAGCACAGGCACAGTCCCAGAACAGGTGCATAGATGTCTTCTCATGTATGAGCACCTGGGGCAATGTCTGTACCTGCACAGGTTCCGGGAGTGCATGAATGACCTGAGGGGCAAACCTCCTTGAATGACAATCCACGACAGGTCTTTGTGTCTGTTTGTGAGCGTTTTGGAGGCCACATTCTCCCAGACCTATTTGGCAGTCGCTGAAGGGAGCCCTGGAATCGGCTACAACATGTCTTTTGGCTCTGATGAGCTTGTAGAATGTCTTTGGTTTCCACAAGTAAGGTTTAACTCCCTCCAGTTGGTGTTCCCTCACGAACTTGGACACGTCCAGGTAGAACCAGGTAGTGGTCCAGTTGTCAGGGATGGAGCTGTCCCATTTGTCCCTGCTGAGGTTCCTCCAAAGAGGCAGAAGGAAGAAACGGGACATGGAGTTTCCTGCAGAGTCTTTCAAATTTTCACACAATGTCCGGCGGATGCAGTTACACACAAAGAAGGCCCGCAGCATGGTGGGGATATCTGGAATACCCTTTCCACCTTTGAGGGGCTCCTTGTACATAACTGATCGCTTTACTCTGTCCATCTTGGAGCCCCAGATGAAGTGAAACGCTGCCCTTGTGATGGCCCTGCAGACCGCGACCAGTGGTGGCCAGGCCTGCGCGGTGTACTGTAGAACGGGAAGAATCTCGTTGCGCAGCACAAGTGATTTCCCCTCGATGGTAAATTCTCTGAGGCTCCACAATCCAATCTTTTGGCGAACAGTCGCCAGTCTCTCGTCCCAGCATTTCAGGGCTGCACTCTAGCAGCCGAACCAGACTCCCAGGATCTTAATGAAGTCGGGCTTGATGGCAAAAGGAAATGGTGCAGAGGATGACAGGGGCCACTTTCCGAAGAGCATAGCCTCTGACTTCCCGCAGTTGACTTTAGCCCCTGAAGCTCGGCTGAAGTTCTCGCAGGTCTGGACGAGTGCTGTCACCGAATGCTGATCTGCGCAGAAGACAGTGACGTCGTCCATGTACAGCGAACACTTGGCCTCTCGTCGGTCACGACCCGGTGCGGTTGATCCCTCTGATCTCTGGATTCTGTCTGATGCATACAGCCATAAGCTCTATAACACAAACAAAAAGAGGTGAAAGAGGGCAGCCTTGTCTGACCCCAGACAGAATGGAAAAGGGGTCAGTCTTCCAGCCATTCACCAGCACCGAGCTGTGGATGTCAAGGTACATCAGGTTAACATACGTACAAAACATTTTACCGAGGCCAAATTTATGCAGTACCCTGCCCATCAACTCATGTGAGACATAATCAAAGGCCTTCTACTGATCAAGGCTGACCAGGGCTGCGTGGACGTTCCGGTCCTTGATGTAGTGGACCGTGTCTCTGAGGAGAGCAAGGCTGTCTGCAATCCTGCGGCCGGGGATGCCGCAGGTCTGGTCCGGGTGAATGATCTGTCCGATGACAGCCTTCAGCCTGTTGGCGAGCACCTTGGTGAGGATCTTGTAGTCCACGTTTTAAGAGAGAGATGGGCCTCCAATTTTTCAGCTCGTCTCTCACGTCCCAGCCGCACCATTGGAGGTCCAGCAGGGACTGCAGTAGTCTTTGCAGTTTCCTGAAGTTCATCTTTCGGTCGCACGCCTGTTGTCTGCCTTTCACCTGAAAGAAACTGCGAATGTTAGCCTTAACATATTCCCACCAGTCACTCATACAGTCAAAATAACATTTGTCATTTTTCCATGTGATGTAGGCATCCTTCAGCTCCGCCAGCACATCCTCTCTTTCCAGTAGGGCACAATTCAACTTCCAGGAGCCTGGGCCAGGTGAGAAACCACTGCCCAGGACTCCTTGGAAGAGAGTAGCCCTGTGGTCTGAGAAGAAGCAGGGGACCATCGTATGCCTAGTCTGCTTCATTGCTCTAGAGGTAAACACAAAGTCAATGCGGGAACGCACAGAGCCATCGGGGCGGCTCCACGTGTAATTCACGAAGCCGGCCCCCATGGAGCCCATAGCGTCCCGCAATGATGCTTCGGTCACCATTTCTATAAGCAGTTGAGACGTCACATCCAGCTTAGTAGAGATGCCGGTGCTGCATCCATCCTCCTCCATGGTGCAGTTGAAGTCTCCTGCCATCACTACCGCCCTAGTGGTTGCAAGCTGCAGTCGCAGGGTCTGGAAAAGCTCCAAACGCTCATTCTTGCCAGGGGGTGTGTACACGCAGATTAGCCTAACAGGCTCACCTGCCCAGGAGCCATTTACAACAAGCAATCTGCCGCAGACAAGCTCCTGAACAGAATCCAGCGTGAAGAGGCTCCCCCTAATAAGTATGGAGACACCCGCAGACTTATTCACCCCCACCGGACCAATAGGAGGCGCCGTGAGACCACTGCCTGCCCAGATGTTTGTAGGACTTGGAGAAAGGGAAGAGAGCATTCCTGCAACATATACACATCACATTTCTGACTTTCTAAGAAAGTAAACACAGATTGTCTCCTCAGCTTATCCTTAATACTCCTCACATTAATGGTGAAAATAGAAAAAGACGCCTTTAGTTGGGGAAAAAAAGAGAGGCTAGGCAACAGTTACAATTCAACATTAACGTTACCACTCCGTCGGACGGGGCTCCCTCGACATCGGGTTCCGGGTCCGAGTTATCTCCTAGTATCTGGTCGAGTATGTTGGCGGCGTTGGCATCGAGCTCCTCCTCCTCGCTAATTGCTTTCGTCAACGCCTCCATTTCTTCTTCCAGATCCTAGATCAGCTCGACCACCAGTTTCTTGGAAGATTCAGGGTCCGCAGCTGGGCTGTCGAGAACCTTCCTCTTACAATTCCTCATCTTTTCTGTACCTGCAGCGGGTTCAGGAAGGGGAAACTCTTCCAGAGAGGAGAGGTCGAGGACAGTGGTGGAGGAGGTGGGAGAGACAGTGAGGTGGGGGCGGGAGGGAGAGGTAGGAGGGGTTGTGACAGATGCAGGGATGGAGGTTTCTGTCACAGGGGGTGGGATGGGAGGTGGAGGTGGAAGGTTTCTTACCCTCCTGAGGCTGCTGTTTCTTCTGTGCTGCTGCTGCCGAGGGCGGCCGCTTGGCAAGGGAGTCACGTCCGGTCACCATCGCTGAGTAGGTTCTCGCCCTATTGGGGCAGTCCCTGTAGACGTGGTCCACCTTACCACACAGGTTGCAGGTTTTCCTCATGGGGCAGTCTTTTGTCTCATGGCTGGCTATGTGGCAATTCTTGCAAGTCGGGACCTTGCAGTCCTTCATCACGTGGTCCTTCCCGCCACACTTCCTGCAGTTGCGTGGCTGGTCGGCGTAGTGTAGAAGTCCTTGGGATCCCCCCAGGGAGAAGCACTGTGGGAGGTGCTTGACTCCTTCTGGGCACGAGGTGTCCTTTTGCAGGGTTACGATCACCACCCACTTTCCGGTCCAGAATCCATTCCCGTCCAGAACCCTTGTGGGGTCTTTCTTGATGGAGCAGAAACGGCTGAGAAATGTGACGATGTCTCTGATGGGCGTGTGTGGGTTGCGCATTGAAACCGTCACCCGCCTTTCCTCTCTTTGAATTGGGCAATTGCCCACAAAGCGAGAGAAAGGGGATACGGGTTTCACCGCTTCCCAGTACCTCATGCAGATGGTAATGGAGGCAAAGGTGATATAGAAGATCCCCTTCAAGTAGTTCTGGACGCTGAGGGTTTCAGACATAGAGAAGCCTTGGTCAAGGATCATCTTCCCAAAAGTCTCAACCGTCATGTCCGGCATCCGTCCATCCACCTCCTTCAGCTTCATTACCATGGTATGCCTCATCCAGGGCTCCAGGGACAGTTTGTCCGTGGAGCTCACCTGGGTGGGCACCGCTGGCGATGTCGCTACAGGGGTGGTGGCGCTGGATGCGGCCGATCCGGTAGGACCTTTGGCGGTGTTCTTCACCGTCTTCGCCTGCTTCTTCCTGGCGAGGGGGGCCAGAGCGGAGGCGGAAGCTGGAGCAGCAGGGGCTGGAACAGTGGCGGCTAGAACAGCGGTGGCCATCCTCTCTGCTTCCTTGGCGCAGGGGGCAGGGCGAAGTGTCAGCGTTGTCGTCGAGATGAGGAGAGACGGCCGGTCGCTTCAGAGGGCAGAGCAAACAAGTCTAACCCTCCAGTGCAGCTAGGGAGCGATGCAGTGCTTTCTCCGGCGAAGGCCTTTTTTTCCACGCAGTCTTGCTGGCGGAGGAGGGTATCTTCTCCAGAGGGCAGAGCAAACAAGTCTAACCCTCTGCTGCAGCTGGGGGGCGATGCAAATGTTCTCCCTTTTCAAGCGATGTCCTTCTCCTTGCAGTCTCGGCTTCGTTTCTTCTGGCTTCTCGGCCCAGTCATATAGCTTAGTCCTGAGAAGGACAGTTGTCGGTCCAAGAAACAAGTCAGCACTGTCAGTCAGCGTGAACTGATAAGAACAGATTTTTTATTTTATTTTTATTTGAAGCCCGAGGTGCGGTGCTTCTTCATCCAGTGTCTGTGACCAAACGTGCTGGGGGCATAGGTTCTAGGACCCTCTCCGAAAGGTGAAGGGCCCCGTTACTCCCCTAACCCTCAGAGCCAAAAGGCCTACTGAGGAAAAAAAGGGACTGTGGGTCCCTCCTTGCCAAAGCGCAGAGGGACCCTCGTGTATCCCCAAGGTTGGCCGAAGCTTCCCCCTGGGGATCGAAAACAGCCTTTGGCCCTCCCCAAAAGGAGAGGGCCTTGGCAACTAGGGGAGAGGGTGGCCCATAAGGGTCTCACCTAAACCCCAAACAAAAAACCGATATGTGACAAAACTCTACAAAATAAGTGCTTGTGTGTTGCACAGGTGCAAAACACGTGCATAAATAAATAAATAAGCCCCAGCCAAAAGGCCGGGGGGGGGGGGGGGGAGGGTAAAAAAATGATCCTTGCCCTAGCCAAAAGGCCAGGGCAAAGGACAAAGGTGCAACAGAAGTAGGGGAAGTGAGTAGTGCAAAGTGCCATACTTGTGCATAGGTGGGCAGACATCACCAGTGCAGGTTCAGGTACCCCTGGCTCTTCCAGCACCATGGGCACATATCACCTCGAGCTTCTAGTTGCTCCCGATCTCTCAGCCAGACCAAGCTTCATACCTGCTCTGTGCCAGGGTCAACCCCCAGTACGAGAGTAGATACTAGACCAGACCATTCTCCACTCCATGTAAGGGCTTTCGCAAACCCCCACGAAGATAACGGATACTAAGCCTGGTTTTTCTCCACTCTGGACCAGAGGCCTTGCCACACCTCGGCATGGTACTCCACAAGGTGTTTCTCCATTCCACATCTAGGAACCTCTCACGCTCCTAGTGTAAGAACAGGTACTCCACCCTGTGTTTCCCTCGAGCAGGTTTATTTTATTTTTTTTGGCCTCAGTCTGAAGTTGCTCCAACCCAACATAGCGAGAAGCGCGTTACATACATCATGCGGCCATTTTTTTATTCTAATTGAAAAATTGGTTATTTATAAACAAAGAACTTCCAAAAATAGGCATAACATTATATGCAAGAACAATGGAAAATGAAAGAAACAGAATACAATTCAGGAAAAGAAAACAAGAAGATGAAGACAAAACTCCACACACACACCTAATCCAAATCCACCAGTTCCTTCCACTTTCTATGCTTCCACATCCCTTCTGCATCCTCACTACCCCCTTGATGTTTATCAAACATATATGCCGTGTACAATTTCCCTAAAACCATACGCACACCATCCACAACAACAATCTCATCCTTTCTGAAGACATAAATGTTTCGCACCTCCCACAAAAACACAAGCCATAAACAACCACAACAATCTTTCACCTTACCACAAGCACCAAAACCAAACATAGCAACCTCCCAACTCATATCCTGCAGGCCCGTTAACTCCTTACATAAACCCCCCAACCGCTTCCAGACACGCTGCGCATACTTACAATTCCAGAACACATGCATCACACTCTCCCGTCCCTTACAAAACTCCCTCGGACATTCATCCGACCTCACCAAATCTCTCTGTTTCTGAAACACTCTCACTGGCAACACACTATGTAGTTTCATCCATACAATCTCACGCTGCTTATTGGTCTGACCAGACACACCCAACTGCTTCCAAACCTTACCAATCACATGCGAGGTTAACCCCCCAATCACACACAGTTTCCACATCTCTCAAACGGTTCACAATCTTCTTTTTATCCTTCCATTCCTCCAAACTAACATCAATCAAATAAAATTTTCGGACAAACACTTCAACGAAGGCATACCACTTACACACTCTAAAAGCCATAGGCACAGCATTCTCCCTCACACCCCACTTCAAACCACACAACATCCATTCCGCCATGTACCTCATCATATATGCCGCTTTTGTACCACCATTCAACAGACGCAACACTTGCACAACATAATTAACCCCAAAAAATAATTCTAGATTTGGGAAATCCATACCTCCATTCCTGCATTCTTTCATTACATACTCACGCTTCAATCTCTCCATACGGCCACACCAAAAAAATAAAAATAACATCCGATTCAATTTCTTCATACACACAGTCCCAGGCGGAAAAACATTCGCTATATACAACAACATTGGCAAAATCACTGCCTTCACAATCAAAACCTTCCCAAACACAGACAATTTCCGCATACTCCAAAAATGTAAAGTTTTTGCAACTTTCCTCCCAACTACATCCCAACTCTCTCGTCCATCCAATCGATCATCAAAAAGCACACCTAAAACTTTCAAACTCCCCTGCACACATTCCAGCTGACTATCATACACAGACGCATTCCCAAAACACTTAATCTTTGACTTCACCCAATTAACTTTAAAACCAGACGCACCACAAAAAAAGGAAACACGCAACTTCGCTCGATCCAAAGACGCCTTTGTCGGAACTTACAACAACCACATCATCCATGTACGCAAGCACTTTCACACATTTTCCTTGACTACCAGGCACCAACAATCCACGCACCACCTTATCCATACGCAACATACACAACAAAGGTTCCAACACACAAATAAACAAAATTGGCAACAATGGACACCCCTGCCGTACACCCGTATCAATCCTCACATGCTCACTCAAAAAACCATTCACCAGGAAACGACTAAACGCATCTACATACAAACTTCTAATCTTCCGTACAAAACCTGCCAAAAACCCCATACGCACCAACACTCGAAACATAAACTCGTGACACACCCTATCATACGCTTTCTCAAAATCCAAATCCATGACATGCATACCCTGCTTACGACCCACACAATCCCCAATCAGATCCCTGAACAACATAAGGTTATCAGTCACGCGTCTCCCAGGCACAGCACACACTTGTTCTTCACCAATCACATTACCAAGCACATCTTTCATCCGCCACGCTAACACTTTTGCATACACCTTGTAATCAACATTCAGCAACGTAATTCGTCTCCAATTTGCCAAAAACTTCCTGTCGCCCTTTTTAGGAATGAGAACAACAACACCCTCTTTCATCTCCGCAGTCATACTATCAGTCGTAAACATAAAACGCATCACTTCCACAAAATCTTCTTTCACAATATCCCACATACACACATAAAATTCAACAGGCAACCCATCACGACCAGGCGACTTATTTTTGCTCATGCTCTTCACAACCGCTTCAACCTCGCTCTCAGACACAGCATCCAATAAGAACTCACTATCACTCACAGGCACTTTTTCTGAAACCGCATCCAAAACCTCACGAACCAGACTGGCATCCACAGATTTCCACTCATACAAACGCTTATAAAACTTCTCCACTTCAAACATAATACCATTTACATAACAGACATCCTTACCACTCTCATCCACAAGACCATCCATATCCCGGTTACCACTACACACTTTTTTGAAAAAGAAGCGACTACAACTCTCATCCTTCTACATATGTTCCACTTTCGCTGGGTATAACAACTGCCACCTCTTCTCATGCATACGCTCATTCACCTCACGTCTGACACTCAAAATATCATCCGACACATCCTGCCCCATATCACGCAAAGCATACAAAAAAGTCAAACGCTTTAAAGCCCAATCATACTGCTCACGCTTCTTACGAGCCACACGACGACCCATTCCACAGAAAAAAACACCAATCATACGTTTCAACCAATCCCACCACTCAAGCACATTCGCAAACTCAGCCTTACGCAACCGCCACTTAGCATAACGCACACAAAAACATTGACGCACATATTCATCCTCAAGCAAACGCACATTCAGCTTCCAAACACCCCGTCCATACTCCATATCACGCGTACATTCAATCTTACACACTAAACATTCATGATCCGAATACACCACACGCCGCTGATCAAAAGAAATATATTTCAACTCCTTAACTAAAAAAACATAGTCCAAACGAGAAGAAATATGTCCCCTGTCCGCATGATAAGTGGATTGAGGACCGTTCACACAACTCACATGCGCCACATCCACAAGTGAATAATCCACAATCATCCGCTTAAGCATCTTACCCGTCACATCCACACGACCCACACTCGCACTCTGCCTATCAACACATTCAGTCACACAATTAAAATCACCCACTAACATAACAGGTAACCTACCAGGTAAGTAAAACACAATCCTATCAAACAATTCCTTATCAGCCGGAGCATACACATTTATAAGACGAAACTGAAACCCACGACACACAACATGCACCATCACACAACGCCCTGGTTCAATAACCGTATAGGACTGAAAAGAGACATCCCGCCCCCTAGCAAGAACCCCCACACCATCATTCCTATTCTTGCGAGAACCGGACCATATGGTAGCACCAGACGGCCAATCAGCAGCATCAGGAGCCTCAACAATACCGCATTCTTGTAAGCAAAATATGTCGTCGTCCCCCATGACTCAGAAGGTCGTTATAAATAGCCTATCTCCTGGCCCTAGATTTAAGTCCCCGCACATTCAGGGACTCTACCGAAAGAGACTGAGCCAGGATAGATTAACAGAAGAATAGGAGAGACAGCATTAGCATAACATACATAATATACAATTTGCAGACTCAAGTGCCAGAACACGTATCCAGGAAGGACTAGACGTCCTCAGCTTCCAAGTAAGGGACCACAGGAGAGCCCTCTTGCAGATCCCCTGCAGCAGACACAGGTGTAGGTGAGGAGACACAGGTGTAGGTGAGGAGACACATGTGTAGGTGAGGACACACTGGCTCCGTGCACCCCCTCCGGAGCACACACAGCAGCAGGGGCACCAGTGACCTCCATCTCCCCATCATCCAGCAGCAAACCATCATACCTGTTGGTAGTAGGAACAGGGGCCACAGTACCTTGGAGCCTAGAGCGCTTGGCAGACACAGCAGCAGAAAGTCCTCTTTTAGGGCGCACCAGTGTGAAATCCTCCGACTCTGCAGCCGACTGACAGCGGGTGGCTACAGGGCTGCCCCCACCACCAGACACGGTATCCCATTCCACTGAGCCCTCTGAATCGGCGTCAGAGGACTCAGTCCATTCACAGCGACGGGACCCAGCATTTGTAGAACTGACAGCTGGGCTGACAGGAGAAGGGAATTCATTGATCACTACGGAACCGCTGAGCTGCGGCGGGGCTTTGAGGTGACTCGCTCTCCAGAGTGCTCCCCCCGGCGGTAGCAGCAGCGGCTTTCTCCTCCTCTTGTACCCGCCTCCTGGCGGTAGCAGCAGCGGCGCCGTCAGCGGCGAGAGCCGCACCTCCTCTCTCCTCCGCTCTGTCCCTCCTCCCGGCGGCAGCAGCAGCGCTCACAGCAGCGCAAGCCGCGCCTCCCTTCTCCTCCGCAGTGATAGGCAGGGCGGGCTCCGTCACATCATTTGAAACAGTTTTGGCGCAAAGCGCCCCAGCAGTGTCAGGTAAAACAGCGGGTTTGGCGGCCATAATAACCGACGCTGTGCCAGACACCCCAGCCGGAGTGCTGGCCAGTACAGTAGGTATTACAGTGGAAGCACCAACATTCACATCAGATGACACAGGCTGGGCAGACAGCTTTTGTAGCACACTAGCAGCAGATGGGGGGGGTGTCCATAAAGCGCGTACAATTCCGCATAAGGCGATCTCACATAAATCACACTTCTTACGCTGGGGACATGTAGCAGCCTCATGGTTAGGCATGCCGCAATTCCTGCAACATTTACCCCGCATGCATGTGTCTTTAGTGTGACCAAATTGGAAACAGTTGCGGCAATAATAGGGCTGTTCAGGATAAAACAGATACCCCCTCACTCCCCCTATAGATAAATTGGCAGGCGGATGCATCACCCCACCAATCCCCCCAGGATCCAGGCGCAGCCTCACCCAGAACTTCGTTTTCCCAATGAAAATGCCGACATAGTTCTGTAGGCGCACCCCACCACGAACCGACGAGCAATAACGTGTCAGGAACGCCTTGATTTGGTCGGGCTCCACAAAGGGGTCGTACATATGTACTGTCAGTGGGCGTTCAGACCCCATGAATAAGGGCAGCAGTGTAATCCCCTGTAAAAGTGGCTCATTTAAATGGGCTCTTACCCTCTCAGACAGTCAGGCAGGCTTCTGGGTAATGGAAGGTGATGTCAAAAGTCCCAGCCATGGGGAATTCCTGGATACATTATACGTCATCCTTTGTCACCTGCGCCAGCGGTACGAGAATCTTGTGCTATAAGTGCATGAGCGTTCTCTGCTGTCCTCCAACTGATCTATCCACCTGAAAGCGTAAGGTATTCTTCATACCAGCCATTCTGGCAGTCCCTGGGACCCCAGCAAGCGACGATCCACTTCTCACGGTCAGATCAAGTACACAAGTGCACTTGATCTTAGCCAAAAGGCCGAGAAGCGATAACCCGAATATGGGCCAAGAGAGCTGCGCAGCCGAAACAAGATCTACAATCCATCATGGAGAATCACCCTCCCCCCCCCCCCACACGCTTACTCTATACTATCTGCAGATTGACTTGACTTTTGGCGGCGGCGGCGACCCCAGCAAAGAAGAAGGAGAAATCCAGACTGACAAGCAGGCAGGCACCCAGGCGCGCGCAACCACATTCCATCACTCACTCCTGCATCGTGACTTTTCTCTCCTGTCTTGCTGACTGGCTAGCTGATGCACAAGCATTTGCATTTGGTCCGCCTCAGACAACCACACCCACCAGACGTCTGTCTGTCTGTCTGTCTGTCTGTCCCTGGCTCTGTGCTTATCACACTTACACAATGCTATGCACTTCATCACTTAAGCAGTGGGACATTCATTCTGCAATGGAAGGTTCCCTGGCTGCCTTGAACCTGTCTCTAAAATCTGGATTGTTTCAACCAACCCGTTCATCCTGGCAGATTTCAATTTTTCCACTACAGTGTGAGGGCTCTGTGATGTCATCATGATGCACACTCTATGATGTCATCATGATGCGACACACGTGATGTCACAATGTGCTTGGCTGTACGGACTGCATTTCCTTGGCTTGCATACTGACATCCACTTGAGGGAGACACACACCAGGAGATCGATGCAGCATATAGATACTGCAGAGCTTGTGCCTTTAGTGCGTCTACAGCAACTATTCACACCTCCTGCAGCCAGCCAGCGTGGACACCGCCACAATTTTTTTTTTAATATATATATTTCTTTCCAAACAAAAAAGGGTCGAAAAGCCAAGCTGCAGGATGATGATGATGATAATAATAATAGTAAGTTAGGAATTTAGGAATTGATTTCAAAGTGAGAATGCTTGTTCGCTCGCACTTAGCATTCAGGAATTAGGCCTACGTAGGCCTCACATCCACATGGCCCACCAGCGTTTAAATTTGCCTTGTGTAGAAGGAGGGAATTCAATGGAGACAAGAAGTAGACGCAAAACAAGACCCCACACTGTAGTTTTCATGTGCTTTTAATAATTTTATTCATCCATTGAAGCATTCTGCAAAGAACAGCAACGCTTGAATACAATTTTGCAACAGTGTAAGCCTGCTTGCAAAATCATCCCCCCCCCAAATCCAGGAGTTTCGCAATGCTATGCTGCAAGAACTTTGCAACTCCTAGAAAAAAGCAAAGAAGTCGTCAGTAGTCTATTTTTGGAATACAGAATAGGAATGGTGCACCCGTCCCGGAGGTACTGCAATACCTGGTCAATGCGGAGTGGACAGAGCAAGCTCTTCTTCCATCTCCCTGTTCTAAAAATCCATTTAATATATGGCCCCCAGATAGGGGGCGTATCAGATATTAAACTGATGAGAACAGATTTTTTTTATTTTTTTTTATTATAGCCCGAGGTGCGGTGCTTCTTCACCCAGTGTCTGTGACCAAACGTGCTGTGGGCATAGGTTCTTGGACACTCTCCGAAAGGGGAAGGGCCCCGTTACTCCCCTACCCCTCAGAGCTGAAAGGCCTACTGAGGGGAAAAAGGGACTGTGGGTCCCTCCTTGCCGAAGCGCAGAGGGACCCTCGTGTATCCCCAAGGTTGGCCGAAGCTTCCCATTGGGGATCGTAAACAGCCTTTGGCCCTCCCCAAAAGGAGAGGGCCTCGGCAACTAGGGGAGAGGGTGGCCCATAAGGGTCTCACCTAAACCCCAAACAAAAAACCGTGACAGTGATACACTACAAAACATAAAAAAGTGCTAGTGTTGTGTAAGAGTGCAAAACACGTGCGTGGGCAATAAATAAATAGAAGGCCGGGGGGGGTTAAAAAAATGATCCTTGCCTTAGCCAAAAGGCCAGGGCAAAGGAAGTGGGTGCAGACAGGAAGGGTTGAAGTGCTAAAGTGCCTTAGTGCAAAGGTGGCTCGAAACCCCAGTGCATTTCCGGCACCCCTGTTCCTTTCAGTTCCAGGGGCACAAAACAGCTCGAGCTTCTAGCTGCTCCCGACCTCTCAGCCAGACCAAGTTTCATACCCACTCTGTGCCATGGTGAACCCCCAGTATGAGAGAAGATACTACACCGGGCCTTTCTCCACTTTACGCAAGGGGCCTTTTGTCATCCCCTTAGAAGGACGGTGGATACTAAGCCCAGTTTTTCTCCCCTCTCGACCAGAGGTATTGCCACATCCCGGCATGGTACTCCACAAGGTGTTTCTCCATTCCACATCTAGGAACCTCTCACGCTCCTAGTGTAAGAACAGGTACTGCACCCTGTGTTTCCCTCGAGCAGGTTTTTTTTTAAAAAAAACATCAGGTTTATGTAAACATGCAATTGTCCTATCCAGGACATATGTCATTCTAACGCCTGGTCAGTGCACGTACCTAAATCATCATTCTGGTTTACTTTATTTAACATTACTCTCTAATATAGAGAATCTCAAAATTTACTCATATTTGCATAAACACACCATTCCTCCATCTTTCCTCCAAAAACAATTAGGACACGCCCCAAACGAATACCTCAGCGGCCATTTTAAGCCACATTATCTCAACATTTTCTCCTTGTTGAAAGCTTTTGCCCACTCTGCAGATGGCACAAAACCTTTTGGTATCACAAGGAATCCGGCATCTTTATGTCTTAAACCCTAAATGCAGGGCATGCTCCAAACTCATTCTTCTATTTTCAAAAAAAGTCAATGGTATAACAGAAACTCTTTTCTCTCTTCTTTTAACCTTAGGAATCCCTTTTTCAAGTCTCTTAGGATCTTCTAACCTGGGTATTTTTCCTTCCAAGCCTTTCTGTTCTTCCTCTTCACTCACATCCTCCTCTGATGTTACCCCTTCACTGACAGTCTCCATACTGTCCTCTTCAGAGAGCACTACAGAAACTTTAGGATATACAGTCTCTCTTGTTTTTGGCACCTCAGGTACATATCCCCCTGCATTTTCCTTTGTCTGCTCTTTTTCCTCAGGAACATTATCCTCTTCCATTCCTGAGCAATCTCTGGCAGCATGACCACTCCTTCCACAGACCTCACAGGCCCTCGGCTCTGGACATGCACCAGCCTCATGACCTGTTTCTGCAACACTTCCCCTTGGGACAACTGTCTTTCTCATGGCCATACTCATAACACATTTTGCAAAACCTCGGTTGCCCTGGGTAATACAAAGAAAAACCCGGTCTTACCCAACAGAAAAACTTGCAGGTGGGTGCATGACTCCTCCCACTTCCTTTGCATCTGCTCTTAACTTCACCCAAAACTTATATTTTCCATTGAAAATTTCAAATTCGTTTCTCTGTGGGTTCCCACCTCTTACACTTATACAGTATCTTGACAGAAAAGCTCTTACCAGGTTCAACGACGTGTAGGGGTTATACACATGTACAATTACCGGGTGTACCATATAAGAAAACAGGGGGATAACCTTTATGCCTTCCATATCTGGTTCCATTCTTCTCGCTTGAATCTTCTCATAGCAAGGCAAGCAAATCTTGTCGTCATAAAGGGTAACGTCATATACTCCAGTGCTGGGAAAGTCTTGTACACAAAAAATATCACCCATAGACAACTCCGCAATTCCAATAAGGATCTTCTTCACGATGAAACCCAGATTGTTGCTATTGCTCATCTCCAAATCGACCTGAAGCCGGAAAGTATTCCTGATGCCGACCATATCTGCAACAGAAAAACACGCACAATCGCCCTCTCGTTACCCTAGGGGCCCCCCACAGGGAAGGACCCCCGAGTACCCTCCGGCCAATACCAAGGCAGCTCTGATAAGAACAGATTCATTTTTTTTTCTTGAAGCCTGAGGTGCGGTGCTTCTTCACCCAGTGTCTGTGACCAAACGTGCTGGGGTCATAGGTTCTTGGACCCTCTCCAAAAGGAGAAGGGCCCCGTTACTCCCCTACCCATCAGCGCCAAAAGGCCTACTGAGGGGAAAAAGGGACTGTGGCTCCCCCTTTGCCGAAGCGCAGAGGGACCCTCGTGTATCCCCAGGGTTGGCCGAAGCTTCCCCCTGGGGATCAAAAACAGCGTCTGGTCCTCCCCAAATGGAGAGGACCTCGGCAACTTAGGGGAGAGGGTGGCCCATGAGGGTCTCACCTAAACCCCAAACAAAAATCGTGACGTGACAAACTAGAAAAAAATAAGTGCTGGTGTGTTTCACAAAGTGCAAAACACGTGCATAAATAAATAAGTAAAAAAATTATTCCTGCCCTTGCCAAAAGGCCCAGGGCAAAGGAATATGGTGCGTCAGAAGTGGGGAAGTGAAAAGTGCTAGTGCCATCCTAGTGCAAAGGTGCCCGATTCACCAGTGCATATTCAGGCACCCCTGGGTCTTCTCACCCCAGGGGCACATATCATCTCAAGCTTTGAACAGCTTCCAACCTCTCAGCCAGACCAAGCTTCATACCTACTCTGTGCCAGGGTCCACCCAGTACAAGAATAGATACTAGACCAGGCCGTTCCCTGTCCAACGTAAGGTGACTACACCCCTTACGAAGTAGGGATACTATGCCTGGTTTATCTCCACTCTCGACCAGGGGCCTTGCCACACCCCGCATGGTACTCCACAAAGTGTTTCTCCATTCAACATATAGGAACCTCTCACGCTCCTAGTTTAAGAACAGGTACTCCACCCTGTGTTTCCCTCGAGCAGGTTTTTTTTTTTTTTTTTTTAACCATCAAAGGTTGGATTTTCAAGCAATACTGTCCAAAAGAACAGATAACAGGCGCCCAAGCTTTCAAATCCTTATCATCATTTGGTTTTATTTAAAAAATAAAAATAAAGTCATAATCACACAATAACAAGTCTCTATTAAAGTCATGGAGACTGTCAAAATACTCATAATTTACATAAGACACACCTCTCTTCCTACCAAAAAAGAAACCTAGAAACCCCAAACCCTTAGCTTGGGAGCCACTTTAATAATCTCTCTTAACTATCCTCTCCATAATTAATAACTAACCACATGTTTCCACTTCTTAGTCTTCCAGTACCCCTCCGCATCCGAGCATCCACCACCAGTTTTACAATCATACAAATAACACACATACAATTTACCAAGCACCATTCTAACACAATCACTCACAGACAGTTCCTCTCTTTTATACACACACAAATTCCTAGCATCCCACAATACCTCTTTCACACTTGCCATAATTACCCATAACAGTCTCGCTTGCACTCTCCCACTTGCACCTAATCCAAACATAACAACCTTCCATGTCAACATATCAATACCTGCCACTTCCTTACACACCCTAGCAAACGTACAATTCCAAAATAAATGCAAAATAGACTCAATCCCATCACATCCCTCTCTCGGACACGTATCCACCCGTACCAAATCACGCTGCTTCTGCACCTCACGCACTGGCAAAATCCCATGCATCCCCATCCACACAATGTCTCTCTGCCGATTAGTCATACCCAGTGGTGCAAGTAGAAAAAATGTCTTACGGGTACTGTGTGCGCGCACCGAAGGCGCGCGCGCAAAAAAAATGGGTGTGGCCAAATGCCACATGGGGCGTGGCCAATGAAAATGGGGGCGTGATACACATATGGGGGAGGGGCAGATACACGTATGACCCCAATAGTGCCAGATACACGTTGCCCCACAGTGCCAGATATACATTGCACCACAGTGCCAGATACACATTGACTAACAGTGCCAGATACACATTGCCCCACAGTGCCAGATACAGAAATGCCCCCAGAGTGCCAGATATACATTGCCTCGCAGTGTCAGATACACGTTGCCCCACAGTGCCAGATATACATTGCCCCACAGTGCCAGAGACACAAATGCTCCCACTGTGTCAGATATACATTGCCCCCCGTGCCAGATACAGAAATGCCCCTACAGTGCCAGATATGCCCCCAGTGCCAGATATCCCCCAGTGCCAGGTATACATGCCCCCCCAGTGCCAGATATCCCCCAGTGCCAGGTATACATGCCCCCCTGTGCCAGATATCCCCCAGTGCCAGGTATACATGCCCCCCTGTGCCAGATATCCCCCAGTGCCAGGTATATATGCCCCCCAGTGCCAGATATCCCCCAGTGCCAGGTATATATGCCCCCCAGTGCCAGATATCCCCCAGTGCCAGATAGAAATGCCCCCCCAGTGCCAGATATCCCCCAGTGCCAGATAGAAATGCCCCCCCAGTGCCAGATATCCCCCAGTGCCAGATAGAAATGCCCCCCCAGTGCCAGATATCCCCCAGTGCCAGATAGAAATGCCCCCCCAGTGCCAGATATCCCCCAGTGCCAGGTATACATGCCCCCCCAGTGCCAGATATCCCCCAGTGCCAGGTATACATGCCCCCCCAGTGCCAGATATCCCCCAGTGCCAGGTATACATGCCCCCCTGTGCCAGATATCCCCCAGTGCTAGGTATACATGCCCCCCTGTGCCAGATATCCCCCAGTGCCAGGTATATAGGCCCCCCAATGCCAGATATCCCCCAGTGCCAGGTATGTATGCCCCCCAGTGCCAGATATCCCCCAGTGCCAGATAGAAATGCCCCCCCAGTGCCAGATATCCCCCAGTGCCAGATAGAAATGCCCCCCCCAGTGCCAGATATCCCCCAGTGCCAGGTATAACATGCCCCCCTGTGCCAGATATCCCCCAGTGCCAGGTATACATGCCCCCCTGTGCCAGATATCCCCAGTGCCAGGTATATATGCCCCCCAATGCCAGATATCCCCCAGTGCCAGGTATATATGCCCCCCAATGCCAGATATCCCCCAGTGCCAGGTATATATGCCCCCCAGTGCCAGATATCCCCCAGTGCCAGATAGAAATGCCCCCCAGTGCCAGATATCCCCCAGTGCCAGATAGAAATGCCCCCCCCCAGTGCCAGATATCCCCCAGTGCCAGGTATAACATGCCCCCCCAGTGCCAGATATCCCCCAGTGCCAGGTATACATGCCCCCCTGTGCCAGATATCCCCCAGTGCCAGGTATACATGCCCCCCTGTGCCAGATATCCCCCAGTGCCAGGTATATATGCCCCCCAATGCCAGATATCCCCCAGTGCCAGGTATATATGCCCCCCAGTGCCAGATATCCCCCAGTGCCAGGTATAACATGCCTCCCTCCCCCCTCCCCTGCTCACCGCTGCCGCTGGCCGCTGCCGTCCTGTGTGAGGGAAGGAGAGCGCAGCCTGTGCCTCTCCTTCCCCTCAGTCTCCGGCGGGTGTCATAGTTTAATTCAGCGCCGATCCGTGAGCCAATCAGAGCTCGCACCGCGAGCTCTGATTGGCTCACGGATCGGCGCTGAATTAAACTATGACACCCGCCGGAGACTGAGGGGAAGGAGAGGCACAGGCTGCGCTCTCCTTCCCTCACATCAGCGGCGGTGCGAGGAGCGGCGGCCCGTCGGTGTGGGTACGGCGTACCCACGGCTAAATTCTTACGGGTACGCCGTACCCGCCCACTTGCACCACTGGTCATACCTTTCATACTCATATTCTTCCATACTTCTTTCACCTCCACAACATTCAATCAATGTTACACATACTCTCGCTATCTTTCAACATCTTCAAAACTTTCTGTTTCTCCTTAAAATCAATCATCCTCAACCCACTCAAACCAAACTTCCTAATAAACTTCTCAATCACACAATACCAACCCGGGCAAACAGAAGTCACAGGCCTCCTCAAATCTCTCTTACACCATCCCAAACCACACAACATCCATCCTGCCATATACTTCATCAAACAAGCTGCTTTATTGTCACTCTCAAACATCCTAATCACAGACACAATGCCATTCACCCCCAAAAACACTTAAATATTCGGAAAATCAATCCCACCCTTACCTCTAGCTTTCATCATATTTTCTCTCTTCATCCTCTCCATCTTACATCCCCAAACAAACAGAAACAGCATTCTATTGATCTTTTGCAGATTCCTTGCTCTTATTGGAAACACACAAACAACAACAGCGGTAAAATCACACTCTTAATTACCAACACCTTTCCTGTCGTAGACAACTCATGCAACTTCCAAAAATTCAATTTCCTAACAATCTTCTCCCCACACTCATCCCAACTCTCATTTCCTTTCAAATCACTCTCAAACTTAACCCCAAGCACTCTCAACCCCCCTTCCACACATTCCACACCCTCTATCCTCACACTACTGTCTCCAAAACATTTAAATTTACTCTTATCCCAATTGACTTTAAATGCAGACGCACTACAAAAGAAACTAGTCAACAATTTAGCCCTAGACACAGCCGTAACATTCTCACACACAAGCATTACATTATCCATATATCCCATCATTTTAAACACCTTACCCCCACTCCCAGGAATTAAAAAAAAAACCCTCACCACCTTATCCCTCACAATCATTTTCAACAAAGGTTCAATCACACATATATATATATATAACACAGGAGACAACGGACACCCTTGCCTAACACCCGATTCAACCGTGATCCTTCCACTCACATTACCATTCACTAACACACTACTTCCATCACCCGCACACAAACTTCTAATCCTCTCCACAAACATACCAGGGAAACACATTCTCACCAACACATTAAATATAAACTCATGCGACACCCTATCATACGCCTTTTCAAAATCTAATGCTAACACCATACATCTCTTCTTTCTCCTCATACAATCCTCAATCACATCCCTTAATAACACCAAATTATCTCCCATTCTCCTCCCAGGCACAGCACACACTTGTTCCTCACCAACCACCTAATCCACAACATTCCTCACCAACCACCTAATCCACAACATTCCTCATTCTATCCGCAATCAACTTCGCATACAACTTATAGTCCACATTCAATAACGTTATTGGCCTCCAATTACCTAGTCTCTTCCTATCACCCTTTTTATTAATTAACACAACCACCCCCTCACGCATAGCTCCACTCACACAACCATTCTCCCACATATACCTATAAACCTGCATAAGATCCACCTGAATTAAATCCCAAAAGGTCACATAGAATTCCACAGACAAACCATCCATCCCAGGAGTTTTATTCCTCCCAGCAGACATCAGAACCTCTCTCACCTCTTCCACACTAACATCACACATCAAACATTCCTTCTCATCCTCCCTAACCTTATCACTCAACACACTTAACACTTCACTCACCATACTATTATCACATTCTCTCCTTTTATACAATTCTCTATCAAAATCTTGAACCACACTAGTGATGAGCGGGTTCGGTTCCTCAGGATCCGAACCCCCCCAGACCCCCCCCCCCCCCCCGGAACTTCACCCTTTTTTGCACGGGTCCGAGCAGACTCAGATCCTCCCGCCTTGCTCGGTTAACCCGAGCGCGCACGAACGTCGTCATCCCGCGGTCGGATTCTCGCGAGATTCGTATTCTTTATAAGGAGCCGTGCGACACCGCCATTTTTCACTTGTGCATTGGAGATGATCGTGAGAGGACGTGGCTGGCGTCCTCTCAGTTTCTATGTTCAGTGTGCTGCAAATATCTGTGCTCAGTGTGCTGCAAATATCTACGTTCTCTGCCTGAAAAACGCTCCATATCTGTGCTCAGTGTGCTGCAAATATCTGTGCTCAGTGTGCTAATTGCTTTATTGTGGGGACTGGGGACCAGCAGTATTATATAGTAGGAGGACAGTGCACAGTTTTGCTGACCAGTGACCACTAGTATTATACGTTCTCTGCCTGAAAAACGCTCCATATCTGTGCTGCATTGTAGTATATAGTAGGAGGACAGTGCAGAATTTTGCTGACCACCAGTATATATATAGCAGTACGGTACAGTAGTCCACTGCTCTACCTCTGTGTCGTCAAGTATACTATCCCATCCATACCTGTGGTGCATTTCAGTTTTGCACAGTGTATATATATATATATATATATATATATATATATATATATATATATATATTTTAGGAGGACAGTGCATAATTTTGCTGACCACCAGTATATAATATATAGCAGTACGGTACAGTAGTCCACTGCTCTGCCTACCTCTGTGTCGTCAAGTATACTATCCATTCATACCTGTGGTACATTTAAGTTTTGCACAGTATATATATAGTAGGAGGACAGTGCATAATTTTGCTGACCACCAGTATATAATATATAGCAGTACGGTACAGTAGGCCACTGCTCTACCTACCTCTGTGTCGTCAAGTATACTATCCATCCATACCTGTGGTGCATTTCAGTTGTGCGCAGTATATATAGTAGTAGGCCATTGCTATTGATATATTACTGGCATATAATTCCACACATTAAAAAATGGAGAACAAAAATGTGGAGGGTAAAATAGGGAAAGATCAAGATCCACTTCCACCTCGTGCTGAAGCTGCTGCCACTAGTCATGGCCGAGACGATGAATTGCCATCAACGTCGTCTGCCAAGGCCGATGCCCAATGTCATAGTAGAGAGCATGTAAAATCCAAAAAAATAAAGCTCAGTAAAATGACCCAAAAATCTAAATCAAAATCGCCTGAGGAGAAGCGTAAACTTGCCAATGTGCCATTTACGACATGGAGTGACAAGGAACGGCTGAGGGCCTGGCTTATGTTCATGGCTAGTGGTTCAGCTTCACATGAGGATGGAAGCACTCATCTTCCTGCTAGAAAACTTAAAAGAGTTAAGATGGCAAAAGCATAGCAAAGAACTGTGCGTTCTTCTAAATCACAAATCCCCAAGGAGAGTCCAATTGTGTCGGTTGCGATGCCTGACCTTCCCAACACTGGATGGGAAGAGGTGGCGCCTTCCACCATTTGCACGCCCCCTGCAAGTGCTGGAAGGAGCACCCGCAGTCCAGTTCCTGATAGTCAAATTGAAGATGTCACTATTGAAGTACACCAGGATGAGGATATGGGTGTTGCTGGCGCTGGGGAGGAAATTGACAAGGAGGATTCTGAGGGTGAGGTGGTTTGTTTAAGTCAGGCACCCGGGGAGACACCTGTTGTCCGTGGGACGAATATGGCCATTGACATGCCTGGTCAAAATACAAAAAAAAAAATCACCTCTTCGATGTGGAATTATTTCAACAAAAATGCGGACAACTGGTGTCAATTTGTGTGTTGCCTTTGTCAAGCTGTAATAAGTAGAGGTAAGGATGTTAACCACCAAGGAACATCCTCCCTTATACATCACCTGGAACGCATTCATCAGAAGTCATTGACAAGTTCAAAAACTTTGGGTGACAGCTGAAGCATTCCACTGCCAACTAAATCCCTTCCTCTTGTAACCAAGCTCCTGCAAACCACACCACCAACTCCCTCAGTGTAAATTTCCTCCTTAGACAGGAAAGCCAATAGTCCTGCAGGCCATGTCACTGGCAAGTCTGACGAGTCCTCTCCTGCCTGGGATTCCTCCGATGCATCCTTGAGTGTAACGCCTACTGCTGCTGGCACTGCTGTTGTTGCTGCAGGGAGTCGATCGTCATCCCAGAGAGGAAGTCGGAAGACCACTTGTACTACTTCCAGTAAGCAATTGACTGTCCAACAGTCTTTAGCAAGGAAGATGAAATATCACAGCAGTCATCCTGCTGCAAAGCGGATAACTCAGGCCTTGGCAGCCTGGGTGGTGAGAAACGTGTTTCCGGTATCCACCGTTAATTCACAGGGGACTAGAGAATTGATTGAGGTACTGTGTCCCCGGTACCAAATACCATCTAGGTTCCATTTCTCTAGACAGGCGATACCGAAAATGTACACAGACGTCAGAAAAAGAGTCACCAGTGTCCTAAAAAATGCAGTTGTACCCAATGTCCACTTAACCACGGACAAGTGGACCAGGGCAGACTTAGGACTATATGACTGTGACAGCCCACTGGGTAGATGTATTGCCTCCCGCAGCAAGAACACCAGCGGCGGCACTAGTAGCAGCATCTCGCAAACGCCAACTCGTTTCTAGGCAGGCTACGCTTTGTATCACCGCTTTCCATAAAAGGCACACAGCTGACAACCTCTTACGGAAACTGAGGAACATCATCGCAGAATGGCTTACCCCAATTGGACTCTCCTGGGGATTTGTGACATCGGACAACGCCACCAATATTGTGCGTGTATTACATGTGGGCAAATTCCAGCACGTCCCATGTTTTGCACATACATTGAATTTGGTGGTGCAGAATTATTTAAAAAACGACAGGGGCATGCAAGAGATGCTGTCGGTGGCCCAAGAATTGCGGGCCACTTTCAGCATTCAGCCACCACGTGCCGAAGACTGGAGCACCAGCAAACACTCCTGAACCTGCCCTACCATCATCTGAAGCAAGAGGTGGTAACGAGGTGGAATTCAACCCTCTATATGCTTCAGAGGATGGGGGAGCAGCAAAAGGCCATTCAAGCCTATGCAGCTACCTATGATAAAGGCAAAGGAAGGGGAATGCACCTGACTCAAGCGCAGTGGAGAATGATTTCAACGTTGTGCAAGGTTCTGCAACCCTTTGAACTTGCCACACGTGAAGTCAGTTCAGACACTGCCAGCCTGAGTCAGGTCATTTCCCTCATCAGGCTTTTGCAGAAGAAGCTGGAGAGATTGAAGGAGGAGCTAAAACAGAGCGATTCCGCTAGGCATGTGGGACTTGTGGATGGAGCCCTTAATTCGCTTAACCAGGATTCACGGGTGGTCAATCTGTTGAAATCAGAGCACTACACTTTGGCCACCGTGCTCGATCCTAGATTTAAAACCTACATTGTATCTCTCTTTCCGGCAGACACAAGTCTGCAGAGGTTCAAAGACCTGCTGGTGAGAAAATTGTCAAGTCAAGCGGAACGTGACCCGTCAACAGCTCCTCCTTCATATTCTCCCGCAACTGGGGCTGCGAGAAAAAGGCTAAGAATTCCGAGCCCACCCGCTGGCGGTGATGCAGGGCAGTCTGGAGCGAGTGCTGACATCTGGTCCAGACTGAAGGACCTGCCAACGATTACTGACATGTCGTCTACTGTCACTGCATATGATTCTGTCACAATTGAAAGAATGGTGGAGGATTGTATGAGGGACCGCATCCAAGTAGGCACGTCAGACAGTCCATACGTATACTGGCAGGAAAAAGAGGCAATTTGGAGGCCCTTGCACAAACTGGCTTTATTTTACTTAAGTTGCCCCCCCTCCAGTGTGTACTCCGAAAGAGTGTTTAGTGCAGCCTCTCACCTTGTCAGCAATCGGAGTACGAGGTTACTTCCACAAAATGTGGAGAAGATGATGTTCATCAAAATGAATTATAATCAATTCCTCCGTGGAGACATTCACCAGCAATTGCCTCCAGAAAGTACACAGGGACCTGAGATGGTGGATTCCAGTGGGGACGAATTAATAATCTGTGAGAAGGGGGATGTACACAGTGAAAGGGGTGAGGAATCGGACGATGAGGAGGAGGTGGACATCTTGCCTCTGTAGAGCCAGTTTGTGCAAGGAGAGATTGATTGCTTCTTTTTTGGTGGGGGCCCAAACCAACCAGTCATTTCAGTCACAGTTGTGTGGCAGACCCTGTTTCTGGAATGATGGGTTTGTTAAAGTGTGCATGTCCTGTTTATACAACATAAGGGTTGGTGGGAGGGCCCAAGGACAATTCCATCTTGCACCTCTTTTTTCTTTCATTTTTCTTTGCACCATGTGCTGTTTGGGGACTATTTTTTTAAGTGCCATCCTGTCTGACACTGCAATACCACTCCTAGATGGGCCAGGTGTTTGTGTGTCGGCCACTTGGGTCGCTTAGCTTAGTCACACAGCTACCTCATTGCGCTTCTTTTTTTCTTTGCATCATGTGCTGTTTGGGGACTATTTTTTTGAAGTGCCATCCTGTCTGACACTGCAGTGCCACTCCTAGATGGGCCAGGTGTTTGTGTCGGCCACTTGGGTCGCTTAGCTTAGTCATCCAGCGACCTCGGTGCAAATTTTAGGACTAAAAATAATATTGTGAGGTGTTCAGAATAGACTGGAAATGAGTGTAAATTATGGTTACTGAGGTTAATAATACTATGGGATCAAAATTACCTCCAAATTCTATGATTTAAGCTGTTTTTGAGGGTTTTTTGCAAAAAAAACCCCACCCGAATCCGACAAAAAAATTTCAGGGAGGTTTTGCCAAAACGCGTCCGAATCCAAAACACGGCCACGGAACCGAATCCAAAACCAAAACACAAAACCCGAAAAATTTTCGCTGCACATCCCTAATTACCACACATCATATCATTACCACTCACCTCTCTCTTATCTTTCCCAATCACACTATTCATATCTTTCCTACCCTGACACACTTTCTTAAAGAAAAACCTCGAACACGTCTCATCCTTCTCCATCCTTTCAACCTTCGCTCTAAACACAAGCTCTCTCCCTTTCGCATACATATATTTCTTCATAACTTCTCTTTCATGCCTAATCTCGTCACACACATCTACACCCAAACCTCTCAAACGATACAAATACTGCAACCTTTTGTTAGCATCCTCATACTCTTTTGTTCTCTTCTGAGCCATTCTACATCCCCATTTCTTGAAAAAAACTTTCACTCTCTCTTTCACCCAGTCCCACCAACACAAAATATTCTCATACTCACTCTTCCTACACACACACCTCTCATACATACTCTTAAAACCCTTTCTCACATCCTCATCTTCCAATAAACTACTATTCAACTTCCATACCCCACTCCCATACCTCACATCCGACTTCCCTTCCACAACAAACTCAACATATTCATGGTCTGAAAACCCAACTTTCCTTTGTTTATACCCACTCCCTCCTTTCCTTTGAAATAAAAACATAATTTAACCTAGAAGCAGACCTACCACTATCCGCCCAATATGTTACTGGCGGCGGTCTTATCTTACATAAATCAACAACATCAGACAACACAAAATCATCAACCATTTGCTTCAACATATTCCCCGTGAGGTCAATTTGACTCACTCCTATCCCAAAATCTATACCCTTATTAATAACACAATTAAAGTCCCCAACTAAAATAATAGGAATCCTTCCTGGAATAAATAACTTAACCTTCTCAAAAAAAGCTTTTCTGTCATTTTTGTCTGCTGGGGCATATATGTTCATTAATCTGAACCTCCATCCCCTATAAACCAAAATTAACATAATACAACGCCCCACTTCAATAACTTTTTCTACCACCACCTCCCTATTCCTAATTAATACACCCTCCCCATCATTTTTATTACACCTAGACCCAGACCAAACACAATATTCAAAATTACCCTCTTTTTTCCTTAAAGACCCCTCAAAACCACCCTCCTGCAAACAAATAATATCATCCCCATAGGACCATAACTCATCCAGTACAGCAGTTCTTCTAGCTGCATTTTTAATAGGTCTGTAATTTGTAGACCCTATAGCCAATGTAAGATTGGCCGAAAGAAAAGAACCAGGTGGCATACTTTATCCGGAATCTAAGAGTCCCCTTCATCCAGGACCACCGGATTGGGACACCTCCATCACATCTTTCTCTCCTCCTCTTCCTTCCCCTAAAAAAGCCACACCAGCATTCTGTCCAGGGGGGAACTGCATCGAGCTAGCGCTCAGGTCCATAGCTTGATAACCCAGATCCTCAGCTTCAGCACCTGCAATACGAGGCTTCTTGCAGGTACCTGCACCCTCCTGACCTTCACTCCTACGTACCAACAAGGAAGCCTCTGTGTCATCGGACAAGTTCTCTCTCTTTTCTCTGAGCCACTCTAAGGACTCAGAGGCAGACTCTGACATCATCTCAGGGCTGGCTATCATCAGCACCTTCCCACCTGGCGTCAGGCTGCCAGAGCTGCTGCCAGTATCCTCATCCCGCACAATACTGACAACGGAACTTCTGCTTACAGCGCTGCGCTGAGCAGACGCTGCACTCCCACTCTGATTCTCAGCGCTCCCACCCGCCGCACTCGCAGCCGCCGGCGGGCTGCCAATCACCGCCGCCCGCACAGACACTTGCGGCTGGCCCTGCACATACGGCGTCTCCTCTCCGCTCCAGTTCTGCGCTCCATCACAATGCTCCTGTACTGATTGAGTACCTGGCGTGTCAGCGAGCCCCAGGGCAGCCGCAGGCACATCACTCTTCCGTGCCCCATACTGAGCCTGATACTCTGCCGACCCCGGGCAATTCCTACAGGTGTGTCCCGCTAGCCCACATAGGTCACAGGTTCTGGGCTCAGGACAGTCACCAGCCATATGTTCCTCTATTTTACAGTTCCTGCAGCAAGAGAATTTCTTTTTGCAATCCTCCTGCTTGTGACCATAGTCAAAGCACTTTCTACAATATAGGGGTTGCTCCGGATAGAATCGAAAGCCTCTGCTCCCATCCACAGTGAAATTAGCAGGAGGGTGCATGATACCCCCAATCCCCTCCTCACACCTTTTAAAACGCACAAAGAATTTCACTTTGCCATTAAAGATACCAAGCACATTGTTCAGCCTGAAACCCCCCTAACGTGAGTACAATATCTGTACAGGAACCTCTCAATAAGTTGAACCTCTTGAAAGGGGTTATAGAGGTGCACAGTCACAGGAATCTCCCTATAAGAAAACAATGGAGTGACCTTGATTCCCTCCAATTCTGGAGTTCCCGCTCTTTCCCTTAGCTTTTCAAACACCCTAATACAGGCCTCATAATCTCGAAAGGAAACATCATACAGGCCTTGCTTGGGAAAGTCCTGGATGCAGAAGATTTCAGACTTGATGTCCACGCCAATCACATCAGCCAAGAGGTTCTGTCCAATTTCCTTCAGACGAATGGCATCCCTCATCTCAGCAGCAACCTCCAGTCGAATGGTGTTCTTCAGCCCTTGAACTGCCATAAAGCAGAAAAACAGACGCGCCGATCCCTCCTCTCCAGCTAGGGGCTCTGTCAAGACCTCCACCACCACACTTGGTCTTAGCCAAAAGGCCGAGAAGCGATAACCAGAGTCGTCGAGAGGAGGAGAGACGGTCGGTCGCTTCAGAGGGCAGGGCAAACAAGTCTAACCCTCCAGTGCAGCTAGGGAGCGATGCAGTGCTTTCTCCGGCGAAGGCCCTTTTCTCCACGCAGTCTTGCTGGCGAAGGGGGGGTATCTTCTCCAGAGGGCAGAGCAAACAAGTCTAACCCTCTGCTGCAGCTGGGGGGGCGATGCAAATCTTCTCCCTCTTCAAGCGATCTCCTTCTCACAGTCTCGGCTTCATTTCTTCTGGCTTCTCGGCCCGGTCGTACAGCTTAGCCCTGAGAAGGGCAGTTGTCGGTCCAAGAAACAAGGTAGCACGGTCAGTCAGCGTGAACTGATAAGAACAGATTTTTTTTCTTTTTTTTACTTGAAGCCTGAGGTGCGATGCTTCTTCACCCAGTGTCTGTGACCAAACGTGCTGGGGGCATAGGTTCTTGGACCCTCTCCGAAAAGAGAAGGGCCCCGTTACTCCCCTACCCCTCAGAGCCAAAAGGCCTACTGAGGGGAAAAAGGGACTGTGGGTCCCCCCTTGCCGAAGCGCAGAGGGACCCTCGCGTATCCCCAGGGTTGGCCGAAGCATCCCCCTGTGGACCGAAAACAGCGTCTGGTCCTCCCCAAATGGAGAGGACCTCGGCAACTTAGGGGAGAGGGTGGTCCATAAGGGTCTAACCTAAACCCCAAACAAAAAAATGATACGTGACAAAACTCTACAAAAATAAGTGCTTGTGTGTTACACAGGTGCAAAACACGTGCATAAATAAATAAGCCCCAGCCAGAAGGCCGGGGGGGTAAAAAATTATTCTTGCCCTAGCCAAAAGGCCAGGGCAAAGGACAAGGTGCAACAGAAGTAGGGGAAGTGAATAGTGCAAAGTGCCATACTTGTGCATAGGTGCGCAGACATCACCAGTGCAGGGTCAGGCACCCCTGGCTCTTCCAGCACCAGGGGCATGTATCACCTTGAGCTTCTAGTTGCTCCTGACCTCTCAGCCAATATTACAACACACACAATACGTACAAACACCACATAGATGGCCTCCGTGTGCGTACGTATTCGGCTGTGCGTGCACATATTCTCAAATTGCATAAGGTCGCTCCCGCGGTCCTGCGCAGTAGAGCGTGGTATGAGTAATTAGTGGAATTTGTACTCGCATGGAAAAGCCACAAAAGACATATCATACATCTAATCTATACATTGCATAAATCCCACACTGTCTGCTTCCTCTCCTAAATAGCATGAAGATCGGTCACACATAAATTAAACAATGGCCTTATTTACACTAACCTTTGTTTACTAGGGTAGCCGAGTTTCTATTGAAAGCAATAAGTACTGGATTGTCATTGTCTCACCTGAAGACAAAACAAACAAAGAGACAATACCCAGGAACCTGGGCTGAGAAACTCAATTAGCAATAGCTAACAAAAATACAAACCAGACATTTAGAAATCTGAGATATTAACATTCATAGTCTAAACTCTTGGAGATGTATGTGTTTGTGTGTGTGTGTGTGTGTGTGTGTGTGTGTGTGTGTATATATATATATATATATATATATATATATATATATATATATATATAGCAATATTTCCACTGGGTGGAAGGTGCACTCTCGCTATAATAAATGAAGTCCATTCATAAAAAAGACTTTTATTGAGAAAGTCCAAAAGCCTTATATGTCGACGTTTCGGTCCGTAAGACGAACCTTTTTCAAGACTAATAGCTCTTTAGGTTAACATCATTCATCAATTCTTAATCATGTGTCTGTGAAAAAAACAAGGTATAGACAAATTCACATATGCAGGGAACTACGCCTCCCAGGCCAAGTAACATCTGATCACCTTCATATAATATATTCAAATTTTTTAACCATCTCACCAATTCCTGATGTGTGTGACCGTGCTAGTTTTACATAAATTCACCACCATCACCTGTGACAAAGCCACCCAAACTCATAGTACCGTGTAATGTAAAACGGCTCACCTAAGATCAGATCATAATCATCAAAGCTTCCTAGCACAAAAAGGAATAACAAATCCGGACACAGCCATAAAAGTCATAGATGTAGATGATATTAAATGTACATCTAGAAATCAAATATCAACAATGGATTATACTCATGGTGGACAGAGAACACTTTCTTATACTTCGTTTAGAATATTCACTAACATACCTGATCAAACAGATCCTGCTACCATGATGCAGCTACAGGGTCACGATATACACGACATGCTGCATAAATAACAACAGAAACTACATCTGTATTTCACTTCAATATGGGTTCAGTAAAGGTAAATGGCTCAAAGTATAACACTTACAGTGGTCGAGAGGAGAGCAGAGCGTCCCTGTGCTGCATACCAAATGACTGCAACGGGACTGCTATTTAAATATCCCGGACCGGAAATGACCGGATCCATCATGTGTAACTCATAAAAACTTCCCACCGATATGCACTCACGGCTAATGCTCCACGAAGGGCTCTCAAATGCCCCACAGACGCGGCTCTCTAGCCGTACATCACAACCGCCGTGTAGAGCCACTCACAACTATACCCGCAATGCTAACAACGCTACTCCGGCAGGACGCGGCGCTCATGCGTTCCACCTGCCGGAAATGCGTTCCACTGGACCGGAAATGACACGGGTGTGCTCCCGATAAACAAACGATCAGATAACTCAGTGGGTGCACTCTAAATTGGGTTCCTAACCACTAAAAAGGTCAAACGGAATCCTTAATCAGGTGACTGGGTGCAATGTATTAAAGAGTATAACTTAGATTCAAATACCAAAACAATATCAAAATGATCACAGGAAGAGACAAAATAATCAACACTTAACAGATGTCTCGGCCTGGGGGGTCGTCCAAAACATACAAGCATCGCATGATGGGGCTATAGTAAACAAAAAAATAAAAATAAATAAATTGAAAATAAAGAATAAAATGAAAAATAAAAAATCATAAAAAATAAGGACTACTGTATACATATAATTACTCTTATAGGAACCATTAGAGCCTAATGATATTAGGCTGCCCATATACACTCAGGATTGATATATCAAATAACCATTACTTAATATGGTCCAAACAAATTGCATAAATAGCATCATCGCCTGGTGTTATGCATTATGGGGAGAACTGAATCGATCGTCCTTCAAGACACAAATATAAATCAATTTTCTCAGTTGTGACAGGTACCAAGAGTACAATAAATAATATGAAAAATAAAAAATAAATGAATAAACAAAGGGAAAAAATTTTTTTTATGTGTTATTGCAAAAAAACATTAAATGGATTGGACTCATTAAGTCCTCTGGGGGAGACCGTATCCAACCGATGTATCCAATAGCTTTCGCGTCTCTTCAACAGCAGGGACTGGTCGCCACCAGTAGGACATGGTGGAATCCAATCAATCAATTTACACTTTAAACTGGCAACTTGATGTTTAGCAGTTAAGAAGTGCCTGGCTACCGGTTTATCAGTTTTGCCTGTGGTCAATGCAGTATGAATCGAGGACCGATGATTAGCCATCCGGTCTCGAAATGGCAGTGTGGTCAAACCGACGTATACGAGCCCACATGGACACTTAAGGATATAAATTACATGGTCTAACCGACAATGTAGGTGATATCTTAGCTTAATCACCTTACCAGAATGCGGATGATAAAACACCGGACCAGTCAACATAGATCTACATGTGGTGCAGCTACCACAAGAGTAGCTGCCTGGTCTAGACTGCATCACTTGAAATGGGGTCAATTCTTTTTTGGGGAACATGGTGGGGCGCATCAATAGTTGTCTAAGGTTCGCGCCTCTACGATAGGCTACCATGGGTGAATTCATTTTAGAAAAAGGAAGATTGGCATCCGAGGCTACAATAGGCCAATGCTTCCTTAGCGATTTCCGTATAGTAGTGGTATTGTCAAACTGTGTAGGGAAAATCATGCGATCTATGCTTTTGTTTGTCTTACTCTGTTGACCTGAAAAGATCTTTGTCGCTCTATTTAAACATTTGGCTAATGTTCTAGGTGTATATCCTCGACTCAAAAATCGAGAAGTCACCTCTGTACACTGTATATTTCTACGGTCTGGTTCAGAGTTGATACGCATGATTCGTAGATACTGTGAAATGGGGAGACTTTCTTTTAAAGCAGGAGGATGAAAACTATCTGCCTGTAACAGCAGATTACGATCTGTAGATTTACGAAAGACAGTAGAGATGAAACCAGCATCCGTTTTAATAACGGTGACATCAAGAAAATTAATTTCGGTAGATGAGATGGTATGTGTCAAGCGAATAGGGCTATCTAATGCATTTAATTCATTGACCATGCAAATGAACTCAAATTCGGTGCCCCGCCAAAGTAAAAAAATATCGTCTATGAATCTTCGATAGAAGATAATCTTTTGGCCATAAATTGGCAATAAATGTGTGTTCTCATAATCAGCCATATAGAGATTGGCATATGCAGGGGCCAAATTAGACCCCATTGCAGTGCCTGCAATTTGCAAAAAATACTTGTCCTTATATAAAAAATGATTTTGGGTCAATACTAATTCAGTAAGTTCTAATATGAAATTAATTGGAAATTCAAGATTCTCAACTTTCAACAAACTTTTCTTGATGGTATCAAGCCCTGCTTGATGCGGAATTACTGTATATAATGAACAGACATCTAGAGATGCCAACATCAAATTTTCACCATCTACCTGGACCCCATGTACCTGAATCAAAAAATCACCGGTATCCTTTAAATAGCTTTCGGTGTTTAATACTAGTGGTTGTAAAATACTATCCACTAGAATAGCTAGTGGTTGTAATATAGAACCATCGGCAGCTATAATAGGCCTTCCAGGTGGATGGACCAAAGATTTATGTATTTTTGGGAGCGTATAAAGTATTGGGCATTTGGGGTGCTCCACTTTCAAAAACATTTTTAAATCATCACTTATCCAGCCCTGCTCATAACCAAATTGAATGGTGAAATCAACCTTGTTCTTTATTTTAATCATCGGATTACTATCTAGTGGTCTATACGTCCTAGCATCCGCTAATTGTCGTAAAATTTCCTGGTCGTAGTCAGCCCAATCCTGGACTACGACCGCACCCCCTTTATCCGCTGGACGGATAACAATAGAGGTGTTCTCTCTGAGAGCTTTAAGTGCCAAGCGTTCGGGGGGGGGTCAGATTGTCGTACATCTTAGATGCTTTGTCTGACTCAATGTCAGATTGTACTAATCTCAAAAATGTTTTAATGCTTGAATTTGAGGATGGAGGGTCGAAGTTTGAATTACCACGGAATCTACTCTTTTCTCCGACTGTAGATTTATCTGAAAAGTATTCACGGAGCCTCATAGACCTGCCAAATTTATATTGGTCAACTAATTTGTTAAATGTTTGTGTATTGCATACTGGCACAAAGGTTAACCCTCTGGATAAAAGTTTTATTTCGGCCTCATTTAATTGTTTGGAAGACAAGTTGAAAACAGTGTTTACTTGCGTTTCTGATGGCCTCTTCGCTTTACCACCACCCCTCCTCGTGTGCGGTCGGTGCCGCTTCTGAGGTATTTGCCGGATCCGGTAGTGTTCACCGGTCCGGGCTCTAAAAAATTGACTGAATCTGAGGGCCCTTCCGTGTATTCAGCGTCAGAGGTAGAAACAGAAGACCCAAATTCCTTGGGAAATATCTGAGTTCTGCGCCTCCGAGGGTAACGCCTACTGGATTCCTCTGAGTTGCCAAGGAGCCAACGGTATACCGTATGGTTTAAATAATCGTTGGTCACTGTTAGTAATTTTTTCCGTTTAAAGGAAAGTAATTCTTTTTTATTTTTTATAGTTTTCAACTTGGGTTTGTAAACGATCTGTCCAATTTTGGGACTTATCATCCCGAAGTGTGGGAAGTGCTGTAATGTTCGTGGTCTCAATATCTATCTTAATCTTTTTAAGTTCTAAACCTACCTCCTCTATAACGAGGGCCATAAGATCAAGTGAACATTTATTAATTTTCTTGATGTCACCGTTATTAAAACGGATGCTGGTTTCATCTCTACTGTCTTTCGTAAATCTACAGATCGTAATCTGCTGTTACAGGCAGATAGTTTTCATCCTCCTGCTTTAAAAGACAGCCTCCCCATTTCACAGTATCTACGAATCATGCGTATCAACTCTGAACCAGACCGTAGAAATATACAGTGTACAGAGGTGACTTCTCGATTTTTGAGTCGAGGATATACACCTAGAACATTAGCCAAATGTTTAAATAGAGCGACAAAGATCTTTTCAGGTCAACAGAGTAAGACAAATAAAAGCATAGATCGCATGATTTTCCCTACACAGTTTGACAATACCACTACTATACGGAAATCGCTAAGGAAGCATTGGCCTATTGTAGCCTCGGATGCCAATCTTCCTTTTTCTAAAATGAATTCACCCATGGTAGCCTATCGTAGAGGCGCGAACCTTAGACAACTATTGATGCGCCCCACCATGTTCCCCAAAAAAGAATTGACCCCATTTCAAGTGATGCAGTCTAGACCAGGCAGCTACTCTTGTGGTAGCTGCACCACATGTAGATCTATGTTGACTGGTCCGGTGTTTTATCATCCGCATTCTGGTAAGGTGATTAAGCTAAGATATCACCTACATTGTCGGTTAGACCATGTAATTTATATCCTTAAGTGTCCATGTGGGCTCGTATACGTCGGTTTGACCACACGGCCATTTCGAGACCGGATGGCTAATCATCGGTCCTCGATTCATACTGCATTGACCACAGGCAAAACTGATAAACCGGTAGCCAGGCACTTCTTAACTGCTAAACATCAAGTTGCCAGTTTAAAGTGTAAATTGATTGATTGGATTCCACCATGTCCTACTGGTGGCGACCGGTCCCTGCTGTTGAAGAGACGCGAAAGCTATTGGATACATCGGTTGGATACGGTCTCCCCCAGAGGACTTAATGAGTCCAATCCATTTAATGTTTTTTTGTAATAACACATAAAAAATTTTTTTTCCCTTTGTTTATTCATTTATTTTTTATTTTTCATATTATTTATTGTACTCTTGGTACCTGTCACAACTGAGAAAATTGATTTATATTTGTGTCTTGAAGGACGATCGATTCAGTTCTCCCCATAATGCATAACACCAGGCGATGATGCTATTTATGCAATTTGTTTGGACCATATTAAGTAATGGTTATTTGATATATCAATCCTGAGTGTATATGGGCAGCCTAATATCATTAGGCTCTAATGGTTCCTATAAGAGTAATTATATGTATACAGTATTCCTTATTTTTTATGATTTTTTATTTTTCATTTTATTCTTTATTTTCAATTTATTTAGTTTTATTTTTTTGTTTACTATAGCCCCATCATGCGATGCTTGTATGTTTTGGACGACCCCCCAGGCCGAGACATCTGTTAAGTGTTGATTATTTTGTCTCTTCCTGTGATCATTTTGATATTGTTTTGGTATTTGAATCTAAGTTATACTCTTTAATACATTGCACCAGTCACCTGATTAAGGATTCCGTTTGACCTTTTTAGTGGTTAGGAACCTAATTTAGAGTGCACCCACTGAGTTATCTGATCGTTTCTGTTTATCGGGAGCACACCCGTGTCATTTCCGGTCCAGTGGAACGCATTTCCGGCAGGTGGAACGCATGAGCGCCGTGTCCTGCCGGAGTAGCGTTGTTAGCATTGCAGGTATAGTTGTGAGTGGCTCTACACGGCGGTTGTGATGTGCGGCTAGAGAGCCGCGTCTGTGGGGCATTTGAGAGCCCTTCGTGGAGCATTAGCCGTGAGTGCATATCGGTGGGAAGTTTTTATGAGTTACACATGATGGATCCGGTCATTTCCGGTCCGGGATATTTTAATAGCAGTCCCGTTGCTGTCATTTGGTATGCAGCACAGGGACGCTCTGCTCTCCTCTCGACCACTGTAAGTGTTATACTTTGAGCCATTTACCTTTACTGAACCCATATTGAAGTGAAATACAGATGTAGTTTCTGTTGTTATTTATGCAGCATGTCGTGTATATCGTGACCCTGTAGCTGCATCATGGTAGCATGATCTGTTTGATCAGGTATGTTAGTGAATATTCTAAACGAAGTATAAGAAAGTGTTCTCTGTCCACCATGAGTATAATCCATTGTTGATATTTGATTTCTAGATGTACATTTAATATCATCTACATCTATGACTTTTATGGCTGTGTCCGGATTTGTTATTCCTTTTTGTGCTAGGAAGCTTTGATGATTATGATCTGATCTTAGGTGAGCCGTTTTACATTACACGGTACTATGAGTTTGGGTGGCTTTGTCACAGGTGATGGTGGTGAATTTATGTAAAACTAGCACGGTCACACACATCAGGAATTGGTGAGATGGTTAAAAAATTTGAATATATTATATGAAGGTGATCAGATGTTACTTGGCCTGGGAGGCGTAGTTCCCTGCATATGTTAATTTGTCTATACCTTGTTTTTTTTCACAGACACATGATTAAGAATTGATGAATGGACTTCCGGTTCCGGCAGCGCATGGAGTAGCAGCGCTCCTCTCAAGCTCCGGTGCCCGCCACTTATTTACACGGCGAATAGCCTTTTTAGGCTACCCTACCGCAACCACCCACCTCCTCAAACCTCCTGGGGGTCCCCCATCCACTGTATGGAGAGGTACCTGACCGGCAACATGCCCCAGAAGCAGCAGAAACCGGGAAGGGACGGGGACAGACCTGCCACATCCAAGATGGCCACCGCAGTTGCTGTTAATCCTGGACATCCAGACACTGCCAGCTCCGTGGAACTACAGGTACAAAAGCAGCTCCGCAAGGCTCCTGCCAGCGATACAACACCAAATACTGCACATAACCCTCCCTTATCCTATGCTGACATTGTGAGGGCTGTAAAAGAGACAGTGCAACCTTTATTACAGGAGCAAGCTCAGACGCAGGCAGCTGCCTTACAACAAGCAGTGCTAGATATAAAAAGCCAATATAAGCAACTCACCAAGAGGCTGGCACAAGTGGAACAAACTGCAGGCTCCAATTTTCAGGATCTTGCTGATTTAAAAGACACGGTAGCTAACCTACAGAAATCTGATACGCAGGTTTGGGCGAAATTAGATGATTTGGAGAATCGCTCGTGCAGATGTAATTTGCGCCTCATAGGCCTGCCTGAGTCCATTCGCGGCCCTGAGTTATACAAATTTCTACGCCACACGTTACCCGAAATTCTGGATATGCAGGAAGTGTGTGCAGACTTGGTGGTGGAACGTGCTCATAGAACAGGCCCCTCCAGGCCCTCAGGCTCAGGCTCTAGGCCACGCGCAGTCCTCTTTAAGTGCCTAAATTTCCTACATAAGGAAGCGCTGTGGTCTGCATCCCGCCGCCTCAGGGATATCTCGTGGGACGGGAACAAATTATTGCTGTTCCAGGACTATTCCCCGGAATTGACGCGGCTGCGGAAGGCTTTCACTCCTATATGCTCCTCACTGGTGTCGGCCGGTCGTAAATTTGCTCTGCTTTATCCTGCACGTTTAAGGATCTTTGATGGAAACTCCTTTAAAGATTTCTCCACACCTGCAGATGCTGAGAGTTTCCTATCGGAGGGACATAACAGGATGGAAGAAGAAGACAACTAATATATATATTAAATTAGCAGGCCTGGAAGACCTGGCAATTCAGTCTTTTTTGAACTAGGAGTCTAACCATATACTCTGAAGCTGGACTTTGGCCCGGAATCTGTCCCCCCCTCCCCCTTCCCCCCCTCCTTCCCCTCTCGTCACCAGATGGACGCTGATCCTGCATTTTATACAAAGGGGAAGGAACAACTGCAGGTCTAAGTGCAAGAGCTTCCACCCCCCCCCCCCTCCCCCCCCCCCCCCCCCACCCCTCATGTTGCAGGCCTGAAATCATACATAGGCCCCAAAGGAGTTTAAATTCTTTAATCCCTAAATTAGTTGCGGTATTGCATTTATACATCCTATCTGATAGGTGGTTGAGGCTAGGAGCCTAATGTACTCCCTGCTTTATCAATCCGCATTATTCATACTGTGAAGTCCGTATTGGATATCTATGACAGAGACACATGTTAGGTGCTTCTGTTATATGGTTTATTGTTTTTCTGTTTGTCTTGTGTTCCCCCACCCCATCCCCTCCTAATGTGTCTATAAGTTGCATTAATAGGTTACTGTTCCTGTTGGGTACCCGGTATTTCTACCTCCTGATTTCCTTCTGGAAGCCTAATGACGGGCCTTCTCTCTACCAGAAGGATGCTCATTCCTTTAGATTTGGGATTTGATGTCTAGTTTCAAAGTGGCTACGTGGAATGTTGGGGGTATACACTCACCTATAAAGAGGAAGAAAATACTCTTATATCTTAATAAGCTGCGTTTAGACCTGGTTTTCTTGCAGGAGACCCACCTCCTGTCCCCAGAGGCCAAGAAGTTAGGCACGCTAGGTTGGCGGGTGGTGGCCGATGCTCCCTACTCATCAAAAGCCAGAGGGGTTCTGGTTATGGCCAGGCGCTCATTGGGGCTGGAGGTGGTCTCTTCTGTAGTAGACCCGGCAGGCAGGTACCTTATTATAGAAGTAACCATTTGGGAAGCAAAGTATGTGTTGTGTACGGTTTACGCTCCTAACCAATACTCAAAAGCCTTCTTTCGCTCCCTGCTTATTGCCCTATATCCATATGCCACCTCATCTATGATTGTAGGGGGTGACTTTAATGTCATTGCTTCAAAATACATGGATGTTCAATCCTCCACCTCCACCCGCAACCCCCCTAAAATGGGCATCCCGTATATGGAGCAACAACTCCAAGTATTAGATATTTGGAGATTTTTACACCCCACGGATAGAGAGTACACCTGCCTCTCCGCTGCCCATCATTCCCTATCCAGGATCGATTATTTGATGGTCTCTGATTCCTTGGTTATACATGCCCTTGATTCCTCTATTGAACCAATGGCGTTGTCGGACCATTCAGTAGTATGGGCCTCCATGTCCACAAAAGTAGATGTTGGTACCTTTAGGCGCTGGCGCTTTCCTACAGATTTCTCCTCCTCTCTAGAATTTCGTAAGGAACTGGAGTCATATTGGGATGAGTACGCTACCACAAATGCCCCGATGGCACAGGATGACCCTTTGGTTTTCTGGCAGGCCTCTAAAGCGGTCATTAGGGGACGCCTCATTGAGTATGTCTCCCAAAGGAAAAAATCATTCGCTTCTACTTTTAAGAGCTCCCAACAGCGACTGACTGAGGCCTACCAGAAGTTCAAACAGAATCCCTCCCCGGCCAAAAAATCCCAATATCTGGACGCTAAAGTAGCTTTTAACGCAGTTCTGCAGGCGCTGGGGGATAAACACACATTCCATAAGAACCATAGATTTTACCGTTTCGGAAATAAGACAGGCAAATTATTATCCCATTTATTGAAAGGATCTACCTCAAATTCTCTTATCCATCCACTGAAGAGGCCAGATGACACATTGGCTTCTAAATCTAAAGACATAGCGAGAGTTCTGTCGGATTTTTACGCTACTATTTATGAAACTTCCTCCGTTAATGAGGGCTCTAAACAGTCGTTCTGGGATTCTATTTCTCCACCTCAGGTGGATTCATCTCTGACAGAACATCTTTGCTCACTTATAACAGAAGTTGAGGTGGAAAAGGCCATTAAACACCTGAAACCCTTAAAATCCCCGGGGCCGGATGGTTATTCTGGGGAATACTATAAATTACTCTCAGCAAAATTGATTCCCCATCTTACCTCCCTTTTTAATATAATCATAATATCCCATAAAATACCCACATATTTTAATGATGCCTTTATACGGCTCCTACCTAAACCAGGCAAGGATTTACAACTCCCAGGGTCCTATAGACCGATCTCGCTCCTAAATGTAGACTATAAATTGTTTACAAAAATTCTCGCAGACAGACTGAAACCCCTTCTTCCTTCTGTAATCCACCCCGACCAAACAGGATTTATCTCTGGGAGACATTCCACTAGTAATATTCGCAAAATACTGGCGGCGGTGCACTGGCTGGGCCAATCGGGAAATGAAGACCCACATTTTCTCTTCTCGCTAGATGCCGAAAAGGCCTTTGACCTGGTGAGCTGGGATCATTTATACACCACTCTGGAGAGGTTTGGGTTCCCGTCGGGCCTAGCTAGTGTACTGCGGGCCTTGTACTCAAATTCCAGCTCTCGTATCCTATGTAATGGATTTCTCTCGGACCCAGTGCGATTGGGAAGGGGCACCAGACAGGGATGTCCATTATCACCCCTTTTATTTGCGCTAGCTATAGAGCCTCTTGCTCTGGCGCTGCGGGGGCTCACCTCGTTCTCAGGTATCTCAATTCATGACCAGGAACTTAAATTAAGCCTATTTGCAGATGATATGTTACTCTTTGTATCCCACCCTGAAGTCTCCATCCCAGCCATAATTGAAAAAATTCATGAATTCGGCCTCTTTGCCGGTTATAGAATAAATACATTAAAATCCGAACTACTCCCTTTAACCCAGTCAGCACTTAATATGTCTTCTCTCCCTCTCATATCCCAGTTCACTGTTACAAAAACTAAATTAAAGTACCTAGGGGTCTATTTACCACCTGATTTAACAAATCTATACAAGCTGAACTATACACCCACACTACAGGCTATCTCTACCCAGCTCAAATCATGGTCAGCACTCCCTTTATCTTTGCTAGGCCGCGCGGCGGTCCTCAAGAGCATTATTTTCCCAAAGATATCCTACGCGCTCCAGTTGCTGCCCCTAAAAATTTCCAGAGCAGATGCGCATGCCTATGACAAAGCATGCACAAAATTCTTGTGGGCAAATAAAAAACCAAGAATAGCATTAGCTAAACTCAAGTTGCGAAAGGAGGAGGGGGGCCTTGCGATCCCAGATCTACTTACCTTCTCTAGGGCAGTGGCCTTCCGATATATAAATGACTGGCTTAAGACAAAAACCACATATACGAATTATCAAATTGAACAGGCCTTGGTATCACCTTATGATTTGAGGGCTTTATTGCACGCCCCACTCACTTTGCTTCCTCCACAAGCAAAAAATAATTTGTTATTTTGGGATACTTATGTCGCCTGGAAAATAATAAATAAAGCACTTCACAGGAATTTCACCCGTACGGATTTTATTCCGTTCTGTGGGAATCCTTGCTTTACCCCGCCCATGGAGAATGTAAAATTTGAGGTGTGGCGGTCTAAGGGAATCAGTAGCATTAGAGACGTTTTCGATCCTGGAGGTCTGGTGTATTCATTTTCTGGACTGGTGGAGAGGTATGGTGTGCATCGGTCGGAATTTTTTATGTATCTCCAGGTTAGACATTATGTGCAATCCCTCCCTGACCCATTAATTCAACCTGGAGGTTCTGACTCCCTCACGTCTCTACTCACTCGAACTATCAAGTTGCCCTATAAAACGAAGTGGCTATATTGGGACCTTCTTCCTTGTGTTGTGGAGAGGTTATGGAGTCAGATGTTCGAAAGATGGAGGGTAGACCTATCTATGCAAGGGTCTCTAAATGAATTTTTCCGCCCCCTACCAGGTATTTTTAAAGCCCTTCATTCCTCGAACCTACAGGAGATCCATGTGAAATTTTTAAACCGAGCTTATATATCCCCCAGTCAGAGGAGTCATATGGTGCCTTTGGATTCGGGACACTGTCTTAAATGTAGGGCGCCCCATGCAACTTTGATGCATGTATTTTGGAGTTGCCCCAAAATACAGAGGTTTTGGAATAAAATTCTCTCGTATCTAAACAGTAAATTTGGATTGCGACTCCCCCTATTACCTAGGATACTACTAGGTTTACATCTCCCCGATGGGAATTTACTGGCTAAGATCTTCCCTTTGCGCCCTTTCCTCTATGTGTTTCTTACTCTGGCAAAGAAAGCCATTTTGACACAATGGATCCACAGATCCCCCCCCAGGCTAGAACAACTTCTGGGTATGGTAAAGTCGACCTTATATTATGATAGACAATCTGCCATGTATGATGTAGACAAGCATGCTCACATATTCTATAAGAAGTGGGGACCATTTATAGAAGTTCTAGACCCCATGTTAAGATCACATATCCTAAAATTTTTCGACTCGCTGGAGAGAACGACCCTGAGAGAGATATGCACCCCCCAACACCTTATCCCTGTGAGTCTTGCCATTCCTGAAATCCCATTACAAATCCAAATCGATGGAGCAAATGACTAGAATGTGATATGTCATGAAGCCGCCCTGGCGGGTAACATGTAGCCTGATTCAATATATGCCCCCCCCCTCCCTTCTTAACCCAATGTCTTTGTCTTGTTGTTTGATTGTTTAGTGTATTAAATATTGGACATGTATATTGTACTATTTCTCCATTGCTAGAAATACCATGCGGCCGCAATTGGTAGTGCTGTGGAGATGATGCCTTGTCAAACTGTTTGTCTATAATTGAAAAATTTGAATAAATACATTTTCAAAAAAAAAAAGAATTGATGAATGATGTTAACCTAAAGAGCTATTAGTCTTGAAAAAGGTTCGTCTTACGGACCGAAACGTCGACATATAAGGCTTTTGGACTTTCTCAATAAAAGTCTTTTTTATGAATGGACTTCATTTATTATAGCGAGAGTGCACCTTCCACCCAGTGGAAATATTGCTGTTCGAGTGGACCTGATTGGGTTCATTAGGAGCACCCGCAACGTTGGAGTTTATGGGATGAGAGTGCAGGATCAACGTGGATATATATATATATATATATATATATATATATATATCCAAACAACAGTAACCTAATCTCGCTCTATATTAGATTTGGCAGCACCTCATAAGAAAATCTCCCTGCTAGTGGGAGATAAACAAAGATAATAGATAAAGTATTCAGAGGGCGCACTGTAACATTACTTCAGATATTGAAAACCAGCGTGAACCGAATAGCAATATTTTTTAATCAAGCATTAAAACATTAAAATCATACAGAAGTACAATAGTTCATAAGCACAATGTTCATTTGTACATATGTAGCACTTCATAAAAGTATATATATATGGATATATGTATATCTTGAGGATGGAAATAGATAATCATATCATGTGTGGGATCATATTGTTCAGAGTCACGTAAACATTAATCTGGTGGGAATAAGAATATTATTATATATTACCACATTAAATTATTAATAATACCAGGTTTATGTATGATTAATGTGATGGGTTTAACTGGTCATGGGGCGGGAACTCAGATGCAAACAGAAATCACATCTCAAGTCTTAGCCATCGCCCACTTCTTGAGCTGACCAATGATCCCCGGTGCACAGGATATGTTGCACCCCCGAACCAATGGAAGAAGAGCACACAGTGTCTATTGTATTATGTTTTGATCTACTGTATAAAGAGCCAGCTGCATGCCAGGTCACTATCACAGACTCTGAAGGTCATCACCCTTGATGACTGAGGACCAGACCGGGAAGCGCAGGCGAAACCAAAAGTATGTACCATTGACTGTAGCCATTATTCTTTTGTATTGTATTGCTTTGTGATTGTAACCCCCTTTCAGTAATAATATGTTGTGGTGTCGGAACCCAGCAGTTTAAATACAATATGGTGTCGTATTTTCCTTTCCCTGCTAAGGTTTAAAGTGTATTACTATCGCATGCATAGCTGTTAGGGGTTCACTGTGTATCTTTGGGTGTGTACACGCTGCGTGTACTTTGTACAGTCAGCGCAGCGTTTGTACGCAAAGTCCGTACACAGTACGGGACTCTGTACGCTAATGGTGTAATAGGTACGTAGGTTGTGGATTAAGTATAGCTGCCGCAGCGACTTTATTTAAAGTGTATGAAATGTCTTTTTAAAGTGTTGCTTTAGTCCTGTACGTAAACCAGCGTTTACAGGGTCAACCCCCAGTACGAGAGTAGATACTAGACCAGCCCATTCCCTGTCCAACGTAAGGTGACAACAACCCTTACGAAGTAGGGATACTAAGCCTGGTTTTTCTCCACTCTCGACCAGGGGCCTTGCCACACCCCCGGCATGGTACTCCACAAGGTGTTTCTCCATTCCACATCTAGGAACCTCTCACGCTCCTAGTGTAAGAACAGGTACTTCACCCTGTGTTTCCCTCGAGCAGGTACTACACTTGATCTAAGCCAAAAGGCCGAGAAGCGATAACCCGAATATGGGGCGAGGGAGGCGCGCAGCCGAAACAGGAACTACTACCCATCATGGAGAATGACCCTACCCCCACACGCTTACTCTATACTATCTGTAGAAAGACTTGACTTTTGGCGGCGGCGGCGACCACCACAGCAAAGAAGGAGAAATCCGGGCTGACAAGCAGACTGGCACCTAATCCTCCATTTATCTGTATGTATGGATGTTCTTTCCCCCTCTCAATCTAAGAATCCCCTTTTATTATGCTCTATTGGATCTGTACCCGTCATATGATCCTTAGAACGCAAGCCTATTTTACTAAGGTTAACTGGGCGCTCCACGGAGCGCGATGATACCCCCACGCATGCGCCGTATGACGGCTTGATGTTTTGCTGATTTAATCGTCATGGAGCCCCTGGAACGCAATCACTTCCTTTATCTTTGTTGTGCGCTCCACGGAGCGCAATGACCCTTCCGGGTATGCGCTGCATGATTCAGACGACGGGATCACGTGATCAGAGGAGATCGCGTGCTCCCGGGCGGGAGCATACAAACACCAAAAGGGTAGCGCTCATTGGTTGAAGAATGCCATGTGATCAGGAAATGATCACATGGTATATGTTTGGATTATACTTTTACATATTTTTAGACACTTCTAGATCTCGTTTTCATAAATAAATAATATCTATGGTATTGTGCTATAAAGGATTGCCTCCTACTGAATTTTTATATCATTTTTATGAAATGTTTATTAATTAATTATGTTGTGACTGACAGATGTTTTCAATTGCCCTATGATTATAAGGGTATATATAGTCTGCCAGATAGTTACTGAATATATGCTCCTGGGGAAGCTGGCACCCATAAGACCAGTGAAACGCGTTGAGCTTTTTATCTGAAGGACCACAAGTACCAGCAACCCCACCCACCTCCTGGCGATATAAGGACTTCTATGCATCCAACGGCTTAAATTTTGCACACAAGGGACTTACAGATCCGGACTCATACCCATCTGCCATCTGGTTTCCACTGCAATACGGATACCTAGGGAATTTCCATCTGGAAAAAGAGTCTGGTAATCAACCCTGTTCAATTGAACTTGTGAAACAGCTGTTGGCAAATGTCCTAGCCAGGGACTGTGGACGATATATGTTTATTGGGTTAAGCTGTGGTTCATATACATATCAGCTATTTACATGTGATTGTATTTTATTATTGAGGAATATTTTCCTTTTATAACTAAGAATGTGCAGAAATTAAATTTAAGATTTTTTAATCATATTGGTATAGTTAATTTTCTTTGAACTTCAGCCGGTGCCAGTACTTATACTCTCCACTTCAGGCACCTAGGGGCGCACGCAACCACATTCCATCACTCACTCCTGCATCATGACTTTTCTCTCCTGTCTTGCTGACTGGCTGGCTGATGCACAATCATTTGCATTTGGTCCGCCTCCGACAACCACACCCACCAGACGTCTGCCGCCCGTCCCTGGATGGCTCTGTGCTTATCACACTTACACAATGCTATGCACTTCATCACTAAGGCAGTGGGACATTGATTTTTCTGTAGAAAGTTCCCTAGTTGCGTTGAACCTGTCTCAAATTTGAATTGTTTCAACAAGCCCATCCATCCTTTCAATTTTTCACTACGGTGGGAGGGCTCTGTGATATCAATGTGATGCATCCACTGTGAGGTCATCGTGATGCACCCTCTATGATGTCATCATTATGCGACACATGTGATGTCATCATTATGCGACACACGTGATGTCACAATGTGCTTGGCTGTACGGACTGCATTTGCTTGGCTTGCTTACTGACATCCACTTGAGGGAGACACACACCAGGAGATAGATGCAGCATATACATACATTCTATACAATCCCTCAACAAAACAAGGTTATCACTAATCTTCCTCCCCGGTACTCCACAAACTTGCTCCTCCGCTACTACTTGCCCCACCACATCCTTAAACCTATTAGTCATAATCTTTGCAAAAATCTTATAGTCACAATTTAACAGAGTAATTGGCCTCCAATTTTTCATTCTTTTTTTCCCCCCACCTTTAAATACCAAAACAACAATCCCCTCATTCATAGACTCCACAATAATACCATTACCCTTCATATAATTACATATCTCCAAGAAATCCTTTCCCAAAACATCCCAAAAAAAACAATAAAATTCCACTGGAATCCCATCACTACCTGGTGTTTTATTTTTTGCACATCCATGCACTGCCAATCTTAATTCCTCCAAATCAATCTCCTTAACCAGATAATTTTTATTTTCCTCCTTGACTTGTTATCTATACTTCTTAAAACTTCTTCTTCTAAACTCTCATCTCTCCATTTATTCTGATACAGATCCTGATAAAAATCGTAAATAACCCTCTCCACACCTTGCCCTTTAATCTCTATACCATCCTTATCCAAGATCCCATTAATATTTCTATCCCCTGAAACTGCTTTCTTGAAAAAAAAAAACGAGTACATTTTTCTCCCTTCTCCATAATGTCAACTTTTGCTTGAAAAATAATCTCCTTCCCCCTTGCCTCCAATATTTTACTAATCTCCCTCCTAACGCCTTTCATTTCTCCATCCACACCCATCCCCTCACTCCTTAATTTATTCAAAAATTCTAGCCTCTTATGTAAATCCTCATACCTCCTCCTCCTCAAATCTGCACGTCTCCTACCCTGTTTCCCAAAAAAGAACTTAACCTCTTTCTTAACCCACTCCCACCACTCTATAATACTCACAAAATCATTCTTGCGCATACCCCAACCAATATACTTCTTGATAAAACAGGCTCTTACTGCCTCATCCTCTTAAAGGCCTGTATTCAATATCCAAATACCTCTCCCCCCACTAAATCCGCATTAAGTTCCATCTCACACATAATTAGCATATGATCAGAAAAGGGAACCTCCTTTTGTGCATAATTATTCAAAAGAACATCCCTACTAACAAAAATATAATCCAACCTGGATTTGACAGTCCCTTTATCTGAAAAAAAGGTGAAAGGAGCAGGATCCACTTTACAAACCTTAACAACATCTTTCAAACATAAAACTTTCATAATTTCTGACCATAACCTGCTAGTTGTATCTAACTGATTCCCCCCACCCCCAAACCTACCTCCCTCCTCTAATACACAATTTAAATCCTCCATTATCAACATAGGCATTTTACCAAACAAAAAGTATCTCATCTTATCAAACAAATCTTTACGCATGTTTTTATCAGTATGCGCATAAACATTGTACACTCTGAAACAAAAATGCTTAAAATGACAATTAACTATTATACACCTACCCGGCTCAATAACATAATATTTATCCACCTTAATCTCCTTATTCCAGAAAAGAACCCCTATTCCATCATTTCTATTAGTCTCAGAAAAAGACCATATAGCCTCCCCTCCCCACTCCTCTTTCTTTGGACTCATATTCAAACCGCATTCTTGCAAACAGATCACATCCTGTTCTAATCCACACAGGTATTCCAAAATAGCCACTCTCCTAAACTTAGCCCCAAACGTTCTAACATTAAGAGAGCAAAACCTTAAAACCATAGTCTGTCCTTAAACAAAAAACTCATCCATATTCAGCTCATATGGTTAAACAATAAACATGAGAAAGAAGAATACATTAATCATGCATATAAAAAATCAAGTCTAGCAGGAATACCAGCTGATGCATCAAATTTCATTTTATGCAAATTCGGCACCCACTGCTTAAACTTAAACTTTAAATAAATTCCAAACTTTTTAACCACCTTCAACTGACGCCTGGGTGCTTGCCAAGGCAAGGAGCTTCTCCCCCTTCCCCCAGCTGCAGTCCTTCTTCTTCTAAAAAAGAAGACGGTGAACCAACATGTGCCAGATTATAATCCATTTCTCCACAGGGACTACAGTCCAGACCACTCAAGGTGGAAAAAGGATTTGGGGAGAGAGCAATTCCCTCCTCCTCCAAACGTGGTTTCTTTCCACTAGGCTGCTGTGACTTCTTATTCTTCTTCCTAATTACGGCCAGAAATTCACCTGTGTCTGCAGGCATCTCCTGCTCATTCCCATCTTCCTCAGCTGACTCCAACTCAATTTGCTGATCCCCCTCCTCCTCCACCACTAGTCCAGCATCATTATTCCCCAGACCAGGGCTTTCAAGCATCTGAGAAATGAAACCTTCTGTCTCCTCCTTTTCTGGCCCTGAAGAGGTACTAGGGAGAGCACTTGTACTCCGCCCTTCCACATCCAGCTGTTCAAATAGAGCTCTCCTCTGAGAAAACACACTGTTTGTAGGGCATTTTCTGGCTGCATGCCCCTGTACCCCACAAATGTCACATGCTCTAGGCTCACCACACTCTGCAGCTTCGTGGCCTTCTTTCTTACAGTTCCTGCATGTTTTCCCAGCTTTACACTCTTCCTTCACATGCCCATATTTGAAGCACTGTCTGCAAAACTCGGCTGCCCAGGGTAAAAAAGGAAGCCCCTAATTCCTGCAACCGTGAAATTGGCCGGAGGGTGCTTACTCCCCCCCACTTGCTCTAGGTCTTGCTTCAATCTGACCCAAAACCTCCATTTGCCATTATAAATCCCAAGAATATTTTTTTGCCTTATACCATCACTGACCTTTTCACAGTAATTCCTCAAAAAGGCCTTGATTATAGATATATCTGCATATGGATTATATACATGCACAGTCATTGGGATCTCCTGCATACTGAACAGAGGCAACATCCTGAGCTCTCTCATTTCCACTTCTTCAGCCTTCCCTTTTAAGGTTTCAAACACATTCAGACAAAACCCAGAATTGTGGAAGGTAACATCAAAAATTCCCTGCTTTGGGAAGTCCTGAATGCAAAAGATATCACTCACAGTTACTCCAGCAAGTTTACCCAGTATTTCACGGACAAGCCACACCAAATTCCGGCCAATTCTCCCACCTTCACTCACGATGAAACGAATGCTGTTCTTCATACCAGCCATACTGCTGTAAAAGGAAACACCACCAACTTCTCACCCAAAGGCGCAATCACCTCCCGAACGTACCACAGGCCCCTTGCAAGGAGTCTGGGAGCCCCCTGACCGCAACACACGATCGCAGCCAAAACGCAGAGAAGCGATAACCCGAATGTGGGACGAGGGAGCTGCGCAGCCGAAACAGGATCTACAATCCATCATGGAGAATCACCCTCCCCCCCACACGCTTACTCTATACTATCTGCAGATTGACTTGACTTTTGGCGGCGGCGACCACCCCAGCAAAGAAGGAGAAATCCGGACTGACAAGCAGGCAGTCACCCAGGTGCGCGCGCGCGCAACCACATTCCATCACTCACTCCTGCCTCGTGAGTTTTCTCTCCTCCTGTCTTGCTGGCTGGTTGACTGACTGGCTGGCTGATGCACAATCATTTGCATTTGGTCCGCCTCCAACAACCACACCCACCAGACGTCTGCCGCCCGTCTGTCCCTGGCTCCGTGCTTATCACATTTACACAATACTATGCACTTCATCGCTTAAGCAGTGGGACATTCATTCTGCAATGGAAGGTTCCCTGGCTGCCTTGAACCTGTCTGTAAAATCTGGATTGTTTCAACCAACCCGTTCATCCTGGCAGATTTCAATTTTTCACTACAGTGTGAGGGGTCTGTGATGTCATCATGATGCACACTCTATGATGTCATCATGATGCGACACATGTGATGTCATCATGATGCGACACACGTGATGTCACAATGTGCTTGGCTGTACGGACTGCATGTGCTTGGCTTGCTTACTGACATCCACTTGAGGGAGACACACACCAGGAGATAGATGCAGCATATACATACTGCAGAGCTTGTGCCTTTATGTCTCTACAGTAACCATCCACACCTCCTGCAGCCAGCGTGGCCACCACCGGCACAAAAATTCTAATTATTTCCAAACATGACCAGGTCGAAAAGACAAACCGAAAGGATGATCATAATAGTAAGTTAAGAATTTAGGAATTAATTTCTAAGTGGGAATGCTTCTTCGTTCGTACTTAGTTAGCATTCAGGAATTAGGCCTACGTAGGCCTCACATCCAAATGCTCATCAATTGTTTAAATTTGCCTTGTGTAGAAGGAGGGAATTCAATGGAGACAAGAAGTAGACGCAAAACAAGACTCCACACAGTAGTTCTCAGGTGCTTTTATTAATTTTATTCATCCATTGTAACATTTTGCAAGGAATAGACAGCAACGATTGAATACAATTTCGAAACAGTGTAAAAGCCTGCTTGCAAAATCCCCCAAAATCAAGGAGTTTATCAATGCGGCAAAAGCGTTGAAAATCCTGGGGAAAAGCTAAGAAGTCGTCATTAGTCTATTTTTGGAATACAGAATAGGAAAGGTGCACCGGTCCCGGAGGTACTGCAATACCGGGTCAATGCGTGGAGTGGACAGAGCAAGCTCTTCTTCCATCTCCCTGTTCTAAAAATCCATTTAATATATGGCCCCCAGATAGGGGGCGTATCAGATATTAAACTGATAAGAACAGATTTTTTTTTTTTTTTTTCTTGAAGCCCGAGGTGTGGTGCTTCATCACCCAGTGTCTGTTACCAAACGTGCTGGGGGCATAGGATCTTGGACCCTCTCCCAAAGGAGAAGGGCCCTGTTACTCCCCTAACCCTCAGAGCCAGAAGGCCTACTGAGGGAAAAAAGGGACTGTGGGTCCCCCCTTGCCGAAGCGCAGAGGGACCCTCGTGTGTCCCCAGGGTTGGCCGAAGCGTCCCCCTGGGGACCGAAAACTGCGTCTGGTCCTCCCCCCGTGGAGAGGACCTCAGCAACTTAGAGGAGAGGGCGGCCCATAAGGGTCTCACCTAAACCCCAACCGAAAAACGTGACAGTGACACACTACAAAAAACATAAAAAGTGCTAGTGCTGTGCAATAGTGCAAAACACGTGCGTGGGCATAAATAAATAAATAGGCCCCAGCCAAAAGGCCGGGGTGGGGGGGTAAAAAATTATCCTTGCCCTAGCCAAAAGGCCAGGGCAAAGGACAGGGTGCAGCAGAAGTAGGGAGGGGAGCGGTGCAAAGTGCCTTACTTGTGCAAAGGTGGGAAACCGGTCACCAGTGCAGGTTCGGGCACCCCTGGCTCTTCTAGCACCAGGGGCACGTATCACCGAGCTTCTAAGCAGCTCCCAGCCAGACCAAGTTTCATACCTGCTCTATGCCAGGGTCCACCCCCAGCACGAGAGTAGGTACTAAACCAGGCTGTTCCCGATCCAACGTAAGGTTTTCTTAGGCCTTACGAAGTAGGGATACTCAGCCAAGTTTTTCTCCACTCATCGACCAGGGGCTTTGCCACACCCCGACACGGTACTCCACAAAGTGTTTCTCCATTCCACATCTAAGAACCTCTCAAGCTCCTAGTGTAGGAACAGGTACTCCACCCTGTGTTTCTCTACCGCAGATACTACACCAGGCCGTTCCCTATACAACATAGGGGTTTGCTACTCCCCTACGAAGTAGGGATAACCGGCCCGGTCTTTCTCCACTGATAAGAACAGATTTTTTTATTGAAAAAGCAGTCTTTATTGGCATAAAGTAGCAAAAAACATACGTAAACATGACAAACATAAGTACCGTGTCGCAGCACGCCAAAACACAGTACAGATGCAGACGGTATAGTGCAGTCGAAGAACTACGGCACAGGCCTGAGCCTACACTATAGTTCTCGGACTGCACTATGCATTTAAACTATACAATAACACAACAGTAAATAAGGCTATGGGTGTGGAGGGTAGGAGGGTGAGGGAGGGTGAATCACATGCCCGAAACTTTATTGAAGGACAGACACATATAAGGGGAGGGGCAATAAATAGAAAGACATCAACAAAACAACAGACATTGTGAGTGGGGGGGAAGGGGCCACGGTCCCAAAGTCTCATTAATCAGTTCCAAACAAGGGGAGAGGGGCAGAAAAATTGGGTTTTTAGGCCTCTTCTTCCTCAGGGCTGTCCATGATGGAATAGTCTCTGAGCAGGCTGTGAACCAGCCTGCAACAGTCCTGGATGGACATCCTCTCCCTCCGCAGTATGAGGCGGTTCCTGGCGAGCCACGAAGCGTCCTTAACACAGTTAATAAGGTGCCAGGCTTCCTGGATCGCCCCAACGGTGTGGGTGCCAGGGAATAGTCCGTAGAGTACCGAATGGTACGTGAGACAGTTCCTTGGCACACAGTTTTTCAGTTCGTTTTCCAGGGCATCCAACAACAACTGGGCGCAGGCACAGTCCCAAAACAGGTGCATAGATGTTTCCTCATGTATGATGCACCTGGGGCAATGTCTGTACCTGCACAGGTTCCGGGAGTGCATGAATGACCTGAGGGGTAAACCCCCTTGGATGGCCATCCACGACAGGTCTTTGTGTCTGTTTGTGAGTCTTTTGGAGGCCACATTCTCCCAGACTTGTTTGGCAGTCGCTGAAGGGAGCCCCGGAATCGGCTCCAAATCGTCTTTAGCTCTGATGAGCTTGTAGATGTTCTTCGGTTTCCATAAGTCAGGCTTAACTCCCTCCAGTTGGTGTTCCCTCACGAACTTGGACACGTCCAGGTAGTACCACGGAGTGTTCCAGTTGTAAGGGATGGAGCTGTCCCATTTGTCCCAGCCGAGGTTCCTCCAAAGAGGCAGGAGGAAGAAACGGGACATGGAGTTTCCTGCAGAGTCGTTGAAGTTCTCGCACAAAGTCCTGCGGATGCAGTTACAAACAAAGAAGGCTCGAAGCATGGTGGGGATATCCGGAATACCCTTTCCACCCTTGAGGGGCTCCTTGTACATAACTGCACGCTTTACTCTGTCCATCTTGGAGCCCCAGATGAAGTGAAACACTGCCCTTGTGATGGCCCTGCAGACGGTGGCCAGAGGTGGCCAGGCTTGCGCGGTGTACTGCAGAACGGGAAGGATCTCGTTGCGCAGCACAAGTGATTTTCCCTCGATGGTAAGTTCTCTGAGGCTCCACAATCCAATCTTTTGGCGAACAGTCGCCAGTCTCTCGTCCCAACATCTCAGGGCTGCACCCTCGCCGCCGAACCAGACTCCGAGGATCTTAATGAAGTCGGGCTTGATGGCAAAAGGAAATGGTGCAGAGGATGACAGGTGCCACTTTCCGAAGAGCATAGCCTCTGACTTCCCGCAGTTGACTTTAGCCCCTGAGGCTCGGCCGAAGGTCTCGCAGGTCTGGACGAGTGCTGTCACCGAATGCTGGTCTGCGCAGAAGACAGTGACGTCATCCATGTACAGCGAACACTTGGCCTCTCGTCGGTCACGACACGGTGCGGCGATCCCTCTGATCTCTGGATTCCGTCTGATGCATACAGCCATAAGCTCTATAACACAAACAAAAAGAAGAGGTGAAAGAGGGCAGCCTTGTCTGACCCCAGACAGTATGGAAAAGGGGTCAGTCATCCAGCCGTTCACCAGCACCGAACTGTGGATGTCAAGGTACATCAGGTTAACATACGTACAAAACATTTTACAGAGGCCAAATTTATGCAGAACCCTGCCCATCAACTCATGTGAGACACGATCAAAGGCCTTCTCCTGGTCAAGACTGACCAGGGCCGCGTGGACGTTCCGATCCTGGATGTAATGGACCGTGTCTCTGAGGAGAGCGAGGCTGTCTGCAATCCTGCGACCGGGAATGCCGCAGGTCTGGTCCGGGTGAATGATCTGTCCGATGACAGCCTTCAGCCTGTTGGCGAGCACCTTGGCGAGGATCTTGTAGTCCACGTTTAAGAGAGAGATGGGCCTCCAATTTTTCAGCTCACATCTCTCCCCCTTACGCTTATACAAGATCGTGATCATTCCCTCCCTCAGCGATGGGGGCATTTTGCCCTCCACCACCATCTCCCCGTACAGCTCGAGCAGGTCCGGTCCAATGAGGTCCCACAGCGCTACATAGAGCTCTGCTGGGAGACCATCACTGCCCGGGGTCCTGCCCTGCCTAAAGGATCTGGCGGCAGAGTGCAACTCCTCCAACGCCAAGGGAGCGTCCAGGGCGGCTTTGCCTGCAGGATCAATGGTGTTAGTGATACCTGACAGGAACTTATCAGCCTCCTCGCTGTCTGTAGTCTTAGGGGAGTAGAGGTCCCTGTAGTAGTCTCTGACGACTTTCATCACGCCCTCCTTCCCCTGTCTGGGAATGCCGGTCTCATCTCGCAGCTCAGTCAGGGGCGTGTGGCCAGAGTGGAGTTTCCTGAAAAAGAAAGAATTACATTTCTCATCCTTCTCGAGGTTCTCCACCTTGGAACGGAAGACGATACGTCTGGATTCCTCCTCAAAGTGCCTTTTCAGGCCCCCTTTGGTCTCATCCAGCTCGTCTCTCACGTCCCAGCCGCACCGTTGGAGGTCCAGCAGGGACTGCAAAAGTCTCTGCAGTCTCTTGAAGTTCCTCTTCCGGTCGCACGCCTGTTGTCTCCCTTTAACCTGAAAGAAACTGCGAATGTTAGCCTTAGCATATTCCCACCAGTCACTCATGCAATCAAAATAACATTTGTCATTTTTCCATGTGATGTAGGCATCCTTCAGCTCCGCCAGCACATCCTCTCTTTCCAGTAGGGCACAATTCAACTTCCAGGAGCCTGGGCCAGGTGCGAAACCGCTACCCAGGACTCCTTGGAAGAGAATGGCCCTGTGGTCTGAGAAGAAGCAGGGGACCATAGAATGCCTGGTCTGCTTCACTGCTCTAGAGGTAAACACAAAGTCAATGCGGGAACGCACAGAGCCATCGGGGCGGCTCCATGTATAATTCACGGAGCCGGACCCCATGGAGCCCATAGCGTCCCGCAGTGATGCTTCAGTCACCATTTCTATAAGCAGTTTAGACGTCACATCAAGCTTGGTAGAGTTGCTGGTGCTGCGTCCATCCTCTTCCATGGTGCAGTTGAAGTCTCCTGCCATCACTACCGCCCTAGTGGTTGCGAGCTGCGGTCGCAGGGTCTGGAAAAGCTCCAAACGCTCATTCTTGCCAGGGGGGGCGTACACGCAGAACAGCCTAATAGGCTCACCTGCCCAGGAGCCGTCTACGACAAGTAATCTGCCGCAGACGAGCTCCTGAACAGAATCTAGCGTGAAGAGGCTCCCCCTAATAAGAATGGCGACCCCTGCAGACTTACACTCACCCCCACCGGACCAATAGGAGGCACCGTGAGACCACTGCCTGCCCAGATGTTTGTAGGACTTGGAGAAGGGAAGAGAGCATTCCTGCAACATATACACATCACATTTCTGACTATCTAAGAAAGTAAACACAGATTGTCTCCTAAGCTTATCCTTAATACTCCTCACATTAATGGTGAAAATAGAAAAAGACGCCATTAGTTGGGGAAAAAAGAGAGGTTAGGCAACAATTCGACATTTACGTTACCACTCCGTCGGGCGGGGCTTCCTCGGGTTCTTGTGCCGGGTCACCCTCCTGGCGTGGGTTCATGCTCTCGAGCAGTTGGTTGATCTGGAACATCGGGTCCACTTCCTCCACGATGTCTTCCACCGCTGATTCCATTTCCTCCTCCAGTGGGAGGGGGTCCTGGATCATCTCAACTGCCTGCTTCTTAGAGGATTCAGGGTCCGCAGCTGGGCTGTCGAGAACCTTCCTCTTGCAATTCCTCGTCTTTTCTGTGTCTGCAGCGGATTTAGGAGGGGGAAACTCTTCCTGGGAGGAGAGGTCGAGGGCAGTGGTGGGGGGAGTGGGAGGGGCAGTGAGGTGGGGGCGAGAGCGGGAGGGGGAGATAGGAGGGGTTGTGACAGATGTGGGGATGGAGGTTTCTGTCACAGAGGGTGGGGTGGGAGGGGGGGTGGAGGTGGGGGTGGAAGGTTTCTTACCCTCCTGAGGCTGCTGTTTCTTCTGTGCTGCTGCTGCCGAAGGCGGCCGCTTGGTAAGAGAGTCACGTCCGGTCACCACCACTGCGTAGGTTCTTGCTCTACTGGGGCAGTCCCTGTAGACGTGGTCCACCTTGCCGCACAGGTTGCATGTTTTCCTCATGGGGCAGTCTTTTGTCTCATGGCTGGCCATGTGGCAATTCTTGCATGCCGAGACCTTGCAGTCCTTCATCACGTGACCCATCCCGCCACACTTCCTGCAGTTGCGTGGCTGGTCGGCGTAGTGGAGAAGTCCTTGGGATCCCCCCAGGGAGAAGCACTGGGGGAGGTGCTTGACTCCTTCTGGGCATGAGGTGTCCTTTTGCAGGACGACGATCACCGCCCACTTTCCAGTCCAGAATCCGTTCCCGTCCAGAACCCTTGTGGGGTCTTTCTTGACGGTGCAGAACCTGCTGAGAAAGGTGACGATGTCCTTGATGGGCGTGTGCGGGTTGCGCATTGAAACCGTCACCCGCCTTTCCTCTCTTAGAATAGGGCAATTGCCCACAAAGCGAGAGAAAGGGGATTCAGGTCTCGCCGCTTTCACTGCCTCCCAGTACCTCTTGCAGATGGTAAGGGAGGCGAAGGTGACGTAGAAAATCCCCTTCAAGTAGTTCTGGACGCTGAGGGTTTCTGATGTCGAGAAGCCTTGGTCGAGGATCATCTTCCTTCCAAAGGTTTCGACTGTCATGTCCGGCATCCGTCCCTCCACCTCCTTCAGCTTCATCACCACTGTATGCCTCATCCAGGGTTCCAGGGACGGTTTGTCCTCGGTGCTCACCTGGGTGAGGTCCGCTGGCGGTGTCGCTGCAGGGGTTGTGGCGCTGGATGCGGCCGATCCAGTAGGGCCTTTGGCGGTTTTCTTCACCGTCTTGGCCCGGCTCTTCTTGGCGAGGGTGGCCGGAGTGGAGGCCGAGGCTGGGGCAGCTGGGGCTGGAGCAGCGGGGGCTGGAACAGCGGCGGCTGGGGCAGCGGTGGCCATACTCACGGATCCTTTGGCGTAGGAGGCGGGGCGGAGGATCAGCGCTGTCGTCGAGAGGAGGAGAGGCGGTCGGTCGCTTCAGAGGGCAGAGCCAGCAAGTCTAACCCTCCAGTGCAGCTAGGGGACGATGCAAAGCTTCTCTGGCGAAGTCCCTTTTCTCCAAGCAGTCTTGCTGGCGGAGGGGGGGTATCTTCTCCAGAGGGCAGAGCAAACAAGTCTAACCCTCTGCTGTAGCTGGGGAGCGATGCAAATCTTCACCCTCTTCAAGCGATCTTCTCCTTCTCCTCGCAGTCTCGGCTTCGATTTTTCTGGCTTCTCGGCCCGGGTACAGCTTAGCCCTGAGAAGGACAATTGTCGGTCCAAGAAACAAGGTAGCACCGTCAGTCAGCGTGAACTGATAAGAACAGATTTTTTTTTTTTTTTTACTTTAAGCCCGAGGTGCGGTGCTTCATCACCCAGTGTCTGTGACCAAACGTGCTGGGGGCATAGGATCTTGGACCCTCTCCCAAAGGAGAAGGGCCCCGTTACTCCCCTAACCCTCAGAGCCATAAGGCCTACTGAGGGAAAAAAGGGACTGTGGGTCCCCCCTTGACGAAGCGCAGAGGGACCCTCGTGTGTCCCCAGGGTTGGCCGAAGCGTCCCCCTGGGGACCGAAAACTGCATCTGGTTCTCCCCCCGTGGGGAGGACCTCAGCAACTTTAGAGGAGAGGGCGGCCCATAAGGGTCTCACCTAAACTAGAGATGAGCGCCTGAAATTTTTCGGGTTTTGTGTTTTGGTTTTGGGTTCGGTTCCGCGGCCGTGTTTTGGGTTCGAACACGTTTTGGCAAAACCTCACCGAATTATTTTTGTCGGATTCGGGTGTGTTTTGGATTCGGGTGTTTTTTTCCAAAAACACTAAAAAACAGCTTAAATCATAGAATTTGGGGGTCATTTTGATCCCAAAGTATTATTAACCTCAAAAACCATAATTTACACTCATTTTCAGTCTATTCTGAAAACCTCACACCTCACAATATTATTTTTAGTCCTAAAATTTGCACCGAGGTCGCTGTGTGAGTAAGATAAGCGACCCTAGTGGCCGACACAAACACCGGGCCCATCTAGGAGTGGCACTGCAGTGTCACGCAGGATGTCCCTTCCAAAAAACCCTCCCCAAACAGCACATGACGCAAAGAAAAAAAGAGGCGCAATGAGGTAGCTGTGTGAGTAAGATTAGCGACCCTAGTGGCCGACACAAACACCGGGCCCATCTAGGAGTGGCACTGCAGTGTCACGCAGGATGGCCCTTCCAAAAAACCCTCCCCAAACAGCACATGACGCAAAGAAAAAAAGAGGCGCAATGAGGTAGCTGACTGTGTGAGTAAGATTAGCGACCCTAGTGGCCGACACAAACACCGGGCCCATCTAGGAGTGGCACTGCAGTGTCACGCAGGATGTCCCTTCCAAAAAACCCTCCCCAAACAGCACATGACGCAAAGAAAAAAAGAGGCGCAATGAGGTAGCTGTGTGAGTAAGATTAGCGACCCTAGTGGCCGACACAAACACCGGGCCCATCTAGGAGTGGCACTGCAGTGTCACGCAGGATGTCCCTTCCAAAAAACCCTCCCCAAACAGCACATGACGCAAAGAAAAAAAGAGGCGCAATGAGGTAGCTGTGTGAGTAAGATTAGCGACCCTAGTGGCCGACACAAACACCGGGCACATCTAGGAGTGGCACTGCAGTGTCACGCAGGATGTCCCTTCCAAAAAACCCTCCCCAAACAGCACATGACGCAAAGAAAAAAAGAGGCGCAATGAGGTAGCTGTGTGAGTAAGATTAGCGACCCTAGTGGCCGACACAAACACCGGGCCCATCTAGGAGTGGCACTGCAGTGTCACGCAGGATGTCCCTTCCAAAAAACCCTCCCCAAACAGCACATGACACAAAGAAAAAAAGAGGCGCAATGAGGTAGCTGACTGTGTGAGTAAGATTAGCGACCCTAGTGGCCGACACAAACACCGGGCCCATCTAGGAGTGGCACTGCAGTGTCACGCAGGATGTCCCTTCCAAAAAACCCTCCCCAATCAGCACATGATGCAAAGAAAAAGAAAAGAAAAAAGAGGTGCAAGATGGAATTGTCCTTGGGCCCTCCCACCCACCCTTATGTTGTATAAACAAAACAGGACATGCACACTTTAACCAACCCATCATTTCAGTGACAGGGTCTGCCACACGACTGTGACTGATATGACGGGTTGGTTTGGACCCCCCCCAAAAAAGAAGCAATTAATCTCTCCTTGCACAAACTGGCTCTACAGAGGCAAGATGTCCACCTCATCTTCACCCTCCGATATATCACCGTGTACATCCCCCTCCTCACAGATTATCAATTCGTCCCCACTGGAATCCACCATCTCAGCTCCCTGTGTACTTTGTGGAGGCAATTGCTGCTGGTCAATGTCTCCGCGGAGGAATTGATTATAATTCATTTTAATGAACATCATCTTCTCCACATTTTCTGGATGTAACCTCGTACGCCGATTGCTGACAAGGTGAGCGGCGGCACTAAACACTCTTTCGGAGTACACACTTGTGGGAGGGCAACTTAGGTAGAATAAAGCCAGTTTGTGCAAGGGCCTCCAAATTGCCTCTTTTTCCTGCCAGTATAAGTACGGACTGTGTGACGTGCCTACTTGGATGCGGTCACTCATATAATCCTCCACCATTCTATCAATGTTGAGAGAATCATATGCAGTGACAGTAGACGACATGTCCGTAATCGTTGTCAGGTCCTTCAGTCCGGACCAGATGTCAGCATCAGCAGTCGCTCCAGACTGCCCTGCATCACCGCCAGCGGGTGGGCTCGGAATTCTGAGCCTTTTCCTCGCACCCCCAGTTGCGGGAGAATGTGAAGGAGGAGATGTTGACAGGTCGCGTTCCGCTTGACTTGACAATTTTGTCACCAGCAGGTCTTTCAACCCCAGCAGACCTGTGTCTGCCGGAAAGAGAGATCCAAGGTAGGCTTTAAATCTAGGATCGAGCACGGTGGCCAAAATGTAGTGCTCTGATTTCAACAGATTGACCACCCGTGAATCCTTGTTAAGCGAATTAAGGGCTGCATCCACAAGTCCCACATGCCTAGCGGAATCGCTCCCTTTTAGCTCCTTCTTCAATGCCTCCAGCTTCTTCTGCAAAAGCCTGATGAGGGGAATGACCTGACTCAGGCTGGCAGTGTCTGAACTGACTTCACGTGTGGCAAGTTCAAAGGGCATCAGAACCTTGCACAACGTTGAAATCATTCTCCACTGCGCTTGAGACAGGTGCATTCCATCTCCTATATCGTGCTCAATTGTATAGGCTTGAATGGCCTTTTGCTGCTCCTCCAACCTCTGAAGCATATAGAGGGTTGAATTCCACCTCGTTACCACTTCTTGCTTCAGATGATGGCAGGGCAGGTTCAGTAGTTTTTGGTGGTGCTCCAGTCTTCTGTACGTGGTGCCTGTACGCCGAAAGTGTCCCGCAATTTTTCTGGCCACCGACAGCATCTCTTGCACGCCCCTGTCGTTTTTTAAAAAATTCTGCACCACCAAATTCAAGGTATGTGCAAAACATGGGACGTGCTGGAATTTGCCCATATTTAATGCACACACAATATTGCTGGCGTTGTCCGATGCCACAAATCCACAGGAGAGTCCAATTGGGGTAAGCCATTCCGCGATGATCTTCCTCAGTTGCCGTAAGAGGTTTTCAGCTGTGTGCGTATTCTGGAAAGCGGTGATACAAAGCGTAGCCTGCCTAGGAAAGAGTTGGCGTTTGCGAGATGCTGCTACTGGTGCCGCCGCTGCTGTTCTTGCGGCGGGAGTCCATACATCTACCCAGTGGGCTGTCACAGTCATATAGTCCTGACCCTGCCCTGCTCCACTTGTCCACATGTCCGTGGTTAAGTGGACATTGGGTACAACTGCATTTTTTAGGAGACTGGTGAGTCTTTTTCTGACGTCCGTGGAACCTAGATGGTATTTGGTAACGGGGGCACACTGCCTCAATAAATTGTCTAGTTCCCTGTGAACTAACGGCGGATACCGGACGCACGTCTAACACCAACATAGTTGTCAAGGACTCAGTTATCCGCTTTGCAGTAGGATGACTGCTGTGATATTTCATCTTCCTCGCAAAGGACTGTTGAACAGTCAATTGCTTACTGGAAGTAGTACAAGTGGGCTTACGACTTCCCCTCTGGGATGACCATCGACTCCCAGCGGCAACAACAGCAGCGCCAGCAGCAGTAGGCGTTACACGCAAGGATGCATCGGAGGAATCCCAGGCAGGAGAGGACTCGTCAGACTTGCCAGTGACATGGCCTGCAGGACTATTGGCATTCCTGGGGAAGGAGGAAATTGACACTGAGGGAGTTGGTGGGGTGGTTTGCGTGAGCTTGGTTACAAGAGGAAGGGATTTACTGGTCAGTGGACTGCTTCCGCTGTCACCCAAAGTTTTTGAACTTGTCACTGACTTATTATGAATGCGCTGCAGGTGACGTATAAGGGAGGATGTTCCGAGGTGGTTAACGTCCTTACCCCTACTTATTACAGCTTGACAAAGGGAACACACGGCTTGACACCTGTTGTCCGCATTTCTGGTGAAATACCTCCACACCGAAGAGCTGATTTTTTTGGTATTTTCACCTGGCATGTCAACGGCCATATTCCTCCCACGGACAACAGGTGTCTCCCCGGGTGCCTGACTTAAACAAACCACCTCACCATCAGAATCCTCCTGGTCAATTTCCTCCCCAGCGCCAGCAACACCCATACCCTCCTCATCCTGGTGTACTTCAACACTGACATCTTCAATCTGACTATCAGGAACTGGACTGCGGGTGCTCCTTCCAGCACTTGCAGGGGGCGTGCAAATGGTGGAAGGCGCATGCTCTTCACGTCCGGTGTTGGGAAGGTCAGGCATCGCAACCGACACAATTGGACTCTCCTTGTGGATTTGGGATTTCAAAGAACGCACAGTTCTTTGCGGTGCTTTTGCCAGCTTGAGTCTTTTCAGTTTTCTAGCGAGAGGCTGAGTGCTTCCATCCTCATGTGAAGCTGAACCACTAGCCATGAACATAGGCCAGGGCCTCAGCCGTTCCTTGCCACTCCGTGTGGTAAATGGCATATTGGCAAGTTTACGCTTCTCCTCCGACAATTTTATTTTAGGTTTTGGAGTCCTTTTTTTACTGATATTTGGTGTTTTGGTTTTGACATGCTCTGTACTATGCCATTGGGCATCGGCCTTGGCAGACGACGTTGCTGGCATTTCATCGTCTCGGCCATGACTAGTGGCAGCAGCTTCAGCACGAGGTGGAAGTGGATCTTGATCTTTCCCTAATTTTGGAACCTCAACATTTTTGTTCTCCATATTTTAATAGGCACAACTAAAAGGCACCTCAGGTAAACAATGGAGATGGATGGATTGGATACTAGTATACAATTATGGACGGGCTGCCGATTGCCGACACAGAGGTAGCCACAGCCGTGAACTACCGCACTGTACTGTGTCTGCTGCTAATATATAGACTGGTTGATAAAGAGATAGTATACTCGTAACTAGTATGTATGTATAAAGAAAGAAAAAAAAACCACGGTTAGGTGGTATATACAATTATGGACGGGCTGCCGAGTGCCGACACAGAGGTAGCCACAGCCGTGAACTACCGCACTGTACTGTGTCTGCTGCTAATATATAGACTGGTTGATAAAGAGATAGTATACTCGTAACTAGTATGTATGTATAAAGAAAGAAAAAAAAACCATGGTTAGGTGGTATATACAATTATGGACGGGCTGCCGAGTGCCGACACAGAGGTAGCCACAGCCGTGAACTACCGCACTGTACTGTGTCTGCTGCTAATATATAGACTGGTTGATAAAGAGATAGTATACTCGTAACTAGTATGTATGTATAAAGAAAGAAAAAAAAACCACGGTTAGGTGGTATATACAATTATGGATGGGCTGCCGAGTGCCGACACAGAGGTAGCCACAGCCGTGAACTACCGCACTGTACTGTGTCTGCTGCTAATATATAGACTGGTTGATAAAGAGATAGTATACTCGTAACTAGTATGTATGTATAAAGAAAGAAAAAAAAACCACGGTTAGGTGGTATATACAATTATGGACGGGCTGCCGAGTGCCGACACAGAGGTAGCCACAGCCGTGAACTACCGCACTGTACTGTGTCTGCTGCTAATATATAGACTGGTTGATAAAGAGATAGTATACTCGTAACTAGTATGTATGTATAAAGAAAGAAAAAAAAAACCACGGTTAGGTGGTATATACAATTATGGACGGGCTGCCGAGTGCCGACACAGAGGTAGCCACAGCCGTGAACTACCGCACTGTACTGTGTCTGCTGCTAATATATAGACTGGTTGATAAAGAGATAGTATACTCGTAACTAGTATGTATGTATAAAGAAAGAAAAAAAAACCACGGTTAGGTCACTGGTATATACAATTATGGACGGGCTGCCGAGTGCCGACACAGAGGTAGCCACAGCCGTGAACTACCGCACTGTACTGTGTCTGCTGCTAATATAGACTGGTTGATAAAGAGATAGTATACTACTAATATTATATACTGGTGGTCAGGTCACTGGTCACTAGTCACACTGGCAGTGGCACTCCTGCAGCAAAAGTGTGCACTGTTTAATTTTAATATAATATTATGTACTCCTGGCTCCTGCTATAACCTATAACTGGCACTGCAGTAGTGCTCCCCAGTCTCCCCCACAATTATAAGCTGTGTGAGCTGAGCAGTCAGACAGATATATAATATATATAGATGATGCAGCACACTGGCCTGAGCCTGAGCAGTGCACACAGATATGGTATGTATGTGACTGAGTCACTGTGTGCTGTGTATCGCTTTTTTCAGGCAGAGAACGGATTATAAATAAAAGTGGTGGTCACTGGTCACTATCAGCAAAACTCTGCACTGTACACTACTGAGTACTCCTAATGCTCCCCAAAATTAGTAAATCAAGTGTCTAAACGGAGAGGACGCCAGCCACGTCCTCTCCCTATCAATCTCAATGCACGTGTGAAAATGGCGGCGACGCGCGGCTCCTTATATAGAATCCGAGTCTCGCGAGAATCCGACAGCGTCATGATGACGTTCGGGCGCGCTCGGGTTAACCGAGCAAGGCGGGAAGATCCGAGTCGCTCGGACCCGTGAAAAAAAACATGAAGTTCTGGCGGGTTCGGATTCAGAGAAACCGAACCCGCTCATCTCTAACCTAAACCCCAACGAAAAACCGTGGACGTGACAAACGAAACGAAAAAATAAGTGCCGTGCTCAATCAATCAAATAAATAAGCCCCAGCCAGAAGGACGGGGGGGGGGGATAAAAAATTGTCCTTGCCCTAGCCAAAAGGCCAGGGCAACGGAAAGAGTGCAACAGAAGTTGGGAGCGTGTCTGTGCGAGTGCCATTAATTTTGAAACAGTGTAAAAGCATGCTGGCTGGCCAAATCCCCCAAAATCAAGGAGTTTATCAATGCGGCAAAAACGTTGACAATCCTGGGGAAAAACTGAGATGTCGGCATTAGTCTATTTTTGGATTACAGAATAGGAAAGGTGCACCGGTCCCGGAGGTACTGCAATACCGGGTCAATGCGTGGAGTGGACAGAGCAAGCTCTTCTTCCATCTCCCTGTTCTAAAAATCCATTTAATATATGGCCCCCAGATAGGGGGCGTATCAGATATTAAACTGATAAGAACAGATTTTTTTTTTTTTTGCCTCAGTCTGTACTTGCTCCAACCCAGCGGTGAGAAGCGCGTAACATCCATCATACGGCTTTTTTTATTATAAAAAGAAAAACCATGTTCTTATTACAGTATTTTTAGTACATTCTACAGTAAATTGACAATGACAAAAACTAAAGGAAAAAACCCAGGAACGAATCCCAACAAAATCCTAACAGGATAAAATCCATGCATAAACCACTCCACACCACCTCAACACACCACCAAAGCCTTCCACTTTCTATGTTTCCACAGACCTTCCGCATCCTCACTACCTCCTCTATGCCTATCCCACTGAAAACAAAAATAAAGCTTCCCTAACACCATACGCACACATTCTTTAACAACAATATCATCCTTCTTAAACACCAAAATATTCCGCACGTCCGATAACACTTCCGACACACATACCATAAATAACCAAAACAATCGCTCATTCGCCTTACCACTCGCCCCTAAACCATACATAGCCATTTTCCAGCTCATCATCCTAATACCAGTCAACTCCTTACATAAACCACCCAAAACCTTCCACACACTCTGAGCATAACCACAATTCCAAAACAAATGCACACCACTTTCACATCCCTTACAAGCTTCTCTAGGACATTCAGCCGACCGTACCAAATCCCTCTTCTTCTGAAATTCCCTTACCGGCAAGACTCCATGTAGCTTCATCCATACAATCTCCCTCTGTCTATTCGTCTGTCCACCCACACTCAACCCCTTCCAGACCATAACACTGTCCTTTGACGACAAACCCTCTATCACGCAAAGATCCTCCCTATCTTTCAAACGTTTAACCACATTCTTTTTGTCCTTCCATTCCTCCAAACTCACATCTAATAACTCAAACTTACGAATAAAAGATTCGACCAAAGAATACCACACACACACATGATATGCCATCGGAACCGCATTATCTCTCACTCTCCACTTCAAACCGCACAACATCCAACCAGCCATATATTGCATCATGCACGCCGCTTTTGTACTCCCATTCAACATACGCAAAACCTGGCAAACATAGTTTATTCCAAAAAACACTTCTAAATTTGGAAAATTAACACCTCCATTCTTACACTCTTTCAACACAAACACTCGCTTCAATCTCTCCATCCTTCCACCCCAGAAAAATAAAAACAACATCCGATTCAACTTCTTAACACAAACACTCCCCGGAGGGAAAATGTTAGCAACGTATAACAGCATTGGCAACACCACAGCTTTAATAATTAATACCTTGCCAAAAATAGTCAACTTCCTCAGACTCCAGAAATTCTACTTCTGAGCCACCTTTCGCCCAACTACATCCCAACTGTCCTTTCCCTTCAAACTCTCATCAAAAATCACACCCAACACTTTCAAACCCCCGTCCACACATTCCATTTGATTATCACTCACAGACGCATCACCAAACACTTTCAACTTAGATTTATCCCAATTCACTCGAAACGCAGACGCCCCACAAAATAACGACACACGCAATTTCGCCCTATCCAAAGCCACTTTAGACTGACCCACAACCACAACATCATCCATATATGCCAAAACTTTTACACACTTTCCACCGCTCCCAGGCACCAAAAGTCCATGCATCACTTTATCCGCACGCAACATACACAGCAACGGCTCTAACACACAAATAAAAAGAATCGGTGACAACGGACACCCTTGCCTGACACCCGAATCCACTCTCACATGTTCACTCAGATTCCCATTCACCAAAATCCGACTAAACGCATCAACATACAATCCCTGCACCTTTCGCACAAAACCATCCGGAAAACCCATACTCTCCAACACTCGGAACATAAACTCGTGACATACTCTATCATACGCTTTTTCAAAATCTAAAGACATAACATACATATCCTTCTTCCGGCCCAAACTATCTCCAATCAAATCTCTAAACAACATCAAATTATCAGTCACTCGTCTTCCAGGCACCGCACACACTTGTTCCTCCCCAATCACTTTCCCAAGCACCCCTTTCATACGCCATGCTAACAACTTTGCATACATCTTGTAATCCACATTCAACAAAGTGATAGGCCTCCAATTTACCAGCACTTTCCTATCACCCTTCTTATATATCAATACAACCACACCCTCTTTCATCGCATCCAGCATACCACCCGAATCAAAAATAAAACTCAAAACCTCCACAAAGTCTTCTTTTATCACATCCCACATACTCACATAAAACTCAATCGGCAACCCATCACATCCAGGCGACTTATTCTTACGCATACTCTTTAACACAGACTCAACCTCACATTCCGACACTGCATCCATTAACATATCACACTCACCCTCATCCACTGTCTCAGTTATTGCACTCAAAGCCTCATCAGCCATATCCTTATCCATACTCTTCCACTCGTATAACCTCTTATAAAACCGTTCAACCTCAAACATAATCCCATTTTCATCACAAACATCCACACCGCTATCATCCAAAAGCACGTCCATATCTCTAGCAGCCCCACACACTTTCTTAAAGAAAAATCTACTACACGTCTCATCTTTCTCCAAATGTTCAACTTTCGACCTAAATATCAAACTACGCCCTTTCTCATACAAACAATCATCCACCTCACGCCGCACACTCCTGATATCCTCAGACACATCCTCACCCAACTCTCTCATAGCATACAAAAATTCCAAGCGCTTCAAAGCCCAATCATACAGCATACGTTTCTTCCGCGCCACAGTACGCCCCATTCTCCGAAAAAAACACCAATCATACGTTTCACCCATACCCACCATTCAAGAATGTCCGCAAACTCATGCTTACGCTCTCGCCACTGACCATATCTCACACTAAAGCTTTTACGCACTTACTCATCCTCAAGCAACTGAACATTCAGCTTCCACACACCCCTGCCATACCGCACATCGCTCGCACACTCAATCTTACACACCAAACATTCATGATCCGAATACACCACACACCTCTGATCAAAAGACACATACCGCACACCCTTACCTAAGAACACATAATCCAATCTTGACGCAATCATTCCTCTATCTGCCTTGTAAGTAGGTTTCGGATCATTCACACAACACACACGCGCCACAACCACCAAACTAAAATCCGCAATCAACCGTTTTAACATATTCCCTGTCACATCCACACGACTCACACCCGCACTCTGCCTATCCTTCACCTCCATAATACAATTAAAGTCCCCAACAATCACCACAGGCAACCTACCTGGTAAAAATTGTGTCAATCTATCCAATAGCTCAATACGCTCGACTTTATCAGCCGGCGCATAAACATTAAATAAACGAAATTCAAAACCCCGAAAACAAACATGCACTAAGAGACACCTCCCCGGTACAATTACAGTATATGAAACAAAAGAAATATCCCTTCCCCTTGCCAAAACACCCACTCCATCATTTTTATTTTGCCTAGAGCCCGACCACACAGACAAGCCATGCAGCCAGTCAGCAGCGGCAGGAGCCTCAGAGATTCCACATTCTTGTAGACACAACAGATCACCCCCATTACACAGTAAGTCATCAAATACAGCAATACGCCTTGCCCTAGATTTTATTCCCCGAACATTCAGGGAGGCAATAGTAAGAGACCTAGCCAGGATGAGATACAATTATATAGGGGTAAACATATATGACAACAATATACGTATTATCTCCGGATCAAGTCCCGTTGCAGGTTTCCATGAAGGACTGTACAACATCTTCCTCCAGGTATGAGGCGACAGGGGAGCCCCCCTGCCGATCCCCAGCCACAAGTGCAGGCACAGAAGAGATGTCCGTAGTAACACTGGAAGCCACAGATGCCCCCTCATCCCCCACTGACTCCACAGAGCCAGACACTTCCATCCCACCCTCCTCCACACACAAGCCTGCATAGCGGTTACTGGTAGGAAGAACTGTCAGTGTACCTGTGAGTCGCGGGCGTTTCGCAGAGCCTGCAGCAGAAGCGCTCCGCTTTGTTCTCACCAACGTGAAGTCATCTTGTACAGGTGTCTCAGCCCTGGACACTGCTGGGCTGCCCCCCCCTCCAGATACAGTGTCCCACTCCACTGAGCCGTCAGATTCCTCCGAGTCTGCGTCCAATGACACAGCCCACTCTCCTCTCCGGGCGCCCGCAGCGCCGCTCACAGCGGGGCTTTCCGGCACTGGGGACGGGTACTCTTCAATTACCGCCGAGCCGCGGGGAGGCGGGGCTTAGCGGTGACTGGATCCCCAGCGCACTCCCCCCGCTAGTCTCAGCAGCAGCGGCCGCTGCTCCCTCCTCAACCGCTCTGACAAGCGCTGCTGACTCCTCCTCCATATTCAAACGGAGCCGTGCGCCCGAACTGTCAGTGGGAGCTGTCAAAACGGCGGGCTCGGTGGCAATAATGGCTCCGGACACCCCCGCAGGTGCAGCGGCCACAGTTGACACAATCACTGAGGGCACACTCACAGGGGCACTGGAAATGACAGGCTGATCCTGCATAACAGCCTGAGCAGTTTGGGGGTCTAATTGGGCAGCAACAGAGGGGTGGGGGTCAGTAACTTTCGGACATGAGCGCATCAGATGGTCCTGGCTGCCGCACATATCACAGCGCTTACGCTGGGGGCATGTAGCCGCCTCATGATCCGCCATACCGCAGTTTCTGCAACATCTCTGCTTCATACACTGATCTTTAGTATGGCCAAATTCATAACAGTTACGGCAGTAAGATGGCTGCTCCGGATAGAAAAGGTACCCCCTCGCACCCCCAAGGGAAAAATTTGCAGGAGGGTGTTTAACACCCCCAATACCTCCAGGGTCCAGGCGCAGCCGCACCCAGAACTTTGTCTTGCCATTAAAAATCCCGACATAGTTCTGTAGGCGAACGCCCCCTCGCACTGAGGAACAGTAGCGCTGCAAGAACGCCTTAATCTGGTCCGGCTCCACAAATGGGTCGTACATATGTACTGTTAATGGCCTCTCAGCTCCCATAAATAAAGGCAGTAGGGTAAAACCCTGTAACAGTGGCTCAGTCAAATGGGCTCTTACCCTTTCATAGGCGTTGATGCAGGCACCTGCGTAAGAGAATGTGACGTCAAAGGTCCCAGCAGTGGGGAATTCTTGAATGCAGTAAACGTCCTCTTTCTCCACTTTAGCGATGGGCACCAATATTTTGTGCCACACGTGCATTAAAGTACGATGTTGTCCTCCAACGGTCCTGTCCATTTGCACATGAAATGTATTTTTTGCTGACATCCTGGCAGTCGTGAAGACCCCAGCAAGGGCGACGATCCACTACTCGTTCAAATCCCAGGGTCCCCAAAAGGGAAACCCTGAATTCCTAAAGGCAGACCAGGCACACAAGTGCACCTGATCTTAGCCAAAAGGCCGAGAAGCGATAACCCGAATGTGGGCCGAGGGAGCTGCGCAGCCGAAACTGGATCTACAATCCATCATAGAGAATCACCCTCCCCCCACGCACACTTGCTCTATACTAGTCTATACTATCTGCAGATTAACTTGACTTTTGGCGGCGGCGACGACGATCCCAGCAAATAAGAAGAAGGAAGGAGAAGTCCGGGCTGACAAGCAGGCAGGCAGGCAGGCACCCAGGCGCGCGCAACCACACATTCCATCACTCACTCCTGCATCGTGAGTTTTCTCTCCTCCTGCCTTGCAGACTGGCTGGCTGGTGCACAATCATTTGCATTTGATCCGCCTCCCTCCAACGACCACACCCACCAGACGTCTGCCGCCCGTCTGACGACCCTGGCTCCGTGCTTATCACATTTACACAATGCTATGCACTTCATCACTTAAGCAGTGGGACATTCATTCTGCAATGGAAGGTTCCCTGGCTGCCTTGAACATGTCTCTAAAATCTGGATTGTTTCAACCAACCCGTTCATCCTGGCAGATTTCCATTTTTCCACTACAGTGTGAGGGCTCTGTGATGTCATCATGATGCACACTCTATGATGTCATCATGATGCGACACACGTGATGTCACAATGTGCTTGGCTGTACAGACTGCATTTCCTTGGCTTGCATACTGACATCCACTTGAGGGAGACACACACCAGGAGATCGATGCAGCATATACATACTGCAGAGCTTGTGCCTTTAGTGTCTCTACAGTAACTATCCACACCTCCTGCAACCAGCGTGGACACCACCGGCACAAAAATTCAAATTATTTACAAACATGACCAGGTCGGAAAGACAAGCCCAAAGGATAACCATAATAGTAAGTTAAGAATGTAGGAATTAATTTCTAAGTGTTAAAGCTTCTTCATCCGTACTTAGTTAGCATTCAGGAATTAGGCCTACGTAGGCCTCACATCCAAATGCTCATCAACTGTTTAAATTTGCCTTGTGTAGAAGGAGGGAATTCAATGGAGACAAGAAGTAGACGCAAAACAAGACTCCACACAGTAGTTCACAGGCGCTTTTATTCATCCATTGCAACATTTTATTTAATAGACAGCAACGATTGAATACAATTTTGAAACAGTGTAAAAGCCTGCTGGCTGGCCAAATCCCCCAAAATCAAGGAATTTAACAATGCGGCAAAAACGTCGACAATCCTTGGGAAAAGCTGAGAGGTTGTCATTAGTCTATTTTTGGATTACAGAATAGGAAAGGTGCACCGGTCCCGGAGGTACTGCAATACCGGGTCAATGCGTGGAGTGGACAGAGCAAGCTCTTCTTCCATCTCCCTGTTCTAAAAATCCATTTAATATATGGCCCCCAGATAGGGGGCGTATCAGATATTAAACTGATAAGAACAGATTTTTTTTTTTTAAACCTCAGTCTGTACTTGCTCCAACCCAGCGGTGAGAAGCGCGTAACATCCATCATATGGCTTTTTTTATTATGAAAAAGAAAATCATGTTCTTATTACAGTAATGTTGATACAGTCAAAAATATAATAAAAAATCTGACAAAAAAACAAGTCCTAACTGAACAAAACCATACAAAAACCACGCCACTCCCCTCAACACACCACCAGAGCCTTCCACTTCCTATGTTTCCACAAGCCTTCCGCATCCGCATCACCTCCCTTGTGCCTATCCCACTGAAAACAAAAATAAAGCTTCCCTAAAACCATTCGCACACATTCTTTAACCACAATATCCTCCTTCTTAAACACCAAAATATTCCGCACGTCCCATAACACCTCCGACACACATACCATAAATAACCACAACAAACGCTCGTTCACCTTACCACTCGCCCCTAAACCATACATAGCCATTTTCCAACTCATCATCCTAACACCAGTCAACTCCTTACATAAACCACCCAAAACCTTCCACACACTCTGAGCATATTCACAATTCCAAAACAAATGCACACCACTTTCACAACCCAGACAAGATTCTCTCGGACATTCAGCCGACCGTACCAAGTCCCTCTTCTTCTGAAATTCCCTCACCGGCAAGACTCCATGTAGCTTCATCCATACAATCTCTCTCTGTCTATTCGTCTGACCACTCACACTTAATCCTTTCCATACTATAGCACTCTCCTTTGACGACAGCCCCTCTATCACACAAAGATCCTCTCTAGCTTTCAGCCGTTTAACCACATTCTTTTTGTCCTTCCATTCTTCCAAACTCACCTCCAACAACTCAAATTTACGAATAAAAGATTCGACCAAAGAATACCATGCACACACATGATATGCCATCGGCACCGCATTATCTCTCACTCTCCACTTCAAACCACACAACATCCAACCAGCCATATAACGCATCATGCACGCCGCTTTTGTACTCCCATTCAACATATGCAAGACCTGACAAACATAGTTTATTCCAAAAAAACACTTCCAAATTTGGAAAATTAACCCCTCCATTCTTACACTCTTTCAGCACAAACACTCTCTTCAGTCTCTCCATCCGTCCACCCCAGAAAAATAAAAACAACATCCGATTCAACTTCTTAACACAAACACTCCCCGGTGGGAAAATGTTAGCCACGTATAAAAGCATTGGCAACACCACCGCTTTAATAATCAACACCTTACCAAAAACAGTCAATTTCCTCAGAATCCAGAAATTCAACTTTTGAGCCACCTTTCGCCCAACTATATCCCAACTGTCCTTTCCCTTCAAACTTTCGTCAAAAATCACTCCCAATACTTTCAAGCCCCCACTCACACATTCCATTTGATTATCACTCACAGACGCATCACCAAAAACGTTCAACTTAGATTTATCCCAATTCACTCGAAACGCAGACGCACCACAAAATAACGACACACGCAACTTCGCCCTCTCCAAAGCCACTCTTGACCTACCCACAACCACAACATCATCCATATATGCTAAAACTTTTACACACTTTCCACCACTCCCAGGCACCAAAAGTCCACGCATCACTTTATCCGCACGCAACATACACAGCAACGGCTCTAACACACAAATAAAAAGAATCGGTGACAACGGGCATCCTTGTCTAACTCCCGAATCCACTCTCACATGATCACTCAAATTTCCATTCACCAAAATCCGACTAAACGCATCAACATACAATCCCTGCACCTTATGCACAAAACTATCCGGAAAACCCATACTCTCCAACACTCTAAACATAAACTCATGACATACTCTATCATACGCTTTTTCAAAGTCTAAAGACATAACATACATATCCTTCTTTCTACCCAAACTATCGCCAATCAAATCTCTAAACAACATCAAATTATCCGTCACTCGTCTTCCAGGCACCGCACACACTTGTTCTTCTCCAATCACTTGCCCAAGCACCCCTTTCATACGCCATGCTAACAACTTAGCATACATTTTGTAATCTACATTCAACAGCGTGATAGGCCTCCAATTTGCCAACACTTTCCTTTCACCCTTCTTGTATATCAATACCACCACACCCTCTTTCATCTCATCAATCATACCACCAGAATCAAAAATAAAACTCAAAACCTCCACAAAGTCTACTTTTATCACATCCCACATACTCACATAGAACTCAATCGGCAACCCATCACATCCAGGCGACTTATTTTTACGCATACTCTTTAACACAGACTCCACCTCACTTTCTGACACTGCATCCATTAACATATCACACTCACCCTCATCTACTGTCTCTGTTATAGCACTCAAAGCCTCATCAGCCATACCTGGATCCATACTTTTCCACTCATATAATCTCTTATAAAAACGTTCAACCTCAAACATAATCCCATTTTCATCACACACCTCCACACCACAATCATCCAAAAGCACATCCATATCTCTAGCAGCCCCACACACTTTCTTAAAGAAAAATCTACTACACGACTCATCTTTCTCCATATGTTCAACTTTCGACCTAAATATCAAACTACGCCCTTTTTCATACAAGCAGTCATCCACCTCACGCCGCACACTCCTGATATCCTCAGACGCATCCTCACCCAACTCTCTCATAGCATACAAAAAATCCAAACGCTTCAAAGCCCAATCATACTGCATACGTTTCTTCCGCGCCACAGTACACCCCATTCTCCGGAAAAAAAACCCAATCATACGTTTCACCCATACCCACCATTCAAGAATATCCGCAAACTCATGCTTACGCTCCCGCCACTGACCATATTTCACACTAAAATTCTTCCGCACATACTCATCCTCAAGCAAACGAACATTCAGCTTCCACACACCCCTGCCATACCTCACCACGTTCTCACACTCAATCGTACACTCCAAACATTCATGATCCGAATATACCACCCGCCGCTGATCAAATAGCGCACACTCTTACCTAAGAATACATAATCCAGTCGTGACACAATCATTCCTCTATCTGCCTTGTAAGTAGGTTTCGGAGCATTCGCACACCACACACGCGCCACATCCACCAAACTAAAATCCGCAATCAACCGCTTTAACATATTTCCTGTCACATCCACACGACTCACACCCGCGCTCTTTCTATCAGACACCTCAGTCACACAATTAAAGTCCCCCACAAGCATAACAGGTAATCTACCTGGTAAAAAGAAAAAAAAATTTCAAACAGGTTTTTCCGAGCATTTTTGTCTGCCGGAGCATACACATTAAACAACCTAAACTGGAATCCACGATAAACTACATGCACTAAAACACACCGCCCAGGTTCAATAACCGTATAAGACTGGAAAGAAATATCCCTCCCTCTTGCCAACACTCCCACACCGTCATTTTTATTTGCACGGGAACCCGACCACACAGTAGCACCGTGCGGCCAGTCCGCAGCATCCGGCGCCTCAATAATACCACATTCCTGTAAGCATAAAATATCCCCCCCATGCAAAATGAGATCTTCAAACACAGCTAATCTCCTGGCTTTTGATTTAATTCCCCGAACATTCAGGGAAACAACATTTAAGAGACTAGCCAGGATACATTAGAAAAGGGATACAGAAAAAGTGACAGCAATGCAGTATAAACCATAACCAGCTCATGTCCCGGTACAGGTGTCCATAAAAATCTGCACGTCTTCTGCATCTAGATATGGGACCGCAGGGGAGCCCCCCTGCAGATTCTCCACATCTGACACAGACACAGGGGACGACACAATGGCAGTGGCAGTAGAAACACTGGCAGCTGGAGCAGAAGAGGCAACCTCCATCTCCCCCTCCTCCAGCAGCCCATCATAGCGGTTGGAAGTGGATAAACTAGGCACAGTACCTTGAAGACGTGGTCTTTTTGCAGGGCCAGAGTGCGAACCTCCTTTCTTCGTGCGCACCAAGGTGAAGGCATCCAAGTCCGGGGTAGTGCAGCCAGAACTCGCAGGGCTGGCAGCACCGCCAGACACTGTGTCCCATTCCACAGAGCCCTCTGAGTCAGCATCAGAGGACTCTGACGATTCTTCTCCACGGGACCTCTCAGCGGTGCTCGGCGCCACACTGTCCGGCGGCTGGGACAGAAATTCATCAATCACCGCCGAGCCACTGAGCCGCGGGGGGGCGGGGCTAGGCGCGTCCTCAATCTCCGGAGCGCTTCCCCCGGCGGCCGCAGCAGCAGCAGCAGCGATGACAGCAGGAGCTGCAGCAGCGGGATCGCGTCTCACCCAGTGTTCAATAACCCGGCGGGGGGGCTCCTCCTCAGCTTGTAGAAGTGGCGCCACGGCGCCAGACACCTCAGCAGGGGCCATTTCGGGGGCAGACTTGACAGGCACACTTTCAGGATCAGTACCAGACACCCCGGCCGGGGTGCTGGCAATAAGAGATGTTTGTAATAATAAAGCACCCGCAGACACGTCAGATGACACAGGGGCCACCTTGGGGGCATTAAGCTTTTCCAGCACACTAGCAGCAGACGGCGGGGTGTCAATAAACCTCGTACAGGTGCGCATTAAGTGGTCCTGGCTCCCACAGAGATCACACTTCTTTTTCTGGGGGCATTGCGCAGCTTCATGGTCTCCCATCCCACAATTGCGGCAGCATTTCCCTTTCATGCAAGCCTCCTTTGTATGACCAAAGGAGAAACAGTTCCGGCAATATAAGGGCTGCTCCGGGTAGAATAAAAACCCTCTCGCTCCGCCAATAGAAAAATTTGCAGGTGGGTGCATAACACCCCCAATCCCCCCAGGGTCCAGGCGCAGCCGCACCCAGAACCGCGTTTTACCGTTAAAGATGCCCACATAGTTCTGTAGGCGCATACCGCCACGGACAGACGAGCAGTATCTTGTCAGAATGCTTTTATTTGGTCCGGTTCAATAAAGGGATCATACGTATGTACGGTCAGGGGCCGTTCTGCTCCCATGAATAAGGGCAGCAAAGTAAACCCCTGGAGCAGGGGCTCATTAATATGGGCTCTTACCCTCTCGTACGTGTTGATGCAGGTCTCCGGAAACTTGAAAGTCACGTCAAAGGTCCCAGCGTTTGCAAACTCCTGTATGCAATACAGATCATCCTTGTCCACTTGCGCCAAAGGTACCAATATCTTGTGCCAGAGGTGCATCAACGTGCGGTGCTGGCCTCCCACTGTTCTGTCCAACTGTATACGGAAGGTGTTCTTTGCACCCGACATCCTGGCAGCCTCAGAGAAATTTTGATCCACTTCCCCCGAGCTCCCAGAGTCCCCAAAAGGGAAAACTCTGAATCCTACAGGCCAGACCAGGCACACAAGGGCACCTGATCTTAGCCAAAAGGCCGAGAAGCGATAACCCGAATGTGGGCCGAGGGAGCTGCGCAGCCGAAACTGGATCTACAAATCCATCATAGAGAATCACCCTCCCCCCACGCACACTTGCTCTATACTAGTCTATACTATCTGCAGATTAACTTGACTTTTGGCGGCGGTGGCGGCGACGACGATCCCAGCAAATAAGAAGAAGGAAGGAGAAGTCCGGGCTGACAAGCAAGCAGGCAGGCACCCAGGCGCGCGCAACCACACATTCCATCACTCACTCCTGCATCGTGAGTTTTCTCTCCTCCTGCCTTGCAGACTGGCTGGCTGGTGCACAATCATTTGCATTTGATCCGCCTCCCTCCAACGACCACACCCACCAGACATCTGCCGCCCGTTTGACGACCCTGGCTCCGTGCTTATCACATTTACACAATGCTATGCACTTCATCACTTAAGCAGTGGGACATTCATTCTGCAATGGAAGGTTCCCTGGCTGCCTTGAACATGTCTCTAAAATCTGGATTGTTTCAACCAACCCGTTCATCCTGGCAGATTTCCATTTTTCCACTACAGTGTGAGGGCTCTGTGATGTCATCATGATGCACACTCTATGATGTCATCATGATGCGACACACGTGATGTCACAATGTGCTTGGCTGTACGGACTGCATTTCCTTGGCTTGCATACTGACATCCACTTGAGGGAGACACACACCAGGAGATCGATGCAGCATATACATACTGCAGAGCTTGTGCCTTTAGTGTCTCTACAGTAACTATCCACACCTCCTGCAGCCAGCGTGGACACCACCGGCACAAAAATTCAAATTATTTCCAAACATGACCAGGTCGGAAAGACAAGCCCAAAGGATAACCGTAATAGTAAGTTAAGAATGTAGGAATTAATTTCTAAGTGTTAAAGCTTCTTCATCCGTACTTAGTTAGCATTCAGGAATTAGGCCTACGTAGGCCTCACATCCAAATGCTCATCAACTGTTTAAATTTGCCTTGTGTAGAAGGAGGGAATTCAATGGAGACAAGAAGTAGACGCAAAACAAGACTCCACACAGTAGTTCACAGGCGCTTTTATTCATCCATTGCAACATTTTATTTAATAGACAGCAACGATTGAATACAATTTTGAAACAGTGTAAAAGCCTGCTGGCTGGCCAAATCCCCCAAAATCAAGGAATTTAACAATGCGGCAAAAACGTCGACAATCCTTGGGAAAAGCTGAGAGGTTGTCATTAGTCTATTTTTGGATTACAGAATAGGAAAGGTGCACCGGTCCCGGAGGTACTGCAATACCGGGTCAATGCGTGGAGTGGACAGAGCAAGCTCTTCTTCCATCTCCCTGTTCTAAAAATCCATTTAATATATGGCCCCCAGATAGGGGGCGTATCAGATATTAAACTGATAAGAACAGATTTTTTTTTTTTAAACCTCAGTCTGTACTTGCTCCAACCCAGCGTTGAGAAGCGCGTAACATCCATCATACGGCTTTTTTTATTATGAAAAAGAAAATCATGTTCTTATTACAGTAATGTTGATACAGTCAAAAATATAATAAAAAAACTGACAAAAAAACAAGTCCTAACTGAACAAAACCATACAAAAACCACGCCACTCCCCTCAACACACCACCAGAGCCTTCCACTTCCTATGTTTCCACAAGCCTTCCGCATCCGCATCACCTCCCTTGTGCCTATCCCACTAAAAACAAAAATAAAGCTTCCCTAAAACCATTCGCACACATTCTTTAACCACAATATCCTCCTTCTTAAACACCAAAATATTCTGCACGTCCCATAACACCTCCGACACACATACCATAAATAACCACAACAAACGCTCGTTCACCTTACCACTCGCCCCTAAACCATACATAGCCATTTTCCAACTCATCATCCTAACACCAGTCAACTCCTTACATAAACCACCCAAAACCTTCCACACACTCTGAGCATATTCACAATTCCAAAACAAATGCACACCACTTTCACAACCCAGACAAGATTCTCTCGGACATTCAGCCGACCGTACCAAGTCCCTCTTCTTCTGAAATTCCCTCACCGGCAAGACTCCATGTAGCTTCATCCATACAATCTCTCTCTGTCTATTCGTCTGACCACTCACACTTAATCCTTTCCATACTATAGCACTCTCCTTTGACGACAGCCCCTCTATCACACAAAGATCCTCTCTAGCTTTCAGCCGTTTAACCACATTCTTTTTGTCCTTCCATTCTTCCAAACTCACCTCCAACAACTCAAATTTACGAATAAAAGATTCGACCAAAGAATACCACACACACACATGATATGCCATCGGCACCGCATTATCTCTCACTCTCCACTTCAAACCACACAACATCCAACCAGCCATATAACGCATCATGCACGCCGCTTTTGTACTCCCATTCGACATATGCAAGACCTGACAAACATAGTTTATTCCAAAAAACACTTCCAAATTTGGAAAATTAACCCCTCCATTCTTACACTCTTTCAGCACAAACACTCTCTTCAGTCTCTCCATCCGTCCACCCCAGAAAAATAAAAACAACATCCGATTCAACTTCTTAACACAAACACTCCCCGGTGGGAAAATGTTAGCCACGTATAAAAGCATTGGCAACACCACCGCTTTAATATTCAACACCTTACCAAAAACAGTCAATTTCCTCAGAATCCAGAAATTCAACTTTTGAGCCACCTTTCGCCCAACTATATCCCAACTGTCCTTTCCCTTCAAACTTTCGTCAAAAATCACTCCCAATACTTTCAAGCCCCCACTCACACATTCCATTTGATTATCACTCACAGACGCATCACCAAAAACTTTCAACTTAGATTTATCCCAATTCACTCGAAACGCAGACGCACCACAAAATAACGACACACGCAACTTCGCCCTCTCCAAAGCCACTCTTGACCTACCCACAACCACAACATCATCCATATATGCTAAAACTTTTACACACTTTCCACCACTCCCAGGCACCAAAAGTCCACGCATCACTTTATCCGCACGCAACATACACAGCAACGGCTCTAACACACAAATAAAAAGAATCGGTGACAACGGGCATCCTTGTCTAACTCCCGAATCCACTCTCACATGATCACTCAAATTTCCATTCACCAAAATCCGACTAAACGCATCAACATACAATCCCTGCACCTTATGCACAAAACTATCCGGAAAACCCATACTCTCCAACACTCTAAACATAAACTCATGACATACTCTATCATACGCTTTTTCAAAGTCTAAAGACATAACATACATATCCTTCTTTCTACCCAAACTATCGCCAATCAAATCTCTAAACAACATCAAATTATCCGTCACTCGTCTTCCAGGCACCGCACACACTTGTTCTTCTCCAATCACTTGCCCAAGCACCCCTTTCATACGCCATGCTAACAACTTAGCATACATTTTGTAATCTACATTCAACAGCGTGATAGGCCTCCAATTTGCCAACACTTTCCTTTCACCCTTCTTGTATATCAATACCACCACACCCTCTTTCATCTCATCAATCATACCACCAGAATCAAAAATGAAACTCAAAACCTCCACAAAGTCTACTTTTATCACATCCCACATACTCACATAGAACTCAATCGGCAACCCATCACATCCAGGTGACTTATTTTTACGCATACTCTTTAACACAGACTCCACCTCACTTTCTGACACTGCATCCATTAACATATCACACTCACCCTCATCTACTGTCTCTGTTATAGCACTCAAAGCCTCATCAGCCATACCTGGATCCATACTTTTCCACTCATATAATCTCTTATAAAAACGTTCAACCTCAAACATAATCCCATTTTCATCACACACCTCCACACCACAATCATCCAAAAGCACATCCATATCTCTAGCAGCCCCACACACTTTCTTAAAGAAAAATCTACTACACGACTCATCTTTCTCCATATGTTCAACTTTCGACCTAAATATCAAACTACGCCCTTTTTCATACAAGCAGTCATCCACCTCACGCCGCACACTCCTGATATCCTCAGACGCATCCTCACCCAACTCTCTCATAGCATACAAAAAATCCAAACGCTTCAAAGCCCAATCATACTGCATACGTTTCTTCCGCGCCACAGTACACCCCATTCTCCGGAAAAAAAACCCAATCATACGTTTCACCCATACCCACCATTCAAGAATATCCGCAAACTCATGCTTACGCTCCCGCCACTGACCATATTTCACACTAAAATTCTTCCGCACATACTCATCCTCAAGCAAACGAACATTCAGCTTCCACACACCCCTGCCATACCTCACCACGTTCTCACACTCAATCGTACACTCCAAACATTCATGATCCGAATATACCACCCGCCGCTGATCAAATAGCGCACACTCTTACCTAAGAATACATAATCCAGTCGTGACACAATCATTCCTCTATCTGCCTTGTAAGTAGGTTTCGGAGCATTCGCACACCACACACGCGCCACATCCACCAAACTAAAATCCGCAATCAACCGCTTTAACATATTTCCTGTCACATCCACACGACTCACACCCGCGCTCTTTCTATCAGACACCTCAGTCACACAATTAAAGTCCCCCACAAGCATAACAGGTAATCTACCTGGTAAAAAGAAAAAAAAATTTCAAACAGGTTTTTCCGAGCATTTTTGTCTGCCGGAGCATACACATTAAACAACCTAAACTGGAATCCACGATAAACTACATGCACTAAAACACACCGCCCAGGTTCAATAACCGTATAAGACTGGAAAGAAATATCCCTCCCTCTTGCCAACACTCCCACACCGTCATTTTTATTTGCACGGGAACCCGACCACACAGTAGCACCGTGCGGCCAGTCCGCAGCATCCGGCGCCTCAATAATACCACATTCCTGTAAGCATAAAATATCCCCCCCATGCAAAATGAGATCTTCAAACACAGCTAATCTCCTGGCTTTTGATTTAATTCCCCGAACATTCAGGGAAACAACATTTAAGAGACTAGCCAGGATACATTAGAAAAGGGATACAGAAAAAGTGACAGCAATGCAGTATAAACCATAACCAGCTCATGTCCCGGTACAGGTGTCCATAAAAATCTGCACGTCTTCTGCATCTAGATATGGGACCGCAGGGGAGCCCCCCTGCAGATTCTCCACATCTGACACAGACACAGGGGACGACACAATGGCAGTGGCAGTAGAAACACTGGCAGCTGGAGCAGAAGAGGCAACCTCCATCTCCCCCTCCTCCAGCAGCCCATCATAGCGGTTGGAAGTGGATAAACTAGGCACAGTACCTTGAAGACGTGGTCTTTTTGCAGGGCCAGAGTGCGAACCTCCTTTCTTCGGGCGCACCAAGGTGAAGGCATCCAAGTCAGGGGTAGTGCAGCCAGAACTCACAGGGCTGGCAGCACCGCCAGACACTGTGTCCCATTCCACAGAGCCCTCTGAGTCAGCATCAGAGGACTCTGACGATTCTTCTCCACGGGACCTCTCAGTGGCTCGGCGCCACACTGTCCAGCGGCTGGGACAGAAATTCATCAATCACCGCTGAGCCGCGGGGGGGCGGGGCTAGGCGCGTCCTCAATCTCCGGAGCGCTTCCTCCGGCGGCCGCAGCAGCAGCAGCAGCAGCGATGACAGCAGGAGCTGCAGCAGCGGGATCGCGTCTCACCCAGTGTTCAATAACCCGGCGGGGGGGCTCCTCCTCAGCTTGTAGAAGTGGCGCCACGGCGCCAGACACCTCAGCAGGGGCCATTTCGGGGGCAGACTTGACAGGCACACTTTCAGGATCAGTACCAGACACCCCGGCCGGGGTGCTGGCAATAAGAGATGTTTGTAATAATAAAGCACCCGCAGACACGTCAGATGACACAGGGGCCACCTTGGGGGCATTAAGCTTTTCCAGCACACTAGCAGCAGACGGCGGGGTGTCAATAAACCTCGTACAGGTGCGCATTAAGTGGTCCTGGCTCCCACAGAGATCACACTTCTTTTTCTGGGGGCATTGCGCAGCTTCATGGTCTCCCATCCCACAATTGCGGCAGCATTTCCCTTTCATGCAAGCCTCCTTTGTATGACCAAAGGAGAAACAGTTCCGGCAATATAAGGGCTGCTCCGGGTAGAATAAAAACCCTCTCGCTCCGCCAATAGAAAAATTTGCAGGTGGGTGCATAACACCCCCAATCCCCCCAGGGTCCAGGCGCAGCCGCACCCAGAACCGCGTTTTACCGTTAAAGATGCCCACATAGTTCTGTAGGCGCATACCGCCACGGACAGACGAGCAGTATCTTGTCAGAATGCTTTTATTTGGTCCGGTTCAATAAAGGGATCATACGTATGTACGGTCAGGGGCCGTTCTGCTCCCATGAATAAGGGCAGCAAAGTAAACCCCTGGAGCAGGGGCTCATTAATATGGGCTCTTACCCTCTCGTACGTGTTGATGCAGGTCTCCGGAAACTTGAAAGTCACGTCAAAGGTCCCAGCGTTTGCAAACTCCTGTATGCAATACAGATCATCCTTGTCCACTTGCGCCAAAGGTACCAATATCTTGTGCCAGAGGTGCATCAACGTGCGGTGCTGGCCTCCCACTGTTCTGTCCAACTGTATACGGAAGGTGTTCTTTGCACCCGACATCCTGGCAGCCTCAGAGAAATTTTGATCCACTTCCCCCGAGCTCCCAGAGTCCCCAAAAGGGAAAACTCTGAATCCTACAGGCCAGACCAGGCACACAAGGGCACCTGATCTTAGCCAAAAGGCCGAGAAGCGATAACCCGAATGTGGGCCGAGGGAGCTGCGCAGCCGAAACTGGATCTACAATCCATCATAGAGAATCACCCTCCCCCCACGCACACTTGCTCTATACTAGTCTATACTATCTGCAGATTAACTTGACTTTTGGCGGCGGCGACGACGATCCCAGCAAATAAGAAGAAGGAAGGAGAAGTCCGGGCTGACAAGCAGGCAGGCAGGCACCCAGGCGCGCGCAACCACACATTCCATCACTCACTCCTGCATCGTGAGTTTTCTCTCCTCCTGCCTTGCAGACTGGCTGGCTGGTGCACAATCATTTGCATTTGATCCGCCTCCCTCCAACGACCACACCCACCAGACGTCTGCCGCCCGTCTGACGACCCTGGCTCCGTGCTTATCACATTTACACAATGCTATGCACTTCATCACTTGGGACATTCATTCTGCAATGGAAGGTTCCCTGGCTGCCTTGAACATGTCTCTAAAATCTGGATTGTTTCAACCAACCCGTTCATCCTGGCAGATTTCCATTTTTCCACTACAGTGTGAGGGCTCTGTGATGTCATCATGATGCACACTCTATGATGTCATCATGATGCGACACACGTGATGTCACAATGTGCTTGGCTGTACGGACTGCATTTCCTTGGCTTGCATACTGACATCCACTTGAGGGAGACACACACCAGGAGATCGATGCAGCATATACATACTGCAGAGCTTGTGCCTTTAGTGTCTCTACAGTAACTATCCACACCTCCTGCAGCCAGCGTGGACACCACCGGCACAAAAATTCAAATTATTTCCAAACATGACCAGGTCGGAAAGACAAGCCCAAAGGATAACCATAATAGTAAGTTAAGAATGTAGGAATTAATTTCTAAGTGTTAAAGCTTCTTCATCCGTACTTAGTTAGCATTCAGGAATTAGGCCTACGTAGGCCTCACATCCAAATGCTCATCAACTGTTTAAATTTGCCTTGTGTAGAAGGAGGGAATTCAATGGAGACAAGAAGTAGACGCAAAACAAGACTCCACACAGTAGTTCACAGGCGCTTTTATTCATCCATTGCAACATTTTATTTAATAGACAGCAACGATTGAATACAATTTTGAAACAGTGTAAAAGCCTGCTGGCTGGCCAAATCCCCCAAAATCAAGGAATTTAACAATGCGGCAAAAACGTCGACAATCCTTGGGAAAAGCTGAGAGGTTGTCATTAGTCTATTTTTGGATTACAGAATAGGAAAGGTGCACCGGTCCCGGAGGTACTGCAATACCGGGTCAATGCGTGGAGTGGACAGAGCAAGCTCTTCTTCCATCTCCCTGTTCTAAAAATCCATTTAATATATGGCCCCCAGATAGGGGGCGTATCAGATATTAAACTGATAAGAACAGATTTTTTTTTTTTAAACCTCAGTCTGTACTTGCTCCAACCCAGCGGTGAGAAGCGCGTAACATCCATCATATGGCTTTTTTTATTATGAAAAAGAAAATCATGTTCTTATTACAGTAATGTTGATACAGTCAAAAATATAATAAAAAAACTGACAAAAAAACAAGTCCTAACTGAACAAAACCATACAAAAACCACGCCACTCCCCTCAACACACCACCAGAGCCTTCCACTTCCTATGTTTCCACAAGCATTCCGCATCCGCATCACCTCCCTTGTGCCTATCCCACTGAAAACAAAAATAAAGCTTCCCTAAAACCATTCGCACACATTCTTTAACCACAATATCCTCCTTCTTAAACACCAAAATATTCCGCACGTCCCATAACACCTCCGACACACATACCATAAATAACCACAACAAACACTCGTTCACCTTACCACTCGCCCCTAAACCATACATAGCCATTTTCCAACTCATCATCCTAACACCAGTCAACTCCTTACATAAACCACCCAAAACCTTCCACACACTCTGAGCATATTCACAATTCCAAAACAAATGCACACCACTTTCACAACCCAGACAAGATTCTCTCGGACATTCAGCCGACCGTACCAAGTCCCTCTTCTTCTGAAATTCCCTCACCGGCAAGACTCCATGTAGCTTCTTCCATACAATCTCTCTCTGTCTATTCGTCTGACCACTCACACTTAATCCTTTCCATACTATAGCACTCTCCTTTGACGACAGCCCCTCTATCACACAAAGATCCTCTCTAGCTTTCAGCCGTTTAACCACATTCTTTTTGTCCTTCCATTCTTCCAAACTCACCTCCAACAACTCAAATTTACGAATAAAAGATTCGACCAAAGAATACCACACACACACATGATATGCCATCGGCACCGCATTATCTCTCACTCTCCACTTCAAACCACACAACATCCAACCAGCCATATAACGCATCATGCACGCCGCTTTTGTACTCCCATTCAACATATGCAAGACCTGACAAACATAGTTTATTCCAAAAAACACTTCCAAATTTGGAAAATTAACCCCTCCATTCTTACACTCTTTCAGCACAAACACTCTCTTCAGTCTCTCCATCCGTCCACCCCAGAAAAATAAAAACAACATCCGATTCAACTTCTTAACACAAACACTCCCCGGTGGGAAAATGTTAGCCACGTATAAAAGCATTGGCAACACCACCGCTTTAATAATCAACACCTTACCAAAAACAGTCAATTTCCTCAGAATCCAGAAATTCAACTTTTGAGCCACCTTTCGCCCAACTATATCCCAACTGTCCTTTCCCTTCAAACTTTCGTCAAAAATCACTCCCAATACTTTCAAGCCCCCACTCACACATTCCATTTGATTATCACTCACAGACGCATCACCAAAAACGTTCAACTTAGATTTATCCCAATTCACTCGAAACGCAGACGCACCACAAAATAACGACACACGCAACTTCGCCCTCTCCAAAGCCACTCTTGACCTACCCACAACCACAACATCATCCATATATGCTAAAACTTTTACACACTTTCCACCACTCCCAGGCACCAAAAGTCCACGCATCACTTTATCCGCACGCAACATACACAGCAACGGCTCTAACACACAAATAAAAAGAATCAGTGACAACGGGCATCCTTGTCTAACTCCCGAATCCACTCTCACATGATCACTCAAATTTCCATTCACCAAAATCCGACTAAACGCATCAACATACAATCCCTGCACCTCATGCACAAAACTATCCGGAAAACCCATACTCTCCAACACTCTAAACATAAACTCATGACATACTCTATCATACGCTTTTTCAAAGTCTAAAGACATAACATACATATCCTTCTTTCTACCCAAACTATCGCCAATCAAATCTCTAAACAACATCAAATTATCCGTCACTCGTCTTCCAGGCACCGCACACACTTGTTCTTCTCCAATCACTTGCCCAAGCACCCCTTTCATACGCCATGCTAACAACTTAGCATACATTTTGTAATCTACATTCAACAGCGTGATAGGCCTCCAATTTGCCAACACTTTCCTTTCACCCTTCTTGTATATCAATACCACCACACCCTCTTTCATCTCATCAATCATACCACCAGAATCAAAAATGAAACTCAAAACCTCCACAAAGTCTACTTTTATCACATCCCACATACTCACATAGAACTCAATCGGCAACCCATCACATCCAGGCGACTTATTTTTACGCATACTCTTTAACACAGACTCCACCTCACTTTCTGACACTGCATCCATTAACATATCACACTCACCCTCATCTACTGTCTCTGTTATAGCACTCAAAGCCTCATCAGCCATACCTGGATCCATACTTTTCCACTCATATAATCTCTTATAAAAACGTTCAACCTCAAACATAATCCCATTTTCATCACACACCTCCACACCACAATCATCCAAAAGCACATCCATATCTCTAGCAGCCCCACACACTTTCTTAAAGAAAAATCTACTACACGACTCATCTTTCTCCATATGTTCAACTTTCGACCTAAATATCAAACTACGCCCTTTTTCATACAAGCAGTCATCCACCTCACGCCGCACACTCCTGATATCCTCAGACGCATCCTCACCCAACTCTCTCATAGCATACAAAAAATCCAAACGCTTCAAAGCCCAATCATACTGCATACGTTTCTTCCGCGCCACAGTACACCCCATTCTCCGGAAAAAAAAACCAATCATACGTTTCACCCATACCCACCATTCAAGAATATCCGCAAACTCATGCTTACGCTCCCGCCACTGACCATATTTCACACTAAAATTCTTCCGCACATACTCATCCTCAAGCAAACGAACATTCAGCTTCCACACACCCCTGCCATACCTCACCACGTTCTCACACTCAATCGTACACTCCAAACATTCATGATCCGAATATACCACCCGCCGCTGATCAAATAGCGCACACTCTTACCTAAGAATACATAATCCAGTCGTGACACAATCATTCCTCTATCTGCCTTGTAAGTAGGTTTCGGAGCATTCGCACACCACACACGCGCCACATCCACCAAACTAAAATCCGCAATCAACCGCTTTAACATATTTCCTGTCACATCCACACGACTCACACCCGCGCTCTTTCTATCAGACACCTCAGTCACACAATTAAAGTCCCCCACAAGCATAACAGGTAATCTACCTGGTAAAAAGAAAAAAAAATTTCAAACAGGTTTTTCCGAGCATTTTTGTCTGCCGGAGCATACACATTAAACAACCTAAACTGGAATCCACGATAAACTACATGCACTAAAACACACCGCCCAGGTTCAATAACCGTATAAGACTGGAAAGAAATATCCCTCCCTCTTGCCAACACTCCCACACCGTCATTTTTATTTGCACGGGAACCCGACCACACAGTAGCACCGTGCGGCCAGTCCGCAGCATCCGGCGCCTCAATAATACCACATTCCTGTAAGCATAAAATATCCCCCCCATGCAAAATGAGATCTTCAAATACAGCTAATCTCCTGGCTTTTGATTTAATTCCCCGAACATTCAGGGAAACAACATTTAAGAGACTAGCCAGGATACATTAGAAAAGGGATACAGAAAAAGTGACAGCAATGCAGTATAAACCATAACCAGCTCATGTCCCGGTACAGGTGTCCATAAAAATCTGCACGTCTTCTGCATCTAGATATGGGACCGCAGGGGAGCCCCCCTGCAGATTCTCCACATCTGACACAGACACAGGGGACGACACAATGGCAGTGGCAGTAGAAACACTGGCAGCTGGAGCAGAAGAGGCAACCTCCATCTCCCCCTCCTCCAGCAGCCCATCATAGCGGTTGGAAGTGGATAAACTAGGCACAGTACCTTGAAGACGTGGTCTTTTTGCAGGGCCAGAGTGCGAACCTCCTTTCTTCGTGCGCACCAAGGTGAAGGCATCCAAGTCCGGGGTAGTGCAGCCAGAACTCGCAGGGCTGGCAGCACCGCCAGACACTGTGTCCCATTCCACAGAGCCCTCTGAGTCAGCATCAGAGGACTCTGACGATTCTTCTCCACGGGACCTCTCAGCGGTGCTCGGCGCCACACTGTCCGGCGGCTGGGACAGAAATTCATCAATCACCGCTGAGCCGCGGGGGGGCGGGGCTAGGCGCGTCCTCAATCTCCGGAGCGCTTCCCCCGGCGGCCGCAGCAGCAGCAGCAGCAGCGATGACAGCAGGAGCTGCAGCAGCGGGATCGCGTCTCACCCAGTGTTCAATAACCCGGCGGGGGGGCTCCTCATCAGCTTGTAGAAGTGGCGCCACCGCGCCAGACACCTCAGCAGGGGCCATTTCGGGGGCAGACTTGACAGGCACACTTACAGGATCGGTACCAGACACCCCGGCCGGGGTGCTGGCAATAAGAGATGTTTTTAATAATAAAGCACCCGCAGACACGTCAGATGACTCAGGGGCCACATTGGGGGCATTTAGCTTTTCCAGCACACTCGCAGCAGATGGTGGGGTATCCATAAACCTCGTACATGTTCGCATTAAGTGGTCTTGGCTCCCACAGAGATCACACTTCTTTTTCTGGGGGCATTGCGCAGCTTCATGGTCTCCCATCCCGCAATTGCGGCAGCATTTCCCTTTCATGCAAGCCTCCTTTGTGTGCCCAAAGGAGAAACAGTTTCTACAGTATAAAGGCTGATCTGGGTAGAATAAAAACCCTCTGGCTCCGCCAATAGAAAAATTTGCGGGTGGGTGCATAACACCCCCAATCCCCCCAGGGTCCAGGCGCAGCCGCACCCAGAACCGCATTTTACCATTAAAAATGCCCACATAGTTCTGTAGGCGCATACCGCCACGGACAGACGAGCAGTATCTTGTCAGGAATGCTCTGATTTGGTCCGGTTCAATAAAGGGATCATACATATGTACGGTCAGGGGCCGTTCTGCTCCCATGAATAAGGGCAGCAAAGTCCACCCCTGGAGGAGGGGCTCATTAATATGGGCTCTTACCCTCTCGTACGCGTTGATGCAGGTCTCCGGAAACTTGAAGGTGATGTCAAAGGTCCCCGCGTTTGCAAAATCCTGTATGCAATATATATCATCTTTATCTACTTGTGCCAACGGTACCAAGATCTTGTGCCAGATGTGCATCAGCGTGCGGTGCTGACCTCCTACTGTTCTATCCAGCTGTACACGGAACGTATTCTTTGCACTCGACATCCTGGCAGCCTCAGAGACTCCAGCAAGTTTTGATCCACTTCCCCTAAGCTCCCAGAGTCCCCAAAAGGGAAACCCTGAATCCTACAAGCCAGACCAGGCACACAAGTGCACCTGATCTTAGCCAAAAGGCCGAGAAGCGATAACCCAAATGTGGGCTGAGGGACCTGCGCAACCGAAACAGGATCTACAATCCATCATGGAGAATCACCCTCCCCCACGCACGCTTACGCTATACTATTTGCAGATTGACTTGACTTTTGTTGGCGGCGGCGGTCCCAGCAAAGAAGAGGAAGAAGGAGAAGTCCGGACTGACAAGCAGGCAGTCCCCCAGGCGCGCGCAACCACATTCCATCACTCACTCCTGCATCGTGAGTTTTCTCTCCTCCTGTCTTGCTGGCTGCTTGACTGACTGGCTGGCTGATGCACAATCATTTGCATTTGGTCCGCCTCCAACATCCACACCCACCAGACGTCTGCCGCCCGTCCCGTCTGTCCCTGCTGGCTCCGTGCTTATCACATTTACACAATGCTATGCACTTGCACTTCATCACTTAAGCAGTGGGACATTCATTCTGCAATGGAAGGTTCCCTGGCTGCCTTGAACCTCCTGTCTCTAAAATCTGGATTGTTTCAACCAACCCGTTCATCCTGGCAGATTTCAATTTTTCACTACAGTGTGAGGGCTCTGTGATGTCATCATGATGCACACTCTATGATGTCATCATTATGCGACACACGGGATGTCACAATGTGCTTGGCTGTACGGACTGCATTTGCTTGGCTTGCTTACTGACATCCACTTGAGGGAGACACACACCAGGAGATAGATGCAGCATATACATACTGCAGAGCTTGTACCTTTAGTACCTGTAACAGCAACTATCCACACCTCCTGCAACCAGCGTGGACACCACCGCCACAAAAATAAAAATTATTTCCAAACATGACCAGGTCGAAAAGACCAGCCGAAAGGATGATCATGATAGTAAGTTAAAAATGTAGGAATTCATTTCGAAGTGGTAATGCTTCTTCGTTCGTACTTAGTTTGCATTCAAGAATTAGGCCTACGTAGGCCTCACATCCAAATGCTGATCAACTGTTTCAATTTGTCTTCTGCAGAAGGAGGGAATTCAATGGAGACAAGAAGTAGACGCTAAATAAGACTCCACACAGTAGTTCACAGGTGCTTTTATTCATCCATTGTAACATTTTAATAAACAGCAAAGATTGAATACAATTTTGACACAGTATAAAAAGCCTGCTTACAAAATCCAAGAGTTTATCAATGCGGCAGGCAAAAACATTGCAAATCCTGGGGAATAAGCTGAGAAGTCATCATTCATCTATTTTTGGAATACAGAATAGGAAAGGTGCACCGGTCCCGGAGGTACTGCAATACCGGGTCAATGCGTGGAGTGGACAGAGCAAGCTCTTCTTCCATCTCCCTGTTCTAAAAATCCATTTAATATATGGCCCCCAGATAGGGGGCGTATCAGATATTAAACTGATAAGAACAGATTTATTTATTTATTTATTTTTTTACCTCAGTCTGTACTTGCTCCAACCCAGCGGTGAGAAGCGCGTAACATCCATCATGCGGCTTTTTTTATTATGAAAAAGAAAATCATGTTCTTATTACAGTAAAGTTATTACAGGCTGAAATATGAACAAAAATCGGACAATAAAAATCCCTAACTGAAAAGAAAAACTGCAAAAACCCTCACTACTCCCCTCAACACGCCACCAGAGCTTTCCACTTCCTATGTTTCCACAAGCCTTCTGCGTCTGCATCACCTCCCTTGTGTCTATCCCACTGGAAACAAAAATAAAGCTTCCCTAACACCATTCGCACACATTCCTTAACAACAATATCGTCTTTCTTAAACACCAAAATATTCCGCACGTCCCATAACACTTCCGACACACATACCATAAATAACCACAACAAACGCTCGTTCGCCTTACCACTCGCCCCTAAGCCATACATAGCCAATTTCCAACTCATCATCCTAACACCAGTCAACTCCTTACATAAACCACCCAAAACCTTCCACACACTCTGAGCATATCCACAATTCCAAAACAAATGCACACCACTTTCACATCCCAGGCAAGATTCTCTCGGACATTCAGCCGACCGTACCAAATCCCTCTTCTTCTGAAACTCCCTCACCGGCAAAGCTCCATGTAGCTTCATCCACACAATCTCTCTCTGTCTATTCGTCTGCCCGCTCACACTTAATCCCTTCCATACTATAGCACTCTCCTTAGACGACAAACCCTCAATCACACAAAGATCCTCTCTAGCTTTCAAACGCCTAACCACATTCTTTTTGTCCTTCCATTCCGCCAAACTCACCTCTAACAACTCAAACTTACGAATAAACGATTCGACCAAAGAATACCACACACACACATGATAAGCCATTGGTACCGCATTATCTCTCACTCTCCACTTCAAACCACACAACATCCAACCCGCCATATAGCGCATCATACACGCCGCTTTTGTACTCTCATCCAACATACGCAATACCTGACACACATAGTTTATCCCAAAAAACACTTCCAAATTTGGAAAATTAACACCTCCATTCTTACACTCTTTCAGCACAAACATTCTCTTCAGTCTCTCCATCCGTCCACCCCAGAAAAATAAAAACAACATCCGATTCAACTTCTTAACACAAACACTCCCCGGTGGGAAAATATTAGCCACGTATAAAAGCATTGGCAACACCACTGCTTTAATAGTCAACACCTTACCAAAAACAGTCAATTTCCGCAGACTCCAGAAATTCAACTTTTGAGCCACCTTTCGCCCAACTATATCCCAACTGTCCTTTCCCTTCAAACTCTCGTCAAAAATCACTCCCAATACTTTCAAGCCCCCACTCACACATTCCATTTGATTATCACTCACCGACGCATTCCCAAACACTTTCAACTTAGATTTATCCCAATTCACTCGAAACGCAGACGCACCACAAAATAAAGACACACGCAACTTCGCCCTCTCCAAAGCCACTTTAGACTGACCCACAACCACAACATCATCCATATATGTCAAAACTTTTACACACTTTCCACCACTCCCAGGCACCAAAAGTCCACGCATCACTTTATCCGCACGCAACATACACAGCAACGGCTCCAACACACAAATAAAAAGAATGGGTGACAAGGGGCATCCTTGTCTAACTCCCGAATCCACTCGCACATGATCACTCAGATTTCCATTCACCAAAATCCGACTAAACGCGTCAACATACAATCCCTGCACCTTACGCACAAAACCATCCGGAAAACCCATACTCTCCAACACTCTAAACATGAACTCATGACATACTCTATCATACGCTTTTTCGAAATCTAAAGACATAACATACATATCCTTCTTTCGGCCCAAACTATCTCCAATCAAATCTCTAAACAACATCAAATTATCAGTCACTCGTCTTCCAGGCACCGCACACACTTGTTCTTCTCCAATCACTTGCCCAAGCACCCCTTTCATACGCCATGCTAACAACTTTGCATACATCTTATAATCCACATTCAACAACGTGATTGGCCTCCAATTTGCCAACACTTTCCTATCACCCTTCTTATATATCAATACAACCACACCCTCTTTCATCGCATCCAGCATACCACCCGAATCAAAAATAAAACTCAAAACCTCCACAAAGTCATCTTTTATCACATCCCACATACTCACATAAAACTCAATCGGCAACCCATCACATCCAGGCGACTTATTCTTACGCATACTCTTTAACACAGACTCAACCTCACATTCCGACACTGCAGTCATTAACATATCACACTCACCCTCATCCACTGTCTCAGTTATTGCACTCAAAGCCTCGTCAGCCATATCCTTATCCATACTCTTCCACTCGTATAACCTCTTATAAAAACGTTCAACCTCAAACATAATCCCATTTTCATCACAAACATCCACACCGCTATCATCCAAAAGCACATCCATATCTCTAGCAGCCCCACACACTTTCTTAAAGAAAAATCTACTACACGACTCATCTTTCTCTAAATGTTCAACTTTCGACCTAAATATCAAACTACGCCCTTTCTCATACAAACAATCATCCACCTCACGCCTCACACTCCTGATATCCTCAGACACATCCTCACCCAACTCTCTCATAGCATACAAAAAATCCAAGCGCTTCAAAGCCCAATCATACAGCATACGTTTCTTCCGCGCCACAGTACACCCCATTCTCCGAAAAAAACCACCAATCATACGTTTCACCCATACCCACCATTCAAGAATGTCCGCAAACTCATGCTTACGCTCTCGCCACTGACCATATCTCACACTAAAGCTTTTACGCACATACTCATCCTCAAGCAACTGAACATTCAGCTTCCACACACCCCTGCCATACCGCACATCGCTCGCACACTCAATCTTACACACCAAACATTCATGATCCGAATACACCACACACCTCTGATCAAAAGACACATACCTCACACCCTTACCTAAGAACACATAATCCAATCTTGACGTAATCATTCCTCTATCTGCCTTGTAAGTAGGTTTCGGATCATTCACACAACACACGCGCGCCACATCCACCAAACTAAAATCCGCAATCAACCTTTTTAACATATTTCCTGTCACATCCACACGACTCACACCCGCACTCTGCCTATCCTTGACATCCATAATACAATTAAAGTCCCCAACAATCACCACAGGCAACCTACCTGGTAAAAATTGTGTCAATCTATCCAATAGCTCAATACGCTCGACTTTATCAGCCGGCGCATAAACATTAAATAAACAAAATTCAAAACCCCGAAAACAAATATGCACTAAGAGACACCTCCCCAGTACAATTACAGTATATGAAACAAAAGAAATATCCCTTCCCCTTGCCAAAACACCCACTCCATCATTTTTATTTTGCCTAGAGCCCGACCACACAGACAAGCCATGCGGCCAGTCAGCAGCGGCAGGAGCCTCAGAGATACAGCATTCTTGTAGACACAACAGATCACCCCCATTACACAGTAAGTCATCAAACACAGCAATACGCCTTGCCCTAGATTTTATTCCCCGAACATTCAGGGAGGCAATAGTAAGAGACCTAGCCAGGATGAGATACAATTATATAGGGGTAAACATATATGACAACAATATACAGAATCTCCGGATCAAGTCCCGTTGCAGGTTTCCATGAAGGATTGGACAACATCTTCCTCCAGGTATGAGGCGACAGGGGAGCCCCCCTGCCGATCCCCAGCCACAAGTGCAGGCACAGAAGAGATGTCCGTAGTAACACTGGAAGCCACAGATGCCCCCTCATCCCCCACTGACTCCACAGAGCCAGACACTTCCATCCCACCCTCCTCCACACACAAGCCTGCATAGCGGTTATTAGTAGGAATCACTGACAATGTACCTGTGAGCCTGGGTCTTTTTGCAGAGCCTGCAGCAGAAGCGCTCCGCTTAGATCTCACCACCTTAAAATCTTCTTCCACTGGTGTCTCAGCCCTGGACGCTGCTGGGCTGCCCCCCCCCTCCAGATACAGTGTCCCACTCCACTGAGCCGTCGGAATCTTCAGAGCCTGCGTCCGATGACACAGCCCACTCTCCTCTCCGTGCGCCCGCAGCACCACTCACAGCGGGGCTGTCCGGCACTGGGGACGGGTACTCGTCAATTACCGCTGATCCGCTGAGCCGCGGGGGGGCGGGGCCTAGCGGTGACCGGATCCCCAGCTCACTCCCCCCCGCCAGCCTCAGCAGCAGCAGCGGCGGCCGCGGCTCCCTCCTCAACCGCTCTGACAAGCGCTGCTGACTCCTCCTCCATATTCAAACGGCGCCGCGCGCCCGAACTGTCAGTGGGGGCTGTCAAAACGGCGGGCTCGGTGGTAATAACGGCTCCTGACACCCCCGCAGGTGCGGCGGCCACAGTTGACACAATCACAGAGGGCACACTCACAGGGGCACTGGAAATGACAGGCTGATCCTGCATAACAGCCTTAGCAGTTTGGGGGTCTAAACGGGCAGTAACAGAGGGGTGGGGGTCAGTAACTTTCGGGCATGAGCGCATCAAATGGTCCTGGCTGCCGCACATATCACAGCGCTTACGCTGGGGGCATGTAGCCGCCTCATGATCCGCCATACCGCAGTTTCTGCAACATCTCTGCTTCATACACTGATCCTTAGTATGGCCTAATTCATAACAGTTACGGCAGTAAGATGGCTGCTCCGGATAGAAAAGGTACCCCCTCGCACCCCCAAGGGAAAAATTTGCAGTAGGGTGTTTAACACCCCCAATACCTCCAGGGTCCAGGCGCAGCCGCACCCAGAACTTTGTCTTGCCGTTAAAGATCCCGACATAGTTCTGTAGGCGAACACCCCCTCGCACTGATGAACAGTAGCGCTGCAAGAACGCCTTAATCTGGTCCGGCTCCACAAATGGGTCGTACATATGTACAGTTAATGGCCTCTCAGCTCCCATAAATAAAGGCAGTAGGGTAAAACCCTGTAACAGTGGCTCAGTCAAATGGGCTCTTACCCTTTCATAGGCGTTGATGCAGGCACCTGCGTAAGAGAATGTGACGTCAAAGGTCCCAGCAGTGGGGAATTCTTGAATGCAGTAAACGTCCTCTTTCTCCACTTTAGCGATGGGCACCAATATCTTGTGCCACACGTGCATTAAAGTACGATGTTGTCCTCCAACGGTCCCGTCCATTTGTATACGAAATGTATTTTTAGCTGACATCCTGGCAGTCGTGAAGACCCCAGCAAGGGCGACGATCCACTACTCGTTCAAATCCCAGGGCCCCCAAAAGGGAAACCCCGAATTCCTAAAGGCAGACCAGGCACACAAGTGCACCTGATCTTAGCCAAAAGGCCGAGAAGCGATAACCCGAATGTGGGCTGAGGGACCTGCGCAACCGAAACAGGATCTACAATCCATCATGGAGAATCACCCTCCCCCACGCACGCTTACGCTATACTATCTGCAGATTGACTCGACTTTTGTTGGCGGCGGCGGCGATCCCAGCAAAGAAGAGGAAGAAGGAAGGAGAAGTCCAGACTGACAAGCAGGCAGGCAGTCAGTCAGTCAGTCACCCAGGCGCGCGCAACCACATTCCATCACTCACTCCTGCATCGTGAGTTTTCTCTCCTCTCCTGTCTTGCTGGCTGCTTGACTGACTGGCTGGCTGATGCACAATCATTTGCATTTGGTCCGCCTCCAACAACCACACCCACCAGACGTCTGCCGCCCGTCCCGTCTGTCCCTGCTGGCTCCGTGCTTATCACATTGACACAATGCTATGCACTTGCACTACATCACTTAAGCAGTGGGACATTCATTCTGCAAACGGAAAGGGTTCCCTGGCTGCCTTGAACCTCCTGTCTCTAAAATCTGGATTGTTTCAATCAACCAACCCGTTCATCCTGGCAGATTTCAATTTTTCACTACAGTGTGAGGGCTCTGTGATGTCATCATGATGCACACTCTATGATGTCATCATGATGCGACACATGTGATGTCATCATTATGCGACACACGTGATGTCACAATGTGCTTGGCTGTACGGAATGCATTTGCTTGGCTTGCTTACTGACATCCACTTGAGGGAGACACACACCAGGAGATGGATGCAGCATATATACATACTGCAGAGCTTGTGCCTTTAGTGCCTGTAACAGCAACTATCCACACCTCCTGCAACCAGCGTGGACACCACCGCCACAAAAATAAAAATTCTTTCCAAACATGACCAGGTCGAAAAGACCAGCCGAAAGGATGATCATGATAGTAACTTAAAAATGTAGGAATTCATTTCGAAGTGGTAATGCTTCTTCGTTCGTACTTAGTTAGCATTCAAGAATTAGGCCTACGTAGGCCTCACATCCAAATGCTGATCAACTGTTTAAATTTGTCTTGTGCAGAAGGAGGGAATTCAATGGAGACAAGAAGTAGACGCTAAATAAGACTCCACACAGTAGTTCACAGGTGCTTTTATTCATCCATTGTAACATTTTAATAGACAGCAAAGATTGAATACAATTTGGACACAGTATAAAAAGCCTGCTTACAAAATCCAAGAGTTTATCAATGCGGCAGGCAAAAACATTGCAAATCCTGGGGAATAAGCTGAGAAGTCATCATTCATCTATTTTTTGGGATACAGAATAGGAAAGGTGCACCGGTCCCGGAGGTACTGCAATACCGGGTCAATGCGTGGAGTGGACAGAGCAAGCTCTTCTTCCATCTCCCTGTTCTAAAAATCCATTTAATATATGGCCCCCAGATAGGGGGCGTATCAGATATTAAACTGATAAGAACAGATTTTTGATTGAAAAAGCGTCTTTATTGGCATAAAGTAGCAAAAAACAGACGGGTACATTTGACAAACATAAGTGCCGTGTCGCAGCACAGGCCAAAACACAGCACAGATGCAGACTGTATAGTGCAGTCGAAGAACTACGGCGCAGGCCTGTAGCCTACACTGTAGTTCTCAGACTGCACTATGCATTTAAACGATACAATAACACAACAGTTAATAAGGCTATGGGTGTGGAGGGTAGGAGGGTGAGGGAGGGTGAGTCACATGCCCGAAGCTTTATTGAAGGACAGACACATATAAGGGGAGGGGCAATAAATAGAAAAGACATCAATAAAACAACAGACATTGTGAGTGAGGGGGAAGGGGCCACGGTCCCAAAGTCTCATTATTCAGTTCAAACAAGGGGAGAGGGGCAGAAAAAGGGGGGCTTTAGTCCTCTTCTTCCTCAGGGCTGTCCATGATGGAATAGTCTCTGAGCAGGCTGTGAACCCGCCTGCAACAGTCCTGGATGGACATCCTCTCCCTCCGCAGAATGAGGCGGTTCCTGGCTAGCCACGAAGCGTCCTTGATACAGTTCATAAGGCGCCAGGCTTCCTGGATCGCCCCAACGGTGTGGGTGCCAGGGAAAAGTCCGTAGAGTACCGAATGGTACGTGAGACAGTTCCTTGGCACAGAGTTTTTCAGTTCGTTTTCCAGGGCATCCAACAACAACTGGGCCCAGGCACAGTCCCAAAACAGGTGCATAGATGTTTCCTCATGTATGATGCACCTGGGGCAATGTCTGTACCTGCACAGGTTCCGGGAGTGCATGAATGACCGGAGGGGCAAGCCCCCTTGGATGGCCATCCACGACAGGTCTTTGTGTCTGTTTGTGAGCCTTTTGGAGGCCACATTCTCCCAGACCTGTTTGGCAGTCGCTGAAGGGAGCCCAGGAATCGGCTCCAAATCGTCTTTAGCTCTGATGAGCTTGTAGATGGTCTTCGGTTTCCATAAGTCAGGTTTAACTCCCTCCAGTTGGTGTTCCCTCACGAACTTGGACACGTCCAGGTAGAACCACGGAGTGTTCCAGTTGTAAGGGATGGAGCTGTCCCATTTGTCCCAGCCGAGATTCCTCCAAAGAGGCAGGAGGAAGAAACGGGACATGGAGTTTCCTGCAGAATCGTTCAAGTTCTCGCACAAAGTCCTGCGGATGCAGTTACAAACGAAGAAGGCTCGAAGCATGGTGGGGATATCCGGGATACCCTTTCCACCATTGAGGGGCTCCTTGTACATAACTGCACGCTTTACTCTGTCCATCTTGGAGCCCCAGATGAAGTGAAACACTGCCCTTGTGATGGCCCTGCAGACCGCGACCAGTGGTGGCCAGGCCTGTGCGGTGTACTGCAGAACGGGGAGAATCTCGTTACGCAGCACAAGTGATTTCCCCTCGATGGTAAGTTCTCTGAGGCTCCACAATCCAAACTTTTGACGAACAGTTGCCAGTCTCTCTTCCCAACATCTCAGGGCTGCACCCTCGCCGCCGAACCAGACTCCCAAAATCTTGATGAAGTCGGGCTTGATGGCAAAAGGAAATGGTGCAGAGGATGACAGGTGCCACTTTCCGAAGAGCATAGCCTCTGACTTCCCGCAGTTGACTTTAGCCCCTGAGGCTCGGCCGAAGTTCTCGCAGGTCTGGACGAGTGCTGTCACCGAACGATGATCCGCGCAGAAGACAGTGACGTCATCCATGTACAGGGAACACTTGGCCTCTCGTCGGTCACGACCCGGTGCGGCGATCCCTCTGATCTCTGGATTCCGTCTGATGCATACAGCCATAAGCTCTATAACACAAACAAAAAGAAGAGGTGAAAGAGGGCAGCCTTGTCTGACCCCGGACAAGATGGAAAAGGGGTCAGTCTTCCAGCCGTTCACCAGCACCGAGCTGTGGATATCAAGGTACATCAGGTTAACATACGTACAAAACATTTTACCGAGGCCAAATTTATGCAGAACCCTGCCCATCAGCTCATGTGAGACACGATCAAAGGCCTTCTCCTGGTCAAGGCTGACCAGGGCCGCGTGAACGTTCCGATCCTTGATGTAATGGACCGTGTCTCTGAGGAGGGCGAGGCTGTCTGCAATCCTGCGACCAGGAATGGCGCAGGTCTGGTCCGGGTGAATGATCTGTCCGATGACAGCCTTCAGCCTGTTGGCGAGCACCTTGGCGAGGATCTTGTAGTCCACGTTTAAGAGAGAGATGGGCCTCCAATTTTTCAGCTCACATCTCTCCCCCTTACGCTTATACAAGATCGTGATCATTCCCTCCCTCAGCGATGGGGGCATTTTGCCCTCCACCACCATCTCCCCATACAGCTCGAGCAGGTCCGGTCCAATGAGGTCCCACAGCGCTACATAGAGCTCTGCTGGGAGACCATCACTGCCCGGGGTCCTGCCCTGCCTAAAGGATCTGGCGGCAGAGTGCAACTCCTCCAACGCCAAGGGAGCATCCAGAGCGGCTTTACCTGCAGGATCAATTGTGTTAGTGATACCTGACAGGAACTTATCAGCCTCCTCGCTGTCTGTAGTCTTAGGGGAGTAGAGGTCGCTGTAATAGTCGCGGACGACTTTCATCACGCCCTCCTTCCCCTGTCTGGGAATGCCGGTCTCATCTCGCAGCTCAGTCAGGGGCGTGTGGCCAGAGTGGAGTTTCCTGAAAAAGAAAGAATTACATTTCTCATCCTTCTCAAGGTTCTCCACCTTGGACGGAAGACGATACGTCTGGACTCCTCCTCAAAGTGCCTTTTCAGGCCCCCTTTGGTCTCATCCAGCTCGTCTCTCACGTCCCAGCCGCACCGTTGGAGGTCCAGCAGGGACTGCAGATGTCTTTGCAGTCTCTTGAAGTTCCTCTTTCGGTCGCACGCCTGTTGTCTCCCTTTAACCTGAAAGAAACTGCGAATGTTAGCCTTAGCATATTCCCACCAGTCGCTCATACAATCAAAATAACATTTGTCATTTTTCCATGTGATGTAGGCATCCTTCAGCTCCGCCAGCACCTCCTCTCTTTCCAGTAGGGCACAATTCAACTTCCAGTAGCCTGGGCCAGGTGCGAAACCGCTACCCAGGACTCCTTGGAAGAGAATGGCCCTGTGGTCTGAGAAGAAGCAGGGGACCATAGAATGCCTCGTCTGCTTCACTGCTCTAGAGGTAAACACAAAGTCAATGCGGGAACGCACAGAGCCATCAGGGCGGCTCCATGTAAAATTCACGGAGCCGGACCCCATGGAGCCCATAGCGTCCCGCAGTGATGCTTCGGTCACCATTTCTATAAGCAGTTTAGACGTCACATCAAGCTTGGTAGAGTTGCTGGTGCTGCGTCCATCCTCCTCCATGGTGCAGTTGAAGTCTCCTGCCATCACTACCGCCCTAGTGGTTGCGAGCTGCGGTCGCAGGGTCTGGAAAAGCTCCAAACGCTCATTCTTGAAAGGGGGGGCGTACACGCAGATAAGCCTAATAGGCTCACCTGCCCAGGAGCCGTCTACGATAAGCAATCTGCCGCAGACGAGCTCCTGAACAGAATCTAGCGTGAAGAGGCTTCCCCTTATCCTTAATACTCCTCACATTAATGGTGAAAATTGAAAATGACGCCATTAGTTGGGGAAAAAAGAAAAGGCTAGGCAACAGTTACAATTCAACATTTACGTTACCACTCCGTCGGGCGGGGCTTCCTCGGCATCGGATGCCAGGTCCCCCTGCTCGGGTGGCGGCGGGTTGTCTCCCAGTATCTGGTCGAGTAAGGCGGCGTTGGCGTCAAGCTCCTCCTCCTCCTCCCTGCTGATTGCCTCCGTCAGCGCCTCCATTTCTTCTTCCAGCTGGATCAGCTCGACCGCCAGCTTCTTGGAGGATTCGGGGTCCACAGACGGACTGTCGAGCCCCTTCCTCTTGCAATTCCTCATTGCACCTGCAGTGGGCGTAAGAGGGGGAAACTCTACCAGGGAAGAGAGGACAGGGGGGGCAGGGGTGGCTGGGTTGGGAGAGACAATGGGCTGGGTAGGAGAGTCAGAGGAGGGGTCAGGGAGGGTTGTGACAGTGGTAGGGATGGGAGTCACTGTCACAGGGGGTGGGCTGGTGGAGGTGGGGAGGGAGGTGGTGAGGGAGGATGGGAGGGGGGTGGGGTTGGCAGGTTTCTTACCCTCCTGCGGTTTCTTTTCCTTCTGCGTAGCAGGGGGCAGCAGCTTGAGGGCAGGGATGGCACGTCCGGTCACCACAGCTGAGTAGGTTCTCGCCCTACTCGGGCAGTCCCTGTAGACGTGGTCCACCTTGCCGCACAGGTTGCAGGTTTTCCTCGTGGGGCAGTCTTTTGTCTCATGGCTGGCCATGTGGCAATTCTTGCAGGCCGGGACCTTGCAGTCCTTCATCACGTGGCCCGACCCGCCGCACTTCCTGCAGTTGCGTGGCTGGTCGGCGTAGTGGAGAAGTCCTTGGGATCCCCCCAGGGAGAAGCACTGGGGGAGGTGCTTGACTCCTTCTGGGCACGAGGTGTCCTTCTGCAGGACGACGATCACCGCCCACTTTCCAGTCCAGAATCCGTTCCCGTCCAGGACCCTTGTGGGGTCTCTCTTGACGGCGCAGAAGCGGCTGAGGAAGGTGACGATGTCCTTGATGGGCGTGTGCGGGTTCCGCATTGAGACCGTCACCCGCCTTTCCTCTCGTGAAATAGGGCAGTTGCCCACAAAGCGGGAGAAAGGGGATTCGGGTCTCGCTGATTTCACTGCCTCCCAGTACCTCTTGCAGATGGCAAGGGAGGCGAAGGTGATGTAGAAGATCCCCTTCAGGTAGTTCTGGATGCTGAAGGTTTCAGCGGTCGAGAAGCCCTGGTCCAGGATCATCTTCTTCCCAAAGGTCTCCACCGTCATGTCCGGCATCCGTCCGTCCACCTCCTTCAGCTTCATCACTACGGTATGCCTCATCCAGGGCTCCAGGGTCGGTTTGCCCTTGGAGCTTTCCTGGGTGGGCACCGCTGGTGGTGTCGCTGCAGGGGTGGTGGCGCTGGGTGCGGCTGATTCGGTGGGGCCTTTGGCGGTTTTCTTCGCCGTCTTGGCCTGGCTCTTCTTGGCGAGGGTGGCCGGAGTGGAGGCTGAGGCTGGAGCAGCTGGGGCTGGAACAGCGGCGGCTGGGGCAGCGGTGGCCATACTCACGGTTCCTTCGGCGTAGGAGGCGGGGCGGAGGATCAGCGCTGTCGTCGAGAGGAGGAGAGGCGGTCGGTCGCTTCAGAGGGCAGAGCCAGCAAGTCTAACCCTCCAGTGCAGCTAGGGGGCGATGCAAAGCTTCTCTGGCGAAGTCCCTTTTCTCCACGCAGTCTTGCTGGCAGAGGGGGGTATCTTCTCCAGAGGGCAGAGCAAACAAGTCTAACCCTCTGCTGTAGCTGGGGAGCGATGCAAATCTTCACCCTCTTCAAGCGATCTTCTCCTTCTCCTCGCAGTCTCGGCTTCGATTTTTCTGGCTTCTCGGCCCGGGTACAGCTTAGCCCTGAGAAGGACAATTGTCGGTCCAAGAAACAAGGTAGCACCGTCAGTCAGCGTGAACTGATAAGAACAGATTTTTTTTTTTTTTTTTAAACCATCAAAGGTTAGATAATAAAAGCTTCGACCTGTCTCTAAGGACAGTATTCATACTGACTTTCACTCAAACTTTTATATCACATCATCATCTGGTTTTTATTTTACCAATTAAATTTGCACTCTATTTTACTCATAGAGACTAACAAAATCTTTACAAATTTAACATAACTCCACCTCTCCTTTTCCCTCCAAAAACCAAACAAATACACCCCAAACACTTGGCTTGGGGGCCATCTTGGAAAAAATCAAAAATCTTTCTTAACTGTCTTTAAATGATCATAAAAGGGCCCCATCCACTCTTGCTCCGGCTTATATTTTCCTGGCACAACAAGAAAATCTGGATTTTTCCCCCATTCCCTAAATCCTAAATGGATTAAATGTTCTTTTGGTATTCTCCTCTTCACAAAAAAATCTCCACGAATTATCTTCATTGTTTGATGTTCACTTTTTACTTTCTTAACACCTTCAGTATGTTCTTTTCCCAAAGTCAAGTCAGCACTCACAGCTTCCTTCCTTTTCACCATTCTCTCCAAATCACTATTCGACTTCATTTCTGATTGACTGGACAGGTCTAATAAATTCATACTTTCAGAACTAGATTCCATCTCTTTTCCTTTTGATTTTTCTTCCGAGGCCTCTTGACTACCCTCTCCTTGCTTTTGCTTTTTAAATTCTGGGCAAGCTCTGGCAAAATGGCCCACAACACCACAAATATCACATTTCCTGTCCTCAGGACATTTCCCAGCCTCATGGCCTGGCTGCCTGCAATTCCTGCATTTCTTTTCCTCCGGACAATCTTTCTGAACATGTCCATAGCAAAAACACTTTCTGCAATACGTAGGTTGCCCAGGATAGTACAAGAAACCTCTCTTCCCACCCACATTAAAATTTGCAGGAGGGTGTTTCACACCCCCAATACCATTTCGGTCTGGTTTCAACATAACCAAAAACTTAACTTTCCCATTAAAGATATCAAAGGCATTTTTCATCTTGACACCACGTTTAACGCTTGAACAATATCGGGCCAAAAAAGCATAAATCAAATCAGGATCAGTATATGGATCATACAGATGTATGTACAACGGCCTTTGGGGCACAAAAAACAGTCCAGTAACTTTAAACCCTTTCAAAATCTCATTCTCCATTCTGGAGGCTTCCATTAACTTCTCACAGATTTCTAAACAGCGTGTTTCTTGATGAAGGGTTAAATCGTACATACCACTCTTAGGAAAGTCTTGCAAATAGAGAATTTCTTCCTTTCTGATTCCAGCAAGTCCCATCAGCACTTTCTCCACCACGTATTTAAGATCTACATCTCCCCTGGTAACTAGGTCGGCCTCCAGCCGAATTGTGTTGCGAACTCCAACCATCTTTGACAAGAAAAGGGTCCAGCTCCAGGCACACAATCGCCTACTCGTTACCCTAGGGGCCCCCCGCAAGGAAGGACCCCCGAGTACCCTCCGGCCAAGACCAAGGCAGCACTGATAAGAACAGATTTTTTTTTATTTTTTTTACTTGAAGCCCGAGGTGCGGTGCTTCATCACCCAGTGTCTGTGACCAAACGTGCTGGGGGCATAGGTACTTGGACCCTCTCCCAAAGGAGAAGGGCCCCGTTACTCCTCTAACCCTCAGAGCCAAAAGGCCTACTGAGGAAACAAAGGGACTGTGGGTCCCCCTTTGCCGAAGCGCAGGGGAACCCTCGGGTGTCCCCAGGGTTGGCCGAAGCGTCCCCCTGGGGACCGATAACTGCGTCTGGTCCTCCCCCCGTGGAGAGGACCTCAGCAACGTAGAGGAGAGGGCGGCCCATAAGGGTCTCACCTAAACCCCAAACGAAAACGTGAACGTGACACACTACGAAAAACAAAAATAAGTGCTAAATGCTGTGCAAGTGCGAGTGCAAGTGCAAAACATACGTGGGCATAAATAAATAAATAAGCCCCAGCCAGAAGGCCGGGGGGGGTAAAAAATTATCCTTGCCCTAGCCAAAAGGCCAGGGCAAAGGATATGGTGCACCAGAAGTTGGGGAGGTGAACAGTGCAAAGTGCCTTACTGTGCACATGGTGGGAACCTTACACCAGTGCGGGTTCAGGCACCCCTGGCACCCGGAATGCCAGGGGCACGTTTCACCTCGAGCTTCTAAGCAGCTTCCAGCCTCTCAGCCAGACCAAGCTTCGTACTGCTCTATGCCAGGGTCAACCCCCAGTACAAGAGTAGGTACTAGACCAGGCTGTTCCTAAACAACGTAAGGGTTCCATCAGCCCCCACGAAGATAGGAATACTCAGCCCAGTTTTTCTCCACTCTCGACCAGGGGCCTGCCACACCCCGGCACGGTACTCCACAGGGTGTTTCTCCATTCCACATCTAGGAACCTCTCACGCTCCTAGTGTGGGAACAGGTACTCCACCCCATGTTTCTCTACCGCAGATACTTCACCAGGCCGCTCCCTATACAACGTAGGGGTCTACTACTCCCCCACGAAGTAGGGATAACCGGCCGGTTTTTCTCCACTGATAAGAACAGATTTTTTGATTGAAAAAGCGTCTTTATTGGCATAAAGTAGCAAAAAACAGACGGGTACATTTGACAAACATAAGTGCCGTGTCGCAGCACAGGCCAAAACACAGCACAGATGCAGACTGTATAGTGCAGTCGAAGAACTACGGCGCAGGCCTGTAGCCTACACCGTAGTTCTCAGACTGCACTATGCATTTAAACGATACAATAACACAACAGTTAATAAGGCTATGGGTGTGGAGGGTAGGAGGGTGAGGGAGGGTGAGTCACATGCCCGAAGCTTTATTGAAGGACAGACACATATAAGGGGAGGGGCAATAAATAGAAAAGACATCAATAAAACAACAGACATTGTGAGTGAGGGGGAAGGGGCCACGGTCCCAAAGTCTCATTATTCAGTTCAAACAAGGGGAGAGGGGCAGAAAAAGGGGGGCTTTAGTCCTCTTCTTCCTCCGGGCTGTCCATGATGGAATAGTCTCTGAGCAGGCTGTGGACCAGCCTGCAGCAGTCCTGGATAGACATCCTCTCCCTCCGCAGAATGAGGCGGTTCCTGGCTAGCCACAAAGCGTCCTTAACACTGTTCATAAGGCGCCAGGCTTCCTGGATCGCCCCAACGGTGTGGGTGCCAGGGAATAGTCCGTAGAGTACCGAGTGGTACGTGAGACAGTTCCTTGGCACAGAGTTTTTCAGTTCGTTTTCCAGGGCGTCCAACAACAACTGGGCCCAGGCACAGTCCCAAAACAGGTGCATAGATGTTTCCTCATGTATGATGCACCTGGGGCAATGTCTGTATCTGCACAGGTTCCGGGAGTGCATGAATGACCGGAGGGGCAAACCCCCTTGGATGGCCATCCACGACAGGTCTTTGTGTCTGTTTGTGAGCCTTTTGGAGGCCACATTCTCCCAGACCTGTTTGGCAGTCGCTGAAGGGAGCCCAGGAATCGGCTCCAGATCGTCTTTAGCTCTGATGAGCTTGTAGATGGTCTTCGGTTTCCATAAGTCAGGTTTAACTCCCTCCAGTTGGTGTTCCCTCACGAACTTGGACACGTCCAGGTAGTACCACGGAGTGTTCCAGTTGTAAGGGATGGAGCTGTCCCATTTGTCCCAGCCGAGGTTCCTCCAAAGAGGCAGGAGGAAGAAACGGGACATGGAGTTTCCTGCAGAGTCGTTCAAGTTCTCGTACATTGTCCTTCGGATGCAGTTACACACGAAGAAGGCTCGAAGCATGGTGGGGATATCTGGGATACCCTTCCCACCCTTGAGGGGCTCCTTGTACATAACTGCACGCTTTACTCTGTCCATCTTGGAGCCCCAGATGAAGTGAAACACTGCCCTTGTGATGGCCCTGCAGACCGCGACCAGTGGTGGCCAGGCCTGTGCGGTGTACTGCAGAACGGGGAGAATCTCGTTACGCAGCACAAGTGATTTCCCCTCGATGGTAAGTTCTCTGAGGCTCCACAATCCAAACTTTTGACGAACAGTTGCCAGTCTCTCTTCCCAACATCTCAGGGCTGCACCCTCGCCGCCGAACCAGACTCCCAAAATCTTGATGAAGTCGGGCTTGATGGCAAAAGGAAATGGTGCAGAGGATGACAGGTGCCACTTTCCGAAGAGCATAGCCTCTGACTTCCCGCAGTTGACTTTAGCCCCTGAGGCTCGGCCGAAGTTCTCGCAGGTCTGGACGAGCGCTGTCACCGAACGTTGATCCGCGCAGAAGACAGTGACATCATCCATGTACAGCGAACACTTGGCCTCTCGTCGGTCACGACCCGGTGCGGCGATCCCTCTGATCTCTGGATTCCGTCTGATGCATACAGCCATAAGCTCTATAACACAAACAAAAAGAAGAGGTGAAAGAGGGCAGCCTTGTCTGACCCCAGACAAGATGGAGAAGGGGTCAGTCTTCCAGCCGTTCACCAGCACCGAGCTGTGGATATCAAGGTACATCAGGTTAACATACGTACAAAACATTTTACCGAGGCCAAATTTATGCAGAACCCTGCCCATCAGCTCATGTGAGACACGATCAAAGGCCTTCTCCTGGTCGAGGCTGACCAGGGCCGCGTGAACGTTCCGATCCTTGATGTAATGGACCGTGTCTCTGAGGAGGGCGAGGCTGTCTGCAATCCTGCGACCAGGAATGGCGCAGGTCTGGTCCGGGTGAATGATCTGTCCGATGACAGCCTTCAGCCTGTTAGCGAGCACCTTGGCGAGGATCTTGTAGTCCACGTTTAAGAGAGAGATGGGCCTCCAATTTTTCAGCTCGCATCTCTCCCCCTTACGCTTATACAAGATCGTGATCATTCCCTCCCTCAGCGATGGGGGCATTTTGCCCTCCACCACCATTTCCCCATACAGCTCGAGCAGGTCCGGTCCAATGAGGTCCCACAGCGCTACATAGAGCTCTGCTGGGAGACCATCACTGCCCGGGGTCCTGCCCTGCCTAAAGGATCTGGCGGCAGAGTGCAACTCCTCCAACGCCAAGGGAGCATCCAGAGCGGCTTTACCTGCAGGATCAATTGTGTTAGTGATACCTGACAGGAACTTATCAGCCTCCTCGCTGTCTGTAGTCTTAGGGGAGTAGAGGTCGCTGTAATAGTCGCGGACGACTTTCATCACGCCCTCCTTCCCCTGTCTGGGGATGCCGGTCTCATCTCGCAGCTCAGTCAGGGGCGTGTGGCCAGAGTGGAGTTTCCTGAAAAAGAAAGAATTACATTTCTCGTCCTTCTCAAGGTTCTCCACCTTGGAACGGAAGACGATACGTCTGGATTCCTCCTCAAAGTGCCTTTTCAGGCCCCCTTTGGTCTCATCCAGCTCGTCTCTCACGTCCCAGCCGCACCGTTGGAGGTCCAGCAGGGACTGCAGGTGTCTTTGCAGCCTCTTGAAGTTCCTCTTCCGGTCGCACGCCTGTTGTCTCCCTTTAACCTGAAAGAAACTGCGAATGTTAGCCTTAGCATATTCCCACCAGTCACTCATACAATCAAAATAACATTTGTCATTTTTCCATGTGATGTAGGCATCCTTCAGCTCCGCCAGCACCTCCTCTCTTTCCAGTAGGGCACAATTCAACTTCCAGGAGCCTGGGCCAGGTGAAAAACCGCTGCCCAGGACTCCTTGGAAGAGAATGGCCCTGTGGTCTGAGAAGAAGCAGGGGACCATAGAATGCCTCGTCTGCTTCACTGCTCTAGAGGTAAACACAAAGTCAATGCGGGAACGCACAGAGCCATCGGGCCGGCTCCATGTAAAATTCACGGAGCCGGACCCCATGGAGCCCATAGCGTCCCGCAGTGATGCTTCGGTCACCATTTCTATGAGCAGTTTAGACGTCACATCAAGCTTGGTAGAGTTGCTGGTGCTGTGTCCATCCTCCTCCATGGTGCAGTTGAAGTCTCCTGCCATCACTACCGCCCTAGTGGTTGCGAGCTGCGGTCGCAGGGTCTGGAAAAGCTCCAAACGCTCATTCTTGAAAGGGGGGGCGTACACGCAGATAAGCCTAATAGGCTCACCTGCCCAGGAACCGTCTACGATAAGCAATCTGCCGCAGACGAGCTCCTGAACAGAATCTAGCGTGAAGAGGCTCCCCCTGATAAGAATGGCGACTCCTGCAGACTTACACTCACCCCCACCGGACCAATAGGAGGCGCCGTGAGACCACTGCCTGCCCAGATGTTTGTAGGACTTGGAGAAAGGAAGAGAGCATTCCTGCAACATGTACACATCACATTTCTGACTATCTAGGAAAGTAAACACAGACTGTCTTCTAAGCTTATCCTTAATACTCCTCACATTAATGGTGAAAATAGAAAATGACGCCATTAGTTGGGGAAAAAAGAGAGGTTAGGCAACAGTTCTACATTTACGTTACCACTCCGTCGGGCGGGGCTTCCTCGGCATCGGATGCCAGGTTCCCCTGCTCGGGTAGCGGCGAGTTGACTCCCAGTATCTGGTCGAGTAAGGCGACGGCGTTGGCATCCAGCTCCTCCTCCTCCTCCCTGCTGATTGCCTCCGCCAGCTCCTCCATTTCTTCTTCCAGCGGGATCAGCTCGACCGCCAGTTTCTTAGAGGATTCGGAGTCCGCAGACGGGCTGTCGAGCTCCTTCCTCTTGCAGTTCCTCGTTTTCTCAGCACCTGCAGTTGGAGTAAGAGGGGAGGGGAGGGGGGGGAAATCTTCCTGGGAAGAAAGGTCAGGGGGGGCAGGGGTGGCTGGGTTGGGAGAGACAATGGGCTGGGTAGGAGAGTCGGAGGGGGGGTCAGGGAGGGTTGTGACAGTGGTAGAGATGGGAGTCACTGTCACAGGGGGTGGGCTGGTGGAGGTGGGGAGGGGGGTGGTGAGGGAGGATGGGAGGGGGGTGGGGTTGGCAGGTTTCTTACCCTCCTGCGGTTTCTTTTCCTTCTGCGTAGCAGAGGGCAGCAGCTTGAGGGCAGGGATGGCACGTCCGGTCACCACAGCTGAGTAGGTTCTCGCCCTACTCGGGCAGTCCCTGTAGACGTGGTCCACCTTGCCGCACAGGTTGCAGGTTTTCCTCGTGGGGCAGTCTTTTGTCTCATGGCTGGCCATGTGGCAATTCTTGCAGGCCGGGACCTTGCAGTCCTTCATCACGTGGCCCGACCCGCCGCACTTCCTGCAGTTGCGTGGCTGGTCGGCGTAGTGGAGAAGTCCTTGGGATCCCCCCAGGGAGAAGCACTGGGGGAGGTGCTTGACTCCTTCTGGGCACGAGGTGTCCTTCTGCAGGACGACGATCACCGCCCACTTTCCAGTCCAGAATCCGTTCCCGTCCAGAACCCTTGTGGGGTCTCTCTTGACGGCGCAGAAGCGGCTGAGGAAGGTGACGATGTCCTTGATGGGCGTGTGCGGGTTCCGCATTGAGACCGTCACCCGCCTTTCCTCTCGTGAAATAGGGCAGTTGCCCACAAAGCGGGAGAAAGGGGATTCGGGTCTCGCTGATTTCACTGCCTCCCAGTACCTCTTGCAGATGGCAAGGGAGGCGAAGGTGATGTAGAAGATCCCCTTCAGGTAGTTCTGGATGCTGAGGGTTTCAGCGGTCGAGAAGCCCTGGTCCAGGATCATCTTCTTCCCAAAGGTCTCCACCGTCATGTCCGGCATCCGTCCGTCCACCTCCTTCAGCTTCATCACTACGGTATGCCTCATCCAGGGCTCCAGGGTCGGTTTGCCCTTGGAGCTTTCCTGGGTGGGCACCGCTGGTGGTGTCGCTGCAGGGGTGGTGGCGCTGGGTGCGGCTGATTCGGTGGGGCCTTTGGCGGTTTTCTTCGCCGTCTTGGCCTGGCTCTTCTTGGCGAGGGTGGCCGGAGTGGAGGCAGAGGCTGGAACAGCTGGGGCTGGAGCAGCGGGGGCTGGAACAGCGGCGGCTGGGGCAGCGTTGGCCATACTCACGGCTCCTTTGGCGTAGAAGGCGGGGCGGAGGATCAGCGCTGTCGTCGAGAGGAGGAGAGGCGGTCGGTCGCTTCAGAGGGCAGAGCCAGCAAGTCTAACCCTCCAGTGCAGCTAGGGGGCGATGCAGAGCTTCTCCGGCGAAGTCCCTTTTCTCCACGCAGTCTTGCTGGCGGAGGGGGGTATCTTCTCCAGAGGGCAGAGCAAACAAGTCTAACCCTCTGCTGTAGCTGGGGAGCGATGCAAATCTTCACCCTCTTCAAGCGATCTTCTCCTTCTCCTCGCAGTCTCGGCTTCGATTTTTCTGGCTTCTCGGCCCGGGTGCAGCTTAGCCCTGAGAAGGACAATTGTCGGTCCAAGAAACAAGGTAGCACCGTCAGTCAGCGTGAACTGATAAGAACAGATTTTTTGATTGAAAAAGCGTCTTTATTGGCATAAAGTAGCAAAAAACAGACGGGTACATTTGACAAACATAAGTGCCGTGTCGCAGCACAGGCCAAAACACAGCACAGATGCAGACTGTATAGTGCAGTCGAAGAACTACGGCGCAGGCCTGTAGCCTACACCGTAGTTCTCAGACTGCACCATGCATTTAAAAGATACAATAACACAACAGTTAATAAGGCTATGGGTGTGGAGGGTAGGAGGGTGAGGGTGAGTCACATGCCCGAAGCTTTATTGAAGGACAGACACATATAAGGGGAGGGGCAATAAATAGAAAAGACATCAATAAAACAACAGACATTGTGAGTGAGGGGGAAGGGGCCACGGTCCCAAAGTCTCATTATTCAGTTCAAACAAGGGGAGAGGGGCAGAAAAAGGGGGGCTTTAGTCCTCTTCTTCCTCCGGGCTGTCCATGATGGAATAGTCTCTGAGCAGGCTGTGGACCAGCCTGCAGCAGTCCTGGATAGACATCCTCTCCCTCCGCAGAATGAGGCGGTTCCTAGCTAGCCACGAAGCGTCCTTAACACTGTTCATAAGGCGCCAGGCTTCCTGGATCGCCCCAACGGTGTGGGTGCCAGGGAATAGTCCGTAGAGTACCGAGTGGTACGTGAGACAGTTCCTTGGCACAGAGTTTTTCAGTTCGTTTTCCAGGGCGTCCAACAACAACTGGGCCCAGGCACAGTCCCAAAACAGGTGCATAGATGTTTCCTCATGTATGATGCACCTGGGGCAATGTCTGTACCTGCACAGGTTCCGGGAGTGCATGAATGACCGGAGGGGCAAACCCCCTTGGATGGCCATCCACGACAGGTCTTTGTGTCTGTTTGTGAGCCTTTTGGAGGCCACATTCTCCCAGACCTGTTTGGCAGTCGCTGAAGGGAGCCCAGGAATCGGCTCCAGATCGTCTTTAGCTCTGATGAGCTTGTAGATGGTCTTCGGTTTCCATAAGTCAGGTTTAACTCCCTCCAGTTGGTGTTCCCTCACGAACTTGGACACGTCCAGGTAGTACCACGGAGTGTTCCAGTTGTAAGGGATGGAGCTGTCCCATTTGTCCCAGCCGAGGTTCCTCCAAAGAGGCAGGAGGAAGAAACGGGACATGGAGTTTCCTGCAGAGTCGTTCAAGTTCTCGTACATTGTCCTTCGGATGCAGTTACACACGAAGAAGGCTCGAAGCATGGTGGGGATATCTGGGATACCCTTCCCACCCTTGAGGGGCTCCTTGTACATAACTGCACGCTTTACTCTGTCCATCTTGGAGCCCCAGATGAAGTGAAACACTGCCCTTGTGATGGCCCTGCAGACCGCGACCAGTGGTGGCCAGGCCTGTGCGGTGTACTGCAGAACGGGGAGAATCTCGTTACGCAGCACAAGTGATTTCCCCTCGATGGTAAGTTCTCTGAGGCTCCACAATCCAAACTTTTGACGAACAGTTGCCAGTCTCTCTTCCCAACATCTCAGGGCTGCACCCTCGCCGCCGAACCAGACTCCCAAAATCTTGATGAAGTCGGGCTTGATGGCAAAAGGAAATGGTGCAGAGGATGACAGGTGCCACTTTCCGAAGAGCATAGCCTCTGACTTCCCGCAGTTGACTTTAGCCCCTGAGGCTCGGCCGAAGTTCTCGCAGGTCTGGACGAGCGCTGTCACCGAACGTTGATCCGCGCAGAAGACAGTGACATCATCCATGTACAGCGAACACTTGGCCTCTCGTCGGTCACGACCCGGTGCGGCGATCCCTCTGATCTCTGGATTCCGTCTGATGCATACAGCCATAAGCTCTATAACACAAACAAAAAGAAGAGGTGAAAGAGGGCAGCCTTGTCTGACCCCAGACAAGATGGAGAAGGGGTCAGTCTTCCAGCCGTTCACCAGCACAGAGCTGTGGATATCAAGGTACATCAGGTTAACATACGTACAAAACATTTTACTGAGGCCAAATTTATGCAGAACCCTGCCCATCAGCTCATGTGAGACACGATCAAAGGCCTTCTCCTGGTCGAGGCTGACCAGGGCCGCGTGAACGTTCCGATCCTTGATGTAATGGACCGTGTCTCTGAGGAGGGCGAGGCTGTCTGTAATCCTGCGACCAGGAATGGCGCAGGTCTGGTCCGGGTGAATGATCTGTCCGATGACAGCCTTCAGCCTGTTAGCGAGCACCTTGGCGAGGATCTTGTAGTCCACGTTTTAGAGAGAGATGGGCCTCCAATTTTTCAGCTCGCATCTCTCCCCCTTACGCTTATACAAGATCGTGATCATTCCCTCCCTCAGCGATGGGGGCATTTTGCCCTCCACCACCATTTCCCCATACAGCTCGAGCAGGTCCGGTCCAATGAGGTCCCACAGCGCTACATAGAGCTCTGCTGGGAGACCATCACTGCCCGGGGTCCTGCCCTGCCTAAAGGATCTGGCGGCAGAGTGCAACTCCTCCAACGCCAAGGGAGCATCCAGAGCGGCTTTACCTGCAGGATCAATTGTGTTAGTGATACCTGGCAGGAACTTATCAGCCTCCTCGCTGTCTGTAGTCTTAGGGGAGTAGAGGTCGCTGTAATAGTCGCGGACGACTTTCATCACGCCCTCCTTCCCCTGTCTGGGGATGCCGGTCTCATCTCGCAGCTCAGTCAGGGGCGTGTGGCCAGAGTGGAGTTTCCTGAAAAAGAAAGAATTACATTTCTCGTCCTTCTCAAGGTTCTCCACCTTGGAACGGAAGACGATACGTCTGGATTCCTCCTCAAAGTGCCTTTTCAGGCCCCCTTTGGTCTCATCCAGCTCGTCTCTCACGTCCCAGCCGCACCGTTGGAGGTCCAGCAGGGACTGCAGGTGTCTTTGCAGCCTCTTGAAGTTCCTCTTCCGGTCGCACGCCTGTTGTCTCCCTTTAACCTGAAAGAAACTGCGAATGTTAGCCTTAGCATATTCCCACCAGTCACTCATACAATCAAAATAACATTTGTCATTTTTCCATGTGATGTAGGCATCCTTCAGCTCCGCCAGCACCTCCTCTCTTTCCAGTAGGGCACAATTCAACTTCCAGGAGCCTGGGCCAGGTGAAAAACCGCTGCCCAGGACTCCTTGGAAGAGAATGGCCCTGTGGTCTGAGAAGAAGCAGGGGACCATAGAATGCCTCGTCTGCTTCACTGCTCTAGAGGTAAACACAAAGTCAATGCGGGAACGCACAGAGCCATCGGGGCGGCTCCATGTAAAATTCACGGAGCCGGACCCCATGGAGCCCATAGCGTCCCGCAGTGATGCTTCGGTCACCATTTCTATGAGCAGTTTAGACGTCACATCAAGCTTGGTAGAGTTGCTGGTGCTGCGTCCATCCTCCTCCATGGTGCAGTTGAAGTCTCCTGCCATCACTACCGCCCTAGTGGTTGCGAGCTGCGGTCGCAGGGTCTGGAAAAGCTCCAAACGCTCATTCTTGAAAGGGGGGCGTACACGCAGATAAGCCTAATAGGCTCACCTGCCCAGGAACCGTCTACGATAAGCAATCTGCCGCAGACGAGCTCCTGAACAGAATCTAGCGTGAAGAGGCTCCCCCTGATAAGAATGGCGACCCCTGCAGACTTACACTCACCCCCACCGGACCAATAGGAGGCGCCGTGAGACCACTGCCTGCCCAGATGTTTGTAGGACTTGGAGAAAGGAAGAGAGCATTCCTGCAACATGTACACATCACATTTCTGACTATCTAGGAAAGTAAACACAGACTGTCTTCTAAGCTTATCCTTAATACTCCTCACATTAATGGTGAAAATAGAAAATGACGCCATTAGTTGGGGAAAAAAGAGAGGTTAGGCAACAGTTCTACATTTACGTTACCACTCCGTCGGGCGGGGCTTCCTCGGCATCGGATGCCTGGTTCCCCTACTCGGGTAGCGGCGAGTTGACTCCCAGTATCTGGTCGAGTAAGGCGACGGCGTTGGCATCCAGCTCCTCCTCCTCCTCCCTGCTGATTGCCTCCGCCAGCTCCTCCATTTCTTCTTCCAGCGGGATCAGCTCGACCGCCAGTTTCTTAGAGGATTCGGAGTCCGCAGACGGGCTGTCGAGCTCCTTCCTCTTGCAGTTCCTCGTTTTCTCAGCACCTGCAGTTGGAGTAAGAGGGGAGGGGAGGGGGGGGAAATCTTCCTGGGAAGAAAGGTCAGGGGGGGCAGGGGTGGCTGGGTTGGGAGAGACAATGGGCTGGGTAGGAGAGTCGGAGGGGGGGTCAGGGAGGGTTGTGACAGTGGTAGGGATGGGAGTCACTGTCACAGGGGGTGGGCTGGTGGAGGTGGGGAGGGGGGTGGTGAGGGAGGATGGGAGGGGGGTGGGGTTGGCAGGTTTCTTACCCTCCTGCGGTTTCTTTTCCTTCTGCGTAGCAGAGGGCAGCAGCTTGAGGGCAGGGATGGCACTTCCGGTCACCACAGCTGAGTAGGTTCTCGCCCTACTCAGGCAGTCCCTGTAGACGTGGTCCACCTTGCCGCACAGGTTGCAGGTTTTCCTCGTGGGGCAGTCTTTTGTCTCATGGCTGGCCATGTGGCAATTCTTGCAGGCCGGGACCTTGCAGTCCTTCATCACTTGGCCCGACCCGCCGCACTTCCTGCAGTTGCGTGGCTGGTCGGCGTAGTGGAGAAGTCCTTGGGATCCCCCCAGGGAGAAGCACTGGGGGAGGTGCTTGACTCCTTCTGGGCACGAGGTGTCCTTCTGCAGGACGACGATCACCGCCCACTTTCCAGTCCAGAATCCGTTCCCATCCAGAACCCTTGTGGGGTCTCTCTTGACGGCGCAGAAGCGGCTGAGGAAGGTGACGATGTCCTTGATGGGCGTGTGCGGGTTCCGCATTGAGACCGTCACCCGCCTTTCCTCTCGTGAAATAGGGCAGTTGCCCACAAAGCGGGAGAAAGGGGATTCGGGTCTCGCTGATTTCACTGCCTCCCAGTACCTCTTGCAGATGGCAAGGGAGGCGAAGGTGATGTAGAAGATCCCCTTCAGGTAGTTCTGGATGCTGAGGGTTTCAGCGGTCGAGAAGCCCTGGTCCAGGATCATCTTCTTCCCAAAGGTCTCCACCGTCATGTCCGGCATCCGTCCGTCCACCTCCTTCAGCTTCATCACTACGGTATGCCTCATCCAGGGCTCCAGGGTCGGTTTGCCCTTGGAGCTTTCCTGGGTGGGCACCGCTGGTGGTGTCGCTGCAGGGGTGGTGGCGCTGGGTGCGGCTGATTCGGTGGGGCCTTTGGCGGTTTTCTTCGCCGTCTTGGCCTGGCTCTTCTTGGCGAGGGTGGCCGGAGTGGAGGCAGAGGCTGGAACAGCTGGGGCTGGAGCAGCGGGGGCTGGAACAGCGGCGGCTGGGGCAGCGTTGGCCATACTCACGGCTCCTTTGGCGTAGAAGGCGGGGCGGAGGATCAGCGCTGTCGTCGAGAGGAGGAGAGGCGGTCGGTCGCTTCAGAGGGCAGAGCCAGCAAGTCTAACCCTCCAGTGCAGCTAGGGGGCGATGCAGAGCTTCTCCGGCGAAGTCCCTTTTCTCCACGCAGTCTTGCTGGCGGAGGGGGGTATCTTCTCCAGAGGGCAGAGCAAACAAGTCTAACCCTCTGCTGTAGCTGGGGAGCGATGCAAATCTTCACCCTCTTCAAGCGATCTTCTCCTTCTCCTCGCAGTCTCGGCTTCGATTTTTCTGGCTTCTCGGCCCGGGTGCAGCTTAGCCCTGAGAAGGACAATTGTCGGTCCAAGAAACAAGGTAGCACCGTCAGTCAGCGTGAACTGATAAGAACAGATTTTTTGATTGAAAAAGCGTCTTTATTGGCATAAAGTAGCAAAAAACAGACGGGTACATTTGACAAACATAAGTGCCGTGTCGCAGCACAGGCCAAAACACAGCACAGATGCAGACTGTATAGTGCAGTCGAAGAACTACGGCGCAGGCCTGTAGCCTACACCGTAGTTCTCAGACTGCACCATGCATTTAAAAGATACAATAACACAACAGTTAATAAGGCTATGGGTGTGGAGGGTAGGAGGGTGAGGGTGAGTCACATGCCCGAAGCTTTATTGAAGGACAGACACATATAAGGGGAGGGGCAATAAATAGAAAAGACATCAATAAAACAACAGACATTGTGAGTGAGGGGGAAGGGGCCACGGTCCCAAAGTCTCATTATTCAGTTCAAACAAGGGGAGAGGGGCAGAAAAAGGGGGGCTTTAGTCCTCTTCTTCCTCCGGGCTGTCCATGATGGAATAGTCTCTGAGCAGGCTGTGGACCAGCCTGCAGCAGTCCTGGATAGACATCCTCTCCCTCCGCAGAATGAGGCGGTTCCTGGCTAGCCACGAAGCGTCCTTAACACTGTTCATAAGGTGCCAGGCTTCCTGGATCGCCCCAACGGTGTGGGTGCCAGGGAATAGTCCGTAGAGTACCGAGTGGTACGTGAGACAGTTCCTTGGCACAGAGTTTTTCAGTTCGTTTTCCAGGGCGTCCAACAACAACTGGGCCCAGGCACAGTCCCAAAACAGGTGCATAGATGTTTCCTCATGTATGATGCACCTGGGGCAATGTCTGTACCTGCACAGGTTCCGGGAGTGCATGAATGACCGGAGGGGCAAACCCCCTTGGATGGCCATCCACGACAGGTCTTTGTGTCTGTTTGTGAGCCTTTTGGAGGCCACATTCTCCCAGACCTGTTTGGCAGTTGCTGAAGGGAGCCCAGGAATCCGCTCCAGATCGTCTTTAGCTCTGATGAGCTTGTAGATGGTCTTCGGTTTCCATAAGTCAGGTTTAACTCCCTCCAGTTGGTGTTCCCTCACGAACTTGGACACGTCCAGGTAGTACCACGGAGTGTTCCAGTTGTAAGGGATGGAGCTGTCCCATTTGTCCCAGCCGAGGTTCCTCCAAAGAGGCAGGAGGAAGAAACGGGACATGGAGTTTCCTGCAGAGTCGTTCAAGTTCTCGTACATTGTCCTTCGGATGCAGTTACACACGAAGAAGGCTCGAAGCATGGTGGGGATATCTGGGATACCCTTCCCACCCTTGAGGGGCTCCTTGTACATAACTGCACGCTTTACTCTGTCCATCTTGGAGCCCCAGATGAAGTGAAACACTGCCCTTGTGATGGCCCTGCAGACCGCGACCAGTGGTGGCCAGGCCTGTGCGGTGTACTGCAGAACGGGGAGAATCTCGTTACGCAGCACAAGTGATTTCCCCTCGATGGTAAGTTCTCTGAGGCTCCACAATCCAAACTTTTGACGAACAGTTGCCAGTCTCTCTTCCCAACATCTCAGGGCTGCACCCTCGCCGCCGAACCAGACTCCCAAAATCTTGATGAAGTCGGGCTTGATGGCAAAAGGAAATGGTGCAGAGGATGACAGGTGCCACTTTCCGAAGAGCATAGCCTCTGACTTCCCGCAGTTGACTTTAGCCCCTGAGGCTCGGCCGAAGTTCTCGCAGGTCTGGACGAGCGCTGTCACCGAACGTTGATCCGCGCAGAAGACAGTGACATCATCCATGTACAGCGAACACTTGGCCTCTCGTCGGTCACGACCCGGTGCGGCGATCCCTCTGATCTCTGGATTCCGTCTGATGCATACAGCCATAAGCTCTATAACACAAACAAAAAGAAGAGGTGAAAGAGGGCAGCCTTGTCTGACCCCAGACAAGATGGAGAAGGGGTCAGTCTTCCAGCCGTTCACCAGCACCGAGCTGTGGATATCAAGGTACATCAGGTTAACATACGTACAAAACATTTTACCGAGGCCAAATTTATGCAGAACCCTGCCCATCAGCTCATGTGAGACACGATCAAAGGCCTTCTCCTGGTCGAGGCTGACCAGGGCCGCGTGAACGTTCCGATCCTTGATGTAATGGACCGTGTCTCTGAGGAGGGCGAGGCTGTCTGCAATCCTGCGACCAGGAATGGCGCAGGTCTGGTCCGGGTGAATGATCTGTCCGATGACAGCCTTCAGCCTGTTAGCGAGCACCTTGGCGAGGATCTTGTAGTCCACGTTTTAGAGAGAGATGGGCCTCCAATTTTTCAGCTCGCATCTCAACCCCTTACGCTTATACAAGATCGTGATCATTCCCTCCCTCAGCGATGGGGGCATTTTGCCCTCCACCACCATTTCCCCATACAGCTCGAGCAGGTCCGGTCCAATGAGGTCCCACAGCGCTACATAGAGCTCTGCTGGGAGACCATCACTGCCCGGGGTCCTGCCCTGCCTAAAGGATCTGGCGGCAGAGTGCAACTCCTCCAACGCCAAGGGAGCATCCAGAGCGGCTTTACCTGCAGGATCAATTGTGTTAGTGATACCTGACAGGAACTTATCAGCCTCCTCGCTGTCTGTAGTCTTAGGGGAGTAGAGGTCGCTGTAATAGTCGCGGACGACTTTCATCACGCCCTCCTTCCCCTGTCTGGGGATGCCGGTCTCATCTCGCAGCTCAGTCAGGGGCGTGTGGCCAGAGTGGAGTTTCCTGAAAAAGAAAGAATTACATTTCTCGTCCTTCTCAAGGTTCTCCACCTTGGAACGGAAGACGATACGTCTGGATTCCTCCTCAAAGTGCCTTTTCAGGCCCCCTTTGGTCTCATCCAGCTCGTCTCTCACGTCCCAGCCGCACCGTTGGAGGTCCAGCAGGGACTGCAGGTGTCTTTGCAGCCTCTTGAAGTTCCTCTTCCGGTCGCACGCCTGTTGTCTCCCTTTAACCTGAAAGAAACTGCGAATGTTAGCCTTAGCATATTCCCACCAGTCACTCATACAATCAAAATAACATTTGTCATTTTTCCATGTGATGTAGGCATCCTTCAGCTCCGCCAGCACCTCCTCTCTTTCCAGTAGGGCACAATTCAACTTCCAGGAGCCTGGGCCAGGTGAAAAACCGCTGCCCAGGACTCCTTGGAAGAGAATGGCCCTGTGGTCTGAGAAGAAGCAGGGGACCATAGAATGCCTCGTCTGCTTCACTGCTCTAGAGGTAAACACAAAGTCAATGCGGGAACGCACAGAGCCATCGTGGCGGCTCCATGTAAAATTCACGGAGCCGGACCCCATGGAGCCCATAGCGTCCCGCAGTGATGCTTCGGTCACCATTTCTATGAGCAGTTTAGACGTCACATCAAGCTTGGTAGAGTTGCTGGTGCTGCGTCCATCCTCCTCCATGGTGCAGTTGAAGTCTCCTGCCATCACTACCGCCCTAGTGGTTGCGAGCTGCGGTCGCAGGGTCTGGAAAAGCTCCAAACGCTCATTCTTGAAAGGGGGGGCGTACACGCAGATAAGCCTAATAGGCTCACCTGCCCAGGAACCGTCTACGATAAGCAATCTGCCGCAGACGAGCTCCTGAACAGAATCTAGCGTGAAGAGGCTCCCCCTGATAAGAATGGCGACCCCTGCAGACTTACACTCACCCCCACCGGACCAATAGGAGGCGCCGTGAGACCACTGCCTGCCCAGATGTTTGTAGGACTTGGAGAAAGGAAGAGAGCATTCCTGCAACATGTACACATCACATTTCTGACTATCTAGGAAAGTAAACACAGACTGTCTTCTAAGCTTATCCTTAATACTCCTCACATTAATGGTGAAAATAGAAAATGACGCCATTAGTTGGGGAAAAAAGAGAGGTTAGGCAACAGTTCTACATTTACGTTACCACTCCGTCGGGCGGGGCTTCCTCGGCATCGGATGCCAGGTTCCCCTGCTCGGGTAGCGGCGAGTTGACTCCCAGTATCTGGTCGAGTAAGGCGACGGCGTTGGCATCCAGCTCCTCCTCCCTGCTGATTGCCTCCGCCAGCTCCTCCATTTCTTCTTCCAGCGGGATCAGCTCGACCGCCAGTTTCTTAGAGGATTCGGAGTCCGCAGACGGGCTGTCGAGCTCCTTCCTCTTGCAGTTCCTCGTTTTCTCAGCACCTGCAGTTGGAGTAAGAGGGGAGGGGAGGGGGGGGGAAATCTTCCTGGGAAGAAAGGTCAGGGGGGGCAGGGGTGGCTGGGTTGGGAGAGACAATGGGCTGGGTAGGAGAGTCGGAGGGGGGGTCAGGGAGGGTTGTGACAGTGGTAGGGATGGGAGTCACTGTCACAGGGGGTGGGCTGGTGGAGGTGGGGAGGGGGGTGGTGAGGGAGGATGGGAGGGGGGTGGGGTTGGCAGGTTTCTTACCCTCCTGCGGTTTCTTTTCCTTCTGCGTAGCAGAGGGCAGCAGCTTGAGGGCAGGGATGGCACGTCCGGTCACCACAGCTGAGTAGGTTCTCGCCCTACTCGCCCTGTAGACGTGGTCCACCTTGCCGCACAGGTTGCAGGTTTTCCTCGTGGGGCAGTCTTTTGTCTCATGGCTGGCCATGTGGCAATTCTTGCAGGCCGGGACCTTGCAGTCCTTCATCACGTGGCCCGACCCGCCGCACTTCCTGCAGTTGCGTGGCTGGTCGGCGTAGTGGAGAAGTCCTTGGGATCCCCCCAGGGAGAAGCACTGGGGGAGGTGCTTGACGCCTTCTGGGCACGAGGTGTCCTTCTGCAGGACGACGATCACCGCCCACTTTCCAGTCCAGAATCCGTTCCCGTCCAGAACTCTTGACGGCGCAGAAGCGGCTGAGGAAGGTGACGATGTCCTTGATGTGCGTGTGCGGGTTCCGCATTGAGACCGTCACCCGCCTTTCCTCTCGTGAAATAGGGCAGTTGCCCACAAAGCGGGAGAAAGGGGATTCGGGTCTCGCTGATTTCACTGCCTCCCAGTACCTCTTGCAGATGGCAAGGGAGGCGAAGGTGATGTAGAAGATCCCCTTCAGGTAGTTCTGGATGCTGAGGGTTTCAGCGGTCGAGAAGCCCTGGTCCAGGATCATCTTCTTCCCAAAGGTCTCCACCGTCATGTCCGGCATCCGTCCGTCCACCTCCTTCAGCTTCATCACTACGGTATGCCTCATCCAGGGCTCCAGGGTCGGTTTGCCCTTGGAGCTTTCCTGGGTGGGCACCGCTGGTGGTGTCGCTGCAGGGGTGGTGGCGCTGGGTGCGGCTGATTCGGTGGGGCCTTTGGCGGTTTTCTTCGCCGTCTTGGCCTGGCTCTTCTTGGCGAGGGTGGCCGGAGTGGAGGCAGAGGCTGGAACAGCTGGGGCTGGAGCAGCGGGGGCTGGAACAGCGGCGGCTGGGGCAGCGTTGGCCATACTCACGGCTCCTTTGGCGTAGAAGGCGGGGCGGAGGATCAGCGCTGTCGTCGAGAGGAGGAGAGGCGGTCGGTCGCTTCAGAGGGCAGAGCCAGCAAGTCTAACCCTCCAGTGCAGCTAGGGGGCGATGCAGAGCTTCTCCGGCGAAGTCCCTTTTCTCCACGCAGTCTTGCTGGCGGAGGGGGGTATCTTCTCCAGAGGGCAGAGCAAACAAGTCTAACCCTCTGCTGTAGCTGGGGAGCGATGCAAATCTTCACCCTCTTCAAGCGATCTTCTCCTTCTCCTCGCAGTCTCGGCTTCGATTTTTCTGGCTTCTCGGCCTGGGTGCAGCTTAGCCCTGAGAAGGACAATTGTCGGTCCAAGAAACAAGGTAGCACAGTCAGTCAGCGTGAACTGATAAGAACAGATTTTTGATTGAAAAAGCGTCTTTATTGGCATAAAGTAGCAAAAAACAGACGGGTACATTTGACAAACATAAGTGCCGTGTCGCAGCACAGGCCAAAACACAGCACAGATGCAGACTGTATAGTGCAGTCGAAGAACTACGGCGCAGGCCTGTAGCCTACACTGTAGTTCTCAGACTGCACTATGCATTTAAACGATACAATAACACAACAGTTAATAAGGCTATGGGTGTGGAGGGTAGGAGGGTGAGGGAGGGTGAGTCACATGCCCGAAGCTTTATTGAAGGACAGACACATATAAGGGGAGGGGCAATAAATAGAAAGACATCAATAAAACAACAGACATTGTGAGTGAGGGGGAAGGGGCCACGGTCCCAAAGTCTCATTATTCAGTCCAAACAAGGGGAGAGGGGCAGAAAAAGGGGGTTTTTAGTCCTCTTCTTCCTCAGGGCTGTCCATGATGGAATAGTCTCTGAGCAAGCTGTGAACCAGCCTGCAACAGTCCTGGATGGACATCCTCTCCCTCCGCAGAATGAGGCGGTTCCTGGCTAGCCACGAAGCGTCCTTAATACAGTTCATGAGGCGCCAGGCTTCCTGGATCGCCCCAACGGTGTGGGTGCCAGGGAATAGTCCGTAGAGTACCGAATGGTACGTGAGACAGTTCCTTGGCACAGAGTTTTTCAGTTCGTTTTCCAGGGCGTCCAACAACAACTGGGCCCAGGCACAGTCCCAAAACAGGTGCATAGATGTTTCCTCATGTATGATGCACCTGGGGCAATGTCTGTACCTGCACAGGTTCCGGGAGTGCATGAATGACCGGAGGGGCAAACCCCCTTGGATGGCCATCCACGACAGGTCTTTGTGTCTGTTTGTGAGCCTTTTGGAGGCCACATTCTCCCAGACCTGTTTGGCAGTCGCTGAAGGGAGCCCAGGAATCGGCTCCAAATAGTCTTTGGCTCTGATGAGCTTGTAGATGGTCTTCGATTTCCATAAGTCAGGTTTAACTCCCTCCAGTTGGTGTTCCCTCACGAACTTGGACACGTCCAGGTAGTACCACGGAGTGTTCCAGTTGTAAGGGATGGAGCTGTCCCATTTGTCCCAGCCAAGGTTCCTCCAAAGAGGCAGGAGGAAGAAACGGGAGTTTTCTCTCCTCTCCTGTCTTGCTGGCTGCTTGACTGACTGGCTGGCTGATGCACAATCATTTGCATTTGGTCCGCCTCCAACAACCACACCCACCAGACGTCTGCCGCCCGTCCCGTCTGTCCCTGCTGGCTCCGTGCTTATCACATTGACACAATGCTATGCACTTGCACTTCATCACTTAAGCAGTGGGACATTCATTCTGCAAACGGAAAGGGTTCCCTGGCTGCCTTGAACCTCCTGTCTCTAAAATCTGGATTGTTTCAATCAACCAACCCGTTCATCCTGGCAGATTTCAATTTTTCACTACAGTGTGAGGGCTCTGTGATGTCATCATGATGCACACTCTATGATGTCATCATGATGCGACACATGTGATGTCATCATTATGCGACACACGTGATGTCACAATGTGCTTGGCTGTACGGAATGCATTTGCTTGGCTTGCTTACTGACATCCACTTGAGGGAGACACACACCAGGAGATGGATGCAGCATATATACATACTGCAGAGCTTGTGCCTTTAGTGCCTGTAACAGCAACTATCCACACCTCCTGCAACCAGCGTGGACACCACCGCCACAAAAATAAAAATTCTTTCCAAACATGACCAGGTCGAAAAGACCAGCCGAAAGGATGATCATGATAGTAAGTTAAAAATGTAGGAATTCATTTCGAAGTGGTAATGCTTCTTCGTTCGTACTTAGTTAGCATTCAAGAATTAGGCCTACGTAGGCCTCACATCCAAATGCTGATCAACTGTTTAAATTTGTCTTGTGCAGAAGGAGGGAATTCAATGGAGACAAGAAGTAGACGCTAAATAAGACTCCACACAGTAGTTCACAGGTGCTTTTATTCATCCATTGTAACATTTTAATAGACAGCAAAGATTGAATACAATTTGGACACAGTATAAAAAGCCTGCTTACAAAATCCAAGAGTTTATCAATGCGGCAGGCAAAAACATTGCAAATCCTGGGGAATAAGCTGAGAAGTCATCATTCATCTATTTTTGGGATACAGAATAGGAAAGGTGCACCGGTCCCGGAGGTACTGCAATACCGGGTCAATGCGTGGAGTGGACAGAGCAAGCTCTTCTTCCATCTCCCTGTTCTAAAAATCCATTTAATATATGGCCCCCAGATAGGGGGCGTATCAGATATTAAACTGATAAGAACAGATTTTTTTTTATTTTTTTTTTTAACCATTCAGGTTTAGAAACACTGTCGCATACTCCATAGGAGTAGCAATCACCTTAAACCTTGCCAGACAGTTTCCTCCTCATCAGCATGGTTACATTATTTTTTGCCAAATTTCCAATTTTTTTCCATTTCAACTTATCCATTCTAAATATCAAAATTTACCCTTCTAGATAGGGATATCAACTTAAGTAAAAAAATAAGCCCATCAACCTATCAAAAATCTTATAACAATAGCCTAGTAACTCCACCACCACTCCACCCACACCTCTTGACTAAAACTAATTAAATGTTTCCATTTTTTATATTTCCATATTCCTTCCGCATCACACTCATTCCCTCCTCTCTTATCCCACACATAACACATATACATTTTCCCCAACACCATCCTTATACACTCATTCCCTCCAATTTCCTCTTTCTTATACACATAAATATTCCTCACATCCCACAAACTCTCCATTACACATACCATTATCAACCACATTATCCTCTCATTAATTTTCCCACATGCTCCCATACCAAACAAAGCCATCTTCCACGTCACCTTTTGCACCCCAGTCAACTCTTTACATATCCCTTCCACACCCTTCCATACCTTCTGAGCATATTTGCAACCCCATACTAAATGCATAATACTTTCACTTACCCTACATTCATTCCTCGGGCATTCTTCCGTTCTTACCAAATCACGCTTCTTTTGCACCATTCTCACCGGCAATATTCCATGCAAACTCATCCAAGCTATATCTCTCTGTCTATTATTCATTCCATCCATACCCAGCTTTCTCCATACCTCTTCACATTCCTTCACTTTCAACCCTTCAATATTACACATACTTTCCCTCTTTTTCAGCATTTTCACCACATTCTTTCTTTTCATCAAGTCCTCCTTACATACTTTCTCCAAACCCCATCTCTTAATGAAAATACTAATCCTTTTATACCACACACATGTCTGAAAAGCCATTGGTTCATTCAACTTCCTTTCATACCACCTCAATCTACACAACATCCATCCCGCCATATATTTTACCATACATGCCGCCTTACTTTCTTTTCTTATCATGTCCAACACTCTCGCTATCCCATTCAAATTCAGATACACTTCTATATTTGGAAAATTCAATCCACCATTCTTTTTCTCTTTCATCACCACTTCTCTCTTCAGACGTTCCATCCTGCCATTCCACAAAAACAAAAACAACATTCTATTAATTCTCTTCAGACACCTCACGTTCGGCAAAAAAACACTCGCAACATCTAAAAGCATCGGTAACACAATTGCCTTTACCACTAACACTCTCCCAGTCATAGTCAATCTCCTCAACTTCCAAAACCCTAATTTCCCACTTATCTTCTTCTCCATCTCACTCCAACTTTCTTCCCCTCTCATATTCTCATCAAACACGATACCCAGAACTTTTATCCCACCTTCCTCATATTCACTCCCAACATCATCTATACTTTTTTGCCCAAACACTTTAATTTTAGATTTTTCCCAATTTAATTTAAATGCAGATGCTCCACAAAAAATGTCAATCAATAATTTTGCCCTACTTAACGCTACCTTACTTTCCCCCACAATCACCACATCATCCATATACCCTAAGGCTTTCACACACTTTCCCCCACTCCCTGGAATCATAAAACCTCTCATCACCTTATCACGCCTCAACATACATAACAAGGGCTCCAACGCACATATAAAAATAATAGGAGATAACGGACACCCTTGCCTCACACCTGAATTCACATAAAAACTTTCACTCAAAAAACCATTCACCAAAACCTTACTACTCACCCCATCATACATACTTCTTATCTTACTTACAAACTCACTCGGAAACCCCATTCTAATCAAGACTTTCAACATAAACCCATGTACTACTCTATCAAACGCCTTTTCAAAATCCAACGCCATTATATACATTTTTTGCTTTCTACTCATACAGTCACCAATCATATCTCTCAACAACATCAAATTCTCACTTATACTCCTTTCAGGCACCGCGCACACTTGTTCTTCACCCACAACTTGATCAATCACACTCCTCATCCTATTAGCCATCACTTTCGCATAAATCTTATAATCAACATTTAACAGTGTAATTGGTCTCCAATTCTTGACATTCTTCCTATCACCTTTTTTGTATATTAATACAACCACTCCTTCTTTCATCATCGCACTTATTTCCCCATTCACAAACATATACTTCATTACATCCACAACATCCTCTCCCACACTATCCCACATTACACTATAGAATTCAACAGGCAACCCATCCTTCCCAGGTGTTTTATTCTTACTCATACTATCAATCGCCATCTTAATTTCTTCTCCAGTCACTCTTCCACACAGCATCCCCCAATCACTCTCATCTACTTTTCCCTCCATAGCACTCAATACCTCACTCTCCATACTCTCATCACACAACTTCCTTTCATACAAACAACCATAAAATCTTTCAACCTCTTCTATCATCTCTTTCCCTTTCACTTCTTCACCATTCTCGCTTATTAACACCTCCATTTCTTTCCTTCCACCACACACTTTTTTGAAAAAAAACCTACTACACTTCTCATCCTCCTCCATACATTCCACTTTCGCTCTATACACAATCTGCCTACCCCTTTCTTTCATACATCTCTTAATTTCATCCCTTGTCTCCAAAATTTCTTCAGCTACCTCCGCACCACATTCTCTCATTCTATACAAATAGTCCATTCTTTTATTCATCAATTCACATCTCTCTCTCTCTTCATCCTAGCCAATCTATACCCATTCTTCCTAAAAAAAAAACCAATCTCCCCTTTCACCCAATCCCACCATTCCAGTAAACAATCATACTTCCTTTTTTCCATCTTCCATTTCCCATAACACTCTAAAAAACGATCTCTGATCTCCATATTCTCTAACATAGTCACATTAAGTTTCCACACACCTCTCCCATAATTCCCCCCTTTCTTACATACTATCTTACATTTAACACATTCATGATCCGAAAAAGCCACTTTCAATTGCTCAAAACTTTCACACGTGAATTCTTTTGACACAAACACATAATCCAAACGTGAAACAATCATACCTCTATCAGCCCTATAAGTAGCCATTGGCTCTCCTTTACAACATTCTTTCGCTACATCCATAAGTGCAAAATCAACAAGCATACTACGCAACATACCACTCGTGACATCATTCTTGACTTCACCCATACCTCTTTTCACACCTCTATCAATCACACAATTCATATCCCCAACAATCACTACTGGTTTCCTTCCAACCAAAAAAAACCTCACTTTTTCAAACAACATCTTTCTCTTATTTTTTTCCGCATATGCATATATATTTAATAAATTGAACTTCCATCCACTATAATCAAACTCCACCAATACACATCTACCTGCCTCTATTACAGAATGTGATTCTATCCTACACTTACACCCTTTCACCAACACCCCCACACCATCATTCCTGTTCTCCTTAGACCCACTCCACACAGAAACCCCCCACTTCCATTCCTCTTTTTTTGGTGACACCACAAACCCACATTCTTGCAAACATATAATATCCCCCCCCAAACCCTCAACATAATTCAAAACCGCTGCTCTTCTACTAAGAGATTTACAACTTCTTACATTAAGAGAAATTAAACCCACCCCCTCAACCAGAGTAGCTATTAAACCCTTCCTCCTTTCCCCCCCTCCTTTCCCTCCCCCCCCCCAAAAAAATAAATTTTTTTAATTTTTTAATTTTTTGATTTCTAGGCCTCATTATGCCTCTTTCTCCTTCAAGTCTTTTCTCCTAAAACAGCGTCTCTCTGTACAACTCGCTGTCTCTCCTCCACCACTTTCCTCCTCAGGTTTTCTTTTTCTCTTTCTCTCTGTTTGACCTCTTCATACACCTGGTTTTCCGACATACGAGTTATCCCCAAACTGGGCATATTCAGGAGCGCCTGCTTCCTAGTGAATGTTGTAACTTCTGACTCATCCAATTCCGTACGTGGTTTTTTTGCAGCACTACCCAACACTGTTCCTTTCAGCCCCTCTGGGGTCTTGCTGTAATCAGTATCAGCACTCCCATGCCCCTGCTGTTCCTGCTGCCATTGCTCCTCCATCTCAAAACTCTCTACTGTTTCCAGCGACTCCACACTACTCACTGGACTAATACAACTGTCCCGAGTACTTTGTGGGCTGTAATTCACAAACTCCTCTCCTACATCTCCCACTGGAGACTCAATTTGTAAATCCTCTGTTCTAGACAAAGCTTCGTCAGACTTTTCTATTTCTTCTCTCGGTACTTGGCGGTGTTCGTCAGGGTCTAGTCTGGTTCCCATCTCTTGCTCTTCAGGGTTCCTTTCATCATTAATCATATTAATGACCTCATCTGCAGCTTGGGTGAGGCTATCTATATATACACGTGACCCTGTAATCTCCGTGTCTCCTCGTTCCTGTCTCGCCTCCTCCTCTATCGCTTTCACTTTCTTTTCATATGCCTCTGCATTCCTTTTTGCATATTCCTCTGGGGTTTTCCCCTTCCTCTCTTCCTCATGAATTTTTGGGCAATCTCTCGCCACATGATCAAGTGCTCCACAAAAGTCACATCTCCGAGGCTCAGGACATTCACTGGCTTCATGGCCAGGTTTCTGACAATTTCTGCAGGTTTTTTCCCCCGGGCAGTCCTCTTTCCTGTGATTAAATTGTCTACATTTCCTACAGAAATCTGGCTGCCCAGGGTAATACAGATAGCCTCTAAAATCCCCAATGGAAAAATTTGCTGGGGGGTGTTTAAAACCCTCAAAACCATTTTCATCTGGTTTAAAACGCACCCAGAAACGCCACTTTCCATTAAAAATACCACAAATGTTTTTTTGCATAACCCCCCCTCTCACCTCTGCACAAAATTGCCTCAAAAAGGCAAAAATTTTCTCAATTTGTGTAAAAGGGTCATAGCACAGAATAGTCAATGGTCTTTCTTCACTTAAAGCAGGAATTATTTCAACACCATGCATAGCTGCATCCTTCGCCTTCCTTTTCAATACATGCAAAGTGTCCTGATACACCCCATGATTAACAAAAGTTACATCCAATGAGTCCAAAGCAGATATCTCCTGTATACAAAAAATTTCTCTTTTCTGCACACCAGCTAATCCTTCCAGAACCACCTCCACCAAGTACCTTAGTGATCCATTTCCTGTAGGTCTTGTTATCTTCACACGAAAAGTATTCTTTACTGATGACATCTTTGAACCTCCCGGCTCTCCAAAAGCTCCTCCGATCCCGGAAGCAAAAACGATCCCTCCTCTACGTCTCAGGAGTCCCCCGAAAGGGCCCCAAACTCAAACCCTCTGGCCCAGACCAAGGCAATAAACCTTGATCTGAGCCAAAAGGCCGAGAAGCAATAACCCGAATGTGGGCTGAGGGACCTGCGCAACCGAAACAGGATCTACAATCCATCATGGAGAATCACCCTCCCCCACGCACGCTTACGCTATACTATCTGCAGATTGACTCGACTTTTGTTGGCGGCGGCGGCGATCCCAGCAAAGAAGAGGAAGAAGGAAGGAGAAGTCCAGACTGACAAGCAGGCAGGCAGTCAGTCACCCAGGCGCGCGCAACCACATTCCATCACTCACTCCTGCATCGTGAGTTTTCTCTCCTCTCCTGTCTTGCTGGCTGCTTGACTGACTGGCTGGCTGATGCACAATCATTTGCATTTGGTCCGCCTCCAACAACCACACCCACCAGACGTCACATTGACACAATGCTATGCACTTGCACTTCATCACTTAAGCAGTGGGACATTCATTCTGCAAACGGAAAGGGTTCCCTGGCTGCCTTGAACCTCCTGTCTCTAAAATCTGGATTGTTTCAATCAACCAACCCGTTCATCATCCTGGCAGATTTCAATTTTTCACTACAGTGTGAGGGCTCTGTGATGTCATCATGATGCACACTCTATGATGTCATCATGATGCGACACATGTGATGTCATCATTATGCGACACACGTGATGTCACAATGTGCTTGGCTGTACGGAATGCATTTGCTTGGCTTGCTTACTGACATCCACTTGAGGGAGACACACACCAGGAGATGGATGCAGCATATATACATACTGCAGAGCTTGTGCCTTTAGTGCCTGTAACAGCAACTATCCACACCTCCTGCAACCAGCGTGGACACCACCGCCACAAAAATAAAAATTCTTTCCAAACATGACCAGGTCGAAAAGACCAGCCGAAAGGATGATCATGATAGTAACTTAAAAATGTAGGAATTCATTTCGAAGTGGTAATGCTTCTTCGTTCGTACTTAGTTAGCATTCAAGAATTAGGCCTACGTAGGCCTCACATCCAAATGCTGATCAACTGTTTAAATTTGTCTTGTGCAGAAGGAGGGAATTCAATGGAGACAAGAAGTAGACGCTAAATAAGACTCCACACAGTAGTTCACAGGTGCTTTTATTCATCCATTGTAACATTTTAATAGACAGCAAAGATTGAATACAATTTGGACACAGTATAAAAAGCCTGCTTACAAAATCCAAGAGTTTATCAATGCGGCAGGCAAAAACATTGCAAATCCTGGGGAATAAGCTGAGAAGTCATCATTCATCTATTTTTGGGATACAGAATAGGAAAGGTGCACCGGTCCCGGAGGTACTGCAATACCGGGTCAATGCGTGGAGTGGACAGAGCAAGCTCTTCTTCCATCTCCCTGTTCTAAAAATCCATTTAATATATGGCCCCCAGATAGGGGGCGTATCAGATATTAAACTGATAAGAACAGATTTTTTTTTTTTTTTTTTTTTGAGACCTCAGTCTGTACTTGCTCCAAACCAACGGCGAGAAGCTCGTAACATCCATCATTTGGCCATTTTTTGTATGAAAAGAATTTTTTTTTAATTACAGTCAACAATAACTTCCAAAAATAGACCAATGAATGAAGCTAAGAAGTAGAAAGTATAGAATAAACACAAAAAGAACATTACTGGAATAAATAATGCAAGAGACTCCACTCACCCTTACCACACACACCTAATCTAACACCACCAGAGCCTTCCACTTCCTATGTTTCCACAAACCTTCCGCATCTTCCCCACCACCCCTATGCTTATCCCACTGAAAACAAAAATAAAGCTTTCCTAACACCATACGTACACATTCCTTTACCACAATATCATCCTTCTTAAAAACCAAAATATTCCGCACATCCCATAACACTTCAGTCACACATACCATAAACAACCACAACAAACGCTCATTCACCTTACCACTCGCCCCTAAACCATACATAGCAATTTTCCAACTCATCATCCTCACACCAGTCAATTCCTTACATAAACCACCCAAAACCTTCCACACACTCTGAGCATAACTACAATTCCAAAATAAATGCACACCACTTTCACATCCCGCACAACCTTCTCTAGGACATTCCGCCGATCGTACTAAATCCCTCTTCTTCTGAAATTCTCTCACTGGCAAGGCCCCATGCAACTTCATCCATACAATCTCTCTCTGTCTATTCGTCTGACCCCTCACACTCAAACACTTCCATACCTTGACACTTACCGCTGAAGACAAACCCTCTATCACACAAACATCCTCCCTATCTTTTAAACGTTTGACCACATTCTTCTTATCCTTCCATTCTTCCAAGCTCACATCCAACAATTCAAACTTACGAACAAAAGATTCCACACAAGAATACCACACACGCACCTGATATGCCATCGGAACCGCATTATCTCTCACCCGCCACTTCAAACCACACAACATCCATCCAGCCATATATCGCATCATACACGCCGCTTTTGTATTCTCATTCAACATACGCAAAACCTGTCTAACATAATTTATACCAAAAAACACTGTCAAATTTGGAAAATTAACACCTCCATTCTTACACTCTTTCAACACAAACACCCGTTTCAATCTCTCCATCCGTCCACCCCAAAAAAATAAAAACAACATTCTATTCAACTTATTCACACAAACACTCCCCGGAGGGAAAATGTTAGCAACATACAACAACATTGGCAGTATTATAGCCTTAATAATTAGTATCTTACCAAAAATGGTCAGCTTCCTCAGACTCCAGAAATTTAACCTCTGAGCCACTTTACGCCCCACTGCATCCCAACTATCCTTTCCTTTCAACCTCTCATCAAACACCACACCCAACACTTTCAAACCACCACTCACATATTCCATTTGATTATCACTCACAGACGCATCACCAAACACTTTCAACTTAGATTTATCCCAATTCACTCTAAAAGCAGACGCACCACAAAATAACGACACACGCAATTTCGCCCTATCCAAAGCCACTTTAGACTGACCCACAACCACAACATCATCCATATACGCTAAAACTTTCACATACTTCCCACCACTCCCAGGCACCAAAAGTCCACGCATCACTTTATCAGCACGCAGCATACACAACAACGGCTCTAACACACAAATAAAAAGAATCGGCGACAACGGACACCCTTGCCTGACACCCGAATCCACTCTCACATGTTCACTCAGGTTCCCATTCACCAAACACCGACTAAACGCATCAACATACAATCCCTGCACCTTTCGCACAAAACCATTCGGAAAACCCATACACTTCAACACTTGAAACATAAACACATGACACACTCTATCATACGCTTTCTCAAAATCTAAAGACATAACATACATATCCTGCTTACGCTCCAAACTATCACTAATCAAATCCCTAAACAACATCAAATTATCAGTCACACGTCTACCAGGCACCGCACACACTTGTTCTTCCCCAATCACTTGCCCAAGCTCCCCTTTCATCCGCCACGCTAACAGCTTTGCATACATCTTGTAATCCACATTCAACAATGTGATAGGCCTCCAATTTGCCAGCACTTTCCTATCACCTTTCTTATGTATCAACACAACCACACCCTCTTTCATCTCATCAAGCATATTACCAGAGTCAAACATAAAACTCAAAACCTCCACAAAATCCTCTTTTATCACATCCCACATACTCACATAGAACTCAATCGGCAATCCATCACATCCAGGCGACTTATTCTTACGCATACTCTTTAACACAGACTCAACCTCACATTCCGTCACTGCGCCCAGTAACATATCACACTCACTCTCATCCACCAACTCAGTAATTGCACTCAAAACCTCATCAGCCATATCCTTATCCACACTCTTCCACTCATATAACCTCTTATAAAACCGTTCAACCTCAAACATAATCCCATCCTCATCACGAATCTCCACACCACTGTCATCCAAAAGTACATCCATATCTCTAACAGAACCACACACTTTCTTAAAGAAAAATCTACTACAACTCTCATCCTTTTCTAAATGTTCCACTTTTGCCCTAAATATTAAGCCACGCCCTTTCTCATGCAAACAATCATCCACCTCACGTCTTACACTCCTAATATCCTCAGACACATCCTCCCCCAAATTTCTCATAGCATACAAAAAATCCAACCTTTTCAATGCCCAATCATATTGCATACGTTTTTTCCGCGCCAGATTACACCCCATTCTACGAAAGAAAACTCTAATCATACGCTTCACCCATACCCACCACTCAAGTATATTCACAAACTCATTCTTACGCACTCGCCACTGACCATAACGCACCCCAAAACATTTTCGCACATACTCATCCTCCAACAAACGAACATTTAGCTTCCACACACCTCTACCATGCCGCACATCACTCATACAATCAATCTTACACACCAAACATTCATGATCAGAATACACCACACGCCGTTGATCAAAAGAAACATAACGTATATTCTTACTTAAAAAAACATAATCCAACCGTGACACAATCATACCTCTATCCGCCTTGTACGTAAATTTTGGATCATTCGCACTACACGCACACGCCACATCAACTAAACTAAAGTCCACAAGCATACGTTTTAACATATTCCCAGTCACATCCACACGACTCTCACTTGCACTCTGCCTATCCTTCACATTCATAATACAATTAAAGTCCCCAACCATCACCACAGGTACTTTACCCGGTAAGAAAAACTGTAAAGTGTCAAATAAAGCCTTGCGCTCCACTTTGTCAGCTGGCGCATAAACGTTTATCAAACGAAAAACATAACCTTTATAAACGATATTAACAAGAATGCAGCGCCCTGGTTCTATGACCGTATAAGACTGGAATGAGATATCACGTCCCCTAGCCAACACACCCACACCATCATTCCTATTGTTACTGGAACCCGACCACACCGACACCCTATGAGGCCAGTCAACAGCATCAGGAGCGTCCACAATCCCACATTCCTGCAAACAAAAAATGTCCCCCCCATTACATAAAAGATCATCATATATTGCTATCCTCCTGGCCCTGGATTTAAGTCCCCGAACATTCAGGGACACTATAGCAAGAGACTGAGGCAGAGTAATAGAAGAATAGGAGAGACATCAGCAGCTTATACACAGAATATACATCAATGAATCAAGTGCCAGAGCATGTATCCATAAAGGACTGGACGTCCCCAGCTTCTAGATAAGGGACCACAGGAGAGCCCCCCTGCAGATCCCCAGCATCAGTCACAGGTATCGGTAATGTCGCACTGACTCCCTGCACCTCATCCGGAGTACACACAGCCGCAGGAACACCAGTGACCTCCATCTCCCCCTCATCCAACAGTAAGCCCTCATACCTATTTGTGGTAGAGACAGTGGGCACATCACCCTGCAACCGAGGACGCTTGGCTGAAGCAGCAGCAGGCACTCTTCTCTTATGACTGACCAGCTTGAAATCCTCTGATTCAGCAGCAGATTGACATCGAGTGGACACTGAGCTGCCTCTCCCCCCAGACACTGTATCCCACTCTACCGAGCCCTCAGAATCCGCATCGGATGACACGGACCATTCACATCAACGAGACCCTCCGTCAGAATCACCCTCAGGGCTGCCAGGCGTCAGGGATGGAAATTCTTCAATAACTGCAGATCCGCTAAGCCGTGGGGGGGCGGGGCTCAGCGATGACGTACTCTCCAGAGAGCTCCCCCCGCCGGCAGCAGCAGCGGCTTCCTCCTCCTCTCCGCCCCTCCTCCCAGCATCAGCGGCGTTGTCAGCGGCCAGAGCCGCGTCACTCCTCTCCTCCTTCCTCCCGACGGCAGCAGCAGCATTCTCTGTAGTGCGAGCCACACCTCCCTTCTCCTCCGCAGTGAACAGCTGAGCAGACTCCGTCACAGGGTTTGAAATAGCTGTGGCGCCAAAAGCCTCGGCAGTAACAGGCAAAACAGCATGTTTGGCGGCCATCTTAACCGTCGCTGTACCAGACACCCCAGCCGGAGCGCTGGCCAGTACGGTAGGTATCACAGTGGCACCAACATTTGCATGAGACACAGGCTGGGCTGACAACTTTTGTAACACACTAGCAGCGGAGGGGGGGTCTCCATGAATCCAGTACAATTTCTCATAAGGTGCTCCTGGCTCCCACACAAATCACATTTCTTGCGCTGGGGACATGTAGCAGCCTCATGGTCAGGCATGCCACAATTCCTACAGCATTTCCCCCGCATACATGTGTCCTTTGTGTGCCCGAATTGAAAGCAGTTCCGGCAATAATAGGGCTGTTCAGGATAAAATAGATACCCCCTCGCACCTCCTATTGAAAAATTGGCAGGCGGATGCATCACCCCACCAATCCCCTTAGGATCCAAGCGCAGCCGTACCCAGAATTTAGTTTTCCCATTAAAGATGCCCACATAGTTCTGTAAACGCACCCCACCACGAACTGATGAACAATAACGGGATAAGAACGCCTTAATTTGATCTGGCTCCACAAAAGGGTCGTACATGTGTACAGTCAATGGGCGTTCAGACCCCATGAACAAAGGCAGCAATGTAAACCCCTGCAACAGCGGCTCTTCTAAGTGGGCTCTTACCCTCTCGTAGACGGTCAAACAGGATTCTGGATAGTGGAAGGTGATATCAAAGGTTCCAGCCGTGGGGAATTCCTGGATGCAATACACATCGTCCTTCGTCACCTGCGTCAGTGGTACAAGGATCTTATGCCATAAGTGCATGAGGGTTCTTCTTTGTCCTCCAACCGTCCCGTCCAATTGAAATCTGAAGGTATTTTTAATACCAGACATTCTGGCAGTCCTGGGACTCCAGCCAACAGCGATCCACTTCTCACGGTTAGACCAAGTACACTAGTGCACTTGATCTTAGCCAAAAGGCCGAGAAGCGATAACCCGAATGTGGGCTGAGGGACCAGCGCAACCGAAACAGGATCTACAATCCATCATGGAGAATCACCCTTCCCCACGCACGCTTACGCTATACTATCTGCAGATTGACTTGACTTTTGTTGGCGGCGGCGATCCCAGCAAAGAAGAGGAAGAAGGAAGGAGAAGTCCGGACTGACAAGCAGGCAGGCAGTCACCCAGGCGCGCGCAACCACATTCCATCACTCACTCCTGCATCGTGAGTTTTCTCTCCTCTCCTGTCTTGCTGGCTGCTTGACTGACTGGCTGGCTGATGCACAATCATTTGCATTTGGTCCGCCTCCAACAACCACACCCACCAGACGTCTGCCGCCCGTCCCGTCTGTCCCTGCTGGCTCCGTGCTTATCACATTGACACAATGCTATGCACTTGCACTTCATCACTTAAGCAGTGGGACATTCATTCTGCAATGGAAGGTTCCCTGGCTGCCTTGAACCTCCTGTCTCTAAAATCTGGATTGTTTCAATCAACCAACCAACCAACCAACCCGTTCATCCTGGCAGATTTCAATTTTTCACTACAGTGTGAGGGCTCTGTGATGTCATCATGATGCACACTCTATGATGTCACAATGTGCTTGGCTGTACGGAATGCATTTGCTTGGCTTGCTTACTGACATCCACTTGAGGGAGACACACACCAGGAGATGGATGCAGCATATATACATACTGCAGAGCTTGTGCCTTTAGTGCCTGTAACAGCAACTCTCCACACCTCCTGCAACCAGCGTGGACACCACCGCCACAAAAATAAAAATTATTTCCAAACATGACCAGGTCGAAAAGACCAGCCGAAAGGGTGATCATGATAGTAAGTTAAAAATGTAGGAATTCATTTCGAAGTGGTAATGCTTCTTCGTTCGTACTTAGTTAGCATTCAAGAATGAGGCCTACGTAGGCCTCACATCCAAATGCTGATCAACTGTTTATATTTGTCTTGTGCAGAAGGAGGGAATTCAATGGAGACAAGAAGTAGACGCTAAATAAGACTCCACACAGTAGTTCACAGGTGCTTTTATTCATCCATTGTAACATTTTAATAGACAGCAAAGATTGAATACAATTTTGACACAGTATAAAAAGCCTGCTTACAAAATCCAAGAATTTATCAATGCGGCAGGCAAAAATATTGCAAATCCTGGGCAATAAGCTGAGAAGTCATCATTCATCTATTTTTGGAATACAGAATAGGAAAGGTGCACCGGTCCCGGAGGTACTGCAATACCGGGTCAATGCGTGGAGTGGACAGAGCAAGCTCTTCTTCCATCTCCCTGTTCTAAAAATCCATTTAATATATGGCCCCCAGATAGGGGGCGTATCAGATATTAAACTGATAAGAACAGATTTTTGATTGAAAAAGCGTCTTTATTGGTATAAAGTTGCAAAAAACAGACGGGTACATTGACAAACATAAGTGCCGTGTCGCAGCACAGGCCAAAACACAGCACAGATGCAGACTGTATAGTGCAGTCGAAGAACTACGGCGCGGGCCTGTAGCCTACACTGTAGTTCTCAGGCTGCACTATGCAATTAAACGATACAATAACACGACAGTAAATAAGGCTATGGGTGTGGAGGGTAGGGGGGTGAGGGAGGGTGAATCACAAGCCCGAAGCTTTATTGAAAGACAGACACATATAAGGGGAAGGGCAATAAATAGAAAGACATCAATAAAACAACAGACATTGTGAGTGAGGGGGCAGGGGCCACGGTCCCAATGTCTCATTTTCGGTTCGAACAAGGGGAGAGGGGCAGAAAAAGGGGGCCTTAGTCCTCTTCTTCTTCAGGGCTGTCCATGGTGGAATAGTCTCTGAGCAAGCTGTGAACCAGCCTGCAACAGTCCTGGATAGACATCCTCTCCCTCCTCAGAATGAGGCGGTTCCTGGCTAGCCACGAAGCGTCCTTAATACAGTTCATAAGGCGCCAGGCTTCCTGGATCGCCCCAACGGTGTGGGTGCCAGGGAATAGTCCGTAGAGTACCGAATGGTACGTAAGACAGTTCCTTGGCACAGAGTTTTTCAGTTCGTTTTCTAGGGCGTCCAACAACAACTGGGCCCAGGCACAGTCCCAAAACAGGTGCATAGATGTTTCCTCGTGTATGATGCACCTGGGGCAATGTCTGTACCTGCACAGGTTCCGGGAGTGCATGAATGACCGGAGGGGCAAGCCCCCTTGGATGGCCATCCACGACAGGTCTTTGTGTCTGTTTGTGAGCCTTTTGGAGGCCACATTCTCCCAGACCTGTTTGGCAGTCGCTGAAGGGAGCCCCGGAATCGGCTCCAAATCGTCTTTAGCTCTGATGAGCTTGTAGATCGTCTTCGGTTTCCATAAGTCAGGTTTAACTCCCTCCAGTTGGTGTTCCCTAACGAACTTGGACACGTCCAGGTAGAACCACGGAGTGTTCCAGTTGTAAGGGATGGAGCTGTCCCATTTGTCCCAGCCGAGATTCCTCCAAAGAGGCAGGAGGAAGAAACGGGACATGGAGTTTCCTGCAGAATCGTTCAAGTTCTCGTACATTGTCCTGCGGATGCAGTTACACACGAAGAAGGCTCGAAGCATGGAGGGGATATCCGGGATACCCTTTCCACCCTTGAGGGGCTCCTTGTACATAACTGCTCGCTTTACTCTGTCCATCTTGGAGCCCCAGATGAAGTGAAACACTGCCCTCGTGATGGCCCTGCAGACGGTTGCCAGTGGTGGCCAGGCCTGCGCGTTGTACTGCAGAACGGGAAGTATCTCGTTGCGCAGCACAAGTGATTTCCCCTCGATGGTAAGGTCTCTGAGGCTCCACAATCCAATCTTTTGGCGAACGGTCGCCAGTCTCTCGTCCCAACATCTCAGGGCTGCACCCTCGCCGCCGAACCAGACTCCGAGGATCTTAATGAAGTCGGGCTTGATGGCAAAAGGAAATGGTGCAGAGGATGACAGGTGCCACTTTCCGAAGAGCATAGCCTCTGACTTCCCGCAGTTGACTTTAGCCCCTGAGGCTCGGCCGAAGTTCTCGCAGGTCTGGACGAGTGCTGTCACTGAACGTTGATCCGCGCAGAAGACAGTGACATCATCCATGTACAGCGAACACTTGGCCTCTCGTCGGTCACGACCCGGTGCGGCGATCCCTCTGATCTCTGGATTCCGTCTGATGCATACAGCCATAAGCTCTATAACACAAACGAAAAGAAGAGGTGAAAGAGGGCAGCCTTGTCTGACCCCAGACAAAACGGAAAAGGGGTCAGTCTTCCAGCCGTTCACCAGCACCGAGCTGTGGATATCAAGGTACATCAGGTTAACATACGTACAAAACATTTTACCGAGGCCAAATTTGTGCAGAACCCTGCCCATCAGCTCATGTGAGACACGATCAAAGGCCTTCTCCTGGTCCAGACTGACCAGGGCCGCGTGAACGTTCCGATCCTTGATGTAATGGACCGTGTCTCTGAGGAGGGCGAGGCTGTCTGCAATCCTGCGACCAGGAATGGCGCAGGTCTGGTCCGGGTGAATGATCTGTCCGATGACAGCCTTCAGCCTGTTGGCGAGCACCTTGGCGAGGATCTTGTAGTCCACGTTTAAGAGAGAGATGGGCCTCCAATTTTTCAGCTCACATCTCTCCCCCTTACGCTTATACAAGATCGTGATCATTCCCTCCCTCAGCGATGGGGGCATTTTGCCCTCCACCACCATCTCCCCATACAGCTCGAGCAGGTCCGGTCCAATGAGGTCCCACAGCGCTACATAGAGCTCTGCTGGGAGACCATCACTGCCCGGGGTCCTGCCCTGCCTAAAGGATCTGGCGGCAGAGTGCAACTCCTCCAGCGCCAAGGGAGCATCCAGGGCGGCTTTGCCTGCAGGATCAATAGAATTAGTGATACCTGACAGGAACTTATCGGCCTCCTCGCTGTCTGTTGTCTTAGGGGAGTAGAGGTCGCTGTAGTAGTCTCTGACGACTTTCATCACGCCCTCCTTCCCCTGTCTGGGGATGCCGGTCTCATCTCGCAGCTCAGTCAGGGGCGTGTGGCCAGAGTGGAGTTTCCTGAAAAAGAAAGAATTACATTTCTCATCCTTCTCAAGGTTCTCCACCTTGGAACGGAAGACGATACGTCTGGATTCCTCCTCAAAGTGCCTTTTCAGGCCCCCTTTGGTCTCATCCAGCTCGTCTCTCACGTCCCAGCCGCACCGTTGGAGGTCCAGCAGGGACTGCAGATGTCTTTGCAGTCTCTTGAAGTTCCTCTTTCGGTCGCACGCCTGTTGTCTCCCTTTAACCTGAAAGAAACTGTGAATGTTAGCCTTAGCATATTCCCACCAGTCGCTCATACAATCAAAATAACATTTGTCATTTTTCCATGTGATGTAGGCATCCTTCAGCTCCGCCAGCACCTCCTCTCTTTCCAGTAGGGCACAATTCAACTTCCAGGAGCCTGGGCCAGGTGCGAAACCGCTACCCAGGACTCCTTGGAAGAGAATGGCCCTGTGGTCTGAGAAGAAGCAGGGGACCATAGAATGCCTCGTCTGTTTCACTGCTCTAGAGGTAAACACAAAGTCAATGCGGGAACGCACAGAGCCATCGGGGCGGCTCCATGTATAATTCACGGAGCCGGACCCCATGGAGCCCATAGCGTCCCGCAGTGATGCTTCGGTCACCATTTCTATAAGCAGTTTAGACGTCACATCAAGCTTGGTAGAGTTGCTGGTGCTGCGTCCATCCTCCTCCATGGTGCAGTTGAAGTCTCCTGCCATCACTACCGCCCTAGTGGTTGCGAGCTGCGGTCGCAGGGTCTGGAAAAGCTCCAAACGCTCATTCTTGAAAGGGGGGGGCGTACACGCAGATAAGCCTGATAGGCTCACCTGCCCAGGAGCCGTCTAAACAAGTAATCTGCCGCAGACGAGCTCCTGAACAGAATCTAGCGTGAAGAGGCTCCCCCTAATAAGAATGGCGACCCCTGCAGACTTACACTCACCCCCACCGGACCAATAGGAGGCGCCGTGAGACCACTGCCTGCCCAGATGTTTGTAGGACTTGGAGAAAGGAAGAGAGCATTCCTGCAACATGTACACATCACATTTCTGACTATCTAAGAAAGTAAACACAGACTGTCTTCTAAGCTTATCCATAATACTCCTCACATTAATGGTGAAAATAGAAAATGACGCCATTAGTTGGGGAAAAAAGAGAGGTTAGGCAACAGTTCTACATTTACGTTACCACTCCGTCGGGCGGGGCTTCCTCGGCATCAGATGCCAGGTTCCCCTGCTCGGGTAGCGGCGAGTTGTCTCCCAGTATCTGGTCGAGTAAGGCGACGGCGTTGGCATCCAGCTCCTCCTCCTCCTCCCTGCTGATTGCCTCCGCCAGCTCCTCCATTTCTTCTTCCAGCGGGATCAGCTCGACCGCCAGTTTCTTAGAGGATTCGGAGTCCGCAGACGGGCTGTCGAGCTCCTTCCTCTTGCAGTTCCTCGTTTTCTCAGCACCTGCAGTTGGAGTAAGAGGGGAGGGGAGGGGGGGGGAATCTTCCTGGGAAGAAAGGTCAGGGGGGGCAGGGGTGGCTTGGTTGGGAGAGACAATGGGCTGGGTAGGAGAGTCGGAGGGGGGGTCAGGGAGGGTTGTGACAGTGGTAGGGATGGGAGTCACTGTCACAGGGGGTGGGCTGGTGGAGGTGGGGAGGGAGGTGGTGCGGGAGGATGGGAGGGGGGTGGGGTTGGCAGGTTTCTTACCCTCCTGCGGTTTCTTTTCCTTCTGCGTAGCAGAGGGCGGCAGCTTGAGGGCAGGGATGGCACGTCCGGTCACCACAGCTGAGTAGGTTCTCGCCCTACTCGGGCAGTCCCTGTAGACGTGGTCCACCTTGCCGCACAGGTTGCAGGTTTTCCTCGTGGGGCAGTCTTTTGTCTCATGGCTGGCCATGTGGCAGTTCTTGCAGGCCGGGACCTTGCAGTCCTTCATCACGTGGCCCGACCCGCCGCACTTCCTGCAGTTGCGTGGCTGGTCGGCGTAGTGGAGAAGTCCTTGAGATCCCCCCAGGGAGAAGCACTGGGGGAGGTGCTTGACTCCTTCTGGGCACGAGGTGTCCTTCTGCAGGACGACGATCACCGCCCACTTTCCAGTCCAGAATCCGTTCCCGTCCAGAACCCTTGTGGGGTCTCTCTTGACGGCGCAGAAACGGCTGAGGAAGGTGACGATGTCTTTGATGGGCGTGTGCGGGTTCCGCATTGAGACCGTCACCCGCCTTTCCTCTCGTGAAATAGGGCAGTTGCCCACAAAGCGGGAGAAAGGGGATTCGGGTCTCGCTGATTTCACTGCCTCCCAGTACCTCTTGCAGATGGCAAGGGAGGCGAAGGTGATGTAAAAGATCCCCTTCAGGTAGTTCTGGATGCTGAGGGTTTCAGCGGTCGAGAAGCCCTGGTCCAGGATCATTTTCTTCCCAAAGGTCTCCACCGTCATGTCCGGCATCCGTCCGTCCACCTCCTTCAGCTTCATCACTACGGTATGCCTCATCCAGGGCTCCAGGGTCGGTTTGTCCTTGGTGCTCACCTGGGTGGGTGCCGCTGGCGGCGTTGCTGCAGGGGTTGTGGCACTGGGTGCGGCCGATCCGGTGGGGGCTTTGGCGTTTTTTTTCGCCGTCTTGGCCTGGCTCTTCTTGGCGAGGGTGGCCGGAGTGGAGGCAGAGGCTGGAGCAGCTGGGGCTGGAGCAGCGGGGGCTGGAACAGCGGCGGCTGGGGCAGCGGTGGCCATACTCACGGTTCCTTTTGGCGTAGAAGGCGGGGCGGAGGATCAGCGCTGTCGTCGAGAGGAGGAGAGGCGGTCGGTCGCTTCAGAGGGCAGAGCCAGCAAGTCTAGCCCTCCAGTGCAGGTAGGGGGCGCTGCAGAGCTTCTCCGGCGAAGTCCCTTTTCTCCACGCAGTCTTGCTGGCGGAGGAGGGTATCTTCTCCAGAGGGCAGAGCAAACAAGTCTAACCCTCTGCTGTAGCTGGGGAGCAATGCAAATCTTCACCCTCTTCAAGCGATCTTCTCCTTCTCCTCGCAGTCTCGACTTTCGATTTTTCTGGCTTCTCGGCCCGGGTGCAGCTTAGCCCTGAGAAGGACAATTGTCGGTCCAAGAAACAAGGTAGCACCGTCAGTCAGCGTGAACTGATAAGAACAGATTTTTTTGATTGAAAAAGCGTCTTTATTGGCATAAAGTAGCAAAAAACAGACGGGTACATTTGACAAACATAAGTGCCGTGTCGCAGCACAGGCCATAACACAGCACAGATGCAGACTGTATAGTGCAGTCGAAGAACTACGGCGCGGGCCTGTAGCCTACACTGTAGTTCTCAGGCTGCACTATGCAATTAAACGATACAATAACACAACAGTAAATAAGGCTATGGGTGTGGAGGGTAGGGGGGTGAGGGAGGGTGAATCACAAGCCCGAAGCTTTATTGAAAGACAGACACATATAAGGGGAAGGGCAATAAATAGAAGACGTCAATTAAACAACAGACATTGTGAGTGAGGGGGAAGGGGCCACAGTCCCAAAGTCTCATTTTCGGTTCGAACAAGGGGAGAGGGGCAGAAAAAGGGGGGTTTTAGTCCTCTTCTTCCTCAGGGCTGTCCATGGTGGAATAGTCTCTGAGCAGGCTGTGAACCAGCCTGCAACAGTCCTGGATAGACATCCTCTCCCTCCTCAGAATGAGGCGGTTCCTGGCTAGCCACGAAGCGTCCTTAACAATGTTCATAAGGCGCCAGGCTTCCTGGATCGCCCCAACGGTGTGGGTGCCAGGGAATAGTCCGTAGAGTACCGAATGGTACGTGAGACAGTTCCTTGGCACAGAGTTTTTCAGTTCGTCTTCCAGGGCGTCCAACAACAACTGGGCCCAGGCACAGTCCCAAAACAGGTGCATAGATGTTTCCTCATGTATGATGCACCTGGGGCAATGTCTGTACCTGCACAGGTTCCGGGAGTGCATGAATGACCGGAGGGGCAAGCCCCCTTGGATGGCCATCCACGACAGGTCTTTGTGTCTGTTTGTGAGCCTTTTGGAGGCCACATTCTCCCAGACCTGTTTGGCAGTCGCTGAAGGGAGCCCCGGAATCGGCTCCAAATCGTCTTTAGCTCTGATGAGCTTGTAGATCGTCTTCGATTTCCATAAGTCAGGTTTAACTCCCTCCAGTTGGTGTTCCCTCACGAACTTGGACACGTCCAGGTAGTACCACGGGGTGTTCCATTTGTAAGGGATGGAGCTGTCCCATTTGTCCCAGCCGAGGTTCCTCCAAAGAGGCAGGAGGAAGAAACGGGACATGGAGTTTCCTGCAGAATCGTTCAAGTTCTCGTACATTGTCCTGCGGATGCAGTTACACACGAAGAAGGCTCGAAGCATAGTGGGGATATCCGGGATACCCTTTCCACCCTTGAGGGGCTCCTTGTACATAACTGATCGCTTTACTCTGTCCATCTTGGAGCCCCAGATGAAGTGAAACACTGCCCTCGTGATGGCCCTGCAGACGGTTGCCAGTGGTGGCCAGGCCTGCGCGGTGTACTGCAGAACGGGAAGGATCTCGTTGCGCAGCACAAGTGATTTCCCCTCGATGGTAAGATCTCTGAGGCTCCACAATCCAATCTTTTGGCGAACAGTCGCCAGTCTCTCATCCCAACATCTCAGGGCTGCACCCTCGCCGCCGAACCAGACTCCGAGAATCTTGATGAAGTCGGGCTTGATGGTGAAAGGAAATGGTGCAGAGGATGACAGGTGCCACTTTCCGAAGAGCATAGCCTCTGACTTCCCGCAGTTGACTTTAGCCCCTGAGGCTCGGCCGAAGTTCTCGCAGGTCTGGACGAGCGCTGTCACCGAACGTTGATCCGCGCAGAAGACAGTGACATCATCCATGTACAGCGAACACTTGGCCTCTCGTCGGTCACGACCCGGTGCGGCGATCCCTCTGATCTCTGGATTCCGTCTGATGCATACAGCCATAAGCTCTATAACACAAACAAAAAGAAGAGGTGAAAGAGGGCAGCCTTGTCTGACCCCGGACAAGATGGAAAAGGGGTCAGTCTTCCAGCCGTTCACCAGCACCGAGCTGTGGATATCAAGGTACATCAGGTTAACATACGTACAAAACATTTTACCGAGGCCAAATTTATGCAGAACCCTGCCCATCAGCTCATGTGAGACACGATCAAAGGCCTTCTCCTGGTCAAGGCTGACCAGGGCCGCGTGAACGTTCCGATCCTTGATGTAATGGACCGTGTCTCTGAGGAGGGCGAGGCTGTCTGCAATCCTGCGACCAGGAATGGCGCAGGTCTGGTCCGGGTGAATGATCTGTCCGATGACAGCCTTCAGCCTGTTGGCGAGCACCTTGGCGAGGATCTTGTAGTCCACGTTTAAGAGAGAGATGGGCCTCCAATTTTTCAGCTCACATCTCTCCCCCTTGCGCTTATACAAGATCGTGATCATTCCCTCCCTCAGCGATGGGGGCATTTTGCCCTCCACCACCATCTCCCCGTACAGCTCGAGCAGGTCCGGTCCAATGAGGTCCCACAGCGCTACATAGAGCTCTGCTGGGAGACCATCACTGCCCGGGGTCCTGCCCTGCCTAAAGGATCTGGCGGCAGAGTGCAACTCCTCCAACGCCAAGGGAGCATCCAGGGCGGCTTTACCTGCAGGATCAATTGTGTTAGTGATACCTGACAGGAACTTATCAGCCTCCTCGCTGTCTGTGGTCTTAGGGGAGTAGAGGTCGCTGTAGTAGTCTCTGACGACTTTCATCACGCCCTCCTTCCCCTGTCTGGGGATGCCGGTCTCATCTCGCAGCTCAGTCAGGGGCGTGTGGCCAGAGTGGAGTTTCCTGAAAAAGAAAGAATTGCATTTCTCGTCCTTCTCCAGGTTCTCCACCTTGGAACGGAAGACGATACGTCTGGATTCCTCCTCAAAGTGCCTTTTCAGGCCCCCTTTGGTCTCATCCAGCTCGTCTCTCACGTCCCAGCCGCACCGTTGGAGATCCAGCAGGGACTGCAGAAGTCTCTGCAGCCTCTTGAAGTTCCTCTTTCGGTCGCACGCCTGTTGTCTCCCTTTAACCTGAAAGAAACTGCGAATGTTAGCCTTAGCATATTCCCACCAGTCACTCATACAATCAAAATAACATTTGTCATTTTTCCATGTGATGTAGGCATCCTTCAGCTCCGCCAGCACCTCCTCTCTTTCCAGCAGGGCACAATTCAACTTCCAGGAGCCTGGGCCAGGTGCGAAACCGCTGCCCAGGACTCCTTGGAGGAGAATGGCCCTGTGGTCTGAGAAGAAGCAGGGGATCATAGAATGCCTAGTCTGTTTCACTGTTCTAGAGGTAAACACAAAGTCAATGCGGGAACGCACAGAGCCATCGGGGCGGCTCCATGTATAATTCACGGAGCCGGACCCCATGGAGCCCATAGCGTCCCGCAGTGATGCTTCGGTCACCATTTCTATGAGCAGTTTAGACGTCACATCAAGCTTGGTAGAGTTGCTGGTGCTGCGTCCATCCTCTTCCATGGTGCAGTTGAAGTCTCCTGCCATCACTACCGCCCTAGTGGTTGCGAGCTGCGGTCGCAGGGTCTGGAAAAGCTCCAAACGCTCATTCTTGAAAGGGGGGGCGTACACGCAGATAAGCCTGATAGGCTCACCTGCCCAGGAGCCGTCCACGACAAGTAATCTGCCGCAGACGAGCTCCTGAACAGAATCTAGCGTGAAGAGGCTCCCCCTAATAAGTATGGCGACCCCTGCAGACTTACACTCGCCCCCACCGGACCAATAGGAGGCGCCGTGAGACCACTGCCTGCCCAGATGTTTGTAGGACCTGGAGAAAGGAAGAGAGCATTCCTGCAACATGTACACATCACATTTCTGACTATCTAAGAAAGTAAACACAGACTGTCTTCTAAGCTTATCCTTAATACTCCTCACAGTAATGGTGAAAATTGAAAATGACGCCATTAGTTGGGGAAAAAAGAGAGGTTAGGCAACAGTTCTACATTTACGTTACCACTCCGTCGGGCGGGGCTTCCTCGGCATCGGATGCCAGGTTCCCTTGCTCGGGTAGCGGCGAGTTGTCTCCCAGTATCCGGTCGAGTAAGGCGTCGGCGTTGGCATCCAGCTCCTCCTCCTCCTCCCTGCTGAATGCCTCCGCCAGCTCCTCCATTTCTTCTTCCAGCGGGATCATCTCGACCGCCAGTTTCTTAGAGGATTCGGAGTCCGCAGACGGGCTGTCGAGCTCCTTCCTCTTGCAGTTCCTCGTCTTCTCGGCACCTGCAGTTGGAGTAAGAGGGGAGGGGAGGGCGGGGAAATCTTCCTGGGAAGAAAGGTCAGGTGGGGCAGGGGTGGCTGGGTTGGGAGAGACAATGGGCTGGGTAGGAGAGTCGGAGGAGGGGTCAGGGAGGGTTGCGACAGTGGTAGGGATGGGAGTCACTGTCGCAGGGGGTGGGCTGGTGGAGATGGGGGGGGAGGTGGTGAGGGGGGATGGGGGGGGGTGGGTTTGACAGGTTTCTTACCCTCCTGCGGTTTCTTTTCCTTCTGCGTAGCAGAGGGCAGCAGCTTGAGGGCAGGGTTGGCACGTCCGGTCACCACAGCTGAGTAGGTTCTCGACCTACTCGGGCAGTCCCTGTAGACGTGGTCCACTTTGCCGCACAGGTTGCAGGTTTTCCTCGTGGGGCAGTCTTTTGTCTCATGGCTGGCCATGTGGCAATTCTTGCATGCCGGGACCTTGCAGTCCTTCATCACGTGGCCCGTCCCGCCGCACTTCCTGCAGTTGCGTGGCTGGTCGGTGTAGTGGAGAAGTCCTTGGGATCCCCCCAGGGAGAAGCACTGTGGGAGGTGCTTGACTCCTTCTGGGCACGAGGTGTCCTTTTGCAGGACGACGATCACAGCCCACTTTCCAGTCCAGAAGCTGTTCCCATCCAGAACCCTTGTGGGGTCCTTCTTGACGGTACAGAACCGGCTGAGGAAGGTGACAATGTCCTTGATGGGCGTGTGTGGGTTCCTCATTGAAACCGTCACCCGCCTTTCCTCTCTTTGAATAGGGCAATTGCCCACAAAGCGGGAGAAAGGGGATTCGGGTCTCGCCGATTTCACTGCCTCCCAGTACCTCTTGCAGATGGCAAGGGAGGCGAAGGTGACGTAGAAGATCCCCTTCAGGTAATTCTGGATGCTGAGGGTTTCAGCGGTCGAGAAGCCCTGGTCCAGGATCATCTTCTTCCCAAAGGTCTCCACTGTCATGTCCGGCATCCGTCCATCCACCTCCTTCAACTTCATCACCACGGTGAATCTCATCCAGGGCTCCAGGGACGGTTTGTCTTTGGTGCTCACCTGGGTGGGTGTCGCTGGCGGTGTTGCTGCAGGGGTAGTGGCGCTGGGTGCGGCCGATCCGGTGGGGGCTTTGGCGGTTTTTTTCGCCGTCTTGGCCTGGCTCTTCTTGGCGAGGGTGGCCGGAGTGGAGGCAGAGGCTGGAGCAGCTGGGGCTGGAGCAGCGGCGGCTGGAACAGCGGCGGCTGGGGCAGCGGTGGCCATACTCACAGCTCCTTTGGCGTAGAAGGCGGGGCGGAGGATCAGCGCTGTCGTCGAGAGGAGGAGAGGCGGTCGGCCGCTTCAGAGGGCAGAGCCAGCAAGTCTAGCCCTCCAGTGCAGGTAGGGGGCGCTGCAGAGCTTCTCCGGCGAAGTCCCTTTTCTCCACGCAGTCTTGCTGGCGGAGGGGGGTATCTTCTCCAGAGGGCAGAGCAAACAAGTCTAACCCTCTGCTGTAGCTGGGGAGCGATGCAAATCTTCACCCTCTTCAAGCGATCTTCTCCTTCTCCTCGCAGTCTCGACTTTCGATTTTTCTGGCTTCTCGGCCCGGGTGCAGCTTAGCCCTGAGAAGGACAATTGTCGGTCCAAGAAACAAGGTAGCACCGTCAGTCAGATATTAAACTGATAAGAACAGATTTTTGATTGAAAAAGCGTCTTTATTGGCATAAAGTAGCAAAAAACAGACGGGTACATTGACAAACATAAGTGCCGTGTCGCAGCACAGGCCAAAACACAGCACAGATGCAGACTGTATAGTGCAGTCGAAGAACTACGGCGCAGGCCTGTAGCCTACACTGTAGTTCTCAGACTGCACTATGCATTTAAACGATACAATAACACAACAGTTAATAAGGCTATGGGTGTGGAGGGTAGGAGGGTGAGGGAGGGTGAGTCACATGCCCGAAGCTTTATTGAAGGACAGACACATATAAGGGGAGGGGCAATAAATAGAAAGACATCAATAAAACAACAGACATTGTGAGTGAGGGGGAAGGGGCCACGGTCCCAAAGTCTCATTATTCAGTCCAAACAAGGGGAGAGGGGCAGAAAAAGGGGGTTTTTAGTCCTCTTCTTCCTCAGGGCTGTCCATGATGGAATAGTCTCTGAGCAAGCTGTGGACCAGCCTGCAACAGTCCTGGATGGACATCCTCTCCCTCCGCAGAATGAGTCGGTTCCTGGCTAGCCACGAAGCGTCCTTAACACAGTTCATAAGGCGCCAGGCTTCCTGGATCGCCCCAACGGTGTGGGTGCCAGGGAAAAGTCCGTAGAGTACCGAATGGTACGTGAGGCAGTTCCTTGGCACAGAGTTTTTCAGTTCGTTTTCCAGGGCATCCAACAACAACTGGGCCCAGGCACAGTCCCAAAACAGGTGCATAGATGTTTCCTCATGTATGATGCACCTGGGGCAATGTCTGTACCTGCACAGGTTCCGGGAGTGCATGAATGACCGGAGGGGCAAGCCCCCTTGGATGGCCATCCACGACAGGTCTTTGTGTCTGTTTGTGAGCCTTTTGGAGGCCACATTCTCCCAGACCTGTTTGGCAGTCGCTGAAGGGAGCCCCGGAATCGGCTCCAAATCGTCTTTGGCTCTGATGAGCTTGTAGATCGTCTTCGGTTTCCATAAGTCAGGTTTAACTCCCTCCAGATGGTGTTCCCTCACGAACTTGGACACGTCCAGGTAGTACCACGGAGTGTTCCAGTTGTAAGGGATGGAGCTGTCCCATTTGTCCCAGCCAAGGTTCCTCCAAAGAGGCAGGAGGAAGAAACGGGACATGGAGTTTCCTGCAGAGTCGTTAAAGTTCTCGCACAAAGTCCTGCGGATGCAGTTACAAACGAAGAAGGCTCGAAGCATGGTGGGGATATCTGGGATACCCCTTCCACCCTTGAGGGGCTCCTTGTACATAACTGCACGCTTTACTCTGTCCATCTTGGAGCCCCAGATGAAGTGAAACACTGCCCTTGTGATGGCCCTGCAGACGGTGGCCAGAGGTGGCCAGGCCTGTGCGGTGTACTGCAGAACAGGAAGAATCTCGTTGCGCAGCACAAGTGATTTCCCCTCGATGGTAAGTTCTCTGAGGCTCCACAATCCAATCTTTTGTCGAACGGTTGCCAGTCTCTCATCCCAACATCTCAGGGCTGCACCCTCGCCGCCGAACCAGACTCCCAGGATCTTGATGAAGTCGGGCTTGATGGCAAAAGGAAATGGTGCAGAGGTTGACAGGTGCCACTTTCCGAAGAGCATAGCCTCTGAGTTCCTGCAGTTGACTTTAGCCCCTGAGGCTCGGCCGAAGTTCTCGCAGGTCTGGACGAGTGCTGTCACCGAACGATGATCCGCGCAGAAGACAGTGACGTCATCCATGTACAGCGAACACTTGGCCTCTCGTCGGTCACGACCCGGTGCGGCGATCCCTCTGATCTCTGGATTCCGTCTGATGCATACAGCCATAAGCTCTATAACACAAACAAAAAGAAGAGGTGAAAGAGGGCAGCCTTGTCTGACCCCAGACAAGATGGAAAAGGGGTCAGTCTTCCAGCCGTTCACCAGCACCGAGCTGTGGATATCAAGGTACATCAGGTTAACATACGTACAAAACATTTTACCGAGGCCAAATTTATGCAGAACCCTGCCCATCAGCTCATGTGAGACACGATCAAAGGCCTTCTCCTGGTCCAGACTGACCAGGGCCGCGTGAACGTTCCGATCCTTGATGTAATGGACCGTGTCTCTGAGGAGGGCGAGGCTGTCTGCAATCCTGCGACCAGGGATGGCGCAGGTCTGGTCCGGGTGAATGATCTGTCCGATGACAGCCTTCAGCCTGTTGGCGAGCACCTTGGCGAGGATCTTGTAATCCACGTTTAAGAGAGAGATGGGCCTCCAATTTTTCAGCTCACATCTCTCCCCCTTACGCTTATACAAGATCGTGATCATTCCCTCCCTCAGCGATGGGGGCATTTTGCCCTCCACCACCATCTCCCCATACAGCTCGAGCAGGTCCGGTCCAATGAGGTCCCACAGCGCTACATAGAGCTCTGCTGGGAGACCATCACTGCCCGGGGTCCTGCCCTGCCTAAAGGATCTGGCGGCAGAGTGCAACTCCTCCAACGCCAAGGGAGCATCCAGGGCGGCTTTGCCTGCAGGATCAAGGGTGTTAGTGATACCTGACAGGAACTTATCAGCCTCCTCGCTGTCTGTCGTCTTAGGGGAGTAGAGGTCGCTGTAGTAGTCTCTGACGACTTTCATCACGCCCTCCTTCCCCTGTCTGGGAATGCCGGTCTCATCTCGCAGCTCAGTCAGGGGCGTGTGGCCAGAGTGGAGTTTCCTGAAAAAGAAAGAATTACACTTCTCATCCTTCTCAAGGTTCTCCACCTTGGAACGGAAGACGATACGTCTGGATTCCTCCTCAAAGTGCCTTTTCAGGCCCCCTTTGGTCTCATCCAGCTCGTCTCTCACGTCCCAGCCGCACCGTTGGAGGTCCAGCAGGGACTGCAGATGTCTCTGCAGTCTCTTGAAGTTCCTCTTTCGGTCGCACGCCTGTTGTCTCCCTTTAACCTGAAAGAAACTGCGAATGTTAGCCTTAGCATATTCCCACCAGTCGCTCATACAATCAAAATAACATTTGTCATTTTTCCATGTGATGTAGGCATCCTTCAGCTCCGCCAGCACATCCTCTCTTTCCAGTAGGGCACAATTCAACTTCCAGGAGCCTGGGCCAGGTGCGAAACCGCTACCCAGGACTCCTTGGAAGAGAATGGCCCTGTGGTCTGAGAAGAAGCAGGGGATCATAGAATGCCTAGTCTGTTTCACTGCTCTAGAGGTAAACACAAAGTCAATGCGGGAACGCACAGAGCCATCGGGGCGGCTCCATGTATAATTCACGGAGCCGGACCCCATGGAACCCATAGCGTCCCGCAGTGATGCTTCGGTCACCATTTCTATAAGCAGTTTAGACGTCACATCAAGCTTGGTAGAGTTGCTGGTGCTGCGTCCATCCTCTTCCATGGTGCAGTTGAAGTCTCCTGCCATCACTACCGCCCTAGTGGTTGCGAGCTGCGGTCGCAGGGTCTGGAAAAGCTCCAAACGCTCATTCTTGAAAGGGGGGGCGTACACGCAGATAAGCCTGATAGGCTCACCTGCCCAGGAGCCGTCCACGACAAGTAATCTGCCGCAGACGAGCTCCTGAACAGAATCTAGCGTGAAGAGGCTCCCCCTAATAAGTATGGCGACCCCTGCAGACTTACACTCGCCCCCACCGGACCAATAGGAGGCGCCGTGAGACCACTGCCTGCCCAGATGTTTGTAGGACTTGGAGAAAGGAAGAGAGCATTCCTGCAACATGTACACATCACATTTCTGACTATCTAAGAAAGTAAACACAGACTGTCTTCTAAGCTTATCCTTAATACTCCTCACATTAATGGTGAAAATAGAAAATGACGCCATTAGTTGGGGAAAAAAGAGGTTAGGCAACAGTTCTACGTTTACGTTACCACTCCGTCGGGCGGGGCTTCCTCGGCATCGGATGCCAGGTTCCCCTGCTCGGGTAGCGGCGAGTTGTCTCCCAGTATCTGGTCGAGTAAGGCGACAGCGTTGGCATCCAGCTCCTCCTCCTCCTCTCTGCTGATTGCCTCCGCCAGCTCCTCCATTTCTTCTTCCAGCGGGATCAGCTCGACCGCCAGTTTCTTAGAGGATTCGGAGTCCGCAGACGGGCTGTCGAGCTCCTTCCTCTTGCAGTTCCTCGTTTTCTCAGCACCTGCAGTTGGAGTAAGAGGGGAGGGGAGGGGGGGGAAATCTTCCTGGGAAGAAAGGTCAGGGGGGGCAGGGGTGGCTGGGTTGGGGGAGACAATGGGCTGGGTAGGAGAGTCGGAGGGGGGGTCAGGGAGGGTTGTGACAGTGGTAGGGATGGGAGTCACTGTCACAGGGGGTGGGCTGGTGGAGGTGGGGAGGGAGGTGGTGCGGGAGGATGGGAGGGGGGTGGGGTTGGCAGGTTTCTTACCCTCCTGCGGTTTCTTTTCCTTCTGCGTAGCAGAGGGCGGCAGCTTGAGGGCAGGGATGGCACGTCCGGTCACCACAGCTGAGTAGGTTCTCGCCCTACTCGGGCAGTCCCTGTAGACGTGGTCCACCTTGCCGCACAGGTTGCAGGTTTTCCTCGTGGGGCAGTCTTTTGTCTCATGGCTGGCCATGTGGCAATTCTTGCAGGCCGGGACCTTGCAGTCCTTCATCACGTGGCCCGACCCGCCGCACTTCCTGCAGTTGCGTGGCTGGTCGGCGTAGTGGAGAAGTCCTTGAGATCCCCCCAGGGAGAAGCACTGGGGGAGGTGCTTGACTCCTTCTGGGCACGAGGTGTCCTTCTGCAGGACGACGATCACCGCCCACTTTCCAGTCCAGAATCCGTTCCCGTCCAGAACCCTTGTGGGGTCTCTCTTGACGGCGCAGAAACGGCTGAGGAAGGTGACGATGTCTTTGATGGGCGTGTGCGGGTTCCGCATTGAGACCGTCACCCGCCTTTCCTCTCGTGAAATAGGGCAGTTGCCCACAAAGCGGGAGAAAGGGGATTCGGGTCTCGCTGATTTCACTGCCTCCCAGTACCTCTTGCAGATGGCAAGGGAGGCGAAGGTGATGTAAAAGATCCCCTTCAGGTAGTTCTGGATGCTGAGGGTTTCAGCGGTCGAGAAGCCCTGGTCCAGGATCATTTTCTTCCCAAAGGTCTCCACCGTCATGTCCGGCATCCGTCCGTCCACCTCCTTCAGCTTCATCACTACGGTATGCCTCATCCAGGGCTCCAGGGTCGGTTTGTCCTTGGTGCTCACCTGGGTGGGTGCCGCTGGCGGCGTTGCTGCAGGGGTTGTGGCGCTGGGTGCGGCCGATCCGGTGGGGGCTTTGGCGGTTTTTTTCGCCGTCTTGGCCTGGCTCTTCTTGGCGAGGGTGGCCGGAGTGGAGGCAGAGGCTGGAGCAGCTGGGGCTGGAGCAGCGGGGGCTGGAACAGCGGCGGCCATACTCACGGATCCTTTTGGCGTAGAAGGCGGGGCGGAGGATCAGCGCTGTCGTCGAGAGGAGGAGAGGCGGTCGGTCGCTTCAGAGGGCAGAGCCAGCAAGTCTAGCCCTCCAGTGCAGGTAGGGGGCGCTGCAGAGCTTCTCCGGCGAAGTCCCTTTTCTCCACGCAGTCTTGCTGGCGGAGGAGGGTATCTTCTCCAGAGGGCAGAGCAAACAAGTCTAACCCTCTGCTGTAGCTGGGGAGCGATGCAAATCTTCACCCTCTTCAAGCGATCTTCTCCTTCTCCTCGCAGTCTCGGCTTCGATTTTTCTGGCTTCTCGGCCCGGGTACAGCTTTGCCCTGAGAAGGACAATTGTCGGTCCAAGAAACAAGGTAGCACCGTCAGTCAGCGTGAACTGATAAGAACAGATTTTTTTTTTTTATTTTTTTTTTTTGAAGCCCGAGGTGCGGTGCTTCATCACCCAGTGTCTGTGACCAAACGTGCTGGGGGCATAGGTACTTGGACCCTCTCCCAAAGGAGAAGGGCCCCGTTACTCCTCTAACCCTCAGAGCCAAAAGGCCCTGAGGGAAAAAAAAGGACTGTGGGTCCCCCTTTGCCAAAGCGCAGGGGAACCCTCGGGTGTCCCCAGGGTTAGCCGAAGCGTCCCCCTGGGGACCGATAACTGCGTCTGGTCCACCCCCCGTGGAGAGGACCTCAGCAACTTAGAGGAGAGGGTGGCCCGTAAGGGTCTCACCTTAACCCCAAACGAAAAACGTGAACGTGACACACTACACACTACGAAAAACAAATATAAGTGCTAAAGTTTGTGCAAGTGCGGGTGCAAGTGCAAAAACTCAAATGTGGGCATAAATAAATAAGCCCCAGCCAGAAGGCCGGGGGGGGGGGTAAAAAATTATCCTTGCCCTAGCCAAAAGGCCAGGGCAAAGGATGTGGTGCGCCAGAAGTTGGGGGAAGTGACTGTGCAAGTGCTCTCAAAGTGCATAGGCTTAAGGACCAGTGCAAATTAAGGCACCCTTGGGGTTTTCACCCCAAGGGCACATGTCACCTCGGGCTTCTAAGCCGCTCCCGGCCTCTCAGCCAGACCAAGCTTCGTACTGCTCTTATCCCAGTTTCAACCCCCAGTAAGAGTAGGTACTAGACCAGGCTGTTCCTAAACAACATAAGGGTGCTTTGGGCCCCTAGAAGATAGGAATACTCAGCCCGGTTTTTCTCCACTCTCGACCAGGGGCCCGCCACACCCCGGCTAGATACTCCACAGGGTGTTTCTCCATTCCACATCTAGGAACCTCTCACGCTCCTAGTGTAAGAACAGGTACTCCACCCTGTGTTTCTCTACAGCAGATACTACACCAGGCCGCTATTCCCCCATACACTAGGGATAACTGGCCCGGTTTTTCTCCACTGATAAGAACAGATTTTTTGATTGAAAAAGCGTCTTTATTGGCATAAAGTAGCAAAAAACAGACGGGTACATTTGACAAACATAAGTGCCGTGTCGCAGCACAGGCCATAACACAGCACAGATGCAGACTGTATAGTGCAGTCGAAGAACTACGGCGCGGGCCTGTAGCCTACACTGTAGTTCTCAGGCTGCACTATGCAATTAAACGATACAATAACACAACAGTAAATAAGGCTATGGGTGTGGAGGGTTGGGGGGTGAGGGAGGGTGAATCACAAGCCCGAAGCTTTATTGAAAGACAGACACATATAAGGGGAAGGGCAATAAATAGAAGACATCAATAAAACAACAGACATTGTGAGTGAAGGGGAAGGGGCCACGGTCCCAAAGTCTCATTTTCGGTTCGAACAAGGGGAGAGGGGCAGAAAAAGGGGGGCTTTAGTCCTCTTCTTCCTCAGGGCTGTCCATGGTGGAATAGTCTCTGAGCAGGCTGTGAACCAGCCTGCTACAGTCCTGGATAGACATCCTCTCCCTCCTCAGAATGAGGCGGTTCCTGGCTAGCCACGAAGCGTCCTTGATACAGTTCATAAGGCGCGAGGCTTCCTGGATCGCCCCAACGGTGTGGGTGCCAGGGAAAAGTCCGTAGAGTACCGAATGGTACGTGAGGCAGTTCCTTGGCACAGAGTTTTTCAGTTCGTTTTCCAGGGCGTCCAACAACAACTGGGCCCAGGCACAGTCCCAAAACAGGTGCATAGATGTTTCCTCATGTATGATGCACCTGGGGCAATGTCTATACCTGCACAGGTTCCGGGAGTGCATGAATGACCGGAGGGGCAAGCCCCCTTGGATGGCCATCCACGACAGGTCTTTGTGTCTGTTTGTGAGCCTTTTGGAGGCCACATTCTCCCAGACCTGTTTGGCAGTCGCTGAAGGGAGCCCCGGAATCGGTTCCAAATCGTCTTTAGCTCTGATGAGCTTGTAGATGGTCTTCGGCTTCCATAAGTCAGGTTTAACTCCCTCCAGTTGGTGTTCCCTCACGAACTTGGACACGTCCAGGTAGTACCACGGAGTGTTCCAGTTGTAAGGGATGGAGCTGTCCCATTTGTCCCAGCCGAGGTTCCTCCAAAGAGGCAGGAGGAAGAAACGGGACATGGAGTTTCCTGCAGAATCGTTCAAGTTCTCGTACATTGTCCTTCGGATGCAGTTACAGACGAAGAAGGCTCGAAGCATGGTGGGGATATCAGGGATACCCTTTCCACCCTTGAGGGGCTCCTTGTACATAACTGCACGCTTTACTCTGTCCATCTTGGAGCCCCAGATGAAGTGAAACACTGCCCTTGTGATGGCCCTGCAGACGGTTGCCAGAGGTGGCCAGGCCTGCGCGGCGTACTGCAGAACGGGAAGGATCTCGTTGCGCAGCACAAGTGATTTCCCCTCGATGGTAAGTTCTCTGAGGCTCCACAATCCAATCTTTTGTCGAACAGTTGCCAGTCTCTCTTCCCAACATCTCAGGGCTGCACCCTCGCCGCCGAACCAGACTCCCAAGATCTTGATGAAGTCGGGCTTGATGGCAAAAGGAAATGGTGCAGAGGATGACAGGTGCCACTTTCCGAAGAGCATAGCCTCTGACTTCCCGCAGTTGACTTTAGCCCCTGAGGCTCGGCCGAAGTTCTCGCAGGTCCGGACGAGCGCTGTCACCGAACGTTGATCTGCGCAGAAGACAGTGACATCATCCATGTACAGCGAACACTTGGCCTCTCGTCGGTCACGACCCGGTGCGGCGATCCCTCTGATCTCTGGATTCCGTCTGATGCATACAGCCATAAGCTCTATAACACAAACAAAAAGAAGAGGTGAAAGAGGGCAGCCTTGTCTGACCCCGGACAAGATGGAAAAGGGGTCAGTCTTCCAGCCGTTCACCAGCACCGAGCTGTGGATATCAAGGTACATCAGGTTAACATACGTACAAAACATTTTACCGAGGCCAAATTTATGCAGAACCCTGCCCATCAGCTCATGTGAGACACGATCAAAGGCCTTCTCCTGGTCAAGGCTGACCAGGGCCGCGTGAACATTCCGATCCTTGATGTAATGGACCGTGTCTCTGAGGAGGGCGAGGCTGTCTGCAATCCTGCGACCAGGAATGGCGCAGGTCTGGTCCGGGTGAATGATCTGTCCGATGACAGCCTTCAGCCTGTTGGCGAGCACCTTGGCGAGGATCTTGTAGTCCACGTTTAAGAGAGATGGGCCTCCAATTTTTCAGCTCACATCTCTCCCCCTTACGCTTATACAAGATCGTGATCATTCCCTCCCTCAGCGATGGGGGCATTTTGCCCTCCACCACCATCTCCCCATACAGCTCGAGCAGGTCCGGTCCAATGAGGTCCCACAGCGCTACGTAGAGCTCTGCTGGGAGACCATCACTGCCCGGGGTCCTGTCCTGCCTAAAGGATCTGGCGGCAGAGTGCAACTCCTCCAACGCCAAGGGAGCATCCAGAGCGGCTTTGCCTGCAGGATCAATAGAATTAGTGATACCTGACAGGAACTTATCGGCCTCCTCGCTGTCTGTAGTCTTGGGGGAGTAGAGGTCGCTGTAATAGTCGCGGACGACTTTCATCACGCCCTCCTTCCCCTGTCTGGGGATGCCGGTCTCATCTCGCAGCTCAGTCAGGGGCGTGTGGCCAGAGTGGAGTTTCCTGAAAAAGAAAGAGTTACATTTCTCGTCCTTCTCGAGGTTCTCCACTTTGGAACGGAAGACGATACGTCTGGATTCCTCCTCAAAGTGCCTTTTCAGGCCCCCTTTGGTCTCATCCAGCTCGTCTCTCACGTCCCAGCCGCACCGTTGGAGGTCCAGCAGGGACTGCAGATGTCTTTGCAGTCTCTTGAAGTTCCTCTTTCGGTCGCACGCCTGTTGTCTCCCTTTAACCTGAAAGAAACTGCGAATGTTAGCCTTAGCATATTCCCACCAGTCGCTCATACATTCAAAATAACATTTGTCATTTTTCCATGTGATGTAGGCATCCTTCAGCTCCGCCAGCACCTCCTCTCTTTCCAGTAGGGCACAATTCAGCTTCCAGGAGCCTGGGCCAGGTGCGAAACCGCTACCCAGGACTCCTTGGAAGAGAATGGCCCTGTGGTCTGAGAAGAAGCAGGGGATCATAGAATGCCTCGTCTGCTTCACTGCTCTAGAGGTAAACACAAAGTCAATGCGGGAACGCACAGAGCCATCGGGGCGGCTCCATGTATAGTTCACGGAGCCGGACCCCATGGAGCCCATAGCGTCCCGCAGTGATGCTTCAGTCACCATTTCTATAAGCAGTTTAGACGTCACATCAAGCTTGGTAGAGTTGCTGGTGCTGCGTCCATCCTCCTCCATGGTGCAGTTGAAGTCTCCTGCCATCACTACCGCCCTAGTGGTTGCGAGCTGCGGTCGCAGGGTCTGGAAAAGCTCCAAACGCTGATAAGAACAGATTTTTGATTGAAAAAGCGTCTTTATTGGTATAAAGTTGCAAAAAACAGACGGTAACATTGACAAACATAAGTGCCGTGTCGCAGCACAGGCCAAAACACAGCACAGATGCAGACTGTATAGTGCAGTCGAAGAACTACGGCGCGGGCCTGTAGCCTACACTGTAGTTCTCAGGCTGCACTATGCAATTAAACGATACAATAACACAACAGTAAATAAGGCTATGGGTGTGGAGGGTAGGGGGGTGAGGGAGGGTGAATCACAAGCCCGAAGCTTTATTGAAAGACAGACACATATAAGGGGAAGGGCAATAAATAGAAGACATCAATAAAACAACAGACATTGTGAGTGAGGGGGCAGGGGCCACGGTCCCAAAGTCTCATTTTCGGTTCGGACAAGGGGAGAGGGGCAGAAAAAGGGGGGCTTTAGTCCTCTTCTTCCTCAGGGCTGTCCATGGTGGAATAGTCTCTGAGCAGGCTGTGGACCAGCCTGCAACAGTCCTGGATGGACATCCTCTCCCTCCTCAGAATGAGGCGGTTCCTGGCAAGCCACGAAGCGTCCTTAACACAGTTCATAAGGCGCCAGGCTTCCTGGATCGCCCCAACGGTGTGGGTGCCAGGGAATAGTCCGTAGAGTACCGAATGGTACGTGAGACAGTTCCTTGGCACAGAGTTTTTCAGTTCGTTTTCCAGGGCGTCCAACAACAACTGGGCCCAGGCACAGTCCCAAAACAGGTGCATAGATGTTTCCTCATTTATGATGCACCTGGGGCAATGTCTGTACCTGCACAGGTTCCGGGAGTGCATGAATGACCGGAGGGGCAAGCCCCCTTGGATGGCCATCCACGACAGGTCTTTGTGTCTGTTTGTGAGCCTTTTGGAGGCCACATTCTCCCAGACTCTATGATGCACACTCTATGATGTCATCATGATGCGACACACGTAATGTCACAATGTGCTTGGCTGTACGGACTGCATTTGCTTGGCTTGCTAACTGACATCCACTTGAGGGAGACACACACCAGGAGATGGATGCAGCATATATACATACTGCAGAGCTTGTGCCTTTAGTGCCTGTAACAGCAACTATCCACACCTCCTGCAACCAGCGTGGACACCACCGCCACAAAAATAAAAATTAGTTCCAAACATGACCAGGTCGAAAAGACCAGCCGAAAGGATGATCATGATAGTAAGTTAAAAATGTAGGAATTCATTTCGAAGTGGTAATGCTTCCTCGTTCGTACTTAGTTTGCATTCAAGAATTAGGCCTACGTAGGCCTCACATCCAAATGCTGATCAACTGTTTCAATTTGTCTTGTGCAGAAGGAGGGAATTCAATGGAGACAAGAAGTAGACGCTAAATAAGACTCCACACAGTAGTTCACAGGTGCTTTTATTCATCCATTGTAACATTTTAATAGACAGCAAAGATTGAATACAATTTTGACACAGTATAAAAAGCATGCTTACAAAATCCAAGAGTTTATCAATGCAGCAGGCAAAAAACATTGCAAATCCTGGGGAATAAGCTGAGAAGTCATCATTCATCTATTTTTGGAATACAGAATAGGAAAGGTGCACCGGTCCCGGAGGTACTGCAATACCGGGTCAATGCGTGGAGTGGACAGAGCAAGCTCTTCTTCCATCTCCCTGTTCTAAAAATCCATTTAATATATGGCCCCCAGATAGGGGGCGTATCAGATATTAAACTGATAAGAACAGATTTTTTTTTTTTTTTTTTTTTACTTGAAGCCCGAGGTGCGGTGCTTCATCACCCAGTGTCTGTGACCAAACGTGCTGGGGGCATAGGTACTTGGACCCTCTCCCAAAGGAGAAGGGCCCCGTTACTCCTCTAACCCTCAGAGCCAAAAGGCCCTGAGGGAAAAAAAGGACTGTGGGTCCCCCTTTGCCAAAGCGCAGGGGAACCCTCGGGTGTCCCCAGGGTTAGCCGAAGCGTCCCCCTGGGGACCGATTTCTGCGTCTGGTCCTCCCCCCGTGGAGAGGACCTCAGCAACTTTAGAGGAGAGGGTGGCCCATAAGGGTCTCACCTTAACCCCAAACGAAAAACGTGAACGTGACACACTACACACTACGAAAAACGAATATAAGTGCTAAAGTTTGTGCAAGTGCGGGTGCAAGTGCAAAAACACAAATGTGGGCATAAATAAATAAATAAGCCCCAGCCAAAAGGCCGGGGGGTAAAAAATTATCCTTGCCCTAGCCAAAAGGCCAGGGCAAAGGATGTGGTGCGCCAGAAGTTGGGGGAAGTGACTGTGCAAGTGCTCTCAAAGTGCATAGGCTTAAGGACCAGTGCAAATTAAGGCACCCTTGGGGTTTTCACCCCAAGGGCACATGTCACCTCGGGCTTCTAAGCCGCTCCCGGCCTCTCAGCCAGACCAAGCTTCGTATTGCTCCTATCCCAGGGTCAACCCCCAGTAAGAGTAGGTACTAGACCAGGCTGTTCCTAAACAACATAAGGGTGCTTTGGGCCCTTAGAAGATAGGAATACTCAGCCCAGTTTTTCTCCACTCTCAACCAGGGGCCCGCCACACCCCGGCTAGATACTCCACAGGGTGTTTCTCCATTCCACATCTAGGAACCTCTCACGCTCCTAGTGTAAGAACAGGTACTCCACCCTGTGTTTCTCTACAGTAGATACTTCACCAGGCCGCTACTCCCCCATGAGGAAAAGGGATAACCGGCCCGGTTTTTCTCCACTGATAAGAACAGATTTTTGATTGAAAAAGCGTCTTTATTGGTATAAAGTTGCAAAAAACAGACGGTAACATTGACAAACATAAGTGCCGTGTCGCAGCACAGGCCAAAACACAGCACAGATGCAGACTGTATAGTGCAGTCGAAGAACTACGGCGCGGGCCTGTAGCCTACACTGTAGTTCTCAGGCTGCACTATGCAATTAAACGATACAATAACACAACAGTAAATAAGGCTATGGGTGTGGAGGGTAGGGGGGTGAGGGAGGGTGAATCACAAGCCCGAAGCTTTATTGAAAGACAGACACATATAAGGGGAAGGGCAATAAATAGAAGACATCAATAAAACAACAGACATTGTGAGTGAGGGGGCAGGGGCCACGGTCCCAAAGTCTCATTTTCGGTTCGGACAAGGGGAGAGGGGCAGAAAAAGGGGGGCTTTAGTCCTCTTCTTCCTCAGGGCTGTCCATGGTGGAATAGTCTCTGAGCAGGCTGTGGACCAGCCTGCAACAGTCCTGGATGGACATCCTCTCCCTCCTCAGAATGAGGCGGTTCCTGGCAAGCCACGAAGCGTCCTTAACACAGTTCATAAGGCGCCAGGCTTCCTGGATCGCCCCAACGGTGTGGGTGCCAGGGAATAGTCCGTAGAGTACCGAATGGTACGTGAGACAGTTCCTTGGCACAGAGTTTTTCAGTTCGTTTTCCAGGGCGTCCAACAACAACTGGGCCCAGGCACAGTCCCAAAACAGGTGCATAGATGTTTCCTCGTGTATGATGCACCTGGGGCAATGTCTGTACCTGCACAGGTTCCGGGAGTGCATGAATGACCGGAGGGGCAAGCCCCCCTGGATGGCCATCCACGACAGGTCTTTGTGTCTGTTTGTGAGCCTTTTGGAGGCCACATTCTCCCAGACCTGTTTGGCAGTCGCTGAAGGGAGCCCAGGAATCGGCTCTAAATCGTCTTTAGCTCTGATGAGCTTGTAGATGGTCTTTGATTTCCATAAGTCAGGTTTAACTCCCTCCAGTTGGTGTTCCCTCACGAACTTGGACACGTCCAGGTAGAACCACGGAGTGTTCCAGTTGTAAGGGATGGAGCTGTCCCATTTGTCCCAGCCAAGGTTCCTCCAAAGAGGCAGGAGGAAGAAACGGGACATGGAGTTTCCTGCAGAATCGTTCAAGTTCTCGTACATTGTCCTGCGGATGCAGTTACACACGAAGAAGGCTCGAAGCATGGTTGGGATATCTGGAATACCCTTTCCACCCTTGAGGGGCTCTTTGTACATAACTGACCGCTTTACTCTGTCCATTTTGGAGCCCCAGATGAAGTGGAACACTGCCCGTGTGATGGCCCTGCAGACGGTGGCCAGAGGTGGCCAGGCCTGTGCGGTGTACTGCAGAACAGGAAGTATCTCGTTGCGCAGCACAAGTGATTTCCCCTCGATGGTAAGATCTCTGAGGCTCCATAATCCAATCTTTTGGCGAACAGTCGCCAGTCTCTCGTCCCAACATCTCAGGGCTGCGCCCTCGCCGCCGAACCAGACTCCGAGGATCTTAATGAAGTCGGGCTTGATGGTGAAGGGAAATGGTGCAGAGGATGACAGGTGCCACTTTCCGAAGAGCATAGCCTCTGACTTCCCGCAGTTGACTTTAGCCCCTGAGGCTCGGCCGAAGTTCTCGCAGGTCTGGACGAGTGCTGTCACCGAACGGTGATCCGCGCAGAAGACAGTGACGTCATCCATGTACAGCGAACACTTGGCCTCTCGTCGGTCACGACCCGGTGCGGCGATCCCTCTGATCTCTGGATTCCGTCTGATGCATACAGCCATGAGCTCTATAACACAAACAAAAAGAAGAGGTGAAAGAGGGCAGCCTTGTCTGACCCCGGACAGAATGGAAAAGGGGTCAGTCTTCCAGCCGTTCACCAGCACCGAGCTGTGGATATCAAGGTACATCAGGTTAACATACGTACAAAACATTTTACCGAGGCCAAATTTATGCAGAACCCTGCCCATCAGCTCATGTGAGACACGATCGAAGGCCTTCTCCTGGTCAAGACTGACCAGGGCCGCGTGAACGTTCCGATCCTTGATGTAATGGACCGTGTCTCTGAGGAGGGCGAGGCTGTCTGCAATCCTGCGACCAGGGATGGCGCAGGTCTGGTCCGGGTGAATGATCTGTCCGATGACAGCCTTCAGCCTGTTGGCGAGCACCTTGGCGAGGATCTTGTAGTCCACGTTTAAGAGAGAGATGGGCCTCCAATTTTTCAGCTCACATCTCTCCCCCTTACGCTTATACAAGATCGTGATCATTCCCTCCCTCAGCGATGGGGGCATTTTGCCCTCCGCCACCATCTCCCCGTACAGCTCGAGCAGGTCCGGTCCAATGAGGTCCCACAGCGCTACATAGAGCTCTGCTGGGAGACCATCACTGCCCGGGGTCCTGCCCTGCCTAAAGGATCTGGCGGCAGAGTGCAACTCCTCCAACGCCAAGGGAGCATCCAGAGTGGCTTTGCCTGCAGGATCAATGGTGTTAGTGATACCTGACAGGAACTTATCGGCCTCCTCGCTGTCTGTAGTCTTAGGGGAGTAGAGGTCGCTGTAATAGTCGCGGACGACTTTCATCACGCCCTCCTTCCCCTGTCTGGGGATGCCGGTCTCATCTCGCAGCTCAGTCAGGGGCGTGTGGCCAGAGTGGAGTTTCCTGAAAAAGAAAGAATTACATTTCTCGTCCTTCTCAAGGTTCTCCACCTTGGAACGGAAGACGATACGTCTGGATTCCTCCTCAAAGTGCCTTTTCAGGCCCCCTTTGGTCTCATCCAGCTCGTCTCTCACGTCCCAGCCGCACCGTTGGAGGTCCAGCAGGGACTGCAAGTGTCTCTGCAGCCTCTTGAAGTTCCTCTTTCGGTCGCACGCCTGTTGTCTCCCTTTAACCTGAAAGAAACTGCGAATGTTAGCCTTAGCATATTCCCACCAGTCGCTCATACATTCAAAATAACATTTGTCATTTTTCCATGTGATGTAGGCATCCTTCAGCTCCGCCAGCACATCCTCTCTTTCCAGCAGGGCACAATTCAACTTCCAGGAGCCTGGGCCAGGTGCGAAACCGCTACCCAGGACTCCTTGGAAGAGAATGGCCCTGTGGTCTGAGAAGAAGCAGGGGACCATGGAATGCCTGGTCTGCTTCACTGTTCTAGAGGTAAACACAAAGTCAATGCGGGAACGCACAGAGCCATCGGGGCGGCTCCATGTATAATTCACGGAGCCGGATCCCATGGAGCCCATAGCATCCCGCAGTGATGCTTCGGTCACCATTTCTATGAGCAGTTTAGACGTCACATCAAGCTTGGTAGAGTTGCTGGTGCTGCGTCCATCCTCTTCCATGGTGCAGTTGAAGTCTCCTGCCATCACTACCGCCCTAGTGGTTGCGAGCTGCGGTCGCAGGGTCTGGAAAAGCTCCAAACGCTCATTCTTGAAAGGGGGGGCGTACACGCAGATAAGCCTAATAGGCTCACCTGCCCAGGAGCCGTCTACGATAAGCAATCTGCCGCAGACGAGCTCCTGAACAGAATCTAGCGTGAAGAGGCTCCCCCTAATAAGAATGGCGACCCCTGCAGACTTACACTCACCCCCACCGGACCAATAGGAGGCGCCGTGAGACCACTGCCTGCCCAGATGTTTGTAGGACTTGGAGAAAGGAAGAGAGCATTCCTGCAACATGTACACATCACATTTCTGACTATCTAGGAAAGTAAACACAGACTGTCTTCTAAGCTTATCCTTAATACTCCTCACATTAATGGTGAAAATTGAAAATGACGCCATTAGTTGGGGAAAAAAGAGAGGTTAGGCAACAGTTCTACATTTACGTTACCACTCCGTCGGGCGGGGCTTCCTCGGCATCGGATGCCAGGTTCCCTTGCTCGGGTAGCGGCGAGTTGTCTCCCAGTATCTGGTCGAGTAAGGCGGCGGCGTTGGCATCCAGCTCCTCCTCCTCCTCCCTGCTGATTGCCTCCGCCAGCTCCTCCATTTCTTCTTCCAGCGGGGTCAGCTCGACCGCCAGTTTCTTAGAGGATTCGGAGTCCGCAGACGGGCTGTCGAGCTCCTTCCTCTTGCAGTTCCTCGTCCTCTCAGCACCTGCAGTTGGAGTAAGAGGGGAGGGGAGGGGGGGGGAAATCTTCCTGGGAAGAAAGGTCAGGTGGGGCAGGGGTGGCTGGGTTGGGAGAGACAATGGGCTGGGTAGGAGAGTCGGAGGAGGTGTCAGGGAGGGTTGCGACAGTGGTAGGGATGGGAGTCACTGTCGCAGGGGGTGGGCTGGTGGAGGTGGGGAGGGAGGTGGTGAGGGGGGATGGGAGGGGGGTGGTTTTGGCAGGTTTCTTACCCTCCTGCGGTTTCTTTTCCTTCTGCGTAGCAGAGGGCAGCAGCTTGAGGGCAGGGTTGGCACGTCCGGTCACCACAGCTGAGTAGGTTCTCGTCCTACTCGGGCAGTCCCTGTAGACGTGGTCCACCTTGCCGCACAGGTTGCAGGTTTTCCTCGTGGGGCAGTCTTTGGTCTCATGGCTGGCCATGTGGCAATTCTTGCAGGCCGGGACCTTGCAGTCCTTCATCACGTGGCCCGTCCCGCCGCACTTCCTGCAGTTGCGTGGCTGGTCGGCGTAGTGAAGAAGTCCTTGAGATCCCCCCAGGGAGAAGCACTGTGGTAGGTGCTTGACTCCTTCTGGGCACGAGGTGTCCTTCTGCAGGACGACGATCACCGCCCACTTTCCAGTCCAGAATCCGTTCCCATCCAGAACCCTTGTGGGGTCTCTCTTGACGGCACAGAATCGGCTGAGGAAGGTGACGATGTCCTTGATGGGCGTGTGTGGGTTCCGCATTGAGACCGTCACCCGCCTTTCCTCTCGTGAAATGGGGCAGTTGCCCACAAAGCGGGAGAAAGGGGATTCGGGTCTCGCTGATTTCACTGCCTCCCAGTACCTCTTGCAGATGGCAAGGGAGGCGAAGGTGATGTAAAAGATCCCCTTCAGGTAGTTCTGGATGCTGAGGGTTTCAGCGGTCGAGAAGCCCTGGTCCAGGATCATCTTCTTCCCAAAGGTCTCCACTGTCATGTCCGGCATCCGTCCATCCACCTCCTTCAACTTCATCACCACGGTGAACCTCATCCAGGGCTCCAGGGACGGTTTGTCTTTGGTGCTCGCCTGGGTGGGTGCTGCTGGCGGTGTTGCTGCAGGGGTTGTGGCGCTGGGTGCGGCCGATCCGGTGGGGGCTTTGGCGGTTTTTTTCGCCGTCTTGGCCTGGCTCTTCTTGGCGAGGGTGGCCGGAGTGGAGGCAGAGGCTGGAGCAGCTGGGGCTGGAGCAGCGGGGGCTGGAACAGCGGCGGCTGGGGCAGCGGTGGCCATACTCACAGCTCCTTTGGCGTAGAAGGCGGGGCGGAGGATCAGCGCTGTCGTCGAGAGGAGGAGAGGCGGTCGGTCGCTTCAGAGGGCAGAGCCAGCAAGTCTAGCCCTCCAGTGCAGGTAGGGGGCGCTGCAGAGCTTCTCCGGCGAAGTCCCTTTTCTCCACGCAGTCTTGCTGGCGGAGGGGGGGTATCTTCTCCAGAGGGCAGAGCAAACAAGTCTAACCCTCTGCTGTAGCTGGGGAGCGATGCAAATCTTCACCCTCTTCAAGCGATCTTCTCCTTCTCCTCGCAGTCTCGACTTTCGATTTTTCTGGCTTCTCGGCCCGGGTGCAGCTTAGCCCTGAGAAGGACAATTGTCGGTCCAAGAAACAAGGTAGCACCGTCAGTCAGCGTGAACTGATAAGAACAGATTTTTGATTGAAAAAGCGTCTTTATTGGTATAAAGTTGCAAAAAACAGACGGTAACATTGACAAACATAAGTGCCGTGTCGCAGCACAGGCCAAAACACAGCACAGATGCAGACTGTATAGTGCAGTCGAAGAACTACGGCGCGGGCCTGTAGCCTACACTGTAGTTCTCAGGCTGCACTATGCAATTAAACGATACAATAACACAACAGTAAATAAGGCTATGGGTGTGGAGGGTAGGGGGGTGAGGGAGGGTGAATCACAAGCCCGAAGCTTTATTGAAAGACAGACACATATAAGGGGAAGGGCAATAAATAGAAGACATCAATAAAACAACAGACATTGTGAGTGAGGGGGCAGGGGCCACGGTCCCAAAGTCTCATTTTCGGTTCGGACAAGGGGAGAGGGGCAGAAAAAGGGGGGCTTTAGTCCTCTTCTTCCTCAGGGCTGTCCATGGTGGAATAGTCTCTGAGCAGGCTGTGGACCAGCCTGCAACAGTCCTGGATGGACATCCTCTCCCTCCTCAGAATGAGGCGGTTCCTGGCAAGCCACGAAGCGTCCTTAACACAGTTCATAAGGCGCCAGGCTTCCTGGATCGCCCCAACGGTGTGGGTGCCAGGGAATAGTCCGTAGAGTACCGAATGGTACGTGAGACAGTTCCTTGGCACAGAGTTTTTCAGTTAGTTTTCCAGGGCGTCCAACAACAACTGGGCCCAGGCACAGTCCCAAAACAGGTGCATAGATGTTTCCTCATTTATGATGCACCTGGGGCAATGTCTGTACCTGCACAGGTTCCGGGAGTGCATGAATGACCGGAGGGGCAAGCCCCCTTGGATGGCCATCCACGACAGGTCTTTGTGTCTGTTTGTGAGCCTTTTGGAGGCCACATTCTCCCAGACTCTATGATGCACACTCTATGATGTCATCATGATGCGACACACGTAATGTCACAATGTGCTTGGCTGTACGGACTGCATTTGCTTGGCTTGCTAACTGACATCCACTTGAGGGAGACACACACCAGGAGATGGATGCAGCATATATACTTACTGCAGAGCTTGTGCCTTTAGTGCCTGTAACAGCAACTATCCACACCTCCTGCAACCAGCGTGGACACCACCGCCACAAAAATAAAAATTAGTTCCAAACATGACCAGGTCGAAAAGACCAGCCGAAAGGATGATCATGATAGTAAGTTAAAAATGTAGGAATTCATTTCGAAGTGGTAATGCTTCCTCGTTCGTACTTAGTTTGCATTCAAGAATTAGGCCTACGTAGGCCTCACATCCAAATGCTGATCAACTGTTTCAATTTGTCTTGTGCAGAAGGAGGGAATTCAATGGAGACAAGAAGTAGACGCTAAATAAGACTCCACACAGTAGTTCACAGGTGCTTTTATTCATCCATTGTAACATTTTAATAGACAGCAAAGATTGAATACAATTTTGACAGTATAAAAAGCATGCTTACAAAATCCAAGAGTTTATCAATGCAGCAGGCAAAAAACATTGCAAATCCTGGGGAATAAGCTGAGAAGTCATCATTCATCTATTTTTGGAATACAGAATAGGAAAGGTGCACCGGTCCCGGAGGTACTGCAATACCGGGTCAATGCGTGGAGTGGACAGAGCAAGCTCTTCTTCCATCTCCCTGTTCTAAAAATCCATTTAATATATGGCCCCCAGATAGGGGGCGTATCAGATATTAAACTGATAAGAACAGATTTTTTTTTTATTTATTTTTTTAAACCATTCAGGTTTGTTTTAAAAGTTTCAGTACTAACCCAAAGCTAGTCACCTCAAATGACAATTTGTCATAACTTTATAAAACATCTCATCATTCATGGTCTTTGTCTTTTTTTATTTATCTTTTTCTCAAAATCTGTTCTTATACATCACAAGAAAATAATTTTCCATAATATCAGTTTAACAATACAACCCACCACCTTCCCACCCTCAAACTAAACTTTCACCAGGTGCTTCCATTTTTTTGTTTTCCAAAAACCTTCCGCATCTGAACCACTGCCGGTTTTACAATCCAATAAATAACTGACATATAATTTTCCCAACACCATCCTAATCGCATCCTTAACCGACAACACCTCATTTCTATACACATACAAGTTTCTTACATCCCATAGTACCTCTCTTACACATGCCATTATTACCCACATCAATCTCTCATTCACTTTACCACTTACCCCTAATCCAAACAATGCCACCTTCCAAGTCACCATACTAACCCCCACTACTTCCTTACATATTCCACTCAAACCCTTCCAAACTTTCCTTCCAAACCCACAATTCCAAAAAACATGATTAACAGTTTCATCCATTCCACAACGCTCTCTAGGACATATCTCCATTCTTACCAAATCTCTCCTCTTTTGCACCACACGCACCGGAAGAATATCATGCATACACATCCAAACAATATCACGCTGCCTATTTGTCACTCCATTTATACTCATTTTCTTCCACACCTCTTTCGACTCCACACCATTCAAACACTCAATCATACATATACTGTCTTTCTTTTTCAACATTCTAACCACCTTCTTTTTCTCCTTAAACTCACACATTTTAAACCCCATTAAAACAAATTTCCTCATGAATACTTCAACACCTTCATACCACTTCGGACAAAAATCAGCCACAGGCTTACATAAATCTCTTTTCTCCCACCCCACTCCCATCAACATCCAACCTGCCAGATACTTTAACATACATGCAGCCATATTATCTTTCTCAATCAATCTACACACACTTGCCACTCCATTTACACCCAAATAAATCTCTAAATTAGGAAAACCAACACCACCTGCATATCTATCTCTCATCACATATTCTCTCCTCAGTCTCTCCATTTTACACCCCCAAAAGAATAAAAACAACATTCTATTCATTTTCTGCATACATCGCCCATTCATCGGAAACACAGTTGCTACAAACAATAATAATGGCAAAATCACACTCTTTATAATCAAAACTTTTCCTAACATTGACAAATCTCTCAAACGCCAAAAATTTAACTTTCTCGCCACTTTCAGACCACATTCATTCCAACACTCATTACCTTTTAAATCTCTTTCAAACGTGACTCCAAGCACTCTTAAACCTCCTTTCACACATTCCACCCCCTCAATCTCCACACCACTATCCCCAAAACACTTGAATTTACTTTTATCCCAATTTACCTTGAAAGCCGACGCACCGCAGAAAAAGCCAATTAATAATCGTGCCCTAGCCAGTGCCGCTTTACTCTCACATACCAGTGTCACATCATCCATATAACCCATCACCTTTAACATTCTACCACCACTCCCTGGAATTAAAAAACCCTTCACCACCTTATCCCTAATAATCATACGTAGCAGTGGCTCAATCACACAAATAAATACTATTGGGGACAGTGGACACCCCTGTCTCACACCTGACTCAACCGTGATATCCTTACTCACATAACCATTCACCAAAATCTTACTTGTTGCACCCGCATACAAACTTCTGATTCTCTCTACAAACATAACCGGAAAACCCATCCTTAATAACACACGAAACATAAAAGCATGCGAAACCCTATCATACGCCTTCTCAAAATCCAACGCAAGCACCATACATCTTCTCTCTCTTCTCATACAGTCTCCAATCACATCTCTTAATAAACATAAATTATCACCCATTCGTCTCCCAGGCACAGCACACACTTGCTCCTCACATACCACTTGCTCTACTACCTCACTCATTCTGTTTGCAATCAATTTGGCATATAACTTATAATCCGTATTTAATAAAGTTATAGGTCTCCAATTCTTCAACTCTCTTTTCTCCCCTTTTTTATAAATGAGCACCACCACACCTTCTTTCATAGACTCACACACACACCCTTCCCTCCACATATATTTAAAAACTTCCAACATATCCTTCCCAATTACCTCCCACATAACCAAATAAAATTCAACCACCAAACCATCCAAACCTGGAGTCTTATTCCTTCCTGCACTCTTCAACACTCTCTTAACCTCACATTCACCTATATCACTCATCAACCCTTCTCTTTCATCTTCATTCACCTTACTACACAATGCACTCAAAACCTCTTCTTCCATACTGACATCACACTTTCTCCTCTTATATAATTCCCTATAAAAATCCTCAGCCACTCCTATCATACTTTCCCCTTTCTTCACACATCCATTCCCATCCACCACCTCAACCATATCTTTCTTCCCCTCACATACCTTTTTAAAGAAAAATCTTGAACATTTCTCATCCTTTTCCATTCGCTCCACTTTCGCTCTAAACACAATCTCTCTACCCTTCTCATACATAAACTTCCTCAGCACTTCTTTCTCACATACAATCTCATCATCCATATCCATACCCAACTCTTTCATTTTATACAAATAGATCAATCTTTTATTTGCCTCATCATACAACCTTCTCCTCCTTCCCGCAAGCTTATAACCCCATTTTCTGAAAAACTTTTTAAACTGCTTTTTTACCCAGTCCCACCAAAACAATACATTTACAAATTCCCCTTTCCTCCTCACCCATCTTTCATACCACCGACCAAAATCCTCTCTCACCTCTTCATTCTCTAACAACTTTTGATTTAATTTCCAAAAGCTTTTCCCATACGTCCCATCATACTCACCCTCAATCGTCCCCTTAATACATTCATGATCCGAATATCCAGTCTTTCTCTGCTCATACTTCTTACACACCACTCCCTTTGATACAAACAAATAATCCAATCTGGATGCAGACTTTCCGCTATCTGCCCAATAAGTAACCGGCAGTGGTTTCTTTAGACATTCCCCTGCCACGTCCAACAGTGAAAAATCAGCAACTATTTGCTTTAAAGCATTCCCTGTAACATCAATTTTTTTACACCCTTCACCAAACCCAACCCCCTTATCAATTGAACAATTAAAGTCACCTGCTACAATTATCGGAATCCTCCCAGGTAGAAACACCCTAATCTTATCAAATAATTCCCCCCTTTTCTTCTTATCCACATGTGCATAAATATTCATAATCCTAACCCGCCACCCCTTATAACATACCGTCACCAAAACACACCTTCCCACTTCTATCACCACAAAATTCTCCACATTGATACCCTTATTTTTAATTAATATGCCAACACCATCATTTTTATTCTCCCCAGACCCAGACCAAAAGCACTTTTCAAACTTTCCTTCCTTCCTCTTTAATTCCCCTACTATCCCACACTCCTGCAGGCATACTATATCCCCTCCATTCTCCCATATATCCTCCAACACTGCCACTCTTCTAGCTGCATTCTTAATTTGTCTTGCATTAAAGGAGATAATCCCCAAACTGCCTTTAGCAGAGATAGCACTCATATGCTATTTTATAAAGTCCAGGATCTAGCACACCAAAAATCAGCCATTATCATATTTTGCCAGTCCTCCAATTCTGGCTGCTCCTTCATCTGAGAACAGGGATCCTAGATTTAAATCACGTGCAGGTGAATAACCTATGCTATCACCAGGACTGCTGCTGATATCCATTTCATCCAGGAGGCTGAAAACCGGGACTGATTCAGGGCTGCTAATATCCTCTATACGTGGTTTTTTGGCAGCTCTTTTACTTTCAACTGATCTTTTATTGCCACTCTCCTCTTCATCTCCTCCCGCAGCCTCCTCCTGAGTATCAGTCCAGCTAATATCCACTTCTTCATCCTCAGAACCCTCCACACTCTCACAGTCCTGAATATTTGCAGTGCCTTGGACTTCCAGCATGCTGGTGCTTGGAACTGCTGTCATCTGTGTGGTCTCACCAGCACCTGTTTGCGATGATTCATGATCCTGTGCAGGTGAGTCCTCACTCTGTCTCACCTCAGGTGCATTAACCCCCTCCATACCATTACCCGGAGAAGCAGCTTGTTTTGGAGCTGAGTTTTCTTCCTGCTCTTTTTGCTCTTGTTTTTCAACTTCCTCCCTTTGTTTTTTCAATATTTCTTTCCTCACACATTCTTGTTGCTTTAAATTCTGCCAATGTGGGCATCCCTTACACGTATGGTTTTGTTCCCCACAAATATCACAGGTTTTGGCTTTAGGACATGCACCTGCCTCATGCCCTTCTCTTCCACAATTTCTGCACACTTTCCCTTTCTTACAATTTTCTTTTGTGTGCCCATATTCATGACATTTACGGCAAAATTGAGGCTGATTCGGATAAAATAAATACCCTCTATTTCCGCCAATAGAGAAATTGGCTGGGGGATGCGTTACCCCACCAATGAATCTGCCATCTGGTCTCAGTCTTACCCAAAATTTCAATTTGCCATTAAAAATGCCCAAAGAGTTATACAACATGTCTCCTCCTTTCACAGAAATACAGTATCTGTACAAAAAACCCTTAATAAGGTCAAAATCCATCCAAGGATTATATAAATGCACTGTTACAGGGATTTCGTTCACAGCGAATAAAGGCATGGGAATGATACCCACCATAGAGGGATGCAAGGCATTTGTCCTCAAAATTTCAAAAGTATTCATGCACTTGGCACTATTACCTAACGACACATCATAGTATCCCTGCCGAGCAAAGTCTTGTATGCAATAAATGTCCTCCTTTTCAAGACCACACAATTTAAACAGCAATTCCTCCACAATAAATTTGAGATCACTTATCTCTCTCCGTCCATCCAGCACTGACAAGCGTATAGAGTTCTTCAGAGCAGCCATGATGCTGTAGATTCTCCACCCGTCTTCTTCCGCAAATCCAAAAGGCGATCTCTCCTCGACGTCCCAGGAGTCCCCCGGAAGGACCCCCAAACTCAAACCCCCTGGCCCAGACCAAGGCAATAAACCTTGATCTGAGCCAAAAGGCCGAGAAGCGATAACCCGAATGTGGGCTGAGGGACCTGCGCAACCGAAACAGGATCTACAATCCATCATGGAGAATCACCCTTCCCCACGCACGCTTACGCTATACTATCTGCAGATTGACTTGACTTTTGTTGGCGGCGATCCCAGCAAAGAAGAGGGAGAGGGAGAAGGAGAAGTCCGGACTGACAAGCAGGCAGTCACCCAGGCGCGCGCAACCACATTCCATCACTCACTCCTGCATCGTGAGTTTTCTCTCCTCTCCTGTCTTGCTGGCTGCTTGACTGACTGGCTGGCTGATGCACAATCATTTGCATTTGGTCCGCCTCCGACAACCACACCCACCAGACGTCTGCCGCCCGTCCCGTCTGTCCCTGCTGGCTCCGTGCTTATCACATTGACACAATGCTATGCACTTGCACTTCATCACTTAAGCAGTGGGACATTCATTCTGCAATGGAAGGTTCCCTGGCTGCCTTGAACCTCCTGTCTCTAAAATCTGGATTGTTTCAACCAACCCGTTCATCCTGGCAGATTTCAATTTTTCACTACAGTGTGAGGGCTCTGTGATGTCATCATGATGCACACTCTATGATGTCATCATGATGCGACACACGTAATGTCACAATGTGCTTGGCTGTACGGACTGCATTTGCTTGGCTTGCTAACTGACATCCACTTGAGGGAGACACACACCAGGAGATGGATGCAGCATATATACATACTGCAGAGCTTGTGCCTTTAGTGCCTGTAACAGCAACTATCCACACCTCCTGCAACCAGCGTGGACACCACCGCCACAAAAATAAAAATTAGTTCCAAACATGACCAGGTCGAAAAGACCAGCCGAAAGGATGATCATGATAGTAAGTTAAAAATGTAGGAATTCATTTCGAAGTGGTAATGCTTCCTCGTTCGTACTTAGTTTGCATTCAAGAATTAGGCCTACGTAGGCCTCACATCCAAATGCTGATCAACGGTTTCAATTTGTCTTGTGCAGAAGGAGGGAATTCAATGGAGACAAGAAGTAGACGCTAAATAAGACTCCACACAGTAGTTCACAGGTGCTTTTATTCATCCATTGTAACATTTTAATAGACAGCAAAGATTGAATACAATTTTGACACAGTATAAAAAGCATGCTTACAAAATCCAAGAGTTTATCAATGCAGCAGGCAAAAAACATTGCAAATCCTGGGGAATAAGCTGAGAAGTCATCATTCATCTATTTTTGGAATACAGAATAGGAAAGGTGCACCGGTCCCGGAGGTACTGCAATACCGGGTCAATGCGTGGAGTGGACAGAGCAAGCTCTTCTTCCATCTCCCTGTTCTAAAAATCCATTTAATATATGGCCCCCAGATAGGGGGCGTATCAGATATTAAACTGATAAGAACAGATTTTTTTTTTTTTTTTAAACCATTCAGGTTTGTTTTAAAAGTTTCAGTACTAACCCAAAGCTAGTCACCTCAAATGACAATTTGTCATAACTTTATAAAACATCTCATCATTCATGGTCTTTGTCTTTTTTTATTTATCTTTTTCTCAAAATCTGTTCTTATACATCACAAGAAAATAATTTTCCATAATATCAGTTTAACAATACAACCCACCACCTTCCCACCCTCAAACTAAACTTTCACCAGGTGCTTCCATTTTTTTGTTTTCCAAAAACCTTCCGCATCTGAACCACTGCCGGTTTTACAATCCAATAAATAACTGACATATAATTTTCCCAACACCATCCTAATCGCATCCTTAACCGACAACACCTCATTTCTATACACATACAAGTTTCTTACATCCCATAGTACCTCTCTTACACATGCCATTATTACCCACATCAATCTCTCATTCACTTTACCACTTACCCCTAATCCAAACAATGCCACCTTCCAAGTCACCATACTAACCCCCACTACTTCCTTACATATTCCACTCAAACCCTTCCAAACTTTCCTTCCAAACCCACAATTCCAAAAAACATGATTAACAGTTTCATCCATTCCACAACGCTCTCTAGGACATATCTCCATTCTTACCAAATCTCTCCTCTTTTGCACCACACGCACCGGAAGAATATCATGCATACACATCCAAACAATATCACGCTGCCTATTTGTCACTCCATTTATACTCATTTTCTTCCACACCTCTTTCGACTCCACACCATTCAAACACTCAATCATACATATACTGTCTTTCTTTTTCAACATTCTAACCACCTTCTTTTTCTCCTTAAACTCACACATTTTAAACCCCATTAAAACAAATTTCCTCATGAATACTTCAACACCTTCATACCACTTCGGACAAAAATCAGCCACAGGCTTACATAAATCTCTTTTCTCCCACCCCACTCCCATCAACATCCAACCTGCCAGATACTTTAACATACATGCAGCCATATTATCTTTCTCAATCAATCTACACACACTTGCCACTCCATTTACACCCAAATAAATCTCTAAATTAGGAAAACCAACACCACCTGCATATCTATCTCTCATCACATATTCTCTCCTCAGTCTCTCCATTTTACACCCCCAAAAGAATAAAAACAACATTCTATTCATTTTCTGCATACATCGCCCATTCATCGGAAACACAGTTGCTACAAACAATAATAATGGCAAAATCACACTCTTTATAATCAAAACTTTTCCTAACATTGACAAATCTCTCAAACGCCAAAAATTTAACTTTCTCGCCACTTTCAGACCACATTCATTCCAACACTCATTACCTTTTAAATCTCTTTCAAACGTGACTCCAAGCACTCTTAAACCTCCTTTCACACATTCCACCCCCTCAATCTCCACACCACTATCCCCAAAACACTTGAATTTACTTTTATCCCAATTTACCTTGAAAGCCGACGCACCGCAGAAAAAGCCAATTAATAATCGTGCCCTAGCCAGTGCCGCTTTACTCTCACATACCAGTGTCACATCATCCATATAACCCATCACCTTTAACATTCTACCACCACTCCCTGGAATTAAAAAACCCTTCACCACCTTATCCCTAATAATCATACGTAGCAGTGGCTCAATCACACAAATAAATACTATTGGGGACAGTGGACACCCCTGTCTCACACCTGACTCAACCGTGATATCCTTACTCACATAACCATTCACCAAAATCTTACTTGTTGCACCCGCATACAAACTTCTGATTCTCTCTACAAACATAACCGGAAAACCCATCCTTAATAACACACGAAACATAAAAGCATGCGAAACCCTATCATACGCCTTCTCAAAATCCAACGCAAGCACCATACATCTTCTCTCTCTTCTCATACAGTCTCCAATCACATCTCTTAATAAACATAAATTATCACCCATTCGTCTCCCAGGCACAGCACACACTTGCTCCTCACATACCACTTGCTCTACTACCTCACTCATTCTGTTTGCAATCAATTTGGCATATAACTTATAATCCGTATTTAATAAAGTTATAGGTCTCCAATTCTTCAACTCTCTTTTCTCCCCTTTTTTATAAATGAGCACCACCACACCTTCTTTCATAGACTCACACACACACCCTTCCCTCCACATATATTTAAAAACTTCCAACATATCCTTCCCAATTACCTCCCACATAACCAAATAAAATTCAACCACCAAACCATCCAAACCTGGAGTCTTATTCCTTCCTGCACTCTTCAACACTCTCTTAACCTCACATTCACCTATATCACTCATCAACCCTTCTCTTTCATCTTCATTCACCTTACTACACAATGCACTCAAAACCTCTTCTTCCATACTGACATCACACTTTCTCCTCTTATATAATTCCCTATAAAAATCCTCAGCCACTCCTATCATACTTTCCCCTTTCTTCACACATCCATTCCCATCCACCACCTCAACCATATCTTTCTTCCCCTCACATACCTTTTTAAAGAAAAATCTTGAACATTTCTCATCCTTTTCCATTCGCTCCACTTTCGCTCTAAACACAATCTCTCTACCCTTCTCATACATAAACTTCCTCAGCACTTCTTTCTCACATACAATCTCATCATCCATATCCATACCCAACTCTTTCATTTTATACAAATAGATCAATCTTTTATTTGCCTCATCATACAACCTTCTCCTCCTTCCCGCAAGCTTATAACCCCATTTTCTGAAAAACTTTTTAAACTGCTTTTTTACCCAGTCCCACCAAAACAATACATTTACAAATTCCCCTTTCCTCCTCACCCATCTTTCATACCACCGACCAAAATCCTCTCTCACCTCTTCATTCTCTAACAACTTTTGATTTAATTTCCAAAAGCTTTTCCCATACGTCCCATCATACTCACCCTCAATCGTCCCCTTAATACATTCATGATCCGAATATCCAGTCTTTCTCTGCTCATACTTCTTACACACCACTCCCTTTGATACAAACAAATAATCCAATCTGGATGCAGACTTTCCGCTATCTGCCCAATAAGTAACCGGCAGTGGTTTCTTTAGACATTCCCCTGCCACGTCCAACAGTGAAAAATCAGCAACTATTTGCTTTAAAGCATTCCCTGTAACATCAATTTTTTTACACCCTTCACCAAACCCAACCCCCTTATCAATTGAACAATTAAAGTCACCTGCTACAATTATCGGAATCCTCCCAGGTAGAAACACCCTAATCTTATCAAATAATTCCCCCCTTTTCTTCTTATCCACATGTGCATAAATATTCATAATCCTAACCCGCCACCCCTTATAACATACCGTCACCAAAACACACCTTCCCACTTCTATCACCACAAAATTCTCCACATTGATACCCTTATTTTTAATTAATATGCCAACACCATCATTTTTATTCTCCCCAGACCCAGACCAAAAGCACTTTTCAAACTTTCCTTCCTTCCTCTTTAATTCCCCTACTATCCCACACTCCTGCAGGCATACTATATCCCCTCCATTCTCCCATATATCCTCCAACACTGCCACTCTTCTAGCTGCATTCTTAATTTGTCTTGCATTAAAGGAGATAATCCCCAAACTGCCTTTAGCAGAGATAGCACTCATATGCTATTTTATAAAGTCCAGGATCTAGCACACCAAAAATCAGCCATTATCATATTTTGCCAGTCCTCCAATTCTGGCTGCTCCTTCATCTGAGAACAGGGATCCTAGATTTAAATCACGTGCAGGTGAATAACCTATGCTATCACCAGGACTGCTGCTGATATCCATTTCATCCAGGAGGCTGAAAACCGGGACTGATTCAGGGCTGCTAATATCCTCTATACGTGGTTTTTTGGCAGCTCTTTTACTTTCAACTGATCTTTTATTGCCACTCTCCTCTTCATCTCCTCCCGCAGCCTCCTCCTGAGTATCAGTCCAGCTAATATCCACTTCTTCATCCTCAGAACCCTCCACACTCTCACAGTCCTGAATATTTGCAGTGCCTTGGACTTCCAGCATGCTGGTGCTTGGAACTGCTGTCATCTGTGTGGTCTCACCAGCACCTGTTTGCGATGATTCATGATCCTGTGCAGGTGAGTCCTCACTCTGTCTCACCTCAGGTGCATTAACCCCCTCCATACCATTACCCGGAGAAGCAGCTTGTTTTGGAGCTGAGTTTTCTTCCTGCTCTTTTTGCTCTTGTTTTTCAACTTCCTCCCTTTGTTTTTTCAATATTTCTTTCCTCACACATTCTTGTTGCTTTAAATTCTGCCAATGTGGGCATCCCTTACACGTATGGTTTTGTTCCCCACAAATATCACAGGTTTTGGCTTTAGGACATGCACCTGCCTCATGCCCTTCTCTTCCACAATTTCTGCACACTTTCCCTTTCTTACAATTTTCTTTTGTGTGCCCATATTCATGACATTTACGGCAAAATTGAGGCTGATTCGGATAAAATAAATACCCTCTATTTCCGCCAATAGAGAAATTGGCTGGGGGATGCGTTACCCCACCAATGAATCTGCCATCTGGTCTCAGTCTTACCCAAAATTTCAATTTGCCATTAAAAATGCCCAAAGAGTTATACAACATGTCTCCTCCTTTCACAGAAATACAGTATCTGTACAAAAAACCCTTAATAAGGTCAAAATCCATCCAAGGATTATATAAATGCACTGTTACAGGGATTTCGTTCACAGCGAATAAAGGCATGGGAATGATACCCACCATAGAGGGATGCAAGGCATTTGTCCTCAAAATTTCAAAAGTATTCATGCACTTGGCACTATTACCTAACGACACATCATAGTATCCCTGCCGAGCAAAGTCTTGTATGCAATAAATGTCCTCCTTTTCAAGACCACACAATTTAAACAGCAATTCCTCCACAATAAATTTGAGATCACTTATCTCTCTCCGTCCATCCAGCACTGACAAGCGTATAGAGTTCTTCAGAGCAGCCATGATGCTGTAGATTCTCCACCCGTCTTCTTCCGCAAATCCAAAAGGCGATCTCTCCTCGACGTCCCAGGAGTCCCCCGGAAGGACCCCCAAACTCAAACCCCCTGGCCCAGACCAAGGCAATAAACCTTGATCTGAGCCAAAAGGCCGAGAAGCGATAACCCGAATGTGGGCTGAGGGACCTGCGCAACCGAAACAGGATCTACAATCCATCATGGAGAATCACCCTTCCCCACGCACGCTTACGCTATACTATCTGCAGATTGACTTGACTTTTGTTGGCGGCGATCCCAGCAAAGAAGAGGGAGAGGGAGAAGGAGAAGTCCGGACTGACAAGCAGGCAGTCACCCAGGCGCGCGCAACCACATTCCATCACTCACTCCTGCATCGTGAGTTTTCTCTCCTCTCCTGTCTTGCTGGCTGCTTGACTGACTGGCTGGCTGATGCACAATCATTTGCATTTGGTCCGCCTCCGACAACCACACCCACCAGACGTCTGCCGCCCGTCCCGTCTGTCCCTGCTGGCTCCGTGCTTATCACATTGACACAATGCTATGCACTTGCACTTCATCACTTAAGCAGTGGGACATTCATTCTGCAATGGAAGGTTCCCTGGCTGCCTTGAACCTCCTGTCTCTAAAATCTGGATTGTTTCAACCAACCCGTTCATCCTGGCAGATTTCAATTTTTCACTACAGTGTGAGGGCTCTGTGATGTCATCATGATGCACACTCTATGATGTCATCATGATGCGACACACGTAATGTCACAATGTGCTTGGCTGTACGGACTGCATTTGCTTGGCTTGCTAACTGACATCCACTTGAGGGAGACACACACCAGGAGATGGATGCAGCATATATACATACTGCAGAGCTTGTGCCTTTAGTGCCTGTAACAGCAACTATCCACACCTCCTGCAACCAGCGTGGACACCACCGCCACAAAAATAAAAATTAGTTCCAAACATGACCAGGTCGAAAAGACCAGCCGAAAGGATGATCATGATAGTAAGTTAAAAATGTAGGAATTCATTTCGAAGTGGTAATGCTTCCTCGTTCGTACTTAGTTTGCATTCAAGAATTAGGCCTACGTAGGCCTCACATCTAAATGCTGATCAACTGTTTCAATTTGTCTTGTGCAGAAGGAGGGAATTCAATGGAGACAAGAAGTAGACGCTAAATAAGACTCCACACAGTAGTTCACAGGTGCTTTTATTCATCCATTGTAACATTTTAATAGACAGCAAAGATTGAATACAATTTTGACACAGTATAAAAAGCATGCTTACAAAATCCAAGAGTTTATCAATGCAGCAGGCAAAAAACATTGCAAATCCTGGGGAATAAGCTGAGAAGTCATCATTCATCTATTTTTGGAATACAGAATAGGAAAGGTGCACCGGTCCCGGAGGTACTGCAATACCGGGTCAATGCGTGGAGTGGACAGAGCAAGCTCTTCTTCCATCTCCCTGTTCTAAAAATCCATTTAATATATGGCCCCCAGATAGGGGGCGTATCAGATATTAAACTGATAAGAACAGATTTTTTTTTTTTTTTTTTTTTTTTTTAAACCATTCAGGTTTAAAAAAACTGACGCATACCCACAAGGAGTAGCAATCACTTTGACTTTCAAAGCACAGTTTTTTAAAAATCATCACTCATGGTTTGTATATTTTTTCCGCCAATCAAATCTTTAACCTTTTCTGGTCTATCCAAAAATAATTCAGCAAATTCACAAACACAAAAAACAATACAATAACATCTTTGCATTTTAAGGACATTTCTTACTTTCAGAAATAACCCCCACAAAAAAAACAGAAAATAGGAACCCTAAACACCCGAGGGGAACTAAAACACAACCATATCCTTCCATTTTTTCACCTTCCATATGCCTTCTGCATCTAAGCCACCACCGCCTTCCTTATCAAACAAATAACAAACATACAGCTTACTAAACACCATTCTTACACAGTCATTAATTTCCCATTCTTCCTTTTTATACACAACCATATTCCTTGCGTTCCATAAAACTTCCATTACGCACGACATCAATAACCACATAATTCTCTGTTGTACCTTCCCACTTACACACATACCAAACATTGCCAATCTCCATGACACCACATTTACACTACCCAATTCCATGCACACAGTTTTCAATTTATCCCAAACCTTCCTCGCAAAACCGCAAGTCCAAAAAACATGTCTCACAGTCTCACTCGCACCACAATTCACTCTTGGACATACATCCACACTCACTAAATCACGCTTTTTTAAAAACTCACGTACTGGTAGTACCCCATGCATTCCCATCCAAACTATATCCCTCTGTCTGTTCGTCATCCCTTTCATACCTATTTTCTTCCATACCTCCAAAGCATCCTTTGAGCGCAAAAATTCAATATTACAAGCTACATCTTTACCACGCAACACTTTCATCACTTTCTTCCTTTCACAAAAATCTTTTATACTAACACCCACCAAATCATTCTTCCTAACAAATTTCTCAACATATTTATACCACACAGGACAAACAGCCGCCATTGGTACTAGTAGTGATCTCTTCTTCCAACCTAATCCGCACAGCATCCACCCAGCCAAATAATGCATCATGCATGCAGCCTTACTTTGCCTCCCCAACAATCTAGCCACTGATGCTACATAATTAACTCCTAAAAAAAACTCAAAATTTGGGAAATCAAATCCACCTTTCGCTCTTTCTTTCATAACTTCCTCTCTCCTTAGTCTTTCCATTTTACAACCCCAAAAAAATAAAAAGCATAACCTCACAATCTTCCGAAAACAACCATACGGAGGGGGGAACACACAAGCAACAAATAATAATATTGGAAGAATCACACTTTTGATAATAAGCACTTTCCCAGTCATAGATAAATCCCTTAATTTCCAAAAATTCAATTTTTTAGCAATCTTTCTACCACATATTTCCCAACTCTCCCTCCCTTTTAAGTCATCATCAAATATTATACCCAGAATTTTGATACCACCCTCTACACATTCCACATCCTTTATACTAACCCGAATATTCCCAAAAACTTTAATTTGGCTCTTCCCCCAATTAACCCTAAATGCAGATATACTACAGAAAATATTAATTAATAAAACCGCCCTATTCAATGCAGCCTGATTCTTACTTAAAATTACAATATCATCCATATAGCCCAATACTTTTACATGCTTACCACCACTACCAGGGATCAAACAGCCTCTCACAATTTTATCTTTCCTAATCATTTGTAATAATGGCTCAATCACACTAATAAACAGGATAGGGGACATAGGGCATCCTTGTCTGACACCAGATTCAATTGTGACTCTCTCACTTACATTCCCATTTACTAACACTTTACTAGAGACACGATCATACAAACTTTTAACCCTTTTAACAAAAAAATCAGGAAAACCCATTTTCTCTAAGACCCTAAACATAAAACAATGTGACACACGATCAAAAGCCTTTTCAAAATCCACACTCAAAAACACACAACTCTGCTTCCTCTCCACACTATCACCAATTATATCCCTAATTAACATTAAATTCTCACTTATCCGTCTGCCTGGCACACCGCATACCTGATCCTCATTTATACACTGATTTATCACACATCTCATTCGATCAGCCAAAACCTTTGCATATACTTTATAGTCAGCATTAAGTAATGTTATAGGTCTCCAATTACCCAGATTTTTCTTATCACCTTTCTTATATAGTAACACTACAATGCCTTCTCTCATTGACGCACACAAACTCCCCGTCTTCCACATATACTCACATACTTCAAACAGATCCATCCCAACAGTTTCCCAAAAACACTTATAAACCTCAACCGGTATACCATCATTACCAGGAGTTTTATTATTTTTTGCACAATCTACAGCTCTCTTTACCTCTTCAACCGATACACATTCAACCAAACCTTCCCTTTCATCCTCATTTATTTCATTCTCCATAACATTCAACACCTCCAAACCCACTTCTTCATCTATTTCTTTCCTCATATACAAATCTTTATAAAAACTTTCAACCACGCGCAACACATCATGTCCTTTCACTTCTTTCCCATTATCATCACATACACTTTCCATATCCTTTTTACTATTACTAATTTTTTTAAAGAAAAAACTTGTACATTTTTCATTTTTTTCCATATTCTCCATCTTAGCCTGAAACATGATTTCTTTCCCCTTATTATTCAGAAAATTATTAATTTCTTTCCTAGTTTTAATTATATCATCACTCACATTATATCCCATTTCCCTTATCTTATACAAAAAAGACATCCTCTTGCACCAACTCTCATACTCCTGCCTTTTCTTCCTTGCACACCTGTATCCACATCTGACAAAAAACACTTTCATTTGTACCTTCATCCAATCCCACCACTCAGCTATTTCTTTAAAATCACACTTTTTCCTTTTCCACCATCCATATTTTTTCCTAAACTCATTCTTCACCCATTCATCCTCAAGCAGTCTCACGTTTAACTTCCACACTCCTCTACCATACACATTCTTACTTTGCCCATTCACCTTACATAACAAACAATCATGATCCGAATATACAACATTTACTTGCTCCTTACTTACACATTCAATCTCTTTAGACACAAAAATATAATCCAATCTTGATTTTACTCCACCCCTGTCTGCCCGGTATGTTGGCGGTGGTGGCTTATTCATACATACCTTCGCAACATCTACTAGGGAAAAATCAAACACAATTTGTCTTAGAAGATTACCAGTAACATCCACTTTATCCGAAAACCCACCAACCCTTCCACCACTTTCTATAATGCAATTCATATCACCCATGATTATTACCGGGATCCTTCCAGGTAAGTATAGCCTAATTTTTTCAAACAACGCTTGTCTTTCCCTTTTACACACAGGTGCATACACACAAAACACTTTTATCTTCCATCCCCTATAACTACATATAGCCAAAATACATCTACCCTCTTCCACTATAGTATATTCCTCTAAAACCACACTTTTATTTTTTATTAAAATTCCCACACCATCATTCCTATTACCCTGTGTCCCAGACCAAACACTATCACCACCTACCCATTCACCTTTAACTAAATGTGCACTTATCCCACACTCCTGTAAACATAATATATCAGCATTTCTACTTTGTAAATCCTGAAAAACAGCAGCCCTTCTTTTCCTGCCAGTAATCAACCTGACATTTAAAGACAAAAAATTTAAATTAAAAGCCGAAGACATAGAAAATTATGTTTAAAGTGCCATTCTCAAAAGCGCATCATGACACTTAATCATTAAACCATCAAAAAAACACACAAAAGAAGAACTCATCCATTTTCAGGCAATTTGCCTAATGCAGCAAACCTGGCAACATCATCCTCAGGTAAGTAACTACGGTCAGGTGAGTCAACAGGAGGGCTAAACTCTGCATTACTTTGTGGACTCATGTCCATGCTATCTTCCAGTAGCAAAGCCTGCCCGCCCATTTCAGGATCAATCCTGGCTTTTTTAACTGAGTGTCCCTCTTGCCCTGTTACACGAGCTCTCCGGGTGGAGGGTCCTGCTTCTTCTGCAGACTCTGAGTCTCCCTGCTCAGAGCCACTCCAAGCAATATTGACGTCCGTCTGTCCTGACAGATCTACAGGACAGTCATAGTCCTGAATGTCGGCACTGGCATGCAGTCCTTCTGGACTCTGTTGCGAGACAGTACTACCCTCCAAACTTGGCGTTGCTTCGCCTACAGACTGCTGCTCACTTTCAAGCGGTTGCTCCGCTTGATTTGACATCTCCCCCTCCGTGACAGCGGCTTCCTGTTGCCGTTCTGTACACTCCGGGGTCTCACCACCATGCGGTATTGAAACAGTCACACCTGTACCAACACTTCCTACTGCTTGGGCTCCCTCTACAGCTCCAGTTTTTGCCTCACCCACCATTTCATGTCTTATTTGTGCCTTCTGGTTCTCCCGCAGTATTTCTTGTTCTTTTAAATTTGCCCAATGTGGACAAGCCTTACAGGAATGACCTGGTTCACCACATATGTCACAAAGCTTTCCCTGGGGACAAACACTGGCATTATGCCCTTTCCTTTTACAGTTTCTACAGCAAGGACCCCTTGTGCAGTTTTCTTTCACATGGCCGTACTCAAAACACAGTCTGCAATAGGTTGGCTGGCCTGGGTAGAAGAGAAACCCTCTATTTCCCCCAATTGAAAAATTTGCTGGAGGGTGCAACACCCCTCCAATTCCTTCCGGATGAGGCGTGAGCCTTACCCAGAACTTTAATTTACCGTTAAACACGCCAAAAACATTTTTTTGCATTATGCCTCCTCTTACTTGTATGCAATAACGGTACAAAAAACCTTTTACCAGGTCAAGAGGCGTATACGGGTTGTACAAATGGACAGTCAGTGGGATATCTTGAATAGCAAACAAAGGCAACATTTGGATATTTACCATCCGTGGGTCCTGGGCTTTCTTCCTCAAAAGTTCGTAGACCCTTAAACAATCCCCATTGCTTTGGAAGCTCACGTCATACATACCCTGGGAAGGGAAGTCCTGTATGCAATACAAATCGTCCGGAACCATAACCCGTGCCATTTTCTCCAGAATTTTCTGCACAATAAAGGTGAGGTTGCATTCATCACGCCTTCCTTCTCCAACAATGAATCTAATAGTATTCTTAATCCCAGCCATTGTGCTGTAAAAACGAAGATCCTCCGATGATCCAAGCTCCGAAACAGATCCTCTCCAAGCGATCCCTCCTCTACGGCCAAGAGTCCCAGGACAGGACTCCCACACTCAAGCCTCCGGCCCAGACCAGGGCAATACACCCTGATCTGAGCCAAAAGGCCGAGAAGCGATAACCCGAATGTGGGCTGAGGGACCTGCGCAACCGAAACAGGATCTACAATCCATCATGGAGAATCACCCTCCCCCACGCACGCTTACGCTATACTATCTGCAGATTGACTTGACTTTTGTTGGCGGCGGCGATCCCAGCAAAGAAGAGGGAGAAGGAAGGAGAAGTCCGGACTGACAAGCAGGCAGTCACCCAGGCGCGCGCGCAACCACATTCCATCACTCACTCCTGCATCGTGAGTTTTCTCTCCTCTCCTGTCTTGCTGGCTGCTTGACTGACTGGCTGGCTGATGCACAATCATTTGCATGTGGTCCGCCTCCGACAACCACACCCACCAGACGTCTGCCGCCCGTCCCGTCTGTCCCTGCTGGCTCCGTGCTTATCACATTGACACAATGCTATGCACTTGCACTTCATCACTTAAGCAGTGGGACATTCATTCTGCAATGGAAGGGTCCCTGGCTGCCTTGAACCTCCTGTCTCTAAAATCTGGATTGTTTCAACCAACCCGTTCATCCTGGCAGATTTCAATTTTTCACTACAGTGTGAGGGCTCTGTGATGTCATCATGATGCACACTCTATGATGTCATCATGATGCGACACATGTGATGTCATCATTATGCGACACACGTGATGTCACAATGTGCTTGGCTGTACGGACTGCATTTGCTTGGCTTGCTAACTGACATCCACTTGAGGGAGACACACACCAGGAGATGGATGCAGCATATACACATACTGCAGAGCTTGTGCCTTTAGTGCCTGTAACAGCAACTATCCACACCTCCTGCAACTAGCGTGGACACCACCGCCACAAAAATAAAAATTAGTTCCAAACATGACCAGGTCGAAAAGACCAGCCGAAAGGATGATCATGATAGTAAGTTAAAAATGTAGGAATTCATTTCGAAGTGGTAATGCTTCTTCGTTCGTACTTAGTTTGCATTCAAGAATTAGGCCTACGTAGGCCTCACATCCAAATGCTGATCAACTGTTTCAATTTGTCTTGTGCAGAAGGAGGGAATTCAATGGAGACAAGAAGTAGACGCTAAATAAGACTCCACACAGTAGTTCACAGGTGCTTTTATTCATCCATTGTAACATTTTAATAGACAGCAAAGATTGAATACAATTTTGACACAGTATAAAAAGCATGCTTACAAAATCCAAGAGTTTATCAATGCAGCAGGCAAAAAAACATTGCAAATCCTGGGGAATAAGCTGAGAAGTCATCATTCATCTATTTTTGGAATACAGAATAGGAAAGGTGCACCGGTCCTGGAGGTACTGCAATACCGGGTCAATGCGTGGAGTGGACAGAGCAAGCTCTTCTTCCATCTCCCTGTTCTAAAAATCCATTTAATATATGGCCCCCAGATAGGGGGCGTATCAGATATTAAACTGATAAGAACAGATTTTTGATTGAAAAAGCGTCTTTATTGGTATAAAGTTGCAAAAAACAGACGGGAACATTGACAAACATAAGTGCCGTGTCGCAGCACAGGCCAAAACACAGCACAGATGCAGACTGTATAGTGCGGTCGAAGAACTACGGTGCGGGCCTGAAGCCTACACTATAGTTCTCAGGCCGCACTATGCAATTAAACGATACAATAACACAACAGTAAATAAGGCTATGGGTGTGGAGGGTAGGGGGGTGAGGGAGGGTGAGTCACAAGCCCGAAGCTTTATTGAAAAAGACAGACACATATAAGGGGAAGGGCAATAAATAGAAAGACATCAATAAAGCAACAGACATTGTGAGTGAGGGGGCAGGGGCCACGGTCCCAAAGTCTCATTTTCGGTTCGGACAAGGGGAGAGGGGCAGAAAAAGGGGGGTTTTAGTCCTCTTCTTCCTCAGGGCTGTCCATGGTGGAATAGTCTCTGAGCAGGCTGTGAACCAGCCTGCAACAGTCCTGGATAGACATCCTCTCCCTCCTCAGAATGAGGCAGTTCCTGGCTAGCCACGAAGCGTCCTTAATGCAGTTCATAAGGCGCCAGGCTTCCTGGATCGCCCCAACGGTGTGGGTGCCAGGGAATAGTCCGTAGAGCACCGAATGGTACGTAAGACAGTTCCTTGGCACAGAGTTTTTCAGTTCGTTTTCCAGGGCGTCCAACAACAACTGGGCCCAGGCACAGTCCCAAAACAGGTGCATAGATGTTTCTTCATGTATGATGCACCTGGGGCAATGTCTGTACCTGCACAGGTTCCGGGAGTGCATGAATGACCGGAGGGGCAAGCCCCCCTGGATGGCCATCCACGACAGGTCTTTGTGTCTGTTTGTGAGCCTTTTTGAGGCCACATTCTCCCAGACCTGTTTGGCAGTCGCTGAAGGGAGCCCCGGAATCGGCTCCAAATCGTCTTTAGCTCTGATGAGCTTGTAGATCGTCTTTGATTTCCATAAGTCAGGTTTAACTCCCTCCAGTTGGTGTTCCCTCACGAACTTGGACACGTCCAGGTAGTACCACGGAGTGTTCCAGTTGTAAGGGATGGAGCTGTCCCATTTGTCCCAGCCAAGGTTCCTCCAAAGAGGCAGGAGGAAGAAACGGGACATGGAGTTTCCTGCAGAATCGTTCAAGTTCTCGTACATTGTCCTGCGGATGCAGTTACACACGAAGAAGGCTCGAAGCATGGTGGGGATATCGGGGATACCCTTTCCACCCTTGAGGGGCTCCTTGTACATAACTGACCGCTTTACTCTGTCCATCTTGGAGCCCCAGATGAAGTGAAACACTGCCCTCGTGATGGCCCTGCAGACGGTTGCCAGGGGTGGCCAGGCCTGCGCGGTGTACTGCAGAACGGGAAGAATCTCATTGCGCAGCACAAGTGATTTCCCCTCGATGGTAACATCTCTGAGGCTCCACAATCCAATCTTTTGGCGAACAGTCGCCAGTCTCTCATCCCAACATCTCAGGGCTGCACCCTCGCCGCCGAACCAGACTCCCAGGATCTTAATGAAGTCGGGCTTGATGGTGAAAGGAAATGGTGCAGAGGATGACAGGTGCCACTTTCCGAAGAGCATAGCCTCTGACTTCCCGCAGTTGACTTTAGCCCCTGAGGCTCGGCCGAAGTTCTCGCAGGTCTGGACGAGTGCTGTCACCGAACGGTGATCCGCGCAGAAGACAGTGACGTCATCCATGTACAGCGAACACTTGGCCTCTCGTCGGTCACGACCCGGTGCGGCGATCCCTCTGATCTCTGGATTCCGTCTGATGCATACAGCCATGAGCTCTATAACACAAACAAAAAGAAGAGGTGAAAGAGGGCAGCCTTGTCTGACCCCGGACAAGATGTTAAAGGGGTCAGTCTTCCAGCCGTTCACCAGCACCGAGCTGTGGATATCAAGGTACATCAGGTTAACATACGTACAAAACATTTTACCGAGGCCAAATTTATGCAGAACCCTGCCCATCAGCTCATGTGAGACACGATCAAAGGCCTTCTCCTGGTCAAGACTGACCAGGGCCGCGTGAACGTTCCGATCCTTGATGTAATGGACCGTGTCTCTGAGGAGGGCGAGGCTGTCTGCAATCCTGCGACCGGGAATGGCGCAGGTCTGGTCCGGGTGAATGATCTGTCCGATGACATCCTTCAGCCTGTTGGCGAGCACCTTGGCGAGGATCTTGTAGTCCACGTTTAAGAGAGAGATGGGCCTCCAATTTTTCAGCTCACATCTCTCCCCCTTACGCTTATACAAGATCGTGATCATTCCCTCCCTCAGCGATGGGGGCATTTTGCCCTCCACCACCATCTCCCCGTACAGCTCGAGCAGGTCCGGTCCAATGAGGTCCCACAGCGCTACATAGAGCTCTGCTGGGAGACCATCACTGCCCGGGGTCCTGCCCTGCCTAAAGGATTTGGCGGCAGAGTGCAACTCCTCCAACGCCAAGGGAGCATCCAGGGCGGCTTTACCTGCAGGATCAACGGTGTTAGTGATACCTGACAGGAACTTATCAGCCTCCTCGCTGTCTGTGGTCTTAGGGGAGTAGAGGTCGCTGTAGTAGTCTCTGACGACTTTCATCACGCCCTCCTTCCCCTGTCTGGGGATGCCGGTCTCATCTCGCAGCTCGGTCAGGGGCGTGTGGCCAGAGTGGAGTTTCCTGAAAAAGAACGAATTACATTTCTCGTCCTTCTCAAGGTTCTCCACCTTGGAACGGAAGACGATACGTCTGGATTCCTCCTCAAAGTGCCTTTTCAGGCCCCCTTTGGTCTCATCCAGCTCGTCTCTCACGTCCCAGCCGCACCGTTGGAGGTCCAGCAGGGACTGCAAATGTCTCTGCAGTCTCTTGAAGTTCCTCTTTCGGTCGCACGCCTGTTGTCTCCCTTTAACCTGAAAGAAACTGCGAATGTTAGCCTTAGCATATTCCCACCAGTCGCTCATGCATTCAAAATAACATTTGTCATTTTTCCATGTGATGTAGGCATCCTTCAGCTCCGCCAGCACATCCTCTCTTTCCAGCAGGGCACAATTTAACTTCCAGGAGCCTGGGCCAGGTGCGAAACCGCTACCCAGGACTCCTTGGAAGAGAATGGCCCTGTGGTCTGAGAAGAAGCAGGGGACCATAGAATGCCTGGTCTGCTTCACTGTTCTAGAGGTAAACACAAAGTCAATGCGGGAACGCACAGAGCCATCGGGGCGGCTCCATGTATAGTTCACGGAGCCGGATCCCATGGAGCCCATAGCGTCCCGCAGTGATGCTTCGGTCACCATTTCTATGAGCAGTTTAGACGTCACATCAAGCTTTGTAGAGTTGCTGGTGCTGCGTCCATCCTCTTCCATGGTGCAGTTGAAGTCTCCTGCCATCACTACCGCCCTAGTGGTTGCGAGCTGCGGTCGCAGGGTCTGGAAAAGCTCCAAGCGCTCATTCTTGAAAGGGGGGGCGTACACGCAGATAAGCCTAATAGGCTCACCTGCCCAGGAACCGTCTACGATAAGCAATCTGCCGCAGACGAGCTCCTGAACAGAATCTAGCGTGAAGAGGCTCCCCCTGATAAGAATGGCGACCCCTGCAGACTTACACTCACCCCCACCGGACCAATAGGAGGCGCCGTGAGACCACTGCCTGCCCAGATGTTTGTAGGACCTGGAGAAAGGAAGAGAGCATTCCTGCAACATGTACACATCACATTTCTGACTATCTAGGAAAGTAAACACAGACTGTCTTCTAAGCTTATCCTTAATACTCCTCACATTAATGGTGAAAATTGAAAATGACGCCATTAGTTGGGGAAAAAAGAGAGGTTAGGCAACAGTTCTACATTTACGTTACCACTCCGTCGGGCGGGGCTTCCTCGGCATCGGATGCCAGGGTCCCCTGTTCGGGTAGCGGTGAGTTGTCTCCCAGTATCTGGTCGAGTAAGGCGACGTTGGCCTCTAGCTCCTCCTCCTCCTCCATGGTGATTGCCTCCGCCAGCGCCTCTATTTCTTCTTCCAGCTGGATCAGCTCGACCGCCAGCTTCTTGGAGGATTCGGGGTCCGCAGACGGGCTGTCGAGCCCCTTCCTCTTGCAATTCCTCGTTGCACCTGCAGTGGGCATAAGAGGGGGAAACTCTACCAGGGAAGAGAGGACAGGGGGGGCAGGGGTGGCTGGGTTGGGAGAGACAGTGGGCTGGGTAGGAGAGTCGGAGGAGGGGTCAGGGAGGGTTGCGGCAGTGGTAGGGATGGGAGTCACTGTCGCAGGGGGTGGGCTGGTGGAGGTGGGGAGGGAGGTGGTGAGGGAGGATGGGAGGGGGGTGGTTTTGGCAGGTTTCTTACCCTCCTGCGGTTTCTTTTCCTTCTGCGTAGCAGAGGGCAGCAGCTTGAGGGCAGGGATGGTACGTCCGGTCACCACAGCTGAGTAGGTTCTCGTCCTACTCGGGCAGTCCCTGTAGACGTGGTCCACCTTGCCGCACAGGTTGCAGGTTTTCCTCGTGGGGCAGTCTTTGGTCTCATGGCTGGCCATGTGGCAATTCTTGCAGGCCGGGACCTTGCAGTCCTTCATCACGTGGCCCGTCCCGCCGCACTTCCTGCAGTTGCGTGGCTGGTCGGCGTAGTGAAGAAGTCCTTGAGATCCCCCCAGGGAGAAGCACTGTGGTAGGTGCTTGACTCCTTCTGGGCACGAGGTGTCCTTCTGCAGGACGACGATCACCGCCCACTTTCCAGTCCAGAATCCGTTCCCATCCAGAACCCTTGTGGGGTCTCTCTTGACGGCACAGAATCGGCTGAGGAAGGTGACGATGTCCTTGATGGGCGTGTGTGGGTTCCGCATTGAGACCGTCACCCGCCTTTCCTCTCGTGAAATGGGGCAGTTGCCCACAAAGCGGGAGAAAGGGGATTCGGGTCTCGCTGATTTCACTGCCTCCCAGTACCTCTTGCAGATGGCAAGGGAGGCGAAGGTGATGTAAAAGATCCCCTTCAGGTAGTTCTGGATGCTGAGGGTTTCAGCGGTCGAGAAGCCCTGGTCCAGGATCATCTTCTTCCCAAAGGTCTCCACTGTCATGTCCGGCATCCGTCCATCCACCTCCTTCAACTTCATCACCACGGTGAATCTCATCCAGGGCTCCAGGGACGGTTTGTCTTTGGTGCTCGCCTGGGTGGGTGCCGCTGGCGGTGTTGCTGCAGGGGTTGTGGCGCTGGGTGCGGCCGATCCGGTGGGGGCTTTGGCGGTTTTTTTCGCCGTCTTGGCCTGGCTCTTCTTGGCGAGGGTGGCCGGAGTGGAGGCAGAGGCTGGAGCAGCTGGGGCTGGAGCAGCGGGGTCTGGAACAGCGGCGGCTGGGGCAGCGGTGGCCATACTCACAGCTCCTTTGGCGTAGAAGGCGGGGCGGAGGATCAGCGCTGTCGTCGAGAGGAGGAGAGGCGGTCGGTCGCTTCAGAGGGCAGAGCCAGCAAGTCTAGCCCTCCAGTGCAGGTAGGGGGCGCTGCAGAGCTTCTCCGGCGAAGTCCCTTTTCTCCACGCAGTCTTGCTGGCGGAGGGGGGGTATCTTCTCCAGAGGGCAGAGCAAACAAGTCTAACCCTCTGCTGTAGCTGGGGAGCGATGCAAATCTTCACCCTCTTCAAGCAATCTTCTCCTTCTCCTCGCAGTCTCGACTTTCGATTTTTCTGGCTTCTCGGCCCGGGTGCAGCTTAGCCCTGAGAAGGACAATTGTCGGTCCAAGAAACAAGGTAGCACCGTCAGTCAGCGTGAACTGATAAGAACAGATTTTTGATTGAAAAAGCGTCTTTATTGGTATAAAGTTGCAAAAAACAGACGGGTACATTGACAAACATAAGTGCCGTGTCGCAGCACAGGCCAAAACACAGCACAGATGCAGACTGTATAGTGCAGTCGAAGAACTACGGCGCGGGCCTGTAGCCTACACTGTAGTTCTCAGGCTGCACTATGCAATTAAACGATACAATAACACAGCAGTAAATAAGGCTATGGGTGTGGAGGGTAGGGGGGTGAGGGAGGGTGAGTCACAAGCCCGAAGCTTTATTGAAAGACAGACACATATAAGGGGAAGGGCAATAAATAGAAGACATCAATAAAACAACAGACATTGTGAGTGAGGGGGAAGGGGCCACGGTCCCAAAGTCTCATTTTCGGTTCGAACAAGGGGAGAGGGGCAGAAAAAGGGGGGTTTTAGTCCTCTTCTTCCTCAGGGCTGTCCATGGTGGAATAGTCTCTGAGCAAGCTGTGAACCAGCCTGCAACAGTCCTGGATAGACATCCTCTCCCTCTTCAGAATGAGGCGGTTCCTGGCTAGCCACGAAGCGTCCTTAACAATGTTCATAAGGCGCCAGGCTTCCTGGATCGCCCCAACGGTGTGGGTGCCAGGGAATAGTCCGTAGAGTACCGAATGGTACGTGAGACAGTTCCTTGGCACAGAGTTTTTCAGTTCGTCTTCCAGGGCGTCCAACAACAACTGGGCCCAGGCACAGTCCCAAAACAGGTGCATAGATGTTTCTTCATGTATGATGCACCTGGGGCAATGTCTATACCTGCACAGGTTCCGGGAGTGCATGAATGACCGGAGGGGCAAGCCCCCTTGGATGGCCATCCACGACAGGTCTTTGTGTCTGTTTGTGAGCCTTTTGGAGGCCACATTCTCCCAGACCTGTTTGGCAGTCGCTGAAGGGAGCCCCGGAATCGGTTCCAAATCGTCTTTAGCTCTGATGAGCTTGTAGATGGTCTTCGGCTTCCATAAGTCAGGTTTAACTCCCTCCAGTTGGTGTTCCCTCACGAACTTGGACACGTCCAGGTAGTACCACGGAGTGTTCCAGTTGTAAGGGATGGAGCTGTCCCATTTGTCCCAGCCGAGGTTCCTCCAAAGAGGCAGGAGGAAGAAACGGGACATGGAGTTTCCTGCAGAATCGTTCAAGTTCTCGTACATTGTCCTTCGGATGCAGTTACAGACGAAGAAGGCTCGAAGCATGGTGGGGATATCAGGGATACCCTTTCCACCCTTGAGGGGCTCCTTGTACATAACTGCACGCTTTACTCTGTCCATCTTGGAGCCCCAGATGAAGTGAAACACTGCCCTTGTGATGGCCCTGCAGACGGTTGCCAGAGGTGGCCAGGCCTGCGCGGTGTACTGCAGAACGGGAAGGATCTCGTTGCGCAGCACAAGTGATTTCCCCTCGATGGTAAGTTCTCTGAGGCTCCACAATCCAATCTTTTGTCGAACAGTTGCCAGTCTCTCTTCCCAACATCTCAGGGCTGCACCCTCGCCGCCGAACCAGACTCCCAAGATCTTGATGAAGTCGGGCTTGATGGCAAAAGGAAATGGTGCAGAGGATGACAGGTGCCACTTTCCGAAGAGCATAGCCTCTGACTTCCCGCAGTTGACTTTAGCCCCTGAGGCTCGGCCGAAGTTCTCGCAGGTCTGGACGAGCGCTGTCACCGAACGTTGATCCGCGCAGAAGACAGTGACATCATCCATGTACAGCGAACACTTGGCCTCTCGTCGGTCACGACCCGGTGCGGCGATCCCTCTGATCTCTGGATTCCGTCTGATGCATACAGCCATGAACTCTATAACACAAACAAAACGAAGAGGTGAAAGAGGGCAGCCTTGTCTGACCCCAGACAAGATGGAGAAGGGGTCAGTCTTCCAGCCGTTCACCAGCACCGAGCTGTGGATATCAAGGTACATCAGGTTAACATACGTACAAAACATTTTACCGAGGCCAAATTTATGCAGAACCCTGCCCATCAGCTCATGTGAGACACGATCAAAGGCCTTCTCCTGGTCGAGGCTGACCAGGGCCGCGTGAACGTTCCGATCCTTGATGTAATGGACCGTGTCTCTGAGGAGGGCGAGGCTGTCTGCAATCCTGCGACCAGGAATGGCGCAGGTCTGGTCCGGGTGAATGATCTGTCCGATGACAGCCTTCAGCCTGTTGGCGAGCACCTTGGCGAGGATCTTGTAGTCCACGTTTAAGAGAGAGATGGGCCTCCAATTTTTCAGCTCACATCTCTCCCCCTTACGCTTATACAAGATCGTGATCATTCCCTCCCTCAGCGATGGGGGCATTTTGCCCTCCACCACCATCTCCCCATACAGCTCGAGCAGGTCCGGTCCAATGAGGTCCCACAGCGCTACGTAGAGCTCTGCTGGGAGACCATCACTGCCCGGGGTCCTGCCCTGCCTAAAGGATCTGGCGGCAGAGTGCAACTCCTCCAACGCCAAGGGAGCATCCAGAGCGGCTTTACCTGCAGGATCAACGGTGTTAGTGATACCTGACAGGAACTTATCAGCCTCCTCGCTGTCTGTTGTCTTAGGGGAGTAGAGGTCGCTGTAATAGTCGCGGACGACTTTCATCACGCCCTCCTTCCCCTGTCTGGGAATGCCGGTCTCATCTCGCAGCTCAGTCAGGGGCGTGTGGCCAGAGTGGAGTTTCCTGAAAAAGAAAGAATTACATTTCTCATCCTTCTCCAGGTTCTCCACCTTGGAACGGAAGACGATACGTCTGGATTCCTCCTCAAAGTGCCTTTTCAGGCCCCCTTTGGTCTCATCCAGCTCGTCTCTCACGTCCCAGCCGCACCGTTGGAGGTCCAGCAGGGACTGCAGAAGTCTCTGCAGCCTCTTGAAGTTCCTCTTCCGGTCGCACGCCTGTTGTCTCCCTTTAACCTGAAAGAAACTGCGAATGTTAGCCTTAGCATATTCCCACCAGTCACTCATACAATCAAAATAACATTTGTCATTTTTCCATGTGATGTAGGCATCCTTCAGCTCCGCCAGCACCTCCTCTCTTTCCAGTAGGGCACAATTCAACTTTCAGGAGCCTGGGCCAGGTGCGAAACCGCTGCCCAGGACTCCTTGGAAGAGAATGGCCCTGTGGTCTGAGAAGAAGCAGGGGACCATAGAATGCCTCGTCTGCTTCACTGCTCTAGAGGTAAACACAAAGTCAATGCGGGAACGCACAGAGCCATCGGGGCGGCACCATGTAAAATTCACGGAGCCGGACCCCATGGAGCCCATAGCGTCCCGCAGTGATGCTTCGGTCACCATTTCTATGAGCAGTTTAGACGTCACATCCAGCTTGGTAGAGTTGCTGGTGCTGCGTCCATCCTCCTCCATGGTGCAGTTGAAGTCTCCTGCCATCACTACCGCCCTAGTGGTTGCGAGCTGCGGTCGCAGGGTCTGGAAAAGCTCCAAACGCTCATTCTTGAAAGGGGGGGCGTACACGCAGATAAGCCTAATAGGCTCACCTGCCCAGGAACCGTCTACGATAAGCAATCTGCCGCAGACGAGCTCCTGAACAGAATCTAGCGTGAAGAGGCTCCCCCTGATAAGAATGGCGACCCCTGCAGACTTACACTCACCCCCACCGGACCAATAGGAGGCGCCGTGAGACCACTGCCTGCCCAGATGTTTGTAGGACTTGGAGAAAGGAAGAGAGCATTCCTGCAACATGTACACATCACATTTCTGACTATCTAGGAAAGTAAACACAGACTGTCTTCTAAGCTTATCCTTAATACTCCTCACATTAATGGTGAAAATAGAAAATGACGCCATTAGTTGGGGAAAAAAGAGAGGTTAGGCAACAGTTCTACATTTACGTTACCACTCCGTCGGGCGGGGCTTCCTCGGCATCGGATGCCAGGTTCCCCTGCTCGGGTAGTGGCGAGTTGACTCCCAGTATCTGGTCGAGTAAGGCGACGGCGTTGGCATCCAGCTCCTCCTCCTCCTCCCTGCTGATTGCCTCCGCCAGCTCCTCCATTTCTTCTTCCAGCGGGATCAGCTCGACCGCCAGTTTCTTAGAGGATTCGGAGTCCGCAGACGGGCTGTCGAGCTCCTTCCTCTTGCAGTTCCTCGTTTTCTCAGCACCTGCAGTTGGAGTAAGAGGGGAGGGGAGGGGGGGGAAATCTTCCAGGGAAGAAAGGTCAGGGGGGGCAGGGGTGGCTGGGTTGGGAGAGACAATGGGCTGGGTAGGAGAGTCGGAGGGGGGTCAGGGAGGGTTGTGACAGTGGTAGGGATGGGAGTCACTGTCACAGGGGGTGGGCTGGTGGAGGTGGGGAGGGAGGTGGTGCGGGAGGATGGGAGGGGGGTGGGGTTGGCAGGTTTCTTACCCTCCTGCGGTTTCTTTTCCTTCTGCGTAGCAGAGGGCGGCAGCTTGAGGGCAGGGATGGCACGTCCGGTCACCACAGCTGAGTAGGTTCTCGCCCTACTCGGGCAGTCCCTGTAGACGTGGTCCACCTTGCCGCACAGGTTGCAGGTTTTCCTCGTGGGGCAGTCTTTTGTCTCATGGCTGGCCATGTGGCAGTTCTTGCAGGCCGGGACCTTGCAGTCCTTCATCACGTGGCCCGACCCGCCGCACTTCCTGCAGTTGCGTGGCTGGTCGGCGTAGTGGAGAAGTCCTTGAGATCCCCCCAGGGAGAAGCACTGGGGGAGGTGCTTGATTCCTTCTGGGCATGAGGTGTCCTTCTGCAGGACGACGATCACCGCCCACTTTCCAGTCCAGAATCCGTTCCCGTCCAGAACCCTTGTGGGGTCTCTCTTGACGGCGCAGAAACGGCTGAGGAAGGTGACGATGTCTTTGATGGGCGTGTGCGGGTTCCGCATTGAGACCGTCATCCGCCTTTCCTCTCGTGAAATAGGGCAGTTGCCCACAAAGCGGGAGAAAGGGGATTCGGGTCTCGCTGATTTCACTGCCTCCCAGTACCTCTTGCAGATGGCAAGGGAGGCGAAGGTGATGTAAAAGATCCCCTTCAGGTAGTTCTGGATGCTGAGGGTTTCAGCGGTCGAGAAGCCCTGGTCCAGGATCATTTTCTTCCCAAAGGTCTCCACCGTCATGTCCGGCATCCGTCCGTCCACCTCCTTCAGCTTCATCACTACGGTGTGCCTCATCCAGGGCTCCAGGGTCGGTTTGTCCTTGGTGCTCACCTGGGTGGGTGCCGCTGGCGGCGTTGCTGCAGGGGTTGTGGCGCTGGGTGCGGCCGATCCGGTGGGGGCTTTGGCGGTTTTTTTCGCCGTCTTGGCCTGGCTCTTCTTGGCGAGGGTGGCCGGAGTGGAGGCAGAGGCTGGAGCAGCTGGGGCTGGAGCAGCGGGGGCTGGAACAGCGGCGGCTGGGGCAGCGGTGGCCATACTCACGGATCCTTTTGGCGTAGAAGGCGGGGCGGAGGATCAGCGCTGTCGTCGAGAGGAGGAGAGGCGGTCGGTCGCTTCAGAGGGCAGAGCCAGCAAGTCTAGCCCTCCAGTGCAGGTAGGGGGCGCTGCAGAGCTTCTCCGGCGAAGTCCCTTTTCTCCACGCAGTCTTGCTGGCGGAAGGGGGGTATCTTCTCCAGAGGGCAGAGCAACCAAGTCTAACCCTCTGCTGTAGCTGGGGAGCGATGCAAATCTTCACCCTCTTCAAGCGATCTTCTCCTTCTCCTCGCAGTCTCGACTTTCGATTTTTCTGGCTTCTCGGCCCGGGTGCAGCTTAGCCCTGAGAAGGACAATTGTCGGTCCAAGAAACAAGGTAGCACCGTCAGTCAGCGTGAACTGATAAGAACAGATTTTTTTTTTTTTTTTTTTTACTTGAAGCCCGAGGTGCGGTGCTTCATCACCCAGTGTCTGTGACCAAACGTGCTGGGGGCATAGGTACTTGGACCCTCTCCCAAAGGAGAAGGGCCCCGTTACTCCTCTAACCCTCAGAGCCAAAAGGCCCTGAGGGAAAAAAAGGACTGTGGGTCCCCCTTTGCCAAAGCGCAGGGGAACCCTCGGGTGTCCCCAGGGTTAGCCGAAGCGTCCCCCTGGGGACCGATAACTGCGTCTGGTCCTCCCCCCGTGGAGAGGACCTCAGCAACTTAGAGGAGAGGGCGGCCCATAAGGGTCTCACCTTAACCCCAAACGAAAAACGTGAACGTGAACGTACTCGTGACACACTACAAACTACGAAAAACAAATAAAGTGCTAATGCTTGTGCAAGTGCGGGTGCAAGTGCAAAAACATAAGTGGGCATAATAAATAAATAAGCCCCAGCCAGAAGGCCGGGGTGGGGGGTAAAAAATTATCCTTGCCCTAGCCAAAAGGCCAGGGCAAAGGATGTGGTGCACCAGAAGTTGGAGAGGTGGCTGTGCTAGTGCTCTTAAAGTGCAAAGGTTTAAGGGCCAGTGCAAGTTAAGGCACCCCTAGGGTTTTCACCCTAAGGGCACATGTCACCTCGGGCTTCTAAGCAGCTCCCGGCCTCTCAGCCGGACCAAGTTTCGTACTGCTCTATGCCAGGGTAAACCCCCAGTACGAGAATGGGTGACACACCGGGCCGTTCCCGATCCATCGTAAGGCATATTACTCCTTACGAAGTAGGGATACTAAGCCCGGCGGTCCTCCCATCCCGACCGGGAGCCTTGCCAGCCCCCGTCAAGGGTGGGTACTAGACCAGGCCATTTACCCTAGCAGGAGCAGGAAAATAGCCGTAACGCTGTAGGGAACTGAGCCTGGTTTTTCTCCATCCTCGACCGGAGGCCTTCCTTACCCCGGCACGGTACTCCACAGGGTGTTTCTCCATTCCACATCTAGGAACCTCTCACGCTCCTAGTGTAAGAACGGGTACTCCACCCCATGTTTCTCTACCGCAGATACTCCACCAGGCCGCTCCCTTGACCACATGGGGGTATGTAAAGTCCCCAGTGTTAGGTGTAAGCGGCCCAGTGTTTCTCAACTGATAAGAACAGATTTTTTTTTTTTTATTGAAGCCCGAGGTGCGGTGCTTCATCACCCAGTGTCTGTGACCAAACGTGCTGGGGGCGAAGGTTCTTGGACCCTCTCCCGGAGGAGAAGGGCCCCGTTACTCCTCTAACCCTCAGAGCCAAAAGGCCCTGAGGGAAAAAAGGGACTGTGGGTCCCCCTTTGCCGAAGCGCAGGGGGACCCTCGGGTGTCCCCAGGGTTAGCCGAAGCGTCCCCCTGGGGACCGATTTCTGCGTCTGGTCCTCCCCCCGTGGAGAGGACCTCAGCAACTTTAGAGGAGAGGGCGGCCCATAAGAGTCTCACCTTAACCCCAACAAAAAACGTGACCGTGACACACTACAAACTACAAAAAACGAATAAAAGTGCTAAAGTTTGTGCAAGTGCGGGTGCAAGTGCAAAAACTCATATGTGGGCATAAATAAATAAATAAGCCCCAGCCAGAAGGCCGGGGGGGGTAAAAAATTATCCTTGCCCTAGCCAAAAGGCCAGGGCAAAGGATGTGGTGCTCCAGAAGTTGGGAAGAAGTGACTGTGCAAGTGCTCTTAAAGTGCAAAGGTTTAAGGCCAGTGCAAGTTAAGGCACCCTTGGGGTTTTCACCCCAAGGGCACATGTCACCTCGGGCTTCTAAGCTGCTCCTGGCCTCTCAGCCAGACCAAGCTTCGTACTGCTCCTATCCCAGGGTCAACCCCCAGTAAGAGTGGGTACTAGACCAGGCTGTTCCTAAACAACATAGGGGTTGCTTTAGGCCCCCAGAAGATAGGAATACTCAGCCCAGTTTTTCTCCACTCTCCACCAGGGGCCCGCCACACCCCGGTCAGATACTCCACAGGGTGTTTCTCCATTCCACATCTAGGAACCTCTCACGCTCCTAGTGTAAGAATAGGTACTCCACCCTGTGTTTCTCTACAGTAGATACTCCACCAGACCGTGCCTCACACAACATGGGGGCTTCGCACTCCCCCCATGAAGTAGGGCTAACCGGTCGGTTTTTCTCAACTGATAAGAACAGATTTTTTGATTGAAAAAGCGTCTTTATTGGCATAAAGTAGCAAAAAACAGACGGGTACATTGACAAACATAAGTGCCGTGTCGCAGCACAGGCCAAAACACGGCACAGATGCAGACTGTATAGTGCAGTCGAAGAACTACGGCGCAGGCCTGTAGCCTACACTGTAGTTCTCAGACTGCACTATGCATTTAAACGATACAATAACACAACAGTTAATAAGGCTATGGGTGTGGAGGGTAGGAGGGTGAGGGAGGGTGAGTCACATGCCCGAAGCTTTATTGAAGGACAGACACATATAAGGGGAGGGGCAATAAATAGAAAAGACATCAATAAAACAACAGACATTGTGAGTGAGGGGGAAGGGGCCACGGTCCCAAAGTCTCATTATTCAGTTCAAACAAGGGGAGAGGGGCAGAAAAAGGGGGGCTTTAGTCCTCTTCTTCCTCAGGGCTGTCCATGATGGAATAGTCTCTGAGCAGGCTGTGGACCAGCCTGCAACAGTCCTGGATAGACATCCTCTCCCTCCGCAGAATGAGGCGGTTCCTGGCTAGCCACGAAGCGTCCTTAACACTGTTCATAAGGCGCCAGGCTTCCTGGATCGCCCCAACGGTGTGGGTGCCAGGGAATAGTCCGTAGAGTACCGAGTGGTACGTGAGACAGTTCCTTGGCACAGAGTTTTTCAGTTCGTTTTCCAGGGCGTCCAACAACAACTGGGCCCAGGCACAGTCCCAAAACAGGTGCATAGATGTTTCCTCGTGTATGATGCACCTGGGGCAATGTCTGTACCTGCACAGGTTCCGGGAGTGCATGAATGACCGGAGGGGCAAACCCCCTTGGATGGCCATCCACGACAGGTCTTTGTGTCTGTTTGTGAGCCTTTTGGAGGCCACATTCTCCCAGACCTGTTTGGCAGTCGCTGAAGGGAGCCCAGGAATCGGCTCCAGATCGTCTTTAGCTCTGATGAGCTTGTAGATGGTCTTTGGTTTCCATAAGTCAGGTTTAACTCCCTCCAGTTGGTGTTCCCTCACGAACTTGGACACGTCCAGGTAGAACCACGGAGTGTTCCAGTTGTAAGGGATGGAGCTGTCCCATTTGTCCCAGCCGAGATTCCTCCAAAGAGGCAGGAGGAAGAAACGGGACATGGAGTTTCCTGCAGAATCGTTCAAGTTCTCGTACATTGTCCTTCGGATGCAGTTACAGACGAAGAAGGCTCGAAGCATGGTGGGGATATCCGGGATACCCTTTCCACCCTTGAGGGGCTCCTTGTACATAACTGACCGCTTTACTCTGTCCATTTTGAAGCCCCAGATGAAGTGAAACACTGCCCTCGTGATGGCCCTGCAGACGGTTGCCAGGGGTGGCCAGGCCTGCGCGGTGTACTGCAGAACGGGAAGAATCTCGTTGCGCAGCACAAGTGATTTCCCCTCGATGGTAAGATCTCTGAGGCTCCACAGTCCAATCTTTTGGCGAACAGTCGCCAGTCTCTCGTCCCAACATCTCAGGGCTGCACCCTCGCCGCCGAACCAGACTCCCAGGATCTTGATGAAGTCGGGCTTGATGGCAAAAGGAAATGGTGCAGAGGATGACAGGTGCCACTTTCCGAAGAGCATAGCCTCTGACTTCCCGCAGTTGACTTTAGCCCCTGAGGCTCGGCCGAAGTTCTCGCAGGTCTGGACGAGTGCTGTCACCGAACGCTGGTCTGCGCAGAAGACAGTGACGTCATCCATGTACAGCGAACACTTGGCCTCTCGTCGGTCACGACCCGGTGCGGCGATCCCTCTGATCTCTGGATTCCGTCTGATGCATACAGCCATAAGCTCTATAACACAAACAAAAAGAAGAGGTGAAAGAGGGCAGCCTTGTCTGACCCCGGACAAGATGGAAAAGGGGTCAGTCTTCCAGCCGTTCACCAGCACCGAGCTGTGGATATCAAGGTACATCAGGTTAACATACGTACAAAACATTTTACCGAGGCCAAATTTATGCAGAACCCTGCCCATCAGCTCATGTGAGACACGATCAAAGGCCTTCTCCTGGTCAAGGCTGACCAGGGCCGCGTGAACGTTCCGATCCTTGATGTAATGGACCGTGTCTCTGAGGAGGGCGAGGCTGTCTGCAATCCTGCGACCAGGAATGGCGCAGGTCTGGTCCGGGTGAATGATCTGTCCGATGACAGCCTTCAGCCTGTTGGCGAGCACCTTGGCGAGGATCTTGTAGTCCACGTTTAAGAGAGAGATGGGCCTCCAATTTTTCAGCTCACATCTCTCCCCCTTACGCTTATACAAGATCGTGATCATTCCCTCCCTCAGCGATGGGGGCATTTTGCCCTCCACCACCATCTCCCCATACAGCTCGAGCAGGTCCGGTCCAATGAGGTCCCACAGCGCTACATAGAGCTCTGCTGGGAGACCATCACTGCCCGGGGTCCTGCCCTGCCTAAAGGATCTGGCGGCAGAGTGCAACTCCTCCAACGCCAAGGGAGCATCCAGGGCGGCTTTACCTGCAGGATCAATTGTGTTAGTGATACCTGACAGGAACTTATCAGCCTCCTCGCTGTCTGTAGTCTTAGGGGAGTAGAGGTCGCTGTAATAGTCGCGGACGACTTTCATCACGCCCTCCTTCCCCTGTCTGGGGATGCCGGTCTCATCTCGCAGCTCAGTCAGGGGCGTGTGGCCAGAGTGGAGTTTCCTGAAAAAGAAAGAATTACATTTCTCATCCTTCTCCAGGTTCTCCACCTTGGAACGGAAGACGATACGTCTGGATTCCTCCTCAAAGTGCCTTTTCAGGCCCCCTTTGGTCTCATCCAGCTCGTCTCTCACGTCCCAGCCGCACCGTCGGAGGTCCAGCAGGGACTGCAGGTGTCTTTGCAGCCTCTTGAAGTTCCTCTTCCGGTCGCACGCCTGTTGTCTCCCTTTAACCTGAAAGAAACTGCGAATGTTAGCCTTAGCATATTCCCACCAGTCGCTCATACAATCAAAATAACATTTGTCATTTTTCCATGTGATGTAGGCATCCTTCAGCTCCGTCAGCACCTCCTCTCTTTCCAGTAGGGCGCAATTCAACTTCCAGGAGCCTGGGCCAGGTGAAAAACCGCTGCCCAGGACTCCTTGGAAGAGAATGGCCCTGTGGTCTGAGAAGAAGCAGGGGACCATAGAATGCCTCGTCTGCTTCACTGCTCTAGAGGTAAACACAAAGTCAATGCGGGAACGCACAGAGCCATCGGGGCGGCTCCATGTAAAATTCACGGAGCCGGACCCCATGGAGCCCATAGCGTCCCGCAGTGATGCTTCGGTCACCATTTCTATGAGCAGTTTAGACGTCACATCAAGCTTGGTAGAGTTGCTGGTGCTGCGTCCATCCTCCTCCATGGTGCAGTTGAAGTCTCCTGCCATCACTACCGCCCTAGTGGTTGCGAGCTGCGGTCGCAGGGTCTGGAAAAGCTCCAAACGCTCATTCTTGAAAGGGGGGGCGTACACGCAGATAAGCCTGATAGGCTCACCTGCCCAGGAGCCGTCTACGACAAGTAATCTGCCGCAGACGAGCTCCTGAACAGAATCTAGCGTGAAGAGGCTCCCCCTAATAAGTATGGCGACCCCTGCAGACTTACACTCGCCCCCACCGGACCAATAGGAGGCGCCGTGAGACCACTGCCTGCCCAGATGTTTGTAGGACTTGGAGAAAGGAAGAGAGCATTCCTGCAACATGTACACATCACATTTCTGACTATCTAGGAAAGTAAACACAGACTGTCTTCTAAGCTTATCCTTAATACTCCTCACATTAATGGTGAAAATAGAAAATGACGCCATTAGTTGGGGAAAAAAGAGAGGTTAGGCAACAGTTCTACATTTACGTTACCACTCCGTCGGGCGGGGCTTCCTCGGCATCGGGTGCCAGGTTCCCCTGCTCGGGTAGCGGCGAGTTGTCTCCCAGTATCTGGTCGAGTAAGGCGACGGCGTTGGCATCCAGCTCCTCCTCCTCCTCCCTGCTGATTGCCTCCGCCAGCTCCTCCATTTCTTCTTCCAGCGGGATCAGCTCGACCGCCAGTTTCTTAGAGGATTCGGAGTCCGCAGACGGGCTGTCGAGCTCCTTCCTCTTGCAGTTCCTCGTTTTCTCAGCACCTGCAGTTGGAGTAAGAGGGGAGGGGAGGGGGGGGAAATCTTCCTGGGAAGAAAGGTCGGGGGGGGCAGGGGTGGCTGGGTTGGGAGAGACAATGGGCTGGGTAGGTGAGTCGGAGGGGGGGTCAGGGAGGGTTGTGACAGTGGTAGGGATGGGAGTCACTGTCACAGGGGGTGGGCTGGTGGAGATGGGGAGGGAGGTGGTGAGGGAGGATGGGAGAGGGGTGGGGTTGGCAGGTTTCTTACCCTCCTGCGGTTTCTTTTCCTTCTGCGTAGCAGAGGGCAGCAGCTTGAGGGCAGGGTTGGCACGTCCGGTCACCACAGCTGAGTAGGTTCTCGACCTACTCGGGCAGTCCCTGTAGACGTGGTCCACTTTGCCGCACAGGTTGCAGGTTTTCCTCGTGGGGCAGTCTTTTGTCTCATGGCTGGCCATGTGGCAATTCTTGCAGGCCGGGACCTTGCAGTCCTTCATCACGTGGCCCGTCCCGCCGCACTTCCTGCAGTTGCGTGGCTGGTCGGCGTAGTGAAGAAGTCCTTGAGATCCCCCCAGGGAGAAGCACTGTGGTAGGTGCTTGACTCCTTCTGGGCACGAGGTGTCCTTCTGCAGGACGACGATCACCGCCCACTTTCCAGTCCAGAATCCGTTCCCATCCAGAACCCTTGTGGGGTCTCTCTTGACGGCACAGAATCGGCTGAGGAAGGTGACGATGTCCTTGATGGGCGTGTGTGGGTTCCGCATTGAGACCGTCACCCGCCTTTCCTCTCGTGAAATGGGGCAGTTGCCCACAAAGCGGGAGAAAGGGGATTCGGGTCTCGCCGATTTCACTGCCTCCCAGTACCTCTTGCAGATGGCAAGGGAGGCGAAGGTGACGTAGAAGATCCCCTTCAGGTAGTTCTGGATGCTGAGGGTTTCAGCGGTCGAGAAGCCCTGGTCCAGGATCATCTTCTTCCCAAAGGTCTCCACTGTCATGTCCGGCATCCGTCCATCCACCTCCTTCAACTTCATCACCACGGTGAACCTCATCCAGGGCTCCAGGGACGGTTTGTCTTTGGTGCTCGCCTGGGTGGGTGCTACTGGCGGTGTTGCTGCAGGGGTTGTGGCGCTGGGTGCGGCCGATCCGGTGGGGGCTTTGGCGGTTTTTTTCGCCGTCTTGGCCTGGCTCTTCTTGGCGAGGGTGGCCGGGGTGGAGGCAGAGGCTGGAGCAGCTGGGGCTGGAGCAGCGGGGGCTGGAACAGCGGCGGCTGGGGCAGCGGTGGCCATACTCACAGCTCCTTTGGCGTAGAAGGCGGGGCGGAGGATCAGCGCTGTCGTCGAGAGGAGGAGAGGCGGTCGGTCGCTTCAGAGGGCAGAGCCAGCAAGTCTAGCCCTCCAGTGCAGGTAGGGGGCGCTGCAGAGCTTCTCCGGCGAAGTCCCTTTTCTCCACGCAGTCTTGCTGGCGGAGGAGGGTATCTTCTCCAGAGGGCAGAGCAAACAAGTCTAACCCTCTGCTGTAGCTGGGGAGCGATGCAAATCTTCACCCTCTTCAAGCGATCTTCTCCTTCTCCTCGCAGTCTCGACTTTCGATTTTTCTGGCTTCTCGGCCCGGGTGCAGCTTAGCCCTGAGAAGGACAATTGTCGGTCCAAGAAACAAGGTAGCACCGTCAGTCAGCGTGAACTGATAAGAACAGATTTTTGATTGAAAAAGCGTCTTTATTGGTATAAAGTTGCAAAAAACAGACGGCAGATTTCAATTTTTCACTACAGTGTGAGGGCTCTGTGATGTCATCATGATGCACACTCTATGATGTCATCATGATGCGACACATGTGATGTCATCATTATGCGACACACGTGATGTCACAATGTGCTTGGCTGTACGGACTGCATTTGCTTGGCTTGCTAACTGACATCCACTTGAGGGAGACACACACCAGGAGATGGATGCAGCATATATACATACTGCAGAGCTTGTGCCTTTAGTGCCTGTAACAGCAACTATCCACACCTCCTGCAACCAGCGTGGACACCACCGCCACAAAAATAAAAATTAGTTCCAAACATGACCAGGTCGAAAAGACCAGCCGAAAGGCTGATCATGATAGTAAGTTAAAAATGTAGGAATTCATTTCGAAGTGGTAGTGCTTCTTCGTTCGTACTTAGTTTGCATTCAAGAATTAGGCCTACGTAGGCCTCACATCCAAATGCTGATCAACTGTTTCAATTTGTCTTGTGCAGAAGGAGGGAATTCAATGGAGACAAGAAGTAGACGCTAAATAAGACTCCACACAGTAGTTCACAGGTGCTTTTATTCATCCATTGTAACATTTTAATAGACAGCAAAGATTGAATACAATTTTGACACAGTATAAACAGCATGCTTACAAAATCCAAGAGTTTATCAATGCAGCAGGCAAAAAACATTGCAAATCCTGGGGAATAAGCTGAGAAGTCATCATTCATCTATTTTTGGAATACAGAATAGGAAAGGTGCACCGGTCCCGGAGGTACTGCAATACCGGGTCAATGCGTGGAGTGGACAGAGCAAGCTCTTCTTCCATCTCCCTGTTCTAAAAATCCATTTAATATATGGCCCCCAGATAGGGGGCGTATCAGATATTAAACTGATAAGAACAGATTTTTTTTTTTTTTTTTTTTACTTGAAGCCCGAGGTGCGGTGCTTCATCACCCAGTGTCTGTGACCAAACGTGCTAGGGGCATAGGTACTTGGACCCTCTCCCAAAGGAGAAGGGCCCCGTTACTCCTCTAACCCTCAGAGCCAAAAGGCCCTGAGGGAAAAAAAGGACTGTGGGTCCCCCTTTGCCAAAGCGCAGGGGAACCCTCGGGTGTCCCCAGGGTTAGCCGAAGCGTCCCCCTGGGGACCGATAACTGCATCTGGTCCTCCCCCCGTGGAGAGGACCTCAGCAACTTAGAGGAGAGGGCGGCCCATAAGGGTCTCACCTTAACCCCAAACGAAAAACGTGAACGTACTCGTGACACACTACAAACTACAAAAAACAAATAAAGTGCTAATGCTTGTGCAAGTGCGGGTGCAAGTGCAAAAACATAAGTGGGCATAATAAATAAATAAATAAGCCCCAGCCAGAAGGCCGGGGTGGGGGGTAAAAAATTATCCTTGCCCTAGCCAAAAGGCCAGGGCAAAGGATGTGGTGCACCAGAAGTTGGAGAGGTGGCTGTGCTAGTGCTCTTAAAGTGCAAAGGTTTAAGGGCCAGTGCAAGTTAAGGCACCCCTAGGGTTTTCACCCTAAGGGCACATGTCACCTCGGGCTTCTAAGCAGCTCCCGGCCTCTCAGCCGGACCAAGTTTCGTACTGCTCTATGCCAGGGTAAACCCCCAGTACGAGAATGGGTGACACACCGGGCCGTTCCCGATCCATCGTAAGGCATATTACTCCTTACGAAGTAGGGATACTAAGCCCGGCGGTCCTCCCATCCTGACCGGGAGCCTTGCCAGCCCCCGTCAAGGGTGGGTACTAGACCAGGCCATTTACCCTAGCAGGCGCAGGAAAATAGCCGTAACGCTGTAGGGAACTGAGCCTGGTTTTTCTCCATCCTCGACCGGAGGCCTTCCTTACCCCGGCACGGTACTCCACAGGGTGTTTCTCCATTCCACATCTAGGAACCTCTCACGCTCCTAGTGTAAGAACGGGTACTCCACCCCATGTTTCTCTACCGCAGATACTCCACCAGGCCGCTCCCTTGACCACGTGGGGGTATGTAAAGTCCCCAGTGTTAGGTGTAAGCGGCCCAGTGTTTCTCAACTGATAAGAACAGATTTTTGATTGAAAAAGCGTCTTTATTGGTATAAAGTTGCAAAAAACAGACGATTACATTTGACAAACATAAGTGCCGTGTCGCAGCACAGGCCAAAACACAGCACAGATGCAGACTGTATAGTGCAGTCGAAGAACTACGGCGCGGGCCTGTAGCCTACACTGTAGTTCTCAGGCTGCACTATGCAATTAAACGATACAATAACACAACAGTAAATAAGGCTATGGGTGTGGAGGGTAGGGGGGTGAGGGAGGGTGAATCACAAGCCCGAAGCTTTATTGAAAGACAGACACATATAAGGGGAAGGGCAATAAATAGAAGACATCAATAAAACAACAGACATTGTGAGTGAGGGGGAAGGGGCCACGGTCCCAAAGTCTCATTTTCGGTTCGGACAAGGGGAGAGGGGCAGAAAAAGGGGGGCTTTAATCCTCTTCTTCCTCAGGGCTGTCCATGGTGGAATAGTCTCTGAGCAAGCTGTGAACCAGCCTGCAACAGTCCTGGATAGACATCCTCTCCCTCCTCAGAATGAGGCGGTTCCTGGCAAGCCACGAAGCGTCCTTAACACTGTTCATAAGGCGCCAGGCTTCCTGGATCGCCCCAACGGTGTGGGTGCCAGGGAATAGTCCGTAGAGTACCGAATGGTACGTGAGACAGTTCCTTGGCACAGAGTTTTTCAGTTCGTTTTCCAGGGCGTCCAACAACAACTGGGCCCAGGCACGTTTCTCTACCGCAGGTACTCCACCGGGCGGCTCCCTATACCACATGGGGCTACATTACTTCCCCATGCAGTAGGGATCTCCACCAAACCGTGCCACCCACACAACATGGGGAGTTCACGCTCCCCCCATGAAGTAGGGATGACCGGCCGGTTTTTCTCCACTGATAAGAACAGATTTTTTGATTGAAAAAGCGTCTTTATTGGTATAAAGTTGCAAAAAACAGACGGTAACATTGACAAACATAAGTGCCGTGTCGCAGCACAGGCCAGAACACAGCACAGATGCAGACTGTATAGTGCAGTCGAAGAACTACGGCGCGGGCCTGTAGCCTACACTGTAGTTCTCAGGCTGCACTATGCAATTAAACGATACAATAACACAACAGTAAATAAGGCTATGGGTGTGGAGGGTAGGGGGGTGAGGGAGGGTGAATCACAAGCCCGAAGCTTTATTGAAAGACAGACACATATAAGGGGAGGGGCGATAAATAGAAGACATCAATAAAACAACAGACATTGTGAGTGAGGGGGCAGGGGCCACGGTCCCAAAGTCTCATTTTCGGTTCGGACAAGGGGAGAGGGGCAGAAAAAGGGGGGGTTTAGTCCTCTTCTTCCTCAGGGCTGTCCATGGTGGAATAGTCTCTGAGCAGGCTGTGGACCAGCCTGCAACAGTCCTGGATGGACATCCTCTCCCTCCTCAGAATGAGGCGGTTCCTGGCTAGCCACGAAGCGTCCTTAATACAGTTCATAAGGCGCCAGGCTTCCTGGATCGCCCCAACGGTGTGGGTGCCAGGGAATAGTCCGTAGAGTACCGAATGGTACGTGAGACAGTTCCTCGGCACAGAGTTTTTCAGTTCGTTTTCCAGGGCGTCCAACAACAACTGGGCCCAGGCACAGTCCCAAAACAGGTGCATAGATGTTTCTTCATGTATGATGCACCTGGGGCAATGTCTGTACCTGCACAGGTTCCGGGAGTGCATGAATGACCGGAGGGGCAAGCCCCCCTGGATGGCCATCCACGACAGGTCTTTGTGTCTGTTTGTGAGCCTTTTGGAGGCCACATTCTCCCAGACCTGTTTGGCAGTCGCTGAAGGGAGCCCAGGAATCGGCTCCAGATCGTCTTTAGCTCTGATGAGCTTGTAGATGGTCTTCGGTTTCCATAAGTCAGGTTTAACTCCCTCCAGTTGGTGTTCCCTCACGAACTTGGACACGTCCAGGTAGAACCACGGAGTGTTCCAGTTGTAAGGGATGGAGCTGTCCCATTTGTCCCAGCCGAGATTCCTCCAAAGAGGCAGGAGGAAGAAACGGGACATGGAGTTTCCTGCAGAATCGTTCAAGTTCTCGTACATTGTCCTTCGGATGCAGTTACACACGAAGAAGGCTCGAAGCATGGTTGGGATATCGGGGATACCCTTCCCACCCTTGAGGGGCTCCTTGTACATAACTGATCGCTTTACTCTGTCCATCTTGGAGCCCCAGATGAAGTGAAACACTGCCCTTGTGATGGCCCTGCAGACGGTTGCCAGTGGTGGCCAGGCCTGCGCGGTGTACTGCAGAACGGGAAGAATCTCGTTGCGCAGCACAAGTGATTTCCCCTCGATGGTAAGTTCTCTGAGGCTCCACAATCCAATCTTTTGTCGAACAGTCGCCAGTCTCTCTTCCCAACATCTCAGGGCTGCACCCTCACCGCCGAACCAGACTCCCAGGATCTTGATGAAGTCGGGCTTGATGGCAAAAGGAAATGGTGCAGAGGATGACAGGTGCCACTTTCCGAAGAGCATAGCCTCTGACTTCCCGCAGTTGACTTTAGCCCCTGAGGCTCGGCCGAAGTTCTCGCAGGTCTGGACGAGTGCTGTCACCGAACGCTGGTCTGCGCAGAAGACAGTGACGTCATCCATGTACAGCGAACACTTGGCCTCTCGTCGGTCACGACCCGGTGCGGCGATCCCTCTGATCTCTGGATTCCGTCTGATGCATACAGCCATAAGCTCTATAACACAAACAAAAAGAAGAGGTGAAAGAGGGCAGCCTTGTCTGACCCCGGACAAGATGGAAAAGGGGTCAGTCTTCCAGCCGTTCACCAGCACCGAGCTGTGGATATCAAGGTACATCAGGTTAACATACGTACAAAACATTTTACCGAGGCCAAATTTATGCAGAACCCTGCCCATCAGCTCATGTGAGACACGATCAAAGGCCTTCTCCTGGTCAAGGCTGACCAGGGCCGCGTGAACGTTCCGATCCTTGATGTAATGGACCGTGTCTCTGAGGAGGGCGAGGCTGTCTGCAATCCTGCGACCAGGAATGGCGCAGGTCTGGTCCGGGTGAATGATCTGTCCGATGACAGCCTTCAGCCTGTTGGCGAGCACCTTGGCGAGGATCTTGTAGTCCACGTTTAAGAGAGAGATGGGCCTCCAATTTTTCAGCTCACATCTCTCCCCCTTACGCTTATACAAGATCGTGATCATTCCCTCCCTCAGCGATGGGGGCATTTTGCCCTCCACCACCATCTCCCCATACAGCTCGAGCAGGTCCGGTCCAATGAGGTCCCACAGCGCTACATAGAGCTCTGCTGGGAGACCATCACTGCCCGGGGTCCTGCCCTGCCTAAAGGATCTGGCGGCAGAGTGCAACTCCTCCAACGCCAAGGGAGCATCCAGGGCGGCTTTACCTGCAGGATCAATTGTGTTAGTGATACCTGACAGGAACTTATCAGCCTCCTCGCTGTCTGTAGTCTTAGGGGAGTAGAGGTCGCTGTAGTAGTCTCTGACGACTTTCATCACGCCCTCCTTCCCCTGTCTGGGGATGCCGGTCTCATCTCGCAGCTCAGTCAGGGGCGTGTGGCCAGAGTGGAGTTTCCTGAAAAAGAAAGAATTACATTTCTCATCCTTCTCCAGGTTCTCCACCTTGGAACGGAAGACGATACGTCTGGATTCCTCCTCAAAGTGCCTTTTCAGGCCCCCTTTGGTCTCATCCAGCTCGTCTCTCACGTCCCAGCCGCACCGTTGGAGGTCCAGCAGGGACTGCAGGTGTCTTTGCAGCCTCTTGAAGTTCCTCTTCCGGTCGCACGCCTGTTGTCTCCCTTTAACCTGAAAGAAACTGCGAATGTTAGCCTTAGCATATTCCCACCAGTCACTCATACAATCAAAATAACATTTGTCATTTTTCCATGTGATGTAGGCATCCTTCAGCTCCGCCAGCACCTCCTCTCTTTCCAGTAGGGCGCAATTCAACTTCCAGGAGCCTGGGCCAGGTGAAAAACCGCTGCCCAGGACTCCTTGGAAGAGAATGGCCCTGTGGTCTGAGAAGAAGCAGGGGACCATAGAATGCCTCGTCTGCTTCACTGCTCTAGAGGTAAACACAAAGTCAATGCGGGAACGCACAGAGCCATCGGGGCGGCTCCATGTAAAATTCACGGAGCCGGACCCCATGGAGCCCATAGCGTCCCGCAGTGATGCTTCGGTCACCATTTCTATGAGCAGTTTAGACGTCACATCAAGCTTGGTAGAGTTGCTGGTGCTGCGTCCATCCTCCTCCATGGTGCAGTTGAAGTCTCCTGCCATCACTACCGCCCTAGTGGTTGCGAGCTGCGGTCGCAGGGTCTGGAAAAGCTCCAAACGCTCATTCTTGAAAGGGGGGGCGTACACGCAGATAAGCCTAATAGGCTCACCTGCCCAGGAGCCGTCTACGATAAGCAATCTGCCGCAGACGAGCTCCTGAACAGAATCTAGCGTGAAGAGGCTCCCCCTGATAAGAATGGCGACCCCTGCAGACTTACACTCACCCCCACCGGACCAATAGGAGGCGCCGTGAGACCACTGCCTGCCCAGATGTTTGTAGGACTTGGAGAAAGGAAGAGAGCATTCCTGCAACATGTACACATCACATTTCTGACTATCTAGGAAAGTAAACACAGACTGTCTTCTAAGCTTATCCTTAATACTCCTCACATTAATGGTGAAAATAGAAAATGACGCCATTAGTTGGGGAAAAAAGAGAGGTTAGGCAACAGTTCTACATTTACGTTACCACTCCGTCGGGCGGGGCTTCCTCGGCATCGGATGCCAGGTTCCCCTGCTCGGGTAGCGGCGAGTTGACTCCCAGTATCTGGTCGAGTAAGGCGACGGCGTTGGCATCCAGCTCCTCCTCCTCCTCCCTGCTGATTGCCTCCGCCAGCTCCTCCATTTCTTCTTCCAGCGGGGTCAGCTCGACCGCCAGTTTCTTAGAGGATTCGGAGTCCGCAGACGGGCTGTCGAGCTCCTTCCTCTTGCAGTTCCTCGTCTTCTCAGCACCTGCAGTTGGAGTAAGAGGGGAGGGGAGGGGGGGGAAATCTTCCTGGGAAGAAAGGTCAGGTGGGGCAGGGGTGGCTGGGTTGGGAGAGACAATGGGCTGGGTAGGAGAGTCGGAGGAGGTGTCAGGGAGGGTTGCGACAGTGGTAGGGATGGGAGTCACTGTCGCAGGGGGTGGGCTGGTGGAGGTGGGGAGGGAGGTGGTGAGGGAGGATGGGAGGGGGGTGGTTTTGGCAGGTTTCTTACCCTCCTGCGGTTTCTTTTCCTTCTGCGTAGCAGAGGGCAGCAGCTTGAGGGCAGGGTTGGCACGTCCGGTCACCACAGCTGAGTAGGTTCTCGTCCTACTCGGGCAGTCCCTATAGACGTGGTCCACCTTGCCGCACAGGTTGCAGGTTTTCCTCGTGGGGCAGTCTTTTGTCTCATGGCTGGCCATGTGGCAATTCTTGCAGGCCGGGACCTTGCAGTCCTTCATCACGTGGCCCGACCCGCCGCACTTCCTGCAGTTGCGTGGCTGGTCGGCGTAGTGGAGAAGTCCTTGGGATCCCCCCAGGGAGAAGCACTGGGGGAGGTGCTTGACTCCTTCTGGGCACGAGGTGTCCTTCTGCAGGACGACGATCACCGCCCACTTTCCAGTCCAGAATCCGTTCCCGTCCAGAACCCTTGTGGGGTCTCTCTTGACGGCGCAGAAGCGGCTGAGGAAGGTGACGATGTCCTTGATGGGCGTGTGCGGGTTCCGCATTGAGACCGTCACCCGCCTTTCCTCTCGTGAGATAGGGCAGTTGCCCACAAAGCGGGAGAAAGGGGATTCGGGTCTCGCTGATTTCACTGCCTCCCAGTACCTCTTGCAGATGGCAAGGGAGGCGAAGGTGATGTAAAAGATCCCCTTCAGGTAGTTCTGGATGTTGAGGGTTTCAGCGGTCGAGAAGCCCTGGTCCAGGATCATTTTCTTCCCAAAGGTCTCCACCGTCATGTCCGGCATCCGTCCGTCCACCTCCTTCAGCTTCATCACTACGGTATGCCTCATCCAGGGCTCCAGGGTCGGTTTGTCCTTGGTGCTCACCTGGGTGGGTGCCGCTGGCGGCGTTGCTGCAGGGGTTGTGGCGCTGGGTGCGGCCGATCCGGTGGGGGCTTTGGCGGTTTTTTTCGCCGTCTTGGCCTGGCTCTTCTTGGCGAGGGTGGCCGGAGTGGAGGCAGAGGCTGGAGCAGCTGGGGCTGGAGCAGCGGGGGCTGGAACAGCGGCGGCTGGGGCAGCGGTGGCCATACTCACGGATCCTTTTGGCGTAGAAGGCGGGGCGGAGGATCAGCGCTGTCGTCGAGAGGAGGAGAGGCGGTCGGTCGCTTCAGAGGGCAGAGCCAGCAAGTCTAGCCCTCCAGTGCAGGTAGGGGGCGCTGCAGAGCTTCTCCGGCGAAGTCCCTTTTCTCCACGCAGTCTTGCTGGCGGAGGGGGGGTATCTTCTCCAGAGGGCAGAGCAAACAAGTCTAACCCTCTGCTGTAGCTGGGGAGCGATGCAAATCTTCACCCTCTTCAAGCAATCTTCTCCTTCTCCTCGCAGTCTCGACTTTCGATTTTTCTGGCTTCTCGGCCCGGGTGCAGCTTAGCCCTGAGAAGGACAATTGTCGGTCCAAGAAACAAGGTAGCACCGTCAGTCAGCGTGAACTGATAAGAACAGATTTTTTGATTGAAAAAGCGTCTTTATTGGTATAAAGTTGCAAAAAACAGACGAATACATTGACAAACATAAGTGCCGTGTCGCAGCACAGGCCAAAACACAGCACAGATGCAGACTGTATAGTGCAGTCGAAGAACTACGGCGCGGGCCTGTAGCCTACACTGTAGTTCTCAGGCTGCACTACGCAATTAAACGATACAAATAACACAACAGTAAATAAGGCTATGGGTGTGGAGGGTAGGGGGGTGAGGGAGGGTGAATCACAAGCCCGAAGCTTTATTGAAAAGACAGACACATATAAGGGGAAGGGCAATAAATAGAAGACATCAATAAAACAACAGACATTGTGAGTGAGGGGGCAGGGGCCACGGTCCCAAAGTCTCATTTTCGGTTCGGACAAGGGGAGAGGGGCAGAAAAAGGGGGGTTTCAGTCCTCTTCTTCCTCAGGGCTGTCCATGGTGGAATAGTCTCTGAGCAGGCTGTGAACCAGCCTGCAACAGTCCTGGATAGACATCCTCTCCCTCCTCAGAATGAGGCGGTTCCTGGCAAGCCACGAAGCGTCCTTAACACTGTTCATAAGGCGCCAGGCTTCCTGGATCGCCCCAACGGTGTGGGTGCCAGGGAATAGTCCGTAGAGTACCGAATGGTACGTAAGACAGTTCCTTGGCACAGAGTTTTTCAGTTCGTTTTCCAGGGCGTCCAACAACAACTGGGCCCAGGCACAGTCCCAAAACAGGTGCATAGATGTTTCTTCATGTATGATGCACCTGGGGCAATGTCTGTACCTGCACAGGTTCCGGGAGTGCATGAATGACCGGAGGGGCAAGCCCCCCTGGATGGCCATCCACGACAGGTCTTTGTGTCTGTTTGTGAGCCTTTTGGAGGCCACATTCTCCCAGACCTGTTTGGCAGTCGCTGAAGGGAGCCCCGGAATCGGCTCCAAATCGTCTTTAGCTCTGATGAGCTTGTAGATCGTCTTTGATTTCCATAAGTCAGGTTTAACTCCCTCCAGTTGGTGTTCCCTCACGAACTTGGACACGTCCAGGTAGAACCACGGAGTGTTCCAGTTGTAAGGGATGGAGCTGTCCCATTTGTCCCAGCCGAGATTCCTCCAAAGAGGCAGGAGGAAGAAACGGGACATGGAGTTTCCTGCAGAATCGTTCGAGTTCTCGTACATTGTCCTGCGGATGCAGTTACACACGAAGAAGGCTCGAAGCATGGTTGGGATATCTGGAATACCCTTCCCACCCTTGAGGGGCTCCTTGTACATAACTGACCGCTTTACTCTGTCCATCTTGGAGCCCCAGATGAAGTGAAACACTGCCCGTGTGATGGCCCTGCAGACGGTTGCCAGTGGTGGCCAGGCCTGCGCGGTGTACTGCAGAACGGGAAGAATCTCGTTGCGCAGCACAAGTGATTTCCCCTCGATGGTAAGATCTCTGAGGCTCCACAATCCAATCTTTTGGCGAACAGTCGCCAGTCTCTCGTCCCAACATCTCAGGGCTGCACCCTCGCCGCCGAACCAGACTCCCAGAATCTTGATGAGGTCTGGCTTGATGGTGAAAGGAAATGGTGCAGAGGATGACAGGTGCCATTTTCCGAAGAGCATAGCCTCTGACTTCCCGCAGTTGACTTTGGCCCCTGAGGCTCGGCCGAAGTTCTCGCAGGTCTGGACGAGTGCTGTCACCGAACGATGATCCGCGCAGAAGACAGTGACGTCATCCATGTACAGCGAACACTTGGCCTCTCGTCGGTCACGACCCGGTGCGGCGATCCCTCTGATCTCTGGATTCCGTCTGATGCATACAGCCATGAGCTCTATAACACAAACAAAAAGAAGAGGTGAAAGAGGGCAGCCTTGTCTGACCCCGGACAAGATGTTAAAGGGGTCAGTCTTCCAGCCGTTCACCAGCACCGAGCTGTGGATATCAAGGTACATCAGGTTGACATACGTACAAAACATTTTACCGAGGCCAAATTTATGCAGAACCCTGCCCATCAGCTCATGTGAGACACGATCAAAGGCCTTCTCCTGATCAAGACTGACCAGGGCCGCGTGCACGTTCCGATCCTTGATGTAATGGACCGTGTCTCTGAGGAGGGCGAGGCTGTCTGCAATCCTGCGACCAGGGATGGCGCAGGTCTGGTCCGGGTGAATGATCTGTCCGATGACAGCCTTCAGCCTGTTGGCGAGCACCTTGGCGAGGATCTTGTAGTCCACGTTTAAGAGAGAGATGGGCCTCCAATTTTTCAGCTCACATCTCTCCCCCTTACGCTTATACAAGATCGTGATCATTCCCTCCCTCAGTGATGGGGGCATTTTGCCCTCCACCACCATCTCCCCGTACAGCTCGAGCAGGTCCGGTCCAATGAGGTCCCACAGCGCTACGTAGAGCTCTGCTGGGAGACCATCACTGCCCGGGGTCCTGCCCTGCCTAAAGGATTTGTGATAAGAACAGATTTTTTTTTATTTTTTTTATCGAAGCCCGAGGTGCGTGACTTCATCACCCAGTGTCTGTGACCAAACGTGCTGGGGGCGAAGGTTCTTGGACCCTCTCCGAAAGGAGAAGGGCCCCGTTACTCCCCTAACCCTCAGAGCCCGAAGGCCTACTGAGGGAAAAAAGGGACTGTGGGTCCCCCCTTGCCGAAGCGCGGAGGGACCCTCGTGTGTCCCCAGGGTTGGCCGAAGCTTCCCCCTGGGGACCGATATCAGCCTCTGGCCCTCCCCAAAAGGAGAGGGCCTCAGCAACTTAGGAGAGAGGGTGGCCCATAAGGGTCTCACCTTAACCCCAACAAAACCGTGACATGACACACTACAAAAAACATAAAAAGTGCTAGTGCTGTGCGCAAGTGCAAAACACGTGAGTGGGCATAAATAAATAAATAAGCCCCAGCCAGAAGGCCGGGGGGTATAAAAAATTTTCCTTACCCTAGCCAAAAGGCCAGGGCAAAGGAAGTGGGTGCAGACAGGAAGGGTTGAAGTGTTAAGTGCTAAAAGTGCCTTAGTGCAAAGGTGGCTCGAAACCCCAGTGCATTTCCGGCACCCCTGTCCCTTCCAGTTCCAGGGGCACGAAACACCTCGAGCTTCTAGCTGCTCCCGACCTCTCAGCCAGACCCAGTTTCATACCCACTCGGTGCCAGGGTCAACCCCCAGTACGAGAAGAGATACTAGACCAGGCCTTTCTCCACTCCACGCAAGGGGCCTTTTTTCATCCCCTTAGAAGGACGGTGGATACTAAGCCTAGTTTTTCTCCCCTCTCGACCAGAGGCAGCGCCACACCCCAGCATTTGGTACTCCACAAAGTGTTTCTCCATTCCACATCTAGGAACCTCTCACGCTCCTAGTGTAAGAACAGATACTCCACCCTGTGTTTCCCTCGAGCAGGTACTACACTTGATCTTAGCCAAAAGGCCGAGAAGCGATAACCCGAATGTGGGCTGAGGGACCGGCGCAACCGAAACAGGATCTACAATCCATCATGGAGAATCACCCTCCCCCACGCACGCTTACACTATCTGCAGATTGACTTGACTTTTGTTGGCGGCGGCGACGACAGCAAAGAAGAGGAGGAAGGAAGGAGAAGTCCGGACTGACAAGCAGGCAGTCACCCAGGCGCGCGCAACCACATTCCATCACTCACTCCTGCATCGTGAGTTTTCTCTCCTCTCCTGTCTTGCTGGCTGCTTGACTGACTGGCTGGCTGGCTGATGCACAATCATTTGCATTTGGTCCGCCTCCGACAACCACACCCACCAGACGTCTGCCGCCCGTCCCGTCTGTCCCTGCTGGCTCCGTGCTTATCACATTGACACAATGCTATGCACTTGCACTTCATCACTTAAGCAGTGGGACATTCATTCTGCAATGGAAGGTTCCCTGGCTGCCTTGAACCTCCTGTCTCTAAAATCTGGATTGTTTCAACCAACCCGTTCATCCTGGCAGATTTCAATTTTTCACTACAGTGTGAGGGCTCTGTGAAGTCATCATGATGCACACTCTATGATGTCATCATGATGCGACACATGTGATGTCATCATTATGCGACACACGTGATGTCACAATGTGCTTGGCTGTATGGACTGCATTTGCTTGGCTTGCTAACTGACATCCACTTGAGGGAGACACACACCAGGAGATGGATGCAGCATATACACATACTGCAGAGCTTGTGCCTTTAGTGCCTGTAACAGCAACTATCCACACCTCCTGCAACCAGCGTGGACACCACCGCCACAAAAATAAAAATTAGTTCCAAACATGACCAGGTCGAAAAGACCAGCCGAAAGGATGATCATGATAGTAAGTTAAAAATGTAGGAATTCATTTCGAAGAGGTAAGGCTTCTTCGTTCGTACTTAGTTTGCATTCAAGAATTAGGCCTACGTAGGCCTCACATCCAAATGCTGATCAACTGTTTCAATTTGTCTTGTGCAGAAGGAGGGAATTCAATGGAGACAAGAAGTAGACGCTAAATAAGACTCCACACAGTAGTTCACAGGTGCTTTTATTCATCCATTGTAACATTTTAATAGACAGCAAAGATTGAATACAATTTTGACACAGTATAAAAAGCATGCTTACAAAATCCAAGAGTTTATCAATGCAGCAGGCAAAAAAACATTGCAAATCCTGGGGAATAAGCTGAGAAGTCAGCATTCATCTATTTTTGGAATACAGAATAGGAAAGGTGCACCGGTCCCGGAGGTACTGCAATACCGGGTCAATGCGTGGAGTGGACAGAGCAAGCTCTTCTTCCATCTCCCTGTTCTAAAAATCCATTTAATATATGGCCCCCAGATAGGGGGCGTATCAGATATTAAACTGATAAGAACAGATTTTTTTTTTTTTTTACCACTCAGTTTTGAAATGCTCAAAAACACCAGGCAAGCCAAGGCTTGATCTATTCATTCATGAGCAAATCTATCACATCACTTGTGGTAGCCCTCTTCAAAAAAAACAACAACATATTAACACTCAATTTACATTAACAAGATCTTTCCATTTTTTAAACTTCCATACCCCCTCCGCATCAACATTCCCTTTAGCTCTCACATCATACAGATAGCAGACATATAGCTTCCCAACCACCATCTTAATACAGTCCCTAACCCTTAACTCATCCTTCCCAAAAACAAACAAATTCCTGGCATCCCATAGGACCTCCATTGTACAAGCTAATATTAAGCATAGCAACCTCTCTTGCACCTTCCCACAGGCTCCCAACCCAAACAAAGCAACCTTCCATGTCATAAATTTAATCCCGACCAGTTCTTTACACAACCCCCCAATCCCTTTCCACACCTCTTGAGCAAAACTGCAATTCCAGTATAAATGTACTATAGATTCATTACATACACAACCCTCTCTGGGACACACTTCAGATCTGACAAGATCCCGCTTTTTCAGAACCTCTCTGACAGGTAATATACCTTGTAAACTCATCCACCAAATATCTTTTTGCCTATTTGTCAACCCCTTTGTAATCAACTTCTTCCAAACCCCAGAAACCTCAATAGGCCTTACTGCATCTATAGGACACATACATTCCTTATCAAGAAGAATTTTAAAAATTTTCTTCTTTACCTTAAACTCACTAACATTCAAACCAGACAAGCTGAATTTCCTAACAAAAACTTCAATACTTTTATACCACACAGGACACTTGAACGCAACAGGCACTCTCAAATCTCTCTTTCGCCACCTTAAACCATACATCATCCAACCAGCACAATACATTGCCATACATGCCGCCATACTTTCCCTCTCAATCAACCTAACAAAACTTACGACATAATTCACACCTAAATACACCTCAATATCAGGAAAACCAATTCCTCCATTCATCCTTGCCTTCACCACATCCACTCTCCTCAGCCTTTCCATCCGACACCCCCAAAGAAACAAGAATAACATTCTCTCAATCTTCCTCCTACATCTCACACTTGCAGGAAACACACACGCAACAAAAAGTAACAAAGGTAACACCACACTTTTTACAACCAAAACTTTCCCAGTAAATGATAAACTACGCAAGAGCCAAAAATTCAATTTCTTCGCCACTTTGTTACCACATTCCTCCCAGCTAGCCTTACCCTTCAAATCATCCTCAAAAATAATACCCAATATTTTAATTCCCCCCTCCACACACTCAATCCCATCCACCTTCACCTCCCTACCCCCAAAAACTTTCAACTTTGACTTATTCCAATTAACCTTAAATGCCGACACACAACAAAAAAACCCCATCAACAATTTCACCCTATTAACAGTCGCAACAGTTTCTCCCACAATTACAACATCATCCATATACCCCAGAGTTTTTAAAACCTTTCCCCCACTCCCCGGAACTAACAAACCTCTGATCACCTTATCCTTCCTAACCATACATAATAATACCTCAATAACACAAATAAATAGAATAGGAGACAGCGGACAACCCTGCCGCACCCCACTCTCCACCTTAACCCATCCACTCTCCACACCATTCACAAGAACCTTACTCCTAGCCCCTCTATACAAACTTCTCACCCTCTCTATAAAAAAACACGGAAAACCCATTTTTTCTAATACTTTAAACATAAAAACATGCGAAACTCTATCGTAGGCCTTCTCAAAATCAATAGATAACAAAAAACATTCTCTCCTCCTTTCACTACAATCATTAATCATATCTCTCAACAAACCCAAATTTTCTAACATCCTCCTCCCTGGTACAGCACAAACCTGTTCCTCCCCCACAACCTGCTCCAACACCTCTTTCATTCTATTAACAAAAACTTTGGCATATAACTTATAATCAACATTAAGAAGCGTAATTGGCCTCCAATTACCCAAAACCCGCCTATCCCCCTTTTTAAACAATAAAGTGATAACACCTTCCTTCATAGACTCAGCCATCTTACCACTTTCCCACATAAATCTGTACATCTCCAACATATCCTTCCCCACAACATCCCACATCAACACATAAAATTCTACCGATAGCCCATCACTCCCTGGTGTTTTGTTCCTTTTAGCTTCAGCCAATGCCCTCTCAATCTCCTCCTCAGATATACCTTTTAGAAACATACCTTTCACCTCCTCATGAATACTACACTCAAGCGCACTTAACACCTCCTTCTCCATCCCAACATCACACCACCTTTCTTTATACAAATCCTTATAAAAATCCACCACAGCATCCATCATCTCTCCTTTAACTACTTCACATCCATCCTTATTCAAAACAACATGCATATCTCTACTTTCACTACAAATTTTCTTGAAAAAGAACCTAGAACACTTCTCATCTTCCTCCAATACCTCAATTTTAGCATTAAAGATAATACTCTTCCCTTTATCATACAAAAACTTATTAATCTTCGCCCTTTCCCCAATAATATCCTCCCTAACCTCATATCCAAGTTCCCTCAGCTTATACAAGAACTCCAATCGCCTACATACCCCTAAGTATACAGCTCTCCTCCTTGCTGCTAACCTATACCCCCATCTCTTGAAAAAGGACCTAATTTCCTTTTTCACAAAATCCCACCACACCAAAATATTTTCAAATTCATTTCTCCTCCTCCTCCATTTTTCATACTCCCCAACAAACGCTTTTTTAACCACCTCTTCCTCCAAAATTTTACAATTAAACTTCCACAAACCCCTCCCGTACAAGGTTTGACTCTCCCCCTGAATAATACATGATATACACTCATGATCAGAAAAACTGACCCGTCTTTGTGAGTATCCCCCACATCCCACCCCCTTAGAAACGAACATATAATCAATCCTAGAGACAATCTGCCCCCTATCAGCATGATATGTTACCGGAACCGGTTTAACATCACATACCATTACCACATCTTTCAAACTAAAATCGCATAACATCTGCCTTAACATATTCCCAGTAACATCACTTTTGTCACTATCTAAGCGAACATTAAAATCCCCAACTAAAAAGACAGGAATCCTCCCATGCAAAAAAAACGGAAGTTTTTCAAATAAATCCCTCCTCTCAGCCTTAACAGCAGGAGCATATACATTAACCACCCTCATCTTCCACCCTCTATAACTAATATTAATAAGCATACATCTGCCACTTTCAATAATAACATAATCCAAAACCTTAATTTCTCTATTCCTAATAAGAAAACCAATCCCATCATTACGATTATTCTGAGATCCTGACCATAAACAATTCTTAAAACACCCCTCCTCCCCCTTCAAAGACCCCTCAATCCCACATTCTTGAAGACATATAATATCCCCCTTATGATCTACTACACTTGATCTTAGCCAAAAGGCCGAGAAGCGATAACCCGAATGTGGGCTGAGGGACCGGCGCAACCGAAACAGGATCTACAATCCATCATGGAGAATCACCCTCCCCCACGCACGCTTACACTATCTGCAGATTGACTTGACTTTTGTTGGCGGCGGCGACGACAGCAAAGAAGAGGAGGAAGGAAGGAGAAGTCCGGACTGACAAGCAGGCAGTCACCCAGGCGCGCGCAACCACATTCCATCACTCACTCCTGCATCGTGAGTTTTCTCTCCTCTCCTGTCTTGCTGGCTGCTTGACTGACTGGCTGGCTGATGCACAATCATTTGCATTTGGTCCGCCTCCGACAACCACACCCACCAGACGTCTGCCGCCCGTCCCGTCTGTCCCTGCTGGCTCCGTGCTTATCACATTGACACAATGCTATGCACTTGCACTTCATCACTTAAGCAGTGGGACATTCATTCTGCAATGGAAGGTTCCCTGGCTGCCTTGAACCTCCTGTCTCTAAAATCTGGATTGTTTCAACCAACCCGTTCATCCTGGCAGATTTCAATTTTTCTCTACAGTGTGAGGGCTCTGTGAAGTCATCATGATGCACACTCTATGATGTCATCATGATGCGACACATGTGATGTCATCATTATGCGACACACGTGATGTCACAATGTGCTTGGCTGTATGGACTGCATTTGCTTGGCTTGCTAACTGACATCCACTTGAGGGAGACACACACCAGGAGATGGATGCAGCATATACACATACTGCAGAGCTTGTGCCTTTAGTGCCTGTAACAGCAACTATCCACACCTCCTGCAACCAGCGTGGACACCACCGCCACAAAAATAAAAATTAGTTCCAAACATGACCAGGTCGAAAAGACCAGCCGAAAGGATGATCATGATAGTAAGTTAAAAATGTAGGAATTCATTTCGAAGAGGTAAGGCTTCTTCGTTCGTACTTAGTTTGCATTCAAGAATTAGGCCTACGTAGGCCTCACATCCAAATGCTGATCAACTGTTTCAATTTGTCTTGTGCAGAAGGAGGGAATTCAATGGAGACAAGAAGTAGACGCTAAATAAGACTCCACACAGTAGTTCACAGGTGCTTTTATTCATCCATTGTAACATTTTAATAGACAGCAAAGATTGAATACAATTTTGACACAGTATAAAAAGCATGCTTACAAAATCCAAGAGTTTATCAATGCAGCAGGCAAAAAAACATTGCAAATCCTGGGGAATAAGCTGAGAAGTCAGCATTCATCTATTTTTGGAATACAGAATAGGAAAGGTGCACCGGTCCCGGAGGTACTGCAATACCGGGTCAATGCGTGGAGTGGACAGAGCAAGCTCTTCTTCCATCTCCCTGTTCTAAAAATCCATTTAATATATGGCCCCCAGATAGGGGGCGTATCAGATATTAAACTGATAAGAACAGATTTTTTTTTTTTTTTTTATTGAAGCCCGAGGTGCGGTGCTTCATCACCCAGTGTCTGTGACCAAACGTGCTGGGGGCGAAGGTTCTTGGACCCTCTCCCGGAGGAGAAGGGCCCCGTTACTCCTCTAACCCTCAGAGCCAAAAGGCCCTGAGGGAAAAAAGGGACTGTGGGTCCCCCTTTGCCGAAGCGCAGGGGGACCCTCGGGTGTCCTCAGGGTTAGCCGAAGCGTCCCCCTGGGGACCGATTTCTGCGTCTGGTCCTCCCCCCGTGGAGAGGACCTCAGCAACTTTAGAGGAGAGGGCGGCCCATAAGGGTCTCACCTTAACCCCAACAAAAAACGTGACCGTGACACACTACAAACTACAAAAAACGAATAAAAGTGCTAAAGTGTGCAAGTGCAGGTGCAAGTGCAAAAACTCATATGTGGGCATAAATAAATAAATAAGCCCCAGCCAGAAGGCCGGGGGGGGGGTAAAAAATTATCCTTGCCCTAGCCAAAAGGCCAGGGCAAAGGATGTGGTGCTCCAGAAGTTGGGAAGAAGTGACTGTGCAAGTGCTCCTAAAGTGCAAAGGTTTAGGGCCAGTGCAAGTTAAGGCACCCTTGGGGTTTTCACCCCAAGGGCACATGTCACCTCGGGCTTCTAAGCTGCTCCTGGCCTCTCAGCCAGACCAAGCTTCGTACTGCTCCTATCCCAGGGTCAACCCCCAGTAAGAGTGGGTACTAGACCAGGCTGTTCCTAAACAACATAGGGGTTGCTTTAGGCCCCCAGAAGATAGGAATACTCAGCCCAGTTTTTCTCCACTCTCCACCAGGGGCCCGCCACACCCCGGTCAGATACTCCACAGGGTGTTTCTCCATTCCACATCTAGGAACCTCTCACGCTCCTAGTGTAAGAACAGGTACTCCACCCTGTGTTTCTCTACAGTAGATACTCCACCAGACCGTGCCTCATACAACATGGGGGGTTCGCACTCCCCCCATGAAGTGGGGCTAACCGGTCGGCTTTTCTCAACTGATAAGAACAGATTTTTATTGAAGCCCGAGGTGCGGTGCTTCATCACCCAGTGTCTGTGACCAAACGTGCTGGGGGCGAAGGTTCTTGGACCCTCTCCCGAGGGAGAAGGGCCCCGTTACTCCTCTAACCCTCAGAGCCAGAAGGCCCTGAGGGAAAAAAGGGACTGTGGGTCCCCCTTTGCCAAAGCGCAGGGGAACCCTCGGGTGTCCCCAGGGTTAGCCGAAGCGTCCCCCTGGGGACCGATAACTGCGTCTGGTCCTCCCCCCGTGGAGAGGACCTCAGCAACTTTAGAGGAGAGGGCGGCCCATAAGGGTCTCACCTTAACCCCAACGAAAAACGTGACCGTGACACACTACAAACTACAAAAAACGAATAAAAGTGCTAAAGTTTGTGCAAGTGCAGGTGCAAGTGCAAAAACTCATATGTGGGCATAAATAAGTAAATAGACCCCAGCCAGAAGGCCGGGGGGGGGGGGTAAAAAATTATCCTTGCCCTAGCCAAAAGGCCAGGGCAAAGGATGTGGTGCTCCAGAAGTTGGGAAGAAGTGACTGTGCAAGTGCTCTTAAAGTGCAAAGGTTTAAGGGCCAGTGCAAGTTAAGGCACCCTTGGGGTTTTCACCCCAAGGGCACATGTCACCTCGGGCTTCTAAGCCGCTCCCGGCCTCTCAGCCAGACCAAGCTTCATACCTGCTCTATACCAAGGTCAACCCCCAGTACGAGAGCAGATACTAGGCCAGGCTGTTCCCGATCCAACGTAAGGTACTGTTAGATCTTACGAAGTAGGGGTACGCCCAGCTTTTCTCCGCTCTCGACCAGGGGCCTGCCACACCCCGGCACGGTACTCCACAGGATGTTTCTCCATTCCACATCTAGGAACCTCTCACGCTCCTAGTGTAAGAACAGGTACTCCACCCCATGTTTCTCTACCGTAGATACTTCACCGGGTGGCTCCCTATACCACATGGGGCCCAATTACTTCCCCATGCAGTAGGGATCTCCACCAAACCGTGCCTCATACAACATGGAGGGTTCACGCTCCCCCCATGAAGTAGGGCTAACCGGTCGGTTTTTCTCCACTGATAAGAACAGATTTTTTGATTGAAAAAGCGTCTTTATTGGTATAAAGTTGCAAAAAACAGACGGTAACATTGACAAACATAAGTGCCGTGTCGCAGCACAGGCCAAAACACAGCACAGATGCAGACTGTATAGTGCAGTCGAAGAACTACGGCGCGGGCCTGTAGCCTACACCGTAGTTCTCAGGCCGCACTATGCAATTAAACGATACAATAACACAACAGTAAATAAGGCTATGGGTGTGGAGGGTAGGGGGGTGAGGGAGGGTGAATCACAAGCCCGAAGCTTTATTGAAAGACAGACACATATAAGGGGAAGGGCAATAAATAGAAGACATCAATAAAACAACAGACATTGTGAGTGAGGGGGCAGGGGCCACGGTCCCAAAGTCTCATTTTCGGTTCGGACAAGGGGGGAGGGGCAGAAAAAGGGGGGGCTTTAGTCCTCTTCTTCCTCAGGGCTGTCCATGGTGGAATAGTCTCTGAGCAGGCTGTGGACCAGCCTGCAACAGTCCTGGATGGACATCCTCTCCCTCCTCAGAATGAGGCGGTTCCTGGCAAGCCACGAAGCGTCCTTAACACAGTTCATGAGGCGCCAGGCTTCCTGGATCGCCCCAACGGTGTGGGTGCCAGGGAATAGTCCGTAGAGTACCGAATGGTACGTGAGACAGTTCCTTGGCACAGAGTTTTTCAGTTCGTTTTCCAGGGCGTCCAGCAACAACTGGGCCCAGGCACAGTCCCAAAACAGGTGCATAGATGTTTCTTCATGTATGATGCACCTGGGGCAATGTCTGTACCTGCACAGGTTCCGGGAGTGCATGAATGACCGGAGGGGCAAGCCCCCTTGGATGGCCATCCACGACAGGTCTTTGTGTCTGTTTGTGAGCCTTTTTGAGGCCACGTTCTCCCAGACCTGTTTGGCAGTCGCTGAAGGGAGCCCCGGAATCGGCTCCAAATCGTCTTTAGCTCTGATGAGCTTGTAGATCGTCTTCGTTTTCCATAAGTCAGGTTTAACTCCCTCCAGTTGGTGTTCCCTCACGAACTTGGACACGTCCAGGTAGAACCACGGGGTGTTCCAGTTGTAAGGGATGGAGCTGTCCCATTTGTCCCAGCCAAGGTTCCTCCAAAGAGGCAGGAGGAAGAAACGGGACATGGAGTTTCCTGCAGAATCGTTCAAGTTCTCGTACATTGTCCTGCGGATGCAGTTACACACGAAGAAGGCTCGAAGCATGGTTGGGATATCGGGGATACCTTTCCCACCCTTGAGGGGCTCCTTGTACATAACTGACCGCTTTACTCTGTCCATTTTGGAGCCCCAGATGAAGTGAAACACTGCCCTCGTGATGGCCCTGCAGACGGTTGCCAGTGGTGGCCAGGCCTGCGCGGTGTACTGCAGAACAGGAAGAATCTCGTTGCGCAGCACAAGTGATTTCCCCTCGATGGTAAGCTCTCTGAGGCTCCACAATCCAATCTTTTGGCGAACGGTCGCCAGTCTCTCGTCCCAACATCTCAGGGCTGCACCCTCGCCGCCGAACCAGACTCCGAGAATCTTGATGAAGTCGGGCTTGATGGTGAAAGGAAATGGTGCAGAGGATGACAGGTGCCACTTTCCGAAGAGCATAGCCTCTGACTTCCCGCAGTTGACTTTAGCCCCTGAGGCTCGGCCGAAGTTCTCGCAGGTCTGGACGAGTGCTGTCACCGAACGGTGGTCCGCGCAGAAGACAGTGACGTCATCCATGTACAGCGAACACTTGGCCTCTCGTCGGTCACGACCCGGTGCGGCGATCCCTCTGATCTCTGGGTTCCGTCTGATGCATACAGCCATGAGCTCTATAACACAAACAAAAAGAAGAGGTGAAAGGGGGCAGCCTTGTCTGACCCCGGACAAGATGTTAAAGGGGTCAGTCTTCCAGCCGTTCACCAGCACCGAGCTGTGGATATCAAGGTACATCAGGTTAACATACGTACAAAACATTTTACCGAGGCCAAATTTATGCAGAACCCTGCCCATCAGCTCATGTGAGACACGATCAAAGGCCTTCTCCTGGTCAAGGCTGACCAGGGCCGCGTGAACGTTCCGATCCTTGATGTAATGGACCGTGTCTCTGAGGAGGGCGAGGCTGTCTGCAATCCTGCGACCAGGGATGGCGCAGGTCTGGTCCGGGTGAATGATCTGTCCGATGACAGCCTTCAGCCTGTTGGCGAGCACCTTGGCGAGGATCTTGTAGTCCACGTTTAAGAGAGAGATGGGCCTCCAGTTTTTCAGCTCACATCTCTCCCCCTTACGCTTATACAAGATCGTGATCATTCCCTCCCTCAGCGATGGGGGCATTTTGCCCTCCACCACCATCTCCCCGTACAGCTCGAGCAGGTCCGGTCCATTGAGGTCCCACAGCGCTACATAGAGCTCTGCTGGGAGACCATCACTGCCCGGGGTCCTGCCCTGCCTAAAGGATTTGGCGGCAGAGTGCAACTCCTCCAACGCCAAGGGAGCGTCCAGAGTGGCTTTGCCTGCAGGATCAATAGAGTTAGTGATACCTGACAGGAACTTATCCGCCTCCTCGCTGTCTGTGGTCTTAGGGGAGTAGAGGTCGCTGTAATAGTCGCGGACGACTTTCATCACGCCCTCCTTCCCCTGTCTGGGGATGCCGGTCTCATCTCGCAGCTCAGTCAGGGGCGTGTGGCCAGAGTGGAGTTTCCTGAAAAAGAAAGAATTAGGTTTCTCGTCTTTCTCAAGGTTCTCCACCTTGGAACGGAAGACGATACGTCTGGATTCCTCCTCAAAGTGCCCTTTCAGGCCCTCTTTGGTCTCATCCAGCTCGTCTCTCACGTCCCAGCCGCACCGTTGGAGGTCCAGCAGGGACTGCAGCTGCCTCTGCAGTCTCTTGAAGTTCCTCTTTCGGTCGCACGCCTGTTGTCTCCCTTTAACCTGAAAGAAACTGCGAATGTTAGCCTTAGCATATTCCCACCAGTCGCTCATACATTCAAAATAACATTTGTCATTTTTCCATGTGATGTAGGCATCCTTCAGCTCCGCCAGCACATCCTCTCTTTCCAGCAGGGCACAATTCAACTTCCAGGAGCCTGGGCCAGGTGCAAAACCGCTACCCAGGACTCCTTGGAAGAGAATGGCCCTGTGGTCTGAGAAGAAGCAGGGGACCATAGAATGCCTCGTCTGCTTCACTGTTCTAGAGGTAAACACAAAGTCAATGCGGGAACGCACAGAGCCATCGGGGCGGCTCCATGTATAATTCACGGAGCCGGACCCCATGGAGCCCATAGCGTCCCGCAGTGATGCTTCGGTCACCATTTCTATGAGCAGTTTAGACGTCACATCAAGCTTGGTAGAGTTGCTGGTGCTGCGTCCATCCTCTTCCATGGTGCAGTTGAAGTCTCCTGCCATCACTACCGCCCTAGTGGTTGCGAGCTGCAGTCGCAGGGTCTGGAAAAGCTCCAAGCGCTCATTCTTGAAAGGGGGGGCGTACACGCAGATAAGCCTAATAGGCTCACCTGCCCAGGAGCCGTCTACGACAAGTAATCTGCCGCAGACAAGCTCCTGAACAGAATCTAGCGTGAAGAGGCTCCCCCTAATAAGAATGGCGACCCCTGCAGACTTACACTCACCCCCACCGGACCAATAGGAGGCGCCGTGAGACCACTGCCTGCCCAGATGTTTGTAGGACCTGGAGAAAGGAAGAGAGCATTCCTGCAACATGTACACATCACATTTCTGACTATCTAGGAAAGTAAACACAGACTGTCTTCTAAGCTTATCCTTAATACTCCTCACATTAATGGTGAAAATTGAAAATGACGCCATTAGTTGGGGAAAAAGAGGTTAGGCAACAGTTCTACATTTACGTTACCACTCCGTCGGGCGGGGCTTCCTCGGCATCGGATGCCAGGGTCCCCTGTTCGGGTAGCGGTGAGTTGTCTCCCAATATCTGGTCGAGTAAGGCGACGTTGGCCTCCAGCTCCTCCTCCTCCTCCATGGTGATTGCCTCCGCCAGCGCCTCTATTTCTTCTTCCAGTGGGGTCAGCTCGACCGCCAGTTTCTTAGAGGACTCGGAGTCCGCAGACGGGCTGTCGAGCTCCTTCCTCTTGCAGTTCCGTGTCTTCTCAGCACCTGCAGTTGGAGTAAGAGGGGGGGGGGAGGGAGGGGAAATCCTCCTGGGAAGAAAGGTCAGGGGGGGCAGGGGTGGCTGGGTTGGGAGAGACAATGGGTTGGGTAGGAGAGTCGGAGGAGGGGTCAGGGAGGGTTGCAACAGTGGTAGGGATGGGAGTCACTGTCACAGGGGGTGGGCTGGTGGAGATGGGGAGGGAGGTGGTGAGGGAGGATGGGACAGGGGTGGGGTTGGGTTTCTTACCCTCCTGCGGTTTCTTTTCCTTCTGCGTAGCAGAGGGCAGCAGCTTGAGGGCAGGGTTTGCACGTCCGGTCACCACGGCTGAGTAGGTTCTCGACCTACTCGGGCAGTCCCTGTAGACGTGGTCCACTTTGCCGCACAGGTTGCAGGTTTTCCTCGTGGGGCAGTCTTTTGTCTCATGGCTGGCCATGTGGCAATTCTTGCATGCCGGGACCTTGCAGTCCTTCATCACGTGGCCCGTCCCGCCGCACTTCCTGCAGTTGCGCGGCTGGTCGGCGTAGTGGAGAAGTCCTTGGGATCCCCCCAGGGAGAAGCACTGGGGGAGGTGCTTGACTCCTTCTGGGCACGAGGTGTCCTTCTGCAGGACGACGATCACCGCCCACTTTCCAGTCCAGAAGCTGTTCCCATCCAGAACCCTTGTGGGGTCCTTCTTGACGGTGCAGAACCGGCTGAGGAAGGTGACGATGTCCTTGATGGGCGTGTGTGGGTTCCTCATTGAAACCTTCACCCGCCTTTCCTCTCTTTGAATAGGGCAATTGCCCACAAAGCGGGAGAAAGGGGGATTCGGGTCTCGCCGATTTCACTGCCTCCCAGTACCTCTTGCAGATGGCAAGGGAGGCGAAGGTGACGTAGAAGATCCCCTTCAGGTAATTCTGGATGCTGAGGGTTTCAGCGGTCGAGAAGCCCTGGTCCAGGATCATCTTCTTCCCAAAGGTCTCCACTGTCATGTCCGGCATCCGTCCATCCACCTCCTTCAACTTCATCACCACGGTGAATCTCATCCAGGGCTCCAGGGACGGTTTGTCTTTGGTGCTCACCTGGGTGGGTGTCGCTGGCGGTGTTGCTGCAGGGGTTGTGGCGCTGGGTGCGGCCGATCCGGTGGGGGCTTTGGCGGTTTTTTTCGCCGTCTTGGCCTGGCTCTTCTTGGCGAGGGTGGCCGGAGTGGGGGCAGAGGCTGGAGCAGCTGGGGCTGGAGCAGCGGGGGCTGGAACAGCGGCGGCTGGGGCAGCGGTGGCCATACTCACAGCTCCTTTGGCGTAGAAGGCGGGGCGGAGGATCAGCGCTGTCGTCGAGAGGAGGAGAGGCGGTCGGTCGCTTCAGAGGGCAGAGCCAGCAAGTCTAGCCCTCCAGTGCAGGTAGGGGGCGCTGCAGAGCTTCTCCGGCGAAGTCCCTTTTCTCCACGCAGTCTTGCTGGCGGAGGGGGGTATCTTCTCCAGAGGGCAGAGCAAACAAGTCTAACCCTCTGCTGTAGCTGGGGAGCGATGCAAATCTTCACCCTCTTCAAGCGATCTTCTCCTTCTCCTCGCAGTCTCGACTTTCGATTTTTCTGGCTTCTCGGCCCGGGTGCAGCTTAGCCCTGAGAAGGACAATTGTCGGTCCAAGAAACAAGGTAGCACCGTCAGTCAGCGTGAACTGATAAGAACAGATTTTTTTTTTTTTTTCTATTGAAGCCCGAGGTGCGGTGCTTCATCACCCAGTGTCTGTGACCAAACGTGCTGGGGGCGAAGGTTCTTGGACCCTCTCCCGAGGGAGAAGGGCCCCGTTACTCCTCTAACCCTCAGAGCCAAAAGGCCCTGAGGGAAAAAAGGGACTGTGGGTCCCCCCTTTGCCAAAGCGCAGGGGGACCCTCGGGTGTCCCCAGGGTTAGCCGAGGCGTCCCCCTGGGGACCGATAACTGCGTCTGGTCCTCCCCCCGTGGAGAGGACCTCAGCAACTTTAGAGGAGAGGGCGGCCCATAAGGGTCTCACCTTAACCCCAACGAAAAACGTGACCGTGACACACTACAAACTACAAAAAACGAATAAAAGTGCTAAAGTTTGTGCAAGTGCAGGTGCAAGTGCAAAAACTCATATGTGGGCATAAATAAATAAATAGACCCCAGCCAGAAGGCCGGGGGGGGGGGGGGTAAAAAATTATCCTTGCCCTAGCCGAAAGGCCAGGGCAAAGGATGTGGTGCTCCAGAAGTTGGGAAGAAGTGACTGTGCAAGTGCTCTTAAAGTGCAAAGGTTTAGGGCCAGTGCAGGTTAAGGCACCCTTGGGGTTTTCACCCCAAGGGCACATGTCACCCCGGGCTTCTAAGCTGCTCCTGGCCTCTAGCCAGACCAAGCTTCGTACTGTTCCTATCCCAGGGTCAACCCCCAGTAAGAGTGGGTACTAGACCAGGCTGTTCCTAAACAACATAGGGGTTGCTTTAGGCCCCCAGAAGATAGGAATACTCAGCCCGGTTTTTCTCCACTCTCCACCAGGGGCCCGCCACACCCCGGTCAGATACTCCACAGGGTGTTTCTCCATTCCACATCTAGGAACCTCTCACGCTCCTAGTGTAAGAACAGGTACTCCACCCTGTGTTTCTCTACAGTAGATACTTCGCCAGGCCGCTAATCCCCCACGAGGAAAAGGGATAACTGGCCCGGTTTTTCTCCACTGATAAGAACAGATTTTTTGATTGAAAAAGCGTCTTTATTGGTATAAAGTTGCAAAAAACAGACGGTAACATTGACAAACATAAGTGCCGTGTCGCAGCACAGGCCAAAACACAGCACAGATGCAGACTGTATAGTGCAGTCGAAGAACTACGGCGCGGGCCTGTAGCCTACACCGTAGTTCTCAGGCTGCACTATGCAATTAAACGATACAATAACACAACAGTAAATAAGGCTATGGGTGTGGAGGGTAGGGGGGTGAGGGAGGGTGAATCACAAGCCCGAAGCTTTATTGAAAGACAGACACATATAAGGGGAAGGGCAATAAATAGAAGACATCAATAAAACAACAGACATTGTGAGTGAGGGGGCAGGGGCCACGGTCCCAAAGTCTCATTTTCGGTTCGGACAAGGGGAGAGGGGCAGAAAAAGGGGGGCTTTAGTCCTCTTCTTCCTCAGGGCTGTCCATGGTGGAATAGTCTCTGAGCAGGCTGTGGACCAGCCTGCAACAGTCCTGGATGGACATCCTCTCCCTCCTCAGAATGAGGCGGTTCCTGGCAAGCCACGAAGCGTCCTTAACACAGTTCATAAGGCGCCAGGCTTCCTGGATCGCCCCAACGGTGTGGGTGCCAGGGAATAGTCCGTAGAGTACCGAATGGTACGTGAGACAGTTCCTTGGCACAGAGTTTTTCAGTTCGTTTTCCAGGGCGTCCAACAACAACTGGGCCCAGGCACAGTCCCAAAACAGGTGCATAGATGTTTCCTCATTTATGATGCACCTGGGGCAATGTCTGTACCTGCACAGGTTCCGGGAGTGCATGAATGACCGGAGGGGCAGGCCCCCTTGGATGGCCATCCACGACAGGTCTTTGTGTCTGTTTGTGAGCCTTTTGGAGGCCACATTCTCCCAGACCTGTTTGGCCGTCGCTGAAGGGAGCCCCGGAATCGGCTCCAAATCGTCTTTAGCTCTGATGAGCTTGTAGATGGTCTTCGGCTTCCATAAGTCAGGTTTAACTCCCTCCAGTTGGTGTTCCCTCACGAACTTGGACACGTCCAGGTAGTACCACGGAGTGTTCCAGTTGTAAGGGATGGAGCTGTCCCATTTGTCCCAGCCGAGGTTCCTCCAAAGAGGCAGGAGGAAGAAACGGGACATGGAGTTTCCTGCAGAATCGTTCAAGTTCTCGTACATTGTCCTTCGGATGCAGTTACAGACGAAGAAGGCTCGAAGCATGGTGGGGATATCAGGGATACCCTTTCCACCCTTGAGGGGCTCCTTGTACATAACTGCACGCTTTACTCTGTCCATCTTGGAGCCCCAGATGAAGTGAAACACTGCCCTTGTGATGGCCCTGCAGACGGTTGCCAGAGGTGGCCAGGCCTGCGCGGTGTACTGCAGAACGGGAAGGATCTCGTTGCGCAGCACAAGTGATTTCCCCTCGATGGTAAGTTCTCTGAGGCTCCACAATCCAATCTTTTGTCGAACAGTTGCCAGTCTCTCTTCCCAACATCTCAGGGCTGCACCCTCGCCGCCGAACCAGACTCCCAAGATCTTGATGAAGTCGGGCTTGATGGCAAAAGGAAATGGTGCAGAGGATGACAGGTGCCACTTTCCGAAGAGCATAGCCTCTGACTTCCCGCAGTTGACTTTAGCCCCTGAGGCTCGGCCGAAGTTCTCGCAGGTCTGGACGAGCGCTGTCACCGAACGTTGATCCGCGCAGAAGACAGTGACATCATCCATGTACAGCGAACACTTGGCCTCTTGTCGGTCACGACCCGGTGCGGCGATCCCTCTGATCTCTGGATTCCGTCTGATGCATACAGCCATAAGCTCTATAACACAAACAAAAAGAAGAGGTGAAAGAGGGCAGCCTTGTCTGACCCCGGACAAGATGGAAAAGGGGTCAGTCTTCCAGCCGTTCACCAGCACCGAGCTGTGGATATCAAGGTACATCAGGTTAACATACGTACAAAACATTTTACCGAGGCCAAATTTATGCAGAACCCTGCCCATCAGCTCATGTGAGACACGATCAAAGGCCTTCTCCTGGTCAAGGCTGACCAGGGCCGCGTGAACGTTCCGATCCTTGATGTAATGGACCGTGTCTCTGAGGAGGGCGAGGCTGTCTGCAATCCTGCGACCAGGAATGGCGCAGGTCTGGTCCGGGTGAATGATCTGTCCGATGACAGCCTTCAGCCTGTTGGCGAGCACCTTGGCGAGGATCTTGTAGTCCACGTTTAAGAGAGAGATGGGCCTCCAATTTTTCAGCTCACATCTCTCCCCCTTACGCTTATACAAGATCGTGATCATTCCCTCCCTCAGCGATGGGGGCATTTTGCCCTCCACCACCATCTCCCCATACAGCTCGAGCAGGTCCGGTCCAATGAGGTCCCACAGCGCTACATAGAGCTCTGCTGGGAGACCATCACTGCCCGGGGTCCTGCCCTGCCTAAAGGATCTGGCGGCAGAGTGCAACTCCTCCAACGCCAAGGGAGCATCCAGGGCGGCTTTACCTGCAGGATCAATTGTGTTAGTGATACCTGACAGGAACTTATCAGCCTCCTCGCTGTCTGTAGTCTTAGGGGAGTAGAGGTCGCTGTAGTAGTCTCTGACGACTTTCATCACGCCCTCCTTCCCCTGTCTGGGGATGCCGGTCTCATCTCGCAGCTCAGTCAGGGGCGTGTGGCCGGAGTGGAGTTTCCTGAAAAAGAAAGAATTACATTTCTCATCCTTCTCCAGGTTCTCCACCTTGGAACGGAAGACGATACGTCTGGATTCCTCCTCAAAGTGCCTTTTCAGGCCCCCTTTGGTCTCATCCAGCTCGTCTCTCACGTCCCAGCCGCACCGTTGGAGGTCCAGCAGGGACTGCAGGTGTCTTTGCAGCCTCTTGAAGTTCCTCTTCCGGTCGCACGCCTGTTGTCTCCCTTTAACCTGAAAGAAACTGCGAATGTTAGCCTTAGCATATTCCCACCAGTCACTCATACAATCAAAATAACATTTGTCATTTTTCCATGTGATGTAGGCATCCTTCAGCTCCGCCAGCACCTCCTCTCTTTCCAGTAGGGCGCAATTCAACTTCCAGGAGCCTGGGCCAGGTGAAAAACCGCTGCCCAGGACTCCTTGGAAGAGAATGGCCCTGTGGTCTGAGAAGAAGCAGGGGACCATAGAATGCCTCGTCTGCTTCACTGCTCTAGAGGTAAACACAAAGTCAATGCGGGAACGCACAGAGCCATCGGGGCGGCTCCATGTAAAATTCACGGAGCCGGACCCCATGGAGCCCATAGCGTCCCGCAGTGATGCTTCGGTCACCATTTCTATGAGCAGTTTAGACGTCACATCAAGCTTGGTAGAGTTGCTGGTGCTGCGTCCATCCTCCTCCATGGTGCAGTTGAAGTCTCCTGCCATCACTACCGCCCTAGTGGTTGCGAGCTGCGGTCGCAGGGTCTGGAAAAGCTCCAAACGCTCATTCTTGAAAGGGGGGGCGTACACGCAGATAAGCCTAATAGGCTCACCTGCCCAGGAGCCGTCTACGATAAGCAATCTGCCGCAGACGAGCTCCTGAACAGAATCTAGCGTGAAGAGGCTCCCCCTGATAAGAATGGCGACCCCTGCAGACTTACACTCACCCCCACCGGACCAATAGGAGGCGCCGTGAGACCACTGCCTGCCCAGATGTTTGTAGGACTTGGAGAAAGGAAGAGAGCATTCCTGCAACATGTACACATCACATTTCTGACTATCTAGGAAAGTAAACACAGACTGTCTTCTAAGCTTATCCTTAATACTCCTCACATTAATGGTGAAAATAGAAAATGACGCCATTAGTTGGGGAAAAAAGAGAGGTTAGGCAACAGTTCTACATTTACGTTACCACTCCGTCGGGCGGGGCTTCCTCGGCATCGGATGCCAGGTTCCCCTGCTCGGGTAGCGGCGAGTTGACTCCCAGTATCTGGTCGAGTAAGGCGACGGCGTTGGCATCCAGCTCCTCCTCCTCCTCCCTGCTGATTGCCTCCGCCAGCTCCTCCATTTCTTCTTCCAGCGGGGTCAGCTCGACCGCCAGTTTCTTAGAGGATTCGGAGTCCGCAGACGGGCTGTCGAGCTCCTTCCTCTTGCAGTTCCTCGTCTTCTCAGCACCTGCAGTTGGAGTAAGAGGGGAGGGGAGGGGGGGGAAATCTTCCTGGGAAGAAAGGTCAGGTGGGGCAGGGGTGGCTGGGTTGGGAGAGACAATGGGCTGGGTAGGAGAGTCGGAGGAGGTGTCAGGGAGGGTTGCGACAGTGGTAGGGATGGGAGTCACTGTCGCAGGGGGTGGGCTGGTGGAGGTGGGGAGGGAGGTGGTGAGGGAGGATGGGAGGGGGGTGGTTTTGGCAGGTTTCTTACCCTCCTGCGGTTTCTTTTCCTTCTGCGTAGCAGAGGGCAGCAGCTTGAGGGCAGGGTTGGCACGTCCGGTCACCACAGCTGAGTAGGTTCTCGTCCTACTCGGGCAGTCCCTGTAGACGTGGTCCACCTTGCCGCACAGGTTGCAGGTTTTCCTCGTGGGGCAGTCTTTTGTCTCATGGCTGGCCATGTGGCAATTCTTGCAGGCCGGGACCTTGCAGTCCTTCATCACGTGGCCCGACCCGCCGCACTTCCTGCAGTTGCGTGGCTGGTCGGCGTAGTGGAGAAGTCCTTGGGATCCCCCCAGGGAGAAGCACTGGGGGAGGTGCTTGACTCCTTCTGGGCACGAGGTGTCCTTCTGCAGGACGACGATCACCGCCCACTTTCCAGTCCAGAATCCGTTCCCGTCCAGAACCCTTGTGGGGTCTCTCTTGACGGCGCAGAAGCGGCTGAGGAAGGTGACGATGTCCTTGATGGGCGTGTGCGGGTTCCGCATTGAGACCGTCACCCGCCTTTCCTCTCGTGAGATAGGGCAGTTGCCCACAAAGCGGGAGAAAGGGGATTCGGGTCTCGCTGATTTCACTGCCTCCCAGTACCTCTTGCAGATGGCAAGGGAGGCGAAGGTGATGTAAAAGATCCCCTTCAGGTAGTTCTGGATGCTGAGGGTTTCAGCGGTCGAGAAGCCCTGGTCCAGGATCATTTTCTTCCCAAAGGTCTCCACCGTCATGTCCGGCATCCGTCCGTCCACCTCCTTCAGCTTCATCACTACGGAATGCCTCATCCAGGGCTCCAGGGTCGGTTTGTCCTTGGTGCTCACCTGGGTGGGTGCCGCTGGCGGCGTTGCTGCAGGGGTTGTGGCGCTGGGTGCGGCCGATCCGGTGGGGGCTTTGGCGGTTTTTTTCGCCGTCTTGGCCTGGCTCTTCTTGGCGAGGGTGGCCGGAGTGGAGGCAGAGGCTGGAGCAGCTGGGGCTGGAGCAGCGGGGGCTGGAACAGCGGCGGCTGGGGCAGCGGTGGCCATACTCACGGATCCTTTTGGCGTAGAAGGCGGGGCGGAGGATCAGCGCTGTCGTCGAGAGGAGGAGAGGCGGTCGGTCGCTTCAGAGGGCAGAGCCAGCAAGTCTAGCCCTCCAGTGCAGGTAGGGGGCGCTGCAGAGCTTCTCCGGCGAAGTCCCTTTTCTCCACGCAGTCTTGCTGGCGGAGGGGGGTATCTTCTCCAGAGGGCAGAGCAAACAAGTCTAACCCTCTGCTGTAGCTGGGGAGCGATGCAAATCTTCACCCTCTTCAAGCGATCTTCTCCTTCTCCTCGCAGTCTCGGCTTCGATTTTTCTGGCTTCTCGGCCCGGGTGCAGCTTTGCCCTGAGAAGGACAATTGTCGGTCCAAGAAACAAGGTAGCACCGTCAGTCAGCGTGAACTGATAAGAACAGATTTTTTGATTGAAAAAGCGTCTTTATTGGTATAAAGTTGCAAAAAACAGACGGTAACATTGACAAACATAAGTGCCGTGTCGCAGCACAGGCCAAAACACAGCACAGATGCAGACTGTATAGTGCAGTCGAAGAACTACGGCGCGGGCCTGTAGCCTACACTGTAGTTCTCAGGCTGCACTATGCAATTAAACGATACAATAACACAACAGTAAATAAGGCTATGGGTGTGGAGGGTAGGGGGGTGAGGGAGGGTGAATCACAAGCCCGAAGCTTTATTGAAAGACAGACACATATAAGGGGAAGGGCAATAAATAGAAGACATCAATAAAACAACAGACATTGTGAGTGAGGGGGCAGGGGCCACGGTCCCAAAGTCTCATTTTCGGTTCGGACAAGGGGAGAGGGGCAGAAAAAAGGGGGGGTTTAGTCCTCTTCTTCCTCAGGGCTGTCCATGGTGGAATAGTCTCTGAGCAGGCTGTGGACCAGCCTGCAACAGTCCTGGATGGACATCCTCTCCCTCCTCAGAATGAGGCGGTTCCTGGCTAGCCACGAAGCGTCCTTCATACAGTTCATAAGGCGCCAGGCTTCCTGGATCGCCCCAACGGTGTGGGTGCCAGGGAATAGTCCGTAGAGTACCGAATGGTACGTGAGACAGTTCCTCGGCACAGAGTTTTTCAGTTCGTTTTCCAGGGCGTCCAACAACAACTGGGCCCAGGCACAGTCCCAAAACAGGTGCATAGATGTTTCTTCATGTATGATGCACCTGGGGCAATGTCTGTACCTGCACAGGTTCCGGGAGTGCATGAATGACCGGAGGGGCAAGCCCCCCTGGATGGCCATCCACGACAGGTCTTTGTGTCTGTTTGTGAGCCTTTTGGAGGCCACATTCTCCCAGACCTGTTTGGCAGTCGCTGAAGGGAGCCCCGGAATCGGCTCCAAATCGTCTTTAGCTCTGATGAGCTTGTAGATGGTCTTCGGCTTCCATAAGTCAGGTTTAACTCCCTCCAGTTGGTGTTCCCTCACGAACTTGGACACGTCCAGGTAGTACCACGGAGTGTTCCAGTTGTAAGGGATGGAGCTGTCCCATTTGTCCCAGCCGAGGTTCCTCCAAAGAGGCAGGAGGAAGAAACGGGACATGGAGTTTCCTGCAGAATCGTTCAAGTTCTCGTACATTGTCCTTCGGATGCAGTTACAGACGAAGAAGGCTCGAAGCATGGTGGGGACATCAGGGATACCCTTTCCACCCTTGAGGGGCTCCTTGTACATAACTGCACGCTTTACTCTGTCCATCTTGGAGCCCCAGATGAAGTGAAACACTGCCCTTGTGATGGCCCTGCAGACGGTTGCCAGAGGTGGCCAGGCCTGCGCGGTGTACTGCAGAACGGGAAGGATCTCGTTGCGCAGCACAAGTGATTTCCCCTCGATGGTAAGTTCTCTGAGGCTCCACAATCCAATCTTTTGTCGAACAGTTGCCAGTCTCTCTTCCCAACATCTCAGGGCTGCACCCTCGCCGCCGAACCAGACTCCCAAGATCTTGATGAAGTCGGGCTTGATGGCAAAAGGAAATGGTGCAGAGGATGACAGGTGCCACTTTCCGAAGAGCATAGCCTCTGACTTCCCGCAGTTGACTTTAGCCCCTGAGGCTCGGCCGAAGTTCTCGCAGGTCTGGACGAGCGCTGTCACCGAACGTTGATCCGCGCAGAAGACAGTGACATCGTCCATGTACAGCGAACACTTGGCCTCTCGTCGGTCACGACCCGGTGCGACGATCCCTCTGATCTCTGGATTCCGTCTGATGCATACAGCCATAAGCTCTATAACACAAACAAAAAGAAGAGGTGAAAGAGGGCAGCCTTGTCTGACCCCGGACAGGATGGAAAAGGGGTCAGTCTTCCAGCCGTTCACCAGCACCGAGCTGTGGATATCAAGGTACATCAGGTTAACATACGTACAAAACATTTTACCGAGGCCAAATTTATGCAGAACCCTGCCCATCAGCTCATGTGAGACACGATCAAAGGCCTTCTCCTGGTCAAGGCTGACCAGGGCCGCGTGAACGTTCCGATCCTTGATGTAATGGACCGTGTCTCTGAGGAGGGCGAGGCTGTCTGCAATCCTGCGACCAGGAATGGCGCAGGTCTGGTCCGGGTGAATGATCTGTCCGATGACAGCCTTCAGCCTGTTGGCGAGCACCTTGGCGAGGATCTTGTAGTCCACGTTTAAGAGAGAGATGGGCCTCCAATTTTTCAGCTCACATCTCTCCCCCTTACGCTTATACAAGATCGTGATCATTCCCTCCCTCAGCGATGGGGGCATTTTGCCCTCCACCACCATCTCCCCATACAGCTCGAGCAGGTCCGGTCCAATGAGGTCCCACAGCGCTACATAGAGCTCTGCTGGGAGACCATCACTGCCCGGGGTCCTGCCCTGCCTAAAGGATCTGGCGGCAGAGTGCAACTCCTCCAACGCCAAGGGAGCATCCAGGGCGGCTTTACCTGCAGGATCAATTGTGTTAGTGATACCTGACAGGAACTTATCAGCCTCCTCGCTGTCTGTAGTCTTAGGGGAGTAGAGGTCGCTGTAATAGTCGCGGACGACTTTCATCACGCCCTCCTTCCCCTGTCTGGGGATGCCGGTCTCATCTCGCAGCTCAGTCAGGGGCGTGTGGCCGGAGTGGAGTTTCCTGAAAAAGAAAGAATTACATTTCTCATCCTTCTCCAGGTTCTCCACCTTGGAACGGAAGACGATACGTCTGGATTCCTCCTCAAAGTGCCTTTTCAGGCCCTCTTTGGTCTCATCCAGCTCGTCTCTCACGTCCCAGCCGCACCGTTGGAGGTCCAGCAGGGACTGCAGATGTCTTTGCAGTCTCTTGAAGTTCCTCTTTCGGTCGCACGCCTGTTGTCTCCCTTTAACCTGAAAGAAACTGCGAATGTTAGCCTTAGCATATTCCCACCAGTCGCTCATACAATCAAAATAACATTTGTCATTTTTCCATGTGATGTAGGCATCCTTCAGCTCCGCCAGCACCTCCTCTCTTTCCAGTAGGGCGCAATTCAACTTCCAGGAGCCTGGGCCAGGTGAAAAACCGCTGCCCAGGACTCCTTGGAAGAGAATGGCCCTGTGGTCTGAGAAGAAGCAGGGGACCATAGAATGCCTCGTCTGCTTCACTGCTCTAGAGGTAAACACAAAGTCAATGCGGGAACGCACAGAGCCATCGGGGCGGCTCCATGTAAAATTCACGGAGCCGGACCCCATGGAGCCCATAGCGTCCCGCAGTGATGCTTCGGTCACCATTTCTATGAGCAGTTTAGACGTCACATCAAGCTTGGTAGAGTTGCTGGTGCTGCGTCCATCCTCCTCCATGGTGCAGTTGAAGTCTCCTGCCATCACTACCGCCCTAGTGGTTGCGAGCTGCGGTCGCAGGGTCTGGAAAAGCTCCAAACGCTCATTCTTGAAAGGGGGGGCGTACACGCAGATAAGCCTGATAGGCTCACCTGCCCAGGAGCCGTCTACGATCAGCAATCTGCCGCAGACGAGCTCCTGAACAGAATCTAGCGTGAAGAGGCTCCCCCTGATAAGAATGGCGACCCCTGCAGACTTACACTCACCTCCACCGGACCAATAGGAGGCGCCGTGAGACCACTGCCTGCCCAGATGTTTGTAGGACTTGGAGAAAGGAAGAGAGCATTCCTGCAACATGTACACATCACATTTCTGACTATCTAAGAAAGTAAACACAGACTGTCTTCTAAGCTTATCCTTAATACTCCTCACATTAATGGTGAAAATAGAAAATGACGCCATTAGTTGGGGAAAAAAGAGAGGTTAGGCAACAGTTCCACATTTACGTTACCACTCCGTCGGGCGGGGCTTCCTCGGCATCGGATGCCAGGGTCCCCTGTTCGGGTAGCGGTGAGTTGTCTCCCAATATCTGGTCGAGTAAGGCGACGTTGGCCTCCAGCTCCTCCTCCTCCTCCATGGTGATTGCCTCCGCCAGCGCCTCTATTTCTTCTTCCAGTGGGGTCAGCTCGACCGCCAGTTTCTTAGAGGACTCGGAGTCCGCAGACGGGCTGTCGAGCTCCTTCCTCTTGCAGTTCCGTGTCTTCTCAGCACCTGCAGTTGGAGTAAGAGGGGGGGGGAGGGAGGGGAAATCCTCCTGGGAAGAAAGGTCAGGGGGGGCAGGGGTGGCTGGGTTGGGAGAGACAATGGGTTGGGTAGGAGAGTCGGAGGAGGGGTCAGGGAGGGTTGCAACAGTGGTAGGGATGGGAGTCACTGTCACAGGGGGTGGGCTGGTGGAGATGGGGAGGGAGGTGGTGAGGGAGGATGGGACAGGGGTGGGGTTGGGTTTCTTACCCTCCTGCGGTTTCTTTTCCTTCTGCGTAGCAGAGGGCAGCAGCTTGAGGGCAGGGTTTGCACGTCCGGTCACCACGGCTGAGTAGGTTCTCGACCTACTCGGGCAGTCCCTGTAGACGTGGTCCACTTTGCCGCACAGGTTGCAGGTTTTCCTCGTGGGGCAGTCTTTTGTCTCATGGCTGGCCATGTGGCAATTCTTGCATGCCGGGACCTTGCAGTCCTTCATCACGTGGCCCGTCCCGCCGCACTTCCTGCAGTTGCGCGGCTGGTCGGCGTAGTGGAGAAGTCCTTGGGATCCCCCCAGGGAGAAGCACTGGGGGAGGTGCTTGACTCCTTCTGGGCACGAGGTGTCCTTCTGCAGGACGACGATCACCGCCCACTTTCCAGTCCAGAAGCTGTTCCCATCCAGAACCCTTGTGGGGTCCTTCTTGACGGTGCAGAACCGGCTGAGGAAGGTGACGATGTCCTTGATGGGCGTGTGTGGGTTCCTCATTGAAACCGTCACCCGCCTTTCCTCTCTTTGAATAGGGCAATTGCCCACAAAGCGGGAGAAAGGGGATTCGGGTCTCGCCGATTTCACTGCCTCCCAGTACCTCTTGCAGATGGCAAGGGAGGCGAAGGTGACGTAGAAGATCCCCTTCAGGTAATTCTGGATGCTGAGGGTTTCAGCGGTCGAGAAGCCCTGGTCCAGGATCATCTTCTTCCCAAAGGTCTCCACTGTCATGTCCGGCATCCGTCCATCCACCTCCTTCAACTTCATCACCACGGTGAATCTCATCCAGGGCTCCAGGGACGGTTTGTCTTTGGTGCTCACCTGGGTGGGTGCCGCTGGCGGTGTTGCTGCGGGGGTTGTGGCGCTGGGTGCGGCCGATCCGGTGGGGGCTTTGGCGGTTTTCTTCGCCGTCTTGGCCTGGCTCTTCTTGGCGAGGGTGGCCGGAGTGGAGGCAGAGGCTGGAGCAGCTGGGGCTGGAGCAGCGGGGGCTGGAACAGCGGCGGCTGGGGCAGCGGTGGCCATACTCACAGCTCCTTTGGCGTAGAAGGCGGGGCGGAGGATCAGCGCTGTCGTCGAGAGGAGGAGAGGCGGTCGGTCGCTTCAGAGGGCAGAGCCAGCAAGTCTAACCCTCCAGTGCAGGTAGGGGGCGTTGCAGAGCTTCTCCGGCGAAGTCCCTTTTCTCCACGCAGTCTTACTGGCGGAGGGGGGTATCTTCTCCAGAGGGCAGAGCAAACAAGTCTAACCCTCTGCTGTAGCTGGGGAGCGATGCAAATCTTCACCCTCTTCAAGCGATCTTCTCCTTCTCCTCGCAGTCTCGACTTTCGATTTTTCTGGCTTCTCGGCCCGGGTGCAGCTTAGCCCTGAGAAGGACAATTGTCGGTCCAAGAAACAAGGTAGCACCGTCAGTCAGCGTGAACTGATAAGAACAGATTTTCTCTTTTTTTTTTTTTTTTCTTCTTTTTTTTTTTCTTTTTTTTTTCTTTTTTCTTTTTTTTTTTTTTTTTTTTTTCCCTGAAACATTCAGATTAAAAACCTTGTCGCTTGCCCTATTTTGGACAGCAATCACCATTGCTTCAACACAAAGATTTCCCTCTCATCATCATGATTCATTTTTATTTTTTGCCAATTAGCCGAATTTAGTGAAAAAAACAAAAAGAAAAAAAGAAAAAAATTCCTACTTCCATTCTTCTTCCAAAGTCACCTCACATCAAAATTATATTCTCAAAGACACCCACCCCCATAAAACCAAACCACCTCCACCCACACAATCTACCTAAACTTCACTAAGTGTTTCCATTTTTTGTATTTCCATACTCCCTCTGCATCATCCACACCCCCATTCTTCCTATCCCACATATAACAAGTAAATAATTTCCCAACCAACCTCCTTAAACACTCATTCACTTCAATCTCTTCTTTCTTATACACATACACATTTCTCACGTCCCATAAACACTCCAACACACAAACCATAATTAGCCACAATACTCTCTCATTACTCTTCCCACTTGCACCCATTCCATACAAAGCAACCATCCATGTCATCTTTTGTATCCCAGTCAGCTCCTTACATAGTCCACCTATACCCTTCCACACCTCTTGCGCATACTTACAATTCCACACTAAATGTAAAATACTCTCACATCCATAACAACCTTCTCTAGGACACACATCTGTTCTCACTAAATCCCGTTTCTTCTGTACCTCTCGCACCGGCAACACACCATGCATACTCATCCATACAATATCACGCTGTCTATTGTTCATTCCTGTCATTCCCACTTTCTCCCATATCGCCTCACTCTCTTTCGACCTCAGACACTCAATGTTACACACATTCTCTTTAGCTCTCAAAATCTTCATAACATTTTTCCTCTGTTTCAAATCTTCCTTACTCACACTCAACAAATCCCACCGTCTAACAAAACTCTCACAATCCTTATACCACTTACATACCTCAAACGCCATTGGCTCATTCAACCTCCTTTCCTGCCACTTCAATCCACACAACATCCATCCTGCCATATACTTTACCATGCATGCCGCCTTACTCTCTTTTTCAATCAAACTCAACACCCGTGCAACACCGTTCAACCGCAAATATACCTCCACATTCGGAAAATCCAGTCCTCCATTCTTTCGACCTTTCATCACAGATTCTCTCTTCAATCGTTCCATCCTACACCCCCATAAGAACAAAAACAACATTCTGTTAAATTTTTTTAACACCTGCACATTTGGAGAAAAAACATTCGCAACATATAATAACATAGGTAACACAATTGCTTTTATAACCAACACTCTCCCAGTCATTGTCAGTTTTCTCAACTTCCAAAACCCCAACTTACTCGCCACCTTTCTCTCCAACTCACACCAGCTCTCTTTCCCTTTCAAATCCTCATCGAACACAATCCCCAAAACTTTTATCCCTCCCTCCACATACTCACTACCCCTATCATCCACATTCAAATTCCCAAACAACTTAATTTTTGATTTTTCCCAATTTAATTTAAAAGCAGACGCGCCACAAAAAATACCAATTAATAATTTTGCCCTATCTAACACCACTTTATTAACCCCTACAATCACCACATCATCCATATAGCCAAGAACTTTCACACTCCTTCCATTACTTCCTGGTATCATAAAACCTCTCATTACTTTATCTCTCCTCAACATACACAACAAAGGCTCTATCACACACACACAAACACTATTGGAGACAATGGGCATCCCTGCCTAACCCCCGATTCAATCTTAAAACTCTCACTTAAAACACCATTCACCAACACTCTACTACTTACCCCCTCATACATACTTCTTATCCTACTTACAAAATCACACGGAAACCCCATCCTAACTAACACTCTCAACATAAACTCATGCGACACTCTATCAAAAGCTTTTTCAAAATCCAAGGCCATCACATACATTCTCTGCTTCCTACTCATACAATCCCCAAGCATATCTCTCAACAGCATCAAATTATCACTTATTCTCCTTTCAGGCACTGCACACACCTGATCCTCACCAATCACTTGCTCAATCACTCTTCTCATTCTATTCGCCATCACTTTTGCATATATTTTGTAATCTACATTCAATAAAGTTATCGGCCTCCAATTTTTCAAACATTTCCTTTCACCCTTCTTGTGTATCAGCACGACCACACCTTCCCTCATAGTCACACTCATTCTTCCCTTCTCAAACATATATTTAATTATCTCAATCACAACCTTACCTACCACATCCCACATCATACTATAAAATTCTACCGGCAACCCATCCTTACCTGGCGTTTTATTTCTCATCATACTATCAATCGCCTCTTTCACCTCTTTTTCAGTCACTTCCCTACATAACATACTACAATCACTCTCATCCACCCTCTTAGTTATTGCACTCAATACTTCACTCTCCATACTATCATCACATAACTTCCTTTCATACAATTTACCATAAAAAACTCCCACCTCGTGCCTCATTTCCACACCTCCCACCTCATCTCCATTCTCCCTTAAAACAGCATTCATATCCTTTCTCCCACCACACACTTTTTTAAAGAAAAACTTACTGCATTTTTCATCCTTCTCCATACATTCCACTTTTGCATTATACACAATCTGCCGGCCCCTTTCTTTCATACTTTTCTTAATTTCCTTCCTTATAGCAATAATATCATCCACCACATCAAAACCACACTCCCTCATCCTATACAAAAACACCAACCTTTTATTCCTCCATTCTCTCTGCTCTCTTTTCTCCTTCGCCATTCTATACCCAATCTTTCTAAAAAAAACTCCAATCTCACCTTTCACCCAGTCCCACCACTTCAGTTTACACTCATATCCACCCATTTTTTCCTTCCATATCTCAAAACTTTCACAAAACCTATCTCTCACCTCATCATCCTCTAACATACTTACATTCATTTTCCAAACACCTCTTCCATACTCCTCACCCATAGTATACTCAATCTTACACTTAATGTATTCATGATCAGAAAATTCCACACTCATCTGCTCAAAACTAACACACGTAAATTCATTCGCAACCAACATGTAATCCAAACGTGACACAATCCCACCTCTATCAGCTCTGTATGTAGGCAAAGGTTCCCCTACTACACATTCTCTCGCCGCATCCTTCAGTGCATAATCACCAATCATACTTCTCAACATTCTACCTGTGACGTCCATTCTTACCTCATTCATACCCCTTTTCACTCCCCTATCAATCACACAATTCATATCACCCACCAACACTACAGGCACCCTTCCAATCAAATAAAGCTCCAAACTCTCAAACAATGTTTTCCTTTTATTTCTCTCAGCATGTGCATATATATTAAAAAGCCTAAACCTCCACCCACCATAATTTATGTTTACCAAAATACACCTACCCGGTTCAATTATTGTATGTGACTCTATTCTAATCTCTCTACCCTTCACCAACACCCCTATACCATCATTTCTATTTTCCCCTGATCCACTCCATACCGAATCCCCATACCCCCATTCTTCTTCCCCTGGAGGCACTACAATCCCACACTCTTGTAGGCATATTATATTGCCACCTAAATCTTTAACGTAATCCAGTACCGCTGCTCGTCTGGCTCTGGTTTTACACCCCCTTACATTGAGGGATACCAGGACCAAGTTTTTTTTACCCACAGCAGCTGTTTAAAAAAAGAAAGAGAAAGGAGAAAAAAATCAGGACAACATATACATAGATATATTCATCCTTCTCCCTTAAACTGACATGTCCTTCTCAGATTTTCCTCCCCTGCCTCCTCCACAAAGGCTTGTTCCGGGGAGGATATTGCAGGGGTATAATTTTCCGGAGATTCTCTTTCAGGACTAGCCCCATATCCAAAAGTTAAAGGTTGAATATATTTAAGACTTTCCCTCTGGGAATACATTCTTTCCTTCTCCCTGTGTGGTTCTACTGGCTCTGGTGGATCCGTACGGGGTTTTTTTGCTGCACCAGCACCGCACCTCAGTTGCGCTGGCGTTTTTGAATAGTCCGTTTCACTCTCCCCATCACTGCATCTTCTCACTGCACTGCTCTCGGTGGACCTTTCGATACCTGTGCCTTCCTCCCGCTCTACATCACTGTAGGAACGTTCATCCCCCTCCGTCATCCCAGATGCCGTATCTTCCTCACTGCTCATCTCATCCAGGTTCTCCTCCGTCATCGGGGGTGGAGCCACCCGTTGCGCCGTCTTCTGCTTTCTCGCGGCATTCTCTCCCTGCCCCCCTGGGACAATCACAGAAGCGCCCGCTCTTTCTTCACGAGGAGGTAAGGTTGCTTCCTCCGCATTTCCCCCACCTCCAGACCGTGCCGCATCCAACGCCGCCATTTTCTCACGGTTTTCCTGCTCCTCCCGTTCGTACTTCAGCCTAACCGCCTCCACTCTCCTTCGATGAAATTCAGCGTTTTCTGCAGCATACTGACCCGGGGTTTTCCCTCTCTCCTCCTTCTGCACCTGGTCACAATTTCGGGCAAAATGCCCCGTTTCCCCACAGATGTCACATTTTCTAGGGAGTGGGCATTCCCCCATTGTGTGACCAGTCTTATTACAGTTCCTACATGTGCCCAAATCTGGGCATTCGTCTGTGCAGTGATAATACTGGTGACATTTCTTACAAAATTCTGGCTGTCGGGGGTACCAAAGGTAGCCTCTGAAGCCACCAATTGAAAAGGAAGCCGGGGGGTGTTTAACCCCTTCCTTATCATTTTTATCGGGCTTCAACCTCACCCAAAACTTCCAGTTCCCGTTAAAAATGCCACAAATATTCCTCTGTTGTAAACCACCTCTCACACTTGAGCAATACTGCCTCAGAAACGCTTGTATCACTGCTAAATCAGTAAATGGGTCAAACAGGTGTATAGTTAAAGGCCGTTCGTCACACATGGTCGGTATCAACTCCACACCTTCCATCACAGGATTATCAACCTCTCTCCGCATCCTAGAAACAGTCTCCTCATATATCCCATGTTCAATAAAAGTCACGTCATAAAGACTCTGTGATGGAATCTCCTGAATACAATAAATCTCCCTCCTTTGAACAGATAACAAGCCCTCCAATACCTCCTCCACCAGGTACTTCAATCCACCGTTTCCAGTACTCCTCGTGATCCGCACTCTACACGTATTCTTAATTCCCGACATTTTCCCAGGCCATCCACACAGGGACACCGCTCAGCACCTGAAAAGGAAAAAAACCGCACTATCCCCCCTCGTTATCCTGGGGGCCCCTCCGAAGAAGGACCCCTGAATACCCCCTGGCTGCGACACAAGATCGCAGCCAAAAGGCCGAGAAGCGATAACCCGAATGTGGGCTGAGGGACCGGCGCAACCGAAACAGGATCTACAATCCATCATGGAGAATCACCCTCCCCCACGCACGCTTACACTATCTGCAGATTGACTTGACTTTTGTTGGCGGCGGCGGCGACAGCAAAGAAGAGGAGGAAGGAAGGAGAAGTCCGGACTGACAAGCAGGCAGTCACCCAGGCGCGCGCAACCACATTCCATCACTCACTCCTGCATCGTGAGTTTTCTCTCCTCTCCTGTCTTGCTGGCTGCTTGACTGACTGGCTGGCTGATGCACAATCATTTGCATTTGGTCCGCCTCCGACAACCACACCCACCAGACGTCTGCCGCCCGTCCCGTCTGTCCCTGCTGGCTCCGTGCTTATTATCACATTGACACAATGCTATGCACTTGCACTTCATCACTTAAGCAGTGGGACATTCATTCTGCAATGGAAGGTTCCCTGGCTGCCTTGAACCTCCTGTCTCTAAAATCTGGATTGTTTCAACCAACCCGTTCATCCTGGCAGATTTCAATTTTTCACTACAGTGTGAGGGCTCTGTGAAGTCATCATGATGCACACTCTATGATGTCATCATGATGCGACACATGTGATGTCATCATTATGCGACACACGTGATGTCACAATGTGCTTGGCTGTATGGACTGCATTTGCTTGGCTTGCTAACTGACATCCACTTGAGGGAGACACACACCAGGAGATGGATGCAGCATATACACATACTGCAGAGCTTGTGCCTTTAGTGCCTGTAACAGCAACTATCCACACCTCCTGCAACCAGCGTGGACACCACCGCCACAAAAATAAAAATTAGTTCCAAACATGAACAGGTCGAAAAGACCAGCCGAAAGGATGATCATGATAGTAAGTTAAAAATGTAGGAATTCATTTCGAAGAGGTAAGGCTTCTTCGTTCGTACTTAGTTTGCATTCAAGAATTAGGCCTACGTAGGCCTCACATCCAAATGCTGATCAACTGTTTCAATTTGTCTTGTGCAGAAGGAGGGAATTCAATGGAGACAAGAAGTAGACGCTAAATAAGACTCCACACAGTAGTTCACAGGTGCTTTTATTCATCCATTGTAACATTTTAATAGACAGCAAAGATTGAATACAATTTTGACACAGTATAAAAAGCATGCTTACAAAATCCAAGAGTTTATCAATGCAGCAGGCAAAAAAACATTGCAAATCCTGGGGAATAAGCTGAGAAGTCAGCATTCATCTATTTTTGGAATACAGAATAGGAAAGGTGCACCGGTCCCGGAGGTACTGCAATACCGGGTCAATGCGTGGAGTGGACAGAGCAAGCTCTTCTTCCATCTCCCTGTTCTAAAAATCCATTTAATATATGGCCCCCAGATAGGGGGCGTATCAGATATTAAACTGATAAGAACAGATTTTTTGATTGAAAAAGCGTCTTTATTGGTATAAAGTTGCAAAAAACAGACGGTAACATTGACAAACATAAGTGCCGTGTCGCAGCACAGGCCAAAACACAGCACAGATGCAGACTGTATAGTGCAGTCGAAGAACTACGGCGCGGGCCTGTAGCCTACACCGTAGTTCTCAGGCTGCACTATGCAATTAAACGATACAATAACACAACAGTAAATAAGGCTATGGGTGTGGAGGGTAGGGGGGTGAGGGAGGGTGAATCACAAGCCCGAAGCTTTATTGAAAGACAGACACATATAAGGGGAAGGGCGATAAATAGAAGACATCAATAAAACAACAGACATTGTGAGTGAGGGGGCAGGGGCCACGGTCCCAAAGTCTCATTTTCGGTTCGGACAAGGGGAGAGGGGCAGAAAAAGGGGGGTTTAGTCCTCTTCTTCCTCAGGGCTGTCCATGGTGGAATAGTCTCTGAGCAGGCTGTGGACCAGCCTGCAACAGTCCTGGATGGACATCCTCTCCCTCCTCAGAATGAGGCGGTTCCTGGCAAGCCACGAAGCGTCCTTAACACAGTTCATAAGGCGCCAGGCTTCCTGGATCGCCCCAACGGTGTGGGTGCCAGGGAATAGTCCGTAGAGTACCGAATGGTACGTGAGACAGTTCCTCGGCACAGAGTTTTTCAGTTCGTTTTCCAGGGCGTCCAACAACAACTGGGCCCAGGCACAGTCCCAAAACAGGTGCATAGATGTTTCTTCATGTATGATGCACCTGGGGCAATGTCTGTACCTGCACAGGTTCCGGGAGTGCATGAATGACCGGAGGGGCAAGCCCCCCTGGATGGCCATCCACGACAGGTCTTTGTGTCTGTTTGTGAGCCTTTTGGAGGCCACATTCTCCCAGACCTGTTTGGCAGTCGCTGAAGGGAGCCCCGGAATCGGCTCCAAATCGTCTTTAGCTCTGATGAGCTTGTAGATGGTCTTCGGCTTCCATAAGTCAGGTTTAACTCCCTCCAGTTGGTGTTCCCTCACGAACTTGGACACGTCCAGGTAGTACCACGGAGTGTTCCAGTTGTAAGGGATGGAGCTGTCCCATTTGTCCCAGCCGAGGTTCCTCCAAAGAGGCAGGAGGAAGAAACGGGACATGGAGTTTCCTGCAGAATCGTTCAAGTTCTCGTACATTGTCCTTCGGATGCAGTTACAGACGAAGAAGGCTCGAAGCATGGTGGGGACATCAGGGATACCCTTTCCACCCTTGAGGGGCTCCTTGTACATAACTGCACGCTTTACTCTGTCCATCTTGGAGCCCCAGATGAAGTGAAACACTGCCCTTGTGATGGCCCTGCAGACGGTTGCCAGAGGTGGCCAGGCCTGCGCGGTGTACTGCAGAACGGGAAGGATCTCGTTGCGCAGCACAAGTGATTTCCCCTCGATGGTAAGTTCTCTGAGGCTCCACAATCCAATCTTTTGTCGAACAGTTGCCAGTCTCTCTTCCCAACATCTCAGGGCTGCACCCTCGCCGCCGAACCAGACTCCCAAGATCTTGATGAAGTCGGGCTTGATGGCAAAAGGAAATGGTGCAGAGGATGACAGGTGCCACTTTCCGAAGAGCATAGCCTCTGACTTCCCGCAGTTGACTTTAGCCCCTGAGGCTCGGCCGAAGTTCTCGCAGGTCTGGACGAGCGCTGTCACCGAACGTTGATCCGCGCAGAAGACAGTGACATCATCCATGTACAGCGAACACTTGGCCTCTCGTCGGTCACGACCCGGTGCGACGATCCCTCTGATCTCTGGATTCCGTCTGATGCATACAGCCATAAGCTCTATAACACAAACAAAAAGAAGAGGTGAAAGAGGGCAGCCTTGTCTGACCCCGGACAGGATGGAAAAGGGGTCAGTCTTCCAGCCGTTCACCAGCACCGAGCTGTGGATATCAAGGTACATCAGGTTAACATACGTACAAAACATTTTACCGAGGCCAAATTTATGCAGAACCCTGCCCATCAGCTCATGTGAGACACGATCAAAGGCCTTCTCCTGGTCAAGGCTGACCAGGGCCGCGTGAACGTTCCGATCCTTGATGTAATGGACCGTGTCTCTGAGGAGGGCGAGGCTGTCTGCAATCCTGCGACCAGGAATGGCGCAGGTCTGGTCCGGGTGAATGATCTGTCCGATGACAGCCTTCAGCCTGTTGGCGAGCACCTTGGCGAGGATCTTGTAGTCCACGTTTAAGAGAGAGATGGGCCTCCAATTTTTCAGCTCACATCTCTCCCCCTTACGCTTATACAAGATCGTGATCATTCCCTCCCTCAGCGATGGGGGCATTTTGCCCTCCACCACCATCCCCCCATACAGCTCGAGCAGGTCCGGTCCAATGAGGTCCCACAGCGCTACATAGAGCTCTGCTGGGAGACCATCACTGCCCGGGGTCCTGCCCTGCCTAAAGGATCTGGCGGCAGAGTGCAACTCCTCCAACGCCAAGGGAGCATCCAGGGCGGCTTTACCTGCAGGATCAATTGTGTTAGTGATACCTGACAGGAACTTATCAGCCTCCTCGCTGTCTGTAGTCTTAGGGGAGTAGAGGTCGCTGTAATAGTCGCGGACGACTTTCATCACGCCCTCCTTCCCCTGTCTGGGGATGCCGGTCTCATCTCGCAGCTCAGTCAGGGGCGTGTGGCCGGAGTGGAGTTTCCTGAAAAAGAAAGAATTACATTTCTCATCCTTCTCCAGGTTCTCCACCTTGGAACGGAAGACGATACGTCTGGATTCCTCCTCAAAGTGCCTTTTCAGGCCCCCTTTGGTCTCATCCAGCTCGTCTCTCACGTCCCAGCCGCACCGTTGGAGGTCCAGCAGGGACTGCAGATGTCTTTGCAGTCTCTTGAAGTTCCTCTTTCGGTCGCACGCCTGTTGTCTCCCTTTAACCTGAAAGAAACTGCGAATGTTAGCCTTAGCATATTCCCACCAGTCGCTCATACAATCAAAATAACATTTGTCATTTTTCCATGTGATGTAGGCATCCTTCAGCTCCGCCAGCACCTCCTCTCTTTCCAGTAGGGCGCAATTCAACTTCCAGGAGCCTGGGCCAGGTGAAAAACCGCTGCCCAGGACTCCTTGGAAGAGAATGGCCCTGTGGTCTGAGAAGAAGCAGGGGACCATAGAATGCCTCGTCTGCTTCACTGCTCTAGAGGTAAACACAAAGTCAATGCGGGAACGCACAGAGCCATCGGGGCGGCTCCATGTAAAATTCACGGAGCCGGACCCCATGGAGCCCATAGCGTCCCGCAGTGATGCTTCGGTCACCATTTCTATGAGCAGTTTAGACGTCACATCAAGCTTGGTAGAGTTGCTGGTGCTGCGTCCATCCTCCTCCATGGTGCAGTTGAAGTCTCCTGCCATCACTACCGCCCTAGTGATTGCGAGCTGCGGTCGCAGGGTCTGGAAAAGCTCCAAACGCTCATTCTTGAAAGGGGGGGCGTACACGCAGATAAGCCTGATAGGCTCACCTGCCCAGGAGCCGTCTACGATCAGCAATCTGCCGCAGACGAGCTCCTGAACAGAATCTAGCGTGAAGAGGCTCCCCCTGATAAGAATGGCGACCCCTGCAGACTTACACTCACCCCCACCGGACCAATAGGAGGCGCCGTGAGACCACTGCCTGCCCAGATGTTTGTAGGACCTGGAGAAAGGAAGAGAGCATTCCTGCAACATGTACACATCACATTTCTGACTATCTAGGAAAGTAAACACAGACTGTCTTCTAAGCTTATCCTTAATACTCCTCACATTAATGGTGAAAATTGAAAATGACGCCATTAGTTGGGGAAAAAAGAGAGGTTAGGCAACAGTTCTACATTTACGTTACCACTCCGTCGGGCGGGGCTTCCTCGGCATCGGATGCCAGGTTCCCTTGCTCGGGTAGCGGCGAGCTGTCTCCCAGTATCCGGTCGAGTAAGGCGTCGGCGTTGGCATCCAGCTCCTCCTCCTCCTCCCTGCTGAATGCCTCCGCCAGCTCCTCCATTTCTTCTTCCAGTGGGGTCAGCTCGACCGCCAGTTTCTTAGAGGATTCGGAGTCCGCAGACGGGCTGTCGAGCTCCTTCCTCTTGCAGTTCCGTGTCTTCTCGGCACCTGCAGTTGGAGTAAGAGGGGAGGGGAGGGCGGGGAAATCTTCCTGGGAAGAAAGGTCAGGTGGGGCAGGGGTGGCTGGGTTGGGGGAGACAATGGGCTGGGTAGGAGAGTCGGAGGAGGGGTCAGGGAGGGTTGCGACAGTGGTAGGGATGGGAGTCACTGTCGCAGGGGGTGGGCTGGTGGAGATGGGTAGGGAGGTGGTGAGGGAGGATGGGAGGGGGGTGGGTTTGACAGGTTTCTTACCCTCCTGCGGTTTCTTTTCCTTCTGCGTAGCAGAGGGCAGCAGCTTGAGGGCAGGGTTGGCACGTCCGGTCACCACAGCTGAGTAGGTTCTCGACCTACTCGGGCAGTCCCTGTAGACGTGGTCCACTTTGCCGCACAGGTTGCAGGTTTTCCTCGTGGGGCAGTCTTTGGTCTCATGGCTGGCCATGTGGCAATTCTTGCATGCCGGGACCTTGCAGTCCTTCATCACGTGGCCCGTCCCGCCGCACTTCCTGCAGTTGCGTGGCTGGTCGGCGTAGTGGAGAAGTCCTTGAGATCCCCCCAGGGAGAAGCACTGTGGGAGGTGCTTGACTCCTTCTGGGCACGAGGTGTCCTTTTGCAGGACGACGATCACAGCCCACTTTCCAGTCCAGAAGCTGTTCCCATCCAGAACCCTTGTGGGGTCCTTCTTGACGGTACAGAACCGGCTGAGGAAGGTGACAATGTCCTTGATGGGCGTGTGTGGGTTCCTCATTGAAACCGTCACCCGCCTTTCCTCTCTTTGAATAGGGCAATTGCCCACAAAGCGGGAGAAAGGGGATTCGGGTCTCGCCGATTTCACTGCCTCCCAGTACCTCTTGCAGATGGCAAGGGAGGCGAAGGTGACGTAGAAGATCCCCTTCAGGTAATTCTGGATGCTGAGGGTTTCAGCGGTCGAGAAGCCCTGGTCCAGGATCATCTTCTTCCCAAAGGTCTCCACTGTCATGTCCGGCATCCGTCCATCCACCTCCTTCAACTTCATCACCACGGTGAATCTCATCCAGGGCTCCAGGGACGGTTTGTCTTTGGTGCTCGCCTGGGTGGGTGTCGCTGGCGGTGTTGCTGCAGGGGTTGTGGCGCTGGGTGCGGCCGATCCGGTGGGGGCTTTGGCGTTTTTTTTCGCCGTCTTGGCCTGGCTCTTCTTGGCGAGGGTGGCCGGAGTGGAGGCAGAGGCTGGAGCAGCTGGGGCTGGAGCAGCGGGGGCTGGAACAGCGGCGGCTGGGGCAGCGGTGGCCATACTCACAGCTCCTTTGGCGTAGAAGGCGGGGCGGAGGATCAGCGCTGTCGTCAAGAGGAGGAGAGGCGGTCGGTCGCTTCAGAGGGCAGAGCCAGCAAGTCTAGCCCTCCAGTGCAGGTAGGGGGCGCTGCAGAGCTTCTCCGGCGAAGTCCCTTTTCTCCACGCAGTCTTGCTGGCGGAGGGGGGGTATCTTCTCCAGAGGGCAGAGCAAACAAGTCTAACCCTCTGCTGTAGCTGGGGAGCGATGCAAATCTTCACCCTCTTCAAGCGATCTTCTCCTTCTCCTCGCAGTCTCGACTTTCGATTTTTCTGGCTTCTCGGCCCGGGTGCAGCTTAGCCCTGAGAAGGACAATTGTCGGTCCAAGAAACAAGGTAGCACCGTCAGTCAGCGTGAACTGATAAGAACAGATTTTTTGATTGAAAAAGCGTCTTTATTGGTATAAAGTTGCAAAAAACAGACGGTAACATTGACAAACATAAGTGCCGTGTCGCAGCACAGGCCAAAACACAGCACAGATGCAGACTGTATAGTGCAGTCGAAGAACTACGGCGCGGGCCTGTAGCCTACCCTGTAGTTCTCAGGCTGCACTATGCAATTAAACGATACAATAACACAACAGTAAATAAGGCCATGGGTGTGGAGGGTAGGGGGGTGAGGGAGGGTGAATCACAAGCCCGAAGCTTTATTGAAAGACAGACACATATAAGGGGAAGGGCAATAAATAGAAGACATCAATAAAACAACAGACATTGTGAGTGAGGGGGCAGGGGCCACGGTCCCAAAGTCTCATTTTCGGTTCGGACAAGGGGAGGGGGGCAGAAAAAGGGGGGGGGTTTAGTCCTCTTCTTCCTCAGGGCTGTCCATGGTGGAATAGTCTCTGAGCAGGCTGTGGACCAGCCTGCAACAGTCCTGGATGGACATCCTCTCCCTCCTCAGAATGAGGCGGTTCCTGGCTAGCCACGAAGCGTCCTTAATACAGTTCATAAGGCGCCAGGCTTCCTGGATCGCCCCAACGGTGTGGGTGCCAGGGAAAAGTCCGTAGAGTACCGAATGGTACGTGAGGCAGTTCCTTGGCACAGAGTTTTTCAGTTCGTTTTCCAGGGCATCCAACAACAACTGGGCCCAGGCACAGTCCCAAAACAGGTGCATAGATGTTTCCTCCTGTATGATGCACCTGGGGCAATGTCTATACCTGCACAGGTTCCGGGAGTGCATGAATGACCGGAGGGGCAAGCCCCCCTGGATGGCCATCCACGACAGGTCTTTGTGTCTGTTTGTGAGCCTTTTGGAGGCCACATTCTCCCAGACCTGTTTGGCAGTCGCTGAAGGGAGCCCCGGAATCGGTTCCAAATCGTCTTTAGCTCTGATGAGCTTGTAGATGGTCTTCGGCTTCCATAAGTCAGGTTTAACTCCCTCCAGTTGGTGTTCCCTCACGAACTTGGACACGTCCAGGTAGTACCACGGAGTGTTCCAGTTGTAAGGGATGGAGCTGTCCCATTTGTCCCAGCCGAGGTTCCTCCAAAGAGGCAGGAGGAAGAAACGGGACATGGAGTTTCCTGCAGAATCGTTCAAGTTCTCGTACATTGTCCTTCGGATGCAGTTACAGACGAAGAAGGCTCGAAGCATGGTGGGGATATCAGGGATACCCTTTCCACCCTTGAGGGGCTCCTTGTACATAACTGCACGCTTTACTCTGTCCATCTTGGAGCCCCAGATGAAGTGAAACACTGCCCTTGTGATGGCCCTGCAGACGGTTGCCAGAGGTGGCCAGGCCTGCGCGGTGTACTGCAGAACGGGAAGGATCTCGTTGCGCAGCACAAGTGATTTCCCCTCGATGGTAAGTTCTCTGAGGCTCCACAATCCAATCTTTTGTCGAACAGTTGCCAGTCTCTCTTCCCAACATCTCAGGGCTGCACCCTCGCCGCCGAACCAGACTCCCAAGATCTTGATGAAGTCGGGCTTGATGGCAAAAGGAAATGGTGCAGAGGATGACAGGTGCCACTTTCCGAAGAGCATAGCCTCTGACTTCCCGCAGTTGACTTTAGCCCCTGAGGCTCGGCCGAAGTTCTCGCAGGTCTGGACGAGCGCTGTCACCGAACGTTGATCCGCGCAGAAGACAGTGACATCATCCATGTACAGCGAACACTTGGCCTCTCGTCGGTCACGACCCGGTGCGGCGATCCCTCTGATCTCTGGATTCCGTCTGATGCATACAGCCATGAGCTCTATAACACAAACAAAAAGAAGGGGTGAAAGAGGGCAGCCTTGTCTGACCCCAGACAAGATGGAGAAGGGGTCAGTCTTCCAGCCGTTCACCAGCACCGAGCTGTGGATATCAAGGTACATCAGGTTAACATACGTACAAAACATTTTACCGAGGCCAAATTTATGCAGAACCCTGCCCATCAGCTCATGTGAGACACGATCGAAGGCCTTCTCCTGGTCGAGGCTGACCAGGGCCGCGTGAACGTTCCGATCCTTGATGTAATGGACCGTGTCTCTGAGGAGGGCGAGGCTGTCTGCAATCCTGCGACCAGGAATGGCGCAGGTCTGGTCCGGGTGAATGATCTGTCCGATGACAGCCTTCAGCCTGTTAGCGAGCACCTTGGCGAGGATCTTGTAGTCCACGTTTAAGAGAGAGATGGGCCTCCAATTTTTCAGCTCGCATCTCTCCCCCTTACGCTTATACAAGATCGTGATCATTCCCTCCCTCAGCGATGGGGGCATTTTGCCCTCCACCACCATTTCCCCATACAGCTCGAGCAGGTCCGGTCCAATGAGGTCCCACAGCGCTACATAGAGCTCTGCTGGGAGACCATCACTGCCCGGGGTCCTGCCCTGCCTAAAGGATCTGGCGGCAGAGTGCAACTCCTCCAACGCCAAGGGAGCATCCAGAGCGGCTTTACCTGCAGGATCAATTGTGTTAGTGATACCTGACAGGAACTTATCAGCCTCCTCGCTGTCTGTAGTCTTAGGGGAGTAGAGATCGCTGTAATAGTCGCGGACGACTTTCATCACGCCCTCCTTCCCCTGTCTGGGAATGCCGGTCTCATCTCGCAGCTCAGTCAGGGGCGTGTGGCCAGAGTGGAGTTTCCTGAAAAAGAAAGAAGTAGGTTTCTCGTCCTTCTCAAGGTTCTCCACCTTGGACCGGAAGACGATACGTCTGGATTCCTCCTCAAAGTGCCTTTTCAGGCCCCCTTTGGTCTCATCCAGCTCGTCTCTCACGTCCCAGCCGCACCGTTGGAGGTCCAGCAGGGACTGCAGATGTCTTTGCAGTCTCTTGAAGTTCCTCTTTCGGTCGCACGCCTGTTGTCTCCCTTTAACCTGAAAGAAACTGCGAATGTTAGCCTTAGCATATTCCCACCAGTCGCTCATACATTCAAAATAACATTTGTCATTTTTCCATGTAATGTAGGCATCCTTCAGCTCCGCCAGCACCTCCTCTCTTTCCAGTAGGGCGCAATTCAACTTCCAGGAGCCTGGGCCAGGTGAAAAACCGCTGCCCAGGACTCCTTGGAAGAGAATGGCCCTGTGGTCTGAGAAGAAGCAGGGGACCATAGAATGCCTCGTCTGCTTCACTGCTCTAGAGGTAAACACAAAGTCAATGCGGGAACGCACAGAGCCATCGGGGCGGCTCCATGTATAATTCACGGAGCCGGACCCCATGGAGCCCATAGCGTCCCGCAGTGATGCTTCGGTCACCATTTCTATAAGCAGTTTAGACGTCACATCAAGCTTGGTAGAGTTGCTGGTGCTGCGTCCATCCTCTTCCATGGTGCAGTTGAAGTCTCCTGCCATCACTACCGCCCTAGTGGTTGCGAGCTGCGGTCGCAGGGTCTGGAAAAGCTCCAAACGCTCATTCTTGAAAGGGGGGGCGTACACGCAGATAAGCCTAATAGGCTCACCTGCCCAGGAGCCGTCTACGATAAGCAATCTGCCGCAGACGAGCTCCTGAACAGAATCTAGCATGAAGAGGCTCCCCCTGATAAGAATGGCGACCCCTGCAGACTTACACTCACCCCCACCGGACCAATAGGAGGCGCCGTGAGACCACTGCCTGCCCAGATGTTTGTAGGACTTGGAGAAAGGAAGAGAGCATTCCTGCAACATGTACACATCACATTTCTGACTATCTAAGAAAGTAAACACAGACTGTCTTCTAAGCTTATCCTTAATACTCCTCACATTAATGGTGAAAATTGAAAATGACGCCATTAGTTGGGGAAAAAAGAGAGGTTAGGCAACAGTTCTACATTTACGTTACCACTCCGTCGGGCGGGGCTTCCTCGGCATCGGATGCCAGGTTCCCTTGCTCGGGTAGCGGCGAGTTGTCTCCCAGTATCCGGTCGAGTAAGGCGTCGGCGTTGGCATCCAGCTCCTCCTCCTCCTCCCTGCTGAATGCCTCCGCCAGCTCCTCCATTTCTTCTTCCAGCGGGATCAGCTCGACCGCCAGTTTCTTAGAGGATTCGGAGTCCGCAGACGGGCTGTCGAGCTCCTTCCTCTTGCAGTTCCGTGTCTTCTCGGCACCTGCAGTTGGAGTAAGAGGGGAGGGGAGGGCGGGGAAATCTTCCTGGGAAGAAAGGTCAGGTGGGGCGGGGGTGGCTGGGTTGGGAGAGACAATGGGCTGGGTAGGAGAGTCGGAGGAGGGGTCAGGGAGGGTTGCGACAGTGGTAGGGATGGGAGTCACTGTCGCAGGGGGTGGGCTGGTGGAGATGGGGAGGGAGGTGGTGAGGGAGGATGGGAGGGGGGTGGGTTTGACTGGTTTCTTACCCTCCTGCGGTTTCTTTTCCTTCTGCGTAGCAGAGGGCAGCAGCTTGAGGGCAGGGTTGGCACGTCCGGTCACCACAGCTGAGTAGGTTCTCGACCTACTCGGGCAGTCCCTGTAGACGTGGTCCACTTTGCCGCACAGGTTGCAGGTTTTCCTCGTGGGGCAGTCCTTGGTCTCATGGCTGGCCATGTGGCAATTCTTGCATGCCGGGACCTTGCAGTCCTTCATCACGTGGCCCATCCCGCCGCACTTCCTGCAGTTGCGTGGCTGGTCGGCGTAGTGGAGAAGTCCTTGAGATCCCCCCAGGGAGAAGCACTGTGGGAGGTGCTTGACTCCTTCTGGGCACGAGGTGTCCTTTTGCAGGACGACGATCACAGCCCACTTTCCAGTCCAGAAGCTGTTCCCATCCAGAACCCTTGTGGGGTCCTTCTTGACGGTACAGAACCGGCTGAGGAAGGTGACAATGTCCTTGATGGGCGTGTGTGGGTTCCTCATTGAAACCGTCACCCGCCTTTCCTCTCTTTGAATAGGGCAATTGCCCACAAAGCGGGAGAAAGGGGATTCGGGTCTCGCCGATTTCACTGCCTCCCAGTACCTCTTGCAGATGGCAAGGGAGGCGAAGGTGACGTAAAAGATCCCCTTCAGGTAATTCTGGATGCTGAGGGTTTCAGCGGTCGAGAAGCCCTGGTCCAGGATCATCTTCTTCCCAAAGGTCTCCACTGTCATGTCCGGCATCCGTCCATCCACCTCCTTCAACTTCATCACCACGGTGAATCTCATCCAGGGCTCCAGGGACGGTTTGTCTTTGGTGCTCACCTGGGTGGGTGTCGCTGGCGGTGTTGCTGCAGGGGTTGTGGCGCTGGTTGCGGTCGATCCGGTGGGGGCTTTGGCGGTTTTTTTCGCCGTCTTGGCCTGGCTCTTCTTGGCGAGGGTGGCCGGAGTGGAGGCAGAGGCTGGAGCAGCTGGGGCTGGAGCAGCTGGGGCTGGAACAGCGGCGGCTGGGGCAGCGGTGGCCATACTCACGGGTCCTTTGGCGTAGAAGGCGGGGCGGAGGATCAGCGCTGTCGTCGAGAGGAGGAGAGGCGGTCGGTCGCTTCAGAGGGCAGAGCCAGCAAGTCTAGCCCTCCAGTGCAGGTAGGGGGCGCTGCAGAGCTTCTCCGGCGAAGTCCCTTTTCTCCACGCAGTCTTGCTGGCGTAGGGGGGGTATCTTCTCCAGAGGGCAGAGCAAACAAGTCTAACCCTCTGCTGTAGCTGGGGAGCGATGCAAATCTTCACCCTCTTCAAGCGATCTTCTCCTTCTCCTCGCAGTCTCGACTTTCGATTTTTCTGGCTTCTCGGCCCGGGTGCAGCTTAGCCCTGAGAAGGACAATTGTCGGTCCAAGAAACAAGGTAGCACCGTCAGTCAGCGTGAACTGATAAGAACAGATTTTTTTTTTTTTTATCGAAGCCCGAGGTGCGTGACTTCATCACCCAGTGTCTGTGACCAAACGTGCTGGGGGCGAAGGTTCTTGGACCCTCTCCGAAAGGAGAAGGGCCCCGTTACTCCCCTAACCCTCAGAGCCCGAAGGCCTACTGGGGGAAAAAAGGGACTGTGGGTCCCCCCTTGCCAAAGCGCGGAGGGACCCTCGTGTGTCCCCAGGGTTGGCCGAAGCTTCCCCCTGGGGACCGATATCAGCCTCTGGCCCTCCCCAAAAGGAGAGGGCCTCAGCAACTTAGGAGAGAGGGTGGCCCATAAGGGTCTCACCTTAACCCCAACAAAACCGTGACGTGACACACTACAAAAAACATAAAAAGTGCTAGTGCTGTGTGTAAGTGCAAAACACGTGAGTGGGCATAAATAAATAAATAAGCCCCAGCCAGAAGGCCGGGGGGTATAAAAAATTTTCCTTACCCTAGCCAAAAGGCCAGGGCAAAGGAAGTGGGTGCAGACAGGAAGGGTTGAAGTGTTAAGTGCTAAAGTGCCTTAGTGCAAAGGTGGCTCGAAACCCCAGTGCATTTCCGGCACCCCTGTCCCTTCCAGTTCCAGGGGCACGAAACACCTCGAGCTTCTAGCTGCTCCCGACCTCTCAGCCAGACCCAGTTTCATACCCACTCGGTGCCAGGGTCAACCCCCAGTACGAGAAGAGATACTAGACCAGGCCTTTCTCCACTCCACGCAAGGGGCCTTTTTTCATCCCCTTAGAAGGACGGTGGATACTAAGCCTAGTTTTTCTCCCCTCTCGACCAGAGGCAGCGCCACACCCCAGCATTTGGTACTCCACAAAGTGTTTCTCCATTCCACATCTAGGAACCTCTCACGCTCCTAGTGTAAGAACAGATACTCCACCCTGTGTTTCCCTCGAGCAGGTTTTTTTTTTTTTTTTTTTTTTTTCTTTTTTGAAGCCCGAGGTGCGGTGCTTCATCACCCAGTGTCTGTGACCAAACGTGCTGGGGGCGAAGGTTCTTGGACCCTCTCCCAAAGGAGAAGGGCCCCGTTACTCCTCTAAACCCTCAGAGCCAAAAGGCCCTGAGGGAAAAAAAGGACTGTGGGTCCCCCTTTGCCGAAGCGCAGGGGAACCCTCGGGTGTCCCCAGGGTTGGCCGAAGCGTCCCCCTGGGGACCGATTTCTGCGTCTGGTCCTCCCCCCGTGGAGAGGACCTCAGCAACTTTAGAGGAGAGGGCGGCCCAAAAGGGTCTCACCTTAACCCCAACAAAAAACGTGACCGTGACATACTACAAACAACCAAAAAACGAATAAAGTGCTAAAGTTTGTGCAAGTGCAGGTGCAGGTGCAAAAACTCATATGTGGGCATAATAAATAAATAGACCCCAGCCAAAAGGCCGGGGGGGGGGTAAAAAATTATCCTTGCCCTAGCCAGAAGGCCAGGGCAAAGGATGTGGTGCAACAGAAGTTGGGACGAAGTGACAGTGCAAGTGCTCTTAAAGTGCAAAGGTTGGGACCAGTGCAGGTTAAGGCACCCTTGGGGTTTTCACCCCAAGGGCACATGTCACCCCGGGCTTCTAAGCTGCTCCTGGCCTCTAGCCAGACCAAGCTTCGTACTGCTCCTACACCAGGGTCAACCCCCAGTAAAAGAGTAGGTACTAGACCAGGCTGTTCCTAAACAACGTGAGGGTTCCTTAGGCCCCACGAAGATAGGAATACTCAGCCCAGTTTTTCTCCACTCTCCACCAGGGGCCCGCCACACCCCGGCAAGATACTCCACAGGGTGTTTCTCCATTCCACATCTAGGAACCTCTCACGCTCCTAGTGTAAGAACAGGTACTCCACCCTGTGTTTCTCTACAGTGGGTACTTCACCAGGCGGCTCCCTGTACCACATAGGGGCATATTACTCCCCCATGCAGACGGGATCTCCACCGAACCGTGCCTCATACAACATGGGGGGTTCGCACTCCCCCCATGAAGTGGGGCTAACCGGTCGGTTTTTCTCCACTGATAAGAACAGATTTTTTTTTTTTTATCGAAGCCCGAGGTGCGTGACTTCATCACCCAGTGTCTGTGACCAAACGTGCTGGGGGCGAAGGTTCTTGGACCCTCTCCGAAAGGAGAAGGGCCCCGTTACTCCCCTAACCCTCAGAGCCCGAAGGCCTACTGAGGGAAAAAAGGGACTGTGGGTCCCCCCTTGCCGAAGCGCGGAGGGACCCTCGTGTGTCCCCAGGGTTGGCCGAAGCTTCCCCCTGGGGACCGATATCAGCCTCTGGCCCTCCCCAAAAGGAGAGGGCCTCAGCAACTTAGGAGAGAGGGTGGCCCATAAGGGTCTCACCTTAACCCCAACAAAACCGTGACGTGACACACTACAAAAAACATAAAAAGTGCTAGTGCTGTGCGCAAGTGCAAAACACGTGAGTGGGCATAAATAAATAAATAAATAAGCCCCAGCCAGAAGGCCGGGGGGTATAAAAAATTTTCCTTACCCTAGCCAAAAGGCCAGGGCAAAGGAAGTGGGTGCAGACAGGAAGGGTTGAAGTGTTAAGTGCTAAAGTGCCTTAGTGCAAAGGTGGCTCGAAACCCCAGTGCATTTCCGGCACCCCTGTCCCTTCCAGTTCCAGGGGCACGAAACACCTCGAGCTTCTAGCTGCTCCCGACCTCTCAGCCAGACCCAGTTTCATACCCACTCGGTGCCAGGGTCAACCCCCAGTACGAGAAGAGATACTAGACCAGGCCTTTCTCCACTCCACGCAAGGGGCCTTTTTTCATCCCCTTAGAAGGACGGTGGATACTAAGCCTAGTTTTTCTCCCCTCTCGACCAGAGGCAGCGCCACACCCCAGCATTTGGTACTCCACAAAGTGTTTCTCCATTCCACATCTAGGAACCTCTCACGCTCCTAGTGTAAGAACAGATACTCCACCCTGTGTTTCCCTCGAGCAGGTACTACACTTGATCTTAGCCAAAAGGCCGAGAAGCGATAACCCGAATGTGGGCTGAGGGACCGGTGCAACCGAAACAGGATCTACAATCCATCATGGAGAATCACGCTCACACTATCTGCAGATTGACTTGACTTTTGTTGGCGGCGGCGGCGACGACAGCAAAGAAGAGGAGGAAGGAAGGAGAAGTCCGGACTGACAAGCAGGCAGTCACCCAGGCGCGCGCAACCACATTCCATCACTCACTCCTGCATCGTGAGTTTTCTCTCCTCTCCTGTCTTGCTGGCTGCTTGACTGACTGGCTGGCTGATGCACAATCATTTGCATTTGGTCCGCCTCCGACAACCACACCCACCAGACGTCTGCCGCCCGTCCCGTCTGTCCCTGCTGGCTCCGTGCTTATTATCACATTGACACAATGCTATGCACTTGCACTTCATCACTTAAGCAGTGGGACATTCATTCTGCAATGGAAGGTTCCCTGGCTGCCTTGAACCTCCTGTCTCTAAAATCTGGATTGTTTCAACCAACCCGTTCATCCTGGCAGATTTCAATTTTTCACTACAGTGTGAGGGCTCTGTGAAGTCATCATGATGCACACTCTATGATGTCATCATGATGCGACACATGTGATGTCATCATTATGCGACACACGTGATGTCACAATGTGCTTGGCTGTATGGACTGCATTTGCTTGGCTTGCTAACTGACATCCACTTGAGGGAGACACACACCAGGAGATGGATGCAGCATATACACATACTGCAGAGCTTGTGCCTTTAGTGCCTGTAACAGCAACTATCCACACCTCCTGCAACCAGCGTGGACACCACCGCCACAAAAATAAAAATTAGTTCCAAACATGAACAGGTCGAAAAGACCAGCCGAAAGGATGATCATGATAGTAAGTTAAAAATGTAGGAATTCATTTCGAAGAGGTAAGGCTTCTTCGTTCATACTTAGTTTGCATTCAAGAATTAGGCCTACGTAGGCCTCACATCCAAATGCTGATCAACTGTTTCAATTTGTCTTGTGCAGAAGGAGGGAATTCAATGGAGACAAGAAGTAGACGCTAAATAAGACTCCACACAGTAGTTCACAGGTGCTTTTATTCATCCATTGTAACATTTTAATAGACAGCAAAGATTGAATACAATTTTGACACAGTATAAAAAGCATGCTTACAAAATCCAAGAGTTTATCAATGCAGCAGGCAAAAAAACATTGCAAATCCTGGGGAATAAGCTGAGAAGTCAGCATTCATCTATTTTTGGAATACAGAATAGGAAAGGTGCACCGGTCCCGGAGGTACTGCAATACCGGGTCAATGCGTGGAGTGGACAGAGCAAGCTCTTCTTCCATCTCCCTGTTCTAAAAATCCATTTAATATATGGCCCCCAGATAGGGGGCGTATCAGATATTAAACTGATAAGAACAGATTTTTGATTGAAAAAGCGTCTTTATTGGTATAAAGTTGCAAAAAACAGACGGGAACATTGACAAACATAAGTGCCGTGTCGCAGCACAGGCCAAAACACAGCACAGATGCAGACTGTATAGTGCAGTCGAAGAACTACGGCGCGGGCCTGTAGCCTACACTGTAGTTCTCAGGCTGCACTATGCAATTAAACGATACAATAACACAACAGTAAATAAGGCTATGGGTGTGGAGGGTAGGGGGGTGAGGGAGGGTGAATCACAAGCCCGAAGCTTTATTGAAAGACAGACACATATAAGGGGAAGGGCAATAAATAGCAGACATCAATAAAACAACAGACATTGTGAGTGAGGGGGAAGGGGCCACGGTCCCAAAGTCTCATTTTCGGTTCGGACAAGGGGAGAGGGGCAGAAAAAGGGGGGCTTTAATCCTCTTCTTCCTCAGGGCTGTCCATGGTGGAATAGTCTCTGAGCGAGCTGTGAACCAGCCTGCAACAGTCCTGGATAGACATCCTCTCCCTCCTCAGAATGAGGCGGTTCCTGGCAAGCCACGAAGCGTCCTTAACACTGTTCATAAGGCGCCAGGCTTCCTGGATCGCCCCAACGGTGTGGGTGCCAGGGAATAGTCCGTAGAGTACCGAATGGTACGTGAGACAGTTCCTTGGCACAGAGTTTTTCAGTTCGTTTTCCAGGGCGTCCAACAACAACTGGGCCCAGGCACAGTCCCAAAACAGGTGCATAGATGTTTCCTCGTGTATGATGCACCTGGGGCAATGTCTGTACCTGCACAGGTTCCGGGAGTGCATGAATGACCGGAGGGGCAGGCCCCCCTGGATGGCCATCCACGACAGGTCTTTGTGTCTGTTTGTGAGCCTTTTAGAGGCCACATTCTCCCAGACCTGTTTGGCAGTCGCTGAAGGGAGCCCCGGAATCGGCTCCAAATCGTCTTTAGCTCTGATGAGCTTGTAGATCGTCTTCGATTTCCATAAGTCAGGTTTAACTCCCTCCAGTTGGTGTTCCCTCACGAACTTGGACACGTCCAGGTAGAACCACGGGGTGTTCCAGTTGTAAGGGATGGAGCTGTCCCATTTGTCCCAGCCGAGGTTCCTCCAAAGAGGCAGGAGGAAGAAACGGGACATGGAGTTTCCTGCAGAATCGTTCAAGTTCTCGTACATTGTCCTGCGGATGCAGTTACACACGAAGAAGGCTCGAAGCATGGTTGGGATATCCGGAATACCCTTTCCACCCTTGAGGGGCTCCTTGTACATAACTGACCGCTTTACTCTGTCCATCTTGGAGCCCCAGATGAAGTGAAACACTGCCCTCGTGATGGCCCTGCAGACGGTTGCCAGGGGTGGCCAGGCCTGCGCGGTGTACTGCAGAACAGGAAGAATCTCGTTGCGCAGCACAAGTGATTTCCCCTCGATGGTAAGTTCTCTGAGGCTCCACAATCCGATCTTTTGGCGAACAGTCGCCAGTCTCTCGTCCCAACATCTCAGGGCTGCACCCTCGCCGCCGAACCAGACTCCGAGAATCTTAATGAAGTCGGGCTTGATGGCGAAAGGAAATGGTGCAGAGGATGACAGGTGCCACTTTCCGAAGAGCATAGCCTCTGACTTCCCGCAGTTGACTTTAGCCCCTGAGGCTCGGCCGAAGTTCTCGCAGGTCTGGACGAGTGCTGTCACCGAACGTTGATCCGCGCAGAAGACAGTGACGTCATCCATGTACAGCGAACACTTGGCCTCTCGTCGGTCACGACCCGGTGCGGCGATCCCTCTGATCTCTGGATTCCGTCTGATGCATACAGCCATGAGCTCTATAACACAAACAAAAAGAAGAGGTGAAAGCGGGCAGCCTTGTCTGACCCCGGACAAGATGGAAAAGGGGTCAGTCTTCCAGCCGTTCACCAGCACCGAGCTGTGGATATCAAGGTACATCAGGTTAACATACGTACAAAACATTTTACCGAGGCCAAATTTATGCAGAACCCTGCCCATCAGCTCATGTGAGACACGATCAAAGGCCTTCTCCTGATCAAGGCTGACCAGGGCCGCGTGCACGTTCCGATCCTTGATGTAATGGACCGTGTCTCTGAGGAGGGCGAGGCTGTCTGCAATCCTGCGACCGGGGATGGCGCAGGTCTGGTCCGGGTGAATGATCTGTCCGATGACATCCTTCAGCCTGTTGGCGAGCACCTTGGCGAGGATCTTGTAGTCCACGTTTAAGAGAGAGATGGGCCTCCAATTCTTCAGCTCATATCTCTCCCCCTTACGCTTATACAAGATCGTGATCATTCCCTCCCTCAGCGATGGGGGCATTTTGCCCTCCACCACCATCTCCCCGTACAGCTCGAGCAGGTCCGGTCCAATGAGGTCCCACAGCGCTACGTAGAGCTCTGCTGGGAGACCGTCACTGCCCGGGGTCCTGCCCTGCCTAAAGGATTTGGCGGCAGAGTGCAACTCCTCCAACGCCAAGGGAGCATCCAGAGTGGCTTTGCCTGCAGGATCAATAGAGTTAGTGATACCTGACAGGAACTTATCGGCCTCCTCGCTGTCTGTGGTCTTAGGGGAGTAGAGGTCGCTGTAGTAGTCTCTGACGACTTTCATCACGCCCTCCTTCCCCTGTCTGGGGATGCCGGTCTCATCTCGCAGCTCGGTCAGGGGCGTGTGGCCAGAGTGGAGTTTCCTGAAAAAGAACGAATTACATTTCTCGTCCTTCTCAAGGTTCTCCACCTTGGAACGGAAGACGATACGTCTGGATTCCTCCTCAAAGTGCCTTTTCAGGCCCCCTTTGGTCTCATCCAGCTCGTCTCTCACGTCCCAGCCGCACCGTTGGAGGTCCAGTAGGGACTGCAGAAGTCTCTGCAGCCTCTTGAAGTTCCTCTTTCGGTCGCACGCCTGTTGTCTCCCTTTAACCTGAAAGAAACTGCGAATGTTAGCCTTAGCATATTCCCACCAGTCGCTCATACATTCAAAATAACATTTGTCATTTTTCCATGTGATGTAGGCATCCTTCAGCTCCGCCAGCACCTCCTCTCTTTCCAGCAGGGCACAGTTCAACTTCCAAGAGCCTGGGCCAGGAGCGAAGCCGCTACCCAGGACTCCTTGGAAGAGAATGGCCCTGTGGTCTGAGAAGAAGCAGGGGACCATAGAATGCCTGGTCTGCTTCACTGTTCTAGAGGTAAACACAAAGTCAATGCGGGAACGCACAGAGCCATCGGGGCGGCTCCATGTATAGTTCACGGAGCCGGACCCCATGGAGCCCATAGCGTCCCGCAGTGATGCTTCGGTCACCATTTCTATGAGCAGTTTAGACGTCACATCAAGCTTGGTACAGTTGCTGGTGCTGCGTCCATCCTCTTCCATGGTGCAGTTGAAGTCTCCTGCCATCACTACCGCCCTAGTGGTTGCGAGCTGCGGTCGCAGGGTCTGGAAAAGCTCCAAACGCTCATTCTTGCCAGGGGGGGCGTACACGCAGATAAGCCTAATAGGCTCGCCTGCCCAGGAACCGTCTACGATAAGCAATCTGCCGCAGACGAGTTCCTGAACAGAATCTAGCGTGAAGAGGCTCCCCCTAATAAGAATGGCGACCCCTGCAGACTTACACTCACCCCCACCGGACCAATAGGAGGCGCCGTGAGACCACTGCCTGCCCAGATGTTTGTAGGACCTGGAGAAAGGAAGAGAGCATTCCTGCAACATGTACACATCACATTTCTGACTATCTAGGAAAGTAAACACAGACTGTCTTCTAAGCTTGTCCTTAATACTCCTCACATTAATGGTGAAAATTGAAAATGACGCCATTAGTTGGGGAAAAAAGAGAGGTTAGGCAACAGTTCTACATTTACGTTACCACTCCGTCGGGCGGGGCTTCCTCGGCATCGGATGCCAGGTTCCCTTGCTCGGGTAGCGGCGAGCTGTCTCCCAGTATCCGGTCGAGTAAGGCGTCGGCGTTGGCATCCAGCTCCTCCTCCTCCTCCCTGCTGAATGCCTCCGCCAGCTCCTCCATTTCTTCTTCCAGCGGGATCAGCTCGACCGCCAGTTTCTTAGAGGATTCGGAGTCCGCAGACGGGCTGTCGAGCTCCTTCCTCTTGCAGTTCCGTGTCTTCTCGGCACCTGCAGTTGGAGTAAGGGGGGAGGGGAGGGCGGGGAAATCTTCCTGGGAAGAAAGGTCAGGTGGGGCAGGGGTGGCTGGGTTGGGAGAGACAATGGGCTGGGTAGGAGAGTCGGAGGAGGGGTCAGGGAGGGTTGCGACAGTGGTAGGGATGGGAGTCACTGTCGCAGGGGGTGGGCTGGTGGAGATGGGGAGGGAGGTGGTGAGGGAGGATGGGAGGGGGGTGGGTTTGACAGGTTTCTTACCCTCCTGCGGTTTCTTTTCCTTCTGCGTAGCAGAGGGCAGCAGCTTGAGGGCAGGGTTGGCACGTCCGGTCACCACAGCTGAGTAGGTTCTCGACCTACTCGGGCAGTCCCTGTAGACGTGGTCCACTTTGCCGCACAGGTTGCAGGTTTTCCTCGTGGGGCAGTCTTTTGTCTCATGGCTGGCCATGTGGCAATTCTTGCATGCCGGGACCTTGCAGTCCTTCATCACGTGGCCCGTCCCGCCGCACTTCCTGCAGTTGCGTGGCTGGTCGGTGTAGTGGAGAAGTCCTTGGGATCCCCCCAGGGAGAAGCACTGTGGGAGGTGCTTGACTCCTTCTGGGCACGAGGTGTCCTTTTGCAGGACGACGATCACAGCCCACTTTCCGGTCCAGAAGCTGTTCCCATCCAGAACCCTTGTGGGGTCCTTCTTGACGGTACAGAACCGGCTGAGGAAGGTGACAATGTCCTTGATGGGCGTGTGTGGGTTCCTCATTGAAACCGTCACCCGCCTTTCCTCTCTTTGAATAGGGCAATTGCCCACAAAGCGGGAGAAAGGGGATTCGGGTCTCGCCGATTTCACTGCCTCCCAGTACCTCTTGCAGATGGCAAGGGAGGCGAAGGTGACGTAAAAGATCCCCTTCAGGTAATTCTGGATGCTGAGGGTTTCAGCGGTCGAGAAGCCCTGGTCCAGGATCATCTTCTTCCCAAAGGTCTCCACTGTCATGTCCGGCATCCGTCCATCCACCTCCTTCAACTTCATCACCACGGTGAATCTCATCCAGGGCTCCAGGGACGGTTTGTCTTTGGTGCTCACCTGGGTGGGTGCCGCTGGCGGTGTTGCTGCGGGGGTTGTGGCGCTGGGTGCGGCCGATCCGGTGGGGGCTTTGGCGTTTTTTTTCGCCGTCTTGGCCTGGCTCTTCTTGGCGAGGGTGGCCGGAGTGGAGGCAGAGGCTGGAGCCGCTGGGGCTGGAGCAGCGGGGGCTGGAACAGCGGCGGCTGGGGCAGCGGTGGCCATACTCACGGGTCCTTTGGCGTAGAAGGCGGGGCGGAGGATCAGCGCTGTCGTCGAGAGGAGGAGAGGCGGTCGGTCGCTTCAGAGGGCAGAGCCAGCAAGTCTAACCCTCCAGTGCAGGTAGGGGGCGCTGCAGAGCTTCTCCGGCGAAGTCCCTTTTCTCCACGCAGTCTTGCTGGCGGAGGGGGGGGGTATCTTCTCCAGGGGGCAGAGCAAACAAGTCTAACCCTCTGCTGTAGCTGGGGAGCGATGCAAATCTTCACCCTCTTCAAGCGATCTTCTCCTTCTCCTCGCAGTCTCGGCTTTCGATTTTTCTGGCTTCTCGGCCCGGGTGCAGCTTAGCCCTGAGAAGGACAATTGTCGGTCCAAGAAACAAGGTAGCACCGTCAGTCAGCGTGAACTGATAAGAACAGATTTTTTTTTTTATCGAAGCCCGAGGTGCGTGACTTCATCACCCAGTGTCTGTGACCAAACGTGCTGGGGGCGAAGGTTCTTGGACCCTCTCCGAAAGGAGAAGGGCCCCGTTACTCCCCTAACCCTCAGAGCCCGAAGGCCTACTGAGGGAAAAAAGGGACTGTGGGTCCCCCCTTGCCGAAGCGCGGAGGGACCCTCGTGTGTCCCCAGGGTTGGCCGAAGCTTCCCCCTGGGGACCGATATCAGCCTCTGGCCCTCCCCAAAAGGAGAGGGCCTCAGCAACTTAGGAGAGAGGGTGGCCCATAAGGGTCTCACCTTAACCCCAACAAAACCGTGACGTGACACACTACAAAAAACATAAAAAGTGCTAGTGCTGTGCACAAGTGCAAAACACGTGAGTGGGCATAAATAAATAAATAAATAAGCCCCAGCCAGAAGGCCGGGGGGTATAAAAAATTTTCCTTACCCTAGCCAAAAGGCCAGGGCAAAGGAAGTGGGTGCAGACAGGAAGGGTTGAAGTGTTAAGTGCTAAAGTGCCTTAGTGCAAAGGTGGCTCGAAACCCCAGTGCATTTCCGGCACCCCTGTCCCTTCCAGTTCCAGGGGCACGAAACACCTCGAGCTTCTAGCTGCTCCCGACCTCTCAGCCAGACCCAGTTTCATACCCACTCGGTGCCAGGGTCAACCCCCAGTACGAGAAGAGATACTAGACCAGGCCTTTCTCCACTCCACGCAAGGGGCCTTTTTTCATCCCCTTAGAAGGACGGTGGATACTAAGCCTAGTTTTCCTCCCCTCTCGACCAGAGGCAGCGCCACACCCCAGCATTTGGTACTCCACAAAGTGTTTCTCCATTCCACATCTAGGAACCTCTCACGCTCCTAGTGTAAGAACAGATACTCCACCCTGTGTTTCCCTCGAGCAGGTACTACACTTGATCTTAGCCAAAAGGCCGAGAAGCGATAACCCGAATGTGGGCTGAGGGACCGGCGCAACCGAAACAGGATCTACAATCCATCATGGAGAATCACCCTCCCCAACGCACGCTCACACTATCTGCAGATTGACTTGACTTTTGTTGGCGGCGGCGGCGACAGCAAAGAAGAGGAGGAAGGAAGGAGAAGTCCGGACTGACAAGCAGGCAGTCACCCAGGCGCGCGCAACCACATTCCATCACTCACTCCTGCATCGTGAGTTTTCTCTCCTCTCCTGTCTTGCTGGCTGCTTGACTGACTGGCTGGCTGATGCACAATCATTTGCATTTGGTCCGCCTCCGACAACCACACCCACCAGACGTCTGCCGCCCGTCCCGTCTGTCCCTGCTGGCTCCGTGCTTATTATCACATTGACACAATGCTATGCACTTGCACTTCATCACTTAAGCAGTGGGACATTCATTCTGCAATGGAAGGTTCCCTGGCTGCCTTGAACCTCCTGTCTCTAAAATCTGGATTGTTTCAACCAACCCGTTCATCCTGGCAGATTTCAATTTTTCACTACAGTGTGAGGGCTCTGTGAAGTCATCATGATGCACACTCTATGATGTCATCATGATGCGACACATGTGATGTCATCATTATGCGACACACGTGATGTCACAATGTGCTTGGCTGTATGGACTGCATTTGCTTGGCTTGCTAACTGACATCCACTTGAGGGAGACACACACCAGGAGATGGATGCAGCATATACACATACTGCAGAGCTTGTGCCTTTAGTGCCTGTAACAGCAACTATCCACACCTCCTGCAACCAGCGTGGACACCACCGCCACAAAAATAAAAATTAGTTCCAAACATGAACAGGTCGAAAAGACCAGCCGAAAGGATGATCATGATAGTAAGTTAAAAATGTAGGAATTCATTTCGAAGAGGTAAGGCTTCTTCGTTCATACTTAGTTTGCATTCAAGAATTAGGCCTACGTAGGCCTCACATCCAAATGCTGATCAACTGTTTCAATTTGTCTTGTGCAGAAGGAGGGAATTCAATGGAGACAAGAAGTAGACGCTAAATAAGACTCCACACAGTAGTTCACAGGTGCTTTTATTCATCCATTGTAACATTTTAATAGACAGCAAAGATTGAATACAATTTTGACACAGTATAAAAAGCATGCTTACAAAATCCAAGAGTTTATCAATGCAGCAGGCAAAAAAACATTGCAAATCCTGGGGAATAAGCTGAGAAGTCAGCATTCATCTATTTTTGGAATACAGAATAGGAAAGGTGCACCGGTCCCGGAGGTACTGCAATACCGGGTCAATGCGTGGAGTGGACAGAGCAAGCTCTTCTTCCATCTCCCTGTTCTAAAAATCCATTTAATATATGGCCCCCAGATAGGGGGCGTATCAGATATTAAACTGATAAGAACAGATTTTTTTGATTGAAAAAGCGTCTTTATTGGTATAAAGTTGCAAAAAACAGACGAATACATTGACAAACATAAGTGCCGTGTCGCAGCACAGGCCAAAACACAGCACAGATGCAGACTGTATAGTGCAGTCGAAGAACTACGGTGCGGGCCTGTAGCCTACACCGTAGTTCTCAGGCTGCACTATGCAATTAGACGATACAATAACACAACAGTAAATAAGGCTATGGGTGTGGAGGGTAGGGGGGTGAGGGAGGGTGAATCACAAGCCCGAAGCTTTATTGAAAAGACAGACACATATAAGGGGAAGGGCAATAAATAGAAGACATCAATAAAACAACAGACATTGTGAGTGAGGGGGCAGGGGCCACGGTCCCAAAGTCTCATTTTCGGTTCGGACAAGGGGAGGGGGGCAGAAAAAGGGGGGTTTTAGTCCTCTTCTTCCTCAGGGCTGTCCATGGTGGAATAGTCTCTGAGCAGGCTGTGGACCAGCCTGCAACAGTCCTGGATGGACATCCTCTCCCTCCTCAGAATGAGGCGGTTCCTGGCTAGCCACGAAGCGTCCTTAATACAGTTCATAAGGCGCCAGGCTTCCTGGATCGCCCCAACGGTGTGGGTGCCAGGGAAAAGTCCGTAGAGTACCGAATGGTACGTGAGGCAGTTCCTTGGCACAGAGTTTTTCAGTTCGTTTTCCAGGGCATCCAACAACAACTGGGCCCAGGCACAGTCCCAAAACAGGTGCATAGATGTTTCCTCCTGTATGATGCACCTGGGGCAATGTCTATACCTGCACAGGTTCCGGGAGTGCATGAATGACCGGAGGGGCAAGCCCCCCTGGATGGCCATCCACGACAGGTCTTTGTGTCTGTTTGTGAGCCTTTTGGAGGCCACATTCTCCCAGACCTGTTTGGCAGTCGCTGAAGGGAGCCCCGGAATCGGTTCCAAATCGTCTTTAGCTCTGATGAGCTTGTAGATGGTCTTCGGCTTCCATAAGTCAGGTTTAACTCCCTCCAGTTGGTGTTCCCTCACGAACTTGGACACGTCCAGGTAGTACCACGGAGTGTTCCAGTTGTAAGGGATGGAGCTGTCCCATTTGTCCCAGCCGAGGTTCCTCCAAAGAGGCAGGAGGAAGAAACGGGACATGGAGTTTCCTGCAGAATCGTTCAAGTTCTCGTACATTGTCCTTCGGATGCAGTTACAGACGAAGAAGGCTCGAAGCATGGTGGGGATATCAGGGATACCCTTTCCACCCTTGAGGGGCTCCTTGTACATAACTGCACGCTTTACTCTGTCCATCTTGGAGCCCCAGATGAAGTGAAACACTGCCCTTGTGATGGCCCTGCAGACGGTTGCCAGAGGTGGCCAGGCCTGCGCGGTGTACTGCAGAACGGGAAGGATCTCGTTGCGCAGCACAAGTGATTTCCCCTCGATGGTAAGTTCTCTGAGGCTCCACAATCCAATCTTTTGTCGAACAGTTGCCAGTCTCTCTTCCCAACATCTCAGGGCTGCACCCTCGCCGCCGAACCAGACTCCCAAGATCTTGATGAAGTCGGGCTTGATGGCAAAAGGAAATGGTGCAGAGGATGACAGGTGCCACTTTCCGAAGAGCATAGCCTCTGACTTCCCGCAGTTGACTTTAGCCCCTGAGGCTCGGCCGAAGTTCTCGCAGGTCTGGACGAGCGCTGTCACCGAACGTTGATCCGCGCAGAAGACAGTGACATCATCCATGTACAGCGAACACTTGGCCTCTCGTCGGTCACGACCCGGTGCGGCGATCCCTCTGATCTCTGGATTCCGTCTGATGCATACAGCCATGAGCTCTATAACACAAACAAAAAGAAGGGGTGAAAGAGGGCAGCCTTGTCTGACCCCAGACAAGATGGAGAAGGGGTCAGTCTTCCAGCCGTTCACCAGCACCGAGCTGTGGATATCAAGGTACATCAGGTTAACATACGTACAAAACATTTTACCGAGGCCAAATTTATGCAGAACCCTGCCCATCAGCTCATGTGAGACACGATCGAAGGCCTTCTCCTGGTCGAGGCTGACCAGGGCCGCGTGAACGTTCCGATCCTTGATGTAATGGACCGTGTCTCTGAGGAGGGCGAGGCTGTCTGCAATCCTGCGACCAGGAATGGCGCAGGTCTGGTCCGGGTGAATGATCTGTCCGATGACAGCCTTCAGCCTGTTAGCGAGCACCTTGGCGAGGATCTTGTAGTCCACGTTTAAGAGAGAGATGGGCCTCCAATTTTTCAGCTCGCATCTCTCCCCCTTACGCTTATACAAGATCGTGATCATTCCCTCCCTCAGCGATGGGGGCATTTTGCCCTCCACCACCATTTCCCCATACAGCTCGAGCAGGTCCGGTCCAATGAGGTCCCACAGCGCTACATAGAGCTCTGCTGGGAGACCATCACTGCCCGGGGTCCTGCCCTGCCTAAAGGATCTGGCGGCAGAGTGCAACTCCTCCAACGCCAAGGGAGCATCCAGAGCGGCTTTACCTGCAGGATCAATTGTGTTAGTGATACCTGACAGGAACTTATCAGCCTCCTCGCTGTCTGTAGTCTTAGGGGAGTAGAGATCGCTGTAATAGTCGCGGACGACTTTCATCACGCCCTCCTTCCCCTGTCTGGGAATGCCGGTCTCATCTCGCAGCTCAGTCAGGGGCGTGTGGCCAGAGTGGAGTTTCCTGAAAAAGAAAGAAGTAGGTTTCTCGTCCTTCTCAAGGTTCTCCACCTTGGACCGGAAGACGATACGTCTGGATTCCTCCTCAAAGTGCCTTTTCAGGCCCCCTTTGGTCTCATCCAGCTCGTCTCTCACGTCCCAGCCGCACCGTTGGAGGTCCAGCAGGGACTGCAGATGTCTTTGCAGTCTCTTGAAGTTCCTCTTTCGGTCGCACGCCTGTTGTCTCCCTTTAACCTGAAAGAAACTGCGAATGTTAGCCTTAGCATATTCCCACCAGTCGCTCATACATTCAAAATAACATTTGTCATTTTTCCATGTAATGTAGGCATCCTTCAGCTCCGCCAGCACCTCCTCTCTTTCCAGTAGGGCGCAATTCAACTTCCAGGAGCCTGGGCCAGGTGAAAAACCGCTGCCCAGGACTCCTTGGAAGAGAATGGCCCTGTGGTCTGAGAAGAAGCAGGGGACCATAGAATGCCTCGTCTGCTTCACTGCTCTAGAGGTAAACACAAAGTCAATGCGGGAACGCACAGAGCCATCGGGGCGGCTCCATGTATAATTCACGGAGCCGGACCCCATGGAGCCCATAGCGTCCCGCAGTGATGCTTCGGTCACCATTTCTATAAGCAGTTTAGACGTCACATCAAGCTTGGTAGAGTTGCTGGTGCTGCGTCCATCCTCTTCCATGGTGCAGTTGAAGTCTCCTGCCATCACTACCGCCCTAGTGGTTGCGAGCTGCGGTCGCAGGGTCTGGAAAAGCTCCAAACGCTCATTCTTGAAAGGGGGGGCGTACACGCAGATAAGCCTAATAGGCTCACCTGCCCAGGAGCCGTCTACGATAAGCAATCTGCCGCAGACGAGCTCCTGAACAGAATCTAGCGTGAAGAGGCTCCCCCTGATAAGAATGGCGACCCCTGCAGACTTACACTCACCCCCACCGGACCAATAGGAGGCGCCGTGAGACCACTGCCTGCCCAGATGTTTGTAGGACTTGGAGAAAGGAAGAGAGCATTCCTGCAACATGTACACATCACATTTCTGACTATCTAAGAAAGTAAACACAGACTGTCTTCTAAGCTTATCCTTAATACTCCTCACATTAATGGTGAAAATTGAAAATGACGCCATTAGTTGGGGAAAAAAGAGAGGTTAGGCAACAGTTCTACATTTACGTTACCACTCCGTCGGGCGGGGCTTCCTCGGCATCGGATGCCAGGTTCCCTTGCTCGGGTAGCGGCGAGTTGTCTCCCAGTATCCGGTCGAGTAAGGCGTCGGCGTTGGCATCCAGCTCCTCCTCCTCCTCCCTGCTGAATGCCTCCGCCAGCTCCTCCATTTCTTCTTCCAGCGGGATCAGCTCGACCGCCAGTTTCTTAGAGGATTCGGAGTCCGCAGACGGGCTGTCGAGCTCCTTCCTCTTGCAGTTCCGTGTCTTCTCGGCACCTGCAGTTGGAGTAAGAGGGGAGGGGAGGGCGGGGAAATCTTCCTGGGAAGAAAGGTCAGGTGGGGCGGGGGTGGCTGGGTTGGGAGAGACAATGGGCTGGGTAGGAGAGTCGGAGGAGGGGTCAGGGAGGGTTGCGACAGTGGTAGGGATGGGAGTCACTGTCGCAGGGGGTGGGCTGGTGGAGATGGGGAGGGAGGTGGTGAGGGAGGATGGGAGGGGGGTGGGTTTGACTGGTTTCTTACCCTCCTGCGGTTTCTTTTCCTTCTGCGTAGCAGAGGGCAGCAGCTTGAGGGCAGGGTTGGCACGTCCGGTCACCACAGCTGAGTAGGTTCTCGACCTACTCGGGCAGTCCCTGTAGACGTGGTCCACTTTGCCGCACAGGTTGCAGGTTTTCCTCGTGGGGCAGTCCTTGGTCTCATGGCTGGCCATGTGGCAATTCTTGCATGCCGGGACCTTGCAGTCCTTCATCACGTGGCCCATCCCGCCGCACTTCCTGCAGTTGCGTGGCTGGTCGGCGTAGTGGAGAAGTCCTTGAGATCCCCCCAGGGAGAAGCACTGTGGGAGGTGCTTGACTCCTTCTGGGCACGAGGTGTCCTTTTGCAGGACGACGATCACAGCCCACTTTCCAGTCCAGAAGCTGTTCCCATCCAGAACCCTTGTGGGGTCCTTCTTGACGGTACAGAACCGGCTGAGGAAGGTGACAATGTCCTTGATGGGCGTGTGTGGGTTCCTCATTGAAACCGTCACCCGCCTTTCCTCTCTTTGAATAGGGCAATTGCCCACAAAGCGGGAGAAAGGGGATTCGGGTCTCGCCGATTTCACTGCCTCCCAGTACCTCTTGCAGATGGCAAGGGAGGCGAAGGTGACGTAAAAGATCCCCTTCAGGTAATTCTGGATGCTGAGGGTTTCAGCGGTCGAGAAGCCCTGGTCCAGGATCATCTTCTTCCCAAAGGTCTCCACTGTCATGTCCGGCATCCGTCCATCCACCTCCTTCAACTTCATCACCACGGTGAATCTCATCCAGGGCTCCAGGGACGGTTTGTCTTTGGTGCTCACCTGGGTGGGTGTCGCTGGCGGTGTTGCTGCAGGGGTTGTGGCGCTGGTTGCGGTCGATCCGGTGGGGGCTTTGGCGGTTTTTTTCGCCGTCTTGGCCTGGCTCTTCTTGGCGAGGGTGGCCGGAGTGGAGGCAGAGGCTGGAGCAGCTGGGGCTGGAGCAGCTGGGGCTGGAACAGCGGCGGCTGGGGCAGCGGTGGCCATACTCACGGGTCCTTTGGCGTAGAAGGCGGGGCGGAGGATCAGCGCTGTCGTCGAGAGGAGGAGAGGCGGTCGGTCGCTTCAGAGGGCAGAGCCAGCAAGTCTAGCCCTCCAGTGCAGGTAGGGGGCGCTGCAGAGCTTCTCCGGCGAAGTCCCTTTTCTCCACGCAGTCTTGCTGGCGTAGGGGGGGTATCTTCTCCAGAGGGCAGAGCAAACAAGTCTAACCCTCTGCTGTAGCTGGGGAGCGATGCAAATCTTCACCCTCTTCAAGCGATCTTCTCCTTCTCCTCGCAGTCTCGACTTTCGATTTTTCTGGCTTCTCGGCCCGGGTGCAGCTTAGCCCTGAGAAGGACAATTGTCGGTCCAAGAAACAAGGTAGCACCGTCAGTCAGCGTGAACTGATAAGAACAGATTTTTTTTTTTTTTATCGAAGCCCGAGGTGCGTGACTTCATCACCCAGTGTCTGTGACCAAACGTGCTGGGGGCGAAGGTTCTTGGACCCTCTCCGAAAGGAGAAGGGCCCCGTTACTCCCCTAACCCTCAGAGCCCGAAGGCCTACTGGGGGAAAAAAGGGACTGTGGGTCCCCCCTTGCCAAAGCGCGGAGGGACCCTCGTGTGTCCCCAGGGTTGGCCGAAGCTTCCCCCTGGGGACCGATATCAGCCTCTGGCCCTCCCCAAAAGGAGAGGGCCTCAGCAACTTAGGAGAGAGGGTGGCCCATAAGGGTCTCACCTTAACCCCAACAAAACCGTGACGTGACACACTACAAAAAACATAAAAAGTGCTAGTGCTGTGCGTAAGTGCAAAACACGTGAGTGGGCATAAATAAATAAATAAGCCCCAGCCAGAAGGCCGGGGGGTATAAAAAATTTTCCTTACCCTAGCCAAAAGGCCAGGGCAAAGGAAGTGGGTGCAGACAGGAAGGGTTGAAGTGTTAAGTGCTAAAGTGCCTTAGTGCAAAGGTGGCTCGAAACCCCAGTGCATTTCCGGCACCCCTGTCCCTTCCAGTTCCAGGGGCACGAAACACCTCGAGCTTCTAGCTGCTCCCGACCTCTCAGCCAGACCCAGTTTCATACCCACTCGGTGCCAGGGTCAACCCCCAGTACGAGAAGAGATACTAGACCAGGCCTTTCTCCACTCCACGCAAGGGGCCTTTTTTCATCCCCTTAGAAGGACGGTGGATACTAAGCCTAGTTTTTCTCCCCTCTCGACCAGAGGCAGCGCCACACCCCAGCATTTGGTACTCCACAAAGTGTTTCTCCATTCCACATCTAGGAACCTCTCACGCTCCTAGTGTAAGAACAGATACTCCACCCTGTGTTTCCCTCGAGCAGGTACTACACTTGATCTTAGCCAAAAGGCCGAGAAGCGATAACCCGAATGTGGGCTGAGGGACCGGCGCAACCGAAACAGGATCTACAATCCATCATGGAGAATCACCCTCCCCAACGCACGCTCACACTATCTGCAGATTGACTTGACTTTTGTTGGCGGCGGCGGCGACAGCAAAGAAGAGGAGGAAGGAAGGAGAAGTCCGGACTGACAAGCAGGCAGTCACCCAGGCGCGCGCAACCACATTCCATCACTCACTCCTGCATCGTGAGTTTTCTCTCCTCTCCTGTCTTGCTGGCTGCTTGACTGACTGGCTGGCTGATGCACAATCATTTGCATTTGGTCCGCCTCCGACAACCACACCCACCAGACGTCTGCCGCCCGTCCCGTCTGTCCCTGCTGGCTCCGTGCTTATTATCACATTGACACAATGCTATGCACTTGCACTTCATCACTTAAGCAGTGGGACATTCATTCTGCAATGGAAGGTTCCCTGGCTGCCTTGAACCTCCTGTCTCTAAAATCTGGATTGTTTCAACCAACCCGTTCATCCTGGCAGATTTCAATTTTTCACTACAGTGTGAGGGCTCTGTGAAGTCATCATGATGCACACTCTATGATGTCATCATGATGCGACACATGTGATGTCATCATTATGCGACACACGTGATGTCACAATGTGCTTGGCTGTATGGACTGCATTTGCTTGGCTTGCTAACTGACATCCACTTGAGGGAGACACACACCAGGAGATGGATGCAGCATATACACATACTGCAGAGCTTGTGCCTTTAGTGCCTGTAACAGCAACTATCCACACCTCCTGCAACCAGCGTGGACACCACCGCCACAAAAATAAAAATTAGTTCCAAACATGAACAGGTCGAAAAGACCAGCCGAAAGGATGATCATGATAGTAAGTTAAAAATGTAGGAATTCATTTCGAAGAGGTAAGGCTTCTTCGTTCATACTTAGTTTGCATTCAAGAATTAGGCCTACGTAGGCCTCACATCCAAATGCTGATCAACTGTTTCAATTTGTCTTGTGCAGAAGGAGGGAATTCAATGGAGACAAGAAGTAGACGCTAAATAAGACTCCACACAGTAGTTCACAGGTGCTTTTATTCATCCATTGTAACATTTTAATAGACAGCAAAGATTGAATACAATTTTGACACAGTATAAAAAGCATGCTTACAAAATCCAAGAGTTTATCAATGCAGCAGGCAAAAAAACATTGCAAATCCTGGGGAATAAGCTGAGAAGTCAGCATTCATCTATTTTTGGAATACAGAATAGGAAAGGTGCACCGGTCCCGGAGGTACTGCAATACCGGGTCAATGCGTGGAGTGGACAGAGCAAGCTCTTCTTCCATCTCCCTGTTCTAAAAATCCATTTAATATATGGCCCCCAGATAGGGGGCGTATCAGATATTAAACTGATAAGAACAGATTTTTTTTTTTTATCGAAGCCCGAGGTGCGTGACTTCATCACCCAGTGTCTGTGACCAAACGTGCTGGGGGCGAAGGTTCTTGGACCCTCTCCGAAAGGAGAAGGGCCCCGTTACTCCCCTAACCCTCAGAGCCCGAAGGCCTACTGAGGGAAAAAAGGGACTGTGGGTCCCCCCTTGCCGAAGCGCGGAGGGACCCTCGTGTGTCCCCAGGGTTGGCCGAAGCTTCCCCCTGGGGACCGATATCAGCCTCTGGCCCTCCCCAAAAGGAGAGGGCCTCAGCAACTTAGGAGAGAGGGTGGCCCATAAGGGTCTCACCTTAACCCCAACAAAACCGTGACGTGACACACTACAAAAAACATAAAAAGTGCTAGTGCTGTGCGCAAGTGCAAAACACGTGAGTGGGCATAAATAAATAAATAAGCCCCAGCCAGAAGGCCGGGGGGTATAAAAAATTTTCCTTACCCTAGCCAAAAGGCCAGGGCAAAGGAAGTGGGTGCAGACAGGAAGGGTTGAAGTGTTAAGTGCTAAAGTGCCTTAGTGCAAAGGTGGCTCGAAACCCCAGTGCATTTCCGGCACCCCTGTCCCTTCCAGTTCCAGGGGCACGAAACACCTCGAGCTTCTAGCTGCTCCCGACCTCTCAGCCAGACCCAGTTTCATACCCACTCGGTGCCAGGGTCAACCCCCAGTACGAGAAGAGATACTAGACCAGGCCTTTCTCCACTCCACGCAAGGGGCCTTTTTTCATCCCCTTAGAAGGACGGTGGATACTAAGCCTAGTTTTTCTCCCCTCTCGACCAGAGGCAGCGCCACACCCCAGCATTTGGTACTCCACAAAGTGTTTCTCCATTCCACATCTAGGAACCTCTCACGCTCCTAGTGTAAGAACAGATACTCCACCCTGTGTTTCCCTCGAGCAGGTACTACACTTGATCTTAGCCAAAAGGCCGAGAAGCGATAACCCGAATGTGGGCTGAGGGACCGGTGCAACCGAAACAGGATCTACAATCCATCATGGAGAATCACGCTCACACTATCTGCAGATTGACTTGACTTTTGTTGGCGGCGGCGGCGACGACAGCAAAGAAGAGGAGGAAGGAAGGAGAAGTCCGGACTGACAAGCAGGCAGTCACCCAGGCGCGCGCAACCACATTCCATCACTCACTCCTGCATCGTGAGTTTTCTCTCCTCTCCTGTCTTGCTGGCTGCTTGACTGACTGGCTGGCTGATGCACAATCATTTGCATTTGGTCCGCCTCCGACAACCACACCCACCAGACGTCTGCCGCCCGTCCCGTCTGTCCCTGCTGGCTCCGTGCTTATTATCACATTGACACAATGCTATGCACTTGCACTTCATCACTTAAGCAGTGGGACATTCATTCTGCAATGGAAGGTTCCCTGGCTGCCTTGAACCTCCTGTCTCTAAAATCTGGATTGTTTCAACCAACCCGTTCATCCTGGCAGATTTCAATTTTTCACTACAGTGTGAGGGCTCTGTGAAGTCATCATGATGCACACTCTATGATGTCATCATGATGCGACACATGTGATGTCATCATTATGCGACACACGTGATGTCACAATGTGCTTGGCTGTATGGACTGCATTTGCTTGGCTTGCTAACTGACATCCACTTGAGGGAGACACACACCAGGAGATGGATGCAGCATATACACATACTGCAGAGCTTGTGCCTTTAGTGCCTGTAACAGCAACTATCCACACCTCCTGCAACCAGCGTGGACACCACCGCCACAAAAATAAAAATTAGTTCCAAACATGAACAGGTCGAAAAGACCAGCCGAAAGGATGATCATGATAGTAAGTTAAAAATGTAGGAATTCATTTCGAAGAGGTAAGGCTTCTTCGTTCATACTTAGTTTGCATTCAAGAATTAGGCCTACGTAGGCCTCACATCCAAATGCTGATCAACTGTTTCAATTTGTCTTGTGCAGAAGGAGGGAATTCAATGGAGACAAGAAGTAGACGCTAAATAAGACTCCACACAGTAGTTCACAGGTGCTTTTATTCATCCATTGTAACATTTTAATAGACAGCAAAGATTGAATACAATTTTGACACAGTATAAAAAGCATGCTTACAAAATCCAAGAGTTTATCAATGCAGCAGGCAAAAAAACATTGCAAATCCTGGGGAATAAGCTGAGAAGTCAGCATTCATCTATTTTTGGAATACAGAATAGGAAAGGTGCACCGGTCCCGGAGGTACTGCAATACCGGGTCAATGCGTGGAGTGGACAGAGCAAGCTCTTCTTCCATCTCCCTGTTCTAAAAATCCATTTAATATATGGCCCCCAGATAGGGGGCGTATCAGATATTAAACTGATAAGAACAGATTTTTGATTGAAAAAGCGTCTTTATTGGTATAAAGTTGCAAAAAACAGACGGGAACATTGACAAACATAAGTGCCGTGTCGCAGCACAGGCCAAAACACAGCACAGATGCAGACTGTATAGTGCAGTCGAAGAACTACGGCGCGGGCCTGTAGCCTACACTGTAGTTCTCAGGCTGCACTATGCAATTAAACGATACAATAACACAACAGTAAATAAGGCTATGGGTGTGGAGGGTAGGGGGGTGAGGGAGGGTGAATCACAAGCCCGAAGCTTTATTGAAAGACAGACACATATAAGGGGAAGGGCAATAAATAGCAGACATCAATAAAACAACAGACATTGTGAGTGAGGGGGAAGGGGCCACGGTCCCAAAGTCTCATTTTCGGTTCGGACAAGGGGAGAGGGGCAGAAAAAGGGGGGCTTTAATCCTCTTCTTCCTCAGGGCTGTCCATGGTGGAATAGTCTCTGAGCGAGCTGTGAACCAGCCTGCAACAGTCCTGGATAGACATCCTCTCCCTCCTCAGAATGAGGCGGTTCCTGGCAAGCCACGAAGCGTCCTTAACACTGTTCATAAGGCGCCAGGCTTCCTGGATCGCCCCAACGGTGTGGGTGCCAGGGAATAGTCCGTAGAGTACCGAATGGTACGTGAGACAGTTCCTTGGCACAGAGTTTTTCAGTTCGTTTTCCAGGGCGTCCAACAACAACTGGGCCCAGGCACAGTCCCAAAACAGGTGCATAGATGTTTCCTCGTGTATGATGCACCTGGGGCAATGTCTGTACCTGCACAGGTTCCGGGAGTGCATGAATGACCGGAGGGGCAGGCCCCCCTGGATGGCCATCCACGACAGGTCTTTGTGTCTGTTTGTGAGCCTTTTAGAGGCCACATTCTCCCAGACCTGTTTGGCAGTCGCTGAAGGGAGCCCCGGAATCGGCTCCAAATCGTCTTTAGCTCTGATGAGCTTGTAGATCGTCTTCGATTTCCATAAGTCAGGTTTAACTCCCTCCAGTTGGTGTTCCCTCACGAACTTGGACACGTCCAGGTAGAACCACGGGGTGTTCCAGTTGTAAGGGATGGAGCTGTCCCATTTGTCCCAGCCGAGGTTCCTCCAAAGAGGCAGGAGGAAGAAACGGGACATGGAGTTTCCTGCAGAATCGTTCAAGTTCTCGTACATTGTCCTGCGGATGCAGTTACACACGAAGAAGGCTCGAAGCATGGTTGGGATATCCGGAATACCCTTTCCACCCTTGAGGGGCTCCTTGTACATAACTGACCGCTTTACTCTGTCCATCTTGGAGCCCCAGATGAAGTGAAACACTGCCCTCGTGATGGCCCTGCAGACGGTTGCCAGGGGTGGCCAGGCCTGCGCGGTGTACTGCAGAACAGGAAGAATCTCGTTGCGCAGCACAAGTGATTTCCCCTCGATGGTAAGTTCTCTGAGGCTCCACAATCCGATCTTTTGGCGAACAGTCGCCAGTCTCTCGTCCCAACATCTCAGGGCTGCACCCTCGCCGCCGAACCAGACTCCGAGAATCTTAATGAAGTCGGGCTTGATGGCGAAAGGAAATGGTGCAGAGGATGACAGGTGCCACTTTCCGAAGAGCATAGCCTCTGACTTCCCGCAGTTGACTTTAGCCCCTGAGGCTCGGCCGAAGTTCTCGCAGGTCTGGACGAGTGCTGTCACCGAACGTTGATCCGCGCAGAAGACAGTGACGTCATCCATGTACAGCGAACACTTGGCCTCTCGTCGGTCACGACCCGGTGCGGCGATCCCTCTGATCTCTGGATTCCGTCTGATGCATACAGCCATGAGCTCTATAACACAAACAAAAAGAAGAGGTGAAAGCGGGCAGCCTTGTCTGACCCCGGACAAGATGGAAAAGGGGTCAGTCTTCCAGCCGTTCACCAGCACCGAGCTGTGGATATCAAGGTACATCAGGTTAACATACGTACAAAACATTTTACCGAGGCCAAATTTATGCAGAACCCTGCCCATCAGCTCATGTGAGACACGATCAAAGGCCTTCTCCTGATCAAGGCTGACCAGGGCCGCGTGCACGTTCCGATCCTTGATGTAATGGACCGTGTCTCTGAGGAGGGCGAGGCTGTCTGCAATCCTGCGACCGGGGATGGCGCAGGTCTGGTCCGGGTGAATGATCTGTCCGATGACATCCTTCAGCCTGTTGGCGAGCACCTTGGCGAGGATCTTGTAGTCCACGTTTAAGAGAGAGATGGGCCTCCAATTCTTCAGCTCATATCTCTCCCCCTTACGCTTATACAAGATCGTGATCATTCCCTCCCTCAGCGATGGGGGCATTTTGCCCTCCACCACCATCTCCCCGTACAGCTCGAGCAGGTCCGGTCCAATGAGGTCCCACAGCGCTACGTAGAGCTCTGCTGGGAGACCGTCACTGCCCGGGGTCCTGCCCTGCCTAAAGGATTTGGCGGCAGAGTGCAACTCCTCCAACGCCAAGGGAGCATCCAGAGTGGCTTTGCCTGCAGGATCAATAGAGTTAGTGATACCTGACAGGAACTTATCGGCCTCCTCGCTGTCTGTGGTCTTAGGGGAGTAGAGGTCGCTGTAGTAGTCTCTGACGACTTTCATCACGCCCTCCTTCCCCTGTCTGGGGATGCCGGTCTCATCTCGCAGCTCGGTCAGGGGCGTGTGGCCAGAGTGGAGTTTCCTGAAAAAGAACGAATTACATTTCTCGTCCTTCTCAAGGTTCTCCACCTTGGAACGGAAGACGATACGTCTGGATTCCTCCTCAAAGTGCCTTTTCAGGCCCCCTTTGGTCTCATCCAGCTCGTCTCTCACGTCCCAGCCGCACCGTTGGAGGTCCAGTAGGGACTGCAGAAGTCTCTGCAGCCTCTTGAAGTTCCTCTTTCGGTCGCACGCCTGTTGTCTCCCTTTAACCTGAAAGAAACTGCGAATGTTAGCCTTAGCATATTCCCACCAGTCGCTCATACATTCAAAATAACATTTGTCATTTTTCCATGTGATGTAGGCATCCTTCAGCTCCGCCAGCACCTCCTCTCTTTCCAGCAGGGCACAGTTCAACTTCCAAGAGCCTGGGCCAGGAGCGAAGCCGCTACCCAGGACTCCTTGGAAGAGAATGGCCCTGTGGTCTGAGAAGAAGCAGGGGACCATAGAATGCCTGGTCTGCTTCACTGTTCTAGAGGTAAACACAAAGTCAATGCGGGAACGCACAGAGCCATCGGGGCGGCTCCATGTATAGTTCACGGAGCCGGACCCCATGGAGCCCATAGCGTCCCGCAGTGATGCTTCGGTCACCATTTCTATGAGCAGTTTAGACGTCACATCAAGCTTGGTACAGTTGCTGGTGCTGCGTCCATCCTCTTCCATGGTGCAGTTGAAGTCTCCTGCCATCACTACCGCCCTAGTGGTTGCGAGCTGCGGTCGCAGGGTCTGGAAAAGCTCCAAACGCTCATTCTTGCCAGGGGGGGCGTACACGCAGATAAGCCTAATAGGCTCGCCTGCCCAGGAACCGTCTACGATAAGCAATCTGCCGCAGACGAGTTCCTGAACAGAATCTAGCGTGAAGAGGCTCCCCCTAATAAGAATGGCGACCCCTGCAGACTTACACTCACCCCCACCGGACCAATAGGAGGCGCCGTGAGACCACTGCCTGCCCAGATGTTTGTAGGACCTGGAGAAAGGAAGAGAGCATTCCTGCAACATGTACACATCACATTTCTGACTATCTAGGAAAGTAAACACAGACTGTCTTCTAAGCTTGTCCTTAATACTCCTCACATTAATGGTGAAAATTGAAAATGACGCCATTAGTTGGGGAAAAAAGAGAGGTTAGGCAACAGTTCTACATTTACGTTACCACTCCGTCGGGCGGGGCTTCCTCGGCATCGGATGCCAGGTTCCCTTGCTCGGGTAGCGGCGAGCTGTCTCCCAGTATCCGGTCGAGTAAGGCGTCGGCGTTGGCATCCAGCTCCTCCTCCTCCTCCCTGCTGAATGCCTCCGCCAGCTCCTCCATTTCTTCTTCCAGCGGGATCAGCTCGACCGCCAGTTTCTTAGAGGATTCGGAGTCCGCAGACGGGCTGTCGAGCTCCTTCCTCTTGCAGTTCCGTGTCTTCTCGGCACCTGCAGTTGGAGTAAGGGGGGAGGGGAGGGCGGGGAAATCTTCCTGGGAAGAAAGGTCAGGTGGGGCAGGGGTGGCTGGGTTGGGAGAGACAATGGGCTGGGTAGGAGAGTCGGAGGAGGGGTCAGGGAGGGTTGCGACAGTGGTAGGGATGGGAGTCACTGTCGCAGGGGGTGGGCTGGTGGAGATGGGGAGGGAGGTGGTGAGGGAGGATGGGAGGGGGGTGGGTTTGACAGGTTTCTTACCCTCCTGCGGTTTCTTTTCCTTCTGCGTAGCAGAGGGCAGCAGCTTGAGGGCAGGGTTGGCACGTCCGGTCACCACAGCTGAGTAGGTTCTCGACCTACTCGGGCAGTCCCTGTAGACGTGGTCCACTTTGCCGCACAGGTTGCAGGTTTTCCTCGTGGGGCAGTCTTTTGTCTCATGGCTGGCCATGTGGCAATTCTTGCATGCCGGGACCTTGCAGTCCTTCATCACGTGGCCCGTCCCGCCGCACTTCCTGCAGTTGCGTGGCTGGTCGGTGTAGTGGAGAAGTCCTTGGGATCCCCCCAGGGAGAAGCACTGTGGGAGGTGCTTGACTCCTTCTGGGCACGAGGTGTCCTTTTGCAGGACGACGATCACAGCCCACTTTCCGGTCCAGAAGCTGTTCCCATCCAGAACCCTTGTGGGGTCCTTCTTGACGGTACAGAACCGGCTGAGGAAGGTGACAATGTCCTTGATGGGCGTGTGTGGGTTCCTCATTGAAACCGTCACCCGCCTTTCCTCTCTTTGAATAGGGCAATTGCCCACAAAGCGGGAGAAAGGGGATTCGGGTCTCGCCGATTTCACTGCCTCCCAGTACCTCTTGCAGATGGCAAGGGAGGCGAAGGTGACGTAAAAGATCCCCTTCAGGTAATTCTGGATGCTGAGGGTTTCAGCGGTCGAGAAGCCCTGGTCCAGGATCATCTTCTTCCCAAAGGTCTCCACTGTCATGTCCGGCATCCGTCCATCCACCTCCTTCAACTTCATCACCACGGTGAATCTCATCCAGGGCTCCAGGGACGGTTTGTCTTTGGTGCTCACCTGGGTGGGTGCCGCTGGCGGTGTTGCTGCGGGGGTTGTGGCGCTGGGTGCGGCCGATCCGGTGGGGGCTTTGGCGGTTTTTTTCGCCGTCTTGGCCTGGCTCTTCTTGGCGAGGGTGGCCGGAGTGGAGGCAGAGGCTGGAGCCGCTGGGGCTGGAGCAGCGGGGGCTGGAACAGCGGCGGCTGGGGCAGCGGTGGCCATACTCACGGGTCCTTTGGCGTAGAAGGCGGGGCGGAGGATCAGCGCTGTCGTCGAGAGGAGGAGAGGCGGTCGGTCGCTTCAGAGGGCAGAGCCAGCAAGTCTAACCCTCCAGTGCAGGTAGGGGGCGCTGCAGAGCTTCTCCGGCGAAGTCCCTTTTCTCCACGCAGTCTTGCTGGCGGAGGGGGGGGGTATCTTCTCCAGGGGGCAGAGCAAACAAGTCTAACCCTCTGCTGTAGCTGGGGAGCGATGCAAATCTTCACCCTCTTCAAGCGATCTTCTCCTTCTCCTCGCAGTCTCGGCTTTCGATTTTTCTGGCTTCTCGGCCCGGGTGCAGCTTAGCCCTGAGAAGGACAATTGTCGGTCCAAGAAACAAGGTAGCACCGTCAGTCAGCGTGAACTGATAAGAACAGATTTTTTTTTTTATCGAAGCCCGAGGTGCGTGACTTCATCACCCAGTGTCTGTGACCAAACGTGCTGGGGGCGAAGGTTCTTGGACCCTCTCCGAAAGGAGAAGGGCCCCGTTACTCCCCTAACCCTCAGAGCCCGAAGGCCTACTGAGGGAAAAAAGGGACTGTGGGTCCCCCCTTGCCGAAGCGCGGAGGGACCCTCGTGTGTCCCCAGGGTTGGCCGAAGCTTCCCCCTGGGGACCGATATCAGCCTCTGGCCCTCCCCAAAAGGAGAGGGCCTCAGCAACTTAGGAGAGAGGGTGGCCCATAAGGGTCTCACCTTAACCCCAACAAAACCGTGACGTGACACACTACAAAAAACATAAAAAGTGCTAGTGCTGTGCACAAGTGCAAAACACGTGAGTGGGCATAAATAAATAAATAAATAAGCCCCAGCCAGAAGGCCGGGGGGTATAAAAAATTTTCCTTACCCTAGCCAAAAGGCCAGGGCAAAGGAAGTGGGTGCAGACAGGAAGGGTTGAAGTGTTAAGTGCTAAAGTGCCTTAGTGCAAAGGTGGCTCGAAACCCCAGTGCATTTCCGGCACCCCTGTCCCTTCCAGTTCCAGGGGCACGAAACACCTCGAGCTTCTAGCTGCTCCCGACCTCTCAGCCAGACCCAGTTTCATACCCACTCGGTGCCAGGGTCAACCCCCAGTACGAGAAGAGATACTAGACCAGGCCTTTCTCCACTCCACGCAAGGGGCCTTTTTTCATCCCCTTAGAAGGACGGTGGATACTAAGCCTAGTTTTCCTCCCCTCTCGACCAGAGGCAGCGCCACACCCCAGCATTTGGTACTCCACAAAGTGTTTCTCCATTCCACATCTAGGAACCTCTCACGCTCCTAGTGTAAGAACAGATACTCCACCCTGTGTTTCCCTCGAGCAGGTACTACACTTGATCTTAGCCAAAAGGCCGAGAAGCGATAACCCGAATGTGGGCTGAGGGACCGGCGCAACCGAAACAGGATCTACAATCCATCATGGAGAATCACCCTCCCCAACGCACGCTCACACTATCTGCAGATTGACTTGACTTTTGTTGGCGGCGGCGGCGACAGCAAAGAAGAGGAGGAAGGAAGGAGAAGTCCGGACTGACAAGCAGGCAGTCACCCAGGCGCGCGCAACCACATTCCATCACTCACTCCTGCATCGTGAGTTTTCTCTCCTCTCCTGTCTTGCTGGCTGCTTGACTGACTGGCTGGCTGATGCACAATCATTTGCATTTGGTCCGCCTCCGACAACCACACCCACCAGACGTCTGCCGCCCGTCCCGTCTGTCCCTGCTGGCTCCGTGCTTATTATCACATTGACACAATGCTATGCACTTGCACTTCATCACTTAAGCAGTGGGACATTCATTCTGCAATGGAAGGTTCCCTGGCTGCCTTGAACCTCCTGTCTCTAAAATCTGGATTGTTTCAACCAACCCGTTCATCCTGGCAGATTTCAATTTTTCACTACAGTGTGAGGGCTCTGTGAAGTCATCATGATGCACACTCTATGATGTCATCATGATGCGACACATGTGATGTCATCATTATGCGACACACGTGATGTCACAATGTGCTTGGCTGTATGGACTGCATTTGCTTGGCTTGCTAACTGACATCCACTTGAGGGAGACACACACCAGGAGATGGATGCAGCATATACACATACTGCAGAGCTTGTGCCTTTAGTGCCTGTAACAGCAACTATCCACACCTCCTGCAACCAGCGTGGACACCACCGCCACAAAAATAAAAATTAGTTCCAAACATGAACAGGTCGAAAAGACCAGCCGAAAGGATGATCATGATAGTAAGTTAAAAATGTAGGAATTCATTTCGAAGAGGTAAGGCTTCTTCGTTCATACTTAGTTTGCATTCAAGAATTAGGCCTACGTAGGCCTCACATCCAAATGCTGATCAACTGTTTCAATTTGTCTTGTGCAGAAGGAGGGAATTCAATGGAGACAAGAAGTAGACGCTAAATAAGACTCCACACAGTAGTTCACAGGTGCTTTTATTCATCCATTGTAACATTTTAATAGACAGCAAAGATTGAATACAATTTTGACACAGTATAAAAAGCATGCTTACAAAATCCAAGAGTTTATCAATGCAGCAGGCAAAAAAACATTGCAAATCCTGGGGAATAAGCTGAGAAGTCAGCATTCATCTATTTTTGGAATACAGAATAGGAAAGGTGCACCGGTCCCGGAGGTACTGCAATACCGGGTCAATGCGTGGAGTGGACAGAGCAAGCTCTTCTTCCATCTCCCTGTTCTAAAAATCCATTTAATATATGGCCCCCAGATAGGGGGCGTATCAGATATTAAACTGATAAGAACAGATTTTTTTGATTGAAAAAGCGTCTTTATTGGTATAAAGTTGCAAAAAACAGACGAATACATTGACAAACATAAGTGCCGTGTCGCAGCACAGGCCAAAACACAGCACAGATGCAGACTGTATAGTGCAGTCGAAGAACTACGGTGCGGGCCTGTAGCCTACCCTGTAGTTCTCAGGCTGCACTATGCAATTAAACGATACAATAACACAACATTAAATAAGGCTATGGGTGTGGAGGGTAGGGGGGTGAGGGAGGGTGAATCACAAGCCCGAAGCTTTATTGAAAAGACAGACACATATAAGGGGAAGGGCAATAAATAGAAGACATCAATAAAACAGCAGACATTGTGAGTGAGGGGGCAGGGGCCACGGTCCCAAAGTCTCATTTTCGGTTCGGACAAGGGGAGAGGGGCAGAAAAAGGGGGGTTTTAGTCCTCTTCTTCCTCAGGGCTGTCCATGGTGGAATAGTCTCTGAGCAAGCTGTGAACCAGCCTGCAACAGTCCTGGATAGACATCCTCTCCCTCCTCAGAATGAGGCGGTTCCTGGCAAGCCACGAAGCGTCCTTAACACAGTTCATAAGGCGCCAGGCTTCCTGGATCGCCCCAACGGTGTGGGTGCCAGGGAATAGTCCGTAGAGTACCGAATGGTACGTGAGACAGTTCCTTGGCACAGAGTTTTTCAGTTCGTTTTCCAGGGCGTCCAACAACAACTGGGCCCAGGCACAGTCCCAAAACAGGTGCATAGATGTTTCTTCATGTATGATGCACCTGGGGCAATGTCTGTACCTGCACAGGTTCCGGGAGTGCATGAATGACCGGAGGGGCAAGCCCCCCTGGATGGCCATCCACGACAGGTCTTTGTGTCTGTTTGTGAGCCTTTTGGAGGCCACATTCTCCCAGACCTGTTTGGCAGTCGCTGAAGGGAGCCCCGGAATCGGCTCCAAATCGTCTTTAGCTCTGATGAGCTTGTAGATCGTCTTTGATTTCCATAAGTCAGGTTTAACTCCCTCCAGTTGGTGTTCCCTCACGAACTTGGACACGTCCAGGTAGTACCACGGAGTGTTCCAGTTGTAAGGGATGGAGCTATCCCATTTGTCCCAGCCAAGGTTCCTCCAAAGAGGCAGGAGGAAGAAACGGGACATGGAGTTTCCTGCAGAATCGTTCGTGTTCTCGTACATTGTCCTGCGGATGCAGTTACACACGAAGAAGGCTCGAAGCATGGTTGGGATATCTGGAATACCCTTTCCTCCCTTGAGGGGCTCCTTGTACATAACTGACCGCTTTACTCTGTCCATCTTGGAGCCCCAGATGAAGTGAAACACTGCCCGTGTGATGGCCCTGCAGACGGTTGCCAGGGGTGGCCAGGCCTGCGCGGTGTACTGCAGAACGGGAAGGATCTCGTTGCGCAGCACAAGTGATTTCCCCTCGATGGTAAGATCTCTGAGGCTCCACAATCCAATCTTTTGGCGAACAGTCGCCAGTCTCTCGTCCCAACATCTCAGGGCTGCACCCTCGCCGCCGAACCAGACTCCGAGAATCTTAATGAAGTCGGGCTTGATGGCGAAAGGAAATGGTGCAGAGGATGACAGGTGCCACTTTCCGAAGAGCATAGCCTCTGACTTCCCGCAGTTGACTTTAGCCCCTGAGGCTCGGCCGAAGTTCTCGCAGGTCTGGACGAGTGCTGTCACCGAACGTTGATCCGCGCAGAAGACAGTGACGTCATCCATGTACAGCGAACACTTGGCCTCTCGTCGGTCACGACCCGGTGCGGCGATCCCTCTGATCTCTGGATTCCGTCTGATGCATACAGCCATGAGCTCTATAACACAAACAAAAAGAAGAGGTGAAAGCGGGCAGCCTTGTCTGACCCCGGACAAGATGGAAAAGGGGTCAGTCTTCCAGCCGTTCACCAGCACCGAGCTGTGGATATCAAGGTACATCAGGTTAACATACGTACAAAACATTTTACCGAGGCCAAATTTATACAGAACCCTGCCCATCAGCTCATGTGAGACACGATCAAAGGCCTTCTCCTGATCAAGGCTGACCAGGGCCGCGTGCACGTTCCGATCCTTGATGTAATGGACCGTGTCTCTGAGGAGGGCGAGGCTGTCTGCAATCCTGCGACCGGGGATGGCGCAGGTCTGGTCCGGGTGAATGATCTGTCCGATGACATCCTTCAGCCTGTTGGCGAGCACCTTGGCGAGGATCTTGTAGTCCACGTTTAAGAGAGAGATGGGCCTCCAATTCTTCAGCTCACATCTCTCCCCCTTACGCTTATACAAGATCGTGATCATTCCCTCCCTCAGCGATGGGGGCATTTTGCCCTCCACCACCATCTCCCCGTACAGCTCGAGCAGGTCCGGTCCAATGAGGTCCCACAGCGCTACGTAGAGCTCTGCTGGGAGACCGTCACTGCCCGGGGTCCTGCCCTGCCTAAAGGATTTGGCGGCAGAGTGCAACTCCTCCAACGCCAAGGGAGCATCCAGGGTGGCTTTGCCTGCAGGATCAATAGAGTTAGTGATACCTGACAGGAACTTATCGGCCTCCTCGCTGTCTGTGGTCTTAGGGGAGTAGAGGTCGCTGTAGTAGTCTCTGACGACTTTCATCACGCCCTCCTTCCCCTGTCTGGGGATGCCGGTCTCATCTCGCAGCTCGGTCAGGGGCGTGTGGCCAGAGTGGAGTTTCCTGAAAAAGAACGAATTACATTTCTCGTCCTTCTCAAGGTTCTCCACCTTGGAACGGAAGACGATACGTCTGGATTCCTCCTCAAAGTGCCTTTTCAGGCCCCCTTTGGTCTCATCCAGCTCGTCTCTCACGTCCCAGCCGCACCGTTGGAGGTCCAGTAGGGACTGCAGAAGTCTCTGCAGCCTCTTGAAGTTCCTCTTTCGGTCGCACGCCTGTTGTCTCCCTTTAACCTGAAAGAAACTGCGAATGTTAGCCTTAGCATATTCCCACCAGTCGCTCATACATTCAAAATAACATTTGTCATTTTTCCATGTGATGTAGGCATCCTTCAGCTCCGCCAGCACCTCCTCTCTTTCCAGCAGGGCACAGTTCAACTTCCAAGAGCCTGGGCCAGGAGCGAAGCCGCTACCCAGGACTCCTTGGAAGAGAATGGCCCTGTGGTCTGAGAAGAAGCAGGGGACCATAGAATGCCTGGTCTGCTTCACTGTTCTAGAGGTAAACACAAAGTCAATGCGGGAACGCACAGAGCCATCGGGGCGGCTCCATGTATAGTTCACGGAGCCGGACCCCATGGAGCCCATAGCGTCCCGCAGTGATGCTTCGGTCACCATTTCTATGAGCAGTTTAGACGTCACATCAAGCTTGGTAGAGTTGCTGGTGCTGCGTCCATCCTCTTCCATGGTGCAGTTGAAGTCTCCTGCCATCACTACCGCCCTAGTGGTTGCGAGCTGCGGTCGCAGGGTCTGGAAAAGCTCCAAACGCTCATTCTTGAAAGGGGGGGCGTACACGCAGATAAGCCTAATAGGCTCACCTGCCCAGGAGCCATCTACGACAAGTAATCTGCCGCAGACAAGCTCCTGAACAGAATCTAGCGTGAAGAGGCTCCCCCTAATAAGAATGGCGACCCCTGCAGACTTACACTCACCCCCACCGGACCAATAGGAGGCGCCGTGAGACCACTGCCTGCCCAGATGTTTGTAGGACCTGGAGAAAGGAAGAGAGCATTCCTGCAACATGTACACATCACATTTCTGACTATCTAGGAAAGTAAACACAGACTGTCTTCTAAGCTTGTCCTTAATACTCCTCACATTAATGGTGAAAATTGAAAATGACGCCATTAGTTGGGGAAAAAAGAGAGGTTAGGCAACAGTTCTACATTTACGTTACCACTCCGTCGGGCGGGGCTTCCTCGGCATCGGATGCCAGGTTCCCTTGCTCGGGTAGCGGCGAGCTGTCTCCCAGTATCCGGTCGAGTAAGGCGTCGGCGTTGGCATCCAGCTCCTCCTCCTCCTCCCTGCTGAATGCCTCCGCCAGCTCCTCCATTTCTTCTTCCAGCGGGATCAGCTCGACCGCCAGTTTCTTAGAGGATTCGGAGTCCGCAGACGGGCTGTCGAGCTCCTTCCTCTTGCAGTTCCGTGTCTTCTCGGCACCTGCAGTTGGAGTAAGGGGGGAGGGGAGGGCGGGGAAATCTTCCTGGGAAGAAAGGTCAGGTGGGGCAGGGGTGGCTGGGTTGGGAGAGACAATGGGCTGGGTAGGAGAGTCGGAGGAGGGGTCAGGGAGGGTTGCGACAGTGGTAGGGATGGGAGTCACTGTCGCAGGGGGTGGGCTGGTGGAGATGGGGAGGGAGGTGGTGAGGGAGGATGGGAGGGGGGTGGGTTTGACAGGTTTCTTACCCTCCTGCGGTTTCTTTTCCTTCTGCGTAGCAGAGGGCAGCAGCTTGAGGGCAGGGTTGGCACGTCCGGTCACCACAGCTGAGTAGGTTCTCGACCTACTCGGGCAGTCCCTGTAGACGTGGTCCACTTTGCCGCACAGGTTGCAGGTTTTCCTCGTGGGGCAGTCTTTTGTCTCATGGCTGGCCATGTGGCAATTCTTGCATGCCGGGACCTTGCAGTCCTTCATCACGTGGCCCGTCCCGCCGCACTTCCTGCAGTTGCGTGGCTGGTCGGTGTAGTGGAGAAGTCCTTGGGATCCCCCCAGGGAGAAGCACTGTGGGAGGTGCTTGACTCCTTCTGGGCACGAGGTGTCCTTTTGCAGGACGACGATCACAGCCCACTTTCCGGTCCAGAAGCTGTTCCCATCCAGAACCCTTGTGGGGTCCTTCTTGACGGTACAGAACCGGCTGAGGAAGGTGACAATGTCCTTGATGGGCGTGTGTGGGTTCCTCATTGAAACCGTCACCCGCCTTTCCTCTCTTTGAATAGGGCAATTGCCCACAAAGCGGGAGAAAGGGGATTCGGGTCTCGCCGATTTCACTGCCTCCCAGTACCTCTTGCAGATGGCAAGGGAGGCGAAGGTGACGTAAAAGATCCCCTTCAGGTAATTCTGGATGCTGAGGGTTTCAGCGGTCGAGAAGCCCTGGTCCAGGATCATCTTCTTCCCAAAGGTCTCCACTGTCATGTCCGGCATCCGTCCATCCACCTCCTTCAACTTCATCACCACGGTGAATCTCATCCAGGGCTCCAGGGACGGTTTGTCTTTGGTGCTCACCTGGGTGGGTGCCGCTGGCGGTGTTGCTGCGGGGGTTGTGGCGCTGGGTGCGGCCGATCCGGTGGGGGCTTTGGCGGTTTTTTTCGCCGTCTTGGCCTGGCTCTTCTTGGCGAGGGTGGCCGGAGTGGAGGCAGAGGCTGGAGCCGCTGGGGCTGGAGCAGCGGGGGCTGGAACAGCGGCGGCTGGGGCAGCGGTGGCCATACTCACGGGTCCTTTGGCGTAGAAGGCGGGGCGGAGGATCAGCGCTGTCGTCGAGAGGAGGAGAGGCGGTCGGTCGCTTCAGAGGGCAGAGCCAGCAAGTCTAACCCTCCAGTGCAGGTAGGGGGCGCTGCAGAGCTTCTCCGGCGAAGTCCCTTTTCTCCACGCAGTCTTGCTGGCGGAGGGGGGGGGTATCTTCTCCAGGGGGCAGAGCAAACAAGTCTAACCCTCTGCTGTAGCTGGGGAGCGATGCAAATCTTCACCCTCTTCAAGCGATCTTCTCCTTCTCCTCGCAGTCTCGGCTTTCGATTTTTCTGGCTTCTCGGCCCGGGTGCAGCTTAGCCCTGAGAAGGACAATTGTCGGTCCAAGAAACAAGGTAGCACCGTCAGTCAGCGTGAACTGATAAGAACAGATTTTTGATTGAAAAAGCGTCTTTATTGGTATAAAGTTGCAAAAAACAGACGGTAACATTGACAAACATAAGTGCCGTGTCGCAGCACAGGCCAAAACACAGCACAGATGCAGACTGTATAGTGCAGTCGAAGAACTACGGCGCGGGCCTGTAGCCTACACTGTAGTTCTCAGGCTGCACTATGCAATTAAACGATACAATAACACAACAGTAAATAAGGCTATGGGTGTGGAGGGTAGGGGGGTGAGGGAGGGTGAATCACAAGCCCGAAGCTTTATTGAAGGACAGACACATATAAGGGGAAGGGCAATAAATAGAAGACATCAATAAAACAACAGACATTGTGAGTGAGGGGGAAGGGGCCACGGTCCCAAAGTCTCATTTTCGGTTCGGACAAGGGGAGAGGGGCAGAAAAAGGGGGGCTTTAATCCTCTTCTTCCTCAGGGCTGTCCATGGTGGAATAGTCTCTGAGCAAGCTGTGAACCAGCCTGCAACAGTCCTGGATAGACATCCTCTCCCTCCTCAGAATGAGGCGGTTCCTGGCAAGCCACGAAGCGTCCTTAACACTGTTCATAAGGCGCCAGGCTTCCTGGATCGCCCCAACGGTGTGGGTGCCAGGGAATAGTCCGTAGAGTACCGAATGGTACGTGAGACAGTTCCTTGGCACAGAGTTTTTCAGTTCGTTTTCCAGGGCGTCCAACAACAACTGGGCCCAGGCACAGTCCCAAAACAGGTGCATGGATGTTTCCTCGTGTATGATGCACCTGGGGCAATGTCTGTACCTGCACAGGTTCCGGGAGTGCATGAATGACCGGAGGGGCAGGCCCCCCTGGATGGCCATCCACGACAGGTCTTTGTGTCTGTTTGTGAGCCTTTTAGAGGCCACATTCTCCCAGACCTGTTTGGCAGTCGCTGAAGGGAGCCCCGGAATCGGCTCCAAATCGTCTTTAGCTCTGATGAGCTTGTAGATCGTCTTTGATTTCCATAAGTCAGGTTTAACTCCCTCCAGTTGGTGTTCCCTCACGAACTTGGACACGTCCAGGTAGAACCACGGGGTGTTCCAGTTGTAAGGGATGGAGCTGTCCCATTTGTCCCAGCCGAGATTCCTCCAAAGAGGCAGGAGGAAGAAACGGGACATAGAGTTTCCTGCAGAATCGTTCAAGTTCTCGTACATTGTCCTGCGGATGCAGTTACACACGAAGAAGGCTCGAAGCATGGTTGGGATATCCGGAATACCCTTTCCACCCTTGAGGGGCTCCTTGTACATAACTGACCGCTTTACTCTGTCCATCTTGGAGCCCCAGATGAAGTGAAACACTGCCCTCGTGATGGCCCTGCAGACGGTTGCCAGGGGTGGCCAGGCCTGCGCGGTGTACTGCAGAACAGGAAGAATCTCGTTGCGCAGCACAAGTGATTTCCCCTCGATGGTAAGGTCTCTGAGGCTCCACAATCCAATCTTTTGGCGAACGGTCGCCAGTCTCTCGTCCCAACATCTCAGGGCTGCACCCTCGCCGCCGAACCAGACTCCGAGGATCTTAATGAAGTCGGGCTTGATGGTGAAAGGAAATGGTGCAGAGGATGACAGGTGCCACTTTCCGAAGAGCATAGCCTCTGACTTCCCGCAGTTGACTTTAGCCCCTGAGGCTCGGCCGAAGTTCTCGCAGGTCTGGACGAGTGCTGTCACCGAACGGTGATCCGCGCAGAAGACAGTGACGTCATCCATGTACAGCGAACACTTGGCCTCTCGTCGGTCACGACCCGGTGCGGTGATCCCTCTGATCTCTGGATTCCGTCTGATGCATACAGCCATGAGCTCTATAACACAAACAAAAAGAAGAGGTGAAAGAGGGCAGCCTTGTCTGACCCCGGACAAGATGGAAAAGGGGTCAGTCTTCCAGCCGTTCACCAGCACCGAGCTGTGGATATCAAGGTACATCAGGTTAACATACGTACAAAACATTTTACCGAGGCCGAATTTATGCAGAACCCTGCCCATCAGCTCATGTGAGACACGATCAAAGGCCTTCTCCTGGTCAAGACTGACCAGGGCCGCGTGAACGTTCCGATCCTTGATGTAATGGACCGTGTCTCTGAGGAGGGCGAGGCTGTCTGCAATCCTGCGACCAGGAATGGCGCAGGTCTGGTCTGGGTGAATGATCTGTCCGATGACAGCCTTCAACCTGTTGGCGAGCACCTTGGCGAGGATCTTGTAGTCCACGTTTAAGAGAGAGATGGGCCTCCAATTTTTCAGCTCACATCTCTCCCCCTTACGCTTATACAAGATCGTGATCATTCCCTCCCTCAGCGATGGGGGCATTTTGCCCTCCACCACCATCTCCCCGTACAGCTCGAGCAGGTCCGGTCCAATGAGGTCCCACAGCGCTACATAGAGCTCTGCTGGGAGACCATCACTGCCCGGGGTCCTGCCCTGCCTGAAGGATCTGGCGGCAGAGTGCAACTCCTCCAACGCCAAGGGAGCATCCAGAGTGGCTTTGCCTGCAGGATCAATAGAATTAGTGATACCTGACAGGAACTTATCGGCCTCCTCGCTGTCTGTAGTCTTGGGGGAGTAGAGGTCGCTGTAATAGTCGCGGACGACTTTCATCACGCCCTCCTTCCCCTGTCTGGGGATGCCGGTCTCATCTCGCAGCTCAGTCAGGGGCGTGTGGCCAGAGTGGAGTTTCCTGAAAAAGAAAGAATTAGACTTCTCGTCCTTCTCAAGGTTCTCCACCTTGGAACGGAAGACGATACGTCTGGATTCCTCCTCAAAGTGCCCTTTCAGGCCCTCTTTGGTCTCATCCAGCTCGTCTCTCACGTCCCAGCCGCACCGTTGGAGGTCCAGCAGGGACTGCAAATTTCTCTGCAGTCTCTTGAAGTTCCTCTTTCGGTCGCACGCCTGTTGTCTCCCTTTAACCTGAAAGAAACTGCGAATGTTAGCCTTAGCATATTCCCACCAGTCGCTCATACATTCAAAATAACATTTGTCATTTTTCCATGTGATGTAGGCGTCCTTCAGCTCCGCCAGCACATCCTCTCTTTCCAGCAGGGCACAATTCAACTTCCAAGAGCCTGGGCCAGGTGCGAAACCGCTACCCAGGACTCCTTGGAAGAGAATGGCCCTGTGGTCTGAGAAGAAGCAGGGGACCATAGAGTGCCTGGTCTGCTTCACTGTTCTAGAGGTAAACACAAAGTCAATGCGGGAACGCACAGAGCCATCGGGGCGGCTCCATGTATAGTTCACGGAGCCGGACCCCATGGAGCCCATAGCGTCCCGCAGTGATGCTTCGGTCACCATTTCTATGAGCAGTTTAGACGTCACATCAAGCTTGGTACAGTTGCTGGTGCTGCGTCCATCCTCTTCCATGGTGCAGTTGAAGTCTCCTGCCATCACTACCGCCCTAGTGGTTGCGAGCTGCGGTCGCAGGGTCTGGAAAAGCTCCAAACGCTCATTCTTGAAAGGGGGGGCGTACACGCAGATAAGCCTAATAGGCTCACCTGCCCAGGAGCCATCTACGACAAGTAATCTGCCGCAGACAAGCTCCTGAACAGAATCTAGCGTGAAGAGGCTCCCCCTAATAAGAATGGCGACCCCTGCAGACTTACACTCACCCCCACCGGACCAATAGGAGGCGCCGTGAGACCACTGCCTGCCCAGATGTTTGTAGGACCTGGAGAAAGGAAGAGAGCATTCCTGCAACATGTACACATCGCATTTCTGACTATCTAGGAAAGTAAACACAGACTGTCTTCTAAGCTTGTCCTTAATACTCCTCACATTAATGGTGAAAATTGAAAATGACGCCATTAGTTGGGGAAAAAAGAGAGGTTAGGCAACAGTTCTACATTTACGTTACCACTCCGTCGGGCGGGGCTTCCTCGGCATCGGATGCCAGGTTCCCTTGCTCGGGTAGCGGCGAGTTGTTTCCCAGTATCTGGTCGAGTAAGGCGGCGGCGTTGGCATCCAGCTCCTCCTCCTCCACCCTGCTGAATGCCTCCGCCAGCTCCTCCATTTCTTCTTCCAGCGGGATCAGCTCGACCGCCAGTTTCTTAGAGGATTCGGAGTCCGCAGACGGGCTGTCGAGCTCCTTCCTCTTGCAGTTCCTCGTCTTCTCGGCACCTGCAGTTGGAGTAAGAGGGGAGGGGAGGGCGGGGAAATCTTCCTCGGAAGAAAGGTCAGGTGGGGCAGGGGTGGCTGGGTTGGGAGAGACAATGGGCTGGGTAGGAGAGTCGGAGGAGGGGTCAGGGAGGGTTGCGACAGTGGTAGGGATGGGGGTCACTGTCGCAGGGGGTGGGCTGGCGGAGATGGGGAGGGAGGTGGTGAGGGAGGATGGGAGGGGGGTGGGTTTGACAGGTTTCTTACCCTCCTGCGGTTTCTTTTCCTTCTGCGTAGCAGAGGGCAGCAGCTTGAGGGCAGGGTTGGCACGTCCGGTCACCACAGCTGAGTAGGTTCTCGACCTACTCGGGCAGTCCCTGTAGACGTGGTCCACTTTGCCGCACAGGTTGCAGGTTTTCCTCGTGGGGCAGTCTTTTGTCTCATGGCTGGCCATGTGGCAATTCTTGCATGCCGGGACCTTGCAGTCCTTCATCACGTGGCCCGTCCCGCCGCACTTCCTGCAGTTGCGTGGCTGGTCGGTGTAGTGGAGAAGTCCTTGGGATCCCCCCAGGGAGAAGCACTGTGGGAGGTGCTTGACTCCTTCTGGGCACGAGGTGTCCTTTTGCAGGACGACGATCACAGCCCACTTTCCAGTCCAGAAGCTGTTTCCATCCAGAACCCTTGTGGGGTCCTTCTTGACGGTACAGAACCGGCTGAGGAAGGTGACAATGTCCTTGATGGGCGTGTGTGGGTTCCTCATTGAAACCGTCACCCGCCTTTCCTCTCTTTGAATAGGGCAATTGCCCACAAAGCGGGAGAAAGGGGATTCGGGTCTCGCCGATTTCACTGCCTCCCAGTACCTCTTGCAGATGGCAAGGGAGGCGAAGGTGACGTAAAAGATCCCCTTCAGGTAATTCTGGATGCTGAGGGTTTCAGCGGTCGAGAAGCCCTGGTCCAGGATCATCTTCTTCCCAAAGGTCTCCACTGTCATGTCCGGCATCCGTCCATCCACCTCCTTCAACTTCATCACCACGGTGAATCTCATCCAGGGCTCCAGGGACGGTTTGTCTTTGGTGCTCACCTGGGTGGGTGCCGCTGGCGGTGTTGCTGCGGGGGTTGTGGCGCTGGGTGCGGCCGATCCGGTGGGGGCTTTGGCGGTTTTTTTCGCCGTCTTGGCCTGGCTCTTCTTGGCGAGGGTGGCCGGAGTGGAGGCAGAGGCTGGAGCAGCTGGGGCTGGAGCAGCGGTGGCTGGAGCAGCGGCGGCTGGGGCAGCGGTGGCCATACTCACGGTTCCTGGCGTAGGAGGCGGGGCGGAGGATCAGCGCTGTCGTCGAGAGGAGGAGAGGCGGTCGGTCGCTTCAGAGGGCAGAGCCAGCAAGTCTAACCCTCCAGTGCAGGTAGGGGGCGCTGCAGAGCTTCTCCGGCGAAGTCCCTTTTCTCCACGCAGTCTTGCTGGCGGAGGGGGGGTATCTTCTCCAGAGGGCAGAGCAAAAAAGTCTAACCCTCTGCTGTAGCTGGGGGAGCGTTGCAAATCTTCACCCTCTTCAAGCGATCTTCTCCTTCTCCTCGCAGTCTCGACTTCCGATTTTTTCTGGCTTCTCGGCCCGGGTGCAGCTTAGCCCTGAGAAGGACAATTGTCGGTCCAAGAAACAAGGTAGCACCGTCAGTCAGCGTGAACTGATAAGAACAGATTTTTGATTGAAAAAGCGTCTTTATTGGTATAAAGTTGCAAAAAACAGACGGTAACATTGACAAACATAAGTGCCGTGTCGCAGCACAGGCCAAAACACAGCACAGATGCAGACTGTATAGTGCAGTCGAAGAACTACGGCGCGGGCCTGTAGCCTACACCGTAGTTCTCAGGCTGCACTATGCAATTAGACGATACAATAACACAACAGTAATTAAGGCTATGGGTGTGGAGGGTAGGGGGGTGAGGGAGGGTGAATCACAGGCCCGAAGCTTTATTGAAAAGACAGACACATATAAGGGGGAGGGCAATAAATAGAAGATATCAATAAAACAACAGACATTGTGAGTGAGGGGGCAGGGGCCACGGTCCCAAAGTCTCATCTTCGGTTCGGACAAGGGGAGAGGGGCAGAAAAAGGGGGGTTTTAGTCCTCTTCTTCCTCAGGGCTGTCCATGGTGGAATAGTCTCTGAGCAAGCTGTGAACCAGCCTGCAACAGTCCTGGATAGACATCCTCTCCCTCCTCAGAATGAGGCGGTTCCTGGCAAGCCACGAAGCGTCCTTAACACTGTTCATAAGGCGCCAGGCTTCCTGGATCGCCCCAACGGTGTGGGTGCCAGGGAATAGTCCGTAGAGTACCGAATGGTACGTGAGACAGTTCCTTGGCACAGAGTTTTTCAGTTCGTTTTCCAGGGCGTCCAACAACAACTGGGCCCAGGCACAGTCCCAAAACAGGTGCATAGATGTTTCCTCGTGTATGATGCACCTGGGGCAATGTCTGTACCTGCACAGGTTCCGGGAGTGCATGAATGACCGGAGGGGCAGGCCCCCCTGGATGGCCATCCACGACAGGTCTTTGTGTCTGTTTGTGAGCCTTTTAGAGGCCACATTCTCCCAGACCTGTTTGGCAGTCGCTGAAGGGAGCCCCGGAATCGGCTCCAAATCGTCTTTAGCTCTGATGAGCTTGTAGATGGTCTTCGGTTTCCATAAGTCAGGTTTAACTCCCTCCAGTTGGTGTTCCCTCACGAACTTGGACACGTCCAGGTAGAACCACGGGGTGTTCCAGTTGTAAGGGATGGAGCTGTCCCATTTGTCCCAGCCGAGATTCCTCCAAAGAGGCAGGAGGAAGAAACGGGACATAGAGTTTCCTGCCGAATCGTTCAAGTTCTCGTACATTGTCCTTCGGATGCAGTTACACACGAAGAAGGCTCGAAGCATGGTTGGGATATCCGGAATACCCTTTCCACCCTTGAGGGGCTCCTTGTACATAACTGACCGCTTTACTCTGTCCATCTTGGAGCCCCAGATGAAGTGAAACACTGCCCTTGTGGTGGCCCTGCAGACGGTTGCCAGTGGTGGCCAGGCCTGCGCGGTGTACTGCAGAACGGGAAGAATCTCGTTGCGCAGCACAAGTGATTTCCCCTCGATGGTAAGTTCTCTGAGGCTCCACAATCCAATCTTTTGTCGAACAGTCGCCAGTCTCTCTTCCCAACATCTCAGGGCTGCACCCTCACCGCCGAACCAGACTCCCAGGATCTTGATGAAGTCGGGCTTGATGGTGAAAGGAAATGGTGCAGAGGATGACAGGTGCCACTTTCCGAAGAGCATAGCCTCTGACTTCCCGCAGTTGACTTTAGCCCCTGAGGCTCGGCCGAAGTTCTCGCAGGTCTGGACGAGTGCTGTCACCGAACGCTGGTCTGCGCAGAAGACAGTGACGTCATCCATGTACAGCGAACACTTGGCCTCTCGTCGGTCACGACCCGGTGCGGCGATCCCTCTGATCTCTGGGTTCCGTCTGATGCATACAGCCATAAGCTCTATAACACAAACAAAAAGAAGAGGTGAAAGAGGGCAGCCTTGTCTGACCCCGGACAAGATGGAAAAGGGGTCAGTCTTCCAGCCGTTCACCAGCACCGAGCTGTGGATATCAAGGTACATCAGGTTAACATACGTACAAAACATTTTACCGAGGCCAAATTTATGCAGAACCCTGCCCATCAGCTCATGTGAGACACGATCGAAGGCCTTCTCCTGGTCAAGACTGACCAGGGCCGCGTGAACGTTCCGATCCTTGATGTAATGGACCGTGTCTCTGAGGAGGGCGAGGCTGTCTGCAATCCTGCGACCAGGAATGGCGCAGGTCTGGTCCGGGTGAATGATCTGTCCGATGACAGCCTTCAGCCTGTTGGCGAGCACCTTGGCGAGGATCTTGTAGTCCACGTTTAAGAGAGAGATGGGCCTCCAATTTTTCAGCTCACATCTCTCCCCCTTACGCTTATACAAGATCGTGATCATTCCCTCCCTCAGCGATGGGGGCATTTTGCCCTCCACCACCATCTCCCCGTACAGCTCGAGCAGGTCCGGTCCAATGAGGTCCCACAGCGCTACATAGAGCTCTGCTGGGAGACCATCACTGCCCGGGGTCCTGCCCTGCCTAAAGGATCTGGCGGCAGAGTGCAACTCCTCCAACGCCAAGGGAGCATCCAGGGCGGCTTTACCTGCAGGATCAATTGTGTTAGTGATACCTGACAGGAACTTATCAGCCTCCTCGCTGTCTGTAGTCTTAGGGGAGTAGAGGTCGCTGTAATAGTCGCGGACGACTTTCATCACGCCCTCCTTCCCCTGTCTGGGGATGCCGGTCTCATCTCGCAGCTCAGTCAGGGGCGTGTGGCCAGAGTGGAGTTTCCTGAAAAAGAAAGAATTTGACTTCTCGTCCTTCTCAAGGTTCTCCACCTTGGAACGGAAGACGATACGTCTGGATTCCTCCTCAAAGTGCCCTTTCAGGCCCTCTTTGGTCTCATCCAGCTCGTCTCTCACGTCCCAGCCGCACCGTTGGAGGTCCAGCAGGGACTGCAAATTTCTCTGCAGTCTCTTGAAGTTCCTCTTTCGGTCGCACGCCTGTTGTCTCCCTTTAACCTGAAAGAAACTGCGAATGTTAGCCTTAGCATATTCCCACCAGTCGCTCATACATTCAAAATAACATTTGTCATTTTTCCATGTGATGTAGGCATCCTTCAGCTCCGCCAGCACCTCCTCTCTTTCCAGTAGGGCGCAATTCAACTTCCAGGAGCCTGGGCCAGGTGAAAAACCGCTGCCCAGGACTCCTTGGAAGAGAATGGCCCTGTGGTCTGAGAAGAAGCAGGGGACCATAGAATGCCTCGTCTGCTTCACTGCTCTAGAGGTAAACACAAAGTCAATGCGGGAACGCACAGAGCCATCGGGGCGGCTCCATGTAAAATTCACGGAGCCGGACCCCATGGAGCCCATAGCGTCCCGCAGTGATGCTTCGGTCACCATTTCTATGAGCAGTTTAGACGTCACATCAAGCTTGGTAGAGTTGCTGGTGCTGCGTCCATCCTCCTCCATGGTGCAGTTGAAGTCTCCTGCCATCACTACCGCCCTAGTGGTTGCGAGCTGCGGTCGCAGGGTCTGGAAAAGCTCCAAGCGCTCATTCTTGAAAGGGGGGGCGTACACGCAGATAAGCCTGATAGGCTCACCTGCCCAGGAGCCGTCTACGATCAGCAATCTGCCGCAGACGAGCTCCTGAACAGAATCTAGCGTGAAGAGGCTCCCCCTGATAAGAATGGCGACCCCTGCAGACTTACACTCACCCCCACCGGACCAATAGGAGGCGCCGTGAGACCACTGCCTGCCCAGATGTTTGTAGGACCTGGAGAAAGGAAGAGAGCATTCCTGCAACATGTACACATCACATTTCTGACTATCTAGGAAAGTAAACACAGACTGTCTTCTAAGCTTATCCTTAATACTCCTCACATTAATGGTGAAAATTGAAAATGACGCCATTAGTTGGGGAAAAAAGAGAGGTTAGGCAACAGTTCTACATTTACGTTACCACTCCGTCGGGCGGGGCTTCCTCGGCATCGGATGCCAGGTTCCCTTGCTCGGGTAGCGGCGAGCAGTCTCCCAGTATCCGGTCGAGTAAGGCGTCGGCGTTGGCATCCAGCTCCTCCTCCTCCTCCCTGCTGAATGCCTCCGCCAGCTCCTCCATTTCTTCTTCCAGTGGGGTCAGCTCGACCGCCAGTTTCTTAGAGGATTCGGAGTCCGCAGACGGGCTGTCGAGCTCCTTCCTCTTGCAGTTCCGTGTCTTCTCGGCACCTGCAGTTGGAGTAAGAGGGGAGGGGAGGGCGGGGAAATCTTCCTGGGAAGAAAGGTCAGGTGGGGCAGGGGTGGCTGGGTTGGGAGAGACAATGGGCTGGGTAGGAGAGTCGGAGGAGGGGTCAGGGAGGGTTGCGACAGTGGTAGGGATGGGAGTCACTGTCGCAGGGGGTGGGCTGGTGGAGATGGGTAGGGAGGTGGTGAGGGAGGATGGGAGGGGGGTGGGTTTGACAGGTTTCTTACCCTCCTGCGGTTTCTTTTCCTTCTGCGTAGCAGAGGGCAGCAGCTTGAGGGCAGGGTTGGCACGTCCGGTCACCACAGCTGAGTAGGTTCTCGACCTACTCGGGCAGTCCCTGTAGACGTGGTCCACTTTGCCGCACAGGTTGCAGGTTTTCCTCGTGGGGCAGTCTTTGGTCTCATGGCTGGCCATGTGGCAATTCTTGCATGCCGGGACCTTGCAGTCCTTCATCACGTGGCCCGTCCCGCCGCACTTCCTGCAGTTGCGTGGCTGGTCGGCGTAGTGGAGAAGTCCTTGAGATCCCCCCAGGGAGAAGCACTGTGGGAGGTGCTTGACTCCTTCTGGGCACGAGGTGTCCTTTTGCAGGACGACGATCACAGCCCACTTTCCAGTCCAGAAGCTGTTCCCATCCAGAACCCTTGTGGGGTCCTTCTTGACGGTACAGAACCGGCTGAGGAAGGTGACAATGTCCTTGATGGGCGTGTGTGGGTTCCTCATTGAAACCGTCACCCGCCTTTCCTCTCTTTGAATAGGGCAATTGCCCACAAAGCGGGAGAAAGGGGATTCGGGTCTCGCCGATTTCACTGCCTCCCAGTACCTCTTGCAGATGGCAAGGGAGGCGAAGGTGACGTAGAAGATCCCCTTCAGGTAATTCTGGATGCTGAGGGTTTCAGCGGTCGAGAAGCCCTGGTCCAGGATCATCTTCTTCCCAAAGGTCTCCACTGTCATGTCCGGCATCCGTCCATCCACCTCCTTCAACTTCATCACCACGGTGAATCTCATCCAGGGCTCCAGGGACGGTTTGTCTTTGGTGCTCGCCTGGGTGGGTGCCGCTGGCGGTGTTGCTGCAGGGGTTGTGGCGCTGGGTGCGGCCGATCCGGTGGGGGCTTTGGCGGTTTTTTTCGCCGTCTTGGCCTGGCTCTTCTTGGCGAGGGTGGCCGGAGTGGAGGCAGAGGCTGGAGCAGCTGGGGCTGGAGCAGCGGGGGCTGGAACAGCGGCGGCTGGGGCAGCGGTGGCCATACTCACGGGTCCTTTGGCGTAGAAGGCGGGGCGGAGGATCAGCGCTGTCGTCGAGAGGAGGAGAGGCGGTCGGTCGCTTCAGAGGGCAGAGCCAGCAAGTCTAACCCTCCAGTGCAGGTAGGGGGCGCTGCAGAGCTTCTCCGGCGAAGTCCCTTTTCTCCACGCAGTCTTGCTGGCGGAGGGGGGGTGTCTTCTCCAGAGGGCAGAGCAAACAAGTCTAACCCTCTGCTGTAGCTGGGGAGCGATGCAAATCTTCACCCTCTTCAAGCGATCTTCTCCTTCTCCTCGCAGTCTCGGCTTTCGATTTTTCTGGCTTCTCGGCCCGGGTGCAGCTTAGCCCTGAGAAGGACAATTGTCGGTCCAAGAAACAAGGTAGCACCGTCAGTCAGCGTGAACTGATAAGAACAGATTTTTGATTGAAAAAGCGTCTTTATTGGTATAAAGTTGCAAAAAACAGACGAATACATTGACAAACATAAGTGCCGTGTCGCAGCACAGGCCAAAACACAGCACAGATGCAGACTGTATAGTGCAGTCGAAGAACTACGGCGCGGGCCTGTAGCCTACACCGTAGTTCTCAGGCTGCACTATGCAATTAGACGATACAATAACACAACAGTAAATAAGGCTATGGGTGTGGAGGGTAGGGGGGTGAGGGAGGGTGAATCACAGGCCCGAAGCTTTATTGAAAAGACAGACACATATAAGGGGAAGGGCAATAAATAGAAGACATCAATAAAACAACAGACATTGTGAGTGAGGGGGCAGGGGCCACGGTCCCAAAGTCTCATCTTCGGTTCGGACAAGGGGAGAGGGGCAGAAAAAGGGGGGTTTTAGTCCTCTTCTTCCTCAGGGCTGTCCATGGTGGAATAGTCTCTGAGCAAGCTGTGAACCAGCCTGCAACAGTCCTGGATAGACATCCTCTCCCTCCTCAGAATGAGGCGGTTCCTGGCAAGCCACGAAGCGTCCTTAACACAGTTCATAAGGCGCCAGGCTTCCTGGATCGCCCCAACGGTGTGGGTGCCAGGGAATAGTCCGTAGAGTACCGAATGGTACGTGAGACAGTTCCTTGGCACAGAGTTTTTCAGTTCGTTTTCCAGGGCGTCCAACAACAACTGGGCCCAGGCACAGTCCCAAAACAGGTGCATAGATGTTTCTTCGTGTATGATGCACCTGGGGCAATGTCTGTACCTGCACAGGTTCCGGGAGTGCATGAATGACCGGAGGGGCAAGCCTCCTTGGATGGCCATCCACGACAGGTCTTTGTGTCTGTTTGTGAGCCTTTTTGAGGCCACATTCTCCCAGACCTGTTTGGCAGTCGCTGAAGGGAGCCCCGGAATCGGCTCTAAATCGTCTTTGGCTCTGATGAGCTTGTAGATCGTCCTCGATTTCCATAAGTCAGGTTTAACTCCCTCCAGTTGGTGTTCCCTCACGAACTTGGACACGTCCAGGTAGAACCACGGGGTGTTCCAGTTGTAAGGGATGGAGCTGTCCCATTTGTCCCAGCCGAGATTCCTCCAAAGAGGCAGGAGGAAGAAACGGGACATGGAGTTTCCTGCAGAATCGTTCAAGTTCTCGTACATTGTCCTGCGGATGCAGTTACACACGAAGAAGGCTCGGAGCATGGTTGGGATATCTGGGATACCCTTCCCACCCTTGAGGGGCTCCTTGTACATAACTGATCGCTTTACTCTGTCCATCTTGGAGCCCCAGATGAAGTGAAACACTGCCCGTGTGATGGCCCTGCAGACGGTTGCCAGTGGTGGCCAGGCCTGCGCGGTGTACTGCAGAACGGGAAGAATCTCGTTGCGCAGCACAAGTGATTTCCCCTCGATGGTAAGATCTCTGAGGCTCCACAATCCAATCTTTTGGCGAACAGTCGCCAGTCTCTCGTCCCAACATCTCAGGGCTGCACCCTCGCCGCCGAACCAGACTCCGAGAATCTTGATGAAGTCGGGCTTGATGGTGAAAGGAAATGGTGCAGAGGATGACAGGTGCCACTTTCCGAAGAGCATAGCCTCTGACTTCCCGCAGTTGACTTTAGCCCCTGAGGCTCGGCCGAAGTTCTCGCAGGTCTGGACGAGTGCTGTCACCGAACGGTGATCCGCGCAGAAGACAGTGGCGTCATCCATGTACAGCGAACACTTGGCCTCTCGTCGGTCACGACCCGGTGCGGCGATCCCTCTGATCTCTGGATTCCGTCTGATGCATACAGCCATGAGCTCTATAACACAAACAAAAAGAAGAGGTGAAAGAGGGCAGCCTTGTCTGACCCCGGACAAGATGTTAAAGGGGTCAGTCTTCCAGCCGTTCACCAGCACCGAGCTGTGGATATCAAGGTACATCAGGTTAACATACGTACAAAACATTTTACCGAGGCCAAATTTATGCAGAACCCTGCCCATCAGCTCATGTGAGACACGATCAAAGGCCTTCTCCTGATCAAGACTGACCAGGGCCGCGTGCACGTTCCGATCCTTGATGTAATGGACCGTGTCTCTGAGGAGGGCGAGGCTGTCTGCAATCCTGCGACCAGGGATGGCGCAGGTCTGGTCCGGGTGAATGATCTGTCCGATGACAGCCTTCAGCCTGTTGGCGAGCACCTTGGCGAGGATCTTGTAGTCCACGTTTAAGAGAGAGATGGGCCTCCAATTTTTCAGCTCACATCTCTCCCCCTTACGCTTATACAAGATCGTGATCATTCCCTCCCTCAGCGATGGGGGCATTTTGCCCTCCACCACCATCTCCCCGTACAGCTCGAGCAGGTCCGGTCCAATGAGGTCCCACAGCGCTACGTAGAGCTCTGCTGGGAGACCATCACTGCCCGGGGTCCTGCCCTGCCTAAAGGATTTGGCGGCAGAGTGCAACTCCTCCAACGCCAAGGGAGCATCCAGGGCGGCTTTACCTGCAGGATCAACGGTGTTAGTGATACCTGACAGGAACTTATCAGCCTCCTCGCTGTCTGTGGTCTTAGGGGAGTAGAGGTCGCTGTAGTAGTCGCGGACGACTTTCATCACGCCCTCCTTCCCCTGTCTGGGGATGCCGGCCTCATCTCGCAGCTCAGTCAGGGGCGTGTGGCCAGAGTGGAGTTTCCTGAAAAAGAAAGAGTTGCATTTCTCGTCCTTCTCAAGGTTCTCCACCTTGGAACGGAAGACGATACGTCTGGATTCCTCCTCAAAGTGCCCTTTCAGGCCCCCTTTGGTCTCCTCCAGCTCGTCTCTCACGTCCCAGCCGCACCGTTGGAGGTCCAGCAGGGACTGCAGAAGTCTCTGCAGCCTCTTGAAGTTCCTCTTTCGGTCGCACGCCTGTTGTCTCCCTTTGACCTGAAAGAAACTGCGAATGTTAGCCTTAGCATATTCCCACCAGTCGCTCATACATTCAAAGTAACATTTGTCATTTTTCCATGTGATGTAGGCATCCTTCAGCTCCGCCAGCACGTCCTCTCTTTCCAGTAGGGCACAATTCAACTTCCAGGAGCCTGGGCCAGGTGAAAAACCGCTACCCAGGACTCCTTGGAAGAGAATGGCCCTGTGGTCTGAGAAGAAGCAGGGGACCATAGAATGCCTCGTCTGTTTCACTGTTCTAGAGGTAAACACAAAGTCAATGCGGGAACGCACAGAGCCATCGGGGCGGCTCCATGTATAATTCACGGAGCCGGACCCCATGGAGCCCATAGCGTCCCGCAGTGATGCTTCGGTCACCATTTCTATAAGCAGTTTAGACGTCACATCAAGCTTGGTAGAGTTGCTGGTGCTGCGTCCATCCTCCTCCATGGTGCAGTTGAAGTCTCCTGCCATCACTACCGCCCTAGTGGTTGCGAGCTGCGGTCGCAGGGTCTGGAAAAGCTCCAAACGCTCATTCTTGAAAGGGGGGGCGTACACGCAGATAAGCCTGATAGGCTCACCTGCCCAGGAGCCGTCTACGATCAGCAATCTGCCGCAGACGAGCTCCTGAACAGAATCTAGCGTGAAGAGGCTCCCCCTGATAAGAATGGCGACCCCTGCAGACTTACACTCACCCCCACCGGACCAATAGGAGGCGCCGTGAGACCACTGCCTGCCCAGATGTTTGTAGGACCTGGAGAAAGGAAGAGAGCATTCCTGCAACATGTACACATCACATTTCTGACTATCTAGGAAAGTAAACACAGACTGTCTTCTAAGCTTATCCTTAATACTCCTCACATTAATGGTGAAAATTGAAAATGACGCCATTAGTTGGGGAAAAAAGAGAGGTTAGGCAACAGTTCTACGTTTACGTTACCACTCCGTCGGGCGGGGCTTCCTCGGCATCGGATGCCAGGTTCCCTTGCTCGGGTAGCGGCGAGCTGTCTCCCAGTATCCGGTCGAGTAAGGCGTCGGCGTTGGCATCCAGCTCCTCCTCCTCCTCCCTGCTGAATGCCTCCGCCAGCTCCTCCATTTCTTCTTCCAGTGGGGTCAGCTCGACCGCCAGTTTCTTAGAGGATTCGGAGTCCGCAGACGGGCTGTCGAGCTCCTTCCTCTTGCAGTTCCGTGTCTTCTCGGCACCTGCAGTTGGAGTAAGAGGGGAGGGGAGGGCGGGGAAATCTTCCTGGGAAGAAAGGTCAGGTGGGGCAGGGGTGGCTGGGTTGGGAGAGACAATGGGCTGGGTAGGAGAGTCGGAGGAGGGGTCAGGGAGGGTTGCGACAGTGGTAGGGATGGGAGTCACTGTCGCAGGGGGTGGGCTGGTGGAGATGGGTAGGGAGGTGGTGAGGGAGGATGGGAGGGGGGTGGGTTTGACAGGTTTCTTACCCTCCTGCGGTTTCTTTTCCTTCTGCGTAGCAGAGGGCAGCAGCTTGAGGGCAGGGTTGGCACGTCCGGTCACCACAGCTGAGTAGGTTCTCGACCTACTCGGGCAGTCCCTGTAGACGTGGTCCACTTTGCCGCACAGGTTGCAGGTTTTCCTCGTGGGGCAGTCTTTGGTCTCATGGCTGGCCATGTGGCAATTCTTGCATGCCGGGACCTTGCAGTCCTTCATCACGTGGCCCGTCCCGCCGCACTTCCTGCAGTTGCGTGGCTGGTCGGCGTAGTGGAGAAGTCCTTGAGATCCCCCCAGGGAGAAGCACTGTGGGAGGTGCTTGACTCCTTCTGGGCACGAGGTGTCCTTTTGCAGGACGACGATCACAGCCCACTTTCCAGTCCAGAAGCTGTTCCCATCCAGAACCCTTGTGGGGTCCTTCTTGACGGTACAGAACCGGCTGAGGAAGGTGACAATGTCCTTGATGGGCGTGTGTGGGTTCCTCATTGAAACCGTCACCCGCCTTTCCTCTCTTTGAATAGGGCAATTGCCCACAAAGCGGGAGAAAGGGGATTCGGGTCTCGCCGATTTCACTGCCTCCCAGTACCTCTTGCAGATGGCAAGGGAGGCGAAGGTGACGTAAAAGATCCCCTTCAGGTAATTCTGGATGCTGAGGGTTTCAGCGGTCGAGAAGCCCTGGTCCAGGATCATCTTCTTCCCAAAGGTCTCCACTGTCATGTCCGGCATCCGTCCATCCACCTCCTTCAACTTCATCACCACGGTGAATCTCATCCAGGGCTCCAGGGACGGTTTGTCTTTGGTGCTCACCTGGGTGGGTGCCGCTGGCGGTGTTGCTGCGGGGGTTGTGGCGCTGGGTGCGGCCGATCCGGTGGGGGCTTTGGCGGTTTTTTTCGCCGTCTTGGCCTGGCTCTTCTTGGCGAGGGTGGCCGGAGTGGAGGCAGAGGCTGGAGCAGCTGGGGCTGGAGCAGCGGGGGCTGGAACAACGGCGGCTGGGGCAGCGGTGGCCATACTCACGGATCCTTTTGGCGGAGAAGGCGGGGCGGAGGATCAGCGCTGTCGTCGAGAGGAGGAGAGGCGGTCGGTCGCTTCAGAGGGCAGAGCCAGCAAGTCTAGCCCTCCAGTGCAGGTAGGGGGCGCTGCAGAGCTTCTCCGGCGAAGTCCCTTTTCTCCACGCAGTCTTGCTGGCGGAGGGGGGTATCTTCTCCAGAGGGCAGAGCAAACAAGTCTAACCCTCTGCTGTAGCTGGGGAGCGATGCAAATCTTCACCCTCTTCAAGCGATCTTCTCCTTCTCCTCGCAGTCTCGACTTTCGATTTTTCTGGCTTCTCGGCCCGGGTGCAGCTTAGCCCTGAGAAGGACAATTGTCGGTCCAAGAAACAAGGTAGCACCGTCAGTCAGCGACGCCCCAAACAATAAGCCTGGGGGCCATTTTACAACAGAGAAAAAGAAAACCATAATCACTTCTTCTTACGTTTAAGTTTACGTCTTTCCCTATAAAATGCTATACCCCACTCCTCCTCTGGATTATAATCCTCTGGTATTATAAGAAAACTTGGATCCATATCCCAAATCTTAAAATCTTGATGTAACATATGTTCCAAAGACATCCTTCTTCTTGAAAAAAACTCAATCGGTATTGCAAAAACATCTAATTCTTCCAAATCCATCTTTCCTAAATCCTTTTTGGCTTTTTTTACTTCACTTTTCCTTTTTATATCAAACACAGATTTCAACTCTTCTTTTCTTTTTACCACTCTCTCCTCTTTACTTTCTGACTGATCTGAAATCGGTGACTCAGTCATTTCCACATTCACCTGACTTTCCTCCATTACTTCCACCTTTTCCTCTTCCATCTGCACAGTCTGCCCAGCTTCTTGCACCCCTTCTGACTGCTTTTCCTGCTCTTTTAAGAGGCTTTCACCTCCAGAACCAACTGCAGTATCTGCCTTCTCAGCATTAGCACTTGCTTCCGGCAAAACACCATCCCCACTGGTCTCATTCAAGCAGTTTCTAGCAGAATGCCCACTCTTCCCACACACATCACAAGTTCTTGGCAGAGGGCATGCTCCAGCCTCATGTCCTGTCTGCTTACAATTCCTACAACATTTACCAGTAGGACATTCCTCTTTCATATGCCCATAATTTAGGCATAGCCTGCAAAATTTTGGCTGTCCTGGATAAAATAAAAAACCACGATATCCTCCCACAGAAAAGTTTGCAGGTGGGTGCATTACTCCACCAACCCCCCCTGGATCTGTCTTCAGCTTAACCCAGAACTTTATTTTGCCATTGAAAACTTCAAAAATGTTCTTTTGTGGAACTCCTCCTCTAACAGTAGAACAATAATGCGAAAGAAAAGCTCTTACCAGATCCAGGGGTGTGTACGGATTATACATATGTACAATCACTGGGCGTTCATTCGTCAAGAATAAGGGAATAACTTCAATTCCATCCATCTTTGGGTCAGACTGGCACTCCTGCATCCTCTCAAATGTAGGCAAGCAAATATTGTCGTCGTACAAGGTCACATCATAAATACCTGTGCTAGGAAAGTCTTGAACACAAAAAATGTCATCCAAACTCAGCTTTGCAATTCCCATCAAAATCTCCTTCATGACGAAACTCAAAGTATTGCTACTGCTCTTCCTCACAATATCGACCTGCAGCCGAAAGGTATTCCTAATGCCCACCATCGTAGCACCGAAACAGACAGGCACACAATCGCCTACTCGTTACCCTAGGGGCCCCCCACAGGGAAGGACCCCCGAGTACCCTCCGGCCAAGACCAAGGCAGCACTGATAAGAACAGATACTACACTTGATCTTAGCCAAAAGGCCGAGAAGCGATAACCCGAATGTGGGCTGAGGGACCGGCGCAACCGAAACAGGATCTACAATCCACCATGGAGAATCACCCTCCCCAACGCACGCTCACACTATCTGCAGATTGACTTGACTTTTGTTGGCGGCGGCGGCGACGACAGCAAAGAAGAGGAGGAAGGAAGGAGAAGTCCGGACTGACAAGCAGGCAGTCACCCAGGCGCGCGCAACCACATTCCATCACTCACTCCTGCATCGTGAGTTTTCTCTCCTCTCCTGTCTTGCTGGCTGCTTGACTGACTGACTGGCTGGCTGATGCACAATCATTTGCATTTGGTCCGCCTCCGACAACCACACCCACCAGACGTCTGCCGCCCGTCCCGTCTGTCCCTGCTGGCTCCGTGCTTATTATCACATTGACACAATGCTATGCACTTGCACTTCAGCACTTAAGCAGTGGGACATTCATTCTGCAATGGAAGGTTCCCTGGCTGCCTTGAACCTCCTGTCTCTAAAATCTGGATTGTTTCAACCAACCCGTTCATCCTGGCAGATTTCAATTTTTCACTACAGTGTGAGGGCTCTGTGAAGTCATCATGATGCACACTCTATGATGTCATCATGATGCGACACATGTGATGTCATCATTATGCGACACACGTGATGTCACAATGTGCTTGGCTGTATGGACTGCATTTGCTTGGCTTGCTAACTGACATCCACTTGAGGGAGACACACACCAGGAGATGGATGCAGCATATACACATACTGCAGAGCTTGTGCCTTTAGTGCCTGTAACAGCAACTATCCACACCTCCTGCAACCAGCGTGGACACCACCGCCACAAAAATAAAAATTAGTTCCAAACATGAACAGGTCGAAAAGACCAGCCGAAAGGATGATCATGATAGTAAGTTAAAAATGTAGGAATTCATTTCGAAGAGGTAAGGCTTCTTCGTTCATACTTAGTTTGCATTCAAGAATTAGGCCTACGTAGGCCTCACATCCAAATGCTGATCAACTGTTTCAATTTGTCTTGTGCAGAAGGAGGGAATTCAATGGAGACAAGAAGTAGACGCTAAATAAGACTCCACACAGTAGTTCACAGGTGCTTTTATTCATCCATTGTAACATTTTAATAGACAGCAAAGATTGAATACAATTTTGACACAGTATAAAAAGCATGCTTACAAAATCCAAGAGTTTATCAATGCAGCAGGCAAAAAAACATTGCAAATCCTGGGGAATAAGCTGAGAAGTCAGCATTCATCTATTTTTGGAATACAGAATAGGAAAGGTGCACCGGTCCCGGAGGTACTGCAATACCGGGTCAATGCGTGGAGTGGACAGAGCAAGCTCTTCTTCCATCTCCCTGTTCTAAAAATCCATTTAATATATGGCCCCCAGATAGGGGGCGTATCAGATATTAAACTGATAAGAACAGATTTTTTTTTTTTTTTTTTTTTATTGAAGCCCGAGGTGCGGTGCTTCATCACCCAGTGTCTGTGACCAAACGTGCTGGGGGCGAAGGTTCTTGGACCCTCTCCCGAAGGAGAAGGGCCCCGTTACTCCTCTAAACCCTCAGAGCCAAAAGGCCCTGAGGGAAAAAAAGGACTGTGGGTCCCCCTTTGCCGAAGCGCAGGGGAACCCTCGGGTGTCCCCAGGGTTGGCCGAAGCGTCCCCCTGGGGACCGATTTCTGCGTCTGGTCCTCCCCCCGTGGAGAGGACCTCAGCAACTTTAGAGGAGAGGGCGGCCCAAAAGGGTCTCACCTTAACCCCAACAAAAAACGTGACCGTGACATACTACAAACAACCAAAAAACGAATAAAGTGCTAAAGTTTGTGCAAGTGCAGGTGCAGGTGCAAAAACTCATATGTGGGCATAATAAATAAATAGACCCCAGCCAAAAGGCCGGGGGGGGGGTAAAAAATTATCCTTGCCCTAGCCAAAAGGCCAGGGCAAAGGATGTGGTGCAACAGAAGTTGGGACGAAGTGACAGTGCAAGTGCTCTTAAAGTGCAAAGGTTGGGACCAGTGCAGGTTAAGGCACCCTTGGGGTTTTCACCCCAAGGGCACATGTCACCCCGGGCTTCTAAGCTGCTCCTGGCCTCTAGCCAGACCAAGCTTCGTACTGCTCCTACACCAGGGTCAACCCCCAGTAAAAGAGTAGGTACTAGACCAGGCTGTTCCTAAACAACGTGAGGGTTCCTTAGGCCCCACGAAGATAGGAATACTCAGCCCAGTTTTTCTCCACTCTCCACCAGGGGCCCGCCACACCCCGGCAAGATACTCCACAGGGTGTTTCTCCATTCCACATCTAGGAACCTCTCACGCTCCTAGTGTAAGAACAGGTACTCCACCCTGTGTTTCTCTACAGTGGGTACTTCACCAGGCGGCTCCCTGTACCACATAGGGGCATATTACTCCCCCATGCAGACGGGATCTCCACCGAACCGTGCCTCATACAACATGGGGGGTTCGCACTCCCCCCATGAAGTGGGGCTAACCGGTCGGTTTTTCTCCACTGATAAGAACAGATTTTTGATTGAAAAAGCGTCTTTATTGGTATAAAGTTGCAAAAAACAGACGATTACATTTGACAAACATAAGTGCCGTGTCGCAGCACAGGCCAAAACACAGCACAGATGCAGACTGTATAGTGCGGTCGAAGAACTACGGCGCGGGCCTGTAGCCTACACTATAGTTCTCAGGCCGCACTATGCAATTAAACGATACAATAACACAACAGTAAATAAGGCTATGGGTGTGGGGGGTAGGGGGGTGAGGGAGGGTGAATCACAAGCCCGAAGCTTTATTGAAAAGACAGACACATATAAGGGGAGGGGCAATAAATAGAAAGACATCAATAAAACAACAGACATTGTGAGTGAGGGGGCAGGGGCCACGGTCCCAAAGTCTCATTTTCGGTTCGGACAAGGGGAGGGGGGCAGAAAAAGGGGGGTTTTAGTCCTCTTCTTCCTCAGGGCTGTCCATGGTGGAATAGTCTCTGAGCAAGCTGTGAACCAGCCTGCAACAGTCCTGGATAGACATCCTCTCCCTCCTCAGAATGAGGCGGTTCCTGGCAAGCCACGAAGCGTCCTTAACACTGTTCATAAGGCGCCAGGCTTCCTGGATCGCCCCAACGGTGTGGGTGCCAGGGAATAGTCCGTAGAGTACCGAATGGTACGTAAGACAGTTCCTTGGCACAGAGTTTTTCAGTTCGTTTTCCAGGGCGTCCAACAACAACTGGGCCCAGGCACAGTCCCAAAACAGGTGCATAGATGTTTCTTCATGTATGATGCACCTGGGGCAATGTCTGTACCTGCACAGGTTCCGGGAGTGCATGAATGACCGGAGGGGCAAGCCCCCCTGGATGGCCATCCACGACAGGTCTTTGTGTCTGTTTGTGAGCCTTTTTGAGGCCACATTCTCCCAGACCTGTTTGGCAGTCGCTGAAGGGAGCCCCGGAATCGGCTCCAAATCGTCTTTAGCTCTGATGAGCTTGTAGATCGTCTTTGATTTCCATAAGTCAGGTTTAACTCCCTCCAGTTGGTGTTCCCTCACGAACTTGGACACGTCCAGGTAGAACCACGGGGTGTTCCAGTTGTAAGGGATGGAGCTGTCCCATTTGTCCCAGCCGAGATTCCTCCAAAGCGGCAGGAGGAAGAAACGGGACATAGAGTTTCCTGCAGAATCGTTCAAGTTCTCGTACATTGTCCTGCGGATGCAGTTACACACGAAGAAGGCTCGAAGCATGGTTGGGATATCCGGAATACCCTTTCCACCCTTGAGGGGCTCCTTGTACATAACTGACCGCTTTACTCTGTCCATCTTGGAGCCCCAGATGAAGTGAAACACTGCCCTCGTGATGGCCCTGCAGACGGTTGCCAGGGGTGGCCAGGCCTGCGCGGTGTACTGCAGAACGGGAAGAATCTCATTGCGCAGCACAAGTGATTTCCCCTCGATGGTAAGATCTCTGAGGCTCCACAATCCAATCTTTTGGCGAACAGTCGCCAGTCTCTCATCCCAACATCTCAGGGCTGCACCCTCGCCGCCGAACCAGACTCCCAGGATCTTAATGAAGTCGGGCTTGATGGTGAAAGGAAATGGTGCAGAGGATGACAGGTGCCACTTTCCGAAGAGCATAGCCTCTGACTTCCCGCAGTTGACTTTAGCCCCTGAGGCTCGGCCGAAGTTCTCGCAGGTCTGGACGAGTGCTGTCACCGAACGGTGATCCGCGCAGAAGACAGTGACGTCATCCATGTACAGCGAACACTTGGCCTCTCGTCGGTCACGACCCGGTGCGGCGATCCCTCTGATCTCTGGATTCCGTCTGATGCATACAGCCATGAGCTCTATAACACAAACAAAAAGAAGAGGTGAAAGCGGGCAGCCTTGTCTGACCCCGGACAAGATGGAAAAGGGGTCAGTCTTCCAGCCGTTCACCAGCACCGAGCTGTGGATATCAAGGTACATCAGGTTAACATACGTACAAAACATTTTACCGAGGCCAAATTTATGCAGAACCCTGCCCATCAGCTCATGTGAGACACGATCAAAGGCCTTCTCCTGATCAAGGCTGACCAGGGCTGCGTGCACGTTCCGATCCTTGATGTAATGGACCGTGTCTCTGAGGAGGGCGAGGCTGTCTGCAATCCTGCGACCGGGGATGGCGCAGGTCTGGTCCGGGTGAATGATCTGTCCGATGACATCCTTCAGCCTGTTGGCGAGCACCTTGGCGAGGATCTTGTAGTCCACGTTTAAGAGAGAGATGGGCCTCCAATTCTTCAGCTCACATCTCTCCCCCTTACGCTTATACAAGATCGTGATCATTCCCTCCCTCAGCGATGGGGGCATTTTGCCCTCCACCACCATCTCCCCGTACAGCTCGAGCAGGTCCGGTCCAATGAGGTCCCACAGCGCTACGTAGAGCTCTGCTGGGAGACCGTCACTGCCCGGGGTCCTGCCCTGCCTAAAGGATTTGGCGGCAGAGTGCAACTCCTCCAACGCCAAGGGAGCATCCAGAGTGGCTTTGCCTGCAGGATCAATAGAGTTAGTGATACCTGACAGGAACTTATCGGCCTCCTCGCTGTCTGTGGTCTTAGGGGAGTAGAGGTCGCTGTAGTAGTCTCTGACGACTTTCATCACGCCCTCCTTCCCCTGTCTGGGGATGCCGGTCTCATCTCGCAGCTCGGTCAGGGGCGTGTGGCCAGAGTGGAGTTTCCTGAAAAAGAAAGAATTAGACTTCTCGTCCTTCTCAAGGTTCTCCACCTTGGAACGGAAGACGATACGTCTGGATTCCTCCTCAAAGTGCCTTTTCAGGCCCCCTTTGGTCTCATCCAGCTCGTCTCTCACGTCCCAGCCGCACCGTTGGAGGTCCAGTAGGGACTGCAGAAGTCTCTGCAGCCTCTTGAAGTTCCTCTTTCGGTCGCACGCCTGTTGTCTCCCTTTAACCTGAAAGAAACTGCGAATGTTAGCCTTAGCATATTCCCACCAGTCGCTCATACATTCAAAATAACATTTGTCATTTTTCCATGTGATGTAGGCATCCTTCAGCTCCGCCAGCACCTCCTCTCTTTCCAGCAGGGCACAATTCAACTTCCAAGAGCCTGGGCCAGGAGCGAAGCCGCTACCCAGGACTCCTTGGAAGAGAATGGCCCTGTGGTCTGAGAAGAAGCAGGGGACCATAGAATGCCTGGTCTGCTTCACTGTTCTAGAGGTAAACACAAAGTCAATGCGGGAACGCACAGAGCCATCGGGGCGGCTCCATGTATAGTTCACGGAGCCGGACCCCATGGAGCCCATAGCGTCCCGCAGTGATGCTTCGGTCACCATTTCTATGAGCAGTTTAGACGTCACATCAAGCTTGGTACAGTTGCTGGTGCTGCGTCCATCCTCTTCCATGGTGCAGTTGAAGTCTCCTGCCATCACTACCGCCCTAGTGGTTGCGAGCTGCGGTCGCAGGGTCTGGAAGAGCTCCAAACGCTCATTCTTGAAAGGGGGGGCGTACACGCAGATAAGCCTAATAGGCTCACCTGCCCAGGAGCCATCTACGACAAGTAATCTGCCGCAGACAAGCTCCTGAACAGAATCTAGCGTGAAGAGGCTCCCCCTAATAAGAATGGCGACCCCTGCAGACTTACACTCACCCCCACCGGACCAATAGGAGGCGCCGTGAGACCACTGCCTGCCCAGATGTTTGTAGGACCTGGAGAAAGGAAGAGAGCATTCCTGCAACATGTACACATCGCATTTCTGACTATCTAGGAAAGTAAACACAGACTGTCTTCTAAGCTTGTCCTTAATACTCCTCACATTAATGGTGAAAATTGAAAATGACGCCATTAGTTGGGGAAAAAAGAGAGGTTAGGCAACAGTTCTACATTTACGTTACCACTCCGTCGGGCGGGGCTTCCTCGGCATCGGATGCCAGGTTCCCTTGCTCGGGTAGCGGCGAGTTGTTTCCCAGTATCTGGTCGAGTAAGGCGGCGGCGTTGGCATCCAGCTCCTCCTCCTCCACCCTGCTGAATGCCTCCGCCAGCTCCTCCATTTCTTCTTCCAGCGGGATCAGCTCGACCGCCAGTTTCTTAGAGGATTCGGAGTCCGCAGACGGGCTGTCGAGCTCCTTCCTCTTGCAGTTCCTCGTCTTCTCGGCACCTGCAGTTGGAGTAAGAGGGGAGGGGAGGGCGGGGAAATCTTCCTCGGAAGAAAGGTCAGGTGGGGCAGGGGTGGCTGGGTTGGGAGAGACAATGGGCTGGGTAGGAGAGTCGGAGGAGGGGTCAGGGAGGGTTGCGACAGTGGTAGGGATGGGGGTCACTGTCGCAGGGGGTGGGCTGGCGGAGATGGGGAGGGAGGTGGTGAGGGAGGATGGGAGGGGGGTGGGTTTGACAGGTTTCTTACCCTCCTGCGGTTTCTTTTCCTTCTGCGTAGCAGAGGGCAGCAGCTTGAGGGCAGGGTTGGCACGTCCGGTCACCACAGCTGAGTAGGTTCTCGACCTACTCGGGCAGTCCCTGTAGACGTGGTCCACTTTGCCGCACAGGTTGCAGGTTTTCCTCGTGGGGCAGTCTTTTGTCTCATGGCTGGCCATGTGGCAATTCTTGCATGCCGGGACCTTGCAGTCCTTCATCACGTGGCCCGTCCCGCCGCACTTCCTGCAGTTGCGTGGCTGGTCGGTGTAGTGGAGAAGTCCTTGGGATCCCCCCAGGGAGAAGCACTGTGGGAGGTGCTTGACTCCTTCTGGGCACGAGGTGTCCTTTTGCAGGACGACGATCACAGCCCACTTTCCAGTCCAGAAGCTGTTCCCATCCAGAACCCTTGTGGGGTCCTTCTTGACGGTACAGAACCGGCTGAGGAAGGTGACAATGTCCTTGATGGGCGTGTGTGGGTTCCTCATTGAAACCGTCACCCGCCTTTCCTCTCTTTGAATAGGGCAATTGCCCACAAAGCGGGAGAAAGGGGATTCGGGTCTCGCCGATTTCACTGCCTCCCAGTACCTCTTGCAGATGGCAAGGGAGGCGAAGGTGACGTAAAAGATCCCCTTCAGGTAATTCTGGATGCTGAGGGTTTCAGCGGTCGAGAAGCCCTGGTCCAGGATCATCTTCTTCCCAAAGGTCTCCACTGTCATGTCCGGCATCCGTCCATCCACCTCCTTCAACTTCATCACCACGGTGAATCTCATCCAGGGCTCCAGGGACGGTTTGTCTTTGGTGCTCACCTGGGTGGGTGCCGCTGGCGGTGTTGCTGCGGGGGTTGTGGCGCTGGGTGCGGCCGATCCGGTGGGGGCTTTGGCGGTTTTTTTCGCCGTCTTGGCCTGGCTCTTCTTGGCGAGGGTGGCCGGAGTGGAGGCAGAGGCTGGAGCAGCTGGGGCTGGAGCAGCGGTGGCTGGAGCAGCGGCGGCTGGGGCAGCGGTGGCCATACTCACGGTTCCTGGCGTAGGAGGCGGGGCGGAGGATCAGCGCTGTCGTCGAGAGGAGGAGAGGCGGTCGGTCGCTTCAGAGGGCAGAGCCAGCAAGTCTAACCCTCCAGTGCAGGTAGGGGGCGCTGCAGAGCTTCTCCGGCGAAGTCCCTTTTCTCCACGCAGTCTTGCTGGCGGAGGGGGGGTGTCTTCTCCAGAGGGCAGAGCAAACAAGTCTAACCCTCTGCTGTAGCTGGGGAGCGATGCAAATCTTCACCCTCTTCAAGCGATCTTCTCCTTCTCCTCGCAGTCTCGGCTTTCGATTTTTCTGGCTTCTCGGCCCGGGTGCAGCTTAGCCCTGAGAAGGACAATTGTCGGTCCAAGAAACAAGGTAGCACCGTCAGTCAGCGTGAACTGATAAGAACAGATACTACACTTGATCTTAGCCAAAAGGCCGAGAAGCGATAACCCGAATGTGGGCTGAGGGACCGGCGCAACCGAAACAGGATCTACAATCCACCATGGAGAATCACCCTCCCCAACGCACGCTCACACTATCTGCAGATTGACTTGACTTTTGTTGGCGGCGGCGGCGACGACAGCAAAGAAGAGGAGGAAGGAAGGAGAAGTCCGGACTGACAAGCAGGCAGTCACCCAGGCGCGCGCAACCACATTCCATCACTCACTCCTGCATCGTGAGTTTTCTCTCCTCTCCTGTCTTGCTGGCTGCTTGACTGACTGACTGGCTGGCTGATGCACAATCATTTGCATTTGGTCCGCCTCCGACAACCACACCCACCAGACGTCTGCCGCCCGTCCCGTCTGTCCCTGCTGGCTCCGTGCTTATTATCACATTGACACAATGCTATGCACTTGCACTTCAGCACTTAAGCAGTGGGACATTCATTCTGCAATGGAAGGTTCCCTGGCTGCCTTGAACCTCCTGTCTCTAAAATCTGGATTGTTTCAACCAACCCGTTCATCCTGGCAGATTTCAATTTTTCACTACAGTGTGAGGGCTCTGTGAAGTCATCATGATGCACACTCTATGATGTCATCATGATGCGACACATGTGATGTCATCATTATGCGACACACGTGATGTCACAATGTGCTTGGCTGTATGGACTGCATTTGCTTGGCTTGCTAACTGACATCCACTTGAGGGAGACACACACCAGGAGATGGATGCAGCATATACACATACTGCAGAGCTTGTGCCTTTAGTGCCTGTAACAGCAACTATCCACACCTCCTGCAACCAGCGTGGACACCACCGCCACAAAAATAAAAATTAGTTCCAAACATGAACAGGTCGAAAAGACCAGCCGAAAGGATGATCATGATAGTAAGTTAAAAATGTAGGAATTCATTTCGAAGAGGTAAGGCTTCTTCGTTCATACTTAGTTTGCATTCAAGAATTAGGCCTACGTAGGCCTCACATCCAAATGCTGATCAACTGTTTCAATTTGTCTTGTGCAGAAGGAGGGAATTCAATGGAGACAAGAAGTAGACGCTAAATAAGACTCCACACAGTAGTTCACAGGTGCTTTTATTCATCCATTGTAACATTTTAATAGACAGCAAAGATTGAATACAATTTTGACACAGTATAAAAAGCATGCTTACAAAATCCAAGAGTTTATCAATGCAGCAGGCAAAAAAACATTGCAAATCCTGGGGAATAAGCTGAGAAGTCAGCATTCATCTATTTTTGGAATACAGAATAGGAAAGGTGCACCGGTCCCGGAGGTACTGCAATACCGGGTCAATGCGTGGAGTGGACAGAGCAAGCTCTTCTTCCATCTCCCTGTTCTAAAAATCCATTTAATATATGGCCCCCAGATAGGGGGCGTATCAGATATTAAACTGATAAGAACAGATTTTTTTTTTTTTTTATCGAAGCCCGAGGTGCGTGACTTCATCACCCAGTGTCTGTGACCAAACGTGCTGGGGGCGAAGGTTCTTGGACCCTCTCCGAAAGGAGAAGGGCCCCGTTACTCCCCTAACCCTCAGAGCCCGAAGGCCTACTGAGGGAAAAAAGGGACTGTGGGTCCCCCCTTGCCGAAGCGCGGAGGGACCCTCGTGTGTCCCCAGGGTTGGCCGAAGCTTCCCCCTGGGGACCGATATCAGCCTCTGGCCCTCCCCAAAAGGAGAGGGCCTCAGCAACTTAGGAGAGAGGGTGGCCCATAAGGGTCTCACCTTAACCCCAACAAAACCGTGACGTGACACACTACAAAAAACATAAAAAGTGCTAGTGCTGTGCGCAAGTGCAAAACACGTGAGTGGGCATAAATAAATAAATAAGCCCCAGCCAGAAGGCCGGGGGGTATAAAAAATTTTCCTTACCCTAGCCAAAAGGCCAGGGCAAAGGAAGTGGGTGCAGACAGGAAGGGTTGAAGTGTTAAGTGCTAAAAGTGCCTTAGTGCAAAGGTGGCTCGAAACCCCAGTGCATTTCCGGCACCCCTGTCCCTTCCAGTTCCAGGGGCACGAAACACCTCGAGCTTCTAGCTGCTCCCGACCTCTCAGCCAGACCCAGTTTCATACCCACTCGGTGCCAGGGTCAACCCCCAGTACGAGAAGAGATACTAGACCAGGCCTTTCTCCACTCCACGCAAGGGGCCTTTTTTCATCCCCTTAGAAGGACGGTGGATACTAAGCCTAGTTTTTCTCCCCTCTCGACCAGAGGCAGCGCCACACCCCAGCATTTGGTACTCCACAAAGTGTTTCTCCATTCCACATCTAGGAACCTCTCACGCTCCTAGTGTAAGAACAGATACTCCACCCTGTGTTTCCCTCGAGCAGGTACTACACTTGATCTTAGCCAAAAGGCCGAGAAGCGATAACCCGAATGTGGGCTGAGGGACCGGCGCAACCGAAACAGGATCTACAATCCACCATGGAGAATCACCCTCCCCAACGCACGCTCACACTATCTGCAGATTGACTTGACTTTTGTTGGCGGCGGCGGCGACGACAGCAAAGAAGAGGAGGAAGGAAGGAGAAGTCCGGACTGACAAGCAGGCAGTCACCCAGGCGCGCGCAACCACATTCCATCACTCACTCCTGCATCGTGAGTTTTCTCTCCTCTCCTGTCTTGCTGGCTGCTTGACTGACTGACTGGCTGGCTGATGCACAATCATTTGCATTTGGTCCGCCTCCGACAACCACACCCACCAGACGTCTGCCGCCCGTCCCGTCTGTCCCTGCTGGCTCCGTGCTTATTATCACATTGACACAATGCTATGCACTTGCACTTCAGCACTTAAGCAGTGGGACATTCATTCTGCAATGGAAGGTTCCCTGGCTGCCTTGAACCTCCTGTCTCTAAAATCTGGATTGTTTCAACCAACCCGTTCATCCTGGCAGATTTCAATTTTTCACTACAGTGTGAGGGCTCTGTGAAGTCATCATGATGCACACTCTATGATGTCATCATGATGCGACACATGTGATGTCATCATTATGCGACACACGTGATGTCACAATGTGCTTGGCTGTATGGACTGCATTTGCTTGGCTTGCTAACTGACATCCACTTGAGGGAGACACACACCAGGAGATGGATGCAGCATATACACATACTGCAGAGCTTGTGCCTTTAGTGCCTGTAACAGCAACTATCCACACCTCCTGCAACCAGCGTGGACACCACCGCCACAAAAATAAAAATTAGTTCCAAACATGAACAGGTCGAAAAGACCAGCCGAAAGGATGATCATGATAGTAAGTTAAAAATGTAGGAATTCATTTCGAAGAGGTAAGGCTTCTTCGTTCATACTTAGTTTGCATTCAAGAATTAGGCCTACGTAGGCCTCACATCCAAATGCTGATCAACTGTTTCAATTTGTCTTGTGCAGAAGGAGGGAATTCAATGGAGACAAGAAGTAGACGCTAAATAAGACTCCACACAGTAGTTCACAGGTGCTTTTATTCATCCATTGTAACATTTTAATAGACAGCAAAGATTGAATACAATTTTGACACAGTATAAAAAGCATGCTTACAAAATCCAAGAGTTTATCAATGCAGCAGGCAAAAAAACATTGCAAATCCTGGGGAATAAGCTGAGAAGTCAGCATTCATCTATTTTTGGAATACAGAATAGGAAAGGTGCACCGGTCCCGGAGGTACTGCAATACCGGGTCAATGCGTGGAGTGGACAGAGCAAGCTCTTCTTCCATCTCCCTGTTCTAAAAATCCATTTAATATATGGCCCCCAGATAGGGGGCGTATCAGATATTAAACTGATAAGAACAGATTTTTGATTGAAAAAGCGTCTTTATTGGTATAAAGTTGCAAAAAACAGACGAATACATTGACAAACATAAGTGCCGTGTCGCAGCACAGGCCAAAACACAGCACAGATGCAGACTGTATAGTGCAGTCGAAGAACTACGGTGCGGGCCTGTAGCCTACCCTGTAGTTCTCAGGCTGCACTATGCAATTAAACGATACAATAACACAACATTAAATAAGGCTATGGGTGTGGAGGGTAGGGGGGTGAGGGAGGGTGAATCACAAGCCCGAAGCTTTATTGAAAAGACAGACACATATAAGGGGAAGGGCAATAAATAGAAGACATCAATAAAACAGCAGACATTGTGAGTGAGGGGGCAGGGGCCACGGTCCCAAAGTCTCATTTTCGGTTCGGACAAGGGGAGAGGGGCAGAAAAAGGGGGGTTTTAGTCCTCTTCTTCCTCAGGGCTGTCCATGGTGGAATAGTCTCTGAGCAAGCTGTGAACCAGCCTGCAACAGTCCTGGATAGACATCCTCTCCCTCCTCAGAATGAGGCGGTTCCTGGCAAGCCACGAAGCGTCCTTAACACAGTTCATAAGGCGCCAGGCTTCCTGGATCGCCCCAACGGTGTGGGTGCCAGGGAATAGTCCGTAGAGTACCGAATGGTACGTGAGACAGTTCCTTGGCACAGAGTTTTTCAGTTCGTTTTCCAGGGCGTCCAACAACAACTGGGCCCAGGCACAGTCCCAAAACAGGTGCATAGATGTTTCTTCATGTATGATGCACCTGGGGCAATGTCTGTACCTGCACAGGTTCCGGGAGTGCATGAATGACCGGAGGGGCAAGCCCCCCTGGATGGCCATCCACGACAGGTCTTTGTGTCTGTTTGTGAGCCTTTTGGAGGCCACATTCTCCCAGACCTGTTTGGCAGTCGCTGAAGGGAGCCCCGGAATCGGCTCCAAATCGTCTTTAGCTCTGATGAGCTTGTAGATCGTCTTTGATTTCCATAAGTCAGGTTTAACTCCCTCCAGTTGGTGTTCCCTCACGAACTTGGACACGTCCAGGTAGAACCACGGGGTGTTCCAGTTGTAAGGGATGGAGCTGTCCCATTTGTCCCAGCCGAGATTCCTCCAAAGCGGCAGGAGGAAGAAACGGGACATAGAGTTTCCTGCAGAATCGTTCAAGTTCTCGTACATTGTCCTGCGGATGCAGTTACACACGAAGAAGGCTCGAAGCATGGTTGGGATATCCGGAATACCCTTTCCACCCTTGAGGGGCTCCTTGTACATAACTGACCGCTTTACTCTGTCCATCTTGGAGCCCCAGATGAAGTGAAACACTGCCCTCGTGATGGCCCTGCAGACGGTTGCCAGGGGTGGCCAGGCCTGCGCGGTGTACTGCAGAACAGGAAGAATCTCGTTGCGCAGCACAAGTGATTTCCCCTCGATGGTAAGATCTCTGAGGCTCCACAATCCAATCTTTTGGCGAACAGTCGCCAGTCTCTCATCCCAACATCTCAGGGCTGCACCCTCGCCGCCGAACCAGACTCCCAGGATCTTAATGAAGTCGGGCTTGATGGTGAAAGGAAATGGTGCAGAGGATGACAGGTGCCACTTTCCGAAGAGCATAGCCTCTGACTTCCCGCAGTTGACTTTAGCCCCTGAGGCTCGGCCGGAGTTCTCGCAGGTCTGGACGAGTGCTGTCACCGAACGGTGATCCGCGCAGAAGACAGTGACGTCATCCATGTACAGCGAACACTTGGCCTCTCGTCGGTCGCGACCCGGTGCGGCGATCCCTCTGATCTCTGGATTCCGTCTGATGCATACAGCCATGAGCTCTATAACACAAACAAAAAGAAGAGGTGAAAGCGGGCAGCCTTGTCTGACCCCGGACAAGATGGAAAAGGGGTCAGTCTTCCAGCCGTTCACCAGCACCGAGCTGTGGATATCAAGGTACATCAGGTTAACATACGTACAAAACATTTTACCGAGGCCAAATTTATGCAGAACCCTGCCCATCAGCTCATGTGAGACACGATCAAAGGCCTTCTCCTGATCAAGGCTGACCAGGGCCGCGTGCACGTTCCGATCCTTGATGTAATGGACCGTGTCTCTGAGGAGGGCGAGGCTGTCTGCAATCCTGCGACCGGGGATGGCGCAGGTCTGGTCCGGGTGAATGATCTGTCCGATGACATCCTTCAGCCTGTTGGCGAGCACCTTGGCGAGGATCTTGTAGTCCACGTTTAAGAGAGAGATGGGCCTCCAATTCTTCAGCTCACATCTCTCCCCCTTACGCTTATACAAGATCGTGATCATTCCCTCCCTCAGCGATGGGGGCATTTTGCCCTCCACCACCATCTCCCCGTACAGCTCGAGCAGGTCCGGTCCAATGAGGTCCCACAGCGCTACGTAGAGCTCTGCTGGGAGACCGTCACTGCCCGGGGTCCTGCCCTGCCTAAAGGATTTGGCGGCAGAGTGCAACTCCTCCAACGCCAAGGGAGCATCCAGAGTGGCTTTGCCTGCAGGATCAATAGAGTTAGTGATACCTGACAGGAACTTATCGGCCTCCTCGCTGTCTGTGGTCTTAGGGGAGTAGAGGTCGCTGTAGTAGTCTCTGACGACTTTCATCACGCCCTCCTTCCCCTGTCTGGGGATGCCGGTCTCATCTCGCAGCTCGGTCAGGGGCGTGTGGCCAGAGTGGAGTTTCCTGAAAAAGAAAGAATTAGACTTCTCGTCCTTCTCAAGGTTCTCCACCTTGGAACGGAAGACGATACGTCTGGATTCCTCCTCAAAGTGCCTTTTCAGGCCCCCTTTGGTCTCATCCAGCTCGTCTCTCACGTCCCAGCCGCACCGTTGGAGGTCCAGTAGGGACTGCAGAAGTCTCTGCAGCCTCTTGAAGTTCCTCTTTCGGTCGCACGCCTGTTGTCTCCCTTTAACCTGAAAGAAACTGCGAATGTTAGCCTTAGCATATTCCCACCAGTCGCTCATACATTCAAAATAACATTTGTCATTTTTCCATGTGATGTAGGCATCCTTCAGCTCCGCCAGCACCTCCTCTCTTTCCAGCAGGGCACAATTCAACTTCCAAGAGCCTGGGCCAGGAGCGAAGCCGCTACCCAGGACTCCTTGGAAGAGAATGGCCCTGTGGTCTGAGAAGAAGCAGGGGACCATAGAATGCCTGGTCTGCTTCACTGTTCTAGAGGTAAACACAAAGTCAATGCGGGAACGCACAGAGCCATCGGGGCGGCTCCATGTATAGTTCACGGAGCCGGACCCCATGGAGCCCATAGCGTCCCGCAGTGATGCTTCGGTCACCATTTCTATGAGCAGTTTAGACGTCACATCAAGCTTGGTAGAGTTGCTGGTGCTGCGTCCATCCTCCTCCATGGTGCAGTTGAAGTCTCCTGCCATCACTACCGCCCTAGTGGTTGCGAGCTGCGGTCGCAGGGTCTGGAAAAGCTCCAAACGCTCATTCTTGAAAGGGGGGGCGTACACGCAGATAAGCCTGATAGGCTCACCTGCCCAGGAGCCGTCTACGACAAGTAATCTGCCGCAGACGAGCTCCTGAACAGAATCTAGCGTGAAGAGGCTCCCCCTAATAAGTATGGCGACCCCTGCAGACTTACACTCGCCCCCACCGGACCAATAGGAGGCGCCGTGAGACCACTGCCTGCCCAGATGTTTGTAGGACTTGGAGAAAGGAAGAGAGCATTCCTGCAACATGTACACATCACATTTTTGACTATCTAAGAAAGTAAACACAGACTGTCTTCTAAGCTTATCCTTAATACTCCTCACATTAATGGTGAAAATAGAAAATGACGCCATTAGTTGGGGAAAAAAGAGAGGTTAGGCAACAGTTCTACATTTACGTTACCACTCCGTCGGGCGGGGCTTCCTCGGCATCGGATGCCAGGTTCCCTTGCTCGGGTAGCGGCGAGTTGTTTCCCAGTATCTGGTCGAGTAAGGCGGCGGCGTTGGCATCCAGCTCCTCCTCCTCCACCCTGCTGAATGCCTCCGCCAGCTCCTCCATTTCTTCTTCCAGCGGGATCAGCTCGACCGCCAGTTTCTTAGAGGATTCGGAGTCCGCAGACGGGCTGTCGAGCTCCTTCCTCTTGCAGTTCCTCGTCTTCTCGGCACCTGCAGTTGGAGTAAGAGGGGAGGGGAGGGCGGGGAAATCTTCCTGGGAAGAAAGGTCAGGTGGGGCAGGGGTGGCTGGGTTGGGAGAGACAATGGGCTGGGTAGGAGAGTCGGAGGAGGGGTCAGGGAGGGTTGCGACAGTGGTAGGGATGGGAGTCACTGTCGCAGGGGGTGGGCTGGTGGAGGTGGGGAGGGAGGATGGGAGGGGGGTGGGTTTGACAGGTTTCTTACCCTCCTGCGGTTTCTTTTCCTTCTGCGTAGCAGAGGGCAGCAGCTTGAGGGCAGGGTTGGCACGTCCGGTCACCGCAGCTGAGTAGGTTCTCGACCTACTCGGGCAGTCCCTGTAGACGTGGTCCACTTTGCCGCACAGGTTGCAGGTTTTCCTCGTGGGGCAGTCTTTTGTCTCATGGCTGGCCATGTGGCAATTCTTGCATGCCGGGACCTTGCAGTCCTTCATCACGTGGCCCGTCCCGCCGCACTTCCTGCAGTTGCGTGGCTGGTCGGCGTAGTGGAGAAGTCCTTGAGATCCCCCCAGGGAGAAGCACTGTGGGAGGTGCTTGACTCCTTCTGGGCACGAGGTGTCCTTTTGCAGGACGACGATCACAGCCCACTTTCCAGTCCAGAAGCTGTTCCCATCCAGAACCCTTGTGGGGTCCTTCTTGACGGTACAGAACCGGCTGAGGAAGGTGACAATGTCCTTGATGGGCGTGTGTGGGTTCCTCATTGAAACCGTCACCCGCCTTTCCTCTCTTTGAATAGGGCAATTGCCCACAAAGCGGGAGAAAGGGGATTCGGGTCTCGCCGATTTCACTGCCTCCCAGTACCTCTTGCAGATGGCAAGGGAGGCGAAGGTGACGTAAAAGATCCCCTTCAGGTAATTCTGGATGCTGAGGGTTTCAGCGGTCGAGAAGCCCTGGTCCAGGATCATCTTCTTCCCAAAGGTCTCCACTGTCATGTCCGGCATCCGTCCATCCACCTCCTTCAACTTCATCACCACGGTGAATCTCATCCAGGGCTCCAGGGACGGTTTGTCTTTGGTGCTCACCTGGGTGGGTGCCGCTGGCGGTGTTGCTGCGGGGGTTGTGGCGCTGGGTGCGGCCGATCCGGTGGGGGCTTTGGCGGTTTTTTTCGCCGTCTTGGCCTGGCTCTTCTTGGCGAGGGTGGCCGGAGTGGAGGCAGAGGCTGGAGCAGCTGGGGCTGGAGCAGCGGGGGCTGGAACAGCGGCGGCTGGGGCAGCGGTGGCCATACTCACGGGTCCTTTGGCGTAGAAGGCGGGGCGGAGGATCAGCGCTGTCGTCGAGAGGAGGAGAGGCGGTCGGTCGCTTCAGAGGGCAGAGCCAGCAAGTCTAACCCTCCAGTGCAGGTAGGGGGCGCTGCAGAGCTTCTCCGGCGAAGTCCCTTTTCTCCACGCAGTCTTGCTGGCGGAGGGGGGGGGGTATCTTCTCCAGAGGGCAGAGCAAAAAAGTCTAACCCTCTGCTGTAGCTGGGGGAGCGTTGCAAATCTTCACCCTCTTCAAGCGATCTTCTCCTTCTCCTCGCAGTCTCGACTTCCGATTTTTTCTGGCTTCTCGGCCCGGGTGCAGCTTAGCCCTGAGAAGGACAATTGTCGGTCCAAGAAACAAGGTAGCACCGTCAGTCAGCGTGAACTGATAAGAACAGATACTACACTTGATCTTAGCCAAAAGGCCGAGAAGCGATAACCCGAATGTGGGCTGAGGGACCGGCGCAACCGAAACAGGATCTACAATCCACCATGGAGAATCACCCTCCCCAACGCACGCTCACACTATCTGCAGATTGACTTGACTTTTGTTGGCGGCGGCGGCGACGACAGCAAAGAAGAGGAGGAAGGAAGGAGAAGTCCGGACTGACAAGCAGGCAGTCACCCAGGCGCGCGCAACCACATTCCATCACTCACTCCTGCATCGTGAGTTTTCTCTCCTCTCCTGTCTTGCTGGCTGCTTGACTGACTGACTGGCTGGCTGATGCACAATCATTTGCATTTGGTCCGCCTCCGACAACCACACCCACCAGACGTCTGCCGCCCGTCCCGTCTGTCCCTGCTGGCTCCGTGCTTATTATCACATTGACACAATGCTATGCACTTGCACTTCAGCACTTAAGCAGTGGGACATTCATTCTGCAATGGAAGGTTCCCTGGCTGCCTTGAACCTCCTGTCTCTAAAATCTGGATTGTTTCAACCAACCCGTTCATCCTGGCAGATTTCAATTTTTCACTACAGTGTGAGGGCTCTGTGAAGTCATCATGATGCACACTCTATGATGTCATCATGATGCGACACATGTGATGTCATCATTATGCGACACACGTGATGTCACAATGTGCTTGGCTGTATGGACTGCATTTGCTTGGCTTGCTAACTGACATCCACTTGAGGGAGACACACACCAGGAGATGGATGCAGCATATACACATACTGCAGAGCTTGTGCCTTTAGTGCCTGTAACAGCAACTATCCACACCTCCTGCAACCAGCGTGGACACCACCGCCACAAAAATAAAAATTAGTTCCAAACATGAACAGGTCGAAAAGACCAGCCGAAAGGATGATCATGATAGTAAGTTAAAAATGTAGGAATTCATTTCGAAGAGGTAAGGCTTCTTCGTTCATACTTAGTTTGCATTCAAGAATTAGGCCTACGTAGGCCTCACATCCAAATGCTGATCAACTGTTTCAATTTGTCTTGTGCAGAAGGAGGGAATTCAATGGAGACAAGAAGTAGACGCTAAATAAGACTCCACACAGTAGTTCACAGGTGCTTTTATTCATCCATTGTAACATTTTAATAGACAGCAAAGATTGAATACAATTTTGACACAGTATAAAAAGCATGCTTACAAAATCCAAGAGTTTATCAATGCAGCAGGCAAAAAAACATTGCAAATCCTGGGGAATAAGCTGAGAAGTCAGCATTCATCTATTTTTGGAATACAGAATAGGAAAGGTGCACCGGTCCCGGAGGTACTGCAATACCGGGTCAATGCGTGGAGTGGACAGAGCAAGCTCTTCTTCCATCTCCCTGTTCTAAAAATCCATTTAATATATGGCCCCCAGATAGGGGGCGTATCAGATATTAAACTGATAAGAACAGATTTTTTTTTTTTTTTTTTTTTTTTTTTTTTCCACTCAGGGTGGTATTAAAACCGGTCTGTTCCAAAAGGAACATGAAAACGAACCTTTACTCCATTAGGTTTTAATACTCAGTCATCATATGTGGTATCCTTTTTTAAATCAGGAAGAAAACACAAAACAACAACAAAAAATTTTGCATAACCACGCCTTCTATTTTCCCTCCAAAAACAACCAGCGACGCCCCAAACAATAAGCCTGGGGGCCATTTTACAACAGAGAAAAAGAAAACCATAATCACTTCTTCTTACGTTTAAGTTTACGTCTTTCCCTATAAAATGCTATACCCCACTCCTCCTCTGGATTATAATCCTCTGGTATTATAAGAAAACTTGGATCCATATCCCAAATCTTAAAATCTTGATGTAACATATGTTCCAAAGACATCCTTCTTCTTGAAAAAAACTCAATCGGTATTGCAAAAACATCTAATTCTTCCAAATCCATCTTTCCTAAATCCTTTTTGGCTTTTTTTACTTCACTTTTCCTTTTTATATCAAACACAGATTTCAACTCTTCTTTTCTTTTTACCACTCTCTCCTCTTTACTTTCTGACTGATCTGAAATCGGTGACTCAGTCATTTCCACATTCACCTGACTTTCCTCCATTACTTCCACCTTTTCCTCTTCCATCTGCACAGTCTGCCCAGCTTCTTGCACCCCTTCTGACTGCTTTTCCTGCTCTTTTAAGAGGCTTTCACCTCCAGAACCAACTGCAGTATCTGCCTTCTCAGCATTAGCACTTGCTTCCGGCAAAACACCATCCCCACTGGTCTCATTCAAGCAGTTTCTAGCAGAATGCCCACTCTTCCCACACACATCACAAGTTCTTGGCAGAGGGCATGCTCCAGCCTCATGTCCTGTCTGCTTACAATTCCTACAACATTTACCAGTAGGACATTCCTCTTTCATATGCCCATAATTTAGGCATAGCCTGCAAAATTTTGGCTGTCCTGGATAAAATAAAAAACCACGATATCCTCCCACAGAAAAGTTTGCAGGTGGGTGCATTACTCCACCAACCCCCCCTGGATCTGTCTTCAGCTTAACCCAGAACTTTATTTTGCCATTGAAAACTTCAAAAATGTTCTTTTGTGGAACTCCTCCTCTAACAGTAGAACAATAATGCGAAAGAAAAGCTCTTACCAGATCCAGGGGTGTGTACGGATTATACATATGTACAATCACTGGGCGTTCATTCGTCAAGAATAAGGGAATAACTTCAATTCCATCCATCTTTGGGTCAGACTGGCACTCCTGCATCCTCTCAAATGTAGGCAAGCAAATATTGTCGTCGTACAAGGTCACATCATAAATACCTGTGCTAGGAAAGTCTTGAACACAAAAAATGTCATCCAAACTCAGCTTTGCAATTCCCATCAAAATCTCCTTCATGACGAAACTCAAAGTATTGCTACTGCTCTTCCTCACAATATCGACCTGCAGCCGAAAGGTATTCCTAATGCCCACCATCGTAGCACCGAAACAGACAGGCACACAATCGCCTACTCGTTACCCTAGGGGCCCCCCACAGGGAAGGACCCCCGAGTACCCTCCGGCCAAGACCAAGGCAGCACTGATAAGAACAGATACTACACTTGATCTTAGCCAAAAGGCCGAGAAGCGATAACCCGAATGTGGGCTGAGGGACCGGCGCAACCGAAACAGGATCTACAATCCACCATGGAGAATCACCCTCCCCAACGCACGCTCACACTATCTGCAGATTGACTTGACTTTTGTTGGCGGCGGCGGCGACGACAGCAAAGAAGAGGAGGAAGGAAGGAGAAGTCCGGACTGACAAGCAGGCAGTCACCCAGGCGCGCGCAACCACATTCCATCACTCACTCCTGCATCGTGAGTTTTCTCTCCTCTCCTGTCTTGCTGGCTGCTTGACTGACTGACTGGCTGGCTGATGCACAATCATTTGCATTTGGTCCGCCTCCGACAACCACACCCACCAGACGTCTGCCGCCCGTCCCGTCTGTCCCTGCTGGCTCCGTGCTTATTATCACATTGACACAATGCTATGCACTTGCACTTCAGCACTTAAGCAGTGGGACATTCATTCTGCAATGGAAGGTTCCCTGGCTGCCTTGAACCTCCTGTCTCTAAAATCTGGATTGTTTCAACCAACCCGTTCATCCTGGCAGATTTCAATTTTTCACTACAGTGTGAGGGCTCTGTGAAGTCATCATGATGCACACTCTATGATGTCATCATGATGCGACACATGTGATGTCATCATTATGCGACACACGTGATGTCACAATGTGCTTGGCTGTATGGACTGCATTTGCTTGGCTTGCTAACTGACATCCACTTGAGGGAGACACACACCAGGAGATGGATGCAGCATATACACATACTGCAGAGCTTGTGCCTTTAGTGCCTGTAACAGCAACTATCCACACCTCCTGCAACCAGCGTGGACACCACCGCCACAAAAATAAAAATTAGTTCCAAACATGAACAGGTCGAAAAGACCAGCCGAAAGGATGATCATGATAGTAAGTTAAAAATGTAGGAATTCATTTCGAAGAGGTAAGGCTTCTTCGTTCATACTTAGTTTGCATTCAAGAATTAGGCCTACGTAGGCCTCACATCCAAATGCTGATCAACTGTTTCAATTTGTCTTGTGCAGAAGGAGGGAATTCAATGGAGACAAGAAGTAGACGCTAAATAAGACTCCACACAGTAGTTCACAGGTGCTTTTATTCATCCATTGTAACATTTTAATAGACAGCAAAGATTGAATACAATTTTGACACAGTATAAAAAGCATGCTTACAAAATCCAAGAGTTTATCAATGCAGCAGGCAAAAAAACATTGCAAATCCTGGGGAATAAGCTGAGAAGTCAGCATTCATCTATTTTTGGAATACAGAATAGGAAAGGTGCACCGGTCCCGGAGGTACTGCAATACCGGGTCAATGCGTGGAGTGGACAGAGCAAGCTCTTCTTCCATCTCCCTGTTCTAAAAATCCATTTAATATATGGCCCCCAGATAGGGGGCGTATCAGATATTAAACTGATAAGAACAGATTTTTTTTTTTTTTTTTTTTTATTGAAGCCCGAGGTGCGGTGCTTCATCACCCAGTGTCTGTGACCAAACGTGCTGGGGGCGAAGGTTCTTGGACCCTCTCCCGAAGGAGAAGGGCCCCGTTACTCCTCTAAACCCTCAGAGCCAAAAGGCCCTGAGGGAAAAAAAGGACTGTGGGTCCCCCTTTGCCGAAGCGCAGGGGAACCCTCGGGTGTCCCCAGGGTTGGCCGAAGCGTCCCCCTGGGGACCGATTTCTGCGTCTGGTCCTCCCCCCGTGGAGAGGACCTCAGCAACTTTAGAGGAGAGGGCGGCCCAAAAGGGTCTCACCTTAACCCCAACAAAAAACGTGACCGTGACATACTACAAACAACCAAAAAACGAATAAAGTGCTAAAGTTTGTGCAAGTGCAGGTGCAGGTGCAAAAACTCATATGTGGGCATAATAAATAAATAGACCCCAGCCAAAAGGCCGGGGGGGGGGTAAAAAATTATCCTTGCCCTAGCCAAAAGGCCAGGGCAAAGGATGTGGTGCAACAGAAGTTGGGACGAAGTGACAGTGCAAGTGCTCTTAAAGTGCAAAGGTTGGGACCAGTGCAGGTTAAGGCACCCTTGGGGTTTTCACCCCAAGGGCACATGTCACCCCGGGCTTCTAAGCTGCTCCTGGCCTCTAGCCAGACCAAGCTTCGTACTGCTCCTACACCAGGGTCAACCCCCAGTAAAAGAGTAGGTACTAGACCAGGCTGTTCCTAAACAACGTGAGGGTTCCTTAGGCCCCACGAAGATAGGAATACTCAGCCCAGTTTTTCTCCACTCTCCACCAGGGGCCCGCCACACCCCGGCAAGATACTCCACAGGGTGTTTCTCCATTCCACATCTAGGAACCTCTCACGCTCCTAGTGTAAGAACAGGTACTCCACCCTGTGTTTCTCTACAGTGGGTACTTCACCAGGCGGCTCCCTGTACCACATAGGGGCATATTACTCCCCCATGCAGACGGGATCTCCACCGAACCGTGCCTCATACAACATGGGGGGTTCGCACTCCCCCCATGAAGTGGGGCTAACCGGTCGGTTTTTCTCCACTGATAAGAACAGATTTTTTGATTGAAAAAGCGTCTTTATTGGTATAAAGTTGCAAAAAACAGACGGTAACATTGACAAACATAAGTGCCGTGTCGCAGCACAGGCCAAAACACAGCACAGATGCAGACTGTATAGTGCAGTCGAAGAACTACGGCGCGGGCCTGTAGCCTACACTGTAGTTCTCAGGCTGCACTATGCAATTAAACGATACAATAACACAACAGTAAATAAGGCTATGGGTGTGGAGGGTAGGGGGGTGAGGGAGGGTGAATCACAAGCCCGAAGCTTTATTGAAGGACAGACACATATAAGGGGAAGGGCAATAAATAGAAAGACATCAATAAAACAACAGACATTGTGAGTGAGGGGGCAGGGGCCACGGTCTCAAAGTCTCATTTTCGGTTCAGGACAAGGGGGGAGGGGCAGAAAAAGGGGGTTTTTAGTCCTCTTCTTCCTCAGGGCTGTCCATGGTGGAATAGTCTCTGAGCAGGCTGTGAACCAGCCTGCAACAGTCCTGGATGGACATCCTCTCCCTCCGCAGAATGAGGCGGTTCCTGGCTAGCCACGAAGCGTCCTTGATACAGTTCATAAGGCGCCAGGCTTCCTGGATCGCCCCAACGGTGTGGGTGCCAGGGAAAAGTCCGTAGAGTACCGAATGGTACGTGAGGCAGTTCCTTGGCACAGAGTTTTTCAGTTCGTTTTCCAGGGCGTCCAACAACAACTGGGCCCAGGCACAGTCCCAAAACAGGTGCATAGATGTTTCCTCGTGTATGATGCACCTGGGGCAATGTCTGTACCTGCACAGGTTCCGGGAGTGCATGAATGACCGGAGGGGCAGGCCCCCCTGGATGGCCATCCACGACAGGTCTTTGTGTCTGTTTGTGAGCCTTTTAGAGGCCACATTCTCCCAGACCTGTTTGGCAGTCGCTGAAGGGAGCCCCGGAATCGGCTCCAAATCGTCTTTAGCTCTGATGAGCTTGTAGATCGTCTTCGATTTCCATAAGTCAGGTTTAACTCCCTCCAGTTGGTGTTCCCTCACGAACTTGGACACGTCCAGGTAGAACCACGGGGTGTTCCAGTTGTAAGGGATGGAGCTGTCCCATTTGTCCCAGCCGAGGTTCCTCCAAAGAGGCAGGAGGAAGAAACGGGACATGGAGTTTCCTGCAGAATCGTTCAAGTTCTCGTACATTGTCCTGCGGATGCAGTTACACACGAAGAAGGCTCGAAGCATGGTTGGGATATCCGGAATACCCTTTCCACCCTTGAGGGGCTCCTTGTACATAACTGACCGCTTTACTCTGTCCATCTTGGAGCCCCAGATGAAGTGAAACACTGCCCTCGTGATGGCCCTGCAGACGGTTGCCAGGGGTGGCCAGGCCTGCGCGGTGTACTGCAGAACAGGAAGAATCTCGTTGCGCAGCACAAGTGATTTCCCCTCGATGGTAAGTTCTCTGAGGCTCCACAATCCGATCTTTTGGCGAACAGTCGCCAGTCTCTCGTCCCAACATCTCAGGGCTGCACCCTCGCCGCCGAACCAGACTCCGAGGATCTTAATGAAGTCGGGCTTGATGGTGAAAGGAAATGGTGCAGAGGATGACAGGTGCCACTTTCCGAAGAGCATAGCCTCTGACTTCCCGCAGTTGACTTTAGCCCCTGAGGCTCGGCCGAAGTTCTCGCAGGTCTGGACGAGTGCTGTCACCGAACGATGATCCGCGCAGAAGACAGTGACGTCATCCATGTACAGCGAACACTTGGCCTCTCGTCGGTCGCGACCCGGTGCGGCGATCCCTCTGATCTCTGGATTCCGTCTGATGCATACAGCCATGAGCTCTATAACACAAACAAAAAGAAGAGGTGAAAGAGGGCAGCCTTGTCTGACCCCGGACAAGATGGAAAAGGGGTCAGTCTTCCAGCCGTTCACCAGCACCGAGCTGTGGATATCAAGGTACATCAGGTTAACATACGTACAAAACATTTTACCGAGGCCAAATTTATGCAGAACCCTGCCCATCAGCTCATGTGAGACACGATCGAAGGCCTTCTCCTGGTCAAGACTGACCAGGGCCGCGTGAACGTTCCGATCCTTGATGTAATGGACCGTGTCTCTGAGGAGGGCGAGGCTGTCTGCAATCCTACGACCAGGGATGGCGCAGGTCTGGTCCGGGTGAATGATCTGTCCGATGACAGCCTTCAGCCTGTTGGCGAGCACCTTGGCGAGGATCTTGTAGTCCACGTTTAAGAGAGAGATGGGCCTCCAATTTCTCAGCTCGCATCTCTCCCCCTTACGCTTATACAAGATCGTGATCATTCCCTCCCTCAGCGATGGGGGCATTTTGCCCTCCACCACCATCTCCCCGTACAGCTCGAGCAGGTCCGGTCCAATGAGGTCCCACAGCGCTACGTAGAGCTCTGCTGGGAGACCATCACTGCCCGGGGTCCTGCCCTGCCTAAAGGATCTGGCGGCAGAGTGCAACTCCTCCAACGCCAAGGGAGCATCCAGAGTGGCTTTGCCTGCAGGATCAATGGTGTTAGTGATACCTGACAGGAACTTATCGGCCTCCTCGCTGTCTGTAGTCTTAGGGGAGTAGAGGTCGCTGTAATAGTCGCTGACGACTTTCATCACGCCCTCCTTCCCCTGTCTGGGGATGCCGGTCTCATCTCGCAGCTCAGTCAGTGGCGTGTGGCCAGAGTGGAGTTTCCTGAAAAAGAAAGAGTTGCATTTCTCGTCCTTCTCCAGGTTCTCCACCTTGGAACGGAAGACGATACGTCTGGATTCCTCCTCAAAGTGCCCTTTCAGGCCCTCTTTGGTCTCATCCAGCTCGTCTCTCACGTCCCAGCCGCACCGTTGGAGGTCCAGCAGGGACTGCAGGTGTCTTTGCAGCCTCTTGAAGTTCCTCTTTCGGTCGCACGCCTGTTGTCTCCCTTTAACCTGAAAGAAACTGCGAATGTTAGCCTTAGCATATTCCCACCAGTCGCTCATACATTCAAAATAACATTTGTCATTTTTCCATGTGATGTAGGCATCCTTCAGCTCCGCCAGCACATCCTCTCTTTCCAGCAGGGCACAATTCAACTTCCAAGAGCCTGGGCCAGGTGCGAAACCGCTACCCAGGACTCCTTGGAAGAGAATGGCCCTGTGGTCTGAGAAGAAGCAGGGGACCATAGAATGCCTGGTCTGCTTCACTGTTCTAGAGGTAAACACAAAGTCAATGCGGGAACGCACAGAGCCATCGGGGCGGCTCCATGTATAATTCACGGAGCCGGACCCCATGGAGCCCATAGCGTCCCGCAGTGATGCTTCGGTCACCATTTCTATGAGCAGTTTAGACGTCACATCAAGCTTGGTAGAGTTGCTGGTGCTGCGTCCATCCTCCTCCATGGTGCAGTTGAAGTCTCCTGCCATCACTACCGCCCTAGTGGTTGCGAGCTGCGGTCGCAGGGTCTGGAAAAGCTCCAAACGCTCATTCTTGAAAGGGGGGGCGTACACGCAGATAAGCCTGATAGGCTCACCTGCCCAGGAGCCGTCTACGACAAGTAATCTGCCGCAGACGAGCTCCTGAACAGAATCTAGCGTGAAGAGGCTCCCCCTAATAAGTATGGCGACCCCTGCAGACTTACACTCGCCCCCACCGGACCAATAGGAGGCGCCGTGAGACCACTGCCTGCCCAGATGTTTGTAGGACTTGGAGAAAGGAAGAGAGCATTCCTGCAACATGTACACATCACATTTCTGACTATCTAGGAAAGTAAACACAGACTGTCTTCTAAGCTTATCCTTAATACTCCTCACATTAATGGTGAAAATTGAAAATGACGCCATTAGTTGGGGAAAAAAGAGAGGTTAGGCAACAGTTCTACATTTACGTTACCACTCCGTCGGGCGGGGCTTCCTCGGCATCGGATGCCAGGTTCCCTTGCTCGGGTAGCGGCGAGTTGTCTCCCAGTATCTGGTCGAGTAAGGCGGCGGCGTTGGCATCCAGCTCCTCCTCCTCCTCCCTGCTGATTGCCTCCGCCAGCTCCTCCATTTCTTCTTCCAGCGGGGTCAGCTCGACCGCCAGTTTCTTAGAGGATTCGGAGTCCGCAGACGGGCTGTCGAGCTCCTTCCTCTTGCAGTTCCTCGTCTTCTCGACACCTGCAGTTGGAGTAAGAGGGGAGGGGAGGGCGGGGAAATCTTCCTGGGAAGAAAGGTCAGGTGGGGCAGGGGTGGTTGGGTTGGGAGAGACAATGGGCTGGGTAGGAGAGTCGGGGGAGGGGTCAGGGAGGGTTGCGACAGTGGTAGGGATGGGAGTCACTGTCGCAGGGGGTGGGCTGGTGGAGATGGGGAGGGAGGTGGTGAGGGAGGATGGGAGGGGGGTGGGTTTGACAGGTTTCTTACCCTCCTGCGGTTTCTTTTCCTTCTGCGTAGCAGAGGGCAGCAGCTTGAGGGCAGGGTTGGCACGTCCGGTCACCACAGCTGAGTAGGTTCTCGACCTACTCGGGCAGTCCCTGTAGACGTGGTCCACTTTGCCGCACAGGTTGCAGGTTTTCCTCGTGGGGCAGTCCTTGGTCTCATGGCTGGCCATGTGGCAATTCTTGCATGCCGGGACCTTGCAGTCCTTCATCACGTGGCCCATCCCGCCGCACTTCCTGCAGTTGCGTGGCTGGTCGGCGTAGTGGAGAAGTCCTTGAGATCCCCCCAGGGAGAAGCACTGTGGGAGGTGCTTGACTCCTTCTGGGCACGAGGTGTCCTTTTGCAGGACGACGATCACAGCCCACTTTCCAGTCCAGAAGCTGTTCCCATCCAGAACCCTTGTGGGGTCCTTCTTGACGGTACAGAACCGGCTGAGGAAGGTGACAATGTCCTTGATGGGCGTGTGTGGGTTCCTCATTGAAACCGTCACCCGCCTTTCCTCTCTTTGAATAGGGCAATTGCCCACAAAGCGGGAGAAAGGGGATTCGGGTCTCGCCGATTTCACTGCCTCCCAGTACCTCTTGCAGATGGCAAGGGAGGCGAAGGTGACGTAAAAGATCCCCTTCAGGTAATTCTGGATGCTGAGGGTTTCAGCGGTCGAGAAGCCCTGGTCCAGGATCATCTTCTTCCCAAAGGTCTCCACTGTCATGTCCGGCATCCGTCCATCCACCTCCTTCAACTTCATCACCACGGTGAATCTCATCCAGGGCTCCAGGGACGGTTTGTCTTTGGTGCTCACCTGGGTGGGTGTCGCTGGCGGTGTTGCTGCAGGGGTTGTGGCGCTGGGTGCGGCCGATCCGGTGGGGGCTTTGGCGGTTTTTTTCGCCGTCTTGGCCTGGCTCTTCTTGGCGAGGGTGGCCGGAGTGGAGGCAGAGGCTGGAGCAGCTGGGGCTGGAGCAGCGGTGGCTGGAACAGCGGCGGCTGGGGCAGCGGTGGCCATACTCACGGTTCCTGGCGTAGGAGGCGGGGCGGAGGATCAGCGCTGTCGTCGAGAGGAGGATAGGCGGTCGGTCGCTTCAGAGGGCAGAGCCAGCAAGTCTAGCCCTCCAGTGCAGGTAGGGGGCGCTGCAGAGCTTCTCCGGCGAAGTCCCTTTTCTCCACGCAGTCTTGCTGGCGGAGGGGGGGTATCTTCTCCAGAGGGCAGAGCAAACAAGTCTAACCCTCTGCTGTAGCTGGGGAGCGATGCAAATCTTCACCCTCTTCAAGCGATCTTCTCCTTCTCCTCGCAGTCTCGGCTTTCGATTTTTCTGGCTTCTCGGCCCGGGTGCAGCTTAGCCCTGAGAAGGACAATTGTCGGTCCAAGAAACAAGGTAGCACCGTCAGTCAGCGTGAACTGATAAGAACAGATACTACACTTGATCTTAGCCAAAAGGCCGAGAAGCGATAACCCGAATGTGGGCTGAGGGACCGGCGCAACCGAAACAGGATCTACAATCCATCATGGAGAATCACCCTCCCCCACGCACGCTTACGCTATACTATCTGCAGATTGACTTGACTTTGGTTGGCGGCGGCGATCCCAGCAAAGAAGAGGGAGAAGGAAGGAGAAGTCCGGACTGACAAGCAGGCAGTCACCCAGGCGCGCGCGCAACCACATTCCATCACTCACTCCTGCATCGTGAGTTTTCTCTCCTCTCCTGTCTTGCTGGCTGCTTGACTGACTGACTGGCTGGCTGATGCACAATCATTTGCATTTGGTCCGCCTCCGACAACCACACCCACCAGACGTCTGCCGCCCGTCCCGTCTGTCCCTGCTGGCTCCGTGCTTATCACATTGACACAATGCTATGCACTTGCACTTCATCACTTAAGCAGTGGGACATTCATTCTGCAATGGAAGGTTCCCTGGCTGCCTTGAACCTCCTGTCTCTAAAATCTGGATTGTTTCAACCAACCCGTTCATCCTGGCAGATTTCAATTTTTCACTACAGTGTGAGGGCTCTGTGATGTCATCATGATGCACACTCTATGATGTCATCATGATGCGACACATGTGATGTCATCATTATGCGACACACGTGATGTCACAATGTGCTTGGCTGTACGGACTGCATTTGCTTGGCTTGCTAACTGACATCCACTTGAGGGAGACACACACCAGGAGATGGATGCAGCATATACACATACTGCAGAGCTTGTGCCTTTAGTGCCTGTAACAGCAACTATCCACACCTCCTGCAACCAGCGTGGACACCACCGCCACTAAAATAAAAATTAGTTCCAAACATGACCAGGTCGAAAAGACCAGCCGAAAGGATGATCATGATAGTAAGTTAAAAATGTAGGAATTCATTTCGAAGTGGTAATGCTTCTTCGTTCGTACTTAGTTTGCATTCAAGAATTAGGCCTACGTAGGCCTCACATCCAAATGCTGATCAACTGTTTCAATTTGTCTTGTGCAGAAGGAGGGAATTCAATGGAGACAAGAAGTAGACGATAAATAAGACTCCACACAGTAGTTCACACGTGCTTTTATTCATCCATTGTAACATTTTAATAGACAGCAAAGATTGAATACAATTTTGACACAGTATAAAAAGCATGCTTACAAAATCCAAGAGTTTATCAATGCAGCAGGCAAAAAAACATTGCAAATCCTGGGGAATAAGCTGAGAAGTCATCATTCATCTATTTTTGGAATACAGATTAGGAAAGGTGCACCGGTCCCGGAGGTACTGCAATACCGGGTCAATGCGTGGAGTGGACAGAGCAAGCTCTTCTTCCATCTCCCTGTTCTAAAAATCCATTTAATATATGGCCCCCAGATAGGGGGCGTATCAGATATTAAACTGATAAGAACAGATACTACACTTGATCTTAGCCAAAAGGCCGAGAAGCGATAACCCGAATGTGGGCTGAGGGACCGGCGCAACCGAAACAGGATCTACAATCCATCATGGAGAATCACCCTCCCCCACGCACGCTTACGCTATACTATCTGCAGATTGACTTGACTTTGGTTGGCGGCGGCGATCCCAGCAAAGAAGAGGGAGAAGGAAGGAGAAGTCCGGACTGACAAGCAGGCAGTCACCCAGGCGCGCGCGCAACCACATTCCATCACTCACTCCTGCATCGTGAGTTTTCTCTCCTCTCCTGTCTTGCTGGCTGCTTGACTGACTGACTGGCTGGCTGATGCACAATCATTTGCATTTGGTCCGCCTCCGACAACCACACCCACCAGACGTCTGCCGCCCGTCCCGTCTGTCCCTGCTGGCTCCGTGCTTATCACATTGACACAATGCTATGCACTTGCACTTCATCACTTAAGCAGTGGGACATTCATTCTGCAATGGAAGGTTCCCTGGCTGCCTTGAACCTCCTGTCTCTAAAATCTGGATTGTTTCAACCAACCCGTTCATCCTGGCAGATTTCAATTTTTCACTACAGTGTGAGGGCTCTGTGATGTCATCATGATGCACACTCTATGATGTCATCATGATGCGACACATGTGATGTCATCATTATGCGACACACGTGATGTCACAATGTGCTTGGCTGTACGGACTGCATTTGCTTGGCTTGCTAACTGACATCCACTTGAGGGAGACACACACCAGGAGATGGATGCAGCATATACACATACTGCAGAGCTTGTGCCTTTAGTGCCTGTAACAGCAACTATCCACACCTCCTGCAACCAGCGTGGACACCACCGCCACTAAAATAAAAATTAGTTCCAAACATGACCAGGTCGAAAAGACCAGCCGAAAGGATGATCATGATAGTAAGTTAAAAATGTAGGAATTCATTTCGAAGTGGTAATGCTTCTTCGTTCGTACTTAGTTTGCATTCAAGAATTAGGCCTACGTAGGCCTCACATCCAAATGCTGATCAACTGTTTCAATTTGTCTTGTGCAGAAGGAGGGAATTCAATGGAGACAAGAAGTAGACGATAAATAAGACTCCACACAGTAGTTCACACGTGCTTTTATTCATCCATTGTAACATTTTAATAGACAGCAAAGATTGAATACAATTTTGACACAGTATAAAAAGCATGCTTACAAAATCCAAGAGTTTATCAATGCAGCAGGCAAAAAAACATTGCAAATCCTGGGGAATAAGCTGAGAAGTCATCATTCATCTATTTTTGGAATACAGATTAGGAAAGGTGCACCGGTCCCGGAGGTACTGCAATACCGGGTCAATGCGTGGAGTGGACAGAGCAAGCTCTTCTTCCATCTCCCTGTTCTAAAAATCCATTTAATATATGGCCCCCAGATAGGGGGCGTATCAGATATTAAACTGATAAGAACAGATTTTTTTTTTTTTTTTTTTTGCCTCAGTTTGTACGTGCTCCAAACCAGCGGTGCGAAGCTTGTAACATCCATCATATGGCTTTTTTTATTATAAAAGAAAATCGTGTTCTTATAACAGTAGAATTATAACAAGCGAAGATTAGTCATAAATTTGGCAATAAACAATTACAAACGGCAACGAAACATACAACCCCACTCCACACTCCTCAACACTCCACCAGGGCCTTCCACTTCCTATGTTTCCACAAGCCTTCCGCATCCTCAACACCACCCTTGTGCCTATCCCACTGAAAACAAAAATACAGCTTTCCCAAAGCCATCCGCACACATTCTTTAACAACAATATCATCCTTTTTGAACACCAAAATATTCCGCACGTCCCACAACACTTCCGACACACATGCCATGAATAACCATAACAGACGCTTATTTACCTTACCACTCGCCCCTAAACCATACATAGCCACCTTCCAACTCATCATCCTAACCCCAGTCAACTCCTTACATAAACCACCCAACACCTTCCACACACTCTGAGCATATCCACAATTCCAAAACAAATGCAGCCCACTTTCACATCCTAGACAAGATGCCCTCGGACATTCAGCCGATCGTACCAAATCCCTCTTCTTCTGAAACTCCCTCACCGGCAAGACTCCATGTAGCTTCATCCACACAATCTCTCTCTGTCTATTTGTCTGCCCACTCACACGTAATCCCGTCCATGCTATAGCACTCTCCTTAGACGTCAACCCCTCAATCACACAAAAATCCTCCCTATCTTTCAAACGCCGAACCACTTTCTTTTTGTCCCTCCATTCTTCCAAGCTCACCTCTAACAACTCAAACTTACGGATAAAAGATTCAACCAAAGAATACCACCCACTCACATGATATGCCATTGGTACTGCATTATCTCTCACTCTCCACTTCAAACCACACAACATCCAACCCGCCATATAACGCATCATGCACGCCGCTTTTGTGCTCCCATCCAACATACGCAAAACCTGACAAATATAGTTTATCCCAAAAAACACTTCCAAATTTGGAAAATTAACACCTCCATTTTTACACTCTTTCACCACAAACACTCGCTTCAATCTCTCCATCCGACCACCCCAGAAAAAAAGAAACAATATCCGATTTAGCTTCTTCACACAACCACTTCCCGGAGGGAAAACGTTTGCAACATATAAGAGCATAGGCAACACCACAGCTTTAATAATTAGCACTTTGCCAAAAATAGTCATTTTCCTCAGACTCCAGAAGTTTACCTTCTGAGCCACTTTTCGACCCACAACATCCCAACTTTCTTTTCCTTTCAAATTCTCATCAAAAATCACTCCCAAAACTTTCAAACCCCCGCTCACACATTCCATTTGATTATCACTCACTGACGCATTTCCAAACACTTTCAACTTAGATTTATCCCAATTCACTCGAAACGCAGACGCACCACAAAATAAGGACACGCGCAACTTCGCCCTCTCCAAAGCCACTTTCGACTGCCCCACAACCACAACATCATCCATATATGCCAACACTTTTACACACTTTCCACCACTCCCAGGCACCAAGAGCCCACGCATCACTTTATCTGCACGCAACATACACAGCAACGGTTCCAACACACAAATAAAAAGAATGGGTGACAAGGGGCATCCTTGTCTGACCCCCGAATCCACTCTCACATGATCGCTCAGGTTCCCATTCACCAAAATCCGACTAAACGCATCAACATACAATCCCTGCACCTTACGCACAAAACCATCCGGAAACCCCATACTCTTCAAAACTCTGAACATGAACACATGACATACTCTATCATACGCTTTTTCAAAATCTAAAGACATAACATACATATCCTTCTTTCGTCCCAAACTATCTCCAATCAGATCTCTAAACAACATCAAATTATCAGTCACTCTTCTTCCAGGCACCGCACACACTTGTTCTTCTCCAATCACTTGCCCAAGCACCTCCTTCATTCGCCATGCCAACAACTTAGCATACATCTTGTAATCTACATTCAACAACGTGATTGGCCTCCAATTTGCCAACACTTTCCTTTCACCCTTCTTGTATATCAACACAACCACACCCTCTTTCATCTCATCAATCATACCACCAGAATCAAAAATATAACTCAAAACCTCCACAAAATCAGCTTTAATCACATCCCACATACACACATAGAACTCGATCGGCAACCCATCACATCCAGGCGACTTATTCTTACGCATGCTTTTCAAAACCGACTCAACCTCACATTCCGTCACCGTGGTCATTAACATGTCACACTCACTCGCATCCACTGTCTCCGTTATTGCACTCAGAGCCTCATCAGCCATATCCACATCCATATTCTTCCACTCATATAATTTCTTATAAAAACGTTCAACTTCAAACATAATCCCATTACTATCACGAACATCCACACCACTATCATCCAACAGCACATCCATATCCCTAGCCGCCCCACACACTTTCTTAAAGAAAAATCTACTACACGTTTCATCTTTCTCCAAATGTTCAACTTTTGACCTAAAAATCAAGCTACGCCCTTTCTCATACAAACAGTCATCCACCTCACGCCGCACGCTCCTAATATCCTCAGACACATCCTCACCCAACTCTCTCATAGCATACAAAAAATCCAACCGCTTCAGGGCCCAATCATACTGCAGACGTTTCTTCCGCGCCACAGTACATCCAATTTTCCGAAAAAACCCACCAATCATACGTTTCACCCATACCCACCATTCAAGAACATTCGCAAAATCCTTTTTACGCTCACGCCACTGACCATATCGCACACGAAAACATTTGCGCACATACTCATCCTCCAGCAACCGAACATTCAGCTTCCACACGCCCCTTCCATACTTCACATCACTCCCACACTCGATCTTACACACCAAACATTCATGATCCGAATACACCACACACCGCTGATCAAAAGACACGTAACGCACACTCTTACCTAAAAACACATAATCCAACCTTGACACAATCATACCTCTATCTGCTTTATAAGTAGGTTTTGGATCATTCGCACTACTCACACGCGCCACATCCACCAAACTAAAATCCGCAATCAACCTCTTTAACATATTCCCTGTCACATCCACACGACTCACACCCGCACTCCTCCTATCCTTCACATCCATAATACAATTAAAATCCCCAACCATCATCACAGGCAATCGACCCGGCAAAAAATAAGTTACCTTTTCCAATAACTGTATCCGCTCGGCTTTATCAGCCGGCGCATAAACGTTGAATAAACGAAATTCAAAACCCTTATAACTAATATGTACCAAAAGGCATCTACCCGGAACAATAATAGTATATGAAATAAAAGAAAAATCCCGTCCCCTCGCTAAAACACCCACTCCATCATTCTTATTCAGCCGTGAGCCTGACCACACAGATACTCCATGAGGCCAGTCAGCAGCTGCAGGAGCCTCAGCAATACCACATTCCTGCAAGCAGAACAAATCACCCCCATTACAGTGTAGCTCATTTAATATAGCAATGCGTCTGGCCTTGGATTTAAGTCCCCGAACATTCAGGGACACTATAGAGAAGGACTTAGCCAGCATGAGATACAATTAAAGGGGGTAAAACATTTTACAGCAAGATATATGACGTCACGGCTTCAGGTCCCAGTGCAGGTCTCCATGAACGACTGAACAGCCTCCTCTGCCAGGTATGAGGTAACAGGGGAGCCCCCCTGCCCCTCTCCAGCAATAGGTGCAGGCACATCAGATATATATGTAGGGGCACTAGAAGCCATGGAATCAGCCTCCTCCCCCACAGTCTCCACAGAAGCAGACACTTCCATCCCCCCCTCCTCCCCCTCCTCCACAGACAATCCATCATAACGATTACTGGTAGGAATGTTGTGAGTACCTGTCAGCCTCTGCCGTTTTGCAGAGCCTGCAGCAGAAGCACTTCTCTTGTTTTTTACTACTGTAAAATCCTCCTCCACCACGGACGCTGCTCTGGACACTGTTGGGCTTCCTCCCCCCCCTGATACTGTATCCCACTCCACTGAGGCATCTGAATCTTCAGAGTCCGCATCCGAGGACTGCAGCCACTCTCTCCTTCTGTCCTCCGCTGCGCTACTCGCAGCGGAGCTATCCGGCGGCTGTGAGAGGAATTCATCAATGACAGCTGAGCCGCTGAGCCGCGGGGGGGCGGGGCTAAGCGCATCCTCGATCTCCTGAGCGCTACCCCCGGCGGCCGCAGCAGCAGCAGCGATCACAGCCGGAGCCGCTGCAGCAGGGTCACGTCTCACCCAGCGCTCTGTCACCATCAGGGGGGGCTCCCCCTCAGCCTGTAGAATTGGCGCCACGGCGCCAGACACCTCAGGAGGGGCTGTTACAAGGGGAGTCTCGTCAGGCATAACAGTAGAAGCAGGATCAGACACCCCGGCCGGGGTGCTGGCAGTTTCCGATACTTGCACCAGTGAATCACTCGCACACACTTCTGATGACACAGGGGCCACCTTGGGGGCATTTAATTTGCCAAGCACACTTGCTGCAGATGGCGGGGTATCTATAAGCCTCGTGCAGGTTCTCATTAAGTGGTCTTGACTCCCACACAGATCGCACTTTTTTTTTTGGGGACATTGCGCAGCTTCGTGGTCTCCCATTCCACAATTACGGCAGCATTTTCCTTTCATACAAGCCTCCTTTGTGTGTCCAAAGGAAAAACAGTTTCTACAATATAGAGGCTGGTCTGGGTAAAATAAAAAACCCCTTGCACCGCCAATCGAAAAATTTGCGGGTGGGTGCATAACACCCCCGATCCCCCCAGGGTCCAGGCGCAGCCGCACCCAGAACCGCGTTTTTCCATTGAAAATGCCCACATAGTTCTGTAGGCGCATACCGCCGCGGACAGACGAGCAGTATCTGGTCAGGAATGCCCTTATTTGGTCCGGTTCTACAAAGGGGTCGTACATATGTACTGTCAGGGGCCGTTCTGCTCCCATGAATAAGGGCAGCAAAGTCCACCCCTGGAGGAGGGGCTCATTAATATGGGCTCTTACCCTCTCATATGCGTTGATGCAGGTCTCCGGAAAATGGAAGGTGATGTCGAAAGTCCCCGCGTTGGCAAACTCCTGTATGCAGTATATGTCGTCTTTTTCCACTTTTGCCAAAGGTACCATGATTTTATGCCAAACGTGCATTAATGTGCGGTGCTGTCCTCCCACTGTCCTATCCAGCTGGATCCTGAACGTGTTTTTTGCACTTGTCATCCTGGCAGCCGCAGAGACTCCAGCGAGTTGTGATCCACTTCTCTCAAGCTCCCAGAGTCCCCAAAAGGGAAACCCTGAATCCTATAGGCCAGATCAGGCCCACAAGTGCACCTGATCTTAGCCAAAAGGCCGAGAAGCGATAACCCGAATGTGGGCTGAGGGACCGGCGCAACCGAAACAGGATCTACAATCCATCATGGAGAATCACCCTCCCCCACGCACGCTTACGCTATACTATCTGCAGATTGACTTGACTTTGGTTGGCGGCGGCGATCCCAGCAAAGAAGAGGGAGAAGGAAGGAGAAGTCCGGACTGACAAGCAGGCAGTCACCCAGGCGCGCGCGCAACCACATTCCATCACTCACTCCTGCATCGTGAGTTTTCTCTCCTCTCCTGTCTTGCTGGCTGCTTGACTGACTGACTGGCTGGCTGATGCACAATCATTTGCATTTGGTCCGCCTCCGACAACCACACCCACCAGACGTCTGCCGCCCGTCCCGTCTGTCCCTGCTGGCTCCGTGCTTATCACATTGACACAATGCTATGCACTTGCACTTCATCACTTAAGCAGTGGGACATTCATTCTGCAATGGAAGGTTCCCTGGCTGCCTTGAACCTCCTGTCTCTAAAATCTGGATTGTTTCAACCAACCCGTTCATCCTGGCAGATTTCAATTTTTCACTACAGTGTGAGGGCTCTGTGATGTCATCATGATGCACACTCTATGATGTCATCATGATGCGACACATGTGATGTCATCATTATGCGACACACGTGATGTCACAATGTGCTTGGCTGTACGGACTGCATTTGCTTGGCTTGCTAACTGACATCCACTTGAGGGAGACACACACCAGGAGATGGATGCAGCATATACACATACTGCAGAGCTTGTGCCTTTAGTGCCTGTAACAGCAACTATCCACACCTCCTGCAACCAGCGTGGACACCACCGCCACTAAAATAAAAATTAGTTCCAAACATGACCAGGTCGAAAAGACCAGCCGAAAGGATGATCATGATAGTAAGTTAAAAATGTAGGAATTCATTTCGAAGTGGTAATGCTTCTTCGTTCGTACTTAGTTTGCATTCAAGAATTAGGCCTACGTAGGCCTCACATCCAAATGCTGATCAACTGTTTCAATTTGTCTTGTGCAGAAGGAGGGAATTCAATGGAGACAAGAAGTAGACGATAAATAAGACTCCACACAGTAGTTCACACGTGCTTTTATTCATCCATTGTAACATTTTAATAGACAGCAAAGATTGAATACAATTTTGACACAGTATAAAAAGCATGCTTACAAAATCCAAGAGTTTATCAATGCAGCAGGCAAAAAAACATTGCAAATCCTGGGGAATAAGCTGAGAAGTCATCATTCATCTATTTTTGGAATACAGATTAGGAAAGGTGCACCGGTCCCGGAGGTACTGCAATACCGGGTCAATGCGTGGAGTGGACAGAGCAAGCTCTTCTTCCATCTCCCTGTTCTAAAAATCCATTTAATATATGGCCCCCAGATAGGGGGCGTATCAGATATTAAACTGATAAGAACAGATTTTTGATTGAAAAAGCGTCTTTATTGGTATAAAGTTGCAAAAAACAGACGGTAACATTGACAAACATAAGTGCCGTGTCGCAGCACAGGCCAAAACACAGCACAGATGCAGACTGTATAGTGCAGTCGAAGAACTACGGCGCGGGCCTGTAGCCTACACCGTAGTTCTCAGGCTGCACTATGCAATTAGACGATACAATAACACAACAGTAATTAAGGCTATGGGTGTGGAGGGTAGGGGGGTGAGGGAGGGTGAATCACAGGCCCGAAGCTTTATTGAAAAGACAGACACATATAAGGGGGAGGGCAATAAATAGAAGACATCAATAAAACAACAGACATTGTGAGTGAGGGGGCAGGGGCCACGGTCCCAAAGTCTCATCTTCGGTTCGGACAAGGGGAGAGGGGCAGAAAAAGGGGGGTTTTAGTCCTCTTCTTCCTCAGGGCTGTCCATGGTGGAATAGTCTCTGAGCAAGCTGTGAACCAGCCTGCAACAGTCCTGGATAGACATCCTCTCCCTCCTCAGAATGAGGCGGTTCCTGGCAAGCCACGAAGCGTCCTTAACACTGTTCATAAGGCGCCAGGCTTCCTGGATCGCCCCAACGGTGTGGGTGCCAGGGAATAGTCCGTAGAGTACCGAATGGTACGTGAGACAGTTCCTTGGCACAGAGTTTTTCAGTTCGTTTTCCAGGGCGTCCAACAACAACTGGGCCCAGGCACAGTCCCAAAACAGGTGCATAGATGTTTCCTCGTGTATGATGCACCTGGGGCAATGTCTGTACCTGCACAGGTTCCGGGAGTGCATGAATGACCGGAGGGGCAGGCCCCCCTGGATGGCCATCCACGACAGGTCTTTGTGTCTGTTTGTGAGCCTTTTAGAGGCCACATTCTCCCAGACCTGTTTGGCAGTCGCTGAAGGGAGCCCCGGAATCGGCTCCAAATCGTCTTTAGCTCTGATGAGCTTGTAGATGGTCTTCGGTTTCCATAAGTCAGGTTTAACTCCCTCCAGTTGGTGTTCCCTCACGAACTTGGACACGTCCAGGTAGAACCACGGGGTGTTCCAGTTGTAAGGGATGGAGCTGTCCCATTTGTCCCAGCCGAGATTCCTCCAAAGAGGCAGGAGGAAGAAACGGGACATAGAGTTTCCTGCCGAATCGTTCAAGTTCTCGTACATTGTCCTTCGGATGCAGTTACACACGAAGAAGGCTCGAAGCATGGTTGGGATATCCGGAATACCCTTTCCACCCTTGAGGGGCTCCTTGTACATAACTGACCGCTTTACTCTGTCCATCTTGGAGCCCCAGATGAAGTGAAACACTGCCCTTGTGGTGGCCCTGCAGACGGTTGCCAGTGGTGGCCAGGCCTGCGCGGTGTACTGCAGAACGGGAAGAATCTCGTTGCGCAGCACAAGTGATTTCCCCTCGATGGTAAGTTCTCTGAGGCTCCACAATCCAATCTTTTGTCGAACAGTCGCCAGTCTCTCTTCCCAACATCTCAGGGCTGCACCCTCACCGCCGAACCAGACTCCCAGGATCTTGATGAAGTCGGGCTTGATGGTGAAAGGAAATGGTGCAGAGGATGACAGGTGCCACTTTCCGAAGAGCATAGCCTCTGACTTCCCGCAGTTGACTTTAGCCCCTGAGGCTCGGCCGAAGTTCTCGCAGGTCTGGACGAGTGCTGTCACCGAACGCTGGTCTGCGCAGAAGACAGTGACGTCATCCATGTACAGCGAACACTTGGCCTCTCGTCGGTCACGACCCGGTGCGGCGATCCCTCTGATCTCTGGGTTCCGTCTGATGCATACAGCCATAAGCTCTATAACACAAACAAAAAGAAGAGGTGAAAGAGGGCAGCCTTGTCTGACCCCGGACAAGATGGAAAAGGGGTCAGTCTTCCAGCCGTTCACCAGCACCGAGCTGTGGATATCAAGGTACATCAGGTTAACATACGTACAAAACATTTTACCGAGGCCAAATTTATGCAGAACCCTGCCCATCAGCTCATGTGAGACACGATCGAAGGCCTTCTCCTGGTCAAGACTGACCAGGGCCGCGTGAACGTTCCGATCCTTGATGTAATGGACCGTGTCTCTGAGGAGGGCGAGGCTGTCTGCAATCCTGCGACCAGGAATGGCGCAGGTCTGGTCCGGGTGAATGATCTGTCCGATGACAGCCTTCAGCCTGTTGGCGAGCACCTTGGCGAGGATCTTGTAGTCCACGTTTAAGAGAGAGATGGGCCTCCAATTTTTCAGCTCACATCTCTCCCCCTTACGCTTATACAAGATCGTGATCATTCCCTCCCTCAGCGATGGGGGCATTTTGCCCTCCACCACCATCTCCCCGTACAGCTCGAGCAGGTCCGGTCCAATGAGGTCCCACAGCGCTACATAGAGCTCTGCTGGGAGACCATCACTGCCCGGGGTCCTGCCCTGCCTAAAGGATCTGGCGGCAGAGTGCAACTCCTCCAACGCCAAGGGAGCATCCAGGGCGGCTTTACCTGCAGGATCAATTGTGTTAGTGATACCTGACAGGAACTTATCAGCCTCCTCGCTGTCTGTAGTCTTAGGGGAGTAGAGGTCGCTGTAATAGTCGCGGACGACTTTCATCACGCCCTCCTTCCCCTGTCTGGGGATGCCGGTCTCATCTCGCAGCTCAGTCAGGGGCGTGTGGCCAGAGTGGAGTTTCCTGAAAAAGAAAGAATTTGACTTCTCGTCCTTCTCAAGGTTCTCCACCTTGGAACGGAAGACGATACGTCTGGATTCCTCCTCAAAGTGCCCTTTCAGGCCCTCTTTGGTCTCATCCAGCTCGTCTCTCACGTCCCAGCCGCACCGTTGGAGGTCCAGCAGGGACTGCAAATTTCTCTGCAGTCTCTTGAAGTTCCTCTTTCGGTCGCACGCCTGTTGTCTCCCTTTAACCTGAAAGAAACTGCGAATGTTAGCCTTAGCATATTCCCACCAGTCGCTCATACATTCAAAATAACATTTGTCATTTTTCCATGTGATGTAGGCATCCTTCAGCTCCGCCAGCACCTCCTCTCTTTCCAGTAGGGCGCAATTCAACTTCCAGGAGCCTGGGCCAGGTGAAAAACCGCTGCCCAGGACTCCTTGGAAGAGAATGGCCCTGTGGTCTGAGAAGAAGCAGGGGACCATAGAATGCCTCGTCTGCTTCACTGCTCTAGAGGTAAACACAAAGTCAATGCGGGAACGCACAGAGCCATCGGGGCGGCTCCATGTAAAATTCACGGAGCCGGACCCCATGGAGCCCATAGCGTCCCGCAGTGATGCTTCGGTCACCATTTCTATGAGCAGTTTAGACGTCACATCAAGCTTGGTAGAGTTGCTGGTGCTGCGTCCATCCTCCTCCATGGTGCAGTTGAAGTCTCCTGCCATCACTACCGCCCTAGTGGTTGCGAGCTGCGGTCGCAGGGTCTGGAAAAGCTCCAAGCGCTCATTCTTGAAAGGGGGGGCGTACACGCAGATAAGCCTGATAGGCTCACCTGCCCAGGAGCCGTCTACGATCAGCAATCTGCCGCAGACGAGCTCCTGAACAGAATCTAGCGTGAAGAGGCTCCCCCTGATAAGAATGGCGACCCCTGCAGACTTACACTCACCCCCACCGGACCAATAGGAGGCGCCGTGAGACCACTGCCTGCCCAGATGTTTGTAGGACCTGGAGAAAGGAAGAGAGCATTCCTGCAACATGTACACATCACATTTCTGACTATCTAGGAAAGTAAACACAGACTGTCTTCTAAGCTTATCCTTAATACTCCTCACATTAATGGTGAAAATTGAAAATGACGCCATTAGTTGGGGAAAAAAGAGAGGTTAGGCAACAGTTCTACATTTACGTTACCACTCCGTCGGGCGGGGCTTCCTCGGCATCGGATGCCAGGTTCCCTTGCTCGGGTAGCGGCGAGCAGTCTCCCAGTATCCGGTCGAGTAAGGCGTCGGCGTTGGCATCCAGCTCCTCCTCCTCCTCCCTGCTGAATGCCTCCGCCAGCTCCTCCATTTCTTCTTCCAGTGGGGTCAGCTCGACCGCCAGTTTCTTAGAGGATTCGGAGTCCGCAGACGGGCTGTCGAGCTCCTTCCTCTTGCAGTTCCGTGTCTTCTCGGCACCTGCAGTTGGAGTAAGAGGGGAGGGGAGGGCGGGGAAATCTTCCTGGGAAGAAAGGTCAGGTGGGGCAGGGGTGGCTGGGTTGGGAGAGACAATGGGCTGGGTAGGAGAGTCGGAGGAGGGGTCAGGGAGGGTTGCGACAGTGGTAGGGATGGGAGTCACTGTCGCAGGGGGTGGGCTGGTGGAGATGGGTAGGGAGGTGGTGAGGGAGGATGGGAGGGGGGTGGGTTTGACAGGTTTCTTACCCTCCTGCGGTTTCTTTTCCTTCTGCGTAGCAGAGGGCAGCAGCTTGAGGGCAGGGTTGGCACGTCCGGTCACCACAGCTGAGTAGGTTCTCGACCTACTCGGGCAGTCCCTGTAGACGTGGTCCACTTTGCCGCACAGGTTGCAGGTTTTCCTCGTGGGGCAGTCTTTGGTCTCATGGCTGGCCATGTGGCAATTCTTGCATGCCGGGACCTTGCAGTCCTTCATCACGTGGCCCGTCCCGCCGCACTTCCTGCAGTTGCGTGGCTGGTCGGCGTAGTGGAGAAGTCCTTGAGATCCCCCCAGGGAGAAGCACTGTGGGAGGTGCTTGACTCCTTCTGGGCACGAGGTGTCCTTTTGCAGGACGACGATCACAGCCCACTTTCCAGTCCAGAAGCTGTTCCCATCCAGAACCCTTGTGGGGTCCTTCTTGACGGTACAGAACCGGCTGAGGAAGGTGACAATGTCCTTGATGGGCGTGTGTGGGTTCCTCATTGAAACCGTCACCCGCCTTTCCTCTCTTTGAATAGGGCAATTGCCCACAAAGCGGGAGAAAGGGGATTCGGGTCTCGCCGATTTCACTGCCTCCCAGTACCTCTTGCAGATGGCAAGGGAGGCGAAGGTGACGTAGAAGATCCCCTTCAGGTAATTCTGGATGCTGAGGGTTTCAGCGGTCGAGAAGCCCTGGTCCAGGATCATCTTCTTCCCAAAGGTCTCCACTGTCATGTCCGGCATCCGTCCATCCACCTCCTTCAACTTCATCACCACGGTGAATCTCATCCAGGGCTCCAGGGACGGTTTGTCTTTGGTGCTCGCCTGGGTGGGTGCCGCTGGCGGTGTTGCTGCAGGGGTTGTGGCGCTGGGTGCGGCCGATCCGGTGGGGGCTTTGGCGGTTTTTTTCGCCGTCTTGGCCTGGCTCTTCTTGGCGAGGGTGGCCGGAGTGGAGGCAGAGGCTGGAGCAGCTGGGGCTGGAGCAGCGGGGGCTGGAACAGCGGCGGCTGGGGCAGCGGTGGCCATACTCACGGGTCCTTTGGCGTAGAAGGCGGGGCGGAGGATCAGCGCTGTCGTCGAGAGGAGGAGAGGCGGTCGGTCGCTTCAGAGGGCAGAGCCAGCAAGTCTAACCCTCCAGTGCAGGTAGGGGGCGCTGCAGAGCTTCTCCGGCGAAGTCCCTTTTCTCCACGCAGTCTTGCTGGCGGAGGGGGGGTGTCTTCTCCAGAGGGCAGAGCAAACAAGTCTAACCCTCTGCTGTAGCTGGGGAGCGATGCAAATCTTCACCCTCTTCAAGCGATCTTCTCCTTCTCCTCGCAGTCTCGGCTTTCGATTTTTCTGGCTTCTCGGCCCGGGTGCAGCTTAGCCCTGAGAAGGACAATTGTCGGTCCAAGAAACAAGGTAGCACCGTCAGTCAGCGTGAACTGATAAGAACAGATACTACACTTGATCTTAGCCAAAAGGCCGAGAAGCGATAACCCGAATGTGGGCTGAGGGACCGGCGCAACCGAAACAGGATCTACAATCCATCATGGAGAATCACCCTCCCCCACGCACGCTTACGCTATACTATCTGCAGATTGACTTGACTTTGGTTGGCGGCGGCGATCCCAGCAAAGAAGAGGGAGAAGGAAGGAGAAGTCCGGACTGACAAGCAGGCAGTCACCCAGGCGCGCGCGCAACCACATTCCATCACTCACTCCTGCATCGTGAGTTTTCTCTCCTCTCCTGTCTTGCTGGCTGCTTGACTGACTGACTGGCTGGCTGATGCACAATCATTTGCATTTGGTCCGCCTCCGACAACCACACCCACCAGACGTCTGCCGCCCGTCCCGTCTGTCCCTGCTGGCTCCGTGCTTATCACATTGACACAATGCTATGCACTTGCACTTCATCACTTAAGCAGTGGGACATTCATTCTGCAATGGAAGGTTCCCTGGCTGCCTTGAACCTCCTGTCTCTAAAATCTGGATTGTTTCAACCAACCCGTTCATCCTGGCAGATTTCAATTTTTCACTACAGTGTGAGGGCTCTGTGATGTCATCATGATGCACACTCTATGATGTCATCATGATGCGACACATGTGATGTCATCATTATGCGACACACGTGATGTCACAATGTGCTTGGCTGTACGGACTGCATTTGCTTGGCTTGCTAACTGACATCCACTTGAGGGAGACACACACCAGGAGATGGATGCAGCATATACACATACTGCAGAGCTTGTGCCTTTAGTGCCTGTAACAGCAACTATCCACACCTCCTGCAACCAGCGTGGACACCACCGCCACTAAAATAAAAATTAGTTCCAAACATGACCAGGTCGAAAAGACCAGCCGAAAGGATGATCATGATAGTAAGTTAAAAATGTAGGAATTCATTTCGAAGTGGTAATGCTTCTTCGTTCGTACTTAGTTTGCATTCAAGAATTAGGCCTACGTAGGCCTCACATCCAAATGCTGATCAACTGTTTCAATTTGTCTTGTGCAGAAGGAGGGAATTCAATGGAGACAAGAAGTAGACGATAAATAAGACTCCACACAGTAGTTCACACGTGCTTTTATTCATCCATTGTAACATTTTAATAGACAGCAAAGATTGAATACAATTTTGACACAGTATAAAAAGCATGCTTACAAAATCCAAGAGTTTATCAATGCAGCAGGCAAAAAAACATTGCAAATCCTGGGGAATAAGCTGAGAAGTCATCATTCATCTATTTTTGGAATACAGATTAGGAAAGGTGCACCGGTCCCGGAGGTACTGCAATACCGGGTCAATGCGTGGAGTGGACAGAGCAAGCTCTTCTTCCATCTCCCTGTTCTAAAAATCCATTTAATATATGGCCCCCAGATAGGGGGCGTATCAGATATTAAACTGATAAGAACAGATTTTTTGATTGAAAAAGCGTCTTTATTGGTATAAAGTTGCAAAAAACAGACGGTAACATTGACAAACATGAGTGCCGTGTCGCAGCACAGGCCAAAACACAGCACAGATGCAGACTGTATAGTGCAGTCGAAGAACTACGGCGCGGGCCTGTAGCCTACACTGTAGTTCTCAGGCTGCCCTATGCAATTAAACGATACAATAACACAACAGTAAATAAGGCTATGGGTGTGGAGGGTAGGGGGGTGAGGGAGGGTGAATCACAAGCCCGAAGCTTTATTGAAAGACAGACACATATAAGGGGAAGGGCAATAAATAGAAGACATCAATAAAACAACAGACATTGTGAGTGAGGGGGCAGGGGCCACGGTCCCAAAGTCTCATTTTCGGTTCGGACAAGGGGGGAGGGGCAGAAAAAGGGGGGGTTTAGTCCTCTTCTTCCTCAGGGCTGTCCATGGTGGAATAGTCTCTGAGCAGGCTGTGGACCAGCCTGCAACAGTCCTGGATGGACATCCTCTCCCTCCTCAGAATGAGGCGGTTCCTGGCTAGCCACGAAGCGTCCTTCATACAGTTCATAAGGCGCCAGGCTTCCTGGATCGCCCCAACGGTGTGGGTGCCAGGGAATAGTCCGTAGAGTACCGAATAGTACGTGAGACAGTTCCTCGGCACAGAGTTTTTCAGTTCGTTTTCCAGGGCGTCCAACAACAACTGGGCCCAGGCACAGTCCCAAAACAGGTGCATAGATGTTTCCTCGTGTATGATGCACCTGGGGCAATGTCTGTACCTGCACAGGTTCCGGGAGTGCATGAATGACCGGAGGGGCAGGCCCCCCTGGATGGCCATCCACGACAGGTCTTTGTGTCTGTTTGTGAGCCTTTTAGAGGCCACATTCTCCCAGACCTGTTTGGCAGTCGCTGAAGGGAGCCCCGGAATCGGCTCCAAATCGTCTTTAGCTCTGATGAGCTTGTAGATCGTCTTTGATTTCCATAAGTCAGGTTTAACTCCCTCCAGTTGGTGTTCCCTCACGAACTTGGACACGTCCAGGTAGAACCACGGGGTGTTCCAGTTGTAAGGGATGGAGCTGTCCCATTTGTCCCAGCCGAGATTCCTCCAAAGAGGCAGGAGGAAGAAACGGGACATGGAGTTTCCTGCAGAATCGTTCAAGTTCTCGTACATTGTCCTTCGGATGCAGTTACAGACGAAGAAGGCTCGAAGCATGGTGGGGATATCAGGGATACCCTTTCCACCCTTGAGGGGCTCCTTGTACATAACTGCACGCTTTACTCTGTCCATCTTGGAGCCCCAGATGAAGTAAAACACTGCCCTTGTGATGGCCCTGCAGACGGTTGCCAGTGGTGGCCAGGCCTGCGCGGTGTACTGCAGAACGGGAAGAATCTCGTTGCGCAGCACAAGTGATTTCCCCTCGATGGTAAGTTCTCTGAGGCTCCACAATCCAATCTTTTGTCGAACAGTCGCCAGTCTCTCTTCCCAACATCTCAGGGCTGCACCCTCACCGCCGAACCAGACTCCCAGGATCTTGATGAAGTCGGGCTTGATGGCAAAAGGAAATGGTGCAGAGGATGACAGGTGCCACTTTCCGAAGAGCATAGCCTCTGACTTCCCGCAGTTGACTTTAGCCCCTGAGGCTCGGCCGAAGTTCTCGCAGGTCTGGACGAGTGCTGTCACCGAACGCTGGTCTGCGCAGAAGACAGTGACGTCATCCATGTACAGCGAACACTTGGCCTCTCGTCGGTCACGACCCGGTGCGGCGATCCCTCTGATCTCTGGATTCCGTCTGATGCATACAGCCATAAGCTCTATAACACAAACAAAAAGAAGAGGTGAAAGAGGGCAGCCTTGTCTGACCCCGGACAAGATGGAAAAGGGGTCAGTCTTCCAGCCGTTCACCAGCACCGAGCTGTGGATATCAAGGTACATCAGGTTAACATACGTACAAAACATTTTACCGAGACCAAATTTATGCAGAACCCTGCCCATCAGCTCATGTGAGACACGATCAAAGGCCTTCTCCTGATCAAGACTGACCAGGGCCGCGTGCACGTTCCGATCCTTGATGTAATGGACCGTGTCTCTGAGGAGGGCGAGGCTGTCTGCAATCCTGCGACCAGGGATGGCGCAGGTCTGGTCCGGGTGAATGATCTGTCCGATGACAGCCTTCAGCCTGTTGGCGAGCACCTTGGCGAGGATCTTGTAGTCCACGTTTAAGAGAGAGATGGGCCTCCAATTTTTCAGCTCACATCTCTCCCCCTTACGCTTATACAAGATCGTGATCATTCCCTCCCTCAGCGATGGGGGCATTTTGCCCTCCACCACCATCTCCCCGTACAGCTCGAGCAGGTCCGGTCCAATGAGGTCCCACAGCGCTACGTAGAGCTCTGCTGGGAGACCATCACTGCCCGGGGTCCTGCCCTGCCTAAAGGATTTGGCGGCAGAGTGCAACTCCTCCAACGCCAAGGGAGCATCCAGGGCGGCTTTACCTGCAGGATCAACGGTGTTAGTGATACCTGACAGGAACTTATCAGCCTCCTCGCTGTCTGTGGTCTTAGGGGAGTAGAGGTCGCTGTAGTAGTCGCGGACGACTTTCATCACGCCCTCCTTCCCCTGTCTGGGGATGCCGGCCTCATCTCGCAGCTCAGTCAGGGGCGTGTGGCCAGAGTGGAGTTTCCTGAAAAAGAAAGAATTGCATTTCTCGTCCTTCTCAAGGTTCTCCACCTTGGAACGGAAGACGATACGTCTGGATTCCTCCTCAAAGTGCCCTTTCAGGCCCTCTTTGGTCTCTTCCAGCTTGTCTCTCACGTCCCAGCCGCACCGTTGTAGGTCCAGCAGGGACTGCAGGTGTCTTTGCAGTCTCTTGAAGTTCCTCTTTCGGTCGCACGCCTGTTGTCTCCCTTTAACCTGAAAGAAACTGCGAATGTTAGCCTTAGCATATTCCCACCAGTCGCTCATGCATTCAAAATAACATTTGTCATTTTTCCATGTGATGTAGGCATCCTTCAGCTCCGCCAGCACCTCCTCTCTTTCCAGCAGGGCACAATTCAACTTCCAGGAGCCTGGGCCAGGCGCAAAGCCGCTACCCAGGACTCCTTGGAAGAGAATGGCCCTGTGGTCTGAGAAGAAGCAGGGGACCATAGAATGCCTGGTCTGCTTCACTGTTCTAGAGGTAAACACAAAGTCAATGCGGGAACGCACAGAGCCATCGGGGCGGCTCCATGTAAAGTTCACGGAGCCGGACCCCATGGAGCCCATAGCGTCCCGCAGTGATGCTTCGGTCACCATTTCTATGAGCAGTTTAGACGTCACGTCAAGCTTGGTACAGTTGCTGGTGCTGCGTCCATCCTCTTCCATGGTGCAGTTGAAGTCTCCTGCCATCACTACCGCCCTAGTGGTTGCGAGCTGCGGTCGCAGGGTCTGGAAAAGCTCCAAGCGCTCATTCTTGCCAGGGGGGGCGTACACGCAGATAAGCCTAATAGGCTCACCTGCCCAGGAACCGTCTACGATAAGCAATCTGCCGCAGACGAGCTCCTGAACAGAATCTAGCGTGAAGAGGCTCCCCCTAATAAGAATGGCGACCCCTGCAGACTTACACTCACCTCCACCGGACCAATAGGAGGCGCCGTGAGACCACTGCCTGCCCAGATGTTTGTAGGACCTGGAGAAAGGAAGAGAGCATTCCTGCAACATGTACACATCACATTTCTGACTATCTAGGAAAGTAAACACAGACTGTCTTCTAAGCTTGTCCTTAATACTCCTCACATTAATGGTGAAAATTGAAAATGACGCCATTAGTTGGGGAAAAAAGAGAGGTTAGGCAACAGTTCTACATTTACGTTACCACTCCGTCGGGCGGGGCTTCCTCGGCATCGGATGCCAGGTTCCCTTGCTCGGGTAGCGGCGAGTTGTTTCCCAGTATCTGGTCGAGTAAGGCGGCGGCGTTGGCATCCAGCTCCTCCTCCTCCGCCCTGCTGAATGCCTCCGCCAGCTCCTCCATTTCTTCTTCCAGCGGGGTCAGCTCGACCGCCAGTTTCTTAGAGGATTCGGAGTCCGCAGACGGGCTGTCGAGCTCCTTCCTCTTGCAGTTCCTCGTCTTCTCGGCACCTGCAGTTGGAGTAAGAGGGGAGGGGAGGGCGGGGAAATCTTCCTGGGAAGAAAGGTCAGGTGGGGCAGGGGTGGCTGGGTTGGGAGAGACAATGGGCTGGGTAGGAGAGTCGGAGGAGGGGTCAGGGAGGGTTGCGACAGTGGTAGGGATGGGAGTCACTGTCGCAGGGGGTGGGCTGGTGGAGATGGGTAGGGAGGTGGTGAGGGAGGATGGGAGGGGGGTGGGTTTGACAGGTTTCTTACCCTCCTGCGGTTTCTTTTCCTTCTGCGTAGCAGAGGGCAGCAGCTTGAGGGCAGGGTTGGCACGTCCGGTCACCACAGCTGAGTAGGTTCTCGACCTACTCGGGCAGTCCCTGTAGACGTGGTCCACTTTGCCGCACAGGTTGCAGGTTTTCCTCGTGGGGCAGTCTTTGGTCTCATGGCTGGCCATGTGGCAATTCTTGCATGCCGGGACCTTGCAGTCCTTCATCACGTGGCCCGTCCCGCCGCACTTCCTGCAGTTGCGTGGCTGGTCGGCGTAGTGGAGAAGTCCTTGAGATCCCCCCAGGGAGAAGCACTGTGGGAGGTGCTTGACTCCTTCTGGGCACGAGGTGTCCTTTTGCAGGACGACGATCACAGCCCACTTTCCAGTCCAGAAGCTGTTCCCATCCAGAACCCTTGTGGGGTCCTTCTTGACGGTACAGAACCGGCTGAGGAAGGTGACAATGTCCTTGATGGGCGTGTGTGGGTTCCTCATTGAAACCGTCACCCGCCTTTCCTCTCTTTGAATAGGGCAATTGCCCACAAAGCGGGAGAAAGGGGATTCGGGTCTCGCCGATTTCACTGCCTCCCAGTACCTCTTGCAGATGGCAAGGGAGGCGAAGGTGACGTAGAAGATCCCCTTCAGGTAATTCTGGATGCTGAGGGTTTCAGCGGTCGAGAAGCCCTGGTCCAGGATCATCTTCTTCCCAAAGGTCTCCACTGTCATGTCCGGCATCCGTCCATCCACCTCCTTCAACTTCATCACCACGGTGAATCTCATCCAGGGCTCCAGGGACGGTTTGTCTTTGGTGCTCGCCTGGGTGGGTGCCGCTGGCGGTGTTGCTGCAGGGGTTGTGGCGCTGGGTGCGGCCGATCCGGTGGGGGCTTTGGCGGTTTTTTTCGCCGTCTTGGCCTGGCTCTTCTTGGCGAGGGTGGCCGGAGTGGAGGCAGAGGCTGGAGCAGCTGGGGCTGGAGCAGCGGGGGCTGGAACAGCGGCGGCTGGGGCAGCGGTGGCCATACTCACGGGTCCTTTGGCGTAGAAGGCGGGGCGGAGGATCAGCGCTGTCGTCGAGAGGAGGAGAGGCGGTCGGTCGCTTCAGAGGGCAGAGCCAGCAAGTCTAACCCTCCAGTGCAGGTAGGGGGCGCTGCAGAGCTTCTCCGGCGAAGTCCCTTTTCTCCACGCAGTCTTGCTGGCGGAGGGGGGGTGTCTTCTCCAGAGGGCAGAGCAAACAAGTCTAACCCTCTGCTGTAGCTGGGGAGCGATGCAAATCTTCACCCTCTTCAAGCGATCTTCTCCTTCTCCTCGCAGTCTCGGCTTTCGATTTTTCTGGCTTCTCGGCCCGGGTGCAGCTTAGCCCTGAGAAGGACAATTGTCGGTCCAAGAAACAAGGTAGCACCGTCAGTCAGCGTGAACTGATAAGAACAGATACTACACTTGATCTTAGCCAAAAGGCCGAGAAGCGATAACCCGAATGTGGGCTGAGGGACCGGCGCAACCGAAACAGGATCTACAATCCATCATGGAGAATCACCCTCCCCCACGCACGCTTACGCTATACTATCTGCAGATTGACTTGACTTTGGTTGGCGGCGGCGATCCCAGCAAAGAAGAGGGAGAAGGAAGGAGAAGTCCGGACTGACAAGCAGGCAGTCACCCAGGCGCGCGCGCAACCACATTCCATCACTCACTCCTGCATCGTGAGTTTTCTCTCCTCTCCTGTCTTGCTGGCTGCTTGACTGACTGACTGGCTGGCTGATGCACAATCATTTGCATTTGGTCCGCCTCCGACAACCACACCCACCAGACGTCTGCCGCCCGTCCCGTCTGTCCCTGCTGGCTCCGTGCTTATCACATTGACACAATGCTATGCACTTGCACTTCATCACTTAAGCAGTGGGACATTCATTCTGCAATGGAAGGTTCCCTGGCTGCCTTGAACCTCCTGTCTCTAAAATCTGGATTGTTTCAACCAACCCGTTCATCCTGGCAGATTTCAATTTTTCACTACAGTGTGAGGGCTCTGTGATGTCATCATGATGCACACTCTATGATGTCATCATGATGCGACACATGTGATGTCATCATTATGCGACACACGTGATGTCACAATGTGCTTGGCTGTACGGACTGCATTTGCTTGGCTTGCTAACTGACATCCACTTGAGGGAGACACACACCAGGAGATGGATGCAGCATATACACATACTGCAGAGCTTGTGCCTTTAGTGCCTGTAACAGCAACTATCCACACCTCCTGCAACCAGCGTGGACACCACCGCCACTAAAATAAAAATTAGTTCCAAACATGACCAGGTCGAAAAGACCAGCCGAAAGGATGATCATGATAGTAAGTTAAAAATGTAGGAATTCATTTCGAAGTGGTAATGCTTCTTCGTTCGTACTTAGTTTGCATTCAAGAATTAGGCCTACGTAGGCCTCACATCCAAATGCTGATCAACTGTTTCAATTTGTCTTGTGCAGAAGGAGGGAATTCAATGGAGACAAGAAGTAGACGATAAATAAGACTCCACACAGTAGTTCACACGTGCTTTTATTCATCCATTGTAACATTTTAATAGACAGCAAAGATTGAATACAATTTTGACACAGTATAAAAAGCATGCTTACAAAATCCAAGAGTTTATCAATGCAGCAGGCAAAAAAACATTGCAAATCCTGGGGAATAAGCTGAGAAGTCATCATTCATCTATTTTTGGAATACAGATTAGGAAAGGTGCACCGGTCCCGGAGGTACTGCAATACCGGGTCAATGCGTGGAGTGGACAGAGCAAGCTCTTCTTCCATCTCCCTGTTCTAAAAATCCATTTAATATATGGCCCCCAGATAGGGGGCGTATCAGATATTAAACTGATAAGAACAGATACTACACTTGATCTTAGCCAAAAGGCCGAGAAGCGATAACCCGAATGTGGGCTGAGGGACCGGCGCAACCGAAACAGGATCTACAATCCATCATGGAGAATCACCCTCCCCCACGCACGCTTACGCTATACTATCTGCAGATTGACTTGACTTTGGTTGGCGGCGGCGATCCCAGCAAAGAAGAGGGAGAAGGAAGGAGAAGTCCGGACTGACAAGCAGGCAGTCACCCAGGCGCGCGCGCAACCACATTCCATCACTCACTCCTGCATCGTGAGTTTTCTCTCCTCTCCTGTCTTGCTGGCTGCTTGACTGACTGACTGGCTGGCTGATGCACAATCATTTGCATTTGGTCCGCCTCCGACAACCACACCCACCAGACGTCTGCCGCCCGTCCCGTCTGTCCCTGCTGGCTCCGTGCTTATCACATTGACACAATGCTATGCACTTGCACTTCATCACTTAAGCAGTGGGACATTCATTCTGCAATGGAAGGTTCCCTGGCTGCCTTGAACCTCCTGTCTCTAAAATCTGGATTGTTTCAACCAACCCGTTCATCCTGGCAGATTTCAATTTTTCACTACAGTGTGAGGGCTCTGTGATGTCATCATGATGCACACTCTATGATGTCATCATGATGCGACACATGTGATGTCATCATTATGCGACACACGTGATGTCACAATGTGCTTGGCTGTACGGACTGCATTTGCTTGGCTTGCTAACTGACATCCACTTGAGGGAGACACACACCAGGAGATGGATGCAGCATATACACATACTGCAGAGCTTGTGCCTTTAGTGCCTGTAACAGCAACTATCCACACCTCCTGCAACCAGCGTGGACACCACCGCCACTAAAATAAAAATTAGTTCCAAACATGACCAGGTCGAAAAGACCAGCCGAAAGGATGATCATGATAGTAAGTTAAAAATGTAGGAATTCATTTCGAAGTGGTAATGCTTCTTCGTTCGTACTTAGTTTGCATTCAAGAATTAGGCCTACGTAGGCCTCACATCCAAATGCTGATCAACTGTTTCAATTTGTCTTGTGCAGAAGGAGGGAATTCAATGGAGACAAGAAGTAGACGATAAATAAGACTCCACACAGTAGTTCACACGTGCTTTTATTCATCCATTGTAACATTTTAATAGACAGCAAAGATTGAATACAATTTTGACACAGTATAAAAAGCATGCTTACAAAATCCAAGAGTTTATCAATGCAGCAGGCAAAAAAACATTGCAAATCCTGGGGAATAAGCTGAGAAGTCATCATTCATCTATTTTTGGAATACAGATTAGGAAAGGTGCACCGGTCCCGGAGGTACTGCAATACCGGGTCAATGCGTGGAGTGGACAGAGCAAGCTCTTCTTCCATCTCCCTGTTCTAAAAATCCATTTAATATATGGCCCCCAGATAGGGGGCGTATCAGATATTAAACTGATAAGAACAGATTTTTTGATTGAAAAAGCGTCTTTATTGGTATAAAGTTGCAAAAAACAGACGGTAACATTGACAAACATAAGTGCCGTGTCGCAGCACAGGCCAAAACACAGCACAGATGCAGACTGTATAGTGCAGTCGAAGAACTACGGCGCGGGCCTGTAGCCTACACCGTAGTTCTCAGGCTGCACTATGCAATTAGACGATACAATAACACAACAGTAAATAAGGCTATGGGTGTGGAGGGTAGGGGGGTGAGGGAGGGTGAATCACAGGCCCGAAGCTTTATTGAAAAGACAGACACATATAAGGGGAAGGGCAATAAATAGAAGACATCAATAAAACAACAGACATTGTGAGTGAGGGGGCAGGGGCCACGGTCCCAAAGTCTCATCTTCGGTTCGGACAAGGGGAGAGGGGCAGAAAAAGGGGGGTTTTAGTCCTCTTCTTCCTCAGGGCTGTCCATGGTGGAATAGTCTCTGAGCAAGCTGTGAACCAGCCTGCAACAGTCCTGGATAGACATCCTCTCCCTCCTCAGAATGAGGCGGTTCCTGGCAAGCCACGAAGCGTCCTTAACACTGTTCATAAGGCGCCAGGCTTCCTGGATCGCCCCAACGGTGTGGGTGCCAGGGAATAGTCCGTAGAGTACCGAATGGTACGTGAGACAGTTCCTTGGCACAGAGTTTTTCAGTTCGTTTTCCAGGGCGTCCAACAACAACTGGGCCCAGGCACAGTCCCAAAACAGGTGCATAGATGTTTCCTCGTGTATGATGCACCTGGGGCAATGTCTGTACCTGCACAGGTTCCGGGAGTGCATGAATGACCGGAGGGGCAGGCCCCCCTGGATGGCCATCCACGACAGGTCTTTGTGTCTGTTTGTGAGCCTTTTAGAGGCCACATTCTCCCAGACCTGTTTGGCAGTCGCTGAAGGGAGCCCCGGAATCGGCTCCAAATCGTCTTTAGCTCTGATGAGCTTGTAGATCGTCTTCGATTTCCATAAGTCAGGTTTAACTCCCTCCAGTTGGTGTTCCCTCACGAACTTGGACACGTCCAGGTAGAACCACGGGGTGTTCCAGTTGTAAGGGATGGAGCTGTCCCATTTGTCCCAGCCGAGATTCCTCCAAAGCGGCAGGAGGAAGAAACGGGACATAGAGTTTCCTGCAGAATCGTTCAAGTTCTCGTACATTGTCCTGCGGATGCAGTTACACACGAAGAAGGCTCGAAGCATGGTTGGGATATCCGGAATACCCTTTCCACCCTTGAGGGGCTCCTTGTACATAACTGACCGCTTTACTCTGTCCATCTTGGAGCCCCAGATGAAGTGAAACACTGCCCTCGTGATGGCCCTGCAGACGGTTGCCAGGGGTGGCCAGGCCTGCGCGGTGTACTGCAGAACGGGAAGAATCTCATTGCGCAGCACAAGTGATTTCCCCTCGATGGTAAGATCTCTGAGGCTCCACAATCCAATCTTTTGGCGAACAGTCGCCAGTCTCTCATCCCAACATCTCAGGGCTGCACCCTCGCCGCCGAACCAGACTCCCAGGATCTTAATGAAGTCGGGCTTGATGGTGAAAGGAAATGGTGCAGAGGATGACAGGTGCCACTTTCCGAAGAGCATAGCCTCTGACTTCCCGCAGTTGACTTTAGCCCCTGAGGCTCGGCCGAAGTTCTCGCAGGTCTGGACGAGTGCTGTCACCGAACGGTGATCCGCGCAGAAGACAGTGACGTCATCCATGTACAGCGAACACTTGGCCTCTCGTCGGTCACGACCCGGTGCGGCGATCCCTCTGATCTCTGGATTCCGTCTGATGCATACAGCCATGAGCTCTATAACACAAACAAAAAGAAGAGGTGAAAGCGGGCAGCCTTGTCTGACCCCGGACAAGATGGAAAAGGGGTCAGTCTTCCAGCCGTTCACCAGCACCGAGCTGTGGATATCAAGGTACATCAGGTTAACATACGTACAAAACATTTTACCGAGGCCAAATTTATGCAGAACCCTGCCCATCAGCTCATGTGAGACACGATCAAAGGCCTTCTCCTGATCAAGGCTGACCAGGGCCGCGTGCACGTTCCGATCCTTGATGTAATGGACCGTGTCTCTGAGGAGGGCGAGGCTGTCTGCAATCCTGCGACCGGGGATGGCGCAGGTCTGGTCCGGGTGAATGATCTGTCCGATGACATCCTTCAGCCTGTTGGCGAGCACCTTGGCGAGGATCTTGTAGTCCACGTTTAAGAGAGAGATGGGCCTCCAATTCTTCAGCTCACATCTCTCCCCCTTACGCTTATACAAGATCGTGATCATTCCCTCCCTCAGCGATGGGGGCATTTTGCCCTCCACCACCATCTCCCCGTACAGCTCGAGCAGGTCCGGTCCAATGAGGTCCCACAGCGCTACGTAGAGCTCTGCTGGGAGACCGTCACTGCCCGGGGTCCTGCCCTGCCTAAAGGATTTGGCGGCAGAGTGCAACTCCTCCAACGCCAAGGGAGCATCCAGAGTGGCTTTGCCTGCAGGATCAATAGAGTTAGTGATACCTGACAGGAACTTATCGGCCTCCTCGCTGTCTGTGGTCTTAGGGGAGTAGAGGTCGCTGTAGTAGTCTCTGACGACTTTCATCACGCCCTCCTTCCCCTGTCTGGGGATGCCGGTCTCATCTCGCAGCTCGGTCAGGGGCGTGTGGCCAGAGTGGAGTTTCCTGAAAAAGAACGAATTACATTTCTCGTCCTTCTCAAGGTTCTCCACCTTGGAACGGAAGACGATACGTCTGGATTCCTCCTCAAAGTGCCTTTTCAGGCCCCCTTTGGTCTCATCCAGCTCGTCTCTCACGTCCCAGCCGCACCGTTGGAGGTCCAGTAGGGACTGCAGAAGTCTCTGCAGCCTCTTGAAGTTCCTCTTTCGGTCGCACGCCTGTTGTCTCCCTTTAACCTGAAAGAAACTGCGAATGTTAGCCTTAGCATATTCCCACCAGTCGCTCATACATTCAAAATAACATTTGTCATTTTTCCATGTGATGTAGGCATCCTTCAGCTCCGCCAGCACCTCCTCTCTTTCCAGCAGGGCACAATTCAACTTCCAGGAGCCTGGGCCAGGCGCGAAGCCGCTACCCAGGACTCCTTGGAAGAGAATGGCCCTGTGGTCTGAGAAGAAGCAGGGGACCATAGAATGCCTGGTCTGCTTCACTGTTCTAGAGGTAAACACAAAGTCAATGCGGGAACGCACAGAGCCATCGGGGCGGCTCCATGTATAATTCACGGAGCCGGACCCCATGGAACCCATAGCGTCCCGCAGTGATGCTTCGGTCACCATTTCTATAAGCAGTTTAGACGTCACATCAAGCTTGGTAGAGTTGCTGGTGCTGCGTCCATCCTCTTCCATGGTGCAGTTGAAGTCTCCTGCCATCACTACCGCCCTAGTGGTTGCGAGCTGCGGTCGCAGGGTCTGGAGAAGCTCCAAACGCTCATTCTTGAAAGGGGGGGCGTACACGCAGATAAGCCTGATAGGCTCACCTGCCCAGGAGCCGTCCACGACAAGTAATCTGCCGCAGACGAGCTCCTGAACAGAATCTAGCGTGAAGAGGCTCCCCCTGATAAGAATGGCGACCCCTGCAGACTTACACTCGCCCCCACCGGACCAATAGGAGGCGCCGTGAGACCACTGCCTGCCCAGATGTTTGTAGGACCTGGAGAAAGGAAGAGAGCATTCCTGCAACATGTACACATCACATTTCTGACTATCTAGGAAAGTAAACACAGACTGTCTTCTAAGCTTATCCTTAATACTCCTCACATTAATGGTGAAAATTGAAAATGACGCCATTAGTTGGGGAAAAGAGAGAGGTTAGGCAACAGTTCTACATTTACGTTACCACTCCGTCGGGCGGGGCTTCCTCGGCATCGGATGCCAGGTTCCCTTGCTCGGGTAGCGGCGAGCTGTCTCCCAGTATCCGGTCGAGTAAGGCGTCGGCGTTGGCATCCAGCTCCTCCTCCTCCTCCCTGCTGAATGCCTCCGCCAGCTCCTCCATTTCTTCTTCCAGTGGGGTCAGCTCGACCGCCAGTTTCTTAGAGGATTCGGAGTCCGCAGACGGGCTGTCGAGCTCCTTCCTCTTGCAGTTCCGTGTCTTCTCGGCACCTGCAGTTGGAGTAAGAGGGGAGGGGAGGGCGGGGAAATCTTCCTGGGAAGAAAGGTCAGGTGGGGCAGGGGTGGCTGGGTTGGGAGAGACAATGGGCTGGGTAGGAGAGTCGGAGGAGGGGTCAGGGAGGGTTGCGACAGTGGTAGGGATGGGAGTCACTGTCGCAGGGGGTGGGCTGGTGGAGATGGGTAGGGAGGTGGTGAGGGAGGATGGGAGGGGGGTGGGTTTGACAGGTTTCTTACCCTCCTGCGGTTTCTTTTCCTTCTGCGTAGCAGAGGGCAGCAGCTTGAGGGCAGGGTTGGCACGTCCGGTCACCACAGCTGAGTAGGTTCTCGACCTACTCGGGCAGTCCCTGTAGACGTGGTCCACTTTGCCGCACAGGTTGCAGGTTTTCCTCGTGGGGCAGTCTTTGGTCTCATGGCTGGCCATGTGGCAATTCTTGCATGCCGGGACCTTGCAGTCCTTCATCACGTGGCCCGTCCCGCCGCACTTCCTGCAGTTGCGTGGCTGGTCGGCGTAGTGGAGAAGTCCTTGAGATCCCCCCAGGGAGAAGCACTGTGGGAGGTGCTTGACTCCTTCTGGGCACGAGGTGTCCTTTTGCAGGACGACGATCACAGCCCACTTTCCAGTCCAGAAGCTGTTCCCATCCAGAACCCTTGTGGGGTCCTTCTTGACGGTACAGAACCGGCTGAGGAAGGTGACAATGTCCTTGATGGGCGTGTGTGGGTTCCTCATTGAAACCGTCACCCGCCTTTCCTCTCTTTGAATAGGGCAATTGCCCACAAAGCGGGAGAAAGGGGATTCGGGTCTCGCCGATTTCACTGCCTCCCAGTACCTCTTGCAGATGGCAAGGGAGGCGAAGGTGACGTAAAAGATCCCCTTCAGGTAATTCTGGATGCTGAGGGTTTCAGCGGTCGAGAAGCCCTGGTCCAGGATCATCTTCTTCCCAAAGGTCTCCACTGTCATGTCCGGCATCCGTCCATCCACCTCCTTCAACTTCATCACCACGGTGAATCTCATCCAGGGCTCCAGGGACGGTTTGTCTTTGGTGCTCACCTGGGTGGGTGCCGCTGGCGGTGTTGCTGCGGGGGTTGTGGCGCTGGGTGCGGCCGATCCGGTGGGGGCTTTGGCGGTTTTTTTCGCCGTCTTGGCCTGGCTCTTCTTGGCGAGGGTGGCCGGAGTGGAGGCAGAGGCTGGAGCAGCTGGGGCTGGAGCAGCGGGGGCTGGAACAACGGCGGCTGGGGCAGCGGTGGCCATACTCACGGATCCTTTTGGCGGAGAAGGCGGGGCGGAGGATCAGCGCTGTCGTCGAGAGGAGGAGAGGCGGTCGGTCGCTTCAGAGGGCAGAGCCAGCAAGTCTAGCCCTCCAGTGCAGGTAGGGGGCGCTGCAGAGCTTCTCCGGCGAAGTCCCTTTTCTCCACGCAGTCTTGCTGGCGGAGGGGGGTATCTTCTCCAGAGGGCAGAGCAAACAAGTCTAACCCTCTGCTGTAGCTGGGGAGCGATGCAAATCTTCACCCTCTTCAAGCGATCTTCTCCTTCTCCTCGCAGTCTCGACTTTCGATTTTTCTGGCTTCTCGGCCCGGGTGCAGCTTAGCCCTGAGAAGGACAATTGTCGGTCCAAGAAACAAGGTAGCACCGTCAGTCAGCGTGAACTGATAAGAACAGATACTACACTTGATCTTAGCCAAAAGGCCGAGAAGCGATAACCCGAATGTGGGCTGAGGGACCGGCGCAACCGAAACAGGATCTACAATCCATCATGGAGAATCACCCTCCCCCACGCACGCTTACGCTATACTATCTGCAGATTGACTTGACTTTGGTTGGCGGCGGCGATCCCAGCAAAGAAGAGGGAGAAGGAAGGAGAAGTCCGGACTGACAAGCAGGCAGTCACCCAGGCGCGCGCGCAACCACATTCCATCACTCACTCCTGCATCGTGAGTTTTCTCTCCTCTCCTGTCTTGCTGGCTGCTTGACTGACTGACTGGCTGGCTGATGCACAATCATTTGCATTTGGTCCGCCTCCGACAACCACACCCACCAGACGTCTGCCGCCCGTCCCGTCTGTCCCTGCTGGCTCCGTGCTTATCACATTGACACAATGCTATGCACTTGCACTTCATCACTTAAGCAGTGGGACATTCATTCTGCAATGGAAGGTTCCCTGGCTGCCTTGAACCTCCTGTCTCTAAAATCTGGATTGTTTCAACCAACCCGTTCATCCTGGCAGATTTCAATTTTTCACTACAGTGTGAGGGCTCTGTGATGTCATCATGATGCACACTCTATGATGTCATCATGATGCGACACATGTGATGTCATCATTATGCGACACACGTGATGTCACAATGTGCTTGGCTGTACGGACTGCATTTGCTTGGCTTGCTAACTGACATCCACTTGAGGGAGACACACACCAGGAGATGGATGCAGCATATACACATACTGCAGAGCTTGTGCCTTTAGTGCCTGTAACAGCAACTATCCACACCTCCTGCAACCAGCGTGGACACCACCGCCACTAAAATAAAAATTAGTTCCAAACATGACCAGGTCGAAAAGACCAGCCGAAAGGATGATCATGATAGTAAGTTAAAAATGTAGGAATTCATTTCGAAGTGGTAATGCTTCTTCGTTCGTACTTAGTTTGCATTCAAGAATTAGGCCTACGTAGGCCTCACATCCAAATGCTGATCAACTGTTTCAATTTGTCTTGTGCAGAAGGAGGGAATTCAATGGAGACAAGAAGTAGACGATAAATAAGACTCCACACAGTAGTTCACACGTGCTTTTATTCATCCATTGTAACATTTTAATAGACAGCAAAGATTGAATACAATTTTGACACAGTATAAAAAGCATGCTTACAAAATCCAAGAGTTTATCAATGCAGCAGGCAAAAAAACATTGCAAATCCTGGGGAATAAGCTGAGAAGTCATCATTCATCTATTTTTGGAATACAGATTAGGAAAGGTGCACCGGTCCCGGAGGTACTGCAATACCGGGTCAATGCGTGGAGTGGACAGAGCAAGCTCTTCTTCCATCTCCCTGTTCTAAAAATCCATTTAATATATGGCCCCCAGATAGGGGGCGTATCAGATATTAAACTGATAAGAACAGATTTTTTTTTTTTTTTTTATCGAAGCCCGAGGTGCGTGACTTCATCACCCAGTGTCTGTGACCAAACGTGCTGGGGGCGAAGGTTCTTGGACCCTCTCCGAAAGGAGAAGGGCCCCGTTACTCCCCTAACCCTCAGAGCCCGAAGGCCTACTGAGGGAAAAAAGGGACTGTGGGTCCCCCCTTGCCGAAGCGCGGAGGGACCCTCGTGTGTCCCCAGGGTTGGCCGAAGCTTCCCCCTGGGGACCGATATCAGCCTCTGGCCCTCCCCAAAAGGAGAGGGCCTCAGCAACTTAGGAGAGAAGGTGGCCCATAAGGGTCTCACCTTAACCCCAACAAAACCGTGACGTGACACACTACAAAAAACATAAAAAGTGCTAGTGCTGTGCGCAAGTGCAAAACACGTGAGTGGGCATAAATAAATAAATAAGCCCCAGCCAGAAGGCCGGGGGGTATAAAAAATTTTCCTTACCCTAGCCAAAAGGCCAGGGCAAAGGAAGTGGGTGCAGACAGGAAGGGTTGAAGTGTTAAGTGCTAAAGTGCCTTAGTGCAAAGGTGGCTCGAAACCCCAGTGCATTTCCGGCACCCCTGTCCCTTCCAGTTCCAGGGGCACGAAACACCTCGAGCTTCTAGCTGCTCCCGACCTCTCAGCCAGACCCAGTTTCATACCCACTCGGTGCCAGGGTCAACCCCCAGTACGAGAAGAGATACTAGACCAGGCCTTTCTCCACTCCACGCAAGGGGCCTTTTTTCATCCCCTTAGAAGGACGGTGGATACTAAGCCTAGTTTTTCTCCCCTCTCGACCAGAGGCAGCGCCACACCCCAGCATTTGGTACTCCACAAAGTGTTTCTCCATTCCACATCTAGGAACCTCTCACGCTCCTAGTGTAAGAACAGATACTCCACCCTGTGTTTCCCTCGAGCAGGTACTACACTTGATCTTAGCCAAAAGGCCGAGAAGCGATAACCCGAATGTGGGCTGAGGGACCGGCGCAACCGAAACAGGATCTACAATCCATCATGGAGAATCACCCTCCCCCACGCACGCTTACGCTATACTATCTGCAGATTGACTTGACTTTGGTTGGCGGCGGCGATCCCAGCAAAGAAGAGGGAGAAGGAAGGAGAAGTCCGGACTGACAAGCAGGCAGTCACCCAGGCGCGCGCGCAACCACATTCCATCACTCACTCCTGCATCGTGAGTTTTCTCTCCTCTCCTGTCTTGCTGGCTGCTTGACTGACTGACTGGCTGGCTGATGCACAATCATTTGCATTTGGTCCGCCTCCGACAACCACACCCACCAGACGTCTGCCGCCCGTCCCGTCTGTCCCTGCTGGCTCCGTGCTTATCACATTGACACAATGCTATGCACTTGCACTTCATCACTTAAGCAGTGGGACATTCATTCTGCAATGGAAGGTTCCCTGGCTGCCTTGAACCTCCTGTCTCTAAAATCTGGATTGTTTCAACCAACCCGTTCATCCTGGCAGATTTCAATTTTTCACTACAGTGTGAGGGCTCTGTGATGTCATCATGATGCACACTCTATGATGTCATCATGATGCGACACATGTGATGTCATCATTATGCGACACACGTGATGTCACAATGTGCTTGGCTGTACGGACTGCATTTGCTTGGCTTGCTAACTGACATCCACTTGAGGGAGACACACACCAGGAGATGGATGCAGCATATACACATACTGCAGAGCTTGTGCCTTTAGTGCCTGTAACAGCAACTATCCACACCTCCTGCAACCAGCGTGGACACCACCGCCACTAAAATAAAAATTAGTTCCAAACATGACCAGGTCGAAAAGACCAGCCGAAAGGATGATCATGATAGTAAGTTAAAAATGTAGGAATTCATTTCGAAGTGGTAATGCTTCTTCGTTCGTACTTAGTTTGCATTCAAGAATTAGGCCTACGTAGGCCTCACATCCAAATGCTGATCAACTGTTTCAATTTGTCTTGTGCAGAAGGAGGGAATTCAATGGAGACAAGAAGTAGACGATAAATAAGACTCCACACAGTAGTTCACACGTGCTTTTATTCATCCATTGTAACATTTTAATAGACAGCAAAGATTGAATACAATTTTGACACAGTATAAAAAGCATGCTTACAAAATCCAAGAGTTTATCAATGCAGCAGGCAAAAAAACATTGCAAATCCTGGGGAATAAGCTGAGAAGTCATCATTCATCTATTTTTGGAATACAGATTAGGAAAGGTGCACCGGTCCCGGAGGTACTGCAATACCGGGTCAATGCGTGGAGTGGACAGAGCAAGCTCTTCTTCCATCTCCCTGTTCTAAAAATCCATTTAATATATGGCCCCCAGATAGGGGGCGTATCAGATATTAAACTGATAAGAACAGATACTACACTTGATCTTAGCCAAAAGGCCGAGAAGCGATAACCCGAATGTGGGCTGAGGGACCGGCGCAACCGAAACAGGATCTACAATCCATCATGGAGAATCACCCTCCCCCACGCACGCTTACGCTATACTATCTGCAGATTGACTTGACTTTGGTTGGCGGCGGCGATCCCAGCAAAGAAGAGGGAGAAGGAAGGAGAAGTCCGGACTGACAAGCAGGCAGTCACCCAGGCGCGCGCGCAACCACATTCCATCACTCACTCCTGCATCGTGAGTTTTCTCTCCTCTCCTGTCTTGCTGGCTGCTTGACTGACTGACTGGCTGGCTGATGCACAATCATTTGCATTTGGTCCGCCTCCGACAACCACACCCACCAGACGTCTGCCGCCCGTCCCGTCTGTCCCTGCTGGCTCCGTGCTTATCACATTGACACAATGCTATGCACTTGCACTTCATCACTTAAGCAGTGGGACATTCATTCTGCAATGGAAGGTTCCCTGGCTGCCTTGAACCTCCTGTCTCTAAAATCTGGATTGTTTCAACCAACCCGTTCATCCTGGCAGATTTCAATTTTTCACTACAGTGTGAGGGCTCTGTGATGTCATCATGATGCACACTCTATGATGTCATCATGATGCGACACATGTGATGTCATCATTATGCGACACACGTGATGTCACAATGTGCTTGGCTGTACGGACTGCATTTGCTTGGCTTGCTAACTGACATCCACTTGAGGGAGACACACACCAGGAGATGGATGCAGCATATACACATACTGCAGAGCTTGTGCCTTTAGTGCCTGTAACAGCAACTATCCACACCTCCTGCAACCAGCGTGGACACCACCGCCACTAAAATAAAAATTAGTTCCAAACATGACCAGGTCGAAAAGACCAGCCGAAAGGATGATCATGATAGTAAGTTAAAAATGTAGGAATTCATTTCGAAGTGGTAATGCTTCTTCGTTCGTACTTAGTTTGCATTCAAGAATTAGGCCTACGTAGGCCTCACATCCAAATGCTGATCAACTGTTTCAATTTGTCTTGTGCAGAAGGAGGGAATTCAATGGAGACAAGAAGTAGACGATAAATAAGACTCCACACAGTAGTTCACACGTGCTTTTATTCATCCATTGTAACATTTTAATAGACAGCAAAGATTGAATACAATTTTGACACAGTATAAAAAGCATGCTTACAAAATCCAAGAGTTTATCAATGCAGCAGGCAAAAAAACATTGCAAATCCTGGGGAATAAGCTGAGAAGTCATCATTCATCTATTTTTGGAATACAGATTAGGAAAGGTGCACCGGTCCCGGAGGTACTGCAATACCGGGTCAATGCGTGGAGTGGACAGAGCAAGCTCTTCTTCCATCTCCCTGTTCTAAAAATCCATTTAATATATGGCCCCCAGATAGGGGGCGTATCAGATATTAAACTGATAAGAACAGATACTACACTTGATCTTAGCCAAAAGGCCGAGAAGCGATAACCCGAATGTGGGCTGAGGGACCGGCGCAACCGAAACAGGATCTACAATCCATCATGGAGAATCACCCTCCCCCACGCACGCTTACGCTATACTATCTGCAGATTGACTTGACTTTGGTTGGCGGCGGCGATCCCAGCAAAGAAGAGGGAGAAGGAAGGAGAAGTCCGGACTGACAAGCAGGCAGTCACCCAGGCGCGCGCGCAACCACATTCCATCACTCACTCCTGCATCGTGAGTTTTCTCTCCTCTCCTGTCTTGCTGGCTGCTTGACTGACTGACTGGCTGGCTGATGCACAATCATTTGCATTTGGTCCGCCTCCGACAACCACACCCACCAGACGTCTGCCGCCCGTCCCGTCTGTCCCTGCTGGCTCCGTGCTTATCACATTGACACAATGCTATGCACTTGCACTTCATCACTTAAGCAGTGGGACATTCATTCTGCAATGGAAGGTTCCCTGGCTGCCTTGAACCTCCTGTCTCTAAAATCTGGATTGTTTCAACCAACCCGTTCATCCTGGCAGATTTCAATTTTTCACTACAGTGTGAGGGCTCTGTGATGTCATCATGATGCACACTCTATGATGTCATCATGATGCGACACATGTGATGTCATCATTATGCGACACACGTGATGTCACAATGTGCTTGGCTGTACGGACTGCATTTGCTTGGCTTGCTAACTGACATCCACTTGAGGGAGACACACACCAGGAGATGGATGCAGCATATACACATACTGCAGAGCTTGTGCCTTTAGTGCCTGTAACAGCAACTATCCACACCTCCTGCAACCAGCGTGGACACCACCGCCACTAAAATAAAAATTAGTTCCAAACATGACCAGGTCGAAAAGACCAGCCGAAAGGATGATCATGATAGTAAGTTAAAAATGTAGGAATTCATTTCGAAGTGGTAATGCTTCTTCGTTCGTACTTAGTTTGCATTCAAGAATTAGGCCTACGTAGGCCTCACATCCAAATGCTGATCAACTGTTTCAATTTGTCTTGTGCAGAAGGAGGGAATTCAATGGAGACAAGAAGTAGACGATAAATAAGACTCCACACAGTAGTTCACACGTGCTTTTATTCATCCATTGTAACATTTTAATAGACAGCAAAGATTGAATACAATTTTGACACAGTATAAAAAGCATGCTTACAAAATCCAAGAGTTTATCAATGCAGCAGGCAAAAAAACATTGCAAATCCTGGGGAATAAGCTGAGAAGTCATCATTCATCTATTTTTGGAATACAGATTAGGAAAGGTGCACCGGTCCCGGAGGTACTGCAATACCGGGTCAATGCGTGGAGTGGACAGAGCAAGCTCTTCTTCCATCTCCCTGTTCTAAAAATCCATTTAATATATGGCCCCCAGATAGGGGGCGTATCAGATATTAAACTGATAAGAACAGATACTACACTTGATCTTAGCCAAAAGGCCGAGAAGCGATAACCCGAATGTGGGCTGAGGGACCGGCGCAACCGAAACAGGATCTACAATCCATCATGGAGAATCACCCTCCCCCACGCACGCTTACGCTATACTATCTGCAGATTGACTTGACTTTGGTTGGCGGCGGCGATCCCAGCAAAGAAGAGGGAGAAGGAAGGAGAAGTCCGGACTGACAAGCAGGCAGTCACCCAGGCGCGCGCGCAACCACATTCCATCACTCACTCCTGCATCGTGAGTTTTCTCTCCTCTCCTGTCTTGCTGGCTGCTTGACTGACTGACTGGCTGGCTGATGCACAATCATTTGCATTTGGTCCGCCTCCGACAACCACACCCACCAGACGTCTGCCGCCCGTCCCGTCTGTCCCTGCTGGCTCCGTGCTTATCACATTGACACAATGCTATGCACTTGCACTTCATCACTTAAGCAGTGGGACATTCATTCTGCAATGGAAGGTTCCCTGGCTGCCTTGAACCTCCTGTCTCTAAAATCTGGATTGTTTCAACCAACCCGTTCATCCTGGCAGATTTCAATTTTTCACTACAGTGTGAGGGCTCTGTGATGTCATCATGATGCACACTCTATGATGTCATCATGATGCGACACATGTGATGTCATCATTATGCGACACACGTGATGTCACAATGTGCTTGGCTGTACGGACTGCATTTGCTTGGCTTGCTAACTGACATCCACTTGAGGGAGACACACACCAGGAGATGGATGCAGCATATACACATACTGCAGAGCTTGTGCCTTTAGTGCCTGTAACAGCAACTATCCACACCTCCTGCAACCAGCGTGGACACCACCGCCACTAAAATAAAAATTAGTTCCAAACATGACCAGGTCGAAAAGACCAGCCGAAAGGATGATCATGATAGTAAGTTAAAAATGTAGGAATTCATTTCGAAGTGGTAATGCTTCTTCGTTCGTACTTAGTTTGCATTCAAGAATTAGGCCTACGTAGGCCTCACATCCAAATGCTGATCAACTGTTTCAATTTGTCTTGTGCAGAAGGAGGGAATTCAATGGAGACAAGAAGTAGACGATAAATAAGACTCCACACAGTAGTTCACACGTGCTTTTATTCATCCATTGTAACATTTTAATAGACAGCAAAGATTGAATACAATTTTGACACAGTATAAAAAGCATGCTTACAAAATCCAAGAGTTTATCAATGCAGCAGGCAAAAAAACATTGCAAATCCTGG